>NW_026902293.1:7385000-10315000 GCF_033783945.1 Neopsephotus bourkii | reverse complement strand
TCTAGACAACAGCATATCCTACATACATATCATGCCTTTTAAGTATGAGGCAACCCTATCTTTGCAGAGGGTATGAGTGAACAAAATCGAGCAGGTCCTTATTAAAAAAAACAGATGAAAGTGCTACAGCATTTAATAGCACAAAGTGCTATGCTTACAGAAGTGAAAATACATCATCTTATGCTTACTCAAGCCTTAATCTGTTCAGATTCAATCCAAAATATCAGTTTGTGATATATCTAGATTAATTCTAAAACCAAATGTGCATGTACGTATGCACTCATATTAACCTAAAACACATGACAAGTGTATGTACAGTCAGTCAAGGGCATCTCCTTCGCAATGTGCCTTGGCTCTTCTGCTAGTTGCTAACTCCATGAAGACCCTACATAGAGCATACTCTACAAGGATCACTGTCTTGACCCTGATGGGTAAAAGCACACATACTAAGTCACCAGCAACATGCACTTCTCATCACGACTCTATATCTGTGTTCTGAGTTCATCAGCATTAACATCTAGCTCCCATAGGCATATGTGTAATGATTAGGTGTAGGGTGTGGTGTGCTGCAAGGCCTCTAGCAGCGTTGCTTGACTGTTTCAAGGCCCCAGAGCATAAGGAGCTCATTAATCACAGATAACAATGGGGTAGGTGCACATCACTTCCAAATTCCCACTTAAACTCCCTGCTCCTTTCATTCCAGCCTTTTTCCTGACTACGAACATTTCCATATTTTAACCCTCCACCCCTTTTCTTGTCTTGTCATACCTCTTTACAATGTCTGCACTCTATAGCGTCTTCTGACTGGTGAAAAGTGCTTCCCAACACTACTGACAGTTTAGGTTTGACAGACTTAAGAGCCCTTGGTGGCAAACTACAAGTGCTTACTAGGACGGAAAGCTGTCTAAGTAACAGCACACCTAGCTCTAGAGACAGCATAGCTTCCAGCTGAGGTACCAGCTTTACTACAAAGCCTTCTTTTGATGGCAGACTGTCTACAGAGTTCATTTCTAAGAAATATTGGGTTGTTGAAGCGTCCCTGGTCAAACAACATGGTCATGTGGATAGTGAGGAAAGACAGATGCTCCAGAATGACTGTCAGAAGGGAATGGCATCTGCAGACCCATTCCACCTGGGAGAATAAAAGATAGAATAATTTCTCCTATTACCTCCACAACTGCTTTTCCACCCAAAGTGTTCTGTAATCTTCAGTCTCTCTGCAGAACTGTGCAACAGAAATGTGTATTGAACATGTTTGTGTGGACATCCATGCACTTGTGTAACAGATACCATCTCAGATAACTTGATGGAGATTACACCAGGCACATCCAGAGCTAACAGCATGAACTACTACAGCTTGAGAAAACAAACCAGTCCCCTGTAGCTGTGGCTATAACAGACATATATTTCCTGTGGATCCAGCACAGAGGGGGACCTGTAACACATAGTTGTCACTAGTTTATACATGCACATTCATGCGTGAGATTTTTGTACTTATTGGAATAGCATTTTTTACTTATCAGAATAAAGAGAAGACAAATAAAAACTCAAATAAAATAACATTTTAAAAAAGATAAAGCTACTAACATTACTGAGGTTTCTAAAGACAGAGTAAGAAGTCAGGTTGTAAGAATCAGCCTGTAATAGCAGAAAATTATAGTCGAATTTTGAAGCAGAATTTTCCAATAAGAGGTGAAATTTTTGAAAGGGGTTGGGCATAGATACATGTCAGGATTCCTTAGGAGAGGATGTATAGTTATGAAAAACCTAAATGACAAGAAACAAAACAGAAAACACAGCTTATATGTGATTTCCATATGAACGGATGCCTGAATTTGTTGACAGCCTTAATTTATGAAGTGTACAATTTCTTCAGATAGTTTATAAGGCAAGTATTCAAACCAATATCATCACAGCAATAATCCATGTATTTTAGATATAATATTAATTTTTTTATTTTTTTAAGATATGAGCAAATGTTCAGTCTTGGGAAAATATAATATGCTTTACTCTCTTGGGTTTTAATGGTCTAGGTAAAGGAAGTTCCAAAAATACTGCAAGAGTTTTTTCTTTTTTGCTCTGGTCTCTGATTAGTGTTGATTTGTTGAAAAAGGAGAATTAATGTTTTGGATAAATGCTTTGGTGTTGGACTGAAAGAATGGCCTATTGTCTGCAACCATTATTTTACAGAGTTGGTGTTCACATGAAATTAAAAAAAAATTGACTAAGATGCACTTAACTCCTCTGATTTACTCTTAACTGGGAATTTCTATGAGTTCTGAGTTTCTGTTATTTTCTGGAGTGGAGCTAAAAAAATGCTTTTATGCTATTAGACCTGTTAAATCACACAGGACTGTAGCTGAAGCACTGGAAGAAAACTAAGACAAATACTATTAAAAGATACTTAAAACCATAGAATCATAGAATCAGCTAGGTTGGAAAAGACCTCTGAGATCGTCAAGTCCAACCATGACTCCAGGACTGCCAAGTCCACCACTAAATCGAATCACTAAGGGCCTTGTCTACGTGGTTTTTGAACACTTCCAGGAAAGGTGATTCCACTGCTTCCCTGGGAAGCCTGTTCAAGTACCTGATCACCCTCTCTGTGAAATTTTTCCTAATATTCAGTCTAAACCTCCCTTGGTGGCTGTTACCTCTTGTCCTATCACTTCTTAGGAGAAGAGAGCAGCCACCTCCTTGCTCCATCTTCCTTCATCCTCCTTTCAAGTAATTGTAGAATGATAGTATCTCCCCTGAGACTTTTCTCCAGACTAAACAAAACCAGTTCCCTCAGCCATTCCTCATCAGACTTATGCTCTAGACCACTTACCAGCTTTGTTGCCCTTCTTTGAACCTGCTCCAGCAACTCAGTATCTCTCTCATAGTGAGGGGCCCAGAACTGAACACAGCATTTGAGGTGCAGCCTCACCAGTGCCAAGTACAGGGGGGTCATTATTTCCCTAGTCCTGCTGGTCACACTCTTTCTGATACAGGCTAGGATGCTGTTGGCCTTCTTGGCTACATAATTTATAATCCAATATGACATGATGCAGGGGTCCAAATGTACAGGAAGTGCACCCACTATCTTCAATATAGTTACTGAGAAGTTACTTGAGTGAACTTGAAATATCAGTTGTAACGGAAGTTTCCCTAGAAATGAACACTAGTTTTCCTTGAGGAAACTTGTAAAGCATAATAAACAAGTTCAGTTTTGAACTGGCCAATAGATTAAGACTCAACTCAATCGAGAAACCAGTGCAACATGCCAATTAGCTCAATGAGAGCTCTACCGCATGATACAGAATCATAGAATCGTTTAGGTTGGAAAAGACCTTTAGGATCATTGAGTCCTTAACACTTTTGCTTAGTTTGTATCATCAATATCCACTATGTACCATTTTCATAGACTATTCCTTAAAGACTTCTTTAAAAGCAGTGATGTATTAGTACTTTCAAAATATTTTACTTACTAAATACTATCTCATACATTTAGCCATCATCTTGAACAGTGTGCATAGCAGACCACTGTGTATGTATACATATGAGAAAAAGTTTCACATCAGAATTATGCCCTGAATAACGAATTTAGATTAAAAACATACAAAAATCTCTTGAAAATAGGTGTGATTTAGGCAGTTTTTGAGGACTTCGTCTATCTGAGAAAGGATGTGGACTATATTATTCATTAAATTAGTTTCTAGTATTCAAGAAATATTTATAGTAGGTGATAGCTAAAGTTTAAATCTCCCATTTTTGGCCAGTTACCTTTAGGTGAGCACTCATCTCTAATAAGGCATGTTTCAAGATTACAGTACCTAAACACTGTACAGTTTTGTTTTCCAGTGGCTGTCTCACAGGTGTGGTTTGTTCTTGTATGGTAGGCATTGGCGTACCTGAAAGAAAAAATGTTTCAATTAGGAAAGATGCTAAAATGCCCTCAGCTTTCTGTAATTTCAGTGGGAATAATTCAGTGAGGATCTAGAGCTGGGTCATTAAGGATTGAAATAGCTGTGTTCTGCAACTTTGTTTGTAGGAGTCATGGACTCCAACACAAAGCCAGGGCACTTAGTCCGTTACATATGTTCTTGCTGATTTTTAACTTTAATTTTTTACACCATCAAAAAATAACCAGGAACTTATAATGGAAATAATGACACTTTACAAGAAGACTGATTCCATGATTGTATAATACTTCAGAAGCCAGAAATTCATCAAAATAGGTTTTAGCAGGAACAGCACAGTATTTTTGGTATGAATAAATAAAACTTCTTGTAAAGACACAAGAGATTATTCTATTTTGCATGATACAAAAAACCCTGTCTTCACAAAATTGAAATATTACACAATTTATGGTAGTTTCCCATAAATTACATGAGTATATTGGAAGCTTGTTAATAATTAAAAGTCTTTTACTTTTTCAACTCTCAAATAAGTATTAGAGTAAATAATTCCAGTCTTCATCTGACATGACATCTAACCAATACAGGCATCGCAAAATAAATAATTTATGAAAAATATTTATTTAAAGAGCTGTAATTTACCTTGCATTTACCATATGCCATTCATCCAAGTATCCATATAAAATATTCATTAGAGAAACTCATTAAAACAAACTTCTATACAAGGAGGTGACGGGCCAACAAAAAACATCAATCATCGCAGGGGTTTAAGTTGTTATTAGTCCATGTACATAAACTAATATTTAAAAGTAAAAAATTATAAATATTTTACATTTACCCTGGAATCACCAGGGCTACATTCGAGCTTTTTATTCACCTGCTTGATAAGGCCCAAGCAGTCTGTAACAGAACACAGACATATAATTTATTAATGACTAAATCTGATGTAATAATTAATGGTAAATCTATAGGTAATCTTAATGGAAGAATAGCTAGGCATGCAATGATATTTAAGTTTGACATAAAAGATCTTAGTCCATGCATTGTAAGCAATGCAATTACTTGTGAATTTATGCAACTCTAGATTAATGGATGGACACCAAACACTAAAACAGTCTAGGACTGCCAACACTCAGAGATAAGACGTCTCTTATAATTCCTCATACACTGGTTTTAAATTCTAACTTACGTTCATGACCTGATATAAGAAGAGTATATGCTATCAGTATCCTCTAATAAAAAATAACTAATATATGTGAAAATTTTTTAAAGTAAGGGAATAACATGACTTCAAGTCTAAATTCAGAAAAATATAGCATGCCGTGTCAATACATTTATGGGAATCACCTACAGAACTGTGTACCTTACTCCCATAAATAGATTCTTCTAAATTAGGAGGTTCTGTTAAATATCTGCTTCACATAGACTGCACTTCTATTACGCTCTTGATCTGGGATTAAATGTACTAATAAAATTAACTGTCTTTTCTACAAACAAAAAGTCTGGAACAATGTTTAGTTTCATGTCAAACATATACAGGAAACACCTGTCTAGGTGAAATAATTTTTAAAACAATGACATTAATCCATCTCTTGTGAAAATGCATGTCACAGTTGTCACATGAAAAAGCAATATCAACAAACAGAAACATTAAATTACTTTGGAAGTAAAGTGTTATAAAATTAACAAAAAATTCATTAATGCAAACGTTACCATGTCAGTCTGATTTCATACTGAATAAGATCTCCTTAAAAGTATCTTTTGATTACTGCATGGTAAAAATTCCAGATCTAAAATTAAGCTACACAGTTAGAAGATTAGATGTATTGATGTAACTCTTCATAAACACCTGTACAAAACAGAGCCTTAAAACACTTTTAAGAAAAATAAGATGCATCTTCCATTAAAGAAAAAACAGAAATAAAGTTAAATACAGCTGGTATTTAGAATGGAGACCCTTACAAGTTTGAACAAAACTCATGAGTAGAATAGTATGTTTGTTCACAAGTGCAACATAAGGACATATGACAGAAATATTCTTGTGAGATTTATTTCCAGTATTTCTTTTCCCCAGTATATTAGTATGATATGTATTATATATTTTTAAATACCTGCTTGGAAGACAGAACCAAACGAAACAGAAGGAAATAAGTCAAAAGTCCAAGAAAGCTCTGTGGCCTTTATGACAGAGTTACTCTGCTTTACATTTCTGCATGACAGTACTATCATCTATCTTTCCACCTAAAAAGTCTTTCAAAGCTAAAAGTAAGGCCGCTTCTTCAGTTGTGGTAAAATGTATTAAAAGCAATAATAATAAAAAAAAAGATTAAAAAAAGAAACCCAACTAGAAGGTAAGGGATTCCTGCCTCAGGGAATATTATGACAGGGGGTATAAAAAAACTGTACGAGTAAAATTTAATGATTATACATCACAGTGTCTTAAAATTGATCGCCTGATCAAGAGGAATCTGCGGATGAAGCACTATACAGGGAGATAGGAAAAGCCTCACGCTCACAGGCCCTTGTTCTCATAGGTGACTTCAACCACCCTGATATCTGTTGGAATGATGGTACGGCCCGGCACAAGCAATCCAGGAGGTTCCTCGATTGTGTGGAAGGCAACTTCCTTCTGCAAGTAATAGAGGAACCGACAAGGAGAGGTGCCATGCTTGACCTTGTGCTCACCAACAGGGAAGGGCTCATTGGAAATGTCGCACTGCAGGGCAGCCTTGGCTGTAGTGACCATGAGGTGGTTGAATTTGGAATCCTTAGGACAGTGAGAAGAGAGTGGAGCAAGACTTCAAGAGAGCAGAGTTTGGCCTCTTCAGGAACCTGCTTAGTAAGGTTGCATGGGATACAGCCCTAGAGGTCAGGTGTCTCAAGACTCTTGGTTGGTCTTCAAGGATCACCTGCTACGATCTCAGGAGTGTTGCATCCCAACTAGAAGGAAGTGCAGCAGGAGGGCCAGGAGACCTCCTTGGGTGGATAAGGAGCTGCTGAGAAAAATTCAAACGAAAAAAGATTCTTATAGAAAGCGGAAGAAAGGACAGGCAGCCTGGGAAGAGTTCAGGTATGTTGTCCAGGAAGCTAGAGACCAGGTTAGGAAAGCTAAGGCCCAGTTAGAACTAAACTTGGCTAGGGATATTAAGGATACGGGAAGGGATTCTACAGGTACATAGCAAATAAAAAACAGATTAGGGAGAATGTAGGCCTGCTCAGGAAGCTCTCAGGTGAAGTAGCTACACAGGATTTAGAGAAGCCTGAGGTTCTGAATGACTTCTTTGCCTCGGTCTTCTCTGGCAAAGGCTCTGACCTCATCACCCAAGTCTTGGAAGGCAGACGAAGGGACTGTGAGAATGAAGACCTTGGGCCCACTGTAGGAGAGGAATTGGTTCGAGACCATCTTAAGAATCTGAACATGCACAAGTCCACGGGTCCTGATGAAATCCATCTGCGGGTCATGAAGGAGCTGGCAAATGAAGTTGTTAAGCCACTGTCCATCATATTTGAAAAATCATGGCAGTCAGGTGAAGTTCCTGATGACTGGAAAAAGGGAAATATAACCCCCATTTTCAAGAAGGGGAAAATGGATGACCCGAGGAATTACAGACCAGTCAGTCTCACCTCTGTGCCTGCAAAATCTTGGAGCAGATTCTCCTGGAAGGCATGCTAAGGCACATGAAAAACAACAAGGTGCTTGGTGACAGCCAGCATGGCTTCACTAAGGGGAAATCCTGCCTGACCAATTTGGTGGCCTTCTATGATGGGGCTACAGAACTGATGGAATGGGGTAGAGCAGTTGAAGTCATCTACTTGGATTTGTGTAAAGCGTTTGATACTGTCCCACACGACATTCTTCTCTCTAAATTGGAGAGACATCAATTTGATGAATGGACCACTCGGTGGATAAAGAACTGGTTGGATGGCCACACACAAAGAGTTGTGGTCAATGGTTCAATGTCCGGCTGGAGACCTGTAATGAGTGGTGTCCCTCAGGGATTGATGTTGGGACCGGTCTTGTTTAACATCTTCGTCGTTGACATGGACAGTGGGATTGAGTGCGCCCTCAACAAGTTTGCCGATGACACCAAGCTGTGTGGTTCGGTTGATACGCTGGAGGGAAGGAATGCCATCCAGAGGGACCTTGACACACTTGTGAGGTGGGCTGATGCCAACCTCATGAAGTTTAACCATGCCAAGTGCAAGGTCCTACACCTTGGTCGGAGCAATCCCAGACACAGCTACAGGCTGGGCAGAGAAGATATTGAGAGCAGCCCTGCGGAGAACGGCTTGGGGGTGCTGGACAATGAGAAAATGAACATGAGCTGGCAGTGTGCACTTGCAGCCCAGAAAGCCAACCGTATCTTGGGCTGCATCAAAAGGAGTGTGACCAGCAGGTCAAAGGAGGTGATCCTGCCCCTTTATTCTGCTGTCATGAGACCTCACTTGGAGTATTGTGTACAGTTCTGGTGTCCTCAACATAAAAAGGACATGGATCTGTTGGAACAAGTCCAGAGGAGGGCCACAAGAATGATCAGGGGACTGGAGCACCTCCCTTGTGAAGATAGGCTGAGAATGTTGGGACTGTTCAGCCTGGAGAAGAGAAGGCTGCGTGGAGACCTCATAGCAGCCTTCCGGTATCTGAAGGGGGCCTATAGGGATGCTGGGGAGGGACCCTTCATTAGGGACTGTAGTGATAGGACAAGGGGTAATGGGTTAAAACTTAAACAGGGGAAGTTTAGACTGGATATAAGGAGGAAATTCTTTCCTGTTAGGGTGGTGAGGCACTGGAACAGGTTGTCCAGGGTGGTTGTAATACTCCATCCCTGACAGTGTTCAAGGCCAGGTTGGACAAGGCCTTGGGTGATATGGTTTAGAGCGAGGTGTCCCTGCCCATGGCAGGGGGGTTGGAACTTGATGATCTTATGGTCCTTTCCAACCCTAACTATTGTATGATTCTATGATTCTATAAAATGTCCTCCCCCTCATCTGGTACTGCCCACTGTTAGAGACAAAGCAAGTAACCAGCTAAAAGCTTATTTGTCCTCTTTACCAATTAGAATACTCTCCCGCTTCCCATTTAATCTATTTTTGATCACAGATAATATTAGGTGCTGTTTTGTTCAATCTTTTCTATCATATTTCAAAACAAAATAGTTGATATCTTCTTAAGTACATTCTGAATTATAGAGTCATCTGATAGGATGGCCCTTTGAGACTGAATGATATTAAGAAGAAAATAAATGAGGAAATGTACAAACAAAACACAAATGTTTTTGAGTATCCTTAAAGTACTCTGAAAGTGATTTTGAGACTAAAGTTTCTAGATCTTCCTATATCATTAGTAGCAATGTGAGGACAACAGAATGGGGAGGAAGTTTGTAAGGGTCTGCTAGGACAGCCAAAGTCACGTTGAGACCTATACAACCAAAAGTAGGGATAAAAAGATGAATAACTGTAGCAATCTCTGCTTGCATGTAAAGGGGTCTCAGAAGAGACCATGGGGCTTATGCCTTACATGCTCTTGTTTGCAGGAGGGTGAGAGAGCTCCTTGATTTTGTGAGGGACAAGCAGAAAATCATGCTGGAAGCACCAGACGAGTCAGTAGTACCATGTGTGCTGGACTTCCACAAGAGAGTAAGTGGGTTTATGGCCTTAGCACACCATAATAACCTTGCTGAAACACAGCAAAAGCAGAAAATCTAGTATGATTGACAAGTTAAGGCTTAGACATATAAGGTGGGTCAAAGGGTCATAGTTCTGATCCCACCTTGGGAGGAAACCTGTAAACAGACTAGGAGGGACCATTTAACAGCATTAAACAGGTCAACAATATTATTTATGCCATTCAGCTTCCAGAGAGATAGCAGAAGCACAGACTCTACAGTTTTAAGACAAGCAAGCTCTAGCAAGGACAGGAATTTTCTTTACTATATGTGTGCGTAGTGTGAAATGGAGGTAAAATTCATAATGGGTTTAACTGGGAAAACAAAAAAATACCGTAGTAGAGGAAATGATTTATGACTTCAAGTTGTATCTATTGAGCAAGTTCAGAGGACAGTGGTGTCAAGTTCTGTCAATGTTGTGTTCCAGATAAGCTGAGGCCAAACTCAGCAGTAAAGCCTTCAGTGAGGCTTGAATTTTCAGAGGTACAGTTACAAAGGTGTAACAGTCATATGAAAAGGAAGCACTATGTAACTACATCTTACGGGGTGGACCTAATGTCTTCACTGTTCTTATGGGTATAAGAAGTAAAAAAAAGTTTTGCAATGTAATCTACAGCTATTTGCTTTGCTGTAGCAAGATTATTTGGAATAGCATTTGGACAGTGAATTGTGGGTTTTTTTGTATTACTGTCAGAAAAAGTGAAAATAACCCATCAAAGATAAAACAAATTCTATAAAAGAAAATAATCTAATGGCTCAGTCTTCTTCAGTGTTGGACAGTCATTAAAATATTGTCAGTTATAATCTCCCTAGACATTTCCAGTCCACCTCATAGCACCATCCAAGCCATATATACATAATTGTCTAACAGTCCCAGCACATCAGAAAAACAATTCTCACAGCTTAGATCTTTTCACAAAAGATTAATGTGTGAGAACAATTTTTAGCTTTCCCTTAATTCTATAAGGAATCTATAACAAATGTTCTTTCAAGAGATGATGTCTGCTGTCATTCTACTGTCATGAATAAATTAAATAAATCCTCATTCATCTTTAGTTTTAGTCCCTTCTTTCCTACCTGCTATTAATATTGTTGGTAAGGACTCACAAGATGCAAAAATAATTTTAACCTGGTCAAAACATTGTGGGTTTTTTTTTCAACTGTAAGAAACATCTTCACATATGAAGATAGGATTGAATACTTCACAGGTATTTCAGATTCTGCCGCTACAGCAGTATAACCAATCACTGTGCTAAAAATGATGTCTTTGATCACCCTATTTGTTTCTTCCTTCAACTGAATCCTTAAATCACTGTCTTTTTGATGCAACACAGTTGTAGACAGTCAGTGATTAGTACCAGATTAAGATAGAGGACATGAAGGAAGGTTGTAACATGGCCCAAGGATATATCCAGGGAAGACAGGACTTAACCATTCACAGCTACAAGCTGTTTTCATTTGGTGCATGACCACAGCCCAGCTGAGAAAACCACAAATCAATTCAATATAACAGCAATCCCACAGATGCACACTACCTTTCCCTAGAAGAAGAGTCAGTTGGCAATTTGGCAATAAGGTATTGGCACTTGACTGTGAGCCAGTTTGGTAGCTTGACTGTGTACCCCTATTAACTAAGGTAAGATGGAGAAGAGCATGACTTTCCTTGTTTCCTAGGCTCTTTGGGACCTGCTCCAAGAACTAATCTGAGTCTCTTTGGACATCCAGTCACAAGCAGTGGCAAAATTTCACAGAACCTGTTTGTAGTGCTTAGTATGGCAGAGGAGAATCAAGATGATTAAGAACAACACTGATGGAACAGAAAACAAGGACATAGGCAGGAAACATTCCTGAGGTTGAACCTTACTCATTGTCTCACATTAGCATTATCAGTTTTCCCATACTCGTAGTATAATGATGTACTTTCTGGCTTCCCATACCACATTTGCAATCTATGCAAAAGATTTCAGTCTCACAGGAAGAACATATTTGTCCAGTAACTCATTTTAGTTTTCTGTTCTGTCAGTGCCCATGGGCTAGGAGTGCTCATTTAATCATAAACATTTAGGTTAGGGTTGGAAAGGACCTTAAGATCGTCTAGTTCCAACCTCCCTGCCATGGGCAGGGACACCTCCCACTAAACCATGCCACCCAAGGCTCTGTAAATGTTCTTCACAGATGTTGCACAAACAGACAACCCAAGGTGGTATAGGGTGTGCTCTATCTTCCTTCATTTGTAATGATGTCTGCCAGGCTAAGGAAGAGCTCACCTGGCACTACAGCTGGGCAGAGCATTGGAAGCAGTGGATAATGACGTGAGAAGAGAGAGAATGGCTCCACTGGGATGTTGTAGGAAGCCAATTGGTTAGCCTAAGAGATATTATATGCTTTTGCTGAAGAGAGTGATCTTGAATTCCATTTCCAAAGAGATTTTCACTGTGACAGACTCTTTTCATTACAGTCATCTTCATGCTTTGTCCAAGCAAATAGGATCCCAAACCCCTCCAGATGTCTGAGTAACTTGTCAAGCTCTCTACTTTCCAGTCTACGGAGGCTAGTTAGCAGCTATAAATACACTGATGGGTCAAAGGCAGTCCTTCCAACATCTGCAGAAGGACTGTCCTGTGATAATTGCCTCAGCAGTGGCAGACTAAGGAGAGAGAAATAAGAAATTTAAAGATCAATCAAGTCTGAAGAAACACACAAAGGTATTAAAGGGAGTTACTCGAGGAGTTTTTCTTGGTTTTTTAAATGTTTTTTGGTTTGGGTTTTTTTTGGGTTTGCTCTTTTTTTCTTTTTTTTTCAGTGTATCCTTTTCTAGAGTGTATCTTGAAGAAGACGTGCATTTGATCAGAGTACATTTAGGGGTAATCCAAAGCTGGTAGCTTGCAGCTTTGGCTTCTCCACACCGTGTGTTAGACTAGCGTTTCCTAGGTTTTCTGACTGCACATTTACAAATGTGTTTAGGCATCAGAAAATGAAAATGGATTTATATAAAAACTTTCCCTTGTTCAGTTTTCTAGTGGGACAGAGCACCTTGCAATGTCATTTGTTTTTCAAACCCATCATTCCTGTGAAAGGTCTTTGTTTATGTTTCACACCAGCATTTATATACTGAAAGCAATCAAGGATGTTGCTCTCTGAGAAGGCTCTTAGTACTTTTGATCTCTCAAAATAACTGGAACTTTGTTACAAATTGTCACATTCCTACTCTGAGTTTGGTTTAATGCAGTTTGGTTTAACCATCAGATCATTCAGAAAGGTTATTAGATCTTTGACACTGCAGCTAGTGTTAGGTCAGTTTCATAATTTATATCCAGTGAAAACCGCCTTAAAGAGTCTTAGTTACAGCTGTAAGATGTCATGAGGATCAGTCCTACTTCTGCAAATTCTACTTGGATATTACCTTCTGGTGACTTATTTTTTAAAATTGCTAGTATTTCCCTATGCCCAAGTTTTTGCTTGATATAAAGTCACCTATGTTTTTAAATGCAGCAAAAGAAGTGGGTTGCTTTGATCCTTTCTTTCTTTAAAATACAGAATCTGCAATTACAATCCTGTAAACTAAGAGATACGTTTATAATTAACATTTGTATAAATTTATTTTAGTTTATAAGTTCTTTATGGGTAAGAATTTTGAGTCTATATGCCTGCATGCCCTCTTATGTTATATATAAATGACAAGTTGTCATTTTATTTATGATAAGGTTTTCAGTCTATGCCTTCGGTTGAGTTTGTGGAATTTTCAATCTGAATATTTACTATTTTACACAAAGACTTTCCTAATGGTTCCAAGCATGTGTTGGTGCAAAGTCATCCAGTATCAGAAAGTGAGTTGAGATATAGAAAAGACTGGTTGAATTTAAAGACTGAGATGTATGCAGGAATTTGCTACATATTTAAGATAGAATGTTATGTATAGAATAATGGGAAAGATCCCAGCTCGGCAGAATTTACTTCTAGGGCTTTTAGTGAATTCAGGATTTCTTACCATGTCTTCTTCCCTGACGATAAACAGACTCACCTGGTCTTAAAATCAAGGAATCTATTCTTATTCTTCAAATTAATAGGAGTGTCAGAGCACATATTCTCAGTGTCTGAGGGCAGAGAAAAGTAGAAATAGTATGAATCATATCTATACCTCTTTTAAAAATTTATAAAATTTAAAAATACAAATAAGAGCTAACATAACTTTATGTTCTTCAATCAACTATAAAGAAGGCATGGAAATTTAGGACTTGAAATCTTTAAAACAAAATCTGTTTCTATATGCTCTTCTTGGAAATAGCGTGCTAGCAGTCATACAAGATTAAGAGGACCTTGGGCCAAAGCAAATGAGAGAGAAACTGTTTGCAATGCATTAGTAATGTGAATAAATGTATACGATTCCCCTGTGGAATTTGTCACCTTGCAATTTTGTGACAGACTGCAGAATCACTTTGGTTCAGGAACCCATATTATGATACAAAAACTGCTTTCCTACCTAAAAAAAAATAATAATTTTCAGCTAGGAATCAGCATTTCATATTTAGGCAAAATATACTGTCACACTGTGTGATGTTGCTAATGATGTGCTATGCAAAACTGATGAGATACTGGCTACTTGTGAAAAATGTAAAGTGACATTCTATGCACCTACCTTCAGCAGGAACAGTCCTTTTAACATATGTCATATAGTAACAATGATCCAGCCAACTGACGCCAATTAAAAAGTCACAAATGGTTGCTTTTCTCTAATGTTCAAGGAGTTCAAAGAATTTGGATGTGTACATTAAGGATCAGATGCTTGGCTGCATATTCTACAAACTATGTTTTAAACATACAGATGGCTGTGACAATAGCTACCAGGAAAACGTGAAGGGTGAGCTGTCACAAAGTTTGACAGGCCATCGCATATTGAGGGTCTTCTTATTGCCATTTGAAAAGTCCCACAGTATTTCTATATTGTGTTTTGCAGGCAGATGGGGGACAGGTAGGTATTCTGGTTACAGCATGGGACTGGTGATACAAGAAAACTGCTGTAAATATTTTTATATTGCTATATGAATTTCCAGTATGACCTTAGATAAACATTTAATTAATCTGCCTTGGTTGTCAGTGTCTGAAAATTTTGGACACTAGTACCTTCCTATCTCAAATTTTCTGTATGTTAGTGAAACACTGAGGTACCATGGCAGATGAATTATTACACAGGCCTGTTGAAATTTTTTTTAGTGAATTTTACAGAAAACTTTTTAATGGCTTTTAAAGCTCAAGTCCAGGAGCCTGTACAGCAAAGTAGAGAATCCTGAACTGGCAACAGAGGACAAGAATCAGATATTTGGTGATAGAAGAAACTTAGTTATCAGTTCCCTGGAGAAGAAAACAGGTATTAAATATAGGTCTGGGCTTATAAAAAAGTTCAGAGAAAAAGGGGAAAAACAGCGGAAAAAACACTGCATATGAAAAAATATAAAGGAAAAAGAAAGAAGGAATAGGCATATATTAAAAAAAATCTTCCAGGACCAAAGTCACTTGTTGAAAGGCTGATGAAAGTCCACTGGGGTAGTTATAGATAGAAGTCTTGTCTGCAACCAGGGAATCAGATATGCATGTGTCTGTGGATAGAGTTATCTGTAAAATTAAAGGAGAGAAACATTATCCTCAACAGTTACGACACTGAGAAATTTTTATTCTCAGGGTATATGTTGGAGAACAAATGCAACTAATAGCCAAAGGAACTCTGTATTCCTAGATGAGTTTAGCTGTCATGTTTCTTAATCAAGTATTCCCCAGAACTACATTTGGAGAAAATAACTTTAAGTAATTAATTAACATTAGGTTAATTAAAAAGTTGATTCAATTTAAATTAAAGTGAATATATACAGAAGTAGGACAGTAGGTAAGGTCTGGGATTTTAGAAGGATCTATTTTGATACAGGAAGTGAGTAGGAAAGTCGGTTAGGTTGAAAACCTTGAATATGATTAGCCTGCGCTCAAGAACTTGAGGCCTGAAGCTTTTCCCAGTTAAAAGTGTCTAAAAGTAATCTGTTACAGATAAAGAGGAAAGACCTTCCAAAAAGGGGATTAATGTATGCATAACCACCTCAAAAACTGTATAATCAGAGGCATAAAATAATGGGAAAATATGGAAAAAAAGAAGACAATATTCTAAAGTCAAGATGGGACAAAGTTTGCCAGATGTATTTCTGAAGTGTATTAAAAGCAGGTCAGTTTTCACCCGACTGCTCCAAGTGGAAGACAGTTCAAGGTTTTTTGTAACCATCCAGTGCAGAACTTCCTTTTTTCCCACCGTGAAGACACTCAGTTCTAATTTCACACTACTGTTACTTGGACTGATATTGTCTCTCTTCCCCCTTTCTGATTGTTTCAGGAAAAGTGTATAATCCCTGCTGGCTTTCCTGTGTTTTTGCTTCCTTTAGTACACTTTTAGTTTCATTTAATCCTTGAATTATGGCAAAAAGAACTGTAGCATTGCAGACTATACTGTTATGAATAGTTCCCTGTTGCTGGCTCTGGCTCCTCAATTTGTAAATTTGCCTTTTCATGGCTCCAAAACAGTGGTGATCTCGTGGTCATCAACTAATACTCCTCCCATCAACCCTTCTTCAGTTGTTTTCCTCAGATAATCTCCCCAAATACATGTCTGTCAATAAACCATTAGTAATAATAGAATAAAAGAAGACCTACTTCAGATGAAACTTTATATTCATTATTCCCAGCTGAGGAACTGGAAATAAGTTGTCAAGTACTACAGCTTTTCTGGAAACTGGAAGGACATTGCCAACTCACTGCTCTACCAAGCAGTAAGGCTGATGGCCTCCTAAACAGACTTGCAGTAAAAACAGAGCAAAATGGTTTTCAGATAGAGCTCAATTACATTATAAAAGGAATTATATGACATGTTGTGTGTGAATTTGAATAGAAGACACAAAATGTCTTCTCCAGTCCCATATTTCTGGCTGATTTTCTTTCCATTAGATTTCTCTCCATACTCCTTAAATAAAAGCAGTTTCAATCTTGCAGCAGCTTCTCCTTTTGTCTTTGGTTTACTTTGCAGAATACAGAAAAGCTGTCTTTTGACCCCTTTTTGTTTTGTTTTGTTTTGTTTTGTTTGTTTTTCTAACAGAGGTGGAACAATCCTACTGGCGATGCACTGTCTCTATTCATCTTCTTGAATGCATGGTTCAGCAAAACTGAAGCTTCAGTTTTGAAAAGACAATGGTATTTCCAGATTTGAACCCTGATAAAAACCATGACACAGAGGGAGAAGGAGTAAAATGCCTGGGAAATTAAGACTTATGGCAATCTAATGACCCAAGAATAAAGCACTTCCACTGTAGAGAATTCCCTACAGTAATTTTGGAAATCTCATTACAGACAGATCTTCTGTTACTTCAAGGATAGTCTCAAATACAATTCTCCCACATTTACGTGTAATAATAAGAAGCTCTATCTGCAGATTAAGCCCCAACTCTCGAACGTTTGTAATTCAGGGAATTTTGTAGAAAAAAATAGAGTGTAGTATGCCAATTAAATCTCCCAGAAGACTGGATTACTACAGTTTTGTTTGATCATAGCCTTGTTTAGTGTTTGGCAGGGTAATAAATAGCAGGCAGAGATCCAATATTCCTGTTTCTTTAAGTTCAAGTATTACAGTTTCACTTCGAAAGCCAATATTAGCTATTTCATGTATTTGGGGAGGAAGAGAAAGAGCAAGAAAGAACTTGTTCAAAATAGCTCAACAGCTGGCCTTTATTTTCAAGTGAAAATGAAGGGAAAAAAGGAATCAAAACAAGACATTATGATCATACTCCCAGGTATATGATCCTTTCAAATTTAGCAGCCAAAATTATGCCATGCTTTATTTTCACCTGTCTAGAGATGGCTGGTCTTAGTAGTTTGGTAACAGAACAGAGGACAAACGTCCTGCTTAATGTAACATATTTATGGGAAAAAATAGCAGGTGAATGAATGATTTAAACATTTTAAAATTGTCCTCACAGATGGTAAACAAAAAAAAAAGGCATTTTTTTCTGAAGCTGTTGCTTTACACATACTTTGTTAGTAATTAACTCCCTCAAATTCTATATAAATGTTACCAAAGTGTATCTAATAACATCTTTATTATATTCCCATTTATCTTTCTTTCTGTTCCTCCTTATATAGGGGTATAGAGTATAATACACCTATAAAACGATATTGCTCTTTCTAAAAGATTTCTGCTGACCAGTTTGTAATTTTGCAGGATTAATTCTGAATAAAAGAAAAGCTACCACTCTCTGATTGTTCCTCTTGGGTGCAGATGTCATCCTTCCTTTAAGTTAATAATTTCATAACCAGTGATATGGCTGATTTGCTCATAAAAATAAAGACACTCTGGTCCTTTATGTTATTTATCATTTGGTTTCAGAAAGGGAGCACATTTTGATGCACAAATCCATTCTCAAACCAGTCTGATTCCTTGCTAAACCATAGCATATTGTGATCTTTACTGGGTAATGAAGTCTTCATTTTTATGTGTAAAAAAATTTCCTGTATAATACAAACAACATTATCTCTAAAACTGTGATACATCATCATACATGCAAAACCAAAGCCTTGGGTAAGACAGCCTGGCAAGTTAGATGAACCACTTCAATTTTCCATCAATCAAATTATAGTTTATTGTTCAGCTGAACTACCTCAGGCAACACAAATCTAAAAACTGTCATTTTGGAAACATTACATTTTTTTTCTGTCACATTATAACCCAAGCCATGGCCATAAAAAAGAATGTCATGCCATTACTGACTGTAATATTCCCTAATTTAAGAACAGCTAATTCATCTGCAGTGTATGCAGTGTTCCTAGTATTTGGAGTTTATAGCAGTGTTCAGTTACAGTAATCTTATCAAACTCCATTTGTACATTTATTATTTTTAAATAATGGAGATTTTTGAAAATTCAATTAAGAATAGAATGGTTGTTTATAGCAGCATTTTAATGCCTACATTAGAAATAAGGTTTACATTTCAGAATCATCTAATATTTCAATTATTTGGTTTCTATGAACACTAAATTGGGAATTAAATTAAAAAATAGGCTTCTATGGCATACACTTGAAAGAATCTGTGTCTTTTTTTTTTTTTTTTTTTTTTAGCAATGAGTGTCATCATTGTAAGACTCAGAAGTTAAAATTAATCCAGTAAACATTACAGGTTTGTTTGTGTTCTGTCACCCCATATACACCTCTGTTGTTTTAGATATTTAGGCTAAGAAATTCCTCTGACATTGAAGATTAGCTTGTACATTTTAAATGTTCTACTTGCTACCTATCTTAAATTTCTAAATTATAATCTTACGGTGTTCCTTTACTTCTCCGTATTAAGTTGAAGTGGGTATATAGCAGTTAATGGAAGAGTAAAGGGTGAGAATTACAAACAGAAGAGTATATTTTTCCCTTGTTAAAATATATAAAATTGAGAGCGTGAAAAGAAAGAGACTTACTAGTACAGGTATGTCCCCCTCACCCTCTATATGCTTGAAAAATGTAATCATGTTACTCTAAGAAATCATAAACTTAGTTATGTCTTTAAATAATATATGAAGAAATTTAAAGATAACTGAAATGCGAGAACATACACTTCACTGTAAAGATATATATCATGAGGACACCTGTCCCCTCCTTAATTGACTACCTGCTAAAAGAAAAACGTGCTAAAAGAACAGATTTACTGTGCAGTGAGACAATGAATTTAAGAGGTCTCTGCTGAATAAAAAACTAGTTCCATTGGATGAGCTGGGCCATGTTCTTGAACAAGTTCAGACATATTAACTGAGCTTTTATGTGCTTTTATGCACCATTTATTTTTGAAAAATCAGGAATTTTCACTGCAGCAATTACTTATGCACCAAAGTAATAAAATTCCTGTTGTTGGCATTCACTGAATCTGTGCTAAGCAAATGTTAGAGAGGATTATTGTACGCATTTTGTATGTACGTACAAAAAGGTAAGGGAAATCAACCCTAGGAATTTAGTAATGTAATTTGCAGTTCCTTTTTGGTTTTAATAGAATTGGGTTATTTTATGTAAAATACAGGTTTACCTGAGGAACATATTTCTTCTCCTGTGATACTCAAAATTGCTGATTGTGTTTATGGTTCCAATTACTTTTCTATCAGCTTAGTACACTGCAAAAGGTATGAGTGAGAATACATAAAGTAAGATGAGAATCAATCCTTAACAGTGCTTTTTTTTTTTTTTTTTTTAAAGAGTCACACTAAGGCTCAGGAGCGCACCAATGTTTTTTGGGAAAAAAACCACCCCAGTCCTAAATTTCCAGAGCATATTAGGGTTTTAGTCATCTCATTCTCTATTTCATTGAAAAGTGGTCACACTGGTGACTATCTCAAGCAGCAGTTAAAAAAGGTGGGCATCAGACATAATTTTCTAATTCTGAAACCTATACCTTCTAGGTATAGGTTATACCTGTTCTGTAAGGTACAGGTTATACCTGTTCTGTAAGAGCTTGTTTTCTGTTTTGTACTATTTTATTTCTCCTCCTGAAGGAAATTATTTCTTCTTTGAGCTGAAAGTAGTCTCCTAAGCACTTTGCTATCTCAGGTGTGAGTTTTCCAGATCAAAAGGAACTCTTGAGAATGCCATGATCTTCGTTCAACAGGGTAGGTAATACAGAAGTAGAAAGAGGGTATCATAAAACTAGTTACAATAAAACAGTATGACTGACTTATCTAAGACTCAGTAAGATGGGTTAAAATTGCTTCCTCTCAAATGAAAACATGTTTTTTGTGACTCATTGAACTGACTCATGAATATATGTATATTTTCACTATGTCTATAAAAATTCTTGTTTTATCCTGTTTTGCTGGAAGCTGGACTTTCCTACTGTGATACTAGCTGCTTGCAGTGGAAGCATCCAAACTTCTGGCATATTCAGCCTCACAATAAAATCCAGGGTGTTTCCTGGATACAGTATAATTAACTTCAAATGCTATGTTACAATTATATTCAGGGTGTGACTTAGACAAAATAAAACACTTCTGAGTGAAGACTGATGTGAAATACTAAGTGCACCCTTTTTCGTGTCTAGGTTCTATAAATATTTCAGAATAGTATGATATCATCAAACCAAAGCATTTTAGGCCCCTTAAATTCTGGACCTTAATTTTACAAAATGAGATGGTTTTTTTGTTAACTCATTTAAACTCTTGTTGCTTAAAATATGAGTATAACCTAGCAAGTCATCCACATTTTGCCTGTGTTTAAGATTATGCATTACAATTTTTCAGTCTTAGTAGTCATGTACAGAGGGTGATAAAATTAACATGGAAGCTCTCCGGACACTTTAAGTGTTTACACATACCTCCTTAAAAAACTTCCAGGCAATATATTGAAATGGACACGCTCCCTTCTAGTCTGAAGTACATATTCCAAAATAATTTTTGTTACGTTTCTGTCATGCCATTCAAACAACCTCTCAAATTGTATCTCAAACTCTCAGTATAAAGCTACCAACTTTATACTTCTTTTCTTTGGTGAATATATGCAGTTAACTGTTTTCCAAAAACTGGTTCTAGCTAGGCTTCTTCCTCTTAAGTTAATCTTTGGTCACCAGTTTTATATGACAATTTGTCAGGATATGATCCGAACTTCATAGATTTAAGTATTGTATCAACCCTGAGACCTTCACTGTTACCTTGACTTTTGAGTACTCCATGCTCAGAAGCCTGATTTGGAAGATAGGCACTGATCTGTCTTCAGTGTAGCCAAGTTTTGAAGGGGCAGCATCAAGGCTCAGGCATGGATGTGTGGTTCACTCATCTAGCCCATAATGTACTCAGCACAGAGCTTCCTCCAGGATGAAACATTTTCTTTTAAAGCAATGTGTCTAAAGAAGAATGTCTTAATATTGTTCTTTGTCATCACCAATTGACAAACTACACTTAAATCCCTGTCTCAGCCATTGTCCTTTGCAATCTGACTTCTAGAACACAGGAAATTTCTACTTCTCTATTATTCCTTTATTAACCACCTGACACTAGGTAAAGTGCAAGCAGTAGGAAACATGGATGTACCGATTAAAATGGGCACAAAATACAGCTCAGGCATTTTCACAGAAAGGCACTTTTAATTGTTACAGTCCAGAAAAAAAAAGTCAATTAAAATGAAAATATGGATGCATTCTTAACAATTCATAACAGTAATAACAATTCATGGATGGGTTTCATTTATGATCTTATTATAATGACATGATCTCATTACAAACTCTGCCATTAATTTATAACTAGTAAAAAAATCAATAAATAGTAATTTATTCGATTTTTCATTAAGCCAATGTGTTGGTATTGGAATATAGCAGATTCCCAGGTATTCAAATGCTGCCTGTCATTTGCTCTTGTCTGAGACCCTTTTTCACCTTTGTGACACTTTAAAATGGTTTCAAAGCATAAGAACGAATGAGGACTGAGCAAGTTTTTTGACAAGGCCATTATTTTTAACTATCAGAATTCTTTTCATTCTCTGCAGATACATATCAAGAACAGCATTTGTAAATTCAGGCCACAGCATTAAATACAAAAGAGAAAAAAAAATAATTGCTTCTGACGATACTATTATATTGTACTGATTGGATCATTACACAATGTTCTATAAAAATTTTACAAATCTGAGTCCAAATATATCTGTTAGAGAATATAAGTCTTAGTACAGAAAAAAGTTAAACAAAACAATACTTTCTCTTAGGTTGGTGAGCACAAGGGGCATATAGGGAAAAGGAAAGAAAGAAAATGTTTCTTTAAACAAGCACATGCAAAGAACTAGTACTTTGATATTACTTTCCTGAATAAAAATGCACTTTTATGGAGGATGAAACTGTAGCTCAGTATCTCTGTGCTTCTGAGCATGTTAATCCTATACAAAGGATGAATATGGAGTAGTACCAGTGATGAAATCTTAAAACTTTTTCATTTGTTAACATGTGGAATCCTATTTTTAACATGAGACAAGAAAAATAAATTGGTGTGAAATACCAGAGAATATAAAAACTAGAAGCCAGCAGCGGAGTAGTAGACTTTGAAAATATATCGTATTGTGGGAAAATGACCCACATGTTCCAGTTTTTAGGAGAGTGCTTTCTCCCCTTCTGATCTTTTTTTCCAGATTTGTATTTGGAAGGATATATTTTCCCTTTTGGAAATCTCTTTAAGAAGGTCTGTGGACAACATGTATTGGATCAAAAGTTTCAGAACTGTAAGGTCTTTCAAAGCTTTTTTTTTTTTTTTTTTGATATTACATTTCTTTTCATTACAACCCATTTTGATGATGGTTGGGTGAGCTGTTCAGGGAAAAAAAAGTTAACCTGCCTAAAGTTCATTGGTCAAAAAATCTGAACTAAACCAGAGATCATATTTTTAATGGTATTTCTCTTTTTCTGTTTTAAAATCTCAGAAGCAGGAGTGGTTTGTAATTTTTTATTTTTTATATGTGTGTATCTTTGTATACACAAAAAGACAATGTTTGACTATGAAATAATTAACCTGAATCTGGCACTTTCATGCCCTGGTCACTAGGCAGAATGTGACTATCCCAAAACCACAGGAGCTCTTTCTCGATACAAAATGAGGTTTTGTGTTCTTAGCTGCTTCATAATTTTGTACCATTTTTACACACACTGTAGTATCATAAATACATATACAGCAAGTGGAAAGTCAAGGATATTAACTATATAAATATCTATGCTTCGTTATTTATGAAATTGTGAAATATATTACCTGAATAGTTACAGTTATTACAGGTTGCTAACTTAGAAGCTTTAGTCTCTCTCCCCCTCAAGATATTAATATCTATATATATGCAAATAACATGATATCAAATTCACTGGCAAAGGTTCATATTTGTTAAAGATACCCCCTGCACTCCACTCTTGCGAAACCCTGCCTGGAGTACTGCATTCATCTCCGGGGTCCCCAGCATAAGGAGGACATGGACCTGTTGGAGCGAGTCCAGAGGACGGCCACAAAGATGTTTGGAGGGTTGGAGCACCTCTCCAATGAAGACAGACAGAGAAAGATGGACTGCTCATCCTGGAGAATAAAAAGCTCCAGGGAAACCTTTTAGCAGCCTTCTAATGCCTAAAGGTGGCCTACAAGAAATCTGGAGAGGGACTTTTTACAAGGGCAAGTAGTGATAGGACAAGGGGGAATGGCTTTGAACTGAAAGAGGGTGAAAAACGAATTGGATTTAGCCCCTACCATGGGAGAGACTCTTAAGGCCATACAGCAGGTGAAAACTGGCAAGGCAGCTGGGGTTGACGGAGTCCCACCTGAAATATGGAAGCATGGAGGCCAAGCACTCCACGCTAAATTTCATGAGCTAGTTGTGTGCTGTTGGGAACAAGGCAAAATACCGTCAGACTTTCGTGACGCAATCATCGTCACTCTGTATAAGCAAAAAGGTGTCAAGTCAAACTGCTCAAACTACCGTGGTATAACTCTGCTCTCCATTGCTGGTAAAATTCTTGCAAGAATACTATTGAACAGACTAGTACCTGCCATCGCAGAAGAACTTCTACCTGAAAGTCAGTGTGGTTTCAGGGCTAATAGAAGTACCACAGACATGGTATTTGTTCTCAGACAATTGCAAGAAAAGTGTAGAGAACAGAATAAGGGGTTATACGTAACTTTCGTTGACCTCACCAAAGCTTTTGACACTGTGAGCAGGAAAGGCTTGTGGCTGATCTTAGAACGATTAGGTTGTCCCCCCAAGTTCCTGAAAATGATTATTCTGTTACATGAGGATCAGCAAGGCCAAGTCAGGTATGGTGATGCACTCTCTGAGCCTTTCCCAATAACCAATGGTGTGAAACAAGGTTGCGTTCTCGCACCGACGTTATTCACAATCTTCTTCAGCATGATGCTCCAAAGGGCTACAGCAGACCTCGTCGAACAAGACGGCATTTATATTCGATATCGTACCGATGGTAGCCTATTCAATCTAAGGCGACTGAAAGCCCACACTAAGACCCTAAACCATCTTGTCCGTGAACTGCTCTTTGCTGATGATGCCGCCCTTGTTGCCCACACAGAAGCAGCTCTGCAGCGTTTAACATCTTGCTTTGTGGAGGCGGCTGAGGTTTCTGGGCTGGAAGTCAGCTTGAATAAGACAGTAGTCCTCTACCAACCTGCACCCCAAGAAGATTATCGCCATCCCCATATTACCATCGGCGAGTCAGAGCTTAAGACAGTTCAGCAGTTCAGCTATCTGGGAAGCATCATTTCCTCGGATGCCACGATCGACAGAGAGATAGACAACAGAATAGCAAAGGCATATAGAGCCTTTGGAAAACTCCATAAAAGAGTCTGGTGTAATAAACACCTGAAGAAAAGTACAAAGATCAGTGTCTACAGAGCCATTGTATTGTCTACTCTTTTATATGGGTCTGAATCATGGGTCATCTATCGTCATCACCTGCGACTCCTGGAACGCTTTCATCAGCGCTGCCTTCGTATAATTCTAAACATTCATTGGACTGACTATGTGTCTAATGTCACTGTCCTCGAACAGGCAGGGGTCACCAGCATCGAGGCCACATTGCTGAAACTGCAGCTGCGCTGGGCAGGGCACGTCTCTAGGATGAAGGATCACTGCCTCCCCAAGATCGTGTTTTACGGTGAACTTGCCACTGGTAGCCGCAAGAGAGGTGCCCCAAAGAAGAGATACAAGGACTCCCTGAAACAATACCTTAGCCTTGGCCATATTGACTACCATCAGTGGTCCACCTTGGCCTCCAATCGGGAGACTTGGAGGCACACCATACATAATGCCGCTGACTCCTTTGAGAGTTCACGAAGAACTAGTCTCGAGGAGAAAAGACAACGCAGGAAGAATCGTGTCCCACCTGTTCCACCCAAGGAGACCTTCTGCTGTGCTTTTTGTAGCCGGATTTGCCTATCCCACATTGGCCTTCTTAGTCATCAGCGCGCTTGTAGTAAGCATGGGTAAATGCCCTTCCCAAATCTTCGTTTGCGAAGTCAAGCCATGATGATGAATGCCTAAAGGTGGCCTACAAGAAATCTGGAGAGGGACTTTTTACAAGGGCAAGTAGTGATAGGACAAGGGGGAATGGCTTTGAACTGAAAGAGGGTAGATTTAGATTAGATACAAGAAAGAAGTTCTTTACTGCGAACGTGATCAGACACTGGAAAATGTTGATGTGGCAGCCCCTTCCGTGGCAGTGTTCAAGGCCAGGTTGGATGGGGCTTTGAGCAACCTGGTCTAGTGGAAATTGTCAGAAAAGTAGTCAAACATAAATGGTTGTTATGAGTAATGAATTGTTCATATTCCCTGTTGACTAGAAAAGAAGTAATCAGTGTATTTGCATCAGAAAAATGTTTAATTCAAGATTATGAAAACCATTTTATTAAAATAGTATTGGAACAGGTTCCTCAGTGAGGTAGAGGAAACCCCTGTAATAACTATTTTTAAGGACATCAGACAAATGTCTCAGTAACACTATATAACAGACCCCTTATGGGGGGTAGATTAGATGACCTCTTATGGTCCCTTCCAGCACAACATCTCTATGAAGTTCTGATTGAATAAAGCCTAATACAAATATTTATCAGACTTTTTTTCTTGTTCACGTAGTTGGTTGTTTTATGTTTCTATGAAAGAGCAGTGAACTGGAAGGAACTGACAGCAAATGCTTTAATTTGGCATTTTAGGAAGGCAAAAATCTTTGCACTGATTTTGATGTCTGTTACTGGCAGAAAATACAAATAAAAAGCTGTCACAATATCTTTGAGAAAAATTCAGCCAAGTAATTCTTTTTTAATATGAGATGTATGATTGCGTCTACAACCAATCTCTGAACTCTTTAGTTATATATTTCACATTACCACCTTGAAAATGTATTTTGATACATGTGTACACAGAGATAGACAGACAAACATTCATAGAGACTTTCCTTAAGCAGTCAAACTAAAGCAAAATTTGACCAAAATCTTACTATGCCGGTGCATAAGAAGGCATAGAGTTATAGACAGCATCAGTTACAGAAAGGCAGTATAAGCACAATGTTCATATCTATTTATTAGGTATACTAACCTACTTCCAGTAGTTTTACAGTCAAAACTGTACTCCTGCAGAATTATCTGATAGCTGTTACTGTAAAATGGCATGTCACTTAATTCTGAAATTAGGAACTACACATAAACTGATCACAGAAAAGTTGAAAAATGCAAGCCCCTGTTTTGGCTTTTCAGCAGAAACAGTAGACACAGGCTTGGCAGCTTCCAATACAGAGTGATTTCAATAACGTTATGTCCCTTTCTTCTTTGGATGATGAAGAGAAGAGTCAAATGTGCCAGTAACCTTCACTCTCCAAAATGGAAAGGCTGGGATTGCTCATAACCTTACTTGCATTGGGTAGAAAAAAAGCTTCTTAATGAGCAGTCTGTAATAACGGTAAATAACCAATGCACATTCACAATAGCCAGGAAGAATAACTATAGCTGCTGCAGATGGATGAACTTCCAGCTCTCTTGCATAAAGTGAAGAACATTTGAACACCAGTAAGATAAGACCTGGGGATAGAAGGAGTGAGAATCTCACAAAACTGTTCCAAACCACTTATTTGTATATTTCAATGGTATTTTATTGCTTCCTTAGATTAGCCTTTTAACACCTTTTTACCTAACTTGAATCTTGAAAAATTGTAAATTTAGGCTTATGCATTTAATTTGCTTTTGAATATTTTCCAGTTATGATTAATACTTTCCGCATCAAAAGTATTTTTACAGTGATTTATGCCAACACTTGCTTTAAATGTTGAAAGTGGATACTTCTAAGCTCTAAGTATAACATTGGGTGTCATAATGCAAGTGCATTAAAGAAATTCAACTAAATACGAAGTAGCCTTATTATTTAAACTAACAGTAACTCTTAGGTCATCTGTTAATCCTCCTCTATTCTATAAAAGACAGTGCAATTGTATTTAAAGTATAACATCAAGGCAGGGGGGTTGGAACTTGATGAGCTTAAGGTCCTTTCCAACCCTAACTATTCTATGATTCTACGTTGCTATAGAATCACAGATTACAGTTGAAAAGGGCCTTAAGATCATCAAGTTCTAACACCGCTGCCATGGACAGGATGCTATGTCCCACTTGGCTGTATTCTACCTGGCCTTGAACACCACCAGGGATAGAGCATTTGCCACTTTGAGCAACCTGTTCCAGCCCAGGATATGGTTGGTTTCTGCCAGCACATTGCTGGCTCATATAAGTTTCTCCTGAACCAACATCCCCAAGTCCTTCTCTGCAGGGCTGCTCTGAATCTCTTCTCTGCCCAACCTGTACCTCTGCCTGGAATTGCTCTAACTCAGGTGTGGGACTTTGCGGTTGGCTTGGTTGAACTTCATGAGGCTGGCATTGGCCCACCTCACAAATGTGTCAAGATCCCTCTGGATGGCATCTCTTCGCTCCAGCATAACAACTGAAACACAGAGCTTGGTGTCATTGGCAAACTTGCTGAGGGCGCACTCAGTCCAACTGTCCATGTCACTGATAGAGATGTTGAACAAGACTGGTCCCAACAATGAGCCCTGAGGGACATCACTTGTCGTTGGTCTCCAGTTGGACATTGAGCCATTGACCACAACTCTCTGCATGTGGCCATCCAGCCAGTTCTTTATCCACCGAGTGGTCCATCGATCAAATTGATGTATTTCCAATTTAGAGACAACAATGTCATGGGGGACAGTATTCAATGCTTTGTACAAGACCAGTTAGATGACGCTGACTGCTCTATCCCTGTCCTTCAGTTCTGTAGCCCCATCATAAAAGGCCACCAAATTGGTCAGGCAGGATTTCCCCTTAGTGAAGCCATGCTGGCTGTCAACAGCGACCTTGTTGTTTTTCACATGCCTTAGCATGCCTTCTAGGAGAATCTGCTCCAAGATTTTGCAGGCACAGATGTGAAATTGACTGGTCTGTAATTCCCTGGGTCTTCCATATTCCCTTTCTTGAAAATGGGGGTTATATTTCCCTATTTCTAGTCATTGGGAACTTCACCTAACTGCCATGATTTTTCAAATATTATGGACACTGGCTTAGCAGCTTCATCTGTGAGTTCCCCCAGGACCTGCGGATGGTTTTCATCAGATCCCATGGTCTTGTGTGCATTCTGGTTTCTAAGATGATCTTGTAGGCTTAAGGTCTTCATTCTCTCAGTCCCTGCCTTTGTCTTCCAAGACTTGAGCGGTGTGAGTAGAGTATTTGCCAGTGAAGACTGAGGCAAAGAAGTAACTGAATACCTCAGTCTTCTCCAAAACTAGGGTAGCCAGTTCTCCTGCTAGTTTCTGGAGAGGGCCCACATTACCCCTAGTCTGTCTTTTGTTTGCAACATACCTACATAAGCCCTTCCTGTCATCTTTGACATCCCTGGCCACACAATTCTAACTCAGCCTTAGCTTTCTTGACCCGATCCCTAGCTGCCTGGACAATGTCCCTGTATTTGTCCCAGGCTCCCTGTCCTCGCTTCCACCTTCTATAAGCTTCCTTTTTCATTGTGAAGCTTCCTTTTTCCTTCTGAATACTTATAGTGGATGCTAACTAACACAGTTCAGTTAGGCCTTAGAAAACTGTTATGCTGTACACAAGTAGCTTAGAAATCTCCTCAGAATCCCTTTCTTCTGAAAGTTTTGTCAGGAGCAATAATAATTAAGTATGCTGAAACTGGAACATTTTGGAACAGCAGCAGTGTGGGTGTAAGGCAAAAGCAAGAGAATTTCAACAAATTCAGCACAAGTAGTTTGCATATAAATGAACAATATGTTCCTGAAAATGTTCTTTACATCTTGTTCACTCTTGTTTTACTATTAAGCACAGTCAGGGACAATTGCTGGTATAAATTTTGATGATTATCATGAAAATTCTGGCAGTGAAAACTAGAGAGAATGTACTGTATGAAGATGTAGCTCTTTCCAACTTTCTGGTCAAAACTAGGAGCAATTGAAAAATATCCCAAAAAATTAATGCCCACAGTTTTACATACAACATAACACAGCGCAACAGGATTTTTATATTCATATGACTAGTCTCATACCTTATATCACTGAATATTATATTGTAGAACTTGTGGACTCAAACTTTTAGTAAGCTCCACTAGGTGCTTATATCTATATGTAGAACAAATTCTTTAATTTTATGAGTCCTCAGTGTATGACTTAGCAGCGTTCCTAGCAATTTCAGACATTTTGGAAATTGGCAACACCCTCACAAAGGAAATGATTATTTCTAAGGCTTCAATTTCACCAACACTTATACTAGATTTTTTCACTCTCAGGTACTAATTTGATTTTGTTCAAATGTAGATATGCCATTGCATTACTGTTGAACTGGACAGAATATGCAATATAGCATTTATATCATCTTTCTGCTCTTATAGGGTTTTTATGTCAGCTGTAGGAGGAAAAATGATACCTGATCCAGCAAAAAGTCAGTGGTATAAACCTAAGAGTGACCTTATACCAGACAAGCACTTTCCACTTTACCACATGGCAGTGGCATTTTCAGTCTTACATCAAGAGCTCTGAAACCAGATTTACTGTATTGTCAAACCATGGCCTGAGGGTTTTAAGCAGCCTGATGGGAAGATTCACACTGTTACATAACAGAATCTGTTAAATGCGATGAAAGGTTAGTATTTCACACAATGATTTGCAAACCTTCAGTTGAAATCTACTAGGTTTGGGGTTTCCCTTCTTTCCTTTTCTTCTTTTATTTTTATTTTTTTCCTTGGGAAAGGTACGTTGTATATCTTTTTGCCTTCCAATTTCAATAGGTCATTTTAATCAATACCACAGCAACTTCTGTGCAACATAGTACATCCATTTCTGAGAAAGCAACAATAAACTAACTCATACTAAAGTTGCTCCTAGTGTGTCTATAGTAACAATACAAAAAGCTTTACCTTCAAGGAGTACTTTTAGTGAAATAGGAATTATAAGGACAGATCTCTGAAAGTTTCATATGAAAAAAATTGAATCTATGAGCTGTAGTCAGATCTTTTCACCCCTTCATGAATGGCATATTTATGCTTCAAAAATAAAAATGGATCACAGAAAAGGATATTCAAGTAGGGAAAATAATTTGATGATTCAGTCAAGGCCAGATAAAAAGAGGGTTGTTTGTAATGGGAAAATGTATTATGACTTTCAGGATTGACTTTTGTCCAGCACTGAGTGTTCCTCCAACCATGATTATTGTGAGTTGCTACCAGATTCCTACAGAAGTAACAGACAGATGTTGCTAAAATCATTAATGTATAAGAAACATTTCTCAGGCGATTTTACCCCTATGGTATTTTTTTTTAATAATCACATTTTTTTTAGCTGAAGTATCAGGACTGTAACTGAGTCAATAAACCCTTTGTACTTTCACCTATCACCCATGAAGTAATTTTTATGAGCAAAAATCCCACATTTGCCAGTAATAGGAAATGCTACTGTTATTAAGTGGCAGGGTATCAAATCTTCCCCTCCCCCACCCACCTACTTATACCTGAATTTCTCTCTTCTCTCTATTTGCAATGTAAAATATGTTTCATATTTTGGGAGACAAATTCTTTGAGGTACAATATAAAAATTAATGCTTTCTGATCTCTGACTAAATGCATTATTTGGAAAAAAAATTTATTGACTTAGGAATTATCAACAGTTTTACCAAGTGTTTTATTAAAGTCCATGTTACAACACACAGTCATAAGTTCAATGATCACCACCCTAGAATGTTGTTATGCATATTTTTCTGTAAGTCAAAACCTTCACACAAATCCCTGGTTTTATATATTGTTTTCCACCACGTTTTGAAGATCGATAGAGTTAGGCATGTTTGTAAGTTGCAAATCATAGGTCGGAGAGACCATCAGGGTAAATAGTCTTGCTCTGTATGACAAAAGTAATGATAAAAGTATAGAGATATCACCAAATACAAACTAAATAGACCTTCACAGATCAAGGCTTAAACTAAATAAATGTGCAAATAAGAAGGCAACACAGTCTTTAGAAAAGCCAAATGCAGCAGTCTGACTGTCTAATAAGCTGCCTGGCCGACTAAGAATACCAATAAGAAAAAAAAAAAAAAAAATCACACTTCAAAAAGTCAGGAGGGTGTCTTCAACAAGTCAGAAATTGGTTTTTGACCTTTCTGACTCATGTAAGCTTTCAGGATTCCCACCTGTGGTTTCTTTTCTAAATGGTTTGATGATAAAAAGATAATATGTTTTATTCTTTTGAATGGAAGAAACTCCTCCCTTTTTGTATTTGCAATAACACTTTTCAAGCAGCTCTGTTCAATATTGCCCTTTCAGGGGCAGAAACAAGGACTCTTTCTACTGCATTTCTCTGCATTGCATTTTCAACCGTATTACCAGCCTGGGTAATAGAAATCTTTGTTTTAATTGTGCATGAATAAATAGTTACTGTAAAATGAGCATTAACATCAATTTGTTTTGGTTTGTTTTATTTTGTTTTAGTTTTTTGTTTGTTAGTTTGGTTTTGTTTTGATTTTATTAGACAGATTCAGCATGAATGGTGGTTTGTTTTTTAAAGAAATAAGACATGCCATCTAAAATGAATCATTGACTGAAGTTAGTATTTTCAAAAATTAAATTAAAAATTGGAGGCTGGCATTTTTCATAGCTGAGACAGAGGAGGCCTGATTTTGGAAAGTGTAATTTTTGTCCTTCGAAATAGGTACTCCCAATCTGAAAAGAAAACCCAAATAAACAAATATCTGGCCAGTCTCAAAACCTATGAATTAACTTAAAAAAATACTATTTTTTCTTCAATGCAAACTGCTATTCTTGTATTCTATTTTAAATTACACAGAACATGCTGAATGCTCAAGAAATAAGGTATTCTGAGCAAAACCTATGTGGTGCTGAGGTCAGAGGAACTGAATATGCTTAAGATGCTCAACATTTCACAAGAGTAAACATCTGGAAGTGTCCTTGTGCACACAGATTAAAGAATAAATAGGAAAGAAAATGCAAGTAATAAGGAACAGCAGAACTTGGATTCATTTGGAAAAAAAACACCACAAAAGACTGGAATCCATAAACACCAAGACAAAACCAGTAGATGACTTGCTAAAAACCCCCACAGGAAGCATTTTTTTTTTTTTTTGAGCATTTTTGAGAACAATATAAACTTCGCCCTCAACTCATGATCTCTGTGTAAATAATCAGGAAGCTTGCAACTTCTGTTGTTTTACTTTAATCCTGCCTAGAAACTCTGCTGAGAAACTTTCAGCAGGTCATCCTGGTAGTACTAGTCATTATGTATGAGAAGTGCTCTTGAAGTAGTATATATAAGAAATTGAAAACAATTTTGATGGTATAAATTTAAAGATCATACACAGTCTTGCTAAAGGTGTAAAACTACGTAGTTAGAAAATTTTAAGAAGCTGTTAAAACAGAGTAAGAACCTCAATTGTTAATTCTAGAAAGCACTTTGTCCTTTATTTATTAAAATAACTCCACTGATTAAACAGTGTAAATAATGTTTTCCTGTACTGTAAAGCTCTGTATATTCCTGTGTTTCACTAATAATTTCCTAGAAGAGTGTTGTCTCCTTCTACTTATTGTATTTAAGTGGGTCTACGGGGTAAGTTCCTTTCTGCTACCATTGCCTGGTACATCTCCTATGATGCAATCGCACATGCATAGGTCTGCCCTTCTTCATTTTTCACACTTCACCCCACTAAACTTAGATTCCGAACCAACAGTTTTACTATAGCTTAGCTCTATTTTTGGTATATTTGGTAGCTAATTGTCAAGAATATTCAGAAAGATGTCAGTGAGATACTAGATGATCCCCATGTTTTTACCGTGGATCCAAGATGCACAAGGATCGTTCTGGCTGCAAGGATTTTCAGAGGGGTACTTACTGGTTGGTACCTTTGGGGAAATTTTATTTGTTATAATGAGAATTCATTATGCAAACCCCTCAATTTTGCTGAAAGGGAAAATCAAATTTCTTCTAAACTTCTCTAAAATACAGTGATAAACTGCTATGTAAACTATTAATAGGAGAAAGCTTAGAGCAGGATAAGCAAACTTTAAACTGAATATGACCCCATAAACACATTTCAGAATATGTCAGATATTTAAAATGCCACCTCCCATCCAGTGTTTATGGCTGTTGCACAGTATAGCACTAATAACTTCAGTGTATTGTGAATAAGACCAAATATGGCTCCAAGCGTAGTCCACAGAAAAACTCTTACATTGCTAAGAGCAGAAGCAAGCAGCCCTAAATTAGTAATAGCTGATGTGTCATTACATTTATATTCTGCAGCCTAGGACCACTTCTATGTGGTATGATTCATTGCGGGTTCCAACATAAATTATGGATCCAAGAGAAACTGGTAGTTGTGTGTTGCAAGTTGCAATGACTGGAATTTGTGTTCTGCTTCTTGTTCTTTCTTATAACTACAAACATCAGGTTAACAGTAAAAGTATTGTTTAATCTCCCATCTCCTTATACGTTTCATCAGCATCCAGTATTCTCTCTTCCATTTCACTGAAACTTTCCACTTCCTCTCACCTCTGCATTGTAATAACCTAAATTTCAGAAATCAGGTTCTCCTTCCCTCAGTCTTCCCCTGTGCTCAGTTGCTGAGTTTTGCTACCCAAGTGTTGCATTCAGTCCTTGAGCCAAACAGGTTTAGTTCACAGTAAAGTGGTTTCCATGTTGTTTGCTATATGACTTACTCTGACAATAATGAAGTGTGGGTTACTATGGTTTTCAGAGACCTGACCTTGCATCAGAATCATTAAGCAGAATTCCCAATGAAATTCAAAACACAATTAATGACCACATAATTTTGCCAAAAGCAGTAACCACTAAACTAAATGAGACACTGTTGATTATGCAAATAGACACCCACCCTGGAAAGCTTGCCTATTGTCTAAACCAACACATTTATAGTATTATTTATGTTACAATACTGATCAGAACTGGAGCCTTATTATTCTAGCTGTGATACAAACACAAATTACAGGATTGCAGTGTAATATAATACAAGATGCTGTAAGCAGCAAAACACAGAAAGAGATCTCAAATATCAAAAAGTTTTGTGCGTACCCAGTTTATTCAGTATCTAACAATATTTTAGTCCTTGTAATTTTTTTGGTAGTAATCGAAGGACTGCTTGAAAGTGAAAATAGCTAACTCAGTCCTGGCGATTAAATTAAAAGCTTTGACATATGGAAGCTGTTGGTATTGAATGCATATTTATTTTATTAAGGAAAAGATAAACTTTTCTTGGACTGCCAAAGTAGGGCAAATAACACATTTCAGTGGATTATACTTTCCCAGCAAAGATTTTAGCAAAATCAGAAAATCTTGCACAAAACCTTCAGTTACTGTAAATTACTGCAGTATGCAGAACTTTCGATTACAGATGCAGTGTCTTGAAAGACATACCACTGAAGGAATTATAAAGCAGAAGCCTTAAGTTTCACCTTGGAAAGAAAGATTTAACTCTTATCATTTATAAAAGGCTAGTGCAAAAGCCACTTCACAGTCTCAATCTGTTATCTTTTCTCTTCCGTGTTTAGCATATCTATATATTTGTTTCTTTTAAAAATAATTTCTGTCTCCATTGTATTTGTTTGTAGGAAATGAAAAGTATGAAGGAGAAATGAGGGTTTACTGCCTATATAATAGAAATAGTTAAATTGCCTAAGTTCAAACTGATGTTACATGCACAAAGTAATCAGAAAAAAAACTACTTAGGAAACTATGTTCCTGCAAATGCAGAAAGCTTACAGTTATGTCCCGTGATGAAGTCCACACCAGTGAGAGAAAGAGAAAACTGAGCTTCCAATAAGAAACATAACGCTTGAGTGGTACTCATCACAACAACACATTACACAAAAGGATCTTTGATCAGAAGAATAATTACTAAAAAGGTATAGCTTCCAATTCCATGGACCAGCAGATCTAACTCTTACTACTTATAGTGAGCTCTGTGTTGCTGGAATCTTAAATCTTTTAGCAACACAATGAGCTAGGCTGAAATGTTGTAACAGGCCTTGAGCTTTCCTTCTAAAGCATCTGTATGCTGTGCCTGGGCTGACTGTGCTGCCTTCTGTCCAGTGATGGTGAATACCCATCACACTGTGGTTTTTTTGTTATGGATAGCACTCCAGTATTTTACTCAGCAAGACCGTACACATAACAGGCTAGAGAACAGACTGGAGTTTCTCCCAGGAATTATTAGATTCACACCTTCCTTTACACCAGGTGTTTTTTTCTTACTGTCACTGAATATGATAAATATATTTGGAGCTTAAAGTACTTTTAACTCATCTCTTCTTTCTTTGGGCTCTATAGTTATACAGATAGGGATTTTTATAAAGAGGCAAACCAATTCCAACAGGAATTAACTTTTCAAAGGATTCACTTGATGAAAGACTGTTGTAAATGTATGTCCAGCAAAAACATTAGTTTATTCATATATTATTCTCAATGGATTTTTTAATTTAAATCTCAAAGCTTCCTTTCCACTGTTTTTTTTTGTTTGTTTGTTTGTTTGTTGTTTTTTTTAGATTCTAAAGATAATGTTTTGTTTTTCCCTTCTCGGAAAAGGAACACTTTGTTAGCTGTTTTAAGATAAATTTTTAAAATAATGCAGGTACATATATGAACCCAAACAACAAAGTTTAATATTAATTCATCAAGATGATGTAAATAAGGAAGTGGAGAATGGAAACATCTTGAAAGTTCTACCTCTTCTGTCTACATTAAGCACCATTTTGAAAATGTAGTCCAAAATACTCTTTCAAAGGAAAGCAACATCATATTCTACAGGATGTTTCCCCTCATATTAAAACAATCCGGTTCTAAAGCTTCCCAAAAAATTGTGAACAAATAACGATGCATGCCTGCCTTTGCTTGCAATAGGTTACTGTTCTACATGCGTGCCATATCATCTTCCACCCTTGTGAATGCTACGTTACAACTGGCCATTCCGTACATGATCAATTATCCTATTACTTCTTAAAACCAAAATGAAAGTAAATTTAAACACCATTACCGTTTCATGTGTTTTTACAGAAAACAAAGCTGATATGACTTTCCCAGCTGAATTCATAGCAAATAATTATGCAATATATTATTGTTTACAACAGGTTTAGACATTGTACTTGCTTTTCAATGGAGTAAGCTAAAAGACCTGCCATGGATGAGGTTTTAAAACTCAGTCCCTCAACTTGTTTAGGAAGGACTAGAAAAAGTTCCAGGATTTTTCTCTATCGTAGTGCTTCTTTAACATGGAAGTCTATTATAAACAATTCTGAAAACACACATTATGGGCTCTACTGCCATTCTCTTTGGTAGGTTTATGGTTATGTGTGTGGTAGGGAGAGCACTATTCTCTTTGCAGCTATGTTTCATTGGAACTGCTTCCTGCACACCTGATCATCTCCTGCATCTCCCAATTCAGTGGCACTCTCAAGTTCTTTCCAGAGGGCTTTGTTGGAGCCTGAGACAGCTACTTTAAAATCAGTCGGTAGCAAGTGTGAGTCTTGGAGCATTTTTAACACTTGTTGACCGAGTACTTTTTCACTGATTCTGAAATAATATAATCCACGTTACAGATAACTTCTAGTTTCAAAGTTCATGTGTAAATTATTTTCAGTAACACAAATTTAAAAAGAGGAATGATAAGGTAAATCTACTTTTGCAGTTACTCATTCTGAAAAAGACTCATCCAGAGAGAAGGGAGGAATTCTTAAGGAAATATATATCATAGAATCACCTCTTCTTCCGCAAATATCATCAAAGAAAAAGGTTCAGTGTCCACCCCTAGAAGAGAAGGGCCAACTTTGTTCTCACATATACTACTGTAAAGCTGTAGACAGTCAACCGAACCAAGGTGAAGAGCACCTGTTGGTAGGTATATCAAGGCCCAAGTTTTTAATGGAAATATAAATGCACACATTAACAGCACCGCAAATAAAACAGAGTATCTTGTTATGCAGTACGTAGATTTAGTGCTGTTTCACAGTTTGTACTTTGGAGTCTACTTGCAGTGAAATCAAACCTCCAGCTGATGCAGAATCTGTGTGGTTTTGCAATAGTATTTATCTACTTGCTTAAAAAATTCTTTCACATGGTCTCTAGACTAAGGAGTTAATACTTTAGTCATATGTTGCACTCTATCTTCTGATAAAATGCTTAGTGCTGGTGTATTCCTGCTTCATTTTGCATAAACTGACATCACATATTGAAAGAGAAAGAGAGCCAATGTGCTTCTCAGAAATCAAGTAGTCATGAGACTTTACCAGCCAGTACAGATATACACATACAGACATGCGTACACACATGCACATGAACACACACACACACAAACACACAAGCAAAAAATAGGAAAAAAGACTCTGCAATTGTAAGAGTCGCAATTTACCATGGAAGCCTCTACTTAATATTCCGCTTGATCTGCCAAGTTTATAGCCTGGCAAATCTGAATACAAATGTCAATGCAAATGAGGATTCATTATTCTTACATCGTCTTTGTGTTGAAGCTTAATGTAACTTGGTTCCTGTGGTTGCTCAGGGAATGTAGATTGCAAGACAGGAGGAAAAAGAAAACAACAAAACCGCAACAAAACCTAGAGAAGCAAATAGGGCAAAGTAACAGAAATGGAAATAAATTAAAAAAAAACCCCAATATGCTAAGGTGTCAGACTAGCAAAACATCAAACTAATACATAATATTCTCTCCCTATTTTCTTGTACAAGGTACATTTGCTTACCATTATCAGCAGAGAAAGAGTTAAGTAACCAAGACCAGTCTTCACAGAGTCAAACATAACAATCCTCCTTTTACTGACTATACAATATTGTGCTTATTGTAAAGTCAGTTTCCCATTTATCTGAAAATTTCAACATTCTTTCATAATTATAGAGCTCATCAGCTGGTAGAACCTGTACATTTAGATCTGTAAGAAGATTATAAATTAATTTAAAACCATTCCACCAGTTCTGCTTCTTTCATTATAATGCTGAATAATTCAGAAACACGTTAAGAAAACTACAGTACAATTAATAAACTACACAATGAAAATCATAATAGTTTAAATGATACATTTATTGTCCCATTTATAGCCCATCACAAGCAAGTGTTGAAAAGCACCAAATGACAGAAAACATGAAATGCTGCAAAATTATAATTAGATCCTCAGTGCCACAGTACATTGTTCTGATGAATCTTTTGTATGGCTAGCTTATGCTTACATATAAATACCTTATCAGTAAATAAAAATGTACTGTAGGCTTGACTTTTAGAGAAGCTGTAAAGCTTAGCATATGCGATGATCCCAAAGTCAATGCTGTAAGGCTTGCTTCTTCATCCATAAATAAAGCACATTTGCATCCATTCAGTCAAATTAGCTCCATATAAAAGTGGTTATAATTAGCTCCTCTTTCAGGTTCACGGTTAAAACTCAAGCGTGCCTGCCGTCTTGATTAAATCCACCATCGTCTTCCAATAGCTAGTGCTAATTCTTTCAAGGAAATATTCAGTTGAGGTGTTATTTTATCCTGCACTGCTGTTAGTTGTCTAATTTACGCCAAGTCCCTGCAGTGCTTTCCTTAAGCCATCCTCTTTGTCTTGCCTTTGAAAATTACCAAATCTTACAAGAAATCAATACTTAATTGATTATTCACTTTTCTGCAGCTTCAAACAGCAAGCACGCATAAGATCCTGGAGTAGTCACCCGATTTCCAATGCAGGAGGTTGCTTGGTGGCAGGGATCTGCAAGTATCCAACAGCAGGCATTCCACAGAGCTGTGCAGAGGCGTTCAGTGCCAGCATCCAATAAAGAAAATGAAGATACTCTAACGAAGCAGGAAAAGTTCCCATGTGAGACAGATCCATATCAATGCTTTAAATAAAAAGCGGAGGCTCTGGCTTTCGGATAGAAGAGCACAATTCACTTTGCAGCTATCCCTCTGCTTTTTTTGCTTAGCCTTTTCTTCCCATGGCACTGAAGTGGAATATCCAAAGTGCCACCGAACTCAGAGAACTCCACGCCGGAATGGGGGTGAGGCTCGTGCTGTACCTCTGACATAGAATAAAGATGGCAAGCACGTAACATTACGAAATGTAGGACAAATTCAGGAGAGAGAGAGAGAGGGAGAGCAAGAGACAGATGGCGGATCTGGCTAGGAGCCAAAGCCAGTGAAATGAATTACATTGCTGAATAACTGTACACCATTGATTCTGCCACTTGTTGCTGCATGGCAAAAAAGGGCCCTGATGTTGGCAGGAATCTCCTTGCATGTCACACATGCTGCAGACAACTTTTCGCACGTAACTCACCATGCTGACAACATGCTACAGCAGGAAATGTCATGTGTGTGTGTTTGTGTGTGTGTGGGAAAGTCCGGGTGTGTCTGTGAGGGAGAAAAAGAAGAGAGAAAGCTGGAGTGCATGTGGGGGGTGTGTGGGTATATGCCTGCATGCGTGGTATGTGTGCTTGTGCGCGCGTGCGCGTGTGCGGAGGGGAAAACAATCACTGCAATCCAGCCATTTTGTTTAATGAAGAATGGAAGGCTGGCATTCAGAGACGTGGTTATGTGCCGCATATTAATGTGTGCTCTGTAGACATCCTCCCCCTTTTTAAATGAGTGGCACAGGAATGAAGCCCTCTATAGAGCAGCCACCGTGGGAGCAGGAGCTCGCAAGGTAACATATCATCGCTAAACCTACAAACGTGGCACCCGCTGCTCTGCAGAAGAACAAGTTGCTGTCTGATGAGAAGAAAAAGCTGGTCCCATGGTTACGATGTTTGGGTGTTTTCGAAAAGATAACCACAGTCGAAGCAGATTGTTCAATAAATGCTTCATACCCAGGATGAAGGGAGACATTACGGGATGCCCAGGGGGCTTTGGAAATCAAATACAGTGTTTGAGTAGCACAATTTGAGGTACATTATAAAAAAGCAATTTGAATTGCCAATGAGGTGACACATATCTGCATGCTAATTAGACCTGTGTCAAGCTTAGTCTGCCGGGTTGTGTTGATGGCTAGGAATGTGCCTGTAACTCTGCCGAGAGATTGTTTCTGCATAAATTATCAGCTTTGTCCTAATGATCATTTTCTGCAAACAAACATGAAATGTAAGATAAAAGGCAATTCTGAAATTAAAATTATTGATTGAAAAAGCCTAGATTTCAGAATCTAATTAGAGGAAGCACAAACAAAAGCTGATATTATTACAGATTGTGCCTGAGCTAGCAGCCAGATTGTGCAAGGCTTGTAATTTATCTTTGTTTATGCAGCCAGGATATTAAAAATGTAATTAAAATGCTAAAATGATCTGATCAGAAATAGCCACCTAGTGGCAAGTATATTATTTTAAATGGATTATAAAAGCATTGATCTGTGCAAATAAAAGGGTTTTTTTCATGACAAACATAGCAGCTCATTGAAACTTGCTGAGCAATTTGTCTTTCGCTAATAAGTTGTCTTTTGTGTTTTGTTCCATAGATAAGCAACATCATTTATAGCCCTCATTTGCACACTAATAAACATTCTGTTATTACAGGTGGTGTTGGGAACATCTTTCATAAATTGTGGCATATGAAACAAATAAACCCTTTTCTAGACATGCACTATATACATTCGGTAAGATTGGAATATTCACCTGACAGCAGCAGGAGAAGTTGCTTATTAACTCACTCTATTGCTCTGTTTAAGCCATGAAATGGTAGAAACACTATCAATATGTAATTCAGCTTCTTGCCAATCTTGGTTACTTAAAAATGTTACATTAAACACAGAGTGCCCAATTTACTAAGTCTGTGAAGGTTCAATTACTAAATTTCATGGTAATAAAGAGGTCTTTGTGATTTATACATTCTTTTTACCTTTGTTTAGCACCTTTCTAGAGTTGCCAAGTGGATTAAGTATTTAAAGAACAGACTGTTTAATTGCACACAACATAGAAACGAGTTTTGAAATTTCTCTGGCATCATGAGCTATGGACAGTGAAACTGTCAAAGGAAGCTTTGTCATATGTTAATGAATCTAGATTATGAAAAAACAAACTATAAGCAATTTTTCACAAAAATATAGTCAGAAGCTTGTAAGTTCATGAGCAGGGCTTAACTCATGTATTTCTCATTTCAGATTTCCACATGAAACCACTATGGAAATAGAAATTCACAATTTAGGGTTCTGTCAGCAGCTCTGGGGTCTTTTGTTAGGTGCACTTAAAATGCCAGATTAAATATTAATATGTGGTTAGAGTTGTGCTATTTTGCAAGCCCTGAAACCCTATTAGTAAATCATGATCTGGTGACTGATGCAAGAAATTTCAAGGCACCAAGAGTGCAGATTGCCCATCAATCTGATGGATCACTAATTTTTAGTAAATCAGGCCTTTGGACTTTTAGCTGTAAGCAGATGTATGTTTCATCTTGACGGGAAAAGCAGTCCAACTAACAGAGCAATTTTCTGCACTGAATGTGTACCGTAACAGGCAGAGTTGTTTTGCATAATCAGTAAGTTATTTGAATGCAAGTGTTCATTTAACAGGCTGTGCATGAGTGGTGCAGGTCTTAAAAAAAAACCAAAATCAAAACAACCCAAAAAACAAAAACAAAACCATGTTTTAAGCTAGAAGAGAAAGCTGCATTATGTTTATAGAATAGTGCTAGGTTTTCAATATTTTTCTCAGCATGATAGAGCTCCAGAAGGATGTCAAAGAAGAATGCCCAGGAGAAGAAGCATCACATCTTCTGAGCCCACCCAAGGAGTTGTGTCCCTTCAGTAGATTTCATCACCTATTGACAGTAGGTCGTATATGCAAAGCTTTTAGGTGGGGTGAAGAAGTATCAGGCAGGATTGTGAAGAATCAGGCAAAGACAAATGGAACCCAAAAATAAAGGGTAGAAAACAGTCTGGGTGAAAATACTGAAAATACTTTTAGATAACAAGCTACTGCTTTAGAGAAGGAAAATCGCTCTTGACATATGGCATGCTTTGATATGTGGCTGAGTTCACAGAATAATAGAATCACAGAATCATAGAATGGTTGGGGTTGGAAAGGACCTTAAGATCTTCTGGTTCTAACCCCCTGCCGTGCCTTCCTAACCTCTTGAGAAAAAAAACAACCCCCAAATCAAACCACACCTTATATATTGGCAAACTTTATTACATACAGATGAATTTTGACTTCTAGTTTATTATAATATGGATTTAAGCATCTGATTTGTGTATATGTTAATTACAAGTGTTTCATGTGAACATCTACTAGTATAGCTTATATTGCCTCCCATTTAATGTCCTTTTTGCTTTCAGAGATACTCTCTCTACTTTTTAGCAATCTCCCGACACTTGTATGGGAATCAGCATTAGGAAGAGATCTCTCCACACCTCCTCTGCCAGTGCTGCTTGACCCACACTGAGAAGTGCCGGTCTGAAATACTAATGAGTCTTGCACATAACTGTACCTTTCTCAGGTCATCCTCTTCAAAACACCTCTACACACAGCTTGAAATAACTCCCTATAAACTTAATCTAAAATAAAATGCTATTAATATATTCAAGTTTTATTCTTTAGCAGAAGGCTGCAAATATAAACCTTTATGATCAATATATTGAAAGTACAACACACGGTGTTTTTCAAGATAATTACAGTGAGCAATAATTCAAGGTTTTCCCAAGCTGATGGACAGCCTAAGAATTAGAGACGAGGTAGTGTTATTTTTACACCAGGTGGTCATTTTTACTATTTTCAAATACTAAATAATTTCTTTTATTTAAAGAGAGTGATCCAAATCAATAGGTCTTCTGGTGTTGACATTGTGAAGTAATATGCAGCAACACCAACCATCCTGAAACATTCCAGCGGGCTTTTAATGCAGGAGTCTGCTGGGAGCAGCCTCCCTGGCCAAGGCACATGGAGGGTGCTCTAATTTCCACTAAGCCCTGATCAATGGGAATTTATTACCACTTAGACAAATAGAAAGCCAGACTGTTTGTGCAAAACAGAAGTGGCTTGGATGTATGGCCCACATCAGAAAGATACACAAATATAAAAAGTAAAGTAAAACAATAAAACAGTATGTGGATGTCTTTTTAACCTTCCTTTTCCACAAAGCTAATGTTCTGCTACTACATCCTGTGAAAATACAAATGCTGACAGAAGAAAGCTCATGTGTATTTAATGGCGTTCCAGAGTAATGTACTTATTGTTTCTGAACTGTAGTTCCTATTGTGCTCTGTGTCGTACCCATGTGTTTACCAAATGTCAGGAACCTCCTTTACAGGCTATTAATACTATTGTGGTCCCTCCAACATGAACACAAATACACCCACTCCCCACACCACACACACTTTCTCAGTGTCCATCAATATGTTGTAAAGTCTGTGTTTCATTACCATATCATATGGAGTATTGATTCCTGTTCCAAGCTAAATAATGTTGTTTTTTTAAAGATCTTTCACCCCTTAAGTGGGGTTTGCTAGCTGAACTGTAGACTGGCAACAAAGATGTATTATAGTATTTGATACCATATATACTTTGGCAAACACCAAAACCAGTAACTTAGGCAGAAATTTCAATGTTTAATTCAAGTTTCACAAACAGGAAAATTGTGCACAAGATCCAGTTACATACATTCCATGTTAAAAAGTGAAACATTCCTAAAAGACCTTTCAATATAATAAGATTCAGAACTTAGCAGTTAAGAAAATGATTACCAGTTCTATTAGGATTCAACTAGTTTCTCTACCAGATCTAAGAAGTCACCTTGCACCTATATAGAGGATTATTTATGTATTTATCTGTACATGTGTCCTCATCAGCCACTGTATACAATCATTTCATGGCATTCAGATTCAGTACAAAAACATCAAGGCCTAAGTACAAATATTATTACTATAATGGATTTTCATTTCTAGAGGTCATCAGGGGAAGGGATTAATTTTGCTTGCCTTATTGTACACACAGAACAGCACACAGGGTCATATTACAATGCTTCTATCTGAAAAATCACATTCAGCTGTAATGAGAAAGGCATTTCTTAAAACAATTTTACAATTTTGGGTGTATTAGCTGTATTTTATTTCATTTCCATATTACTTTCCTTTATGTACATGTATTTCAGATATCATTAATTGATTGTTACAGTTTATTAATATTTACAATGATAATTTCAGGTGTTTTTTTTTGATCTCTGACAACAGTTTGCATTTCCTTTTCAAGATTACCTTTATCATTAGTGATAAGGAAACACCTCTGGGTTGCTATAGACATTTTTTGGAATTGTATAAGGAACTTAAAATCTGTTAACCATGGCAAAAGTATTCTAAATATATTGCATTTCCTACAGTTTCTATAGTCTCTGGCCAATAACTTACAGACACAGCTTTATTTTCCCTTTGCTTCATCAGAGAACATTCCATCATGAGGTACTATTTAAATGAGACAACTGAATTCTCATCTATGCTGCATGAAACTGATACTGCTACTCAAGAAACTTCATTCTTGCTCACATCAGATGACATTCTGAAACACGTTTTGGATAGGCAGTTTCAGAGTTATCAGGAAATAGAACATTAGAGATCATGTCACAGAACATCCAGATATATACATCTGTACACGATATCCATTTAATGAGTATGAAATTAATAGCTAGCAACAGCTGATTTTTTTAGTCCATTTTCTACCAGTTTCAAAGTTGTGTGAGTGAACATTCAACAGACGCAGAACTAGCTGCAGAATCCCAATAGGACAAGCTTAGATAAGAAAAAAAAAAAAAATTTTAAATAAAATATGGAGAAAACTGAGAAACAAAATCAGAAATTGAATGAAACCATTGAACAGAGACTCGGATACTGAAACTAAAATGAAGAGTTAAAAATTAATGCCTATAGCCTTTCATATATGCCTTACAGAGTTTATTCACTTGTACAAGCAAAACTTGCTCTTCTTTTTTCTATGGCTAATAAAACCTAAATTTTGCTGAAGTTAGAAAACTCGTTTTCCCTAGGTTTCCTTGATAGGTGTAAAAGAAGTAGAGTTTACACTACTGGAAAAAAAGATTGACCAACTTGAAAAAGTTCCCTGAATATTCCCAGTCTTAACATTAATATTCTCCTGACTTATTTTGTCTTGGCAAAGAAGCTAAGAAGCAGCAATGTCTGGAGACATTATGATTTCAGAGGCTAAGACTATCCATAAACCTTACAAAAACACTGGAGAACTGCACAAAGCAACTGCATTATAGGCAAGATAAAACACATGGTTCCTTTCCCTAATGCACACTCTTTCTGGCTCTGCAGATTGGCAATGAACTCGTTCTCTGAAACACTGTCTTTTTGGAGCACTGAAGACTATTCTTGGCACTTGAAGAATACATGAGCAAGCATGCTTGCCACTGAAATTATGAGCACAGCAGAAGGAATGATATGTCCGTTCCCATTCCAGCAAGAATGTCTCAGGGACTCTACTGATTCTCATGCACTGAGACTGTTTCTCATTCCGGCAAAGATCCATTGAAAATGATTATTTTTTTTTGGCCAGGATTCTCATTGCTATGTGAGAGTACGCACTGTGCAAGTGGTACACAAACATGTACCCTGGGGATACTTGCTTTCAGTCATAACTGTAGCTCATTCAGAAGTTGCAGCCAACACATTTGTCTCTGCCTTTTAGGGGAATATATATAATAAGAGTACAGTTTGTAGTGGGTTAATATAAGTTTAAAACTGTAAAGGCTTTGTATGTTTCTGTGCATAACATGCATAGGAAGGAAAAGTTGATAAATAATTGCAGTCTGCATTACTGCAGAACAACATTAAAGGCATAAATTGTTCTTAAACTTGTATAGATTAAATCCTGACATAAAAGTAAATGATATTAACCCATTGCAAACAACCCCATGAATCCTCCTTTGATTCTCCATCTATATATATTTAACATCAAGAGAAGAAACACTGATACACTAGAAATAATAAATAAATATTACTGCAGAATATACGGCGTTTTTTTACTGGAGTGTTTGTACACAAGCACGCACATAGGCACAGAGAGAGAGCATCCATATAATCCTTACCTTTCTTGTTGCTTAAAATGTTCTTTAAAATTCAAGACAAGTTTCTGAATAAATCAAAACCAAAACCACTTAAGATACTAGTTGAATCTGAAAAAGAAATATGATACAAAGAAATGGAATTAGTCCAGAGATCTTTTACATATTCATCTTTAAATATACTGTTTTTCCAAGCCAAGGGGATTGGATTCCAGTCTTCTGGGTACTCAGAAGAGCCACTTCAAATTTAAAAGGCCTGATCCCACTTGACTCTTTCTGATTATAACAACATCCTGGCACCTGTCCTGAGCCTCAACACAGAGATCCCAGGCACCATCATACTAACTCACAGAACAGTCCTATGGGCTGGAGGCTACTGGTTCCCCCACTGTTGATTCTTCTAAGCCAGGCCTTTACTCCCCCTGCTCCAGATAGTTATAATTCTTGGCTGTGTTAGAGGAATTGTGTCATTTCTTAACTATGAATTCAATACTTATTGGGACTGGATATTTTTTTTGTGATTAAAACAAGAAATACAAAAAAATCTCCTCACCAGTTCTGTCCAAACATAGCACCGTGCAAGGAAGTCTATACAGTGCAGAGCAGTGAGAATATACCAAAACCTGCAGGTTTAAACTTCATTGTGTGTACCCAGGAGGAGTCAACAAGACCAACTGACACAGGCCCCACACCCGTACTACTAAACTCTTCCACTCTTCAGGACATGGTGGCTGCATGCAAAGTATCTGTTTGCTATTTACTCTGGCTCACATTAACTCCTGAGGTACATCCAGGAATTAATCAGCCGAAGGCTAGCTGGCACAGGCCAAAATCATGATGTGGAACACTCTAATGCTTGAACAGTAGAAAGGGTAGGATTCCAGAGTTTAGGAATGTCCCTGGGCTCTGTTTAATTTTAAGCTATACACTTAGCCTGTATGTCTTTCCATTAATGAATGTCAGCTTTGGTCTAGGTCCTTAGACGGCCAGTGACATTTGAAGGATGGGAGAGGGACACAATCAATTTAAATATGCATTCGCAAATTTACAAAATATTATAAACATGTAAGGTAGTGCATCTATCTTCATCAGACTCTAAAGCTGTAAATACCAGATGTCATTTATAGATTAAATGATTTTCCTAAATCTAATTTTATATTAACACAAACCATTTGTCAGTTCAACATGAGGGTTTCTATTTTAAACATTTGAAAGTCATGGAATGCAAATGTTAGGGTTATCCCAATGATTCATTGTACAAAATTTAAATTAAGGTATAAACTGAACAGAAAAAATTAGTTTGCTTGAGAGGTACAGAAACAGACCTGTAATTGACCTGGTCATGATATTTTCACCTCTGCTTGTTCTGTAGGATTCTCCCTTTTGGGGAAAATTCTCTCAGAAACCCTACAACTCCAATAGCTTGATCTCCTGCACATACAAAAATTTAACTGACACTAAAGAGAAATCCAGCATGTGCAAGAGGGCTTTGACATGTGAATTCATAAGGAAACAAATATTTAATCCACAGTTAAGTCGGACTTTTTCTTGCTGCTTACCTTCAATACTGATGGTTTCCAAATCACGGAATGGTTCAACACTCTGTATCTTTATCTTCATTATCATTCAAAGACTGAACCTTTCAGAAGATCTCCAAAGTAACTGACAAAGATAACAACATTGTCAACAAGCATTTAAAGAGACTGAAGGAAACCATATCATCCTCAGATAAAACGAAAGTTTAAAAATCAATAAACACATGGCTGATTCTTTTTTCACCATGCTACAGGAGGTAATATTATCAAAACAAATTTGAAGACTTGTATTTGATACTGCTGTTTTCAAATTAGAAACTTTATAGTCCCATTAAGTTTTTTATGAGATCTGCAAATGTAAATGTAATTATTACAGAGCAAAGTTTTGCCAACCTATATTTCTCAGGATCCCTAATTTTCAGCTCCCAAAGGAAGTACCAATACAGCTGACAAATAAAAAGGAATAATTCTGTTCAAAGTGACTCTTGCCATGGTCAGTCTGCATATTTGGAGCTTGACTAAGGCAACCAAACTGTCAGGCATAAGCAGTGAGGCCATCTCTGCCCCTGCCTCTAAGGCCATGGTGGATAGTCAGCTCTACAGAGTTAAGTCTTCTATTTCCCTCTATTCTAATTTAAATCAATTAAATACAGGAACCCTCCTCACCAGCAGGATTTTCCCTTTTTTGCTAGTCAGATCAACACTTCATGAACTCGCTCTTCTCTTAAGAATGACTCCTGACTTTGAAACCAGTCTAGACTCATTGTTTTTTCCACTTTTAATACAAAGGACTTCTTTACTTACATGTAAATAGAGGATCGATACAAGCAAAGAGCAATGCTGGCAACACTCTCTCTAGATAGGATTCAGCTATTTTAGCATATAGTGTCAGAAGAGTTCTATTATAGCAGCTCTTGAATAAGATATTCTAGTAAATGAAGTTCATAATTTCTGGCTTTTCCTTGTATATTTGTGTCAGGAGAAGGAACTCAATACAGGTAAAGTGAAAACACAGGATGGAAAACAGAACAGACAACACCCTGATAAGCATTTATGAGACACATACTCTGAGTTAAGCCTTGACTGCAATAGACTTGGAGTTGTGAACAATGCGTTTCTTAGTTTCATGTGTACATGGAGACATATTTTCAACATTTATAATTGCATTACTTGATGACAAGTATCATCAAAGTGTCACTGAAACTTGGAGTTAAAACTTTTGTTCTGACTTAAGCAAAAGTTTGATGAGATGAGATGATTGGTGTACTTAATGATAAATGGGATGAGCACTCAGGACTGATTTTTCAAAATAAACATATATTGCTTCCTTTTTGGTATTAGCTTATTCTAACATTTGGTGTACTTACATAAGGTTTTGATGTCAGTAATGCATGCATCCAAGACTTAGGGTGTTCTGTTGACTATTTAAAATATGAAGCCAAGCATAACCAGGTCTTCATGGTGTAGACTTTTATCCTTTGGGACTCTCCAGAGGTCAAAAATATAAAAATCCCCAAACCCCAAACCTGAAGCATAACAGCAAGAAAGTGGAGAGACATCTAAACATTTCCACCTTGAAAAAAATGCCTTGCATCACACTCCCCCATATAGGATCTATTCACTGCATATGAAAACACTTTCATTTTTAAAATATCAATATTAAAATATAAAGGATTAAAAATCGTAAATACAATAAAAGCCAATATAAAATGAATGTCTAAACTACCACCTGCTTTAAAGAGTTATAAAAATACCTCTATATTTTCATTTATAAAAATATAAGAACAAGAGATAACAAAATCTCATTAATGTACAATGCTCTGTATTGCATCTCAAAATGACTTTCACAGCAAGAAGCTTGTCCTACCCCTATCCAAGCTTCTGTGGTACTTCTAAGCAGGAGGACGTATAAAGCAAAATCATCCATACCACATCATTATATAGTTTATTCTCAGTTACACTTTCAGAATGATTTTAAATATTCAATTAAGCTGCATTTGAATTTTACCAAAGATTATTTCAGTTCTTATCACCTTTGGATGCCTGTTCAAAATGCTTACTTCTCAGGCAATAAATGTACCCTCCCATATTGTCACATTGACTGCAGGGTAAATGAGTCTATGATGACTTCTCCCTCCAAGGCTAGGAATATTAAATTAAAATCTAAAAGAAACAACATTGTTTTCATATAACCAGGGGCGTCTCCAAACATAAAATACATTTGCATAGTTCCAGACTCACTGAGGAGGAAGTAAGTTGACTTATTCACATAAAAGGTGCAGTGATGTGCTCTTATATTCTGTCAAGATACAAATATGAAAATTTGCCTAAAGGCAAATTGGATTTTATCTTTCCGTAGCATTAATATATATCAAATCTGCATTGCTTTTTATTGATATTACACTCTGGATTTTTTACTTCCAAATTTAAACAACCTTTCAGTTCAAAGAACATTGCAGATTTTTTGTTTCTTGCTTCATCTATTGCTTAAAGTACAACATATTCAGTGGAGTTCTTACCTTTTAAAATGATACCTGCTTCTAATTAACAGTATTTCAACACAAAATTGCTCAAGAGTAACTAGGCTGTGTGGATTCAACCCTTAAGTCATGACTTAAGTATGTATATCAGTGAAGGCCTTCCTTGTTTTTGCCTGAGTAAGGGCTGCAGAAATGTTTAGGTTTTGTTTGGAAATTAATAGCTCACAGCTTTCATGTTCATTAGAAAAAGCTTTATTTTTAATGTTTCCTCCATAAATTATCTGAATCCTTCCCTACCATGGCCAATGAATTAGAAACATGTTGTAACATTGCATCATCTATACAGTTGTAAAATAGATTTAATACAATCAAGAATAAATCATTGACAAAGAAATTCAATAAACATGGTCTGAAGACTGAGTCTTGGCAGACATCACAGTCCATTTCAGCCAAGCCAGATTCCTTGCCCTGTACAACAAATCTGTGTACTCTTGTTAAACAGCCATGAATATGAGTTAAGCAACTTATCCTCAAAAGACTTGTAGTCTTATCTCCTCTAATCAGCATTCTAGAGCCAATCAAATCAAATGCTTCTGTGAAAATTACAAAATACAGGGCCAGTATTTTGATTCTATCCGATGCCTGGTCACTGGCTGGCAATATTATTGTTAAAATACCAGATGCCAAAAATAGTCTTGGCACAGACAGGAAGAAATGAAAGTGACAGACCTCAAGACTTGGGTTGAAATTCTGCCAATTAGTGGGATAGAGAGAGAAAAACCCAAGACATTTTTATTCTCTTACCTACCAACAACTAACTAAAATTAACTGAAATTACTGAAAATCAGCTCAGACATGGCCTTCTGGGAGCTGATTGTAACATCAGGCATCACCCAGAGTAAGGTGAAATTCTTCGAATGAACACTTTGGGAAAGCTAGAAATGAGTTCACTCTTCGTCTTACAGAAAGTGTTTCAACATTTCTGACTGGCTGTCCTGAACGAAAAAGCACATCAGCTCTCTTAACAGCTAACAGGTTTGTGGTTTTTTTTTTTTGTTTGCTTGTTGGTTTTGGTTTTTTTTTGCTACGACTCTACTACAGAAAGGCTGAGGGCAATGCTTTTATCTTTCTCTTTGGCTGAAATCACAATCAGATAAGTTTCTACTTGGCCAGCCTGGGAAGAAAGGAAAGTAGGTACATTTTATTCTGCACTGTAGGGGTAGGCAGACTTTAGATAGAGCTGACTTAGATTTCCAAGTAACTTCTCATAGCATTTTTTGGTTTTGTCTGAATTGCAGCTTAGATGATCTATTGCGCATTAAACTATCTTACCTAGAAAATAATAACTTGAAAATGATCCTTAGTTCAGTGGATTGTATATGCAATAGTTCAATCACAGCTAAAGTGGTCATAACATCTACAATATCTAAAGTTGGAAGACCTGACAAAAACTATGGATTCTACATGTATCCAAAAGAGGTTAAGAAAGACCACAGTTTTGGGTTAAATAAATAGATTTCAGTAATTTTATGTTGTAGAAAGGAATGGACAATCCACCTGCATTGGAATCCCTGTCACTGAGAATGGAGGTTAAATTTGTTACTATTTCAGTGTTGCATTTTTAAAATCTATTTTGTTCTATATTTGAGAGTTGTTTTTTTTTTTCAATCTCCTACTCTGAAAGAAATAAAAATCCTAAGTGAGTTAATTTTGTTTTAAAAAAGCATTTTCTTTTGTTTTTACAAGAAATAATGACTGGCAAAATGTCTGAAAATGTCACCAAAGTTTACCTGAAAGTAGAATTTCCCCCTTCAGCTGGAAATTTATATATTACTTGTAAAGAATCCACAAAAGAGCAAAAGAGTAACTAAGAAAATAAGCTTTAGAAAATAAGCTGTGACCCTCATAGGTGATTGAAAAATATAGTAAATAATTTGCAGATCTATTCCATTATGAGGAAAGGGTAGTATCCAAAGAGGGTATCTGAATGCCTTAGATAGCAGTAGACATAAATCTGGGCAAACAAATTGTGCTCATATTATTCAAAGGCTCAAAATTCACTGTAAATGTATTCAAAACTTCACTTGTTTAGAGCTCTTCTCATTCACTGTAAAAGGAGGTTGAGCACCTTGCTCAGTATTGTGAATTCCTCTCCTGAAACAGGGAATGTAACTTTATCCTGGTTGTTCTTTTACTAAGCAACATCATACTTTCTTCTTTTTAGCTAGTCTTTAGTGGTAGAACATGGCTGGAGTGTGGGAGAACCTCTAGCTCCTGGTCTGCATGATCTCTGTTCTATCCAATCTTAGGATGAGATGTGGGAACCCGACACTGCAGCCTTTCCCCTTCTCTCTGGTTTTGATGGGAAGGAAAATGATGAGATTAGGCTGGATGGAAAATATAAATTTCCCAGTCTGATCAACAGGTCACCAGAAGCTGGGCCAAGTTTTGTGCCTTACAATTCTTTAACTCTTCATTCTGCTTTTTTAATATACAGCTGTTCAACCGAAAAAAAGTCTAAATAATAGGATTCTCATGTATGAACGTGCTTGATTTATTATATTAATTATCTAATTAAAAACATGCATAATCAATATTTAATGCTCTAAGCTAAGCATGTTTATGCTATTTTCCATACTGATCATTAAAAAGCAGACTGAAAAGAAATGTAACATGTATTGGCAAATAACAAATCAAGATACGGCCACATCTGCCTGTCAGTCTGTCAGATATAAAGTGCCTGCAGCAGAAAGTCATGGTAACTTTTTACATACTGGGTTATTCTGTAAAATCTGTATTCACATGACTGAAAAAGACTGACAATACAGCAATGAACCCTCCAATATATCACAAATACATGTGCGAATTTAAACTAATTTTAAATAAATTATGTAACTATGAGAATGGAAGTTTATATTAACATCTAATTTTCTTTAAATCTACATTTTTAAAATAAAATGTAATACTTTCCAACAGTGTAAACTTTGGACCACAGCTTCTATGCTAACACTTACTAGTTTGAGAAAAGGTAGTCTTGGATCCACAGCTAAATTTAGGGTTTTGCCATGGCACTGAAATGCAGTATTCCATCGTCACAGTTCCTATGTATCTCCAAGTCCACTCAAGTGAAATAAGCAGCATTTTATGACATCAGACAAAGAAAATATTTGGAGTTAATGGTATGCACCACCAAGCATTACTATTACTTTTGTAATTCATACTTCAACCAGATACCATTCTCAGATACAAATCAGCTGGAAATGTGTTGTTAGAAAGCACAGACTTTTTTTTAAGGTTATAGAGAAATTCATTCCACATACTGGAAGCTTAGATACAGCTATTTTGTTCTGGGTTTTATTTTGTTTTTACTTTGGCCAATAAGCACCAGTACAATGTTCTGCTCATAAAAATCTGTTAAGACTTTACCAGGCTATGATATTCATTTGCTTTTCAAGAGAAAACTCAAATGTTAAAAAGGCAGCTAGATGCGTTCCAGCAATATATCATTCTGTTCTAGTAAACACATATGTTTTATTTTATTTTTTAGATTAGTTTTATCTTGAAAATTACAAATTGGATTAGGAGGTTTGATATGACTGGGAAACAGACTGACAGTCTACTTAGCATTTTTATTAGTTGTGTAGGTTATCTATAGGCTGTAGATGACCTCAGTCAACTTAACATTCTTTAGGCAGCCAGACACAAGGCAATATCAGCCAATCATAAAAACATGTACTTGATTATTAGGTCTTAAGATGTGTCGAATCAATACACTGTATCTCCTTCAAGGCTAGATATAAGAAGGTGTCTGCATCTTTTGTAACTTAGAAGGCTGAAGACAAAAATGCTAAAATAAAAACCACAGTTTATATAAGCTCATTTAATACATATACCTATATAATTGTAATCTCAGGGGTTTGATATAATTAACACAATTTTTACTCACTGAATCTCTTTGAAACCCAAAGGAATATAGGTTATAAATGTATTCAATAAAAACTTGAAAAGACTTTCTGATCTAAAGTTTAAGGGAAAAATATGTAACACAGAGACTGTGGTTTTGCTGAACTTGCATTTTTTAAGTGCAGCACCCACATCAGTAGCAAGACAGGGAGGTCACAATCCTTCAAAACTATGCCTTTTCTGCAGTTCCTTGGTTTGCGGGTATTTATTAATCAACAGTTGGCCTTTACTACTTCTTGGCTATCAAATTCACCCTATTGTCTGCTGACCTTTCCATCACATTAACTTTATTCAGGAAAACAGGGCACCAAGACTCTCAGTTCGTTCTCTAATTAGCTCAAGCAAAGGAGTAGAAAGTGTAGAGTGTCATAAACTTCCATGGATCTGGACCCATGCTTAAAGAAGTTACTCAGAGGTAGAATCTACTTACTGTTCCAAAGCAGCATAATTCAAAATACAGTCCCTCTATAGGCTAGATAATACTAAGCCTCATTCTTGCATTTACCAAGACAGAGTTTAAAGGACACCAGTCCTTCTTGAAGATTGCCTTACAGGAAAACTTACTCTTTGCATGCTTTGATTATGTCTACAGACTGGATTGCAAATGTTTCACCACAAAAAGTGCTTCCACATGACCACACTATATACACTATATATGGATGAAATTCAACCTTAAAGCTGCAATAAAGACAAAACAAGACACATCTGTCCCGTGGTCTCGATCATAATATGAAAGACTATCACACCATTAATAACTATGAATTTAGTTTTAGGTCGCTTGTCAGATGTTTTGGTACTTTTCATGCAGATTTTCCCATTTAACTTATCAGAAGACATTTTTCTGAGTTTGTTAACATTTGTTTATAAAATTAAAATTGATTTGGAGGATAAAATTGTGAACAGTATATCAGAATCAGCGGTAGACATCTTTATCATAGCAGATAATATTTCTAAGCATGCACAAAATGTTCTGATCACTTGAAAAAGAAAATATCTGCCTGATATATCTAGGTATATCTGTACAATTGATATCATCAGACAGATATTTTCCTCCTGAAGTGAGGGACCAAAGTAAAGTCACATTCAAGTATAGTTTAAATAAGCATTATTTATAAAGACAGTAAAAACCCAAATACAACAGTACTTCATTCATTGACACAGGTTAAAAACTGGCCACACCTTTTCTTCAAAAGACCTTTATTCAGGACTTGAAATATTATTTCAAAACAATTTCATCTTGTCAAAACACAGCTTTAGTCAATCTTCACAGCGGATTCTTACTAGTGGAAAGAAGAATCCTTAATATTCAGTAACTTCTTAATATGTGTGTGTGCACCAAAGACTTATAGAGACTGAAGTTCCAGCAGGCACAATATCCCAGCCAGTTATTTTTGGAATTTATTTGTTTTATGGAACACTACCTGAATTACAGGACATGAGTAAAGCCTTTTCTGATTAAGATATTCAGTTATCCCTTTTGTAACAATGCTGGAACTGAGATGGCTTTGTACATAATGCATCACACTTCAAAAAGCCTATGCAAGTAAACTTTTTTTCTTCTTCTTCTTTGATATATTCTCAAATTAAAAGATTGTAACTGTTATTCCTATCAGAATTACCCATTATTCTGCATCGAAATGCATGTTACAATGCAACATAGTGTTTGAGAACTCTTTCTACCCCTCCTGTTTAATTAAGTCCCGTAACTCCTAATTAACAGTTCCTAAAGCCTTAGCTTGTCTAAGGTAGTAAGCCCTAGAATTTCAAGGGTAGTAGGTGCTATGCTAATTGAATGAGTAGTTACAAATGAGTTGCTAAGGGATTAGCACAAGAAAAGCTAAATCCATTAAAGAAGGTTTTGTGGCAGCTTTATATTGGAAGATTCAAAGAATCTTAACTGACTAGGAACTGAAAAATCAAACAAACAAACTCCTTTACACCTGACTAATGTTTATCTCTTCATTGTTCCCTCTCACTGATTTTGCTGGAAAAAACAAACAGTTATGCTATAATTAGGTATTTTTACAAACAGGAAGTTTAATTTCTGCAACCTTTAATGAATCTTATTACCTGCTTTACTATGGCTAAGGCTAAAGAAAAGTCAGATATGAGGGACTAGAATTTTCTTCCCTCTGCTGAATACAGATTTCTGCTAATCATCCAGATTGTTCGTTACAAGTCTTAAGATAATTTTTCTTCACTCTTTGCCTACAAAGAAGTATATGTAGAATCACAGAATCACAGAACTGTTTGGGTTGTAAGGAACCTTGAAGATCATTTGTTTCCAAACACTCTGCCACAGGCAGGGACAAAAAAATATATATATACATACATGAAATGTGTATATATATGTATATATATATATAATATACATGTACGTACACATCGAAAGAGACTGTTTTTTTTTCAGAGAGATCCTGAAGAGCAAGCTGCCATGTTGGATTAGACATTTAACTCGTAATGTCTCAGCATACCTCTTAAGTGTCCTACAGAAATGCACTGAAGTACGTGGCATTGCAAGAACTGTCTGGTGCACAGATGTAACGGTCTCCATACCCCTGAAAACCTTACTGCACTGAAGATCATTCATGCTATTTAACTATTTAACCATTATTTAACTACTGGTAAATATCCTAAAATGAATCACAGAATCATAGAATAACAGAACAGTTAGGGTTGGTTATTTAGTTGCAACCCCTTCTGCTATGGGCAGGGACACCTCACACTAAACCATCTCACTCAAGCCTCTGCCCAAACTGAGCTAGAAAACCACCAGGGATGGAGCATTCACAGCTTCCCTGGGCAACCTATTCCAGTGCCTCACCACCCTCACAGTAAAAAACTTCCTTCTTATATCCAATCTAAACTTCCCCTGTTTAAGTTTTAACCCATTACCACTTGTCCTATTACTACAGTCCCTAGTGAAAAGTCCCTCCCCAGCATCCCTATAGGCCCCCTTCAGATACTGGAAGGCTGCTAAAAGGTCTCCACTCAGCCTTCTCCAGGCTGAACAGCCCCAATTTCCTAAGCCTGTCGTCATACGGCAGGTGTTCCAGTCTACTTATCATCCTCATGGTCCTCCTCTGGACTTTTTCCAACAGATCCATGTCCTTTTTATGTTGAGGACATCAGAACTGCACACAATATTCCAGGTGGGGTCTCACAAAAGCAGAGTAGAAGGGCAGGATCACCTTCTTCGATCTGCTGGTCACGCTCCTTTTGATGCAGCCCAGGATATGGTTGGTTTTCTGGGCTGCAAGTGCGCACTGCCAGCTCATGTTAATTTTCTCATCGACCAGCACCCCCAAGTCCTTCTCCTCAGGGCTGCTCTGAATCTCTTCTCTGCCCAACCAGCAGCTGTGCCTCAGATTGCTCTGACCCAGCTGTAGGACTTTGCACTTGGCATGGTTAAATTTCATAAGGTTGGTATCTGTCCACCTGACAAGCATGTCAAGGTCCCTCTGGATGGCATTCCTTCCCTCCAGCATATCAACTGAACCACGCAGCTTGGTGTAATTGGCAAACTTGCTGAGGGTGCATTGAATCCCACTGTCCATGTCACCAACAAAGCTGTTGAACAAGACTGGTCCCAACACCAATACCTGAGGGACATCACTTATTACTGGTCTCCAGTTGGACATTTGAAACCTTGACCACAACTCTTTGCATGTGACCATCCAGCCAGTTCTTTATCCACCGAGTGGTCCATTCATCAAATTGATGTCTCTCCAATTTAGAGACAAGGATGTCGTGCAGGACAGTGTTGAATGCTTTGCACATGTCCAAGTAGATGATGTCATCTGCTCTACCCCTGTCCATCAGTTCTGTAGCCCCATCATAAAAAGCCACCAAATTGGTCAGGCAGGATTTCCTCTTAGTGAAGCCATGCTGGCTGTCACCAAGCACCTTGTTGTTTTTCATGTGCCTTAACATGCCTTCCAGAAGAATCTGCTCCAGGATCTTGCTGGGCAGAGAGGTGAGACTGACTGGTCTGTAGTTCCCTGGTTCATCCATTTTCCCCTTCTTGAAAATGGGGGCTATATTTCCCTTTTTGCAGTCATTGGGAACTTCACCTGACTGCCATGATTTTTCAAATATGATGGACATCGGTTTAGCAACTTCATTTGCCAGCTCCTTCATGACCCACGGATGGTTTTCATCAGGACCCATGAACTTGTGCACATTCAGGTTCTTACGATGGTCTCAAATCAGATCCTCCCCTACAGTGGGCCTAGGGTCTTCATTCTCACAGTCCCTGCATCTGCCTTCCAAGACTTGGGTGGTGTGGTCAGAGCATTTGCCAGTGAAGACTGAGGCAAAGATGTCATTAAAAACCTCAGTCTTCTCCAAATCCAGGATAGCCAGTTCTCCTGATAGCTTCCGCAGAGGGCCTACATTGTCCCTAATCTGTCTTAGTCACTATGTACCTATAGAATCCCTTCCTGTTATCCTTAATATCCCCAGCCAAGTTTAATTCTAACTGGGCCTTAGCTTTCCTAACCAGGTTCCTAGCTTCCCGGACAACATCTCTGTATACTTGCCAGGCCACCTGTCCTTGCTTCCACCATTTATAAGCCTTTTTTTACCCCTCTAAGTTTCCTCAGCCACTCCTTATCCATCCATGGGGGTCTCCTCGCCCTCCTGCTGAGTGGCATCTCACGACACAGACTCAAGATGATGCAGAGATTCAAATCCTCGTTTATGACCACCAAACCCCTTTTATCCCCTTGTTTGGTACTTTCCCAACCTGAACATACATAAAACGTTCAATCTCATTGGCCCCTGTAAAATTCTCCAGGTAAATAGTCCAATCACAAAGTTGCAGACCCTCTCACAACCCCCAGAACTTCCGTCCTCCAAATGATATTCCTGCCACAACTACATTCTGGCCCATCCCCCCAGGGCTTGCTCTTCGACCTTCCCTGTCCTTCAACCCCCCAGCTCACCCCCTGACCCCACTCATCCCCCTAGGGCTTTTCAAGCACCAAGGCTTCAGAGCTCACACCCATACTGTTTGCCTTCACTCCCCACACTGCTGCACTTCTTTCTAGCTGGGATGCAACACTCCTGAGCTTGTAGCAGGTGATCTTTGACTATCAACCCAATAGTCTTAGGCTGCCCTCTAGGGCTATAGCCCATGGAACCTTACTAAGCAGGTTCCTGAAGAGGCCAAAATCTGCTCTCCTGAAGTCCAGGGCAGTGAGCTTGATGCACGCTCTTAATGTCTGAGGATCTCAAACTCGACCATCTCATGATTGCTACAACCAAGGCTGCCCTGGAGCGTCACATTTCCAACCAGTCCCTCCCTGCTGGGGAGCATGAGGTCAAGCATGGCACCTCTCCTTGTCCGCTCCTCTATTACTTGCAGAAGGAAGTTGTCTTCCACACAACCTCCAGGATTGCTTGTGCCGGGCTGTATCGTCCCCCCAACAGATATCATGGTGGTTGAAGTCCCTCATGAGGACAAGGGCCTGTGAGCGTGAGGCTGTTCCTATCTGTCTACAGAGTGCTTCATCCACAGCATCCTGTTGGTCAGGTGGTCTGTAACAGATCCCCACAGTAATGTTCCCCATCACTGCTCTCCCTTTGACCCTGACCCACAAACTCTCTGTTGACTGATCACCTGTCTCCAGACAGAGTCCCATTCTCTTCAGCCTATCCCTAACATAAATAGCAACTCACGCTCTCCGTCTGCCAGCCCTGTCTTTTCTAAAGAGCCTGTAATCCTCCATTTCAACACTCCAGTCATAGGAGCCATCCCACCATGTTTCTGCAATACCAATGACATTGTATCTCCGTAGATGTGCATATATCTCTAATTCCTCTTGTTTGTTCCCCACACTATGAGCATTTGTACTGAGACATCTGAGCCAAGCTTCAAATGAAGCCGGCTCATTGGATGGAGTGGCTAAAATATCTCTGCATCGCTCCAAGCATTTATTATAGGTACTGGAAACTGACTGGGTGTGTTTGGATGGAATGATGCCCCCCTCCCGCAACACATCTAGTTTAAAGCTTTCTTGACCAGCCTGGAAAGCCTCCTACCCAAACCGCTCTTCCCATTTGTTGGCAGACCGGGTCCACCAGCCTCCAGTAGAGCTGGCTTCACAAATTGAGTCCCATGTTCTAACTACCCAAACCCCTCACTATGGCACCACCCTTTTTATTAATTTATTTATTTATTATTATTTTTTAATTAAATTATTTATTTATTAACCTGCCAAATCCACCTAGCCTTTTTCAAGTACTCCCCTTTGTCCTGGAAAATTGATGAAAAGACTATCTGAGCTCCAGAGCCCCTAACCACCTCTCCCAGGGCTCTGTAGCCCTTCTTAATGTTCTCTGAGTTACTGCTATCTATATCACTAGCACCCACATCGACCACTACAGGTGGGTAAGTAAGTGGGACTTACTAAACCAGGCAGCCTCTCTGCTACATCCCTGATCCAAGCCCCTGGTAGGCAACACTCCTCCCTTAAGACTAGGTCAGGGTGACAGATGGGTGTCTCTGTGCCTCTCAGAGTCCCCTACTACTATGAACAGTCGCTTCTTCCTGGCAGCATCAGTAGTGATCTTCTTTACCAGTGCATTAGATGGTTGTTCAAGTTGCGAGGTGTGTATTTCCTTGTTAGCCCCCTGCAGAACTGCAAAGCAGTTCTGGGTGGCGCCATCAGATTTAGGAGGAAGCCCCTTGCTTTTAACTGTGCTCTTCCTCCTTTTTTTTTTTTTTTTTGTTTTGTTTTGTTTTGTTTTGTTGGTGTTTCCCAGATTCCCGGGTTAACAGCCTCCTTCTTTCCTCCATCAGCTACGATAGATGTTTGAGACCCCTGCACAGTTTGGGCCTGGAGCAAGCAGTCCTGCTTCCTCTCAGCTTCCCTGACATTTTTCAGCCTGCTGACAGTGTCCCGCAGCTCAGCCCCTGCTGCAGAAGGGCTTCCATCAGGGAACACCGAGTGCAGCCCTGTCCATTGCACACTCTTGCCTCAGGAGACCAGTGCAGGCTCTCGCTACACCCCAAACTCTGTTCTCCTGCCTCCCCTCTCATCTGCCTGGGTGCCTACACTGGCCACCGCCGGGGCAGCCAGAGCAGAGCTCGCACACTGGGCCCTGGTCATCAGGCGAGTGCTCACCATCCTGCTCGCCTGCCTGCACAGACTACCTTGCAAACTGCCCTGACACCCCCTGCTTGCCCTCCCTGTTCGCCATGCTCCCGGTCAATCGCAGTCCCTGGGGCAGGTTTTTACCCAGTCAGGACTGGTGCTGCTCCTCCTGGCTCCGCCCCCTGTGAGTCAGCTGATCGCGTCAGCTGAGCTGCAGGCTCCTGGGCAGGTCCTATCGAGTACTTGAGGCTCCCTCGGTGGTCTTTGCCGCTCTGAATTGAGGCTCCTGGACGCTGAGCTTCCCCCCACTGCAGTGTTGAAGGCATCCTCTCTGGAGCTACTCACCTCAGCAATCCTTGGATGATCACACAATCTTATATAATTTTTAATTTTTTGCCCCTTTTTTTGTTTGTTTGGTTGTTTTTTTTCACTTATTTGTCCTTAAGGTCTCCTGATTAATGTTCTGTTGGATACCTGAATTAGTGTTGTGGATTCAGGTTTCTTTCTATACAGTCTTATGAAAGCTACTAAATGAATGGCCTCATTAGAAATCTAATAGCACCTAAATTCTACATCACTTTGCATTGTCACTTTTGGGTTTTCTCCTGTATCAGAATCTTAGGGATACTTCACTGTCACTGATTTTGTATTTGAACATATGTTGCATTAATAAACTATTGCAAACTATTGCAGAAGGTATCCTCTTGAAGATACTGTGTGACCTAAGATGAATGCTGTTAGGAAAAAGTGAACTGTTTACTCACCATATCCTTACCATTCAATGGCTGTCCCAGAAGCCCCTGGGAGCCCTGAAGAACCACAAGTTTTCCAACATGCCTTCTGTTTCTTTAATACTTAAATAGTACATTATTTGTTTTTTTAGTCTTTGGCTGTATCTTTGAGTTTTGGGGGGTTGTTTTGTTTGTTTTGTTTTTGTCTTTGGTTCTCTCATTCTATTTTAGATGCTTGTCTGACAGAATTTATGATTCCTTCTACTGGGTTCACCAAGATAGAATTTCCAGTTTGGCTGAAGTAATGTTGCAGATTTTGCCATTTACAAGTACTGAACTTTATCTTATATATTCTGCTGAAGTAAGTTATGCTCTCCATAATTCTGTTTTACCACAGCCAACATATGTCTATCTTGAGTCAAAATTTAATTTCCCCCATGTTTGATATTAGAGTCATTTTGACTAGTTATGCTACTAAAAGAAACAACAAAAACCCAAAGAAAAATCCTTCCGGTAATTTGATGTTGCAGTACTTGCTTTTGGTTTGCATCTTATTCCTGCAGTTTTTAAGTAATTTACATTGTGGTCACTTCCGCTTAGTGACCCAAAGGTTTTCAAAGAATTCCTGGATATTATTAATTCTGATTTACTCCTGCTTTGTGCTCTTGGAATTCATAATTCTAGACAGAAATGGTTTAAAAGGTCATACATCTTTAAACCTGACTTGTTCAGGCACTGTACTGATTTAAGCGAATCAGATTATTACTATTTAATTATCAGAAACAGTGATTACTAGTAATAGAAAATTAGTAACATCTTTAAGCTTATTTATTGCTAAGAATTCAATACTGTTTTTCTAATGATAAAGTCAGTATGTGTACAACTTGTTTCTATTTCTTTTTGTGAACTAACCTTTAAATACACAGATTTTTGTCATCCAAACCCCATCCACTGACACCTTTCCTGGCCTTATATTTTGCGCAGTATTTTGGGAAAAGGACTCTTTCCTTTTTCTCATTTCTGTCAACTACACAGAGTCATTTCTGCTTTTACTGCTGTAACGTGCCAGTGATCACTGTAATCCATAATTGTTATTATGTCTGTTACCTTCCGTTGCTTGATAATTTGTCTCCCACTATACCACATCTCAGCTCACCTTTTTATTTTATATATATTATTATATATTGTACTAAAGGCAGTAAGGAAAGCCTCCACACACAGCCACACACCACATCTTTGAAGTATTCTGCCCGGTTTTGGGTTGGAACCTACACTTTATGTTTGTGGAATTGAGAATATCTCCTTTATTTTATTAACAAAGCTCCGTCCTCTTCAGCCTTGGCCATAAATATTACACCTGCATTGGTCTTTAATAGTGTCTGCCTCTGGCAAAAGCGAATACTTTAGAATGTCTTCCTATTATTTACATACTTTTAAATTCATTTTTATGGTTTCCCTAACAAAGGCAAAGGCAAATTTTCATTAGTTGAAGCTGTTATTTCAGCATGGATGATGATATGCTTATAGAGAGACAGATTTACAATCTGCAAAAAGTAACAGTGTCATTGCTATTCTGTAGTAAGCATAAGGAATGCTAAAATGGATTAAAGAGATTCTCCCAATTAAAAAGAAATTTAGCATCATTTGCTTTATGGCTAGGCTTTAAAATATCCTGGGATCCAAGTATTATGGATGGAGAAGATGAAGAATCCTTATTACTGACTTTTAATATTTGACATGCAGTTTTTAGCTGATAGAAACAGTCGCTGTAGAAGCCAAGTTGCTTCAAATGTATTTCAGATAGGCAGAGGCCAAAACCCTCCTTAAGTTGCTGCAGACATTAAAAAATTTCTCAAGCAGCTGCTTAGTTTATAGCTCTCAGACACTTTATCATGCTGTTGGGTTATTTTTAAGTAATTTCTGAGCATATTTATCATTCAGTGTGGGAAAATAAGGAACCACAGACCGTGATTTAGGAAGAAGGACATATGATAATTTAAGTATTTTCACCTATAATCTCAGCTTCACAGTGAACTGAATGGACACTGCATAAGCAAGCAATATGGTTTGAAAGTCTTATTAATATTTTAAAAGTCTTAAGAATTAATGAACTCTCTTATGGTGAGTGTCATCTTCCCTTCTTTTGCAATATTGATACATGTAGCCACTATGCTGAGGGTTTTGCTGGGAGTATTTATATGCTGAGGAGGGGCTTTTCAAAAGGTACATGGAAAAAAAGCCCCTCAGAAAGCCTTTCCTTTTTGATTGCTCCTCTCTCATGTTCCTTTCTTCAGAGGAGTGAAAAATGCCTAAGTATTCTCTTAATAAAATTGATTAAGTTTTAAAAGAAAGCAAAACAAAAAAACCCCAAACCAACTTCTTGGCTTTGTTTTGTTTTGTTTTCTTTTTCATAGAATCACAGAATGCTTAGGGTTGGAAAGGACCTTAAGATCATCAAGTTCCAACCTCCCTGCCATGGGCAGGGACACCTCTTTTTAATTTAACATAGTCTCACATCAGCAAATCTTATTAAATAGTAAGGTTTTGAAAATTCAAGTTAGTATTTTTAAAAATATTTTTTATGTTAGATACTGTGAGTAACATTTAGTATTTAGTCTTATAATTTTTTATTAACACATGCTGGGGCAGTTCTACTTGGTTTTGAAAATGCAGTGGAGGTTTTTTCCTCCACCACTGTTAAAAGAAACTTTAAATCAATTTTATTCTATGTGGAAAATGTATATCCCTTGACATTTAACTTAAGACATAGCCAGCAAGTTCACATTCATGTGACAACACAGTTCAAATTGATGAAAACAATGTATTCCTTGTGTCATTGTAAATTTGATAAAAACAAAATAAGCAAACAAAAAAAAAAAAAAAAAGAGGGGGAAAGAGGGGGTGTGTTCCTGCAAACATTAAGAAAGGTTTGCTGTTCTTTTTTTCAAGAAAGACTTTTTTTCTTCTTCAGTCAATTAATGTAATTCTTATATTTTTCCTGTGTAAGTTCTTATTAGCAGTTAAAGTAGTGGTTATAAAAAAGCCAAAAACCAAATAAAAAAAAACATTTCAGAAGCAAATGAGCCATGGATACTTCAGAATGATATGACACCTGTTCTATGCTAATATGCCTTATAAATTGGAATAGATCAGTAAACACATGCAAAGAAAGTAAATGTATGTTCATTTGAAGTACTCCAGACTCAGAAATAACCTATTTTTAAGATATATTCTGCAACTCTGACTGAATTTAGGCAACAGTGGCTATGGGCATTCTATGTCTTTGATGAGGAGGCCACATGAAACCACAAGACAAGACAGAACAACAAGTTATACATGAAAAATGAAAAGGAACAACAGGAATAATTCAGCATGGAATTACAGGTTTTAATAGAAGATAAGATTGTCTTATTTTTATGATGAGCACTATTTAAAAATTCCACCTGTAGGCCAAATCAGTCTGCTATGATCCTCTTAGGTTTGACACATGAATATTACTTTAGGATTTTGCTTAGAACAAAGGAATAAAAGCCATTTTAATCAACTCTTCTTCTTTTTAATCAGTGCAACATGCATTTCATGAACAATTTATGGCACTCGACAAAAACGTGGGGCTTCTTTCAGATTTGTGAAAAACAAAAGAAAAAAGTATCCTAAAAGAGAACACCATCACTACAGATAGAAAACAGGCAGAATATGGTAGGGTATGAGCAGGCATAATTGCATGCTTTGATATTTATGATGAAAGACCTGAGCTGAAAGAAAAATGACAAAAATGCTATCTTAGCCTTTTATGAAACAAAGAAAACCTGAAGGTCGTGCAATAGTAATTTTCATCATTCCTTCCAAAGCCTTGGCAAGCTTTGAAAATTCATATGTAATAGCAGCTAGCTTTTCTAAGTGAAAGTGCTTTGAAATCATCTTGGGATATACAGTATATAAAAGAAACCTTCATTTTTCAACTGTAACAAAAGCAAAATTATATTTCAGAACATTAAGCTGACTATTTTAAATTATGTTGTCTTAGCTGTGGAAAAATCTTTCCTTACATTGTACAATTAATTTTCTTAAACTCAGAATGTTCTGCTGGATATATTAATTTTAAAAGCCATTACTTTAAATTAGGAAAAAAGCTCTTAAAAATTGAAATTTATTCACTAAAATACAGAAAAACATGCCTGGCAAAATCTGTGGACAAGGACAAGAAACTATAAGAATGAAAAAGTATGTTCACTGTGAGATTTCTACATTTGCATACCATGCTGAATTTCATTTCGATACAAATTCCACTTTGTACAAAATAAATGGTTATATTTAAAGATACCTACAATCTCAACTTCAAGGACACCTGAACTCTTTGTAAAGTAGAAGCATAGTCTAGCTAAACATATTAACTTCTTGTCTTCTGAATGATTGAATTTATTTTACTAATAAATTGTTCACTCAGAGTTTCTGCATTTGTTTGGGCTGCTGGTTCTTTTTTCTGTTTGTCCCTGAAGTAGAACAGTTTTTAAAGTTCTAATTTGACCTCAAAGCCTGCTTCCTCCAATTGAGGCTGAATCCCCAGCAGCAGGAGAAAATATGTAAAATTAATCATCACAGGGAGGAAAAAAAAGTAGTATCTCAATGGACAAGTGAAAGGAAACCTCAGTGTTACCTGTTCTTCATCAATTTGCTTTTATTTTCCCTTTGTGGTGTTTCAGGAAGTTTATTTTTTTAAGAACATTGAAAGGCACAAAACCAGCATTGAATAACCCCCCAAAATTAAGCATCCTGCTGCCTTTCCTGGCAAAATCAGAACAAAATGCATTAGGTAAATAAAACAATTTTTTAGAGGTGACAAAAACAAAATCAGGTTTTTATCATGTCTGTCATTATTTGCACATGCAGGCAAAGCAGTCCTGAATTGCAAAGCATCCAAGATCTTCTTTACTTCTCCATTAGTTACTGGCCATATGGATGAAGAAAGTTTGGTTTGAAGACATTACTTCTTACACTTTTTTCCTTTGTTGTATTTTAGGCTTTCAAGACTTGAGATGTCACTACTAATAACAAGTGGCTACAATAAGTGGAATGGAGGAACACAGGGAAGTGCATAGATGTCATTTAAATGTCTTCCCAAGTATAGACTTCCTGAACTGTCTTCTGGAGGCAATTATTTTTCTTTATTGACTCATAGAATCAAATAAGTTGGAAAAGACCTTTAAGATCAAGTCCAACCATTAACCCAGGACTACCAAGAATACCACTAAACCATATAACTGAGGGACCTGCCCACTAGACCAGGACTGCTGATAGATGATGGAGAGTGGCTTAGCACACTCCCCTGACAGCTCCTTCAGCACTCCTGGGTGTAGCCTATCTGGCCCCATAGACTTGTATGTGCCTAAGTGGAGCAGGAACCTGCTAACTATTTACTTCTGGATTACGGGCACTTCAGACAGCTTCCAATCTCTGCCATCCAGCTCAGATAACTGAGTATGGTTGGTATGACTATTAAAGACTGAGCAAAGGCAGCATTAAGTACCCCAACCTTTTCCTCATCCTCAGTCACTAGGCTTCCCCTAGTATTCAGTAAAGGATGGAGGTTCTCTTTGTCCCTCCTTTTGTAGCTAATATACTTGTAAAAGTACTTTTTATGGCAATGTCCAGATTTAGTTCCATCTGTGCCTTTGCCTTTCTTACTTTCTCTGTACATATCATAATAACATCCTTGTACTCTTCATGGGGTGACAGTCCCTTCTTCCACAGGTGATAAATTCTCTTTTTTATCCTGAGTTCAGCCAGGATGGTCTTCTTCCCCAGTGGTTCAATTTTTGGCACATAAGGACCACCTGCTCCTGCGCCTTCAGGATTTCATACTTGAAGAGTGTCCATCCTACCTGGAACACTTTGTCCTTTTGTAATGTTTCTCAAAGAATTCTGCCAATGAGCATCCTGAACAGACCGGTGTCAGCCCACAGGAAGTCTAAGGTGGAGGTTTTGCTGACCTTCCTCTTGACTTCACCAAGGATTGAAAATTCAGATCACTTTGCCCAAGACTGCCTGCAACCACATCACCCACCAGTCATTCTCTGTTTGTGAGCAGCAAATCTAGCTAGGCATCTCTGGTAGTTGGTACACTAACCAGCTGGGTTAGGAAGTTATCTTCTGCACCCTCTGAGAACCTCCTATTGTGTTGTACTTCCAGCAGACATCTTGTAGGTTGAAGTTCCCCATGAGAACACAGGAAGTGATTGTGAAACTTTTCCCAGTTGTTTGAAGAGCACTTCATCTTTAGCTTCATCCTGGCTGGGTGGTCCATAAAAGACTCCTACCAAGATATCTGCTTGGGTGGCCTTCCCGCTGATCTTTACACACAAACATTCAGCCTTTTTACTCACAACATTGAATTTAAGGCAGTCAATGCACTCCCTGACATACAACACGTTTTTTCTCCCCTGTCCCTTCTGAGGAGCCTGTATTCATCCATTGCAGCACTCCAATCATGTGAATGATTCCACCACATTTCTGTGATAGTGATTATGTCATGACTTCCCTGCTGCACAATGGCTTCCAGGTCCTCCTGATTGCTGCACATGCTATGGGCACTGGCATAAATTCATTTAAGTTGCGCCATGGATCTGGACTCCAATGGCATCTTGCTACCCCGTGGCTCATTTCAAGCAAGCCTGGTGTGATCCCCTTCCCCCTTCAACCCTAGTTTAAAGCTTTTTTTTATGAGCCCTGCTAACTCCTGGGCTAGAATCCTGTTTCCCTTTGGGACAGTTTTAACCTATCTACCACCAGTAGGCCTGGTGCTGTGTAGAGTGATCCATAGTCAAAACCCCCAAAGTTAAGGCACTGACGAAGTCAAGGAGTCAGGAATTTGTGAGATTTTTCTGATGTAACCATTGTCATTGATTGTGACTGGCAGGAGGGATGAGGACTGCTTGGTTTCCCGAATCCTGAACCAGTCGCTCCAAGGTCCTGAAGTCCTTCTTGAGTCCCCTCAGGCTTCTTGAAGAGATTTCCTCATTGCCCACCTGGAAGAGTAATAAGTGATAGTAATCGCAGAGCTGTACCAGGTGAGTGAGTGTTCTGGTAATGTCCCTCACCCTGGCCCAGAGAGGCAGCAGACTTCTCTGTGAGCCTGGTCAGGTCAATATATGGGGCCCTCTGTTCCCCTTAGGGTGGAGTCATCAATCAGAACCACTCTTCTTTCTTTTCCTAATACAGCTGGTCATAATACGAGGTGTTCTCCAACTCTTCTGACCTGGATGATCCCTTATTATCATCTTCCTCACTTTACTGATCCTGAAATACCAGGACCTGGAATCTGTTGTAAAGGGGTATGTGGGAAGGAGACATGAGCTGGCGGGGGAATATGCTCTCTACTCTTGACTCTGATCCTGACTTCTCCTGTTTCCTAGGTCCCTTCCAACTGCCTGATGGCAAGAAGGTATGGTATCCTAAAGTTACTTTGTTTTGTGTAGCTCGCTTGCTTCTCTCAGGAATGGTAGAATGTGGGTTCACCCATTAGTCTCCTCAGATTCTCTTATGCTCCCTAGCTGTTCTACCTCTTCTGTTGTTTGCACCACAGAAGTTTACACTATGTCACTCCTAAACACTGCATTGTGGCAGAATAAAATCTTACAGAGATTTATGTAAGGATGTAATGTTTCTACTAATGCTACAAATTTACTGCTTGAATATATTCTGTGAATATATTCTGTGAATATATTCAATACTTGTAGGAGAATCATGTTCTTCTGTGTTCCTGTGTCTGTTAATATGTATTACGTGGCACAAGATATTTCTGATAAGTATATATAAAAAAAGGATAAAAATAATGTGTGTATGTATACATATACACATACATACTTTTTTTTTTTTTTTTCCAGTTTTTGCTGAATGAAACTGGCCCTATCCTTGCTTTACTGTTCTTTTTACTTCATTAGGGAAAAGATGCTACATACTTCTTGGGTTATTTAGCAGCTATTACCAAACCTTGTGCAGACTTACTGCAGTTCCCAACTGTGACGTCCGACTCCTACTGCTGTGCACAAGCTGGGGGAGAGCACTGTCAAAGTCTGGTCTGACAGCTACCCTCTAGCTTCTATCGGGGTTTACTACAGTCTATGATTAACAATCAGCCAGAGATTAAATGATATGCAGTTGGGTATTCTGCATTCTCTAGCTTCCCTACACTGAAACTGTGCTGAAGCTTCTCTTCCCTCCTTCAAATATTTTTTAAATTCAGGATATTAGAATATCTAATTATTGTTTCCTATCGCAAAAAAAGAAATAAATTTCCTCAAAACCGAGCAAAACCAAATTGGACTGAAGATTGGTCCACTGCATCATGGGTTCAAATGTCACACTGATCTTTCTTTTACCAGTTTTTAAAATTGTATAAGTATTAAATACTGAAATGGGATCTCCTGGAATCTTCAAAGATCCTCAGGCACCGTGCTTTTGAAAGATAAACTTAAGGGATCATCCTGTCTATATTTCAAGCTGCTTAAAAACTTTGAGTTACCTATCAGTAGTTCTGTGAAGAAAATATCCCTTGTTCCTTGACACAAAAAGTCTGTCCAGACAGCTAATCAGGATGAATCCCAAGCTCTGCTGATTTTCAGTTATCTCTCTTTATTTTTTCCTAAAAATCATAGACATAGAAAAGCATTCTGCTATAAGATGTCGTAGAGTTTGGGGTTTTTTTAAAGAAGAAATTTATCATCTTCACTGAGTGTACATTTCCTTCTGCAGTTGTCTAATTAGTCAGCTTTTTTTTTTTTTTTTATATTGCCACAATGAAATACTTGTAGCAGTCAGTGAAAACTCTTGTAAGATTTTAGAAAGAGGTTACACCAATATTTCAACACTTTTAACTGATATAACTGTCTATGCTATGGTAAAAAACCATGAATAGGTTGCCCAGAGAGATGGTGAATGCACCATCTCTAGAGACATTCCAGGCCAGGCTGGATGTGACTCTGGGCAACTTGATTTAGTTCAAGATGTCCTTGCTCGTTGCAGGGGGTTGAACTAGATGACTTCTATGGTTCTATTATTGTTTTACTTCAGCCAGCTTTATCTGCACATGACTACAGAAGGAGTGGTGAAAACTAAATGTAAAAGAGCTCTTGGAATAGAACAGAGTTTCTTAGTCAAAATTACACATAGGTACGGTGAGCTGAAGTTCTGCCTGTAGTCCTGAGTTAAAGCAGACACAATACCTCATTGCTGGCAGAAGAAATGCCTATATGGCAGTATCATAGGCAGTATCAGCCTACTGTAGGAATTTAGAATTCTGAAGACTTTTACTTGTATGTCAGATTGATTGAAGTTGACTTCAAAAATTATCAGCATGATCGATGGACACACAGGTAATTTGATTACAATAATCTTACATTAGATTAAAAAACCTGGGATCAAGCTTCACAAAGCTTAATGGGACCAATACACAGCGATATAAAATACTAGTGATTTTTTTCAAAATAATATTTCTCAGATTTTGTTTTTAGTTAAGAAAATATATCCTTAAAATGAGCTGAACATGAGTGATGAAAGAACCTGTCAAGACCTTGGAACGGCTCTGGGTGGTGTAAACTGCCCTATTTTGCTCTTTGGAAAGGAGACACATAATTGTCTGAGGCTGCAGGATAAATTATCTCAACAGGTAAAGAGGACTGGATAGAAGAGATGCAGGAAAGACTTGGCTTCACTTTAACACTGGTAAATCTTGGATACATAAGAAGAGGGAGATTATGTTCTATTGTTTTTTAAACACTTAAATCTAAAAAAATCACTCAACAAAAATAAAAATTATAGGAACTGCTCTTCCTAAGCTTTGGTTGTTTCTGTTGGAGTTGAACTAGAGACTAATAGATACTTCAGCCACTGTGTTATTGAAGAACCCTATATCAGAGGCAAAAGGTCTGCAGAATAGGAGTCTTATGGCTTAGGAAGATTCTGGCAGTAAAACTGTCACTTAGGATTTATCCTAAATAAGTTTAGGATGACTCATCTGCGGTTACCTTAGTCTTTATATTCAGTGAAAAAGAATAAGCACCTTCAAATGGCAGTTCAGTTCACCTAAGACTCAAGCACTTTGAAGGTACTTTCTCCATCCATTGATTACTCCTGTGCTTAGATTGGCTAGGGTACTAATTTAGTATTCCCAGTTAGATGATTACAATTAAGTATTAAATCTCCTATTTAAAAGATTTCTCTCTCCCTCAAATGCATTTGTACAACTGCTGGTATTCTTGGGGAAATAAAAACTTAGGTGATTTACTTTTTTGAGTATGTCTGTATTACTCTTATATAGGCATCCAAAGAAAAGTACATACCTATTTTGTTACTTATCTGAGAAAACTTGAGTCCTGAATTAAATATTTCAAAAATGAGTGATTAAGTTAAATATTTGACTTGGTTTAGAACTTCTTTCAAACATTACATAACTATTAGATAATTATGACCCTACAGGGTTTAAAGAGAGACCAAAAACCTCATATTTTTCAAATCAGAGACTATTCAGAAGATGGGGATAGGAAGAGGACACCTGGGGAGAGAGCTATGAAAGAGAAGTCCAAAAAAATTTTAAAAGGAAGAACTCTTCTGTTTTACAAAGAAAGAGAACAAATAATTTGAAAAGGTTGAAAGATATAGAAAAATTACTATAACCACCCATCTGTATTAATTGGTCAAAAAGCCCAGCAGCAACAAAAAAAAAAATAAATCAAAATCAAAACCAACTAGACATAATTTTCAGCATTAAAGAAAAAAGAAAGAAGAAAAAAGAAAAGGTACCATTGTTGAGAGTTCTTGATTGGTTACAAACTCAACATTCAAATGTTTTCATTGAAAGCTTATTTCAGGCAGCAAATAAAGTACTCTTTTTGGAAAGTAATGGGATTTTATTGTCATGAGATTCCCCCCCAGAGATGTGATCACTTCCTTAAATTAGTCAGGCAGGTATGATGATACCTAAAATCCCAACTGCTTGAAGAAAATAAATAATAAATGAAGATGGTATTTGAGTCTGAAAAATTGTCCATGAGGTTGAGATTCTTCTTTTTGGTGAACTTTGTAAGATGTGTAGTGCGGAAGCAGAAGCTAAAGGTTAGGGGCTTGACCATGCTCTGCACTTCGGCTTGTAAACTCAGAAGTGGCTACTAACCATGAACCAAACACATCACTGAAGGCTGGAGGGTTTTGTGTTTCTTTTTTTTACCCCCTTCATTCCTTATAATCTAAGGTTTGCTTTCACTCCAGGGAAGTAGAGAGTCAGAAAATGCAGGAAAGAAAAGTTAGCATTCTTTCTGAGCGCAAACCTGCTGCTAAGCTGGTATTTTGTATTGATTTTTCCTGAAGCCTGTAATCTTGAAAGCTTGTAACAGAGGATGAGGTAAATATCATTTTATTTGCTCAAATAGGTTTAGATTAGATTGAGATGAAAAACTAGAGACAGGCCAAATTAGGACTGAAAGCAGCAATTACACATTATTGTTTCCAGCAGTAACTAGAATAGGTTATTTCACTGATAAAAAGGCTTACTGAAAGAAAGAATAGGTGATTTTTTCCTTGGAGCCTTAAAATAATATAAAGAAAAGAATAGACAGGGAAAATGTAAACAGAAATTCATAACAAATTTGTGTTCCATGTTAAAAGAGTCAGTCTTCCTGTAGAGTAAATTAGCATGTGTATTACTGAGCTTGCTTAAAATGCACAGCTTAACAATATGTCCTCAGAATACATAATTCTGAACATATATGATATGGGTGCTTAGTAAACTAGTAATATACTTCTCATTGTATACGTTTTTCTTATCTTGTTGAAAAACAAAGCACACCATTCAGCCTGAAGGATAATAATAAAAATCAGCTCTTAAAAGTAATTCCTTCAATAAAATAGTTTCTGAGGGAAAAAAAAAAAAAGTGTACAAAAGCGTTCAAATGATACTGACAATAAGGCATGGAATTTAAAAGGCTTAACCATGTCTTATCTTAGAGTCTGTTTTATTTCTTCATCTTCTGAGCACTTCAAATATATGAGCTGTTATTCCATCTTTAGATCAGTAACTTTGAATTGTTCTACCTGTCATTCTGCAGTGACTAGCACAGCTAGATGTCATACAATGATTGTTTGCACTTTCATTCTTTCACATTAAATGGCAATCATCCGGTCCTTTTGATTTGTTTCTTTTATTTAGCCCTGAAGTTTTTACACTAGAATCTCATTAAAGCTGAACTAGTGTACTCCTGTCAAAAAACTAATGGAAAAAAGTTTAAAAGAGAAATGTTTCACCTATATTGTCACTTACTAGTGGAGTTGCATTTATCAAGATTTGCAGAGTTTACTTCTTTAGTTTATGTACTTTTGGCCTAATTCCCCTCCCTGTGCTTTTTTTTGCTGCTTGTACAAAAGTAGGATGATATTTTCTAATAAACCAGACACCTATATAAAATAACAACAAAACAAACAACAAATTTTCACTCCAGGAAATGTTTTTTTTTTTCCTAGGACAGATATTTCCTGTTAGTCAAGGATATTGTCAGAAAAATTTCCTATGCAAAGAACTAAGCATGTCATTGAACAAGCATTGTTTACAGAAGTATAACTGTATGTCTGAATTACAGGAACAACCAAATTAGACAAATCCTCTGTTGCTGATATTTCCAGGCATGTATGATAATATCCTTTGTCATCCATGCAGACAACTAAGTCCCATCCTTGAAAATAGCTCTACAACCTTTTTCTCCTCCAGCAACACTTAGGTTTTGATCCAGGTAAGGCCACTAATTACAGCATCTAAAAAAATTGATTACTGAGGTCTTTATAAGGGTTCTCAAATAACACAGAAGTTATTTATGCAGAAGTATGGCTTGCTGTACCAGGAAAAGAAAAATCATACAAGACCCATTTAATCTATGATATGAAGGACAATGAAAAATATATCCATTCAATAAGAATCTTCTTTATCTTATGCTGCTGCACTGACAGATAAGAGAAATATATCATGTGGATTCTGATCCCTCTATGAGTTCCAGAAAATAAGATAAGGGTCTGCAAAATGCTGGCAAATTAATCCCAGTGAAATTACTAACCATTTTGTCTAAAGATCCGGTAGTCAGGAGGGATAACTTAGAGGTCACCTTTACTATTAACGCTAAGGGTTTTCTAGCTGGTATTGTGGCATACATTGTACATCTAAATGCCCGATCTAAAAATGAATTCCTCAGCATTTCTGAATATGCTCCATAGATTTAACTCAAAAGATGCAAGGCTTTTTCCTCCCATGTAAAATATGATGTTTTAAGCCCACTGTTTCCCATTTGCCAGTGCATAAATGATGACCTCTTCCTTAGAAACTTAAATGATGTGCAAGCTGCTAGATGTCAAAGGATCTCTGTGGCTTGAACACAAAGATAAGATAGTACTTATTAATAAAAAAAATATGAAATTACTCTGACACGTAATTGTTACAGAAAATGCCTATTTAAGAAATGCATATATAAGAAATAATCACCAAAAGGGAGGGCATTTCTCAGCAGTTAATGACTAGATAGAAAAGTTAATGGCTGCAGGTGAAGTCAAGGTCGCATAACTCAGCCTGTCATTAATAGCTTGGAAATGCCTAGCCAGGAGGTCATCACTGTTATTATGAGCCATAGGAATATAAAAATATAAAGAAAAAAAATAATTACGTTTCTGTGTTTTGAAAAGTTAGAACTAAAACTGTAGGTTGCCATGGATATGTTGTTCTGTTTACTGGAGTTATATCCTCATAGCAGTTAAAGGCCAGGGTTGCAATTCAGCATGGTGCTAGCCAAAACAAAGTACACAGCCTAAAAGCAAACCTCAGCATACTGTGAGATCAAGGATCAGGCTTATAATAGGTGCAAAAGCATTCCCTCAGTTTTTTATTTTCATGAATGAGTAAATTTTAAGCAATAATTTTAAGGTAAATCATGCCTCTTAATAAATTTGTTTCCTAAATTTTCCCATTTAAATCATCTGGTTTATAAGTGTGCCTTTACAGCTTTGCAAAAGAAATAGCTTATATACTACTAAATCCACATTTATTCTTGAATTTCTGTCTTATTTTCTTTTCCATTATATTCCTTATCGATTTTTACAATAATTTCTCATTTGTTTATTCACTTTTAATATTTTAATTAATCAAAATATATCTTAGAGATTTGTCCCTCCTCGGAATCCAGCTGAGAGAGGAATATTGCTGAACCAGATAGCTTTTGGACTGAGTTCCAAAGGTTAGAAATGATATAAAAATATTCTTTCTCCTCTTTTTCTTTTTTTTTTTAACTGTACTCTTTATATTGCTCTTAAGTCCTGAATAAAAATAGTGTTATCCATTTTGTGCATGTCTCAAACATGTCATGTCTTTGTCTTACATAGTGGCCTACATACTATCCCATAAAGAACAGAGCTGCACAAAAAAAGACATGCAAAACAACCTTATAGTTTAAAACATTGTATGGACACAGGTCAGTACATTAAAAATGCTACCCCATATTTTAGGCCACTTTAATAATGTGATATAACCCTAATCAAATATGAGATTATAGCATCTAATTAATCTTTTTGATACATAGTTCTGGAATGTACTTTCACAAGGTCTAAGAAAATATAACTTAAAAAAGTGATACTTGTTTTCAAAAAATTCATGTGCATAACTGCTATCATACAGCTACATAATGTACCTTTATTTGTCAGAATGGTTTTGACTCTACTTGACCTGAGTGCCTTTTGCAGTTGCCAATAGTATAATAAACAGAAAAATGTGGACCAAGAAAAATTCCAAAGATAAACACGAAAAAGAATGAAAATGAGTGCTACCCTAAATATCTCACGAATTTGTCACTCTGTAGTGGCATACTGTCTCCATTATTCATATTAAAACATACTTATTCACAAACACTTCCTCTGGATTTATGTAAGACTAGGTATAATGCAATTACAAGAATTACAAATAGCACTCAGAACACTGTGTCTGGGACTGAGACCAGTGTTGAATACTTGAGAACTGAATATATATACACAGAAAAAATCAGTTATAAGATTCTCATTGATCCTAGTATGAATTGGATTAAATTATTTCCTTTTAATGAGTACCATAATCTTGGTTTAAAAAAAAAAAAAAGAAAAATGAAAACCACCCCCAAATATGTATTTATGTATATGTAGGCACATACACAGATAACATGTAAAAAAATATTTGAAAGAGAAACAAAGACATTAAGAAGCACATTAATATTTCTAAACACTATAAATTCAGACATTCAGAGAGATTTCAAATTACATCCAAAGAAAACTCTCCACAAGAAATCCTCTTTACTAGCCAAACTGATGTGCAATAGCATAGATAGTGAATATTTTGGACCTCTACTGATATATCCAGTAGAAAAATGCCTATTGCCACCCTCATGTCCTTCCTCCCCAAGAAAGGTTTGCAAACAGATACATCTTCCAGCATAGCCTCATGATTTGCATACCCAGGGATCCTCAGAAGAAAAAAATAGAAAGCAAGCTCCAGAAGGAGAGCCCTCAGTATTAGCCAACATTTTAAATAAAAAATCCCTTACAAGTAGCACACTGAATGTCTCCAAAAATCTGTGTCTCATGGCAGAGAAGAATACATGCCTTGTAAGTATTCCTAAGTTCAAAATCAGCACATGATCCACATGAAAACCAAATAGTTGTTCAGAATTAAGCAGAAATACAACTGATATCTTAAACTAGGATAAAAATGACAAAGGTAAATAATTTAAAAGCATTTAAAACACAGATATGATTTTAATTTTTAAGAGTTTACTTATTGTATAGCTGGCATTAATATTTATTGTGTGTTTGTGCAATGCATTGTCAGGAAAAACTATTCTTTAAACAAGACTGGCTTGTTTGGGACTATTGATCTGAATTAGTGAATAAGAATTTCAGCCAGTTTGTTCAGTATCCTTTAGAAGCAAATAGATATCAATCCTCCAAACAATGTGTGAGGTAATTTAAAAATGATAAGGCACATTATAATTTGATGGTGAGCTAAACAGAGCCTTGAAGTAGAAGTGTTCCACTCTCTTACAAATCAATGTTCCAGATAATTTCCAAATTATAGGGCTGTGCTATTAAAAAGAGAAAATAAATAAAGCTCCCCCCAAAATCAGAACAAACATTCTCTGTATTTTAAAGAAAGCAAGCTTGAATCTTGTTGGTAAGAGATTAAAGAGAAGTTCCTAAACTAACTTGCTCATCTTTTAGTGACAGGTTGGGCCCCTTTTTCTCATCTGATTTCCTGGTTCAGCTTTCATTAGCATCTAGCATTTCTTAATTCTACAGCCTCAATCTCTATAAAAGCTCCCAATTTCCAGATCACCATTTGAAAATTTCTTTCTAGAAATGATAACCTGCAGTTCTTTCAGCCATAGCTTCTGGGCTCCTATTATTAATTATATGTGCTTTCTTAAAAACAAAATTCCTCTAATCTCTCCTCTCCTCTCCTCTCCTCTCCTCTCCTCTCCTCTCCTCTCCTCTCCTCTCCTCTCCTCTCCTCTCCTCTCCTCTCCTCTCCTCTCCTCTCCTCTCCTCTCCTCTCCTCTCCACTTCTTCTCCTTCTCCTTCTCCTTCTCCTTCTCCTTCTCCTTCTCCTTCTCCTTCTCCTTCTCCTTCTCCTTCTCCTTCTCCTTCTCCTTCTCCTTCTCCTTCTCCTTCTCCTTCTCCTTCTCCTTCTCCTTCTCCTTCTCCTTCTCCTTCTCCTTCTCCTTCTCCTTCTCCTTCTCCTTCTCCTTCTCCTTCTCCTTCTCCTTCTCCTTCTCCTTTTTTTTTTTCTCCTTTTTCCCTCCTCCTTCCTCTCCTTCCTTCCTTCTCCTTCCTCTCCTTTCCTTCTCCTTCCTTCTCCTTCTCCTTCCTTCTCCTTCTCCTTCTTCTCCTCCTCCTCCTCCTCCTCCTCCTCCTCCTCCTCCTCCTCCTCCTCCTCCTCCTCCTCCTCCTCTCCTTCTCCTCTCCTCTCTTCTCCTTCTCTCCCTCTGATTCTGGATTGCAAATTCTGGCAACTCCTGATCATAAACAGTCTCTATGCATACTAAGTTCAGCACGGAATGGTTCCTCATAAATATCCCTTCTCATATGCCTATTTCTGTAAACATCAAACTGTTGAATTATATTTTTTTTTACAGTGGAAATTATATCAGAATCAAAACATGAAATCCTTTTTTTTCTCTCTGTTATAAAGTAGGTATATGTTTCACCTGCAATGACAAAGTAAAGGATTTGAAATATTTGATATTTACTTGATGAGTTATTATACTTGAAAAGGGACATTTTTACTCACAGATTTAAGTTGTATGTGTGGCTCACATTTTTATATTTATAGAATGAAGTGAGATAAAATGAAGGTGAAATAAAATGCTGTGTAAAGGTGATCCTCAGCTATATGTTTCCTGAAACAAATTCCCTTGTTTCTTACATTGGTCTTATTAGGTCATTGCTAAAATTTGCATCTTCTCTCTCTGCTGACCTCCTTCAAGATACACTGGCATTTGTTGCATTTCTGGAAGAATAGCTTTGTGAAATCAGAAGTCTGTGTGATCAGACAAAGCTTTCCAGCCATACAGTTCTGTTGCTCTGATCCACACCTACTGACATGCCAGCTTGCATTAACATGACTTCTGTATGAGAATTTAATCAGAAAGACAGAGAGAAAAGACCTAGAAGCTGTATTATACTTAATAGCCAGGCAAATGGAAAAATTGCAGAGCAGATTAACACATTGTTTGTGCTCTATTTGAATTAGTAAATGAGTTGAACAACTGCTTTCAGGGCACCTGGAAAAATTTCTTAAGATAGTCTTCACAATTTCTTAGTAAGTTATTTATTATCAGATAAAAAAATGCAAAATGCATTTTCTTTTTAATTAATAACAGCTCTTCCCCCAATAAAAAAAAGGAAAGAACAAAAAAACACCTGTACAGTGTCTATTGAATTTTACAAAGCAGAGAAGCAATATTAAATCTGTACAGCAGATCTAAAGAAAAAGGAATAAATAACCTGGGGTAAGACCTCTGGAGACCAATTTAAATGGAAACTGAAAAGCAAAGGGTTCAATTGGCCTCCTATACATAAACATATCTTTGGATTTATTATAATTATTTTTAAAGCCAGAGAGGATCCCAAACTGATTTATGAGCAGTGTAATAGCTGGGATTGAAATATCAGGATGGGTTATAAAAAGAAGAATATCATCCAGATACAGTATTCATTTATGTTCCTGCTTGTGTGCATCAGTAATAATACAGTAAGTTTACGACATTGCTAAAAGCCTCAGGAAGTATTTTGAAAGCTAATGTGGAGAAAGGAAGAAAAGATGGACAATGAAGCATAAGTACAAAACTGAGGAACAAAGATTCAAAAAGACTGTGGATATATTTTTTTGTTTCCCTGAAGAACTGAAGTTCTTACTCAAATCTCAAAATAAATGTGCAGTTCAGTTTCAACAACACCCAAAAAGTGAAGCCTTTTTATTCACATCAAATGCTATCATTGCACCTAGGGAGACTACAAGGGCATTATTCTTAACCTTGTCTGACCAATGCATTAGATTACTCTCATAAAATCTCAGAAATACTGGACTTTTATGTAACAGCCAGCTTAAAAGCTGCTTCAATCTTAAGGCAAGCTGAGTTTGAATAATCCTGTTTACAATGCATTTCCAATTGCCTATTTTTATTTCAAGTATAGTAAAAATGAAATGTGATTTAGGTTCTCTTTTTTTTTTTTTTTTGTTACATTGTAAAACACAATGATCCTTGTAAAGATGCATTAGAGGTGCTTCTAGAAGAGTTCACTCATCTACATGTACCTCAGAGTCTTGATTAATTTACTAGGAAACTAGGAAATCTTCTGCCTCGTTATAAGGTTACATTTTATTTTTAAAAGTTTGGGGGAAGAGGTCTGGAAAACATAAGAACTCCCTTAGCCCTCCTCCCCACCCCCACCTCTCAGCTCATTTAACTGCTTCTTTGTAACTTTCATACTAGGACTCTATGAGTATCCATGTCTGGCAAGATTTGGCTTAATCTTGGGCAGATGGAGAGAGAGAAAGGTAAAGAAGAACATGTGTGAGCATGTGTGTGAGAGAAAGACCACTGTAAAATTTCAAATCAGTATGAACCATTGAAATGGATTTTCAGCACCTGCAGCTACCATTGAAGTGAATGGGAGTTCTGGGATTTGCTAGGAAAAAAAATAATAAAAGAATCTCTTAAAAACTGGAAACCCACTAAACCACAAGTCCTAACATGTTTCACATTAAATGACAATCTATCTTTATAATTACTCAGAGAAATATTTTAATGCTTCATTAAAATAATTGCTTATCTAGGAACCTGTGGTCTCTACTTTAGCCCTGTGGACTATGCAAGTATTCCCTCTATTGTTCTCCATCTTTGAGGCAAGCATACGCAATATATTTTTCTGGGAAAAAATAAAACAGTTTAAACATGAATAATCATCCATCCTTTAAAAAGAGATGTCTGAGCTTCAGAAGTTAGTTCTGTAGTTGCAGATATAAAAATATTGAACAAAATACGTCCCTGTTAGGGTCTTACACATTTTTTTTCATCTGATAACACAAATGATATTCTGGAAGCAGTGATTTATTGAACTAAAGGTTTTGCGATATTAGTCAGACTAGTTTAAATCCACTAAATACAGAGGTTCTGAAGGTATCTAAAAAATTAAGAAACAGCTACCTCTTTCTAATTCTCACAGAAAGAGTGATAAAGTCCCACTGAATTTGTCTTTCTATGTAATAGGCTACTAAAGTAAATTATGAAATAGTAGTTTCTCATTTATGACAAATATTTAAAGTTCTCAATTTTTATACAATTATATGCTGACAGTTTAAAGGACCTTATTTTTTGATGTATAAAAAGCAGTACAATTCAAAATATATACGTAGACTAATTTGTTATTTCTAATGAATGATGGAGGCCTTCACAGGGTTAAAAAAATCTTCCCCTTTAGTATTTACTTTGGGAAGATACACTGATTTTCATTTACCTGGGAAGACAGGGTGTTATTCTCAATAAAATAAATACAAAGTTTTGTTTCTAGACTTGGTCTCTCATATACCAGGGAAAAGGCATACCCTTCTCTCTTCATTGATTCTGGTGGTCACCGTTGCTCTTCTTATCACTGCTTCTTAGAATCATATATCTAGTAAGGCCCTTAGGACTTCCCTTAAAAAAAAAAAAAAAAGGGGGTTTCCAAATAGCAAGTCCTTTATCTCACGCATTCTCAAATCCAAGTAATAAACATATGCTGAGGCTCCCTTCCCTGGGATTTTCCTTACTAACTGTACAACACATTACACCCTTATATAGCATGGGTTTTGCACAGTTTCTCCCTGTGCTGATTTCCAGGTCCTAGTCCTTAATATGAGAGAAATTATAATTTATTAGGTTTATTACTCTAGAACTTACTCTCTTTAGCTGAGGATTCAGACAGGCTTGCACTATGAGCTACCAAAAGGCAAATGAAGGTATGGTCTCTTGAAAAGCTTGTGATATGATACAGGTATTGCCTATCTTTCTGTGTGTAGACTGATATCCTTATTTTAAGGAAAGAAAGAGCATTTAGAATAACCTGACTTGGGGCACTTACTTTTTCTAACGATTACTGACATTTAGTAATTTGTCTCTAGATGAAAAAAAAAACAGTGTGTGCATTTCAGTTAACGTATCTTACCCTTTCTGATAACGAAATACGCAAATGAACTCTCAAAAAGAGGGCTTATTTTTTATGTGATGTTCACAAAAGACAGCTTGTGGCTATTGCAATAAGCAGCTGGTAAAAGGGGGTTGGGTGAAAGGTGAGTGCAAACTTTGCTGAGTAATAAAAGAGTAAAAATGGAAGCATTTGTCCCTCACACTCTGGGGTCTGAATATAATCATACACTTACTTTCACACTGGGAAAACAACCTTTGTTACAATACTGAATTTAGAAGATAGGAAAGGGCAACTAACAGGTCAGTCTGCAATTTCTGTATCTTTTGTATAGTTGAGTATGTAACATTCCAGTTGGAAAATTATAACTAAGGAGCATTTGTCTCCAGCCTTTCTGTAAGTGTACAGACCTAGAGAGACATGCACTAAGCAGTGACATTTCTCTTCACTATGTAACCACTTTTTAAAATGCATTTGAGCCTGAATGAGATGAACCTTTGTTGAACTATGTACCTGTACATAGGTAGAACATTTTGAACTACTTACTCCAAGGACAACAGTTTGTTTAGTAAAACTGTCTCATCTGCTATTGATAACTACACCCCATCTCCTACTTTATCACTTTTATCCTCATGTGCATTTCTAAAGTGCTCATAACTATAGTGTCTGCTCACTCTCCTTTTCTATTACCTGCTTGTGATGCAAGCAAGGATGATCTCATTCTCACATTGTTGAAATGATGAATGGATCCAAACTCCTTTCAGATTTCCAGAATTAATGAATAACAAATATTTTGCTTGGCATTAAAACTGAAATGTTGACTTATAAAATACAGAGTTAATCCTTTGATTTCCCTTTTAAAATTAGTTGGTCTGGATAACCTAGTGACCTATAATTAATCCTAAACATCAACATATTCTCCTTGCTTCGTTATCATTTTGTCCTTTATATTTCATTTTGGAGTCTGGATTGATGGATTCAGTCCTCATAAATTTTCTTCTTGCTCTTTAGGAGGTCTCAACAGGTGGATAGGAAAGTGGCAAGGGTAAAGACAGGAAGATCTAAGATTATCTGAAAAAATAACTAAACATAGAATAAAAGTAACTGCTTTAATTTTTGAGGTTTCATTTAACGGTTTTCTGTACATAATTCAGTTTAAATTAGACTGTTAAAATGAGATGAACAGTGGACGGTAATGCTGTACACTGTGCTTTTTCATTTAGATTGAAACAAAAATAATAAAATCATTTTTCTGTACTCTGTCTACTCATTATTCCAGACTTCTAACTTTTAGTATATATCAGTATCTCTGACCTTGCAGAAACTTTGCATTTTTTTTAGCATGATACTAATCCAGTTGATGTACTTGTGATCTTCAGACTGAGAAAATGTGTAAACATATGAAAAATTAGGGGCTTAATTTATTTTCCTGGAAACCAATTAAGTTATAGATAAATGAGCTAGTAAAAACCCACACAACTTTACAGTGCATGAAAAACAATTTTTAAAAGAGACTTTTGGGAGACATTACTGTGGGGATCTGTTATAGGCTGCCTGATCAAGAGAAATCTGTGGATGATGCACTCTATAGGCAGATTGAAAAAGCCTCATGCTCACAGGCCCTCGTTCTCATGGGTGACTTCAACCACCCTGACATCTGTTGGAATGACGGTACGGCCTGGCACAAACAATCCAGGAGGTTCCTCGATTGTGTGGAAGACAACTTCCTTCTGCAAGTAATAGAGGAACTGACAAGGAGAGGTGCCATGCTTGACCTTGTGCTCACCAACAGCGAAGGGCTTGTTGGAAATGTGGCACTGCAGGGCAGCCTTGGATGCAGCGACCACGAGATGGTTGAATTTGAGATCCTTAGGACAGTGAGAAGAGCATGCAGCAACTCACTGCCCTAGACTTCAAAAGAGCAGAGTTTGGCCTCCTCAGGAACCTGTTTAGTAAGGTTCCATGGGATATAGCCCTAGAGGGCAGGGGGGCTCAAGACTCTTGGTTGGTCTTCAAGGATCACCTGCTACAAGCTCAGGAGTGTTGCATCCCAACTAGAAGGAAGTGCAGCAGGAGGGCCAGGAGACCTTCTTGGATGGATAAGGAGCTGCTGAGGAAAATTCAAATGAAAAAAAGAGTTTTATAGAAAGTGGAAGCAAGGACAGGTGGCCTGGGAAGAGTACGGGGATATTGTTCGGGAAGCTAGGGACCATGTTAGGAAAGCTAAGGCCCAGTTAGAATTAAACTTGGCTAGGGATATTAAGGATAACAGGAAGGGATTCTACAGGTACATAGCAAATAAAAAACAGATTACGGAGAATGTAGGCCCCCTCAGGAAGCTCTCGGGTGAAGTAGCTACACAGAATTTAGAGAAGGCTGAGGTTCTGAATGACTTATTTGCCTTGGTCTTCTCTGGCAAAGGCTCTCACTGCACCACCCAAGTCTTGGAAGGCAGACGCAGGGACTGTGAGAATGAAGACCTTGGGCCCACTGTAGGAGAGGAATTGGTTCGAGACCATCTTAAGAATCTGAACGTGCACAAGTCCATGGGTCCTGATGAAATCCATCGGTGGGTCCTGGAGGAGCTGGCAAATGAAGTTGCTAAGCTGCTGGCCATCATATTTGAAAAATCATGGCAGTCAGGTGACATTTCCTATGACTGGAAAAAGGGAAATATAACCCCCATTTTCAAGAAGGGGAAAATGGATGACCTGGGGAATTACAGAGCAGTCAGTCTCACCCCTGTGCCTGCAAAATCTTGGAGCAGATTCTCCTGGAAGGCATGATAAGGCACATGAAAGACAGCAAGGTGCTTGGTGACAGCCAGCATGGCTTCACTAAAGGGAAATCCTGCCTGACCAATTTGGTGGCCTTCTATGATGGGGCTACAGAACTGATGGACAGGGGTAGAGAAGTTGATGTCATCTACCTGGACTTGTGCAAAGCATTCGACACTGTCCCACACGACATTCTTGTTTCTAAATTGGAGAGACATCAATTTGATGAAAGGACCAGTCGGTGGATAAAGAACTGGATGGATGGCTGCACACAAAGAGTTGTGGTCAACGGCTCAATGTCCGGCTGGAGACCTGTAATGAGTGGTGTCCCTCAGGGATTGGTGTTGGGACAGGTCTTGTTTAAGATCTTCGTTGCTGACATGGACATTGGGATTGAGTGCGCCCTCAGCAAGTTTGCCAAAGACACCAAGCTGCGTGGTTCGGTTGGTAGGCTGGAGGGAAGGAATGCTATCCAGAGGGACCTTGATACGCTTGTGAGGTGGGCTGATGCCAACCTCCTGAAGTTTAACTATGCCAAGTGCAAGGTCCTACACCTGGGTTGGAGCAATCCCAGACACAGCTACAGGTCGGGCAGAGAAGAGATTCATAGCAGCCCTGTAGAGAAGGACTTGGGGTGTTGGTAGATGAAAAAATGAACATGAGCCAGCAGTGTGCGCTTGCAGCCAAGAAAATCCACCATATCATGGGCTGCATCAAAAGGATTGTGACCAGCAGGTCGAAGGAGGTGATCCTGCCCCTTTATTCTGATCTCGTGAGACCTCACTTGGAGTATTGTGTGCAGTTCTGGTGTCCTCAACATAAAAAGGACATGGAATTGTTGGAACAAGTCCAGAGGAGGGCCATGAGAATGATCAGGGGACTGGAGCACCTCCCATATGAAGATAGGCTGAGAAAGTTGGGGCTGTTCAGCCTGGAGAAGGCTGCTCGGAGACCTCATAGCAGCCTTCCAGTATCTGAAGGGGGCCTATAGGGATGCTGGGGATGGACTCATCATTAGGGACTGTAGTGATAGGACAAGGGGTAATGGGTTAAAACTTAAACAGGGGAAGTTTAGATTGGATATAAGGAGGAAATTCTTTCCTGTTAGGGTGGTGAGGCACTGGAATAGGTTGCCCAAGGAGGTTGTGAATGCTCCATCCCTTGCAGTGTTCAAGGCCAGGTTGGATGAAGCCTTGGGTGATATGGTTTAGCGCGAGGTGTCCCTGCCCATGGCAGGGGGGTTGGAACTTGATGATCTTAAGGTCCTTTCCAACCCTAGCTATTCAATGATTCTATGATTCTATGAAATGGTCATTTGCAAAATTCCTTTTAGAAACAGTCCATGCCAATGATAGTTTTTTACTTTCAATCATGTTATTTAATATAGAGATCTTTTTTTCCTACTACTAATGAAAATTGGTCTAGTTTTTCAACACGAAATTTTGCTAACACAAATATGCATCCAAATATTTTGCTTTTCTCATATTTTAAGAAAATTTATCTGTTATAGAAAAGAAAATGAGCAGTTATCCTTTTCTGACTATATGGTTTCTGGATCATTCAAGTTTAGCTAAATTTTACTTCACATACAATCAATAATGCCTTATTTTTATTTTGGAGACTTGGTGTAAATATTTTCCTAACCTTCCAGACTAACATGCAATGTGATGACATGCACCGAGATATTTTCTGTCATCTGAAATCTACAAAGCTCTTCAGAGTTATTTTTGCCTTATATGGTAGCCCTTAATGTACTCTTGGACAAATATTAAATAATATTTAACAGAAAATATGTTAAGACTGTTCCTCTTGGTGTTCCTACCTTAATGCATAAGCTTCAAACTTTATTAGCCTCTTCCTTTTCCATAAGGTGCTCTCAAAAGACAGAGAATTAAGATCAGATGTAGTTACTTTAATAAATCAGGGTGCAGTGGATTGAACATGAGAAGTATTTTTTTAGCTGATGTCTATTTTTGGAAGATTTTTAGCGGGTTTGCTCTAGTACCTTTTTATGTAGGAGAAACTGCATTGCAGTTAATGATTGTTCTTTTGAATGTTATTTGTGCCTATATACCATGAGTATTACAATAATGACAGGAATGTTTTCCTAGGAAGGGCAAGTAATGTGGACAAGACATTAAACATGAAAAAAACAGAACTACTTCCAAATTATACTTGACAAAATCAAAGCAAATAAAAAGAAGAAAAAAGATTTCCCTATGTTTTATTATTATTATGCACTTAAGATGTTCTTCATCAGATGTTCTTCGTATGAATTCTACCCAGGGAAGCAGTTTACAAGAAAAAAAAAAAAAAAGAAAAAAAAAGAAAAAGAAAAAAAAGAAGGAAAAGAAACAACCAAAACTCGATTAAATTATCTGTTAAAAATCTCTTCAAGATTACACAGATGTGTAAAGGTTTTCTCAAAGACAAAAAAACTAAGTGCTCTGCTAACAGAAGCTCCCTAAATTGCATCAAAACTCAGTTTATATTCCCACAGATGTCTAACAAGCTGTGTATATGGTCTTGGATTATGGACTGGGAAAAATCAATAACTTGCTGTCTCAAAGGCAGCAATATAGATTATGAATCACAGCCAGGAAGTTGTCAATGATCTCGGCTGCCAACAGTGCTTCAGTGAAGATATTTGCTAGCTCATATTCTTTTAATGCACACCTTTCATATATGGAACATAACAGGTTATTTTTCGACAATTGAAAAAAAAAAAGGAAAAAAGAAATTTAGCAAACCTACAGTAGATCGGAAAATAATAAGCATCCAATCTTATTTAAATAATGACTTTTTACAAAACGGTTGAGGGAGTTTGTTAGGTTTTTGTTTGTTTGTTTGTTTGTTTACCAGAATAAAGACCTCCCTGTTTAGCCCATAAATTATTTGTATATGATGAATCTAGTTCATTCACTTGTAGGAAGTAACAAAAGAACTAGGAGAAATGGACTGAAGGAAAGCAATGGCAGGATTTTTATCTATTATTCCTTGACAATCATTCTGCAATACATGTAAGATTACCTCAAGGAATGAAGAGCCTTATAATATGAGGTAGCCTCTTGCATTGTAGCTGCACAAATTGTCCATGAAAACACTACACTGTTGCTGCTTTCAAAGTCCTACATTTAGTAAAATTGCAGAACTAGTAAATAGAGATGAGTTAGTCCCACTTCATTCAGTTCCAGAAATATTTCACTCAAATAATAGGTACAAACCCAATTAACTTCTTTCTTGTACTAAAAGTATATTTTGAGGTACACTTGAACCTACTCTTAGGCATCTAACCTATAATGAAATTCCTTCTGAAGGCACAAACTGCTTTCCATTGTCTATGTAGAGAATGGAGTCTAGTTCTAAGTCTTCAATAAAATAACTATTTCTGTCCTCTAAATAATAATAATCGTTAACAAAATAGTTCTCCATTTCTTGCTACACTAGAGTGTCTCTTTGAGTGAACGCTCTGGGGTTTATCAAGTTATGACAGCTATAAGAACTCGAACATACTAATAAATCAATTCTGGGAAGATAAAACAAGAGAAATCAACTGTGGCAATTTAGGCTTCATGGAGAACAGCATCTAACCCAAAAGAAGTAAAGAAGTGATCGTATTTAGATAAAAAATTTCCCATAGGCTTTGTTATTTGGAGAGAGCATAGACCAGTAGTGAGCACACAGGGAAACAGGCACTACCTGTACTATCCATATTCCTTCAGTGTTTTCTTCTTCTTGGATACCACCTCACATCTGAACATCCTTTACAATGTTGAGGGCTACAGATCAAGAAGTTTAAGGAAAAGACAATAAAGAGCTTGTGAGTCTAGGTCTACATCTTTCTCTGATACATTTGCTGATTACAAATTGAATACTTCTGTAGAAACATTAATGGCCTGAGGACTTTGTGGTTGATGTTATGTGTTGTAAAGTGATACACTGACAGCATAGATTTTTAGAGTAAACCTACCAGTAGAAAGTAAGGGACGATTGAAGAGACTGGTCTTGAAATGATTGATGCAACTGAAAGAGAAATATAGCAGGATATTTGTATTGTGGTTAACCAGTTCTCTAGAACTGCAGCTATGATAGCCTTCACAGATGTTCAACTCTAAGTACAAATGAAGCAAAACCAAAAATACTTTATGAGTTGCCTTTCTGAGAAAGACACAAAAAAAATGATGATAGAAACTGGATATATCTGCATAATTTTTTGCACTGCAGGAGGTAGAAGCAAATCAAGTGAAAGTAATTAACAGTATGCAAATGAGAGAACTTTTTTGAAAGAGGAATTCAGAGTAACTTTTTTGCATCAGCAACGCTCTTCAAAATCCTGGCCATCTTGTGTTTTACACCAGCTAATTTAGCTGAGGGCATATTTCATCATCTCTTACACTTCAGCACTGACCAAAATTGCGATGATAAAAATCTTTCTAAATAAGCTTAATCCTTTGTCTATGTGTGAGACAATTCTGCCTCTCTTCTTTAGGACATTTTTTATCCTAAAAATTCAAATTACTTGGTTTAATTATGAGTTAAATTAACAATTTAGGCTGAGAAACAATGTGGAAGAAATCAGAAGTGATAAAAATTTATTTTAGCATTTCTTGAAGGAAACATTAAACTGATAAGAAAACTACTAATTTTCCACTTCTGGACATGGACACATATCACTGAATTAGGACTTTTGCTTCAAATAAAATAACAGCAATGAGTTTTAAAAAATGTGTTCTACTTTTTTTGATCCTCCATGAACAAGTATTATTTGCAATTCTTTAGATTTAACCTAGCATTTTTAGTGATAATTGCAAGCATTTAAGCTAAAAATTGGTATCTTCAGCCCTCTTTTTATTATATTACAAACTTTCAAGATACACAAGACCTGTGTTAATAAATTCTGTTTTGTTTCACTTCTTTGCTAGTGAAAAGCTTATATGGCTTTCTGGCAGGCAGAAACTTTCCTCTTCAGCTGTAGAATCATTTAGATTGCAAAAGACCTTTAAGGTCATTGAATCCAACTGTTAACACTACCAAGTCCACCACCAAGACGTGTTCCTAAGTTCCACACCTACACATCTAAATACCTCTGTGGATGGTGACTCCACCACTTCCCTGGATAGCCTGTTCCAGTTCTTGACAACCCTTTTGCTGAAGAAATTTTTCCCAATATCCAGTCTAAACTTCCCCTTGTACAACTTGAAGCCATTTCTTCTTGTCCTATTGCTGGTTACTTGAGAGAAGAGACCAACCATTGCCTTGCTACAACCTCCTTTCAGGTAGTTGTAGAGAGCAATAAGAACTCTGAGCCTTCTTTTCTCCAAGCTAAGCAACCCCAGTTCCCTCAACTGCTCCTTATAAGATTTGTTCCCTAGACTCTTCACCAGCTTCATTGTTCTTCTTTGGACATGCACCAGCTCTTGAATGTCTTTCCTGTAGCAAGTGACCCAAAACCGAACACAGTGTTCAAGGTACAGCCTCACGAGTTCTGACTATAGGTGGACAGTCACTGCCCTGCATCCTGCTGGAAACACTATTGTCTGGAACCTGCGCTTAGTCTTGTTGAACCTCATATGACTGGCCTTGGCACATCGATCCAGTCTCTCCGGATTCCCCTTGTAGAGCTTTCTAGCTCTCAAGCAGATTAATGCCCCTGCCCAACTTCATGTCAGCTGGAACCTTACTGAAGGTTCACTCTATCCCCTTGTCCAGATTATTGATAGATATTAAACAAAACTGGCCCCAGTACTGAGCCCTGAGCAACACCACTTATGACTGGCCACCAACTGGATTTAACCCCATTCACCACCACTCCTTGGGCTGGCTATCCAGACATTTTTTTACCCAGCAAAGAGTGTTACACATCCAAGCCATGAGCAGCCAGTTTCTCCAGGGGAATGCTGTGAGAAATGGTGTCAAAGGCTTTACTAAAATCTAGGTAGACAACATCCACAGCCTTTCCCTCATCTACTAAGTGGGTCAGTTTGTCATAGAAAGAGATGAGACTAGTCAAGCAGAATCTGCCTTTCATAAACCCATGCTGACTGGGCCTGATCACCTCACTGTACTTTACATGCCGCATGATGGCACTCGGGATGATCTGCTCCATAACCTTCCCTGGCACTGAGGTCAGACTGAAAGGCTTGATCCTCCTTCTGGCCCTTCCCGTAGATGGGCGTCACGTTTGCCAAGTTCTAGTTCACTGGGACTTCCTTGATTAGTCAGGACTGCAGACAAATGCTTGAAAGCAGTTTGGTGAACTCTTCTGCTAGCTCCCTCCATACCCTTGGGTGGATCCCACTCAGCTTTATATAACTTTATGTGTCTAAGTGGTGTAGCATATCTCTCAGCATTTCCCCTTGGATTATGAGGCCTTCATTCTTCTCTCTGTCCCTGTCTTCCAGCTCAGGGGGCTAGGTACCAGAAAACTGGTCTGACTACTATAGACTGAGGCAAAGAGGACATTAAGTATGTCAGCCTTTTCCTCATCGATGTTTCAACCACATCCAATAAAGGGTGGAGATTCTCCTTAGCCCTCCTTTTGTTGCTAACATATTTATAGAAACAGGTTTTGTTGTATTTTATGTCAGTAGACCCATGAAGTTGTAGCTGGGATTTAGCTCTTCTAGTTTTCCCCCTGCATAACCCTGTGACATCCCTGTAGTATTCATGAGTTGCCTACCCTTTCTTCTCTGTTTTTTTGTTGTTTTTTTTTTTTTTTCCTGAGTTCCAGTCAGAGCTCTCTGTTCAGCCAGGCCAGTCTTCTTCCCCACTGGTTCATCTTTCAGTCCAGGATGTCCTGCTGCTTTGCCTGTCAGATTTCCTTCTTGAACATGTCCAGCCTTCCTGGACTCCTTTGCTTTTCAAGACTGCCTCCCAAGGGATTTTGTCGACCAGACTCCAAAATAGGGCACAGTCTGCACTCTGGAAGTCTGAGGTAGCAGTTCCACTGACCCCTCCTTTGTCTTCAAGGATCAAAAGCTGTATGATTTCATGATTGCTATGCCCAAGATGGCCTCCAACCACCACACCACCCACAAGTCCTTCTGTGTTCATGAACAAGAAATCCAGCAGGGCACCTTCCCTAGCTTTCTCACTCACCAGCTGTGTTAGGAAGTTAACCAGGAATTTCCTAGTCTGTTTCCTCTCAACTGTATTGTATTTCCAGATATTTGGTAAGTTAAATTCTCACATGATAACAAGGGCAAGTTATTGTGAGAGTTCTCCCAGCTCCTCATGGAATATTGCTGTCTTTTCATCCTGGTTGCATGATCAGTAACAGACTCCCACCATGATATCTGCCTTGCTGGCACTCACCCTAATTCTTACCTGAAACACTCAACCCTACAGTCACGATCATTAGGCTGTAGACAATATAAGCACCCCTTAACATACAGGGCTGCCTCACCACCTCTCCTTCCTTGCCTATCCCTCTGAAGAATTCATAGCCATCCATTGCAGCACTGTGGTTGTGCAAGTCATGCCGTGATGTTTCCATAATTGCAACTGTATCAGTTTGCCAGCCGCACAACACCTTCCATCTCCTCCTGTTTCTTCCCCACACTGCATGCATTAATACAGATGCAATTCAGTTGGGGTATTGATCCTGCCACCTGTTTTGGGGGAGAAGCATTAATTCATATGTGACCATTCAGAGGTACCTTGAAGGTGCTTGAAGGATGAGCTATGTACATGTCCAGATTAAACACCAGGGCCTGGCAGCACCGCCAACCCTGTCTGTCCTTATATGGCACCCTGCAGCGTTCCCCAAGCTGCCCATGACCCATGACCTTATTTCAGCCCAGCCTGGATCCCTCAGTCCCTGTGATTCACAGGCCTTCAACTTTTCAGATAGTGTCATTACAACCACACTGTGTTAAGACCTTTGCTAAGTTGGGAAAAATCTTGTTAAGGGACTTGCAATTGAGCAGGACTTCATGTTTTGTTGGAACTTGAAATGTAGTCACTAATAACTAAAAAACCTCTCCATCTTGCCACATATAATAATAACCACAAGATTTTCAAGTTTGGGAACACTGCATTAGCATAAACACTTCATGCAGAAGAGACATCAGTAATTGTGCAGCCGGACTGAATGTTTTTCCCAAGGAGCTAACAGTTTATGCAACCACCATTGCAGAGCACCTCACTAGACATGAGACAGTAGAAGATTATTCACCCTTCAAACACTGAGCCAATGTACTTGAAATAAGTGCTACAACCTAGGAAAGACTTGATTCTATTCTCCTCAAGTTTCTGAATCTAGTACTTACATGATTAGGATTATGTAAGTCTAGGCCTCTTGGTCTACAATACACTTGGGTGTTTTTTAGGACTTTCTTCAGGTACTTCAACTTGAAGGAGCAGAATGTATAGTAAAGAAGTAGCTGGAATTTGGTAGTGTATGAATGTTTTCAAATGAATTGATAGCATGGGTGTCCCATTATGAGACTTAGTGTTTTACTACACTGAACAGCAAAATATTAATAATATACATATTTAGGTATACATTTTGCCATTGATCAAGTCTATCTTGCATTCTAACGCTGTGATGATAGTCACAGGATCTAATTTGCATTTGTTCATTGCAGTCCACAGTCTCTTTTGAATAGAAAGAAACGTGTTCCTCTAATATTTCTCTGAAATGAATACAAAAGATGGATTTTTTTTTTTTGTCCCTATTCCTCATTTTTACCTATATTGTGGTTTTGGTTTTGAGGTTTTTTTTTTTTTTTGCTTTTTTTTTTTTTTTTTAGTGTGATGTCTTCAAACTCTTTCAAAAGCTTTTGATTAAAGAAGACCCTAAACTCTTTAGATCTATGATGCTGAACTTTTCATTTCATAATATGGAAGTAAAAGCATAATTTATACTGCATGTAGAACATTTAAGTGTGCTAAATAATTAATTTACCTTAAGAAACATATGATGCAGCAAAGAATGCACTTGGTACTCAGTGTGCTGTGAGGTACTTTACTGCTTTTGCAATCTAAGTAAAATGTTTTTTGGTTAGTTGTTTGGTTATGTGGTTTGGTTTTTTGGTAGCAAAGATAACCAGTATATACACCTACTACTGTTTAAAAGTAAGAAAGAGAAGAATGAGCACTGTAGACAGAAACCGTATAGAGTATTTTATCTTCTTATGATGTAGGGCATTCATTCTGCATGACCCAGTGGTGGGTTGTCTGTCATATTAAATTGTGACATCAAGACCAGATATTCTTTTAAAAGATAATTGTTATCATAAACTAAATTTGTGGTTCTGATTCTAAAATTCCTGCACAAGTATTGCTATGCTCTTACATACAATAATACTGAATTCTATAAAAGTCTATGGATCAAAAGAAATCCTTACTTCATACAGCTTCGTTAGAAATTAAATACAACCTAACTATTACTTTTCAGAATCGATGCTTCTTCTGAAGGAAAATGGTGTCATTACTATCTTTTTTGCCATCTTGATATTTTCTGCATTTTAATTTTGCCTCTCCTCCTTTTAAATGACTATCTAAAAATACAGGGATAATTTAACTCACAGTTAGGAGATAATTTAGGGCAATTCTTCACTAGTATAAAACAGATGGAATTTGCATTAGTACATCTTTATTAAACATCTCACTGCTGCTGATAGGACTGGTGGGAATGGAGCAAAGGGTGTGCTGTAGTTTCATCTTCCATAAAGAGGTTCCACAGAAATCCTTATATTTACCTTATTCAGTTTAAGATAGTTTTTTTTTTTTTTTGCAACTCGTAGCAAATTTCAAGAGAGTAGGAGGTCACAAGAAGCTTTGAAAGACTTTCTTCACTGCATCCATAGATCTGATGTAGCTGAGTATTGGACCTATTTACTTTTTTTTTGCCTCAAGCTCTTTATGCACTATTTCTGTTGGTTTTCTACTTGAAGAGCTGAGTTTATGCCATCACAATGACAGTGGATGAAAGGATACTTTACACAAGTCAAGCCTTAAGAAGTAGAAACCCCATTTTCATCACAACAATAGTATTAATAGAGAAAGACAAACAAGCCGAGAGAATATAGGTTGGACATATTTGATTAGTGTTTTACAATGTGTTTATGATGGGACTGCATTGTTTCCAAATGTCATCATAGCAATTTTTTCTTACTGGGCTATTTTTAAGCCAACAATGCTGATCTCACTAGGCATCGCTTTATCAACTAAACTGAAATATCTAATACAAAATTGCCCAAACCTAAAATACCTAAAAGAAATATATTTCTCTTGGGAAGAGTTTGTCATGCTTGTCATAGTTCTAAGTGGTCATGCATTTATGAAAATATCCCATTAGAGAACTCAAGAATGCTAAGTATGAAGAAAGCTAAGTATGAAGAAGCTAAGCCTGACTAGGAGAAAACTTTAGAAAAGAATGCCTTTGTGATGCTACTATAATCACCTCAGAAGACTGTGCCTATTGATACAAAATTAACTGTATTTATTAATCTAATGAAATAAAAATTAAGCCCATGAAATAATTTTTGAAGAAATGAGAAGGTTGTTAATAATTAAAGCTAAGTAATTAGCTTCAGCTGAAGGTTTTACTTTCTTAAAAATGGAAAGGAAAAATAGTATTAAAAGATTCTCCAGAACTGCTTCGAAACAAAAAAAACCTGAATAAATTTCCACTAATTCTGTTGTTGTATAACTAAATTCACAAAGAATTTACATAAGAATATTGACATTTTTGGTCAGAGAATATGCACTGTAAATTTCCCTTCTAATTTTCAGATGACTGGAAAGAAAAAGTTCAAAATACTTTTCAGCTTTCAGAGATATACCTTTTTTTCCTCCCTAGTGCTTCAATTTTCTAGAGGTCAGAGTAATTTGAGGCTTCTTTATTTATCCTTCAGCTGCCTATCTAAATATTTTACTGATGTATTCTGTGGTGTAGTAATAAAATCACAGAAGAATTAGGGCTGGAAATGACCTTAAGATCATCAAGTTCCAACCCCCTGCCATGGGCAGGGACACCTCGCTCTAAACCATGTCACCCAAAGCTCTGTCCAGCCTGGTCTTTAACACCGCTGGCAGTGGAGCATTCACAACCTCCTTGGGCAACCTATTCCAGTACCTCACCACCCTAACAGGAAAGAATTTCCTCCTTATATCCAATCTAAACTTCCCGTTTAAGTTTTAATCCATTACCCCTTGTCTTATCACTACAGTCCCTAATGATGAGTCCCTCTTCAGCATCCCTATAGGCCCCCTTCAGATACTGGAAGGCTGCTGTGAGGTCTCCAAGCAGCCTTCTATTCTCCAGGCTGAACAGCCCCCACTTTCTCAGCCTATCTTCACAAGGGAGGTGCTCCAGTCCCCTGATCATCCTCATGGCCCTCCTCTGGACTTGTTCCAACAGTTCCATGTCCTTTTTATGTTGAGGACACCAGAACTGCACACAATACTCCAAGTGAGGTCTCGTGAGAGCAGAGGGGCAGGATCACCTCCTTCGACCTGCTGGTCACACTCCTTTTGATGCAGCCCAGGATACGGTTGTTTTTCTGGGCTGCAAGTGCACACTGCCAGCTCAGGTTCATTTTCTCATCTATCAACACCCCCAAGTCCTTCTCTGCAGGGCTACTCTGAATTTCTTCTTTGCCCAACCTGTAGCTGTGCCTCTGATTGGTCCATCCGAGGTGTAGGACCCTGCACTTGTCATGGTTAAACTTCATGAGGTTGGCATCAGCTCACCTCACAAGCGTGTCAAGCTCCCTCTGGATGGCATTCCTTCCCTCCAGCATATCAACCGAACCACGCAGCTTGGTGTCATTGGCAAACTTGCTGAGGGTGCACTCAATCCCACTGTCCATGTCACCACAAAGATGTTGAACAAGCCTGGCCCCAACACTGATCCCTGAGGGACACCACTCGTTACTGGTGTCCAGCCGGGCACTGAGCCGTTGACCACAACTCTTTGCATGTGGCCATCCAGCCAGTTCTTTATCCACTGAGTGGTCCATTCATCAAATTGATGCCTCTCCAATTTAGGAAGGATGTCGTGTGGGACAGTGTTGAATACTTTGCACAAGTCCAGGTAGATGACGTCAGCTGCTCTACCCCTGTCCATCAGTTCTGTAGCCCCATCATAGAAGGCCACCAAATTGGTCAGGCAGGATTTCCCTTTAGTGAAGCCATGCTGGCTGTCACCAAGCACCTTGTTGTTTTTCATGTGCCTTAGCATGCCTTCTTGGAGAATCTGCTCCAAGTTTTTGCCAGACACAGAGGTGAGACTGACTGCTCTGTAATTCCCTGGGTCCTACTCAGGAGCAACACTGTCAGTTTTTCTGTAAAACATGTAACATTAAAAGTGTGTAAAGGTTCTGCCAGTATAGCTGTAGTAAGCTCTGTAGCTAGCAACAAAATAGTTATGCATGGGAATGGCAAAAGTTTTTGTGATCATGAATTTTAAAGGTTTTTCTTTCAGTTTCTTCTTGAAAATATCTATGTAATGACTATAAGTAGTTTAAATTAATGATGTTATGCAGTTGTCAGGGAGCTCTGATTCTCATTGTTAAAATAACTGATAAACGTTTATTAAAATGAGAACAAATTCAGCAATTTAGTAGCATGAATTATTTAATCAGCTATAATTTTATTAATTTGAAGTTAAGATAATGAAAGTGAGTTTTTTCAAACTTCATGACACTGCACCCTACAGTATCTGTTTCGGAAATACAAGCAAGACATTACAGCTTCCGCTACACTATATGTCCAAAGACAATTACAAGCCACCTCTTGGCTTCTAACATTATAACTTTGTATAAAGGTGTAAGAGCATAAAATAAAATATAGGTATTTATTAATTCTTATTTTGAATATTCTAAGGTTTCCTTTTCAAAATTAAGAAGATACACAGAATTTTATTTTGTGAATTACCTCCTGCATCTTCTATATATTGCAATTTAGTTCTCAATGGATTCATCTTCATTAACATTTTATTACATTGTTTTGAACCAAATTTCCATATTGCCTGTACTTATTCTGCTTTTATTCATATCACAGAGTGTTCTCAAATAGCATTAACTAAAATTGTTTTGGATAAAATCCAACTGGAAGATAAACTTCAGAAAGCACCTAGTAAACTCCAATACCACTCCTTGGTACCACCAGGGGCTATTTTGAAATTCTCTGAAATCTGTCCAGTATGAAAGCTGGGTCCTTGAAACCACTGTTTCATTCTAACAATCCTTTCCCATTAAGCTAAATCATTTAATAATATAAACATAGCATACTAGAGGTTTTCTGCAAGGTTTAAGGGGAAGAATGCAATTCAGAAAGCCACAATAATGGTCTGGTTTTCACTTTTGGTGATAGCTTTGGGTTTTAATCATTATAGTAAGAAGAGAATTCTCTAGTAGGAAAATTTTCATCTGATGTAAGGTGCAAAGTGTGATTTCTGAACTCATTTGAACTGATATTCTGCATTGTAATGAACTTTACGTTAAACTACATTCCAGAGGGACAAAGCACTATTCCTCCTGACACTATTACTCAAGCTCAAACTAGGCAGCTTATATTCTGGAATCTGGATGACTCCTTACGATGATAATGAAAGCAACATCTAAGACAGAGACAGCTGATGTTCTTCAGTCTTTGCACTATGAATAAATGATTTGTCTTTAGGCAGAAGCTAACAGAAAATCCCAAAGTGTTATGCTAATAAGGTAATAAACATAATAATATTAAAACAAGCAAGCAAACAAATAAAAAAGGGAAAGACAGATTGATTTCTGTAGGATCAGAAAGGCTACTATTTTGGGAAATCTGGATAAGCAGTTCCCATAAAAATAAAAATGACCAGAAAGTGATGAACTTTAAACCTTTCTAGCTTTTCCCCTTTTCACAAAAGGCACTCTTTCACAAATCCAGTACATTAGCTAAACTTTTAAGGCTGAAGTTGCAATTAACACAGTTTCCAATATCTTGGATCATTTCAAGGTTGTTCATATATCTATAAAATGATTCTCCACCGTACCATGTAGGCTTACCTTGAATGATAAAGGGTAAGATTAGCATAGGATTTCTCTTCAAGACCTCACTTGGCTGAGATAATATGTTTGAACTACTCAGACTGAACTTACCTTGAATGAAACTACAGAAAGGGATCCCCCCCCCCCCCCCCCCCAAATAACAAACCGCTAGCTGTACAGTGACCTCAGGAGGAGCACATATATATCAACAGTTTGGAGCACAGTGCCAGACTCTTTACTGTGCTGCCTACTGGAAGGACAAGAAACAGCCAGGCTAAACAGAAACAAAAGAAAACTTCCTCATGAGTACAATCAAGCACTGGAACTGATTTGGGCAGTCACTGTCGTTGGACATTTAGACCTGACTAGATAAAACCATGAACAACCAAGTCTGATCTCACAACTGATTCTGCTTTGAGCACAAGGGTGGGGTAACTACTTCTTGAAGTTACTTCTAACCTGAAAAAATTTATGAACCTATGATGCCATAATATATTGTTGTATCTCAAATAGCTAAACCCCCACTGAATTACTGATCTACTGTTTCAACAGTGCTTGCTGTTATCTGTCCTCCTCACTGCAATAGACCAGATAGACCCAACTTAAATAAACACTTAATTTATGCTGGAGAATTTTGTGGGTACATAGCTTCATCATCCATTACAAGCTGTCATTCTTATTCATCAGTCTGCACTATTAGATGCATGCTTATTTTTTTGCATATGAATACTCTCATGTGGAAAGAGTAGGCCTATTCATACAAAATTAAATACTGCTATAAGATTCTACAGACTCACAGCCTAAATAAACACACTAGAAAGGACAGAACAATGAAAAATATGTCTGAAGTGTTTTTGTTGATTTTTAAAATGTAAGTCTTTCCTGGTTTTAATCATTCTCATAGTATTTTAACTTGTCAGAGTACTTTTATGAATCACTATAATTATTATAAAAGCTACTCGTTACCTGCTTTTTATACTTTAACACTGTGTTCTTCAAGGTGCAAAAAGTGAAGATCTCAGGTACTTCTGCACAATTAGTTTAATTCTATACACAGAATGGAGTCTTATATATGAAAATTGCCCAGCCAATGTGAACTATTTTGTACTTCTGCTTACTAGGACCAAACTTGCAGTTTTACTGTAGTGAGAGATATACCAAAGAGACCTAGCTCTTATCATAACACAAATGACTGTTTCCAATCATAGTGTAGCTGTATATGCTATGCATATGCATATACAAGTACATATATGTACATGTAGCCATGCAGTTTTCAATATTGATCCACTTCTGTAATGCTCTAATGCTGTTTTCTTAAAATCAGGACTGTTAAGATCATATGCACAATGATTTAGTATTCCACACATGGTCTGTCTTCTGCCTTTGTAAAGTTTTAGAGGACACTGCACAATTTTCTTTGACACGAGTTCAAAGGAGTCCACAGTAAAAGGCACCAGGAAAATCAGCTACACTGACATTACAAAATAATGTATCATTTCTAGTATCCCTAGAAAGGAAAGAAAGGGAAGGAAAGTAATGAGTAACATCCTTGTCTCTGAATTGGAGAGATATCAATTTGATAGGTGGACCACTCAGTGGATAAAGAACTGGCTGGATGGCCGCACACAAAGAGTTGTGGTCAATGGCTCAAAGTTCGGCTGGAGACCTGTAACGAGTGGTGTCCCTCAGGGATCGGTGTTGGGACCAGTCTTGTTCAACATCTTTGTGGTGACATGGACAGTGGGATTGAGTGCACCCTCAGCAAGTTTACCGATGACACCAAGCTGTATGGTTTGGTTGATACGCTGGAGGGAAGGAATGCCATCCAGAGGGAGCTTGACACGCTTGTGAGGTGAGCTGATGCCAACCTCATGAAGTTTAACCATGACAAGTGCAGGGTCCTACACCTCGGATGGACCAATCAGAGGCACAGCTACAGGTTGGGCAAAGAAGAAATTCAGAGTAGCCCTGCAGAGAAGGACTTGGGGGTGTTGATAGATGAGAAAATGAACCTGAGCTGGCAGTGTGCACTTGCAGCCCAGAAAAACAACCGTATCCTGGGCTGCATCAAAAGGAGTGTGACCAGCAGGTCGAAGGAGGTGATCCTGCCCCTCTGCTCTCACGAGACGTCACCTAGAATATTGTGTGCAGTTCTGGTGTTCTCATCATAAGAAGGACATGGAACTGTTGGAACAAGTCCAGAGAAGGGCCACGAGGATGATCAGGGGACTGGAGCACCTCCCTTGTGAAGATGGGCTGAGAAAGTGGGGGCTGTTCAGCCTGGAGAATAGAAGGCTGCTTGGAGACCTCACAGCAGCCTCCCAGTATCTGAAGTGGGCCTATAGGGATGCTGAAGAGGGACTCATCATTAGGGACTGTAGTGATAGGACAAGGGGTAATGGATTAAAACTTAAACAGGAAGTTTAGATTGGATATAAGGAGGAAATTCTTTCCTGTTAGGGTGGTGAGGCACTGGAATAGGTTGCCCAGGGAAGATGTGAATGCTCTATCCCTGGCAGTGTTCAGGGCCAGGTTGGATGAAGCCTTGGGTGAGATGGTTTACTGTGAGGTGTCCCTGTTCATGGCAGGGGGGTTGTAACTTGATGATCTTAAGGTCCTTTCGAACCCTAACTATTCGATGATTCTATGATTCTATGAAATGTAAATGAAGAGTAAAGGATATCATAGACAGTCTAAAATGTCATGAGGCAACTGTGCTTTTGTATTCCAGTTACTTCCAAAGTCATAAGGAAACCATTTGAAAGAAGCAAATAAATCTTTCTATATAGGTTTTTGATTAAAGAATGTTGTAGGAAGCAGGAGTAAGCACTTTGGGGCAGAAAAGACATAATCAGGTTAATCATGAGCAATTTCATTTTTTTTATTTTGAGGTCTTCGCATGCACAAGCAAGCAGTCTCTCATTAACACAATATTTTATTTCAAATTCATGTACATTTGTCTATTTTGTGGTAGTGTTAAGGCTTCATATTTCTTCAGTAACAGTATCATATTGTGCAAACGCAAGTAATGAGTAACAAGATTTTCATATTCAAGATATACTTTATTACATTCAAGGAACTATGTATTTACAGTATCAGCAGGTGTACTTCAAGGTGTGAGATAGTTAACTATGAAACTAATTGAACTGCACATCATGTCCAATGTAACTTTCTATTAATAACTAGGAAACGAAGTAGATAGAAAATGGGATAAAAATGCATCCTGGGTTCATCAAAAATGAATCATGCCAGACTAACCCAATAGCTTCCTTGATAAGATAACTGATTGTCCAGACAAGGGAAATTCACTAGATCTAATCTGTCATGACTTCAGAAAAAGCTTTTGGTACATTGTCACTTTCAAAATTCTTTGTTTTGAAAGGTGGGAAGGATTTGTTTTGAAGGATTTGGTAAGTATGGGACCTAGTACAGGAGCTGTAAGGTGTCTCTAGGGGCTCCATCTGCACGTTTTTTAAAATTCTTCCAGGGATGGTGGTTCCAGCTCTTCCTGGGCAGCCAGTTCCAATGCCTCTATGTGAAGAATTTTTTCCTAATATCCAATCTAAATCTCCCCTGGCCGTTACCTCTTGTCCTATCGCTTGCTACTTGGGAGAAGAGATGACCCCCACCTCACTGCAACCGCCTTTCGGATAGTTGTAGAGAGCAATAAGGTCCCCCCTGAGCCTTCTCTTCTCCAGACTAAACAACCCCAGTTGCCTCAGCCATTCCTCATAAGACGCATTCTCCAGACCCTTCCCCAGCATCGCTGTCCTTTCCGGAGCTCGTTTCAGCAACTCAATCTCTCTCTTGTATTGAGGGGCCCAGAACTAAACGCAGAATTGAAGGTGCGGCTTCACAAGTGCTGAGTACAAGGGGATGATCGCTTCCTTGTCCCTGCTGGCTACACTATTTCTGATACAGGTCAGGATGCTGTTTTCTGTCTTCTTTCCCTGGGCACAAGCTGGCTTACTCTCAGCTGCCCATCAATCAGTACCCACAGGTCCTTTTCCACTGAGCAGCTTTCCAGCCACTCTTCCCCAAGCCTGTAGTGTTGCACGGGGCTGTTGTGGCCCAAATGCATGACCCAGCACTGAGCCTTGTTGAATCTCATACAGCTGGCCCTGGCCCATCAATCCAGTCTGTCCAGATCCCTCTGCAGAGCCTCCCTGTCCTCCAGCAGATCAAAACTCTCACCCAACTTACTGAGCCAGATTTCTGAAGGTCCGCTCAATCCTCTCATCCAGATCATCAATGAAGACAGTGAACAATACTGACCCTTACACTGAGCCCTGAGGGCCACCACTAATGACCAGTGACTAACTAGATGTGATGTCATTTACCAGCACTCTTTAGGCTCGGCCATCCAGACAGTTTCCAATCCAACAAAGAATATACCTATCTAGGCCATGATCTGTCATTTTCTCCAGGAGGATGCTGTGGGAGACAGTGTCAAATGCTTTACTTAGGTCCATACAGACAATGTCCACAGACTTTCCCTCATCAAGCAGGAGGGCCACTTTATTTGGAAGGAGATCAGGTTGGTCAGGCAGGACTTGCCCTTCATGAACTCATGCTGACTGGGCCTGATTACTCTTTTTTCCTGCATCTGCTCCGTGGCCTGCCCCAACACTGAGGTCAGGCTGGCAGGCCTGTATTTTTGAGGGTCTTCCTTCCTGCCATTTTTTGTAGAGAATTGTCACATTGGCCAACCTCCAGTCCTCTGGGACCTGCCCACTAGACCAGGAAGTGTCTCCAGAGGAGCTTGATAAGGTGAAGTGTCAATTAACTATTCCTCAAAAAATATACCTTCATTCTACCTGGATTTCAGTTTAATATTGTCTTGGTTTAACCCCAGATAGCAATTAAGCACAGACAGCACCATTTTAGCACTTCCTCCCTCTGTGGGATGGGTGAGAGAATCAAAATAGTAAAAGTGAGAAAACTTGTGAATTGAGATAAAGACAGTTTCATAGCTAAAGCAAAAGCCACGCACACAGCAAAACAAAACAAGGAATTCATTCACTGCTTCCCATCACAGGCAGGTGTTGAGCATGTTCCCAGGAAAGCAAGGCTCCATCAGGTGTAACAGTTACTTGGGAAGACAAACAATCACTCTGAGCATCCCCCCCCACCCGCCCCCACACTTTCCTTCTTCTTCCCTCAGGTTTATATGCTGAGTATGATGTCATATGGTATGGAATATCCCTCTGGTCAGTTGGGCTCAGCTGTTCAGACTCTGTTCCTTCTCATCTTTTTGTGCAGCCTCAGCCTGCTTGCTGGTGGAGTGGTGTGAGGAGCAGAAAAGGCCTTGACTCTCTACAAACACTGCTTAGCAGTAACTGAAACATTCCTGTGTTATTCACACCATTTCCAGCACAAATCCAAAATAAGCCCCATACCAGCTACTATGAAGAAAATTTACTCTACTCCAGCCAAATGCAGCACAAATATATTTCAGGAGTACTCAGCTTACTTCACATGCTCATACCACTTCCCTGATGCTATACATCAATCTATATTATACAGTTTCATTTTTTACATGACAAATGTAAAAGACACATTGGTATTGTTCGTAGAGCTGTTTGTAACTGTGCAAAGATACAGATTGATTCTCTTAAACTTTATTATATCTTTATGGAATAGTAAGTTGATTATTAGATCATAATTGCCAGCTTCCATCTCTATGACTAAATTCCCCATGTAATCTTAGATAAATGCTAGGTTAACAGATCCAAACAAGTCATGACTTTACTTGTGCATAATGCTGCAACTTCCATTCCACAGTGTCCCACTTCTTGTTATCATAACAGCTGCTATTGATTTATTGAGCTTTTCATAGCCAGTGTTTAGACTTCTAAACCATGCTAACAAAATTTGTGAATACCCGCAGTAGAACAGAAATAAAGGTTACTGAAACAAAAATCTAGCGACAGAATGAACAACTTAACAATTTTTCGTTTGTATGAACACATTTTTTCTAAGGCTTGTACTAATCCAGTACAGTACCTATCAGTGTTTAAAATGCAGCCTCTACAGTTCTCAAGTGCTTGTTATAAACTGTTATTTCTTCTCGGATGACTAAAAAATTTTTTACTATTATCATCAGTCAGGACAATTCAATAAAGAAATGTGATACTTGTTTTAAGTATTTAAACATACTTACAACCTCTGGCTTTTAATATGAAGGTACTTTTTTTTTTTTTTGCTTTTCAAATGGGAGGGGTGAACAAACCTTTCATTGCTTTTTAGATGTTTTAGAAGATTAAAACTGTTCTCTGGGATCTTCCTATCTTTAGCTACGGTGGTGTTTATTATCTTTGTACAATGCCTAATGTATGTAATGTATTTCACAAAAGTCTGGAAAGACAAAGGCCCTGTTCACAGAGTTTTGCAGTCTTTCATTCAAGACTTAAAATAAGACACTGAGCAGTAAACAAAGGAAATACTTGCAAAATTATATGTTTGCAACAATAATTGTTTCCTTTAAATGGCAAACAAGCAACATAGCAACAAGATTGTTATTTTTAAAAGTAGCAATACTTACTGCAGTACCAAATTTGACTTGACTTGTCTTTCTAGATATTTACTGTTATGAATGTAGGATACTGCAAAATAACATGGGGTGGTCGGGTTCTCTTCAGTGATATTACAGGTATTTTAATGATGACACTAAACATGCAACATGATGCTAGTCTAACTCCGTTTATGATAAAATTATCTGTATTCATTATAGTCTTATTGGAAGACATCAACAGAAAGCACATGAAAAAGTAGGTAATTTGGAATGACTAGAAGTTGTCTTCCTAACCTTGCTGCAAAATAAATTTGCTGAGGCAAGGTAGGGAAATTTGCAAGAATATCTACACTATATATATTATTAAAAAAAAAAATAGTATTTCAGACTTTGAGCACTTTAGCACAACGTCAGTGTAGCACTAAAGAGGTAATTTATAAGTCTGGTACAAAACTCAGAAATTCTTCCATTTCTGAATTTGAGAAATCTCACATGTTCATTCAAAGCATTATTGCATTTTTGAAATCAGATTAATGACCCTGCCTCGTATATCTAAAGGCTTAACCGTGTATTCCCCTGAAATAATGTATTTAAAAAAAAAAGAAATCTTAAGTCACCATATTACCACTACCATTGAAAAGTTTATTATTCCTATTAAAGAATACAAACAAACTAGGAAAAAAAATAAGAACGCCTTGAAATAACTAGCTATTGAATATCAATTTATAGCACACATACATATTTTAATGATTATTTTTTTCCTGAAAATTACATATGAGTATATGCTTATGACATTGCACAGAACTAAATATATATATGCTACTCAACATGGCTAAGTTAAAGTAGCTATAAGAACTTGATACATTTTTAAAATAGACACAAACCATTCTATTGCTTTTATACAGCAAATTGTCAGAGAGTGACTGTTAGGGCCACAACCATACCACCTGCACCTCCTGGAATAGGCGGGGGAGGAGGTAGAATTATTGGTAATGACGGAGTGAAGTTGAATCTGGGAAGATGGGGGTGAGGCACAGCTACAGGCTGGGCAGAGAAGAGATTCAGAGCAGCCCTGTGGACAAGGACTTGAGGGTGCTGGTCAATGAGCAAATGAACATGAGCCAGCTTCAGTGTGCACTCACAGCCCAGAAAGCCAACCGTATCCTGGGCTGCATCAGAAGGAGCGTGACCAGCAGGTCAAAGGAGGTGATCCTGCCCCTCTACTCTGCTCCTGTGAGATCTCACTTGGAGTATCATGTGCAGTTCTGGTGTCCTCAACATAAAAAGGACATATAACTGTTGGAACAAGTCCAGAGGAGGGCCACGAGGATGATCAGGGGGCTGGAGGACCTCCCGTATGAAGATGGGCTGAGAAAGTTGGGGCTGTTCAGCCTGGAGAAGGGAAGGCTGCTTGAATGCAGAAAGCATTTTTAGTTCTTTGTTGCCCACCACCCAACTCTATTTTTAATGAACAAGTGGGTTTTGACCATGACAGTAATTGATAACTGATCTTGCTGTCTTTATCTTCACCCATGAGCTTTTCCATCTTACTTTCTCCCACCCTGTCCTATTGAGGAAGGGGAATGAGAGAACATCTGGGCGGGCATCTGGCAGCCAGCCAAGGTAAACCCACCACAACCACTCATTAATTCAATGTGAACAAGTTATTATGACTTCCATAAACAACAATGGTACACAACCACAATATGGTCTGAGCTCTCTGAAGAACTCTGTAGTTAGAAGTCTTATTGCTTAAGTTTCCTTCCTTTGTGTATTTCATTTTAATGTCTTGCATACAATGATAATCAAATTAGGGAGACTCTGTAACAGTACCTTGATCATTTTCATTGCCTTTTCTCAAACTGAAAAATTACATTTTTTCTTCTGCATTAAAATGATAGAGTTGCAATGGATAGATTTATTTAAAAGATTTAATACAAGATCTTGCAGTTCCGTATGGTAGCTCTTTGAGATTTTTAGAATGACATCATGCAATATGATTTTATTTTAGTTCCTTAAACTGCTAGAGCTTGTTTCTGCTTCAGATGCTTGAATTTTCCTTTGTGTTTTCTTAATTCACTAGTGACCCTCTAATCTTTTTCACTTTCAGCACTGACACACCCATTGAAAACTGAAGTAAGCTCTTAACATAGTTTGTGGGACAGATTTAGATATTCTTTTCAATACAGATTCACTACCACTACTCTCTTTGGTTCCTTTTAATTCAAATGGATGAATAACTGTTCTTTTTTCGTCTTTGTTTTATATCCTGTGCAAGATCTAACACTAGTTATATATATATGACACGTTTTATGGTAAGCCTGTGTATCCTGATTTTTAAGCATTTTTATTCCTAGTTCATTCTCTTTAACAATCTTGAGATGACTGGTCTCTTGTTAGATCCAGATCTATCTCGTATTTTCTTCTCTTGCTTATGACTCAGACTTAAGCATGTCCTAGTAGATAATTCATAATCTGTGTCTGTCAAACAATCCTCCTTCTGAAAGTCCCTATATTCTTCCAGGAAGGCAGCTTTGAGGCAAAGTAGAATATGAAATCTGCCACTTAGGTAACTATTTCCATTGGCTGCTGTCTCTCTCAAAAAAAAGGTGTAAGTATAGGAGAAGCTAAGAGTGACCTTTGGCTGCTGTGAATAAGGAATACTGTTACTATTAACACGCTGGAGGTAGAAAGCTTAAGACTTCTCCATATCCTAAAGAACTTTAAATAAGCCATTGGCTTGTTTGCCCGTCAAATGGAAGAAAATTTATTCAGAACATTCACAATGTTAATGTTTTATGTTCAATACCTCAGGAACTGACAGACAGGTAACAATTCTTAAGATAATTCCTTAATTGATTTGCAAAATGATGAATGGTATGTTAAATGCACCTTTTGTTAATCTGTCACTTTGAAAATTTTGTGCAGAACTTCAGTTCTTATACCCCAAGTTTGCCAGGTGTTTTTTATCATGTTATTTTGAAATATGAGCAGATTAGACCCCTTGTTTTATGCAGCATAAAAATTCCTTTTATAACTGCATCTTTATATAACCTGCATTATGGTGGTGTGTCTACGAATCAGAATGTATTCCCCTAAGTGAAGAAAACAATAATACGAAAATTAAAGAGTATTAGGATTTTTTTATGCAGCTTAGCAACTCAAATGTTAAAGGCAAAAAGCCTTTCAAATCTAAGAACACAGGCCTGGGAGGGATCACTGAGATCATCAGTTTCAGGCCTCTGGTATTCCAGGAAGCCACATCATATAATCCTTTTCATAACCTTATTAAATTCCATTTAAAATGCAGTTCATTATTTTTGCCACCACTACTGTACCAGGACCTCACTGCATTGATAGCTGGAAACCTTACTGACTGCAGTCACTGAGTGTGGCAGAACACTGGACATAAAAGCACAGAAAAGTTTTCTTTTTATTTCTCTACAAATCTCTAAATAAATGTCAGAGTTCAGTGGGACTGGGTATGATGAAAGTTGAGCAGGCAGTGTCCAGGAATCAAATATAGCTCACCATATCTTATCTTTATATTTTTGAGGAGAAAATTAAAAATTATACTTACAAGAACTTAGTATTTTCTGAACTGTACAGATACACTGTTAATCTAACTCTAAGACTTCTGTTTTTTTTTTTTAGTTTTAAACCTTCAGGCTCTGTGTTACAGGTAAAGACAAAATTACCACAAAATTTCTTTCCTGATCAGAGCGATTAGTATGCACAAAACTTCTTATGCATTACTTCATCTGATTCTTGAAAAGGAAGGCTCTGTCAGAGAAGCAAATCTGAGATTTTCTTGATATTGATGGAATAAGTGAAGGACCTTATCTCCAAGTTTTCTCCAGGCTTCTTCTATGAATGGGTTCAAGGGTGTAGTATTAGGAATTGTATCCTATCAACTGGTCAAACAGATAAGACAACATTTTTATCTGCAAAACACTTACTGCTCATGAAAAATATACCTTTCAGCATAGCTCCTCTACCACACTATTGTTCAGGTTACCAAGACGTGTATATTCTCTGTCTGTTTGCCCCCCCGGACATTCTTGAAAATGAGACATGTTGTTTTAAGGCCGCAAGGGTTTTGTCTGTGTGTAAAAAATTAAATAAAATAAATTCAGAACAAATACAATATTAATATTTTATACATATATTGCTTTAATATTGCATCAGTAGCAAATTAGAATCTAAGACTAGATTTTCATGTTTTGAATATTAACTGCTGAAGTTTCATCAGTCGCCTTAGGAGGATTTGTTGGATCTTAACGATTCGTGACAGAAATTATGGTTTATATTCACACAAAGTGTAAAGTGTCTGCTTGAAAACTGCCATAAAATGATGTCAGAGAAGCAAACTGTCTCCCCGATCCTTAATCAACAACAGTAAAAGCAGGCCTGGTACTGTGTGCTTACTAAATCTCCTTATACTTTTCAGAGTGCAAAAACCAGAAGTACTGGGATGCATTAGGTACACCCTTGAATGATCATTACCCAGAGGGAAAAAGAGATATGCCTATCTCACAGAGAATCTCCACTGCTTGATACAATATTGCCTCATGTATATTAGCCAGATCTTGTAATATGTTTATCATCCAAGTAATCTACACTCCTCCAAGCATTCTCATTACAAGCACTAGGACAACTTTAGTGAATAACAATTTGCATTCAGTAACATTTGCAGAAGGATATCAAATCTATAAACTGATACTTCTACCTGTTGTCTAAGATATCAGTTCACCAAAACTTTCAGTGACCGTTCTTGGACCCATAACATGGAAAAAAAATAAAATTATTTAATTAGTTTGTGTATACTGATGGCTAAAAATCTGCATTCACAAGAGTTTTTTTACACAATTTGAAATAAAGTAGAAGCATAAATGAAAATAGTTTTTTTAAAGTTAAAAACCTGGAAAAAAATATTTAAAATTTTAAAGAACATCTGAATTCCAGTCTTGTAATTATTCATAAACAGATAGAGCCATGTTAACAAAGCCTTTGTCTCTAACTGAAGGTTATGCTATATAATTTTCCCTGTATGTCTATATCTTCTTAGGAATGAGATAAATGAAATGCATTTAAAATGGTTAAACTTGGACTTTTTTTTTTTTGGTGGAAAAATATGAAAAATTTAATTAGAAAAATAATTACTGAAAGTTACATTAAATATAGTTGCAGAAATGCTCAGAATATCGGTGATGACAGTCTGGGACAATGCAGGAACATGAGAAAGGCAAAGTATTTTATCATTATAAAGGGGAAAAGTCACTCAAAAGAAAATCGGCTGCACTATTTATCACACCCGCACATTTTTTGGTAGTTTTTAAGGTCCTAAAAATTAATATTCTGTTCTGTATTTAACATTTTATTTTCATGAGGCACACTGCTGAATTAGCCCGAGCAGTTTTTCTCTGCCCGCGTCTGGAAATCAGGGACTGAACCATGACTCAGAGTCGCGTTAAAAGTCCCTGATTACCCCTTGCTCCAGGAAGAAAATAAACTGCATTAGCCTTTTACCTGGTACAGATTATTTCTTCTCTCTGCACCATCCAGGCTGTGCTGGTCAGTATGTCGGGGCAAGGGTCATAGCCAGACATTACTCACTCTCCATGCATCTGAAAAGGATTGGGAATAGCTGCCTTGCAGAGGCCATTCACCCTTTTGTAATGCAATCTGCACTCAGGGTAAATTGCACTGTGTAAGAGGGCACTTTAAGCTTCTCTCTAGGAGAGAGGTGTATATGACAAACTCCTTTCTTGTCCTGTATCTATAGTATGTGTTTAGGCAAATGAATCTGAAGCACCAAAGCTGCTTATATTGCTCTTTAATCCTTGATCTACTGTAGTAGAAGAGCATGATATAACAGCCCATATTTCCTAGAGAGCTGTCTCTGCAATGTGAGGCCAATGGAGGTACAGTGTTTAGCACCTCACAAGGTTCAGTCCATGTATGAACAATCGTGACATTACAGGGTATGGCCAGCAATGATCTGGCTGTCCAGTTTCCCTATGTTTATCTTAAATGCACTTTTTCTTGCAGTCAGAATATTCTCATTTGTTTGTTAGCTAAATAATATTAGGGTCACCAAGGAAAACATAAGTATTCTAGATCAGGATGGTAGTGCAAACGATCTCTCACCTATAAGCAGGCTAGGAAGGAGGTTTATGCGGGAAAGACACACTGCCCCTCGTGCTTTTACATGCACACAGCAAAAGTACTTTTAAAGTGAGAAAAAGCATCGTATGTATCACTTTCAGTTCTGCAGCTTGGAGAGAATCAGAAACGTAGTTATTGACTAATTCAAGTTGTTTCTTTTTCGCAGATTGCCTCTTACTCCAGGAAAGTGTAAAACTGGAGAGTGAAAATTCAAGGGAGGTAAAAAAAAAAAAATAAAATTGTGCACTATGTCAGAATCCATTATTTCCTTGAAGTACAGTTTGTTGTTTGCTGTCATGGGACTGCCTTCAAAGAGTGCAGGAATATTTAAAAAAACAAAGTAGAAAAGCAAGCAGCACTTTCCTGTTACAGTCTGCAGATATTGTGACACTCCAAATAAAAATCATGGGTTTCCCAGGTGCTTGATGTTACATGATTTGCCATGATGTCTGCTGTGAGTGCCTCTGGATTTCATGTCTTGCTATCCTCCACTCTTTTTCTGTGGCACTTAACTGGGTGTCATTAAGGAGGCATATGGTGCCAATAGTTCAATAGTTTCACAGAGGGATTTTCTCTGGAAAGACTGGCATGCGTTCATGCTAACAAATGAAGGCAAGTTTTTCTGAAAAGACTTACTGAACAAACACAATCCCCTTGGAAAGAAGTCTTCAAGCAAAATGAGAAAAATCTAGAGAGTATATATATTTATTTTTGCTAACTTTATCAATAATGCCAGTGCTATGTTCTTTGTCACAAGACTGATACTGAGCAATGCAAAGGATTTTTAAATGCTTTCAGATGATTGAGTTACTAGTATACTGAGATTTGTTATATGTATACAAAACCAAATAATATAGGGGTACAAAAAAGGGGAAAATACAGTGAGCCAGATATATTTAAGAGGGAGAGGAAAAAAAATGAAAACTCCTTAAAAAAAAAAAAAAGAAAAAAAGAAGATGAAAAGAAGATGAGCTATATGTAGCTTTAGTAGATAGTCCAGGTTTGATCATTACTCATGCAAGTTTCTCTTATTACCTTCAGAGGGAGAGATTTTTGACTCAGTAACTAACGATATTCAGAAGCAATTCTCCCTGAAATGTCATATATATTCTGTTTTCAACTCTTGCCTTGAGAATGTTGGAGCATTATGGTATGTGAAAGATCTGACTCAAATAAACAGTGATAGATACCTGCCTGGAGGAAATTATAATCTAAATTAGTCATAGCAAGAAAGTAAATATCTTGGAAAGCCTACTCTTTCTGACTCTAGAAGAATCTAAAATTCTCTAACTGTGCCTTTTCTCAGCCTGTATTCCTGCTGTGCTGACTTCATGGTGCAATGTAATGTACATTGAGGAAGCTCAGCTGAAGCTTCAGGACACCTACAGGAGATCCTAGAAGGACCTTTGTCATTGTGAAGTTAAGGAAGCTAAGGAAATGTTTTAAATTACACAATCAGGGTACTTGCCTAAAACATAGCAGTCCTGAATTTTATCACATCCTTAGCCTAACAGAGTTTAAAACTTCCTATTCCTTGTGGGTTATTGTGGGGGTTTTCTTGTTGTTTTTTTTTTTTTTTTTTTTGGGGGGGTGTTTTCTTGACAAACATGAGTCTAATGCACACGCACACAAGGGAGAAGGAAACAGAATGCAGGACTTCTAAGTCAAAGCATCACAAGAGGACAAAATTGTGTAATGCTTATTTCTATCACAGACGTGATGGTCAGCTGTTCTGTGTCTTCTGCTTACTACTTCCTGGTTACAGACACTTCCTAAAGGAGTGGTCTCCTCTCAACAGTAAATGGAGTGATCTCTACTCCTATGTTTAAGAATCTGTACTTTAGGACTTAGTCTAAATAAATGAAGTAGTTTAAGCAGGAAGTTTGCACTTGGCTGTCTGTTTGTTTGCCAAGTTTCAGGCTTTCCCTTAATAACTCTTTGCTACCCTACCTCACAGTGGAGAAGTCTTTGAATTTTGAATAATAGGAAAAGTACACTGAATTTCTTTGCCACTTCGAAAGATCTGGGTATCTGTTGCTATGAAAACTGGAATCAAAAACAATGATTCCATTGCAAGACTTCAGGACAGTGTTTGTCCTGGAGTCAATGTTGCAAGTTTGAGTGTATTTATATGAAACCTCATGACTTTAAAAGGAAAAAAGTACTAGTTAATGGACAAATTATAAAACTTGGAAAGGTTACATTTACTTAATGCTCATTCTTTTTTCTGCTGCCTGTTCTACCACTAAAATCATAACCTTGCTTATAACCTTAGTAATTTCTATAATAACAACTTGTGGTATAATAAATAGAGGATTAGGACACTGGGTTGGGAGTAATCACTAAGAAACTACAGGAGTCTGTTTTTGCTGATGTTTCTTAAAACAGCAGAATGGCAGGAAAAGAGAAAATAAATAGAAGATAAGGAGAATTATCTGTAAATAAAATGTTTTCCTAAAATTTTTCCCTGAGGTTCTAATATTCTTTAGTGTGACACAGACAACATCAGAAGAGCTTCATCATATTTCACACCTCCCCTAATCGTGGAAAGCTTCCTCAAAGTCCCTATACAGAATTAACATAACCCTTTGGGCCTGAATTCTGCATCTTGCAAAGTTAATGAAATCAATGGGACATGTGTGAATTGATCTGTTTGCAAGGTCCTAGCTTTAAATTAACATCCAGGCCCCATTTGTTTCCTCATGGCTTCTTAAGGACCACCAAAGCCTGGGAAAATAAGCATAGGAAGTCATATGAACATAGCACTATGGGGTGGATTGACTAGTGAGACCAGTCCACCTCAACTGCATTATAAGTGTGCAGGTTGTGAACAGTATGACATATTTTCCAGTTTTTCTTGGGAAAAAAAGCCAAACACCAAAACCAGATTTACTGTGAAAGTAAAGAAATGCCATCATTTAGCTGTAACTCTAATCAATAGCATGCGTTTCACTTTGGTGTGAACAGATTCTAACCAGGTACCATGCACCTGCTGCTATAAATTCCCACTGTGCTACTAATAAAACCTGTTTTTTTATTTGTGGGACATATGCAGTAAAAGAGTGACTGTTATCCTAATATAATGTTTTCCTCTCTTTTCAGACCTGCACCTATCAGATCAAAAAGGAAAATCTAAGTATTTCCTTTCAGTCATTTAATTTTCCCTCTTATGTGCAGTTACTTTTTAGAAGAGGTTCTGTATTTTCATTAATATTCAAAACTGCCAGCTCCAAAGAAACAAAATGTAATGGCTATAACTGAAACATACTACCTTCCAACTTACCAAGCAAAATTCCTATTAATTTTCTGCAAAAAGATGCATAGTGAAATCAGACAGCAAGAACAGAATATTTAAAAAGTGTGACTAATCTAATTCATTAAGTGATGCACATTTGATATTTTTAGTTGGCTAGCAATACACAAACTCTGTAGTTGTCTATCCTGAGTTATGTGCATGTACACTGTTGTATTAAAGTCAGTCAGCACACCATAAGAGTATTCCCAGTTAGTATGGTATAACTTTTTTGAACCTTCTAGGTTCAAAATGATAGAACTAACAACAGAACAAGTACAGAAGCTCAGTAATTTGCTTATCTTGCTCTATAGCTGCCATAGTTCCTCTTTCCTTACCTTAATGGAGGCACACTGTCTAAGGAAACAGGTAGCAGAAGGATATTTTCAATGTACTGTAGTCCTAAATTACATCTCTGTGAAAGTAGCACTAGTCATGTCATGCCGTTTTACTACGACAAGAACTCACAAGTGCACTGCCCCCAGCAGAGTCACATTTCACCTGTCCTTCTGCAGCCTGCACTATATTGACAGGATCTGTGACAAGCTGAACAGGTTTGTTGTTCTCAGGTTGATGGGCTTATATTTGTAGCAGTCCCATCTTCTGTTGGCAGCAGGCTCTGCCATAAATGTGGCTACAGGAGAACACCATTATTCTCTGGTACCCTTAAGATCATGTTACCTGTGTAATCTTCTTGTCTGTCTTCTCCTGAAATGTTGGGACTGTTTCAGGAAAAGTAAGAGGTGCTGAATTACTATTTTTGTTATTGTACCAAACTGAAACCCAACTCCTAACCTCCTTCATTATCTCCTCAAACCTTCAAGCCTAATTGACAGCAAGTCTTTATATCTTGATTTGTTCCCATTACAAGTCCTTGTGCCCTTGAATAAACAGGTAAGGTAATAAGTTTAATAACTGCTATAATTAGGTGTAGCTGAAGCACCTGTGTTTTAGCATGAGAAAAAAGGTCTAAAATTGAATTTTCTGCAACATTGATATGTATTTTTTCTTAATACCATTTTATGGCTGGTAAAGGCATCCAAAGTAGACATGGCAGCTTAAGTTTAGGAGGCAGAAAAAAATATTTTTTTTGTCTGAATTGCTGTTAAATAGACTTATTGATTACTATAAAAGTGGGAAGAAATCTTCAAATTAAGAAAAAGGCAATAAAATGTATGCAACATCTTTAAAAGACCATAGCCTCTTTGTACAAACAGTTATTAAAGAAACCAAACAAAAATAACTAAATCATCAATAGAATAACAGAGCAGGGTACTTCATAAGGTATCTTTTATTCCTGTTAGCATGACCTTATCCTGTGTTAAGTATAGCATAGTTATAATTTGACTTGCAACCTGTAAGTTTGGTACTTTTCCATTTTAACTGGTGATGGAAAGCAAAATAAAAACATCTTTTAAACTGTATTTATAAACTTTCACTACATGAAGAGTGATCATAGATGAACAAGAGTAAATATCTCACTTTTGACTAAAACTTTAGACCCCTTTGAAATAATTTTCAAATTCTAAATGAAGTAGATATCCTGAGAATGCATAGTTCGTATCCACACCGTCTTCACATAAGAAACCAGAAAAGTAGGAAATTAGTTCATTGTCACAGACAGAAAGCTGTACTTCAATAATATTAGGAAATGTTATTATTAAGGAAAGAAATGAAATTCAAGGTTAAATGCCTGAATTAATGTATCTCAATATTTGGAACCTAAAGAAAATAATTGATTTTTAGAACTGCAGAGCAAAATCAATATCCAGGAGGCTTTATGTATTCCATGTATATCTACATAGATTCTGGATTCTAGAACTATATTTTAGGAGGCCAACTTTGATGTTGATCCAACTTTTGGATGTGTTTGGAACATACTTGAGTTCTTTTTTTTTTTTTTAAATTCTAATTGGTGCAGTTAATTAGAACAAACGATGTCTGACAATCACACCTCCACACTGAAAGGGTTATAAATGCTGAAATTAGACACATTTTTCAATATGAAATTGCTTTAAATAACATTATAGTCACGGTCACTGTTGCATTGCAATATGATTTCTGAGAGCTAAATGAAGTGCCTTAAAAGTTGAAATCGAAGTGAAAACTTGTTAAAATTTGCAGATTTGTTTCAATTCTGAAACTGAAAAAGTACTTCCAATGGGACCTAGAGATATCTTGCAAGCACGTTATAATCTGCAAGGAATTTGATAAATTTCAGAAGAAGATGGTTACCTTTCCTCTAGAAAGGAAGGCTGCTTCTGTATATTAAGGTGGGTATTCCAAGCCAATATTCACATTTTAAAATTTTGACCTGCTTACTTTCCTGACATAAATTTTCATTTGAGGAATTGGTCTAGTTACCAGAGAACTGTCAGGCAGTCAAAAAGAAGGGAAGTCTATGTGACTATGATCTGGTAGAGGTAAGGCAGACTCTAAAGAATCTGTCTAGTAAAATATGTTCCACACTATAAAAGATTGAAAACCTACCATAAAACAAGGCACGATAGGGGTATGATATGGGGTAACTGATTTGCCATTAACCATGCTGTTGTTTTTCTTGAAATAAATAAAAGACTTTGTGCTCTAATGCTGTCCAATATATACTTTCTTTGAGCATTATTTTCCATAAAATCAGTCACTATGACCTGAAAAATAGCTGATCTGTGAGTGAGAAATATTTTTCTGAAGAAATTCCTTATGAATTTTTATTAGATATCTAGGTATATGTGACTATAAGAGACAGACAAGCCATTTAAACACCTGAACTTCAAAAAAGTCCCAGTGTTTAGAAAAGACTTAAAATCATTAACAATTCTTTAGTTTCATTCCCTTTCCCTCAAACACCTTCATGACTGTGGGAGAGCCATGCTTAGTTCAATTTTAGCCATTTAAAAGTTGGATTTCTACAATTTGCATCCATATGAGCACTTCCAAGAAATTTTATGATTGTTTGTGTACGTTTTCTATATTCTACCATAGCATGAGGTTAAGCACATTCCAAAGACTCTCATTTTTCTACACTGACTGTAGAAGTAGCTTAGATGCCTAAATTCTGTTCACTACTTCATGTTTAAGGACATCTGTGAAAGTATCTAAAGAAAGATATTTGGAAGCTGCAAAACAAGACATCAGAGGAGCTTTCTACCTTTACTGGGTGAGGAAAGCATCATGATAAATCATAACACAGCTTAAAGTTTACATAATTTCTGAGACCTCTACTCCAGATTTTTCAGTGTTGTTGGGAGATAAAAAAGGTGCAGAGTACATATGACAGTCTGAAGCAGACCATTGAATATTTGCCAGATTTGCGTTGATGTTCTTGGCAAACTCCAGGATCTTGAAGGAATAAGAGGGAAGAAAATCCAAAAAGCAGTTTTGCTGTTATTTCTTTATTCTTTCCTTCCAAAGGGAGAGATCTGTTGATGAAAATTTGCATTGCTTTGGTAAGTGCCTATTGCTTCTTTTTAACTTGGTTTTATGGCTATTTCTGCCTTTATGTTGATTTCTAAACAAATAAAAAACTACATCATAAAGGAGGATCAGTTATTAAGGGACATGACAACACTTTTCATTATATGGATGCTGTAAAAGGAACAGCTGCGGAATTTCTGAAAATAGTCATGTATGACTCTAATCACAAAATTATTAAAGCTATTAAATAGTTTCTTCTTTTTTTTCTTTGCCTGTTTGTTTTTCACTCCTGTGGGAGGCAAATTATTATGTACCTTTGTGGCAAGTCAGTTGGCATGACAGTTGCTGCCTGTGTAAACTTGCTGCTTGGAAAAAATAACTTATTCCGGTTGTGGTACAATGGAATCACTAGGCTTGAGACATGCACGGTCTGGTACAGGTTAGATCATTAAACCAAGACTGTTATACTCAATTATCTGAGATCCTTTCTAGGGCATTCCTGTTACTTTTCCAGGCCAGGAATAGGCTGACACAATATTTCAGTTCCGAAGCTTATGCCTTTCTGATTTTTGCATGGCAGGATAGGACTTTAAGTGAAACAAGAAGACATTCAGTCTTGAACCAGTCTTGTTTTTCATACAAATATTCACAGAAATAAAATAAAAGTATTAACAATATCAAAATATTTGCAAATAGTTTTTGACAGTGATTCACAGATTGACACAGATTGTCAATCTTTGATATCTTGCAAGGTATTGCAATCTTGCAATACCTTCATCTGTTTATTCTTTTTTAGCGATACCAAATATATTAACTTAAATAATATATTTATTCCAGAAAATGTATTTCAAAGACTGCAGTCTGCTGTATAGTATCTTTTTAATAGCATAAGATGCAAAACCAAAAGTAAAGTATTGTCGTTAACTTCAAGGATACTGTTTTTAATCATTTGGGTTACTAGTTTGACATGATTTATCAGTAAGCTTTCTGAATTTTGCGATCCATTGTAATAGTCTCTTTTTGCAAAGAAAGGTAACTCTATCTGGCATTCACAACCCAGCATGACTCCAGAATTTTAGAAAGCAATGACTACTAATAGCTTTTCAACTGCAAGTAGAATACAGGCTAATTGCAACAAAGCCCCTCAGTTTAGTAAAACTTGAATCTCCTGACGGGTCAGACAAATCCATTAGGATTTTATTGGGTCCTAAAAAGAGTTATGCGATTCCCTAGGATCCAATCCTTGTCAATCAGGCATGGTAAATTGGATTCTTGAATAGGGAAATCCCTAAGGGAGAGAAGATGTTATCTAGATCAGATGCAGTGATTTTTTTGACTCTGTGCTCACTAGGTTCTGTTCTCTCTTTAGTGAACCAATAAAACCATAATAAGTATTGATTAACCCATTACTGAGCATTATCCACTGGCTTCTGCCTGGCTGTATTTAAACACAGCACAGTGCCTCTCTGCTGCCATTGTACAGCTGTTTGCTTTTACATTGGCAGCCTTGTCAAGCTCGTGACAGGTTTACTTAGTTTTCAAAACATCTTCAGTCACTTCATGTATATTTAAGATGCACTGTTTTAAAAAAATGTCTTGAAAACAGCCGTATTTCCTCTGAGAGAGTGGGGAAATAATGATCAACATTTGTATTTCATGCTGTGTGTTTGGAAATGATTGTGCTTCAAAAAAATAATCAGATAGTTTAAAATTAAAATGTTATAAAGCACTCCTAATCCTGCAGCTGGCATATTTATTGTAAGAATGGTACAGATTGTGGTTTTTTGATAACTTTTATAGTTGTAACCAATATATAACAGCTGTGCAGGTACCTTCCATTTTCACCCACCTGATTTCATTACCTGTTGAATGTGTCATAACACTCCAGACAGTGGACTACAGACTGTTTGAGGCTATGGAATTTTACAGGTGTGTGTATAAGATTTGTCTTTAAATGGACTGTTCATGCATGACCTTTATTTTGCACTGGAGTTGATCTACGATACTTTTAAAACTTCTTAAACATCAGCTTTTGGGGGAGCTTTCTGATTTTCTTTCTGACTACTACTCAATACTTAGGAGTACAGAGATCACCTAGGCAAATTAACTTTGATTGCTGGCGACAAGGTCAGGACCTGAATGGACACAAGTCGAACTGAGGCATCACAGAAAGCTCTTTTTTAAACAATCACATGAATCATTGAGCTTTTAGAAACTTTTTTATTTTATCTTGTGTTGAACACATGCAACATTTGCAGGAGGAGAGGAATATGTGCTTTGAAAAATTGATGTGTATTTATGTCTTTTTTTAGGTATAGTTTTCAAGGCTATGTGGTGTTTTGTGTTTATTACAGAATAGTCATTTGATCAAGTGATTTTCAATACATTGTCAAAATAAATTACATTCACTTCATTAGATGTACAGGAAGTATAGCTGAAACAGGGACAAGTATTAATTTAGGACTCTGCAGAAGCTGACACTCCATCTTATGACCCTGAGGCTGTATTATTCAAGATACCCTGTGATGGAAGGAAGTCTGTCTCCATAGCAATTACCTAAATCTTTTATCAGTCATTTCTGGAAAGAAAATTAGAGCAATTGTGTCAGGATGGTCATATGGGCAGAAATTGCACACTCATTCAAACCACTTATGTCTCTGACTTTGTCCCTGCTTAATGGCTGCTTTTGTTTACTACTATGCTTTTGAAAGTTTGATTGGACATGAGCAGATGTGCCATACTGTAACCACAAAAGGTTGTCCTTTGTTTCCTTTCAATTTCTTTTTTTTTTTTTTCTGGGTCTGTCACTGAATTATATTACACTTCTGTTTATTAAGCAAATTACTCTTTTATGTCAAAAAAGGGCAAAAAATAATAAACTGAAATTAGTTAAAGTTAGCAGCAGCAAAATTCTCATTATCATAGCTTTAATTATTACAGAATGTGATAGTATTTAATGGCACAGGTTAATTTGATTGACCTCTTCAAAAATACTTTTAAAAGCAGTACCTATTTTTATCACATCATATCTATCATATCACACTTGTAGAATTGTATTGACTAGATATTTAGTGCACTTCTACAGAGCTAGCTGCATTTGGAAAGGAAACCTGGCAAAATTTTAATGTCCTATTATTTGAAAAAATGGTTAAATCAGATTAAAAAGGAAAACCTAATGTTGAATGGGCAGGGCTGTCTCTTTAAGAAATAAAACAAAACAAAAGAAGCATCTTCTTTCTCCACATTTAGATTTTTTTTTGCACTGTTGGTTTTTGAAATAAGAATAAAAAGCTTAACTGCTGATCAATAATAGTTGCAGCCTACTCTGAGTGGTATGAACAACAGCCTAAGGTCTCCCTTCAAGTTCCTTGTTCAGGAAAATTTACAATTAATGGCTTTCTTACAACAGCAGAAATATCCTCTTCTTCATGGCTCAGCTAGGGACCTGCCAGACTAATCTATTCCCAGTTTGCTGGCCATGGTCCTTTACTCTATCTGTCTTAGCATATTGATTTCTGAGCTGTCTTATTGGTTCCTAACATAATTATACCAGGAGTGGGTCTCTTAGTACAGCTAATACATTTACACCATGGCATCTAGGGAAGCTTATTACAGCAGCATCCGGTAGCACCACTACAGTTAAGGGTCAGTTGCCATTTCCATTATAAAACCCATTTTTCAGGGGTTTATACCTTAACTGTTTTAATCTGTATCAGGATAAAACTTGGCATAGACATTGTCAGTCTGCATAAAAATTATATGATGTCAAAAACCTAAGTCAGTTAAAGCTGCTAAAAAATAATCCTCATGTGCATATAAATATTAAGATATTGTTAGATTATGGAAAGATTTTATTTCTCTCTAAAACTGACTGCTTGTAAGCTGAAATATTTTGTTAGAAATGTAAAAGTTTACTTTACAAAATGTATCTTATTTAAGCATTTCAAGGAAAAATTCCATTGCATAAAGCATTGATAAAACATTATGATAAAAGTATAATGATTCTTTTGACACAGTAGCCTATCCAAAGGATGGACATCTCTAATGTAATGCCAATCATTATACAACATATGAATATCTTTTTTTAGAATTTTAAATCAATTTAGTGCTGTGAAAGGTATCAGATGAACAACTCTTGAAACTTACGCCCTCTATTTATCCAAAGAATGAGTACTCTTGAGGAGGGAAGAGGAGAAGGGGGACAACTGCATGCCTTAACTGGAAATGGAGGATTAACAGCAGGGTCAATAGAATATTTCCACCTCTCTTCTAATTCATCTCACTGCTGACATTAAAAACAACAATAAAAGTACTCGTGCTACTTCAACTTACACTTTTTTTTTTATAAAATGGTGACCAGTCCATAGTTCACTTGAATGAGGTCACTGATCCCTTCCAGAAATTCTGGTCTCCCCAGCAGAAGAACACCATGGACTTACTGGAGTGATTCCAGCACAGAGACACAAAGATAATCAAGGGACAGGAGCATATTTAATGTGAGGAGAAGTGGAAGTGTTCAAAAGTTGTGTAGATGAGACCCTTAATGAATAAAGGAGAGGGAACCAGACTCTTCTCAGCAGAGCTCACTGACAAGAAAATAGGCAATGAGAATAAATTTGAAAATATGAAATTCCAGCTGAACATAAACCATTGTTCTGTGTTCACTCCCCTTAATAGTCCTGTTATTCTTTTGTTTTCAATTTTAATTCAGTTCCAGAATTTTACAGGTAAGGATTTATATTTTAGGCTTGACTTTAGAAAGCTTGATGCTACTTGCTACTGCCAATCTGAATGGCTTAGGGTTTTCTTTCTGTATATGCAAATACTTCAAATAGATGGATAGCCACTAGAATGTTATAGTGTTCTCTCTGGAACATCACTGATGATAGTAACTCCTCTACTTCCGTCTGTATTTTGGACTAAGAACTTTATTATCACTTGTCCCTTTTCCACCAGTGTACAATCATGTTATATGGTGTTTGTGATTATGTACATGATCATCTAGCTCCAAACCCCCTGCCATGAACAGGGACACCTCGCTCTAAACCATGCCACCCAAGGCTCTGTCCAACCCAGCCTTGAACACCGCTAGGGGTGGAGCATTTGCAGCTTCCTTGGGCAACCCATGCCAGTGCCTCAGCACCCTCACAGTAAAAAACTTCCTCCTTATATCCAACCTAAACTTCCCCTGTTTAAGATTTAACCTGTTGTCCCTCATCCTATCACTACAGTCCCTAATGAAAAGTCCCTCCCCAGCATCCCTATAGGCCCCCTTCAGATACTGGAAGGCTGCTATGAGGTCTCCACGCAGCTTTCTCTTCTCCAGACTGAACAGCCCCAACTTTCTAAGCGTATCTTCATATGGGAGGTGCTCCAGTCCCCTGATCATCCTTGTGGCCCTCCTCTGGACTTGTTCCAACAGTTCCATGTCCTTCTTATGTTGAGGACACCAGAACTGCACACAATACTCCAAGTGAGGTCTCGTGACAGCAGAGTACAGGGGCAGGATCACCTCCTTCTACGTGTTGGTCACGCTTCTTTTGATGCAGCCCAGGATACGGTTGGCTTTCTGGGAGCACACACTGCTGGCTCATGTTCATCTTCTGATCAACCCACACCCCCAAGTCCTTCTCCACAGGGCTGCTCTGAATATCTTCTCTGCCCAGCCTGTAACTGTACCTGAGATTGCTCCTACCCAGGTGTAGGACCTTACACTTGGCATGGTTAAACTTCGTAAGTCTGGCATCAGCCCACCTCACAAGCATGTCAAGGTCCCTCTGATGGCATTCCTTCTCTCCAGTGCATCAACCAAACCACAGAACTGGGTGTCAACTTTGCATAGCCTATCGTAACAAAGAATTGCTAACTATTTATTTTAGCGTTCCTAATTGTCAGAATATGACCTGGGTGTGTGACATAGAATTTTTCAAAGTCAGCCTTGAAAAAGGGGTCTACATTTATCAATGTTTTTATTTTATTCACCAATGCAGCAGGACTTGTGAAGGTCTGTTTTTATTTAATTCTCAAGATTTTGTTGTTAATGGAAAAGCTGTCTCATAAATTAGGGAAGTGCTCAGTTACAGGCCTGACAAAGATTGATTTAGTTCTGTGCTTGGTCACTTCTGGCAAGTGAGAGCCAGTAAAAACCCAGTCAGAACTAATGGTACATTACATTAAAGTTGATCAGGGAAGCAGATTTTAGATGAAAAAGATTATTTTATAACAGCATGTTGTGTGAAGGCTTGGTCAGAAGACATCTGAAGTCACTCTGAACTTTTCCACTGACTTTAGTGTGTTTTGTCTCAGACACTAATCACATAATCCCTGTTGCATGGGGAAACTTAGCTGTGGTCCTCAAGGAACAGACCCTTTCTGTAAGGTATGAATATCTTATATCTTGCTGAAAAGGTACTGCTCTTCTGGGATGTCATGTGCTGGTGGAAAAGAAGGTAAATAACTTTTAAAAGATACTTTACTGTATGCACATTTTCATGATAAGTTCCAGTACCCTTTTACTTTGCTTTTATAGTTACAATTTCACCTTCAAATTCAGGGTGAATATTATTGGTAGAGATCTAACACTCAAGTGTCAATGCTGATAATCTTAATGTGAAGAGAAAGCGAAGTAATTTGAAGTAGTCATGCCTCATAGAAGGAGAACTAAACTACCTTACAACTATTAGGGCTAAGGAATTAAGAACAAGTGAGGATGAAATCACATCAGTTGAGAAGGTAAGATAGAAAAAAAGTCACTAAATATTAGTGAAATCCAGTGGAAAACAATATATTTCCTCCTTTTCTGAGACAGAGCAGGTGATATTTCTTACCTGCTAATTCAAGTGTGAAGGTCTGGTTAGTGACTGTATGAGTCCCCAGATCATGATAAACCATAAGATATGTGCAAATATTGGTATAAGTAATATGACCTAGTATGTTAGGAAATTATGTAATTAATTTTGCCCAACATGATACAGCATTATGATACAGTCTTTGGTTCTGCAATCATACGCTATTTTTCTCACAGAACAGTTGCCTGATTTAGATCAAAGGGTACCTCGATATATTTAAATTACATGTAAACTGGTTTTGTCTAAGATCTTTTCTCTCATATGCTGCAGAAAATCAAAGTTTTATACAGAAGAGATGAGGAATGAAACAACAAAGCCATCTAACTTAGGTAAACATGACCCTGAGAAACTGGGTTGTTGTGAAACCCTTTACAATACAGTCTGCTGTGACACAGAGTTCTTGGTTGACAGCAGTCAGGTAATTCAAAACAGTGCTTTCAAAGCTAATAATATATTGTCATATTCTTTGGGTACTTTATTTAAGACTATGTATTTCACTCCATGTCTGATCTGATATCCCTGATTTCAGCAGAATTAAATGCCCATGACTGGGCAGATGAAGAGCTAGCCAAAATGCCCAAGTACTCTGAAAGAATCAGCTGGTTCCTGATGTTGGGCCTTTGAAAAGGGTACTTCTGACTTTAATTTCTTTGTTTTTCAGCCCTTCTGAGCTCTAAAATGCTGCTTCCTCAACTCAGAGAAGTCTTTTCTAATGCTTATGATGCACTCAAACGCAACAGAGATGTCTGACAAACAAAAATCTAGATTAATTAAGAGATTAATCTCTTTCGTCCAGACAAGAATGTGTAGATGTAAAGATGAGTCAGGAACTTGTGCCAAACAATTATTCTAAACTAACTTCTCATTGATTAAGTCCTATTTGAGACAGGCAACATTTGAGAGTAAAAAAGGAAAACAAATCAGAATAGATGGTTTTAGCCATTTAATTTATTTTAGGTTCACCCACTTGAAATCTGCACAAAATTCACCTGTCCTTGGAAGTCACCATTGCTGTTCCCAGCCACTATCCTCTCGGTGAGAGTTAAACAATTAACTGTGCTGTTTTATCATTAAAGGTGAATGGATCATTTTGTAGAAGTAGCAGTAAGTCTGTCAACCCTTTCCCTCACTGAAGTCAATATAGTTAGTCTTGATTCACAATGATATAATGGAGAATACAAATTGGCTTTCTTAAGGTAGTAACCAACTTCACTTTCAGTCTGAGTCTTCCTGCTGGTAGTGTTAATATTTTGTGTCTCACAGTAAATTAAAGAAAATTAAGCACAAAGTGTGCAATGCAACTCATGGAAGTAGTGAAAGCCTAATGTTCTGCAGTAAATGTAGAGAACGACTTTTAAGTGTTGGTTTGCTACAGGACTTTGTATGGTAGGCTGCTGATCTTCATGTTTCAGAAGTGGAAATTTTAACATTCATATGAGAACAAAAATGTTTCTAGGAGGTAAGTGCAATTTCTAAAATAAACTAATATTAAAAGAAAGGTAGACAGAGCTTTTAATGTAACATATTTATAAAAGAAGATGCTTGAAATTGTACCTACTTGGCTAACTTCAGTCAGTGGGTTACATGAGAATTTGTAGCTTTGCTCAACTGACACTTGCTGACACACATCTCCAGCACGAAGCTTTTTTTTCTATTTCAGGTTGTAAAGGAGAGGCAGACATGTTTGGATCTTACAACAGAAAATTTAGATTATAATATATTCACTCCATTTATCAATGGATTTGCATGTGATTCAGATCTGAAAAGTTATTTTAAGAGAGTTGGAGTTTGTTTCTATAGGCAGTATTCAGTCTTAATTATTGGCATTATGATTAAAAAAGCAGACCTTTGTTTGATTAGTCTGCAGTGTAGAGTGAGGAAATGTGTCAATTCTTGAAACTTCCAGATTTTTAAAAGTCATTACAGGGACATGTTGATATTACATCACTTTTTAACAAAACTTAAGCTCAATTTTCAAGTATTAATATCTTTGCAGAATCACTGAAAATACAAATACAAGAAAGCACCGTAAAATTTTTAAGCCAAATAGAGCAGGTTTGTTTACCTGAACTTTTCTTTCTTAGCCCTAGTATTTCCAATTTGTCAAGCTTAATCAAAATTAAAAAAATGCTGGCAGAAGAGATTAAAAAATTATAGAGCTGATGAAAACTGGTTGCTGAGGAATAAAACATACCCCTTTGCAGACCATGTATGCAAGGCTTAGGTATAAACGAGGACTCAGTCATACTTTCCCTACAGGTCAGCTGCACATAGACATTCAGTGACAGGTTGTGTGCAGAACAGAGATGAGATGGGCTCATGACATTTCAAATCAGAACTGTCAAATTTGCTGATCTGCTGAATGGAGCAATCTTTTTCTCATTCTGCACTTAAAAAATCTCCTAACTGCTTGCAATATTTTATTTGCATACTTTTTCATCACTACCAAGAAACAGCGCAATTATGGTTTACTACCATAATGAAGAAAAAAGAAATCATCATTACCACCTTTTTCCTCTGTGCATATAAGGGAGCATAGGATTTTGGATAAAGCAAATAAAGGCCAGATGGTCAGATAGAAACATCTGCTTGTGCTTAAAGCAAACTGGTCATTCCCTATGCCAAGCAAGAAATTGACTTTGCATGTGGTAACATCTACATTGTTTACTTAGATGGATCTCCTGCTAGTTTTCCATAATAAGAAAACAAAAAGGCATTAAAAAAAAGCAGCCACCAGCTTCCTTTTGTCACCAAACCCTACTTTTTCTCTAAGTATCAAATACAACTTTCAAAATTTGAAAACAACAAATAAAAACAACAATAACTGGCAAATTAGAAAAACGTGGTTTTGTTATTACACATGTTCTGTGAAATCACTCTGAAAAAAATCAAAGTTTTATATGCTAAATTAGTGTGGTTGTGTGGGTTTTAAGACTTCTGTAGCTTATAGATAGCATATGTACTTTATAATATGGTAGTTATTAAATAAACAGTAGGTATTCTCATGAATGGTAAAGGAATAGGCTTATAAAATCTATGCAGTGTAAATTACCAATGTATAAATATAACATATGTATAGAGGATTTAAAGGAATCATATATTACAGGTTTAATTAAAATTATAGACTGTTGAGAAAGAAACAAATACCAGTGGCATAGAGGAATTAAATTAAGGAAGAAACAACTATGTTCTAAGTTGACATTTAAAACAGATAATATGTGTGGAGACATAAATATTGAAGATAATTCCAGATGCTTGCAGCTGTAAGGGGCTTCTGGCTGGCATAAGGGACACAACAGAGACAATATCTTGCCTACTGGACAACAACAAAATCAGTCAAGCAAGCGGATATGAGAAATGTTACTGTGCATTGCTGTGTGTAGTGTAAGAGCTGGGGACATTTTCAGGACCACCAGGATCTGGGATGGTACTTCATGGAAGCCTGAGCTGAAGGAGGTTACCCCGCCAGAATTCATGTTGAGTTAGGAGTGTCAGCCCAGACAGAGAGCAGAACCTGGTAGAGATAAGGAGAGCTTCAAGGTGGTGAGAAACAGATTTCCCAATCCATGAGCTGCAGCCATAGCAAAGGTTCACATTGAGGTTAAAGTGGTAGAGGTAAATGGACAGCACAAGTATAGAGGAGATGTGAAGGAGACAGATTTATGTTTCATGGAGCTTATTCTGATAAAATCGGAAAACAAAAAAGCCTCCATTGCTGTCTTGACAAAATTAGATCAAAATAGATAAGACAAAAATATTCATAGATTATTTCCAAGTGTCAATGTAACAACAGTTGTACTCTAATAACAAATAGGTTGCCAGCCCCCAAGATAAAATAGTGAGAACTGATTAAGTTATGAATGCATGTTTACTATGTCTCTGGTAGTAACAACTTAGTTCATACTTTAATGTACATTTTTTTCTCTACATTTAAGATTGAATATCTATATGAGACATACATATACTTATTTTAGTATAACATTTATGACATTGCATCCTATAATAACATGCAAATGGAAACCAGTGCGTGCCTCTATCATACAGAATATTAGACAGACTAAATGCAATTTTCATGGAGAGGTAATTAAAACCAGACTTCTCCAGAACATGGAATATTTGAAGAATACATTTAATGGTTAAAAATATACAAAGATACATATTGCATTATTTCATGTGACCACAAAAATCAGTGACAGTGTAAATTTTTAGCATAGGACATGAAACCAACTGTGTAAAGATGGCTTTATTAATCCTAAACTACCTTGTCTGCCTCTCTGTGGAATTTTTCCTAAGAATCTTCCCTGGTTCCGTTAGCCCAAAAGCTTTACAGAAACAGTATATTACACTTATGAACTTTAATAAATGCTAAAAGTTTACATCAAATCTCTTATTATTTCAAATCCTTCAAGCTCCATATTGGGTGACAAAAAGGATTATCTTGGCTTAAGCCCAGCTGGCAACTAAGCACCACACAGTTGCTCACTCACTTCCCTCACCAGTAGGATGGGGAAGCGAATTAGAACGGTAAAAGTGAGAAAACTCATGGGCTGAGGTAAAGACAGTTTAACAGGTACAGCAAAATCTGTGCATGCAGGCAAAGCAGAACAAGGAATTAATTCACCATTTCACATTGGCAGGCAGGTGTTCAGCCATCTCCAGAAAACAGGACTCTATCACACCTAATGGCTACTTGGGAAGGCAAACACCATCACTCCACATGTCCCCCTCCTTCCTTCTTCTCCCTGCTTTATATTTTGAGCATGATGTCATATGGTATGGCATATGTCTGTGGTCAGTTGAGGTCAGCTGTCCTGGCTGTGTCTCCTGTGTTAATAACACATCCCTGTGCTATCAAGTGTTTTCAGCACCAAATCAAAACAAACCTCATACTAGTTACTATGAAGAAAACTAACTATCCCAACAAAAACCAGCACATGTATGAATCAAGAGTGTAAGTGTTCACCTTTTTTGTTTTTTGACTCCTAATCTTAAGTATCCTAAGTGAGTAGAGTGAAAGGGAGCAAATTAATTCAAAGAGACTGAATATTTTTCTAAGCAAAAAGATTTGGAGTATCACACACCTTTTTTGTATCTTTTTTTCCCATTCATGTGTAACATTTCTCTTTTGATTGATGCCAGTCTACCTACTCAGTGCAATTATTTACAGGCATGTTTCAAATAAATTATAAAGCTTGGTCTAAATATTCTAAACATGATAATCAACTTATTATAGATAGTAACTGTAAGCAGAGTAGATCTTGAGGATGTGCCAAATTACCCTCCATTAGTTCAGTTATTGAACTAAAAATACCAGCTGTCTCATTTGCAGGCAGTTTTGGTATTTTGCTTTCCGATTGGCTGCTATCTATTGGATATTTCATTCTGAATTTAAGGAATCGTTATTGCCACAAGGAATCAGTCTTTATTTTGTACATGACCCTTTAAAGTAGATACTTAGCTGCTGCTGACAAGTCAAAGTGGATATCTTATATTCTAATATTCTAAAACTTTTCTGATGCATAAGTAAGTATCATACACTGCAATTTATTAATTGTTTGTAATATACTTTCAGGTTTAATGCTGAGTGAAAGGGAATGGTGTGAGTCAGCAAAAAGAGCTGGATAAGTATAAAGTAACTTAAAATGTTGTTTTTCTTCATTAGTATTAAGCAATTCTGAATTGCAAGTGTTCAATTACAGAATGTGAGCACTACCAACCAAGCTTTGCATACATCAAAGGATAGCATGCTGTCCTCATCAAGCTGCTCCTAACGCTTGCACCTTGTCCTGTGTGTTGAACTAATGTCACTAATATTTTATTAGTTTTAGTTGCACTTGGAAGGATTAATTCAATGAAACAACTATGTGAGAACATTTTTACTGTATAATTGAGAAGTTTGCTAAATAGAAACTCAACTATGTTTCATACATTTTGTTCACTGAAATAAATTCTTATTTTATCAGTGTTAATCACTTTTGATTTTGTCCGCTTTATGTAATCAGAATGTGTAGTCATGCAGGAGCTATACCTTTTATTTCAAAACAATATGCTTATAAAACTTTTCAGAAACTCTAAAGCCAACATGTTACAAAATTATTCTACATGATAGTGCAATAAAAATTATAAGATAATATAGCATACATTCTTTAGATTTACACTTCTTCTGACAAGAGATTATGCTGGAATAGATTGCACTTACATCAAAAGGATATTGAACAAGTATGAGAGAAGAATGAGATCTTTCTACCTCATTTTAGTTTCTAATTGACCAATAAGTCAAATTTCATGCCTACAAAGGAACTTTATTGTTTCTGTGATGCTTGTTGATTTTTTGTAATATTTTGTGTCACCTGTTTATGCATCCACCAGAATAGTGTAATTTGCCCTCATTATCTTTCAAAAACCATTGTAATTTAAATTGTGAAGGAAAAAGTGACTTATTCTTCTTGTCGTGGTACAAGAAAAACTAGCTCAGTTCATGACAGCAAAAGTTCAGGATGAGCTGATATATTGGCCTGAATAATTAAGCACGTTTTGTATGGGAACTCAGCAAGATAGTTTTGATCTTCTCATTTGTTCCTTAATATACTTCTTTCTAGGATATCTTCATTAGGTAATTCCATGAAAATGCCTTGCTTTCTGATCTGTATTACCAAAATTTTCTGAGATGAACTTTTATACTCCCTGAATCTCCACAAAATACTTTTTCATATTACCAAAATGATTTTCTTCAACCTTGAGGTCTGAAAGACATTTTTTCTCTTGAGTTTCACTTTTGTTCTAATTTCACACTTTCCATTATGATAACGTATACTTTTTCTTTTCCTTTCATCCCTCCAAATTTTTATCCTTCACTGGTAAGTTACTGACTCATTTTATTCCTGATTTTCTGCTCTTCTCTCAGCATCCTGCCTTGACCCACAAAGGTTTTTGTATAATGTACCATATTTATTTCAGTGTAGTGATTTCCTGCATTACATATTTACATTCCTAGTAGAAACTGTGGTGCATTATCTGAAACTGTTCAAGATTCCCTAATCCCCTCAGAGTTAATTCTTCTAAAAATAATCCCAAAAAGGATTTACCTTCTTGCAATCCCTGAGCTAATTATGTGAAAACCAGATAAGGATGGGAAGGTGAGATGGTACTACAGGTTTTGGCTGGAATGGATTTAAGTTTTTTCCTGGCAGCCATAAAGTGCTGTTTTGGATTGGGGACCAAAACAGTGTAACACAGGGATGTTTTTATCTATTGCTGAGCAGTGCTTACGCAGATCAAGGCCTTCTCTGGTTTTCGTGCTGCCCTGCCAGTACGTAGGCTGGGAGTGCACAAGAAGTTGGGAGGGGGCACATTGGGACAGCTGATCCCAGCTGACCAAAAGGATAGTTCATACCATATGGGATACCATTGTTTTTAGCAAAAAAAAAAAAAAAAAAAAAAACCACAAACAAACAAACAAAAAAACCAACAAAAAACAAGACAAACAGGGGAAAGAGGAAAAAGAGGAGCATCTTCATAGTTATGGCATCTGTCTTCCCAAATAACCATCTGTCTTCAAGCTGCTTCACCAACCAACATGATGAATCCTTGTTTTCAGGATATGGCTAAACATCTGCCTGCCTGTGGGATGTAGTGGATGAATTCCTGATTTTGCTTTGCTTACATGCACAGATTTGCTTCACCTATTAAACCATCTTTATCTCAACTCACAAATTCTCTTGCTTGTACCCTTCCAGTTCTTGCTCTTATCTCACTTGTAAGGGAGAGTGAGCTAGTGGCTGTAGGGTTGATGATTAAGCTGTCTACTGTGACAAACAAGTAACAGGCAGCTAAAAGAGGAATAGTTCACCAACTCTACCTCTTTCATTAATGTGTTGATAAAGTAATATCTGTAAAGTATTACCCAATTGTGGTCATATATTTTCTATATGAATTGCAGAGTGAAACTAATATTTAAAAGTTTTTTGTGACTTCTTTTAGAATATATTTTAAGCTATTGACAAAATGAAGGCTTAAGAGAGAGACTGAGAACTTGCAGGAACTTGGAATCAGGAATCACTGGTTAGCTCTTGGTGGCCAGCAGACCATAACAACAGTCCAAAATGCTGCAGAGACTGGTTTCCTGCACAGTAAGTATTAAAGTTTACAAGACACCTAAGAGATGCCCATTTATTCACAGTATTTCCACTGATTCTGGCTAAGTTCTTTAGTTTGGTGAAAGTCTACATAAAAGAGAATTTAAGGCAAGGATTAAAAAAAAAAAAAAAAAAAAAAAAGAGAGAGAAAAACAGAGATAGATATAGTCTAAAAGGAAAAAAAATAATACATTTCAGTCCTTTATGGGAGATTGGTGGTGTTAAGTTATTAATATGATGACAGGTTAAGGAGCACCTGTGTCTGCCTATGGTCCCTGGTCCAATGGCCCCTGATCCAATGGTGGAAAAAAACCACCCCAGAAACAACTGTTTTTTCAGTTTACTTCACTTGCCTTCATATTTGCTTTGTCCACTACATGTGCAGCATTCACAGTAGTCTCCATTAGAAAAAGAAAGCAATTTGTCACAGTGGACTTTAGATTAAGGTTCAAGTCTATTTCCACCAAAGTGAGCAAGCGTTAGATGCAGTTATTAGCTAGAGAGAAATCTGTGCCTAATTCCCACTTGCATCCTTAAGTGCTTGCTTGTATACTGTGGTTTTAAACTCACCCATTTCTTGAAACAGGCGAACAAATAAAAATAAACCAAACAGAAAGCAATATCCTAAACGTTATTTTTTTCCCAGTGATCAAGCATAAAAATTATATCAAGTAACATTGCCTAGACTTTATACAAATTGGCATTGTTTTCTGGAATAAGAACTATATTTTTTCACATTTCATGTTTAAAAAAGTTAAAAAATAATGACTATTATAAAATTACTTGTCAAATGTACAACTCTTCATAATTCTTCTAAGAAATATTTAAGTTAGAGAAACTTTTATGATTATTTAACTACTTACCACATTTTTTAAATTAACTGCAGAAGCCACTACTCTCCATGTTCATTTAGGAAAATTTTCTATATTGACACTAATTCTCTCATGGTATTTTTTGAGAAGTATGAAACAAAGTAATACGATACCCTGATCTGTTCAACCTTCCATTAAACCCAAGAGCCAAGCTATACAAAATTTAAGAAAATGCTCACCTGTCCATTCAACAAAACACACAGAGGTCTAGTTTTAAATCAATGGCTATATCCATCCTGTCTGAAAGAATGGTCTTTACACAATTAAATGCTTCCAAACTCATAAAAAACTTTTCTTCTGCTTCTGTCTTTCCCTTTTTTTCCTTGTGCTGGGGCATTCTGGCATGCAGAGATAGTCAGGACTCCACAGCTGCAGAGGTTACTGACCACTGTCTTTTCTACTTAATGGAGGTGGGTAGAGGCATGAGTATTGTTCAGTGGACATCTGAAAATGCCTAAAGTGAAGCGTCCCTGCCTATGGCAGGGGGATTGGAACTAGATGGTCTTAAGATCCTTTCCAACCCTAACTATTCTGTGATTCTATGATTCTAAGCTAGTAAACTGCAAAGGGTTAGGCCATATCCAAGTAGAGGTAAATGAGTGTCCTTCCTGTTTAATGCTAGGGTGCTATCAGGAATGTGTTTGTTCTTCTCCAATGAGCTCTATTCTGGGTATTGTCCATCCATGGTTTTGCTAGTTGTGATGCATCAGTAATTGTTCTCAACAGGCAGTACTGTTAAGTCCATCAGTCTTGCTGAGGGGAAGAGAGTTTGGTCATTTGTGTGGTGATTATGTCTTGATCTATTCTATGTACAAGTATAGGTAGCATTGTCAGAAACAGTGTGCAGCAGACAGCAGAGGTACAGCAGTAAGGCATTAAAAATCTTCAAAGCCCCTTGCTTAGAAAAAGTCATGTTAATAAACATGAGCATCCAGGAACTGGCAACAGTTAAACATATTAGACATGACCCCCTGCAATAAATGTGGACCTAACAGTCTCTTCGAATGGAGAGGATTCTTGTCTGAACGCTATTTTTTATTTTAGGCTAAATAATAGGTCTTGGAATATTTGCACAAGTACAGGAGCTCCCTACAGCTACAGCTACTATCTTTTCATCTGTTACCCTCTTCTTTCAACTATTATTGCTTTGTTTGGGGTGGGGAGACTTTTTCAATTAATCTTTCAACAGATGTTTTCTCAGCTTGGACTCCATTCCCTCCAACTTCTCTCACATGTCATTTTCTGCTTCGAAGAACTTCTGGGGCTATGTGAGTCTGACTTAAGTTGTCTGCCTAGCCTGCTGGTGCCATTTGCCATTTCCTTTTCAAAAGGCAATGGCTATAGCAGCTCTATTCTAGGCAGGGAGTGTGAAACCTTTTAAACTGATGCAGGTTCGTTGCACAGTCTATCAGAAGGAAGCAACATTGAAAGACAATCACTTCATACTTGTTTAACTGCCATAGGGGTTAGCAAATTTTAAACAAATTAGAAGTAGATATATATTTTTAAATGCTTACTACTTGCTTGCAGAACCACATTGATTTCAAAGGCATTTTCTTCCTGTACAGAATAGAGGGGCAGCAAATTGTTCTTTGAATAGAAAATGCCACTATCAGGAAAGAAAGACAGCTCAGGCAGAACAAAGATTCCCAAAAGTGTTAAGGAGCCGTGGAGGACATCTAAAGGGGAAAGTTGGGGTTGTGAGCAGCCTGAAGAATTAGTTTAAAAGAACCATTTCCCCCCCCAGAATCCTTCAGATGAAGCGGCAGCTGTTGGATTCTTTCAAAGCTAACATAGAGGCATCAAGCTCAAACAGTTCTGAAAGTCCTGCAAAACAGCAAAGGATAACTAAAAGGTAGAAGTAAAGAGCAGGTCGTACATTAAGGCTTTTTCCTCTCCTGGTGTGTAAGTGAAGTGGGGGGAACAGAAAAATGATTAGTAAGTCGTATGTAAGATTTGAGTTTGAACAACCACATTCTTTCTAATGACATGTAGCTTGCTACTTTAATTAGATATAGTATTTTTCTTTTGTTATTAAAGAGCTGCCACCTTTCAAATCAGAGGTGACTACATTTCTGTGGGGGTGAAAGATAAGCTATTTGTACTTTGTTGTGTAATACCTCCAAGCACCATATAAAGAAAATTGCTATTGTGCATGTTTGTAGCTTGTAAAGTCCTTTGAAATAAAAGATGGACTATAAACATAACACAAAAAGGTCTACTGATGAAGAACTATATAGTCTTGGTAAGTATGTGTTTACTGGCAGGTAATTAAAATAAGTTATCAGATCAGGGCAAAGCTTTTATCTCAGGAATGTTACAACCATATTTAGGCCATAAGTTTGTGAGGTATTTGGATGATTAAAAATTGAGAGATACTAATAAAAAAAAATGACTTTATTCTGTTTCTGCATTGATTATATGTAAAAGGTGTATAAACAAAGATAAAGGCAAAAAAGTTCACCTATGTAACTTTTTAATTAAAAAAAGTTTTTATTTGCAAGATATATCTTAGCAAGAAAACAAGGGTTATTTAGGTATTTAGGGGTCTTTGAAAGGCATTGTCTGCAGCCATATTCACACTATACCTGTACAGAGGCTACTCAGGAGGGAATGAGGTGATATTATGGTAAAACCTGTTAGAAGAACCTGAATATACATCCATCTAGATACCTCCTTTATTAGTGTAGTGTGAATGCATATATGAAAACACTTTTTGGTAGCCCTACATGCAATTTCAGTTACATTTATCTGCTTATAGCCCTAACTACAGCATTAGCCAACCCTCCTCTGAACAGCCACACTTACAATGCAAAACTTTCTTTCTTGTCACCTATATCTCCAGGGACTCTCAGAAACTATAAGGGACGAAGGAAGGCTTGTGAGTGGAAGTTTAGGTGAACAAGTTACAAGTAAATCTTTTCTTCACTTGCCTATTTATTCCTTCCACCTCTACATGATCCCAAGTAATATTCTTTACAAAACACCATCTACTTAGAAGAGGATCACTGACTAATGAATCAAGCCTGAGGGACAGTCTTCTCCATCTGAATCAGCATCGTATTTGCCAGATCTATCCCCCTGGCATTTCAAATCATTCGTCTTTGGCAACAGCAAGTATGAATTGAGTTTCATATGACAGTTTGAAAGAATCAAGCATGAAGATATTTATTTGCTATATTCCTGAGTTTCTTAAATAAAGTGCCTCCTAATCAAAACAAGATAATTACTCTCAGTATCTTTTCCAAGATATCCTTAGGAAGCTTGCTCCCCAGTGAGAAGTACTCTGAGTTTAGATAGATAGTCATACAACTTAACTGCAGACACAAAGTGATGAACTGCCAGTAGCCTTTTGTAGGGCATATAAAAAAAAAAAATGACATGCACAAAACTAAGGTGTAGAATATGGTTTGAGACTCGAACACTGTTTTCAAGTATTTGAGTGTTTCAAGGCCTGTTATTCAACGCACATTAGTCTCTGGATTCAAGCTAAACTCTGATACTATTTTAGGTGAACTATATCCTTCCCAAAGTTGGAGTTATGCTATCAGCTATACGAACTAAATTCTTCCTCATGTTTGTTTAGCTGTCAATACCACTGTTTTAATGAATCTGAATGACAGAGAAATCGATGTATTTCTGTTTCAAAAGATCTGTTCACCAGGTCTTTAGTCATTTATGGTTAACATTTCTGCTGTGGAAAATAACCAAAATCGTTTCAACAGCTGAATGAAAGGAAATCAGCAGTGCTTACTTAGAGGCGGAATATCAAGTAAATTAAATAGAAGTGATAGAACTTTGGTTGTAAGAAGCGTTGGAACTTAGAGGAAAAATAAATAAATAAAATCACTTGCTGGAAAATACAATCCATTTGACTGAATGTTTCTTGATGTTAGAATACCAAAAAATATATAGCCCAGACTTAAGATCCCACCACCATCCACAGGAATAAATAGAGAAAACTGAATGAGGTGATGCATCTGACCCAAGAATGTCTAGAAATAGTGATGTGGTTACTGTATCCCACACTGAAAGACCATCAAGATTTTAACTAAAATTATCATCTCATCCATTTTGAAGTCAGGAGACTCAGAGCTGCAACTTGCCAGCCTCTCCATGACTGGATGACTTCAGACATAGGAGGAGCTGAAAACTGGAATTACTCTGACTAGGACAAAACAAGCAGGAAGACCTGTGTTTATTTTCAACTTCTATGGAAAAAATATCACTGTTGTCAGACCCCAATTCCTTGAAGGTATCTTTTAAGAAATCATCCTGTTCTCTGTTTTCTCAGAATATCTGACCTTATTGCTTGTAAGTTTGGGACTATAATCAGATAAACTATGAAAAAGTGCTTCAACCCTGCCTGTCAATAGACTGACCATGTCCTTGCAATGTGGATGAGTTTTCATTCCATCTTGAGTTTTGATACAGAGTATGTCGATGGTTTCATCTGCTATTATCTACATGTGATGACCCCGGTGCAAACATAAAATGTTGACTCATGGATTTGTGGGTGAAGGAAGTCAGTGGTTGTCTTTTACCTTAGCTTTAGCAAGACTTTCAATGCCATCTCTCACAGTACTGTCTTATGTATATTGTATTAGGATGTTATATTCTGGATCAGTATAAAAAAACCTAGTAGAGTGATTGGGCTCATCAGGTAGCTATTAATGGTTCCTACTTTAACTGAAGGAAAGGAACCTCCAGAACCACAGGGGTCTATCATTGCACCTCTTTTTACTATTGTTGTCAATTATATGACAGAATGGACTGAATGCCTGCCTCCAAGTTTGCAGATACATAAAACTGGGAGGACCAGATAATACACTGCAGAAGTCATTCATTAACTTTCAAAGTATTTAAGATAATTCTGGAGAAATATGTCCACTAATAGGGATAAAGAAAGCAAGGAAGCAAAATCTAAAGTCAAGTATCCTAGTGCCATGCAAAATAGCATGATCTTGGACTGATGTGATATTGACTTATGGTGAATTTTGTTTTTAACAATTACAGCTTATGTAAAATATCTTTCAGGCTGAAAGATATGAATCAGTGTCCTTCTGAAGTGACAGAATCACCACTGTAGATACTAACATTCATTATACAGATTAGTGATGACACCTTCAATGCTTCTTACATCAGTATGGATCTTAAGCCTTTGTGGGTTTTTGTTTTGGTTTTTTAAATATCATGAAGCAGACGTTGCAGAATTTTCTCCCCTGGGGTCAACAGAAATGCGTAACCAAGTCCTGTTACTACATGGTCTTGTAGGAAGCATAGCCAAAGAAACACCAGTAAGATTTGGAGGTTCTAGACAAAATTTTTGTTAGTGTAACTATGCTAATAACAACTGTTCACCACTTGTCAAGGTTCTATTTGATGTGGAAGCATGACAACTTGTTCATTAAGAGATACAGAGCAGGAAAAAATGCCGATATAGAAGGAATGGGAAAAGCGCTTTGTGCCTTTTCAATGGATCTTCCACAAAGATCTGCCTCAGTGCTGATGAACAGGGAATCAATGACCCTGAACCAGAAGTTTTCTTCAGTACACAAGGTTTTTTTGCCTTTAATTAGTATGAAAAGGAAAGAAAGCTGAAGGAAATTAGGCCTCACAGGGCACTGATCATACTTCTGCCTTCTTTTCTTGGTCCAATGGAAGATTTACATTGATTGCAATGTTGTAGTTTAATGACTGCAACATTTCATCACTGAATAGATTTTTTTCCCTCAAATAGGACAATGTCAGTTGTGGACTGGACCTCCTTAGGGAAACTAAAGCATTGTGACCTTGATTACCTCTGTAACGTTACAACCATGCATAAAGTAATAGTAGCCATGTCTACGGTATTAAGTGGGGTTTGAACACAATTCTTATATTGTGACACAGTTCTTCAGCTATTAAAACCTCAAAATAATTGAAAAACTCTTGAGAAAAATATTAGAAGATGAGAAGAATTGGTGAAGTATATCTTGACAAATGAACAAGATATGTGAAATTGGAAAAGGATATCGTTTCTTGCTGAAAGAAACATTGTGTCTGTAGTCTTTAATAGCAGAGAACTTTCTGTTTATTTCTTGTTATCCTTCTTCATAAATAGAGCTCTCACAAATTATGACAGATCTGAGTTCCCAGATATAAATTAATATTTCTTTCAAGACCTGGAATTTCCTACTGCCATTTCTGAACCATATTCCAGAAGAAGAGAGCTTGGGAAGAAACCATGGTTGTCAAGATCTTCTTAAGGTAATGACTGTTGAAGAAGGATGATGCAAATTCAAAAACAATAGGGCAGGAAGTAGGTCCACACACATGTTCATTATCCTATTCTAAGAACGATCCTTGAACAGCATAACACTAAAATCCATTATCTTGGTTGCACTTCCAAAAGTACAAAGCCATTACAGCCAGGGGAATTCCAGGGATAATGTGGTATGAAGATAATTAACACTTTTCAGAGTGCTTGCTCTTCCCTGACATAGGGTTGTACACAGTTTCCGGGGCAGAAGCTGGAAGCAGCTTCTCTGCTGTGCCTTAATATTTTCTGTCAGAGGCCAAGAGGTTTCGGAATAAAAAGAGTGGAAGGATATAGAAGTCTGATTTTCTGATACCATATGACACTACTAGTAAATATGTGTAACCACATAATTTTATGTAATTTGTTCATATGGGTAAATACTACAATAATATTTTATACAACAGGCAGCAAAGGTGATGAGTATTTATTCACTCTAATTCAAATGGGTGAAAACTGAGAGGTAGGTTTACTTGTAAGCCCTGACACCTTCACCTGATGCACAGAATCTTTTATTTTCCCATTTTCTGCTTTTGTTTTGGAGCTTTGTTTGTTTATTTTGTTGGTTTTTTTTTTTGCTGTTGTTTTCTTTGGGGGTTTTTTTTTTTTGCTTGTTTTCTTTCTTCATTTTGGGAAATCATATAAGGTGGGAAAACCCAAACCAAAGCTTTCTACCAATAACAAAGTACCAGTTTGCAAGGAAAAAAAAAAACCTTGCTACAAATATTTCTGAGCTACCTTTAACTGGGAAAAGGAAGAATTTTCCCAGAAAATCTATATAGAGGATTTTCATTTGAAAAAAATGTCTTATGCAATGTAAAATAAGCCAAATGTAAAAATAGTAAAAAACTCTGAGAGAAAATTGGAATATGCAGGAAAGACTTCAAAAGAGCTCAAAATGCTGCTCATAGAACCAGGCCTGAAAGAAGTTGTTGAAGCAAGGTTACCCTCAGGCAATGAGTCCCAACCTGACAGAGATACAGGCAAATTAGTTGCACAAGCACTGTTCACTGAACTTAGTGTGCAGCAGAAACACTTGTATTCCAGGATGGAAAAATGTAAGTGGGAGACAGCAACAAAGATGTAGGAGACAGGGACAGATGTGGATGCTGCTAGGAAAGCTTCAGCAGCAAAGGACTAGAGGCAGCTTGTACAGTGGACACAAACTAGAAGCAGGAGCTCAAGCCCTTCATGTTCCAATTCTCTTTCCGTGGAGCCATATCTCAGTAAAATGAGTCTGTGTTGTGAAGAAGGATGCTATTACAGCAAATAACATAAGTTAACATGCCAGTTTGTGACAGAGTGCATATGACCACACCCATGGGTAAGTAAAAGGGAAAGCAGGGTATTATGGTCTTGTGTAATATCTAAGATGGAACTTACAAAATATGTTATAAAAGCCTTTTCATTACTGTTCTGTAGTAATTTTTTTTGTTAGGAAAAAATAAAATGGGGTTCTTTACATAATAATCTAAAAAGGCAAAACCCCCTCAATGTTCTAATAATTAAATTTATGAAAAATGTTTTATCCTTTGTTTTAGTCTTCACATTTAGAACACGTATAGGGATGAGAAGAACAAAGTAAGGTATCAAGATGCATCATAAACAATGACCAGTTAACAAATAACCAAAAGCAAAACATTTAGCATTTACATTGAAAAATACACCTCAAAAATACAACTACAGTTTTAGTTTTGCATCTCATGCTATAAAACAGCCCTAGCTTTGATGGGTATGCAATCATGTGAGACAATATTTTGGTAGGCAAAAATTTCATAAATACAAAAAATAACTTCCAAATAAAACCACTGTCTAAAGGAACACATAGTAAGACTATTCTTAAACTTGCTTAACTTTCAAACTACATGTGTTGTTTGTTTGCCCCTTTATGTATAGATAGGGGGCTTGCAGTGCTATGAACATACGTCAAGTTCTTGCATTTTACTGCATTTAATGTAGCTCTGACTCTTGTACCAAAGCTATTAAGCCTCTTGATCTTACAGTCTTCTGGTGTTACAATATCTGAGCAGTACATTGCAATACTAAGGAGGCATATCACTCATTTCCTTTGAGGTCTCCAGAACTCCTGCTACAGTGATGGGAATAGAGGCATAATGCTTTCATAAGCATGTAGTATGGACAATTGTCACAGTCCAGTGTGCATACAGTCAAGTATCTCTATCTTCAATGATTCTGTGTTACCTTTGTGGCTTAATAGAAATCCTTGTAGTACAAAATGTAAGGTGCCATATAACTATTCATTTTCATCTGAAACTGAGAACATGTTTTCTTCTACAGTTCAGTTTCAAGGATTTGCCTTGATTCATTTTGGTTTCTCTGATGTTATTTGCACATATTTATAGGGATGCCACTGCTGTTGTACCAAACTTACCTTGTGGACATATCATAATTAACACAAGTCAGGGTCCAATTACAAGCTAACGTGCTTTCTTCTATACTTTCCACATGGTTGATGTATACTCTCAGACAAGTCAAGTCATGCTGATGTGAAACGTGTAAAAGAAAAAAAGTATTCCGTGGGGCATTTATATATTCAATCTTTAGCATGCCTGAGTGGGATTCACTAAACCACCTACAGCTAACCTGTAGATATGCACAGCCCATTACTCTGGTTTGCTTGTGTAGTTTCTAGAAAGGACATGCACTTCTGCAGTGTCATTCACTTAAACATTCCCTGAAAGTCCATCTTTCTCTCTCCATCTTGCCAATACAGAGAAACTGGGAAGATTAGTACAGATCCAGACACTGAAGCTCTGGCTGTTTACAGTAAAGATGTTCCACCAGCTGCAACATGACTTCAGCCTATGTGAGGTAGGACCACACTCTTAAACAGCAAGGGCAGTTTGAGGCCACGCTGACTCATGCCGCATCAGCCCTCAATATTGGAGACATGAGGGCTGAAGGAAGGACCCTAAAGAATTCTCACAACTGTAACTATGCCCAGTGTAAGCAATGCTACTGCTGGGATTGTGAGTAGCATGTATCATTCAGGTTGAGTGCCAGAAACCCCACCTGTCCATGCCAGATAAAACAAAAAACTATAAAGATCAACTCCAAGTTTTGCTTCAGAATTTATCTTAAGATCTTACCTTGGTGGGGAATCACATCTGAACAGACCAGATGCAAGGTGAGTTTGGACATGAAACACTTAGAAAAATAAAAAAGTGTAAATCCACAATGTGGTGACACAACAATTATATTATTTGCATAGAGATGGACTGTACCCTTATTGTACCCTGAGTACAGCTAGATCCCAGAGACCTGGACAAGACTGGTCACCTAGAAAACAGCAAGCATTGATTCGGTGTCCCTCGCACTAGGAAGAATTAATAGTTCATACAAATGAAGGTCAAAAGATCCTATTCAAGGATACAGCAAAATGGTATCAATTGAAATAAACTATTTGAAAGCAGTATAAGGTAGTTTCTCACTTTTAACACTCTCTACAGCCAAATCATGGCCTAGAATATGTAGAGAAATCTTATTAGTACAATCTTATTCAGTGTTGCTTATGGATCATAACACAAGAACATTTTTGCAGGCTATGCAATGTGCCAAGCATAATAATGTCCTCAAATAACTGTAATGTCAGGTACTCTTACACATATCTCTTTCTAGTGGCTACCAAGCATGGACAAAAACTTTTTATACTATAACACTGTTCTTGGAGATCCTCCAGTTATGTAAATGACAGAGTGTTTTGGTTTTGGGGCAAAAACCTTGCTGTGCTTTTTTCCTACTTATGATTTGTGAATTCCATGTGGTCACATTATGCATAACTGTACAATGGCAGGAAGTGAAACAGTTCACCACCAAGTCCTCTGCAGCCACTGAATGGTTCCTTTCTTGAAGCAATTAATGCAATTTTCCCTGCTAAGGAGGGCATAATCTACAGTAAAAAGTGGAATAGCAGCTTTATGATATTATTAATTCATTTAATTTTTCCTTAATTGGAATTTTTCAGTACACAGAAGGAAGTCATCTATGAGCCATCTGTTCTTACATATTGCAGTCATTGCTAAATTATCCTGCATTTAACTTCTGTTAATAAGGTTAATATGGGAGCTTTAGCATAACACTACTGCTTCTTCTCTCATAGCACTTCTCTCTGTGCTATGTCTATTTAAGAATGGATTTCACTGCTACACAAGAGGACTTCATAGGCAGAATCAACTTCTCTTAAAGCATAAAAACCTGACACTGTTCCTTACTAAAACTTCTTGTCAGTGCTAAGTTAGAATAGCTTGTCAAGGAAGCAAAAAAACCTGATAGTTGACAATTTGAAGACTATATTAAGTAAAGTAACAAGTTTATAAAGCTAACATTCTCAATCAGTGAATTCTGAATAGAGTCAATCTACTTTTATGCCCCTAGGGCAATTTCAGCAATTAACAAATATATGAGGAAGGGTAGTACATGGGCTACAGAAGTTTTACACTACTGTGGTAGCATTAAATCACAACCAGAGCTTGGACCTAATGAAGGCAAATTTTTGTTGTCATGCGGTTTTGTAGAGGATCTTGTATACACTTGAACAAACATTCTCCAAAGTCTCAGCATTACCTTGCAGAAATACAGGGTACATAACTCTTTCGAAGTAACTAACTAAATTTTGATTTACAAACAACAACAAAAATCCCACATTTATTGTAGTGGAAGAAGCTGCTAAAATTACACAAGGTCTTAACTTCACATGCCACCCTGCACTCAGTTTTGAAATGGGAGAAATACAATGGTGGCTAAAATCTACCTTGCCTCTTCCCTCACACAGTTCTGAATACTATGACATGTCCAAAGCTACATTTGCCCTCTCTATAAAATGCATTTGAAGCTTTTTAACTACCTTAGACAGTTGACCCCTTTCCAAGACAGATGTAGATAAGAATGACAAGCATTAGGAATTGACTGTCTTCATAAAAAAACTGTTGAGATTGCTGGTATTTAAAGACACACTCCAGCATGAAAATGAATTAAAGACAGAAGTGAAATCTTAATGCTTTAAACAGCTAAGTTGCTAATGAAAAGAAACATTTATTTGCATACTTAGAATTAGAATCTCAAAAATATATTTTTACCTTTAAGGTAAGAAGATATGGGAGTCCACAAGTAAGTGAGTATTAAGCTGGGGAAGGGTTAAGGTTAGGCATAGGATTAGGCATTTTAAATTTGGGTTGAGTTTATTTGGGTGAAGAAGAGATGAGATAGAGCCCTTGAAGAAACACGTGCTGTTCCTATCACTATAATATATTCTAAATATATTTTACTCTAAATTTTATTAGCATCCAAACCAAACCATTCTACATGGAGAGGTCATTAAAAGGAAGGAAGGAAGGAAGGAAGGAAGGAAGGAAGGAAAGAAGGAAAGAAAGAAGGAAAGAAAGAAAGAAGGAAAGAAGGAAAGAAAGAAAGAAAGAAAGAAAGAAAGAAAGAAAGAAAGAAAGAAAGAAAGAAAGAAAGAAAGAAAGAAAGAAAGAAAGAAAGAAAGAAAGAAAGAAAGAAAGAAAGAAAGAGAGAAAGAAAGAAAGAAAGAAAGAAAGAAAGAAAGAAAGAAAGAAAGAAAGAAAGAAAGGAAAGAAAGGAAGAAAGAAAGGGAAAGAAAGAAAGAAAGAAAGAAAGAAAGAAAGAAAGAAAGAAAGAAAGAAAGAAAGAAAGAAAGAAAGAAAGAAAGAAAGAAAGAAAGAAAGAAAGAAAGAAAGAAAGAAAGAAAGAAAGAAAGAAAGAAAGAAAGAAAGAAAGAAAGAAAGAAAGAAAGAAAGAAAGAAAGAAAGGAAAGAAAGGAAGGAAAGAAAGGAAGAAAGAAAGGGAAAGAAAGAAAGAAAGGGAAAGAAAGAAAGAAAGGAAGAAAGGAAGAAAGGAAGGAAGGAAAGGAAGGAAAGGAAGGAAAGGAAGGAAAGAAAGAAAGGAAAGGAAGGAAAGGAAGGAAGAAAGGAAGGAAGGAAGGAAGGAAGGAAGAAAGAAAGAAAAGAAAGAAAGAAAGAAAGAAAGAAACAAAGAAAGAAAGATAAAGAAAGAAAGAAAGAAAAGAAAGATAAAGAAAGAAAGAAAAGAAAGATAAAGAAAGAAAGAAAAGAAAGATAAAGAAAGAAAGAAAGATAAAGAAAGAAAGAAAAGAAAGATAAAGAAAGATAAGGAAAGAAAGAGAAAGAGAAAGAAAAATAGTCCCCAAAATTCCCCCACAAACAAACAAACATAAAAAACCCCAACCCCCCCCAAAAAACGAACAACCCCCTCCCCCACACAAACAATAAAACCCCAGCAACAGAATAACCTACAGCCTGCTTATGGCAAATTTACTTGTAATAGAAGGTGGCTTGTTCAAGTATCCTTATTAAAGGGGCAGGTAGAAGTGGGGCTTAAGTATTCTATTTATAAGCTCCTTTTTGATTTCCATGTCATCTTTGTTCAGGTTACTTAGCTGAAGATACTGCTTTTGTTTCTATCATATCTGGAAAGTCAATCCAACAGATTAAATTAAACCTTCGTTCTTTCTGTCATCTCACACATCATAAAACTAAAAAATATTTCAGAAAGTGCATGTTGTTTCTGCTATCTGCTGGTAGTGATGGATGAAACAGAAAAGAATAGAGCTTGATTTAATCAGATAGCTTAACCTTGCAGGGAGAAGAAAGAAACCTGTATAACATATTCGTGTGTATATTTTATTTTCAGACATATGCGTCCATGCAAAAGTATATATTCTAGACATACAGGTCTATCGTGTCTCACTTTTTATATTATAGTGACTATATAGAAAAGGCACAGTTTATTGTATTTCGTGTATAAGTCTATCGATGTTTCATTCAGATGATATTTTGTTAATCTTGAATTACACAAACTATATTTCTGGCCCAAAAGAGTCCAGAGAAAACATTACAAAGGGAGAGGGAGAGCTAAACATTCTTCTTTTCAAACAAGGCACATGTCACAAACATTAAACAAGAGGGATTTCTCATTTCTTCAGCATGTTTTCTGTATTCTGTATCAAGCTAACTGTTTCATTTCAACAAAAACACTTGTGTTTTCACAGTTTCACCTTCACCTTCTCATTCCATTAAACATGATGGTCCAAATCCTGTGAACACTCATAGACAAATTAGTTTGAAAATTATGTATTAAAATTAAACATATATAGAAATATTTTCATAGTAATATATTCTAAGTCACACTATCAAAACAATCACAATATTTGTTGCTTATTTTTCTTTTGAAAAGTTGCTTGACTGTCTGTCTCACTAAATATATTGCATAGATCTAAGCCCTGAGATTCACAGAAAAGTGCATACTGTGTGCTTCCTTCATTGATTTGAAATGGGAAGGGGATTGCATCATGAACAGGCTGTTTCAATTATATTTTGATATTTTTTGCCATTTGAAAGATAGCATGTTACAAATCATGTCAGAATATTTTTCCTACTGGACTTCTATATCTATCCAACAGTCAAAATACTATTTGTGAAGCGTGAACATTTTAATAACTATTCTTCTGGTTTTGTGAGCTAGTTGACACTGTATAATAGCAGAAAAATGAAACTGTGTTGAAGATTTATCAGAACAAAACACTGGAAATGATGAATCACAAGTAATGAAGCAGGAGCTAAAGAAGAAAAAATGTGCAAGTTTTGCTTGATTGAAGAAATGCTAATGCATTTTGGTATGTAAGTTGTGACACCCTGATACATATGTACAGATACAGCAGTATTTTATAATCAAAATAATGGACTAGGAAACAATCCCTGGAAACAAAATTTGAAGACCTTAGTATCTGTGTGGTATTAACCAGATTAGTGCAGGCACACAGTGAATGCCTGGGGTCACAGAAAGGTCAGTTTAGGAATAAGAATTGCACACCAGGCCTGGGTGTGAGCACTGCAACATACATATTGAAAGCGTGGCCAGCAGAGAAAAAGAGGAGAAGGAAGAATATAACTTTACTATGGAAGTTTAGGATTCGGTGGGAATTCATAAATCGGGGAGTTGCAATTGCTGTAAGCTGATTGCCTAACTCTAAAGTACTGTGCAGCTTTTTGTTCCTCTGCTACCAAACACCCTTTGAAATTGAAGATCGGGGTCAGAGCTACAGAGGACAGACTAGAGGGGTAAGTGTCTAGCCCTGGGCAGGAGACTGTACTCAACATGAATTAAATTCATACACCTCCTTATGCATTCAGAAGAAAAGTATTCTGATACTCCACTGTTTTATATAATATTTAGCATGTGCTAAGAAAGTGCAAAAGATCTAAGGGGAAAGAACTCCATATATTAGCATTTTAAATCCACTTTTATATGACATAGACTATCTTCTGAGCACATATTCTGAGCCAAATATTATGAGACTGTTTTAATGGATTGTATGGTCATCTTCTTATTTTGGGCCCTTATTTTGAACTGAACATAACAGTGAACAGGACTGACAGCTTAATACATACGAAGAAAATACACAGGCCAAGTACGCATTTCTCTTATTTCTGAGAAATGGGGTCACAAAAATCATCAGATGGGTGTAACACATCCCCTAAGAGTAAAGGCTGAGAGAGTTGAGGTTGTCTAGCCTAGAGAAGAGATTTCAGGGAGACCTTATTGCAGCCTTACAATAGCTAAAGGGGACTTACAAGAAATGGTGACACTTTTTAGTAGGGCCTTTGCAATAGTACATAGAGTAATGGTTTTAAACTAAAAATAGGTATATTGACTAGATATAAGGAAGATATTTTTTACAATGAAGGTAGTGAAACACTGGAACAGGTTGCTCAAAGAGGTGGTAGCTGCCCCATCCCTGAAAACATTCAAGGTCAGGCTCGATGGGGTTTTGAGTAACCTGGTCTAGTTGAAGATGTCTCAGCTTATTGAGGGGGAGTTGCACTAGATGAACTTTAAATGTCCCTTCCAACCCAAACCATTCTATGATTCCATGATTCTGTGAAATATGAAGGCTGTATCAACTGTATTTTTCCTTTCCAAAGAATACAGTTTCTACTACCAAAACCTCTTTTCCTTAAAACTACCTTAGAACACTTTTTCATCTTCTGGTTTAAAACACATCTTACAGTTCTAAATAATGTCATCTCACCTTTTCCCAAATACAGAAGTATTCCAAATCTTCTCTTCCATAAGAGATCAAATAGAAAAGCAATTTTATAGGATGGATGAAGTGAGCCGCTTTCCCAGCAGTGCAATCCAGCATTCATCAGTCATTGCTGCAGCTGCCACTGGATCTAATGTTCATGAGGCAGGAGAGTTCAGAATTGTGCGGCTGCTGAATCTGAAACTTCATTGTTGGTTGTAGGTACTGACTGAAACTGAACTGTGTGAAATTCTAAGAATAGCTTCCCCAAAAATCCAAAATTTATTAAAATATCACTGGTCATAAGTTTTGCTAGGGGATAGAATTAAAAGGGAACAAGTATTATTTTAATTAAAAGCCACAAATAATGTTCTGAATTCAATTATTTACCTGTGAACTGAAGAACATGCCCCTAATCTTTATTGTGAGACTTGAGGTACTTACATATGCTGCAGTGCACATGGGCTCCAAGAGCAGTCTTTTTGTATTAGGAAAACATCATAAACCACAGAATAATAGAATTGTTTATGTAGGAAAAGACCTTTAAGATCATCAAGCCCACCTCTAAGCAACATCAGTAAGTGCCACATCTACAAGTCTTTTGAACACTTCCAGGGATAGTGATTCAACCACTTATCCAGGCAGCCTGTTCTAACGATTGACAACCCTTTTGCTGACAAAATCTCTTAATATCCAGTCTAAACCTTTTTTCGTTCAACTTTAAGCCATTTCCTTTTGTCTTCTCACTTGTTACTTGGCAGAAGAGACCAACACCTGCCTCACTGTAACCTCCTTTCAAGTAGTTGTATTGTGATAAAGTCTCTCCTGAGACTCCTCCAGGCTAAACAACAGTTCCCTCAGCTGCAATTTGTAAGACCTGTTCTCTAGACCCTTCACCAGCTTTGCTTTCCTTCTTTGGATGTGCTCCAGCACCTTCATGTATTTGTTTGTAGTGAGTGGCCCAAAACTGAACATAACATTCGAGGTGTGGCCTCACCAGTACAGGTGGACGATTGCTTGTTTAGTCCTGCTGGCCACACAATTTCTGATATAGTATCACATGGTACCATCTAGTGAGGTATCTGAAAGCAATTTTACAATAAGGAGCTAGGCATAAGGGGCTAGGCTTCTCACATCTACTGATGGAGAAAAAATTTCCTATTCTACCATTGGAAATGCTGAAGTACAGAATAGCTAAGCAGAACATTTTCCAAAATGATCCTTACTGTTTACGGTTTTCACATGTTTGACCCTAAAATAAACTTGGAAAAGTATCATAAAAGTGACAAAATCTTCTAGGAGAGATGTTTCTGGTACTGAAAAACTTGGGGAGAAAGTTGTAATGCTTTCTACTGGTCAGATAAGCTTTTCTCACATGAAAAGTGTAAATCTGTGTTCTGATGATTTGCTGACTTCAGTTTATGCAGAAGAAGGTTGTTTGGATTACTATATTTATCCATTTAGATGTTTCTAAATTGGAAAGGCATTGTTTTAACAGATAGATCACTTGGTGGATAAGGAACTGGCTAGAGGTCATATTCAGAGAGTTGTGGTCAATGGCTCAATGTCCAAGTGGAGACTGGTGACATGTGGTGTCCCTCAGGGGTTGGTTTTGGGACGAGCGCTATTTAGCATCTTTCTCAGCAGCATGAACAGTGGGATTGAGTGCACCCTCAGCAAGTTTGCTGACAATACTGAGCTGTGTGGTGTATTTAACACACTGGAGGGAAGGGATGCCATCCAGGAGGAAGTGGACAAGCTCAAGAGGCTGACCAGTGCAAACTTCATGAATTTCAACAAGGTCAGTGCAAAGTCCTGCACATGGGTCAAGGCAATCCCAAGCACAAATACAGGCTGGACAGAGGCTGGATTGAGAGCAGCCCTGAGGAGGAGGACTGGGGGTGTTGATTGAAAAGAAGCTCAACATGGCCCAGCAATGTTTTCTTACAGCCCAGAAAGCACCATAGGCTAGGCTGCATCAAAAGGAGCATGGCCAGCAGACTGCAGGATGATTGAGCAGATTGAGCAGATTGAGCAGATTCTCCCCTTCTACTCCACTCTCATGAGACCCCACCTGCAGTAATGCATTCAGCTCTGAGGCCTCCAACACAAGAGTGATATGAAACTAATTGAGTGAGTCCAGAGGAGGGCCAAGAAGATGATCACAAGGCTAGAGCATCTCTCCTATGAAGACAGGCTGAAAGAGTTGGGCTTGTTCAACCAGAAGAGAAAGTTCTGTGGAGACCTGGTCAACTGCACCTTATAACAGTCTTCCAATACCTAAAGAGCACCTGCAGGAAATCTGGAGAGACTTTTTACAGGGCATGTAGTGATAGGACAAGGGGGAATGGCTTTGAACTGAAAGGGGGGAGATATTGATTAGACGTTAGGCAGAAAATCTTTAATATGAGGGTGGTGAGACAATGGAACTGCTTGTACTCTGGTTTTATGTGAACAAACTGTTTATTCCTTCACTATTGAAAGGAAAAAGTATTAATCAATTCTTTTTATGCCTGTTCAAAGCTGTGGCTTCTGTACTTCATATTGTTAAAGTCCTACACTGAACAAAGATTTTACTTTCTTTCTTAGATTTTAATTTTATTCTCCAGTAGGTTTTATTTTGCTTCATAAAGCTTTATACACTACCCATAAGAAAACTCCTATTTAACTAAAAAGTATTATAACCCTTCATTTTACTAATGAGTAACTGAAATGGAGACATCCTCAGGAACTTCCAGAAAGTTATGCACAATGTTCCTGTCAAAGAACAGGATGAAAGCCAGATGTCCATGAAACCATGAAAGTCATCTTTACCTTGCAACTAGTCTTTGTATTATTCCCTGAACACTATATAACTATGTCAGTGCAAGAAACAGTAAATATCATTCTGTTTCATAGGACATCATTCAGACATTACAGAGTATAAATCACAATACTCCATACCATGGTGATTCACCGTGCAGCTTAGACTTCACATCGAGTGCGTTCAGTGAGCAAGGAAGTGATCCCACCGAAATAATATACTGTTGCTGCATAATTAAGAATGCTACTGCAATCCATATACCACAAGTGATTACATAAAATAACCCAAAGAGCTTAAGTTTTGATATTTTCTGTCTTTTTGATGATTCATTTGGGTTATGTCTAAATATTACAATGAAGCAGTATGTTAGACATCCTCAAGCAGGTAAGTTTACAATTACTTGAAGCAGCATAGCCTCTGAAGCATGGCACTGCACCTGGGCAATTAGCTCAAGCATAACCTCAGTCTTAAGCAGCTTTATTGCTTCCAGTTACAGAGTTAGCTCATTTAGTGCCTGTTTAGGAATTGCTCTGACAAGTACATGTTTACATTTTGTTCTGTGAGAGGAAGGGAAGAAGAGGAAGAAGAGGAAAGAAGGCTCCTTTGTGTCAAGCCTGAAGTAGTCAGGTACTCTCACGTCCCTCTACAAAATTTGTAGGGAATTGGGACATCCCCAAAGCCCCCTCTCCTCAGCAATTCCTATCCCACCATTTCCTGTTGCAGCTGAAATTCCACCGAACCTTGCTGTGTGCGCAAATGCACATCTAGCAGAATCCTGAAACACCATGTATTCGATGGAAATTTCCTGTCAGTTTATATATGCTGTCAGAGCCAGCTATAATAAAGAAACCACAAGTTATTTGCTTTAATCTTCAACAGAACACCAGGGTTTTGGCAGGAGATACTTTCATCAGAAAGTTTATAACCACCAGTTGTGGATGTTTTCAACTAACAGGCATACATCAAAGGTAAATACAGTTTAATTATAGCATGTGTGTTTATTCTTTCCTAATGAATTTGATTTTCACTAAACATATTTAGTAATCAGGGAAAAAAAAATATTCCCCTAATTTGCATCATCAACTTACAATTAATTCAGTTAGCTCTCAGCCTTGCTCATTTTCTGGAAAATATTTTCCCAAAGTAGTCTCATGCATACCTTACTTTTTCAGAATAAAACACTGGGGTAAGCAGCTGACATTGAATGTGCTTATTAAGCAATATACTTTAAAACATTTTTTGCAAGGATAGATTGTCTTTTCAAATATCAAAGCTCTAATCTTGTCCAGCAGTTAAGCTGCTGCTTTTCCATCTACCGCTACAAAACTCCACCTAAAGAACATTTAATTATATATATATATAAAAATATTCTGAAAATGCGATGTTATGGGAAAATTACTTAAAATCCTAGATAAAAAAACACTTGAATTTCACATTAGAGTTGCCATACTGACCATTCACTTTCTTCCTTACGTTTCCAAAAGAAACAAATTGCAGTATTCACTTGTAGGATGACGCAAACAATGCTGCATTCTGTGCCTACTCAATTATCCTTTTGTCCCCTTTTAAGGCAAAAGCCAAAGAAATTGAGCCATACAAAAATAAGGGAAACTTTCAATCAGCAAAATAATTTGCCAAAGACTACAGTGTAGTCAGATCAGTTACTACTTCTCAGAGAACTGAAATCTTCAGTAATGTTATTTAGGTTTTAACATTATTGAAAAAGCTCAATTCATCCTTTTTGTTGGGTGGGCCAAGTGAGCTATTTTAACAGAGCTGAGTCATCTGCTCTGGGCCTGAAGCTTGCTGCCCTAATCAGTGTGTATATTTTACTAAGATTTTAAAATTATAATAATTTACATTGTAATTTTAGACAGGAAGGGACAATCTTGCTCATCAAATCAAGTCCCTGCTATCATGAACAGACATGATGTATCTTCCCATCCATCTACTCATGTCTTAACTGCTTAGGTACTACTTGTCTCATCAGAAATGCATTTCAGAATCTATTAATATTAGAAACCATATTGCTATTTCCAGGTAAAACTTATTCAGGGCCAGTTAAGAATGTTGACAACCAATTACAACATCTCCTTTGTCTTCCCAGTCTTTAAAACATCTGATGTTTTTATGTCAAAGTATCCTACATTCAGTCTTTGTTTTCCTAGCCTGAACAATCCAATGTCTTTCAGCATCTCCTCTTCTCCTTCCCCTGATCATCCTATTAAACTTTCCTTGTACTTGTTCCAATCTGAATTCTTTCACGAACAAAATTTGATTCTCAGCAATAAGTTTCACTGATTTGTTACGGTTTGGGCCCCTGTCGTACTCTTCATAACCCTCTGAGATGAGGATACTAAATGCTTAATTAATAGAGCCCCTTCTCTGATTTTTTTTAGTAATTTCTTTGATGATACTTGTAATTCCACATGCTACCTTTTCAGCTGGTTTCGTGATTCCCTAAATGTTAATTGATAAATACAGCATTAAGACTCACACCTATCTTGAAAGGTGCTTCTAACCCAGGCAGTACAAAAAGAGAAGCTCGGGAGAGGAAAATAAACACTTCAAGGTGATATTTAAGGGAGCTGAAAGCTGAAGAATAAGAGCTAGCCATTGAACAACACACACAATTTATGAAAATTATCTGAAATTATGAAAATGTTGCCTGTGTACATCCCATTTACAGATTTCTGCAAGCTTTTCTCCAAAGCAGAAGTACAACATCTGCATTAACAGTAGCAGGTGGTTTCTGGGAGAAGGGCCAGGCACAGAGACTTGCAAACAGACTGAAAATAAAAGTAGGAGGCAGTCACTTTAGTGTAGCAAAATACGCTCTCATGTTTGTTTTTATAAGTACAGGCATCTAACTTTTTTCAGCTGGATCACAGATGGCCTCCCTAAAACAGCTTTAAATCAATGTATTGGTTAAGAGGTTCAATGTCTTAGGAGGGTAGAAGTGCCTGAAGGTTCGGAAGGCAAGATCCACAGAGTAATTGCAAAGTGGTGCAGCCAAGAATCTTACAGCACCCTACACTCTCACCAACACATCTTTCCTCTAATAACCTCTATCTTCAAAACATTTATGAAGCCCAGCAAAGCAGAAAAGGGTATTAGTCTCTCAATAGACTGCCATTCAAAGGTTGCGCGCCACTTTGAAAACCTAAGTGGTAGAATTCTAGAGTTTTAACCTTTTTTTCTTTTTTTTTTTTTTTTTGTAATGTAATGTATAATTGCACTGCTTTTTTGGAAAACAGCTCCAGTATTATGTACATCTTCATTAACCACATATTATAAATTTAAAATTTATAATGTCACATTGTATGAAATATAGGCTGTACAATCCTGCTGTTTATAAATCTAGTTAGCGTCCACTCATGCTCTCAAATGCCTGTGAGTCTCAGAATGAATCTATGCTTTACTGATAGGAAGAATTCTTATTTTTCTAACTTGCAGACCTTGGGAATCACATGATCTGCACATTGTTTATTTTTATAGGGTAAGTTGCTTTTGTTTCCCAAAGTAGTGTCTGTCCAAATCAGGAAAAAAAAAATAATAAAGAAAAATAAAGAAAAGAAAAAAAGGTGCATTCTATTAGCTCTTTTTATTTAATAAAAATTTAAAGCTAAAAGCTGCTTAGCCACAAGGGAAGCAACACAGAGCAGCGGTAAAGCCAGTAGCATCTATTTTTAAATCTGTCTTATTTCTGTAATGCTGATGACTGAACTCAAGCTTTAAGTAACACTTCCCCTTGTGACCAGGGTGCTTTCAATGTTTCCATTTTATTAAAAGAGCTAAATTGAGGGTATTCCATGAGTCTAATTTGGAGTTCAGTTGTTGTGGTTTTTAAATTAAAAATAAAAGTCAGAAGTGGTCTAGTCATCAGGGAGGCAGCACATGACTTTGGGGATAACCCATATGTGCTGGGACTACAAAATGCTTAGGTAACATCCATGATGTAGGAATTGTTTGAGTATGAAAACATGTCAGAAGGTGAGTGTATGTGTGGCAGTAAATAACAGGGTTTATATCTTTGTTTTTTCAGTTGTTATTTAAAAATACTTTTTTTTTTAAAATGTCATTAACAGTACAGTTTTAAGGTGTAACTGAAATATATTTGCTCTCATCTGATTTGCTTTCTTCCTCTGCTTAGAAATATGTAAAATATATTTTCCTTGCAACAGTTTGAAACTAGCCAAAAAAACATGTTCTCAAAGCTTCATAGACACATATAATTCTGTACTAGAAGTATTAGTTTAGGAGGTAAAAAGAAGGTGTAAGTAACATCCTGTAATTTCAAAATAGCTCCTTGCAACAGGGGACATTGCAATGGCTCTAGGCTTCATCTCACACACTGTTTCTGAGCCAGAGGACAAAGAAACAGATTGCAGCCTCACCAAGGAGGTATTGGGCATAACAGTAACTGTGTGGGGCAGTTATATAGATCCTGTTGAAGTTCAAGAAAACATGCATTTGAGAAGTAAGCAATAACTGAATTATTTTACTTTTTATCACTCACATTTAATGTCTGTCATCAAATGTACAACGCAGGCAGTGAAAATTTTGTTATAAGCAGTTGTTTCTAATAGATGCATTTCCCTCATATATCAATTCATTGGTATTTGAAATAGCATACTAAGAAGAAGATGCAAGCACATTCTGTTAGACACAGGGGTGACACGACTTAATTTCATTGCTGTCAGGAGATATCTTGATGGGTATATATTGTGTGTTATCATGAGTTACCACAGCTGCAAGGAATTATGTCTTCTACTCATAATGGCATAATAGAATACCATAACTTGTCACAAGATTTCAAGTCAGCTATGGAATTAACCTATTTCATCACTGAAAAAAAGGTCCTTACTTTTTCCCCCCCCCCCCCCCCCCCCTTTTTTTACTAGAACCTTGGTGCTCTTGTAAATAGGAATTTTGAAAGTTTCAAGGAACTGTGGGACAGCTTCATTTCTTGAATAAACTTGTAAAACTCACCCATCATATTCTGAGTTCACAGATAATGTGAATCCTATCACAATTTTATGGAAAATTAGCAATTAATATCATAAGCCAATAGCAACTAAAAGAGTAAAATCTATCCTCTGGCCTATGTTCCATTCACTACATGGAGCTATAATGTCCATGTTTCCTGCAGTATCTTCTGGAGGCCATCAAAATCCACCCCACTGAAGAATGACTTTTAAAGAAGTCCTGACAAGATCATGCCCATCTTTAATATATAGTTCTTCATACTCTTTTAAGATGTAACAGAACAGGATAAATATATATATATAAAAAAAAGATACTTTTCGTTCCTGGTGAATTTTATGCCCACTTAGAAAACTAACTTACCTCAGCAAAGAGCCAGAGGTGTGCTACAGTACACTTCAGGAAGGCCCTAGAAGGTACCCAAGGGATGGAAAGAGCACAGCTGCCTCCTCCAGTGGAAGCAAGTTAGTGGGCTGCGTCATCTTAGCTTGCCTAATCAAGGTTCATTTAAAACAGAAGTAATTTTTGAAGTTGGATAGACCCAAATTGCTACAGACCAGCAGGTAAGAAACTGAAAATTCTGTATTAGCCATAGCTAAAAGGTGCAACATTGAAATTCCAGCATTGAAGAGGGACACCAGATACTACTTCAGTGAAGTCCCCAAATCAAAAGAGTATTTGAAAACCACTAAAGAATAAAGGCTGCTGACCATTTAAAAGTACCCAGGCATTTAAGGACATGAAACAGTTGGTCTTACTGTGAAAAGCAAGTTAAAAATATTGACATTAACAAAGAAATAGCTCATTCACCTCCTCCTATGTATTTTTTAAGTAATTTGGCAGCAATAGCCCTGTTTCATCTGTTTTGAACTATAGTTGCAGTTTCACCACATTCATGGCTGTACAGTGCAGATCAGATCCAAAGTCAGTGTTTACAGCATACTGCTAAATTGCTGTAACAATGTAGCATGTACATCAAATAGGAGGAACAGAGTATCTTGCATAAGACCACATTGAGGCAAAAGAGCAGTCATCAGCTACTACCCTCTGGTTCTTTCCTGAGAGAAAAGAATAGCTCACTCAAGTGCCTCTTTATGATTCTTGCCAGGGTTTCCAGCAAGGTCAACAAAGCTTCATGGTCAATGGTTAGAGAGAGAGTGAAAGGATTAGTAAAAGCATTTAATATTTGTCCAGTGATGACAGCAGATCACTGAGCAATAAGATTTCCTTTCTTATTATCAGGGTCACGTAGAAGAACTATTCCTGCTGAAGTTGCAGGAATTAAACTTATAAAGTAGGCTTTGCTAAATTTAGGGGAGAAGCTAGATTTGATTTTAATTGTTTAGCAAACCCCTAGAGCTATAGTTCATAAATTAAAAGGTTTTGTGAGCACAAACATAAATTGAGTTATATGTGCTTTCTGAAATGTACTGTCATTTGGTTCTGGAAAAGATTAATGTTCCTGTGATTCCTTTGTATGCATGTCTGAATTCTCTGCTTGTCCCTGTGGGTTCTGTTTAGTGGCATTTAGGTTCTCTGATGGAACAGATGACTTTTTACAGCTGACAGTGTTGGAACAGGGATCAGGAAAAAGCTTATTCCTCTGACCCTCCCCAGTCTGGATGAGGAACTAAAACGGGATATGGATAGAAACTGCTATTTAATGTTTTCATCCTGTTGATAAAATCAGGCTTATTTTCTCTGATGAGAGGGGGCTAAGCCTTGCCAGAATCTTCCTAAAGCCTGCTGAAGGCACAAATCTCCCTGCTGGATTTTGTTTCATTTCTGTGTTTAACAGATAGAATAATAATATTTCTGGGGAAGGGGACATGCAGAGGCAGAAAAATATTGCTTATGGAGGTGCTGGTGGAGAACACACACCTGATCATTTTCCCAACCGTCCGTTTATAACCTAGGGCTTGCTTCAAACTCATCACAGGAACTATGATTCTATAACTGAAGCTACCAGCTGCCTAGTAGCAAATATTAATAGAAAAACTATAAAGGTCTCTTTTACCAACCAGTATGTCATAAACCAAAATATACTAGTAGGGTAGTTCCCAGTACTAAGTATTATGTAGAAATCATAGAATCGTAGGATAGTTAAGGTTGGAAAGGACCTTAAGATCATCTATTTCCAACCCCCCTGCCATGGGCAGGGACACCTCACACTAGACCATGTCACCCATGGCTCTATCCAGCCCTGCCTTGAATGCTGTCAGGGATGGAGCACTCACAACTTCCCTGGGAAGCCCATTCCAGTGCCTCACCACCCTAACTATAAAGAACTTCTTCCTTATATCCAATCTAAACTTCCCCTGTTTAAATTTTAACCCATTACCCCTTGTCCTACCACTTTATCCACCAAGTGGTCCATCTGCCAAATTGACGTCTCTCCAATTCAGAGACAAATATAGGGTATGTGTCTCCAAGTTTCTATTCAATGGATTTACACCATGTAAAGAAGACCCTTAGTTTTGCGCTGTTTGCAGCGTGTTGAAGTGCCTTACTTCCAGCAGAAATCAATCAATTTTAAGAAAGCAAGATGCAAGTCATCCGAACTGCCAAGAGGCTTAATAATAGAGCATTGCTCTTTTCACTGGTAATAACAATACTCCCCAAACCTTAGAGTTAAACTGTATTACACATATGTCCCAATATGTACTTTTTCTGACACTTGAAGTGGTTAACATCTATGGTTAAGCACATAGGTTCCAGTCAGTAACTGAGACAACACCTCTGAACTGCATTTTAAAGGCAGATTTTGATTATAAATGCTGGATAGATATAATCTATTGTTAACTTTGGAATTTTTGGAAGACATTTTGTTAAATTCAATGCATCAATAACAAAATGAGTTACAACCTAATTAAATGCAGTACTAAACAAATTCTCACTGAGATCTGAGCCTCATGTCACATGGCATACTAGACTGGAAAATAGAGTGGGCATATAGACTGGAGAGTAGAGCTGTCCCTGACAGCAGCCACAAGATCATAACTAATTGCCAGTTCAGAACCATCAAGAAACTCAATAGTGTTTTATAAAATGGATTAAGCAAACCACACAAAATCTCCATTTAGACATCATCTTTCACAATTAAAGTTTTTTAATTCACTAAAGTTTAATATATTTTAATTAATTTTGCATGTGAATGTTCAAAGAGAGCTTGAGCATAGTTAGCTGATTTATTTTTAAGATGAATCTTTAGTTGAATTCAGATCCTGAATGTCCCTCTGTCTCACTCTAAAATGTCTTAAATAAGCAACAGCTTTAAACTGCAGTTTGACAAGGACAGGAAACAGTTTTCAGCAGCTCCCTTTCACTTCTCTCATTTGTATGTGGTGCTGATGAGTTGTTCCTATACTCTCCTTTTCCCAAACACAAGCAGATTTACTTGATTTCTCCATAGGGTATCAGTCAAAGCCCATTGAAGCAGACTTTTTCTTTTTTTTTTTTTTTTCTTTTTGTCCTGTAGTGCTGCACCTGAAGTATTCCAGCATTCTTCAGAGGTGAGCTAAAGTTCGTGCCTTATTTTATTATTATTTAGCTTGAACCGCTTCACCCCTTCCCAAGATTCCGCTTGTATAAAAATGTGCTGAAGTAGTAAGAATGTACCCTTTTCCCCATTCATTTATGAAAAAAAGAACAAATCAAAACAAGAACATTATGTAGATCATGATACATGCATTTCATGTATTTCACTTTCACTTCAGTCAGAGAGCCCGGGAAAACAAAACAAAACAGCAATCTCCTTTCAGATGCAAAAAAGAGATATTGATGTTGAAAAATGTAAAAGGAGGGATATTTCATATACTCTGTGAAAAGGAACAAACTTTGCAAGTTAAAAACCAAAACAGCCAGTGTGATTTTTATGTAGAACATGCAGTTTTAATTCCTATATGAGCAATGATGATAACTTTCAGGTTTTTTCTCAGACACTATAAGGTGATTATCATTACAAGCAATGTTTATCATTGATTCCCTGACTGGTAGAGAAGGGCAGGTGCGCACATTTCTGGCCAGATGACTTTGTAGGTGAATCTCCTATTTATTTATTTATTCATTCATTTATTTATTAAGGAGTCTATTTCTTTTAGGAGTATTCTCTTCTGTGATATCCTGACTTTAACTCTAGATCAACCGCTGCAGCCTGAATGTACTTACAGTGAAAGCTGTGTGAGAATGCTCCCTGGGCTTCTGGGAATGCCAGATTGATTTCTGCTGCTAGTGTTTAGCAGAGCAGTAGGTTACTACAAAAAGTGATTTTGAGATACGATCTCAAGTCAAAATCTATAGCTGTAGGGAGTGATACTTTGAACTGGGTATATTTTCCCTGCATTTTGAGACCCTTGAATTGCCATCAATAGTCAGAAAGCACGTCCTCCTAAAGTAATCCTATGGTGTTTACACTAAGTAGAAGGGGAAACCCAATTCAGTCCAGGTATTAACTTAAACATTGTAATATTTTAATTTTTTTAGGTATTATTTACTGAAACCTAGGGTAAGAGAATGCAGTGAACAGAAAATACCAAGGAAAGGACAAAACTCCATTTGACAAATCAGGTCAGTAAGGCTTAAGATGTTGAAAAGACTTAATTTTTTAAGACAACCTTTTTTTTCCATCATGCTGCAACATAACCTTTTCTTTCTTTCTCTTCCATCCCACTCAAGATGCTATACTTTAGGATCAGTTCACTCTGCTGAAAACCTATTGTAAAAATGTCAGGGTTCATATAGCTCATTGCTATTGATGACCTTGTAGTACTCTTTGCTCTTACATCAATTCCTTTAATTTCACCTTCCATTAATCATACCTATTACTTTCTAGTTACAATACATTTATTACACTGTCGTTGGATTTTTTTTTTCTTTCCTGTAAAGCTTCCTTCTCTTCTGTTTTTATTGGGTTTTCTAGCCTTTTTCATAATTTCATTTTTTCTCTTTTCTACTATTTACTCTTTTTATCTTATGCACATTTATATTTTCGTATAGACACTGCCTGTAACAATTAATTTCTTTACAATTTTTGTAAAACTCATGTATGTTCAGTAAGTCTCCTTATAACATGTCATTGATCTTTGAAATGTTATTACTATATAAACTATACTTTATCTTGCTTTACTTCTTTTAATATAGAATCCCCAATAAGAAGCAGTCTTACTTGTCATATTTGACACACTCCCAATTTAGCCCTCTCTTTCTAACTAATTTTTATCTTTCCCATACTGATGCCTATGTAATATGTACGTATTACCTGTATCTATGTGTAATATGAATGTATTACGTGTACATTCTCAAAGTCAGCTTTTACTCTTGAGGAAAATCTTAACATTTGGGGCCTTTCTTTTCTAGCTAACTTAAAACACTTTTCCGAAAGTGGATTCTGTTAAACATCTTGGGTTTTTTTATAAATTCTTTCACAAACATGTTTTTTTCCTAGAGATTAAAATATTAAAACAGTGGTTTTCTTAGACTTTAAAATGGTATTTGTTTCTTCATTTCTAACTATCACTCCCCTCCTTAAATACCATAACTTGACATTTTCGTGCCTTTTTAGTAATTATCATATCTCTGCTTTTTAGCTAAACACAGTTAAGTTTTTGCTCATAACATTCTGGTAAATGATGATTTATTTGTTTTTGTTCTCAATATCTGAAATAAAATTATACATTTCTATGAATTTCTTAAGTATATAACTAATATTTCTTCTTTAAGATGAAATTGAATTAATGGATATCTATCACTGGAAAAGTTTCAGTTAAAAAAAACCCCAAAACTACAGAGCTGGGAGTGAAATATAGATGTTTATGAATTTCTTCTTATGTCATCATAATTTAAAGAATACCTTACCTGATTTACATCCTATTTTTAGAAAAGCTTTTAAGCAACCACAAATTTATCTGAACGTTGAGGACTCAAAATAGGAAGAAACTATAAGTGGAATTGCAAATATGCTCTGCAATTGCCTTGTATAATAATCCAAACATTTAAACTATTTTCGTTTTATACTTATGATGGTTATAATCTCCCTTGAGCAATATATAGCTATTTTCCCTCCTAAATATCAGAGTAAGATTTTAATCATAATTACATAAAAACCCCTACTGTACTATATAACTTATTTTCCGTTCTGGAACTGAGAATTCCTTTTTGATGTTGGTACTGTGACCTATAAATCTATCACCTAGAAAGTACTTTGCAAATGTTTTCTTCCTTCATATAGTCACTGTTTTTAAATCAATTTGAATCTGTTGTTTAATGAATAATATAAGGAACTTTTCTAGTTAAAAAAAAATATTACAATGCACATTTGATGTACTGCTTAACCCAAGTGTTTTTTCCTTCTTTTTCTGTAAGTTAATTATCTATCTCCTATTACCAAGTCTAGTTGCTTCCTGTGTTGCCTACACGCTTCAATTAATATCATGTTATATAAAAACATGAACACTTTCGCTGTACCTTATGTTTGATGGTTTTCCTTCTGACTCTCCCACCACATAACAGCTATTATTAATCATTGCTTTTTTGGTGGCACATTTCCTGGACATTTTAAAGTGGTTACTTTCTCAGCACCCTCCTTTAAGAAGTTATTATGTGGTTCAAATTCCATTGCTAACTATCATGCTTTTTCTAACCTTCTATTTCTTGGTAAAGTTCTTGAAAAGGTACTCTGTTTTTAACTTTCCAACCACTTTGTTAATAATAATGTCTTTGACTGTTTCCAAGTAGGGTATATTTTCATATCCAGCATAGAATAAAACTGTTCTATTCCACTCATAAGAGTTGAAGATCTCTTGGAAACTTACCTAGTGATTACAGTTCTCTCTCCTCCTCATTATTTTAGGTGACAGTATGGTATTTGGCCATAAGAACTTAATATTTCATGACACTATTACAGATCATGTGATCACCTAGATCATGTGACCATGTACAGATCATATTATGGGGATGTGAGGGTGATCTGGCTGTGATATCTGTCACCTCACTGATCACCAGGGTTGATTCGGCTGATCTGGCTGGCTAGGCGGGTGTCCCCTTCCTCCCTCACTGCTCCACATGTCTCCCTCCTGAAGCTGCATGCTTGGTTGAAGAGGATGACCTTCCCTGATACAAGTGGTACCATTCATTGGTCACTGGTATACGGTAACTATGCTCCCCTGCTAGAACCTCCAAACAAGGTCAAGGTCCAGTTCTATGAGAACGTAGGGTAGTCAAGCTTCCAAGACTTCAGACACATCCAAGTGAGGCGCTGCACGTGGCAGTCTGCCATTCCTTTTTTAGGGTGCACAATGGACAGGGTTAGGGTTAGGTTGCACCCTGGTGCAGGTCCTCCTGCAGCAAGAGTCTGGGCTGCGGGACGCTGTCAATGGGCTAAAAGATGTCAGGGAAGCTGAGAGGAATCAGAACTGGTTGCTCCAGGCCCAGACTGTGACCCCTATAGGTCATGGAGGAAAGAAGGAGGTCGTTAACCCAGGAAGCTGGGAAATAGTAATTAAAAAAAAAAAAAAAAAAAAAACCAACAAAAAAAGGAGGAAGAGAACAATTAAAAACAAGGGGCTTCCTCCTAAACCTGATATCGTCACCCAAAACTGCTTCGCGGTTCTGCAGGACACTAATGAGGAAACATACGCCTTGAACCACGACCAACTGGCTGATGCACTGGTAAAGAAGATCACTAGTGGTTCTGACAGGAAAAAACATCTGGTCATAGTAGTAGAGGACTCTACTTTGAGAGGCACAGAGGCACCCATCAGTCACCCTGACCCAGTCTCAAGGGAGGTGTGTTGCCTACCAGGGGCTCGAATCAGGGATGTTGCAGAGAGACTGCCTGGTCTAGTAAGTCCCACTGACTTAGGTAATTCTAGTCGTTCATGTGGGTGCTAGTGATATAGATAGCAGTAGCCCGGAGAGCATTAATAAGAGCTACAGAGCCCTGGGAGAGGTGATTAGGGGCTCTGGAGCTCAGATAGTCTTTTCATCAATTTCCCAGGATAAAGGGGAGTACCTTACAAAGGCTAGGTAGATTTGGCAGGTTAATAAGTGCTTAGAAGAGTGGTGCCATAGTCAGGGGTTTGGGTATTTAAAACATGGGACTCAATTTATGAGGCCGGGTCTAGTAGAAGCTGGTGGAGTTGGTCTGACAACAAAAGGGCAGAGCTATTTTGGTAGGAGGCTTGCCAGGCTAGTCAAGAAAGATTTAACCTAGATGTGCTGGGGGAAGGGGACATCATTCCATCAAAGCACTCCCAGTCAGTTGCCAGCACCTATAATAAATGCCCAGAGCAATGTAAAGATATTTCAGCTGCTCCAGACAATGAGCAGCTTCATTTGGACTTGGCTCAGATGCCTCAATACAAACATCCATAGCATGGAGAACAAACAAGAGAAGTTAGAGATGTGTGCACATCCATGGGGATATGATATAATTGGTATCACAGCAACATGGTGGGATGGCTCCTATGACCGGAGTGTTGAAATGGAAGGTTACAGGCTCTTTAGAAAAGACAGGCCCTGCAGACAGGGAGGGGTAGTTGCTATTTATGTTAGGGATAGGCTGGAGAGAATGGCACTCTCTCTGGGGACAAGTGATCAGTTAACAGAGATTTTGTGGTTACTGTGAGCACAGCTATGGGAGACATTATTGCAAGGATCTGTTACAGACCGCCTGACCAAGGACTCAGTGGATGAAGCGCTCTATGGACAGATAGGAACAGCCTCATGCTTGCAGGCCTTTGTCCTTATGGAGGACTTCAAACACCATGATATCTGTTGGAGGGACGGTACGGCCTGGCACAAGCAATCCTGGAGGTTCCTCGATTGTGTGGAAGACAACTTCCTTCTGCAAGTAATAGAGGAGCGGACAAGGACAGGTGCCATGCTTGACCTCGTGCTCACCAGCAGGGAAGGGCTCATTGGAAATGTGACACTCCAGGGCAGCCTTAGTTGTAGTGATCATGAGATGGTCGAATTTGAGATCCTCAAGACAATGAGAAGAGCGTGCAGCAAGCTCACTGCCCTGGACTTCAAGAGAACAGTCTTTGGACTCTTTAGGAGCCTGCTTAGTAAGGTTCAATGGGATATAGCCCTAGAGGGTAAGGGGACTCAAGACTCTTGGTTGACATTCAAGAATCACCTGCTACAAGCTCAGGAGTGTTGTGTCCCGGCGAGATGGAAGTGCAAAATGACGGTCAGGAGACTTTCTTGGGTGGATAAGGAGCTCCTGAGGAAACAGAGGAATAAAAGAGTCTTATAAAAGGTGGAAGGAAGGACAGGCGGCCTGGGAAGAACACAGGGATGTTGTCTGGGAAGCTAGGAACCTGGTTAGGAAAGCTGAGGCCCAGTTAGAATTAAACTTGGCTAGGGATGTGAAAGATAACAGGAAGGGATTCTCTAGGTACATAGTGAATAAAAGACAGACTAGGGACGACGTAGCCCCCCTTCGGAAGCTATCAGGAGAACTGGCTATCCTGGATTTGGAGAAGACTGAGGTTTTTAATGACTTCTTTGCCTCAGTCTTCACTGGCAAATGCTCTGACCACACCACCCAAGCCTTGGAAGGCAGATGCAGGGACTGCTGCGGAACTAATGGACAGGAGTTGAGCAGTTGACGTCATCTACCTGGACTTGTGCAAAGCATTCGACACTGTCTCACATGGCATTCTTTTCTAAATTGGAGAGTCATCAATTAGATAGGTGGACAACTCATTGGATAAAGAGCTGGTTGGATGGCTGCACAAAAAGAGTTGTGGTTAATGGCTCAATGTCCAGCTGAAGAACAGTAACAAGGGGGGTCCTTTGGGGATCAGTGCTGGGACCTGTCTTGTTCAACATCTTTGTTGGTGACATGGACAGTGGGATTGAGTACGCCCTCAGCAAGTTTGCTGATGACTCCAAGCTGTGTGGTTCATTTGATATGCTGGAGAGAGGGAATGCCATCTGGTTCATTTGATATGCTGGAGAGAGGGAATGCCATCCAGAGGGACCTTGACACGCTTGTGAGGTGGGCTGATGCCGACCTCATGAAGTTTAACCATGCCAAGTGGTCCTACACCTGGGTCAGAGCAATCCCAGGCACAGCTACAAGTTGGGCAGAGAAGAGATTCAGAGCAGCCCTGTGGAGAAGGACTTGGGAGTGTTGGCGTGATGTGAAAATGAACATGAGACAGCAGTGCGCACTTGCAGCCCAGAAAGCCAACCTTACCCTGGACTGCATGAAAAGACGCATGACCAGCAGATCAAAGGAGGTGATCCTGCCCCTCTACTCTGCTCACATGAGACCTCACCTGCAATATTGTGTGCATTTCTGGTGTCCTCAACATAAGAAGGACATGGAACTGTTGGAACAAGTTCAGAGGAGTACCACAAGGATGATCAGGGGACTGGAGCACCTCCCATATGAAGACAGGCTGAAAAAGTTGGGTCTGTTCAGCCTGGAGAAGAGAAGGCTGCCTGGAGACATCATAGCAGCCTTCCAGTGTTTGAATGGGGGCTGGCCTATACTGATGCTGGAGAGGGACACTTCATTAGGGACTGCAGTGATAGGACAAGAGGTAACGGGTTAAAACTTAAATAGGGGAAGTTTAGGTTGGATATAAGGAGGAAATTCTTTCCTTTTAGGGTGGTGAGGCACTGGAATAGGTTGCCCAAGGAAATTGTGAATGCTCCATCCCTGGCGGTGTTCAAGCCCGGGTTGGACAGAGCCTTTGGTGGCATGGTTTAGTGTAAGGTGTCCCTGCCCATGGCAGGGGGGTGGAACTAGATGATCTTAAGGTCCTTTCCAACCTTAAATATTCTATGATTCTATGATTCTATGATCATGAGTTAATATTTGCAGTTCCTGACAATTTTCTTTTAATGGTGACTTTTTTTTTGCTGTTGTCCTTTTTTTTTTGCTGTTGTCTTTTCATTCACTTTTGTCTCACACATTCGATACGTTAACTTCCTTTCTAATGTGATTTTTTTTTTTTCTACCAGTCCCACAATTACTGGAATAATAGTATAATGATAATAACATCATACTTTAACATTTTAATTTATAATTGAATTACTGATCAACTCTTTAACAACTGCTACTTACAAATGTTAAAGAAGTTTTGTCATTGATTTCAGAACTTAATTTTGTATAAGCTACTTGCATTTTTGTACAACTAAAGAACAGTTTGGATTCCCCAAAGCAAAGTCTGGAAATTAACATACTCGCATGTCAGCTCGCTTGCACAGCTAATTAAACATTTCTTATGTGCATTGCATATGATGACTACTTCAGTTTATGTTTCAGAGATGTTTTCCAACATTCTGTGATTTATTTATAGGTATATCTGTGGCACTAATCATTGGAGAATTTGAGCACATAGAAATTATTAAAGATACATCAAAATTACTTCTGGAAGCTACCACTTCTCTTCCTCTGCTTTGAAGGCATTTCTTTGCCCTAACGTTCTGGAAATTGATTCCTCCTGTGTTCAGTGTCATTACTGCACACCTATTAGGGAATGCCAGTTAATACAGATATGCCTTGTACTGAGCTTGAAAGTCATGTGAAAGAGGCTGCGCTTGTTTAGGATCAGCTTTGTAGGAACTTTGTTTCATATTTTTGACCTATCACTGAGAATGCACTCCTTTCCATTGTCACAAGATGAAAGCCAGGGTATCCCAAATGAGTGTAGCAATCACACTGGGAAATTGTGAAAGACAGTGCTTGAGATAAGTGGACTTCAGCCTTTCATATCTTTGATGACAGAAAGGAAGGGGGGGAAAGAATCAGGACAAGGTTTTCAAGGTTTTCATGATATACACTTTCAGTATGAAGAACTCTTTAGTTTCTATTTATCTTCACTTACATAGCCTTCAATTCCATTTTGTGGCAAAATTGTTCTCTATCAATACTTACAGGAATCAAGATTTTGGTCACAGTACTTAGGTGAGACAGCAAAGTTATTTAAAGAAATCATGGACAATGTTACAATTATACTGTAAATATGACTTGTGATAATAACTATCTGCCTTGAAAAGGTACCTCTGGAACAACACTGAACTATAACACAAGTAATTTCCTCCTCCCTGGAAAAGGCAGCATAAATTGTAAATAAAGCAGAACTTACTTTATTTAAAATTATTTTAAACTTCTCAGATTTATTTTCCCATTCTGGAAGACTCTAGACTGTCCTTTCCTCTTGAATTTCCGGTTCCTACAAGAAATGGCACAATTTTTGACCGGGAATTGAATTTTACTTGTATATATCTTTGCATCTTATTTGGAGAGGAGGAAAAAAAATTAAACTGATACAGTTTAAATTTGGCTGTGTGTAAATTTAGTTTGAATTATATTACTGCAGAATATATATGGACTGCAGAAAGGGTGCAGGCATATTCATTACTTTATTCAAAAATTTATTGGACCTCAAAATCCCTTAAAAATTTTTCACAATCTTATTCCAGTGTGTCAGACAGCAACTTGAAAGAAAAATAGAAGTGGTAAAGTTAAGTAGATGTTGCAGGCAGATATGCAAGAAGATTTTCTTTGGCTACTTCTAGTGGCAAGCTTGCTGACAGTGACCTATGGCAAAGCTCACTGGAAGCAGATACAAGATTCCACAACTTCAATGAACAGTTAACAGGCTAACGTGGAAACTGATGAACAGAACTTTTCAATAACAAATTACTATAGACACATAAAAAAATAAGGTGAATTTCAGTGACAGAATACAACACAAAACTCTAAAATTTAGAGGATCGCTAGACAAAAGGCAAAGCAACCCAGCTCTCATAAAACTTATATTTATTTTCAAAAGAGAAGCAGAATACACATTTTGTTCAAACACACAAAAAAAATGATATCATTTGGAGGGGATTGTCATATTTCATTTTCCAATGGGCAAACATCCTGCTTCTAGATTTTGGTTGCTTGTTTGTTTGTTTTCCATCACGTTCAGCTGGCTGTCAATCTGCACCCTCTAAGGTCCCTTTCCACTTACCAGCTTTCCAGCCACTCTCAGCTGGCCATTAGTCATCACCCACAGGTCCTTTTCCGCCGAGTGGCTTCCCAGCCACTCTTCTCCAAGCCTGTAGTGTTGCATGGGGTTGTTGTAGCCCAAATACAGAGCCCAGCACTTTGCCTTGTTGAACCTCATACCATTTGTCACTGCCCATCTATCCAGCCTGTTCAGATCCCTCTGAAGAGCCTCCCTGTCATCCAGCAGATCAACACTCCCACCCAACTTGGTGTTGTCTGCAAATTTACTGAGGGTGCACTTGATCCTCTCCTCCAGATCATCAGTGGAGATATTAAACAGCACCTGTCTTAATACTGAGCCCTGAGGGACAACAACAGTGACAGGTTGCCAACTAGACATGACACCTAGATATGACACCATTTACCACCACTCTTTGGGCTCTGCTATCCAGTCAGTTTTCTACCCAGCAAAGTATACACCTATCCAGGCAATGAGCAGCCAGTTCCTCTAGGGCAACGGCATGGGAGAACGTGTTGACTGCTTTACTAAACTCCAAATAGACAATGTCTACAGCCTTTCCCTCATCAACCAAGTGGGTCACCTTGTCACAGAAGATCAGGACCTGCCCTTCATGAACCCATGCTGACTAGGCCTTTTGTATTGCATTGTTTTGTTTTTCTCCAGGAATGTGATCAATGTGAATTGGAAATTATTTATACTTCTCAGTCTATTCTCACTCACAGATACCCCAAACTGAAATAGCACTTCTTTTGGTTCTCCTTGTCCCTCCAGGAATGGGGGTCGGGGGGAGAAAGGGGAGGCGTGAGCGAGCAGGCTGCGTGGGTTACTGACTGCACTTAAACCACAACAGTGGGTAAGAACCTCTTTGCTGTAAAGAATTAGTCAGAGTGATATGTCAGGACAGGGACTGTTAGTCACAGGGGAAATGTGGAAAGAATCTGGGTACAAGAACTTAGTAGAGCTCTAGTAAGACCTGAGAAAAGCTCCTTCTGGAATCTAGACTTTCTGGGTCAAGTGTTAACTTGGACAAGGTAGGCATAATTTGAGTGGAAGGAAGTGAGAAAAATTGAATGAAGTAGCAAATATAGATGATTACATCCTTTCCAATACTTGCGGTAAAACAAGGTGTCAAGAAGCCTGAAAAATAAAGATACTTGGGTTATACTAAGTACAAAAAGAGACATGTCTGTATGGAGCAAGTGAAAGAGAGCAGAATTTTGCAGGAAAGGAGGAGTGCAAATTATCTTGTCTTAAAGTTTGAGAATTGTGTAAAAGTTTTACTCTAACAGCAGGAGGCATTTTTTATTTGCACTAGAACACTGATGAGCTAGGATTTGGAGGTTTTATGGATTTTTCTCTCTCTTTTTTTTTTTTCAATATAACTAATAAAACACATGGTGGCTTACCAGGGTAAATTCAGAAAGAATCAAGCTCAAGAGGTAAGATTTTTTTATTTAAAATACATTCATATACAAACAGGGACAGACACACACACAGAGACACACACATACATCCTGTTGCCCAGAAAGAAAATCTTACTAACAATTAATAACACTTGCTGTCACTAAATTGTTTAGGACTGATATACATATTTTAAAATATATTCTGGAATAAATGTACAAGAAATGGATTTCTGCTTAACAATCACACTGAGGAGGTGTAAAATTCTAGATGCCAAATATTATCTGTGCAAGTACCCTTTGTTAGGAGAACGTTAGGTTTTTGTATTGCATTTGTTATAGCAGATAGTACCTACACTTCGGTATGCTCAATTATTTGCTTTTAACAGTAACACATTATTTTAATATCCACCTTTTACTGCAGTCAGCAAATATTGTGTATTTTGTTTAAATTGACATGTCATATGTTATTATAAAATTTGAAAAGCAATAGTTTGGTCTCTTAGAGTTAGGCAGAATCATTTTACTGTGGTTTGGCTCAAAGGTATAGCATATTTTGTTTCAGAAAAGCCTCAAAAAAAAACCAAAAACAAAACTATGAGAAAAGAGAGCAACCAATAAAGCAAATTAAGATGTGAAATATGAACTAATGATCAATTGTTTACTTTTTTTATTAAATTGCTTACAGTTCTAACTGCATATTTACCTCTTGCTGGACTATAAAATATGAATACTCTTCCTATAAGTTCTTTGATAACAGGGATAAAACAGGTATCAGTTTTCATACCTATATAAATATCTCCTTTTTACTCTGAATACCACTTTATGTGTGCTTGCCAAAATTGGTTATCAAGATTTCTGTTTAAAAACAAGAACAACTGAAAATAAAGTGGCAGTCTTTAAGGATCCTCATTGATTGTGGTTTATTATACAATTATCTTAATGCTGAACTCGTGAGTAAATGGGAGTTGCTCATCACAATCTCACCATGAAATCAAGATAGTGAGAGTAAACAAGTCGAAAAATCTACTATATTATTGTGTGTAGTTACTGATTATACTGCAGAATCAACAATCAAAATACAGCATACTATAAAAAAGGCAGAGATTTTTAAGACAAGCATCACTTGTAGTTATTTGAAAACAGCAGTAAAACATCATTCCATGATCTGGTTTTGTTCAAATACTGGACAAATATGGTTTATTGTGAAAATAGGAGCTGGGGAAATATTACTCAATTATTAGTTGTTGTGACATTTACTCTTGTTTAATAAAAAAAAAAATTTCTTGGTGACTTCTTTCACATTGACAAAGCTGTATATATTTGATATCACAAGAAAATGGTTTGGAAAACTTTTGCTTCCAACATTTATGTGCTAGAAAGATTGGTAGGTCACAATAGCTTCCTAAAGATGAGACATCCATTTACTTGATATTCTAGATATTTTAAAAAGACAGAGAGGATAAAAAGGAATGGGGATGGAATGGGGGGAGGACACAACTCTGGTCTTTATATAAACCAGAGAAATACTTTATTTGTACATGAGATAACAATATTCCTAAAGGACAGGAAAGTAGTGAAGTTAAAAGGCCCTAAAAATAAAAAAAAAAAAAATAATTGCCTTCGGAAAAAAAAAAACAAAACCTAACAAAACAAACCCCAGAAGGTAAGGGAAAGCAGGTTTTGAATATCAAGTTAATAATGGTAGAAAAATAAGCCCTCAAGTTAATCTTCTCTGCTGTTTTTGTTTGCACGCTATTTCCCCAAATTTTCTGGTATAACTTTTTACTAATGTTGAGCAGTGAACCAAAATGATTACTCATAGATTTAAATTTCTGCCTTTATTAATAAAATATTACTCAATATTGATATATATATATTGATATACTCAATATATGACTCAAGATGAGTCATATTTTGCTAGAGGCAGGCATATATTTTCTAGTTGTAAACCTTTTAGTTTTTCTATAATAAAATTGATCACATCCTCAAAACCACTATAGGCTTGTTGAGCTTGACTTTAATTCCAACGGATCTCCTTTATCCCAAAAGAATTTGTTGCTGATAGGGATTTTGTTTGTAAAGAACTTCGGATAAGTGTATGTTGAAAGATGCTCCCATGCAGTGTTCTGTTTAGGAAACATTTTCATTTTAAAGATTATCGCACTACTGGGAATTCTGAGCTTTGTACACTTCAAATCAGCCCTGCTTCCTCTGAAAGTTTTCATCTCTCAGAAATGTCCCATTTGAGATTCATATTAGTGATTTTATCCACAGAGATTTTTTTTTTTTTTTACAGTTAAATTAAATCTTCATGAAAGCGTTTTTTCTCACTAGAGAGAAGAACTTGAAGGAACAGAAGACCTAATGCTCTTGTATGTCCATTTCTGTCCATTCAAGTAGAAAGTACATGAACACTGATTTCCCTGTAAAAACTGAAACGTTGTGCTCTGGAAAAAGGTAGTATGCATATCACCTTCTTTTCTTTTGATTTACTACTTTCAGGCTAGCCTAGGTACCACCACTGTGGCCCAGACTTTCAGCCCAGGTCTCAGCACCAGTGTTGGGAGTTGCAGCAGAATATCTAAACACTAAAACAGCAGCACTGAATGAATTGTCCTTTCACTCATAGAAGTAAGACCCTAGCACAGGTGCTGGTGACCTGTCAGGTCTCTGTGGGTGCATGTGGTGCCTTCCCCCTCAGATGACTGGTGTCCTGAGAAATTCCATACATGTTCAAAGAAAGAACTATGTTTTATTGAAAAGAAGGGACCCATAAAGATTGGCCATTTTGAGCGAGCTTTGTTGATGAAAGAAAATTATGTCTTACCAAATTAACAAATCAAGCTATGTGCCAACTAAAACCAAAAACCTAAACACACACAGTCCCCATTTATTTATAGATATTTATAAGAACATCTATCTCAAATACACACATGGCTTATGTTCTTTTCATATGCTGATATTTTACAAGCTATACCATTAATTCTTGAATATTAATTGAAAAATAATTTAGTCTTAAAGGACATATAGATCATTCTGTAGTTAAAAGACTATAATGACATTATTAACCCTGTGAAAGTATTATTTATCCACAAAATTGGAGTACATTTTGTGAGCAAGATAGAGACATTTTTTTAACATTTTGAAATCTTACATCATCTGACTACAATAATTTTAGTACAAAAATTGTTTCATTGAGATGACAAACATTGCAATTGATTTGAAGAGAAATCAAGCTTTCTCCATTTGTCATGGATCATACATGTTACAACATCACAAGCCATGTTGTACTGTTTAAACCTCTAATGGTGTCTATGCACATCCAGCTGCACTGTAACTAATTTTCCACTATAATCAGAAACTGTGATTAATCTGGTCCCTGAGTTTATAACTGAAGTTTCTGTTCAACTAGAGTTGAACACACACCACTCCATAATATCTACAGATATCCCAATATCCTCAAATCCCACATATTCTCTTAAAGTATCAAATTAACTAAATTGCTCTTTAGTTTCTCAATATTATAGAGTGCTGAGAATCTTCAGTTGCTATGGGATGTAAAAGGGGTTGAGGATGTTCAGCATGTCTGAAGACAGAGCAGTCTAAACGTGTTTGAACTTATATTGGAAACAAATTTTCCAACCAATTGATCAGTGAACACATTTAAAAATACAATTGAAACCAAAATGCAGGCGTACCTTTTCTTTGTTATTTTCTCAGGTTCTGAACCTTGATATGATTTCATTACACACCTAAACAGAACAACAATCACAGAAAAAGTTACACTGTCCACTTCCCTAACTGAAATTCTGCTAGATTCTCCAGAGATCTTTTCTGTAGATGAATTCCAGCTTAGGCTTCTCCCGCAGTGCTGATTAGTTTGACTAGATTGTTGCAGTAGAACTACTCTGACTTTCAAAGTCTCCCCACAGAGAATTGAGTAGACCCTACCATGACTCTGTTCTCAGATATTTCACATGGAACTAAGAACCAGAGCAAGTTCAAATGCCCATAAAAATATTACGATCAAATTTTATTTTTCCCACCAGACCCCTGCCTGATTCATTTCATGAGACAGGCTTAAGGAATTAGAGCTTGTTTAATGTCTCTTTTTACCCCTGCCATTGGCTGCTCACCTGACACAAGCCATACCCAATACTGAATATAAAATTATTAATTTTGTAATGAACTTTTCTATGGTGATCATCACCACAGAACCGAAATGCTGTACATATGTATACTTATGCATGTATAAAATGCACTGAAAACTGCTGTCCTCATTTTGCATGAAGGGAGGAATATAATAAATAATCCATTAAGTTTGGGTATTGTACCTGATGGATTGAATTTTTAGCATTAATAACATTCTTCTAAAGTATTGTGTGCTCAGAATACAGTTCCTATTAAAATTAGCTGCAGCTAGAAGCTCTCAGCTCTTTTGAAGACAAAAGCACAAGTTTCTAAGATTGATTAAACTCAACTAATAACCAACTGCAAAAGTTTTTTCTTTAAGAAACTACTCAGAACAATTTAATTATTTTGTAGTGAATCAAATTCAACAAAGAGGCAGTAACACAGGGATCCCTTTCACTTTTTCTCGTTTGACCAAACTTGTTCTCAATTCTTGCAGTAAACATCTATACAAGGCAAGATATTTTCAGATATTTTATACACTATTGCATCATAGGGTCTATCGAAATATGTTTGATCAAGATCTGCCTTGGAATGGAAAGCAAAACAATAGTAGCAACAGAAGTCCTCAGTTTCTAACTGGTAACTTTTTTCAATGTGATGCTTCTGTGATATTGGAACACTTGGTTTATAGTACCCTCACTAATATTTTATTTCCCCAAAGCATGAGGAGAAAATAACATTATTTTTCATTTAGAAGCATTACCAGACTCTGCATAAATAAATAAAAAAAAAAATAAATTGCTAGACAGTTATAGTGACTCATAGCATAATACAGGTATGTATTCTTTTTCATTAAAGATACTGTGTTCTAGAATCATAAAGTAAGTTCTAGACACATTAAAGTTTTATTAGATGCAGTGGTCTGCTCCTTTTACCAATGAATTTATTTAGCTTCCACAAAACAAAAACTTTAGAGAAAATACTTTTGTGTGTGTATAAAAATTATATCCTGACCTTTTCAATGTCCAGAAGCATAAGATCTGATAAAGCTTATGTTTGCAATATAACCAGAGATGTTGTTATTGGTCATAAATTATTCTGCCCTTTTAAAAAATTCAGATGTAATGTTTATATTCTATACTGTCTAAACATTGTAATTTTTTAAAAAGCAAGATGGGTTATAGCTGTTGAGCTGTGCAGGCATAGTTTTCATAACATTATATTTGCCACATGACTTATTTACGACTGCATAGGATAACAGATTATCATGCTTGAGAAAATGAAAATACTTATATAAAATCACCTATGCAGTACTTGGTTTTCCAGTATGTATATTACTAGCACTGTACTAATTCCAGTATGCTGTTGAAATTACATGATAAAATTAATGTGCATATTTCAAATAATACTCCTAATGTTTCAAACATTTTCAACGTTACATGGCATTCCTTTTTGCCTGGTAATAATGGGTTGGAAAGTATCATCTGACACTTCAAGAATCTTAATGAAAGTCAAATTATGAATATAATAATGATTTTGTTCATGAGTACTAGTGGGCTTTTGAATTTTTACTTTATATTCGCTAAGGAACCCCTGGCCACTGTTACGCAGCACCAACGCTGCTTAAGTGTAACACCTTTATTTCCTTTTCCAAACTATGCAGAAAATATGAGTTTTGGGGGTACTTGTCTACATTTGACCTTGAATAGTCAACTTAAATGACTTAAACTTTTAAAGTGGATGGGGAAAGTGTGTCAGGGACAATAGATAACAGTCTGTGGTGAAACACACAAAGATAGAAAAGTGCTGTTTGTCTGCTTTGGCTCCTACCTGGAAAGTTCCACTTCAGAACTCCCTGGAAAAGTCTCGAACCTTGGAGACCTTTCTAGATATTGCTGGCCACTTCTCCAGACATAGGATGGCCCCCTGCATCAGAATGAGTGTGCATTTTTGTCAGTATAAATTCCTGAACCTCATGTGATGTGAGGGAGGCAGAGCCTCATACCACCCAGATCAACATTGCGTCTGTGGGGACGCCCGCTAAGGTTGAGCTTGCCACCTTGCAATGCAATGATAATCCTCAGAGCTGGTTTCCTGGTCGTCTTCACAGGGTCCTTGGGGTTGGTATGATTTACACTCTTCAGAAATATCCTTTACTGTATCTGTTAGATTCTGTATATTTTCCTATATTAATAAACTGGTTGAGAGTTCTCTATTTGTCTCTTGTTTTCTCTCACCTAGAATCCTCAAACTCTGGAACAGACAGATAGACATCTAGTTTAAAGAAGTTAGAATGTCTTCACTTAGAATCATAGAATCATAGAATAGTTAGGGTTGGAAAGGACCTTAAGATCATCAAGTTCCAACCCCCCTGCCATGGGCAGGGACACCTCGCTCTAAACCATATTACCCAAGGCCTCATCCAACCTGGCCTTGAACACTGCCAGGGATGAAGCATTCACAACCTCCCTGGACAACCCATTCCAGTGCCTCACCACCCTAACAGGAAACAATTTCCTCCTTATATCCAATCTAAACTTCCCCTGTTTAAGTTTTAACCCATTACCCCTTGTCCTACCACTACAGTCCCTAATGAAGAGTCCATCCCCAGCATCCCTATAGGCCCCCTTCAGATACTGGAAGGCTGCTATGAGGTCTCCACGCAGCCTAACACTACCATTCAGAAATCATAGACATCAGTAAGCTGTCTTTTTGCAAGGCTGAACCAGTCCAGTGCTCTCAGCTTGTCTAGCTGCTGACTGCTTTGGTAGACCATCACTGCATTCAGATGAGCTGGTAAATGTATTCCTTGTACTAATGCTTTTTGAATTTGTTTTATTTCACATGGAACCAAATTTTCTGTTAATTACTTTTCTTGCCTTTATTTGCAGTAACTCAATGGCAAAGTGCAAAGCAGATGATACATTAGATTATTTAGGACAAGTAAGTGTAGGTGCTTTCAGAGAAAGTACACTAAGAGAGCGTGCTGTGGCATTTCTGTTTCTATATGCAATTTTGTCTTCCTCTCTAAGAACAAAGTATTGCATATCCAGATACAGAATGTGTCTGGCTGAAGCACAAGCACAAGGCCAATTGAGAAAAAAAACACACCAAAAATCCCCCAAAACCCCAACCCAACAAACCAAAGGAATTGGCTAGCTTGGTTTAAATCCTTTGGAAAATCAAGGATATTTTGCACCTTTCAAGACAAAATCAGAAGTTAGAGAATTATATGCTTCTTTTTCAATGGAATAAGGATGGAAAGCTTGCAAGCATATATTCATCTATTGTACAGTATTCACATTCAAAAAAGGAATAAATTATGTTTTGCCTGGAAATGGGGGAGAAGGTGCAGTGCAAAGGTCTGCATAGAGCCACATTAATGACAAATACAAGGATCACTTTTTGAGTTTTGGTGCATTTTTGTGTTGGTATATAATAAACATCTTCTAGATGCTCATATCATATTCCTTCATTAATGTTAGGCTACCATAATTTAAGGGCAAAATATGTACACTAATCAAAAGCAGGTGTTTTGTGATGAATACAAATGAAAACAAAAGATAATTAATTTGTGAGATGACCCTGTATTAACTTTCTAGACAAACAATTTTAAATGATACCCCTTCTACAATCTGTAAATATAACTAGATAGGGATAAACTTACAGATAGCTACTTCTTTCAGACCATTTTTGAGCTCTTCTCATGATGAGACTCAAATAGGTTGTGTGAACAGCAGCGACAAAATAGTAAGTAAAAATCCTTTTCCTTCACCCAATATTGGGGCTAAAAATGACATTTCTTTAAGTGGCAGTGCTATGAATACGAGTGATATGCCTTGTTGCTGGGAACCTCTTTTAAAATAACTCTGGAATTAATACTAAGACAATTTGAAATGGCAATAGGTGAAGTAACAAAGAATGAATTCCTGTTTCTGACTCAATGTTTCTCCTCAGAACCTGTGATTTTTCTCAACCAAATTATTCGTGGTTTCCAGATCACTTACTAACTGGAAACCTGTTTTTTTGCCATAAAAGCAACAATGACAGGCTTTAGAGCTACCCAAAGTCAAGTGGAATTGAGTGTGGAGTGGGATGGGCATTAATTGAATCTGTATCAAGGTGAGAGATTAAAATCCCATTTTCAATTAATAGTAGAGTTTGAAATTCATTACCAGGCAACATGTCTCTTGTAGTGGGAAGAAACGTAATCATATTTTGTTTTACATTCAACTGAATGCAGTTGTTTACACAGAAGAACCATAAGTACCACTTCGATGGAGCTTGGAAAATGTAAAGCCAGATTTTGATGTCCCTTTACTACTTTACAGACCATTTTTAAGGTCTGGCTTCAGAGATCATTATGTAACTATATACGAGAACTAATAATGTCAGCATGCCATAACAAAAAGTCACTGTGGTTCAATTTCAAATACTGCTGTGCATTTAAAAGATTCCTGCATGATTTGTATTTTTGTCCCAACAATAATTGTATTTTTGAGCACAAATTAGCAAATTATTATTGATAGTTCATAGGTTCAACTAAAAAAAGATAGGCAGAGTGCTTGAGACTTTCAAGTGGAATTTCTCTTTTCTCTAGAGAATGTACTGCAGTATCTAAAAAACATACAAAGAAAATGTGCTTTATAGTGGGTCCAACTCTGCTGATGTTTAGTTCATCATTTTTCCTTCACTGTTTTTCTGACACTTTCTTGTCAGGCTGTATTCTCACAACAAAAGGATTTTTTATTAGGTATTTTTAAGCTGTGTGGAAAAAAATATAGGTGGCAAAAATTATACTGGTTCCTTGTTTTATTTATTTATTATAAATTAATTTTTAATGGTAGTACACAAGGTGTTATAGAGGAGAAACGATAAGGATAATTATATGCAACATGAATGCTAAAAAACATTTGTTCAGAAGTATTTCTAAAGAATAAGAATAAACAAGGCTATTTGTAGCAATCCCACCTTAAAGTAGACCAGACTCTAATAGTTTTATTTTTTACATTACTTCTATATAGTTTTATTTTTAATTTGGTGAGCTTAACTAGGACAAATGTAAATAAAGTTCAGTCTTTTGTTAAAATTTTCAGTAGCATTTGCTTTTAGACATTGAAAAATAATCAACAGAAATTATATCCCTCTGGCTCAAAGCAGATATTATTGTAGACAAAATCTGTTACATGTATTATAAAACCAACCAAAGGCCTACATGAAACATCTTGAAAGTTAAAACCTGAAGGGGACAATAAAGCTAACTATTCCCCATATTTCAATTTTACCATATTAGTGAAAGTATCCTGGAAGATTCAAAGGCTTCAGCTTCTTGTGCATTTTCAATTGTTATACATAAATGCAGAAAAAGAGGATATAGTTGATTTGATCCAGAGTGGGTATAGATTACAAAATATGAAAACCTTTAGTTCTTTCTTCTATGTTCACTTAAAAATGTCTCTTATATTACATTTCTAGGTGATTTTACCTTCTCTTAACCATGCAAAAGCTATAGTGTTTCAAAGCTGCAGATTAGTGATGGTGGCAGCTTATTCCTTTTGGTTATCTACAACACCATCTTAGTGTCTTGAGGCATAAAAGAATATTATCTGTGTGACAGTTATGGCTAGAGCCATCTATACTATTCATGCTATCAGCACTCAAAGAGCTCAGAATAGAAATCATCCAGTTTAAGACATCTTCTGTAGTTTCATTAAAAGCTTAAAATCATGAGGTACTGTAAGATATGACTAAGGTTATAAGGAAATTTCAGTAAATCTATGATGTGGAAAAGTATATATGCTGTTGGGGTGGTTAGGATAGAAATGTTAATCTTTTGTGAAGGTGCTTGACCATAAGCAAGACAACCTATAAATCTGCTTTCCTTCTTTACTTAATTTTCATCACAAATAATGTGCCACTCTGATTGCATGAAATCATCAGGAGTGTCTTCAATTACTGTGTGCAGCCTCTGATCAAAATGACTTCCTCTGTTCTCAATCTGGGGGATGATGGGCAGAAAACAGGAGGAGGGGGGTGAGAAATGCACAGCCAGTTATGTATTACGAATGTCAGGTTGCTGCAAAAGTGTATATATTCATATTTAATAATTTCTAAGCTGGAGTTGTGATTGTAATAATGGCTCATTCATATCTGCATTTAATTTAAATGCACTGTTTTGACTCACTGAACGTTTGTCAAAGATATTATAGCTAAACTTTTTCACATGACCACTGAGGTAATGACAGCATTACATTACCAGAAAACTGCATGATTTGCTGATACTTCCATTTTCCTCAGCAGCTTATGAAATAATCAAAATGTGTGCTTGAAATGGCGGCCTGTTCAGAATTTATTTTAATACAGATAGGCTTATACAGAGAAATGAAGAAGAGCGTAGGACCTCAGACACAAGAGACAATGACTATGCACAAAGCTGAATTTTACTAGCAGGAAAGATGGATATATGGGTATTAGACTTTTCATAGCTATAGGAAGGATAATCTTTCAATCAGATTAATGAGAAAATATATTGCATGGGCCCTACAGCATTTTTTGCTTTCCAGGCTAATACGTGATTTAAATCCCAAAAGTACATTTTCAGCATTACAATATCCTTTGATAATAATGTCGCTTGCACAAAGACAGATAAAAATAAAACAGTCCCCCCTGATTTCCCATTTTAGATTTGAAGTATATTTTCTGTTCTTTGCCTGCAATGAAGTGAATTCTATTGAGAAGAGTCACATTTAATAAGACAAAGGGAATTTTCTAATTATGCTACCTGTCAAGATTGGAATCTATGGGATTGCAACTGCAATTGAAGAAACAGAGGAAGCAATTGCATATAGTACGGTTTACTTCGGTGTATGATTACTATTTGCACTTAGATATTGCTAAATGTAAATCAAGCACATACACAGAAGCATGCTTTGAAGTAAACACCAAAAGGCAAGTCTCAAAATGGATTGTATATTCCTCATTTCAATTTTCACGATGCAATTTCCCAAGCTTTCCTAATTTATCTATAGAAAACCAGTAGCAACCTGTGAAAATGAAATACTTTTAAATTACTCTGAGTCATACAAATATAAAGTGGACCAAATGATAAATCTAATTAAAGCACAAATTGCTAAAGGAAAAATAATGTATATGCATAATTATGCTAGGTTAAGCATTTATGCATCTTTCTGGAGCAAAGCAAGTACTGTACCAGGGAAGAAAAACAAAAGCCAATTAAAATTAATACAATATGAAAAAAATACTTCTTTCCATAGTTTCTCATAATTTTTGCATAGTTCACATTAGAAACATGTAAACGTTAAAGGAAATCTTGCTGTTATAAATGGACCCCTGAAAGTTATCATATGCTGTCCTTTCAGGGTCTCTGGGGAACTGTTCTATGTGTCCCATCAGACATTACTCTTATTTGCAGCATTGCAATCTTGGAAACACTATGGCACATTAGACAAGGAAAATAAATATTGTGTTCTTGATGGTTTCCTTCGTATTACAAGTTTACACAAATCCGTGGCACACAATCAATTATTATAAATACTTTATACAAATAATAAATTAGTTCTTTTAGTGGCTTCATTTTTTTTTCTTTTTTAATTAAAACAGTGTCTGGTAGGATGATGCAGATTATGACCATGGCTAAAACAGTCAGCATAATATAAGCCTCCAACAAACCCTTTTTGGTTTCTTTTTTAATGACATGTGTGGTTTTATATTTCTACTTGTGTGCATATATATGTACATGCATATGTAACCGTACATACACACATACATGCATATACACATATATACATATATATGTAAATGTGCACACACACGTAAAATCTCCTAATGTAAAATATGCTCTATTTGGTACTGAAACACAATTGGAACTTATTTTATCTCATTTGGTTTTATGGAAGTTGCAATCCGAGCTTTCAGCTATTTGGTTTACAGCTTTGTTTAGCTGCCTCTGTAGAGTTTATTGAGAGGGAGAAGAAAGATGGACACATCCCTTTATTTTCCTAAAAAAATTTTAAGCTCTGTAGATGTTTTTTAGTAACTCCCAAGTGGTGTCTTTTTTGAGTGCTACTATCAAATATCTTTTTACCAAGCTAAAGCTTTAAACATTTACAGTAGGAAGACTACTAAAAATTCATAAATGATTTGAGCATTCTAGTCTAACTCAAGTTTCTGAATGCATAAATATGCAGCATAGTCAGTTCCAGACCGAATATTTGGTGTCATCCTCCACCCATATGACAAAAACAAAGCATAAAATTCATAGAGCTGCAATCTCCTTTCATATCTATACCATAGGAGCTTCAAAAGTTTGAATTATAGGTATGTTAGAAAGGCTGCCAGCAGCATCAATGATCTGCCAGGATTCTTCCATCCTCTAAATGGTGTTACCACTTCAATGTCTTACACATTTGTAATCCATTACCCAAACACGAGATGATGTGTCCAAAGGTAGATAAATTCAGCTAAATGCCTTCTGTGGGCCAAAATTTTCAAAAACAGGCATGTTAAGTTGCAGCAAGAAAATTATGCTGACCCCATGATCCTGAGACAGGGTAGATCTTCACTGGCTTCAGCATTGTCCTTTCAAAGGAACATAGAAGGTTCATGTACTGAGCTTCTTGCCCTCTGTCACATCTGAAGCCTCCCCTCCTTCATGCAGAGATCAGAAACATTTTTGTACCTTGCTGTACAAAAACACCCATGAAGTGACCTTAAAAGGAAACATCGAGAACAGGGTTTCAGAGGCTTACAGCTTCACAGAAATATAAGAGAATGAGAAGGTGCTTTTTGACGTGCTTCCCCACCCCTACTTGTCCACGCAAGGGGTCTTTTTTTCTTTTTTTTTCTTTTTCCCTGATGATCACTTGATTGCTGTGGCTGATATGCCTATGTGTTTCCATTCAACAGGCAGACAAGCCATTCAGTTTCCTCGGTATTTATGAGCCTGCCTCTCAAGAGGACTGGTGGGGGATACACCTATCCTCTGCAATGCCACAGAAAAGTAGAATGAAGTCACACATTCAATGAATCATTCTTTTTTTCTTTTTTTTTTTCCTAAGAGAATTCCACTGGGATTCTATGAAAGCTCTGCAAATTTGAGCATGGTCAAGATTAGGTCCAAGGTTATCAGTCTGCCTACTTCTGCAGAACCAAAACACATCATAGCTGAAGCTGACAGTCTCTTAGCCCTTCTCGTTAACTACATGTGGACATGTTTTTCACTCAGTGTTTGCTTCAAATTCTCAATTACCCAGGGACATAAAACTCGGGGCATTGTACCTTGCAAAGGAACATTTTCAGAAGCTGCTGTGAAGATGCCACCACCAGCAAGAACAGCTGCTGGTCATGGCGAACACACCAATATTTTAATTTGTAAAGAACTGCTGAGTGATTGTGTTGCAGTGGTGGATGAATAATTCCTGTATGTTGTTTACACATCAGTTTGCTAAATTTGCACATTTTAGGAATCATTACGATGAAAGGCAGTATAAAATGCAAGGTATTGTTGAGAAGTAGGTTTGAAAAAAAATAAGGGACAGATGAATGGGGGCAGATCCCATAGCTATTTCTAGCCATGCAAAAGGAAAGGGCATTGAGCAGATTACCTCCTACTAAGCCTGCCTTTCAGCTCTTGTGTCCTGAATGTATTCAGGATTAATTCTCTAATTCAAAAGATGTGGTACTGTTAGCATACGAACACATTTCCTTCCTGCTCTCTGTCTATTCCCTTTTATACCCTGATGGGACTCTGTTCAGCTGGCTTGATGTCTCTCCCCAGAGCCAGTGCAAAAGAGTCATCAGAGTAAACATAATAGCATTTCTTCAGAGCACCAGTTGCCTCAGGCTTCAGTTTCATAGTTGCAGAAAGCTTTTCAGTTTTCCTTAATTGCACATACAAAAGTAAATGATGTTTCCTACTCTTGGTGATAAATTAAACAATATTACAGAATTTTGGAGTTATCCTTTCTACCATGATGCCAGAGATGCAAGCACCTGAGTTGTGCTATCCTTGAACTAGCTACTGAGTGTTATTCAAACCTCCCAGTTTGCTATACCCTTTACTTCTCCATCATGGCACTTCCCCAGTTTGAAGACTTGATTGTCCACCTACGATCTTAGTGGGAAAGAGCACTTAGTTCACTAAAAGCCTGATCTCTTGAGCTTTCTTAGCCCCAAAAGGGAAGTTGAACTGTCCAGAAAAGTAAGTCAGAAGTCTGTTCTAGGAAGGAGAGACCAGTAATGGACAAAATTTTTTTTATTCAGATGCAAAGCAGTAACCAAAATCTTCAATTTTGGCAGGAGATGGAAGAACCACTGCATCAGACTCTCCCTAACTTTTCTTCCTGCAGAAGAATTCCTTACTAGGGATCTTTTTTGACTGAAGTGTTTAGAAATACTAAAAAAAAAAAAAAAAAGCTTTCTTCTCTTTGCTCTCTTCTGTCATTTTGTGGCCGGCAGCTTACCTTTAATTTGGTGGCTTTTCTGGTTTCTGTCTTTGTTATGCCTTTAAAAACAAAGATATTAGGCTACAAAATTTTTGGAAATTCAGGAGTTCCAAGAGGACCTAACATCCAATTTCATACAGAACTAAAGAACAGTTTAACTAAACATTCAAACATATAAAATGGGAGAAAGACAAACTACAGGACAGGGATTGGATAAACACAGGATTTTGCCTTGTCTTTTGAAATAATTTAAAAGGAAGGGTCAAAGTACTCTTTCATGATCCTGTTGTAGCACTTTAAGATGATGTGTATTGGGCAAAAGTATTTCATAAAAATGTTTTAAGTTCCAGTATCCAGGGTATTCTTCCTAGGTAGTGAAATTGAAGTATGTTTTTAGTGTTTGTACTGTTTGTGAATTACTTTGTGTGATAGACACAAAAGGAAGAAAAAGACTGATTTTCATGCCCATCTTTTTGACTGTGTTTATTACCTCTTTAGGACTCCAAAGCATGCTTAAGGAAATAATGGCTGTGAAGGCCAACTCTCACCAGAGCAGGAACTTACTTTTATCCTTGTCCTCATGAAAATAAAGCTCTTCACAGCTGCCATACTTGTCAGTTACACAAATCGTCGAAGAAGTGACTCGGGGTTAATTTTACTTTAATTTTATGTAGTATCAATTCTTATTCTAATGATTATGTCTTAACCAAATCACATGGCAAATGCCCAATGCCCAACAGATAAATGCAATGCCCAATTATTTTTCTGGTGATGGCACTTCTGGGAAACTGAATCTGCTTACTGGTTTTGGCTTCAATAGAGATAATTTTCCTTATAGTAGCTTGTATGGCACTGTGTTTTTGATTTGTGATGAAAACAGCATGGACAGCATAGGAATGTTTTAGTTATTGCTGAACAGTGCTTGTACAGTATCAAGGCCTTTTCTGCTTCTCAGCAAGTAGGCTGGGGGTATACAAGAAGTTAGGTGGAGACACAGCTGGGACAGGTGACCCCAACTGACCCAAGGTATATCTCGTACTCTATGACATCATTCTCAACAATAAAAGCTGTGGGGAAGAAGGAGGAAGGAAGGGACATTTGGAGTGGTTTCATCTGTCTTTCTAGGCAACCATTACGTGTGATGGAGACCTGTTTTTCTGGAAAAGTCTAAACATCTAGGAAGTGAATTCGTTATTTTTCTTTTCTTGCACATGCAGCTTTACTTTACCTCAACCTATGATGTTTCTCACTTCTACTATCCCACTGGAGGGGAATGAGAAAGCTGTTGCATTGGGCTGTGTTACCCACTAGGTTTAAACATTACCAGTCATATGTTTTACTTTGGCAAATGCATCTGTCAGGCTCATTTCCCCAGTGGCAGGTGTTGTGACATAGTTCCATGAAATTAACATGTGAGTTAATCACGTACTCTGTATGAGACTATTGCTGGAGCTAATCTTTCAAATTTCTGCTGAGAACATGTTAGAACATAAGGGTGTCCAGCTTTGTACAGGGGACATGGCAGAATGTAAGATCAAATTTGGCAAAATGACGTTCTGATGCTGCCTCCCACAGCTGTAAGTACATGCACATTCATACAGACCAAAAGACACAGTCCAAGTCCTCAAGCTTTTTTAATGTTCAGGGATGAAGTGATTTCTCTATAGATAGAAGTTTCCAAGAAAAAAAATCCTAAATCTGCAGGAGATGTGAGCTGTACTTCTGGCATATACTGGAATTTCTTGCCAACAGTGATTTAGAAGCAGCATGTGGCTACTTTTAATTGAGGACCAAATATTTTTTGAAAGCATTCACAAAAAATGAATGGTTGAAATATCTCAAGAAGCAAACTACCTCCTGCTCTCTTCCTTCCCACCTCACATCCCTATATTGTGCTAGCACTTCATAAAATAGCAACGTAACAAGTCCTTTTTGACAACAAAACTGCTTTTGTGAAGAAACATATTTATTTGCAATCATAATGAGCTGAAAATGCTGACTCTGCAAATTGTGAAGTGCTGTGTATCCCCAGCAAGAATTTAAAATAGTAGAAATGACCCTTAGTATAGCAACAACTAATTAGTTTATTGCCCTGATGAGGTGGTGACAAGAAAAGCAGTTGGTAGCAGTGCCTTCATCACAGCGTATTCTAAGAAATAACTAATTTAAACCTTCTTAAGCACAGACACAAGCTGCTGACATGGGAGCAGATCTCCAGAGGGTTCATTAAGTTACTGGCAGTCCAGATTTTGGAAGCAACAACTAAACACTACATCTCTGTTCCAGTCTTTTACTATAACAATTGCCAAAAGACCTATAGGTTCAATGAATTGGAGTGGTGGAAAGAGTTGGAAACTGTCTCTGAATAAAAAGAAATAAAGAAAGTACAAAATCATATTCAGCACAGCTGTTATATTTAAATGCAGTAGCTGAGGAAATATTGCTTTCTGTAATGCTTTCAGAATAGCTGCATATTAAGTTTCAGAAAAATGTTGCTTTTCTTCTACACAGGAATAGATAATCTGTTACTCAGAAATAAGTGGACTAAGAATTGTTACCTTTTAGCAGGAAATAATACGAGATTTGCAAATTTCTTTCATGCTTTTTTATGTTTCTGACTCCTGCAGCCTGTAAAATTCCTTTTGGTTCTCTCTTAAACAGAGAGGAAATAGCCACCTTATCGTCTACTAGAAAGAGGTATATACCCAGTGGGTTTTGTGACTGTCCTCTATCCTGTGCCTCCAAAGGAAATGCATGAGAGATATGCCCCTTGTTTTGATTCCAGAATGTTGGTACGTGTCCTGCTGACTTAGTTTTACATGATTTCATTTTCCCTAGTATTGCTTTGTGATTATTTGGTTTGAAGGAACTCCCTCAAAGAGCAAATCTTAGCCAGAATTGCAGTTTGGGGTCTTTTACAATAAAAGCTCCTAGGCATTTGTAGCTTTTTAGGCGGTTTCCACTCAAACCCATAAATTAGATGTTATACTCAATCCAGGTTCATGAATCTGTGGCTTGCAGTGACACTTGAAACCAAGAAAACATATCTGTTTCTGAGCTTTACTTTTAAAGTTTTGTACAGCTCTCTATAATACCGTTGACAGCTTTTTAGATATCACTGGATTTAAATGTTTGCTTTAGAAAAATCACATTGGGAGAATTTTGGTTGGTAAATGAAAGCTCGTTCAGAGCTCTGTCCTATTTTACTAAAGTTCAAAAGGGAAAGGATAAATTGTTCTAGTTTTAAGTCATTTCAACAGCTAATGGAACTGTAAAAATGGAAAAAGCCCATGTTCTTGGATCAGAAGGGTCTGAGTTACATTCCCAGTATAGCCTGTGTGCAGATTACATGACAGCTGTGGCATCTGCATTTACACAGTCACAAATCATTTATGAGACTGACAGTTGTGCCACAGTTTGTGGTTTTCTCTGCCACCAATTGAACTAAAATATCTCAAAGGGAAAGGTTAATGCACTATACTACTGTGCTTGGCATCCATTTGAATATTGAAAAGTATCTTCTGTACTAGTGCATAAAAATCAGCCAAACCAGCTGAATCCTGTAAAAGTGCTGGTCTCTAATACTTGACATTGATCTATAATCTCTCACTAGGAATGAGGGAGCAAATGATGTTTTCTAAGTATATATTTCCCCATTTTTCTGCAAATGAAGGGGAAGGAGGTCTTGAAGGTGACACATAGCTGTCCTCTACCCCCTTGCAGCTGGCCAAAGCACTATGCACATATAATGTTTAGTAGGTGCAATAAGGGTACAGAGAATGTTGTGTTTCTGCAGCTTTTTGAGAAAGGAGATGACTCTCCACCCCAGGAGTCAGCAATTGCCTTCAGTGGAGGTAAGGCACAGTGTCAGTAATGCTCTCTCAACCCTCTACTTCCTCTTACATTCATGAAGTGTCTAGGAGGTAACAGTTTGGTTTTGGGGTTTTTTGTTTTTTTTTTGTTTTTTTTTTTTTTTTTTTTTTTTTTTCCTGGTGGTGGTGGTTGTGCTGCCCTGGTATTTTCACCAAGGTCAGGAGAGGTCACCCTGAGAGCTCCAGCTGAATGATGAAGGGACAGGCTTTCAAGCAATATACAGAGGCCTTTATTTCTTTGTAAAATCTATTGTGACTCGAAAGGTTTAATGGCATCACTCTACAGGAAGCTTCATGAAGAAAATTGGGTGGGTCATTCCAAGCATGAAGTGTTAGATATATATTTAAAAGACTACTCTTTCTGACTGGTGCATTCACTTAAAAGTATGCCTTTTGCTCTGGACAGTGCTTATGGCTTGCCATCATTTTTTTTCCTATTATACATTATTTTAGACATTGAGGACAGGGTATCAATAACTATTTAAAAAATACTTGTTATTTTGATATGTAACTTAAGTTTTTAAAAGCATCTATATAACTTCCAGAGTTAATGGAATTTAGGCTCATAGAGAATCAAAAAGGTTTTGATAAAGGTACACTATATTTGTAATAATATTTATATGTTTAATACTTCAAAAGGGAAACTTTCACCTGTATTTTACCATCAGAAAAGTTCTGATTAAAAAGATCTGTCTGCAAATTCACATTCCCTTCTTCTGCCCTATTCTCAATTAAAAAGATTGATCAGTTTTCACAGAACCCCACAGGCCGCTCACGGTCAAGCTCCTGATTTAGGTGTATTTCTCTACCCAAGCTTCACACTGTGAATAGATGACCTTAGAGGAATCTTACCACTTTTCTTCTAACAGATTGAGATACCTCCCTTCCCTTCTGTCCTTCTGAGGTCCTGCGTTCTTAACTCCTTCAAAATATTTTTCTTAAATTAGATATAAACACAATATTGCTCATTCATATGTACCCTAAATGCCTAAACTTAAAAATGCTAACAAAAAAGCTTTCTATAATATTTTGGTTTTGTTATGCAACTATTCTTATGTAAGTAACTGAATTAAAAAGCCACGAAGAGAACATGCATTAAAATATTTACTGTCTACAATTACTTAATTCTTTCTGACTTAACAGTGCAATCTATTATTAAAGCTACATATTTGATATGCTTTCTTATTCCACTCCTATTTCAAATGTTTTAATGATTGTTTTACAAGGAATAAAAATATACACAATGAGAAAATGAGACTAATTTGATTTCTAAATAAATTAAAAGCAAAAAAAATGTATAGAATTTTCACCTAATGTATTATGCATGAGTTATCATTTCCAACATTTAAAGGGTTTGTAAATGGCAGAGAACAAGAAATGTTATGAAGCAACTTCTTATGACAAAGTTTACATTTGATGTCCAGGGAGAGAGAACAGACATGAAACTCAAACTGTGCTATTTTTTATTTCCATTTTTTTTAAGTTTGAGGTGGTACTACTAATGCATCAGAATATGAAAAAGATGCCCCTTTGAACAGGCAGAAAAAAGTTGGAGTTTCAAACCCAAAAACTTGAAATTTTCCATTCTTCACCACAGCACCTCTTTTTTTTCCTTAGAAAGGGAGTTTGAGGACAAACTATTGAGCACAAACATTCAGCTTTCCTCAGCTATCCAATTGTCTACTGTTTCTTTCATTTATTTGCGTTTGAGAAATGAGGTTCAAGTAGTCACTTTCCAGGTCCCAGCATGCCAGGTAAATGCCATAGTCCTTGAGCATTTACCCCACTTCCTTCTTTCGGAGGCGCTGGGTTTTGCACAGACCTCCATTACAGCGGAATTCAAAGCTGGAATTCCTAAATCTAAATCACAAACACCTTAATCCTTTGGCTGTGGAGCTAATCATCCATTTTCTGGCACAATGCCTGCTTTGCCAAATGGAACATTTTCTCATAAAGGAGTATGTGAGATCTGAGGACACAGAGGGGCTGTATAGCAACTCAGGCTCAAGTCACTGTCCTGTATCCAACAAGAAATTGATTTCAATCAGCTCTTTTATGTTCTTGAAAATCAGTGCATTATTGGCTAAATTGGGATACACATGCTGTCTCTTACATCTTGACCAAAATCTGACATTCTAGATAGGAAAATATTTCCAGATGCAAGTTTATCAAATCAGGCACAAAGAATAAAATGAATGAAAGAAGTTCTTGAACAACTTTTGTTAGAGCATTGCTCTTCTATCTCCTTCTGGCTGTCCATTGGCAGTTGTACTGCCAGGGAGCAGTGGGAGGAAGCTGCTCTGCAATGAGAAGGACTTGAGTGGAGTCTGTGAGTAACAGGCAGGCTGGCAGGACAGTGGCACATTGATGAGCGCCATCCCACTATGTCCAGTGAGAAGTGTGTGGCAGAATTGTTGATGGAGATCTGTATTAGCAGGGATCCCAGATAAGTCCCTATTGACGGGCCAGTTCAGAGTCAAGCCAGAAAGTCAGGTCAGTGGGTCATGGTCAGGATCAGTGAGGTACAAAGACAGGCTGCAGTGAGGACCCAGGGCTAGGGCTTGGATACCTCAATTCTTATGTGAAGGCAGGTGGGCACTCCTGACAAGGCTCTTTCTTTTGCAGGTCTGACCAAGGTCCCACAGCTGCTCTGTGTCAGAGATGACTCTGAGACAACACAGCCAAGATCCCAGGAGAGGTAGCACAGACTGTAGGTGCTCTCAGAGCCCTGACAGATACATAGGTTTCTGTACACGGAAGAGGTGTTAACACTACAAGTGGGTAAGTGCTAGCAGAATGGTAAATCCATGCAGAGCAAGGCTGGTACTGATAGCACTGCAGTAAAATTCTGGAGTTGGCCCTAACAGATTAGTGTACAGATCCTCTACCTTAATAAATTCAGATCTCAATTTAAAAAATATTTTAAACTGTAAAATGGATGAACAACATTTTATAATGGCAAATGAAATGTCTAGAGATAAAATTTCAAAGCACTAGCACTTTATTCCACAAAGTAGTAACTTGCATTTTTATGGATTATAATACCTAATATTCCTTTATCAATTATTTTAAGTAGCACCAAAAAAAGGCTTTCATCTCTGGTTATTTACATAGATACTCAGATTTGTCCCACTCACATGTCCAAGACAGAAACTTTCATTAACTTACCTTTAATTTGTACAATTGTGAAATACTGACCCCAGAGGGGTGATGAGCAAAATCCTCATTAACAAAAATACATTCAAGATTTGACCCTCTGTTTCTTTTAGCATATTTTTCAAGCTTTTGTAGGTACAAAACAACCCTGTTCCAAAGTAAATTAACAAAAAAAACCTCAGCATCACCAACAACAAATCCAACAAAACCCCCAACCAGAACCCATCAAGAAATAATCCCACTATAACCCTAAACCCCACAGAACAACAACAAAAACCCAAACAACAAAAAAACACACAACCATATTGCAATTGAAAAATGTGTCTTCTGTGAGAGGTTTGTGAGTGATAAGATTCTGTCCTGAGGGATTTTTACTGAAATGAGGCTAATAAGGAAAAATCCAATGAAACTGGACTCCTAGATAGTCAGTGGAAGAAGAAAGGCGTTTCCAGAGAGCATACTGATAATGTTCTGGAAGGACAAACTTTCCCCATGAGTTATGTAAGGACCTGGGAGAAGTAGACTCTTAAGGTGAGATTCCAAAAACTTTAACAGATGAAATAGCCTCATACAAAATATCTGAAACTTTCAACCCCATTGACTGTTCTGTATTCAATCTTGCATTCTTATCTTTGGTAATTCTTTAAATATCTTCCTGTCTGTGGCAACAAATTAACATATTTCCATTTCACAGTAGAAGAAGGAGAACTCTGAAACCCAATGCACAAAATACCCTTCTTTATTAGGACAAGTTTAGAGCAATTTGGCTACAAGGAAGATGCTAATATCAAAGAGAACTAAGGAAGTCCCCATCATGTGATGCCTTTATGAATGTAGATTGCAGGAAACAGTTTACTGCATTAAAAAAAAAAAAGAAAAAAAAGAAAAAAAAAGGCAGTTGTTTAAACAGTGACTGAAATGTGTTATATGGGGTACCTTTGAAATACACAGCACTTTCATAATGGAACACCACCCCCAATGCATAAATAATAAGAATTTTTACACTTCTATGTTTTGTGGAAGAAAAGGGATTCAAGGCAGCTGAAATATTTCTCAGTTTCTCCCTGCTCATTTAAACAAGCACACATTTCAAAACCCTGTGTGTTTTTTTCTTGCTCTTCTGATTAAAAAAAAAAAAAAAAGGAATAAAAAAGAAATTTATTGGTGTGATTGCAGTAAAAGACTCATGCCATTTTCTGAAACATTAAGAATGTCTGCAGTCTGCTGCTCATTTTGTAATTACAAAAAAACGCAACAATAGGGGGGTTGTGCAATTTTAGGGGAAAAGAGTTCTGCATAAAAATTCCAGCTTTGAACATGTGATCAGTCCTTTTATGGACAAAAAAAAAAAAAAAAAGACACTTCCTTGTATTTGCATTCAATTTCTTTGTGCATCTATAGTTCACTCACATCCTCTACAAACTCATCTGTGTAGTTATTCTTTTTCTTTAGGCACAGAATATGATAACACTATGGAAAAATAATAAAAAAATATGCACACTTCATAATTCTTGCTAAGAGGTTATGTGCTTTAAGATCAAAGTTGAAAGAAAAGCCAGGTAATAGCTAAGCTTAAAAATTAAATAATGAAGATAAAATTGTGCATTAAATGGACCAATTTGAAATATTCCATATTTTAGCATAATTGAAATTTTACATATAATGACACAACCAAAATCCACCAGCGCATTTTTTTGTCTTACTAGGAGAAGATAGATAACAAAAAATATATATATAAAAATAAAAATCAAAGTGGAATTAGCCATCTTGTCTTAAAAAATAATAACAAAAAGAAGCCTTACATTCATTTATGGAACACTTCAGAACAAGAATAAACGTAAATGAATTAAAATGTATATATCATCTGCTGCTTTTTCTATCACAAGGAAATTTTCAGGTAGCCAACTGTTTTGAAATAAATTTCCCTGCAGTTGCTATAGTGATGATAATAAAGTTCCTGCCTCAATTTATGTGATAGAGGTTCCTAGCAGAACACTTGAAAAGGTAAGCTAATCATAATGAAGACACTGTTAGTTCTCATGCTCAGAGCAGCCTCCTTGAATTTAGTTCACAATTACAGGACTCCTCCATTGTTGTCAATTTTGTACTATGTACATTATCATAATCTTCCTCAATGTGGCAGTAACAAATTATGCAGCAGAGACAGTACTACTCTTTTCCTAGGATAAGTCAGTGGACAAAGGATATACAAGTTTTCTGCAATAAACAATGACTGAATCAAAGATATTTCTCTATTAGCTTTTTTTTTCCATTACAGATCTTTGTTTTTCTAATGATGTAATGACAATATATTTTTTTGCTTCTATAATACATATTGTTCAAGTCTCATTTTATCTCAGTGTTGATGCAAACTAAATAGCTTTAAAGCAGTTACCTGTCAAAATGGGTGAGTCATCAAAGCGATGTCAAAGATAAAACATTATTGCTCAGTGTATGTTCTACAGCAATAATTTTGTAAAATAACATAATTTACTTTAAAACATTTGTGAAGCTAAAATAGCTCCCCTAATAGCTGTTTTAGAAGAAAAATATGCAAAATAGCTGACAAAAAAATAGAATGTCATTAAATACTATTTAGATAAATAAGATAAAACAGAAATATTAAATCTGCCAAAACCTAGGACTAATCATTGTGAAAACAATGTTTTAGTTAGACATTTTTTAAAATACCCATTTTTTTGCAACTGCGATGTAACTAAATATACATGCATGTTTCCATGTGAGAGTCTGTATGTGTTTTGATGTCTGTCACTGTCATTAAAGGTGCATGAACACCACTCCCTCTTTTACTTTATTGCTTGTATATGTATTATGCCTACCAGTAAGTGAAATATTTCATTTCATTAAAAAAGAAGGTATTTGGAACAATAAAAAAAATGCTAAACCCACAAATTAAAAGCCAATAGGATATAAAGCTTTATGTGCAAAGGCACAAATTCTGTGGTGATGATATGTCATGTAATAAGAGAGATCAAATAAATTAATGAAACAGCTTGCCGAAGTTAATGGCCATGATGTCAGTAAGCTTTTAATTAATAACTTTCATTATTTTTAAAAAGTTTTTTACAGCGGGACTCCTAAGGAGCCAGGAGGTCCTACAACCAAAGAGCAAAGCCAGTTATGATGATGTTTTCCATGGACTAAAATCCTTATCCCATCTAGACCCATATTCTCAATAACAGCATATGTTCTTTGGCCAAATGCATGAAGCCTTAATCTGACCAGTGACATTCAGGTCAGGAGTACACATATGGTATGCCATACTGACTCAATTAACCATCCATCAATTTAATTGCATAATATATCAGAAGATGTATTCCACTACTACTTACAGTTAGATTCAGGCATGAAAATAAATAGGGTAAAGCAACAATTTTCTGTTGTTGTTTGTTTACCTTAAAGGGAATACTAAGTAGAAACAATAATATATTTTATAAAGTATTTATGTTCTTGGAAAAAAATAATTTTTGACAACTAAACTGATCAGAGGCTGCTAGTTTTAGAAATGATACTTCTTGTAATAAGCAAGTGTAGGTGGATAGCACACCTTACAAGAAAATTACAGCACTTCCACTGATTCTAATTACATTAATGTAGGGATAAGGGAAAAAGAAGGTATATTATTTAAACATTATGTAAATTATGAAGAGAGTTAACACATTACAAACTTACAAGTAGTGACATAGTTGAGTTGATTTGTGCAATCACTCCAGACATCAAATCCTTCTGGAATAACACACATGACAAAAAATGATAACGTGGTGACAAGTTTAAAACAAGAAAAAAAAAAAAAGATGATGACAAAAAGAAAAAAAAGATGATGACAAAAAAAAAGATGACAAAGAAGATGAAGAAAACAATGAAGAAGAGGAAGAAGATAAAGAGAAGAAAGAAGAAGTAATAGAAGAAGAAAATTAAGCTCATATTTTAAACATTCAAGGGCAAAAACTTGAAATAGAAGTCAAACATAAAGCCTTCCAAACTGGAATTCACTGAAATACAGGTTGCAGGTTCTGGTCAATAACAGTGTTATCTAACAAGACCTCTTCAGAATTTGCGTTACTTTTAATCTGTTCATTTCAAAACTAGGCCTTGAAGGTGCATGCCAGTACATGTATAACATTTAGAATTTCATAAACTGGAGTTTGGGATTTTTTTCAGCTTAACCTACAGATCTCCTTTATAGCCTCTATAAACTCTGGACTCGTTTGCTAAGTCTGTGGGTATCACAACTAGTGTATGGACCACTTGTCAGCCACAGGTCATAATACTTTTTTAAGCGTCTTTACTGTACAAAAATCAGTGCCATACTGCTGAAATCCTTTATTTTCGTCTCTGCATTAGAAGGGGAAAACATTCTAGTGTGACTTTTCTTTTATGACATTTTCCTGGGGAACAATGACCAATTCAGTGTATTTTGTTTCTTATTCACCCAGAATATTGAGAGACCTTTCCATAGTTACTTTTTTCTACAAAGACATAAAGTATAGTGGCATGAGACACTCACAAAGTCTAGAATAATGCGATCATGTCACATCTAAAAGTTCAGCAGCAGCAATATTAAAACACTTTTTGATAAACCATTTTGGAATGAGACAAGGAAAACTGCTTCTAAAACCAGTGCTTGGTGTATTTTTTTGAGCATAAACATAAACTTTGCAACATAGTATTTTTAGATTCAGTGAGTCATCACAAGCACTGGGTAAATAATATAGTTCTTGCAGAACAGAAAAAAAAGTCATGGTAAATATAAGCTACTACTTTTTGTTAGATACCTCATAAAATTACCAAATTATTTTTATGCTCAATTTTAATAAAATTTAAACACTTTTATAATAGTTCTTCACCATAATAAGCTTTTTGAAATTTCCTTATTTTTCCGAAGTTTCTTGAAAGTCTGGGTATTGTATATATTCTGGTTTTAAGTTTTATAAAGTAGATTGGTTGAGAAGTTTGTCTAAAGGATCTGGCCTCTGAGTTGGCTTTTGGAGAGCAAAATGGTAATTATTGCCTCTTGAAGATCTAAGGAATGATATACTCATTGAAAAGAAATGTTGCTGTTTTGATGTTATCTGTCACTGGACATATCTGCACATGGTAGGTATGTCTTACCTCACACAGATCATTCCAGTCCCCTACACTTAACACGTCTTGGTGACTTGTCACTCTCCTTGCATCCCAGGGCATTATATAGGCTTCTTTCTCCTTTCCTATGCATTCAGCCTTGCTGGTTGGACAATGTAAGATCTGTCTGGTCTGGGATGCAGCGCCAGAGAGATGCTGCAGTAGACTCCATGGCTCAGGGTTTCCCACAAATAGAAGTCCTACTAAAAGTAACAGCCCTCAGGCAAAGACAGATACAAGGAGTTTATCCCCATTCCATGAGTCACTCAGAAAGGTCTTAACATTGCAGAAAGCTCATAGTTGCATAACATGCAGCTATACATCTGAATTAATCAGTAATTAAAAATACCTGGCCTTGTTGTCATGGATTTGGGGAATTGGACAGATTCCAATCTGTCCAGATTTCTGTTGAAAGAAATTTTCTTCTGAAAGTATTTTTCTTTAAAGAGGTTTGCAGACTGTGTTACAAGCACAGCAGTCAAAGATTGTTGTATTCCTGAAATAGCAACACATGCTTAATCAAGGAACAGAAAACAGCTTGATACAGAAGGTGTTAACTTACAACTGCCAGTAAACTGAAAAGACAACTCTTCCAGTTGTTTCCCTTTTCTGAGGTTACAGTCCTTATGGCAGCAAGAAAGGGACACATTTTAGTCCTTGCTAGACTCTGCAACTTAAACTTAACCTGAATGGAAGTCAGCGCTGACTTACTTTTAGTTGATGACTCCAGCAGTTTAGAAGGTGCTGCAGAACATTTGCAATTCAATGGCAGCAACTTACAGGAGAGGTTGGAGCAGCAACTGAAAAGGGAACTATTTTATCAAACCTACTGAGAGAAATTAATAGCACAATGGTGAAATCACAAACCTCTAATAGCCAGATTCATGTTTTTATCCAAGAATATCTAACAAATTCAGAAGCTGTAGTTTTAGTCCCTCCAAGAAACATCCATTTACTAACCATACTCATAAAACCAAAAAATCACAAATTACTCATGGCCAGCTCAGAAACAGAAAAAGATTATCTTCTTCACAAGAATTATTGTTGCAGATTGTTCCCTTTCTTTTGCTGCTATTCTGATTTTAATATAGCTCATGGATTTAATTATCCATTACAGGATATACTTGTAAAGTGATAAAAAAATGAAAGTACTATAAAATTAATAGTTATTATGACTAATCCATGATTGATACACTAGCTGGTAAGTTTTACATGTCCCAGAATAGCAGTTGAGAGAATATGCTTTCTGAAATCCCTTTAGTGATTGGCCAATTTTCTTCCAAAGTCACCAACCTTCTTTCTTCATAAGATGCATACGACTGAGATGGTGGTGGTGCAACCTTAAAAGCACAGTGTTGGTCAGCCTGTAATCTCAGTCATCCCTTTTCCTCAAAAATCAGTGTCACCTAACCTGCGAAGTTCCTCCATTGCAGTCTCCAAGGCCAAAAGGCTTAATGTAGCACAGAAAGTCCAAATTAAATTCTTGCTCTATAATACTGCTGCATGGCAATCTCTATTTTAAGCCATCATGCTTTAAGGAAGCCTGGTCTTTGTACTAGTATTAGGTGCTGTCATAGCATAAGATGATGTGACAGGAGCACATACTGATTTAGAATTTGCTGCTCTCCTTTTAAAATGTAGAAGCTATCTGAAATGAGCAACAAAGGGGATCCTACAAATAGTCAATGCATGTTTTGAGTCAAGCAACAAATGCTCTTAAGAGACCCAAAAATAGTATTTTAAGGTTTAGTTTGGAAAAAGAAAATATGGTGGAAAGACATGAAAAAGCAAGATACTAGAGAAACACGTTAATTGGGATATAAATTAGAATTACCACATCTAACAGAGCAAGCTACTTCTTAAAAGAGGAGGTATGTAATCTGGTTTATAACTAGGCACTCATCAAAATGGACCCAACAGACACAGGCAAACAAACATGCTCTGCAGATATTCTCACAAGATTGCTCTCTAAATAACTCATCCACATACAAGGCAGCTCATGTTTTTTTGTAGCATTTTAGTTTAGCTTGGGTTTGGGTTTCTTATTTTAAACAAAAGATTGATGCATTGCAAACAGGCAAGAGTCTGGATAAATGAGATCTGATGTTTATTCATGACAATTTTAAAAAATGTTCAGATAGTAAACAAAACTTAATTACTTTAGAAAGACATAAAATATGCTGATATAGGATATAATGCTAAATAATAATCACCAGAAAGCCATCTCATTATTATTGGTTTTGTGTTTGATATGGGTTTGGCCCAAGGCAAAGCCCAGGGCTTTATTTATTTAAAAGGGTATGAAAACAAGACAATATGCATGTTTCATATTAAATATTGTGATGGCATTACACTATGTGAAATGCAATGAGAGAGAACATTGTGAAGCACCGAGGAGAATTTAAAAATTTATATTTTGTTGTACTTTTTCTCAGACATAAGCAGACTTTCTGAGGGATTATGGGAATACTAATAGCCACTATGGTGTGGTAATTTATTGTAATCTTGCAGCAAAAAAAAGGTATATCTACACACGTACATGCACACACACTCCACATCTATAGCTACACCTGATTTTCCTATTGTCATCTGTTATTTTTTTAATTGCAAACCCTGATGAGTTTAAGTCAACATATTTCCTTACTGCTTCTTCTTCTTGTCAGCTGTAGCTGGATTGATAAAATGCAAATGAACAAATCATTAACGAGTACTGGTTATGAATCTCTCAGGCAGTTCAGGACCCTATCAAATCCTGCACCTATTACTTTGTGTGATTGATGTACTATTGTAAGTGATTGTTCCTGATCTTATTAAATCTTATTGATTTTTTCCCAGTTTCTATTTTATTCAGGACCAGGCTTGGACTATTATGAATGTTGCTGAACACTGTTAATCAAGCTTACACAGCTATTTTGATGGCAAACAATTAGAACTCTGAAGCAATACCTTGCAATTAGCTTCGGGGATATGGACCTCAGCACCGCAATAATGAAAGAGACCTTCTCCTTCAAGCAAGGTAATGAGATTTACAATAATGACCCCCAATAACCTCTGAGAAATAACCAATCTGCAAACATAGATGTGTTTATCAATAATTTGTGCACTTTTTATGAAAATATATTTTTAATCTTTTTCTTCACATATGAATCATTGTTTCTACTGAAACAAAGTGTATGAAGTCTTATAAAAATGACAAATATATAAATTGAAAATCTGTACATATAATTTGAATCCAATGGAGGCTTCTAAAGAATGATATGCATCAATAACGTTCAAATTTTGTGAGCAAAATAACACTAAAAACTTCTGAGAAAATGTTGGCATATTATGTACAGATTTGGGTGGTTATTCTTGCTTGAAAATGCTTACTTACATGTTTAGCTAATATACATATTAGGCACACTATCTATTCAGTACGTAAGTAGACAGACATTCATAAACATGTGTCTCTATAAATCCACTGTATGCACTTTTTATTTGAGTGATACAATCAATAAAAATACCCTGATTTAGTTCCTTTAGAAACTGAAGCAATTAACATAGCTTTGGTAATTGTAATAGAGCACTGAACATCATAGGACAAATTTCTGTTAAATCCAAAGTAATTTTAGCATAAAGCTAATACATAAATAAAATAAAATTAACATACTTGCCTAGAAAGTGAAACAGTGTATTCCCAATTTCTTAACTTTCAGTCTTCATCTTCTACTATTGCAGCCTATGCACTTTTTTTTGCTGATCATTTAGTATCGCTATAAACCCTTGTACCTACCTATCACATTGCACTTAGAGATTAACTCATGTTTTTGCTAGTTAGCATATTTGTTAATTTCATGAGTATTTTTTATTAAAATACTGAATACCTGTAAAATACATTTACATAAAGAAGAAATGACTTGAGAATTAGGGAAATTTTGGAGGTTTTGAAAAACCCCTAAAATATTCCTTTTTGTTTCAATGAATTTTTGAAATTGAAATCAAGGCTTTTATAATTTGGCTTAGCTGACAAGATGAAGTGCATCATCATAATTTCCTAGTGCAGGAAAGAACAATTTTTAAATTATGAAAAGTTCACTATTCCTACTATTCTTATATGATAATTACTTGCAAATGTCTCTGCTATATATGGCATTTTCAGCAGGATAGCACTGAGGTGTTAACCACACCTCCCAAACTGGCATGCTCCCTGCTTGTTGCCCTCATACCCAAATCTTTAAATCCCCCACAGAGCAGATTTCTGAAACAGTCCCTGAACAGAGTGTGAGTTCCACAAGTGGAGACTAAAAATGGAGCTTGGGTGGAGATCTGTAGCTGGAAAAAAATGATACTGAGGGTGATCACTTTTTTAAAGCAGAGGATAACAAGATGATAAATACTTTTTAACCCATTGAATACATGTGAAAAATTCAGTCTGATAAGCAAAATACGTACATGTTTATGACTATGTGCAATATACTATATGCTCAAAATGAAACTTTAGAAAACTGGAAGAAATTTCTGGTGCATTCCCAAAGCAGCCATGTAAGAGTTAAATGTGAGAGCTTTGTAAACCTGATGAGACTTAAAAGGTTCAAAAGCTAGCTCACCACACGAGTTTTTCCCGTTCCCCCTTACTTTGAGCACAACCAATATATGTGAGTGACTTTAGTGCCAATTTCACTTTTTATCAAATAAATATACATTTCTTGCTGGATCTAATGGTTAATGAAATGCACATAATATGCAAAATCTATAAAAATGTTGTAGTTGTACATTACTTTCTGACTGTTGTACAACCTTTGTAAACAAAGTATAGTATATCAACCTTCTTGTGACAATATGCAGATCTGTCATCTTCGGGACAACTAAATGAATTATCTAATCAATAACAGATTACATGTCTGGTGATAAGGCAAGCTAGGGAAATTAAAGTGTAAACCAGGTATATATGTCACAAGCAAGGTACACAGGTAGTGTAACATAAATTTAATATTAAGTAGAACAATAATAAAAAGGAAAAAAAAAGAAAAAAGAAAAACTAGACCAAAACAAACAGTGTTAAGACAGCTTAGATAAGAGGGTGGCACTCTATAACACCTAGGGTGAATCCAGTTAAATTTATCCACTACTTTAGTATCAACTCCTTCAAAAAGAAAAAAAAAAAAAAAAAGAAAAAAAAAAGAAGAAAAAAAAAAAAGAAGACAACTGTCCAGAAAGTTTGATCTCTATGGCATTTTGGCAGTACTGTGCTCAAGCCTTTTATTTTCCTCTTATGTGCGTGAAGGTCTCAATTTGTGTGCTATCTGGGTGTGTCCAGACACATGGCAAAGACAGTATTTGCAAGTTTGCAAGCTTTACCATAGGCAATTGCAGTGGTGACGAAGGTTTCCAATATATATCTTCTATGTAACGTATGTAATATACAGGTATATTTTCTTATACCTGCATATTATATATACAGTTTACCCAAGTGTGGATAACATCTTCACGAATGGCAGGCCAGACAGGGTCAGACCTTGTCCTGCTTCTGATCTTCATGGAAACCTACCAAACAACCCCCCAAAAACCAACCAACCAACCAATCAATAAAAAACCCTCAAAAAAACTGAGGCAATCATACTGTGATAGACAGTTGCATATCTGTGTGAAAAGAGAAAAGCATATGTTTAGTAATATTTACTTTTCCAAATCTTCTAGGATTATGACCAAAGAGACTTTTTTCCTTTCCCTAAAATTTTAAACAGAACTTAAAAAATTTTACAAATCTGTACAGCTCCTTGCGGCTTCACATACACAGAGTCATTTCATAAGTTACATTTATGTTATTTCTAAGGAAGAGTCTGTCAGTTCTAAAATTACATAAACAGAGCCAAGCTGTCTGTTTTAAAACTGAATGTCATACAGGGTAGCCAGAGCAGCTGTTACTTGTATATGTGCAATTTTAAAACATTTCTAGCTTTCTTTTTCTCTCCATTGAATATGCATCTTATAACAAAGAATTCAGCTCCTATAATTTACTGCTTTCCTTTTTTCTCTTTCTAGTGTTCTCAGATATTTTGAATAGGTAAAATCCTTTTTAAGCATGAAAGAAATCCTCACTTCTTTCTCTTTTCCTCTCCTTCTTCATACAGTATACATAAATCACATAAGTCTAGAATAATAATACATGTTTAGTGATATGAACACTTAGTATAGGTATAAAGACTAAGTGTTATTTTGATATGCAGGATTAAGTTTGAAACAGGCAGTATAAAACCTTGAAGGAAATAAGAATTTTGTGGTGGAGGACATACACAGGTAAAGATTTGGTTCTGTCCTGTAAATGCCTATGTATTAATATACAGTAATTATAGCTATAAGCCTCTGAATGCTAGTTGTAGTGATGTGTCTCCTTGCTGCCACTGGGCTCCTGACAGCAAATTCCAATTCATCAAAGCAAACACCTCTGCATCGCACAGCAGGTATGATAAGTCTCTAATAACAGTGTATCATCTCCAAGTTATATGTATTAAAACCACATTCATCAAAGTGTAGTATTACTCTTTAAAAGTTGTTTTTCCTGTGAGGATTTAATGTTCCTCAAGAATTCTTTTTGTCATCATGGACTTCTGTACATTTGTTCTCCTGTTCTTCTGTAATCCCTTTAGGATATGCAGGTATTTATTTGTGTAGTTGAGTTACAGTTTGCACAGCTGATCTCCCTTCTGAGGTAACTTGCCCACCCAATATGACACTTATTCCTATAACTTGTGTCAAAACTGCCTGCACTCACACCTTCAGCCCTTCTGAAATGAAATCCATAGTTGGGGCAACTGTAACGAAAAGAAGTGACTTGAATATGAAAGTTCAATTCACATCTTTAGGATGGTCCGACACAGATCTTCTTCAGCTTAATTTGTGGCAAGTAGCAATCTGGGCTTCATTTTATATGTTGTATGTGTCAGACAACAAGCTAGAAGGTGATAAAAAAATCAAGGGTATGAATAATCTGGGAAAAAAATCAAACTTTAAATAAACCCCAAGTTTCTTTTCTTAGCATTTGTGTACATAAAACAATTAATTTTGAGTTATGATGGGTGTTCATTATGGTGTAATTTCTCCATAGTATTTATATCTTCATGCCAGTATATTTTGGACAGTGCTAAACAGATCTGATACTCAGAAAATTATAGTCACATGCCATCAAGAAAAGGTATTATCAAAGATTATTAGCATACAGGTGGAACTGAATGTATCAGAGACAGGCAGACACCAATAAAATATTTAAGTTTTATGCACTTGAATTGAATACATAAAGCTAAGCACAGACTAATTAGGCTGCAGACACCAAGTTATCCTTCTCTCTGTGGAAAAAAATATCCCTTTGGCTACTGGTATGCCTGAGGCTTTCTTTATGTTAAGTTCCTTTTTCCTAGTAATACACAGAACCAACCTTTAGAGAGATATCTGGAAGTGCAAATTAAAACTGTTTCAAGTTTAATTAGGAGGCTTAAGTATGAAGAAAATTCTATCATATGATAAAGTATTTGTTTAAATGTGAATGTAAAAAAAAAATAAATCACAACCAGTTCATTCTGTTTATCTTTCGGTTCTCATGCTTTTTCTATCAGATCACCTCTTGTTCTCCCTCATTACCCCTCACTCATTTGTATTTATGATCACCAAGTTATTATCCTCTCTGATTTTGTGATGCTCACAGATTTGTCCTTCCCTCCCTAACCTCACTCCCCCCCTGTTATCACTATGGTCTCTAATTTCAGCTATATCTTTCACTTCTTAGCTTTTTTCTTTATTTATTTTGTCTGCTCCTCTGCACCTTAAACTAACCCAAGCATGCAACATCTGTGTTTCTGTCTCCATTTACTCATCTACTGAAGAAAAACTAGGGAATGTCCCTAGTCTTCCCTCTCCGTCCTTTTATCTCCCCCCCCCGCCCCCATCACTTAAGAGAAAACATAGAAGACTTTGTTCCGAATGCCTATGTCTGTCACAACCTGTAGTTTTCCTTCAAACTTTCTGTTGATTTAGCTATGTTTTGCTTTACACATTTTCAATTCCTTCACTTCTTCAGATTTTATTTTTTTACATGCCCAGGATTTCTCCTTCTACATCATTACTCTTAAATCCCAAATTTATGAATTCAAAATTTTATTTCTATTTTTTATGGCTCTCAATTTCTCTCATTATTAGATCTACTCTACATAGATATTTTCTCTCTGTTCTCTTTACATTCCAAATTTTAATGAAATTTTCCCTCCAATATCTGTTGTTCATGATGCCAAACATAGTTCTAAATATTTTCTTCTAAAAAATACTCCATTCCAGACTCTGCTTAACACATTATATCCTTCTCCTGCCATCCTGTTGTTTGTTTGTGGGTTTGTTTTTTTTTAATTCAGCATAGGTCAGATTATTTGAAAAGTATCCTCCTAGTTTTCATCACATCATTCCCATTTTCTTGTTAGCTGTCTCCACTCACCTAAAATGCTTGCTAAAGAGCAATAATTTTATTCTTCTAATGCTCTTTATACATATTAATGGCAAATACTATTACTCTGTAAAAGTGTCCTAGCATAGATCAAAGTTACGTTGTGCCCAGTGCTGCGCATGCATTCAGGAAGTAGAACATAAATGTAGTATCTCAGCTTTTTGCAGATCAGATCAGATCTATGATTTTCTTCACATCCACATTATCATTACCTGCACTGTCCTCTGGAATAAGCTCACAACTAAACAGAGAAATACTTCACCATTTACTTGTCTTTTCAGTTTTTAAAATAGATGCTTCAACTAGTTACATCCATCTTTTCTCAGCAGTCCCCTCAGTGTTTCATCTCTTTGAAAAGGAACTTAACACATAGCACCTCAAGGCTTCGCCATCAAAGGGAGACATTTGGACAAAATCTTTACTCTTTTTTTGCAAAAACGAACAACTTCTTCACAATCTGAACACCTTTTTCAAACCCTCTTGCTTGTAGTGCCTTTAATACTTATTGCAAACCATTGCACAGCTAGAGTGACTTCTTGCCCTGGATTCATTACTACCCACATTTTACCAGCATGAGTATTTTGCTCACTCTCATTAAATAACTTCACTCTTGTTGTTATTGTTATGGTAAAATATAAAGTTATAAAACATATGTGCAAGTCTGTTTTGGTTAAGCTTAGTAGATTCGTGTCAACACTCCTCCATAGTGCTACCCATGCCAAGGGAACAGTTTCTTGCAGGCCTCTCACCAAGCTGGTATACAACAAGAGCTGTTTTTTTCCTCCCTCAACATGGGAAGAGGTTACTCATAAATACTAGGCACTTCAAAGACTTCTGAATTCCAGACTGGCTTACAAAATAGAAAGTGACTATTATCAAGTAAAAAATAGCATTTTCTGGCTTACGTTACTGGAGAATAAAGATGTTGTGACCTGAATTTTCCTGTTTTCCTATTCCTTTTTCAACTTTGGGGAAAAATGCCAATAATAGGAATAGTTTCCAGTTTGGAAAGCTTTGTGCCTGACAGCTCATAAAAGAAGAAGTCTGGAATCGTTATCTTCCCACCAATACTGTGTAGATGTTCTCAAATATCAGAAAAAAGGAACTTTGTTATCACTCTAGAAAGAAAAGTAAACATTTTCAGTGTAATGACTGCCTAGCATCAAGGACATTTTCATCTCCTTTGTTTCTAATTGCACTCTCCAGGCCCCTTTCCACATTGCTGGATGGTCTTTCACAATGTTTGCTGGTCATATTATCTTCCTCTTTCTTATTTCAGCATCTTTTTTAACTCTTTCCAGCTTCCCCTCACAGACCAGAGTGTGTGATACCATGCTTTTCTCATCTGTTTAGAATGAGACATGACTTGGTGCTCAGGTGGTATTAAATGACAGCTTTTTGCAATTATCAAGAGTTTAAACATAATGCCAGGGTTACTGGGATGCTCAGTGGGCAATTTCAGATAGTATGTATAAAACCAAGGAATTACAACACTGATTATGGCATTTTATCACTGATAGTGGATATTTTAAATCTCAGACAGTTTTAGATTTCACATGTGAGTAGCACTGAGTCTGCATATCTGAGGTTAGGATCTGGGCAATGTAAAAGCTCCTCCTCAGTGCAATATAATCTGGCATAGGAAGAGACCTGCAAGTAGGAATGCAGTGACACTGATAATTTGTTCATTTTCCTATGTAAATAAAAATGTTACCTTATTAGTATTATAAGGAAGGGAGAGCAAAACCACTTCAAATACCTAAACTTACTGTTCTTTTCTGGAAAGGAGTATATATTTCTTTAATAAATATGTTGAGTACATTCAATTCCTATAAATTAAATGCTGTAGGAAGCTGGAGGGCTTCTCTTCTGAGATTTTTAATAAATATCCACAGGTCTGAATTTTCTTATTTATTTATAATTAAGGTAGCATTAAGAAAAGTAAAGTAAAAATCTAAAGAAATAAATATAGCATTTACATTATTTACTTAAAAAAACCCCAAACCAGCTACATCTCTGAAAACTAAAATAAATTGTTTATCCTTTTATCCAGCATAACAAGGACATACATATTTCCTTCTAGACTCTACATTCAATTTGCAGAGGTTGCTCAGTTAAAAAATGAATGAATGAAAGAAACTTCACCTTGGGCATTCATCAGACCTGCATGTATTTCCAGGAATCTAGGGAGAACATTATGTATCTTACACAAGTGAAAGACCCTTTTCTATAATATTTTCCACCATCCATTATCACAACTTAATAAGAAAGGGATATTTGCATTCATGTTATTGTCAGTAGCTATGGTATGATAATGGTTAGTGCCGCAAGTTCAGGAACTATGGGCAGACGAAGATATAAGAGCAAACGCATTGAGCAGGGAAGACAACCAACATTAGCAAACTTCAAAAAAGCCATAGCTTGATGGTACTTTGAGTAATAGGTGATTTAAAAGGAAACCAGTGTTGATCAAATCACAATAAACAAATATAGATGCTGTCATGGCTAGAATAGATACTTCCTCAGGCCTTGGAAGGAAATCCATCTGACTCAATCCTTAAGAGTAATTTAAAAAAGTATATCTGCTGTGTCAATATCCTTAGCTTGCAAACCTTGCAAACTAGTCTTCCACTACATACTTCTGAAGGAGCTATGTATTCAGTTGAAAACTATGTAAGCAAAGCTTGGTTCATTGCTTCTCACAATCCCTTGTGGTAGTTCATAAATTTTAAATTATGAATGAAATTTCCAGTTGAGTGTCTTTATTTCAGGAAAATATAATCAAGGGATAAAAGAGAAAAACTTTTCTGCATTTTCTCCATTTGCCAGTCTTTCATACATCAGAAGTTAATTCTTTCATGTTGTTACCTTAAGTAAGCTTTCAGAAGTCAGATAGGACTTGGAACAACCTGCAGTAGAACTACCCACTTTTGGGAGTAAATTAAGTGGGAAAAAATGAGACTGTTGAAGACCTTTTCTTCCATGCAAAGGATTTACCAAAAGAAAGTTTTGAATTTCAGAGAAATGTGGTAGATATCTTGTGAAAGATACAAACAAGACAGGAAGGACAGAGTCATAATATTTTTCAGTGTAGTAATTACACTGCCTTTTATGGGGAGAGCCATCCATCACACCTGCGAAACCTCATGACTAAATAATGCCTTTGTTCTGTGTCCTCCCAGGGGGATCTTAGTTCTCTGCTGCTATTTGGAGTGCACTCAGAAGTTGTAAGGCATAATCCAGTGAAAACTTTCTGCCTTTGCATAACACATTCTCCCTTGGTTTATACCGTACCCATAAGAATTTGCTTGTTTATTGGTGCCTGCTGTCTTGGCAAATTTTGAAGTACAATGAGTTTGTAGAGGGAAGAGGACTGCATTTTCCTGGTATTAATGAGATTCCTTAAAATCCATATCAAGGTCACACTTCGTAGGCATGTCTAATGTATGATTAGCGCCAGAAGATTTTCTCCAAGAATAATGGAAAAGGTCTTGAATGGCAAAATCCACACTTACTTATGTAAGGGACCACTAATATTTTCTGTGACTCTGGAATCCTCTTTTCACAAGAGAGTTGATTCCCTGGACTTCCGTACCTGTGGAAAAAAAAAAAAAGCATTTTGGAAAAGTGAACATCCTATCATTTCCTAAAATCAAGAAATTCAAAGTTGCAGTAAAGAACACACTGTATTAATATCACCAGTACAGGACCCTGTTATCCTCTGACACAAATTTTTAGTTTATATTCACCAAATACTATTTTAATACCTTGAAAATAGACCTTAAGCATTTTCAGTGGATAATTGAGCCATGTATTTTAGGACAAATATTGGGAAAAGTCATGTTCAATACCAAGGTCTATACCATTTAAACAATGAAAGCATCAGGTAAGTAACAACATTTGGACAGCAAGTCAATATGACTATGAAAGGTCTCCAATAATGAGCAAACTCAGACCAATACACTGTTTGAGTATTTGGCCTTCCTATTGACAAAAGTTGCTTTCAATCACTCTGTATCTATTACCATATCAATCATCACTCTAAATGAATACAACATGATCACTGACGAAGACATCACTTAAGCAGCGAAACTAAAGGTTCTGTAAAAGCAAATAATGAAACTTTGGCTGATCACAGCATGAAAATTAGACCTAATCCCTAATCATTCCTATTTTGTAAAGCAAACAAATTGAAGCTAAAAATGTTAACTCTATTTCTTGTTCAGATACTTAAGATATATGGAAATTGATATCACATTCTTAATTATTAAACATAATACAATCCAATACTTTGTTTGCTACACAAATTAAGATATGGAATTGAACTGATGAAAATGATTTACGTGCAGGATTAAAATATTGGCAGCTTTATAGAGTGAAATGTCACTATATTGCTGTACCTTCAAGTTTTACATTTCCTCCTTTGAATCCCTGTCAGCCTTCATGAACACTGGAGAGTTTAATCAATGCTTGCAGTAACCATAACATAACATTGAATATTTTACCTTTGTAATAATCAAAGTGCTGTTTAGTACAAGTCAAAAGCAGAAATGACAAATTTATATATTGCACTTAGATGTTACATTTTAAACTGCATTAAAATTATATTCTCACAAATTTCTATGTTTCCTTTCTCTTCATGAAAGCAGCCTGTATTTTACAACAGCTCAATGTACCCTTAGGCAATCAAATCGTACTTAGGATGACTCAGAGGTCATAAAATTCAAAGACTTATGAGTTTATGTATTTGAAGCACTTTTTAATTTATATGATACAAACCACTTATAAAACTAGCATTTTATTTGCTTTATGTACTCCAGAGGGTGAAATTCAGATTGTAATTTGTGCTACATTATTTTTCAAGATGTTCAATATAAAAAATAATATAAAGACTAGAAAGGAAAGATGAGACTACCATCTTGGAATTATAGCAGTCTGCTTTCTTTATAAAACAACTTTGTGTGAAGACAAAATATGTTCAAGAATGAGGAAGTAGGGACAGTGCCATCACATGAAGTTTAAGAAATTAAATAAAAAATTCAAGTGGATTGATATAAAGGTTTTTAAACACATGGAACTTCTTTCCAGTTTCAGATCAAATCTACTAGTACATCTAATTTAAAGGATAGCTAAAATTCTTTATAGAAAAGAAAAAAAACCACCAAATTAGGATAATTTCACAAAGCAGAGACAAAAGGATAACATAAAGATGGAATTAGAAAAAAATTTGTTTTGAATAAACCAAGTTAGATTTTTCTGCCAACTTTCCATCAATGTACATAATAGTCCAAATACCTGTAAATTATGAACAAGTTGAATATCGTCACAAGGAAGGCATGTAAATATTAATTTTGGTTTTAAAGTTCCTAATTTATATTTTTAAAATATATCCTTCTGCATATTTTAATAAACAGCTTTTTAATTATGATATAGATATATATTTGAAAATATAAAAAAAACCCAGCACTGCTACTGTCAATGACATTCTTCATTGTATTATCCCTTTAGCACTGTACTAGATCTATTAAATATCTTTTGGTTTAATATGTTAACTGGTATTTTGCCTAGATTGTACATTACAAGGATATAGAAATTAAAATTATAGAACGTGCTCTGGTCACCTAGTTGATTCCCTCATTGCTATAACAGTAAGAAAACCTGATTTTTCCAGCAGGTATATCTGGCTATATGTAATGTTTAATCCACCTGTGCAAGACAGCAAATTTAAGATCATTTATTCATGAAAGTGTTTCGCTTCACTGTCTCCAATTCTGTGTCTGATCACATACAGAATGGCAGTTTTATAATACAAAAATATGCAATACTTCAAAAAGGCTCATTAAGCTAACCTTTGTTATGAACGTAATTTACATTTACTATACTTCAGGCCATTTGCAAGTGTCATCATTTTAGCTAAGCATGAATAGAAAGCTACAATTTTTACCCCAACTTGATCTTAATTTTTCTAACAGACAGCAGTCAACAGGGCTGAGCCGGAAGAAGTAGAAATGACTTCACCACATGCTGTTCGTTCCTTGTCTCGGGTAGCAACAAGCAGACTAACACTGAACATTTCCCCTAGATCCCCCATAATCACGCATTGGCAAAAAGCAGTTTTCACTATTTCAAAGGTTTTGTTTCTTGAACTCTTTAAGATTAATTAAATCAAATATTGTTCAGAACCTTTAACCTGCACTTTTACTGTAATTCTCATGACAACTGCCGTTCACCATGTATTTCCTATAGATTACTCTGTTTATCTATATGAAATATATCTCAAATGGAACCTCCTTCCCAATATTTTTTGTGTTTATAGCCCTGGTCCCATAGAGCTTTGAGAACAACAGCAACAGCAGCAATGGTAAAAATAATGGCTTATTTCCATTTTGAAGATGAACAGAAGCTGGAGAACTCACGACAACACTGCAAAGCATGTTTTTCCCTGTTGAGACCCAAGCTGAAACAGTTTAAAGCAACATCACTACCTGTAGTTCCACTTGTGTTCTTCTGACAGAGGATCTGGACTTTAGTTTCCAAAATTACCTTGGAGTTTGTACAAAAAGAAATAAATACTTTCACTTTAAACAGATTTTTATTTAAGTAAAGGTTTATTTGTGCCATTTCCATAATATTTACAGCACTGGGACATTAATTCAAAAGAAAAATTAAGTGTCGTATACAGACAAGGTGCTGCAGAGAAAGGGCTTACAGGGAAGTAATCACTGATAGATAAAGCCATTCATGGACACTGAGCAGCATAAGGAAAGTTATAGCAGTATTAAAGTACTTTGTGATTAGTGTATTAGTTTAAAATGAGATCTGAGGAACTTGGTGTTACAAGAAGATGGTTGCTGCTGAGTGAAAAATACTGCATGGTACTGGTTTTAAACAGAGTCAAGTTCTGGATAACTGGGTTTTTTAAGTTTGGGTTCAAACTTAAACAGGGGAAGTTTAGATTGGATATAAGGAGGAAATTCTTTCCTGTTAGGGTGGTGAGGCACTGGAATAGGTTGCGCAGGGAGGTTGTGAATGCTCCATCCCTGGCAGTGTTCAAGGCCAGGTTGGACAAGGCCTTGGGTAATATGGTCTAGAGAGAGGTGCTCCTGCCCATGGCAGGGGGGTTGGAACTTGATGATCTTAAGGTCCTTTCCAACCCTAACTATTCTATGATTCTATTCTATAACAAATCAGGATCTGGAGACCATAGAGAGCAATCTAGACTGTGCCTCTCAGGTGAGTAGAAATGGCTGGACCAAAGCAAAGGGGCAAATTGGCAACTGTACTAGAGTGGCTAATGAAAGTTAAGGGGCAATTCAAATGTTATTTCCAGTGCCCTCCACAAGTGCTGGACATATTGTGAGTTTGTCCCATGTCCTGTTCCATTTCTGCTCATTCAGAACAGAGCTTTGCCTGGCAGGTAGTTGATAGCTCCTCAGGACTTCATCTCCAACTAGTTACAGTGGTTTTTGTCTTCTGGCTCGTACTCCCTAACAAGCTGAGTCCATTATATTTTCCACTCCCTTCTTGAAGAGAGGCAGTTGCTTATCACCCTTCTCTCAAATAAGGAGCCATTTAGTAAATATATTACTGTTGTACTTCAGAATCTACTGAGACTTCAATATGCCTCTGATATAACAAGCCAATCCAATTTCAGGTATTTCTTTACACAGCTTGCCAAAATTTTTTTTTTTTGTAGGTCTATTATAATAGCTCCTTCTATCAAATTTTTATTGTAACCCTTTCATTGGTCCATCTTTTTACTAGGGTAGTGTAGATTGTATCAACATCTTGCCAGACAAGTATAACTGTGTTTTTTAAATAAGTTATCACTTCTGCCCCTACTTATTTAGAATAGGACATGTCATTTACTACAGCTGACATGGAGATTCTTTGATCTCTTTTACAGTCCAAAACCACTGCAGATTCACAACACTGAATGGACACAGCCATGTGACTTGCATTAAAATCAATGAGACTCATGGCATGGAATCCCACACAACCATTGAAAATTAATTATTTATAATAATAACACATTTCTCTTTCCATCTGAGGATTGCAAACATAATTTCCAAGATTAATTAATTATGGTTCAAAAGATGCACTGTTCTAATGAGGCAGGGACATTATATGTATTTTTATATTTCCGTGTTGTGGTTTAAGCCCAGCCAGTAATTCAGAAGGCAGACAATTCTAGGTCTGTTTAAGGACGTTTCAAAGAAACTCCCTTTGCTGGGAATTTCTCTGGTTGTGTCAAACTGCTACTAGAATCAGTGAGAACTATAGTGTAAAAGTATTCCAGTTTTATAGACATTTTTTCTCCGAAGCACAAGAGTTAAGCCATAAAAAGTGGATCTCTGTATAGAATTTATTGAAGGCTAGGGCTCTTTCAAGATTTTCTTTTCACAGCACACAACCCCAGGTGACCTAAAGAAAGCCACAGTGAGTTTGTGGTCAAGTCTGAAACAGAACATACTAGCCTCCCCAGATCCCCACTCTTAATATTAAAAGATAGTTGTTACTTTCATAAACACCATTATCAGTACAGATTTGTCAGTTCAACCCCAGACCTCAGCTGTGCCTTTTGCCATTCTCTGACAGTCAGCTAAAATGCAGAACTACCTCTGGTTAGGCTTTATGGAACACAAAATAACTGCCTAACCCTAAGCTTTCTACCAGGCACCACTGTGCACATTTTTCCCATTGCGAATGGATGATTTATTTTGAAACACAAGTGGAGGGAAATGTGAAGGTGATGACAACATATTGTGTCTGACAGCTGTTTAGTGAAAAACATATAAACAGTTCTAGGAAGTATGGGATCTCCCAAAGAACAGTGTCTTATTAACTACAGGAGCAACAGCACTTCCTCTGGAGTTTGCTGCTCCAGGATCCAGGAATTCTACATTCGTTTTCTTCATTTATTCACAAGTGACTCCTTTACAAATGAATGACAGAAAAGTGATCCCATTCAAGGTTACTTTGTTATTATGGTGTCACTTTAAGAAGGTGAGAGATGACAGTTTATGTCTTCTCAAACTGAAGAGGACCTAGAACCTATATTACCCACTTCTTGTACCTGAAACCTGATTATTGGTCACTTAGAAAGTGAGGACTTGCACTCCATCAAATTCCTTTGAGTGGCAACAGCTGTGATTCTTTTGTTTCATGTTGGAGTCTGGATAATATATTAGGGCACGCCTAATAAACCAGAGTCATAAGGAGACATAGTCCCCCAGACACCTCATCTGTAAATTCCAAACAGACTTAGGTATTAAGAAGACTGCAGTTTTCTGAAGGTATGCAACCGTGATTTCCTGCATGCCCAGGATAATTTTATTAGCTCAAAAAAAATATAGGTTTCCAGGTGGTTTATGCGAATTTCTGAAACTCCTCTCTCACAAGCTTCATTTGCCTTCTGCCTTTCAGAGACATGATAGCAAGAGTCAGTGAATCAGGTTCCTACTGTGGGAGGCAACTTGTCCTTTAGTGTCTGCAGAAGCTGAGCACTGTGGATTTATCAGAAACATAAATATCTTGATTCTCTGGAGACCACAGCTTCTAGTTCCTACAAAATTCAGATGTATTTCCTTGCTGATGGAGTGTATCCCACACATTTTTCCTTGCTTTCATTGTATCAATACCTATATTTGACCATAACACTAGTCAATGTGCCCTAAACCTGTACTCAAAACTCTCAGACAGGGAGTATCTAGAATTCATGTTGTCAAGGTAGTCTCAACATCCTCAACATACAGAGCTTAATCTTTCTTCAACCACTAACACTGGAGAATTCCATTCCAGGTCATCTTCCTCAGAGATGGTTGGGGAACATTTTTATGCTGTTTCCTAACTTGCAAAAGACTTTACACTGGGAGCAGACTTCATTTCAGTGACTCTAAAAAAAAGTGAATCTTTAGATTTTCTCAGTGTGGACTGTGCTTCATGTAAAGAGGAGACAACAGCCACAGAAAGACATAACTCCTTTTTATTAAAATCAGAATTATTTTGCCCATCTGTTAGAAAGTAGAGAAATAATTAAAATGAATTTACTGTAGTAGTTTACATAAGTTATTATATTACACTTCACCACAAAATCACCAAGCTACAATTTTTTTTATTAAACATCCTCTCCAAGGATAATAAGGAATTCCAGTTGGCACTTGGGACGAACAAGTCACAGTCTAAAATTTGTTCTAGTAAATAAACAATAGTGTCACTGGGGACTGGCAAAACTTCAACTTAAGCATTACAGTATTTATCTCTGAAGCTACCTAAGTGTACTTGCAAATCAGGGAGTTTGTGATGCAAGGCCTAAGATTATCTTTAAATTCTAGTTGCAAAGCCAGAAACACAAATTATACCCGTATAAACAAAGGCTAAGCTTCAAAAGGCTGTGGAAGGAACTTGTCAGCAATATGACGTGCTTTTGTTTCTACTTATTCTTCTGTGACTAAGAACCTATTGTGCACTGCATCACTCTAATTTTCAAATCTCTTTTTTATTATCAATTTAAGTCACAAACATAATATTAAAGATTTTTTGTATCTATCTGACTTATTAGATTTAGAGTGTTGGTGCACCAGTTCAAGGTAACCAAACAGCTTTATTATATCAGAAATAGCCTTGCAAGATATCCTCATTGTATTCTGAAGGACTTAATTTAAGAGATGATACTGTGAAACGTTCTATTTTTTTTCTATTTTAGAGAGCCATAATCAGATAAATAGTAAGGAGACACAAAAGGAGAACCCTAAGATCGTATGGGAACAAGAGCAGGAGCCATACCCTTAATCTAATGGGATGTATCTCAGTATAGTGCACATAAACAAATAGGTATTCTCTTTGTACTAACAATACATCAATCTCAGAAGCACTTGTCCATGTAGGATGCTGAATATTTATCCTTATTTCTCAAGAGTTTTAAACAGTATAATGTTATTACAAATGTTCATAACAGTTTATCAAATAAAAGGAAAACAATCTTCTAAATGAACCCTCTTTGAATCAAACTTTTAAAATGCCATATCCTACCTTGAATGGAAGCACAAGCTCAAGTTTAAAACCTCATAATAAGTGATACCATGTAGACCACAACAAAAAACAAAGGAAGCAACACTTCCGCTTTTTCCATTTTATGGGCTTGTTAAACAGAGACTAAAACCACCATTTTGGTTTTGCTAAATTCAAAAACCTCACAGCTCTAGGTGCAAAATAAGAGGAAGCTGCTTTGCAGTTGAAAGTGAACAACAGATTTAAATAGCACTGAAGGCATGAAAACAGCTGGCTACAAGCCCAGAATCTATAAATAGCACCAAACTTATTCGTCATAACTCCACTGACGATGACAACATATCAGGAAATGAAAACAGAAAAAAAAAAGCCCAGAAAAGGAACGAAAACAATGGACCTCAGGAATGAAGGTCCATGCTTTGCCAGAGCAAACTACTCAAGTTAGACAGCAATCGTACGGTGAGAAAGCAACAATAGCAACTAATAATGCCATGACTCTTGCCATGTGAAGATACCAGGGGAAGAGGAAGGAAGAAGAAAAGGAACCAATCTGCTGTAGAATTAGTGTTACTGGTGTAGATTCTTAATTTTTATGGGAATGGTGAAATGTAATGTTTATCATTTCTCTTGAGTATGATGAATACAGTATGTGATTTATACAAACAAAACTTTTCATTTAGCATAGAAGTTTTGACATATACTTCCTTCCCTTTTCCATGTAAATCCCTTCAACTTTCAAACAAAACCAGAAATAGCACCAATACTATACATTGCTCTCTTTATTGAACTTAACAACACAGAAACATAGAGAACACTCTATTGAAACAATGTGATTATTAACATGAATAAAAATAATCCACAATTATAGCAATCTGTATGAGAACACCTGATTACAGAAAAAATCTCCTGTAAAAATACAATATGACTGGAAGAGAAAAAAATTCTATTCACATAGATGGAAGGTTATATAGATGGAAGAGTATATAAAATATGTTCAAAATAAAACAAGAGACACGGGTTCCAATGCTATGATACTCAGATCAGATCTCAAATCCAGAGAGTGCACATAATGACATCGTATATGTTCATAAATTTGAGCAGATGATTTCATTTTCTATTATTCCCAGTTGATTTCTGAAGTCATTGCTTCCTTTGATTAGAAGCTTTTTCTTCAACAATTTCTTTGGGACTCTTTTCAAAGTGAAACATGTCAGTATCCAAAGCCACATGGTTTGTAGGACTAAAAACATTCACACACCAAATACTCCTCCCATGTAAAAAAAAATAAATAAAAAAAATCCAACCCCAAACCAGAAAGAAAGTACAGACAGTCCCAAAAGGATGTTCTTTCATCACTCTGAGCATCCAGCCCTTACCCCTGCACTTAAAGGCATGGTATTTGCCTGAAGTACTTGGCAGGGTCAGCAGCTTGCAACACTTCAGTTGAAGGGCTAAGCAGGTATTGATGATTTGTGAAGGCTTTCTTCTCCCACTGCACACATGAATACACACCTCCTTGACTGGTTTGGAGAAGATAGATAAAAAATGACAGATTGTGATGGGCAAGCTAAGGTAAAAACTAAGCAGACTTGTGGTAGGAAACTCAGGAGAAACCAACCTTTATGGACAGTTGAGATGATTACATAATTGGTACAGATCCCTGTAAGTTAACCCATTCCATTAGAAGGGATGAATTTTGACTTTATAGAGGACCAATTTTGGATTGGGCAAAGCTGGAAGAACATGTACACAGAGCCTTTCAAAATAGAATTACAAGAATATTCATACGCCATTTCAGAAGACCCATTGCTATCAACCATGCCACAATTTCATGACACATTAATGAAGGAGTCTTTTGGATGAGATGCAAACATGTAGACAGTAGGAAAGTCCCAGAGGATTCGAAGTTGGCCAACATGATGCCTCTTTACAAAATGGGCAAGAAGTAAGACCCTGAAAAATACAGGCCTGTCATCCTGACCTCAGTGTCGTTGAAGGTATGCAGCAGACGATCCTATGTAAGATCATAAAGCACGAGCTGGAAAACGAAGGGATCAGGCTCAGTCAGCATAGGTTCATGAAGGGCAGATCCTGCTTGACCAACCTGATCTCCTTCTACATTAAGACGACCTGTCTGGTTAATAAGGGAAAGGCTGTAGACATTGTCTATGTGGACTTAAGTAAAGCATTTGACACTGTCTTTTACAGCATCCTCCTGGCTTCTCATGGCCCGGATAAGTATATTCTTCCCTGGGTTGGAAACTGGATGGCCAAGCCCAAAGAGTGGTGGTAAACGGCATCACATCTAGTCAGTCACCAGTAACTAGTGGTGTCCCTCAGGGCTCGGTATTAGGGCAGGTGTTGTTTAATATCTCCACTGATGATCTGGATGAGGGGATCAAGTGCACCCTCAATAAATTTGCAGGCAACACCAAGTTGGGTGGGAGTGTTGATCTGCTGGATGATAGGGAAGCTCTGCAGAGGGATCTGGACAGACTGGATTGATGGGCAGTGTCCAGTGGTATAAAGTTCAATGAGGCAAAGTGTCAGGTCCTGCATTTGGGTCACAACAACCCCATGCAATGCTACAGGCTTGGAGAAAAGTGGCTGAAAAGCTACTCAGCGGGAAAGGACCTGTGGGTGCTGATTGCTGGGCAGCTGAGAGTGAGCCAGCTTGTGCCGAGGGGAAGAAGAAGGAAAACAGCATCCTGACCTGTATCAGAAACAGTGGAACCAGCAGGGAGAAGGAAACGATCATCCCCTTGTACTCAGCACTTGTGAGGCTGCACCTTGAATTCTGTGTTTAGTTCTGGGTCCCTCACTGCAAGAGAGAGATTGAGTTGCTGAACTGAGCTCTGGAAAGGGTAGCGAAGCTGCTGAAGGGTCTGGAGAGTGAGTCTTATGAGGAGTGGCTGAGGGAACTGGGTTTTTTTTAGTCTGGAGAAGAGAAGTCTCAGGGGGGACTGCAACTCTCTGAAAGGTGGTTGTAGTGAGGTTGGGGTTGGTTTCTTCTCCCAGGTAACAAGTGACAGGACAAGAGGTAACGGCCAGGGGAGATTCAGATTGCATATTAGGAAAAATTTCTTCACAGAGAGAGTGCTCCGACATTGGAACAGTCTGCCCAGGGAAGTGGTGGATCACTGTGCCTGGAAGTGTTCAAAAACCATGTAGATGAGGCCCTCAGTTCAGTTACATGGTTTAGTGGTGGTCTTGGCACTCCTGGGTAATGGTTGGACTTGATTTTACAGGTCTTTTCAAACCTACTGGATCATATGACTCTATTTTGTGATTATATGTAGGTATTATACTCTCAGGTAACTTTCTGTCCTGTGTGGCTTTGCTCTGAAGATGATTGTCACTTATTGGGATTGTCCCCAGGAAAAAAAAAACAAAGCCTTTTTGCTTGAAAAGTATCAGCTTTAGACACTTTTTGCACTTACTTAAACATATGCATTGTAATATTATATCAGTCTTATGAAGCTATTTAAATAAAAAAAAGGAAATGTCAAATGAAAAAACATAAAACTTTGGGTAACAACGTTTGAAATTAAAGTATCATAATATATCATTTGTCTAAAAAGGAAATTTTACTTCTGGTAATAAAATACTTTTGGTTTTCCTTATTTTAAATAATAACTGCATTATCAAAAATTGAGGTATGATCCAACAGGGTCTTTTAAAAGACGTTGAAAATACTGATGCCATAGATATACAAATGCAGTGGAGTAAAATTTGACTTTGCTACCAGGTGAAGTGAAAAGGACAAGATTTTCTAACATCAGTAGAGGCTTAACTTCAGCATTCCTGATAAAAAATGTAATAAAATGGTCTGAGAAACATATTCATGTTTCTGAATTTCTAGACACAGTGGGATAGTTGTTCTAAGTAAAAATTAACGCTGAACAGGTTCAAAACTTTTTCTAGACTGGGCCATCTTGTCTAGACGGTGCTTTAGCTAAGAAAGTGTGGACACTGTGATCCTTGAAGTCCTTTCCAAACTGATGTTCTATGGTTCCCTGAAATAGCTGTTCTAGCTACTAGAAATCAGCTGAGTGCTTGCACAACTTCTCCTGGTTACCAGAAGAAGTTGAGGTAGTTTTGGCAAATGGTTTTGTTGGTTGACATTCAAGGATCACCTGCTACATGCTCAGGAGTGTTGCATTCTAACTAGAAGAAGTGCAGCAGGAGGGCCAGAAGACCTCAGTGAGTGGATAAGGAGCTGCTGAAGAAACTTAGGGGAAAAAAAAAAGGCTTATAAAAGGTGGAAGCAAGGACAGGTGGCCTAGGAAGAATACAGGGATGTTGTTTGGGAAGCTAGGGACCAGGTTAGGAAAGCTTAGGCCCAGTTAAATTAAACTTGGGTAGGGATGTGAAAGATAACAGGAAGAGATTCTATAAGTACGTGGCGAATAAAAGACAGACTAGGCACAACATGGGCCCTCTCCGGAAGCTATCACGAGAACTGGCTACGCTGGTTTTAGAGAAGGCTGAGGTTCTTCATGATTTCTTTGTCTTGGTCTTCTCTGACAAATTCTCTGACCACACTACCCACGTCTTGGAAGGCAGATGCAGAGACTGTGAGAATGAAGACCTTAGGCCCACTGTAAGAGAGGAATTGGTTTGAGACCATCTTAAAAATCTGAATGTGCACAAGTTCATGGGTCCTGATGAAATCCATCTGCAGGACCTGAAGGAGCTGGCAAATGAAGTTGCTAAGCCACTGTCCGTCATATTTGAAATATCATGGCAGTCAGGTGAAGTTCCAAAAGACTGGGAAAAAGGAAATATAACCCCTATTTTCAAGAAGGGGAAAACAGATGACTCAGGAAACTACAGACCAGTCTCACCTCTGTGCCTCGCAAAATCTTGGCGCAGATTCTCCTGGAAGTCATGTTAGGGCACATGAAAAACAAGGTGCTTGGTGACAGCCAGCATGGCTTCACTAAGGGGAAATCCTGCCTGACCAATTTGGTGGCATTCTATGATGTGGCTATGGAACTGATGGACACGGGTAGAGAAGTTGACAGTGTCTACCTGGACTTGTGTAAAGCGTTCAACACTGACATCCTTGTCTCTAAATTGGAGAGACATCAATTTGATAGATGGACCACTCATTGGATGAAGAACTGGCTGGATGGCTGCATGCAAAAAGTTGGGTCAACAGTTCAAATGACCAGCTGGAGACCAGTAACAAGTGGTGTCACTCAGCAATCAGTTTTGGAACCAGTCTTGTTCAACATCTTTGTGGTGACATGGGCAGTGGGATTGAGTGCACCCTCAGCAAGTTTGCTGATGACACCAAGATGTGTGGTTTCGTTGATATACTGGAGAGAGGGAATGCCATCCAGAGGGACCCTGACACACTTTTGAGGTGGGCTGATGCCAACCTTATGGAGTTTAACCATGACAAGTGCAAGGTCCTACACATGAGTCAGAGCAATCCCAGGCACTGCTACAGGCTGGGCAGAGGTGAGATTCAGAGCAGCCCTGTGGAGAAGGACTTGGGGGTGTTGGTAGATGAGAAACTTAACATGATCCAGAAGTGTGCGCTCGCAGCCCAGAAAAACAGGCATATCCTGGGCTGCGTCAAAAGATGCATGACCAGCAGGTTGAAGGAGGTGATCCTGCCCCTTTACTCTGCTCTCAGGAGACCTCACTTGGAGTATTATGGGCAGTTCTGGTGTCCTCAAAATAAAAAGGACATGGAACTGTTAGAACAAGCCCAGAGGAGGGCCACGAGGATGATCAGGGGGCTGGAGCACCTCCCATATGAAGACAGGCAGAGAAAGTTGGGACTGTTCAGCCTGGAGAAGAGAAGGCTGCATGGAGACCTCATAGCAGCCTTCCAGTTCTGAAGGGTGCCTATAGGGATGCTTGGGAGGGACTCTTCCTTAAGGACTGTAGTGACAGGACAAGGGTAATGGGTTAAAAGTTAAACAGGGGAAGTTAAATTGGATATAAGGAGGTTCTTTACTGTGAGGGTGTTGAGGCACTGCAATAGGTTGCCCGAGGAAGTTGTGCATTCTCCATCCCTTGTGGTGTTCAAGACCAGGTTGGACAGAGTCTTGGGTGACGTGGTTTATTGTAAGGTGTCCCTGCCCATGGCAGGGGTGTTGGAACTTGATGATCTTAAGGTCCTTTCCAACTCTATCTATTCTGTGACTCTATGATTCTTAAAAGTTGTTCTACACACCAGTAGTGTCTGAGTAAAAAGTTTCATCAATGACTTGGGTTGTGAAATATTTCTTAGGGAAGAAAGAATGGGTTAAAATGATGAAATAAATGTCTAAACAGAAATACAATCACATTTTACTTTCAAAGTATTCCAAAATATGTAATATAGACATTACATATAAATAAATCAATTAACATAAATGAAGTGCCAAGTTGCGAAAGCTACAAATCTATATCTTGCTGCTATCATTCCATCATTTATAGTAAAACAATGTTGATACAATGCCCTAACAGTGTCAGTAGGAGTATAAAGACTTCAAACATTTTCCAAGACATTGATATACGTACGGTGAAAAAAAAAAGGAATAAAAATTTCCCTGTGTTCTGGTGTCAGTGTGGCTGAGCCAGACAATCCTTCATCTTTTAAGAACAGTGTAGGAACCTTTATTTCTTCTCACTCCCTAGAAATGATGGCGGCCTGCCAAAGCGGAACAGATTTGGTGCTAAGCCTCTGCTTAGACTATATTCTTCCTTCCAGATCTTCCTGCTAGAGGCATCAGGAGCATTCGAAAGTGAGGTCTGTGGGCCACAGATAGAAATTCAATATTTGGGGGGAGAAAAAGATAAGCCCCAGGAGCTCTGTGGTTTACTGCTCTCTTCACTGTGGAGAGTGGCACTTGATGTGATCCTCATTCTTGAGCATGATACAATACATTTCAGAGCTGGAACTATTGGACTGTAGTTATATTTTGCTTCAGGGTGGAAATAGGTAGTGTTCTAGAATCAAGAAAATACAAAAAATGATGGGGATGTTGAGTCTTCACAAAGCAAATAAGCTAAACACAATAGAGCTGGAGGCATGATGCACTACCCCCACTTTATGTACACACACATTATTTATTTATTTTTATTTAATATAAAATACAGAGTATTTCTTGGCATACAGAGCCTTGTCAGTAGTTTGTGGATTGCATTAAGTCATCTCACCTGGGGCTTAGTATTCACCTCATGTAGGCATGCAAACCGAATATTAAAAAAAAAAAAGTAAAACCCCCTAAAGCCTGGAGCCTATTTATATAATTTAGCATCCCATTCCGAACTGTAAAAATTCACAATTAGGTTCTACTTTACAGTCAAGTTAATCATATCGAATCCTATCTCTGATAGGTGCAGAAATAAAAACTGCTTAACAGGTTTCAGGTAATCACACTCAGTGCCATGACTTCATGATTTCTTTTATAGGAAAGAAACACACAGAAAGAAATGCACAGCTCCCAAAAGAAATGCTGCAACTCTATATGTTGCTTTTAGGTATGCAGCGACTAGTTATTTAAACGATTAAAAATATCTATAAATGGGGCTCAATAACCATGCCAACAGATTCAAAGGTAGGCATTTTTATACATTGAAAGATTCTCAGAAGTATGGGGTTAAAAAAGGCCTCAGAAAAGGAAGAAAATAAATATTATTCAGAAAGTTAAGTCTCTAAGGAGGAAAAGCAACAAACAAGCACAATAATGTGTTAATATATTATATTATTAATATAATATATTTATTATTAATATAATATACAGGATTGCAAAAAATGCAGATAACTTTAACATATATGGAAGGAAATGTTATTGAAAAAGCAGTTGTTTCCTCCTAAACAAAGAAGACAAAGAAGACAAAGTTCACCATGGCTTAAAAAAGTAGGATATAGAGCTCTGCTTCAGAATTCCAGAAATATTTACAAAATTTTTCTGAGGTATTTGCCTAGCTGTCGTGATGACTACAAGGGAAACATTCTACAAATATTTGAAGGAAATAAACACCAATAAGGAAGGAGTATAGCACACACAATGGCAATGGTTCTGTAGCTTAAATATATGTAATGAGATGCTGTTAAGATCTGGAAAATGTATATTGACACTTCAGAAAAACTTCCAAATAGTGTCATCAAATATCTTTGGAACAACAGCCTGGAAAATGCTCTGGTCAGTTTAAGGCTCTCTTCTTTCATGCTAGGGTTGCTATAGCTTGCATTTCAGCCTCCTGACAGTCTGCCATCAGGAAAAAAGAGGAAAAAAAACAAGGGGGAATAAAAACCAATCAACCAACCAACCAAAAGACTTAGCGTCACCATTTGTATGTGTAGAAGCTGAAAATTTTAAAACTTAGTGAAGTTGAGGAGTTAACCTGATGTTCAGTCTCTTATATTTTACCTTTTACGACTTCTGTAACTGTATCAAGCTTAAATGTGCAGCTGAATCCAAAGTTTCAGAGCAGCATTCTTTGCAGATGAAACATTAGCCTCTTTCTTTCAATGCCAGATTTCCATTCTGTTTTAGCATTTAATTATGCTAGAAGTTGTTATTTCAAGATGCTGTGGGTTTGAGACAGTTTTATTTATTTAAAAATATTATTTGTCATAATTTTCAAGAAGGTTCTGTGCCCTACTCTTCTGACTAATTTTTCAATAGAGATTTGGCATAGTAACATTTTCTCCCTGATAAATATTTTTATTAGCTAACACACTAAAAAGTTGTTGAAATGACAAAAATAAAACCAATTTCAGTGAATTATAAGAAAGCTACACTATGGTAATATAAAACATCTGCTGGTGATTTGTCATTTTTAAGGAAACTTTATTGCCTAAAACACTATGGGCCAAATTCAGAGACTACTGCTTTCATAAAAGCCTAGGAATGTAGCTTACACACAGCTTAAGGTACTAGAAATGATTTTAAAAGTTTTTCATTAATCTATTTATTAGATTTTCTTTTAATGGAGCTGAAGAGATGTCTTTGGACTTGGGCAAAGCTGGACCAGAAATTAGTGGCACCAAGGGGAATCACGGAAATTTCAGCCTGTCACAGCTGTAAAATTAAGAGCGGAAGAGGAGGGTACCAGCCCTAATTCTGAACTGAGTGACGGAAGGCTGTCCTGGCATCCTGAACTGTCCTAAACTATTTCCAAGCTGGTGCGAGTGGCAGGGGTTTAAATTATCATTTTGGAGGCAATCCAGTTTGACCATCTACACTACTACCCAGAAAATTTTTAAACTGGAATACCTGGAATGAGATGTGAATGTGTATCAGCCCCTGTTCTGAATATCTGGGAAGCAGAAAACCAGCCCTGTGTGTAACTCCCTAATGGGACTATGGGAAGTCCAAGACTCTGTGTTCAGCTTCTCTCATGTTTGTCAAAGTCTTAGTCTGCATTTCAGTTGCAGGGAATTCATGTTCTTATTCTGCTTCTCAGAAGTTCAAACTTGCCCATGTATTAAGAAGTGAAGGACAACTAAGTTCTTGACCATCAAATCCTCAACTAGGCATCCAGATGTTGACAGTAAAAAAACATGCATTTGAGAATGGGAATCAATATTTCATGTATGTATAGGGTAGTCATGCAGCTCTGGACATTCTGACTTTTGGGGTCTGATGAATTTAATGGGTGTTTCTTGGTCAGGGAAGCACTGCTAGTTAGAAAGAATTTCCAAAAGAAGAGCAACTTTACATACATTCTGCGTCCCATTCCTAAACCCCTATGGCTCTGTTGGAGACAGAAGAATGGCCTACATGTTTCTTCAGTGTGATGCCAGTACTCCTTTATATCTCAATTATTTCTGAAATCCATAAGATGCTCTTCATAGATCATTCTGAATACTGTTTTGATTTGAGACTTCACTGCACAGAGATACCGTGGGTTTTTTTTCTTTAATCTGCCTCGAATGAGGTACAGTTCCTTTTCACTATGAGGCCATTATTTTACAGTGCTCTTTCTTTTTAGTTTTTAGTACTGATTTGAACTAAGCCATAACATACAGTAAGTTATCAGGTTGAATTTGAGGCACCCCACTGCCTTCTGAGAGCAGCTCTGGCTTAAAAATTGAAGCTAAAATACCAGTGAGAGCCCTTCAGCTAACCTTAGAAACACTGTATACATTGTAGTTAAATACTAATTAAACAGCAACAGAAGCACTAATTAAGCAGTTACAGCTAGAGGCTTTGACATTGTTTCACTTGTCTGCATTTTACTGGCATCATCAAGGGTGGCAAAACTAAAACTTCTTATAGGAGCAGAGATTAAATACTTTTAATTTTGCTAGCTTATTGCTTGTTGAGTCAGCTGCAATGGTGGCTATTAAAAAGCTACTACTCATTCATCGCTAATGCAGAGCAGTACCTTGTATCTCACAGAAACTGTACTGGGAGTGCTTCATATCAGCTCTTTCATATTAGATATAAGTGATACTGCAGTGAAGAAATTACTTTCAAGGCTGATTCATAGAGGCAGGAGAGAAAAAGCTACAAAGTTCCTTCTAGACTGAGAAGCAGAAACATCTCACAGATAGTGAAGTATCTGAATTAAGGAGCAGTTAAATCTCTGTGTGCCATCTCCATTCATAAAAACTGTTGTCATTTTGGGTTTGTTTTTTGTTTTGTTTGTTTTTTTTCAGATGGGTGAACAATCTGAGCATGACCAGTTTCAACATAACTAGGGTGCTACCCACTACCTTTTCTGTGGTTCACCTTTTACATATACTAGATTCACCATGGGTTTCAAGGCTCATGAGTGGCGTAACTTTCAGGCTGGAAGTGAAAGAAAGTGCTGATATTACTGAGGTTTGCATAACTCTATTTGACGTGAGCTGCTGCAAATCCATGAGAACTGCTGCAGATAATTTCAAGAGACACAAAGAAAACTGCCTAATGAAAAAGAGCTTGTAAACAAAGCCAAGGCAAAGAATCATAAAAACACTGTGCATATTTTGTCTAGATACTTTCTGGTACTGTACATTTTCTGTTTTGACAATCATTTTAGCCGCTACCATACATCTGCCCAAGGATATGACAATGCTACAAAACCCACTACAATATATCACTTTCAAGGAGTTCATTTTATTGAAAAATGGTATTGCATTGTTTCAGATGGAGTACTCTTCAAGAAAATACATTTCTATGTACTGTCTTTGTAATGAGACAAATCCTTTGGTCTATTCAAATAAAACTTCCAATTAACTCTATGTTAGTTTCAGCTGGGAAAAAAAAAAAAAGAGAAAATAAAAAGGACAAAATTGTTGGCCCTCTGCATGTAAAAATATTGATTTCTAACTTCTGAGTGAGTGGAAGAAATTTAGTGGGTGTGAAGAGAGATAAAACACAGGAGAGAAATAAATTCAGTTTGAAAATGACGATGCACCTACAGTACCTCTGTCATGTCTTATATCCATATCAGAGTTGCTCTAGAAAGTCGAATGTTGGCAATTGACTAAAACTCAAGTTAAAACACTACCAAGTATTGACAATGGCCTCAGGATAACTCTGATCCTTAAGATGGTAACGTGGAGAAAAGCTTATACTGAAAAACAAATAAGATGATCAAGAATATAGAACATATATAAACAGGAACAGCATTGAAAAACTGGAAAGCAGTAGTTTAGATAATTCACATCACACGTGCAATCTTCAATTTGTGATTAGGCAGCTGGAAAGAAAAAGTTAAACACAAAAAGGAAGGCCATATACAGTATTAAAGTAAACATTACCATATAGACAGCACATATGAATTGCACTCGAAATTAAAGATGAGGTACTGAGCTACAAAAGCATTGTGCGTCTGGTGATCTGGTAGTTCTCATGTCCTGTTATTTTAATTTCTCTAAAATGAGATTATATAATCTGGAAATTGTGAATATATATATATATTCACATGGAAATTGTGAATATATATATATATATATTTTCACTTCCTATCATTTAATACACTTGCAGTAGGACAAACAAAAGAAAATATTATAATGAACTCAGATTATTATTTAAAATTTAGAATAACAGATCATTACAGAGACCAATGGAAAAATTAATATTGCCACCTGTTGGTGAAAATACAGAAGGCCAAATAATTCCTAATAATTTGCATATCCCCAAGGAAAGTGTTGGCCTGTGTAAAATGAATTATAGCTATTGTTTTGATTTACACGACACTAGCTAGTCCATATTACTATTACACATAGTAATCTTAGTGAAGAAGTCAGCACTGCGATATTCCTTTCTACTATGCCAACACCACTGGACCTAAAAAGGCACACCCCCCAAAAATAAGAAAGACACAATCTGCCCCAAATAAGGTGCAGTTCTTTTTCACTATGAGGCCATTATTTTACATTTCTCTTTCTTTTCAGCACTGGTTTGAACATCTGTTGTGCTATTGTGCAGAATATTTAATAGCAGCAATTCTGTAAGAACATTAAATTAATTTCACTAACAATCTAACTAATTGGATAGCAGCAATGTTTATTCACATTCACTCCTTTCTCAGCTTTATCTCATTCTTCTGCCACATACCTCCTACCACAAAAACCTTCCTTTGGTATATTAAGAAATTCTTTCCCTCCACTTCTTTGTGCCTTTTCTACCTTGTATTACATCCACTATTTCTCTTCTATATTCGGTATCTATACTTTTCTCACTTGTTCACATTACCATCCATCTACCCATACATAACCACATTCCCATTTCACCCCTCCACCTTAAGCAATCTCTCTGCAAAATGAGCAGAGGTTTTATGATACACTTGCTTGGAAATCTGCCTTTCTTTTAAAGAAAAAAACTAATAGATGAACTTGTTCTGCTTCTTCTGTTTCCTTTTCCCCAATATATCTCTTTACATTGCTTAAACAAGTAGCAATGCCAAGACATATACTTTGCCTTCCATTTTTGATAGAGTAGTACCTTCAGAAAGTCTGTTCTATACTTGGTAGTATATGGGTCAATACACAGCACTCTAGAGGAGTCAGCAAATCCATGGCCTACCAAGCCCATTTTAAATTCCCACAGCCCAGAGCAGTTAAGTTTTATCAGTCTTGAGAAATGGGGAAGAGTTTCCATCTCTCTTTTTTTCTCCCCTGCACACAGTAACAGATCATCAAAACAAAGTGTACAGTTATTTCTAAAATATGCTTTTAAGTGCACAGATATCTTTATAGTATGCCCAATTTTGATTTAAATACATGCTTACAAATGAACTTGCCAGAAATTATTTGGACAAATTTTCTATTAAAGCTTGACTCTAAAATAGTATCAGTCTTTTGATGCTCTTTGCTCTCGTCCAAAAGCATGAGGAAATAGAAATGCCTTACAGAGTACCCTGAAGGTCTACAAAGATGGTTTTAATAAGTTCACAGCTGAAGGCACCTTCAGGGAAACTCTACTGCCAGTCCTACCGCTCAGATTTACAAGATATCAGTTCAAGTCCCTCAAATGCCTGCAGCTATTGTGAAAGCCTCATGCCATTTTGGTTTCTATAGGTCAAAAACATACCTTAAATTTGACAAGAAAAATCAATAGGCATGCAGTATAGCCTGGTGAAGACAGCAGGCCTTGCTTCACCAAGACACAATGCCTGATGAGAAGACTTTTTTATTAACTTAGGCTTCTGGATAAACTCATGGTCTAGCTCCATAAAAATACAAACCCTTGCATAATGTGAAGTAGCATATATACAGACATTTGTAACAAACTTTCTGTATTTCTCAGGGCAAGGAAAACCTGAACTCAAGTAAGATATGTCAGTAATCCAGTGTAACCCTGGGGATGAGGATAAAAACAAAGGCCTTGGTGACCAATGATAGTCAATGAAGAAACTAATTTTATCTTGAAAATTGCATAAAATAAATAAATATTTGTTACAAGACCCTGCCTCAATCCCGACTACATACAGGATATCTGACATTCCCAACCTACAACATAGAGAATAAGGATTTTCAAATATTTGTGTTTAACAAAAATATATGTTCAATTGCAGCTACACAACTTTCTTTATCACACGGTTTCAAGAAATGTTAGTAGAATGTATTGTATAAGTTGCTTCCAGTTAAAAGAAAGAATGCTGCTGCCATGACCCTTATGATTGTAGGAAAGTGGGGAAAATGAACCATCGCCAGCTTTTACTAATCTTGTATTATTAATGACACTCAGACTAGCATCGCTTTATATGTTATCTCAAGTATATATGGTGGATAGATTTTTCAGGAAGACCCGTGGTCAGCTTCAGAGTGGCTAAAGTAAGACTAAACTTTTACATTCACACTTTGGTCTGGGATGTCCCCCTGTGTGCAGTACTGTCTTCAAACAAGGTATTTATTTGCAAAACCTTTTCCTTTCTGTAAAAATAAAGGATTACTTCACAGTGGTTTGTTTGTTTGTTTGTTTGTTTTTGTTTAATTAAGGAACTAAAAGGAATAATTTATGGCTATAGCTACAAAGTCTGGAACAGCATTAAAGTTCCCTTACTACCTGAGGGATAATAGTAGCCCCATCTGCTACTGGATCCCTCTCTCACAGAGAAGTAATCTAAAAGGAGCTGTATAATTCATCTAATCAGAACTCTATTATTTAAGGTGTAAATGGTGAAGTTATTCCCATATTACCCCTGTGGTATTACTGGGAGAGGCAGCAATATTTTAAAAAGTCTTTTTTTACTATACGATTTGTTATGTCAAAGAAGAAGATAAAATAAACATTGCAAGAAAAAAAAAAAGTATGAAAAAGGAGAATTTCCTGTAGCTTTCCCAGTGGTACATAAGGTGGGCTACTTTTCAAGCTGTTGGGGTTTTTTGTCTGTTTGTTTGTGGGGTTTTGGTTTTTTTTTTTTTTTTTTTTTTTTTTGTCTTTATGTGTTTTGAGCACCTACCATATAAGCATTTTGGCTAAGGAAGACTCCAGTGAAGGCTGTAGTCCTACATTCAGATTCATCTATTTGGCTACTCACAGATAATGCAATACGCAATGTACAGGAATTTGTTTCTTAGTTCAGATCCTAATTTGGGGAAAAATAGAGTCAGAGCACATGTAATAAAAGAGTGAAACCCGATAGGGATGGAAAGACAGGCCAAATATTTGCAGGAGCCAATAAAGCATGCGCTACTTTCAGACATGCTAGTCCCAGTTCGGATGTTCTAGTCTAGTGAATGATAATGAAGCAAACAAAGCAGTAGTTTGGGGAAAACAAATAAGGAAATAGAATATCAAAGTAGGAAAATGTAGCAAAGTAAAAATGTTAGAGATCTATTCAGTAAAAATAAAAGTTAAATAAAAAGGAAAATAGAGATTTATGAAAATTCTTAATTGTGAGGAAAAGAAGCTTTCTCTGTCATTCAGAAATCATACAGTTACATAAAACAGAGAAAACTTAAATGAAGCAAAGAGAAAACAGCAGAAAAGTGTGATAAAGCATTTCAGCAAGTTTCAAAGCTACTGCAACTTATATTCTTCTTCCTCCAGTTCTCTGTGAACCCTGACAGAAACGAACAGAGTGCCAAGAATATTATTCCAAACCTTGGCTTTCCTCCTAACACACACTAGGGACTAGCAGTGGAGCCAATCAGTTTGCCGATGTATGCCACCTTGAAATCAGATGGAAACCTTCCTCTGCAGAAAATATTCTTAAGAGTCCTGTCCATGATGGTCTACAGCTCAATATTTAGTATTCTATCATAGAGAATAAATTTTGTGATTTTAGTTTGATGTTGTTCCTTAAAAAAAACCAAAACGTATCTTCTCCTTGCCAAGTTCCTGCAGATCAACTTGAAAAAGGTAAAGGAAGGTAGTATTTGATGCTATTAGACGTAGCACTGACATTCTGCTAGTTCTTAACTCCACTGTCCATGCCTGGGTGGGGAATGAGGGGCAAAGTCAAATTTTTGTGGATCTAGATCAGATGCTGTAGTCTCTCATGTTTTAAAATTGTACTAAGATTCAAGCAGCTTAGTCTAAAAAGGAAGAACATGCTCTCAATACACTCCTTGCTTCACATCTCAAGGAAAGAAATGGCACTGTGTTTCTAGCAGGCTTAGATCATTGGAGGAACCTTTTGTTGTTGCTGTTCGCTGCAAACAAAGCACTGAAGGCTGTATCATTATTAGTTTCCACATTCTTCTCAGCCTCCAAACTTGAAAGCTTTTATAACGAGTCTGATGCTTACAGTCTTAAGCCTTAAGACAGAGGAGCAAAAGCAAACACAAATGGGACTGAGAGTCTGGAAAGGAAAAACAGTGATTGTCTTTCTCCCTTTTTTACATCTGCCCTTGACAGCTTTTCACGTGATGACTAAGTAACGTGCATTGTGTCTTGACGCAAAGTATGTGAAAAGAGGAAAGCATAGCGTATTCTGTAACTACAGTATATATCACAAAGGGTAAATTTACATGAGACTTTTTGATTCAAGCAGCAATTAATTTCCTCCCTTCTTTTTAGATTTATTCAGGTGAGTAGATGAGAAGGGCATAATGGCCAACAGTAACAAATGTGTCTAGGAAACTGTGCTGACAAAGGAGAGCAACATTTATTGCTTTAAAAGGAATGCCTCCAGATACTCAGACACCTAGACTCTATTTTCAAGGGCTTCAGATTCTGACCATTTTCTTGTGTTCCTCTCTGTTCCAAAACAGAGTGAGAATTCCCTTTTAAGACAAACAGGGCAGTTTCTAATACCAGTCTTCTTTTCCTACACATTCTACTGAGGAAAAAAAAAAAAAAAAAGAAAAAGATTAACAGAGCCCTTAATGATTTTTTTGTACTTAATCACCAGAGGAAATACAATTAATACGTCTTTCTATAAAAATAGAGGGAGAAAAAGAGAAAAAAAATGAAAAAAAATCCAGCAGATTTGTGACAGAGCACACCCTACACCCAAAATCCCCTTTGGTAATGCTGTATGAGTTAAACTCCAAATTGTTTCTTAATTATTTCAGAAGAAGGGAAAGGACTGTCAAAGCAAACTTAATTTACCTCAACTAGAAGCATATCAATGAATGAATATCTTCCTGATTAAAGGACTAGAGCTGATGTAAAAGATTAGTGTATTTAGCACAAAATCAGCTGTGGCCAGTTCTGGAAATTTCAGTGCTGCAACAGACTGCCTGTCTATCCTGTGTGCATTCAAAGTACATCTTCAGAATTGTTGATGGCACTATTACAGATAGAGGCACCCTGCTTAGTGCAGCTGGTATTGAGTGCCACATTTTTTAATAGAGGCAGCTAGACAAGACCCCTAGATTACACATCGACCCCTATAACTTGAAACTCTAAGCAGAAAGCTGACCAGACAAGCAGTTATGATGATCTATTCAAAGTGGTTGAATACTCTCTTTTTTTTTGTGTGGAATAAACGTATGTGAATGAACCTTTGCTGCCAATCCTACTGATTCTGCAGCCCACTCCTACTGCTGTCACATCTCTTTCTCCCTTCTCCTCCCTCTCTGTACTCCCATTAAAAGGTAAATGGAAGGGAGGGGAGGGGGGTGGAAGCTTCTTCTTAGTCTATTTCAGGTACAAATATTCTGTCTATTTTGAGGAGAAAAATTCACATACAGGTGCATCAATTGACTGCTGCTATAGGGCTTGTGAATGTGAGATGCATTTGTCTGCAGAACTCAAGAACTTCACCCATGCTAGTTGCTTGACACAAAGTGAGTTGAGAGGAGTATCCCTGAGAGAGATCAAGTCCACTTCACACTCAGAAAACCTTTTTTCCCCCCTAGCTCAGTTCTCTTAACTCCTCCTCTTGTAATACTTTGGTGTATTTTTTTCCTGTTTCACCCTGTAGAAGTGACATGGAATGTAGATAAGCTGTTACTAAATCAATGAAAGAAACTATCATTATCAGATACTTTTAACTGGTACCAGATACACTGGTAATGCTTTTCAGCATGATTTCAGACATATCAGATTACTTCAAGGACTTTGGCTAATGCCACAACCAGAGCAGATATTTTTGTCCTGCTTTATTTGAATATTTGTGACAAAATGCACAACATTTCATTTATTTGTGTTTTGTTTTTTGCATATAATTTCTACTTTCTACCCCAATTGCTTTCAGCAATATCTTTACTTAACCATAACTAGAAAAATGTTTTAACATATTTATTTTCCCTAAAAATAAATTCTGAAAGTGTTATGTGTAGAATTAGAGAAACTAACAACCAAAACCAAACCAAAACAGGTGAAAACCCCTGCGCCTACTTTGTATCCAATATGTAAGTAGGAAAATAAACTCTAAGCAAGGATCCCCAGATCATTACAAATGTGCAGATATGAATCAGGTACACACATGTTTCGACTGATTAGAACTGGGTTATTTTAATAATAAAATTACTCATTAATCATGCATTAAACAAAAATAGCTGCAGTTTTAAGCTACAGAATCTTTAATCTCTTTGCAAAAATATTGAAATAAATTAATCCTCCAACGTTTTTAACTACAAACAGCTTTTATGAAGGAATGCAAGGCTTAAATCTAGTATTAATGAAATTTCATAAAATTCTATTTCCTTCTTGGTCTATTAGTCTTCTTGCCAGTCTAATTATGACATTTAATCTATATGATCATTATTAATCACTGGCCATTATACTTTTCCCTATAAATTCCTATGGCTGTTTCACATTTACGAAAAAATTCTGAACTTGGTTACAATACACAACTACAACTGCACTTATCTTAGAAAATCTATTTTAAGAACCCAATTATGGGGCAATTCAGCAGGAGATTCTACTCATAAATTCAGCAGCCAAAGCCATCAACCCCTATATATCTTATACGGTCCATTGGATGATGGTTAAAAAATAAAGTGATGTCAGGGAGGGTATGACACATTGAACTGAGGACTTAAATCACTTTGGCTCTTCTGCACCTTTGTTGTCTGAACTGAACTTGGATAAGCTGCGTGTTCAGGACTTGCAGTCAATTTTCACTGATAATTTTTTTAGCTATAAAATAATTGCAGTTCATATTGCAATTACTGAAACACTAAACCAAAATGTCAAAATTGGCATCAGTAATTGTTTTGCCTTGGTAAAGACCTGTTTGAATACTGCTTTGCTGTATTAAATGTTTCAGAATTCAGTTACAGCATATTAAATATCAAAACAATGGGCATAGATGAAAAGTCAAAACTTTTCCTTCAAAAAGTACCTTATTTAAGAGTCAAAGTTAGGAAATTTGCAAAAGCATGTGCTTATGTTGTTATATTTCCACATCATTAAATGAAGGCTGTAACTAGGAAACAAAGCCATTTAGTTCAAAATGCAGAAAGCAAAAGAAATATAGATACACATAAATTTAAAGCTATGCCTTTATTACACATAGAAGGATTAGACAGTAAATGGCTGGGCAGTACCATCTTCCTTTCCCACTCACTCCAAAATACTGAGCTCTGCATTATGTTCAGCACAGGGTTAAATGGCATCATCTGATAAAAACAATAAATCAGAGTTGGCCCTATTCAGCCTAATCTTCAGGTCTCAGCCAATCTCTGAATCATCTTGGATTTTTTATGAAAGCAGAGATGAGATGTTTCTTAGTCTGCAAAGACTTATAGTCCTTCTTTCACTTTATGGGCTAAAAGTTCTACTGTTGAGATGCTGAGATTAGTAATCGTGTTTTCCTCTAAAAGATGACCCTTTCAGATTCAGTCAGTGCCAGACACTGATAAATCATAACAGGAACTGAATATTTCTTATAATCAAACATCTAATTCCTTTTTAATTAAAAAATAGTGTCTCCTGGGTAAGGAAAATACCCTAAAATAATATTTCTCTTGCTTCAAACGGGTGTGGTGGCTAAACCACCAAATCCAGAAAACAAAACTTGACAATATGTCAGATTTACCTGCTGAAGGAAAAGGATGGAGTGTCTATAGTGACAATATGGTTGTGAGATACTGAAGAAGACTTTAATATTGGAAGAGAAACAGAAATGTAGCCAGGGAGTCCATTCAAATCTCTTTGGCATTCAATAGGAAGCAAAATGAAGTAGAGTAATGCTTACTATCTCTCAGAATCATATTGTTCTGAGAAGCAAAAAATGCTGATGGTCTTGGAAAAAAGAAGGTCTCTTCTTTTTCCTTGGAGACTTTCAGGGGTAAGTTGTCACCTGCCTTTCTGTCCATATTAAAAATATATGAAAATAATTGATTTTTTTTTTTACAGGTCATTATTTTACGTAATTAATATTGCTGAAAAATATAAAAAAACCCAACCAGAAACACATATTAATAATATTACTGTTACTAAAATTTTCAAAGGTGGTTTGAGGGTGTTACAGAAACAGAGGAGAAAATCAGTCTCTGCCCCAGAGAGCTTACTCACAGTAAAAAAGCCATGACAATCATAATCTAAGCATACAAATACAGACAATTTTGAGTCATGACAACAATTCACTTCTAGATTAACATTAGTGCAAGAAGCATTACTACCATTTATAGAAAATAACAAATATAGAGAAACTGAGCTTGTAAATTTGAATATCAAAAGAGGCTCACCATGAATTAATGACATTAACTCTGAATTCAACTTTTTATAAATGTAACACAAACAGTTTTGGGGGGGTCATGTGCACTAAGTTTGAGCAACAACTATTGGATCAATTATAACTAATGAATGGTTGTGTTAAAAGTTTGGAAAAATCAAAGCGTCAGTATTTGCTTTCTTATTTTCCTGTTACATTCTTTCCCCTAAAAGCCCAAATTTTTTCGGCTCCTACTTAACATATTTGCATTCACTGCTTAAATACCATAGCTTAACATATTCATACTTTAAAAAAACAGGAGGTTAATAATCATATTACTGTATGCTTAATATGAAGCTTTTTATGACAGTTGAAATATTCATAGAACCTTGAATCCACTTCATTTTCTCAGTCTTTTTGTTTCACTTTCTTAAGTTCTCAACTGCTTAATTTAGGAAGAAACTTCAAAGAGCAACTGACATCTTTGAAGAATCATACGGAAACTGAATCTGAATAGCCCTTCTTACAAAGGCTTGAATCCAGGATCTAACGAAGCTCAAAAAGCAAATGACCCTACCACTGCTCCTTATACAGAAAGGGTCAGACACAGTTCTGCATCTACAGTATTGCTAACTTTGAAATTTCTCCATATGTGGAGAAATACTGAGTTATAATGAGTTCAGTGATTGCTAGCCTGCTGTTTAGAATGTAACTGAGAAATTTTAACATTAGCCAATTTGAAATGTACATCTCATTACAATCTGAACTTGTTCCTAAAATGGTTGCTCTCTCTCCCTATAATCTCTTTTTTTCTTGATAAAAATGAACTTTTAAATTAGACAAAAAATATATAATTTCAGATAGTCCTGATAGTAAAACTGGTATTTCCCCTGTTAAACAAGTGGGGCAATGAGTTCTTGGTCCAATATTCATCTTCTGAATAAATTTCATTGCAGTTTGTCTTGACTCAAGCATCCTCATTCCACTGACCTTTATTTTTCAGTCTATAGAGGCTGAGACCACACAGCTTTGGTGCTGTTATAGCTAACTGTACTTAAACTTTGTGTCTGATCAACTTAAGTGTATTGGATTTGAAAACAGTTAGTCAATTGTTTCTAGTCCCTAGGTGGTGGTTTATGGTAATGTTTGCATCAATACTAACAAAAGCCATACTGCAGTACAAAGTACATCAAGGAAATGAAAGACAAGGCTGCCTGTTGTCAGCTCTGTCTACAATAAAGGCAGGATTCAGAGCTAGGGCAGAGATCGTTAGAGAACCACAAAAATGAATGAACCACAGAAATCGTAGGGCTGATGGTTCACATCAAAGGTTTGGGGACTGGCTAATGGGCAAGGTTGCTCACAGGCCACAAGACACATAACCTAGACTCATTTGGCCATACAAAAAGGTCACAGAAGGAGAAAAAAAGTACGCAAGACAGTACAATATGGTCTCATGGTAAAACTATGTAAGAATGAAAAAATGCTGCCAATCTTACTGTTTAAAAGCATATTAACTACAGTCTGTTCAGTTTTGTATTCCTCTATCACATCTATAAAAGCTATATTTACAGTTTCCCTGGGACAGTATTATAGTACAGGCTGCTTAGGATAGTTTCTAATCTTACAGGTAGAACATAAGAATATATTGTTTTTAGTTCAAGTAGCAAGCAGATAATTAAAATATGATTCTTGAAGATTCTATAAATGTTAGCACAATTTCACAAATAATATCTTAATTTCAAATGGTACCACAGGTATATATATATAAAATACTATAGGGAATGTTAGCCTGCACAAATAAAACAATAACAATAAAGGAATAAATTCTGAAATCTTTCTCACTTTATAAAGATCTTTGTTACCATATATAATTTTAGAAAAACAATTAAAGGAAGTAAAAGCTGGCATAATATAACATATTCATACAATGGCATCTATTAATATAAGAATGTAGCTATCCTTTATTTGAAGCCTAACCTTTGGATACCTGCTGTGCTGCTAGATGCTAGAATGTCAAAGAAAAATAAGTGAAAGCATATCTCATCATGGGGTAAATTGCCTGTTGAAAAGAAATGTACTTAGTTTCTCATTTGAATGCTTCTTTCTGCTAAAAAAGAAAAAAGAGGAAAAAATACGGGTAAAAAAAAAAAGAAAGGATTTCTATAAAGGCTTAGCTTTTTTAACAACCAAATAAAGAAAAAACTTGCCTAAGAAGAAAAAAAAAAAATCCTCAACTCACCACAACCAAAATAAAAATAATAAAAATATTCAGTTTAACAAAATGTATAATCCAAAAGAAAAGGGAAATAACATATTCTCTTTGTTTTGCTTGCCTGTTTTGGTCTGGTTTAGACTTTTCACATCAATGAATGAAATTTGAGGTCCACAGCAAATAGCAAGGGAAAAGAGCATGACAAAAACAACAGACATACTGTATTAATAACTTTTTGAAAAATAAAGTGGAAAGGAACCTTTAGGAAAAAAAACCCCAAACTATTAATTTAACTTTAATGTCATTTACATGCAGCATATAGAGAAAAAATAAAAACATTAGAAGTGATCTGTACCTTGTGTGCTACATATTGTGTTATTTAAATCCTGCACACAATTTCTACTGTACATTCCCCAGTTAGTAAAGATATAATGACTGTACAAACCAAGATGTAATTACACAGCTATAACATTTATATGATACACATTTGGAGAGAAGAAACAGAAACTAATATTAGAATTGCAATTGTATAAATACCACCTCAAAATTGTCGTTCACTTTTTGTTAAGTCCGTTAAGCAGCTCCTAGTTGAAAGTTCAGAAACAATTACCATTGTTCTTAAATATTTATATAATAAAATCTAGATTTTTAAACAGGTTTGAAATAAAGAAAGGATTATTATGTACCACTACAGAATACAAAGCAAAAATCATACAGACCCCTTAATAACCATCACTAAGTTTACTTGACCTACCTTATCTGTAGCAAAATGCTAAGTCCCCCGAGAGGCCTTTGACTAATTTTCCTAGTAAATTCTTCAACGACACATAAACAATCAAGGTTTCTTTCACAATTCACTCATTTTACAAATACTATATCATTTTCAACCTTTAGAGATTATATTAAAACTCCCCTAAAGCTTAGCATATTGAGTAAAGAAGCATTTGTACTTTAAAACAGGACCATCTGCATTTCATTAACAGCTTAACCACCATCTTGTCTACAGATAAATACAGCATTATTAAATCTGTTTTTCAGAAAGTAGTTATTACTCTGAGTTCTTAAGTTGCATCAAATTATATTCTTATAATATCCAAAGCTGTAATTTAAAGAGTTTAAAAAAATAAAGGGAAAGAACATAAGTATCTTTCTGAGGCAAGTTATTGATGCAGCTTATAATAATGAGACATAGTTTGTACCTACTTTGCAAAATTTCATTACAGGAAAAAATTGCTCCAATTTTATACAAAAAACCCCAACCCATTCAAAATGACAAAATGTGTTTGGATAGAAATTTAAAAAATTCAAGGACATTTGAACGTTAGCTGTCATTATGGTCCAGTTCACTGTTTATTTCTTTGGTATGCATCTCCTGACCTGTATATAAAATTCATAGTTTCAGAAGTGACATGTGCAAGCCTTGGACAACTGGGGAAAAGGCATATTTCCTGACCTTGTAACCATAGCAACCACTTGCTGATTGGTAGCAGGCAGCCTTTCCATCCTTTACCACTGAAGGCAAGTATGTGAGATTGCTGGCTTTGTTTGTGGCTTTTGCTTTATTTACATGCAAACATGAATGTCAGCCTTAAAATCCTTCTTCCTTTTTTGTTCATTTGTGTGTTTTTGTTCAACATTATGCTAGGAGAGCAGGAAATTAAAAACTCTTACTTCATAGTTTTGTAATCAATTTATTAGAAATATTAAAGCAATATGTGATTTCAGTTTAAGACATGAACATACACTTCGAGCAAAGTTAGAAAGATCAAGAAAATTCTGCTGTTTGTGCTATTAGGGTTGCTTACAGCAGACAATGTTTTATAATTGAATCCAGCTTGAAGGAAAAAAAAAATAGCAACATATTTTTTAATGCACTTCAAGAGGAAGTTATTCATAAAATACTATTTAATTATTTTTCTACAATTTTGTTTCCTTTGTCATTTGATATTAAGGAATAGTCTGAGGAAAATATAAAATGAAAATACGTAAATGTGGAGGATGCATCATTCTAGATCTGAGGCTCCAAATTTTCCCTTGGGCATCATATTAAACAAGTTGGAGATTCTCAGTCCGTCTGAATTTTTTGTTAATTGTAGCCAAAACACACCTCCCCAAAGCCTTTACTGCAGATACTATCTCCTGTTAAAAAAAAAAAAAAAAAAGAGAGAGAGAAATAGAGAAAGAAAAAGGTCTAAATATAATTCAGCTTGATATATAATCTGTTCAAAAGTGGCATAGGCTAAGCATGCATGGACACATTTTCTTCTTATCCTGGAAGTGGCTGCATGTCCAGATCAGAGCTGTTATTAATAATAGGGATGTAAAAGGAAAGCCCACTTGGGCAATGTTCTCCTATACTATAATAAAGTGTGCACTAACAATTCTAAAGATCTTATTTAAGAAAAATAAAGTAATATTTTTTTTATTTATGAATACTGGAAACATGTTTTTAATTTAATGGGTAATATCAGCACAGAAGTTTATTTCTGAGTAATTATTTTGTACTTAACTAGCATTTTTATATGTGTCTTAACCACATTAATAATTACCTTATGATGGGTTTACACAAATTAAAAATACTTCGCATTAACAGGATCACTCCTGCTTGCATTCTTTCTCATTAATTACTTCAGAAATCATTCTTATTAATTACCTACAAATTAGAAATTATATTAATGCAGTAAGAACATTGTTAAGAACGTTGCTACAGAAATAATAGAAGGTAAAAATTTTTACCTCCTGTAAAACTATTGCTATAGAATGTTCTATATTTGCATGACTTTAATGGGCTTTTCATTTATTATCTAATATTATTATCCATACACACATATCTGGTGCTACGAATGCAAATAGATTAATTCACTTTATATATAGGCATATATATAAACATTTATATGCATGCAGTATTCAATATATGAAATAAAAATTAAAAATTAATGTACATGTTAAAGATGTAAAGCAATACATGCTATGGATTTTTTTTAATTGCAAAATATTAATGTTATCACCAAATCACATTCTACGTAGTGCTAACGTATCCACTTTTAAATTAATATATTTAGAGTTCACTTATGCAAACACATGTGAATTTACTCACAGAAGTAGCCAAATTTAAATCTGCTGAAGTTTTGGCAATTTCAATTAATTATTTGCATACACTTTCCAGAAGCCAGGTCCTTACATCTGAAATAAGAAATTTAAACTTTCACTTTGCTATCATATCTAATGAAAAAAGATTAATTTCAAGTGTACAAGCCTCTCTCTGGGGCCTATTTAAAAATCTTTCTATTTAAAACTCATCCTTACTTATTTTCTCTCACATGTAAAGGTCATTTTTCTAGTGCACTTAAAAAGAATACTTCCCAAAGAAGTGACGCTCAAGAAAAAATTCAATTCTTAAATACACTAGTTTGCATTATATTTAGTGTTTTAAATAGTTAAATTATTTTAATAGAGTTTTATCAATTAATATAAGGATTTACTCTGACCTGACACAGACAGGCACACTGATGAAAAAGATCTCTTCCAAGCATTAGAATTACAATCCCCCAATAGCACATAAAAGAGGAAAAAAGGCTTTGTTAAATTTTCAATCTTTTCTTAATATAAACATTAAAAATCACAGGATTTTGAAAGGACAAGTAGCTTAGGTTACTGAAAGATTTTTCATTTTTTACATAATGGTTGTACTCAGAAGTAATATGCTTTACTAGAATGCTGTAAAGTTCTCTCTCAGCTGTGATATACTGTATAAAACATTTCTTACTCATTAATGTCAAATATAAATTAGTTTTATATTGGAATTTTAGCAAACCAGACTCTACAGGCAACATAAAAAGCTAGACTGTTGTCAGAAGTGGTGTAAAGTCAGATGCAAATTTAAACCAGGTATCATTTATCATAAAAGATACACACACATAAAAAAAAAAGACACATTCCACTTTTCTGGATGTCCTGAAAATATTGCTGAATAGTCCACAAGACTATTAGTAGCTGGAATTTTGCAAAGCATACCCCACACCCACTCCGAAATTCCAACTGTTTTAATTGAGACAGTGCAAGGTGATTGTACCCATGTTATTAAAATACTTTTCTTGGCTATAACAATTCTGGACTATGACTAATATCCAGTGTTGGAGTGTGCTGAATATGATTTTCCCCATGTATATCCTTTGAATATCTGAGCAAGCATGTTGCATTGTATTAATATCATAATTCAAAGGGAAATTTATTAAACCTCCCTCCCTCCCAGTATTCCCATCATAGCTAAAAGTTGCAAATTCTATATGGCAGAGCCTAGACAGTAATATCAAATTTTAATAACTATTTCTCTTCTTCAGTCAGTGCTATACTGAAGAAAAGCATAAATTTCTGTGACTGACCGTTAGTTGTTAGAGAAGCAATCTGACTTCTCCACACCCTTATTTCAGTGTGTCTGCTCTGTCCCTCAGCTGTATTAATGATAGCATGAAAGGTCACATGATAAACGAGTGACAAAAATATCAAAACATATTAGCCTGTAGCTTTGTTATCAGTGTATGGCAGAGATGACAGAAAATTGTATTTTTCCCCTGAATAATTTTGTGTTACATTTTGCTGGCTAGGCAGAGTGAATTAGGGAGAAATTTCTGCCTGTGACTGTTTGTCTCTTTTCCTGACATACTTGAAGTAATAATATACATTAATAATAAGGAGTAGGCACAGAGAAGAGGTAAGAATTCAGGACAAGACTGTTTCAATTCTAAAAGATGCTATCCTTGTTTCTTTTCCAACACAAATTTTGCTGAAAAATATGCACAGCTTTGGATGTTATTAACACTACTGATAATGACCTGCTGTGTATTATGAATATAGCAACTGAAACACATGTGAGAAAGATAAATAGAAAAACAACTTTCTAACAATGAGGTTGTGTTTCCACTCAGTTGTACTTTTCACCACTAGAAATGCACATGCTCACTAATTAAATAAAGGCAAGCACCAACAATGTGCATTGTGACAGAGCCTTAGTATTTACAAATTAGAGACAGATATTACTCCTGCTGGTTTAAAGGCTGGCAGGAGTTGCATACCCTGGGGAGATGAGGTTAGCAATCTTTGAAAGAGAAAATAGAAATTGGCGGGAGCTTAATATCTTATGGCCTATCAGTCTCTATGGTCAGGAGTTAAAGTCATGCCATATCCAAGCTCCCTTTGCTGCTGGCAAACACATCAGTGACAACACAGTCCTAAGCTCCTAGCACATCAAAAGCTGTTGAATAGAACCATTCTGAAAGGCAAGAAGAGAGGATCACAAACCAAACATGAAAAGTTATATAATTAAAACCTTAATAAACTGATACCATATACATATAGATGGAGTATTACTGATCTACTGCAATACATATGAAGTGTGTATAAAAATGAGGGTGCATCACTCTTGATGAATAAGCAGCACTGGAAAAAAAAAAGTCTGAATCTCTATCAAAATTTAAAACAGATCTTAAAAATCTCACTCAAACATTTGATTAAATTTTAATCTTTATTTTTTTCCATTTTCATGCAGCTCCATACTTTTAATTTCCATCTGAGAACAGAACTGCACTTCTGAAAAAAAAAAAGAGAAAATTACTCTTGCGGTATTTATGATCTGACTCAAAGAAGAAAATACCAGAAATCTCATGCGAGAACATTGCTCTCATGAGATTTCTAACCAATTTTACAGACCAACACAATCTGAATAATTTGAATCTATTCCCAAACTTCAAACCTTTTGAGATATGTGTCTTACTAGAAATGTGTTATATTGTGCAGAAATTGCAAGAGAGTAAGGGATTATGTTATATCCACCAGGAACTGAGTGAGGAGGTAGTAAAGCCAGGAATCCTGTCTAATTTGTCCAACTTATCAGTCATCCTTTTTTTTTCATTTTTTATTTAAAAGAGTTATATATATATGTGCATGTGTGCATTTATATAGATGCATATGCGTATAACTCTGTAAACACATTATTATTTGTGTACAAACGTGTCTATTAGGAAAGGCACTGTACAAACAGGTAGGAAGAACCAACCTTTGCATCAAAGATTTTGCAGCCCACGTATCTCTTATTTGTGGTTTCACAATATATTCCATAGAATGACAATGTAAAACAAACCACTCCCCACCCCAAGGCCCCAAACAGCTCTACATTTTGTGCTCTCTTGCTCTTGACATATTTCATACTGTTTGGCAATATTCATATTCAATATTCATTGTTCCAAGATACAGTTCGAGTTTTATACTGGCAGATAACCAGAAGTCAGGGTTGTGTTTGGGATACCTCAATAACTCCATATTCAACTTTTTTTGTGTGTTTCTATAATATTTCTCACTTCCTTTCACCAGGAGTAAAGTTGGTTTGATTTAAGTAATGAAAATACTTTACTTTTTACTAGACTGGTTTCACTCTTCTGCATCTCCCAAGTGTGTGTGTCTCTCCCAACACATTAGATATGTATATTCTTGGCTTATATTAGTTGCTTATGCTCAAGCCTATCCAAAATTGATACTGCTGGTGGCCTTTGTTTCAGAGTTTATGGAGTTTTACAAAATCTATAAGGACTTACTTTCATAAGAAAGATGAAAGTCACTGAAAGCATTTTCCCTTTTCAGTTATTGAGGGGCTTTGGTTTTCTGGTTGGTGTTTTTTTGTTTGGTTGGTTTTGGAGGGGTTATGGGTTTTTTTGTGGGTTTTTTTTGTTTGTTTAGGGTTTTTTGTTTTGTTGTGTTGTTGGGGTTTTTTTTGCATGTGTTTGGGTTTTTTTTAAGTTTTTTGTTTTGAACTAGAGCCCTTCAGTGTTCCCAGGCTTTTTTTATATAAGGTGCAGTGTGAGCACACTACATTTACTATTACACCAATTTTCATTCCCAGATGTAAAGAATAGCACTCAAATTGTTCTGTACCTAAAATTAGATACTTAACTCCTAGTAGAAAGTTACTAGACAATCTATGAGAAAAAATTAGAAGGAAAATCTTATTATTATCAGAAAGATCCTGCTTCTGGGATGCATATTTATACTGCAGAAATGACATTAAATATGTGGGAGCTGAAGTAATGTTCACGGTATAGACATAAACATGAGACTGAAGAATTGGGATTGAAAAAGTATGCAATCTGAAAATATAATCATCTATGACTGTTGTCATAGATGGACTGTTTTTTGTCCTGTAAATGGAAAAAATCACTTTTGGGTTATCTATTTCAGGGCTAGCACAAGGTGAGGCAGATTCTTAGGCTACGTATTCTTTGTTTGTCATTGTCTTCTTCACAACTGTGATGGTGAAGACATAAATAAAAAATATTTCTTATTAGTATAGCTTCATTTTTTTTCCACAGTAGTATGAAGAAAATGTTTCAGAGATTCATTTTACCAAATGAACTTAATGTTTTAATTACTTCCATCATATACGTTCTGTAACAGCCAGATTTTCCAGTATTTACCAGGCTTTTTGTTTGTAGACCTTGTTAGTCAAAAACTGTATTGCAGTTTTGAATGAACTCAAGTAATAAACCCCAATATTCTTTAGCTGCACTGAACTGCCAGACCCACATATTTGCATATTTTCTAAAGAAAGCGCTTTGAATTTGATATCTCTTTTTGTTGACTGTGGTTTTTCGCAGCAAAATCTAATACTCATTGTAGCAGAAGTAAATTAAGCCATTTATGCCACATGACCACATAGCATAATTGGAGACTAAACTGATCCTCAGAGACTTAAAAACAATGTCCAGAACTTTCTACTCTCACAAATGACTTTGACCTCACTGTCCAGGCCACTTAAAACCTGATCTGCATCACCACTTCTTACTTGGACAATTGTTGATTCGCGTTTAAATTTTCAGTCTAATCTGCTTCGTGCTCTCCTTGGAGATTTATTTTGCTCAGCACATGAAGGTAGTCACCAAATGTCCTAATATCATACAATCATAGAAGAGTTTGGGTTGGAAGAGACTCTTAAAAGTTATCTAGTCCAACCCCTGTCTGTCTGTAGATGTATATTCTTTTGTGAAGAATTTTGACTTTTTTTTTCAATACTGTTTTTCCCTAGAAATAATCTGTTTGCTGTCAATCGTGTAGCTCCACTGTCAGCCTTTCCATCTCTTAGGCATGAATCTTGAGTTTATTCTACATGACCACATAGCCATGGCAGAACAGTGAATCATCACAGATGGATCACAAGAAATTTTAATCATGATCCATACAGTTGTTTTACTCCAACTCTTTTGCAGATCAAAGTCCCCTCTAAATATTTCTTGTGGATTTTAGTCTGACTCCACTGAGCAAGAAGTCAAGTGATTTGATGTCTTGAGTGATTTTAGCCTGTTCAACATAGGCCTATGCAAGTGAGCTCATGTAACTACTTGGAAAATTTACAGTCAAATTTCTATTTTTCATTGAAAAGTGGAAAAATCTAGTGCCTCGACAATGTGGTTAGGACTTCATACTGGGAAAAGACATATTTCCATATTTGGTCTCAGGAATCTTCTGATTTGCACAAGATGCTGGAAAACAATTTCAAACTGAATATTTTTTTTTCCTCATTATCACCCTTGCTCCAGTTTCCTGATATTTATATGCTGAAAGCAAATTATATATGCTGATTATAAACTAGCAAGCAGTCAGTCTGTCATATTTTCCTTTTTCTCTTCAGATGGCCAAACCCCGCATTTAATGTTTTTAGAATATGGAAGCTCTGGCTCCAAATTTTAAGTCTGAATTTTCTTTTAAGTCTGAAGCAAAACATTTAAATAACAGAGGTATTCATTTTGCATCTTTCAGTCAAAACTAGTTTACTTTAATCATTCTCCCTTCTTTTTTCAGTCTGATTTGTGAAATCTTCCATTTGAGCATACATTTTTGTTCTTGCCGCATAATGCTACAGAATTTCTCATAGATAATAATACTTTAGTTAGCCTATAACAAAAGCTATTTTTTTGTTTTATTTTAACCATCCTGTTTATAGTTTGCTGCCATTTTCTTCAGCAAATGATGAAGTTCTAGCCCCATTTCTCTTGGATCCACTTACTCCAGTTGTAGCCAGAGATTTCTTTAGATCAAGAACATCACTTTTTCTTCCAGTTCTCTTAAGCTTTTCCAAACCTGTCAATTTTTAACAATTACTGTTCTCTGACTTCATCTTTCATTCAGCAAAGGAGCACATAGGAGAATTTCCTGAGGGATATTTAGGTTATGTTTACTCAGTGTTTTTGTTTTATTATTACAGGGGAGCAGGAGGTATCTTATGCCTGTTAACAGTTCTTAACAAATGAGATACCTAGGTATATCTTTAAGCTCTAATATAGCTCACTGTTTGAACCTTGCCTTTGAAATTTGGTCAGGGTACTTACCCTAGGAAAAGCTATCCAAGTAAAGCTAACATATATGCTCTAAAAATAATTACTTTTCTTCTCTGACTTAAATTCCTCATGGTAACATCATGCAGAAATGATAATTGAATGCAATGCGGTGCACAGAACTTGCAGGACAGTAGCAGTACTATCTCTACTGAAATGATGTGGTAGCTTCTCACAATGCCTAAGCTGATACATTTTACTCAGCTGTTAGTGTTATATTTTACCTATCTTAATGAAGCAGACACAACTTGTTGGCACCACAACTCATGACCCAAAGAGGCCAACAGGCAATTAAGTTTTGCAGGATCACTATCAGAATGCACTGAGGTGCAGGATCACTTTATTGGATTCAAGACCTGATATCAGGCATACTGATATACGCTATGCAAAAAAACCTATTCACCACAGTCATGTACCTGTGAAGGTTCTCAAAACTTGTGGTTCTTCCAGTTGTAACTGTGGTCTCCTTTCTCACACCTGGACATACCTACTTTTGATACACAATCTTAAATGTGGTATTCAAAAAAACAGGAAAATTTCTGCCTATTTAACCATATGCAAGAGTATCCCCTAATCTGTTTACAGTTCTTCTCCAGTTCATAATCTGATATCTTGGAAGTATTCTTGAAAACTTACACTGTAGAATTTGATACATGGTACTTCTCCTTAACCTCAGTTCTTTCTCACTGATCCATACTAAGAAAATGGGAAGTGAGTGGCTTCCTAAATAATTTAAGAGCAGCAATTCATGATGGGTCAAGATGGGGTTTTCTTTCAACTCTAGCAGAGTTCTAAGTGCACAGCACTTCTTCAAACTGTCCTATCACCTGCAAGTCAATGAACACTCTGAAACAGGAAACAGATCCAGACTGTAGTCTATCACAATCCAGGCTATCCTAATCAGTACTGGATGTATTTCGATTCCAAATACTACACATCAAAAATAATTGACATCTCATGTGTCCATGTCTGTTTGAACAAGGAACCAGCAGAATGTAAGATATCAGGGCATATCTACTGTGACTTAAACACAAGTAGTAGAAACAGGTTTGAGCTAGCTTTCTCTCTTCCTTTTGCTCATTTCTCCACTCCCCTCTTCTGAAGTTTCTGTGGTAGCTCGGACAGTCATTGTCTTGGTCACCAGTCTGGAGGAAAATGAGAACAAACAAGAAGAAAGTGCATATCAGCATGGTGACCATAATGTTTTCATTAAGAGAACATTAACACTTCGCTACTGGGATATACAAATATGTCTTTGTTGACTAGTCTTCTTTCCTGGAATCCAAAACAATCATTAAGTGTTTTGAAGATGTTGTAGGATGGCTTTGTAGCTGAAGTTATAAAGTCTTTTTCTAAAAATTCTCATTTGACCCAACATTTCAGAAGGTGTAGCAAACCACACTTGCCAAGTATACATAGCACAGCTGAAACAGCAGGTCTAGAAAATGTTTAAAGTGCTAGTTTGCTAGATACAAATGCATATTATAAAGTAGAAGTGTTAGTGGTCTTACCATGTCTGTAGGCAATACCTACCCATATGCCCTAAAGGCTCCTTGGTTCAGGAGGAAAGTATTTTTTTTGAGTGAATTGAAAAAAAAAAAAAAACAACGAACCCTATAAATCCTGAATTTGCAGCCATCACTAACTCAGAAAATGTAACTGGCCTGATCACCCATGGTAATCTTCTGAAGCCTCCTGGAGCAGGCAGAAAAAAAGGATATCATCTGCTAGTGTTGCATGCCTCTACATTAGTCATTATAGAGAAAAATTTAGGATCATACTATATAGACCCAGTAATGATGCCTGCAATATTGTTTTGTGCTTATGCTTAGTACACCAGCAATGATTTCTCATCCCGAGTATATTGCCTATGAAGCCACAGAAGTTGAGAGTGGCCAGAGTCCAGGTAGGTGTTTTATTAGACAACGGCAAAGTTGAGCTTCATATCAGAAAATTCTTTGAGGACTATTGGTTATTCCAAGATTCAAGGATGATACACTCCAGTGGGTAACAATCACCTTGCTTCAGAGGCATCACAACCTGAGGAAAACCCGAAGGGCACTCTAGTAAGATGTTTTGTGCTGTCATGTAGCCAGTGTAGGCTGGAAAACTGCTATGCAACAAAAGCAGAAATGATACAGAGGGGCTAAGGACATTTATATCAGTAACACTACAGTACTGATGGGCATTGCAAGAAGTGGAAGAGAGATTTCAAGATGTTATTTCTGCCAACCAATAAGGAAACTACTAGACCAGTAATAAAAGGGAATGATAGAGTGCAGTATAATGGTACATGGAATATATGGAAATCCCAGGTTTACACCTTCAGAAGTGGTACTGCAGTAAGGCAGAAGTAATCTAAACCCTACGTATCAGGCAATAACATTTTAAGGATATTGGTTATTCAAACTCAGGTATGACTATTGAAGACAGCATTAGAAACAGCCAAAGGTCTCACAAGCTTATTAGCAATGTCTCTAGACATGCAGCTCTCTAACAGTATTACATATCCAAGAAGAAAGCCTGTTTTCTGGGAAGATAAGTTTATTAAATCAAGTTCTGACCTTTTGAAATTTACAGACTCACAGTCCTCCACTAAACCACACAAACAAGCAACATCTCTCACACATGGCTGTATCATTTTCAGTCCCACATTATACAATGCAAAATTCTTAAAGAAATAGTTGTCACCAAGCAGAACTGCTAAAACTCAGTGCTAGAACTGTTATGTACAGTAAATGTGCCTGTAAGTACCTTTTGTAGTGTCAAGGTATTGCACAAATTTTCCTGGCTTTTTGATTTTTATTTTTTTGTAATTTTGACTAAATTTTTTAAACAAACAAAAAAAAAATTTTATTTTCTGGTATTTTAATTTATTCACATTTTCCTAAGTGATTCTTGGGTGGCCTTTACCCATAAGGGTCAGATTATGTTTTAGCTATCACCTGTGTTGTATCTGAGAATGCATATGACTATTACTTATAATTTCCAACCTTGATGAAATTATAATATGCAGCAGTAATAATTTTAGCTTTTCCAGATGTAAAAATTTCACCTATTTCAGGCATCTAACTTTTCTGTACAGTCACTGGAAGAGAAAGACTCAGCCAGAAAGCGATGTAAAGAGTATAAATGTGTGCTCTTGTATTGATCTTCTGGAAATGTCACTCTCCATTAGCTATGTATAGAACTTTAGGAGATAAAACTCATAGCTTAGACATCCGTTGAACAGCAAATAGTGTCAACATCCGTACATACACAAATTAAGATAAAAATTACTTTTTATAAAATCATTATTTTTAAATGAATGAGTCTAACATGCTTGTGATCAATGAATGAGAATCAGCAGAAGCTTCTTCATTCTCTACATCTTTATTTCTTTAAGACAGGTTTTCTTCCAGTCTAATGCTCCAGAATCTGCCTCATATGATACTGCATGGTATGCTAAAGCTTTAAAATATTTCCATATTATTTGCAGAAAAATCAACTGCCTGCAGGATGATCAAATTTCATATGGTGTTTTATTCCCTACAGTTTTCAGTGCATTAAGCAACTCAAAGCGTCTAATAATGCCTTTGTATAAATAAGTCACTTAAATCCAGCTCCTTTAATCAAAAGCAGAATTTAGTGATAAATACCAGAATGATGGTTTCCTTATTTTCTTGACTCTAGCAACATGCGACAAGCTGAATTACAACACATTCTACTCATTTTAGTAAATCATCACTATATTTAACATATTCCTTCCTTGCACATCTTATCCTAGAATTTATGTGTTGAACACTGCTTACCAATCTCCTTACTCTCCATTTTTAGAATATAGTCCATCAGAGTACAGGCACTCAAATCTAGTTTTAAAACAGGGCAGAAAAATATTCACAATGAAATACACCATAAAAAGAGCCAGTGAGTCTGTACACCATACTGTCTCTGTATAGGTTTAGTTGCAATTAAATGCAAAATTTTACAGGCAAATTTAAAAGAAAGGCAAAGCTCTTTACAAATCTTTAAAACTGTTTGTAGAGCTAGTTTTCTCTACTAGAGAATATAAAATGAGACAAGGAATAGCAGGAAAGATGAAAATTACAGATCATAAAGGCCACATGATCAGGCCCAGGAAGTTCCATAACCTATAGGTGCTCACACTGCAATTATTTAAAAAATACATTCTTAAAAAGGAAAATATTTCAAAAGTTGAAAATGGCCTTTTTTCAGATTAGATCCTTGTTCAGTCTGTGTTTTTTTTTTTTTTTTATAATTTCCCCCTTATGATCTTAAGTGTGAATATGAGAAGGTATCAATGCATAATATTGATTATGTACACATATACCAGTGACAGAACCAGTAACACCTTATTGTCCATGACAAAACCAAATAAAACAGGAGAAATGCAATTTTTCTCAGATAAGGTGGACAGCAAAAAAAGGTTTTGAAACATACAAATATATCCTGACAGTTTTCCCTAAGTTTCTTCTGATTTCATTTAGCGTCTTTTTCAGTATCAGTTGCTACCTTACTAATCATCTGAACACATCCAGAACTCCATTCCAAAAACTTCTCTGTTTTGTGCCTTTTTAGAGCTTAACACCATCTGAAGGCCAAGATGCCGAACAGATAGAGGCTGCAAAATTAATAGAATCATCGAATCATAGAATCATAGAATAGTTAGGGTTGGAAAGGACCTCAAGATCATCAAGTTCCAACCCCCCCTGCCATGGGCAGGGACACCTCACTCTAAACCATATCACCCAAGGCCTCGTCCAACCTGGTCTTGAACACCACAAGGGATGAAGCATTCATAACCTCCCTGGACAACCTATTCCAGTGCCTCACCACCATAACAGGAAAGAATTTCCTCCTGATATCCAATCTAAACTTCCCCTGTTTAAGTTTTAACCCATTACCTCTTTTCCTACCACTACAGTCCCTAATGAAGAGTCCATCCCCAGCATCCCTGTAGGCCCCCTTCAGATACTGGAAGGCTGCTATGAGGTCTCCACGCAGCCTTCTCTTCTCCAGGCTGAACAGCCCCAACTTTCTCAGCCGATCTTCATATGGGAGGTGCTCCAGTCCCCTGATTATTCTCATGGCCCTCCTCTGGACTTGTTCCAACAGATCCATGTCCTTTTTATGTTGAAAAAATGTCTGGAAAAGTTTTTTTGCATTGGATGAAATTTGATGAGGGTGCTAAGGTCCAACTATAGGCTCAGTGCATTAAGAAAACCCCACAAGGAAGGCAGTTCTAAGTCTATCCATAGATTGCAAATGTACAGAAGCACATACCCTTTCTGCCATAATGTGTCATGGGAATGGGCACTGTGATTCCATTATGTCTACAACTCAGAAGAGATGAAACACAGCATATGATCAAAGCTGGTTGGAATAGTGCTTATAATGAGATTCTACAGTGGTATCCTGACCCAGCAGTGAAAACAAATGTCATGTCCCGGTTTTCTTGAAACATAAGACTTCACCCAGAATGAACCAACTTCACAGTGAATCCACCTCCAGCTACAACAGAAACTGACGTTCTAGAGACAAAGAAAGAAAAACTATTTAGTTAATTGGAAACAATTATGTAGTTAAATGAAAATTACTCCGTTAAGACCTTAAAAATGAAAGCAGGTTTAGTGCAGAGTTTGTATATGACTGAGCTAGGATTCACTGGGGATTTATCTCAGGTGATATACAAGAGGTCAGATTAGATGATCTATTGAACCTTCTGGCCTTAAACTGTATGAAACAATGAGAGTTTTTATTATATCTAGCCTTGTTCACCCCTCTCTAACTGCAATGTTATAAATTATTAAATATAATAATAATTGCTAGACACTTCATAGCTACTTTTTTAAAGAAAACAAATAAATACCCCTGTAGAATGACAGCAAACTTTATATTAAACTAGGTTTTAATATCAATGAATAAACTGCCTAAGTTATAATCAATATTGAAAGATATACTAATGTTCTTATAATTTAAAATTCTTATAGTATAAAACCAGTTTTATACAATTTAATCATATTTTTGCTTTCCAAGGTAAAATTTGCATTCCTTCATTCAGAAGTTACATGTTGCCATTTCATTCAAATCTGCTCAATGATTTAACTGAAGATGTATTACAGCTAAGACACATTCTGAATAAAGTGTTTCCGTTTACCAAGATTTCTTACTTACATCAAGTAATTTCATTTTAACAAGTTCTTGTACATCTTTTCAATAATAGAAATATTCTTGTCTGATAGTTGAGATGAAATTACTGTATTGTTTTAACTTGCACTGTTTACTCATGAATATTGTTTTTTTTCTGTAGTTTGCTGCTACTTATCCAATAAAAATAATTCATAGTGAAAGTTTCTATGTCTAGGTTTATATCTTGAAGTCAACTTGTAAATAGATAACTGTTTTTTTTTTGTTTTAGCTTGGTATTTGAGTTAGAGGAGTTAAAAGTGAGACATGAAAGAAGATACTCCAATGTGCTTGGGTATGAGTTTAATTTATCACTGCCAGTAGTGAAGTCTTGTGTGCTATTTAAATGAAGTAATGTAGAGTCTAGGATACATATATTCATATACCTTAATATCAGAAAGAAACATTAACATTAGCTAGCCTGACCTTAGGTCTATTACTGGCTCTTAGTTTTCACCTAGTTAGCTATACCTTGAGATCAATAACTTGGATGAGTTTAAATTAAAGAAGAAAAAAAAACCAACAAAAACTATTTTTAGATAAAGTTCACATTTCTATTTCTAATATGCTTAACTTCATTATATGGATATCGATTCTTTCTTACATTTTCTCTAGATTGAGTTTGTAAATACACCTTCAAGTGTTTATAAGGTATCATGGGTTCCTTTCTCTGTTGTCTTTTTTATGGAAATAAAGCAAATTTAATATTTTAGTTATTAACTCAAAAATATTTTCTCCCACTCTAAATTTTTGAGGTTCTTTTTCCCACCCTAATAATTTTAGATTGCACACATTCCCTCAAGAAAACCTCCCATTCCTGATGAGGAAGATGATCAGTAGAAGCAAAATGGGTCATAACTCTTTGATTTGGTCTTGTTAGGAAGGAAAGAAATGCAAGAAAATAATAGAAGTTATAGGTAATCTGTTAGAATGTATATGATTGATTTTTACTACCTTCTCTTGTCCATTAACTAAACAAGGTCAGTGACTGTGTATTTTACCCCATATCCAGATCATTGGTCTCCAGTTCAGTTTGGCTGTTTGTGCTCTGATTAACTGTTACAGCCCATATGTACATATGGATATCACAAAATCAAGGCACAACTTACCATTTGTTGCTCGTGTTTTGGTCATCAAAGCCCACAGCTAATCCTTGTCTTCCATCAGGGAAACGCATAAATCCAGAACCTTTAATTATTTCATCCTTGCAAAAATACATTTTTTCTAAGTTAATATCAATCAATATAACTTTTTTTTTCAGGAAATGATTTTGAAGACATAATGTATCTGACATTAAAAAAATAATCTACATTGACATTAGTATTGGTAAATATTTGTTAAACTTTCCTATTGGTAAAACTTGTCCCTAAACACTCAGTTTTGGTCTTCAGTGTTATATGAATGACATGTGCCATCAATATGCCCACAATGTACTGGGAAGAGTTACTATTTTAAGTTGGTCTGACACTGGTAGAGATTCTGCATGAGAGTAGAGATCACCAAAAAAGCTTGACTGAAGAGTGAACTTACTACATGTTGTATGCCTGATTGCTTGTGGATGTATAATATTATACATCAGTGTGTTTATGTAGAAAACTAATTTCCAGAAATTTTGCAAGAAAATAATAATGCTGTTGATATTAATAAAGTTACTCTATAGATTGTTATGAGCAGATGTAATTCATTATACCAATTCAAATATACTTTGCTTTATATCTGACAGAATCAAAAATGGTCACTGCAATGTCTTGATATGGAGGAACAATTCTGTGAAGCACGAAGCTTCTGAGTTTCACATTTTTTCACTTAGACTAGAATGGTGAACTGCAACATTTTTCTATTCTTGCGCTGGTTTTGGCAGGAGTAGAGTTAATTTTCTTCATAGCAGATATTATGGGGGTATGGTTTAGATTTTTTGCTGGAAATAATATTAATAATTCAGTGATGCTTTAGTTACTGCAGAACAATGCTTACGCAGAGCCAAGGCCTTTTCTGCTCCTCACACCACCCCACCAGTGAGCAGGCTGGGGGTGCAAGGAGGTGGAATGGCACACAGATAGGACAGCTGACCCCAATGACCAAAGGGGTATTCTGGACCATAGGGCATCATGTTTGGCATATAAACCTGGGAACAAAAAAAGGAGGGGAGGGAAATGCTCAGAGTGATGGCTATTCTCTTCCCAAATAACTACTACGTGTGATGAAGCCCTATGTTCCTGCAGGTGGCTGAACACCTGCCTTGCCAATGGGAAGTGGTGAATTAATTCCTTGGTTTGTTTTGCCTGCATGCACAGCTTTTGCTGTACCTGTTAACCTGTCTTTATCTCAACCCACAAGTTTTCTCACTTTTATCTTTCTGGTGGTCTCCCCCATGCTGACATATCAAAAATGACTGAGCAGCTGCATGGTGCTTACTTGCCAGCTGCAGTTAATCCAGCACTTTATATGCATGGTATTGGAGCAGGCTTTTTCTGTTCCTTTTTATATATAAGGTAAGAAGGATTTTTATAGGCTACATGTTGTCCCTAAACCAGGCACCAATTCTGCAGAGGTGTCATCTTCATTCTCACAAGATGATGATTTGAACCTTGCCTGAAATCAATTATGAGATGCATGTGGATGAAGACTAAGAATAGAGCCAGACGAAATCTGCAACAAGCATTAATCCCAAAGCTGGCTACTTTTTCATTCAAAAAGGAAAATAATAATTAAAAGCATCTGATGTATCGTACAAGCTTTGCTAATTAATTACTGAAAGTTGTGTGTTCATACTTATAATAGAAGTATATACTTATAATAGAAGAGAGACAGCACATGCAAATATACCAGAGCATATACATGAATATTGGAATGGAGTTGCAGGCTCACATTTTTGGTACAAATTCTGGCACGTTTTACAGGCCTGATCTGTAATTGATGCGTAGTAGACTATACATGGAAGGAATGTATAACAAGTAACATTTACATGTTATAAAGGGTGTGAAAATTCTTAACATGCTGATAATTAGAAACAGCATTAGAGGTTACTAGTAGTTGATTGCTTGATGTGAACACTGGAAGACATTGCACTAACACTGATATCTAGCTGCAAATCTGATTCATGAAGCACAACAACCAGGCAAATAATTAAAAAAAAAAAAATCTCAAAAGGTAACGTTTCGTTTTCCTTCACTGTATTTCTGTAAAACAGGTTCAAAAGGAATAGTCAGGCTCTGAGCATTGAAACATGGTTTGCTTAAGAAAATGGCCTTCCTATCTTGTGTTCAGCACGCCTCACCATTAGTAAGGTATTAGGCACAGAAGAAAGTAGGTATGCATGCTTTGTCTGCAGACAAAAAATCATAAAGAAGTTGCTAAAACCAAAACCAAACCAACTGAACAAAATAATCAAACAACAAAAAAAAGAAGAATCACATTCTGCCATATGTGCAAATCACTGTGTTTGCCACTGCAATTTACGCAGTCTTTGAAAATTACCATTCTGGACTGTATTTGAATCTATCCTTGTTTGTAACTTCAAAGAACTTGGTATAGTTTGGTAACTCCGCATATTTTTTATTATGTGGAGAGAAAAGCTAATTATACCTATTTGTATGGGCCTAAGTTACTCAGCAATGGATAAGCTTTATGGTTTTAGTTCAGAAGTAAGAATTTGCAAACACTATCTACATGTCTTTAGATATGTCCAGGGCAATGGCACAATATATCAAAGTTAAGTAGTTTACACTCATTGTTACATCTGGCTTTGATAATCCTCACTTAGAACAAGACAATACTCCCAAGTTGAAAATTTTCTTCATGGAGAGGTTTGTTTTCCTCTGGGTTGTATAATGACCTGCCACAAATGAAACTGCAACATTTACTTTAAGATTATAGGGCAGTGTGAACTTTATTTTATAAAGCAAGTGATATTTATTATCAGAATTTAGTTGCTTACAAATTTTACGAACCCTTTAATGTAATACCAAAAAATAAATGAAGGCAGAGAATCATCTTCTATGACCCACTCTTAAGTGTAGAAATATCTTATTCTGTCAATGTGATTTCATAGCAGGCTGAAAAATGTCAAAAGTGGGGATGACAAATCAGTCTAGTGAGGAAAAATGACTCTCAGACAAGAGATGTCATTTGTCATGATTGCCATTTGACTGCACTTTCTCCTGTCTTTCAGACGAATGTTACTTTGCCATTAATTTAAAATTATCTTAAACCAGCGATGGGTTGAACATGAAAAGCAGAGGTTTTTTTAAGTTTTGCAATATGCAGAAATCTTTTCAAATGTAAGCTTACTGAAAACTGACATACACATTATTAAAAAGGTTATCATCATGAATTGTTAAGTTGGAAAATATTATAGTTCTGTAGTTCAAAAGTCCATTTTTCCTAAATACAGGCAACAGCCTGGCTTTTGTTCAAAACTGACACAGCTGAGCGCAGCTCTCTGAGCCACTGCATAATATGGGTGGTAATTAAGCCACAGCTTCAAGGTTGCATGGGCACAAGACAATTCAGCCTAATGAAGTATCGATTGGCTGCAGTAGAGGTAAAACAAGTTGACATTCATTTAGAGGTAGCAATGTGAATATACCACAAAGCCACCAAAGAAGTAAGGGGAAAATGCAACGAGACTGAATTTTAATCTTGCAAACACAATTAAGAATCTTATTTACAGCATGTTGCTATCACTTAAACCAAAGCTAATTGCATACTTACTGCTTTGACATCAGATTCTTAAATCAGCAGAAATTATACTCTTAGGCTGTTGGCAAAAGCACATGAAGTTCGGTGTTTCAATTAGAACCTGTCCTATCACTTTAAAAAGCCAACTGAAAAAAATACTTACAAATTTCCACTTTATTTCCACAAATGAATTTGTTTTAAAATGCTGTGATAAACTTCTCTGTAGCACAAGTATAAATTATGTAATTTCTGAAGACAATAATTTTAGCTCTTAATGGGGTAATTTTTATGTGTTATCACATTATCTAAATATTCCATATAGTTTTTAAGCTTCATTTTCTTCTTTCACCTTACAGGTCGAAAGCTTTATTCACACAGTCATAGCCTTGTACAGATTTTGTCTTATGCGTACATATGTAGAATTTCAATATGCATAAAATGCATATAGTAATATATAAGCATACAGCTTTAAAATTACTATTGTAAGCATCTCATTCCTAATCATTAAAGTCAATTTTCTCAGAAGTTAGGTGTTCTCAAAAGCCACAGCATGATTTCAGAATTTTCAGCATTAATACCAGCACCATTTCCATGAAACAAGGGTTACATTTCACTCCTACTAAGAATATTGAGGAAATTTAGTATGTGGGTACAAATATGAAACTGCTAAACTATTGCTGTGTCTACATTTAAAATAAAAGTCCTGAAATTTTACTTATTTACTTTAAGAATGAAATTAATCAGTACATTAACAAACGTACTTATTAATGTGCAAAAGTACATTAACAAATGCAATATGTGTAAAATAATAAAACCAATTGAAAAAATAATGTTAAAAAGAAAAATAATTACAAATAGCTTTTCAAATTGTATTGCTAGTTACAAAAAAATGATAAGCAGGTGTTTCTATCTTATTCAAGAATTTCCTAAAATTTGGATAGTTGACATTAATTTTAAATAATTCATTAGCAGCCTATATATTCAGAATTCTTTATGATATTAATCAAGATTGTCTTCCTGAGTCTACAGCTAAAAACAAAATTTTGGCCAATGAAATCTGTAGCTGTACACTGTAAACAGTTTAGCACTTGAGACTAAATTCTCACATCTTGCAAACAGATAATAAGGAATTGCAACAAATGTGTTACATAAAATCTTTCTAACAGAATCCTCTTTATAAAGAGGATTATATATATCATATATATATAATATATCATGTCTATATATATTAGGACTATTTTATCTTCCAAAACTGCAAACATTTTACAGCTTACACCAATCACATTTCCTCATGAAAACATACCACCAAATGACTGAGAAAGTGCTAATGTGTCTAATTGCATTATAGACCCCTCCGGCAGGGAGACATTTCTTTAAAAAGTAACTCATTAAAGCACTCTGATTGCCAGATGTTGGGATTCGCATCAATTGCCCTACTTGTGTGCTGAATTAAGGCAGTATGAGCACTGAAGTAAGTCTTAAACTATTTTCGTAATTAAAGTATTATCCTAAAAAATCAGAAAATTGAGATCTACAAATCTGAGTACATTTGCTGTACATGAATTCTGACAGGCATAAATGTTTTCCTCATCGCACATGTAAACTGATTTTTAGCCTCTATTAAAAGAATTCTGCAATTGAAAATACGAAGTCCCACAGAAAATTAAATTATATTAAAAAAAAAAATATTAAAATCCTTTAGCATACCTGTGTTAAATACTTGCAACAGCAGGTTTTTTATTGCTTGGACTCTTTGTCATCATGGTGCACCTTATCAGCTGTCATCGTCTTATGTGGAAACCATGTAAGAACAACTTCATATACAATTTTGTATGTATACAAGACTTTTCCAAACTAAAAAGCAGATAATTTTAATTTACAGTGGTGGAACTGTATGTGGTCTATTGAAACAAGGTCAGCATACTGCATAACGTAAGACAAAAAAAACTCCAGAGCTGACATGCTACTTGACTATAAAATTTCCCCTCTCTGCTTGGTTGAAGTCTAACCACATCCCCCATTCCTCTGTGAGGTGTACAGTCTAGATGGAAGTGGCAGATAGAATCTGTAGCCACTAGTACTTTTGTTGAAAGTAAGTATTCATCTTGGCAAGGACTCTTCTGGGCTTATATCTTAATTCTGAATTAATATTGAGAGGGATTCAACCCAATATCAGTGGAATGGGGAATCCTGAAGTAGAAATGTTCAGTCCAGAAAACTTCAATCCCTTTTCCCGACTGACTGCAGAAAGTATCTCTGTCCATTTGAGATAAGCATTTTGGAATTAATGACCATTGAAAAATGCTTTCCTTTTGGCAGACTACCTGTCAGACCACTACTGAAGGACCTGTGTCCCAGTAAAGGGATTAGGGAAAAGCACAGATCACTTTTGAGAAAACCCATCAGACTAGTTTTTATAATTGGTCTGGATAGATTATGCAGTCTAACTGAAGAAATGAGGTATATTAGGTAATATCTTAAGGCTTAAAATTGTTCTTCTGCAAAATTCCGTTTCCTCATGAGAGTATAAGTTTTCTGTCCATAATAAAAATCCAAATTCTTTACTATTCATTCAGAATATACCATAATTTTTGTCTGTAATTCTATGAGAATTAAGCATGATCTTTTTAAACATTCAATTCAATGCTGGCAACATGGCTTTGACCAACAGTACACATGTCATCAAAATTATTAAAACCTAACTTGGAATAATAACAAAAAATTATACCACTGCATTCTTCAATAGTTAAAAGACTGATGATGCATTTGGTATTTCAATATGTGAGTTGCTTATTTCCATAAATTGTGCCACAATTGTTTGTTATTAATATTCTAATAATCTTTTGTTTACATTATCAGTAGCTTTATTTTCTAATATAAGTAAAATAACTTAATTTTGCAGATAATTTTAACTTTTCCTAGTCCAAGAACAGTTTCTCACATGATGCTTCCACTGGTGCTATCCTGTGCTACATTGTTACTCATTTACAAAACTGCGAATAAAAAAAATTGTATTTGCTAGTGTGTCAGCTAATTTTTTGAACTTAATCAAAATAATTAGAAATTTTTCTCAGTTTCTCTCTAAAATTACTCTCTACTTACACATTATTTATAGTCATTTCAAATTTCTGCTTTGAACCTCAGTATATTTCACTTCTAACATAAAAACCCCACCATCTTTTTCAGAAACATACAATGATTAAAATTTGTAATTTAGGAATAAAGGTTTTTTTTTATTTAGCTATTGTACCTATACAGAATCTATAATTAGGTTCCCCTCATCTGATAATGGAATGCAAACACTTTTGATCGAAAAAGTGTCAACTGTTACCTTATTTTGTTTTGGGGTTTTTATGATTTTGCTATAGCAATATGACTCAATGGCAAAACTACATCCTAAAGTTGTTTGTAAGTGCATTTAATAATGTTTAAAATTCATTTTTTATATGATTAATAGATGCTATTTCAGTTGACTTTTTTTAAAGGTTCTATGCCTGGCCTGTATGCTATCATGTCTTATAGAGTTAAATAATTGTTTCCTCACATGGGAAAGATACCCTTCATTTAACACCTTTGTAAACAAACCAGTATAATCATATATCTTCTATGCTTGTTTACCATGCTATTTTAAAGCATTATTATCTTGAACATATTTATGACAGAAAAGAGAACTGAAATGTTTGTTCCACAGATATAAAGGTGAAGTTTTAAAAAAACCCATATGAACGGTTTATTGAAGAAGAAACCCCATGAAAATGGCTATTAACTATTGGTAAAAAAGAGTTCTTTTTTTTTTTTTAAGAATTTATAAACCTGTTTTCTAATAAAATAGTCCAGCTGTTCTGTGCATTTCTGCCAACAGTCAAGCAAGCTTTGCCATGTAAAAACATGCTCTGCCATCTAAAATTGCAAAGATTGTTGATTTCCTTCTAGAGCTAGGACTACACTTACAAACTGCACAGTTCTAGGCACATGCTTTACACATCTGAACACAGCTTTACATGATTCTACACTTAAAATATATTATCTATTCACTCCTTAGATAAAAGAAGGCAGCCCAAACACTTCAAGAAAAACAGACAAGTGAAGTAAACATACCAAAAAATGGCAGGTTGTGAAAGTCAGGGAGTTATATCTATATGTGATTCCGATTCCATCAATTGAACCCTAGCAAAGAGGTATATTTTTTGTCCATAGACAGAGAAGATTTAAACGCCAAGGTGTCAGTCTGTCTGGGATAGTATCCTTCATTTCTTTTTAAATATTTGCTGTTCCTTGTTTGACAAAAATCAGAAGGATATCTGCAAGAAAATGCTTTAGGTTACAAGTGATACAGTGTCTCCAATATCTAATAATAAGATAAACATATTTTACCAGGAAGTAATCAATTCAGATTCCACCAAAAATCAGCAATGCTTTGACTTTTAAAAAATGTCATTCAAGTTCGTATTAGCCTAATGACTAACTTAGGAGCATGAAAGTCACTTTTTAAATCAGTCTGTCACTACATTTGACAATTCTAACACTGAAGTTAAAGATTCATATAGGCCTGTACCAGACGTTTTATTCCTAGGGCTGCCCTTCTTTACAACAAAGACAAGCATAAGATCCATGATGTAAGAAATATGCACAATACTTTGAATTATGTGTTTAAAATTAAAAATTCATCAGATTCTAGACAGAAAAGTTCTTTTATAAACAAAGTTTGGCTCTTACTTCTATGTTACTTAAGGGCTAAGGCAGAAGTACATACTTTGGAAGATAATGGAACTGGAAAGAACTTTCCAATCACAGACTCCAAGTCTCTGCTATGGCACAAACTATGCTGTATTTTCTCTTGCATGAGTTGCTAAAGCTGTATCTGACAAGTGATTAGTCTTATCTCCCCAGTTAAAAGATTGTTCCAGATCTCCATTCCTCAGATGGATAGAAAATGTGTTCTAAATTTTAACAAAAATTTAATTGTAATAATATATATATTTATAACCATTTGCTCACTATGCAAAAAAAATGTTCTTTAAATTTTTTATTCTACGGCCCCAGCTTCATTCATACAAAGTTAGCATTGCCACAATCTCATCACAATGTCAAGTGAAGACTATGGATATTGCATTATGATGTTAAAATGCAATTGCAAGGAATTTTTATTACTATCTATGGTCACCACATTTACAATATCAAATTATGATGAAAAGTGTTTCAATGTTTCTCTGGAGATGAAATTGTCAACTTGATGACACAATGAGGTCAGTACAAATCTTCATAGACCCAATTGCAATGCTCATGCAATGGGAAATGTATGGAGACTGTCATATAATGACTATAGATAAACAAAATGGACAAAACCAATTGAATGCTTCAGCAAGCTTTCAAAACTATGAAGTTGGAACAGGCTTTTAAAAACATGTATCAGTGTCAAAAAAATTTAAAAGTTCATTGGAAAAGCTATACTGACTTAATGTTTTTTACTTGATAGTCATCTCCCTCTAAAAAAGATACTTTATCTCCTGGCAAACCTTTCAATGACAGTACCTAGAAGTAGTCCTAATGCAGCTCCTGACCCCATGTCCTCATCTTGCTCTTGCTTCTGCTTCTTTTATAATCCCATTCTTAGTCTGCTTCTTTGCAAAAAGAAAGAACAAGACAATGTACTTTCCTTCACAACAGACAGGAAGCAACAATTTGGTCTTTTTTTTACATTCAGCTCCTTTCCAGATTCCTCACGATGGATATATGACATCTTTTAGTGAAAAAAAAAAAAAAAAAAAAAAAAATCATCCTTTTGCTTTTTGGGCTGTTGGTTTGGGGTTTTAACTTAATTTTTTTTTTTTTTTCACAGCTTGCTGTATATATACTTCTCCCTGATGCTCTGTACTGACCAATAAACCAAATTTCTTAATCATACCCTCCCAGAAATAGTCCTGCTCTTTCTCCAGCACAAGCTTTCTTTAGCTCTTTATGGTGATCCTATTTTCTGACTATATTGTATTTGGTTTTATCCTTCGCTTCTAAATGCTATTAAGCTCTGAAGCTCTGAAATCTTGTCTTTGTTTTACTGTGTCTGATTCCTTGCCAGTTGATTTTGTCTCTATTATCTACACTGTTTGCAGCTAAAGTTTAAAAAGACCCTATTGCTCTGGACAATGTTGCTTCTGTACAGTTTCTTTATTCTCCAAAATTTCATGTTTATGTTAACTTCTTCCCATGTACCCAATAAACTAGCTGTTTATTTTCAATTTTGGCCATACTTCTGTTGTTTCTCTTGTTTGCTCTACCTCTTTTCACTATGTTTTTCTTTCTCCCTAATATCATCACTGAACTATTCTTTTCTTGGTTCTGTGTTCAGGATTCCAAGATATTTTGGATGTTCTTAACTTTTCTCAGGTCCTTGTTTTACACAGCTCCCAGGGAGTTCATAACAGTTTCTCATTTTCCATAATTGCAATATCAATGTGGCATTCCCTTTATTTTTCTCTAAAGTTTTTTTTTATTCTTTTCCTGATGACATTAAGACCAGCAACTGCAAAATGCTCCTCACACAACACTTGAAACTTGCTTTTCATTGAACTGTCTACTGATGCCACGTTTCATCCCTTTTTACAGTCCTGATAGTTTTCTGTCTTCACCACAAAAAAAAGTGCTGCCTGTTCCACAGTCATCATCTGATTTACTCTGATTTTGTATCATCTATTTGAAATTTCCAAGTTCCAATGTTTCCTGCACACTTTCTTAGCACACAATTTTATGTCAAATAGGTTTATTAAGTCTGATTATTTATTTCTTTCTTTTTACAGTTTTCATATTACAAACAGCATTCACACTTCATGTGTATTTATAACAGTTTTTTAGTGCAAATTTCTTTCATAAATGTTTTCATTGATAATTACCTGGGTGTAAAGTAATATTTAAAAGGAAATGTGAAAATTTAGTTGGCCATAGAAAGAGTTAGATATCTGAAATATGCTGCCTCTATTTGGGTAAACTTCAGATTGTAAGGTAGGGTTTGGGTCCTCTTTCTATATTTGTACAGATTGATTCTAAAGAAATAATAACTGCAATACTACAAAATAAAATTTCCAATTCAGAATTGTTGCATTTCTTTATTTTAGTCAATTGCTGCTTCTAATTCTTGGGGATTTTTTTCTATCTTTCAGTTATCACACTAATCTTTACACTCCATTAATGGAATAATATCTAAATTAAATACAGGTAAAAACAAATACATTATCATCATTAATGTTGTGTTTTAAAGTGTATTTGCAGGGGAAAATCCGTGATATTCTAAACAATTAAAGGACTGTAAAATCCACCAAGGGCTAATCTGATTGACACAGTGCCAGTACAGCGGTAAGAAAGTAACAGACTATAATTTGGTGATGTCTGCAGGACATATTCATCTTCTTTTTTTTTTTTACACATTTTAATCATTCTATTTTTTGAGTGTTCCCTTCAAAATTAAAAGATATTTAAAATCATAACATTGTCACAGTGTTCTAAATCAAGAGTGTACAAAGACTTAACATTTTTCCACTTGTTTAAAGCTGGTATTCATCAGAACATCATGAATAGCAATATTATTTTCACTGAAGTAGATTATTCTCACTTCTTCTTAAATAATAAATTATATTGATGCAATTCATCCAGAACAAGTGTCATAAATATTTTAGCCTAATGCTAATACCAATCAACTAGAATGTTAAATGCAAATGCAAAAGAATATATTTATCATCATTTCCTTATTTTAGAATTTATCTCCTTCATTTTTTCAGCAGCAGAAGTTGTATGACCTTTTTCTCATAAGTAAAATGGTAGAACAGAATCATATGTTCTCTTCCAGGAAGTCAACTGTATGTATGCTCATTGGCATTAGGTCAATAAAGTTTTCCTGTCTTTGATTTTTATTCTCTTTCTCAGTGATAAAAAAAATGAATAATTTTATTGAGCTACTCTAAGTTTAACATTTACTGTTACCATTCTGAATTAGACATATTAAATTTGTAAGCCAAATATTATAAATGCACTTCGAGTCTTCTTTTTTTTTTCCAATATTTTTAAAAAGCAGGAAGACGTCAAATACCTTCTTATATGTAGTCCAAAAGAAAACTCCTACCAATTATTAATAAAGGAGTAGGTATAGTGTCTCACACACTGTGTTTTGGAAGAAAAAGGAAATTAAAAAAAAGATGAAAGTTGAAGAAAAAGCAAAAAAAATGATTGTATAGACTTAATCGAAAGGAAGCAAAGCACGCTTGTTCTCAGTAGCAGAGAGCTGACACTGACAAGTTTTGTTCACAAATTTGAGACATAACTGAGGATAAGCAAACAGCAAAGGCAAGTAGTATTGGGCATAAATAAGTAATATAGACAATATTTTTTAAAGGAGCGTAGGTTTATTAGTACTTAATATTTTCGTAAAGAGTTACCAACAGATGTAGGTTTAGGGCCAATTATATTAGATACCATATGGATACAGAAATTTATATATAGTGCAGAGAAGTAAGAAGCAGTAAAAAAACCTACCAAAACAAATCTTTAAAGCCTGGCATTCCAGAATGACACAGAATGTGAATATTCTAAATTCCTTCCTCCCCTGAGGTAGTGAACACTAAGAAGCAAAGGGTGATAGAGAACATATGGAATTTTGCCTCCACTGCTTTAACATGATGTAATTTTATGCATTTGCTGATGTAGCAGATTACCACTTCTTTCTTCACCAAAGTAACATGGAAATAGGTGTGACATTCTTCACAGTCATCTTTATACAAGAGCTCAGAACTGTGACAAAGGGAATAATGAATATATACAAAATACATATAAAAGTGTCGTAATGATGAGAAAAAGGAGAACTTCCTTTTAAAGAAGCTCAGAAGAGGAAAAAAATGCACTCAACACTGCTGATGTCAAACATAATGTTTAAAGTAATTATGTTAATAAGTGTGCTAATGTTGCTCCAGAATACTACTATGTGCAGTTCCTTGCTCATCAAAATAACAGAGCACAAGTCTTTCAGCAATGGTTGAACTACAGACCATTGTCCAAGATGGTATATTACAGCTTAAAAATGTGGTTTGTGTTTATGGGTTTGCTGGTACAGCCCACTTTTACCAAAAGCCTGGTTATCAATTTTTTTTTTAACACAAAAATGGGGGTGTGCACAGTGTGCACGTGAATTGAATATGAAAAAGTCTGGGGTGTATTTGCTCAAAACTGATCATACCAAAAAGAAACATGGGCATCAGCCAGATGAAACAGTAACCAGGGCAAGAGATGTTGGAAACAAAGGACTAAACCTGACAGGAAGTCTAAAATAAGTACAAAAATTTTGTGACAGTGGGGAGAGAATGGAGGGCACAGCTACAGTCAAGACCCTGCCAGAAGTGGTCCCATGCCCACCCACCATGGGTGTTGCCAGCAGCCACTTGCAGCTTGCTCACAGGTAGCATATGTGCGCCCTGGGGACAGCCATCCTAGGTCATAAGGTTCTCTTCCTGGGGGGTTGTCACCTTTGGAGTAATAAGGGATGGTTCAGGGATGGGCTTCCACACAGCAGGGTTGTGCAGGCTGGAGTCCGCCATGCTCAGACAAGGCAGGTCTGCACCCTGCAAGACCTACAGGGGGAGAGTGCATGTATCTGTGTGTTTGTACGTGTGCATGCACAATGAGAACTTCTTGGGATTAGTTATAGAAGGATGTTTCAAAATTTGCAGGTATTAACTTTTTCTAAGTGTCTAGTGACATAGTTTATCCATTATTGTACCTGAATAGGGTTCACCGATTGCTATTTAATTATATGACATTAATAAATTAATCACTTAAATTCTGATTTGAACTATGTAGTTTTTCCCTGCAGCAGTAAATCTTCGTTTTCATTTATTAAAAATTCAAAATTCAAAAATTAAAAAAAAATCAAAATAATTTTTGAATTTCAAGAAAAGGAAGCACCCAAAGCACAACATTACTGAATGTTTATAACCTCAATAGGTTGATAATGTTCAGTGAATCCATATAAAGTATCAATAACTCTATAATTCTATTATACATTTTTATTAATGCACACTGGAAGGGCTTTGCTTATGTAAGAAGCAACAACATACTTACAAGGAATAGCTAATAATGCACACTGGGGCATAGACTGATATCAAGAATACAATTTTTATATTTAGAAACTTTCAGAAAAGTAGAAATTTTAGGTAAATCAGTGCCATCTTCTGTAAAAATACATTAAGTATTAAAATGTGCAGAAACTATGAAATAACCCTCATATAAAATGTTTGTAGCAACAAAACCTTAAATATCAGTAGTGATACTTTGTGCAACATTATTGCAGTAAAACCTTTTCATATTTTTCTTCATTTACAGTAAGATGTGGACTACAGATCTCTTGCCTGCTTCTGAGGATATTAAGACCCAATACCAGAAACTAATCCACTTTGCATCATTTGGAAACTTCTTAGTGAAGTGAAAACTGGAAAAAATAATTAGACCTACAGATGAATATTTAACAAAACATAGAAAGAAAATACAAGTTAAAACTGCCATCTATATACATAAGATAATCCTGGTTTTCAGTGATAACAGTGGTAAAAATGTTTCATGTTTCATATTGGAAGGCTCTTTCTTCCAGTCCATTCACAGAAAATATACTAGCACTTTCCTGAAAAGTCTTGGATTTCCCTATAGTTTAAAAAGGCTTGAGTCACAACACATGTAGAAATGATGGAAAATGTTATAAAATTCTTAACAAGGCTAGACAGACAGAAATTCAGAATAATGTAGGTCAGATCTTTCTACTTGTTTGAGCTGTGATTTGAAAAAAAGGGAACTAAATTCTCATCTCTCACTGGCTTTCACTGGGATTTGGGCACCAGAAACTTCTTTTAAAACCCTAGCTTTTATTGAAAATTCTCACAGTCACTTTGAGAACCATCCTCTTGTGTGTCAGGTGCACTTTAACTGGATTTGAATGCAGTTACTCCTCCCCTCACTGGACTCAGAGATACTCCTCTGTGAGCTGTAATGTGGGCTCTTCAATACATTTAGTTCTATAAATAATTAATGTGTCTCCTGCTCTCACCACTTGATTTCCAGTTATTTGCGTTGCATGCAATATGCTGAGCTAGTTTCATAGCTCCTAGGCTGAAATGCAGGTTTCCAATCTCATTAAGTGTAATGGGATATGAAAAATAAGAATGTAAATAAAAAAAGGGAGCTGCAAACCTGTCTCACAATTCTTAAAAATACTAAAAGTAAAACCTTCAATAAAAAAAACATAGGTGCTGCTTACAGAAGAAGTGGATGATTCCATGCAATGATATTAAAGCAGGGGTTTTTGTTTGGCTTTTTTTTGGTGTCAGGGTTTTCTTCTGGTTTTCTGTTTGGGGTTGGGTTTTTTTGGTTGATTCTTTTTTTTTTTATTTGTCATATATATGTGAAAAACATTTGAAATATCATAATTTCTTTAGTTTTCATTCATTTGTTAAATATAGCTTGGATAGAGTTTGTGAAAGTGAGTTTGTCATTCAAGCTAATCACTATATTCATGGATGACTGAATAAAAATGAGTTCTTGAAGAGGTAACCAAACGTACTGCCACAATGAGTTCATATGTACTTACATGCTGGACATACACAGAATAAAAAATCAGTTAGATGTCCTTATAAAGTAGATCAGACTCATTGTTTCCATAGATATAAGATGAATTTGAACAGACTGGATAATTTCCAGATGCAGTTATATCAGAGCAGATATAATAAAAAAATAACAGCTGCAAGAAAAAAAGACTAGAAGGTAATCAGAATGGAAAACCTCCAGGCCATTCTGGAAGCAACAAGAAGATGCCAGGAACTATTTATTATTGAGGCATGGAATTTCAATAGAAGTTGTAAAAACTCTTGACAAATGTTGACAGACTACATAAGTTTTCATTTACTGATTTTAAAAGTATTTCTTCAGTTTCATAGAACCAGCTATCTGTGGAAAGACCTTTTCTGTAAGTGATGTGATAAAAATAATAATTTAATTTATTCATTACAGTTTAATTGATGAACTTGAGTTAATTATAAATTATTTGTATAAAGAAAAAAAGGGATATCTGATTCTGTTCCTAAAGCAATGTAAACCTGATGTCATTACTCTCGTTTCACTGACCTCTAGTTTAGATTCTAATTATTTCCAGGTTCATATCTCAGAGATGTATGGGGAGTTTGTAGTTTTGCAGGTAGGTGGAAGTGATATGTCTGTCTGAAGAGATGAAAGAAGGGCAGAGAAAACAGTGGGTGAACAATAATTTGTCTTCACTACAATGAGACCTGATGTCTTTGATTCTCTCTTTGCAGCATCTCAATCTGTTTGGTCAAGATAGTGCAAAGAAACATTAATCCTAAGAGTGTCCATAAGACACTGAAAGTAAGACCTACCCTACCCATCTTCCCACATCCAGAAGTGATGGACAGTAATTGGTCACTGCAGTAAGTGTATAGCGATGTTCTTTGAGAAGATTTTCACAAGCTCTAGTGACATGTAACATAGAAAATCTCATCATCCTAGATATCTATGGAATAAGTTATAGATATATCAAGCAGCCAAGCACTGGATCAACATTCAAAGCAGGAATATTTGGAAGCATTCACCTGCTTGAATATAATTCACCTTAATGTGATGTGGTGATTAGATATAAAAATGTATATGGCTTCCAGACAAAATATGATTCAACTTATATTTATTTTTAAATATGGGAAAATCATTTCATATACATATGAATGAACTAAAATTCAGGATGTGCAATAGACATTTAACCCTAAATATAAACTCATATACAAGCATACTATATACTCTTTTTTTGAAAACTTATACACTTTCTAGTCTACTCTCAGTTCTGTAAATATATACATCAATAATAAATGTATGTGTAAACAAAACTGTTTGATACAAATAATATTAGCTTCTTTTTTTTTTTTTTTTTTGTAAGTATAAGATGAAATCCAGGCTTAACTAAGCCAAAGAAGCTTCTAGAGATCAAGACAAAATACTCTCCAGTTTCATTATAAAGCATAATATGATTCAAACATGGCACCATAGATGTGAATTGAACTACTCATGAGAGCAGAGGGAGCAGGATCCATTTCATACTTTAAAATCTTTTGTAAAATTAGTGAGGATTTATATTTGGAATTGCTTTGTTAAAACATAAAGTTCAGACTGATTCCATGTTATGTATTGATAAAAATTAACAAAAGTGTTGCTGGAAAGAGAGGTATCTCACTGCCTTAGACCAGAACATATACTGACACCTTTTACATTGCACTGGTTCATAATGGCTGTTAAATTACGAAGTCTGGGCAGCAGGAAGCTGCAACGGTGACCAGGATGGGAAGAGGCCATGGACTGCCCTATGCTGACCACAGCCAATTCCCAATGGCTCTGGCACCAACATGAACACCCCGGAGTTCTCTAGAACTATGGGCAGTTGGAAGAACCCATGGGGCCCTCAACAGATGGATTTAGGGGAGAGGTGGAGATAAGGGTGTGTAGATACTCTCCTGAGGGACTGTAGCTACAGGCCACCCATGGCAAAAGAGGGACATCCCTGAAGGGACTGCATCTGCCTCAACCTCCTCTCTGCACCTCACCTCAACAGAGGAGTTTTCAACTGTATGTAGCCCTTGATGAATACAACGACAATTAACACTGGAGAAGGTGAAAATAAATGAGTTTGACTTGGTTTTTGTATTCTTGTTTTCCCCAGTACCCAAGTCCATGATCAAAAGTTTGCTTTTATTGGCAATAGATTACATACAAATCTCTGACTCACAAATGCTTTACCTGTGACAAGCTTTTTGCGGGTTTACAAGGCCTACCTCTTTCATTTCCAGTATGCTGTCTGTAACGCTGATGTGTAATTAAAGACTTAGCTCTTTGAGACATGCACTTACATGAAAAGGGCCCTAGAGGTGCAAATTATTTCTGTTAATGAACAACTGAAAAAAAGAGAACATTTTAAGATTTTTTTGAATGATTTTATTTTCTTTCCCGTTGCTATTTTCCTCTCTGACCTCTTTAAGAAACTAATACTAGCCTAAATGTATAACTTAATCTTAAAATACAAATATTTTATCTTTTTTGATCTCACTTAGAGTTATACACATTCCTTTAGGAATACAGAAATGTTTCAAGTATTGCCTCATCAAAAACACTACTTAAGTTTTCCCTTTTTTTCTTAAAGTCTAATTTCTCTAATATCCATGCATATAATTTTTGATTATATATTAGGAGACACAACATGTTTTAATGTTTTATGAAATCAAAATTCACTTTAAAGGTGAAAAACAAAGGATGTCCTACAATTACGTCTATAGTATATGTTATATATACTCAGTCATTAATCAGAAAAAAGTCTACAAAGAAAGAAGTAAATTGTGGAACATAAATTCAGGTCAATACAAATTGAAAGAGCTTCATTATCTCCATAGTAATGCATAGAGATTTTAAGGAAATGTCATTTAATGAAATCTTTAGCTTCTGTAATACCATTATGCATATGTAGCATAACTAGAAAGAGGCAACAATTTCTCAGGAAATCTGCTGTCAGAAGGACAGTAGCCAGGAGATTTTCCAGCTGATCTGCTCTGGACTCTTCTTACTAACACAGGAGTAGAGGCAATAGAGTAATATCTGGGAGAGGATATGAATGAGAGGAGAAATATCTTTTTGATATTTTATTGTTTGGTTCTGCTTAGCTGAGACATCTTCCCTTCCTCTAGCAAAAAAAAACGAACACCAGTCATGTATGACAGTAGGAGGGTGGCATTACTGTCTAGATTTATCAGTAATTGTTATTAAGTAATGCAACCTGGTCTAGTAGGTGTCTCTGTCTATGGCAGGAGGGTTGGAACTAGGTGATCTTTAAGGTCCCCTCCAACGTAAACTATTCTATGATTAAAAAAAGCCACCATTATTTATTAAAAAATATAAAATTTAGATACAAATCGGATTACTGAGGCACAAAATCAGGTTTGTAATTATTTCCACAGCTGGTGAGTTTGTACTACTTTCTACTCCAAGTAGCGGCTTACAGTCCTTATTTCATTATCAAGCATTAAGGATAGCCTGGGTAAGCGAACTGACCAATTGTTTCTTCTAATTTTGATTATATTTCCAATAAGAAACAACTTGTAGCAGTACACTGAAATAATCCGGGAAGGAAGAAGGAGAGATTAAGAAATTACCGAAAAAAATACTAAAAAGAAAGATTTATCCTTTCTACCTTATTTTTAAATTCTTTAGGTGTGCATTTGAATATGTATATAAATATTTCTAAAATCTTTCACAATTTCAATTCATTTTAAAGTATCAAGGTAAAGAGCTCACCTGTCTCATATTTATCTAGTCTTATGGGGATAATGTCGGACAGTCAATTCTGAGCAAAATTTACTTTCTTTTCCCTCCACCATCTATAACAGGTTTTACATGTAGCATATCATCTCTGATCTCTGGTTTGCTTAACATAATATACAGCAGCTTCATTTTTTTGCTTTATGGTATTTCATACATTTTAAAACTTTTGTCAGTGCATGCAGGCATGGTCTGGTTTTGGTGTTTGGTTTTTTTTTTAATTATTATTATTGCTATTATTATTTATTAATGTTCGATTGTTTAAATCCTTCTTAAAACACCAATTCTTGATTATTTTATTCACTTCTTTTTAAAAATGCCTTTGTTCTTCCTGAGTGTATTTGCCTTTTTGCTTTTGACATTCCTTCTAACTATAAGTTTCCCTTAATTGGCAGGTTTGCATTTGAGTTTCCTACATGGAATGACCCCTTGTTCCTTGTTCTGCAGTGTCAGGAAACAGAAATGTCACTGCTGATTAGGGGCCTGAACCCTCTGCTCCTCCTTCTCATACAGTAGGCAATCTTGCTCTGTACACACTCTAGCTGCAGGGTCAGCCTTAGGGGAACTCTAAACAAGTGCCCACATGGGATACCAAAGTGGAAGGGGCACTGATAGGGGCAAGTATTCTTTGAGCTCATTTGTCTACCACAGAAAGTCACTTCTGTCCCTTTAAATGTAAAATGTCCACTGGCATTGCCCAAGTGTGTACATTTTAACTACATAGAAGCATTTTTGTGCCTCTGGCTTAGTACACATGTACATCAGTGATACTAATAACATCTCTGCTTAACAATGTGACATGGAGGCAGTTCTAATGGTTGTCTTTCCTCTGAACTGAGATACAAAAGCTTTCATTTTGGGTTCTGAACCCTTGTGTTGAATCAACTCTGACCTCATCCCAGGGCATGATTACCTAGTCTTGCTTGGGGCACCTGAAGCTCTAAAGATGGCCTTGTGTAGCTGTGGTTGAAAATCTCTCTGCTCAGTGTACAGAGTGCATCCTGTTTTACAACTGAGTGGAAACCCTGCTTTGTCCACTTTTGCTCCTCACCAAGGGAAGTAGAACAAACCAGGAGAGGGAGGTAGAGAAACTACACAGAAAAGAACAGAAGATGGTGCCTTCAAGTGGCAAGGAGCACGCATAAAACTAGAACTTCTCCCTAAACCAAAGGATACTGCAAAACAGAGAAACTGAAAGAGGGGAGAGGGAATAACACTTCCTATCCTATTCATAGCCTGAAGGAACTCTATGGACAATCTACAAAGATGAGGGAATGGAAATGAAACATAAAGGAATAAATATAGATCCCTTTTGCAAAAACTGAGAAAACTGATGTCAGTTAGAGTATTTCAGGGATAAAGGGATATCTTTACTCCCTAGTACAGGCCACAAAGAGCTGTTGTATAGTCACAAGCATGACTTATTACCAACTGCGACTCCATATCCCAAATAAAACTCTTCTACCTGTCACATGACTTTAAACTGTAGCATATGTATCTAATTTTCATTTATCTAATAGCATAAAAATAAAATATTTTTTCACATATTAAATAAAATAACATACCCATTTTGTCATGCATGAAGTCAAGCCATGATAATGATGATGATGATGATGATTTTGTCATAGGTATATAGATTAGGCTTATCACACAATCTTGTTGCTAGCATATACTTGTAATCAACATATAAAATAAATATGTACATTTAATGAATTTACAGACAGAGATAAGAGAAAAAGTTTTTTTTTGTCTTATTTTTCTAAAAATACCATATGTAAGTCAGAGGTGCCAGTGAGCCACATCTGTACAAACTCTTTCAGTAAGAGTAAAAAAAACTTTTTATCAGTTTCATAAAACAGTTTTTGGGAGAGATGTAAAATTCAGTCTTTCTTCACTGGCTTGCCATTAAAAATCCCATGACAATTTTCACAAAAGAAGGGCTATTAACTATAGTATTCTGGCCAAAATCCAAATTACTTTGTGGCTACCAAGTCCCCAGTTGGAAAAAAATATTCTGCACTTCCTCAAAACCTTGCTGTATAGACCATCAGGTTTTATCTAACAGGCAGTATCATTTTGATAAGGTTTATATGAACTTTAAATATAGCAAAACTATTTTTCATCAGTGAAGTGATCCTTTCAAATAAAAGTTAAGGTAGTAAAAAATATAAAAAATACACTTGCATTAAAAAAAAATATATCAGAAAACCAGACATTTGGAAAGAGTCCAGTAACGAGTGGTGTCCCTCAGGGATCTGTGTTGGGACCGGTCTTCCTCAACATCTTCGTCGCTGACATGGACAGTGGGATTGAGTGCGCCCTCAGCAAGTTTGCTGATGACACTAAGCTGTGTGTTTCGGTTGATACACTGGAGGGAAGGAATGCCATCCAGGGAGACCTTCACACACTTGTGAGGTGGGCTGATGCCAACCTCATGAAGTTTAACCATGACAAGTGCAAGGTCCTACACCTGGGTTGGAGCAATCCCAGGCACAGCTACAGGTTGGGCAAAAAAGGGATTCAGAGCAGCCCTGTGGAGAAGGACTTGGGGGTGGTGGTCGATGAGAAAATGAACCTGAGCTGGCAGTGTGTGCTTGAAGCCCAGAAAGCCAACCATATCCTGGGCTGCATCAAAAGGATTGTGACCAGCAGGTCGAAGGAGGTGATCCTGCCCCTCTCCTCTGCTCTCATGAGACCTCACTTGGAGTATTGTGTGCAGTTCTGGTGTCCTCAACATAAAAAGGACATGGAATTGTTGGAACAAGTCCAGAGAAGGGCCACGAGAATGATCAGGGGACTGGAGCACCTCCCATATGAAGATTGGCTGAGAAAGTTGGGACTGTTCAGCCTGGAGAAGAGAAGGTTGCGTGGAGACCTCATAGCAGCCTTCCAGTATCTGAAGGGGGCCTATAGGGATGCTGTGGATGGACTCCTCATTAGGGACTGTAGTGATAGGACAAGGGGTAATGGGTTAAAACTTAAACAGGGGAAGTTTAGATTGGATATAAGGAGGAAAATCTTTCCTGTGAGGGTGCTGAGGCACTGGAATAGGTTGTCCAGGGAGGTTGTGAATGCTTCATCCCTTGTGGTGTTCAAGACCAGGTTGGATGATGCCTTGGGTAACATGGTTTAGAGCGAGGTGTCCCTGCTCATGGCAGGGGGGTTGAAGCTTGATGACCTTGAGGTCCTTTCCAACCCTAACTATTCTATGATTCTATGATTATTTTGTTATTGGCATACCCATCTTTTTTATTATGTCCCTCCCCTACCTCTCCCCCCCTCCAAAATTTTCAGGAGGAAACATATATGATGTAGTGGTATTTGTTACCTTACATATCACCTTTACCTGGAAACCATGGGCTGGTAATTAATCAAGTGTTCAGTCCTAGAATTTTGATTTTCTCTCTTTAATTAAGCAATTATTTTAGATACTTCATCTGAAAAAAAAAAAAAAAAAGAAAAAAATATTTGCATTTAGTGTCACTTGTTTAGATGAGATGATGTGAGAATATTTGCTTGGTAGAAATGTTACCTCACTATTGAAAAGTAGAACTTATTTTCTACCCTAGGTCAACTGTGAGAGTTGAAATAGTGGTTTCTTCTACTTTGTACTGGCTGAAAGTATGTATTGTGACCCATGATATTTAATGTTGTGCCTCCATGAAATGCTGGTGACACTGCTTCAGGATGAGGCTGTGAGTGTTGTCTCAGACCAAGACAAATCCAGAAGAATATCTAGTGCATGACACTTTCCAGATGTTTTCAACCACACAATTAGACCCTCCCTTTCCTGAACACTAAATGTATTCCAAAGTTATCTGAATACATGTCTTAATGTTTGCTTCCTTACAAAGTTACTTAACACAGTATGCTTTCATCAAGGTAACTTGAAATTAAATGGGCTTAGAATAAGCAGATATTTTGGTAAATAGATGTGAGTGGGAACCCTAATATCTGAGGTTGATTCTAAAAGTTGTAGTAGGGGTTCATATTTGGCTTGACACTCTTCAATATTTATCAGTTGTCTGAGAAACAAAGATAAAATCAGAACCGATAAAATTTATGTAATGGGATCATATTTATATGATTGGCACAATAGTGAATTATGAAGACAGGCAGTCATGGGAAGTGATCTGCATCCCTTGATGGCTGAACCAATTCAAATGATGCAGGGTTTAATACAGCCAAAGTCAGATCTACTTTTTTGAAGGAATTAGGAACTCTAATTAGGCCACACATTAGAAAAGTTAAAGTTGGCCATTCTAGTTTGGTTCATTCCTAGACTATCACAAGGTCCCACTTCTAAAATTTCATAAACTGTCTTGACAAACTGTAGACAAGTGCTTATCATGGACAAGGAATTCAACATGAGCCTCCACTTAAATGCCATGGCAAAAAGAGAGAGTCTGATCTGTTGATAAGGGAGAATATTAAGTATAATTAGAGAGGCAATATTATTTTTGTTGTTCCAGTCTGCATTTCAAAAGATTATTGAAAACTTTGAAAGGGTGCAAATAAAAGTGGTTCAAGATCTGGAGAAAAAAGCTCAATCATAAGAGACTTGAATAACTGTTTGCTTAGATCGCAGAAAAAAAAAAACAACAACCAACCTACAAAAAAAAAAATTCAACCAAGGATACTTTACAACTGTATGGAAATGTCTTCAATGGGGAGAAAAAATAATTTCTTAAAGGATCTGTACTCTTGTCAGGTAAGGAAATGCTAAGAGGCTGAACACAGACAAAGTCAAAAGAAAGCATGAATAGTTATTCGTGAGGATGAGGGAAATAGCTTCAACTTTTTAGATGAAGATAGGATGCTTTGTTGGAAAATATACTTCCAACTCAAGTTATTGGGTTCAATGCAACCATAAGGAGCTAGAAATCTGTTGCCTACTTTACAGAGCAGATCAGATAGAGGTCTGATGTTCCCTTTTTTTTTGGCCCTAAATTGTACAGAGAATTTATATCAAATTCAGTTCATGGCCCTTAAAATTCTGTTTTCACTTTTTGCCATTTTAAATCTCAGCAGTCTTGAGACTTCACTTAGGCAAGTAGCTAAACCTTAGAGAGAAATCCCTGTGATTTTAAAATAACAGGAAAAAAAGTAACACCAGATGTGAAGTTTCCAAGAGGAGTGTGAAAGGACAGTATCAGTGCAAGCATGAAACCTGAAAAAAGACATAGTCAGTCTTGGAGGGGGAGGAGGAAGAAATATGTGGAAGAGGAAGGAACGGGACCACCAAGGATTAGTTTGGATAAATCTAAGATTAGTATCCAAACTTCTTGGTACTTCTCTAAACTAAACTTCTAACCCGTTAAAGCTTCATCCTTCCATCATAATTCTAGCTGCTCTTGAAGACTCGAGCTGCCAAGGTCATGGCTGTTAAGGAGCAGAGGAGGAGGCTATTAAAAAAAACCCCACCACACACAAAACAAACAAACAAACAAAAAAAAAAAACCACCAAAGCTTTTAAATAGTAATTTATGCTAATTATGTTTGTGAAATAATTTGTCCTGCATGTCCTAACATGGAATGTCTCCATAATTTCCATCTGTTTATCATCTAAGATGTGTTAGCAAGATGTGTCTGCTCATCATGCAGCTCTCCCACAGCATGTTACAGTCACTGTAATAACATGTACAATAGAAATAAACTACTTGATCCCTCATTAGAAAATAAATTATACTGCCCTCATACATTTACTCTACTTGTAAAACATAAGAACAGAACTCATGAAAACATTTACTCACAAGAAAATCACATAGTTAAATATGATCCAATACATACATTGCTACCTAAGGTTCCTTGGAGTACTTCCCTCAGCCTGTAGATAGAAGGTTTATAAATCCATTTCTGGCATTTTTCCAGTAGTGTTATTAAGCTCTTGGAATCTCCCCTTTTCTGTGGTTCCTTTATGTGTTTCTTGTCATTCCAGTATCTCCAACTTCCTCAATTTTCACCCTATAAACAGATACCGGCACAACACTGATCAACTATTACATAAAGGAATTTATTATGTATCAAGTTACTACTCTTCCTGGGATTATTTTAACCTCCCTGCCTTAAACCTTATTTTATAATATTATGGTGGACAACATTTCTGTCAATTTTTATTTCCTTTCAGATCTCTTTTTTTTCCAACATCTTTACACATGACCTTTTTAACAGCACTGTCACCATAATTCTGGATTTCAAAATTATGACCATTTTGTAATCTCAGGAACAAAACCTTTTTTCAAGCATTTATAGGAAAAAAAAAAACAACCCAATAATCTATCAAGATTATTGTGCTCCAGTGCTCTATGACAACACAATTACTTCTTGAGTTACGCAAGAGAAATATACATCCATCTGGAAGTGGCAGTGATAGTCTCCAAATAACCTCATGTAGCAGGAAATTCATTTTATTAAAAGATAAGTTTAGATTAGGTATAAGGAAGAAGTTCTTTACTGTGAGGGTAGTGAGGCACTGGAATGAGTTGCCCAAGGAAGTTGTGAATGCTTCATCCCTGGGCTGGACAGAGCCTTGGGTGACATGGTTTAGTGCAAGATGTTCCTGCCCATGGTAAGGGAGTTGGAACTTGATGATCTTAAGGTCTTTTCCAACCCTAAGTATTCTATGATTCTATAAGTCTATGATTATTCATACTCATCCAAAAGCTGATAATCAAACATTTCAGTTTAAAAAAAGTCGAAAGGAAAGGCTTGATTTTGGGACTGAAGACCTACCAGTTATACAACTTCATACTGAGAATTTTTCTCTTCTTCATTCCCCACTATGTTCACCTCTGCTGCAGGGAAAAAATCAAGCTAAATCAAAACCAGAAAAGACCTAAACAAAATAAAATCTTCAATATTTAATAGATAAACCCAACTTATTGTAAACAGTGTAAGACACTGCCATAAATATGGAAAAACCCGACAAATGATGGACCTCAGGAATTTGCTCATTGGCTTCAAGATGTTATTTTCTAGCTCTTTGTATTTAAAAACAGACTCTTCAATGTATATTATTCATTCAGTCAGCAGTCCAAAATATTGCAGAATCAGTGGGAGAGGTTTAAATGGTGTCCACTGATTTTAATGAGGTCTTAACTTTTAAGTGTTAACGTTGAAGCTTAATTACACCTATACTAAATGCTAATACAGCTAGCCACTTCACCGCCAGATGATGAATATGTTCAGCTAAATCTGTCCAACATGTCTAAATTTTCTGTCAGGAATCAACTATCCATTCATTTTAATGAAAACTGTGTGAAACTCCAAAAAAAAAATGTTGTAACACAATGCACAGTAAATGAACCTTCTGTTCTATTTAAAAATATGCATCTAAATAGATACATATTAAAAATACCTTTCAACAGAATTAGGTAAAAAAAATTAATTTCCTTTCATTATACGTTTAGACAGTTATTTATAGTAACAAACAATTTAGACTCTCTGCCTACGATTAAAAACTGCTATAAGTATTAGAATATATTTTTCAGAAAATCTCGCAGAAAAGCTTTTCTGATTAAGTGAATCAGTGTGAGCTTCAGGAAGAAAATTAAAAGTTTGACACTCACTTCCTCAAATCTTTTTTAATATGGGTTTCATCCACGTATTTCAGTTTCAATGAGATTTAGATAAGACCTGGGAGGTCATAACTTAATTCCCAAATAGTTCATTTAAACCGTGCATTCAGTATTAAGTAGTAGGAATGTTATTAAGGGAAATCAGTAAATTACAAGGAACAAAATAATGAGTGATCCCTTAACCTGGAGTAGAACTATAATAAAAAAGTGACCCTAATGCAAATTTGTTTTCTTACAAATTTTAAATTACTTTTACTACTGGTTTATCAGATAGCATCTTAAATTAAACTTTTTCACAAGAACTTGTAAGCGTTTCCCTGAAATTATTTCACTATTTGCATGGAAGAATAGTAATGTTTTAACTGCTTACAGGAATATTACATGCAGTTTGACGATTCATTCAATTAAATCTAAAGGAGAGGTTAAGCAAATAAAGTGTAATTTCCCAGAATAGAAAAGAGTGTTGGATAGGAGTACCAGGACTTGTACAATGGGACTTTATTAGTGAGAAAGAAAGCATCAAGTATGTGTATTGATTCCTTTAATGATTTCAGAAACTAAACAATCGTAGATACTGCATACAGCCCATTTATATTTTGTTTAATTCTGCTGTTTACTGAATACTTTCACCTATTGGATTTATTTAGAAATACCGGTTATTAGATGCATAACAAAACTGAAATTTTCTGAATGTTTTGCTCAACTACTATTATTTGAAATTCTCTAGATAACAGTATCAAAACTGCCAAAAGTATCTGAAAGCTTTAATTGTAGGAACTGGTCTGGAGCTTTATGTCTGACTTTTCTGAAGTGAGGCTAAGATGTATACAGGAACATAATGCAATAATTATATATATAAAAATATATGTATATATTATATATGTATCTATGTATCTATGTAGAACACATCAAGAACATTAATAAGATGATGCAGGTGTATCTCGGCACCCCAGTATTTGAGAAAGTAAAGACTGTCAGATTTCAAAAACTAAAAAATAAACAAACAAACTGATATTTTTGAGAAAAGAGATAAGGAAGGACCAGATATACATTCCTTGTACAATAGCACTTTTATAGTACACTTTGTCTCCATTCTGGGCCACAGAACACTATTTCTGGTCTCCAGTCCTCAAAATAGCCTATAATTATAAAACCTATTGGTCAACATAAACCCTTCATGAAGCCTTTCTCCATCCATAAATTGTTGAAAAACAAAATAGAAAATAAGTTCTGTTTTGCAGGAAACAGCAGATACTTAGTCCTCTGTGAAACAGAATACAATGTTTTATTTCAGTTAAGCCTGTTACCTTCTGAAGGGAAAGCACAATTCAGGCCTTAAGGAAAAGAGTCTTAAAGAGAAGTTATATAACATAGACCTTTAACTAATTTTCTTTTGCTAAGTGCTTGTACAAAAGGAGGTAGTATTGTTCATACATCCTGAAGTCTTTTTGCATAAATATCTATTCATTACTTTAATTTCAGTAGCAGTACTGACGTCTAGTCAAAGGGAAAATAAACACAAAACAAATATGAAGGAGGGTAACGAAGATGGTATATGATTCACTCCCCTGGGTAAATTATAAACCACAATAACCAAATGTCTTAAATACATTCACTAACAAATCTGATAATATAAAAAGGCAGAATGATGAAGAGGTACAGAAGCGGTGCCTGTGTATCCTGTTCTGGGTGGCCCTGCCTTGGCAGGGGGGTTGGACCAGATATCTACAGAGGTCCTTTCCAACCCTAATGATTCTGTGATTCTCTGATTCTTGTGTTTTTTTGGATCAAGTAAAAAAGCACACTTGTTTCACAAAGGCAAAATGGAAGAAGTTATATAGCTCAATACACCCAAATCAGCTAGCAACCTGATATTTCTGTTGAGTGATAAAACGAAACATAAACATGAGAAAAGAGGTAGTAAAGGTTCTGAATCATACATGAAGAAGAAATTATCTTGTGGGGAACGAGTCACTAGTGATAGGTTCTCCTGATTAGGTCAAAAATCTTAACCTATCAGAGTTTGTGGGGTTTTTTTTTTGCTAATGTTATCGATGTCTCCTGCTATGCATCTGCTCCATATGCCTTTGAAAGGAAAAGATGTTAAACTCTGTCTTTATAAAGATAGATATCTCCATACACGGCAAAGCTCTAATTTCTTTTTCCTACAGAAGATGTTTTACTGGGATCAGTAAAAAAAGCAAAGGGTCTCTTATGCCATCAGTAGCGTAAGCAATGGCACCTTCAGAGGTGAGAGCAGTAACAGGAAGGTGAAAGATTCACACCTTCAGTTGTTATTCTGGTTTCTGCTGTCTCTTTCTGAAGTTACTCATATGATTTCCACAGTTTTACAGGTATCATTCTTTTGCTACAAAAACGTATGTAACCAAACCCCTAGCTATTTCTGTTAATTGTAGATCCTGATATGCTTTGCTTAGAGTTTTAAGAGTCACTGTACCCCATATAGCAGAAACATACTTGTTCTATGATCACCTGTATAATTCCTGTAGTTGACCTTATTGAAATAATAACAGAAAGAGAGCTCTGGATTGAGATTCTACTGGAATAAGATTATATATATTTACTAGCTTAAAGCGATGCCGAAGAAAAATCATAGAATAAAGGAATCACAGAATCATAGAATCATAGATAAAAGAGTTAGGGTTGGAAAGGACCTCAAGATCATCAAGCTTCAACCCCCCTGCCATGGGCAGGGACACCTCGCTCTAAACCATATCACACAAGGCCTCGTCCAACCTGGTCTTGAACACTGCCAGGGATGGAGCATTCACAACCTCCCTGGACAACCTATTCCAGTGCCTCACCACCCTAACAAGAAAGAATTTCCTCCTTATATCCAATCTAAACTTCCCCTGTTTAAGTTTTAACCCATTACTCCTTGTCCTGTCACTACAGTCCCTAACAAAGAGTCCATCCACAGCATCCCTATAGGCCCCCTTCAGATACTGGAAGGCTGCTATGAGGTCTCCATGAAGCCTTCTCTTCTCCAGGCTGAACAGCTCCAACTTGCTCAGCCGATCTTCATATGGGAGGTGCTTCAATCCCCTGATCATCATCGTGGCCCTTCTCTGGACTTGTTCCAACAATTCCATGTCCTTTTTATTTTGAGGACACCAGAACTGCACACAATACTCCAAGTGAGGTCTCATGAGAGCAAAGGAGAGGGGCAGGATCACCTCCTTCGACCTGCTGGTCACAATCCTTTAGATGCAGCCTAGGATACGGTTGGCTTTCTGATCTGCAAACACACACTGCCAGCTCACGTTCATTTTCTCATCGATGAGCACCCCCAAGTCCTTCTCCACAGGGCTGCTCTGAATCTCTTCTCTGCCCAACCTGTAGCTGTGCCTGGGATTGCTCCAACCCAGGTGCAAACCTTGCACTTGGCATGGTTAAACTTCATGAAGTTGGCATCAGCCCACCTCACAAGCGTATCAAGGTCCCTCTGGATGGCACTCCGTCCCTCCAGCATATCAACTGAACCACACAGCTTAGTATCATTGACAAACTTGCTGAGGGTGCACTGAATCCCACTGTCCATGTCACTAACAAAGCTGTTGAACAAGACCAACACCAATACCTGAGGGACATCACTCGTTACTGGTGTCCAGCCAGACATTGAGCCATTGACCACAACTCTTTGCATGTGGCCATCCAGCCAGTTCTTTATCCAATGAGTGGTCCACCTATCAAATTGATGTCTCTCCAATTTAGAGACAAGGATGTCGTGCAGGACAGTGTCGAATGCTTTACACAAGTCCAGGTAGATGACATCAACTGCTCTACCCCTGTCCATCAGTTCTGTAGCCCCATCATAGAAGGCCACCAAATTGGTCAGGCAGGATTTCCCCTTAGTGAAGCCATGCTGGCTGTCACCAAGCACCTTATTGTTTTTCATGTGCCTTAGCATGCCTTCCAGGAGAATCTGCTCCAAGATTTTGCCAGGCACCAAGGTGAGACTGACTTGTCTGTAGTTCCCTGGGTCATCTGTTTTCCCCTTCTTGAAAATGGGGGCTCTTTCCCTTTTTCCAGTCATCGGGAACTTCACCTGACTGCCATAATTTTCCAAATATGATGGTCAGTTGCTTAGCAACCTCATCTGCCAGCTCCTCCAGGACCCGCAGATGGATTTCATCAGGTCCCATGGACTTGTGCATGTTCAGATTTTTAAGATCCTCTCCTACAGTGGGCCCAAGGTCTTCATTCTCACAGCCCCTGCGTCTGCCTTCCAAGACTTGGGTGGTGCAGTCAGAGCCTTTGCCAGTGAAGACCGAGGCAAAGAAGTTATTCAGAACCTCAGCCTTCTCCAAATCCTGTGTAGCTAGCTCTCCTGAGAGCTTCCTGAGGGGGCCTACGTTCTCCCTAGTCTGTTTTTTATTTGCTTTGTACCTGTAGAATCCCTTCCTGTTATCTTTAATATCCCTAGCCAAGTTTAATTCTAACTGGGCCTTAGCTTTCCTAACCTGGTCCCTAGCTTCCCGGACAATATCCCTGTACTCTTCCCAGGCCACCTGTCCTTGCTTCCACTTTCTATAAGACTCTTTTTTCGTTTGAATTTTCCTCAGGAGCTCCTTATCCATCCAAGGAGGTCTCCTGGCCCTCCTGCTGCACTTCCTTCTACTTGGGATGAAACACTCCTGAGCTTGTAGCAGGTGATCCTTGAATATCAACCAAGAGTCTTGAGTCCCTCTGCCCTCTAGGGCTATATCCCATGGTACCTTACTAAGCAGTAATCATATGATTCTATGTAAATGGAATTTTTCCATGCAATTGACAAACCAATGAAGACTACATCCAGAATTCCCTGCAGTTATTCCTGCTAAAAATCATTAATTTCATAAGTAAACAATGAAAAAATACCCACTCCACCAAAGCACCCCAATCCCACAAAACCAAGAGCCCCCTCCCTTTTCCAACATAATCAATCAGTCAATAAATCACTTATTATTTATACTGTGTTCAGTTTTTGTGTTGTTCTTACAGAATTGTTCCACCTTCTGGCACGATATTACCTGATACTTATTTCCAAGCAAACGAACTAGAAGAGGAAAACCTGCAGTGGGTTTCCAGGAAACTTCAACTCTTCTCCTATGTTCTCCAAAATCTAAGCCGCACTGTGGACTACTTTTCACTTTCTGTATCTCACTTCCTTCTCATTTTTTTTCATTACAGTACTTCAGAGCTTATTATACTGCTTCCGAACAAATTTCTGGAACAAGAATATATGTCCTGTTTATCTCTTTCTTCCGCAGAAGTTTACCTTTTCCTTTTATCTGTACTCCACCCCTCCTTCATTTTTTCTAATAGTTTATTGTTTTTACTTGTGAGCAAATATTTCATCATGGCTAAGTACAATCCTTAAATGCCAACATTAAGTCTGATCTGCAAGAAACTTTGCTTGTAAGTTTGGAGGAACTATTTAGACACATATATGAAGATACTGCACTCTTATTTCTATGGATTAAATGAGTTAGTGACTAAATACCTTTGAAAATCTGAATATTAAGTCACTTGTGCCTCAACTTCCTAACTCTAAATTAGTTTCTGCAGAAGCTGAGATGTACTTTTGTACAAATATAAAAACCTTTATCAAAGAAATAAATTCTGAAGCATGGCATCTACAGTAGCCTAAGCTTGTTGGGAGCTAAGAGAGGTTATCTCAGGGCCTGTCTGAAAACAATTCTGATACAGTTCAGAAGGTTTTATGATGTCATTCTTTGCCTCACTCTGAATAACAAAGTGATCATTTATGCAGAGAGATTGTTCTTCAGATATTAACTCTATAGCTGTAGTTGCCTGTGAGTACTGGGTTCTTCCTGTCATCTTCTTTTGTCTGACTCAATATGTTGGTTTTGAAATCCATATTGAAAGCTCCAATGAATGGAGGTAGCTGGTCATTCAGGTCTGACTGGCAATTCTGATTTATACAAACATAAAGCAGATCACCAGATTAAAATTATTTGGAAAATCTAAGATCAGAAAATACTGTGGTTCAATAGTATTGATTGTCTTCCTAACTTTGGTACTTGCTGCAGATTCATAGCTCAGCCTTGCCATCTTCCTTCAGACATGTAAAATGTTCTCTGTAATCTTGACTGATAGGCTCAATTACAGTGGTAAGATAACTCTATTATTAAGAAGAACTCTAATTTAATAAATCAAACTATAAATAACCTTAAAGGACTTTTCCACACAGAATTGTACTTAACATATGCTTTATTAAGTAGAGTTTATAAATTATACATTCCCTCCCATTCTCAACATATCAGTTTCACCTTATGAGGCCAATTTTAAACAATAGTATAGAATCATAGAATAGAAAGGTGAGAAAGGACCTTCACATCATCAAGTTCCAATCTCACTGCCATGGGCAGGGTCATCTCACACTAAACCATCTCACCCAAGGCTCTGACCAACCTGGCCTTGAACACCGCCAGGGATGGATGAAGCATTCACAACTTCCATGGGCAACCCATTTCAGTGCCCCAACACCTTCACAATAAAGAACTTCCTCCTTATATCCAATCTACACTTCCCCTGTTTAAGTTTTAACCCATTACCCCTTGTCATGTTGCTACTGTCCCTAATGAAGAGTCCATCCCCAGCATCCCTATATGCCCCTTTCAGATACTGGAAGTCTCTATGAGGTCTCCACGCAGCCTTCTCTTCTCCAGGCTGAACAGCCCCAGCTATCTCAGCCTGTCTTCATACGGCAGGACATGGAACTACTGGACATGTAGGACGTGGAACTGTTGGAACAAGTCCAGAGGGCGGCCTCAAGGATGATCAGGGACTGCTCACCATCCCGCCTGAAATGACACACCACTCTTCTGGTCACCTGTGGTCCCTGAGGCAGGTTTTTACCCATCCAGGGCTGGCGCCGCTCCTCCTGTCTCCACCCCCTCTGAGTCAGCTGCTCGAGTCAGCTGAGCTGCCGGCTCCTGGGCAGGTGCCGTTGAGGACTTGAGGCTCCCTCAATGGTCCTTGCCGCTCTGAATTGAGGCTCCTGGACGCTGAGCTTCCCCCAGATCAGATGTTGAAGGCATCCTCTCTTGAGCTACTCACCTCAATATAATGTCAATCTCATCAAAAAAGTCACATGAAATATATAAAATTATATATCTCATAGATACAGGGTTTAAATTCCCTTTAGAAATTTAAATTTTAATTATCTCCCAAATTTTCATCTATTCAACAGCAAGCTGAACAGCAAACCATACCACTTTATTGAGCTTATTTATCTGTGCAATTAAAGTGTGATAATTATCTAGTACTACCTTTTTTAAGAGAAAGGGCTCTCCTTAAGAGCACATGCTGTATATTGTGAATAAAGATGGTCTGTAAAAGAAGGTGCAAATTCCTAATTTTGTCCTTAAGAATCAAGTCAAGTGAGGTTTTATTTTCTGAATCCCTGGAACTGAATTAGTCCCTTTGGTTTTCCTTGTATTTCCTAGATTAGACTTTAGTTGTCTAACTTTATATTCTGTCCTTTTGTCAGAGTATTAAAACATCTTACATATCTGCTCAAGAGAAGACAAAAAAAGTTCTGTTTTTCTCTTTTCATCCCTCCTGACCGCAGGAATTGATCGACTTATTTTTTGGCTTTGATACTTCCAGGTGAGAGAAGTAGATTTCACTGTTTTGTTCTGAAGTTACTGAAATTTATGGTCATTTAGATTTACTCCAGATGTTGTTCCATAGTTGTGGCAGCTGCCAAAAACCTTTAGCACTGTGCAAATGCTTATGACCATGCAGTGAGAAGCAATCTCTCAGGAAATTTCAGTCAATCTCAGAGACCATGGTAGCTTTGAATTTAACACAATATTCATTGGAAAGTGATCTCAGGCACTGTTAGTTCAAATGCCTTTTTTAAGTTTTTCTTTTGGGTGAACTTGTGGATGACTAGTTGTCTCTAAGATCATTTTTCATAACAGCAGAGTTTTCATTGAATCAACACTATAGATGGTATTTATTATGGCTAAAAATTGTAAAAATTCATATACTGTACCTATCCAGTCTTCATAGACTGAACTGCTGCTTCTATTTCAGCCTTATTTTGACAGATGAAGATTTAGCATCTAAATTTGATGGCAAGATCAGAAGAAAATACATTAATGTTAAGGCCTTTATTTTTTTTAAATTTTCTTGAGTAACTTTAATGGTAAACATGAAGCAAATATATAACACATAAGGGAAGTTTTCTTCTCATTGATTGTGCAAATATTTCAGATATTTCAAGCTCGTAGCTGGGACAATGCACAGAAAAAATATGAGTTTGAAGATCCGCACCACAGGTTGGTATAGAGGGGATAATTTGAGAAAACAGTCATTTTCTTAATTAAATAAAATCTAATTTGAGGATGTTGTGATACAATAATATATTTTGTGAATGTTATAATTTACATTGTCTTTAAAGCCAATAAACCTGAAAATCAAGGATATTTAACAAAAACAGGCATAAATAACCGTTTAGACTATATCTGTCTGGGAATAGTAACAGGGGGATTCTCCTCCGTTGCCTGGGAGGAAAAAGCACAAGGCTGGAGGTCAGTTTTCTCCACCCTGGCTGAGATTTCATGGCTGGATTAGTCACTTGAATTCCTGGTAAGTATCTGGCCTTTTGCGTTCAGTGGCAGTGTTAGTGGCTTTATGTGCATACCTTCTACTTGGGTTAAAGAAAGAGAAAACCTATGGTCGTACAGATAACTACCTATTCACATCAGAGAGCCTTCTTGATCAGCTACCCTTACAAGTCTTGCATAAAGATTGCAGACCTGTTCACATATTTACAACTACTGCCAGTTCATACATAACAACCTAGATCATAGAATCACAGAATAGTTAGGGTTGCAAAGGACCTTAACATCATCTAGTTCCAACCCCACTACCATAGGCTGGGACACCTCACACTAAACCATGTCACTCACCCAAGGCCCTGTTGAAACTGGCCTTTAACACTGCCAGGGATGGAGAATTCATAACTTCCGTGGGCAATCCATTCAAGCACTTCAACAACCTCACAGTAAAGAACTTCCTCCTTATATCCAGTCTAAACTTCCCCTGTTTAAGTTTTAACCCATTACCCCTTGTCCTGTCACTACAGTCCCTAACAAAGAGTCCATCCACAGCATCCCTATAGGCCCCATTCAGATACTGGAAGGCTGCTATGAGGTCTCCATGAAGCCTTCTCTTCTCCAGGCTGAACAGTCCCAACTTTCTCAGCCGATCTTCATATGGGAGGTGCTCCAGTCCCCTGATCATTCTCGTGGCCCTTCTCTGGACTTGTTCCAACAATTCCATGTCCTTTTTATGTTGAGGACACCAGAACTGTACACAATACTCCAAGTGAGGTCTCATGAGAGCAAAGGAGAGGGGCAGGATCACCTCCTTCGACCTGCTGGTCACAATCCTTTAGATGCAGCCCAGGATACCGTTGGCTTTCTGATCTGCAAACACACACTGCCAGCTCACGTTCATTTTCTCATCGATGAACACTCCCAAGTCCTTCTCCACAGGGCTGCTCTGAATCTCTTCTCTGCCCAACCTGTAGCTGTGCCTGGAATTGCTCCACTCAGGTATAGAACCTTGCACTTGGCATGGTTGGCATCAGTCCACCTCACAAGCATGTCAAGGTCCCTCTGGGTAGCATTCCTTCCCTCCAGCGTATCAACCAAACCACACAGCTTGGTGTCATCAGCAAGCTTGCTGAGGGTGCACTCAATCCCACTGTCCATGTCACTGACAAAGATGGTGAACAAGACCAGTTCCAGCACAGATCGCTGAAGGACACCCCTCATTACTGGGCTCCAGCCGGACATTGAGCCATTAACCACAACTCTTTGCATGTGGCCATTCAGCCAGTTCTTTATCCAATGATATCCAATCTATCAAATTGATGTCTCTCCAATTTAGAGACAGGGGTATTGTGCGGGACAGTGTTGAATGTTTTGCACAAGTCCAGGTAGATGATATCAACTGCTCTACAGCTGTCCATCAGTTCTGTAGCCCCATCATAACAGGCCACCAAATTGGCCAGGCGGGATTTCCCCTTAGTGAAGCCATGCTGGCTGTCACCAAGCACCTTGTTGATTTTCATGTGCCTTAGCATGCCTTCCAGGAGAATCTGCTCCAAGATTTTGCCAGGCACAGAGGTGAGACTGACTTGTCTGTAGTTCCCTGGGTCATCCATTTTCCCCTTCTTGAAAATGGGGGTTACATTACCCTTTTTCCAGGCGTTGGGAACTTCACCTGACTGCCATGATTTTTCAAATATGATGGCCAGTGGCTTATCAACTTCATTCACCAGCTAGCAACAGATGCTAGATTCACCAGATAGATAAACATGTATAATGGAAATCTCATTAATATTTCTAGAAAAAGTTCAGTCCTTTGTCAATAAGCATGTGCCTTCAGCTACCCATATTAGGTTACCTATTTTGTGGGTTAATCAGGCTGAGTTGTAAACATTTTTTTGCACAGAAGCAATAAATATTTACTATTTTACTAGGAGTAATGCAACGAGAACATTGCTGTGTTAGTTCCAAGGTAGTAAAGTCCAGTCAGGTTTTGCTGGTTTTGGACAGCAAAAAGTCCAAATAAATGAGCCCATTTATTGTCAGACTAGGATCATAGACATCTTCCTTAAATCTCTTTTACTATGCTTCTCTTTGTTCTTGTGGTTGTTCATAATGGAACCCTTTTCCTTTGGGTGGGATACAGTGGCAAGGAAATGGAATTAAGGGTTTGCAGTCATGCATATTTCTGCAAAATGGTTTCAAGTTCCATCAGCATATATTCTGCTGTATTGCCTGTGCAGAACTGGGGAGAGATTATTGAAGTGGTGTATTGCATATAATTTCTTCTCTAGTGTAGCCTCACCTACATGACTCTTCAACCCAAATCTTCATATTTCTGAAGTCTGACCCGCATCATGCAAAGGCAGATGCTGAGATAGTATGAAAGAAAGGACAGTAGTACCTACAAGATGATCAGCGATGTTTTCTAAAGGGGAAAGAATCATTCCTGTCTTAGCCACTCCCATACCACTCAGATACCATACACTTCAGTCCTTTTCAAGTAGCAGTCAAGGAGGAATTGGGTCAGGATTGTGATACACACAGAGAAGCAGGCAAGAGAGTTTACCAGTACACAACCTCAAGTATCAGGCTAGGCATGCCAATGCCATCTAAACCAGACAGAAGTCAGCTTCTGAACAGGTGACTTAACAGGCTTCTTTACCCTATCAGCCATCCAAGTCTTGTGTCACAAGGACAGCAATGGTATACTTCAACAGTATTCACAATTTGGTTCTTTTAGAACCAGCCACATGACTTCTGGAAGAGTACACACAATAGTGACATTGATGCTATCAGCTCAGAGACAACAGAATAGAGCTAACAAAATAATAGATAAATAATAGGTGGATCTGAAATGCTCCTTTCCCAAGACGAGCTTGTGATAACCTTCTTCACTGAACAGTCTATGAAGTTGGATTGAAACAAAATGCCCACAGGGTACCCTATTGAATTCTCTGATCCCTCTTGACCAGTGTTTTCTCCAAGCTAAGGGAGAGGCAAAAAAAAAAAAAAAAAAAAAGAAAGACTGTCTTTTCCACGGGTAGAAACACCAGAATCAAGATCAGGACTCCCTTCCTACCTCCTATCGGAGGTGACACTATGCTGGTAAGTGCTCTTCATCTAAGCGGATGTATGGCATTCATAATGGAAGAATTTCCGTGAAGAAGTGAATAAGGAGTGGAGTTGAGGGCAGGTTTTAGGAGGAAACAAAAACTGAAGGCTGTTCAGGACACATTGTGGCTGGGCTGGAATGAAGGAGAAACAAGACTGGGAACAATGGGAAAACAGAAGAGGGAACTGAGAAAATTATAGAATCACATAAAAGACTAGGTTAGAAGGGACCTCTGGAGAACATTTGTTCCAAAATTCTTTTGAAGGCAGGGCCTTAGATTGTCAGACTGATTTTTCCTGAGCCTTCTCTTCTATAGGCTAAACAAATCTAGATACTTCAGTCTTTCCTCATTTGTCAAGTTATTCAACAGCATAACTGTCTTGGTGGCTCTCCATTGGACCATAAAATCATAGAATGGTTTGGGTTAGAAGAGGCCTTAAAGACCACCTAGTTCCAATCCTCCTGACATATGCAGGGGCATCTTCCACTAGACCAGGTTGCTTAAAGACCCATCCAACCTGGTCTTGAACAATTCCAAGGATCAAACATACACAACTTCCCTGGGCATCCTGTTCCAGTGTCTCACCACCCTCACAGTAAAGAATTTATTCCTTTTATCTAATCTAAATCTACCTTCTTTCAATTTAAAGCCATTACCCCTTGCCCTGTCACTACTTGCTCTTCAACAGAGTCCCTCTCCAGCTTTCTTGTAGGCCCCTTTAGGTCCTGGAAGGCTGCTATAAATCATTCCCAGTTAATCTGAACAACTCCAACTTTCTCATCCTTTCTTCATAGGACAGGTGCTCCATCCCTTTGATCATCTCTGTGGCTATTCTCTGGACTGGCTCCAACAGGTCCAGTTTCTCTTTTGAAGCATGAGGAACTAAAAGTGCATATAATATTCTAGGGAGCCTAAGAAGTCCTGAGTATACTGGAATAATTACATCCCTTGATCTTCTGGCCAAACTCTTGCTCTGGTGAAACTGGGGATATGGGTTGCCTTCACTGTTGCAAGGGCATTTTGCTGACTCACATTCAGCCTGCTGTCTCCTAGGACCCCCAGGTCCTTTTCAGTAGGGCTACACTGTAGACAGACCCCCACCAGTCTGGCTGCTTGGGATTGTTTTCTTCCAGGTGTAGGACTTCACATTTATCTTTCTTAAGCCTCATGAAATTCTTGTTAGCCCAGTTTTCCAGCCTATCTCTATGGTGGCTCTTCCTTCCAGCATATCTACCTCTCCTTACAGTTTTGTTATCTGAAAACTTGATGAAAGTGCATTCAGTCCAGTTAAAGACATCATCTGTAAATGTATTGAATCTAGTATCACCCTACAAGGAACTCCACTCATAATAGGTTGCCAGTTTGACCTTAAGCCATTAACCCTTTGAGCTCAGCAGTTTAACAAGCTTTCCACCCATTTGTGGCCCATCTCTACAGTCCATATCTTATCAGCTTGTCCACAAGAATGCTGTAGGAAGCAGTGTCCAACTTAATAAAATCAAGGTAAATTACATAAAAGACTAGACAAAAATATGATGCTAAGGGACATGGCTTAGTTGTGGACTTGACAGTGTTAGGTTAATGATTAGATTCAATGATCTTAAGGGTCTTTTCCAACCTAAATAATTCTATGATTCTAAATTACATCTACACGTTTCCCTTAATCTGCTAAGCAAGTCATTTCATGCTAGAAGACAATCTGGTTGGTTTACTCTTGGTAAACATGCATTGGTTTTTCCCATAAGTCATCTTTCGTGTGCCTGCAAATAACATCTGTTATTATGGACCTGATCTATCATTTTCCCAGGAACTTAAATGTGTCTGTATCCAAATGCAGGAGGGACATAGAAAAGATGAACTTGGGAAAACAGAACATGTAAAACTGCAAAGGGAGAGGAAAGGGAGAATCCAGGACAGTAAGGAAGAGGCACATGGGTAGCTGGGGAAAAGAAAAGCAGAGGTAGCAATAAACAGGACTGCTGTAGAAACATAGGGGACACTACAGTTTATTCCTGAAGCTCAACGTCCTTCTCACAACAGTGTGTGGTGGACAATCTGTGGGCAATGGGAGACGTCTTTCTGAGTGAGGTAGGAGTAGTATTGCACCAAGTGGTGTGGAGTGAGTGGACTTCATAGGCCTCAAAACCTGCAGTGGGGACAGCTCACAACAACAGTCTAGGAAATGGTCATGATGTAGGAGTCAGGGGTAATAGGTTCATAGTATTCATGGCAGCAGCAGTGAATGCTCCAGCAGTGATGTTAGTGGCATTATTGGTGCTAGATTTCTCTTCCTATTTTTCCTCATATGGCAAAACCGAGGAAGAAGTCCACCGGTTGGAGCTCTGGCTGCTGTTGCATTCAGTGTATCCTGCCCTGACTAACAAGAAGTAGGTGGGACATCATCTCTTTCCTTTATTGGCTACTCTCAGAAAATAATGTGACAAAAATGCTTATTCAGGTGACTGGAGCAAGGAAGTTTTGAGAAAAAAACTGAGTATGAAAATGCATTAGTTTTCAGGAATCATGCTGTAGCAGAGAAAATGTGAATGAAGAACCTAACTTCTTTTACCTTACCTTCTGATACGATCAATTCCTGAAACATGGTTAAATTCACCCTTTCAATGGAGCCAGTCAATTTCTATGGTAAGTCTGCATTAAAAAATGTTGTCACTGTTACCAAGTAACATTTGCCGCTTGGATTCTTTTTAATCTCTTTTCAAGGTCCCTCTGAGTCAAACACATAATCTGTTAAATATCATTTGGGAAAGAAACTCAGGCTTCCCTCACGTCAGATCTTTAGATTCCAATCTTCTGCTTTCCAATCAAGAGATCAAATTTCAATTGTTAACTTTAAGGCTGTTTTCTCTGTGAGCTGTCAGAAGATCCTCACATCCTTATCCTGATATCACAGTCTATGGCTGAAAAAAAGCTGGGTTATTTGTATAATTAAACAGTATGCATCCTTCAAGACTTCATCATCTCTCATGAACTTTATTTCAGCTTCATGTCATCCTCTAAAAAGGTCAAACTTTTTCCTCCGATGACCATATTTTTTATCCTGGTACTCTAATAACAGACACAGACAAACTGGCTGAAGTAATAGGCTCAATAAGTGGCTTTCTCACAATTTTCCAATTTATTCCTCGCAGTAACACTTTAGTACTCCCAAGATTTTATCTTCTTTTAAAGTCCTTAACTCTCGGAAATCAGGCAGACAACATCAAAAACAGGGAAACTAAGAGGTAGGTGATATTCATAAGGAGGGAACAATCCTTCACACTCTTCAACAAACAAGACAGGGAGAAGTATATTTATATTAGTATTAATTTTGTAATATTAATGGACAATCTGAAATGTTAATGGAAATACTGACATATTTTCAGGACAACTTCACAGCATTTGCTGAATCAGATGTAGCATGTTTACAAGGAGTACAAGATAACATTATTTATTCTTTTACTTCTATGGTAGCCTCTGTGGCATTTTAAGATTTTTAAAGACATTTAGATAATTTTTCAAATTTGCTTTATGAAGGTTGCAGTTCAAATGGAACTATTTTAGTAGCTGTGGAAAGGAGGAGGAAAAGGACAGATAATTGTCATAGTAGCATGGTCTATATAGTTCAGGATTAGGAGTATTTCAGCAGCATTTTTCCCACAGACTAGATCAAAGACTGTGGGGCTGCCAAAATGCTTCCACTTTATCTCAACTACTGAAGTATTCAAAAGGAAAAGCCATGTTTAAGGTTACTAAGACACAATAGTTCCAAGAAGCTGCCTGTCAGGTTGTCTGCACTGAGCTTTGAGCTCACTTACAAATGCAGTAGTGATAACAATTTAAAACATGGTTTGTTTGGTCAGATGACAATGTTAAAGTTTCCAAAACTCTTTTCAGGTATGAGAATTGAGCTGCAATGATATGTAACAAAGACTTTTGGAAAATGTGTTTAAAAAATTATATCCTATTTAAGCTACAATTTCATGCCAAGCAAGTTCAAATTTGTTATTTAAATATGGCTCAAATCTCAAAGCACACTGAAAGAGGCAGGCTGTCCCATAATAATACTATGGAAAATTTTTTTTGTATTTATAAATTATGAGGATAAGACAAAAAAGACCTCATCATGTATTTTGAAATACATATTCATTTCATAAAAAGTAATTGATTCACAGTATAATTTTCAGTCTTTGCAAGACAAAGAATTTGACACAGCTTTGGTTTTCTGTTGTCTATCTTAGTCAAGTTTGTGAAGTTCAGGTATGCGAAAATACCGAAACCTTTGGTAAGGATGCCCAAAAGCCCTTTCTGGTTATTTTTCTGTTCTACTCATCTCTTAATAGGACTCTAAATGGTTTAAAGTGGCATACACAACAGCAAAGGAGCACTCTGTTTCTAATATAACTTGTCTAGCCAAGGATTTGTTAGCTGTAAGAATAAAATAGAATGGCAGAATGAAGTACCACTAGATATTTTTTAAAACCTGCTTTAAGTCTCCTGTTTTCTGCTAGCCTGTGAAGATTACAGATAAATTGCAATTGTAGTACTTGACATTCATAGCTTCTCAGCAGTAGGAGACTAAGAATTGCATTTTTCAAAAATAAATAAATATATACATAAGTACGTCTTATTTAGAAATTAGCAATGTACCTGAAAGTTTTGTTATAATAATGTTCAAACAATTATTTTGTATATATAACCAGTCACATCAGATATATGAAATAGTTGGCATCCTACACTATATTAAACAACAAAGTGAAAAATTCAGAAGATGGACACTATCTGTGAGTTTGAACTTTTAACATGCTTAACCGATGGACACTTTTTAGTGCTATGAATAAATTTTTAGCTAGACCTATTTTTCCTAATGCAGTTCCTCTTAGTATTTTGGTATTTTTATAGCAGTTCTATATTAGGCTTTTTTGAATTTTGAAATGCTGTGTAGGGCACTAAATAACCTATGTACAGAAGCTACAGTGTACACATTAACATGAAATTTTCATTTAGTCATTCATTATATAAAAGATATTCCAGATTAAAAGGTTAAAACCACTAGGCTATGTCCTTCTAAATATTTTTTTTCCTGAATTCCAGAATCATGAGTAATGGGAATAACATGTTGTCATATCATTATTCACATCACAGTTTCACTTCTGGAAGAGATTCTTTATTTTTAACTCAAAAGAATATATCCAGTCATTTAGTATGTAATTGTGACATGACTGTCTTCCCTGTGACAGTTGCCTGCAGGGTGAAGAGCCTCAATAGATGTAGGTATTACTCTAGGGAACAGAGAAAAAAAGAATGATCATAAAGAAGTTAATCAATAAAATTATTAATGTGCCATTCCTCTCAGCCTATAAATGCATATGCTTTTGCTTAAAATTCAGAATTACAGTCAAACATAGTTTTATATTTAGAGGGTTCTGTCACCTATCAACAAATGCACAAGTAGACAGCATTATCAAGGCTACTGGAACAGCTGTGGCACATCAGACCAAATGTGTGTGTGTGTATATATATGTATATATATATATATGCAGTCAGTTAAGAAAGTGTTAATTGGCTGGAATATCATTTGCATTTGACTAGCTGTGTGTCTTCAAAACGTTAGGATGAGAGATATCTGTCCTTTCCTTACGATAAAAGTGGTCTATTAGACATCAGCTTCAATTTGTAGTCTGGTTCTCATTTTCAAAAGTCTTTGACCTATCTATTTTGAGTATTTTTTCCAACACTCCAGCCATATCACAACTCACAATTTTGATTCACCAAATTAAAAATGTTTTGGTAGCAAGAACCCCTGGGATAGAGGGTGCAGCTACTCAAAGCAACATAAATAAGCAATATTTTAAAAGAATCAAATTTGAAGCTGAAAGGATTCCTGGAGAAATGACAGGTAGTAGATATGGCAAACCTACATCTTATGTTAAACACAAAGTGTTTTTCTGCTGACACTGCCTGCTGGACTCTTAAGCAAACTCCAGCCCTGAGCAATACCTGTGTGGCAAATTATTTCCTGAAAACATTTTAGACATGTTACTATAAGCAATCATTTTTATACTCTTGTCAATGAAAATATACAAAAATTAATCAAAGCATTCCTGTTCTTGTAGAAGATGCAAAGCTTTTTTCAAATCTCAAGTATAAATTTCCTTGACACTTGACATACTTCATAAAAAAAAAAAAAAATGGAAAGAAAAAGACCAAGAGGCCATCACAATCCTCAGCTGCTTAGAGATAAGGAGGTATTAAAAAATAGAGTTCTATGACCTGGGGTCATTAATTGATTGTTAGACCAAAAACGAATCTGTGAATAACTACTTTGATTCCCTGTATTATCACAAAAGCATCCTTCCCACATAACGAGTATACTGATAGGAAAGTTTCTATAGCCATTTTATCACTCCTTTTACTTCATGCACTACAGATTTTGGGCTAACATGAGGTACAGTTCACTAATATACCCTGCATCAATGCACTGACCTTTTACTGTGACTCCCAGCTCCAGGAAGAAGTCACTTACAATAACAGTTTAAATTTGAGAGAGGTTATTTTCCAGATGTCTCTTGTTGCTGTTTGGAGGTCAATTGGTTGCAGTGGGGAGAGTAAAGGGTATTTCTAATCATTCTTAGAGCAATGTATTCTGTTAGAGGGCAGTGATATTAAGAAGGAATGTAAGGAAACAGATAACATGTAATGAAAGTTTCACAGCATAAAGATTTTAAAGATTTTAACTAAACATCTACTACCTCTTGACTGTTGAAATGGCTTAACAAGCTATGCGCTGACCTGCAAAACCTGATGCTCCAAGTGACTGAGATTGACAGCTGGGTTGGGAACGGTAACCCTGTTAACCCGATGAGGTTTTCAATTCTGAAGGACACAGCAAAGAATCAGTCCTTCTCATTTTCCTGAGTGGAAGTAGTAAAAAAGAGAGCACCTAAGTTTGAGCAACCTAGACTATAAGCCAACATATAAAATTAGTGCATAATGATGAACATTACTGGAATCTATCACAAGGGAAGCATACAACAGATGTATGGGATCACACTCTTTGAACACTGGTATTACACACCTTATACAAAGACATCACTGTGTAACACAGGAATTTTTACACATGCATTTCCACAGCAACTCCAGAGACTGTTATGAATCATCCTTTCACTAAATACTGGAAAACTGTTTGAACCTGTCACTTATTGTCATAAATAATCACTTGATTTTCATTAAATTTACAATGATTGTTCTCTGATGTGATCATATTTATGATTTTAAAGAATTCCCCAAGCAGTTTTACAGGAGTAATAATTTAAAAAGTGAACTGCAAATGACTGTTGTGTTTGTAAATGTCTACATTCACTGATGTATTCAAATTCAGACAGTCTGGTCCAGCATGTATGGAAGCATAGCAGTGGCCTTACCAAAACCACCTCTGATATAAATACCAAGAGATGATGCGCACAGCAGACCAACTCATAGAATCATAGAATCATATAATTGTTAGGGTTGGAAAGGACCTTAAGACCATCTAGTTCCAACATCCCTTCATCATATATATTTAGGGAATGAAAGTGATAGTAAGTATATGCTAATTGATGGACTAAATAAAACCTTTTCTTGTTTTCAAGATGAGTGTTAATATGATGTTCTGGGAAACTTTTGTCCTACACAGGTAACACAACAGACAAATAGATGCATTTCTACTAGGGCAGGCAGAATTTTGCAATTTAGAGTTGAGAATCACATTATAGAGCACAACAGAAACACAACTGGTGTTTTCTGCCCCTTTGGATTGAAACATTTTTTTGCATATAAATCCTTTTAGTACCTCCATTCCCCAGTCCCTCCTTTTCTTCCTTACATAACAGATAACTAGTAACCACCTCTAGATACTTTGCATGTTGGGGGAAAGGAAGCAGAGTAAAGGTTTTGATTTTTTACCAAAGAAATTGACCAAATGAAGTCAAATTAAGGAAAGAAGTAGAACGGCTGAAGTTTCTTTACATTTGCACTTTTTATGTTTTTCTGTAACTTGATCAAACCAACACATGCAAGAAAACAAAGGAAGTTTATATCAGTTTAAACATGACTTGCTAATTAATCATTTAGGCTTCAAATCTCCATTAACATTTAAGCTAAAGCTTATAAACCTGATTTTTAAGAGCTTTTCTTTAGCATCTGTAAGTCAGATGCATCAGATTTCCAGTTCTTTTTCTAGTTAGCCATGCAGTTAGCCATGCACCATTAAGACCAACTGGAGACCCCCATTTATTCTTAAGTTTATAAGATATATGTGAAATAAAAATGTAACTACTAATAACTTTAATCCCAACAGACACTATTCTGAAAAGTTGTGGGTTTTTTTGCTTATGTCATTTTAGATGCTCAATCTAATTGTTTTTGGAAGATAAAAATATAGAATATGATATTTGCAGCTACTTTGTAAAACACGGTGGAGAATTCTGAATCTTTTTATTCATTATCTTCTCAAATAATGCCTCAGGGAAGTGGGACGTGTGGCAAGTAGTTAAAAACTAGTCTCTTTTGCAAAAGGGTGTTATTTACCTGTCCCTTGCACTCAGACATGAGGACTAAATGATCAATATAGTGTTTTCAACCTCTGAGTACTGACATCCTTTCATAACTGGATGTTTATGTGAAGAGGTGTGAACCTTCTTTTCCAGACCAGTTTAAAAACAGACAGTCCCCCTTTATAAAATTTTTGCTGTTGGAAAGACTCTATTTGAGCAGCGAGTCTATTTTGTAAATGGTCACCAAATTGTTTATAGGACAATATATCCCACAACTAAATGAAACAAAAAAAAACGTATGTTATTGGAAGAATTTATAACCTTGTAAATCTGGCTTCAAAAATCAGCAGTCACTCACATCAGATTACTTTGAACTTAACTTTTCCTTTTTAATATTAGACTACAGAGAGCAAAAAGTAGAACAACAACAACAAAAGAAAGCAAGTAACAGCTGCCATGGACAAAACCCAATACTAAGTGGTAATTAAGGTCTTTCTGCTCCTTAGAACAATAGGATGAACATGCAAGTACTAACTTATATATCTTATATGTAAGTTAGTACTTGCAAATACTGATATATGCATATGTAAGGGTACATATGCACCCAACTATTGATACCACAAATAATGTGTGTAATTAACTTGCATTGTCTGGATCCCTCTAGTGTACACATATAACTACATATATTCAAAAAGCCATACATGCATGCTCCAATAAATCTGAATAAACCAGCTTTCCAATTTCTACCTTCTACTCCCTTCTGAGCTAGAACTAGTCAATTAAATTTGAATATCATTATTCTCCAATTTTGATTACTAAAACCAAATTTTTAAATCTTCTAAAAATTCAACCTGATGTTAAAAAGGGGTATCTGCTGAACAGTACAACTTATCACTGCAAATCATTATAAAGGTAAGCATACCAAATAGTTATATTCCACATTTCATATTCCATTACTTTCTGCTTGGTCAAACACATAGCTTTCCTTCCTTTTTTTTGAGACTGTTACCATGAAAAAGGACTCACAGAACACCAAGACAGTCCCAAACATTCCTTTTAAAAATATTTTATTTCTATTTGGCAAAAATATGACTGATAATTTTTTTTTGAAGCAGAGTTCAATTTATACATTACTTCATTCCTCTTCTCCTCGTCTTTGGAAGGTAATCACAGGGTCCATATGCCAGGCTATGAAAGATCTCTTTTCAGTTTCTTTCTGAATTAAATTTGATTTGGACTTGAGAAATGTGACCATATTATCTGTTTGAACATAAGGAAACTGCACAAATCCTTCATAAGACCTATGTAAAACTCCTTTTATGATTATGAAGGGGCAATTTTGGCATACTGTGTTTCTTAAAAGGGAATCTATGCTGCCCTTTGAGGAACTTGCATTCCAGCACATATTTTTCTGGTGCAAGTTGAATTTGGGAATCAGTAGTGAAATGCATAATCAATTGGTTACGCAGCATAGCAATTAAATCAAGTTTTGTGAAGATTCACAGTACAATAATGATGGTATAGTACCACTAAAACGCAAAATTAAATTCCATAAAAATAGCTAAGGTTATATTTTTTAGTGTGAAAAAGGTGTAAGGTTTGTCAAAATTAAATAAAGATAATATCCCTAAAAATAACTTGACTCTATTTCTGATGAAACCCTATCTCTGTTCCCATGCACTTTTTCTGTAGTGTATGTTAGATGTGTAGAAGACTACCTGCTCTCTAAATTCATTCAATGCATCTAGTACAACTGGGACTTAGAGGGGGACCAAAAGGCTGCAAGGCTTTAAGTAAAAAAAGCATAAAATAAAAAATAATTTAAACAGTTCTATTGCATAGAAATACTTAAGTTGTATTTCTGCAGTAAGATAATACCTTGATTAGGGAAATAATAATCCTCAGAGAAGAATTTAGACATTTTAATATCTCTTCTTTTTGCTGCACACTCCTTGCTTGTTATGTAAACTAAGCTACCTGACATAGTTGAGAAACAGCTTTTCGTGGGTCGTGTGTATAATTGTTTTAAAACACTATTGGTGTTTCTGAATTCAGTTTAATTTTATTGAATACTTCACATTTTCTACCTGTAAGTCTGAGTAATTTCTCTGATAATAAATGTAATTTACAAAGATATTAAAAAGCACTTGTAATCCACTCACAACTTTATTTTCAAAAGAGGCATTGTGTAACTCTGAAAGTAATTTTAAAAGTATCTCTGAGACACCAATAGGAGAAAAAATAATTCCTAATACTGAGGCATCTATTCCCCAGTAAAGTGGTACGATAGATTAAGCATAAAAAAAAAAAAAAAAAAAGATTAAAAATGAGTACAGGTTTGTTACCCATGATCCAATAAAGGTGAAACAAGCTGTGAAGGCAAGCATTATAGAGTTATGAGCCAGCAGGAATACTGCCAAGAATAGTTCATGGGGCACTGAGCAGCTGGCTGAAAATCACTGCTTTTTTAGAACCTTTGGACATATTTCTAGGCCAGGGGCTCAGACCTTACCACTGCCCCTAGTCAGTGTTTCTTCGAAGTACAGTTCATAAATATAAATCAGCTGCTACTTAAGTTGGCAACAGCAACAGTTCAAAATCCTAGAATTACTGCTGCACACAACTTGCATTTATTTGCTGGCATTTAAAAATGCATTAATTGCCTGTTTCCTTCTGGGGGTGGGGGGAGAATTTTTAGTGGGGAGAATCACATAACCATTTTCTGCTTCCTCCCCAGTGTGTTGTATACTTCAGGCAAAAATGTTGACTTCCACTGATCAGCAACACACTTCTTTGCACCAAATGTTCCATGAAAGTCAGTAGCTAAAGTCTGTAACTTAGTATAAAGCCTGTGTGTTTTCTCCAAGTGTCCAACAGGTGTGATGGAGAAGGTACGAACTTAGACCTTCATCTACACCGAATTAAATAAATGCAGTTGTAGAATTAATGAGAAAACAGAGAAAGGTACATTCTCACCTTTAAGTTTTTAATTAGTCCCCAGAAAACTGTCCACAGAAAACAAACTACCAGGATCCCACAAGAAATACTGCAATTTCAAGTTAAATACTATGTGCGTTTACAAGTTCACTGAGAAAATCAGAATATTTTCCTTCTCTCAGCTGTATAAATTTAACAAGCTAGAAGCCAGAACCTTTGAAAAAGTCCATTCACATAACTTCTAAAGTCTTACAGGATTCAATACGTGAGACAGAATTTTCAGGGTTGGGCCTTTAAAGTAATGGTGTGAAATAAGGTTTTGCAGCTTCAACAAATTATGCAGCAGTTTGATAATATGTAACCTGTATTAGAGTGCATTAGAACATTTTAAAATAAAATTTAATTAATTTGGAGCATTTGTCATGTTCTCTTTCCAGCTTTTTTTTTTTTTATGATAGGTATCGTATATGTACAAGAGGAAATGGCCTCAAGTTGCACCAGGGAAGGCCCTGTGTGTGAACTGGATATTGAGAAAAAGTTCTTCACCAAAAGGGATGTCAAGCATTGGAACAGGCTGCCCAGGGAAGTGGCTGAGTCACAATTCCTGGAGGTATCTGAAAGACATGCAGATGCGGTGCTGAGGGAAATAGTTTCGTAGTAGACTAAAGTAATGTTAGGTAATGTTAGGTTAATGGCTGGAGTGAGCGATCTTAAGGGTCTTTTCCAACCTAAATGATAGCAATTGGCGATTTGTGTCTCTACAGCTTCTTTTTTTTTTTTATGAAGCTCAGGCTGAGGTGAAAAGCCTGTGTCAAATAGGAGAGAGTTGAGGATGGTTAGAATGGATGATAAAGACCAAAGGCACATAACTCTGCAGTGATACCAGGTTCCTCCTGACCTTTTTGCCAGATGGGTAGGTTTCTGTTTTGGGGAGATTCTTTAAGAAATGTTTAATAAGAGCTTCTATATGGTAACTTTACAACTCAAGGTGACAATACTTTAACCTGACACCACAGGTAAAACTCCATCTATTGAATGGGCTGTTACCCAGCCCCTGAGCTTCAGTCTTTCATTAGTTATTTTCTGAAATGCTAATCCATATTATAAATTACTTTTTCTAAGGGGCGATCTTCACAACAAACAATATTTTCAGCATACCCACAAGAATGATTACTGAACTTTTTAATCGAAAAACAAGTTAATGGGAAAAAATAAACCACAACAGAATAAATTCAAATAATAAACAAAACTTTTTTAGAATTTCCAACATTAGTTGACTTAACATTAGAAGTAAAATTATTTTCTTAGGTTTGCAACTTGGAATCATATCCATGCATATCTGATAAAAAAAATATATATATTGTAAAAGGAGAACTCATATTACTGGGCTAGTTTATTCAGAATTAGAATGGAGTAAAATTCTAGGGTTTATCCTTATCTTCCAGCATTCAGTGACGTTATAAGCCCAGGAGATTTAAGTTGCATAAATGTTATAGGATTCTAAACACCATAGGGTACAAACCAAACTGAAACAACTGTAACTTATTATAAATATATATTTATACATATATATCTATATATAAACCCAACATTCTCTCTGAGGCTAAATTTTCATGAACATTAATAGAGTTGGGTAAAAAAAAAGTTTCTGTGGCTGTGGCTGTTTTACTTGTTGCCACTCTTTGCCTGAAAGACTCAATGAGACCTTGGATCCTATATTACTAGGTATTATTCCTAAAGGCTCTGAATTTGATTTTAAGACAGGATGCAACAGCTGATATACTGAAATGCCAGTCAGAGACAAAATAGAAAGAAGGAAGAAACAGTCTCAAGAAAATACAGGCTAGCTTTGTGCATGTGTTATATTTATACATGTTTATGCTATACTGTAACTAAAAATAATCTCCCCTAACCAGTGTCATCTGAAAACATACCGCACTGTGAACAGAAGAAATAAGAAAACTGGAAGGGAAATTAGTTAAAATTATTTTTAACCAAGCTGATATATATCACCCAGAAAATACTTTATTTCACATCCACTATTCATTCTGGATTTGGTTTTGCTACCACCTCCTTACCCCCAAAAAAACAAAACAAAAAAAAAAAACAACAACAAAAAACGAACCACAATTCATCACCACCAATATTTCTTTCATCTTTCTAGGTATGAAATGAAGGGAAGATTTGACATATATAATTCCTGTAGTGCATTAAGTTTCTAATGGATTAGTTTCTTTGAAACCAGATTTGAAAATGTTGACTAGAGATATTCAACCCAACCTAATAACCTCTTGCAGAAAGGGGATAACAGATGCTAGTATTACTGTAAACCTGAGGTTTTCACAGATTCATACACCTTCCAGAGGGATGGCAGGGGGAGGGGAGGGAAACGGTTATCTGACTTCATTGGCTAACATTACATTGAATTTTTTATGACCTAGCAAAAGTTATTTTAAATCTGACTCCTGTACTGCAGTTACATGATATTCATCAATAATTAAATAACAAGAAGGTAATGCCTTATGTAAAACACACATCCTACACTAAAGATAAATGTTCTCCCATAATTTCTTATTTTTGTCCATCTTGATCAGTAAAGCAACATGATATGTCTGTTCTTTAAGGTAACTTTTTCTGAAACATGGGCAGAAAAGTACTTCTGGTTACTGTATTGGCTTTTATACCCATTAGCTCTTCTTGTCTAGTCATCCTATGGTTACGTCATGTCACATCCTCTGTGTTTGCCCATCATGTTTGGATAAAAATATATTATAACACAAACATTTCAGCTGGCATAACTGGTGAGGCAGTAAACCTATTCAGCCAGCTCAGCTGCAGGTATGTGGATGTGTGACAACATTCTTCAGAGTCTGAGAACTTTCTACAACATAAACCACAGATTAAATCACTCCCATTCTCTTAGAAAACACTTCAGTCCTCCCTAAAAGCACCAGACACAAGTCATACAAGATAAAAAAGTGCCATATTCTGATCTCGTTTACATTCAGCCATGGCCAAAACCTTGAACATTTAAAATGTTATGTTACAGAGATACAATTAGATTCTGCAGTAAAAACTCCATACATGGACAGCTTCATATATATTACAAGTATACAAACAGCAGACCAAACATTTCTTAGAAACTTCAAAATGGCTAAAAGATTTTTCAGCAGGTTTAAAAATCCCATCAAGCCTATGATGTGAATAATCCTTGCTTATTGGAGTAGTCCCATGGAAAGCAATGGGAGTGTTGCAATGGCTAATGGCTGTTTAACAGAGCTGATACATGTACAAGAGAGAATACAGCAATTTAAGATTATATGCCATTTTGTGTGGTGTAATTTTATATTCCAGAATTTATAATGCATGTCTTTAAATAAGTTAATAATGACATAGCTTGAGTCAGTGCACATTGTGTTCAATTCTTACAATAAAAAACTTTAATCTGAAAATAAAATACATTGGGAAACTACTGTGCCAGTAAATACTCATCTTGACACACTTCCACAAGCACAACAGAAATAGGAAAATAATCAATGAACAAGATAAATTCACTGGCAGAAAAGGAATATAATCCCCAATTATGGGATTTCTAAGCCTTCATTAAGTCTTTAAATCTTAACTTGCATTAACTAACTAAGTTGCTGTGATTATATTTGAAACTGATCTCTCAGGAAACTCTGGATCCAGCCATTTATTGAACGCATTTTTTCCCAAGACCAAACGGATTCAGGAATAAGTAATATGCATTTTATTTTACTTTTGGTTCCACAGATAGAATTATAAATAGTACCCATGACTAAAAATCACTTCAGACTACTTTTCAGAATTACTCCGTAATGTACAATCTGAAATCATTAATGCAACTGAAGTCAGTCTTGTGATTTCCTGATAAAACTCCCATCCAGTACAGTCAAATACCAGGACTGCCACTGCAGGCTATCATACATAGTGTTTCATTTTCAACCTATGCATATTAAAAATAAATAAGTAAAAATAAAATGGAAGAAGGGTAAGCAATTGAATAAGCTTTTTGATGTAGTGGTACTGAAGGGCATCTGAAGACATTTTGTCACTCATACCATTTCTGCAGCCTTTGAACCAAAAGCTGGGATTTGGAAAAACCATGCTGTGATATCTGGAGGCTGTTTAAAGTTTATTTCCCAGATGCATCAATAATAAGTGCTGTTTTCTGTCCCTGAAAAATGTAGAGGGTAGAATTACCTACATTTCTGAAAACAAGAATATGAAAGGTATTTTTACAATACAGACTTTTAAACTCTGAAAATTAAGATAAAAAAAAAGTGATAATCCACATTTTCTCCTTCAACTTTAATTTTAATTTTATGGTTATTTTTATGCCTAACATATTAGCATTTGACATAATAGCAGCTTGTATGAACAGCAGATATTGTAGAGAGCATAAGATATAGACTAACACCTCTTTTTACAGACAAAATTTAGGTTTAAATTGTATATATATGTGTCAGATCGTTTCATACTGACAATTAACAACATATGGAAAGTTGAAATCTGTGATCCTTGCCAGCAAAATTCTTCCTAAATAATCTGCTATACAAGAAAAGGAGCAGAATAGCTAATTTTAATATTTCTGTATTGAATGTTCTGTTTTGTCAGGCAAGTTAAGGAGATAATACTGGCTTTTTATCATCTTTCCTTTCCCTGTACACTGCTCTATACCCACAGATACCCAATTAAGCATTCCGATTATTGAAATAATGTACATTTGGGTTATTCTGAATCTCCTGATCAAATCCTATGATTCCCAGAAGCTATACCCTAACCACTGCATATAAAACAGAGTATGTCTTAGTACTCTTATTCTCTCTTACTTCTGAATTTAGGAAATGGGTAATCACACTGGAAAGATACCCTTTGTTTCCAAATTAGTCTGCTTTTAATTGAGATGTGCAAAATAATCAGAATTTTGCAGAAAAGGTATTATCTTCCCACTCCACATGAATTGGTTTTCCTTTTACAAATTCCAAATTCTATCATTTACAGATTAACTACTAACCTCAGTTCTTTGGCCATAATTGCCAAAGAGATGATGTATATCTTATAACTAACTGGCAACTACAAAAACAGAGAAACACCTTGCGTGCTTCAAAACTCCTGATGGAAATGTACTAAACATTGTTAAATATCTTATAAAGACAGTACAGTTAAAATTAATCAGGTCACATGCTAAACCCAGCCAAAATAAGTATACATTCATGCAGAAAGGAAAAGCCTCACTCTCACAGGCCCTCATTCTCTTGGGTGACTTCAACCACCCTGACATCTGTTGGAATGACGGTACAGCCCGGCACAAGCAATCCAGGAAGTTCCTCAATTGTGTGGAAGACAACTTCCTTCTGCAATTAATAGAGGAACCCACAAGGAGAGGTGCCATGCTTGACCTTGTGCTCACCAACAGGGAAGGGCTCATTGGAAATGTGGCACTGCAGGGCAGCCTTGGATGCAGCGACCACGAGGTGGTTGAATTTGAGATCCTTAGGACAGTGAGAAGAGCGTGCAGCAAGCTCATTGCCCTAGACTTCAAAAGAGCAGACTTTGGCTCTTCAAGAACCTGCATAGTAAGGTTCCATGGGATATAACCCTAGAGGGCAGGGGGGCCCAAGACTCTTGTTTGGTCTTCAAGGATCACCTGCTACAAGCTCAGGAGTGTTGCATCCCAAGTAGAAGGAAGTGCAGCAGGAGGGCCAGGAGACCTCCTTGGATCGATAAGGAACTGCTGAGGAAAATTCAAACGAAAAAAGAGTTTTATAGAAAGTGGAAGCAAGGACAGGTGGCCTGGGAAGAGTACAGGGATGTTGTCCGGGAAGCTAGGGACCAGGTTAGGAAAGCTAAGGCCCAGTTAGAATTAAACGTGGCTAGGGATATTAAGGATAACAGGAAGGGATTCTACAGGTACATAGCAAATAAAAAACAGACTAGGGAAAACGTAGGCCCCCTCAGGAAGCTCTCAGGTGAAGCAGCTACACAGGATTTGGAGAAGGCTGAGGTTCTGAATGACTTCTTTGCCTCGGTCTTCACTGGCAAAGGCTCTGACTGCACCACCCAAGTCTTGGAAGGCAGACGCAGGGACTATGAGAATGAAGAGCTTGGGCCCACTGCAGGAGAGGAATTGGTTCGAGACCATCTTAAAAATCTGAACATGCACAAGTCCATGGGTGCTGATGAAATCCATCGGTGGGTCCTGGAGGAGCTGGCAAATGAAGTTGCTAAGCTGCTGGCTATCATATTTGAAAAATCATGGCAGTCAGGTGACATTTCCTATGACTGGAAAAAGGGAAATATAACCCCCATTTTCAAGAAGGGGAAAATGGATGACCCGGGGAATTACAGAGCAGTCAGTCTCACCTTGGTGCCTGGCAAAATCTTGGAGCACATTCTCCTGGAAGGCATGTTAAGGCACATGAAAAACAATAAGGTGCTTGGTGACAGCCAGCATGGCTTCATTAAGGGAAAATCCTGCCTGACCAATTTGGTGACCTCCTATGATGGGGCTCCAGAACTGATGGACAGCGGTAGAGCAGTTGATGTCATCTACCTGGATTTGTGTAAGGTGTTAAACACTGACCTGCACGACATCCTTGTCTCTAAATTGGAGAGACATCAATTTGATGAATGGACAACTCGGTGGATAAAGAACCTGCTGGATGGCTGCACACAAAGAGTTGTGGTCAATGGCTCAATGTCCAGTTGAAGACCAGTTACGAGTGGTGTCCCTCAGGGATCAGTGTTGGGACCGGTCTTCCTCAACATCTTCGTCACTGACATGGACAGTGGGATTGAGTGTGCCCTCAGCAAGTTTGCCGATGACACCAAGCTGTGTGGTTCAGTTGATATGCTGGAGGGAAGGAATGCCATCCAGAGGGAGCTTGACACGCTTGTGAGGTGGGCTGATGCCAACCTCATGAATTTTAACCATGCCAAGTGCAAGGTTTGCACCTGGGTTGGAGCAATCCCAGGCACAGCTACAGGTTGGGCAGAGAAGAGATTCAGAGCAGCCCTGTGGAGAAGGACTTAGTGGTGCTGGTTGATGAGAAAATGAACATGTCCCAGCAGTGTGTGCTTGCAGCCCAGAAAGCCAGCTGTATTCTGGGCTGCATCAAAAGGATTGTGACCAGCAGGTCAAAGGAGGTGATCCTGCCCCCCTACTCTGCTCTCGTGAGACCTCACTTGGAGTATTGTGTGCAGTTCTGGTGTCCTCAAAATAAAAAGGACATGGAACTGTTGGAACAAGTCCAGAGGAGGCCATGAGGACGATCAGGGGACTGGAGCACCTCCTGTATGAGGACAGGCTGAGAAAGTTTGGGCTGTTCAGCCTGGAGAAGAGAAGATTGCGTGGAGAGCTCATAGCAGCCTTCCAGTATCTGAAGGGGGCCTATATGGATGCTGGGGATGGACTCATCATTAGGGACTGTAGTGATAGGACAAGGGGTAATGGGTTAAAACTTAAACAGGGGAAGTTTAGATTGGATATCAGGAGGAAATTCTTTCCTGTTAGGGTGGTGAGGCACTGCAATAGGTTGTACAGGGAGGTTGTGAATGCTCCATCCCTGGCAGTGTTCAAGGCCAGGTTGGACGAGACCTTGGGTGATATGGTTTAGAGCGAGGTGTCCCTGCCCATGGCAGGGGGGCTGGAACTTGATGATCTTGAGGTCCTTTCCAACCCTAACTATTCTATGATTGTATGATTTTATTTTACAAACAAGTAAATACTGGAAAATCTTATGACTGAGACATGAAGAAACCCATATAAATATATGCAGGTAAATGTTTTGCAAAGTCATGGAGGTGGGTACATGGGTGAAGAGTAAATGTAATAATGCAGTTAAATCAGCTCTGAAAACTCCACCTCTAAATGAATGGTCACCAGAAGTGAGGATGTAGTGCTTACCTGTTAAGAGAAACAGGATGGTTTGAGTCTTGTAGGGCTAGCATGTACTGAATACTGCCTTTTATTTACTGTGAAAGTAACAGATACAAAATTCTATGCATACCAGAAACATTACATTAATAGTCTTCGGCATGCCTTAAAAATCTTGACATAAATGGAAAAGTATATTTAAAACATGATAGCACAAATTGATAATTCAGTAATAATATTCAAAGGTTTTCTGTTTGGAGAAACTTGGAAATTGTAATCTTTATTTTTTAAAAGCTATTATTATTGCCAATAGTCTGACTTGGCCTTCAAACAGAGGTCACACATGTTTTGAAGATGTTAATTTATAAAAGCGCATTTGTTTATTTTCACTGACAAAAGACTATGATGATTTCTAAAGAAAGAGAGTGAGCTATGTGAAAAACTCATGAGTTTGTGCCTGCTTTTTTAGCCCAAAATGTGAAAATTCTTAAAGTTTAGAAAGGAGAAAACAGAAACCACAGAAATCTATTGGGGTGTAAGAATGTCTTGGACCATAAGGAAAGCTTTGTTTCAAAGTGGCATGCAAATGCACTCTCTGATACCTTTTAGTACTTATTTTGCAAATGATACTCTTCTGAAATGCCTAAATTGAATCCATATTAGTACAATATTTTCTTGTGGCAGTTTGACTTCTATATCACCTTTATGCCCCATGGCTTGCTTTGAGCAGTCTCTGTATGAAGGAGCTAGGTGGGGCTTGAGAGTGGAGGGGGAGGAACTGAAGGGTAATGTCCCAGTTCCAGACTCAACATTATTTCTGAAAATGCAGTTGGCAAAAATCTGTTTGCAAAATTAGCTTCCAGAATAAGTGAGAAGTGTGAATACTTTCTGCAGCTGATTTTATCTTTCGGGGACTTTGTGGTGGCCATGTAATGGGAACTGGAAGTGTTGGAAAAAAAATAGCTTTTACTGCTGCAAGTTGACTCACTGCCAGAAATTCCTCAACCTCCATGCCCTGCAGTAAATCAGCCACTTGAATAGGCTGGACTTACAATCTGAGGAAAATTCTGCCTGGAGGCACAATAAAAAACCAAACAACTGAAATGGTAGAAAGATTTTGGAATTGCTTCCCCTGCTGGAGAGAGAAAAAAAGTCAGAAACATAAGGCTAAGAAAACCCTGACACCCCTAAATAAATAAAGAATCATTATTGGGTGGGGTGCAGTGGGGAGAGGAGGGGGAAGACAGCTTTTTAAATGTAGTAGATGTACAAATTATCACCTAAAGAATGTATCTTGCCATTATTTTGGACCCCTTAACAGTACACTGATTACAAGAGCATAAACAAAAAAATAATCCCTATTGGAGGTCCTAATATTCTATCATGGCAGATGTTAAAGAGTTTACCGAAAAAAGAGTGGTAACTCTGCCAAAAGGTAGCTACAAATTCTGATTGAGTTGTCTCCAACTTTTCCCAAATTTCCTTTGCTGCAGTCTGATCACTGAATCGGATTTAGCATCTGGAGTCCCTGCCTCTGTTTATTATTTTCTCTGTGTGAAATAACCTGTAAGGAGTGGTGGGTCAGTTGCTTTGACATCCCTAAATTATCGACACTGTTTCCAGCACAAATCTGAAACATAGCCCCACACCAGCTACTATGAAGAAAATTAACTGTATCCCAGCCACAACCAGCACAATAACATATTTTTGCGTTTGTTATTGTTGAGCAGTGCTTACACAGAGCCAAGGCCTTTTATGTTCCTCAGCCACCCCACCAGCAAGGAGGCTGGGGGTACACAAGGGGTCAGGAGCAAACACAGCTGAAACAGCTGACTCCAACTGACCAAAGGGATAGCCCACTCCATATGACATTGTTCTCAATAATAAAAGCTGGGGGAAGAAGAAGGAAGGGGGCACATTTGGAGTTACAGTGTCTTCCCAAGGAACAATTAGACATGATGAAGCCTTGCTTTCCTTGAAATGGCTAAACATCTGGGAAGAAGTTAATGAATTCCTTATTTTGCTTTGCTTTCATGCACAGCTTTTGCTTTACCTATTGAAAAGTCTTTATCTTAACCCACAATTTTTCTCATTTTTACTTTTCTAAGCCTCCCCCCATCCCACTGGGAGACAAGTGAACAAGCAGCTGAGTGGTGCTTAGCTGCCTATGAAGGTTAAACCACAACAACAATTACACAGGTTTATTTAAATAAAAGTGTTATTGTTGTCTAATGCAGTTTTTATTTTTGAAGGAAAAAATGGAATTATTATTATTCCTATATGTTTATAACAATCAGGGCCTCATACAGCTGGCAAATTTCAGTAGTTTGCTCCATTGTATTAATAATCTGCATATAGTTACATGGAAATGTAAAGAAACCAACGGCAAAACTTATCACAGGTTACATGCAGACACACATGGTGTGAAAGGAAAACACAAGATCTCTGAACACATGAAAAAATATATATAAAATACTGTTCAAATAATATAACCATTACCTCTATAACAGTGCTCTGCAGTTGCATATAAGCACAATTCTATATAGAAATACCATATTATCGAGTCTCTGGATAACCAAGTTATTTGATCAGCAATTATTTTTCTTAGCAAACCAGCAGCAGGGTAATTATAGATTGTGATACACACATGTTTTTGCTCTACACAAATAGTATTCTTCAAGACTCCTTCTCTCAAGTAATATACAATTACATCTTCAGAAGTAACATCGTTGCCACATGCCAAACCTGGTAGAGTATTACACACACTAAATTATTTGTAGTTGTCCTGGGTTCAGCAGTAGCAGTCATATTTCTCTTTCTTAGTAGCTGGTGCAGTGCTGTGTTTTTGACTTTTGGCTTGGGAAGAGCACTGATAACACCAATGCTTTTAATTGTTGCTCAGTAATATTTAGTCTGATCAAGGACTTTCTGAGTCTCATGCTCTGCCAGGGAGGAGGGGAAGCCAGAAGAAAACAGAGAAAGGACACCTGACCCAAACTAGCCAAAGAGGTATTCCATACCACAGCATGTCATGCCCACTATAAACTGGAGGCAGTTACCCAGAAGGGTTAGATCACTGCTCGAGTCTGGCTGGATATCGGTCTGCGGGTGGTGAGCGGTTGTATTCTCTTCCTTTGTTGTTTCCTTTATCATTATTATTATTGGTGGCAGCAGTAGTGGTTTGTCTCAACCCATTGGAGTTACATTCTTTCGTCTCTCCTCTCCATCCTTCTGGGAGCAGGGGGGAGGAAGGTGGGGAAGAGAGCGAGTGGCTGCATGGCTGAGTTGCTGACTGGGCTTAAACCACAACAGTAGTGAATGTCAACTAATAGATCTTGTCAACATTTTCCACCATGCTCTGTTATAATTTATTCAATATATACAAAAGTAACTGCTTTGTTCTATTTAGTTCCACATTTATATGCAATGTTGCATTTTTTTAAGATTCTGAAGAACATAAAAATCAGCCAGGTGAAGTCTCCAGTGACTGGAAAAAAGGAAACATCATACCCATCTTTAAAAAGCATAAAAAGAAGGTCTCTGGGAACTATTGACCAGTCAGATTCACCTCTTGCCCAGTAAGATCACGGAAGCAATGTCAAGGCGGATGGATGACAGCCAACATGGCTTCACAAAGTGCAAATTCTGCCTCACTAATCTGGTGGCCTTCTATAATTGAGTGACTGCATTGATGGGTAAAGAAAGAGCAACTGATCTACTACATCTACCTTGTATTTTGTGAGGTTTTTGACACAGTCCCACACAACATTGCTAAACTGGAGAGGTATGGGTTTGATGGATGGGCTATTTGATGGATAAAAAAAAAAGGCTGGATGGATGCATCCAAAGAGTTGTAGTCAATGGCTTAATGTTCAAATAGAGGTGTGCAACAAGTGTTGCTCCTCAGAGGTTTCATATTTGGACTGTTACTGTTCAATATCTTCATTAAATACATAGACAGTAAGACTGAGTGCTCTCTCAGCAAGGTTGTGGATGACATGAAGCTGAGTGGTATAGCTGATATGTTTGAGGGAACAGATGCCATCCAGAGGGATCCTGACAGGCTCAAGGAATGGGCCCAGATGAACCTCAAGTTCAACAAGACCAGGTGCAAAGTCCTGCACCTGCTTCAGGGCAGGCTGATGTACAGGCTGGGTGATGAATGGATTGAGAGCAGCCTTACAGAGAAGAACTGGGGATATTGGTAGAGATATTTGGGATACTGGTAGCTATTCACTGATATATGAAATCTTAGTTATGAGCCAGGAATATGTGCCTGCAGCATAGAAGACAATTGTACGCTCGGCTGCATTGAAAGAATGGCCAACAGGTTGAGATAGATGATTTTCCCCATCTATGCAGCTCTTGTGAAACCCATCTGGAGTGCTGCCTCTAGTTCTGTGGTCCCCCGCATAAGAAAGTCATGGACATGCCAGTGTAAATGCAAGGGATGGCCATGAAAATTAACTGATTGCTGAAACACCTGTTCTATGGAGAAAGTCTGAAAGAATTGGGCTTGTTCAGACTAGAAAAAAGAAGGCTCTGGGAAGACCTTATTGTGGTCTTTAATACATAAAAGGGACTTGTAAGATGGAGAGAGGTTTTTGTACCAGGGCCTGTCATTGACAGGAAAAGGGGTAATGTTTTTAAATTAAAAGAGGGCAGATTAAGATTAGAGATAAGGAAGACATTTTTTCATAGTGAAGGTGGTGAGACACAGAACAGGTCACCCAGAGAAGCAGTGGATGACCCATCCCTGACAGTGTTCAAGGTCAGGATGGATGGGGCTTTAAACAACCTGGTCTAGTGGAAGGTTTTCTTGCCCATGGCAGGTGTGGAGGTGGGGTGGGAACTACATGATCTTTAAAGGTCCCTTCCAACCCAAACCTTTATTTGATAGATTCTATGAATCTATCAAATCTCATGTGAAGCTTCATGCTATATTTTGTGCAGGGTTTTCTTCAGGGTTCTGTTTTCAGTGTTGCACTGAACAACCAGAAAATGAACTTAAAGCCATGCTTTTACACATTCTCTTAAAATTATTATTTTTTTATAGATCTCTTTTTTCTTATTAATATTCTTGTTAATGTAACTGTAACCAGTTGTTTTTTAGTAAAGACACCTTTAAAGTACTCAAGAAACCAATGCATCTTAAATTCATGCACACGTGCATTTTCACATATGTATCATTCACACAGAAAATAAACACAAAATAAGCTTGTGCTTTCTAGCCAATCTGAGAAAATGATAATATAAACAGGAAATAATTTATGGACCAGTTGCTGTGAAATAAAGTATAATAGGTCATAACAGGCAAAATCAGTTGTTAAAGTGCTGTATCAACTTGGAACTTCTCTCATCTACCAGCAATTCAACCGATACCCAGGAAAAAGGGCTTCATAGCAATATACTGGCTGCGCATGGCTAGTCCTGACAGTGAAGTCCACTCTAAGAATGGCAGCTCTCCAGTAGCAAGTACGAATGGGACCCTCATTTCCTACCTATAAAGGCTTCCTACTAAATTAATGATGAAGAAAATACACTGAACTCTGACTGCAAGTCTGCCTGTTATTAGGCAGCTTCCCTTAAGGACTATTTTACTTTGCTCAAACTTACCAATGACAGCTTTAAAATACACAAAAGTGTTTAACTGTGGTACACATGACTTAGTTTGAAGGATCAATACAATAGAGAATTGGTAATATGTATTCTTCCTGAGTACAGTCACTGTGTGCCAAACAGCTTATTTTATTTATGAAAAACATCATCTGCCTTTGCAAATACCTTCATTTCCATCTGCATTGCTCTTTCTCCTGCTATTTTGTGAAAATTCATTAAAATGGAATCCTAGAAGGCAATTAATCAGCACATAATGCAAACACTGGTTTTCTGAGATAAAACTTAGCAAGCTCATGGAATTTCATAGAAAATCCATAGTCATTCCTTTTCTGATTCTTTCCCCAATTCCCCAATTTTCACATACTGTCATGTGACTCATGCAGATTTGGTAAAATCAAATGATTGTCCAGCAAATTATACTGGGTACACTGCAATAGATCTGAAAATGTTTCAAGCAGTATTCTGCAATATTTTCCAGTCCAGCTGTATCAGTTACAGTTCAATTCTCACCACCCCCTCTCACTTGTATGAATTTCGGATTCAGACACAATAACTGTAAACTATTCCACTGATTGCAATAAGAAGTTTCCTGCTTTCTATATTGCCTTAAAGTGTACTAGTAGGATTGGATATTAAAAATCTTAAGAAAAAAGTTTCTGGTTGAGTAAAGTAAGCTTTAACTAGTAGTCTGTTATTCCAAAGTGTTTTTTTATTGAACAACTCTAAATGAAAAACAGGTTGTATTTTTAGCTGAGCTAAAATGATTTTCAGTCAAGATAAAGATCTAGGCATTCTAGCAGCTCCACAGTCCATGATCTTAAATCTCTATTGAGAGTACCATTGTGTGGAACACTTGACACATCTTTTGCCTCTGTATGATGATAATAACTGAATCGGAAAATTTTATAATACTAATGGTAGAAAGCCTAGTGATGTTTAGAGTCTGCGTTATGTGAGAGAAGAAATGGGGTGAAGCTACGTCATCTTTTTCTCAGTTTAATATTAAGACAAAAGTCTAGGAAAACTTCCAACAGCTGCTGTGCAAAGGAAGAACACATGCTGTAAAGAAGTTTTGGAAAAGAGAATCCTTGTCTCTTCAGCAAAACACTTAAACCACAGGTACTGCCAAATTGAGTGCTTTACTTTTATTACAAAAGTTATGAAAATAGGAGATGTTAGCAGACATCAACTAAATAACACGGAAAAATCATTATGCCCATTGTTTGTTTTTGCTTATCACCGGACTTTAACAAAGTCCAGATACTCAAGCAAGTAAAAAGATACTTTTTTATTAAAAATGATCCTGAAGGATCCTCATAAGGAAGCACAGGTGATATACTTCAACATTGCTAGATGAAGAAATTAAATGAGACATATTTAAATTGTTTTACTGAAACAGTCTCTGGCTTTTGTTTTCTCTTTCTTTTTTCTCTTTTATTTTTTTTTAGCTTCATCTCAGTTTCTATTTTCTCATAAGCTAAGAGAAAACAGACATCAAGCTGAATAGCACACAATTATGTTTTATTTTTCTTTAAGGTTGAGAGACAGAGGTCCTTTTGTGCAGTGCCAGTCACAGCAATTGCCAGTATGGAATAGATCCTCTCTCTCTCTCTCTCTCTCTCTCTTTCCTGCCTCCTGATTAATAACCTATTCCTGGCCTGTGGTGGCACACATATCTGTGGTGGCATGCATACACTCCATTACTGTCTGAGATATCAAAAGTTTACTTAACTTGAGACGTGGTTATTTTAAAAAGAATGTGGACTGTGGTAACACACACACATGAAATTGCATACATTGCAGAATGTTTCCAGTTATGTGACAGAGGGTGTGCATCTTTCAAAAAGAAGGGAGAAATACATAAAGGAGTGGCAGCTCCAAAGGAAAAAAAACAAAAAAAAAAAAAAAACCCCAAAAAAAAAAACAACCCATAAATGTAAAAAGCAAATACTTTCAATGAGAAAAAAATAAACATAACTTACAGTTGACCCTGGCTAGGTTTAATTTATGGGGTGAAAATGGGACACACTCAAGCTATCTTATACAACCATAACAGTGAAAACCATACACACATTTAGGAACTCAATAAGAACGCTACTTACTAGACAGGTATTTTCATAACTATACTGCATGCATATCTTATTTCAGTTTAACATTACTATAGCTACAATCAAGCAATATCAGTTCTGAAAATATACACACATTGAATCATGGTGTGCAGTGTCCAGAATACAAATAGAAGCTTGTGAAATTACTTTGAAAACACTTCTTCAAAGTAAACTTGATACAGTGGGTAGTATTAGAGATATTGTTTTTTTCAATAAGTAAACACCACAGCCTTAGTACCTAACACCTCATCAATAGTATTATATAATACTCTTACATATGCAAAATGACAGAAGAATAGTTAAACTAAACCAGAATGGAGATGGAAAATTGCACAGAATGAAATAATATGGAAAGAATATTGCTTATTTGTTCATTTTATAAGAAGTATTGAATTATATAAAGCAGTTCTGCTATTCAGAAGAGTCTCATAAAAGAGAATTCAGAATTGTCTTATGGACCTGATGACTTCTAGATTTCCTTATGAAATGTTGTGTCTTTTAAAAAGAGATCTGCTTTCCCCTTACACCATTCTGAAGAATTTCTAAAAATCTAATTAAAAATGCAGATTTTTATGAAATAAAAAGAATACAGAATTAAATTTCTAGAAGAAAAATTCTGCTTCTAAATGTGTTTAGGAAAAATAACCCTCATATGAAACATTACTACTTAAAATATTGCAGCCACATGGGAGCAAATAATTATAATGTGAGTTCCATGGGGTGCTACAAAAACCCAGATGGCATTAAGTTTTACATCCTTGCAATTCATTTTGCATTATACATTTTGCCACAATATGCTTTGGTAATACCAAATAAATCTAAAAAAACCTATTTATTGACATTCCTTGAAGAAAATTAAACTGCGTCCCCACAGGCTTGTTCAGGAAAATCATGAAGAAACAACTTCCTTAAAGAAACCAAACAAACAACGGAGTCGTCACTGAGTATACAAAAGGTCAGCTTAATGTGTTGAACTCAAGGAAACAGCTTGAAAGGAATCAAGAAAATTTGGAATTCTTTGATCCCAGTGGGAGCTGCAAGTTCTTGGTGGATAAGACCCCTAACGAAGAATGTTCCAGACAATATGTAATGTTCTGACCATTAGCAAAAACACATATTTGAATTCTCACAGATAGAAGTATTTCATTGCAATGTAACAAAGCATATTCACTATGTCATGTTTCTCATGTATTAAACATGACAGCGTAATGATTTATACTGTGTTATTTCTGTAAAACTATGAGCAGCACATTCTCACTGAATCAGTCTGTGTCCTCTTCAAACTTTGAAAATGTATGCCAACAGTTGTTTTGTTGAGAAGGTCTGAAAGCTCTTTTTCCTTTTCTCTACAAAACCAGATACTTCTCATTATTAAAGCAAACTCTTAAAACACAGCTTGAAGTTACTGTGGCAGTATACTCTCCTGACTTGGTATCTCTGGGTGACTTTTAGAGGCACTGTGATGAGAAATCTTGTACAGCTTGTGGACTTCGTACATGTTTAATGCAGCCTGAAAATTTAAGCCATTTGACTGGGACTTACTTTGCCTTGTTGTACCATACCAGCCTTAATTCTGTCTAGATAAACTTAATTCTACAAATCAATGTTCACAGATGCAAAGAATGGGAGCTAGATCTGAGACTTGTAATTTTATGCGAAATATCCATTTAAATTCAGTATAACATCCTACCTACCTATATCAATTGATTTCCCATTATTGTAAACAATAATTATATCTTGTCTAAAAAATATACTTATTTCAAATTTAATTTTGAGCCTATAGCACATTTATTAATGAAGAAAAGCCAGAAAGAGAGGATGACAATGAACCTCTGGTTCTTAGAAATTAAACCAGTGTTTAAGAAAGATGAAAAGTACAGCACTAAAATTATAAGTTGACACTTAAAAAACATTAAGATAAAAGTTATATTTTAAATACATTTACAGAAAATAAAAGCAATTCATTATTATTATGTAAATACAAAAACATCCATATATAGTTTAATAAGAACACTGATTTTCAAAATGCTACCTGCAAACTTGCTGAAACATTACTGTATGACTATCTTTCACATCATGACAAGGCAAACTTCTTAACTTCTTTGATATCAGTTTAACCCCACTATAATTCTGCTTGAAAAGTTGATTATGTTTTTTTCAAACCTGACTCTTTTTAAAGATGTCTACCCTTGAACCTACTGACGTATCTGGCAGAGTCACATGAATGCAGACAGAATTCTCACTGAACAGGTGGTTTTAGATGGAAAAAATCATCCTGGTTAAATGTTTTCAAGATCACTAGTAAGATGCTTTCTGCCCTTAATATAAATATGTCCCCATAAAGAATCAGGATTCTTACAGGAGTAAACTAACCACTTGACTCACTAAGCTCATAAAGTCTGAATTTGACAGTATTGTCAGGTTAAAGTTTCCCTTACAGTGTGATCAACTTTATTAATCATCATGTTAGCTCATTAGAATTAATAGATGAGATCTTATTTGCCACAAGTTTTTGAGTTGCTCACTCCTTTGCTAAAACCACTACTACCATGAAAACTGACTTTTGGTCAATATTGGCTTTCATACACTTGTGCCTAAAGAATTGACAACAAAGTAATATGATTTTTATACATAATGCCCAAGTCGTTCTGAAAATCACAGTCTTACTTGCCCACTGCAAGGGATACCTGAGATATTCTAACTACTCAAGAAGTCATAACCAAAGACGTCTATTGTAATAAACTCTAGACAAGCACACAAAGATCGTAGTTAAATTTTCAGTAACTTATTTACTATATTAAGTAGGTTGGGAGAATAAAAATGGGAATTTAACACCATCAATGATCAACACTGTTTAAATTTAATTAATTCAATTTTGTTCTCAAAAACTATGTGCCGATTTCCTCATATCATTTTGGTTTAGTTAAGATGAAGAAGGGACCATCCAGTACAGGGGTTTTAGCCATCACAATCTACAAAACCTAAGTTTAGAGCTCTGTGTTGAATTAGGTATCCAAGGTCATGCTTCAGACAAGAGATCTAGCCAATAGAGTTGGAATGGTGCCCTAAAGTAACATGACAAGAGTCTATATAGAGCTCCAGAATAGTTTAAGATTTGCATATATCCTTAGCCATATCGCTTAGCTGTGTATATCAGAGATATCTTAGCACATGGCACAAGGTAGTTACATGTGGGTAATCTAATCAAGTTCAATTGAGTTCAAATAGCAATTCAGCTTCTCAGATGTCAGTGTCTGCTTTACTGTGAGCTTAATATCTCAACTATTAAAGAATATCACAGAATTACAGAATTCTTGAGGTTGGAAGGTACCTCCTGAAATTATCTAGTCAAATACTCTTGCTCAAGCAGGGGGGATCTAGAGCAGCTTGCACAGAATCATGGCCAGGTTAATTTTGAATACCTCCACAGATGGAAATTCCACAAACTGTTGGGGCAGTATCTTCTAGTGTTTGACCACCCTCACAGAAGATTTATTTTTGTTACATTTAGGTGGAATATTCTACATTTTCAGTTCTGACCACTGCCTCTTGTCCTGTTTTTGGGCTCTACAGATAAAAGCCTGCTGCCTCATTTTCATTCCTCCCATCAGGTATCTGCAAGCATTAATAAGATTCCCCTTAGCCATTTGTTCTCCAAGCTGAATAGTCTCACTTCTCATTTGAAAAGGACTTCAGGCCCTTAACCATCTTTATAAAGTTTCACTGGACTCACTCCAGGAAGCCCATATACTTCTTGTACTAAAGAGTCCAGAACTGAACACAACACTAGAGATGTGTCTTACCAGTGCTGAGTAGAGGCAAAGGTTAACTTTCCTTGACTTTCTGGGAATGCTCTTTAAAATGCATCATTGTATGCTGTCGGCCTTCTTTGCTGCAAGGTACACTGAGAACTTAAGGCCAGTTTGTTGTTTACCAGGACTCCAATGTCCATCTCTGTAGGGTGCCTTTTCATCTGGTCTTGTGTGGGTGCTTGGGACTCTCCAGGTGCAGGACTTTGCATTTCCCCTTGTTGAAATTCATGAGATTCCCCCAAGCCCAGTTCTTCAGCCTGTTGAGATCCCTCTAAGTAGCAGCATAACTTCTACTGTATCGGCACTTTCTCACTGTTTTGTACTGTATGTGTAGTTGCTGAGGGTTCAGTCTGTCCCGTTGTCCAGGTCATTAATGAAGATGTTAAACAGTATTGGCCCTAGTATCAGTCCCTGGAGTACACTACTAGTTACTTGCCTCCAACTGAACTTATCTTAATCTTCTGGACCCAGCTGTTAAGACAGTTTTCATTCTACATCATTATCTATTTATCTTACCTGTGATTTGTTGTCCTGTGTATAAGGATGTTATTGGAGACAGGGTCAAAGGCTTTACTAAAATCAGTGTCAAGAATACCCACTGCTTGCCTCTTGTCCACCAAGTTAATCACCTCATTATAGAACACTGGTTAAACCTGACTTCCCCTTCATAAATCCATCCCAGTCATCTTCTTTTTCTATATACGTTTAGAGATGGTATCAAGAATTAGTTGTTTCATCACATTCTGAGGAACTCAGGTAAAGGGGACTAACCTGTAGCTCCTCAAATTGTCCATTTTACCCTCCTGAAGAACATTTCACACTCAGACACCTGATCTTAGATGTCTTAATCTGGGTCTGAATTCCGCCACAGATGTTGGAAAAAAAAAAAAAAAAATAGGGTCAGGAGAATTTAGCAAAGTACACAGGGAATTAATCTGGTTATATACACCCAAAACAGTATAACCTCTGTATTTCATTAAATAGGATTTTATTACAAGGCATGGTTTATATTTAGTTGATATTCTGGCATGAAAGCTATGACACAGAAATTGCTACCATACCCTTTTGCTGTGTAACACCATACAACCTGTTCCCAACTCCATGTAAAAAATTGTTTGGGAATTACAGAAACTCTAATCAGACTAAGTCCATAGGAACATTTCAAATGCATGGTTTTGGATCACCTACCTAGTAAAGTCTTTATCTCTCTTACATCAGTACTGCCATCCCTAAGGTTCGATGACTGCAAAAATTTGTGAAAAGAATTATTCAAAATTTAAACAAAAAAACAGACTCTGGGATACTTCATTTGGTCTCTCAATTGAATCTTTGTATTACTGCATGTTTATATGTAAACCACATTTTCCCAGTAAATGTAGAAGCAGATTTTTATTTTTTATCCCTTTAAAAAAAAATTTAAAAGGAAAATTACTCATTTGATGTTTTTATTCCAGCATCTGACTTTAACAAACCATAAAATGTCACAGCATTCTTCACAAAATGAACAGAGCAGAAGCAAAGATACCCTGGCACCCTTGAGGAATTATGTTTCTCCCTGGTATTGGTACAACTTGGAGATCACATCTTCATGGGATCTGAAGCACATGATTGGTGCCCTTGGATTTTATGGTTACTTATGTCTGCAAAGACTATTATCTGTCAAGTAGCACTGCAGTTTAAGCTACTCTGTTTCAATAAAAGTTGCAGCCTTGGTTTTTAAACCAATTGTTAGCATGCTGCATATTCTGCCTGCACCTTCCACGGTGGCAAACACATTGTGCTGAGTGTTTACACAGAGCTTTAGCGTTCCTTCCGTAGCACAAACTGTGCAGCCATTAATGAATTACATAACGTCCTTAAATGAGCTAGGCCAAATTCCACACACAACCAAAACTTCCATTGGTTCTAATTTTTGTATATTCAATAGGAACTGAGCCCTGACTTTGTATCTGAAAGCAGAATGTGACCCACAGCATCCATTAACTGGCCTTAGTCTGTATAGCTCTTTATCAAGTTGAAGCAGGAAAGACATAGATTAATGGATGGAGAAAGACTGAAAAAAAAAAAAGGGCTCTCAGAGGTTTCTGAAGAGCAGAGAGACTGAACAACACAATAGCTTGAAAAAAAACATACAGAAAATTGTTCAAATATTTAAAAGTTTAGTAAAGCACTTCTCATTGTCAACATTTTGAAATAGAAAGTTATGCTTTGATTTTCTTACTATTAGAAATTATTATTAAAATTATCTTTCTTATATTTTAACCTAGGGGAAAATGGTAATAAGGTTAGGGATTTTCTTTATTCTTTGACAAAATATAAGGTTTTGTCTTGATATATTAAATTTGGGTTCTATTTATTCAAAGCAAAATACCAGCATGTGCTGCTGTTATTAAATTTCATTGTAAGGATCCAAAATGAAAATTCAAAGATGAGTTTAACTGTTTCACATAAAATAAAAATATTTTTAGCATAAGGTTTTGACAAAAAATTGGTAGCTTAATAGATCCAGGTTTCTGACAGAAGTGAGTCTGAGTTATATTCAGTACAATCTGGGATAGCTTAGAGCAGTTCTTGAAGGAGATTGCCCTAATAAAACATTAAAAGAATAACAGCACATTTTGTGCACTTTACTTTTCTGAAACACTTCTCACTGTAAAAGGAAAAAAGCTGGTTACAATCATGAACCCAGCTTGAAAATCCTGGAGGTGTTTGAGAGGGACATTCAGATACCCTGCTTTAAACCTCAGATGTACATTTTGTTTAAAGCACTGAAGCTAGATGTTTTGTATCCCTCCTGGGTCACCAGAGGGACAGGTGTCTGTGGGAAAATGCTTAAAAAACTTACCTCTCATCCTTTCTTGTTATCATGTGCTATCAAGTCATTTAATAAAGAAATCTATAATTTCACTTTTACATGAGGTATCTCACCAGCCTTCCTGAAGAAAGGTGATAGCTGCTCAAATTGTGATATATTGGTACTATATTGTTAAAAATCACAAAGTCAAAATTTTCTTGACTGGATCCCTTAAACCAGTAAAGCTTGGATCAATAAAATAAGGTGTGTATTCATATTATGACACTGTGAATTGTTTCAAAGCACTGATTTAAGAAACTAGTCCCTGCCCATCCACTGAATGCCAAAAAGGGTAAGCACAGACTCCAGCCAAGTGGGAACCCGGTAGAAATCACAAAATTTGGGTCTGTGCCTTAAGCTCCCCTCTCTCAAGTTTCATTGTCTTCTATCCTTTTTGAGAGGCAAGAATTTAAGACAATATTTTCTCAGAAAAAGAAACTGGAAGCATTGAGGCCCAGCTTTGCTTCAGTGTTCACCACTGCATGAGGAGGGTGTCTCACTCAGGAGGTAGGTGAACCTGCATTGGAGACTCAATGACCTTACGGATGTTATTAGTTGGCAAATCCCCCACAACTTGTTTTGTCATCTCTGTTACAGTGCACTTCTGTTAATGAACAATGAAATAAATTCCTGGAAGTTGTACCCTCTGCAAGTGAAGTACTACATTTCAAGCAGTATAACAGATAACAGGAAAACAAGACAGTCCTGGCCCATCTGACAGCTGACCATGAATTTTCTGTGGCTGAGATGCAGTGCTTAAGGAAATATACACCTCAACTGAATATCTACAGGAGTTGTACACCAGTCATGGATAGTCTCAGTTAAAAAGGGTATTAGAGATGGGATTGCACTGAGTTATCACAGATTCTAAAAAGGTTGCTTAGATCATTAATGCCCTCTCAATAGCTACACAGAGCTGTTCTCCATAATAAGAAGTACACAAAGTTAAAAATAATAATAATAATTGCTTTGCCAAATTATTGCAGAATGGATGTCCAGTCACTATTCTTGAGAAACAGAATTGTCTGATAGAAATTTCTGACAAATATCATATCATATCATATCACAATCATACTAAAGTCTATTTTGTACCCTTATGAACAAAACACGTGTCATACAACGTTATATTTAGACCTTTACCAATATCTGGAATTTAAAGAATAAAGCTTCATTATAACCTTATGACCTAGCAAAAAATAAAGCAACACCAATTTAATTGTTTGTGATGATTTTGCTCAGGAGAAAAAAAAAAAATCATTTAAAAGCTTGTTATATAATGCATGTGGCTCAAGGTTTACATTTTCTGGTTTCAAACACAAATATATATTTTTAAAGAAACATTTATGTATTAGAATACTATCAATAGAATTACTGCCTTCAGTTTGTTTTCACACAAAATATGAGTCTCTTTTCAAGTTAATGGATAAATTTGTTCATCTCTTTCTTTATTATCAGGCAAAGATAAATAAGTCTTTTTCACTCAATCTGCTGAGATAACTTGTGCCCATGCCAAAAGGTGATCTGTTCTAATCAACTTTGTGAAGTCTGATGGAATTACACTGAACATATTTCATACCTGACACAACTACAGAATGATACAGTTCAGGACAAACATTGGTGACCTGAATAATACATGACAGACAGATGACCGGGTGAGAAAAGTAATTTTTCACCTACACCACTTGAGTTTCTTTATTAAGGGCTGAGACATATTTGATGGAAAGAAGGCTGCTTTGCCAGCTAAAAGCCGGTGTGTTTTATTAATAGCTCAGTCAGTATTCCCTTGCCATTTTACTACTTGAAACATTGTTTTGACAATAAAATACTACATGCATCTAGTTTGCATGGAAGTACCATGAAAAATACCACCAACACTATTAAGAGGAAATATTTAAGAGATATGAAGTTAATTATTTAACTGTTAATTCTTAATAGCTGTACATAGTTCAAATACAGTGTAAAAATTCACATAAAGTAGAAAGCTATTCTGGAAATAAAACAAACATGTAATCACAAGAGAATTAACCAATATCTGTAAATTAGTAGAAATTATATTTCCCATGAGCAAGCAAGTAGATACAATGCATTTAAGAATAAATGTACTTTTCATAAAAGGCAAGTAAATTTGGCCTTAATAATAAGATACTGGTTTATGTGACTTACACAGTGTTTTGACAAAGAAGGCTAAGTGTAGGACAAACAGTAATATCTTAGAAGTTGGCTTGTGAAAAAGTGGAGTGCCTCAAGTATTTCTGTGTCTGACACCACACCAAGTTTTACTTTTGGCTGTATTTTTCCTTTGCTGACAGCAGCCAGGACAAATAGTTTTCTACAAATTCATAGTATATAGCACCAGTGATTCCAAAGGATAGACAGAGAGCACATGCTCATACTGTCCTAATGATGCTTGTTCCATCAATTTAATAAGTGGGGCCCTTCCACCCACCACTGCTATCATGAACTCTCAACAATCTCTTTTCTATGCTTATAGAAACTTAAAACTTGAAATGAAATCTCAGAAACGTCTTGTGATACTATTCTACTTGCTATAAAAGAAAAACATACCAGATATATTTAAATTACATTTCTCCAGTTATTGCTTTTGTGGAAGCCTTTTGAAGCTAATTGAATGCACATGTCATACTGAAAATAGTCTAAAAGCTGCTATAAGTTTAACAGTGAGTACAAAAACTGATCACGGACCAGACATGGATAGCAAATATCCTATATAATCAATCACAAATATTTCTCTTGAGAGAATAAGAACTTGTTCCTTCATACAGGAAAATACACAAAATGTTGAGCTAAGAGAAATAAAACTATTTTGAAATGTGCAGTGTATGATATTGGCCAGATTTTGCTAACATTAGAAGCATTATGTATTTATACAACATTTATATGCATCTTTAAAGGTATAACACTTCATCAATTTTACAATAAATTAAACAACTGCAATCAGAAGTTGTTCCGGATATGCAAACGGCTTTAAAATTCTCTGGTTTGCTACATATAAATATATAACACAAATAATTTTTCACTTGGGAAGATTAGCTTTTTAGGTTCTACTGCGTCTTGACTTTTCAGACAGGAGTGGAACAGCCACAGAGAAATGGTTTCCTGTCACATGTACATGGAGCCTTTGTCTTAACCTAACTGCAACAAATATTTGTTCGTGTGAGTAAGCTTTGATATTTCTGATGAAGCCCACAGACTCTCCTTTTCTGTATCAGTTTAGCTGATCCAGAAGGAGGGGTCCTATTAAGCATAATATACATTTCTCAATAGCAAGTTACTTGACAAAAATTGCACAGATATACTTTTCCAGATTAAGTGTTTCAACAGCTTCTTGTGGTACTATTTAAAAAGCTGAAAAGATCATGATCAATGATGTTGTACAAAGACATCTTCAGGCTAATATTCAGAATAATACTTTAGACCACAAACTGTTGCTGTTTGGAGGTGGATTGCAAAGCTAAATGTTGAGAGATTTCACATCAAGAACAGCTACTGGGAAACCAGTGGAAAAAAAAAAAACATTGGTAGGGGTTTTCAGGTTAATCCAGAACATGATATCTAAGAGGCATATATAGTGCACAGAACCAAGTGGTTTTATAGGTGGAAACTGGAGCCTAAATCTCCTGCATCCCATCATTATTCAACTGTAACACCACACATATGTACACACATATTTTTAAATAAGAGGAGATGGTTGGAAAACCTTTTTTCATCACAATAACACGATCAAGTAAAAGCCTTAATTTCTTTCAAAAAAGTCTGATTCTGCATGTGCTCCAGTCACTGCTTTAGCTGAACAGAGTAAGGAGCAATTTTAAGAGATGTGCAGCTTTGACAGTTCTTATCATAGCAGCCATGTCATTATGGATCACTTTTTTTTCTGAACAAAGATTCTTCATCTTACAGAAGTTTCCAGCATATTAATTTTTATTTGTGAAGATTAGACCTGTTTGCTTCTCATAAAAATGCAGATTTCTTCTCAATTTGAACTTTTTTTTTGCCAGACTGGTGCAGAAATGTACATTTAATTTATGACTTTCCATAATAACAAACCTAAGGTTCACCATTTGAGCTTTAGAGAGTGCAATGCATCTGCCAGAAGCTGTTGGCAACAGCAGTGACTAAGCTGAAATGTCTATGAGTTCCTCCAGGAATCAAAGACGGCTTCATGCCCTTGTGTTCAAACATGAGTAAAAAAAACCCCAAAAAACCCCGCAAAACTTTCATAGGGATCTTTGGAAGTCAAATTTTTTCCTTCTGTAAATGCTGAGTTTATGTACAAAACAGAAATACCCAACTTCTTGTGAAGCAGACAAGTTATATCATCATATCATGATATAATCATGATATAATTTTTCATTATATCATGATATATATCATGAAGCAGACAAGTTATATCATTTACCCAGTAGCTGGGTAACAAGTGAAAATTGTGTTAAAAAATGCTGGAGAGCAATTTGGGATCAAACAGAAAGGACTGTCCGATCAAACCAGACCCAGGGGTGATCTGTGGTCAATCCTAGCATAAAAAGTGTGAAAATATAGCTATAATAATAAAATATATACATTTACAAGTTTAATAAAATAGCTTTTGTATTTTCATTATTAGTTATCTGTCTTAGTATTCTTGCTGGATAGTATAAATAACCATTGGGTATGTGGAAATTTCCTTCCTTCTGTTGTTTTCAATTTGGTGTATACAGGTCCCTGTTTAGTAATTGCAAAAATGCCTGAAACCAGGAAGTCACAATGAGAGCTCTTTCCAATTTTCATTAGGCGTGTTGCTATGATAGTCTAAACACGATCTTTAATCTGTAAATCATTCTCTGTGTTACAAGCATTAGCTGCAAAGCTATACCTATGTGTCCTGGGTTTAGCAGTGGCAGTGGTTTTTCTCTTTCTTGGTAGCTGGTGCAGTGTTGTGTTTTGACTTTTGGGCTGGGAACAGAGCTGATAACAATGATGTTTTGGTTTGGCCAAGGACTTTGTGAGCCTCATGCTCTGCCAGGGAGGAGGGAAGCGGGGAGGAAGCAGAAACAGGACACCTGACCCAAACTGACCAAAGAGGTATTCCATACCACAGCACATCATGCCTTGGATGTAACTGGGCGTTACCTGGAGGGGCTAAGTGGACTGCAGGGTTGGAGAGGTTGGTGTTTGGTCGGGCTGGGGGGGGCGACTTATCGGTCGCCTGGTGATGAGGTGTTGTATTCTCTTCCCTTGTTATTTCCTTTATCATTGCTATTATTGGTGGTAGCAGTAGTGATTTGTGTTATCCCTTAGTTACTAAACTGTTCTTATCTCAACCTGTGGGAGTTGCATTCTTTTCGATTCTCCTCTCTGTCCCTCAGGGAGTAGGGGGAGGGCAAGAAGGGGGTAGAGTGAGTGAACAAGCTGTCTGGCTGGGGTTAAACCACGACACTATGTTATCATATTTCTGTTATATAATACCAATATTAACAGCATATTACTACACAGGATATAGTCCCCAGTTGCCAGATAGGAACACAGTCCCAACCTCCTCTTCACAGGATAGGTTTCAGCTCAACACCTGCAAAGTTTCTGTTTACAACAAACATTTATTTATGTTACTGCAGATCCAGTTCTTTCGACATTGTATCAGAGATAAGGATAACATCCTAGTAATAAAGCCCATCAGGTCATGGTAATTAAAACTTTCGATCTGGAAATGGGAAAGAAAGAAAACAAATGTGCAAATAAGAATGGTTTGTGCCCTTTCCTCTTGTTAATCAGCAAGTTGTAGTAGCCTGTTACCACATAGGTTTAATGACTTCACCATTTGCTGGGATCTTCAGAGTTCAACCTACTCTTTACAAGTAGGTTGAACTGACTCCAACCTAGAACAGTAGCTGAACCTCATTTCTCAAGATACTTTGATGGTTTTACATTCATATGGGACAGCTCAAAGTTGTTTAAGCAGCAGTTAAGAGCTTCATCAGCTTTCACTTCATGACAGAACTAACCTTATCTACCAGGCTACTATCTTTATTTGCATTTTCAGCTTTCATTTTACTTCCTTTCAGCTCTACATTTGGATTTGACTAACCTTTACTATTATGCACTGCGAATAAATTCACTTGTGTTACGTACCCAAACTCTAAAATGGAAGGAACTGTAGAATAGATTCTTTAGCCACACTTCTGGCCGTTTAACTGGTAGCAATTTACATATACCATAGGGTACTTGTCCAGCTAAAACGGATCTGACTAAGCTGTGAACTATAAAATTGGCTTTTAAGTCTATCTTCATCAGATCTGTGGAGCAAAATCAAACACCTCTACTCTTCCTTTATAAAAGATTAAAATGTTTAAAGGCCTTTTATATTCAATCAATAGATACAATTTAACATGTAAAGCAAGAAAAATTGTAAGACTAGTAAGACTAGCACCAAGTATATCATGCAAACCCTTTAAAATAGCACTTGCCAAAGAAAATCACAATCTTTTCCAAAAAAATTTGTAATTCTTTCTCCTAAATTTTGAAGAATGACATTCTCTTTGCTGATATAGTCTTTGGTCTTTCTAGCTGCCCTCAATCTATACTAAGCAAGCAAATAAAATTAAAATTACAAAAAGTAAATGAATAAAGTAAATTTTCCATTTCTCTTAGAGGGATTCATGTTACATATATTTGATGTTTATTCTCTTCTTAAGAATTAGCTTTCTCTTCCTAATTTTTAACTCCCAAGAGTAATGTTCAGATTACTGCATACCCACATTTGAGAAAGAAAATCTAACCCATAGTATAAATTCCTACAGACAGACAGGTTATCCGCATAGCACATGTCATGCCATGCAAACTCTCTTTTTTCTGTTCATACCACTTTTGGATAAATAAAATTTTAATTTTATTGATTTTACCATTTACGTTTTCTATAAACATTATCTTCTGAGAAAGGATATAGAAATAAATGCTGCTACAGAAGAGTACAGACTGAAAAAGAAAGAGAAGAAAGAGCCTTGATTAGAAAAAAGAGCTTAGGTCTTAATCATGCGTAACTGATGAGCTAAGGGGATAGAATCCCTAAAATTGTAAATCTCACAGATTATTAGCAGAAGACAAAAGAAAAATCTCTGAAAATATATGTACAGTTAAAAGTTTTATTTAGCTGTTTAAATAGTTATGTACACTGCATGACAAGTTACACTCTGCGATGTAGTCCTGTAGGCATCTATATAAATCAGTAAATCAAACATGCAAACATAACATATAATAGAAATTGATGCCTTGGAATCTATTACCCCTTTAACCTTCTTCCCCTCTTTTGGCAATTAACTATAATTGTCAACAACATAAAGACAATTTTTGTATTTGAATGTCAAAAAAGTCACTGCAGAAAGACAATATGTATTTGTATTCATCCCAAATTTGGTAAGGCAGCATAAAAATTGCACATAAACACCTTCACATTAAAAAGAGTTCCTTTTGCCATTTTTTTCAGTGCCTCAAATTGTCTTGATAAGTGTCTATCACCAGACTCTTCAAGGAAAAATATGCCACAGAAAACATCTAGTTGTGTAGACTGCCTACCAAAGATGCAGAGTTCATACAATTCTTTCTGTAAACTGATCTGCTTCCATTTTAGAATCTGTAACTATTTTTTTCTTTTTTTTTCTCTTTTTTTTCCCCCATAAAAACTTGTACTCCCCTGAACATTAGAAGTTTATTCTTAATTTTCCTGTTCAAAATATTCATGATTGGAATTAACATAAATCAAAAAATGATATTGACATCAATGAATCAGTGGAGAAGGTTTCAAAATACACTTTATGGCCTCTTCCTGTTGTCTAACACAATTTGCCATTCAGAACACATTAAAGGTTCAGGCCATCATTATAGCAGGATACATGTATATATGATTTCTGTGAAAACTGATCCCTTACTAAAACCGTATTTATTTCTTTTTTATTATTTTGTAAAAATTTCTTTTTCTTTACTGAAAATTCATTACCTGACACATTTTTATATGACTTTTTCACAATTTGGAAGGTTGCTGTCATCCAGTGTTCAACTTCCACATTCAGTCTCTCTAATTTCTTAGTAACTCAGTGTCATGGTTTTGGCTGGGATAGAGTTAATTTTCTTCCTAGTAGCTGGTACAGTGCTGTTCTTCGGATTTAGTCTGAGAACAATGCTAATAACACACCAATGTTTTAGTTGTTGCTACTTACCCAGGCACTTACCCTGATCAAGGACTTTTCAGTCTCATGCTTCACCAGTGAAGAGGGGCACAAGAAGCTGGGATGGAGTAGAGACAGGACCTGACCTGAACTGGCCAAAGAGGTATTCCATACCACAGCATGTCATGCCCAGTATATAAACTAAGGGGAGTTACCCAGAAGGGACTGGATTGCTGCTCCTGTCAGGCTGGGTATCAGTCAGCAGGTGGTGAGAAATTGTATTGTGCACCACCCTTGTTTACTGTTTCATTTTTTTTTTCTTTCCCCTTTTGGTTTTATCTCTCTCTCTTTGTTATTTCCCTTACCATTATTAGTAGTACTAGTAGCATTAGTATTATATTGTACTTTATTTTAGTTATTAAACTGTTCTTATCTCAGCCCATGGGTTTTACCTTCTGATTTTCCTCCCCATTTGGTCCAGGGAGAGGGAAGGGATGGGGGTGAAGAAGCATCTGTATGGTACTTAATTATTGGCTGGGTTTAAATTGCAATACTTGGTTTATAGTTCATCCTTATAGGTATGATTTTGTACTTCATAAATTTAATCCTGCTTCTACTACATGCAGTATAGATATATCACATCACATCATATCATCCAGTTCTTCATGATATTCTGTATCTTTCTGTTGGCATGGCCAGCCAACATTCAGTAGCCCACAATTTCCGTAGCGCACTATTTTTTGCAGACATGTAGCAAAATACTTATTGAAATCAGACAGGCTTCTGAAAAACCCAATTAATAACTTCCCTGCACCCTTTAAAGTAACAGATCTTAAATTGTTTTTGCATTAATTCCCATATCTCATCTAAATTTATAACTTTTCTTGCAGCAGTACTCCAGATGTTTTGCTAAAGACAATTTGATATACTTCACTTCTTTTGCCTAATGAACATTTTGGTTTTGAAAAACAGATTAGCTTGACGTGACAATCCTATGCTCCATTTTATTTGATTTTATCATTTTTTTGAAAAGTTTTTTCTTTCAAGACTGTTTAAAATCTTCCATATTGCTGAAGACAAAGTAGGAGGCACTGTCATTACCTCATTCACTTTTTCTGCTATAGACATACAGCTTTGGTCAGTTTTCAACTTTCCGTGATTACTAAAGCCATCTTCAGTATACTTAAGTCAAGTGACAGTGATTTCACCAACATTTTTGAGTTCTTATTCTTTTTCACACCATTTTCTTCTACTTTTAACTTTTACTACTTTTAAGAATAGTTATATTTTCTCTTTGCCTTTTCTATGTTTCTTTCAACTGTCACGTAAAATTTAATCAATCTGTGCTCAAGGCTTCTAACTCCTTTCTTCAAGGAACTTTCCAGCCACAGAGCTCTTTCATGATAAATGTCTCAGAAACATGCTTTCTCCTAGTGGTTTCATCTTTACATAGCACTTTAACATATTAACAATAATGTTCTACAATACCTTAAACCAATTTCTCTTTCAATTCCCTCAAATAAAAACCTAGTCCTTCTGTAGATCTCACTGTAAAAAAAAAAACAAAAACAAACAAAAAAAAAAGTTGCTCATAGACAAAACTTAGTTCTCAACTGTATTTCCACTCTTTGTTAGACATGATACCACGCAACTCTCCCTTAAGGCAGATCTGTGTAGAGTGGAAAGCACATTAGGTCTAATCCCTTTGCTGTAACCAAGGTAATCTTTCTCATTTACTCTGTCTTGCTTGCCAGGGAGCACAGGAAAAGCTGCACAATGGACTCACCTGCCAGTAAGGGTCTTTAAGAGTCCTCCTCCACATTTCTTACTCATGCTGTGGAAAATTAATTCCTTCATACACTTTACTATTCACTGCGATTCTCATGACATATCCTAAAAATTCCTCTATGATCCCAACCAATTTCCATAAAAAAACTTATTAGAAGACATTTCAGATTTCCAATCTTCCTATTCTTTTGCATTTTGTATATCTATCTTCTACTGTAAACTGATGGGTAGACTGATGGCATGTGCTTGCGTGCATGTCCAGTATTTAATAAAATAGACACTGCTTTAAACTGTACATTTAAAATAATACATAAGTAAGGTAATGTAAGCATCATGTTATGACGAAGGATGTCTGTATCCACCGAAAAAATGTGGATATATTCATATGGAATGTATACTTAAGTAAGACTCTTCTGAGCAACTTGGCTGTTAGGAGACATGAGTAAACATGGGATTTGGAATATTATGAGACAAAAGAAAAAGAAGAAAATCTGTACACTGATGAAGATGACTGCTTCTCTAAAAATTATTTTAAAAAAGTATTTTTTCTTTCTGTCCAGATTTTCCTAAAATTATTTTTGAATATGAATCCACTAGAGTACCTTAATGAGGATTGTGTGCAAACTACAGCAAGTTTTTAATTTTTTTTTCCCATCCACAGGATAGACAATTGCAACATCTATTCCATACATGAGCTGGAAATGTTTCTGGTCGAGGAAATATTTGCTTAATTTTATGAGCTGTAGCTGCATTGTTAATTCAGATCTGGTTCTTAAGTTTCCAGGATAAGTGGTAACCTCAGGCTAATACTCTATGCTGTAGGTCTAGTAAATGAACAAATATAGCTTTCCACTGAACTATACCTGCCAGCTCTCAACTTCTTCATTTGATACATTGTTTTATGGGAGTTTTTCTAATCACAGCATAAAGTCTTGTGTTGATCTCAACTTGTATTCATCACCTCCTCTCCTGCTGTCTGTCAATTTTCATATGGTCCTGGATATCTCATTTTAAAAACCAGCACACCCAGAAGGAATGTAGACTTTTTAGCATAAAGGGAGAAAAGTTCTAATTAAGAGGTGTAAATCCTTCTGTTCCACATATTTTTAAAAGGAGGTTAGAGCCAACACTCACAATTTTCCAAGAAGAACAATCCCTCCAGCTACCGTGTATACTACATAAGGGAGTAGAGCCATTTTAGCCACTTAAGAACTCAGCGTATTTGCAGAGGGGCCAAATACAACATTCAGCTGTATGAACTGCAGAAACCTTCAACAATCCAGTGGTGAAACAGCTGGGTTTGAGCCATTTTTTCTATTTAAACATAATGAGAAGGAGTGGGGTTCTATTCTTTGCACTCTGAGCCTGCAGAAGTTTCCTGTGTGTATTTTCTTTACTTAAGAAAGTAAAAAAAATCCTAAAAAAAAGCCTAAACAAACCAAAAATCCCCACCAGTAAGTCAGTAGTTACTTCTGACAATGGGAAGTTCTATCATGTAAATAAATGAATACATGGATTAATAATAATAAGAAAAATAATTGCAATACCTTATCTTGGATATGTCATACATACAATTTTTACCTCCGTTTAGCTAGATTTTTATGGAGAGATGGCAGTATATCTTTATCTTCTGATCTGAGGGAAATAGCAGTGCCACACTGACTCTTTGATTAAGCCCCGGCATTTGAGAATGGTTCCTTTCAATGTATTTGTATACTTAACACAGCTTAAGTCAGTGAGAGTGCTGTAAGTAAATTCTGAAGACTTAGTTGGAAAACAAAAAAACAAAACAAAAAACAGAAAAACAATGAAAGACTTTATTTGCTAATGCCTAGAATTAAAAAAAAAAAAAAAAAAAAAACAACCAACAAAAAAGCCCCAAAACGAAACAAAAAGAATCCCACAAAAAAATCCCCAGAACAAAACACAAGCAAACAGTCTCATGAAATGACAGAAGCAACATGACGAAAGCTGGAATAGCACAGTACAATCTTTGGAAATTGTCATATGCTAAGCAATCCCCACGGCCCTGTATTTTTTACTTTCTAATTACAATAAAGCTCCCGATACTCAACTTTAAGAATAAAAAAGACATTCAAAATTTCCTCAAATGAGAGAGAGAGAAATCACAGATTTCATCAGTTTCAGACAACCCCCAAATCAACACATTTCAAAGCATATCCCAAACAAACTAGTTAAAGTTGGATCAACATATTCTTATAATTTGTTTATTCTTTTTTATTGTTTGGAGAGGAAAACAAGAAAGATTTAATGCAGCCATACCAGCCAGACTTACTAACTTTATAAGGCACTTGTAATTCATGTGATGTTGGCCAAATTTCATCATTTGCTCTACTTGAGATATATTCCTTCAAAGTAAATAAATTCATATTACCAAATTCAAGAACACTTTCACATGTTTGCTATTTTGGGGAAGGGATTCCTCAAAGCACATAGCCAAACACCACTATTCTTAGCAAAGTCTCATCTCTGTGATATCAGATAGGCTGATCCTGTTTGTAGTCAACATAGCCTCACTGAAACAAAAAAGGAAAAAACACCATATGGAATTACACACTTTGCCCCATTTTTTACCTATTCCAGCTAATCTGTGGCTTCAAATCGGCCAACTTAGCCTTAGCAAAAATACCAGAGACGAAGAGTTGGAGCAAGAAAAGAAGCTGTGGAGGAACATTTGCAGCCAACTGGACAGCAATCAACAGCCCCTCCTTCCTGCTCTCTCCTCTTTTCTCTTTCTTCCATCACAGCATAGTTTAACAACATACCAACAAGATTATTTTTGCCTTCAGAATTCAATATTAGTCTCTGTAACACGAAACAAGGTAATGCAAGACCCTGTACAGGCCTTTACTGGGACCTCTTGACCAATGAGCAATTGTCTTCAATGCTTTCTGTGTTAAGGCTTCATGAACATACTACTGTATCCAGCCTTATACCCTCTTTTTAGGTGGAGCTAAATACTGAACACCAAGTGCATTAGCAACTGAGTAATAAGTATATCGTTTGTATAATCACCAAAGCTCTACTGATTTTTTTTCCTTTTAATTTGCTTTCTCTGGGTAGATAAAAAGTCTCAACAACACTGGGACCATAAATAATGTACAACAGTAATAACTAAAGAGCTACTGTTCACTTGGGTAATTTTGTTTAGGAAAACACGAGAAATAATATTAATTGCTTAAAAATAACCCCACTTTAAACAGTCCAGCATTTTCCCTGAAATTAAATAATGAATAGGAAGTAAGATTTCCAAAAAATCTCAGTACACATGATAGCTTATTTTTAGGCATCAAAAAGAGCCTGGGTTTCCTAAAGAACACCACTTCTGATGAGCTAAACAAATGAAACAGTAGGATATCTGTGAGGACACTCTGAAAACTCCCAGTGAGAATGAAAAGAACATAAACAAAAGAGTAAGAACCAGGGAGAAGATCTCCAAAAGTCCATAAAAAAAAGATGCAGAGTCTATTTTATTTTATTTTATTTTATTTTATAATTTTATTTTATTTTATTTTTTCATTGTTTGGGTCTTCAACAAGATCAATAAGGAAGAGAACTGGGAAGCGATATAGATGACAAATGGTCTTCATGGATGCAGTAGTGGCTTAGATGAACATTAGCCAGAATTTAAAAAACATAAGGAAAACTCTAGCTGTAGTGTGACAGCTGCTGCCAATGCTGGCCACTTCAGTAGCCAGTTCAAGCTGCGTCAATGACAGCTAAAGCATAACCATTTATGATCCCGATAGGGGAAAAACTAGAATGAGTTTTGCCCTTGCACATAAGGGTCAGACTGGAAATGATTTTGCATAGGTGATTGTCTCTTCTGAAAGTAGTAGGTTTTTAACTAAATCCTAATAATGCGAACATAAAGGCTGGTAACGAACTTATTAGCCATCACAAAATGCATTTCACATTGGATGGTTACAATACCTTATAACAGCAGCAATCACACCTCTGTAATAACAGTAGCAGTTCATTTAAGGAGAGCAAGTATACCTCTTCTTCCAGCCCATTATGTGAACATGATGAATGAAGATGGCACTAGGCTTATATGGGAGGGAAGTGGATCTGGAAGTGAAAGAACTGCCTTTGTAAAAAATAAATGGAGTAGCACATATGTAGGTATATCTGGGTATATTCAGGTATAAATATTTCAAAAATCATCACAGTGAGAGACGCCTCCAAATCCAGTCAAAGGTAGTTTAAATATGAAGCAGGAAAAACATCCTCAAACAAAAGTACACAACTTAGGAAATAACAGACAAGGGAAAAATAGTGTTTTAAAAAAAATAAGGAAATATTAAATGAAACTTGTTTCAGCTCCCAGCGTTAGAGCTAGCCCCTTCACAGGGCTCAGTTAGCTAGAGCCTTTAAACCTGAGCTTTGGCTCAATAAATACTGGGTGATATTTGAACACAGACAAGCATAAGGCTGAAACCCAGACCTTGTGACTCAGGACTAGCTGGGAGCTATGCTGCTAATTAGGTAGAAACTTAACACAGTACTATCCACCACTTCAGAGATTCAGGGTAGTTGCAATAGCAACAAATTTGTGTCACAAGTAGAAAAGAAGCATAAGGTTATTTAATAAGTATTGACTACAAAGGTTTAGATTTCTATTCAGAAGATACAATAATAAAGCTATGTATAAAAGATAATACAGGAAAGATGGAGAGAAATGGTCTTTTTGAACACAATATCTTAATGGTTGTTTACAAACTGAAATACATGTTGGAATTTGATTGTCTCCCTGGAGTTTGGTGGAGCTTAATGAACATAAGTGTAATTTAAAGTGTTCATAAAATAATACTTCCTTTTCATATTATTCAGGTTATAGTATGAATGAATTTTTCTTACACAGAGGTATTAATGGGGAATAAACGAAACAAACAAAAAATCCTATAAGGGTATTTGTTTCTTAGTGCCCTACAGCAAAGAATGACCTTCCCTTGATAATACCAAAAAGAGTGTCAAGGAAAAGATCCAGCTGTCTCATAGTTTGGAGTGTCACAACCCTGCTGAAGAACAAACTACCAAGTGGAAGATATCTTCTCCTCCATAGTTAGGTGCTCTAATTGTTAGTCAGACAGCCAAGCTGTGGAGACAGGTTGTTCCTGATAGAAATAATCTTCCAGTCTACCCCCTGCAATCCAGATAAAATATATGGGGTCCCCAGGAGCATGTCCATACAGTCAGGACCTATGGTAGTATTATTTACAGAGACAAGGAGAACTGTCAGAACACAGAGGCTTCTTTTCATCTGTCACTATAGAAGCTGAGATCTGAAGTTGGTGTCTTTTAAAAGTTCACATGGTTCTGGAGGTTCATAGGAATCACAAACCTCAAGTGAGAGGACAGTGCATATTCTACTGACAACAAAGTACTGAAAAGCATGGTTGAAACTTTACAAGAAATTGTAGAGGTAAAATGAACAACACTACCACACAAAGAAAGATGTGGAGTAGCCACAGTAGATTCTTTGTGGCACTCAGTATTCCTCAACACTCCACTGAAATGTCATCTTGCACTGGGGCTTCTATCATACTTAGGGAACTGATTTACCTTTCTCCCCTCTCCTAATTATGTGTGCCTTTATGGTCAGGAGAAATGTTAGATGTTTTAAAAATTATATATGTTAACAGACATGGTGCTGTGATAATGTAGGCATTTCTTCATACAGTAGAATTCAGTCCTTGTAATTGTTGTTCTACCTAATCCTTGTAAAATTTAGGATAAGTGATAAAGAATAGTCCAGCCTTTCATATGCCTCTGTACATATGCCAAATTCTTAGCTATTGTTAACTAAACAATTAGAGGGGTTAGAAGCAAAAGGTACTGCTCTGTTCACTGGGACTGAGATTACTTGGAAAACAAAGCCAGGAGGGAAGGTAATGTTCTTCTCTCCTGATTTTCGTATTAGAAATCACCATATGTGAGGGCATATCTTGTACTTGGGGATATGCACTGGCAGGCAGGAACTTTTCTAGGAAAACTCTGCACTGATTAAACCTAAGGCCTGAATCATTTGGAGTACTTGTTGAGCTGACTTTGCACTGCTGCTATGGGTTTGGTTTCAGAAGGATCCCCTGTTTCACTGTCTGTTTTGCCAAAGAACCAATCTGTCAGACATCCACTACTGTTCACTCCAGAGTGCATCTTCACCATGAAAAATGGCTCTGAAACTTGGGTAGCTTGAAATAATTTTATTATCAATCAGCATTACATTTCCTGGAAATATTTAGCTACAATGATGTGAACAAACAGCTCTTTAGAGTCTGTCTTCCTTCAGATTATGTATTTCAAATTCATGTTGTGGAAATGCAAGTCGTATGTTATCAATCCAAAGAAAAACAAAACAAAAAAAAATCTTTTTTTCCTCTAAGAAATAAATTATATACCACTCCTATAATACAGGATTTAACAAGCTGTAACAAAAACTAAGAGACTGCATGCTTGTATTACTTCTAATGCAAAAAAGAATAATTTGTAGACAGAGATTCAGAACAAACTAATATAAAATAAATCCCTCCTAACTGCTTCAGCAAGTTTTAGCACTAGATTTCACTTTAAACCTAAACCAGAAGCATATAGACATATGCCCACACAAAGGTATTATCGTCAACAATAATAATAAAAACAATATTATCTGAGACCTAAAAATTGTTGAAGGCAAAATAGCTCAAATGATTCTTAATGCCTTTCAGGCACATCTGAATCAAATAAGGTAATTATTCTTTAAAATGCTTACACAAAGTCTGATTTGCATGCTAGTAATTGCTATGCCTTGTGGCATCTAGCAATTGACACAGCAATGATTTTAATTATTGTAATTTCATCAGTATAAATACTTCAAAGTTATGCAAATAGTACCTCATAATCCACATAGACAGTTCAGAGTATTTGATTTACTAGTCTTGTAAGGCTCTTTGTCTATGCAGTTTACTCTCAGATGTGACTGTGCATTGCAATTGAAGCCTTTCACTCACATCAAAGCTCTAAATCATAACAAGATGAGCTAATTTTACAAAGACTGACACTTCAAACATTAACTTGCAAATACAATTATAAGATGAAATATATAAAGGACTTTAGTAGGATATCATCTGGCATGGATACCTGCAGCTAACCATATCTAATGTTTTCTATGATGGTGGTAAGCAGTGATATTGCAAGGCCAAATGTCTTGGTGTGAACAATTACAAACAGCCACTCTTGCTTCTGAACAGCTCTGTAAAATACTTCAACCTCTTCTACCATTTAAAAGTTGCATATTTTAAGCTATTTGTGTTTGTTTGGTTGTTTGTTGGTTTGTTGGGTTTTTTTTTTAATTAGTAATTTTTTAAATAGTGTAGTGAAAACACTGTTCTCATTTCTATTTCTGATATGGAAAAATTGAAAAAAAAGTACTACAGGTGACTTGTTTTTCGATAACAATTCAAAAGTACATCAGAGTGAAAGCATCTGAGAGTTATTGTGATTAAGGGAGGGGAAAAAAAAGAAAAGAAAAAAAGTTGCACTATTATCTAGTTGTCTTTTATTTACAGAAATCTTCCCAGGTCATGTTTTGTGCTAGTTGCTTTCTTCCTTCAGATACCAAGTTCTGCACCAAACTCACGAGTAAAAAGTTATATATCCATTAGATCAAAAGTAATCTCATTGCTGACCAATTCAAAGCTTTCATTAATACTTGTTTTGTAACACTAGTTATCCTCAGTTCAAAATCCACATGTGCTGAATGAGAAAAGAATCAAACCTTTTTTTGTTTGTTTAGTTCTTAGTTTGACGCCTGACCTGACAAGTGGTCTACATAGAGTAAGTGTGGTAATGACCAGATAGTCCAGTGAAGAAGGATATACTGGATTTTTTAAACTAGAAATGACACTAGAATCAGAGAGAAATTTTACAGAAATTTTTCCGAAAAGCTTATGACATCTTATTTATTAAAATTGACATTGAATTCCTTTCTTACTGATAGCATAATAATTATATATAATAATTGTGAAGGAGAAGATAGAAATAGAAAAATGGGGAAAGAGAGAGAAAAAGAACTCTCAAAATCAAGGAACAGCATTTCTATAAGTAAACTTAATCTGGGAAAACAGAGATTTGCAGTAAGATAGAAAAAAGGCCCATAAAATCATTTGGAGAAAGCATATAGGGAGCAATTAACTGTCATACCAGAAGAATGAGAAACGAGCTGATGAAAACTGGGAGAAAAAAGAGATTTGAAGCAAAATAAAATACTTCTTAATGTAATGTGTCATTAAGAGGCAGAAATTGATGCCTAGAAGTATTTTGAAACAGAGGTAATAAATAGGCTAAAAAAGTACTAATTCATGGAAAAAGCTGTCCAGAACTATAAACACTCTGGGTAAAATGCAAAGACTGACCCTAGGGGACTAACTGCTGGATCTAGAAAGATATCCCTCCATACTCACTATTTCTCTTTTACTTGTGAATTATTTGCTACCAACCACTGTCACAAACCAGAAATTAGCACAGAGCAACTTTTCTGAGGCTTCTATGAAAGTGATTGTAAGATTTTGCAAAATGGCAAGCATATAAAAATCCCAAACTGTAAAAATTAACATAAAAACAATCTACATCATGAATGCCTTAGAAGAGTGTATAACATTTTATGGAATACATATCTACCTGTTTACATAATCAAATGTAACTTGGTCTCTCAGATATTGTTCCAACAGAATCAAGAGGAAGTTGATGCAGTAAAAAAAAAACCAAGATGTCAACATCAAGCATTTCAGCCAAATTGTAGCCTACACAGGTAAAGGATGACTTGCAAATCTACTTCATGTAAGAAAAAAGAAGGAATCACTTGAAAGCAAACACAGAAAATCAGACAGCAGCATAAACAGCTGAATAAATTCCACACAACAAACACTGAAACACTGAATGATAACAATGTTGAATCACACTACATAAGAGCATGTTGATGAAAGTGACATACCCATGGAATCACATGTAAGAATCTGGAAACATCTCAAAAAAGAATTAGTTTTACAAGTGTTACTAGCTTCAATTATTCCAGTTATTAATATTTTCCCCCCCTTTTTTGTTCTTTGGTTCTCTGGCTCACATATTCTCACTGTTTTAGTAAGTTTCCTTCAACTGACAAGAAATGAGAATGGTTTAATAAATTAAGAACTTTTTTTAGTGGGAAAAATTAGCTTCATATGTCTCTTCCTGACTTTAATGCGGAAGCAAAACATTTAGTAATTGTGTATGCATGTATATATATATATCTGATCAGTCATTATCTGTTTCAGTCTGAACTACAAAAAACACAAAATGTTAAATTAATCAGAATATATTTTACATTTCAATCTCTATTTGAACACCTAAGGGGCTTGCTTACTTTTTCACAGATGCTACTTCATTTCAGCACTACTTAAATGTGGTTGTAATTGTGCAATGCCTTGGATAAAAACATTAATTTAAGAATTCTCAGTACTGTGAGCACAAAAAATATTTTATGCCTTACCTGAAATCTAGTAAAGATATCAAAATATTGTGTATGTTAGATAATTCAATGAATTTTTCATCCCTGTAAGCAGTCTTTCAAAGACAAATGCAAAACAGACTGAAAAAATACTATGGGAAAATCTTACTGTCATTATCTCTGCTGCTTCAAATGACAGAAGTCATTGCTTTTCTGTAAATCCTACAATTGCACTTTTCCAGCCCTTATATGTGTTTTGTAAATAAAACAAAACACTCTTACTGTGAGACTAGTTCTAAAAAACCAATATACAAAAAGTATAATTTTCAGACAGCTCAAAGGATGCAATATACATACTTCGGGTGTGCTTTTTGGAAGGGGAAGATGTATGATATGTTTAGACTCATTTAAAATTCAACAAAACCTAATAAAATCCAAGTCTACGTTTTAACCTCTTGGCTTTCTCTTCTGCTAATTAACATTGGGATCCAATCCAAAAGTATTTGCACAACATTCATTTGCTAATAAATTTAATAATCTTGACTATTGCTGGGAACACTGCATCCTTATAGTCTGAGAAGCATGTGTTCCAGAAATACTTTTCTTGTAACCATTAAAAGTGACTTGGAGCATGATTAAAAACCATGTAACACTAAATTCAAATTAAACACATTGGTAATTAGATTCACATGTGTTTAGAGCAACACAATAAACCAGTATGCACACAAATATTTATATGATGAAACCAAAGTAAACAATCAACAACAGAAAGAGAACAGGATGGAAACTGGAACATTACAGTCTATATTTTACCTTACAGTACATTGACACTTATGAGAAGAGTTAGTTTAGTATTCAGAATTGCAAAGTATGCTGCACTGTTTTATGAAGATTTAAAAGAATCTCTGCTTGCTAATGTGTTGAAAAACACAAGTTGAAATATTAGTAATTACAAAATCATCTCATGAAAAAAGACAAACAAAACCTGTCAGAAACTTATTTTTTTTCCCCTCTCTACAAATCCCAGTAAATGTTTCAGGTTTTTCTCATAACCACTTTGTCTTTCATCAGGACTGAATGTTTTACAGTGAGGAATAGTCAATGAGGTACTGCCATCATGTCGGGAGATCCATGTAAAACTGGTAATCAGGAATTTGCACTCTACAGTATCCCATGAATGTTCTAGAGAGAAATGTTGGAACAAAAGAAAAAAACCCCTCATTTGCTTGTTGAGAGCTCTCCCTGAAAAAGAAACCCAAAACAAACCAAAACAAACCCAAATCACTTCCCTCCTCACTGCCCCAAAGGAAAAAAAAAAAAAAGTAAAAACTAAAACCAACCTTTGGACAGATCAATCCTTGTGAAGGAAGAATTCCATCAGTGTTTCAATTAAAAAATAATAAAATCCCCACTACCACATACACACTACAGTAAGAATTTATTTGGTACAAAGAACATTTGTCTTTATTCACTCATGCCAAAAAAGCTTGAGATGAAAGAAAATTCTAATCTGTATTACCTTCAAGAACTACATTCTTTAAGAATTCTGTATCCAGATGGAGGTGACTTTATAAAAATAAAATTAGAAAATTAATATTGGTTGAGAGATGAGATGCTCCAACTTCAGTTATGAGTTCTTGTTTGGGTCCGGTCTCGGTGGTGTGAAGTTACCGCCATTTGTGTTATTTGTTTGGGTTTGTTTTTTTTTTTGAGAAACTTGCAATGGTATTGATCCACTTTATGGCAACAAGTGAACCTCACCATGTTCCTTTATAAGTTTCCTCAAATTCCTACAAAGAGCTAGGTCCAAAACCATCAGAACAAACAAAGTAAATTTAAGAGAGTGAGTAAAAATAAGCAGTGTTCTTCCCAGCCAAGCCATTTTGTGACTTTGTCTTGTAATGGAAACAAATTGAAACCATTTTAAAAATAGTTTTAAGATGTATTTCTCAATTTACAGCATTTGTGGTCAGAAGGATTTCCTTACACAAACTCGCAGACTGCTGTGCGGAGTGATATAGGTGCAGCAGAATTTGAAGAGCCTTGATTATATTGTACATGTATTTCATGTCATAAACATATGAAACATTTAAAATAAGGTATTAAATATGTAACAGCATTTCCTGGCACAGAAAGAACAAAGGTGTGAAAGAGCAGGTTTTTAAAAAACTTTTAAATAATGCTGGTAAGAAATGCCCCAACATGATAGAAATCCTGGCTTGGAATAACTTCCCCTTCATAGTATTCTTTTTGTTGTAGATACAGGCTGTGCCTGAAAAAGGCACTGCCGGTTGCTTAAAGAAAACCTGCACTTTTTAACTATTTAAGTTGCTACATAATTATTTAAAACCATTTGGCAGAAAAGACGGCTACAGCTTAAGGGCTAAGCAGTTGTTGATGGTTATGAGCAACACTTTTAAATAACTGTAATAGTAGTAAGAGAGGTTTCAAAATTGGGAGAACTTGATATTTTAAAAAAAAAACCCAAAACACCATCTTATTAACACCTTCCTGCTGCTTTCCGTAATTTTCCCTTGATATTTCCTTAAGTAGGATAAACTACCTGAATTTCTTCTTACAAGTTCTGAAGGACACTAAAACAGAGTGTGTACTATTGCCCAGTGTATGAAGTACTTTGGATTATATCTGGGGAACAAAAAAACCAAAACAAAACAACAAATAAAAAAAAACAAAGGAAATCAACAACAACAAAAATGAGAAAAGGAAGAAAACAGACAGGAAAAAAAGAGGACTAAAACTTGGATATTACTGAAAATAACCTACTTACACAAAAACTGTTCCTCTCACAGACACCGTTGCCTTGGCAGAGAGAAACTTCTGTTTCCTACATCAGTCTTTTAAGTGGACTAGTCTCTCTGATACCTAAGGACAGAGAATAAAAGAGTTAAATCAGTGGAGAAGGGGTCAGACTTGGATCTGTCAGCAGTCATTTGAAAACCTCATGGAACAAAAACCTCAATATTCTTTGTTTTCACTTGAAGATGCAAGCAACTGAATCAGTCAGAAATGATCTTCTGATTTGCTTCAACAAGTTTTGGAGCAGTCCCTGAATCTGAATGCCGCACTGAAGAAACTGGCTTGGCTTCCAGTACCTTTCTCTTTGCATATCCACAATACCTGTTCCTTCAGACAAGTCAGAGAACTGTGCCAAAGGTCCTGCCCAATATAGTCCTGAGAGCAAAAAGGAAAGAGAACATGCCTGGAGATCCAATCCCAGAAAAGCTTTCTCTGCATGGTCAGGAATAGTGCTGAAGAGCCAAGCATATGCTATACATTTATAAGCATGACTAACGTCTGGTAAAGACAAAATACCAGCAGCATGAGTTTCTGATTGCCCTTTGAATTTCAGGCACCGAGGAAAAAAGGTAGCTTTTTCTTATCTGGCTTAAGAAGTAAAATTCATTCAGGCTGCAGTGACTCCTGGGAGTCATAGCACGTCTCCTTGCAGGCAGGCTTCTTCCCTCTGGGTCCACCTGGAATTGTGAGGGTGCAGGTAAACTAGGTAGGGCACAAGGTTTGGTGGTGGCATGCATCAGCAGGGTACTAAACCCCACAGGAAACACTTGCTTTTTTTAATTTTCTGTGAGGCCAAGTATATGAGATAAGCTTTCCCAGTCTTGTAAGAAATTTCTCTGCCTAGTGAGACTGCACTCTGAAATTACTGTGTTGAGACAAGTATATTACATATTGCTCTGGAACAAATACAGGAGGCTTGCTGGGGTTTGTTTTGGTCTATAGCAGTGACCCAATCTAACCTTACCTCAGTTCTCTTTGTAGCCATGAAAAGTCTGATAGATATTACTGGTTTGCATCTTATATTGTATTACCAGCTCCTAAAACCCTGAGAATTTCCATTCTCACTGGTGTAGGAATGTTTCACCATTCCACATGAAAGGGAACTGGCCCTCACAAAGTTTTTTATTTATATACATGGGATAAGTCTCAGTAATGAAAAAGATAACTTAGAGATCAATCAAATGTTTTTCTGTGGTACTGAGAAACATACAAATACTGGAAGGAATATTTTTAATAACCAGATTTACACCAACAACAATGTAACAATGCTAAGAAGTCAAACCAAAAAAAAAAAAACCCAACAGAAAACACATCAGTATGACAAAAAATTTTCAGATAATTTACACTCAAGCTTGATGGAGAAGGCTACTCACTACATCAGAAACCTCTCTTTCCCACATGTTCCTTGTGCTGAGCAAGCAGGATTAATGAGTGGTGCTTTTTCTACCTGCTAGATGAGGAGTGGCTAGAAGAGGCCTCCTATAGCACTCCTCTACCAAGAACCCCAGAGGATGCCACAGTGGATCCAGTCTGCTGTGCTGAATTACTGCATGGAGAAAGGCTCACATGGCCTCTTTAGGGAGCTCTACACAGCAGGCATCTGCCTTCTCTGCTTCAAGCCTCTTCCCTTCTATGGTGGCGCATGCATTTGATCCCACTGGTACTCTCTTTACCCCTCACTAAACATGCTTGCTTAATGCAGTCTTTCAGCTAGTGGAAAATAGGTCCCTTGAAGACTGTCATTCCCTTTTGGTAACCCCCTGGAACAAAACAAAGAAGTGATCTGACTTTCTGCTCTCCAGAGTTCACTTGGGATCAATTCTAACAACTCTCATAATGTCGAGATTAGGCAGCTTTTCCTCCTCCTTGTTAACAAAGTAATGACAAAGAGCGAGAGATGTCAATTTCCTTTTCAAATAAAACTGAGCCACTCTTTAGTAAATAGAAAAGTTACTAATAAATAGGTGGGGATTCTGACTGGTGAGCCCTGCAGTACTTCATACCAAAGGTACTGTCTCCCAAGCAAGGGGGATCATCCTTAAGAAGCTGAAATTGGGATTCCATAGCCTTTAAAGAGCAGATGCAAATCCCAGAAGAATCCTTTTTAAGGTTAAGCTTGAAAGCTGCCCTTTTGGAACGGACAGCTGCCAGCCTGACCAATGACCCCATCATTCCTCTGAACAGGGGCCTAAGCAAGCAGGGAACTGACATCTAATCTTGCCTTTCCTCATGTGCAGCAGCAAGCAGGATCTGGCACCTGCAGACCCAAGCCGCTGAAATTTCCTCTGGGTGACCAAAACCAGAAAGCTCAGGAAATGGTCTGGAAATAACAGGGTCAAAATGACCTGTTCTGAAGCAAAGGCCTTTAAACCACGTGCTTTCAGGTAGGCATTTGGCCAAATCATGTCAGACGTTCCCACTAGAGATCAATCTCATTTTCATTTGACGCTAGGAAAACATTCTTCAGTATGTTCACTTTGGTAAGTACACCAATGGTTTTCCTCCTACTTCACTGATTTACAAGGTGACTAACATCTCTTCCAGAGCAGGGTTGCAAACCTCTGCTATCCATGCATACAGGATAGAAAAATGCCAAGGACTGCGGGGGTATAAATTGCTACTTTTTCTAGTTACTAAAGTGATTACAGAAAAAACATCGTTGGAGCACAGCACCACCATTTTGGTGGAAATTCTAGCAGTGTGTGCAGAGCCTGCACTGGGCAAAGCCTGACAATGCTAAGCTAGCAGCCAAACTAATAGATAAATAAATAAATAAATCAAATAGGATGTTTCAAGCACTTCCAAGCAAGGTATCTCACTGCTATTAACACAACTGAGCAGGTGGATTAAGCCACCTGTTCAGCTTCAAACACTCATGCAGTCTTGCATAAAGGATGACTACATTTAAAAAATCTCTAGATCATAAGACTAGATATTTTTAGAAAGGCGTACTAATTGGTGCAGGTCTTCATCCACTAGTATGCTATTACAGCAGGTCTGACTTCAAAGTGCTCAGATCCCTCTTCTAAGTAACTGTTGCCTGCTGTGAGATGAAAAGGTCTCCTGAAAGCAAGACCAAATGAAGGAAAGGTGAAGGGACAGTTTCCCGCAGGTTTAACCTGAGAGGTTTGATGCAGCTGGCCCTGGTAATGCAGGAAAGAGGCAGTTGCATGCAGAACATGGAGAAAAAGTATGTGATAAAAGATTTAGCAGCTGCAAGTGATTTCCAAACTGCAAAGAGACTGACATTTTAGAAAAATAAACAATTCTTTGAAATTCACATTAAAGGCAAGTGTATGGCCTGATGTTCACCATAGTCATACTGTTAACTATAACTTTTACTTTGTAAAGAGGAACATAACTTTTACTTTGCAAAGAAGAATACAAAAGGATGAACTGAGCCTAATACTCACCTAATAAAAAGCATTAACTCTGAGAGTAAGCAGCTTGATTTAAGTTAAGAGTAAAACATGTACCACCAGAATAGGAAAATAACAACTATTTGAGACAGAAATTGGTCTGACAAGAATTTTTGCTTCACAGGTAAGACCTGTCCTGTTCTGACTTCTTAGAGCAGTTATTCAGGAGAAACAGCAACATTTATAAGCTCAGATGTCAGGTGCAGGTTACATTTCGGCTTGGTATTCCTGTGTGAATAGCCAACCACAGCAGATGACCATCAGTACACACTTCAAATGCCATATGGAAAGTTCTTGTTTGTCTCACTATGTCAGAATTTACACGTTGTGCTGTGCAGACCAGGGTTTTACAATTAGCAGAAGCTGTATCAACACTGTCTTAGGGTGAATAACCAAAGGCCACTTGGCTCGGCCTTTTGAGAGAGGCACCAACTGAGAATTTTTCTGTGTCCCAGCTTGGGCCCCACATGCTTGTGGCTGGTACCAGCGTCTTATATGTAATAAACTCTAAAGCATCAGTACTTCCCAGTCTAACCAATACTGAGTTCTATACACCTCAGACATGTGCAGATAAAGCTGGATTAATTCAAATATCTTTATTCAGGAGAATTTTCTTAATGTCCAGCATTTTGCCATTTGCTGCCAGTTCTAAATTTTTTTTCTGACAATGTTTTAATCATGAAGTTTTAGGGTTAAAAAAAAAGTTATAAATAAATTTCATGGGAAAACTTTTTCTACAACACTGGCTTGATTAGGCTGTAAAAATAACTTTGTGCTGGATAAATATAGAATAATGAGAAAAAATCAAATGTAAATAGAACCAAAATTTATGGAGAATTTGGAAAATTGAGTGTTACTAAAGCTTTCAATATTTTAAAGTAAAGTTTATATTAAAAATCTCAATTTTTACAGTATTTTATCTATGAGTCACAAAGAAAGCTTAAGTGCTGTAATACTTACCAGCCAAGATAATTTTCAAAAATTACAGATCTTCTCTATTTTTTTACTAAATGTTTGTTGTAGCTCAACACTCTAACCTTGGTCAATATGTTTCCTTCTCCATCTTTAAATAATTTTATAAGCTATTAGAAGTTTAGGCCATTTTAACATGTACTTTCTCTAGAATTCACAATGTTAAATATTATAGCTATTAATTTCTCAGAGAAAATCAAGATTTCTAGAATTGTTGGAAATTATTCTGTCTAATCATGGCATCAGAAATAATGCTTTCTGAGCAATCACAACTAGCCAGTATTCCAAATATTGAGTAAGACATTTTCAGTAAACAGCCTTTAAGAAGCTATATACAGTAACATATTTTGGGAAATACACCTGCCCCCTAGTATATTATGTGCAGAAATAACTAAAACCAGTAGTTTATTTGTTGAAAGAACCATCGTGTCTAACCACAGTATCCCAAATCTAGTACTATACCCAAACCTCTGTGGTTTATTAGGGTTTTTTTACTGTTTCACACTATAATGTCAACAAAACACTGCTTATACAGGCTGCAAAAAGACATCTGTGATTAGCCATGAAATAAACATTTTTGAATTTGGTAAACTGTGGGAAAACTACCAACATTTCTGAATCCTCTAATTTTGTCATAAGTTCCCCGTGTAATGACCACTTCTATTTCTCACTCCTTAGTTTTTCATGATAATGCTCAGTTGGCAAATTAATTGAATCTGTGACAGAAGGTAAAGGAAACAATATTTTCAGTGTGACAAGATATCTTTTTCTTCCTTTTCTGTACGATGCTGCCTCTATACATAACTGTTCATCATCTTCTAGCAGAAGTGATCAAATAGTTGAATCCCCTTGCTCAAGTCCATCAGTTACACTGTGCCGAAATAACCATAATAGGATGATATGGGAAACGGGTAGGGGGAATCAAACCTGTGACCAATTTTTAATTAAAAATAGAAAATAAATAAAAAATTCCATATACATAAATAGAAATCCTCAACATACACACTGTCTCCTCCCAGAAGAATTTATGAGGATTTGTGCATAAACTTGCTCATGAACTAATTTACACAACAGACATGGTAAGCATATGTGCCAGTTAAGTAAAAAGCCTTATTTCCCCTTTTCCAAAAAGCAGCTCATGTGGATGTTATTTATTATTTTTTTTCCCTAGGTATGTTGTTTCAGACCCTCCAAGCAGTTCTAAAATTTACCAACATAAAAAAAGATTGCAAAAGTGCAACAAATCATTAGATCACACTATTTAAACACTTTGGCATGTATATAAAAAATAAAGATATACATGCCCACATATGTGAAACGGACATTGTTTTCAGCAGCAAATTTATGAAACGTCTAAAGTTATTAGTGAGTTCAAAAGAACAGCCTTAGGCACTGATTATTCTCTATTACTTCTGCTGGCAAACAATGCCTGAAAATGGTCATCCTAACCAAGATCAAAAGTCTACCTTGAGAAGTATCCTTAATCTGACGGCAGATAGCAGTAAAACCTTATGTAGAGTTTACAAAAGGAAAAGAAAATAAAGGAAGGAGAGTAGGAACAAAAAACAGATATCCTTTTCTCTAAATTGGAGAGACCTCAGTTTGATAGGTGGACCACTTGGTGAATAAAGAACTGGATGGATGACCACATGCAAAGAGTTGTGGTTAATGGCTCAATGTCCAGCTGGATACCAGTAATGAGTGACGTCCCCCAGGGATCAGTCTTGCTCAACATCTTTGTCAGTGACATGGACAGAGTGTTTGAGGGTGCCCTCAGCAAGTTTGCTGATGACACCAAGCTGCGTGGTTCGGTTGATACACTGGAGGGAAGGAATGCCATCCAGAGGGACCTTGACACACTTGTGTGCTGGGCCCATGCCAATCTTATGAAGTTTAACCATGCCAAGTGCAAGGTTCTACACCTGGGTCAGAGCAATCCCAGGCACAGCTATAGGTTTGGCAGAGAAGAGATTCAGAGTAGCCCTGCAGAGAAGGACTTGGGGGTGCTGGTTGATGAGAAACTTAATATGACCCAGGTTCAGTGTGCACTTGCAGCCCAGAAAGCCAACCGTATCCTTGGCTGCATCAAAAGAAGTGTGACCAGCAGCAGGTTGAGGGAGGTGACCCTGCCGCTCTATTCTGCTCTCATGTGACCTCGCTAGCACAATGAGCTGTGGTTTACTGTAACACATAGAACATTCTGCCTCTGATAAATGTTAACACTGTAAAAAATTTCTATATTAATTTTTACATATTTCAGTCTTTTTAATCCCCATAGACAGCTACTTTACCCCAATGACTGCAGTTGTAATAACTATTTCATTTTCCAAAATTGCAGAAATACTGGTTTAGTAGTAACTATTGGTATGGATATATCTATAGCTGATATTAATGTGAGTTTCTAAGCTAAAATTAATTTATTTTAATTTTCCATGGGTCATACAAAGGTTGGAGGGCGCTATTCATGACAGCAAGCATATAAAATGTAAAAGATACTTTTTTTAATTCCAAACCTTTATTACATTGTAAGCACTTTCTGACAGCTCATGATTTAAAATTCTGACAAACAAATGGTAACAAGCACTATAAATTCAGTTTCCAAACAACCAGTTCAAATTAGCAGGCAACATGAGTTCCTAGGAATTATGCTGTTCAAAGTATCTTAGAGGTATCTTAGAGGTAAAAACAGTGACATGAAAATGTATGCAATACTATATTAAACAACGTAATGTCCATTTTGATATTAAGAAACCTAAAATATTGATTTCAAGTACTTTCTAGTTGCTTCTTTTTAAGACTAGGATTACACTATTCCAGTTAAAAAAATTTCAGCCTGTTGCACATATTAAAATCTTCTCTAAATAAAGCACTTACTTGTTCAGAAAATAATACTTATCACTCATACAGTTCCTATGTGCAACAGTGAGATAAAAATAAACACATAATAGTTTGGTTTTAACTATTTGCCATGCAACTAAAGCTGAATCTAAAATAAGAAGAATAATAATGATAATAATAATAATAATAAACAGGCTGCAGAGAGTAATTTCTTTACACCTTTGGAAAAGGCAAATGGTTTGAAGGAATAGTTCATAATAGGGATAGGGTAAGAAAATATAGACCTGAAATAAGCAAAGTTCATGAAAACAGTTAAGTAAAACAAATAGCACAGTAGGGACTGAATTAAATTTTTAAACACACACAGTAGAATACCTGTATAAAACAAGTGATTTCCTACTCAGGGTCATAAATTCAACATTCAGAAACAATGCATTGCAGAATGATGCACTTTATAGGTTTTTTTTCTTCCCTTCTTAAAATATAGAACTGTTATGATTCTCTTGTGTGGATGATAAATCCAGCTCAAAATTCTAACCACTGTGATTTCTACTGAAACATAGTACTGAGAATGAGCTGAGAGAGAATGAATTATGATATACTAGTGGTTTGTGCAGTGTGTGTATTGAAGACAGCAAAGAGTGGAATAGAAGGAAGGGTTCGCAAAAGGAGGAAATAAAAATGTTTGTTTGTTTTTTTAAACACAATAATATTAAAAGCAATATTAAATAATTGAAAATAAATTAAAACCCAGAAAGATTATACGTTATAAATTTTTTTTAAAAAAAGTTACCAATGGAAAGTGCTTTATAAATAAGGAAAGACATAACCATGAATTTAGATGTCAGCTTCCGACACCAGGATTATTAAAACTATTTCTTAAACTGTTTTCTTCAGAAGCAATAGCACAATTAAATTCATCAAAGCTGCCACGTGTCTGAAACTAAAGAATTTCAAGACCTACTTAACTTTGAGACCTCTGAAAGACAAATATTGGGTCCTAAAAAACCCCAACAGCCCAAAATAAGGAAAAGCAGAATAATGGGTGCATACTCAACATTCAAAAATATTGGAAATATTCACAATTTTAAAGAGCGTTTGAGCAGGAGAGACCAGAAATCTTCTAAAAACATGAACTACTTGAAGCACTCCAGTAATTTTCAATTGCTTTGCAATGTGCAAGCAAGGAACCTTGATCACTTTCACAATGAAGCACTTAAGCTCTCTGATAATTTTACACCCTTATATGCTGCATATTTCTAGAACCCCATCATTTCCTAGCTGAAGTGGTTTTAAAAATATGTGAAGTGCTTCAATAATTTTAAATTATTCTCTGCAATGCAAGCTCAGAACCCTGATCACCTCAAAATTTAAGAGCTTATAAAAATTTGAAGTAGCACAATATTTCTGAATGATTGGGTATTGTGATTTCACTTGTTTTATAAAGTGCTTCCATTTGGAAGGAAGTCGGGTGATAAACTGAAATATAGTTGTTGGCTAGCAAATATAGCCATGTATAAATATTATATTTAAAAAAATGAATCAGAGAACATGATTCACACCCCCCCCCAAAAAAAAAGAACTCAAGCAATACAATGAAAATAAAAAGGTATCCTGAATCTCCAATTGCAAGCACAAGAGATAAGATCTGCACCAAAATTTCAGCAACAAACTATACATACAGAAACAGCTAACAGAATATACAGAAGAATAAATCAAACACTCTTTGCTTCCAGGAGACTTGTAATTATTCAGATGTCTAATAGCCTTTGCTGATATATTTTATGAATATCTGTGATGAATATTATTTGATCATTTTGTCTACATGTAAGGAACTTACACACATCTCACTTTAATATGTGCTGGCTGGGTCTTTTCAGGGTTATTTTTTATATAATAAGATTGGACAGGGATATCATCACTTATACAATGCATAATAACAAAAAAATATGCTTTATTTCTGTGACCACTTCAACAATACACTGGTTTGCTAAAAAAAAAGAAAAAAGGCATTCTTATCTCTTGAAGGTTCGTAGATGGTTCACTGTTCTGAATGGACTCGGCTTTTAAGTAATTATGCACATACTTTTGGGGGCAAAGATGATAGCTACCAGGTTTGCCCACCTATATGAAGGAAATTGAAGCTTCTGTATACGTTGCCTCATTTATGTTCATAACCCATACCAAAAAAATAACCGCCTACAGCAGGAATTTCAGAGGTGTCTGTCAGTTTGCATTTCAATGAATTCCCACACACTCTCAGAAAAATATATTGAAAAATATGATCTCATGTTCTGCATTCCTTGTCCTCCTCTGTACTTCACCTTCCTCCTTCATGCACATGTATAGTGGGATTTCAAATTGGAGTTCACAGGCTGAGTGTTTTATTTCTCATTAAGTTCCCAATTAGCATTTAGTTGAGATCTGGCAGTGGGCAGGAGGTTTCTCTCACTGCAAAGTGTCCTGTGAAAAGACAATCCACAGAAAAGGAATCAGAGAAAGGATTTCTGCTCTTTCCACTCAGTTCCAGGATCTATTATGATCATTGGCAACTACTTTGGTTAATGCCATGTTTTTGCTGTTGTATCACTTTCTGAGGATCCTGAAATCCACTCAGCAGGGTGACCGGATTGTCTGCTAAGGTGTGTATATAACTTCCATTAGGATTACAGGTAACAATATTCAGTGGTGGAAAAGCAACTAATAAGGTATATAACCCTTCAAACACTTTTTTTTTTTTTTTTCTAAACCAAACATTTCTGCAACTAGGTCATAAATTCCTTCTCAAAGAAGCAAGGGAAGACACTGACATCAAACAGAAGCCCTCCTAAGCTATTTCAGCAAACAGACTAATCATCAAACTGAATGAAGCATCAGGACTTCAACAGAACTCCTGAAGCTGAGGAAATGTATCATCTTCTGTAAATAGCACAAATCTTCTGTATTTGTTGTCAATAGTAGCATGTTAAGAAGAAACAAAACATTTCACATGGCTCCTAATATGAAAAAAAATCAGAAAATAGTATCAAGTTATTATTTTCTAAATGGATATATAAATATTCTGGTGTGGTGAAATGAAAAAAAAAAAAGAAAAAATCATAAAGATTCAGGAAATTTACTTCAGGTAACAAAACTGGAAATAGAATGCACTTTCTTTCCTAAAACATTCAGTTACGTATTGCTCTTTCTTACTATGCAGCAGCAGAAATATTTGTTTTGGTTTAGGCTCTGACCTTGGAGTAAGAGAAAATGAAAATATTCCAGGTATTCTTGACATGACTCAATAAGAACTTTTGTCCAAAGTCCATCATCCCATCGGTAGTTTGCAATTTGCTCTAGAAGATTCACTCATTAAATGTCTCTGACTTCCTTTTTTGTCCCCAGCTTTTAAGGGTGGAACATCCTAATTACTAAGAAAGGTGTAGGAATGTAATTACTATTGGAATTAAGTTTACTTTAAGCTTCTAGATGTGTAATTTCAAACTGGAAAAAGGTACAAGTAAAAAAAGGACGTTTTGTTCTCCATTTTGCTCTGAGGTTTTGTACATTTCTGTTTTCTCTTGAGTGTTGACTTAAAACAAAAACTGAGTCAAGAGATACAGGTTATTAAAGAGCCAGTTTAACATAAACAGAAGTAATAGAGATATCAAATACAAATAATCTGTGCAGGGGAAGCTCTTTTAAATAGAGGGTTTTATCATCATGTTTTAAGGTACTTTGATTTGAAATATGTTGGCTCTGTGACATGCCATCAGGATGACTCATTCTGCTGAAATACATCATGTTTCATTATTACTGCATAATGTGACATATTGATATAATCAGATGAATTGTCAAAATAAGGTGTCAAGTGTGAAGCTCAACTGAAGCAAAGTTTGGGGAAAGTCCTCAGAAGGGACTACATGTTATTACTTTGATTACATATTTTACTCCATTTTGAAAAGCAGGTCTTTCTACATTAGTACATCTTTGGACTTGTGTTTTGAATGGCTTTTAGCCACATGTTTTTGCATTGCAGGTGACATTTGCATGGCCACCTAACCAGAGAACACTCTCTTGAAGTAAACATATTTTCCACAGCTGGGAGATATAAGGAAGTCCTTTTCCTTCCACAGTTCTACATCCCTTTTGTTGGGTCTGGGCACAGTAATATCTTTACTTGAGTTTTCCCAGTCTCTGAAAAATTTAATAAGGAATAACACTTCTAGAGTGCTATTGGAGGTGACCCCGCTTGAACAGGGCACTGGTCAGCTCCAAATGAATCATTACGCAATTCTGTGAAAAAATTATACCTTTAGCCTTGGGTCTCCATCTGTTTCTAAACCCCTGTAAACATTTGAAAGACCTAAATCTAATCTGAACTCCATTGCAAACAGGTGTAGCTGATATGCTACTTCCATACTCACAAGAGGCTTTGCAATCTTCATTAATCATAAGAATAGTCAGACTGATAGGGAACACACCACTATTCAGATCTGTGGCTTTTCATTTTGACTAGCAGTTATACAGGCTTAATGCTCCAATACCCCTTACAAAGCCTTCTAAATTCATAAGAGGTGCTAGTTTCAACAGAAATGAATACTTCTTTCAGGATAGAAAGCAGAGAGAAGCCTGTACTATTCCACATTCTGTAACTTCTGCAAGAAAAGACTCTCTCCTGAGGGAACCACATATAAGTAAAATGTAATGCAAGATGTTCAATTTCTCAGAGCTATAGTTTTGAACATACTGTAGAATTCCACCATGGTCTTTCTTGTGCATGCCAAGACCAGTTGCCTTCCAGAGAAGTTTCTATGGCTCACTGGTGCAGGATATATTCCTGTAACTGACCTATCTGTGAATAGTGCGCTGCTTTTACTGTATAAAAAATAAAGGTTAATATACATAAACAACCATCTAAACTCAGCCCTTGTGTTACAATACCAGCTAACATTATTACAGCTACATTCTAAAGAAAATGTAATAAAGCTTTAAGGGAAAAAAAAACAACCAACCATCCAACCAAACAACAACAAAACAGATCCCAACAAAACATTTGGAAGCATTTTTTTAAATAATTTTAATACATTATGTCTTTTTAAAAAACCTACAAAATATTCCAAAAGGGTAAAAGAAATAGTTTGTTGCTGAACTATAATACCATTTCCATGCAAAACAAAATCCCACTTTATACTGAAATATTACTGGTTAATTCAAATTCTGCCTGAAGCATGGCACACAGTAATAATGACAACATCTAGTCCAATAATACAAAATCAATAGAATTCATTGAACTGCTATCCAAAGCAAATCTAGAATGTCATTTGGTTGATTATTAATTTGACACCTGCCAAACTAAATGCAAACAAACTAAATACAAACAAACTTCATTTTACGTGGAAAATTTAGATTATTAAATTATTATTATTTAAACCAAGACAAAAAGTAGAGTTTATGATGGTGCTAGCACAGAATCCTGAGAATTTTTATGCCTTCAGCTTTGACATATTTAAAGAAAAGAAAAATCTAATTGTATAAATTGTATAAATATAGGTTTTGTAAATGGTATTTTAATTCTTATTGATCATAACCTTGGCATTCAAAGTCTAATTATGCTAAAAATTCTGCTATATATCCAGTGTATTGAGAAATCATTACCTGAAATTAATTAGCACTCCAAGCACACCATTCCTAATTATGGTCTGCTCTTTGTAGTGATTCACACACCATTTTGTTGATGCTTTTAAGAACTACCTGACAAACCTCAAACCAAATCATAATTTTCAGGTAATATTTTTTATGGTATCATATGTGATACATAATGAAAGTGCTTCACAAAGCATTCAGGTAAATAATCAGAACATAGGGACTCCACCAGAGCTATATGAAGTTTCTTAAAAAAAATAAATATATATAAATATAAAAATAGAAAAAAAAATATCCAGAAACATTCATTTCTTTTAAATCCCAAAATATACCTACTTCAGGAAGACTCTTTACAAATTACTCTTGAGCTGTTTGCAAGTCTCAGTTTAGATGTCCATTTCTCTCACTGACTAATAATTAGACTGCAGTTGCTTAAATACTTATCTTGCAACAATATTATCTTGTGCTTTTTAAGAAAGTAACTACTGGAAGATAAGAGGTTTTTATATCTTAAATGGGCAAATTTACTTTTGCATGAAAGGCTTAAATCTGATTTAATTTATGGATATTCCTCCTTACCTCAGTGATGAACTAAGTCGACAAGTAGAATTGTTACCTCCATCGATCTAGTGCATTTTATACAGGGATATATTTCGAGGCCAGGTTGGATGAGGTTTTGAGCAACCTTGTGTAGTGAGAGGTGCCCCTGCCTATAACCGGGGAGTTGGAACTAGATGGTCTTAAGGTCTTTTCCAAACCAAACTATTCTATGATTCTATGATCCTATGATCCTATATAAATGGTCACTGAATATTTTAAGTGTGCAGAGTACAAGTGCTGTTCAGAGCAATGAGTTCCATGTAGCCTATGTAAAATTAGTGAGTTCAGGCTAATCACCACAGTGTGTTTACGTATACACAGGACCATTGGGCTTTTTTGTTGTTTAGTTGTTGTTTTTAGTGCAGATGGAAAAAGGTTTGCTAGCTTTGATCAGGATGTAAGAAAAATGAAAGTAAGTAAGCATAAAAATCTAGTAAAAAGAAAAATGAAATCAGAATATACCAGATACGAGAAAAATATTTTTGTGAAAGATTTCAGAATTTCCTCCAGTATGAATTGATTATCTTCCCATAGTTTTTACAGCTTTTTTGGAAAGTGAAAATAAGACCATTAACAACCTTTTACCTTATTAAGGGCCAAAGACTTAAGGAGAAGCAACAAACTGGTGGAAACCAACAATAATTTTTTTTTAATTATACCTGGCATAACCCAAATCATAGTCTGTGAAAACAATTTGTGAAGTTACAGTTAATAGGGCTTGACAGTGTCAGTTAATCAGTTGACCCAGCTATTTCCCAAACTGAAGATTTGCCATTAGATACTACCGAAAGTATAGGTAAAAATGCAGAAAAGAGCATTTAAATTATGCTCACAACTACTTTTGTCTGCACTGAACATTGAGGTAGATTGAATTAGTCTCACTGCTCATGCTCTGAATGCCTGTCTACTCTGCTCCAGTTGCTCTAAGATGAACTTGAACAATTTTTCAGCAGACTTGTAAGGACGGGCACTAAAGTTGCACACTTTTAAATAAATAATAAATAAATAAATAAATGAATAAATAAATAAATAGATGAGTGAACAAATAAATAAATAAATAAATGGACGTTATGCTCCAAGAGTAATTTAAGCTCTAGGAGTTTCAGATTAATCTTCTGTACAGGTGTTTCATATTTCTTATATACCCATTTTAAATGTTCAATGAAGTAAGCAATATTTCCCTCAATACAGAATTATTTGGAAAAACAGCACATTGTAAATTCTTTTTCTAGTAATACACAAAACAGTTGATGCAGTAAACTTCCAGTCCTACATTATAAATATCCTATGGCAGATGTGCCTTTAATTGCTGAATGCAGCAGCTAGGTCACTTTAATTGGAAACAATTGAGCTCCAAATTTGCAAATACATTAACTACCTGAAATCCCTGACAACTCCAAGTACTGCTGCTGAGTCTTTGAATGACTTCTGGCGCTTGTCATAGAAAAGGGAAGTGCAAGTTTATTCTCATTTTTAGATTTAGCAAAAAGAAATCTGTCAGTCTGATTAAAAGACTGCCAAGATCCTTCACCCTTCCTTTGCCTATGTTATTTGTCCCAGACAGCTTAGGAAAGGCATTGCATAACCTGTAGTACACTTCAGCAAAAACACACCTTTTATCTCACTATTGATTTAGAGACAGGGATCTACCTTCACAAATAAGGATTTCTCACAGTCTTTAAACATTAATTTGAACATGAGTAGTGTCTTTCCTCAAAGTCTATTTCTAGTAAGTATGGTCTGTTTTTATTTACAGCCAATGGAAATGAAGGGAAAAAATATAGTGCTTCTATAACACCTTTCTTAAAGTACTGTTAGGTTGCACTGCTGCTACATACAGCTAAAACAGCTGTTCTAGGTGGTTTCTAAACACATGCTGATCTCTTCACCATGAATTAATTTAAAAATACTTGCATATTGTTCTGATATTCTTGTATGACCACAAATATTTTGTTAATTTTCTCCGTTTGTTTTCTATTCAAAGAAGAATAATGCCTCTGAAGCATACTCAGAAGAGAGTTTTCTTAAATCTTATGGAAGTGATAATATGCAGAATTCTTTCTGACACCATTTTTTAGTGCTTCTAACTGCTCAGAAGAGATGGCAAGAGCCTTTCCATCACATAGACAGAGACTATAATAACTAATAAAAGCCATAAAAGACAAAGAACAATAATGAAGGAAACAGCTACCATTTGGAAGGACTGTTAGATCTTTGCAGCCTAAATGCTTTTTCATTTCACAATAAATATGACTCTTGTTTTTTTTGGGGGGGAAAAGGGGGATAAACTCATCTGAGATTTAGCCAAAATTGCCGTCATCTGAAGTCACTTGGCTGTCTAGAGTTGCTTGATCATTCTGACACGCTTAATTCTAGTGTGCTTCAACTTTCTCATTTAAATATCTCTTCCCATCAATCATTAGTGCTTTCCTTCCTGGGTCATTGAGAGCATAATACCTCATTGTGTCAGCTGAAGGTGTGCTGACCTACTTTTCTTGGTTAATTTCAAGGGTAGGATCAGATGTTCCATTGCTTTTAGTAATTGATCTAAAGATAGATCTTTACTAGAGCACCCATGACATGGTCTGAGGGGCATTCCAGGCATCACTGACTTCAAGGTCATAACTGAAATGAAAAATTCTCCAATCAATTAGGTAACTTGACTACATAGTCTGTTCTTGAAAATGATTATTTAAAAAAACATGTATTTTTAAAAGGTTTTAATGCAGAAGATCATATAAAAGTTTCTGTTACCTTTTGGTGTGTAGCACCGCTTTTAAAGTTTAGAGGTATCTTAGCCATGTTAATTGTACATTAACTAGCTATTGCAAGTAGAAAGACAGTAATCAGTGACAATTCAAAACAGATTGCAAGATGTAAAAACTGAAGGATCATTTTTGACAGCAAAAAATATTTTGCTGGGGAAAGCGAAACGAAATGGTCCCAAACAAAATAATTTCTCAGGAACACACTGCTAAACTGCTAAGGAGGAGATACACTAGTAAGTTTGTTCATGCTTTCTCTTTCTTCCTCTGGCACACCACAAAATTTGATTTGTCAGGTCACACCTTGCTGTGCGGTTTCATAAAATTTCTTCAGTGTGCACACTCCCACAGGTAGAGAATGTACACATCTGTGAAGCAAGCTTCTGATCAGCCCGGATTTATTTCCTTCTTTTATTTTTCTTCATTTTTCTTTTGGCAAAGGTCTCTTATTATTAGGAAAACAGGCAAATATCTGTCCAGTACACAACAGTACATGGACAATAAGGCTCTCAAAAAAACCTAAATAATGAACATGTAAAATGCAATGTGAAGTGTAGCTTGGTACGCTCTGAAATGTATCAGTACTTAGGTGTTGTTTCACCTATTTTCTATTATTCCAGGTATTGAAAATCATACAGTCACAGAAAACAATGGATTCGCAGTGTCTATATAAAGATTAAATGGGATAATTCACACAAATAAGTACTTTCAGCTGTTATTTTAATGATATGTCTGTTTTAGGAAAATTATTGGGTTTTGACTACTAAAATTTTCTTTTTAGAATTAACATCTGCACAAAATGGTGTAATATTTCAGTTTTGTAAACATTGCTGGCAAAATAACAACAGCACCAATAATGAACATGAGCCGGCAGTGTGTGTTTGCAGCCCAGAAAACCAACCATATCCTGGGCTGCATCAAAAGGAGTGTGACCAGCAGGTCGAAGGAGGTGATCCTGCTCCTTTATTCTGCTCTCGTGAGACCTCACTTGGAGTATTCTGTGCAATTCTGGTGTCCTCAAAAGAAAAAGAACATGGAACTGTTGGAACAAGTCCAGAGGAGGGCCACAAGAATGATCAGGGAACAGAAGCACCTCCCATACGAAGATCAGCTGAGAAAGTTGGGACTGTTCAGCCTGGAGAAGAGAAGGCTGCGTAGAGACCTCATAGCAGCCTTCCAGTATCTGAAGGGGGCATATAGGGATGCTGGGGATGGACACTTCATTAGGGACTGTAGTGATAGGACAAGGGATAATGGGTTAAAACTTAAACAGGGGAAGTTTAGATTGGGTATAAGGAGGAAATTCTTTCCTGTTAGGGTGGTGAGGCACTGGAATGGGTTGCCCAGGGAGATTGTGAATGCTCCATCCCTGGCAGTGTTCAAGGCCAGGTTGGATGAGGCCTTGGGTGATATGGTTTAGAGCAAGGTGTCCCTGCCCATGGCAGGGGAGTTGGAACTTGATGATCTTAACGTCCTTTCCAACCCCAACTATTCTATGATTCTATGGTTCTGTGATTCTACAATAATAGTCTTTAAATCATTTTCTAAAATATAAAAAAAATATGTCTCAACACAGGGAAATAAAAATATATATGTTCAGAAAAAAATGTTACCATTTCTTTAATTTCTATTAAAAAGAATATTTCTATTAAAGCCCATACTGAAGAATTTTTTTCTGAAGTGTACAGTAAAAATTAAAAATAAAAAAGTATTTTCACAAATGTATTGATGATGTTTGCCTTTGAATATAACATTTAAAATTATTATGAAGAGTAATGAAAACCAAAAGAATTGTATGTTTCTAGAAGTTTTATTCACATTCTTTTTTAGTGAAAACAAAGGCTATGGCACATGTAACCAATTAAACAGCTCAAGTTTCCTATACTTACAGTATGATAATCTCCACGATCAGTTTGCACAAAAACCCATGGCTGAAACATAGTCACATAAAAGTTGGTTGAATAACTCTAAAACAAACACCACACAACAAAAGAAAGCTAAAATTAGCAGTGTATTTAATCCAGTCCATTTGAAATGTACTTCAAACATACTATTAAGGAATAAAAAATATTTCTGGTTTATGTACATTCGCATGTTTTATGACATTATCAAAAGTTAGTTACTCTCCTACAGACACTAACAAAGAACTTAAATGAGACAGTTACCTTCCACTTTGTTTAGAATTGGTAAAATAATATCTACCACGCAGAAAACAGACACCCATCAGTAGTCTTAGAGCATTTACAAAGATTTTTTTGCGGAGTAAATGGGAGAACATGAAATTCTGTGACATTTTGCTGTGTGCAACTGTCTGAGAGAAACAGAGAAAATAAAACAGAGGGATTGCCAGGGACAGGAAAAAGTTCTGGAAATGATAGCCTTGAGAAAGGGTAACGGAGACTGATCAGTGGCACTGGAAATAGGAAAAAAGCAGTAATTGTTTATAAGTACATTGTTTCTATTTATGTGATCCCTACTGTATCTAAAGAAACTTTTTGTGTATCTAAAGAGCTAGATCTGTAAAGAGTGAATGAGTCCTCCAGAGAAAGATCTATCTCCTCTATATTATCCCTACTGGAACAATGCTTAATACTGGCACTTTTGCTAATTGCCCTGCTTCAGTCATGTAATTTTGTAGATGAAAAGTTTCTCTGCAAAACTATTCATGTGTCTAAAGTTAATTACTTGTATATTTCAGAAATTCCAGATGGACACAAAGACTCTTTTAAAAAAAATCTCCTAAAAATAGCAACCTCTCTTTCTTCATTTCCCACAGGTAAAACAATCATTGTTCATTCATAGAACATGAAACATTTCCCATTTATCTGACTGTAAGTAATAAATTATGTTTCGACCTCTGTTGGAACTATGAAAAAAAATTGAACAATCATGAAATGCTTGAGGTTGGAAGGGAGCTCTGGAAATCACCTAGTCCACACTCCCTACTCGCAAAATCTCAGCTAAAGCAAATTCCCCAGGACCCTCTGCAGTCAGGTGAAGACTCCACAGCTTCTCTGGGCAACCTGTTCCACTGTCTGACCACTGGCTTTGCATTGTTGGTGAAGTATTTCAACAATACAAAAGGAAAAAATAGCACACCAAGAAATAAAAATAATACCCTCCCCCATACACAATTGCAAACAATGTGTATATTTTTCGTATTTCTTAAATATGCAGAACAACATAACAAAAGGTAAAATATTTTTAATCCACTGCTGAATGTCTGAATGTTTTACTAGCTGTTAGAAGGGGACCCTAAGCTCTAAAACATTTCTATTCTCTTATTTTTATTTTTTTTAATACTGTTAGATGTTTCCTGAGAACATGATACCTTCAAATACAAATAATTATTGACAGCACTGGTGGGATTACTAAAACCAATGCAGAAGACATCAACAAACTGCTTCAGTTCTTGAAACTGAACTGTACTTGCATTGCATCACAACTACGATCTAATGAAGCAGCCAGAAAAAGGATATTCATAACAAATGGTTTTAGAATTAAGATTCTCAGCTTGTCTACTTCTTCCATATTTCTGCTTGGCTACTGCAAAAAGTAAGACAAAGTTTGATTTGCTATTTTTCCTTTTTTAGCATTGTCATCAGATTTTATGTCATCAAATCACCTCAGTACATCTCTCACATCAGTCATGGCTATGACTGGGTTCAGTACCAACATCCACCTATTTGCCAATGAGGACATTTTTGAAGTCTGTATTATTCCTACCCAACCATTTGAAGTGTTACAAATTTTTGCCTCAGTCCACATGTATGAGGATGCAGAAGAAAATTTTCCACAAAATACTGTTTGCTGAATACATAAAGTATGTAAAAAAACAATAAAAGGAAATGAGAACTTTTTTCTCAGCTGAATGTTTTGATGTCTTCAGCTGACAAGGGGGTTGCCCTTCCAGAGATTTCCTTGAATATCTCTGCCTAGAAGCATCACTTTCATCTCAAGTTTATCATGAACCAACTGCTTTCTCTCAGACTGCATATATCTTCCAGGCACTTCCATATAGTTATGAAACTGACACAAATCAGACTTTTAGAAATAAGACTAGGTTAAAACATATTTTGAAATATTTAAGGAATGCATCAAACAGAAGGGGAGGGGGAAAAAGGAAGGAGGAACAAGTTCTGATAAAGTTGGCAGGATAGAACTTTTAACCATGATGATTTTTATTAAAGTGAGTATCTCATGCTCAGTTATTGGTGGGTATATATTTTTAAAATTATGCAGTGCCAAAGGCACTATGTTTGTGTTCTTTGAAGCTGATGCAACCAGATATAGCAGATCTCATGTTAGAAATAAAATATTTTTGCAGGAGAAACTGCTGCTAGCCAAACAGATTTCAGTCTTCACATCCTGATTCAAGCTTTCTAGTCTAGCCATCAACTTGTACCATTCTGTTTATTTCAGTGTGTACCTTCTGAGTTTTCTTTAAAAATATATGAAGACATTACTGAGGATCTGATTCAATAAAAAGTATGTCCAGACCTCCATGCCCTGGAAGCTCAAAGAATGCTGCAAAAGCTGCAGAAATGGGACATATTTTCTATTGAATTGGGTACTGAGAATGCTCATAAGTTTTTTGTATTGATTTTTATAACAGCCAGCAGTGAAAGACACAGACAATATTAGCTTCATACACTACAGGCCTGTGGATTTCACTTTCTGCATGCAACAGGGCTTGGTGTAAAAACAGACAGCAACCAATTTAAAAAGAGAGTGCAGGGTAATTTTCATTCAGCATAAAATCAAATATGTACCTTATTACAACAATATCATTTTCAAGACAGATAAACTACTATGATTGACAAATGATTAGACAAAAGTCCTGTGGTCATAACTACAATTTTGAAATGCTTTCATGTAATATTAACACTAAATATTGATATTTACAGCTTACATAGAGGCAAAGCAGCCCTGAATTGCAAAAATAAATAAGGCATTTAAATTAAACAAATAAACACGAAATTCACAAAAAAATTAAATAAATTCACACAAAAATGAATCACTTGAAAGCTTAAAACCCAGATTTCTCAGCCCCTTAACACCATTCTACCTAAACAGTTTATTTTCTGTGCAAGATGGACAAGACTACAGTAGCTTTTCTTTTCCCTTAAATGTGATGGTTTTCTGCTAGTAGCACAAACTAACTCCACCCATGCTTTCAGCTTTTCAGAAGACAAAAATTTCATCCTCCTTAGCAGACTACTTCTGCTGCTTCTCCTCAATTAGATTACATTGCAGCTACCAGCATTCCAAGCAAACTACTACAAAGCTACATTGACCTCAGTCATAAGTTAACCTGTGAGTGTCAGCTGCTCATTCCCAGCCTACGACACCTCTCTTTCTGGTTACAGAACAACAACTGCACCTAAGAACTAACCAAAGTGATGCCTTACACACACAAATTTAAACATTTGAGATTTTAGTCGCTCAGTTTCAGTGGTAACACTTAGGGAGTACGGTTCCTGCCATACTAAACTGGATCTGTAGGATGGCTGATGTGCTTTGTTGCCTCCTAAGGAGCATTATACAACAGAAAACCTTGTAAAAGGTGAATAGGGTTCAGAGAACTTGATTTGAGAATATCTGATTTTCTGTATATGCTGCTAAAAGGCCCTGAGTCAAACATGAGACTGTATAACAAATAAAACTTCCTAGTAATTACAAAGTTGGTCTAAGATTCATGCTGTGGAATGTTAGACAACAATAAAACATTAACAAAAGTCCCCTCCCCCAGTACAAAACCAAACCCAAAACTACCTTAGGCAGACTGACATCCTATTTGCTTTTTTCAAAACAGATCCCAGTGGGATAAACATAAATTTCAGTTCTTACCTAATACAAGGAATTTTTCCTTCTATATAAATGCATGAAATCCTTGCTGTATAAAAGAAAAACTGGAAAAGGACTCTAGTTTCAGATTTATTTGTAAGGGGAACATCAAATGTATATAAATAACCTTCATATTCAAAGTCTCTTAACACAATGAAGATATCAATAAAATTCTAAACCTGAAATCCCCAAATCTCTTTATGACTTCACAGCAGTTTTACAACAGCAGCCTTTAAAGACCTGGTATAAATGTTTATTAAAAAAAAAAAAACAACACAAAAAATGAGATGTAAAGAAATCCTCCCTCAGCATTCTCCCATAGTTAAGAAATGAGCAATATGTCTGCAAAAAAATGATCATGTTTGGCAGTTGCATTTCTTTAAAATTGTTATATTGTGTTAATAGGGACCAGTTGCATTTTCTAAAACACTTAAGACTTAAAACATGGTTTTACTCAGAGAATATCTTGATTGATGCAGAATTAGAAGCAAGTATAAGATTACATACCTCTCCACATGCTGTAAGGGCTTTGGATTTTTTAAAAATAAATATAAAAGATTTTTTTAACTCCTTTTCCTGATCACGATTATTTGTGCATGATGTCAAGTGCCATGGCCTAGATATTATTTTTGTTTCTAGCTCAAGAAATAAAGGAAAAAGTTAGGTAAACTTTCATTCTGTGAGGTGAATACTTATAGAAAATAACAACTGCAAATTGGGTTTTTTGTTTGTTTTTTTTTTTTTTTTTTAGACAATGGCTACTTACCAAATATGTGTTTTGCTTCAGCCATATTTACAATTATGTGGTTTTGGAAATATGGATATATATCCAGTTGTAACAAAACTCATATATGAAAAAATTACTTTCAGTTTTTAATCTCAGGCTTGGTCTAAATTGCATTTTTATCTCAAAGCAGTAATATAAATTCACATTTTCAAATGCAGTTGAAACTTGCTTGTGTAAAATATAGCTTATATGTCAAAAGTTTTTTTTGACCATCCACTTAAAAAACAGTAAAAGAACAAATTGAGTCATGTAATGTTTTATAAAATGCATAAAATTTATAAAAAGGTAATTCCAGAACTGTAAAAAGTTTGATTACAAACAGGTTTTATATTACTAAATAAACAGAAATCCCACCATAGTATGGACAATTTAAGTCCAAATTAGATCTTAACTTCTTTGATTAGCATTTTATATGTCATATGATTATTACTTACAGACATTCTCATTGATGTTTATGCGGATTAAGTATTTATGGTCACTGCCTTTCACTGCTCTAACATCAACAATGTCCAGGCCCGTTACCTTTTATTACATGCAGTCAGCTGATGTATTATATAGCCAGTGGCTCATGACAAAAATGGATTGTACAATCAGAGCAGTAAGAAAATCAACTTGGTGCAACTAACACTTTGTGACATCTGATTTTGATGGAAATGAAACTATAGATTTACATCATATGTATTCAAATACCTAAAGAAGAAGATTTATTCATATTTTGTAACATTTTAAAAATTCCATAGTAATAGTTAGATCAAGTCTAAGAATGGTGTGAGGAAATTTTAGTGTATATGAAATCCAGCAATCTGCTATTTTGTTCCTTTGGACTTCACATTTTGTTTTTGACCAATGTAGACCTGCATGCAATCCTTCAAGGAGGATTGATGGCTATGGGAACAGGAGAGGTATCTATCCTCAACCAGAATAAGTCCCCAGAGACAACTACTACAACTACTAACACTTTATTATTGGTTAATTTGGGGGCTTCTTTCACTCAGATGACATAGCTAGAAGGATGTCACTGCACAAATCAATATCTACTGCTTTGCCATTGATGTGCCTGCTACCTTAAACAACAACAGCTGTGTCTACAATCATCTCTGAGTTGTTCAAGATACTAATTATTGTAAGCACCCTACTCCTTAAAATAAACGGTCCAGGAAGATGTTGGCCTCCTAATGCATACTCGAAGAGCCTACTGCACGCTGTCCAGTAGCCTTTGCTATTTCATTTTCTGTTTTTACTGTTTTCAGGAATTATTTCACTCCCATTTAAATTAAAATCCATGTTTACCTGTGGCTTTATGTTATAAAAAAAATATAAATTTAATTTATGAAGAAATGCTTGCAGCTTTTATTATGGGATGAAGAAGCAATGTGGTTTAATTTTTTCTTCTGAACTTTTAACCTAAAATGATAATCCAGCACTTTTTAAAACATTATATGCGTCAGTGAGTAGACCTGAAAGAGAATGGGGTGCACTTGACATTCAGCACAAAATTCTCATTCACTGTAAAAATAAGTGGTACATAAAGACAACCTTTCATGTGCATTAAGTCTTGCAAGATACAGAAAACTACTCAGCATTGCTTGAAGGGACATAATATTTCTGAACTATGCTTGAGCACAACTTTTGGCTTCATCTGCATACTGCATCAGAGATGTGCTGTTATGCTATTACTTAGCAAAATCATGGCACTTCCTGTCAGAGGTAAGACTGCCTTGAAACTTGATCACTTTTCTGAAAATAAGGTACCTACATCTTAAAAGGAACATTAGTGCTTTATTGAAAAGTGGTGAGTGAGTGTAGCATGAGTCAGTACTGGTTGCTATGGGATATTTTAATGGACTTTTCTCGTGGATTCACTGGGAGTTTACTGGGGTTAACAACACAAAACATTTTAGGTGTCACTATACCTCTCTAGCCAGCTTTTACATTCCTCCATTGCCCCTGCTCACTGCTTGGTCTTCACAGTGCCCTCTCCTCAGTGCTCCCCCAACAGCAACCACTTTAACAACTGTTCCACGTCCCTCAGGGAAACCTGGCTTTGACTGGTAGTGCAGGTGCAGAGTCACACATGCTGCCATCATGGTCCTTTGAACATTAATATACTCTACCCCACCTTTCTGGCTGGTGTATAACACATAGCATGGTTAGCAAAGTATTTTTTTTTTTTTTATTTTTACATTCTGCTAATCAGTAGTTAAGAGAGCATTCACAGAGTGGAGAGAATGAGTCAGATCTGTAGTAACGAATTAACTCCCTGCACGAATACTCCATATTAGAGATTCACTTGCCCACTGAAATGTCTCAGATTCTTAAATAAACCCTTGAAGAGAGGTAAGCAGGCTGTAGAAAAGGGGGATCCAATTTAAAGAAGTATTTGGCATTCAGAAAACATTTTACAGTGACATTTTACAGGTCTAAATGAGCCATGGCTGTTACAAGAAAAACCTCACATGAATAAATATTAAAAAAATAATAAAGAAAATAAAATAGGTCACTTCCATGTTGAATCAAAAGATTCCTGTAAGTTTCTGGACAGAGGAGTAGACAGACCTATATATCCATTAATGACCTGAAAATGGAGGGATTAGGGATGAAGATTGATGAGGATATTATTTAGGAAAATGAAGATGCAGTAGTTTCAGAATGCAGAATGGTTTCAGTACCAAAGGACTGAGTAGTAAGAGGAAAAATTCAGTGCAGTGAAATGGGTGCAGCATATGGAAAAACCCCTGTAAGTTTCCATATAATTAAGAGGTCTGATTTGACTATTGCTGCTCAGAAAAAAAAACCTAAAGGCTTTTAACTAGATATTTCCATAAAAACATAACTTCAGGTCTCAGAAGCAGTATTAAAAAAATCCAAAACCATTAAAAATGTCATAAAATGTAATGAAATTAAGATAATTAAAATAAACCATGTCAGTGCTACAATGCTACTGCATCCTGAGCAACACGTGTATAAATATTTTACAGCATGCTAACTCTAGATCTTTCTTTCAAAAGTCTAGCATTTGCTCCCAGTAAAAAGAAGAAACATAGCGCACTTCAGAGAAAGTAAAATGAAGATGATACTGGGTCATTTTGGTCCAGATTGAGATACACAGGTGACTGAAAACAAGTGTAAAAAGTTGGCAAGCCCTTGATTATCAATCTAGCACAAATAGAAGTTGAAATAATTAAATCTGCTTCTAAATTCATTAGTCCCTTGTCTATGTCATAAACTTCCCTTCACTTCATAATCTGACATACTTTAAAATACACAAAATTGGAGATCCTCAGAAATTCCAAATCAAGCTGAATTCAAGTCTGTAATATACTGATGCATAAATGAATATACAAATCAATAAATTAATCCTTTTACACATGCAGTGGAAATAAAAAAGGAAGACTCAGGCTACTGTTGCTTACAGCAACTTTACTAGCTGCTCATTAACTGGTTTAGAGAACATGAGCTGGAAGATGAAATCCTGATGCCAATGAAGTAAAAACTTTGCCAATGACTCCACTGCAGTTAGATTTTTCCAAAGCAATGAAATCCCAAAGGAAGCAGAGAAATCAGTAAAAGATGTTATAATATGAACTACAGCCAAACATGAACTACAACAGGCTTTTGAGGAAATGTTGAAGAACCCTTTCCAAAACAGAAATCTGCAGTTAAAGAAAATTGTAGTAGTAGATCCTTGCTTCCTCCCTGCTCCATTTAACAGCTAAAGACAGCCTTTCAGGGCTGGACTTGCAGAACTCCAAAGCGTTCATCTAATCCTGCTCCCTTTGGATACAACTTATTTTCTTATAATCCAAGAGTTTCTTAAAAAAATCCAAATTTAATATCACATATTTGAAACATGTTTGGTTTTCCTTAAATCAGAAAATAACAAGGAACCATGTCCACTAAATGAAATGTGTCTGAAAACAGTAACACTAAGCTAAACCTGAGGTTAATATCAGCATAAATATATATATATATAAAATAATTCGGCAGAACATTTTATAAGTAACTTTTAAGAATTCCTTCATTTTAGAATTAAAGCAACAATTCTCAGCAATCTTCAGGTTCACGGAGTTTTAAGCGAGAAAAATGAAGTACTGCACTTTATGAAAGTACAGTGCAAACTATACAACACTAAAATTACGTGTTAATCACAGAGCAATGATATAGAGAAATAATAAGGGTTCCGAAATGAGGGCCACCTTTTAAAAATCCCTGTACAGGTAAAGATTATTATGCAGGCATCCGCATTCACAATTTTGTATAGTTGTAGGGGACATAGAGAGACACATATAGCAGTTCTTGAGTGACTGCAATATTCAGAAGGCAGAGACTACTCTTGCCTGGTAGGTAGCTCACTTTTATTTTCATTTCCTGTTCAGGAGTGAGATTACTGTTTGGGGAAAGTTAAATCTATTTCAGGCATAAGAATCATTTATCCATGGAGGTGCTGAGCTTCGATTAATAGATCTTGGATTCTTCTTATTCATCTTAACTCCAGTTTGTGCTGCTTGGAACTAAGGGTCCAGTTTGTTCTTTTCCTCAGATTCAATCCTCCCTTCCCCCACCCATCACAGTGTATCAAAGAGAGCTTTCACCCTGCCACCATAGTTTTGGTATATATTTTCATGCAAAGTTAATGTTTTACACTTGATTGCTTAGTATTTCAGGTGGAAAGTCCTACTGATACAACATAACTCATATCCCTTTTTGATGTTAATGAAAGTCTGAAACAATGTTAAATCAGAAATTGATCAGCTCAACATGTTATTTTTTTAAAGCTAGCTATAAATCAGATGTGACATCTGTTTCAGCATTTGATGTCTCTCAATTTTAATTTTTGTGCAATAAAATCTTGGCCCATGTTACAGATTAACCACCTGTAAAATTATAGTTTGGTATACTGAAGCCATTTGCAGCTGTAATACAAGTACAAATTTAATCCAGAACTCTTAAGCCTCACTTGTTTTGCACAGTTCAAAAGCACTCAAATCAATTTGCTGAAAATCTGATAAATACTTAAGGCTAAAATCTACTCTGAGTGTGCATCTCACACAAGAGAGAGATTTTTGGATCATCTTTCATTTGACAGAAGCCTAAACAAGAAATCCTTAATGCAACCATTGCAGTGCCTGCTGCTTCAATGATTTCAGATGCTCACTGCCTACTTCTAATTTTCCCCCACAAGCAAAAAATTAAGTCATCAGCCTGAGAAAGAGTGGAGGGGGACCAAAGGCCTGGCTACAACACCAGTTTTAACTAGTTGGCAACATTCGTTAATTCAGTGGTCATATTACTTTTTGTTAGTCTAATGATGTTGCATTAGTAGAGGTCATAAAGCCTGAAAAAGCCTAGTCATGTTCAGCTCTGTAAATTAATATCAACTAGTCAAGATCATCTATTTATATACATATACATGCATATAAATTTATATATCTATGCATGCCTGCACAAGCATATATATATATATATATATATATACACACATCACATCCCTATTCAGCAAATGAAGATTGTGTAGACACAGAAATACCTATTAACTGTGTATACCATAGAGGAATTTCTTCTGCCTAACCCTCTAGCATCTTTAGTTTTCACTCTTCCTAACAGAGCCTGATTCACAAGCATCTATCACACCCAGGCATCATAAATACTTCTTCACGAAATCTGTAGCCACTGAACTGCACAGCCACCACTGTCATCTTATTACCAGTCCAGAAGTAGACCCTTCAATGGGAACAAACCTAACCACTAACTTCAGAGAACATACTGCAGACAGGAAGGGACTGCGGAGCTGTCTTAATGTGATATACAAGGATTCTCTTAGTGAAATTCTTGGCTTGCATAGAAAATGAAAAACTGTTTCCTTGTTATATAAAAGTATTAATTTGTTTATCTTTAGCAGTGGAATTGTTGTTATACAAAATATTGTTCCTGTTCTCAGAGAGGTTTCCCATTCTTTTTATGCATACATTAAAAAAAAAAAAAAAGGAATTGCAGCAAATTCTGAGTTTCTCATTTAACTAGAAGCATGAAAGCCTACTCATGAAATAATTTAAAACATCAAAGTTGCTTTCAAAACTAGAAGAAAAAAATCAAAATAGTACTAAGTAAAAAAAAATCAAAATGTTTAGGATTAGTCATTTTAGAGAAATGTAACACGTCAGATGAAAAATTAACATGATGGAAACATTAAAGGAAAAATATTGACAGCTGAACCAAAAAAGAAAAGAAAAGGGAAAATGTGAAGAGGTAAATGAATGCATACCCAAAGGTTGCATTTGTAATCTCGTAGTATATACACAAGGAGTAAAAAGTCAATGAGGATGAGCTGAAAAGTCCAAAATATAATCAAAAGTAAGGAAAAAGGAAATGCAAGGCATAAAACATCAGTCATACAGCAGTACTGAGAAGATTATAGAATGAAGTTAAGAGAGAGTGCAAAAAACTGATAAGAAAATTAAGGGTAGAAAATGAAAAGATTGCATGAGGGTTTGAGATAAATCAGAATTTTTTTAAGTACATGGAGAAGAGGAGGTCAGCAAAGAGGAAAAGAGTAGGACCTCTCAGAAATGGGAAGTGTAATTTATTCACAGAAGAGGGAATTACTGCTATCAGTTTAAGCAAATCTTCATATCAATTTTCAGAAAGGAGGATATGGAATGAATACTAGAAAACAGTCATAGATTTTGCATTTCTTGGGCTATAAAGAGAAAATAATGAAATAAATTTTATCATTCAATGGGAACTGATGAAGCAATTGTACAATGTGCTCAACTGGACTGCCTGGATCTGATTTAGAGTAGACATTTTTGGAACAGAGTCCATAGTTTGTACAGCACTAAGCACAATAACAACCTACTATAAATAAGTCATCAAGTTTGATCAAACTCTGAGAATAAATGAGATGCTGAGACATGCTAAAGGAGATAGGGGAAAAACTTTTCCAAGTATTACAAAAAGATTTTTGGAACTAACATCTTACCATTTGAAAACAGGAAAAGGTAAGTAAATCCAAAACTCAGCTAATCCAATATGTAAGTCTAAAGTAACTTAGTAAATTTAAGTAACACTTAGAGTATGTCGCAAATGAATGCAACCAGTTATGCATCTGTACAGATGACCCTTATCTAAGCCTCAAAAAATCTTATTAATCTTATGCTTTGTGGCATAAAGCCCAGAAAACATTATCAAGCTCAATGACAAAAATGTATTTAAAAATATAAATAAATATATTTTAAAGCACTTTTATCATTGATAACTTTACAAAAATCTGGGCAATATCTTTATTTGCAACAAATTTCTATAATAAATTAGAATTTTGAGGTGAATGAAAAAAAGAACTCCATTACCTTTCAGGAGACAATATTGATAAGAGCAGTAAATGAAGAAGTCTACTCACCAACAGTGATTACGAGTAACCACCAAACAGCTGCTTTATTCAGCTGAGGAATTTGACTTTCCACATGTTTTCTGAAACAGCATGGAAAAATGATTTTGCATGACCAGAGAGCAAGAAAGAACAATAATCTTGTCTGAGTACCTTTGCCAAACTAATAAATCTCTTCAGAAGGGATTTTAACACCATCAGATAGTCATGAGTAATTGGTAAGATGCTAAAACACCAATACCAAAGTAAACCTGTGAATACTTTGTACGTCTTGTGTTGTATCTATAAGGCATTTTTTTCCTCAAAGCATCCATAAAATTGTATAGAACCACAAGAAAATTGTTTGTTCTTTTTGATACCTGAAGAGCAAGGATAAAGAGTTAAACAAATGTGAATATTAGCTTTCAAATAGCAAGTTTCATTATTTTTGTTTTGTTACATTTGTCATTTGTTACGTTTGAAAATATCAACTGGTGCAAAGTCAGCACAGGGGTTGATATTGTTCTCTTACTTCTATATATCTAACTTTATATATATCTAACTTTCTATAACTTCTATATATCTAACTTTAAACAGAAGTGTCCATCTGCAATTTATGAAGATTACAATCAGTCACTTCTTCTAATTAGTACAGCTCCTACTGAGAACACATTTCCTAATTCCTCCTAGGTTCTTATATCCTTATATTCCAGTTCCTCTGAACCAGCAGGAAAATATTCATCAAAAGTAAATAGAAAAAAAAAACTTAAAATCTATATAATTCTATATTTATGGAATTGACTAGGCTTTGGAAAAAAAATATATTCTTCAGAAACACTAATCAATCTTAATTTTGTTCCAGTAAGCTGACTCCGGCAGACTTATCCATGTATATCAAGAAATTATGACATCCATGTACCTTTTCTACATCAGTGATTTTGAACTTTAGTAATTCTTTCTCTTTCAGCTCTCAATTCCCCCCCACCAGTCCTTTACACCTTAAGGGCCATGGTCACCTCTCTTTACTTACTTCTCCTTAGCATTTATAACGATGGTGCATCTCGCCCAAGATGAACGAAGCAGTGCTCTAGACCAGAGTGGTTTGGGTCTTGTGCAATTTTTATTTTATATTTTCACAGCTGATCTAAAAAAAAAAAGAAAAAAAATTTTTTAAAGTTCCTTTTGGAAAAAAATAACGTCATTTTCAGAAAAAGTTTAATTGGTTGTCTGACCAGTTTCAAACACCCTTAAATATAAAATGTAATTACTGAGTTATAACATGAAAATAACATGCAAGCAACAAGCTACCTGAATGTCTGTAGTGTATGGATACAGATGATCTATTTATATATTGACTGAATATATTAGAAGACTCTCCCCAGAATATTTAGGTGGTATATGTTCAGTGTTGTGGTGGAGTTGTATATGCAGGTTTGACTGCTGGATGAATGCAGAAAGGGAAAAACTAGCAACATCTCCTGTTTCCAATCTTTTCTCCACTTTCTCCAATTTTCCCAATTCCTTCACCTGCTAGCAGTTTGGTCATATAGTAAGAATAAGCTGTGCTTTCCATCATATGGAGCCTAATCCTTTTATTTTCTCATATTCTTCTTTTTGTACTCTTTCTTCCAGTAACGTGAAGACACCTTTTCCTGTTCAGAAAAAAAAAAATAGTGAGGACAATAAAGTTTAATCCTACTGGAATTCAGATCGCAGAATGTACGTACTCTAAAACATATTTTAACATATCTAACTTGATGTTAAGAAATTATTTCTTAGGATTGCTCTTTACATAAGATAGGATTCAATTCCACATTAACTTTGGTGATGTAATTAATTTTACCTTAACAAAGTTGTTTAGCATCCAGTTTATTCTTTCTGGCTTCAAGCCGCTCCAAAAAGCCCAAATCCCCTATAGGACAAAGTAAATATCTGACAGCTCTATGTAGGCATCTTACATGCCCTATAGCAGTCTAATGGCACAAAACACTCCAGTTTAGATCTATGCAGGATTAGGCTGTGTGTGTACCCATTCAGCTCTCCCTCACTCTAGGCTTTACATACTGAGTTCACTGACTTCTTCAACTGTAATGATTATTGAGGTACCTGGCATGAGGGGGCTTACCCTCAGATTGAATCTCAGCTTCAGTCTTTTTAGATCTGTCATTTGGAAAGGAGCATGAATGATAAATCTCATGTATGAGAAAAGCTTCCTAAAAGGAGACATTTTCATTTTTCATTGGAAATAAATGTAATGCAGAATATAATGCTCACTGTTCCTGGCATCAAGCCACAGATGAAAATGGTCATTATGCTGGAATCTGAAAAGCAGAGTTTTCAGTAGACTCAGAAATCAAAAGCATTTTTTCTTTGACAGGACATGTTATTTCATACATAAATCAAAGTTATGTTATTCTTTTATAATTATTAATATACAAGCAAGTTGTGCATTACGTGTAAAGCACATATTTATTTTATTTCCTTTGAATAGTGGGGAAATGTCTTGTAGGATGTAATAGTAAAGTGTCCTTCACAGAAGAAAGTGTTTCACAAGACCCAGACTGATGATCTGTATCTGGGATAATGAAAACGTATAAGTTCTTATTCTAAGACCACTGTACTACCTGGGTTTGTATAATGATTCAAAGACATTTTGCAACCTGAGACATACCCAAATTAGTTTACTTTGTGTTACTAGAATACTTATTTTTTTATGCATTGAAGCAGCTCCTCACTTTCCATGTTAAGTGTTCTTATTATATATTTGTTCTTTTTTCTCAATTGCTTTGGTTTGCTATCTTTTCATCTATTAGATGATTGTTTCTAACATCCCAATATCTGTTATAGTTATATATGGGTACTGAATCTCATGTACTATGACAGATTGTTTCATTTGCATTTACAGGGTTATTAAAATTATTGGTAGAAAATATATTTTTTTGTATTATATCGGTTAAACATATTGCAAAGATAGTAAAAAACACCCAAATACTTTTTATAAAGTTTACTGGGGAAGTATAAAAAAAAAAAAAATCCTGGACATTTTATTTCCTTTTTAATTCACTTTGTGTTTGGGAAAAATAAAAAGCTATGAGAACAGGAAAGAGAGACTGGCCAGCAAAAAGAGCTAAGTCTTGGAAGTCAAAACCATGGATAGAAGAGAGAATTGTCAAATAATGAATTAAAACTTCCCGAGGAAATTAAAACGGGTAGTAAAATGTTTTGTATCCATATTAATAAAAAGAAAATGAGAGAAAAAAACCACGATTGCTCTGCGAAGAGAAATGGATAGATATTAATGTTAATCTGGGTATGGTCCTTGACTAAATGAATATTTTGCTGTTTCCAATATCACTGATGATGTACAACAGGTGGACATAGAGAACAAGATGCCGATAAATGAATATTTCCTTCCATCTCACTAGGAAAATCTTGACATACACATGTTCAGTCCCCATTCAAGAACACTGGAGGGGTTACCACACAAAATTGCAACTTCAGAAGCAAGAATGTTTAATAAATGTATCACATTCATGACCTCAGACTAGAAATCAGAAATGAGATGTTTATTATGAGGAGGAAGCAAAGGCATCTTAGAGCCATAAAACCTGCAATACAACTTGAACTGTACATAAGCCAGGGAACACATGTGGAAGAAAATAATTAGAATCATAGAGGTAAAAGAGAGACATTAAATGAAACAGTGGTGCACGAGAAGTAAATCATGTTACATAAACTAAGTTATTTACTTTGATAAAATAAATCCTGGAAAATGTGATTTATGTAGATGTGGTAGACTTCAGCAAAACAATTTCTGTGGCATGACCCAAGAAACTACAAATTAAACTATAGAAGATAGGATTTAGATGAACTCTTCAGTAGGTAAGAAACTGTCTAAACCAGTTATAACAGTTTGACAGGATAGTTTTGATTTTCAGTGGGTTTCTCCAGGGTTCTGTGTTGGGAAAGATATCTTTGGTTATGTTTTGTTAAAAATTTTATGTAAAATTTGGGGCATGTTAACAACAAAAGACAGAAAGACCTCATCAACAACAAATAGGAGATTTCTGAGAAAGAATGGGATTGGTAGCAGGGCTCCCAACTGAATTTGAGTGGTACCAGAGAACCAGTTACTGGGAAGAATATTAACTCTATGCCAGCCAAAACCAGGATACTACACTGTGGTTACTAACTATTAAGGAGAAATCAGCTGAAGAGAAGTGAAAGGAAACCTTAAATTAAAGTTGATGACATATCACAATGGATATGTATCTACACACTCCACAAGGCAATGCTTTGTGTCTATAGCTCAGTTTATTCTAAATGGACAAGGCCTGCTACCATTGCTGCAACATTATCCTTAAAGAAAGTCTCCTGTCCTAAAATAAGTATCCTGTCAATCTTCAGTAGTACATATTCAAAGAAGGCAGATTCCTAGAACAGGAACGAGAGCAGAGCAGAATATTTAGAAATATTATCACACTATAAGAGCTTGGCTTTTTTAGTCAAGCAAAATTATTGTTACACTCAAATATAAATCTATAAATATACCAGGAAGGTAAATATTAGAAAATGAAAAGGAGTTATTGAGTCAAAAGTAAAATAGATGTATTTATGCAAACAATTTAATACTTATTGCTTGTAGTGGAGAAGAATAGATTTGATGGCTGAGGAAGTCTTGCTATGTAAAATGCTTTTAAAACTTTATTCCTTAATAGATGCAACTGCAAAGACATCCTGAATAAAATAAATTATAATATCACCAAACTCATGGATAACATAATCAATGTTTAAACAAAAATCAGCTTTCTGGTTAAGCATTCTTGCTAAGCTTTTTAAAGCATATTGTTAATGATAAAACAGCTACAAAAGGGGTCTCCTTGTAGTTGTTGGTTTCTGATTTTGGAGAAAGAAAAAAAGAAAATGAAAAGGGGAAAAAAAACTGAAGGCAGGCTTTGTTTACCCGATAAAACATTGGGTTACTGAATACACTTCCATTACATAAAATTACAGCTTCTTAAATTAAAATGAATTGAATCTGATTAATTAAATGCAAGTAAAGAAATTCTTTAGTAATAAATGAGTCCTCTGTTGTTAACGTGACATTGCTTTTCTTCAGGGTTATGACAAAAATATTAGTATTTTTTTCTTTAATCTTTAACTATACTGTATTTTCAAATTTAGAGGAAATTACCTCTCTAGTGACAGAAAGAGAAGACCAAAAAATCTATGAAAGAAAACTATATTTGTATCATATCTGGTGCAACCAGGTTTTGCATGTACACACCTAAGAAAGGAAAGAGGTGAGAACGTAGAAATGAGAGGTGCTGATCTACTAGGAAACCAAGAGAGGTGACTGATACAGTGCACTTGACAAGTCACTTAATGGGAGTACAGTTACGTATGCAATGTTTCAGTGACATGTAATGCTGTACTTTAGCTGAAATATGCAGCACCAGACTGTATGTCCCTGAAAGAGACTCCTTGGGTAGCAACTCTTTCATTCTTCCAGCATTACAGGCAGTTAAGTCACAAAATAGCAATGTTGCTTGGTTATTCGATATTAGTCATTCCAACAAAAAGCTCTTCCAGGATCTAGCTCATGATGGTCTTTACATTTCATCATCATGGTTTGACTTTGCGAATGAAGATTTGGGAAGGGCTTTACCCATGCTTACTACAAGCGCGCTGATGACTAAAAAGGCCAAAGTGAGATAGGGAAATCCAGCTGTAGAAAGCACAGCAAAAGGTCTCCTTGAGTGATATAGGTGGGGTGCGATTCTTTCTTCGTTGTCTTTTCTCCTCGTGACTAGTTCTGCGTGAGTTCTCAAAGGAGTCAATGGCATTATGTACGGTGTGTCGCCAAGTCTGCCGATTGGAGGCCAAGGTGGACCACTGGCGGTAGTCAATATGGCCAAGGCTAAGGTATTGTTTCAGGGAGTCCTTATATCTCTTCTTTTGGGCACTTCTCTCGCGGCTACCGGTGGCAAGTTCACCATAAAACACGATCTTGGGGAGGCAGTGATCCTTCATCCTGGAGACGTGCCCTGCCCAGTGCAGCTGCAATTTCAGCAATGTAGCCTTGATACTGGTGACCCCTGCCTGTTTGAGGACAGTAACATTTGACGCATAGTCAGTCCAATGGATGTCTAGAATTGTACTGAGGCAGCACTGAACAAATAGCTCTTCCAGGATCTAGTTCACAATGGTCTTTACATTTAGAGTGGAAACATCATAAAATTAAGTCATAGTCACTTAACAGGTTTGCCTGTATGACAGAATAAGGTGGAGAGCCTTGCTAGTGATATTGTTTAAGGATGGTTTTGTCAGAATATTAAGTTCCTAACTGCTATAGGATTTGGCATACCAGTGGGCAAGCAAGGTAGTAAGCAAACAGACACGTGGCTCCTGAGGATTCAAGTTTTATCCAGCCTACACTGATGTAGCTGATGGTGCTCTCAAGGAGCAAACTCCAGATGACAGGAATCATACTGGTCTATCTCTGATAGAAGCTGTTTAACAGAAGCCTGCACAAGATGCCAAGTAGACCCCACATTTCATTACCATTTTACTTCTAAAATAGGGATTCATGTTTTCTTCTTATTTCAGTTCAAATTTGCACCCTCACCAGTCTGTTTTTCCATTATTTTTACTCAAGATTAGTTCTCAGATTAAAATCTACATCTATAAATGTTGCCTCCACTGACCACCTGAGACATTCGGAGTAGCAACAGGAGACTAAGTATTTCTAAGTGAATCAGAATTTGGATTGAATTTTTTTTAATTTGGTTGCTGCTAAGACAGACAAGGAGCTTCAAAGATAGCTGTATCTGTTTCAGGTTTTAATACTATTTTTTAAATATTTTTATATTTTAATTTGTTGGAAATTGCATAGAAATTGTCTTTTAGTAGATTTTATGGGGAAAAAATAATGGATTCAAGTCTTTTTTAAAAAACCCTACATTTTCTTAAATGTTCTTTCATTCACAGCAAACCACAAGAGGAACATAAGACTCAATATCATTAATTTAAACTAATATTAAAATTAAAAAAGTTCATGCTAAAATAATGAAACTAGGATAAATAAGAATGGCTGGGAACTAGACTGATGATAACTGATGTATTTTATATCAACATGCATTAGACAAGCAAATCTATTAGTAAACTTAAAGACAAAAATAAAAACCAACCCAAAACACAACAACCTGGTGGGATTTTGGAGGCATATGTTTGTTTGTTTTGTTTTGTTTTGTTTTTCAGAATTCAGGCTATGTGTAGGATCAAACATCCATGAAGACAGTTGATGAACATATCTCTGACAGAAAAGTTTATGGTCCAGGGGAATGCCACATAATCTTAAGGTATCTGACAATCTTAATTTAAAACCATCCCTGATGGGTTACTATTATACTGTGTGCCAAAGACAGCACTTAGAAAACTAAATGAAACTGTTGTGGTACTCTAAGAGCAACTGTTAAGGCATTCAGGGTATCACATTGATGTCAATACTGTGATTTACTGCTAGACAAAGCAGAGAAACAGGTTACAGATAAAAGCACTTCAGATGCTCCTGTGCTACATACAATGCCCTCTCTGAAAAACTAAATGAGAAAAGTGAGAAAAGCTCTATTAAAATATTGGGTTTCAGTTTTGTTATCATTTTAGAAAAAAAAAAACAACCAAACAAACCCAGAACCAAACCAACCAAACAAAAAAACTAAACCAAAGTAAAACAACAAACCCACAATTTAAATTTACCACAAAAATAACATTTTCGGGTGAGATATGGTGCAGTTAGCAAAGCAATTAGAGGAAGCAGTTGAGGAACAGAAACAGAAATACCCACCAGAATTAAGAACAAATTAGTGCTTTCAACAATACCACTGACAAAGAAGTTGAGTATGAGCTGGACAGTGAAAGGAATCCTTCAGTAAGAACAAATCCACTATCACATTAACCTGAAATTGCTTCAGTGAAAGTTTACAAGTAGAAAGTATGGGAAAAGAACTGTGATGATCAGCCCAAGCTCTGTTCTTCAATGAGATAATTATGACACAGGTGGAATGTGTACCACTCTGTTTTTTGCAAAAACATTCTAGAAAAACAAGTTTTAGTGTTAGGCGTACAGCCTGCTAGAACTTACTCTTCAGCTTAATCTTTACAGTAGAAAACCTCCCATTGATGATGAAAGCAGTAAGAACAGCATATACTTTACTTTCTGGTATTTGTAGGATTGAGCTCTTGATTAAAAACATCTAATTATTAGTCAGAGAGATCAACTCTGTTTACTTTAATATAAACAAAAAAGAAAAACAAATAAATCACCATTTACATATAAGAAAATGTTCTTACTAGATGCTGGATTATAAAGAGTAGTAGTCCTGAATGTTTATCCTTAAAAAAAGATGGTTTAATGGCATTAACACATTTGTAAACCTAGCAGCAATTTCATAATGGCTGAAATATTACATGAGGTTTTTCAACTAGAGTGAATCATTCCCTATGTAATTTAAGTTACAATAGACTCAACTTGATGAAGTATGTAATTTGAAATTCTTAAGTTTGTAATTTGAATGATTACTTTGTCTCACTGTAAGCTGCTTAGGCTTTTTCATTTATAAAGCTGAAACATTTGGCTACACAAACATGGCATCAACATAACTTGTCATACAATCCTTTGGTTTTTAATCATCTTCTACTGATAATCTAAATGATGATTAGTCTTGTCTCACTGATTTCTTTACTTTTCTAATGCACATTTGTATTAAACCCTACTACAAATTTTGATTTATTCTTAATTTTTTTAGAAGTAGAACATATTAAAATCCTTTTCAAAAGCAAAAATGATTAGAAAATAACATTTTAAATGTACATGAAATTATGAAAAAGATTTTGGGAATGCCAGATGTTACACTAAGTGCAGAAAAGCACATTTAAAAATCAAGTGAGGTCTAATGCCGTTATCTGGAAGAAAAATTAAATTCTTTGAAAGCTGTAGAAGATTATGATATATACTGTAAAGATTCTTTTTTCTGTTCTGCACTACATATAGATACATATAGTATCATACTATCTCAGCATGTACAGAAATTTTGCATTATTTTCTCATCATTTTCTTATACAGTCATAGGACTTTCTAGAACTAATTCCGGCCTTTTTCTATTGTTTGACATTGTAAGGAGTAACTGGCAAGGTTTTTCAGTGGAACTGCTCATTTGGTAGTAATTAATATCAGAAAATATAACAAAGTGAGGGGCTCTTCAGTCTCAAGCAAATTTTTGTATGCATGCTCACTACTGGTGAGAAGAGAATCAAATCATATGTCAGATGAAGTTTGATGATGATCAGTGTACAGCAGATGTTAGCAAAGAATATCTACGTCTCCCTAAAAATATACTGAAGGTCCAGTACTCTAAACTAGGTCGTTATGCACATGCTGAATATCAGGTTTGCCACAGAAGAGGGTTAAGTAAGTCTTAAGTAGTTTGGCTAGCACACCTTTGTTGGAACACTCATCACATGAATTATATGAAGAAACTCTGCCTAGGCAGAGAGCTGCAAAGCAGTTGATCAGAGGCGCTCAGTTTCTCTGTGGAGTTCTTTAGGAGCAGCGAATCTGGACAAATGGCTTTAAACACTGAAGTTACACTCAGTAAACTCAAGTTGCTCACATTGATAATGAAAGTATTTAAGAGAATAAAAAAAGCATACAGGAGGACAGACACATATTCAGAAAGCAGAGATACATATAAAGAGTGAACACAATACTGACAGTTCAGCACTAGCCCCATAGAAGATTAGTCTCCTTGGATTCTGGGTTCATCTAAGAACCAACATTTCAGCTCATATTTAAGCATTCAGATATCCTATTAAATTATATGTATAGTCACTTCCATGAAGTAATGGCAATCATCACCACAACTGAAAAAAAAAAAACAAAACCAAACAACAAACAACAAACTAAACAAAAATTAAATTAGCCTAAAATTGGTACACTTGCAAAAGTAGATAGAAAAAGTATTTTGCTCTCTCAAATAAACCAAGTTCAAGCATGAAGCTTGACCTGTAAGGAAAAGAATGGAGAAAGCAGGCAATTTTACACTGCAACTCCACAGGATGAAGCAAAGCCAGCAAGCTTTGCACAAGCTTTCAAAGAGTAGGACTCAAGTCAGTACGTTGGTGACAGAAACAGATTTACACAGTCAATGACAGAGAAGATAAGATTACAAGTAAAGCTGGTGAGGAGCTTGTTGTGGTCTTTAGACATTAGAAAGAGAAGGTCTGAGGATTTATTTCAAAGAGGAGGATTCCAGAATAGGCAATGAGACACAACAGTAACAGATGCAGGTATATTGAAGACTGCATGAGCAAGAAATGAAATGAAGGATGAGAAGAAATAGTTTAAAAATGCTCTCAATAAGGAGCATTTCATTTCTGAATAGCTGTCCAGAAAGCAAAGACTTATTTAAGAGACAAGACTTCAAATAAATCAGTGGAAAAACATGCAAGGAGGTCAAACAATGGATTTTTTAAAGACTTTCTTAAAAGTTGCCTGTCTTAAAAATTGTCTGACCTTGACAGTATTTGCATTTTCAAGTTTTTAAAATTTGATAATCCCTCACATTTCTTCCCTCAGAAGTAATTGGACACAGCACATACAGATATGGAGATGCTCAGTAGTGGCTCTGCTCAGTAGTGGCTCTAGCAGGGGGCTCTGTTCTCAGATGGGTTTAAAGTAAACATGCGTTCCCATTTTATCCCTACAAACTAAGCAGTTGGTTGGTGTGAAATTTCAAAAAGAGAGCAGTTTTCATGTCTTTAACTTTCCATACATAAACTTTTTTTGGATTTCCTCATTTTTTTTTCCCCACTGGGAAGTGTGCTGTCTCGAGGGAAGATCACTGCAATGCAGCCATGCTACCTAAGGACAGTTTAAAGAAGGCTCACTTAGGCTGTTTAAGGAACAAAGTAGTTTGCTTATAGTCAAATTGTGAGAAGGTACAATGGAAAGTTATGCATGAAACTCCTTGTACCTGCAACTGTTTTTGTTCCTTGATAAATGAGGCTTGGAAAAACCACCTGTTCATGTGTTAATTGCATGATCAGTGTTCTAAACATATATGCATCAATGCCAACTCTGCTCCCTTGTGGATTTCATGGAGGAGGTCTTGGTCTGGCTGCAGCTCAGGCTTTTACCTCCTTTGGAGCCTGTAACCAAATTACCTAGTTAGGTTAAGGGGATCTAGAACACCCATCAAACCCCCATGAATAGAACTCAAAATTAGATTCAGCAGGAAAGAATGCAGGGAAAGAACATAAATGCCTACATTTGAGGAATGCTGTGGTCTCAAACTTTTCCTAGTGATAAAATAATCATGCGGAGTCTGGTATTCATCATCATTAATGTACTGGCAACACAGACAGTTCTTAAACAGGAATAAACAGTAGTTGCACATCTATTACATACTAAAGAAGTCCAAAATGGCTTTGATGTAAATTGGGATCTGTCCAGGGATATATGACCACAGATGCTTTGATTTGAGGGTTTTGGACAGATGAGTGTGCTATTCCATAGACACATGGCCAGGAGTAACACCGTAAGACTGCCAATTAGACTGTTCTCCAATGGAGTCCTCCCAGGGCAATGACCCTAATCTAACAAAACATGGAAGTGAAGACTTAATTGTAATGTCAACAGAACTACACAAATGCTTAAACATATGCTTAAAAATATGCTTAAGGGTTCTGCTGACCAAGTGTTGTATCAGCTTACTACTACTGTTCTTTAAAAACAGTGGTCAGAATCTCTGGTTAAACCTACCCAGGTACTGAGGTTTTCTGGCTCCTGATCACTCAGATGAAAGCACAGGAAAGCCTGTATGACTAACCATGCAGGAGATTTACTGTATCATCATTCCTAACCATTCCATTCCACTAAGTTCATCATAAAACCCACCTTTTCCAGTTCAGTCACAGACACTTTGCATGTTTAGATAACACCCAGAGTCCTATGAGAGAGTGAGAAAATTCAGATGAATTAAATCTAAATGCATACTAATTCATACTATCCTGTAGAAAGAAAAACCACAAAGACAAAAGAATGTTTTCATAATTTAAATATCTATTCTTCCTGCTACATTTCTTTGCTGTTTATTAAAAAAAAAAAAAAAGGCTATTTAAAAAACCAAAACCTGTCCTCCAGTTTTAGATGTTTTAAAAGAAATTAGAAGTTATTAGGAGGCATGGCTGAAAATAATAGTTTTCTGTCATATATAGTAGTGGAACAATACAAATGCAAGTGACTGGAGTCATAACAAAGACCATATAATGAGACTAGTATGAATGACTAGTACTTGAAATATCATAGGAAGCCAAAATATAAAAGAATGAAAGAAAGATATATGCTGTCATAGAAACCAGTCCTTTAAATTACCAGAGGCCCATTACACCTTTTAGACTATGTGACATCATTGACTATAGAAAACAAAAAATGTAATCTTGCAAACTTAAAAGATGTCTAGAAACAATTCCAAGTGTGACATTTAAATATACCCCTTCACAAGACTTAGTGCCATAGTCAATTATGAGAAGAAATTGAAATGCTTTCAAAATTTCCATCTTCTACTGTTAACAGGAACATACATAGAACATATCTGAGGAATATTACCATGAAAATATTTACACAGTTATTACCAATAACTCACCAGCTTGCAAAATGCCTATGTAGTGTAACAACACGTGGGGGCTAGGAGAGGGGAAAGAAAACATTAGTAGGCATCCCAGGATCACTTTAACAGTCTTCCTAACAGAGGCACTGTTGATTCGGGCAGAAAATTTTAAGGATTCTAAATATCCATACCAGTTTTATTCTGACTGTTGGAACTTTGTAAAGAGAAAAAAAAAAAAATCTTAACACAGAATAAAGTATAAGATCAAAGTGTGAAAATATTAATATATTGTTTATTACTATTACTAAATGCATTTGTTCAACATGTTTTATTTGGTTTCTGCTTAAATTATATTGATGGTAATGAGTACCATATTGTGCAATTCCTTTCCCTGTATCTAAACGTAAGAGCTGCCATGAAGTGGTCTAATCTTATAATCTTTTTTTTTATTTTCTACATGAAAAGTAAAACAGAAAAAAATCCTTTCAATGTGTATATTTTATGCATATAACAGATATAATGGGGATATAAAAAAAAATATTATTTTTTAAGGTGCATCAGGCCAAGATGTTTACAATCCAGCTATATAAAAATAGGATGTATCACAAAAAGAATATTCTCTTAGTCTTGGTATAAACTTTTGTAAAAGAAAACAATTTTCCATAGACAATATACCATCTGTCTCTAAACCATGTGAAAAGAAAAGCTTTTAAAATCCAGGCGCTGCTAATGTGACATGTTGAAACATTAATCACCCCCTAAGGCCAGTATAATTGTAGCTCCATGTTAATTACCTAACAATTAACAGCAGTAATTTCCAAGGGGCAATCAATGAATTAGCTTGTGATTTTCCCACAGATTTCAGTCTCATACTGCCAGCCTGAATGCATTTCAAACTCTGAACTATGGTTCATCAATGACACTTCTGGTATATGAAATAAAAATTCATTTGCACCCTCACTAATTAGGCTCGATTATATCCCTATGTGTATTACAAACTCTATTCACTTGCACAAAATCTCTGCCACAGGCATTTTTCTCCATTTAAAAATTCGTTTTCTATTAAATTAGAAGGTCACCTAGCAGGAAAATGTACTAATCAAGTTTTTATCAGTAATGAATTAAAAGGTTTTAATAAGCAAGTTTAATTAAGTTATCCTAACAAGTGATAATGGCTATCTCCAAGCTATCTGAATGTTTATGCAAGTATATGTGTTTATGTATCCATAAACCTGAAAAAAATACTGTATGTATGTACAATAGAAATTAAAATATTCTCTGAAAATGTTTCCATGTTTCTTTTTCTCTACATTACACATATTCTCTACATTTTTATTACATTTCTTTAAACAAAACTTTATCTAATCTAGGGTTTGCCTCTGCTAGTTTTTTTAAGAATCATGTGACTGGGTCACATAATCCTGTGGTAGACTCAACCACATCTTGGTTGAGTAGAATATTATCACCTCCTACTGTCCAGACATAAACCTGCTTTTGGTATGAGTGAGTGAGTGTTAATCTGCTGATTATTAAATAGATCAAATAGATCAAATTGTCATCTGCTTAATTTGCTATTGGCATATTAAGTTTTATTCTTTAAAGATTAAAATATTAAGCACTTGGTTTACATCAAGTAGTATTTTGATTTCCTTTTAATTTTGTTTATGTTTTGTGAGAACGAAGAAGGGAAAATTTTGCAGCTAATCTGTTCAAGAAGCCAGAGTGGAAGGAATGAATACATTACACTTCCCCTCATTAGACTTAATCAAAATTCCAGTAGCATCACTTTTGTTTGTGCAGGGAACAAAAATGTGAATTCAATGTGCTAAATTTGCATCTTTCATTTCAGGAAAGATAGTTCCAATATTGCAAATGCATTTTATGCTTTGACCTATATTCCATGGGAGACAATGCACTCAGGTACAAAGGACTACCTCATTTTCTCTCCCAATTATCTTCCCTTTCCCAGCCCTTCTGAAAATGAGGGTTCACTAGGCCAAAGAGAAAACACTCACTCTTTCTCTTTCCCTTTCCCTCCCCTCCCCAGACATATCTTTGCTCAAAGGGGTGAGAAGAGCCCTCCTTCAGCTAAACCTGGTCAGCAGGTTCACTGCAGTTAAAATTTTTTCAGAAGTGAAATTCTTCTATATTTAAATCAACTGAAAAAAAAAAGTGAGTATACCTGTCAAGAGCTTTTGTGAGTAGATCACAGTTTTCACCCATGTTGCTGCCATATATGTGGGAATCATTTTCACTAGGGGAGGGGAGGCTCCTTTCATGTCTGCTGTGAAGAGCCAGGCTAGGAAAATTCTGAACTCCATTAACTCCTGCTCTCCATTTGCGAGGGAGAAACTCACTACTGGGGACCACCAAGACTTGATTGCTTTTCTCCTCTGGATGAGGGTGTGAAACCCTTTGGTCAGAATCCTGGATTGTGCTTAAGAGACCTGTGAAGAGGAGTTAGATCAGCGTGTGTGCGTGGAGCTCAGGCAACAAGAGCACCACGGCAGCCAGAAGGCCACAGGAACATACCTATTTGTGCAGAGCTGCCCTGCAGTAAAACAAGGGTTTTGCAGACATCTCTGCAAGAAAGATTCCTTCTGAGGCTGACCATTTTCCAGCTTCCCACTAAGACTACTTCCACCTCCCTTTCAACAGAATGCTGTTGGGATAGTAGATAATATTTCAACCTGCAAGTCTTGACTAAAATAGACCATAGAGGTTTATCTTCCTCTCAGAAGCATCCTGTAAAAAAGCGACCTGCTCTTACAGAAGAGGTGAAATTGTGACTGAAGAAACTCTCCTATATAAACAATCCTACTTTGCGCAGCATGGCAGAAGCAGTCCTAATGGATATTTTTCTAATATTCTTTTCTAAAAAAAACCAAACCAAAACAAACAATAAAAACAAAACAAAAAAACAACAGTGAAGATTCCACAAACTTCCTCAGCAATCTATTCTAGTGCTTAGTTATTACATACATTAGAAAGGTTATCAAATTGTCTGTTCTTTGTAGAACACCCTAGCTACTTACATATTGCCTCCTTCACTGACAGATACTTCAAATCTTCTTTTCTCAGTTTGCCCACATGATTTCCTGAAAAAACAGTTGAGAAAACGTTTCTGATCTCCTTCTCATTTTTCCTGGAAATATGTACTTGAATATGATACTCAGGTTTCATATATAAATAGCTATTTTCCCGCTGTCACATTTGTAAGCATATGTTTCCAAATTGAAAGTCCAGGTGTCTTAGCAGTGTAAAAGATAAGACACATAATAAGAAATTACAATGTATTATTTTTAAAATGCAATATTTAAGCCCATCCCTTGACTTCCTTGTGTGTGTGTTTGTGTGAGTACTCATCTACTCAAGGCTGAGAATACAAAAAAAAAAAAATCTGTTAATTACCTTCCCACGATATATGCCATAAAACCTTAGGCTGTATCTGAATTTGCCTTTGGTAATAGTGGTCATGTTTGAGCTCAGATTGCCCGGCTAAGTGATGAAGCCAATTGCATCCATATTGCCAACAAAATCTAAGTTTTCTTTTTGGAGGGAGATTTCTCCAAAGGAACACACGTCAACGGGCAGCCTGGGACCACTCACCAGTTAACCTAAGTATATGGAAATTGGTCACCTTCTTTCATTTTATCATTCCTTAGTAAACAGGTAAGATTTTGTTCCTTATGTTGAAGAAAAAAAAAAATCAACTAATCATACAAGATTTGTTTTATCATCTAGTCTTAGCAGATGATAAAGCAACTAGTAATCCACAGCAGCTACCAAGAATAAGCTACCTAGGGCTATGAACAAATCAGTTTTAGATGGCCCAGACTACAGGCTTCTAATATTTCCCTTTAGAAACTACTCTTCACTATAAAAGATCACCTTAATATACTTGTAATTTTGCCTTGCTTTAGTTTCATCGTCCTCCGTTTAGCATGTGAAAAAACAGTTGAGTTATCATACCTCAAATTCACAGATGTAAGTTCAAGCTATTCTCCAGACACGCTGAGGCTGTAGTTCTTCAGCCCCAGATTTAAACCAGTATCTGGTCATCCTGTCAAAGAAATCAAAGGAAGTATGATAGAATAATGGTTTAACCTCTGCTTTGTTTACTGTTCATCTTAAAAAAATAGTTATCTCTAAGTCACACATGACCACTGAATTATCTAGCACATTTAGGTGACTCCCAAAACAAAGGAATCAAAAAAACTGAAACAGATTAAACAGTTATAATAATAATTAAACAATATACTTACAAATGCTATGAAGAGATAGAATGAATATCACTTCTCTATCACATTCTGCAGGAAAGTTACTAAACAGTTTTTTTCTATGATTAGTTATAAAACAAATTCCATTTCCCATAACATCACAATACAAAGCATTTCTATTTGCACAGTTTATTCCATAGCCCCACATCTAGGTGAGGCTTTAAAGGTAAGAACAGTGCCAGAGCCAGCAGACAGAATGTTCTAGCCTCTCTTCCAGGTTTACAGGACTTACAGGTTGATTTTCTTTCCAGTAGGAAACATGGGCACATAGCAGAGAAAGGTAAGATAGCAGAGACAGCTTCCACACTCAGTACAGAAAAAATGGGGGCTGTGGAGAAAGACTCTTTTGGGTGCAGTTTACTGGCAAAAACTGAAACTGGAGGACGAGTAGGGGATCTGAGAATGATGCTAGCAGGGACTCAAGCTGAAAGAGTGGTAGCTTAGGAGGAAACCTCTTAATTAACAGAAGATAAAAAACTGTTTATGCCTGCTGAGCATACACAGTTTGCACTGTGATGACTAAACTCGGTATTTCCCTATCTGAGAAGCACTCTTCAAGGCAGAAAAGAGGGGCATGGGGAAAGAAAGAGGCCCAAGAGCAGCAAACATAATACTGTTTATGATGTCTGAAAGTGTTGTTAGGAAGGAAAGAGATACAAATAGCACTGCATCGAAGAGCAGTGGGCAACAAAGTTGAGAAACAGCACTGTTGGTATTTTTTCTGCATAACTTAATTGATTTATATTAATAAAAAAAGAAAGCAGATTAAGAAAGTGCCTTACCCCCAGTAAAAATCATCATCTCAATAATAATAATACAGGCATATCAATGATGAAGAGATAACAATAGAATATGCCTTAGAGTTTAGAAAAGGAATGATTTCAGTAAGTTCAGAAAAACATCAAAACATTCAGAGATTTAACCAAAATTCAGCCCATTTAATCCTTCTTACAGAAAAGAGAAATGATGACAAGTAGTAAGGAGCTGACAAACAGAGCTATTGATTTTCACTTAATTATTTCTGGAAAACATTTGATGTTTTTCTTGACTATTTCCAAGTTTGATTCAAGACAATAATTTACCATTTCTGCCTTTAACCACATCTTTATTAGTCACAGCTATGAGACAAAATCATTACTTTCATGTATTTGCCCCAGTCAAAACATTGACTAAACAATAAGGAAAACTTGGAGGGAGCAAAGAAAATAAAACCAAAATTCCTTTATGAATTTCACACACCACTTAATTCCATAAACTGAAAGACTAATATCTGTCTCTTTCTCATTTGAAACCAATGGAAGAAATAAAAAAAAAAGCTTTTAGACATCAAAAGATTTCTCCTTTCTGCTCCCTTAGAAACATTTTTCAGGTCATCAAAGAATATTTAGCACTCAATGATTTCTCAGTGAAAAAGTCAATTCTTCATAAAGGAACTCTTGCTTTCTATCCCTTTGCTTACCTAGGTGAAAGAAGAAATGGAGGAAAATCGGAACTTAGAGAATAAAAAACTCTATGTAAACTCCAACAGATAAGCATGTTGTGTACTTACTGCACGTGAAGAGTGTACACTGTGTGGAGAAAACAATAAGAAAATATTTTTTTTTTTCCTTAACCTCTTATCACCATTTGTAATTACATTCCATTTCAATGACTCCAAAAATTAATACTATTTCTGGAACAATATCTATTACCAACATAAGGCTTTGTATAGAATCATAGAATGGTTAGGGTTGGAAAGGAACTTAAGATCATCTATTTCCAACCCCCCTGCCGTGGGCAGGGACACCTCGCTCTAAACCATATCACCCAAGGCTCTGTCCAACCAGGCCTTGAATACTGCCAGGGATGGAGCATTCACAAATTCCCTGGGCAACCCATTCCAGTGCCTCACCACCCTAACAGGAAAGAATTTCCTCCTTATATCCAATCTAAACTTCCCCTGTTTAAGTTTTAACCCATTACCCCTTGTCCTGTCACTACAGTCCCTAATGAAGAGTCCCTCCCCTGCATCCTTATAGGCCCCCTTCAGATACTGGAAGGCTGCTATGAGGTCTCCACGCAGCCTTCACTTCTCCAGGCTGAACAGACCCAACTTTTTCAGCCTGTCTTCATATAGGATGTGCTCCAGTCCTGACCATCCTCCTGTCCCTCTTCTGGACTTGCTCCAACAGCTCCATGTCATTCTTATGTTGCGGACAGCAGAACTGTACACAGCACTCCAAGTGAGGTCTCACGAGAGCAGGGTAGATGGGCAGGATCACCTCCCTCAACCTGCTGCTGGTCACACTTCTTTTATGCAGCCCAGCATACAGTTGGCTTTCTGGGCTGTGAGGGCACACTGGATCTGGCTCACGTTCATTTTCTCATCGACCAACACCCACAAGTCCTTCCCCGCAGGGCTGCTCTGAATCTCTTCTCTGCCCAACCTGTAGCTGTGCCTGGGATTGCTCCGACCCAGGTGTAGGACCTTGCACTTGGCTTGGTTAAACTTCATGAGGTTGGCATCAGTACACCTCACAAGCGTGTCAAGGTCCCTCTGGATGGCACTCTTTCCCTCCAGCTTATCAACTGAACCACACAGCTTGGTGTCATCAGCAAACTTGCTGAGGGTGTGCTCAATCCCACTGCCTATGTCACTGACAAAGATGTTGAACAAGACCGGTCTCAACACCAATCCCTGAGGGACACCACTCGTTACTGGTCTCCAGCTGGATATTGAGCCATTGACCACAACTCTTTGTATGCGGCCATCCAACCAGTTCTTTGTCCACTGAGTGGTCCACATTTCCAATTGATGTCTTTCGAATTCAGAGACAAGTATGCTGTGCAGGACAGTGTCGAACGTTTCACACAAGTACAGGTAGATGACATCAACTGCTCATTATTTCAGTCTGAATTTTTAGGTCTTTTTCCCAGTTGTGGAAGACCTATGTTCTAATCTTCGCTTTATATCTAGTAAAGGAAAGTCTTGTATATTTTAAGGTGCACCTTCATTCCCTCAGCCATTCTTGGTTCTTCCACTTTCCTGAAACAAGTACATTGCAGGTTTGGGTGCATGTAGATAAACATGTACATGTAAATACATGTATTTATGTGCGTGTCATCTCTAGAATGAAGGATCACCGCCTCCCCAAGATCGTGTTTTACGGTGAACTTGCCACCGGTAGCCGCAAGAGAGGTGCCCCAAAGAAGAGATATAAGGACTCCCTGAAACAACACCTTAGCCTTGGCCATATTGACTACCACCAGTGGTCCACCTTGGCCTCCAATCGGCAGACTTGGAGGCACACCATACATAATGCCACTGACTCCTTTGAGAGCTCACGAAGAACTAGTCTCAAGGAGAAAAGACAACGCAGGAAGAATAGCGCCCCACCTGTTCCACCCAAGGAGACCTTCTGATGTGCTTTTTGTAGCCGGATTTGCCTGTCCCACATTGGCCTTCTTAGTCATCAGTGCGCTTGTAGTAAGCGTGAGTAAAGCCCTTCCCAAATCTTCATTTGCGAAGTCAAGCCATGATGATGATGATGATGTGCGTGTATATATATGTATACACGCACATAAATACACACATGAATATGTAAAACATATATATATGTTCCAGTTCCACTAAAAAGCAAATGCAATTAAAAGTTTTCTAGAAAAAAACCCACAAACAAATTTTAAAAAAAAAGTGATATAATTTAGGTGGAAACATCGCTCAGAACTCTGGTAAAATTATAGATCTACAGGAGAGTGGCAGGTAGTGAGTACCTATGATGGAGGAAAGAAAAACCAACATTTAATAAAAAGAAAAGACAGTTCAAAAAGAAATCCAAAAGGCTCAAACCCACAACAAGTTTAATAAAATTTCATCATTGTCAAATGGCCAGAAGGAACTTTAGCCAGGTAAGTTAAAGCACCTTCTCAAGTTATTGAAGCCATCCTGCACCAAATAAAGTGTCATCTCTCAAGCAGTGACTGATCTTTATCCCTTTAAATTCCTCCTTAAAACCTATTTTTTGCCTCTCTCCCTACAAATCACCACCATCTGGAAGTGGTTATCCTGGTGATGACCTGTAAGTACTTAGGTCACTGTAAATAACTTACTTGTGCACCTGTAGTTACTGTTATTGCATCTTTCTCCTCTTCATATTCATCACTCCAGGTTCAGCAAAGACCCAGACCATTAGGTATATGGGAGCTGGATATCTGTGTGATTTTCTGTCTTCACAGTACAATAAAGCAGCAATGCTTTTGTGGAGTTATAGGTGTTATCTGAATATACTTGTAAAATGCAATGCATATCCAGCTTGGCAGACATCAAATAGCCTGGTATATCTGCTATGAAAACAAAGGGAAAAGATGTAGGTCTGTATAAACAGGCATTCATATGCATTCCTGGCGAACTGAAGAGATATGCTACGAAGAGTCATTGTTGTCACCTGAACTTCTGCTGGTTTTGGACCAGTGGTTACAGAGCTCCAGCATTCCCCAAGCATATTACTCCTTCATCAGAGAAAAAAAAAAATGAAAAATTGTTTGTTCATCTGTTTGAAGCTCTGCACTCCTCTTAAATCTGTCCTCTGACTTCTTCCAGATCTTACTATTAAATCCACTTCACCATTCCACACCTTTATCTTTAGATACACATTTTCACACCTGTTATTCATTTTCATATACTATTCTGCTGCTTCACAGCTAACATAAGCTGCACATTCTCATTCATGTATTTAGTGATCATGTAAACACCTGCTATAGGTTCCTGAAGTCCACTCCAATGGCGACTTTTGGCTCACAGTCTCCCAGCAGTGTTCCCCCTCACTTTTTAAGATCTCCGTTATTGTTACAAATCCAGTCTTTCTTTTAAAATTTATATTCCCACTGCCTTCTCTATCACTGTGCATTTCTGTTACTGACACATCACAAACTGCTGGCTACTGCAGTAAATGTAGATGATGGCTTGCCTGTAAATTAGATTTGTGTGTGTAAAACCCATGCTTGTTTACATATTGGAATGATGCCAAATACCCGCTCAGATGAAACAAAATATTTATGAATTGGATAAACTGGAAACTTACATCTTTATAAGGTGTTCAGAGTGGATCCAGGTATAATTTCCCTTGCCCTGCCCTGCTTTTAATGAAAAATTTTCTTGTTAAGGAGTATTAGAAATATTGTGTTTGTAAAAGACACAACATTTTAATTTATACTTGGTAATATTAAAGCAAAGCTTTAAAACAATCCTTTATGAAACAAGTGATCTTAACTATTGCAATTCACATGAATTTAATTACACCAATTTTTAAAAGTAATTTAAATATTGCTTTAAGAGAAGTTGGGTTTTTGCTACCATAATAAAATAACTTGTTTTATACAAGATACAGAAGAACATAATTTGATCATTTCTTCTGTTAGCCTTTGTTACATAGATTTTTACATAATCATTACTCATAATGTTCTGACAGATAATGCTATTACTAGCATTGCCATCTTTGCTATTATTATAAAAAATCATCTGGCTTTGTGAAAATTTTAATTTATTAAAATGTAATAAAAGCACATCTAACATGAACCATAATTTATGAAAATTTTAGATGTGCTGCTTGACATTCATGTCATCAGGCTTCAAAAGTTTCACATCTGAAATGTGAAATTACACAGATTTATAAAAATCCTTTTTCAGCATGTTAACTGGCACTATCTTCTCTAAAATGTATATGTTTCGCTTTAAAGAGACAGGCACATGTAATTTTAATGTCAGCACCAACATCACCAAAAAGTGCCCTGGCAATCAGTGGAAAGGTTTAATAGGTTTCCTGTCTTGTTCTTAATTTGCTGAAATTACAAAATCAATACTTTCAGTTGTAGCTGCAGCTACCCGTTTTACTGCTTTAAGATAAAGTCTACAATAAAGTAACCTTCACTTTCAATTTGCAGCACAGAACATCAGGGTGTTCTTGGCCACTAACTAGTCTTTCTTTTCTCAGCCAGTATGAGACATTCTAGATGTGTGATGTTGCCCTTCAAAGGGGGAAGATACATTTTGTATTAAGCATAGCTCTTATCAATGACTAGTTTTGTTTATTTTTAACATCTCATTCTACTCTCTTTTAAAGTCACCTTTGTATGGGTTATTCATTATTTCCCCATTTCTCTGTGTTGCACTTTGATTTATACTACACAACCAAGTGATGGCTGTTGAAATGTCCTAATCTCTTTTACCTTCATCAGTCTCCCTTTATTACAAAGGAGCATATTTTTCTGTTGTGGTTAAAAAAGGAAATTCTCCATAGCTAGTCACATTTTTAATAGCGAAGATGACTGTGGATATTAAAAGGCTCTGAAAGTACGAAAGAAAGAAAAACAAGATCAACTCATCCAAGTCAATCTGTTGTATACCACAAGAAGTAAAAACAATAAATAGACACCATTACATGAGCTGTTCTGCTATGCCTCCCATCTCTTTTAACTACAGAGGTGAAGAAAAGCATATTCTTATACTTGCACAGTAACATCTAGTCTTCCAACTCAAGTCCAATCTTTCAAATGCATCTTTTACACTCAAAAATTAAAGTGGTAAGATAAAGCTTTGATCACTGTTTCCTAACCAATTAAAATGTTTTTAGGTTTTGGATCTTTTTTGTTTCTATTTTTCTATGATAATCCTCTTCTTGAAATAATTTTAGTGTATAAGCCCTCTTCATCAGATAGCTGAGCAATATTATGGAGCTCTTAGCACTGGAGAAGGGCCTTGGCTTGCATGGTCCCCTTCTAGTAAAGCAATAAAAACACTGTTAAGCTGCCTCTCTCAAAAGTTCTTCCACTGATGCAAAATGTATTCACACGAAGGAAATAGAGTTCTCAACACCTGCTACCCCAAATGTTAATGAATATGCACACAGATGTATACACACACGTGCAAGTAATACTTCTTCCTTCTCAGCCATAGCAATTTCAAGTTGGAAATTTTGCTCATAAGCAGCACGTAATGGAGTTAGGGTACTGTAAACAGAGAGCACAGGTGATCAGGAACAGAATACACTTAATCACACCCAGAAAACAGAGCCTCCAAATGCCAAAATTACCTTGCTTTATGCTCTGCATCTTTTAAATAGCTGTTCAAGGTAAAAGCATGCTATTTATCTTGTGATGTCCTCTCTATAAATAAAATTCAGACTAGATCTAGAAACAACATTCCACAAAAAGAAACAAAAGCATTTGTCTCTAAACAAGTCAAGAGCAATGCCAAATGATTCAATGAAGATTGCTTGTGTCACTTATGTTTGTTTTGATTGGTCCTCCAATGTTTACAGCACTCAACTCAGCAGGCTCAGAACCCCAAATCTATATTTAATTTAAAACATTGCACCATCACTCAAATCTTTCAGCAGCCTCACTACAGTCTAAAGAACAAGGGCAGAGGGACTTGTTTACAACAGAGCACCTTTTACATACTCCAAGACATCACAAAATAGTTTTCAATATATTAGAATAAAACAATGAAAGTTTTAAATGTAACCATGAAACAAAGCATTTACCACTACTTGTAGAATTTTTGCTTATATTACCTGTCATTTTTCAGATATTCTCAGCACCAGTTCATATTGCAAGACAAGACAAAATATTCTAAAAGCAACTTTAAACTCTGCAAAATAAGATCAGCAGCTTTAATTTTTATCAAAACCAATATGCTGATCAGCAAAAGTAATGTAATAAAGACAACCATCACTACAACACTGAAAGTGCTGTACAAATCCACACCAGTTTAGGGAGTTAAATGACATAAATACATTTATTTCATTTCAAAGTACATACATACACAGACACGTAGATTGGAGGGCCCAATCCTGTAAAATGCAGAAATCAAGGTTTTCCAAAAAATAAGCAACTGAAGGGAAAAGACAAGTTCCCGTTTAAGAATACACAGGTATTCTTAAAATATGTATGGCTTGTCAAAGAGAATGAGCCATCAGTTTCCATTAACTTCAGTCAGGGTAGAATCGACTTGCTATTTTGCAAAAGCAGGCCTGATGCAAATTGTGAGTTACCAATGTCATAATGCACAGTGTCAAACAGCAGAAAACCTTCTCACTGGAACCACAATGGTAGCATGCATGAGTGTAACATTATCACAGTGGTTTTCAGTCCTTGTCAGGCTGCTGGTGTGAAAGTCTAACTAAATTTAAAGGTCTCTCTAGGGAAAGGAATAGGGTTGGGGTCTTTTTGCCAACCAAATTTTTGCCAACCAAATTTTCCCAATGTGTCGTGAGATTCACAAGGAAACCTGCTTCGTCCTTTGAAAATCTAGGCAGTTTAGTTCATTTCACCCTATCTTATCATTGTTCTGTCTGCAACAGCACAGTCCCCTCAGCAGCAGCAGCACCCAGCCCAGACTTGATTTCCCTGCTCTGGCTGTGGCCCCCCACAGATATCAACTTCAATCAAACCCATAAGAAATTTAGGCTGCAGATAATACTCACTGTGAAGTATGTTCCCTCCTCAATGCCTTGGTCAGCCTTTACAGGACCCTGGACATGTGCGTGTTGACATGGAGGAGCTGATTCTGGCCCTGTACCAGCACCTACGTGCTGTGTCATGGCCACATGTAGTTAAAGAACAAGCCCAGCTCTTCTCTAAGCTAGGAGCAGAATAAGGCCCCATTTGCAGCACTGAGGGAGGTCCCCATGCCCTCAGACATTAAGAGAAAGCTGTGTTTTGGGAGGGGGTATCTACAGGTTTCAGCACTAGGCAGTCTCCAGCATTCAGGAAAACACAGAGAGGGAAGGAGAGCCTACTGAAATTAGCTTTGGCCCTGGAAAAAGGAGAGAGTCTTGTACTACTTTCCTCCCCTTACCAGAAACATTTGTTCGGCGTCTGCGTTTCTTTCAACCCTGTTGTGCTTCTCAGCAGCCAGGGTAATTTGACCCAGAGGATTTTGGCTATCTAAGCTATACTTAATCATTTGGCCCCATTACATCACTACAGAACAGTTCAAAATAGAGGGCTCCTTTTAATAGATTTCTTGTTTCAGCTAACAAAAATTATCCAAACTTCATTTTTAGCTGAGCTTATTAAAGCAGGACTGTGTTTAAGTTATAGTAATTGTCAATAAAGTCTTTTATAGTAGCTTTAACTCAGCATATTTTAGATCTTGCCAATTTGAGACAGTTTCCATAAAAAGAACAGCAATGTTACCGTGATAATTCAAAAATGGGAAAAAAAAATTATTTAGCATAAAAGGAATTATTTAGCATAGTAAAAGGAAGTATAACTAGGAGTAATGGGAGGAAATTAATAAAGGGAATATATCAGTAGGGGAAAAAGAAAAACCTGACTGTAAGTCAGTGAGTTTACCAATATGTAAATCTCCAGAGACAAAAAGTGCCCCACTGCTGAACAATTTTGAAATAACTGGCCAAAACATTACCAAATAAATATATAGGCTGGAAACAATTTTGCACCAGTACAGACAGAAGACTAGGTTACTGTTCTGTCCTCTACTTCTGAATTTTGTGAAAGTGAACAAGTAAATTGGTATTTCTGATTGACAAATCTAGTGAAATTCAGAATCCCGGCTGCTGAGATGCAATTGCACAGTTTTTATCTTTGCTAGCACTAAAAGAGACCAAAAAAAAAAAAAAAACCCACCAAAAAACAAAACAACAAAAAACAAACAAAAACAAAATGTCAAACAAGGATAAAAAAGCAAAGTAACTTTTTTTTTCTTTTTTAAGTTGACATTTATTTTGCTGGTCTGAGTGGTTGGTTATATTTGATAGTTTAGTTATCTAGCAACAATTTGTTCCTTTACTGACATTAAGACAATAAAAATTATGTGCACTAAAAGAATGCTGCTTAACAACTTAAAGATTTATTTATTTTAGCAAACATTTTTAACTACGAAATAAAACAGAAAAGCCAAAATGCTCCTATATATATAACTCAGAGTCATATCAAATGCAATCACTTCAGAAAGTTCAGAATCAAAACTAACATCTTTCTGAAAACTGCTTTGCGGGACACTACCAAATGCATTATGTTTATTTAACAGAATTTAATTGAGACAACACTAATGTATTTGTGGGTTTTAAATAACATTAAGTAGCTTTTTTTTAACATGCACACAACTTTTCAAGCTAACAGCAAGTTTTTTGCATACATGAAGCAAGGTATACCATACCTTTTAGACAGCGATAGCTGTAAAAAAATGTATTAGACTGTTCTGATAGTCTAATACTTTTAGACTATCTGAAAGTATAGTAGGTCTTTCTGGAGAGCACAAAATTTTTGAGCTATTCAAAGACTGCATTGATAAAGCAGGTAACTTATGTAGTCCTTTGAAAAAATTAATTGAAAATGCAAAATAAAAAAACTCTAAATGGTTTCTGTTATGACTATCACACGTTTTGAAATAAAGAAATACAATAATCAGCAGACTTGGGCTTGTATCATTACATGTGAAAACATTGCAACAATTTTTTTAAAACATTGCTATAATTTTTAACTTGTTTGTACCTCATTCAGAATTTAAAATAGATCTTTTTTTCTTTAGTTATTAAGTCTTATCTTAACCCACAGATTTACAATACCACACCATATATCCTTGCATCAAATTATTCTTTGAGTGCATCTGCTGACACATAGTTGATTTCAGTCTGATCTACAATGAAAACAGGGATTACAACAGCAATATTGGCAGACTTGGACCAAAAAAATGTTAACCTGCACAGCTGTAATTTTCTAGAATTAAACATGTTTCAGTTTACTTTTGATGTTGTTTTGGTTTGTCATGAGCATATTACAGGTCTGGTGGCGGTTGAATATGCTTTTTATTGTTATTATTATGCAATTTCAATTGCTTATACTAAACCCTGTGTTCACCATATATTTGCACTGATATGTCTTCAATTTTTAAGAAACTGTATTTCTAGTTACAGCAGAGAAATTAAAAAACAAATGCTTACAGAGCTCATCTATAAACCAGAAATACTTATACAAATATCGATGTTATTATTTAGTAGTTTTAAATAGCATCATTTACCATGTAAAATTATGTTTTATAGTGTGATTAATATTGCTAAAAGATTAATGCATTGATTGATATTTGAGTTTTCAGGATTCTGATTTTTTTCATTAAAAGTATGTTGCACATCAGTTCTCTTCAAACATGTAAAATTAGGAAATGGATTTTTAGATCTTCCTGGGTGTTATTTCATTTAATATAGAACATCAAAGTACTCTAAGCTTTGCATGTAAACATACAGCTAAAATAAACAAGTTACAAAGGTTGGGGGGGGGGGGAGAAAAATCAATCCAACTTTAAATAAGCTCATGTGGTTTGAGATCAGTGTATTTTTTGCTAGGCATGAAATGGAACGGTTTCTTAACCCAGCCATCCCTAGCAATGTTGCCAACTTTCAGGCTACAAAGAAACTTGAGTAACTAAAAAAACTCCGGTCATATTGCAACAAGAAGCTTGAGACTGATTCATAAAAATATTTAAATCATTATCATTTTGCATTTAAAATCTAATTCAGATATGTTTAAGAAGTTCAGAAAAAATAACTTCATAAAAAAATATTGAGGTTTAAATTAAGCACTCGTCAGAAACAATTCAGAACAATGTTTTTACATAATGATGTGACTCACCATTTAATATATCAATAGATTCACTTGTGTAAAAATTGCGGAGAGTGAAGTCAAAGGTACACTTGAAACATAGACACTCTTCTGTGTCTAGGTGCCATGATATGCTAACAAGAACAGTGTGTTTGTACACCTTTGTATAAATTTCAATATCCATTCACCACTTCTGCCTACAGGTAACCAGTATGTGTGGAGATAATGTGTATTCTTATATGGATTGTGCTATTGTCATCACAATGCCTAATTCAATAAGATACAAAAACATTTGAAGAAAGAATTAACTTCTTGAAGAACCTGCTTCCTAAAAAAAGTCAGTGTGTGTACTCCATTATGACATGCTTTAAATTCAGTACTTTATAACTTCACTTATATTCACCCAATAAACAAACAGTGCAATGTGACTCTAGATGCTGATCTTTTTTATATTTGATTTTTTTCTACTGTTTGAAATATCACACCTTCAAAACTGAGGTAACTTGTAACAACCACACCTTAAAATTAGGCAAACAAATATTAGCTAATATTATACACATTTAATTTTAAATATCTAACTATCTATCTGGAGCTAAAAATTGTATTTTTAAAATACCTAATTTTAATAATACAATTTAACTATAATAAAGTAATTGCAGAAATTAAGTGTTCCATAAAGAATCTTTCCCTCAGAATTTACGAAACATCCAGTATTGTAATATTTCTCCAACTTTCTTTCAGTTAATTTTCTTATTTTGGTTCTGTTCACTTCCCTTTGCTTTTTTATTTCCTGCACTCTATTTTATCACAAGTACTTTATAAAGATCAGATATATAAGCCATGTATTCTAATTCTCTTAATTTCTAATGTAGGTACTTGGGAAAAATCATATTATCACAAGTAATGTCCTTCTTTACACTTCAGCAAAACCAAAAAGCTGTCTCAATAAGGTACTGTTTCAGTACCTAACCCCTACCTAAGAAGGTAGATAAGGGGATATTTTACAAGACAGTGTTGTCACTCCATGACACATCAGCTACTGGGAATAGTGAAACAGTAAGGCTAGAAAGCAAAGTGTTAAGACTTTATCTCTTTTCTCTTATTTGAGATCTACTACTTATTAGAATTGTTTGATAACAAAGACTAAGTTTTACCCAAGAAAATAAAAGGCGTCACAAATGTCTGCACTCAGCTGCAGTAGCTCTGTGCTGTGCAAAACAAGAATGAACTCCGAATCTTATTTACTTGGTTTATGGCTATTTAGTACCTTATCTGTAGATATAAGACAATTTTTCCATTTGATTATGGTTTGTTTTTTGTTGTTTTGTTTTTTTTCTCACATGTAAGTAAAGTCTTTATTAACAATGCAGAATATTGAGACTGAGCTTTTACCTTTTCTGCAGTACTATAAGATTCAGAAGGCAAACTGCATGCTCATTCTGACAAGGCAATATAATAGGGATGGAGGGGAGAAGCAATTTGGAGTCTATAGGAAGTTTACCATAAAATTTACATGTTCCATAAAATATAAGTAGCCACCATTTTGCTGTAATCCCAGAGCAGCAACGAAATGGTGGTACAGAAGAAAACTGCCCTATCAGACACATTTCATCATTGCTTCTATCCATCACTACCTTCTTTCGCTAGCATGATTATCATTTACCTTTCTACTTCTTACAAGCAACACCCTAATTTTAGATTAAAAATCGATATTGTAGTAAATAGTTAAAGTGTAATTATCAAACTAAGACTGCAGACTACAGCAAGTCTTCCCTCCCCACACCACCTTCAAACTGCAAAAAAAGTACAGTATAATGTTTCTATCACACAGTGATGAACACATCTCTTGGAAGTGCTACTGTATGAAAGCTGTATCCTAGAGGTAGAACACATGCTATGGAATATGGCTGCTGCATTGGTCAGTATGGCATTCTAATTATTATATTATGAAATATATGTAACACTCCAAGGACCAAAATGGCTTAAATTAATTGTTTTTTTATTGTAATGTACAGTGTTGCATTTTGTGAAATGTTTTATGTTTAAGTGAACATACATATTAGCATGCTCAGTTTTGAAGTGTATGTTAAAGCATTGCTAAGCAATGCTATCCTTTTTTCATTAATGCATGCTTCTCAGAAGGTGTAGAAAGGAGTGCCTACTGGTACACCAAGAGAGAAGAAGTATTCATAGATTAGTGCTGGTATATTCTGTGATACTGTGCTGTACATACCAAAAGAATTTGTAAAGTTTATCCTGTAATCTCTATAGAAGAATATGTGCCATAAGCTTTATTAACTAACTCTTAAATTTATAAATTTGTAATAAACCAGAAAAGCAATTACTGTGACATATTTTCTAATATTATGTTTGATGTTTGCTATTATAATATGTAATGAAGTTAAAATGGATGACATTTTCAAATACAGTATGTCATAGGAAAAAAATGCTCCTACTTTTCAGATACCAGTTTAATATTCTAGATTACAGTATCATATTTTAACTAATCAATCACATAAAAAGTAGGTAATTTAACTGATAATGGATACCAAATTTAAAGATTTTTTGAAAACTTTTTGAGAACATCCTAAAAGATGTAAAATGTGTTTGTACAAATCCGCAATTATGTACAAGTAAAACAAATGCCCTCTTTCTCTTAAGTACTCCCATTCTTTTCCAATTCAAAGCAAAGAGTATTTAGGTAACACTGCCACCTATTGCTTAAACATGATAGTTACTAAAATCTGGCAGGTTTTTTTGTCACTCGTCGTTGCTGTTTTGACTACTATGCTTTCATTACTGTTAATAACTGAAAGAGACTTTCACATTCAAGGATGCTTAGCAACTAATAAATGTCTGTCTTCAGTACTATGGCTATAATTTTTCAGGAATTAATAGGAACTTAAAAAAAAAATCAATATCTATGTAAGTAAATTCCTTAAAAAATGATTAAAAAAAATCATCATTTTAAATATAAAATCCTTCCAGAAGAGGAACAAAAGTAGATTTTTCAGGTTATAGAATCAGAAATGCTGTAAAATCCAAGTTATTGAATACATAAATAGTGTTTAATGTCATCCAAAATAGCATTATTTTTGCTAACATTCTGCAAGTGGCCAGGCAAATACTCAAGTTATAAACTTACATCTGCAGGTCTTTTAGGAACAAAGATATAAAAACATAGAAATAAGTTAGTATAAGATCAAACCAAATTTTTTCAGTAAATGATTCTGTTTTCAGGACAATCACTAATTCCACATAGGAGCAAGAATCATCAGAATAACCTTTGCAAGCCTGAGGGAAAAAAAATGTTTTCACTTCTTAAGAAAAATAAGAAAAAAAAAGCGAGAAAGAGATATTTGACTATACTAAGTAAAGAAAGTCATGAATCAATCAGGAAGATAACTGTTTTAATGTAAAATAACAGCAGTTATATAAACTTATATACGTACTACCTAGGCTCATTTCCAGTGATACAGAAAGATTACTTATTTGAGAAGAAAATTTATTGTTGAAAGGCTTCTTTTTTATCCTCATACGCAGTCTGTATCTATAAAATAAGTTGACTTGACTTATTCACTATAGGGAAGTACCTATATACTGTATAAAATCCCTTATATTCTCTTATATAATTAGAAGAAAAACTACAAATCCATTGTGCTTGCATCTAAAAATGTTCACCACTATACAGAATGTCGACATTCATCCTATCTTAAAATATCTCATTATGAGTCGAGTTGTATTTCTAAGATTTGTGAAATTGTGAGAAAGAAGGTTGCATTCAAGAAGAGGAAAACTAGAACTATTAAAAAAAAAGAAGAAAAAAGTGTGAGGTTTTTGTGCTTTTTTGTTTTTTCTTAACTAAATGCAGTATTTTAATTTTCAAAGTATTTAAAATATCCAAGGTAGCAGAGAGAATTTTAGGGGGGGGGGGTTATAATAGCATCGGGAATCTATAAGAAGGCTAAATTTCTTATTACTTGGATATGTTTTCTATAAAAGTAAGCACATACTTTCTGAAACAGAACTCAGAAACAACATATAAACAAAAATTATTCCTGCAGTTAGGGACTCCCAATCTTTTTTTCCCACTCATACAGTTTCACCCGATGACATTCTTAACCATTTCCTTGCCTCTAGAATGTTACCTCTCAAAACAGTCAGTTACCACAGCCAAGTAGTGTATAGAGCTAATGTCAGAAAATGAACAACTGAATTCAAACAAACAGCTATACACCTATTTTTATCTTTTCTGGTTTATTTCTTATTTCTACACTCTCAACTCCAACAGCAATACAGGATTCTTGCACTGATATAAACCTGAAAAAAAAACCCAACCCTGAGCTTTTTCTTTTTTACCTCTTAAAAAAAAATGAATATTCAACAACTGGAAATGTTATGTATTAAAGGAAAAATTTGGATGTTTTTCAGATTTCATTAAATGTTAATGTTCCTAAAACAATTTGGCACCAGAATATTCAACCTTAAATTTACTCAACCTAGTACAGTAGAATGAATTATTAATGACCTAATTGGTAAACATTGATTTGTAATGTAATTACTTGTTTAATGCACCATTTTATGTAAATATCAGACCAAGACCTAAAAGTCTGCTACTTTAAATAAATTTTCCTTGATGAAATACACCACTTGTTGCATATACTTACATAAGAAAATATCTGCTTGTTTTTTCCTTTAACTCACTTTCTTTTGGAAACTATAATATGTTCCCTAAACAAATAGTTTGTGACAGCAAAAGTTTGCATGTATGTTTTCCCTGCCTCTTTTGCTACCTAAATTCTGATATACCAAGACACAAATGCTATATAGGAAAAAAAAAAAAAGTTTTAACTTAAGAAATAGGAATGTATTAAATCAAGAGTATGAAACCTAGAAGTGGGAGGGAATACAATGCACTGTTTAAAATCTGAAACATACAAAATACAGTTCACACTTGCATTAAAACAATATTTTCTGTAGATAATCTAAAAATCAGTACAGTTTTGATCTATTCTATATAGGGAGATAAATAGATATGCACACATAACGAAATGCTTCTGAAATGCTAGTGTGCTTTGCCTGTTAACATCTGCGTGCTAAAATATACTGAGTTCAGACAAAGGTACAACTTCATGCAAGGAATACATATAGCATTAGGTGAAAAGCAGTATCTTCCTTGGTTATCTGCTATAGTAGACTGCACACCTCATGTTAGAATGTATGTTAAAATGCAAATATGGTTGTACTTCAATAGTTAGCATCATCGTTACTTTTATATCTTGGCTTTACTAGATCATTGCTTTAAATGAGCATCACAAACCCAGTAGAGCTTTAGTCTTTACATTACATTTTCTTCATAATCATTTTCAATTTTTTCTTTTTATTTTTTTTTTTTGCACGTCATCATTTTAATGTAAATCTTTCTTTTTCTTTTCAATAAAATGAAATGATTAACTAATCCCGCTTTTTGCATGATTAAAGATGACGGATAAGCTTGGGTGGATAAAAATCAAGACTCCTAACAGAATCTGTGCACCTCACATGACAGAATCCTTCCAGCTTGTTCAGTGCTAATGACAGGAAAAATTAGCATGTCTGTGAGTTGCCAAAAAAAAGAATAACAAGATACCTTTGAGGACCTAGTCATATCTCTAAATTTTAAACAGTTGTTTTCCATAATTTTCTGCAATAATCTCTGATGAATTGTTTTGAAACAGGTTAATAGAAAAATCCTTGTTTAGAGCAATAATAGACATTCATTAAATCTATCAGTAACTACTGCTGTGCTCTTTCATCACTACCTTTGTATCAAATGTAACACATTTAGAAAATAAAACACAAGGAATACAAGGATTGCTGAATACAGTACAAATCCGACAAAAACAATGGCATATTTTTATTACACAGTCAGATATGACTCAGTTTTAAAGAACAGGAGAAACCTCGAAACTGCTGATTTTTACCGGTGCCTCTGTTTTTTCAAGAGCCCTATGCAGTATGTGTCCATCCTTTTCTGACTGAGACAAGAAAACTAGAAAGGGGATATTACAATACATCACATACATACTGCCATCGCCTCTAGACATATGACCCAAAATTATGCTGAGAAGTGTCCCTCTGACCTCCTGCTAACTAGCTGCTTGTGATTAATTCAGCATGTCCTTGAAAGTATCTGCTAGAGATCCTTGTTTTCTTAATTTAAGAGTTTCTGAAGCCCACCTATATTTTCACTGAGGGTTTTTTTGTTTATTTACCTTTTTTTTTTTGTCAGAGGTAAGGCATTAATCTGTTAGCTGAGGTCTGCAGTAACAGGAAAGCACCACCTGCCTAAGCATTCTACAAAAAGGACCTTAAATACCACAACATTTCCTGACCTAAGTTTCGTAGACATCTGTAACATGGTAACACTGCATTTCCCTTCTTTGACAGACGAAATTACTATTCTTTGATTTCCGCCTCCCCCCCCTCCCCCCCCCCCGCACCCCTTTTTTCTGATTATGTTCTGGATGGCAAAATTTGGGCCACAAAATGCTAATTTCTAACCTAACACCATGACAGCAATCACAGCCATCACAAGGATGGAATAAAGAGAGCAATCTAACATCCAGGGATATGAATTTCTGATCAGTGGCTGGCAGACTGCCGTGAAAGCTTACAGTAATCCCATTGGACAGCTAGGGTTGATGAAGCCTGGGAACAGGCAGCCACAATGTAGGTAGTTCACAATTGCAAGCATTTGTCCATAATTTAAAGCTATATGAGAAGTGGAGAGTATTCATCTGAACAACAAGCTGTAATTTAACTAGAGTAACATTTACACAGTTTTTAACCCATTAAGTCCACTTCTTCTTTACACTGACATTCCTTCTGTTTAATGCCTGTTGTAAACAAAAATCCTGCACATCAAATGAACATATATGTTTAGCATTTGCAGAGCTCAGAATAATTTGGCAAGATTAACTTTTATTGTGCATTTGGCAGAAAATAAAAGTATTCTTAAATAAGTCCTGACCATGTAAAATCTTACTGAAGCAAGAGGTGCCCCCTGAAGTCAAGGGGCCCAGTCCTGCCACCCCGTCTTGCACAGAGTAAAATCTAATTTATAGACTGATCACGTGATTAAGGTCCTTTTCAAAGCAATAATGCCTCAATCATCCAGTGACATTCCCACCAGAAGAAAACTAGCCCCCGTTGAAGTTGAGAGGCTCTGCAAATCAGGCTCACAGTCTTTGAGCTCTGCCAGACGAAGGGGTTTCTTTATCAGGCTTTTAACTGTAGCCTGAATTGTAAAATGTTGCATTGTGCTCAAAAGCCTCAAAATGCATCTTTCCACAGAACCCAGGTGCATTCCTCCTCCCTCTCCCAAATTCATCCTTCATTAACTGTCATTCTGTTTTGTCACAAAGCCTTTGCTGCATGCATAGTGCTGCTCCCAGGATTTACAAGGCCCAGAGAAGACACTGAAGCTGCACCCAGTGAAGACCTGTCTACCCAGACATGGGAGCACAGTGGCAACTAATGACACATAAAGGTAGGCAGGCGAAACTGCCACTGCTGCACTCAGAAAGCACAGCACAACCACGAGCAAAGATTATCAGAAAAATGATAGAAATGCAAGAGAGACGCACTTGCAAACATTTTCTGATTCCCTGTGGAAGCTGCACAGCAAAAGAGAGAGAGATTCACTTTCACAATAACCCCAGAAGCCATGGAAGGAGAGAAGCTGGACCCTCCTGCAGGCAGAGAGCCTTGCCAGTGAACAAAATGGGGCAAGTTTCCAGAAACATTTCACACTTACAAAGTACTATTAATATGCACAGAAATAGTAAAAAATGAAACATGCTAAGAAAACGCCAACTGCAACTGAAAATGTTAACACACAAAGAGCAACAATACCAGGATCTGTCTATGAAGCTCAAAGAAAAAGTTATATTTGTCTTGGTTGTTTGTTAGAGACAGACGCTGCTTCAGGTTTAGAGTAATACAATGATGGGCCTCACAGCATTCTGAAAGAAAATATCATTGCAGTGATGTTGTGAAGAGACTGTGGTGGTTTTAGACACAGAACTCACTTTTTAAGAGTTTCATCTGTTTTGGAGATTCAGCTGATTTGTGAGCTGGTTCTAAAAGGGAAAAGGGGAGGAGAAGTGATGAAATTACTACTGGAGCCACCTGCAAATATTTATGTTCAAAATACAATAACTGGAGAGTGAGCTGTGTTTTGCTCTTTTCTTTGTTCTTTCTTTTGTTCTTCCCTCAGTCCCTTTTGCTGTTCTCCCCCTCCTTCCTCTTTCCAACTAGTTTCCTCTTCATAGCCCTTTGGTGTGTTTTCCTTCCAAATTAAATTTTCACTCCCATTTGTAAATATTGAATCTCCTTCCATCTGTTCCCTTTTTTGCAGTCTTTAAATCCATTCCCTGTTTTCTTATTCCAATCATTTTTCTTTCTTCTCTTTTTAAGCTGTCCTTATCCTTTGTGACCTTTTTCTCCCCTATTCTTTCATGGTCATCTCCAATTCATGTGTCTGAGACAGACTTTCACCAGTTTTCTCTCCTGTCAGCACCATTCAATGAAATATATGTACAGCAGCTCTCTGATTTGAAAGTTGGGTCCTGTTAGCTTGTTAGCAGAAGCACTTAACTGTAATGCAGGTATATTACTCATGATAGTACAGGATAAGAGGGTGAAGGAGATGGACACTAGTCCATGCTCATCCTGAGAGCAGAGGGTTCACTTTACACTGCATTATCCTCCATATGCTGAACAGACCTTTAGGAACTAAGGAGAGGCAATCTTGCCATATAACAGCAAATTGTAACTATTTTCCATACCTCTCATTACTTCTAAGAATCACTTTCTCAGGTGATTGTCCAACAGTCTTAACTGTGTACTTTAAGGAGTGTGCCTCAGAAAGTATAAGCTATCAAAAGGAAATGTATGAAGGTGTGCTGGATAAATACATCGATCAGAATGCCACTACAGATTCCAAACAATCTAGCAATGACTGTGTTGTCCCTTATAAAACATAATAGAAGATTTCAAAACTACCATCAACAGATCTACATGCAGTCTCATATTTGTTTCTTCCCCTCTACCACACAACACAGAGTCAACAGAGTCAAGGTTTGAAGAAGCAATGTGGGCATGAGGGAAAACTATAGAGACTAAGTAAGTCCAAGACTGGACTGCTAAGAGTGGACTCAAAGCAGCGTTCAGAGCTTGTGTTGTTTTTTTGTTTTGTTTTGGTTTTTTTTCCTTCAAGTGACTTAGTGGCTCCTGAAAGAGGATTTCCATTTTATGTTATTTGCATAATGTTTTAGATTTCTCTAGGTGCAGTCCACCTGCCTTCAGGCATGGCTTCACGAGCTCCTTCCCAATCCCACTGTGACTGGAGGATGCATCTATTAGCTGTTGAAGGAGAAAAAATAACAGACATTTGTTGGAACAGCTTCCACTTCCACAGTGTAACTACAAGTAGATCACCAAGTAGCTTGCTATTATCAAACAGTACATGGAATTTATCACAAAAACTTCTGTATATACGTACCGGATGACAATGAATATTTGATGATTGCATGAATAACAAATATGCATATACAGGCACACATATATGACAAAAAATCTGAATTACAGTATGCAAAAAAGCTCTAAAATAAAGCTAGGAATCGCAAAACCATTTCCAAGATCCAACGTATCATCTCTGGTAACAATCCAAGGTAGCTGCTAGCACAGAAGACTTGGGCATGTTTCTGCACAGACGCAAGAAAAAATGGGAAAAGCAGATAAAGGCTCAGACATTTCAGCAGTGATACCTATTTTCTTCAAAACTTTCTGTGTTAAAGCCTTAGTTCTTTCTCTGTTAAATGGGGAAGATAATACTCCCTATCCATTCCTCACAGCTATGTCGTCAGCCAAGATTCATTCACACTTGTTTAACGTAGTGATGGAATATATATAAATGTTTAGATAAATACAGAAAGAAATATAGAAAACACTGCTAAGCACACATGTAAAATGTCATCCCCCAGAAAAATCTGCATTGTTAACTTTTGGAATTAATGAGTGGGGACAAGTGGGTTTGAATGGCTGTTTGAACCCAACCCAAAGCACAGCGGTTGCTATTGGCAACCACTGTAACATATGTCTGCTATTAACCTCCCAAATGCCTACAAATCTGAAGAAAGTGTAACATTCAAAGACTGTGCTTTTCCATTAATTACACGAAGTCCTAACATGAAAAGCAAGTTTTGATGTGATACTTTTGCATTTCTCACCAGATGTCTTTTTCCATTGATTCTAACTCTAAAACATTCTGTAAAAGTATGCATGCAGAATCTGAAATTTTAAAAGCCATTTCAGAAACAACTGAGCAAGAATACTTGCTCTACTTTGGGTTCTCCTATCACTCCATTAAAGACAAATTTTCTACATATTAACAAAGAGCTTCTTCTTCAAAAGATTCCATGAAATAAGAAAGGTAAAAAACCCAACAAAGGTATCTTGCCTCAGATTACACAACCTTTCTTCTAGCCTGATGGTGGATCAATTCATTGGGAGGAGGGAAAAATCAATTTAATAGCATTCCTTTTAATCAGGGTTTCAGACTATCATACAGTATTCAGGCAAAAAATGAGACGTTAATTTTGTGTTTTACTGGAGAAACCACTACCACAATCTTTCCTGTCTTTTACAACTTCCATTTTCTGTACTGATATTGTAGTTGGCTTCCAATTATTTTAAGCCTGACAAAATTTCTAGCAAAAATTACTATAAGGCAAAATGCAGGAGCTAAAAAATTGTGAACACTCTCAATGCAATTCCAAGGCAGTTTCAGTGGATACAGATAAACTGAAATGAATAGTGTACACTGAATCATGCCCACCGTGACTTCCACATATATTTCTAAGTACAAAATTATGAGTTTCTCCAAGTACACATTTTAGCCTCCTTCCCATATAAGAAGTTTCATTCCTTCACATGTATTTTTGGTCTGCAATTCAAATGCCACAGCTGCAGGCGTTTTTATCAAAGGCATAGTTCTTTACTAAACAGGATAAATACAGAGTTGATTTATCAAATAAATGTATATGAGGATACATGACTGCATGTATCCATATGATGTATGTACACATAATATATAATAAAACATGAAGAAAAAATCATCTATACATCCACAACATGAGCCCAATTTTTACAACACCCCATAGTGCTTTCAAATGCTTCCAGTTGTGTAAGGGCTTTTGAAGAACAACATACATCTATTTGTTTTAATTCATAAACCCAAAAGTTTCCTTTACAATAGTTTTATTTCTTTTAAAATGATATCTGACTTGCTAATTCATGTCATCATTTAATTCAAATTTAGCCACCCATAAGTGACACCTTTACATGTTTGTAAAGCCCTACAAATCACAAACGTCACTTGGAGAAAGAGCCAGAGATGAGGAAGCTAGATGTTTATATATGTCTTAGGAAAGGAACATTTCATCTCACAGCAGAAAATTTGTTGAAGCCACTGATAAAGCTGAAACACTAAATCCTTGTGCAGTGTGTTTTATATTATAGTTCTTCAAAGTATGGTCAAGAGCTCTATGCAGAAAATTCTGTTACAAACTGTACTGTTATGCAATATCCTACAATCCTGAACCTGATTTCTCCTTGTGTGCCATTTCTTTGACATCTGGAAAAGTAAAATAAAGCTGATAATATTAGCAGAATCAGTTGCATAATGATGCAGTTATCACCCACGTTAAGAAAACATATTTTGTCCGTTTTCTAGGTCAAGTCATTATGAAAATTTGTACGCTTGACTAAGAATAATTTGTAGAATGTTGTTTGCCCTGGCATTTTGCTATCATAGTACCTCTAAAAGCCTGTTAAACTTCACAATTATATTTCAGTTCCTGGGTGCCACCAAACAGGTCAAGAGAAGCAGACAAGCCAACAGTATTTTGTATGTCAACACTTGCAAAGAAAGCGTTCCCAAAGCTGTTGTCTCCTTGGTAGGTGTTCAAATGACTTTTCAACAGTGGATTGGCACAAAGTAATGGTCAATAACAACGGTTTGCTGTAGGGCAGCCTTCCACTCTGTCACCATGGTTTCCAGAGCTGAGAGCCCCTTAAAAATAATTTTCAGCAAATGGGACAAAATAGGAATTGGATGTAAATATTCATTGTCCACCACGTTAAATCCTATGCTAGAGATTCCACAGCTGTACTTTACATCTGAGACCAACATGGATATCCTGGCTTGTATTTTAAGTTTAAATAAGGACCATGAAAATGCTCACCATTTTACATTATTAAATGGTATCTAGAATGTTATTGTACATTATTATACACAAAATACAGGAGCGTCACAGTTGACTAAATTCCTATCAATTATGAACTTAATTTTTACACACATTTAATACTTATCTCATTTCAGACTTTTCTATACTAAGAAATTTTCTTTTAAAGAAAAATGGTTTATACAGTTCACTTCCTGCCATAATCAAGGTCTTTCTAACCTGATATCTGAAGGTTATGCTTCAGTGAATAATTCAGTAGGTTAGTGAAACTGTGGCAGCAAAGCAAGTGCTAATCTTAGATGGAAGCTGTGAGGGATATTAAGAAACAATTGCAAAAAGTGACATATTTAATAGAGAAAGATTACTCTGTGCTACATCTATTTAATTTGAATTGAATAAATTTTGCCAGTATTTTATGAGATGCAGTCTGCAAATTATGTGAAACTTCATAGTGTCACTGAAGTCTTGAGGAAAGAATAAGGAGGTTTTTTTTCTCCTCAACTATTTTATGAGTATTGTGATTTTTGAGGACTTCTCACTCTTTCAAAAGAATTTTCAAAGGAACTGGAGAATCATTCACTGCAGGACTTTATTAATTTGAATTAAGAAAAGAAAGGGTAGTAAAAGGTAATAGTACTGAAAGATAAATAGCAAGAGGTGATAGAAGAATTGTATGCAATGAGACTTCTTGAAATAACTGAATTCCTTCTGGACTGTGACTGAGTGAGGCCAAATATGTTCTCAATCTTTCAGGGAAAATTTAGTTGATCTAGTTGAGACAAGTCTGAATGTATGAGAAATGGAAGTGTGAAAAATGATAGGGCACAGTTTTGACCTTAATCACTAAACAGATCCTTAATGCAAATCCAGTCCCAACAAAATTTAAGTCTGTGATCATATGATACATTGTACGAGTAAGTGGAATAGAAATATTTTGCTAATATTAAAAATACTAACCTCATCCTATGTTGCTGTAGATATGGAAATTATGAAAAAAAAAAATCAAACAACTGCTCTTCTGTCTCTTCCAAGAAAACATTTATATTTTTTCCTTTTAATTACTGATTTTATTCTATAATCTATCAGAATATTAACAAATTATACAACAGGGATATCTTCTTGACATATTCTTTGAATAATTTGCACATCTAGTGAAAGACAACCAAAGTTTTAATGAGAGAATGGTGAGAAGAAAACAAAATCATTTCTGCACACCAAGAAACATCTTGAGAAGGCAAAAAGATTCAAAAAAAAGGGGGGGGGGGGCAACAAAAGCCACCATATGAATGTCTGTATTATTGAAGTTTATAGATTCAATTATATATTGAGTCTGTATTTTACTAATTATATCATAAAAAGTAAGTCCTTGCCCGAAAGTTTGATCAGAAAACCCACTTTCCAGGAATTTTGAACTTTGTCCCTGCACCACCACCACCTCACCCCAAGTTATTCTGCTGTTGAATGCAAATAGCCTGAAAGATATAGATTTATTATGGATTTTTTTTCTGAGGACAGGAACTTTTTTTTTTTAAAGCATTTTATTTTTAAGTAGGTGATAGACAAAATAACTTTTGAATACTTTGGGAAGGTGCCAAACATACAACTAGCTATACATTTTGAAATTAGGTTTTGCAAGCTGTTGATCCTGAATGTGGATTGTTTCATATTTTCTTTTTTCTAAGTAGTCACATTATTTAAAACTGAGAGGAGACAATAACTCCTTCCCCTACACCCCTCTCCCTTCCAAATGCAAGAATGGCAAAACCATTAGAATTCCATAGTACCGGCAAAATTGTTCTCTCTGATCTGCATGGTGGATCCAATATTCCCAATGGGAATTCTGTGCTATGTGAATAAAGAGACAAATTTCACTAATATTATGAAACATAATAATTTTAATATGCATTAAGTGGTACTGTTAACACTAGAATTTTTACTTTACCCATTCATAATCCCCTTTGTCTGCTCCAAACAGACAGAAAGGACAGAAACACATATTTATTGTGCATTTCAGAGAAAAAAAATATCTCTTGTATGCATGATTAACCTTATACTGAAAAAACTCATATAGAGCAGAAATGGAAATAGGGTATGGAGCATTTCACCTCTACTGTAGGTTACTAGATCAAGTCTGGTTCAGGTCACCAGTAACCTAAAGATATTACAGCCTAATGGCAAGTTTGTGTCCCACATGAAATGAGCTGGAATTATTTAGATCCATGGAAATTCATTTCTGTATCACAAAAAAAAAGAATCCCTACAAAAAACCATACAGGACAAGAAACCTTCCTGGTAACATTAACAGCAAACAGCAACTGCTGAATTTTATTAGTGATCGGACTATCTTTTCACTTCAAATGGTGGTCATACTAGAAAGCTGCAATGAGAAAGCAGCTGAAGTGTAGAGAAGACAGAGAGAGAGGCAGAGAGGGGATGCTGTGTTTGTCTATGTACCGTCTGATATGTGTACAAAGAGAAGACTTCAGTCTCAAGGCCTGTCAGTTCAGCACCTTTCACAAGTACAAAATGTCATGTACTACACACTGATGAAATAAAAGACAAAGGTGTCAAAGGAACCATTACACTATATTCTAGCAATGATCAGAGGATCAACAGCTTCCCTTCTAGATTGACACTATGTTAAACTGCCAGCATACTTGGCCTGAACCTCTTCCTATCTGGACTACTTTTATAACATGGGTGGAACTTAATTTATCACAATAGCCTCACACTCTGCAAAGCAGAAGAGAAAGAAAAAATATATTTATTTCCCTTCTAGGTTATCTTTTGGCTATTTTTCTATAAGCAATATGGCTGCATACACTCACATGTATTAGGAAGCTTACGGTTTCTTCTGTTACCAAAAATAAAGGGTGTATATTTGCTCACAATACAGATGCAATGAATAATCACAGTAGGTAGAGTAGCACCTTGCACTGAGAAGGCTTCTGATAGCTGGGGAAACATTTGAAAATGCCATCATTTCAACTTTGCATTGTCCTGAATATTTGGCGCACAATGTATTTCTTGCATGAGCAGACACTTCTGCAAGTAAAGGTAATTATGAAAGAGTTCTCTATCTCAGCTATCAGAAATTGTGATAGCCTCAGAGATACCAAAATGTATTGCCCTCTGATCTATTCCACCCACAGTAGCTAGCATGCTAAGAATTCTCCGAAAAAACAAACATTTGAAAGATACTCCTACAGTGCTTCTGACCAGAAATGTCAGAAATTACTTGGTGTGACTTTCCAAACTGATATTCCAATTTAAAACCTCTGGATTGATAACTGAACTTGAATAATCAGTGAGAAAGAAAGAATTTCTTTTTTTCTTTTTTCTATTACAGTGGCCTTCACAACCATAACTGCTACAGCAGCAGTGTCCATTTGTCAAGTTAGATTACCACATCCAGTTAAAATTAGATTAAAAAGCTCTAAAAAGTTTAGATACTTGCTTTCCCTACAAATGTTTTTACTAGTTCACAAACTTCCAAAAGCTTTGATTATTCAATGAATGTAGGCTAATTGCCTACAGGTCTCCCTGTATTACACTACTTACATAAATACAGTTCTTAGTCTTCAAAGAGTAGTGAGTTAGCTTTTACAGGACCTAAAGTAAAATAATATGTAGCTTACTCTTTCCCAGATGCACCTTTTTCCTGGCAGGAGATTTCCCCAATTCATTCCAGAAACACAGCTATAATGCACAGCTATAATGATGGTTGACTGCTGCACAGAGTCTCCTGCTGCTGATCAGCACATGTTCCTGGTCGAACGACAGCTTCCCAGCCTCACGAGGGGTTACTACTCAACCAGCACATGCTCCTGGTGGAATGACAGCTTCCCAGCCTCACAAGGGGTTACTACTCTTAGACTCATGTCTTAAGAAAGGCAACCTAAAAGGTTGTCCAGTTTTAATTACATGAGGGAGGGAGAGAGCGAGATGGAGCGAGATGGAGCGAGGGAGGGAGGGAGGGACGGAGGGAGGGAGAAAGGAAGGAAGGAAGGAAGGAAGGAAGGAAGGAAGGAAGGAAGGAAGGAAGGAAGGAAGGAAGGAAGGAAGGAAGGAAGGAAGGAAGGAAGGAAGGAAGGAAGGAAGGAAGGAAGGAAGGGAAAGATAGGAAAAGGAGTCTTGTCTTTCCTACTACATCACCTCACCACGGAGAGCTTTTCATCCTTTATTATGTTTGTATACAGAAGATATTTATTTCTTTATCTAAAATTAATATTCAGAATCAACATGCATTGGGGAATGAGTGCACAGAACCAGTGACAGTCACATCTGAACTGTTCACGTAGCCTACCCTAGTCTTGTTAGTAATTTACTTAGTCACACCAGGACAGTCTCAGTTTCATGGATTTCCTCATGACTGGTCATTTTTGTGGGGGCTCAAGTAGCTTTTCCAAAATTTTTCTCCTATTTTCTGCAGTTCTTTCAGCCATTATCCTGCAGGAAAAAGGCTTTAAAAACCTCTTTCTTCAGCTTACAGGATAGTGTAAAGTAAAAGAAGAAAAGGACAGAGACGGGCACTTTACTGTTGAAAAACTGTCATTTTAGAAGTCCTTCTGTGCTTCCTACTTTAGTCTGACCTACAGAAGTTCATCAGCATTGCCTGAACATTAAAAAAAATGTCTAGAAAGAACCATGGAGGTTAGAAATGATAGTTCTGATAAGTACAATACTTGGTGCTAAATTCTAGCTGTTATAGCCATACACAAAGAGCTGCAGTCCCAGTAACAGTTTGGAAGAGAAACATGTAAGTAGAAACACAACCCTCTGTCTCTAGACCAACGGTGCTCAGACATATTTATATTCTGACCTCTTAAGTAAGAAATAAATGTTCAAGATTTGCCACCTAGACATGAATTTACAAAGAATTCCTTGCATGCTCTAGCAATGCTGAGCAATGCTGGAATTTCGACACTCACAGAATCTGGGTCATCCATTAGACGGATATACATTAGACAGCTTTTTCCATGTAATCTCATGGGTTTTACCAATTACAGGTAGGCAGGACAATGTCTGATTAAGAAGTGTATTTATTAAATCCACCTGTGTAAAAACGTGACAGCCATTTCATAAGCCAAATATAATTTTTCCCAGTCTCCCTCTACACCTCTCTGAATCCATAAGACACAGCAAAGTCTAAAATAACCAAAACTTTGGCTTGTGCAATGAAAATTGGAGTTTTTCTACCTTAAACTAAGACCATTCTGTACTGCAGGCTGAAGACACCCACCAATACCACCTCATCACACACTATCATTGCTATTGCCTAAAAAGTGCTGCTGGTTCACCAACCCCTCAGATCTCAATGCTAAAGTGCAAAGAAGGAAACTCTGATGCCTGCCCATATTCTTGAATCAAGAATTTAAATACTTTTTCAATGAGGTGTCACAAATCACCCAGTCTCTTTCTGAGAATGTCAAATTACTAGCCTCATGTTAAGATCCAGCATCAAAAGAAGAATTGTATGGTTTACACAGGGTCTAAACTACAGAGGACTCAATTAGTCAGAAGTACATCTCACATTTAATCACGAAACAAATGGGAAGCTAGTGCAATCTCTGGGGAATAGATGTTGATGCGGCTCCCACTAACCAGGTACATTACTACTTGCTGAATCCCAAGACCCCTAAAGGGCCTCATTGCAGCCAAGCAAGCCAGAGGTAGCAAACATTTAGATAGTGCCAGAAGATCTTGCACCTGAAAGAAGATTTTGCCAATCCTGAGTCCGAGATGGAAAGGAAATGACATGCTTGGCTAGTTCAAGTACCCCACAAACAGCTAAAGTCTAAAAGGGCACCCATCATTGTGAATCTGTGTAAGAAGACACAGATGCTTCTGTTCAAATAATGGTAAACCTGAATCTGTTTCTGTCAACCTTAAGGGCAAGAACACTTGTACATCTGCCACACCCGACTTTTTATCATTTTTTCTACCTTTCAGTGACCCCCATAGTGGGTCTTGACCCTTTAAAAAGAGGATGTGATAACTAGATGCTAAAGACTGGTATGAGGGTGTTGAGCTCCCACTTCAATAAGCTGTCCAAGAGGAACACACACACACAAAAGGAGCTTTCTGAAAGCTAAGCACTGTCCTGTCTCAGGTTTTGGCACTGAAGACTGGACCCACTGAGCTTTGCATAGAAGACAGTCAAATCCTTAATCTCCACCTGTTTCTGAATAATGTACTGGCATTGTGTATATACTAGGCATCAGTCTGTGCTTTATCAACTCATTCGTGAGAGTAACTGTGAAGATGTAGCTTTTTCTTCCCCCCTTTTATATGCACACACCTAAGAATGCAGAAATACACACACATGCACACATATAAACAAATAAGTGCAGGTACACTGCCACATCTAAATTCACAGTGAAGCTCACAATCAAACAGAGCATTTGCAAATGCTTAAAATGTAACATGCAGGCTAACTAGACATACAACAAAAGACTTCTGAACCTTTATCAAATACAAATTAACAGGAATACATTTGAATTGTTAAGACGAACATTGCCTTTCAAATAGGTTCATAACTATTTCCTACTTAGCATAAAGACGGGAAAAATACTGTTGCAGCTCCACCTAGTGGAAAAGAGGGGGGAATACAGAGCCAAGCACAGCCGGGGGGCCGCAGGGGACCGATCCCTCGGGGAAGGCGAGACCTGGGGCCAACGGGGGCAGCGGGCAGGGCTCCCGAGGGAGCTGCCGTACCAGCACCGCGCTCCGGAACCGCCGTCTGCTCGCACACGCGTCTGGGCAAGGACCGGTCTGTCTCAATCACACAAAATACTCTGTTGTGGAGACGAAAGATGAGAGACTGCTTTCATGTATTTATCAGGTGACGCTGCTTTGTCAGAAAACAGATGGCAGAACCATCTATCAAAATAAAAGATCAAGCTGCGAAAATTTAGATATGTTTTTAACCCAAAGCAGTCTGAATTTTCATATGGGTTTAGAATTTTCCTCTGACCTGTGCCAGATTAGAGGTAAGGATATTTACTGTGTATGCCATTTATCACAGCATTCATTTGTGCTTCTGTAAGACATTTGATTGCTGCAAAGTTCTTTCCAAATACTAATGTGTCACTATTGTATAAGTAGCTAGACATGAGTGAATCCAGGGGATGGTTACTGTGTCTCAGGTTTTTTTTACCTCTGCTTGACATTCCCAAAAGGACGAAAAATGAGCATCATTATGTCATACAAATGCGTCATCTCACCATGACAGGACTGACTTTAGGAACTCTAGAACTATAGGCAAAAAAAAACCAGAACCAAACCAAACTCTCAAACCCTTTCAATCCATATAGGTGTTATGCTCCATAACAGTTTTCTTTTCTGAAAGGCAGTGAACACAATGAATGTTTTCAGCTGAAACCCTTGATTTACTTTATTTTTATTAGTTACTTTTCAAACATTTTCTGTTTCTTTCACAAGCAGTCTGTGTTTCATTGTGGCCCATTAAAAGCATTCATCTTCTAAAAAGTCAGAGCACTATGTTAAGGCCTACTGTGTAAGCAGCGTTTTGCTTCTGTATTTTGACCAAGTTGCTTCCCTACCCAGTTTCTCTGCTCCACATGTGACAGCCAGAACTGACCTTACATTTCACAGGTCTCTAAACTGCTGGTACTAAAGACCAGGGCTTGAATAGACAGCACTCCAGACTTGCTGCCAGAAGGGCAGTCTGACACTGAGCTGTTTCCCCCTACTAGAGGAGGCGATATAAAAGAGAGAAGCAAAAAGAAGAGATATTAATGGACAACAGACTGCAGATGAGTAGGGCTATACTGCTTCTGCTTAAGTTAGCATATCCATAGATTAATTTAAAGCAGTAGTATAAATCATCTCATCATACAAATAATTTCATTCATTCCCAAATATGTAGTATGCGTTCTGCACAGTAAAGAGAATAATTGCAATTTTGTGCATGTTCTTACAAAAATGCTTGGTACCGTATGGGGTAAAATGAAAAGAAAAAACCTTATTGCATGTGGTTTAAATAGCAAAAATATTTCAGATGTTGAAATTCAGGCTTGCAAATATTCCTGTTGCAGCTAATGGGACAGTTCACAGCCCTTAAATCAGTATATCAGTATATATTTGCAGAACTGTGGCTCCACAAAAGCAACAGAAGGAAAGGGTCTATCCACCAGAATGATTTACTTCAATATTTGTATCTATTCTAGTTTGTTTCTCCTGAGAATGTAAATATTTTTTCCCAAAGAAGAAACCTGAAAGGTGCATAATGATTTCACTAAATTCACGTTAACTATACAGGGTAATTTAAGCAGAAAACATAAAGGCCAAACACTGTACACAGTAATTAAGTTCAGTATTACAGGGCTGTACTGTAATAATTACATCCAGCATTGCATGCGCACTCTGATAATTCACTTAAATTGCCTTCAGAACATGCCAAGAAAATCTCCTTTCTCCAGACAGCAAAAAAGATTGAAAAAAAAAAAGAAAGTCAGGGAGAACGAAAAGCAAATTTGTACTTTTCATTTTGAAACCTATCATTTTTTATTTCCTTGTCTTGTCTCTTCTGGGGGAAAAAAATATAAAACGACCTCAACAAAAAATCCCACAAATAAACCCCAAGTAACAAAAAAAAAAAAAAAAACCAAAAAAGCAAGTGCGAAATATAAATAGAACATTTGCTGTTGTCTTTCTACTAAAGCTTTTAAATTTAAGGAATAATAGATGCCTGTCTAGACAACCCTAAAATTGTTTTAGTTACTGATGTATGGATGACTGATAAATGTCATCTTTTCTGCCTGCAGTGCATTTTGCATCCAGTCTAGTGACATTTGTCTATAGCTGACCTGAGTCTGCATTTTTCATTTGCATTAAGTATTTAAATTTTACAACTCCAGAGCTTCAGGATCCACTGTTTACTGGAAAATAACAATACCATTCCCTCCTCTCCCCTCCACTCCAAAGGAGGGATGCTTTCTTTGCTTGTCACATGGCCATTTTTAATTAAACCAGCAGGGAAGATTCTAATCAGACAAAGGCAATGGAATTTGCTTCATACCTTTCCAAGTGAAATAATTATTAATTCCCTAGTTTCACATTTCTCCTACAGATAAAATGAAATATGTAGAATGGGTAGTGATAGGAGGTTTTTAAGTATGGACAGGTTTTTTGAAACAATGCAAAAAACAGTTAAGTATTTCATGGTAAATGGAGATGTAAGAAGAAATTAATAGGTTTACCACTTGCTTTTAAAATATACTTTATGGTCTTAAAGTCTTTAGGCATGTAATTGCAAGATGGTGGAATTACCTCATATGGAGATTTCCATTGCAAAACAGATCTCTGTATTTTTACACAATTCTGCTAAGAAATGTTTGTTGCTGACTGCTTTGTAGTACATATGGTTCCAATATTTTACTGTGTGTGAACCGTATTCTCCAAGCCATCATTGCTCAAACAAGGCATGATTTTTGAACCCTTTTCATTATAAACATTCAACAACACTTTTTCATTGAAGGATTTCCTTACCAGTACTTTCACAAATGTTACCAAGGTGAAGGTTGGAGGAACTGCCTTGCTTTTTATTGAACAACAGAAAGGCCTGGGTGAAAATATCAGAAACCTAAAGCACATGCCCAACTTTACATACATGAATAGTGCCATTAAGGCCAATGGATTTGCATACTTTCCGTTAAGGGTACACATAAGTAGTCTGCAATAGACTTTTTGTTCTACTAATAATAATACATCTGGGTATCTGCCCTACTACAAAAGCCTTGGGCAAACATTTTGTCCCACTGACTGACATCAATACAGTTCCTCACAGCTTTGTGAAAGTCTCACTCCTACACACCATTTTCTTCAACAGTTATGAAAAGGTTTCCTTTTGGTGTATGCCTATCAAGACGTTCAGCTTCTAAAAGGAAAGGCAACTATTTTTCCTGTGCCTTCCCTAGATTTGGCAGAAATGCATCAGTGTGGAACAGAAGCACCTATCTTAGCCAAATCTCACCCTACCTTGTAGGACACTCCCTGTAGTTTCCTTGGTCTACACAAATTTTGTCTTGGAAGTTTTTTTTGTGAAACTGTATTACATTTGCTCTCCATTCAACAGAGCTGGCTTTAATATTTTCACTTCTCCAGTACAAATTGACACAGAAACCCATCAACCATCAAGTACCCCCGCAGTCACAGCTGGAGTGGGAAGAAGAGTTTGAGGCATGTATTTTTCCATAAACCACTGTTGCTAAAAATACAGTTAGATCCTAGAAAACAGAGCTAAGTGGAAATGATTGCTGTACATTTTTAACGAGCATAGGGAGTAGAATTTTAAAGTGGGACTTTTCACCAGATGTAGTCACATAAGCCCTCCAAAAAGGGTTCTTTTGAAATCAAGAAAACATATGCTCTGAGCTCAGAGGAAGTTGTAGCAAAAGGAAAACAGAAAACAGTTAACCTCCACCTTGTATATAAATCAGTGCAACAGATGTAAAAGTGTACATTTGGAACCTACTGACCCAGAACACGAGCACTGAACCTTTGTTTTCTCTCCTCTCCTGTACAACTCCATCCTGTGACTTTTGCTCACAAGGCACAGAAGACAGAGTAGGTTTGGTCTTTTGCAAGACTCACTGAAAGAAAGATTTCTGCCTTGTCTTCTAATGCAACTCTTTTCCTCAGGAGAGGTGAGGAAAGGTGGCATCGTAGGACAACATCCAGTATTCAGGCAATCTAAGCCATCTGGTATTCTTAAATCCAGGATCAGGTATTGCAAGACCTGAAGGTGAAAAAAAATAAAACAAAAAAAACTCCAAAATAACCCCAGTAACAACAAACCACTCTAGGACTGGCCTAAGTAGTCTCTCATCAACATTCAGCAGCAGTGCGATAGCAAAGAGGAGAAAAAAAAACACCCCACAGACACATGGGAAAAAGGAAAGATAAAAGGAGTCCTGTATGAAGAAAAATGTGTTATTTCTTAACTGAGCTGTGGATTAGGAGGAGGAAAGAGGCTGTGACATGGCCTGCAGCTCTTTGTTTATAAGAACATCCTTCCAGTGATCTGAACCAACATCAGATGGGAGCATAGAACTACTCTTTATCTGTTTTCAGCATTCTGCCTCCTATGCAAACTTAGGGAGATACTAAGTGCACATTTGTGTGAAAAGGCTTGTTATCAAAGGCTAGGAAGAGATTTTATTTCAACACTTCACGCAGGATCTTTAAAATCAATGCCAGGAAACACACCAGAGGTTTTCAGATGTCTCTGGAGTGAAGCTCTCATCCTCAGCTTGCAGGTACTATATACATCAAGGTCCTAATCCTGCAGTTAAGCCTCTGTGAGCTGCCCTTTGCAGTTCAACCCAGCTTCAGGAATGCAGAGACCTATAGAAAGATGAACAGAGCAGCAAGAAAAGTTCAGACATTGATTTGTTTTCTAAAGCAGGAGGTCTGCATAAAAACAAAAACAAAACAAACATCCACCCCTTAAAAATGCACGTATAATTTTTTTATATATAAGTACTTACACATACATATTCTATTCAACAGAAAATTGGAACAGTTTTTTCAAACCTTCATTTATTTCTTTGCACTAAGGAGGTTTTCTCAAAATCTGACTTCCTTTTTAAAAGACTAAGTACCCATTTTTCTTTGAGAGTCTGATACACCCTACATTACAAACTAAAACTCTTTCATTTGAAAAAAAATATTGAAAATTGTCTTCCTATGACATAAAAGTTATCAATCTCTGAGAGCAGACCCTTATCAGAAGGCTTAGATTTTAGGGTCCCGTTTGTATTTCATGGAAAAAAAAACCATTATTAGTGAACAGTTTTGTTAAAACGAAAGTGAAAGTACCTGTGTTGCTTTAAGGACCTGGTTTTATATTACTGGCACAGGCTGAAAATCCTTCTTCTGAAACTGCCTGCTTTACATCCATACAAATCTGGTCCAAATTTGACCATTCAAACTTTTTCAGGAGAAATGGAACAAACATGTCCTTCTACAGAGGGCAGATCATTTTTTCCTTAGGTTTTTCTGTTGTTGTTCTGACTGCTGAAGGAGACAATTATTAGGAGTGTCCTCTATAAATCTCTCTCATTTTTATTTGTTTGTTTATTTTTATCTATCCTTCTATCTCACTGGCCTTTATAATAACAATAGGATATGCTTGACACCTGCAGGGAGATTCTTCATGAATTTCTGCATACCATGCATCCATTTATGTATATAATGTGGCATTTAAATACAGACATAATGCCATGCTATATTGGAGAAGATTGCATCCACCAAATAGTTGCCTGGAAGAGATAGGAGGCTACATAGATGGAAGTTTGGAAATGACATTAAAGGAAGGACAGGTTGCAAATTGCTTGATCAATACAGTAGAGCAATGGAGAGAAGAAGCTGAAAAAGTCTATATCCTTTAGGGATAAGGAGGAATATGGGTCAGTGATGAGAATTCAATTGCCATAATAAAAGAGATGGAAATGAAAAAGCACAACTTTCATGCAGGGGCAATAATTGCCTTTGCTTCCAATGGCTAGTGCTCAAAATAAAAAACAAAGCTATAAAAGCAGGAAAATAATATGAAAAATAATAATGAACAGTTGGGTCCTACTGTGTGTGACTGCTCTCTGTGCCTGTTCTCTGCCTCTGCAAATCTTTTCCTGTGCTCAAACACATTTCTGGAGCTGACCCACACAGTTTTTATAACCTGCTTCTAACAGTGCTAATATTTAGTACACATCTGCATTCAACTATTGTTTACATTCAGGGATATTCACAGGCTGTGCAAATGGCATGGATTAGTTGTCCTCTGTTTGCAAATCAGGAAACTGGAACCTAGAGTAAATTCACATGGTTCTATGGGAATCAGTGTCAGGGAGAGCAACCTGCTGAGGGATCCTTTGTCAAGCCATCTTCAAGCCCTCTCTCTAGTGGCCAGCCAAGTCGCTATCATCAGATACGAAGGAGGGTTTTCTGCCCTTATTTCTGATGGGTGAAGGACTGCCCTAGAGCTGAATGTCCTCACCATTCCCTGCTATTTCCCACCATTAGCTGTGTCATTCAATATAGGCTTTCATGCAGCATGGTCTTTTCAGCAAAAGCAGTGAAAAGTTAGAGTTCTAGCTAGAACCATGACTTAGCTTTGTATCTTTTAACTCCTAGCTCCAGACAGTGTTCTTTTCTTCCAGAGAAATTCCTATGCATCACACACACTCCATCACTATAACACCTGTTTGTCTTCAAGAGTGTCTCTTTCCTGCCATTGTATGAAACAGACATATAAAGTGAGAGTATTCCTTCTCACCATAAGAGACTGCTGGTATAGACTCCATTACAGTACAGCATCAGTCACAACCCTTATCATGGTCATTATTACAAATTCATAACTTTTCGACACACTTATTTCGTGGGCCAAAATTACCTGAGTGAAGATTCTTCCTAAAATGAAATTTTTTAGCCTGTAAAAGTTTTCCAGTGATTCCCAAGTGTTAGTAGAAAGACTTATAAAGTGAAAAAAAAAAAAAAGAAAAAACAAAAAAGAAGACATATAGAATTATAGAATCATAAAATAGTTAGGGTTGGAAAGGACCTTAAGATCATATAATTCCAACACCCCTACCTTGGGCAGGGACACCTTGCTCTAAACCATATCACCCAAGGCCTCGTCCAACCTAGCCTTGAACACCACCAGGGATGGAGCATTCGCAACTTCCCTGGGCAACCCATTCCAGTGCCTCACCAGCCTCACAGTAAAGAATTTCCTCCTTATGTCCAACCTAAACTTCCCCTGTTTAAGTTTTAACCCATTACCCCTTGTCCTATCACTACTGTCCCTAATGAAGAGTCCGTCCCTAGCATCCCTATAGGCTCCCTTCAGATACTGGAAGGCTGCTAGGAGGTCTCCACGCAGCCTTCTCCAGGCTGAACAGACCCAGCTTTCTCAGGCTATCTTCATACGGGAGGTGCTCCAGTCCCCTGATCATCCTTGTGGCCCTCCTCTGGACTTGTTCCAACAGATCCACGCCCTTTTTATGTTGAGGACAGCAGAACTGTACACAATACTCCAAGTGAGGTCTCGTGAGAGCAGAGTAGAGGGGCAGGATCACCTCCTTCAACCTGCTGGTCAAATCTAAATAAATATAAATCTATATAAATATAAATCTAAACGTTAAAGCAACTGAGAAACAAAATAGTTCTCGAGAAAAGCTGAATTTTGGCCTGAGGAACAGCTTAGAGATTAGTCCTCAAACTTCACTTAGAAGAAACAAAATGAATTTTTGTTAGGCTTTTAAAACTGTAAACTGATCACATCTGGGGAAGGGATGTGCGCACATTTAAAATAGGTTATAATGAATAAAATTTTCACTCTAATGTATCCTCTGTGTTACCTAATAAAAGATGATAAAGGATGCTATACTGAATGAGATTCACCAACCTCAGGTGAGATCACTATAGTATTTTTTTCCTTACTATAAATCTCCTCCTTTCCAAAAGATGTAGTTAAGGTTTTCCACAAAGCTTTAAGATGTAATTTTTATGTGAAACTAGTGACTTTGGAGTTCCCACTTTAAAAAATCCTGAAAGAGGACAAAAAAATTAAAGTTCTTAAAGGTTGTTTGGAGATTTTGCATCTGTCAGGGTAAAGTTTCTGGTTTGGGCTAATTCTCAGTTGTCTTTTACCTCTTATAATCAAACCTGTTTCATCATGAAAACCAAGAGGCATATAAAGTGCTGTTGAGTTGGAAGCTATTTTAAATTGTTTTGCACTGATGTGTACAGCTTAATGAAGTTTCGTACAACAGGGAACCAGTCCCTAGCTGTAACAGCCCCTGTCAAGGTGGGTGATTGTCATAATTTAACCCCAGCCAACAACTCATTACCTTGCAGCCACTCACTTATCCCCTCCCCCTTGCCCTGGTGGATTAGAAGGAGAATCAGAAAAAAAGGTAAAATCCATAGGTTTAAATAAAACCAGTTTAATAGTTGGAATAAAGGAAATAATAAAGGAAATAATAATGGAAATAATGGAAATAATATTACAATTAAAATAATAAAAACGAACCGGAGAAAGGGATGGAACCCAAGAAAACAACCAAACAAAACACAAGAGATGTACAATATAATTGCTCACCTGCTGACTGATACCCAGCCCAACCCAAGCGGTAACTCCACGCAGTTTATATACTGGGTGTGATATGTTGTGGTATGGAATACCCCTTTGGCTTGTTCGGGTCAAGTGTCCTGTCTCTGCTTCCTCCCAGCTTCCTCTGCCCCTCCTCCTGGCAGAGCATGGGAGACTGAAAAGTCCTTGACCAGGGTAAGCGCTACTGAGCAACAACTAAAACATCAGTGTGTTATCAGCATTATTCTCAGACTAAATCCAAAACACAGCACTGTATGTGCTGCTAGGAAGAAAATCTACTGTATCCCAGCTGAAACCAGGACAAGTGTCCACCCTTTATTCCATAACATTTACATCCTGGTAAATTCTGGTATATTTGTACATGAATATATATATATATATATGAAGGTCTTATACTTTCCAACACATCACACTTAACCACCATCAGCTTTCTTGTCCTTTTACATACATATGCACATGCACATATGCAAATATTACTGCTTTAGTCTATGGATCATCCCTATAAAAGTCTGTTGAGTTTACATAGTCCACAGCTTTGGGCTGTCATAACAGTCCTTCAAGGCAGGAAAGTTGGTGTGTGATGTTGGATTGTTGCATTCTGAAGGCTGTTCTGGCTCCATCAGCACTGAACTTGTCCAGTTTCATCAAAGTTCATTCTTCATTAATCTGTATTACTGTTGTTACGACATCACAACAGGAGGTTATAATATACAGTGTCATACAGTAATTAATATAATGAAGTTTAATTCATTGGCTTTTCTGACCCAATTAAAATACCCTTGAGGTCCACACCTAACTTTCCCATCTGTCCACATTAAGCACCATTACCTAAGTGCACTCAGGTCCTTGAGTGAAAGTAGTCCTACAAATAGGTTTGCCTTTGCCTGTGACAGGAATAACCCAGACTGTTTCCCTGTGCACTATAGTACATGAAAGTTTTGACTGGGAAGGGCCAGCTCAAATGGAAGATCCCTTAGGTTGCTTTGCTAAACATGCCTCCCAAAGTTTAAAGGTCCCATCACCCATTGCTCTCAGTGTAGCACAAAACTTCCCTTTATTTTGGACTTTGAAAAAGCAAGTATGGAAGTCAAGTGGCTCTAATCAGCCAGAAAATAAGATTCCCTAATAAAACTATACTTTTTTTGCATTATTGCTTCCACAGTTTTTTGGTTTTTTTTCTATTTGAAGCAAGTCACGAGCATCTCCCTGTGGCTTTAATTTGTAGTTGAACAATTTCTACCTGCTAGTGGGACATTCCAGTTTGTAGTATACCCAAAAACCTAAAAGCCTAATTACAGGGACTTCAAAATCTTGCACGTATTATTTTCATCACCGATATATGCTCAGTTTTGTTAGGGAGGATTTATTTCTGTTGGTATTTTTATGGGATAATATCAGCCTTGTTTCTCTCCCCTCAGTTTAACAGGAGATTCAAGAGGCTTTACTTTTAACTGCCCAAAATATGGGAAAATCAAGTTGCTTGCTTCAGCAAAGGAGGATGTGTTAGTGCCGCGACAGTAAAGTCAATGGAAAGCTTAATGCCGGCTCCAGCAGGGTCTGGATTCTGCATCTTAACCAAATCTGCATTTTACCTCTGCCTAGGTTCTTAAATATTCTTGACAGCATTGCATGGTAACTAGCAAAACCCTCGAGTAGAATTTAAAAGAAGTAAGATTTGATTATATTTTGTTCAGTGAGAACTATGCAGCTTTCTTACAACTCAAATACGAGTTAATGTCACTTTGCAGAAAAAGAAGGAAACCAGATCATTCGAATTACAAGATTGTTGATGGATTAATTTGTGACAGAAGAAAGTGAAAGTGAGGTGGTGACAAGGGGATTAGTTAACAAGATGCAGTAAGAATGCTAGGAGAGCTGCTTTTGCTTTACAAATACACTAGACCTTTTGAAGATATTGCTAGCATGACAGATAATGTAGCTGCATTATATATTTAAATTTTCCAAAGGCATTTGAAAAGATACTGCACAAATGGCTTATTTTGAAAATAAAAGGCCATATGATGAAGAGGAAGCTGAAAAATGAATTTAACTGTAAGAAGAAAGGAGCAGAGGAAAGGAATAATGAATATAATGCACTTAAAGTGGAAGGTATTCTCCTGAGAAGTATCACAGAGCTCTGCAGGCTTAAACCAGGGCACCTGCACCTTGTTATTTAATCTATGTAATGCTTTGCTTATAGACTCTTATTTGACTGAATTTACGGAAATACTTTATGGGAATGTTGATGAAAAAATATTTTTTTACCTTATTTATAGGATTTATATTATATTTAAAGTATGAAGCTCCTTCCTTGATACCACAGAGATGGAAGAAAATATTAACAAAGGCATTGTCATCACAAAGCCAACATGTTGCGGGTTTCATTGTTACAGAAATCTTTTTCCCCTCTATACACAGAAATTACTTTTCTGTAGTACCATCAGAGCTCATCTTACACCAAAAACCTGTAATCTACAGGACAGCAGTGCCTAATGAAGTCCATAAACCAGAGGTGTTTCTTCTCAACTAATTTATTTCAGCTTTTGTGAATCACTGGCTCACTATCTCCATCCACTACTCTACTTTGTTATTAGATATCCATGCACAGAATTTCCATGGTCCTATTGACCTTGTTCCTGCAATTTTAAAATTACACATGTAGAATGGGAAAAACACCAATGTCCCATTTTTAAAGACAAGGAAAAAGAGACAGAGAAACACATGAAGGGTCTGTCCCTTAAAAGTGACATGAAGTATCGCAAAATGTAAGCCATCACCTAATGAATCCTCAGTTGTTAACCCTCTATGACAGTCATGAACCTAAACCGATTTTCCCCGTTAGGAAAGAAAATGACAGAAAGTGCATAGAGTAAACCAAAGTCTAAAGCACTCATACCAAAGCAGGAAATCTGCCGGAAATCTGCAGGAATCAATTTCTGCCACTGCTGGAGCTAGACCAAGAGTATTCAGCATATCTCTGTCAGTTTCCATGTCAGCACCTTAATTTGTAAAATACTTGTCTTTCCAATGAAGTTTAAATTTCTCTTATTGGAGTTACTCTGTCCTTTATAAATTATTTAGTAAGAAACAAGGGAGTGTCTCTTTAATCCAGCAATTTTCATCTGTCACATAGAAGGCCTTGTGTTAGCAGCCGTGAGAAAAGCAGAACTGGGATCTGAATCCAGTTTTACCCATCCCAGGGAGTGATCTTCACACTTACTCATTCTTGTGCTGGATGCATAAGTCAAAAATATTGTTCAAGAAACATCTGTTTCAGGTAAGTGTTTCATTAGTTCTAATTCTAAAGAACATGTCTGTTCAGGGGAAGTGTTAGCTCTCATGAACCTCTGACCACATTTACCTACATGTCCTTGGGACAGTGCTACTGAGGATGGTACCTAATAGCTGTTTAAAGCCTATTTTGGGAAATCCGAGAGCTACTGGGGCCAAGATATTTGCCAAAAGACACACAGGGTCAAAAATGGAGAAACTGAGCCCATTGCTCCTAAGTCTGTAGCCTGTGTATGAGACCTTTGACTGCTAATATGGAAAATGAGAGAGAATGTTATGGCATTTCCTGTGATTGGTCACAATGCAGTTTGCTTCCTGCCACCTCAAAATTCTGGTATTTCACCATCTTTTCACATTTGTTAGGTAATTTGGTTTCCTTCACAGTCATAGGTTTGAAAAAAATGCTATGATTTACTGAACAACATAACAAAGTTGGGTTAGTGGTAGCACTTGTGAAGAAGGACATTTCAGAGGCCATTGAATCTGGTTTCCAACTTCCAACTTGAATGCCATATTGTTCTTCCAAGCCATGTTGCTGCAGGTGAGATCAGCAGAGGTGATTAAATTCTCTGGCACCTGTTCTAATGGAAAAACATCATTGACTTGAACAAAGCTGAGGCAGACATTAATTTAATACATTGTCAAGGAAGTTCGTGCCAACTCAGTTCAGAAAAGATCATTCTATGCAAGCTCAAATTTAAACTCATGCTTAATTTTTCTCAAATCAAATATTTCATGCAGATATGAAGAAATTTCTTGGAAGACAAATTGTACCTACAGTTAATTTTGAGTATTTCAAACATTAAGATCTACTGCTTGCTTAATGGCATCTGGACTTCAGTTCTTCTCCAACATGAATCCTATAACTTCTTTTTTGTTATATTAGGGCATCTGCAAAATCCTGTGGAGGACAAGAAATTATGGAAGCACATCGGCTCAGAAGTTAAAAGAGAAAATTTGCTATGAGAGACTGTGACTTCTAATGAACCTTGGACTGGTTTTTATTTTACAGCTGGGACAAGATATACTGTCACCTTGGGTTCTAAAAAATTTCTGAGTTTCATCTCGAAAATTCATTAATTAACAGAACTCCATGAAGACATGCTTAAATTTGTACTGTACCTCCAACTAAATATGCCTGTACCTGAGAGAAAGAGAAAACATACATGAGGTCCACAGTGAGCTCTTAACCATGTCTTCAAGTGGTTGTTTCCCGTGACCTTTAGTGGTCAACAGTGGTTGTGGTTTTGGGTTTTTTCCATTTTGGGTTGCCAGCTCTATATTTAATGACCTTGGCCATGACATGAGTTTTAACTGTCTGTTAGTCTGCACTGACATCTTAGGAAAGACAATCCAAAAAGCAAGCCTATCAAAGCTCTTTTGTTACAAACTGCAAATGTGCACTACAAAACAGAACATAAATCAGTTTTGTCAGCTTTTATTTTGAAATATGGGAAGTATACAGAATGTTTTTGTTATTAAGGAAAATGTTAATTACTGAATAGCAATAGAAATAGGATGGGTTAATTTTTGAATCAGTACAGATGCAAAATTGTTGATGTTGGCTTATTGCTACAGGGAGGTGTTAGATGTCAGATCCTATTGATTTCATCTTAGATGTCTTAATTAGTCAATTCTATTGATTTTGATGAGTATGTCACAGAAAGTAATTACATTCAGCATAGTCATTTTCTATTTTAACATCTCTTCTCCTTCAAAAAGCAGACTTTTAAATGGCTAAAGCCACTAATACCAAGAAGGAAGCCAGATCATTTGGTTTAAGAATCAAACTAGACTCCTAAAACCACTTATCATTGCTTTGACAGTTTTTGAAACAGACCACCAGAGCTATACTCAAAACTGTCAAAAAAAGTTGTGTTTCCATACTGCTTCTTCCCCAAGGCCTGATTACAGTTTGGTATTAACTTACCCATTGAATTTTCCCTCAAGAAGTCTTTGTGACTGAAAATTGTTGAGTTTTTCCATCAGATTAGCAAGAAGTGCTTGTCAGTATAGTACAACAATGACAACAAAGCTCAACCAGTGTTATGTCACTTCATTCATTTTTCATTTCTTTTCATTTCTGTATTTCATCTCTGACAAGATCTCCTCTATGTCTTTGTATGATCAAAGTTAGGAAAGTTAGGTTTTGGTGCACTGAATATGGATCAAAGAGTCTTTTCATCTAAAAATCTTGCATTTGGTTAAAATCAGTATTCAAATTTTATGAAACATTGCAGTTTAGCACAATCTCAAATGCTGTTTGGGTAATTCTGTAATTTATAATTAATCACATTTTACAGATAGAAGAAACCAAATGAAGTTTTAATAAAAAAAAAAATGCTAGCTACACTTGACTCTACGCCTATTTATAAAAAATATGAAAGTTCTCCAGAAAACATTTCTTTAGCTGCTTATATTTTTTACTGAGTCTACCCCAAAGTATTCTGGTTAAGGCCAGTTGTGTATCAGTGGCTTTCCAATGTGAATCCGAAAAGCAGCTCCTGAGTTTTAGAGTTTGATAGAATATTTTAGGAGTTAGAAACACTAATTTTGGAAGAAGAATTGTACTGAGATTATGAATATATATTTGAAATAAAAAACAGCAGCCTGATGTCATTATTTTTTATGACAAAAAATGGAGTCTAATTTCAGAGGAAAATAGAGTCCAATTTCAGAGGAAATTTCAGACTTAAAAAAATTCCATGCCCATTCCTAAATTCCTTTTTTCCCTCATAATGTTGAGACTGGGGAAAGTAAAACAGAATATAAAATAGGCATGTAAGAATCAGAGAATTTTTTTTTTTTACAGATTGACTCACTGTTTCTTTCATAGCCATGAGGCTCCTTGGAGCCTCATTGAAATAAAATCTTGTCCCTATTAGTCTGGGATTATCACTGATGAACTGTAAGGATACTTGATGTACTCTTCTTGCAGTATTACATGATTGTTTTGAGAAGTAAAGGGCAAAACAGACTAAAAAGATTCCCTGTAGCTTATATCCAGGACATTGTGATCTTGTGAACATGTCCCTGCTTTAAAAAAAATAAAATAATACCACTTTTTCAGATAGTTTATACAGAAGAATGACTTGATGGTGGTTCATGGACAAATTTCCAACACTAGAAGAAGAAACCCTGCATTAAAACCTTCTTAGTTGAGAGTATATTCTGATATTTAAGAGGATAATAGGTGATTCCTATTGTGGCACTGAATGCATATTCTGGGAATCATGGAGTCTACAATATCTGCCAAGACAATGAACATCCTGTAAAGCATGCTGGACCAGTTTGATATCAACAGTAATTGTCTGACTAGGTAATCCTGTGCCATGTCTATTATAATAAATACTGGCTTATCATAGTACCAAGACTGATTTTCTGAAGTATAAATTTATAACTTCGTTGTTCAAGCATCATTCATTCCTGTGTTTGAATGTGATGTGTTACACAAGTATACTACTATTTTATTTATTTAATTTTATTTAATTTTATTTAATTTAATTTAATTTAATTTAATTTAATTTAATTTTATTTTATTTTATTTTATTTTATTTTATATTTTATTTTATTTTATTTATTATAAAATTGTCAATTCCCTGGCATGGCATATTCTACTTTCTCCAGTATGTATGTTTCCCTCTTAAAACCAGATGTTTTCTGTTTTTCAGACCTTCTGAGCAACTGCTGCTTTCACTGGGGTGAGCAGGACTAGTACAAGAAGTACCAGTACCTCAGTGTCTCAAATATAAGGAAACAAACATACACACAAAATAACCCTGAGAATACCTATTGGCATTCAGCTCTGACAGAAACCTACAGGAAGTGTTTTGAGGGAAATTTTGTGTTTTAATAATCTATAGCTTTGTTTTGTGACACTTTTTCAGAAGGCCATTTTTGAATCTTGCTATATTCATACTCTGTTCCTGTATTAGCTTTTTCTTCCTTGAGACGCCAAATCTGACCCTTTCTTTTCGCACCTTCAATGTTCAGATTTCTCCCCAAAGTCCAGCTTGTGGAAACTGGCCATGAAATTCAATGCACAATAAAGGAATTCTCGGTGAGCTTTGTGGCTACTATTTTAATAGTCTGTACATCTACTTTTTATTCAGGTGCACAGGTGTAATATGGTCACTTACATCTTTATAGATACTGCATTAATAGAGATACGGTATTAATACTGTGCAAGATCTAATAAGCAATAAAGGAATTTTTGAATTTTAATATACCTTCCTGAATATCAAGAGTATTGTTTTATGCCTATATCTACAATGAACAGTGTTATAGAAATGGAAGATCTCTTACTGCAAAACGACAAAGCCAGAAATAGCTTTCTCTCTATTACCCCCTGAGTTCCTTTAGGATCACGCTTACAAATTTGAATCTAGCTCAATGTGCAAATTAGGGTGATGGGCTATAGTGTGCTAAAATTTTATGACTGTGAGGGAATAAAACCTAAAGTTTTCAGGTGGTACAGTAAGCTTGATTTTCCCTATAAGAAAGACACATTTATCTTATTTTGGATATCTAAGTTTGGATATACATTAGATGTAAAATGGTACTGGCCCATGAAGAGACAGGTTTCTTCCTAACACTACTGAAACAGTTGGAATAATTCAATATTCATTGAATTGTTGAATAATTGATACAGAATCAAGAAGCTGAACCTGCTAAAAAATCCTAAAACATTTTGCCAGTCTTTATGTGCATCTGACAGTCGATCAACGTAATATAAAAATATATACAAGTATAATTCATGTGTATGATTGATATTCTTATGGTTTATTTAAATAAATTGACAAATACATATCTAAAATAAATAAATGTCTAAAATTTTTTAAATAGAACTTTTCTATAAAAATATATAATTCTGAAGGGTTTGAACATCAATATACATCAGAGTTCAGTTCTTTCTAGTAATATGAATTTGATTTTATTTCTCTTTTAGATTGCTTTTGTCCCACTAAGGTGAATTGCAGCTGTGGGTTATTTTGTGTGTTGATGTGTATTGACAGTTTTGTGTTAGAAATATGCATCTCAATTTCATATTCATCTTCTATACAAATCTCTGCCCCCTGGAGTTCTTATGAAACATTTTGGTTGAAACCCAAAAAATTAGGTTATTAATATCCATCTGACATGGTTTCATGAATAAGACAAAGATCAAAAGCACCCAATTTAAAAAATCTCTATTTTATCTTTGGTCAGAAAGTTACTATGGAAAACAGGGATTGTCAAAGGTGACGCTGAGCTAATGAGCCAAGTCAGAGACAAAATACTGTATAACTGCAGGCAGGGGCTATGTGGACTTGCCTAATTATTGCAGTTGAATGCAATTTTTAAAAATATATTTAACAAAATTTGAAGTAGGAAAAACTGTGACTTACATTAGGGCTCAGCCAAGTCCTTGGCTCCATCATGGTCTGACACTCTATGGCCACTGTACTGTCACAGCCTCCTCAGGGGGCTATTGGACCCCAATAGCTGGTAGCCAGCAAGACAGGACACTAAGGAGTATGCTAAGACCTAGAGATGAAAAGTGGACATCACATGGAAAGGAAAAGGGTGACAAACATGTTTACAGTAAAAATATCCTGCTTTTATGGGCAGTTCCTCTTTTCCCTCAAGGAAAACTTTTTCTTTGCTTTATTACCCTAGTTTCCAAAGATAGTAATTACATCTTTCTTCTTCTCCTCTGCTCCTATTTTCGCATCACCAAGAAACATGAGCAGTATTTTCTTACTTGTACTTTTAACCGTGCTGAAATACGCTTGTTCATTCCTATTTCTCTCTTTTGTCTCTTACAGAGAGAAAGCCTGTTTACTACCTTCACCCTTATAACTTTTGTATTACTTAACAGACTAAAAAGGTTTTTTGGAAGACCAAATGTAAAATTTTCTTTTTTTTCGTATTTTGTTAATATGCTCAGGAGAAATCTATACAGAAAGCTCTGATTCGTCAGATCACTTAATCCCAAATTTAAAACATGTTGAAACACACAATTAGGTGGGTGTTCTTCAAGATGTAATTTTCTTTTATGAAAGTGATGTGAGTTATAATAAAATGAAGGGACCATCGAACTGCTTCAACTTCTGTGTTGGTTTGGGTTTTTTTTTTATCTCTGTGTCTGAGAAGATCAATATACCTGTAAATCTCAATAACATTTTATACAGTTTATTCAGAAGAAAGACATATATTGTCTATCAATTGCATAAGAGTTAATTCAAAGAACAACAAATTTTCTTGGTTATAGTTCAAGCATCTGCATGTCAGTACATTAAGCTGATTGATCTCAATGTGTCTATCTTTCAGTTACTGTGATCCTTATTTTGCCTTGACAACCTCTCTGAGTAACACATACAGACTAGGGCTGCAAAGTCTTTTGGCACTGATAACTCAATGATCTCCATCCTTTAGAGGAGGAATGAGCAGTCTGTGGCCTGTGCTGTTCCCCAAGGCATGTACACTCCCGTGAACTCTGGAGGGTCAGATGGACTTTTCCTGGGAGAGAGAGGGGCCAAGGTCTGGAGCACAGTCTCACACCGAAACCCACAAGCTCACACTGAAGCTCACAGTGATGCTGGCAGAATGCATGAGACCAAATATGTTATTACATATATCTAGCTCTTCACTGTCCCTCGAAGGTCTGACTGGAAATATTTTTTTTTTTTTTGTTTCCTAGGCATAGAGAATACAGACAAGCCTGTAAGGTTTAGGAGATGAGTAAATTATTGGCACTGAAGTGTTATTTGTTTGTCAGTGTACCAGCCCTGGAGACACACTGGCTCCTGATAACTCCCTCTCCTGATGTCTTCGTGTTGCCACAAGTGAAAGAACCATAATGATGCTCTGCTTCCACTGAACGCTTGCCCTTTTAATTTTTTATGGGCAATTTAGCTTCATATATGTCATATCAGCTGTCCCAACTCCTCTCTAAATAGTAAATAAAGAATTAAATTAATAAAAATAAAAAACAAACCCAAACACATAAAAACCCCAACCCCCTCATCCAACTCAAAGCCAAATCCAGAACTGTTCAGCGTTCATGAAACTTCAAGTCAGACCCTGAGTGGGCTTCTATATATCCAATCAGTTCTTTCTTCAAGGCTAAAAATTGAACTTTCTTTGTGAAGAAAGAGTAGAGAAAGATGCCAGGGCATAATGGAAATGCATTTCTACTTAGCTCCTGAAGGCTTTCTGTCTAGTTGCTTCAACAAGTGTCCACCTAGTTCTGGACAATCACTAGGTGACACTGCAGCAGTCTCCCTGCAATCTGAGATTTATAGAAGGCTAGTTTAATGGTACCACACTTTATCACCGTTTGGGGCACCAATACAAAACTATGCTCTAGGAAAAGATAAATAAGTGGAAAGAAAAGGATTTGTGTCAAACTTTTTGTGACACAGATGAATACATCTAAAGATGGAGTGCCCAAATATAAAGAATCATAGAATCATAGAATGGTTAGGGTTGGGAAGCACCTTAAGATCACCTAGTTTCAATCCCACTGCCATGGGCAGGGGTGCCTTATATAGACCATGTCACCCAAGTCTCTGTCCAGCCTGACCTTGGACACTGCCAGGGATGGAGCAATTACCACTTCTTTGGGCAACTCATTCCTGTGCCTCACCACCCACACAGTAAAGAACTTCTTCCCTATAGCCAACCTGAACTTCCCCTGTTTAAGTTCAGAAGCTGTTACCCCTTCTCCTATCGCTACAATCTCTGATGAAGAAGTGTTTCAAGATGCATTAACTACTACTTAAAAAAAAAAAAGTGCAAGGAAAGAAGGGATTCTTTCAGTCATTACATACTTACTGGAAATACAAGCCCACTAGTCAACTGAATATTTGTTTCAGTGATTCAGCAAGGATGATTTAAATCACTTTCTTATTCCGTTTTCTTATTTCATCTTTCAAGTATTCTGGGATTTAATAAATAATTATGAAGAAGATAGTATACTGTTATCTGCTATTTTTTCTATTACAAGCATGAGCCAGGGCATTTGAACAATTAATTCACTGGGGAGTATTGTTCCTGGTTTGTGCTAAGTTCAGGTTTCTGCCCATTTGAATTGGTACCCTAAAGCATTTTGTAGTTTTCATGTTTGAAAAAAATCAGCTGCAGCACTATATTTACCTGATCACTCTCACACAGGACATTCAATCAGTAGAATTCATTCTGCAGCTATTTGCTTATATTTTGGCTGTGGCAGTCAATTACACAGTGACAATTGCCAGGACACGGGAACAAAGCTACATTCCCTAACAGGGAGGTCAAATGATATTTCAGCTGATAAGTAGTAGAAGCTCAATTAGTACATGAATCATTTAAAACCAAATTGAACACCAAGTCGATAACATTCTTTTGGGAGTTACCTTGTGCCTGCTGAGGGATCTGTCTACTTAGCAAGGTAACCTCAGGGCTGGTCTAACCTGTGCCTTAGGGCTGGCCCTGCGCAAAGCAGCCCCAGGATGAGGAGAGGGCTTAGGTTAGAGTTCTCCCTCCCCAAATTGGACTGTGCAGTTAGCCATCATACCTAGAGATTTGGACCACGCACCAATAATTTATTCCTTAGCCTCTTCTTCACTATCCAGCAGCTTAAATCAAATGCCATGAGAACATGAAACTGTTTATTTTAATATATTTGCAATGGCTTTCTTTTTATTTTTTTCTCTTTTATTCCCCCATAACTTTTGAACTGGCAGAACAAGTGCAACTGGGGTGTTAACACCAAGCAGGGACCAATTGCAGCCACCACTGCTCCAGCATGGATCCTTTCTACTTGTTCAGTCCTTCTGGAGCAGACTGCTCCAGTGTGGGTCCCCTGTGGGGTCACAAGTCCTGCAGAAAACCTGCTCCAGTGTGGGCTCCTCTCTCCACAGGGTGACAGGTCCTGCCAGGAGCCTGCTCCAGTGCAGGTTTCCCACAGGGTCACAACCTCCTTCAGGCATCCCTCTGCTCCAGGGTGGGATCCTCCATGGGCTGCAGGTGGAATCTGCTCTACCATGGACCTCAATGGGCTGCAGGGGCACAGCCAGCTTCAGCACAGGCTGCACCACAGGCTGCAGGGGAACCCCTGCTCCAATGCCTGGAGCACCTCCTCCCCTGCTGCACTGACCTTGGTGTCTGCAGAGCTGTTCCTCACATATTCTCACTCCTGTTTCCAGCTGCAACTTCTCCAGCACAGTCTTTTTCCCTCTTTTTAAATATGTTATCTGAGTGGCACTACCGCTGTCACCAATTGGCTCAGCCTTGGCCAGTGGTGGGCCATGTTGTAGCTGGATGGCACTGGCTCTATCAGGCATGAAGGAAGCTTCTCGCAGCTTCTCACAGAAGGTGTAGATCCCCCACTCTCCAAATTTTGCCATGCAGACCCAATATATGCCTGTCCTGCAGCACAGGTGAATACCTAGTTAGCACAAACATACATGGAAATGCTAGTTTGGATCCGAAGGCAGTTTGGCCATATCAGTGCATTATACCTTCAAGCTTAATGTTGTGCTTGTAGTAAAATAGTTGGCATGCCAGTGAGAGTTCAGGGGTGGCTCAGAGGCTACAATAACATCCTGAATCATTGAATACAGAGAGAAACAAAGAGGAGCTGAGGTCTAGGCTGCCATCTTAAAAATTCTTCTCTGCCTAACACCAAGGTACCATAAAAAAGCTCTTACATTTTTACTTACATACACAGCCAGAATCATATTAACCTCCATAGCTCTGAACTGGATCAAGTGTCCTCATGGAGTCAAGAAAAGGGGTGAAGGAGGAGGCAATGTCCTATTCTGCCATTTACTTGCTAGCTCACTGGTTAGCACACTTGTGAATTGTCACATTGTGGATATCTGGACTAGGAATGCTTAACTTTCTGGCTCACTGCCCACTGCTCAAATTCTCAGTCTTGATTTAGGGACTCTGTCCTTACCCTGCTTGGGGACGTACTTTAAATGATAACCATGGCAGTTAGTAAGCTAAACGATGAGTTCCCTGTGTTATCCAGTAGGAAATGAAGACAAGAGGTTTCATGCTTGTTCCTAAGTGGGTGTTTGCTTAGAGAGAATGGGTATCTCCAGTCAGGATGGATCCATTCCCAGGGCTGGGTGTTTGAGATAAGTCAGTCCCTTGAGCCAGGAGAGATTCTGTACATGCAAAATTGGGCTGAGGCTTCCCCAAGGGAAAATATATCACTGCTACTATAAAGATCTCAGCTTACTCTTTTCAGTGATTTATATACTGCTAGTGTATAAACCTTTTTGTCCCTCTATGAACTGTAAATGGTAGCTACATTTTTTTCAGATATGACAGTCTTATGCAGTAGGCTATTTTTTTCCATTAGAACACATGCCATTAAATCCATTATCCTTTCTAGTTTCTCTGTCAGTGCAATCTGTCTCTTTGCTTTGCTACAGTTAATGCCACTATTAATTAATTTTACCCTTAATTCATACCTCATATATTTTTTAAAGTAAATGTAGAGCTTGTAATGAGCTGGACTGACAGATTTTTAGATCAAAAGCACAGATCCTCAAAGATACATGGGTACTTAATTACTATTTAGGTACCCAATTTCCATTGCTTTGAGTAGTAGTTAGGTGCAAAAATACCTTGGAAAATTGGTGTTGAAGTTTAGATTCATGTATTAGCTACAGCGTAAAGTTCTCATTGCTAGAACCATTTTGAGGGGTACTGCATCTAAAGGTGTTAGAATGTATCGCAGGCTCTCATAGTCCATCCAGTCACCAATAGTACTTCAAGTATGTGAGTATAACTCTACTTGTGAGCATAGCTTTGCAATAGGACGAAAGTTTCTACACAGCTGGTGGCTGAGCAGCCAGTTCCACCAACACTTCATATGGAGGTGGACAGAGTTACTTCCTTCCTTCAAAACCAATGTCCAGGTATACAAATCAGATTTTTCCATCTGTGATTAATTTGTATTCAAAATTATGAGGAGGACATAGAGGATATTTAGCTTGATCTGCATTTTGTCTTCTTACATTGTTTCCTGTGTTTCCTTACATTGTTTCCAGGAGAGAGTGCATTCGTTCTGCTGATAGTGGTTGTGTCTTTTACAGTACTGCTGTTGAAGAAACAACAATTTTTGCGATGGGCTGCAGCACTGCAGTATTTGCCATTCTGCAGGATGGCATGCAGTGGCATGCTGCCTTATCCCTGAACAGTATAGCATGCCAGAGTGCACTCACATTTAAGCGTAAGCTCCAATGAAGTCAGCCATGACTCTGAAGTTAAGCACTGCTTAAGTGCTCTGTTGGATTGGGTCAGAGTGCTAAGCATTTCTTCAGATTATATCTCAAATGTCTTAGCAGCCTGAGGACATCTACCTCATGCTCTGAAGCTGCTTACTCTTACACACTAGGTTACACTAGCAAGTGATACTCAGATACTTCTACTTTATATATGAATAGAGATAATATAACCCCTTATTTATGCATCAGAGTTTGAAAAACCAAGCTATTCTTTCACAAATTTTTTCTTCCCTCATAATTTAAACTATGACATACTGCAATGTTTTGTTTTGTGTCATAATATTGCACGGTAATATTTGTAATATAAAAAAAGCAAAATGCCCAGTGCATGAATAAGAATCATTCCAATGGAGCAACAGCTTTAGTGGAGTCTGAGTTGTCTTTATTCCACAGAAAAAGAAGCTGAAGTTAACTCCCTTCAAGTAACAGGGTGATGTAGCCCTACAGACATGCTGGAGCAGGCACTCTGCTGCTCTCGCATTCGGGGTCATCTGAACCACTTAGCCTCATTACCATGGAGGACATGAGTCACGTGGGACTCAGCGAGCACTCTCAGTTGTATTCCTCATCACCTGAAATGAAAGAATATTAAAGGAGCTTGACACTCTACTACAAAGGTCAACAAATAACTCTCAGTGTCTCCATATATAAAGCAAATGGCAGTGGACAATGGGCACAGCTTTGTCTCCTCTGCTGGTTGTAGGTTAAAACAATGTGACAGGAAATAATGAGGTTTAAATTGGTGAATTGGCTTGTGTGTACTGGGGATTAACCTGTAATACACATTGCGCCCAAATTACAGAACTTCGGAGAAGAGCAACTTTAAAGCATTTTAGCAGACACTCTGACTTCAATGATAGCTCATTTACAGAAATACTGGTGTTCTACATGACTGTCCTTGATGACATGATGAACTTAGATTATGATCTTAAACTACCTTGTAGTAAAATAGAGTGGTAATAGAAGATGAACACTGCTTAAAGATGATTTTAGTAAGGTGAATGGTACAGAAAGCTAAGATCTGGTCCAAATGTTACATTTTTACTAATACTTCAGGATCAGTATGAATGAAACAAAGCACAAAGAGGCAAAGCACTTTGTGGACTCATGCACTTGTGGGGTTTTTTTAAAAGAAAAGAATGGGATGAAATAATTCTGGTGTTTGCATCCTTCCAAACACTGCCCATAACAATCCAGAAGTAGATTGCACAGAAAAAATGAGTGGAGTCATATGGACCTTTGTGTCACCATATATCTCCCTGTGATGTGATGAAGTACCATGCAGTCGCTAACATGTTCATAGGTTATAAATGGCCAGTAGTGAGTACAGCAGCAGCAAGTAACAGAAATGACAGGACGTTCTGCATCCTCCTAATTCTGCTGCTATTTCCTCTCACTCTTTCTAGTTATTCTAGTATGTACCTTTTTTAGCCTCAGGAAACTCAGCCTGAGCTCACATGAAATGGGGCTAGCAGTGTGACAGAACAAGTGCTGTACGCTTGATGAGTTCAAGGATTCTTAGTCACAGGATTCAATATAAATTAAGCTGTAAATAAATAAGCACTCTTACTCAGGGAGAGATAAGATTGAGGTGAGAGAGGGGACAGAACAATACAATTAATAGTTATTACACTAAACAACCTTTATCACCAGCAAATTATATTATTAGGATTGAAGACAGTAATTTGAGCAAATAGTTCAATTCACATGCTTTAGTTAAAGCAGGTCCCATGAGTCTATTTAGTGTGCTGATAGAGGTGTATTCTTTGGGTCTGATAGTTCCTACTGTTTGGGTTTTTTTTTTTTGCCTTTTAACATCTTCATTCATCACCCTCACACCGTCCAACGAGAAAGAGCATGAAGATGACATCTGACATAGCATAGTCAATTCCAAGCATTTAAAATTTGAAAACAGCACTCAAAATACCAGCAAGATTGACTTGTATAAAAAAATCAATAAGCTGAATTATTCCCAAATCAAAAAATATGTCTTCTGATTTTTCTGCATGTAAGTTTCAGTGTTTGATGAGGTTGTCTGTTAACCACGATGCTTCGAAGCTTGCTCTAACCATGACAAAAGGAAGATTCCTATTCACATACTCATATACCTCCAGAAGCCGAGACACTGCAAAAGGCAATAGTGCTGTGCTAGTTCCTTGGCTGACTGCCCTTCTGTGCTCATCAAGCCTTCTTGAATCTATCCTCTCTAATAGGGTACACTCAAGTTTAAAAACACTTTAATTTTTTAGGATTTTTTTACCACTATTATCCCTACCTTCAAAGTGAAAATTTCTCTGTAAGCATGTTTGCTTAGCTGAAAGCTCCAGCAGTACTTTCCTCATGGTCAGGGAGATATGTATTCTTTTCCTGCCCTCTAGAAGGACTCCATCCCTATTTTCATTTTCAAATTATTTGCTGCTTAATGAACAGTACCTCAGGCTGTCAATCTCTGAAAAAGGCACAATGTCACAGGGACAGAATATCTGCCTCTATGTATTTAATCACACAATGCAATTTTAATCAACCTGCAAAAAAGCCTGCATTAAAATAGAGGACAGATCATGCTACAGTTAAATTGTGATTTTGCTATTGAGATAAAAATTGGATATTAATGTTCATGTTGCAAAAGAAAAGTGTACTTCACAGTACATAAATTAAATATATAAAGTTTGTTATTTTATAATACATCTGTCTGCATATTTTAGAGTATTGTTCTGTTTTATTACATTTCTGATCAAGTCTAATGCTCATTAAAAAATCTAATATGACAATGAAAAATTTTATATGGAAAATTCTTGTCCTCTATTACAATTGCTATCTGCTCCACTTTTTGGAAACCACAGCAAATTAGTCTTGGGCCATGGTAATCTTAATTATATCTTGGAATAGATGATGTTGGAAATATATTGAATAAACTCTTTTGGTGAGATTGCCTTTGCCTCTTAATTCAAAATCTCTATGTTCATATGCTTACATTATTTAAATTACAAAAGGCAGGCATCTGAAGAATGGGATGCTTTGTTGGGCAGTCATATTCATAAAAAATTATTCAATTGTGAGGGGGTCAAAAAACAGCAGGGAAAAAAACTGCTTGCTGATCAAAATGTAACATAAACTGCACCATTTCATTTAGGCAGCAAACTGTTAGACTAAACCTGAAAGTTTTATATGATCTCAAAACTGTGTTTCTATGAATTTGGCATACTTTCAGTGAGATAGCAGCTGTAACCCAGTTGCTTTATTTAAAAAAAGACATTTAATAGGGTCCATTCTAGAAAGTGACTCAAGCAATTGTGCAGATCGAGTGGTTGATGAGAAGGTGATAGACGAGAATACCCCAGCTCCAACATTTTTTTGTCCTCCAAAGTTGCATCAAACTGAAACATTGCCTCTGTACCCAATTATAAACTTGACCAAATTTTTATCTCTTCTCAGCCTGTAAGAAGTACAAAATCAAACACAAGTAAGCATAATGTATCAGATGGTACTACCACTTTGTAAGGTGACTGACTGCAGACACCATAGCATTCACTGGGTGCTTGTTGTCCTTCAGTATTCCCAGAATAAGGGAACTTCCAGAGCTGCTTAAGGAAAAGTGGTCAGGACATGTGCACATCTAGTGCAGGTGATACAACTGGCAGGTTCAGCTGTGCCACATATAACAAGACATGATGATAAAAATGGGGTTAGTGACAGTAAGCACTGCCATGGGCTACACGAAGGGTCCTATTTCATTCCATGGCACTATGTTTTGTGAGCTGCTCAAGAAAAAACAAAAATTAATCAACTGCTCCAACTTCATCTGCTGTTTACAGTGTACAGGGGATATATTGGACACAAACCAAACTATATTGAGCAAAGCTGTTTAATCTCCACTGCAGTGGTTTTTAGAATCTTTTCATGAAATTGACAGTGTTATCAGATTTTCGCAGGTCTTCTTTACTTCATTCTTTTGCTAAATCCCCTTCAAAGACTGTAGAACATATTTTATACTCTATTAAAATATTTTTATCTAACTAATTACTGTCTTCTTAACTTCTTAAGGTAATTTCACTCCCAGAGACACATCTCCCTGTGCAATCTTTCTCATTATGCTTCCTTGAAGACATTCAGGATTCTAAAACATCAACTGCTTTCTCTTTGGTCAACCTAATAACAAACTGGCAGAGGGGGTAATGTGGGAGTCGAAACCCCAAAGAACCACTGAGACTAATCAGACACCTGAGGTTCAAAACTGTTCAACTCTTGCTACAGTAAGACTCAAAACGACCAGACAATGCTATTCAGATCCAAGTCAAAGAAATTTTAAGTGTGGATTTCTATCCCTTCTCTAATCTTGGAGCAGTGTCTAAGCTTTAGAGGAAACTACACTTAAACAGACTGGATAAAGGAAAACCTTCAACATTTGCTGCTGTTTACCTAAGGGAGCACACCTCATCACATTAGGCATCACTACATTCACTCCTGCAAAAAAAAAAAAAAAAAAAAGTGGTGTCAGGCCCCAAATCATTGGGTAATTAAGAGTTCTGTGCTGGTGCAAGGCTGCACCACCACAATGTGGCCTGGCGCAGCTGTCACATCAGGCACTGTTACTGAGGAAGGAACAACCTGCTCAGCCCCACCAGTAAATCTAGTCTTGATGTGACATCTGCACTTGGTTCAGATGAACTACCAGATAATGTCAGTAGTAATCATATCTCCTCCACAAATTAAGGAACAGAGTTCATTGTCATAAGAACAAATTTTAGGCATAACATGCTTGCTCCCCCATACTGGCGAGATTTATGCCCATTCTGTTTAGAGGCAATTAAGGTATTCTGCTGTTCAAAGACAATGATTTGCCTCTTGCATTTTGTGAAAGAAAATTGAGGTTCTCTTTCACTGTGTAAGTCTTGATATTTTATTTCTCTCTTTAAGTTTCTTAGCCTTTAATAGCAATGTTTATAATTTTGATTAGAAATTAGGCATGCATTTTAATTTTTATGGAAGATATTTTTGAAAATATATTTCCTGCAATTCATCAGAAATTTACCTTTACTCTTTTCTGTAATAAAATTTAGATTTTTACTTCAGAGGGTGCTTCATTTACACATAGACTTTTCAAATATTGATAATATTTGGTTATGCCATAAGACAGTAAGGAAACAGAAGTAAGCAGAGACGACTGATTTCAGTCTTGATGACAGCTATGTTCTTTTTCTTTTTACATTACAAAAACAACAGAAGAGAGGGAAACACAATTGCATTGTTAATGCAATTACTTTAAATTTGAGGGTATACTTTTTCATTTCTTTTTGGGTTTTTTGCCTATGGAGAATAGCTCTATATCAGGGACAATATGAAATATTTAGACATCTGCAAATCAATACAGAAGATTTTTGAAAGCCTTACTGTAAAATCTGGAGCTAAATATTCTCTTACTATACACTTGAGCATAAGTAGCACAAATATCTGAGCTGACCCACTAGAAAGGGTCTGTTGTAATAACCTTAAAGATTTTAGTCAGTCACAGACTGACATACATCCTTGAGGTAAAAATAAAACTTCCAGGCATACAATTAACCAAGAGCTGTAACAGATTTTCTTATATCCTGAGAATGTTAATTTTTTTCTCACAGAAGGTTCCTGGAGCTCATTAAATACCTTCCCTCACATTCAAAATTCCTTACTTGGAAGGAATTTCATATGGTGATTAGAACTGAAAGTTAATACAACCATCTCGCTCTTTAAAATATACACGCATGGTTCACCTTCTGGAGCTGTTTGTAAAGAAGATTTATGGAAATCCTTTAAAACAGTCTGTCGGCACTTCATGCCATTGAAGATGCAGGCGGAATTCCATGTTTTCTTCATTGTAGGCTGAAAAAAAAAACCCCAAATCTCTTCTGTTCCTTAAAATCATAAATTTCCTTCACCCAAATCAGCATGTACAAGTAAAGGGCAAAGAAATCCTTTATCTGAAGTAATCAGCCACAGACACAAGTTCCTCAGAGGAACCTAAAGATCTTCAGCATTCAGAAGTGGAGCTTCTTCTTCCTCCTGTGGCAACTTTACCCTGCAGCTCTGCACTCCAGTGTATACACGAGCATGTGATCAAAAGCAAACAGCCCAAGTCACTGTAGCATTACCACCACCTGATCAAAAACCCCAACTCTCCCCTATTTGAAATCTACTCAAAGGAGGCATAAAACTGATCATAACCCTGAGGAGATACTGGTTATCTTCAAAAAATGTATCTGAAAAGCCTTTCTGAATTTTTCAAAGTCGTTATCTACAAAATAAATAACTGCGTAGATGCAACTAAATTAGCCTAAACAACAATTCACTAGAACAATGAAAGGGAGTGATTTGTTAAGGTATCCCTGTCTAGTAAAAAAAAAAAAAAAGAAAAAGGCTGTGAAACATATGCTTCGTTTTAAACACAGATGGAATTAAGCCTGTGCTTCAGTTCTTTTCTGAGTCAGAACTAAAAATTGAGAACTGTAGCTGTGTAATACTTTGCCATGTTACAGGAGAATCAACTAAAATGTTGCCATCATGTTTTTTCATATGAATTCAATATCCTTTTTGAGCAGGGGGCTTGGATACGACAACCCCCAGAGGTCCCTTCCAACCTCAGCCATTCTGTAATGATGTGAATACCGTAGAGATGAAAGCATGCTACAGTTTTGTATTTATTCATAGCATAAACAATACAAAGAATTGTCACTGTTTATGTAAATAGTTGAAAAAAATACCAAAAGAAAAATGTGTCATTTGGATCATTCATATTTCTTTATTCAGCTTTGATGGAAAACAGTCTATTTGAAATATTTCCAACAACCATTTAAATTCCAAATGTTCAACACAAAAACTTGGTATCGGAGCTCAAACAAATAAAGTTACATCTCATTATAATTTAATATTTAACAGAACTAATCACTTCTGATTTTTCATAATTAAGTTTACAAAAATAATGTTACATTTATAAAATAAATCAGCTTTTCCCAATAAATTACAGTGGTGTTCTTATTCAAAAATGTAATATATCATACAAAATAGATAACTTTTTGTCAGATGAAATACTAAAGTATATTTTCATCCAGTACATTTTGGCAGTGTGTGAAAACATTTCATTGGACACTTTATATCTAAAGTACAGCGTTAAAACGAAACCTATTGAGCTATTTATTCACAGTGCTTATATTAAGCAAGAATGGCCAACCTGGGGACTACTTTTTATTTCCAGTTAAATGTTTTTGGTCAAACTAATACTGCCATGTTTATGCAACTGACTTAATTAATCTGACCTGGTAAAGCCCTGCAGATCCATCTTGAGTCCAACACTCTTTCTATGACAAGTCAATTTTTGAGCTGTTTAGCATCTCTCATGCATGATTTACCTTTGTGTTTCCCCACAAAGCTTTGGTGGCCAACTTGTAAAAATAGCACAGTACAGATTCCCCTAAAGTTAATGGCAAAATTTTAGTACTCTATTCTGTCAGAAAAACTCATACTAAAAGGGACTTGTAAAAAGAGAAATGCATTGATAAAAAATAAACAGTAAACAACAAAAAGAAAAACACTCTAAAAAGCAAAAGGTGAACATTAAGAGCTACTATCTGCAGACTTTATAAAAACAACTATTTTAAAATAACAAAGAAACACAGCATCTGCCCGGTGGTAGGTATATTCTCACTGAAGCTTTTTGAATGTTAAGGTCAGATAAACATTTACTGCATTGCATTCCCTGTCTGAAAAAACGTATCTGAAGAATCGTATCAGTTTGAGCAACTTTTAAAAGCCAGAGATTGAACTACACCATCTTTGGATGCTTTGATTTATTCAGGTTTCTGGTTCAAGATGACCAACATCTCACCTTGCAGAATTTCTGACTCCACTATGTTTTCTCTTTGCAATAGTTAAGCAAACTGCAACATTTTACTCTTGTTTTTCTGTATTTCTCTTACATAACTTCTGGGAAGAAAGTCTACTTTAAATGTATTAAAGGAAAATCATTGCTGTCTGGAATAAATAAAATGTGTAAAGTGGTGATTTTCTTACGACATCACTATTGTATAAGCAACAGGTCACTTCATATATCATAATAGATTATTTTCACAAATTTTAAATAACTTGTTATACGCCCAAGTAAGCATGTGTCACAAAGCTCCCTTTGTGCAGATCCACAGAGGGTCCAAATCTAGGTGGGTTACTATAGACTCCAGACACAAAACTTAGTTAATGTTGGATTCCCCTAGACTGGAAAAAGAGGAAGAGGAGGAAAAGGGAGCTTGTCATAGTAAATCAATTCAAGAGCTTCTGAAAGCTCTTCAAAATCCAGAGAACACGTATTTGGTGCACTGGCTGTCTTCTATCTTGAAATACCATGGCTCAAGCCAGGAACATCTGGAGCTGAACTCAGGCACATTTGCCACTTGAGTTAGCAAACTCTCCAGACACAGAGCTACCACATAACTAAACTTTTCTGCAGTTGAAGTCTGGAGTGATTGCTGAAACATTCATTCACCAGCTAGTTAGGCTAATAAACACAATGACTACATTGACACTAGGTAAATTAAATAATACAAAGTCTATACTCCAGCCCTGAGCTCAATTGACATGGTCTGGCCATATTCCTAGTTATACACGTGAGAGGTGGCCATACTCAAAGCACATGGTGAAAAGTCCCTCAACTGGACCTGTTCCCAACATGTGCCCAGAAATTGCTATGGAGAATACTAGTTAGTCTTGACCAAAAAGCATACCAGCCCTTGTTCTCATCTGTATCTATCAATATATATGCTAGCACCCATGCCTTGGCACTGTCCAATTGACTGATACAGACATTACTGTGGATACAAATTTTAAGAAGTCCTCAAATATATTTGCCCATGGTATGCCCTCAGATTCATACAAACATGTAAGCAGGGAGGATTCAACTCTTCTTTTGAAAGCAAATCAAAACCTTTTTGTTAATGAGGTCGGTATTTCTGTCCATTAAGTATTTTCTCCATTTTACATGAGGCATGTCCTTTGGTTGGTAGCCTACTGTTTTACTGTTATTGGAATCTTGGATTTTTGCCTGATTAACCCACTTTTTAATATCTACAATTCACAACTAAACAAGCACTAACCAATTGTATCACAGTGAAAATATTATATACATATCTAAACCAATAATATTAAGACAACAACTAAAACAAGAAATAAAAAACTAATCTGTGCAATTACAAGTTCTAAAACTAATATCAACCTCTATACATATTTGTCAGACTGCAGTGTCCACAGTTACAGTTGTATGCAGCAGTTAGAACAGTGAGTATTACTTCCCAAATCATGAGGTGTTTTAAAAAACACCCACAGTAGTGGCTGCTGAGGAATCACTTCCTTTATAATCCTGAGTTTTTAAATGTGCAAGTGTCCTACCAATTTATCTAGTGCATAGGAAGGCAGGCAGGCAGGCAGGCAGGCAGGAAGAAGAAAGGAAGGAAAGAAGGAAGGGAGGGAGGGAGGGAGGGAGGGAGGAAAGACAAGGAAGGCAGAGACAGAAACATTATCACAATGGTTTTTGTTTCAAAATTGATTGCGGTGCAATGACTGAAGCCTGATTTGCAGACATTTTATATTCTTGCCCAGACCCTTGAGGAGGGGAAGGTAATGGAGTTTCTGGAGTTGCTGAAAAAGAATATAGAAAGAATTACGGTTTTATATTCTGGCCCACTCAGAATACACATATACATACTATTGCACTGAAATGAAGTTCTGTTACATTTGGCATGCTGTGGAAATAGGGTACTTCAATTATAGTAATCTTTTGTTTATTAAAAATTGTGCATGTGGAAACAATGATATATCAGGATGGTGCTGATTTTTTAAAAGTAGATTAGATTCAGGTCAAAGTGTCTTACTTAACACTGTTTATATATGAAATTATTTTAATTCAGGAATGCTGATGAAATAACTATGAGCACTGACAGGCCACCATTCTAATTAATATTTTTAAATATAGAAGTGAAATGTTATGGGAGAAGGTTAACTTGCAGTTACTTACAAATCTGTTCTGTATGTACAGGAGCAGACATGGAACTTATAAGGATAGTTTGGCCCGTTAATGGATCTTGGGCTAAGTGAGGATGTATTGGATGATGTAGATGACTAGCATCATTAGAAGTACCTACAAAAATAACACAAGCATATAACAATTCAAAAGAGCATGTCATTACAGGGACTTATACTTCAGTAACTACCATTTCTGCAGAGTAAATATTTTGATTGGCAATTTGAATAATTGCTTCTGGGTATTCATTAAACAATTTAACCAGACTTCAACCATATTTAGCACTGTTTATTTTCACTGTTTTGATGGCATTAACAGTGGATTTCCTGAAATATGTGAAAGGATTCTTCCTTCTACCTACAGAATTGAATGTCTAGATATCCATCAATGACTGAGAAGTGCACAGCCTAATCTGAGGCTGGAGGACTGAGTTAACAAGATGAGCAGCCAAGTCAAGAAGGCTTCAGCTAACAATCGTGACCCAAAGCTCAGCCAGCAAGGCAGTGGTCGAAGTGCTTGCTCACATCATGATTCCCTCAACATCCCAGTAGGCTAAATTCAATATAATATGACATGTACAGCATGGTAAATTTAACAAGTTGTTTGCTTACCTCCCAGTAACATTTCTTGAAGCAAACTGTCGATTTTAACAATTCCAAACAGTTTAACCAGCTGTATTTGCTCAATCATTTGCCAAGTGATGCTCTGAAGTGTAGGCAGTAGAAGCAGAAGTTCTCCAAATCTTCCTCGGGAGTCATACTGACGGTCATTAATATAATCCTCTAAACTGATTTGGACTTGGAACCTCATGTTCTTAATCTTCATTGGATTACTCAAGCCTTTTGCATCTTAAAAAAATGACAAAATCTTAAAGTCAAGGCAGATTATTATTTGGGATGAGCCGTCACTATTTCTTATTTTGTTCTTTTTCATCCATAGGTAACATGAGCAGATGCTACATCAACAAATATTATTTTCAATATAACCACATGCAAAATAATTCTGAAACATATTTTCAAAAAGGTACCTGGATCAAAAAACACGATCGCTTTCAAGCAAGCATACTCATTGTCATCTATTTGAATTTCCTGGAAGGGTCGGACTAATTCATCTAGAATCCGATTTGCCACTCGGCTGATCTCTACTTCGGTACTGTTGCGATGGATTATGTAATTGTTGCCTTAAAGAGAAAGAATACCAACACATGGATTGATATAAAGACTTTAATGTAATGTAGCAGATGAAGCCCATTTTCAAAATGCATTTCATTTTGCTTATTTTTTTCTTTTAGTATGTATCATACAAACCTGTTCTTTGTAAACAGAGCATGTGTGCAAAATATAGCTGTCACCTAGAAATATATTTGTAAATATACCAACTCATAAAGATTCTGATTAGTCCACAGCTCTGATGTCCATATTTGAATACACAAGTATGGAGCAAGTCAGCCTTTATCTTTTCATAATAGATAAATATAATGGTAAACTGATCTTAAAATTTCTCCTTTCCCCATTAAAATAATATCTTACAAGTTGGATGATCAGGATTTGTCAGTGGACAAAGAAGTCATCTTCCAGAGGAAGCATCAGAAATGCTTCTTTTCCCAACAGATGCTTCCGTAATTCCTAATCAAGTTTAAAAGCATCTTAAAATTTTCAGTAAAGAATGAATTTGCCCTGCTTTTTTAATTTTAAATTGCCATTTTGGAAAAGTCTCAATCATGGCATCTTAACTCACCTTCTGGCCAGAAAACATCTAACATAAGAGGGGAAAACACTGTGAAAGCCACAGAGCTTCCAAAAGCCATCAAGCAATTTTTGAAAGAAAAGCTGATGCTTGTATCAGAAGAGAACTATGCCAAAGTGACTCATCAACTTTATAGATATCTGCCTCTAAGTATTAGAACCTAGCCTTAGTGCCCCAAATTGTTTCTTCTTTTGGTATAAATGCTGATGCTGGTGACACTGACTATAATTTTCTAGCTATTATTTTATCAGTATTGTCCTTATTTCCTACTAATCCCAATAAAATTACAAACATTTACTTTTAATTCCTGTATTTATGGTCAGTAAAGGTGCATCTAGAGAAAGAACTAGGTCAAGAAAGTAATTTGTATAGTTTTTAACTTGAAAGGATTGCTGATAAAAGTAATATCTCCAGATATTGTCCTGCTTGTCCTTTTAATGTTATGATATGCATTAAAATAAAGCTGATTTAGAGCTATAAGAAGGCAGGCCCAAAGAGGAAGGAGAAAAAATAGTGGAAAACTTCCTTTTATCAATGAAGAAAGTAGTTTGAGTCTATATTACACATAGTCTTGCCTCACATAAAAAAACCTGTCCAAGAAGACTTACACATTTTCTCACAAAACAGCCCAGGTGCTGCACACGTTTCATGATGCCATTTTTGGGAAGGTGTACTTCATCATGGCAGAGTGCTGTGTCAAACAATGCTAACAAATGCCTCATCATGTCACCATGCACACAGACACACATCTTCCTATTACTGTAACTCTCTGTTGTGTGAACAGAGGGAAGACATGTTTCCACCATGTGATGATATGTGCTTTCCTAATAGCCATAGTCTCTTTAAATAATCAAGTGATCGAGCCATTTCAAGTGACCAAGAATATGCAGGCATGGCTCCTCACCATGTCATGGATGCACCCATCTCCCACATGGCAGGGAACAACAGGCATGCTGTTTGCATGATGGCCACGTGTCAATCATCAAGGAAGCAGTGAGAGGGCTCTTGGAAAAATGAGCTGCAGGGAACAGGCTATCCAATTTTTCTATCTTGTAGGGTTTCTCTGACTATGTCTGAAGGGCTCTTGAGAATGCTCTAGATAAATGGCTTTTATGAAGACTGAAATTAATACATCACCACAGGTTGGTTGCTCCTCTCTTACGCAGAAGTGGTTTATGTGTTTGGCAGGTTGGTTGGTTGGTTTGATTTGTTCTGTGGGGTGTTTTATAGGACAAAGATGCAGAAAAGATAATAATGTAAGGAGACAATTTGGCATGAACTCCCTTAAATTATGGTTTCTGGTATCCAATAAACCTTTAGCCATAGTAACTCACAGGAAACTATCCACCTGCTTTAGCTGGAATGAGGCATGTGACATTATGTCATTAATAGCTATTTAGCATTCACAGAATGCATTGCTTTGATTGTGCCAGAACAGCTGTTCTACTTAGGTGATTACATGGTTGCTAATGTACTATAACATAATCATTATTAATGAAAACAGAACCCAATATTTACCTAAAAGTAAAATGTCCTTATATGCCATGGACCGTTTTGCTGCCCCAAGCAACAGGTGTTCCCCAGCATGTGCTCTTAGCAAGGCAACCTCAAGGAAAGAACAGCAGACTCATTAGATGATAAGGCAGTAAATTCCAACAAGGGCAAAAAAAAATAAGGATGCCTATTATCGTAAGTGTATTCAACTGCAGGTATATGTTTAAGACTGTTAAGATTGTGATGTAAATTGTAAGTGAACATAAAAACCCTAACACTGAGCTTTAAGCAACCTGATCTAATGGAAGCGGTCCTTGACCATAGTAGAGGGGTTGGAACTAGATGATCTTTAAGGTCCCTTTTGACCCAAAATGTTCCGTGATTCTGTGTATTGTTGCACACCATAATTAAATTGTCAGCCTCTGTCACCTGTAGCATTTGGTCTAGATTTTAAACCTATAGCTCTGCAAAATACTTCTCGATAAACACAAAGCTTGTATTTATTTTCTAGTGAATTTCCTAATGACTATTTCCTGAACAAAATATTCTCTGGAATTTTAAGTTGACACTAAAGACTCTGGTGGGCTGGAATGAACTGTTACAGTAAATTTGGCAATATCTATATATGTATATATGTATAGATATATATCCATATATATATAGATTTATGTATCTATATCTAGATATATATATAGTAATGAAACTATATGTTTCATTTTTCTCACCTTGAATAAAAAAATTATGCAGTACTTAAAAGAGCTTTTTCTCCAGCAAAGACAGATATGCTAAAACATCCACTACTGTCAGCAAAAAAACTCAATTCATACAAGGCAGGCACTTAAAAATGTCATTAGTTTACTCTTCGTCACCTGCTTACTTTCCTCTGTTTTTAATGGCCCTGTGAAACTTCAGCACTGTCCTGTTTCCTCAAAGAACTCCTCTCTTGGCAAGTAATTTTTTTCTTATGAATCCAAGCCAATACTTTATGAGTGATGTAAAGGCACACAGCATCTAGGAATACTTAATGTGTTAAAGACTTTTCAGGCTCTAAGTAGAATTAATTTATCTGAGTTGGCCTGCTCTATGGTTTGTAACTCAGGCTGATTCCCAGATCAGGAATAATTTTTTCAAAACCAGAAGTTTAGTTATTTTATAACTAAATGCACAATGACCCTTAGAAAGAGGCTATCACAAATGCAGAAGTGTAATTTGTATTAACTCCCACTACCTTTGTGACTACACTTCCAAGGTACGTAAGGTTCTGCAGTATTTCTCAGTGTGCTCCAAGCACTGCACAGGTTTTTTCAGTCTCTCTTTCAAAGCTGTTGCTTATTTGTTTGCTTGTTTATTTGTTTTTAATTTAAATACAGACAGGAACTTTTTAATGCAGTCTGATCCCTTCTCTTTTCCTTCATGCCATCCTAACAATAACACCAGCAATAGTTTTGCTTGCCTTTGTTGCCCTTGAGAACACTAAGCTTATATTTTGGTGGGTCTCCTGTGGCCTGAAACACCTTCATATTCCTGAGGAAAAGTACATGAGGAATGACTCAGTTTGAGTCTCAAACCCAAGGATAACCTAAACCTCCTTTCAGGATTTTGTTCAAAAGACTAAAGGGGCAAAAGGAGAAATGAGACAATTTCACTTCAGAATTGTTTTCAAGCTGAATCAGATTTTAGTGAACTGGAATCAAGAGATCCTGAACCATGAATTAACATCCTGCCCAGGCAGCTGGTGAGAGAACCACAACATGAAAACACTGGTTCTGAGTGTGCCAGCACAACTTACTCTGAAGCCCTGTGTTGTATTAGGATATGTTACAGATGAGATGATAGATGAGACCTGTCATAAAAACTCTTAAAAATTTTCGAGGTTTGATGCTTTATTTCTTCTGTACTCATTATATACAATATATATGAAATATTATTTTCTATAGATTGATATCAGTATGATTGGCATGTGTTTGACATTCTAACGACTTTTATATTTTGCAAATAGAGAAGATCTACTTCAAATTAAATTACATGCTGTCTTAAACCATATTACAATGAAAGGTGGACATGAAATAAGCACCTTGCAAAGCATGCAAAGCATGTCTTCTTTTACAAGTTTGGGTTAGTTTTGTAGGTTTTTTTTGCATGCATGTTGCTAACTGTCCATCCAAAAGAATACAAAAAATGCAAAACACTGAAAAACATACTGGTTTTCTGCTTTTCCTAATGTGATGGACCCACATCAATTTCATCTGGTTTTTTTTTTTTATTTTATTTTTTTGTGGTGTTGCTATTTTAAAACTAAAAAAAAATTAAGATGGTGGGTTTACCATGCATCTCTATTTGGTCAGACAAAAAATGAGTGCGTAATCGTAACATTTAAATATCACAGAAATAACAGAACAATAATTAAAGTTCTCTCTTTGGTCTCTTCTTATACCTGGTCATCCAGTGGTAATTCACAGAAGCCTGGAATATATTTAGCCCATTCCACCAGGACCAAAAGTTGTTGCTTCATAGATTCACAGACATCACTAATACCAGCAATTTTCTTAACATTTATGTCAGTGCTAGCACCAGGACTGGAGATTGAGATCTAGCCATAATGAGAGGAAAAAAATTAACAATGTTAAATTTCATATAATTGCATTTTCACTGGTTAAGAGCATATTTAAGAAAAAATCACAGCAGTAATCATGTATACCCTTGAGATGTTCCTTGACCCTATAGACCATTAGTCTGCATGTAAATTATAGAATTTCATTTCTCACTATTACCAGTGTGTATTACAGTATATTAAAAATTACACTACTCATAATATCTTCTCATTCAAAAATACTATTTTAAATTATGCCAAAATCCTTACTATTTGTAGGGGGAAGGTAGGGTTTTTTTATTCCTTTGAAATGGCTGATATTTACTTAACTTCAGAAAAAAAAAAGAAAAAAAAAGAAAAAAAAAAGAAAGAGCTCATAGGTGCATGCAGCAACATTAAGGGCAAAGAAAGAGAGAGATAAAGGGGTATCATGTTCTTCTAGTGAAAAGGTAAGTATCATTAAGCTTCGAAGGTAAAACAGGGGGATTTTAGTGCCTGGAGGAGAATGGTTTGTCATGATAAAGCAGCAGTATAGGCAGAGGCCTGAGAACATTTCAGACAATGTAAAGGATATGAGTGTGCATTAGACCACCTGCAGTGAACAGTGTTTTGTGAAATAAGAAGAGAGCAGTATCTTTCTGGGCCTGAAGCTGAGGCACTTTCACATAATCACTGAGCCAAATCCTGAAATTCTTAATGTCTTTTCAAGGAAATGAACAAAACCGAGCTTGCTCTTCAGTCAGGCAGGAAAGACAACTAAAGATAAAACCGAGTTTGAGAATAAAGGTAAGTTTATAGCTGCTATCATACCAGGATAAAAAAGAAAACGAAACCAGAAGAAGAAGAAGAAAAAGATGAGGAAGAAAAAGAAAAAGATGAGGAAAAAAAAAAAGAAAAAGAAAAAGGAAGAGAAAAAGGAAAAGGAAAAGGAAAAGGAAAAAGGAAAAAGGAAAAAGGAGAAAGAAAAGGAAAAAGAAAAAAAGAAAAAAAAAGAAAAAAGAAAAAGGGAAAGAGAAAAAAAATAAAAAGAAAAAAGAAAAAGGAAAATAAAATGTAAAAGGAAAAAAGGAAAAAGAAAAAGATGAAAAAGGAAAAGAAAAAGAAAATTCCAGGATTGCAAATGCTATTTAGGTTGACTCCTACCAAATCCCCTTCATTCACAGATCCATGTTAAATCTCCCAGTGGGATTTGTGGTGAAACACCATTATCCTTGGGTGTTCAAAGGGAGTTGTACTTCTTGAGCTAAAGCTCAGTGCTTCCTACATAATTCAGTAGTCTAAAACACTGAAAACAGCTTAGATATCAATGGCAGCTAACCAGCTGAACACTAGTTCTCAAGGAAATACAGCAGCTAGGCCGGTGAAAAAATCCTCAGACACAAAATTCAAAGGCTGTCATGTAGGGAAAAGGCGAGAGGTATCATCTTTTTTTAGACAGCACATTTGTAAAATCCTTGATGTAATCATAAACCCATTTCTGGTTTGTTCCACAAATTGCCAGAAGCAGCAGTTGAAAATACTAAGTATCATTCAGGTGAGAGCTACCAGAATGATTCAGTCTAGAAAACCATCAGTACAGAAAGACAGTAAAGAAATTCAACATATTTCATTATTTTCCAGAAGAGTACAAGTACTTACACAAAGAAGAGAGTTCTGATAGCAAGAGGCATTCTGATCTACCAGAAAAAGATACCACCATGCACCAACTAGAAATTAATTCAAGAAGGAAAAGAACAGGCAGATCGCTTAACTGTTACACATAGTAAATCATGAGCTTAATATACATTGTCCTTTGTTTTAATATCTTTTAACCAAAGCTATGCATCTTTATAAATTACATGTTATAGAACAAACTATAGAATCTGCTGACATTACTTAGTGAGCTGCTAGGGATTCATGTGATGACTCCCACAGAGTTCATTATGAACTCCTAGGCTTTCATCCCCTTACAAGAAAGCTATAGATTTCTTTTTCTATTTCTCTACTGCTGTAACCTCCTTGTCATTTCAGGGGTGCAACACTGGAGTCTGATTTCATAGAATCATGGACTAGCCCAGGTTGGAAGGGACCTCAAAACATCAGCTCATTGCAGTTTTTGTTGTAAAAGAAGCCTATATGAGATTATCTAGCACCCTGTCCAATCACATTCTGAAAATCTCCAGTAATGGAGACTTCACCACGTCCCTAGGAAGGCTGTTCTAGTGTTTGATTGCTGTCATTGTAGAAAATTTCTTTTTTACATCAAGATGAAATGTCTCCTGGTGCAACTTGTACTGATTAATGACCTGATGAACATGATGATGTAACACTATATCCCTATTGTCCTGAGAACCATCAGACACACATGCTTTTACTCCTACAAGAATCCAGCGTGTCTCTCTCATATTCACATAATCCTAGAAACTCCTGGGTCTGAACAAGAAAATTTGTAGTTGGATATTTTCCCCCTAGAAGGGATCTTCAGAGATAAAATACTTCATTTTCATAATTTCAATATGATTTTTTTTTAAGGGATGAATGCCACCTTCTTCCTCATTTCATAGCTGAAAGACATGGCCAATGATTTGTGACACTACTACACCCCCCAAGTCTCTCCTCAGGACTGAATTCATCCTACAGACTGATTTGATCAAGGATAAAATGAGGACTTAAAGTCATTACTTTTCCATCATGTTAATGTAACCTCCTGGTCTTTAAGGGCATATACAAAGAGTGTATCTTTGTATACGCTTGGCATAATAGGAACTATTCTCTCCCACTACAATATACCAAATAATAAGTAGAATAATCTTGTTTGCATATACAAGGTGATGTTTTAGGCCAGGAATCTACCATCTGAGAAGAACTTGGTGGCAGCAAGAGCTGAGGATGTGATTCTGTTTAAGACAGCTTTTATTCCTGAATTGGATATACCAGTTGGACATGATTAAGAATTAACTCGATCAAGCACAATAAGCAAGTTCAAAGAATTACTAAGGAGGCAAAAATAAGTATATTTTCCATATTTCATAGGTATGAAGGTAGGAAGGTCCATTACGTTCGCCTAGTCTTCCCAGACATGAAATATGTGCCAAAGACTATCACCCAGTAATTCCTGCATCAATTCTTTACAGACAGTTCCACCCTAAGAAAGATGCTGATAAAGGATGAGATTATAAAACATTTGGGGATGTATAAATCAGTCAGCATGAAATCGTAAAGGTGGCAGTTAAATTCTACATAAGTAAGAGGTGCAAGAATGCAGAATCAATGACCATGACTTATCTGAGGTGTAGAAAAGGATTGGAGACTGTTCCATTCAGCAATTGATTGGACAGGGAAAAAAAAAAAAAAAAAAAGGAAAGAAAAGAAGAGAAGAGGAAAGGAAAGGAAAGGAAAGGAAAGGAAAGGAAAGGAAAGGAAAGGAAAGGAAAGGAAAGGAAAGGAAAGGAAGGAAAGGAAAGGAAAGGAAAGGAAAGGAAAGGAAAGGAAAGGAAAGGAAAGGAAAGGAAAGGAAAGGAAAGGAAAGGAAAGGAAAGGAAAGGAAAGGAAAGGAAAGGAAAGGAAAGGAAAGGAAAGGAAAGGAAAGGAAAAGAAAGGAAAAGACAAGACAAGACAAGACAAGACAAGACAAGACAAGACAAGACAAGACAAGACAAGACAAGACAAGACAAGACAAGACAAGACAAGACAAGACAAGAAAAGAAAAGAAAAGAAAAGAAAAGAAAAGAAAAGAAAAGAAAAGAAAAGAAAAGAAAAGAAAAGAAAAGAAAAGAAAAGAAAAGAAAAGAAAAGAAAATTAAGTAAGTTCAGATGAGACAAAATTTAAAAGTGAGATGTGAATAGACTTTGCAGTTGGAACACTTCTGTTTGTCATATTTATAATGTCTAAGAATATTAAAAATGGGATTTTCAAAGGAATCTAAGGAAGTGGGTGTCCACACCCCTCGGAATGTAATGGATTTGGACAATATTTTCCCTAATGTTTTATGGTAAAGCCAGCCTCAAGTATAGATAGATGCCACCAGCTGCCTGAGACAGCAAGTGATTTAAAAGCAGTAAGAACCATAAAGCTTTATTAAGAAAGGCGCCGAGGACATATTGTACTCGACAAAGTAGAACTTTTTTCTCATTGACTTTAAGAATGTATTCTATTAGTGATTCTTTCATTGGGAAGAGAAAGCTGGATACATCTTGAAAGTAGAAAATAAGTAGTTTTAATGATTACATTTAAGACAGTAAGAAAGTGAAAAGTATTTAACTTTCCAAAAAATGGTCTTAAAAAGTCATTAAACAATTTGATCTCAGTACCTGACGGGAGAGTGTCTCAGCTTGTGACAGTGTGCTAATAGAGGGGATGTTGCACCCATCAAAAGTGTTTCTTCTTGTGCTTATCCTGTCCCGTTCATTTTGTACAGCTGGAAAAGAAAAATCATCTCATTTATTGACTTGTAGACATTGGCAAACAGTGTAATTTCATAATTTTACTAAATAACTATAAGAATTGAAAGTTGTGACATTCAAGAAACCCCTTCGTTTAGCTCTAAGTAATGAGGAAGGGTGACAATGCAAATTTATGGTCTTTATCTGGCCAGTTTGCCTATAAAAACTATGTCTAACTAATTGTAGATAGATATTGAATTATCAGAACTTTCGTGACCAGCTGTATGACAGAAAAACCCCTTTCTTCCTTTGAACTTGAACACGTGCTGTCAGTTTTGTTATTTTAAGCAATTTTTTTATTTTAACCAATTTGACCTGATCAACAGGTCAAGTTGTACATGACCACCGCTGACAAAATGTCTCAGTCAGAGGACTGGACTGAGATATGTCCATTATATTCAAGAAATCATAGCAGTCAGGTAAAACTCCTGATGACTGGAAAAAGGGTAATATAACTGCCATCTTGAAGAAGATGAAAATGGATGGCCCAGGGACATACAGACCAGTCAGTCTCACCTCTGTGCCTCACAAAATCTTGGAGCAGATTCTCCTGGAAGGCATGCTAAGGCACACTAAAAACAACAAGGTTCTTGGTGACAGCCAGCATGGCTTCACTAAGGGGAAATCCTGCCTGACCAATTTGGTGGCCTTCTATGGTTGGGTTACAAAACTAATGGACAGCTGTAGAGCAGTTGAAGTCATCTACCTGGACTTGGACAAAGCGTTTGACACTGTCCCACACGACATCCTTGTCTCTAAATTGGAGAGACATCAATTTGATAGATGGACCACTCGGTGAATAAAGAACTGTCTGGATGGCCACATGCAAAGAGTTGTGGTTAATGGCTCAAGGTCCATCTGGAGACTAGTAGTGAGGGCTGTCCCTCAGGGATGAGTGTTGGGGCCGCTCTTGTTCAACATCTTTGTCAGTGACATGGACAGTGGGATTGAGTGCACCCTCATCAAGTTTGCCAATGACACCAAGCTGTGTGGTTCGGCTGACACGCTGGAGGGAAGGAGTGACATCCAGAGGGACCTTGACACGCTTGTGAAGTGGGCTGATGCCAACCTCATGGAGTTTAACCACGCCAAGTGCAAGGTCCTACACCTAGGTCAGAGCAATCCCAGGCACAGCTACAGGCTGGGCAGAGAAGAGATTCAGAGCAGCCCTGTGGATAAGGACTTCAGGGTGCTGGTTGATGAGAAAATGAACATGAGCCAGCAGTGCGCGCTTGCAGTCCAGAAAGCCAACCGTATCCTGGGCTGCATCAAAAGCAGTGTTACCAGCAGGTCAAAGGAGGTGATCCTGCCCCTCTGCTCTCGTGAGACCCCACTTGGAGCACTGTGTACAGTTCTGGTATCCTCAAAATTAAAAGTACACGAAACTGTTGGAACAAGTCCAGAGAAGGGCCACGAGGATGATCAGGGGACTGGAGCACCTCCTGTATGAAGACAGACTGAGAAAGTTGGGGCTGTTCAGCCTGGAGAAGAGAAGGCTGCGTGGAGACCTCATAGCAGCCTTCCAGTATCTGAAGGGGGCCTATAGGGATGCTGGGGAGGGACTCTTCATTAGGGACTGTAGTGACAGGACTAGGGGTAACAGGTTAAAACTTAAACAGGGGAAGTTTAGATTGGATATAAGGAAGAATTCCTTTGCTGTAAGGGTGGTGAGGCACTGGAATGGGTTTCCCAAAGAAGCTGTGAATGCTCCATTCTTGGTGGTGTTCAAGGCTAGGCTGGACAGAGCCTTGAGTAATGTGGTTTAATGCTAGGTGTCCCTGCCCATGGTAGTGGGGTTGGAAGTTGATGATCTTAAGGTGATTTCCAACCCTAACAATCCTATGGTTCTATCCTATGTATTTATGAAGTCTGAAAGCCCTACTCCTGCTCTTCTGTAAGAAACCCTGAAATAGGAGTGAATCACAAAACCAAGCCACCAGTAAGGTAATTTTCAAACAAGTCTCATGCTCCTCCTCAGTGACACTACATTCTTAACCAGTTTACAGAACATTAACTAAATAATAAAAATAAATAAATTAAAAAAAAGGGCACCAAAAAGGTTTCAGGACAGTAAGTTTTGTCTCATGTGGTCCAAAAAAAAAGGCACTTGAAAGGTCTTTGGATAAGGAATCCTTTAGCAGCACACACAAGGCTTATGAAGCAACAAGGCCAACTTTTGAACTGAAGGAAGAATTAAAAAATTAAAATATCGATCAGATTTTTTGAAAATCTAGATCATGTCCAAGTTTAGGCCAAGGAGAAAAGAAAAAAAAAAAATAATTGTGATGATCAGATCTTTTTATTGCAAAAGGAATCTCATCATCTTTTAAGAGCAGCAGCTTTATTTCCAAAGATGTTTGCTATTTTGTGGGAAACAATCTGCATTACAGAATTTAGGAGCAGTACCAAAAGCTTCAATAAAAAAGAGAAAAAAAAATCTATTCACTTAATAGTTTTCAGGGTTTATCTAACAATGCACATAGTTTATTCCACAGGTGTACTAAGTTTTTGCCAAGGACACTCACTGATGGGCCTTTTATTGAGGTCACAGTAAGAAATGTTGTGCAGTGATAAACACAAAGCACTAAATGTTCATGTAGGCAGAAAACAAAAAATATAACCTTTTTCAAAAGAATGGAAGAAAACCCTATTCACTGAGTCTCGTCAACTTAAATGCTACATAGGTAATTAAAATAAGGTCGGGCCTGATTAGTATTAGAAAAAATATTCCACTCCTCTGACAATCACTGGTAAAAGTCATTGCTGGAGCACTTTAAGAATCATAGGGAAATGCTTGTTTTCTCCTGCATATGTATAATTTTTTATTATTAGACTGGATTGTCTGTCTTGCTAAAGCATTTTTGTCAGGTCAGGCTAAAATTGCATTAAACAGACTCCATGAGGAAGGGGGGATATTTGCTCAAAAGGGCTTGCATAGCTAAAGCCTTTCTCACCTTTGTCCTGAAGAAATCCATTTGCTAGAAACAAGCTGAGAAACTATCATACAGACTCTGCTACATTTACACTATGAGACATCTACTGATGGTGTAGAGAGGTATATAACAACACACAAGAGGTAAAATTTACAGTTCAATGTTTTGAATTATTTTAGCACTGCGAAGCCTTAAATAAACATGGCTTGGATGGAATGAAAAACTAAATTTACATAGGTAGTGAGACCAGAGGAGGCTGTGTAGACTATATTAGGTTAAAAGTTTTGTGCAAGATACACCTTCACTTCATAAACAAGTCAGAAACATGCCTTACGGCAATGTCAGTTAATATCAGTGATTATTTCTCTGGTTTTGGGCTCCCCAGCACATGGGGAATGTAAGCAGTGTCCAGCTAAGAGCTATGGAGATGTAACTCACAAGGTGCACAAGACAGAAGCATCTTTGCTTATATAGAAAAGAGAGGACCAAGATAAGAGGCAGGGAGTCTTAATTTCTGTAGTTTACAGGAAATGGGGCCATTTGAGAGGAGAGGTTCTTCTTAGATGCGCAGTGAAAGAACCAGAGGCAATGGGCACTACCCTAATTGCAGTAAGACACATTTTAATTATAAGGACAAAAAAAGGGTGGTCAAGCACCCCTTTACAAGCAACCACTTCCCCGAATCACTGGAAAAAGTTGCTGGAAGAGGTTGTGGAATGTCTCCTCCAAACGATGGCATAAATCTCACTGGACAGGGTCCAAAGCTACCTGCTTGAATCTAGAAGTTAGGCTTAAATGGGGGCTAGAGTAGATTACTTCCGGATGTCCCTTCTGAGCTAAACTGTTTTTTAATCCTGGGGCTTGGATTTCTTTGACGCTTTGCATTTTGCAAAACTTTTAAAGCTGCTGTGGACACACAGGTTTCCCCTTTTCTTCATTTCAGATTGATAATATATATACAATATGTTCCTGATTTTAATGGCCCAAATTCCAGAAGTCTAAACTGTATTCAAAAGATTCACAAGCATTAGCAAATGCATTTCATGCATAGGCAGCATAACACTCTTTGAACTATCCTCATCCAGCTGCAAGGAGAAAATACATTTTACCTCATACCAAAACTTGATCACTAGCAAAGCAGTGCTATAGTATCAATATAAAAGATCATAAAGAAACAGCTTCCTTTTACTTAGGGAAGCTATGTATAGACTAAAAATATTATAGACTAGTTACACACATCGCAGATTGGCCTTCAGGCAGATACACCATGCGCCAAAGAAGTAGCAAAGTTCGGGATGAACCATTTTTGGCTGCTTATTTGAACCAGATCAGGATGTCTATATCATAATTGCCACTGAAGTAACAGCTCCAACAGCCTGATACAAAAATCCTCTGATACTCCTACTGCCCTTCTTTCCCTATTGCTCTACTCCTGTGGTCATCTGGTTCTTCTACTTCGACAGAAGGATCACTGTGACACTGGCAAGTAACAATCTTCCCATATTAAGTCCTAATGAGATTATAAAAAATTTTAATTAATGTGGACAATTCACTGTCAGCTGCCACTACTGTTCTCACCACCACTTTTTTGCTTCCCCTGGTTTTAATTGCTTCAAACACTTAAATTTAAGGGAATAATCAGTAAATTTGCACTATCATTACTTCAACTAGGTAGAAACAAAATCCCAGACACAGATTTTATGACTCAAGTCTCGTAAAAATTAAAATCTCACTCTTTCAACTCTTCCAGGAGATGGCTCACCACTTAGAAATCAATGAATCTTGGTGCCAGGATTCATGGGTTAAACAGCTGCAAATTCATTTTAAACCCATGTATTTGCTAATGCTCAGTGTTGGAACTGCTTACCCACCTGAAAATTAGACGATGCATATTTCACCTCAATACAAAAGCATTTTTCCATCAGGAAGGCATTATAGAAGACTTTCCAGTGAATTTTTTGCTGGAGTTTTTTAGAATTTTTATTTCATTTTAAAACTAATTCAGGTTATTTCTCTTTTTATATCAAATAATAAAATACTCCATTACCTTCTTTTTTCATTCCTGCTCGAAAACACTTTTTTAAACGACAATATCTGCATTGATTCCTTTTGTCCTTGTCAACAATACATTGCCGGTTAAATCTATCAGAGACAAAAAGAGGTAAATGTATGAAGCATTAATAAAGCAGCACCCTAATTATGAAGAGGAAAAACTAACTAGCCTCGCCTATCATAATAATGTCTATAACCACAACTTTCTTCTTCTGTTGTTTTTATTTTTATTATTTTTGAGAGATATTTCATATCTGCTTAGTTTGAAGGAATATATATGTATGTATAGACACTTATTATGCATTGGAATGGGGAAGCATGGAAGATTTATGTGCATTATTTACACTTCAGCTTATTTGTGAGATGTGTCAGTAACTGGCTGCATCAAATGGTGGTGGGGGAAAAACTACAAACAGGAAAAAGAAAGGATCATCAAAGAAGATGCCGAAGTGCAGCTGGAATGGAGGAACCCTAGCTGGCGAAGCCTACTTTTTCTGGGAGATATCAACGAACATGCTACATGCTGCAGTATTACAAATGACAACCTAAACAAGAAGTATTAAACTAATGCTAACATTAAACAATGAACGAAAAGTGTGGCAAACAACATTTCTAGTTACAAAAGGTTTTCTCCTATAGTGATTTGTCTGAACTCACAGAGGTGTCTGTATATTTTGTAGACAGCTTAAAACTGATATATGATGGACTTGTGCATGAACAGAGCAATTTGTCAAACATAGTGCACAGACCTGTAGTGAGATAATTTGGGCAGCCAGACATCCAGAAATTAGCAGATAGTCATTCAGACTGACAGGGGGGACATCTCAACAGACATCTGGAATGTGTAATATTAAGTAGTCTTGAATAAAAGACATTTTTTCCCATTATAAGATCATAAGAATATGCCATAAAACACATGCTCATCAAAAATGCTGGTTAGAATTCAATAAGGAATTAATGAAAATACCCTGACATAGTTCTGAGAAGTCTGAAAGTAATATTTGCTTAAATTCATTTAGTGTCTCTAGAGGAACTTTTGAATTACCTGCATGTATAGACATGATTTTTCCGTATACTGCGTCTAAAGAATCCCTTGCATCCATCACAGCTTGAAGCACCGTAATGTTTTCCAGTCGCTCGGTCTCCACATATTGCACAGAGACTATTGACCCCATTGTCAGTGGCATTCATGTTGACAGTGTCTCCTGAACTGTCTGAGGGAGGTAACAGCAACATATGTAGTTATGGAAATGACTTTCAACAGCCACCCCATGAAAATTTGTACTTAAATGGAGGCGCTTTTTTTTGGCCTTTTTTAATTGCTACTTAATATTTATATAACACATTATATGCGATTACATCTGGTTCATATCCAGATCATCACTTTCAGAATTACAGAGATGTTAACAGAGTTTATGAAGTTCAAAATAGCAAGTAATTTTCTTAAACTCTTTCCAAACGAAAGGGGTTAAAAATTAAAGTGCAACTCTGCATGCGTAATTACATATACATTCTTGCTAACATGAAGAGGAACTTTGGCACAAAGCAGTGCTAGCTAGATAGCTGGCAAAGATCTCTTACATCAGTTCTTATAGGAGCTGGAAATAACTGGCAACTATCATACAAAAGTACATAGAATCATAGAATAGGTAGGGTTGGAAAGGATCTTAAGATCATCTAGTTCCAACCTCGCTGCCATGGGCAGGGACAGTCATGACAGCAAATAAGCAAAAAAAGACAAGACGTTTTTTGCACAATACTTGATGAACAAAGATTGCATGTTAAGACAACTGTTATTTCCTTGAACAAATTTTCCAAAGGAACATTGCTGCAGACTTTACTTGCACAAAAGAATATCAGCTATGTGATTAACAGTTAGTCACTGAATATGGTAAACAGTACTGAAGAAATTCACCTGAAATCAAAACAGACATATCTATTCTTTTTTTGAGTCACAGTGCTTAACTGATGTGTTCAAGGAAATAATTACAAAATAGCTTTTACTGTTATGCTTCTGGTTTTACAAAATAAAAGTTCTTTGTATTATGTCCTAAACATTTGCAATTTTTCTGTCAGTGAGAGGAAAGAGTGTCACATCAACTAGTTACTCAAACATGCATTCAAAAGTCAAGTACATGAGTTCAGGAACAGTGGACAGGTCGAAAAATAAAACTGTTCACACTGATGCATGCTATTATTCAAAAAGTACTACATCCAACTGAAATATATTATTATGCAAATATATTACAAAATGTTCATTGTGTCCCAAAACCCTTATGATTTAAACAGAATTCTTTAGACAAAGAAAGAAAAAAACACACTTTTTTTTTCGATTTTACAAAAACATAATTGATAGGAATTATATTAAAAATTGACTAAATACAAATGAAAACTTAAAGGTAAGAATTCAGTTCTGTAAATATTTTATTTTAAACCTATATTTTGTCATGACTAGAAAGTTAATTTTAAAAATGGATTAGAGAATTACTTTAGCTAGAACAATATAAACCCTTTCTTCTGGAGTTTTGAAATTTTGATTCATAATGATGCAGCAGAATAATTTAAAATACAATATGTAAATTTAATGTTGAAATATTTCATAACAGTGTAAGTTGGATGTATGTGTAAGGATATATTTCTTCTTTTTGGTATTTTTCAAAACATTTGGGAAATTCACATGATTTTTCAAAATTCTTTGATTTCAACAGCACTACATAATCTGTCTGAATGTGGCTTTTAAACTTCTCTGAATGTCAGTAATCAATTTAGGTAGCTAAAAAAGACACAAAGGAAAGTTCATAAGAGACAGCTTTCAGTTCCAGATTAGCACTGTAGCTGCAAGACAGTGTTTGTGTAAATTCTGTAAGAAAATACTTAGGGTAAACTCAAAGGAAACTCTAAACAGGAAAAGGCTACACCTAATAACTAATAAATATTAAAGTATTCACTTACAGTGAATAATCACCAACAGGTAATGTAAAACAGTATCACCTCCCTAACCTGCTTTCACATTTTATATACCATTATCAGATCTGAAAAGATGCTAGTCATCAAAAAAAAAACCAAACAAATGTCCATTGAATTCATCCATATTAGAACCAAAAGCAGAGAAATCATCTAAAAGTTGCATAATCATTGTTGATAGCTTTAGAATCACTTCAGGCATAAAGGTCTGTTTTCTCTTCCTGAATCAATAATCAAACCTATCTTTCTGTTTACTAAGCTTGCTCTAAAGTAACATCAGAAATTCAGATAAAACTTCAAGCCCAACAATAAAAACAACTTAGAACTTACTTAGGTTCTAATTTAGGCAGTAATATGTGGAAATGCAGAAGTTAAATATTTTTCCTGAAAATCAATAAATATTTGCTCTGCCTTTTAAAAATATCTATTACAGTATATCTATGAGTTATACTTTATGATACAATAAAACAATTTTTAAGTATGTTAGAAGATTTGGAAAGCCATTTTAGAGTAGCTTAATTTTCCTGATACTTTTCTTCACTTTAGTAGACTAGTATTTCCTTTTTCATTGTTGGTTAATACTCAATGGCAGAATGAAATGGTGTGCTTCCTATTTCAAGCCTAACTTATTGATACAATTTCTCAAAAATGTATTGCATTACAGATTCCACCTAAAGTTAAACTGTTACATTAGAGAAATGCATATAGATTTTCTCAGCTAAAGATTAGCCTTCAGAAAGCCAGTGTGGGTTTGTTTCTTTTTTGGTTTTTTTTTTTTTTTTTTGTTTAAAAAGAAAACACTAGTTCATGTACACGTATTTAGAAAGACTAGATTAACATTTAAATAGATAAAACATTAGTCCGACAATTAAAAACTAGGTATCAAGAAACAGTGGCTGATTTTTTTCACAAGTCTCTGGACAATTCTGTGAGTCCTTCCAAATGTTATATATGAAATACACTTTTATGTCCAAACTGTCAATACTAGTTATTCATTTGTGTTACAGTAAATACAGAAAAAAAACTCAGCAGAACAACTGCTGAATACATCTTTTTCCTTTGATTAACTGACTGGTGACACTACAGTTCAGTTACTTTATTACAAAAATCCCTCTCCTTTATTTCCTTTAATGTTAAAGACTTATAATGTTATTAACTTAAAATTAGTGATGAAGTCTAAAAGAGCAGGTCTGTAGTTTGAAAACAACCCCCAAATGGTTCCTTAATAAAACATTTAGCTAACACCATATAGCATTACTGAACGCTTTTTCTGTTAACTGGCCTGATTTTGCATCACAGAGCAAAACTCACCACTGCTGTTGTACAGGATCTGCATAGTTTCAAACTCCAGTGCCGTATATGTTGGATCTAAAACTTCATTGTAGTTAGCCATTTCCATGTCTAGTATTGGTTCCGAGAGCCTCATCATTGAATGCAAAACCAGTGAAAAAGCTGCTCAAATGTATAACAAACACTCCCATTCTGCTTCACGGTGATAGATAATCCAAAGTTAACTATAACTGTGTCACTTACACGCTGTGATGGGAGGAGCTGGAAAACTGCTTCTGCATGCTATATTCTACCTGTGGAGGTTTTTTTCTTTTATGATACAGTGCAACCCTTCTGATAATCTTGGAATGCTTTATGGAATAACCTTATCAGAAGTTGCACTGGTTCCAGCTCTTGAGTGAACTTAAGGACACACAGGAAGCTTCCTATCTCCTACGCCCTGCTACACATTTTGCTATCCATGTGGTATAATCATAGAATCAGAGAATAGTTAGGGTTGGAAAGGACCTTAAGATCATCAGGTTCCAACCCCCCTGCCATGGGCAGGGACACCTCGCTCTAAACTATATCACCCAAGGCCTCATCCAACCTGGCCTTGAACACTGCCAGGGATGCAGCATTCACAACTTCCCTGGGCAACCTATTCCAGTGCCTCACCACCCTAACAGGAAAGAATTTCCTCTTTATATTCAATCTAAACCTCTGGTTCTTCTATGCAAAGAGACTGTAGGTTCGGATGCCATTTTATTCTCTCTGTTCAGACAATAAGGAAGGGTGATAGGATTATGGACTATCCTCATACGCAAAGCATCCATCATCATATTTTAAAAGATAGATGCAAACCCTCCCATTTTTACAACTCCTAGCGTTAACAGTGGGAATGAGTTGGCTGTGTAGGCATGCGGATCCAAGGCCTCGAGCAACAAAAGCTCTAAAGCAAGGCCAGTGTATATATCCCCATCACACACTGTATTGCTGCAATGGCTCTAGGCAGTGGACCTTGCACACTCTCAGAAGGTGGCTTCCCGCTCTAACCCTTCTTCCCATGTCATAGCAGCACGTTGTTTTCAAGCACCATTCAGACACACAGGGAAAAAAAATATCATTCACTTTCTCTGAAAAGAAGAATATCTGAGTAGGTCATCACTGTTCATCAGCTGGTACACGTGCCCTGTACAAACCCACTTAAAAACGCTCCTGTAAAACTGCTTCAATCTGTGCAAAAGATAGCTGAATTTCACTTGCTAATCAGGCACTTTTAAACGTTGGATAGCAGAACTTCAAGTGTTATTACTTCTTAATAAATTCTTTACAGAAACCTACCCTTGACACTGTTGAACAAGTTACATAAAAGTTTACATAAATGAGAAAACTGCCCAGTTTATGTTTAATTAACAAGAGCTAGTAACTGTTTATACGTCATTGAAATTCATTTTAATGGAAAGAATGCGTGCAGTTGCTGTTCAGCATAAGTACCTGCAAAATGGCACAATGAAACAACTCTCTGATTAAGAGATTGATGACAGACAAGCTACCAATGAAGAAGAAAAATTTACAGTGAAAGACCTAGAAAAAAAGCCCCCTGAAATACACCCTTCTAATTTCCAAGTCCCCAGAGTAACCTGAGAGTTACAAATAATCCTGTCTCCTTGTGGACACGCAGATGCAGTCTCAGACGAGTTCTCCTGACTCCAGTGGATTCCAGTGGCTTAATTATGACAACAGGATTCTTGTCTAAGTCACAGAGGTATCTCCAAACCAAAGAGCAATTACTATCATGGTACTGCTTTCACAAATTCTCCACATTTTGGAGGCTTTCCAGAGGCACTGCCGTCCTTTTCACCTACTGTTATTCCTTTTCCTTTAAACCATTCATCCATTATTATATTCAGTAAAATATCAAAAAACTGAAAAACTTCTTAAAAAAGACAAACCTGTAAAGTTCTGCCTCCTTATGAACAGCACTTTTATTAACAATCAATGTAAGTACAAATAATTCTTATACAGTACAGAAGACAACAGATCAGAATTTTATAATGTACTTAAGTTTATCATTGAAATGTTAGAATATTTCATGCCTACGATCATGGAAAATATTCTACTCAGAAAGTATCATTTCACAGTACTAGAAGTATGCAAAGTTGCCCAGTCCTCAACCATAGCTAATACTTTTTTATTTTCTTAAAGCCACATATTTAACAAAACTGATACAAAGTTATTTGCTGACAGCTCATATTTGTTTAGGAAATCACAATAGCGTTATCATCACAAGAAGGAATAATTTGATACTACTTAATGACTCAGTTTGAAAAGTTTCTTCAGCAGAAGAACTTGTATTTGCTACAACATTTTTTAATTTGTGTAGTAATTGCTACTAGTTACATGGCAAGCTATTCATTGCATTAAATATGCTATTTAAGATAAAATACAAAGGTTTATACTTTAGAGTGTCTTTTGCTCCTTAGAGCATACGTTTTCATGAGATTTTCTGTAAATAATCTCTGGCTTTTTCATACCAAAATTTTATTCTGCACAAATAAAAACAAATCTAAAACTACCTGGCTTTTATTTCAAAACTCCAGTCCTGACAACATTCTGGAATATGAGTAAATTTAAAATAAGTCAATGAATGTAAGATGGAAGATATCATCTATGACATGATCAAATCCTGCTATTCCCTCTGCTCTTAGCAGAATTTCTTCAGTGCTGCCAAAACAGGCCCCTCAGTGACTGCTAAAGAGAGGGAATGAATTGACCCTTCATACCTCTGTCATATAAAAACTCGCTTCAATTGATTTTTTAATATGGAAAAATGTGCACTATAAGAAAGACGTTCTTTATACTTTTTTCATGTTTTGCTACAGAAACTTCTCATAGTGAAATTTTACATTCATAAAAATCTGCTTTCTGAGGACTTTTTGGCACAATGATGTACATCATGGCCAATTAATGTATACTAATGACTACTGTAAAGTATAATATGTATAGTTTAATATGTATATATATTAATATGTATATATATGTATATATTAATATGTATATTAATATGTATATTAAAAGTTTAATATGTATAATTAGCATTTCAGGAGTAGGTGGATCAGAACGCAGTCCTGGAATTAGAGGAGTTGAGGAAAGAAGCTAATGATGAGCAGCTTCTGGTCCTATGTCAATCCAAGCTCTATAATGTTCACTAGTCTTCAGACCCCCACACAGCGTATTTCTCTTCATATTGGATACCTGCACTGTTTTCTAAATTATGAATGACCTCACAGCTTGGAGTATGAGATGTTCGTTCAAATTCTAAGTCAATTCATCTACTAATGACAGCCAAGAAATATTAGACTTGGGTAAGCAGAAGTTTTAAAATTTTATAATTAGTCAAACTGAGAAACACTCCTTTGACATAAGCAGTACTATAAACTTGAGTGAGAAATCATTTTTCAAAATATTTTTTTCAGTAATTGTGAAGAAAGACAAAGCTACACAATAATGCTTTTGTTCATGTGGTTTGTCATGCTTTTTCTTTACATATGATGACTCTACGATCACATGCAGAAAGCATTCCTATTTTATCTTAAGACTATTAACTCTGTTAATTGCTCAGCTCTCCATAATAAATGTAATCATTCTATCTGACTGTGCTATAAAACAGAACAAAAGCTAATAAAATACAGGTTATTTCCATAAAAGTGTTCCTGTAAATAAAAACAAACCGCAAACTACTATCACTACTGAAAAACAGGGGTTTTTTTGGTTTTTTTTCCTTTTTAATAGGTACTAATATGTTCTTTTGGCATTCCAGCTCAGTAAGAAATGAAGAAATGTAGATCCCCAGAAAAAAAAGCCTTAATTTAAAGGTATTTTTTCTTGTTTCCATGTTTTCTGAGTGATTAACACATCTTCACAGTATTTCTTGCTTTGCAAGTACAGTGAATTAAGGTGGACGTATTCAGAAGGCATCCTATTTTTACCAGTAAACTAGCATATTTGCCCAGTATGTTGATAACACACACATTTTCATGTGTCTTCCATCCCATATGCTAGCACACACCTGAGACAGCGTACGAAGAAAAACTGTACTTACAAAACCTAATGAAACTGTATGAGCTGAGCCAGAACATCTTCTTATTACAGTAAAAGCAGACAAAGATCTTCACATTGGCCAAAAGCAGTGTGCAAATTTCCACACGCCAGGAGAGAATCTCATCGTTGGCTTACAGAGACACACCCCCATGAAATACTAGACTGAGGGTTCCTCAGTCTAGAAAGACTAGTAAGATACCCTCAGTGCCATACTATCTAACAGGATACCCTCAGCGCCAGGGAGAGAACTGACAGTCACCATCACATCAGCTCTGCTACCACCCACACCCAAGTATTTCATAAATGGTCCATGAGTAATGACTGGGAAATGTTTGCTTGTATTCTAAACCATACAAAATTATGACATTTGACACTAAAGGATTTGTAACACTGTAGTGTTAGTTTACTTGATAGAGATGGCTAACTTCTTATTTTTTAAATAAAAATGTTAAATTTGGATCAGATCTAAAAGTTAATGATAAAATCTAAATGACACCACCAAACTTCTTAGAAATCTTGGAAAATAAATAGTCATTTGTGCTTAAGACCTAAACACCATGATGGAAACACGGCTATGATCCCTTACAACATTAAAACATTATAGCAAGTGTCTTAACACAGCCATTCCATGCCCACCCACCACCCCCCCCCAAAAAAAAAAATAATCAGAGCCAAACAATGACAAAATTGCCTTTGAACTGGTTAACATTAAAAGATTCTTCAGAACAATCTGTGAATCGTGAGAACAAATGTACAGCACAATTTCTTGCAGTAAGATGATTAAAGGCACCATCTCCTACACACTTCTCAAACCCAGCATTAACTATCAGCTTTAGCAAGTAAATTCATGGCACTTAGAGGCTTCTATGCCTTTTCATTTTGCAGCTTCCTTTTGACTTTGTCCTAAAAAAAAAATGTGGTTAAATAATACCAGTAAAGCCAGTACCAGAACTGAGTAACAGGTTTTCATAGCACATCTACTAGGCAAGGTGGTAAAATAAGCTGCAACAAATCACGCCAGGTGAAACCTAAGTACAAACCTTTGTAGAAAGTCTAGGCTAAGCCTGTTTCCATTACACACATTTCTAGACACTTAGACCACCTCAAGCATCCTACAAAAATGAGATTCTTACACATATTGAATCTGCCCCTTTTTGCATTTGAATTGGTGATTTATTATGTTGGGCTCCACTGTATCACACAGGAAAAATACATAGCTTTCTTTAATAAGTTATGATGAGGGTTGGGTTGTTTTTTTTTTATTTTTTCATTTTGGTGTAACAGGGAACAGAACATTACTACAAGGTCTGAATTGTCTTTATGCTTTGGGCTTCATAAAGTATCCCTCTCTAAGAACACCTGGCTACAACCTCAACTACCATGAATATGAATAAATGCAGAAGATAAAGAACATGCCTTGTCAAAACACTACAGACCCACCCTGTTCAGCACATTTTTCAAGCTGGAAACAATCCAAAAATAGTTATGAAGAAGTCAATGAGTAATCTACATCAGAGATTCAAAAGTGTGTAAGAGATTTAATACTCCAAATTCTACGAAGTGCAATTTACCATTTTAATCCTGCATCCACTAGGGTCTTTGCCCTGTCTGTACTTGAGGGGAAATATCAAAGGATTATGAAAGCTCTAAAATATTTTGAGTCTGAAGAATAGTTGCTGTAGGATAACTCTTAAGATAATTTACACTGGCTAAGGATATAGTCCACTTTCAGATCCTCCAGCAGTTTATTCTAAAAGGATATATGATTTATTCACTTTATATACCACATTGTCACTGAGGCGATATGCTACTAGCATAGCAACAGTAATAGAATGGTGTCATATGCAAAGGGAAGATGTTACATCCACGATTTAAGCTCAAGGTAAACAAATCTGTCTGGTTTATCTGATTTTATTTATCACTTATACATTCACACATACATCAGTGAGTACCTGGAGCAGCACCTCACAAGGTACAATACACATTCCAGTTTGCAGACTCTTAGTTGCATTCTCTTTAACAGAAAGGTGTGTTTTGAGGATGATCCTCATATTGCATTCATCCACTGTCTGCACAGATCAAAATTATTAAGATAATATCTTCTACATTTTCCAGACAACCTGTGTGTGCTGTCATGGTTTACTGAAATGAGAGGTGAATCTATGTGTGGTGGTTCTGCAGCTGCACTCTCCAGCCCTTGATTACCTACCAGATTCAGGGAGATTTTTGCTATTTTTATTTATTATTATTATTATTATTATTATTATTATTATTATTATTATTATTATTATTTTATTATGTTGCACTGAGTTTCTTCAACTAAAGAGAGCTGGATTACTCCTATAATAACTGTATGTCAGCATCTAACAACTTTAAAACTTTCTCCTGAGATTTCTCAGCCTACAACTTAGCATAGGACAGCCTTTCACCAATTAACACCACCACTGAAGAGTAAGAAATAGTCCAGGAAAAGCCATCTCATAATCAAGGCGTCATACATAGAGCACTGTATATAGGTCACCACAAAACATCAACTAGTAGCTCTGCAACTGCACTGATAGAGAGCAGTGTGTCTGGGTGATGGAAGAGTCAAGGTTGTGATGATGCCTACTGAAGAAACACATTTATAGAAGATTTAGAGGGATAGCTAATGGTGAAGTGGAAGCCTGATTACAGTGTTAAGGGGCCATCTCATTGCTCTCTATAGCTTCCTGAGGAGGGGAAGTGGAGAGATAGGGAGATGCTGATCTCCCTGGGACACTGATAGGATGCATGGGACTGGTTCAAAGCTGCGCCAGGGGAGGTTTAGACCGGTCAATAGGAAACATTTCTTCACTAAGAGAGTGGTCAAACACCAGAACAGGCTTCCTAGGGAGGTGGTCAATGCCCCAAGCCTGCTGGTGTTTAAGAGGAATTTTGACAGTACCCTTAATAACAGGCTTTAGCTTGGTCAGCCCTGAAGTGGTCAGGCAGTTGGACGAGTTGAAAGTTTTAAGTCCCTTCCAACAAAAAAACAGACTGCTCTGCTCTGCTGTGTTCTCTTCTGTGCTACTCAGTCAGAACATAGTATGCCAGGTACAGGACATAGGAGGTAAAGACTGAGAACACAGAGTAGTTACATTCCTTTATCTAGCTGTTCCAGGAAGCTGTTTGCAGTAGATTGCAGCATACATGGATATCAAATGTTATGCAGATTTAAAATCTTGGTTTATCCATACATATGTATGTGTATATATGCACAAACAGGAATTTATTGTCAGTGTTTTTCTGACAGCTGGATTTGCCTCCTGAATTATCATTAAGTATACCTACAAAAATGGATTTGACAGGGGGAAACTCTTCCTTCTACATCCTGGGTCCTAGTAATTCTTTACATTGTATTGTCCATATACAGATTCCCTCCATGAGATAGTTGCAAATCTGGATTTTTCCCTTCAATCCATTCCTGTGCTTGCTTTGTGTCCAGATTAACAGTAAATTTGCTAACCCTATCTGGGTTTAGCAGGCACTATTAGAAAATTGTTCATTCTCATGGAGAGGAAGGATAAAAAATAGGATACTTCTGCTTTTTACATAGCAACAGATAAGCCATACTGTTAAGTATGTGACTTGCTATTAGGTAGACTTTACTGTTTAATATTTCTATTTTAGCTTAATATTCTTCAATTCATTTTATTCTTAAAAACTCACAATAGCCATGAAGCATAGACAGTTTAGATGGTTTAAAGGATTTTTGTAGCATAGTTTTGTGGTGAGTTTTGCTGAGTTACAGTTAAATGACTGGAGTCACTTGTTAATTATTTGCTTAAATCAGGTAACTCATTATTTTCTGATATACACAGGAAATTAATCAGAGACTTGTCCTACAGAACAGAATGAAATGAGAAGAAAAGAGGAAAGAGTTCAGGTATAAGATAAAGCCAAGCCATTATGATATTGATAAGCAAGACTAAACACTGTTGTTCAGTCATCCCCACGTGATTAGTAATTTCTTAAGAAGCCTTCTTGGCAGGTTTTTATACAAACTTGCTCATAAACAATGTTTTTTATAACCAGTTAGATAAATTTTATTTACAAATTATCCACATTTATCTTGAGAAATACTGCATAATGATTTTTTTTTTTCCCCAGGTAAACACCATTGCCTTTGTCATACACAATAAAAGAGTTCAAAAAAAGGTTAACCAGCATAAAGGTAAGGTTTATTTGGTGCTTTTTATTTTTCAGTTTCCCTAGGATCTTTTGTTTGTGTGTGATGAATTAATCGCAGCAAGTCTTCAAATTTCTATATTCTATCCTCTTCTGAATTAGTTATATATTCTACATACTGTTTCAATACTAACTCAGTACCTTTCTGCCTGTGCTAGTGACTATATAACTCATGGTCCTATGAAAAAGGGTAATTAAATAACTAGGCAGAGAATTCCCATTATTTTCAGTTACTCTGTCTAAAATTAAACATTTTAACTAGAGTCTAAACTGACTCATCACATTCCTGCAGAAAGAATGTTGTATCAACACACTTGACTTAACTCTTCCAAGGCACTACCATGGTTATGCTTAGCTTGGCAACTTCTCTCAATTTTATTCTTATGAAAATCAGTTAATGGGAAGTTCAGAGCATGTTAAAGTCTATGAGTTTAAACTGAAATTATGACAAAAGGACAGAAATTTCAAAATATTACCCTTATAAAGGAACAACACGAAAACATTGAAACATTCTGTTTCAATTACATTTTGGAACAGCTCTTTAAAGTATCAAAATTATTGAATTTTATGCATCGAATAAATATGAAGATTTTTTTTAGAGCAAATTATCTTCTAGGGAGGCATGCATTTTAAATACCCTGAATTTTAAAGGGATGCTTTCTGTTTTGAGAACAATAACATATTATGGGATTTAGTATTGCTGAAAAAATAGCTTGTAAAGTATATCAAAACCAACAATTCAAAGCTTCTAAAATACCCTAAACTGGGCCACAGAAAACGTCATAAACCAAGAAATTTCATATTAAAATTACATTTTTCTTAAGAGAACAACATCATTCTTGGTTTCAACAAACATGAAATAACAACCATATCTCCTTGCAAAATACAAACAGGGCTATCCTGAGAATAGTAGAGGACCTGGACACTTGATACCTTTATGGAAAGAGGCATCTGCACTGCAAGTCTTGTAAATTCAGATCCCAGAGCATATAAAACAGATTCTGGAAGAGCTTAAGTCTATTCTTTCTTGTGGACATAGAGATCCACTCTGCAGTGGACAGTGTTCCTCTTTTTATTTTAACACATCAGGTGTGTTTCCAGGTAGGAACAGAAACATTAGCTGTGACTTCCAAGAAATACACACATACCTGCGCCAAACACATTTTTAACAGTGATTTTAATAGGATCAAGATCAGTAAAAGTCCCTTTTAAAAGCTGATGATAAATATTAGAAAAATAAGGTGGGCTGCATCTCTCTAGTTAATAAAGCCAGAGCACTGATCAAGCAGAGCAGGAAAAACTGCATTGGCATGGAAACTGTCCTGTGAAGTTGTGCTTAGTATCAATCTTAAAAGCAGGTAAGAGGAAACTTTGAGAAATGGACATAGGTGCAGTTATAGAATCATAGAATCAGAATAGTTAGTGAGTTAGGATTGGAAAGGAACTTAAGATCATTAAGTTCCAACCCCCCTGCCATGGGCAGGGACACCTCACACTAAACCATGTCACTCAAGGCTCTGTCCAACTGGGCCTCGAGCACCACCAGGGATGGAACATTCACACCTTCCTTGGGAAACACATTCCAGTGCCTCACCATCCTCACAGCAAAGAACCTTTTCTTTATATCCAATTTAAACGTCCCCTGTTTAAGTTTTAACCCATTACCCCTTGTCCTACCACTACAGTCCCTAATGAAGAGTCCCTCCCCAGCATCCCTATAGGCCCCCTTCAGATACTGGAAGGCTGCTATGAGGTCTCCACGCAGCCTTCTCTTCTCCAGACTGAACAGCCCCAACTTTCTCAGTCTGTCTTCATACAGGAGGTGCTCCAGTCCCCTGATCATTCTTGTGGCCCTTCTCTGGACTTGTTCCAACAGTTCCATGTCCTTTTTATGTTGAGGATACCAGAACTGCACACAATACTCCAAGTGGGGTCTCACAAGAGCAGAGTAGAGGGGCAGGATCCTCTCCCTCAACCTGCTGCTGGTCACACTCCTTTTGATGCAGCCCAGGATACGGTTGGCTTTCTGGACTGCAAGTGCACACTGCTGGCTCATGTTCATTTTCTCATCGACCAACACCCCCAAGTCCTTATCCACAGGGCTGCTGTGAATCTCTTCTCTGCCCATCTCGTAGCTGTTCCTGGGATTGATCCAACCCAAATGTAGGACCTTGCACTTGGCATGGATAAACTTCATAAGACTGGCATCAGCCTGCCTCACAAGTGTGTCAAGGTCTCTCTGGATGGCATTCCTTCCCTCCAGTGTATCAATCGAACCACACAGCTTGGTGTCATCAGCAAACTTGCTGAGGGTGCACTCAATCCCACTGTCCATGTCACCGACAAAGATGTCGAACAAGATCAGTCCCAACACTGATCCTTGAGGGACAGCACTCATTACTGTTTTCCAACTGGACATTGAGCCGCTGACCACAACCACAATAAAAATTATCAAGATGCAATCTGAAAAGTTACATTCAGCTGCAATAATGTAGGTTAAGTAATCATATCTACCTTAAATATCATATATAACAGCTGTGTCTGAGTGGTTCTTATGGACATCAGCAATGCCCATGTGTATTTCTTGGTTTTAATTTGTTCATGTATGTAGGCTCCATCATTTTATCATAAAACTTTGCATTCAGTAACATTTTCTCCGTATCTGTGACAGAGGGACAAACTATATTCCCCTTTTCCTGAACAGAGAACTGAGGCAAAGGACAAATAAAGATAGTGTTTATGATACTTGAGTCCACATGTCCACTATTCATGCCTATCTTTGAAGAATGAAGAGGGTAGAGGGGAAGGGAAGGGGCAAAACTGGATTCAGCAGTTTAGATGACATCTAACAACTGCTGAGTAAAATGGAGTGATCACTTCCCTCGATCCTGCTAAATACAGCCCAGGATGCTGTTGGTCCTCTGGTTTCAGGAGACAGTGCTGGCTCATGCACTGCACTCTGTCTACCAAGACCCTTTGGTTTTTCTGAGCAGAGCTTCCCTCCATCCAGCTCCCTAATTCTTCCCCCAGTACAAGACTGTTCCACAACTGTCTCCCAGTTTTTCACTTAACTGAATTTTTATTCTTTCAGAAACACAATACCTTTCTGTTGTGGCTAAACAATGATGTCACTCCCTAATTTTTTTTAGATATATACATAAATTAAATTACCATAAGAGACTTAGTTTGAACAGACTCACTTATCTGTCTCAAAAAGTTTTAATTAAAATACTGCCATGTATGTTCACTTAGCCAAAATAAGAAGCCAGACAGTCTCTTCCACCAGTACTTCTGCACACATTTCATAGAGCCAGGAGAACTCGTCTACACCTCCTGCTGTCATTCATCTGACAGTGAATGGCATTTCTTCTTCCATCTGCACAAGGGGGGGGGGGGTTAAAAGCTGCCATTATGGCTGGAATTAAGGAGTACTAATGGCTTGCCAGCCATGTTCAGGGCATGAGAATTCAGATCTTATGGAAGAAGACTAAAAGATGTTTTGCCCATCTGAAGGATGCAAAGAGTGAGAGGGAGTTTATTTCACAAATAAACCATGCATGTTCAACATCATAGAGGGGCAGGGAATTATTTAGATGATAAAACAATGCTGCCATAAGAACGAAGGCATAAATCTGAAACTGGCAAGTGGAAAGCTTCTAAACATGGCAGGGTTACAGCACTGTAACAAACTTCTATTTTATGAGGAACCTAACTGGTTTTAAGATGTTGAGAGGAATTTATGAAAAGGTTGGTGACATCAGTCAAATTGATGACTCAGGAGATCTCTTCTAGTCTTATGTCGCTGAGTATTTACATCATGAATATGTGTTTTAAAAGTGGTCAGTGAACTGTATCAAGTGTGTTTTTCTAATTATGAATTAAACAAATATAAATGACAGCAAGTTAACCTTAATGTGATAAGCAATTAACAGAATTGTGCTATGACTGCAGCTGATACATAATTAACAACTGCTGCAAACGATGTTATCCATCTAATTTGCCCATATTGGAGTAGCATTATTCTTAGGCATGTTTAGCAAGTTCTGCAATAATGTGCACTTGAGTGAAGTGCTCTTTACTAATGTGTTCAAATTCACAAAGCTGTTATTAGAATTGCAAATAAGATATACATCGGCAGCATTTCCTCTGCCAATCATTTCTCTTCTTTGGAACTATCCTTGTCAGAAAATCAAATTGTAACAATTCCAAAGGATGTTTGCACAAACTGTGCAAAAGTGGTGTTATATAATTAAAAAGGGAAAATGTGCAAAAATCATCCTGATGAACCAAGCAGGACTGAATTCAAAATGCACAAGTTGCTGCTGAGTGGGAAGGAACAGGAATCATGGAGTTCACTGGGGTATGGAAGGAAACATTCACAATAAATTTACTTAAGAAAGTGGAAAAGGGAAAAATATTTTTTGAAGTGCTGTATATTCATGGCCCAGAACTGAAGAATACCTACTCACTCAAATTCTAATGAAATCAGTAGGAAAAAATCATCCCCTTTTAAGGACTGGGTCTCCAAGGTCAATACATGTTGGAGCTGCAAATCCTCAATTAGCTCTTTAAAGCATTAAAAAAAAACCAAACAAACAAACAAAGAAACCAAAAGAAAACAAACAATCAAACAAACGCAAAACAAAAACTAGTGGCTCATGGGTCTTCCGTGCACCTTTCCCAGAAAGATACTGGAAAATCTGGACAACTGGAGAAAGTCGTAAGATATGGTGAGGGAGCAATTGTCTCATGAGGAGCACACACAGGCTTGGGTGAATAACATAATTATACCATTTAACAAAAATCTTTGGTGTGTGCATACCTTCCAGAAACCTAGCACGAATTTCTCCAGTTTCTGAGGTATTTATGTGGTTTTCAGGAACTCATGACCTTTTCATCAGTTGCATGTCCAAATGTTCATCTTTTTCTGAGAGTGGAATGCTGAAATAGGACAGCTAGCAAGCAAGAAGGTTGGTGAAGCATGCAGCAAAACTTTACTTACATTCAAAAAAGAACACAACACTGTACAGAATCTTCAGTTCTCCATATACAGATGAGGGAAGGCTGATTTCCTAGGCTGTTTTTCCATCCTCTATGTAATACCTGCAGCCAATAAGAGTAAAATAAATGGAATGCAAACCAAATATGCTCCTAAAGAAAATTCTTATTTGGATTATAAGAGTTGAGAACACAGTGCTTTCACTCAAGGTACAAAGGCAATTCTGAAGATTAAAGAAACTTTGAGAAAACGCTTAAGTCATCAGAAAGTGTTGATGCCAGATTTTCTTCCACTTGTAGAATAAAAAAGCACAGAATTTATACAATGTCTTAAAATACTATCTGGAAGGATTACATACAGGGAATAAGAGACAAAATGGTTTTTAAGAGTGTAGAAGTGTTGACATAGAAGCATATGAATAAAAGATTCCCTGCTCTTTGGATTACTCTAATGTTTAGGTACTGGGTAAACTGCATAGTAAACCAGGATTTGTTGTAGAAAAGCCTGAAAGAAAAAGAAGTTTAATTTGACTATGTGGAGAGGGTTTCATGAAGGATGAAGGCCTAAAGGAAACAAAGGGACATTTTGTAGTAACCTTGAGAACTACTTTACAACTCTTGCAGGCTCATTGACTTTTCTTGGGTAAACTGCACTTTTAAATGCTAAGCTTTAGCTGGGCAGTAACTATATTTTTACTTTATGCATATTTATGTCAGTGCTACCTATTAGTTCTACAGATACTGTCCTGGTTTTGTCTGGATAGAGTTAATTTTGTTCCTAGGTGAGAGGCTGCATGGTACATGGTTGCCAGCTGGGTTTAAACCACAACAATTCTTGTGTATGTGTACTCTGTACATTTATAAGTAATCATTGAATACAAACAAAATACACACTGGACACTCATAAAGTTCTGAAGTACCTTTTCTGCATCCCAAATTTAACTTTGTGCCGTTAAGATCCAAAAAAGAGCATGCAATTTTCAGGTTTTCCTATTAAAAAAATATACATCCACCAGCTTCAACTAAGAGAATATTCCTTGCTTTGCTTTTTATTTCACTAGAAACCTTTTGGGTCATACATCGTTCTTTCCCTTGGAAGAAACTGACAAGACAGAAAATCATTTCTGGGCATCAGGGATGAAACTAACTCTCCTTATTTAGATACAACAGGACTTTAGTCAAGAACAGAGATTCTTACAGTCTAAATTGTAAGTCTGCTGAGGCACTACATTCTTTATCAAACCTATAAACTGCAGTGCATGCAAAATAGAAAGCAGTAAAATTATTAGCCCATCAGTACTTTCTGTCGTCAGAAGTGGTAGTTACACCAATATACCAGATTGATGCGAGCAATATCAGAAATTAGAGTGTTTTATTTAATACTTAAATACACATATAATTAATTCTTCTCTGAATATTTTCACATTTAGACACTGGTTAAGAAACATACTGTTTGACTAACTGTGAAGGAAAAAGCACTACTTGTAATGACACAGCCTCTCCCACTGGGGCCACTATAAAGACACATAGAAACCATCAGGTGTACTAAAGTGAGGATGAAGCCTTGAAATGGATCTGCTATTTAGGTCCCTCTGTGCCTCTATCCCTACCCATGCTTATCTATTCAAGGTAAATTAGTCTCTCCATCATCCATGATGAGAAAAAAGTTGGAATCTATGGAAAGCACACACTTTTTATATACCTTTTAGCTCCACATTTTCAGAACTCCCTTACACACCTAATCCTATAGCCATTAGTAAGGCAATAAAATGACATAAAATGAGCAAACAGCAATAAAGCAATCATATCCCAGCATGTTTATTTAGTCGTGGTCCTTAATGACAGAGACCTTCGTACCCACTGATACTTGGAGCTGCTACTAATTCTCCTGTCTCAAATCCCTGGTTGTCATTGCTCTCAGACTTCTGGCCAATGTTTTAAAGCCTGCTTCACACAAACTGTGAAGTAAAAAAACCTCACAGAAAGAAAGATTTACTTTATAAATTCAGCCAAAATTAATTTTCTTTTAGAGCAACATTGGAAGAGTTGAATAAGGGAGGCAGAATGGCAGAAGTGGACAAGTATGAGCTTTTGAATCTGACGGCAAATCACACTTTCCTCTCCTACTGACAAGCAGTCAAATTTAAGCTGTATGAAGTATATCATATTGTAATCATTTTTACAATAATTACTACATTGATCTGTTCCTTGAAAACAGATCTTTTCAATTGAAAGAGCTATAGTTATTTAGTATTTGAGTTTCCTCTGTCTTTACCATTTATACTACTCTCTAAGAAGCTTTAAGAAGCATGGTCCCCATGACAGGACACTGATAATCTACACTGACTTCTGAGTAACACAGAAAGGTGTAATTTGATCCAATGATTCCTAACGAGGATTGAAAATATGTGGTTGTCCTACGTAAGAATCCATTTTGATTTTGATTTAAAAATGGCCAATATACAAAAAAAACCCAACAAACAAACTCTAGGGACCAATCACAGCCTAGTGATTGGTTACAGTTACAATCACAGCAAAAATCACAGAATCATAGAATAGTTAGGACTGGAAAGGACCTTAAGATCATTTTGTTCCACCCTGCCTGCCACTAGACCACATCGCCCAAGGCCCCGTCCAACCTAGCCCTGAACACTGTCAGGGATGGAGCATTTACCACTTCTCTGGGCAACTTGTTCCAGTGCCCCACCACCCTCACAGTAAAGGACTTCCTTATATCTAATCTGAACTTCCCCTGTTTATGTTTAAACCCATCACACCTTATCATTAAAATCCCTGAGGAAGAGTCCCTCTCCAGCATCCTTGTAGACCCCCTTCAGGTACTATAAAGATTCTTCAAATAATATGCTATAAGTATAAAAGTTGGTTAAAAACTACTATAAGGGAAAATTTCCTCTTTTCATTTGAATTTTCAACTGTCAAACAGTATGTTATTGTGTAAATATATTAAGTTACTTCCAGTTCAGATGTTTCTACTTACACCCTTTGACCATGCCTGGTTGATTGTTTGGGTTTTTTCCTATTTGTGAAGAATAACCCATTTTACTTTTTTTTAGGGTTGCCTCTTTATGTCATTTAAAATGCCTACAGAGTAACTTCCATCTCACCCATGTGCTGCCTATATTCCAGTTTTTCTTTCCCAACATTTTTCTCTCCTTTCCCTGTCCCACTTACTCCTTTTCAGCTAATCTTTTCCCTCCTTGATTTTTTTTAATTAATTACCTACATACAAAAATAACTTTAAAAGAATATATGTATATATCATGAAGCCACTAGACTACTACTGAAATTAGAGAAAATCTTTAATGGAAACATTTTGCAGTATAAAAAAAAAAGCATCCAAACCTGAAAGAGGACATTGTTGGATTTCTTATTACATTCACTTAAATGTCAGCAGATTTTACTTTTTCTTCTTTGAAACCTTCATAACAGATGCTCATAAAATGCCCATGAGTACAGTTACACATTTCCTGTGACAATTTGAATGTGACTGGTCTTTGAATCTCTTACTTTTTAATCTGAAAAAAAAAAAAAAATCTGAATTTTTTTTCTATTTTTTCTTCTTTCCTGGGTTCTTTGGTTTGATTTTTTTTTGCGGGGGGGGAGGAGGTAAACTACATTTCCCCTGCTGTATGATACTCCTGTTGCATTACTCGATCATCTTTTGCTCTCTCCATCTTCTCTAGACTTTTACAGAGATACTCTGGTTAGCCTTTTGTCAGAGATATTTTTTTTTTTTACTACAGATATCAGCAGTGGTTTGTTCCTCATCTTTTTGCTCTGGGAACCTGTTCTCTTTTGAATTGGGATGACCTGCACAAATGGGAAAGCCCAGTCATAAACTACTAACTACTCAGAATAAGCAAATTACATGACCAAAACAACATGTGATATATTTCATTAATATTGTATGCAAAACATACAACAGGTTGTGTTTGCACAAGCAAAGAAATACACACAATATACAGAAAAAGCATATACCTTGGCAACATTCTTCAAATAGCATGGTCTGATTAGAAAAGTTGGTCAAAAACTTCTCTGAGGGAAAAATTCCCCTTTTCATTTGAATTTTCAAGTGCCCAAACAGTGAGCTACTGTGCAAAAAAAATGGCTTGCTGAAATAAAAACACAATAAAAAAGAGCTATGTGTTGAATTATTTCATTGAGCTAGGAACCAAAGTAAAGCACTGTGATAAATCACATCATTTTGCTTAAAAGCAGGGGAGAACAAAACATGGACAGAGAGAGAAAGAAAAAAAAAAAAAAGAAAATACTGGGAGAAAACCAAAACAAACCCATGCCCCTTTCAAGATGATTGAATTTTGTTTAATCCATATTTTACGCTCTGCTACATAATTTTACACTCTTGACAAACTGTCAGGCAATTGGAAGAGGGTAGGAAAAACATATGCAGCTTTTTGTCAACTTTATGCCTCCCTAAATTTAGAAGACTTTTCTGAATAAAGAAACTAAAAACAAATCAGGAAACAGTGTCAATAATGGGGTCTGAATTATCCAGCAATAAAAATCATGAAAACATTTTTAATATATTTACATAGAACTTTCATAAAATAAATAGTGGCAATGAGACTTGACTGGCAATGAAAAAAAAGAAGTGATTTGTAGCTGACTTATACAGATGACCTTTAAAAGAAAAATTACACTGCTTATATATACTGTGGCTTGTTTACTTACATGTTTAAACTACTGTAAAAACTCACAGTTAAAATGTGGCCGACAGGTACTTTATGTAATCTTAATAGCAAAAGCTGGCACTGAAGTCTTGGGTAAGCAAATATATTTGCATTAATAGTTACAAATTAAGTTTCCATAATGAAAATTGATGTCAACAAAATACACACAAAAATGAAAGTTGACAGATTTATATTAGAATTTGATTTTCATCACATATATATGTTTTTGGTTCATATAGAGAGACAGAAATACAAGATTATGCAGTTTGGCTTAGGGAGAAATTTATGATAGAGTCATAGAATCACAGAATCATAGAATAGTTAGGGTTTGAAAGAACTCTATTGCATGTTTAAATGCAATACCAATTATCTTTAAGGAAATGTGCTTATAAGTTAAAAATTTTAAAAATTTATAAAAATCTGTTACTATTTAAATCTGGATTTTCAAGGAAGAAAACTTTCAGAATCGTGTAAACATTCCCCATACTAATTCTTTGGTCATTAGAATAACACCATCAGAAAGACCTGACAATAATGATAACTACTAGGCTAAGTCACAAATTTGGTTAATATGTACAAATTTTCTGAAGAAGCATTCACAAAATAATGGCAGTGAAAAATGAAAAGAAAAGGAGGGAGCAAGCTAGTTCTCAAATCAAGAAAATGTTAATTAATCCAATTATGAAAAATTATTAAGCAAAGCGAAAAAAAAGTTCTTTAAAACTTTTGCAAATTGCTTTTTCTAATTAGTTTTAACAATATTTAGATGCAACACTGAACCTAGATGCGTATTTATATCCATTTCTGCCAATTCTTGACCTCTTCTCTACAAAATAACATATTAGGTCCAGAGTTGCAGCACAGTGCAGTCCATGAGCCTAGCTGACAAGATTAATCTTTTTTCTCTTTGGGAATTTGCGACTACTGAGGAACAGAATGATCAGCCAGCTCTTTTACAACCTCCGGATGAGATTGATCATGTTTCACCTTACAAGTCACTCAAGTCCCTGAATTTTTTCATTTTGTAACCCTTTCATGTTAGTCCTTATGCTCCTTATCCTTTTCAGTCTTCTTTGGCTTTTGTTTTCTTATGTCAACGAACATAGACTTTTACACTCACTTCGACAAGTTCATCAGTAAAATCATTGATTGTAAGAGGTATGTAAAAGTAAATGGCATTAATTCTACCAGAAGTTTTAGTAGATGGGTGCTTTATCAAGTCACTGTTCTTGATTTTCATATCTGAATATGATTTACGTATCTGCATTAAGCTAAACAAATATGCTCACACAATAAACTTCCAATATTTCACTGAATGTAGTCATAAAGTATACCACTCAGTAACCAAACCCACACACAAAACATGCAACTTATTACAAAGCACCACTACATCTGAAACAGTAGCAACATGCTGTATCTCATAGACAGTACTAAGGGACAAAGTACACAACCCCTTTCAGTCTCAAAAAAAGTTGTAACATTTGGGATACTTGGTTCAAACAAGCCTGTGGAGAAAGCTATTTAAAACTCTTAGTAAAACATAGAAATAGAAAAGCAAAAAATTTTTTTTTGCAAGAAACTGCAAAAAAGCAAACTTCTAGAAACAGAAGTAAATCTAGAAATAGAAGCTCATATGGGTCTGAGGGTGATCTTCAAATGAAAGCTTGATGGCAAGTCCAACAAAAGATAGTTAAATTTTAGTAAGACCAATAAAAGAAATTGTGCAGCTGTTTCATGCCATAAAAGGGAAACTCTGCAATTGTTTATGCTACAAAAATATTTATTCATATGTTATGAACTGCTATTGATTTTAGTTGAAACAGTCCATTAATTGTTGGAAGACACGGCATAGAAAATACAGTAAAAAGCAGTAGCTAGTCTTCAGGAAACTTGACTAAAATTATGAGATGAGATTAGATGAGAGATTAGATGAGACATACAAAAACAAGGAGAAACAGTGAGAAACACTAGCCTAACAATGTTGTTTAATAGAGAACACTGTCTACACCAGTTCCAAACACTGAAGGTGGTAAGCAAAGGGATCTTAGACCTGGGTAGAGCTCAACAACTCATGTTCTCAACAAAGTATCTGTAGGCAACCTGAAATGAGAAGCACACAGAAACCATAAACCAACAGAAGATCAAGTATCCCCATAAAAAGAGGTTGCAGAGATTTGTCAAAGTATTCAGGCACCTTAAGATGTAAATATGCACTCTGAGAGAACCCATGGCTCTTGATAATAGCTGGCCTCACCCTGTTTGAAACCAGCACACTGAAAAGTGTATTTCTCAACTGACAGAGTAAAAAAAGGGAAGGACAAAATTGCTGGTACTCAGAAGAGGCAATAAGAGCAGGTATTTGTACAGTGACTTTTCCAAAGAGGATTCTCTCTTACATTTACAAACACATGCATGCAGCCACAATATTCACTGTACCATGCTTCTCAAGAGGAAAGAGAACCAGCAATCACTATTTACGTTGGTTTTGATCACCCTTTTGTTTTTGCTGGCAGAGAGGATAATGAGTTTACGGACTCCCCGTAGGATAAGGTAGGCTGTATTTCACTAAACATCTACTTGCATCTTTTGATGCATGAACTGCTTTGAAAATCTGACCTCAGCCCTACAGAAGCATAATAAGAAGACTTTGTATTGGCTAGACTTTTTTTTTTTTTTAGTTCATCGGTTTGCAATTACTTAACTGAATGATTCAGGCAACCATAGATAATAGCAGGCAAATCTTATTGCTTAGTTCCAGGTGAAAATGAAATCTGTTTTACCAAAGAAAGTCTTAGAAAGTACAAACATCAACTGAATAAACTTAAAATGTTTCTTTTTTTGTAGCAGTCATGTCCTAAAAAAAGAACCCAAGTTTCTTTTTTTTTCTTCATGAATATGTATTTCATGGGCACTCTATGCAGCTAACAAGTCTAAAATAAATACATAAATTTTAAACCTTTAAATTAATTGAAATAACTGAAATTATTTTAAATATTTACAATTAACAAAACCCATTTTCCACCAAAATTGGTTTCCATGTATCTGAACTGCATGCAACTGTACTATCAGCCATATTCTACTATAATAAGACAACACAGCCAGTAGCAATTGAGAAAACACATTATACATAGCACTTAGTTCATCATGAAATTCTAGATAAGTTAATGATAGATAATGGCTTACAATTCATGTGTGACTTATTTTAACAAATCTCTGATACAGCAATTTAAGCACACTGCATCAAGGCTGCACTAAGTATAATCAAATGGGCTTGCAGAAAAATCAGCAGAAATTACAAAACACTTAATAAAAAAGAAAGTGACATGCTTAGAAGTCTGATGAACTCATTGTTCAACTATTTTAACACACCTGTTTTATTAAATGTATGATGTAGAGTTTATGGAGAAAAGAACTCAAGTGTCAGTGTTTGTTACTACCCTGCTCCTTACCCAAAAGCTATTGAAACTGCTACAAGAACCTTTCCAGTATCGCTGTCTGCCATCTTGAGTGACATTAAAATGATGTGTAAAAGGCACTGATGGAATGTCTCTTTCAAATTTTTAAGTGGGTTTCCAGGCCCACATCCACATCTCAGATGCATCCTTAGATACCTAAGATGCAGATGCACACTAGAGGTACGCTGTGGCAACAGGTCTGCAGCAACAACAAATTTTGCAGCCTCATGAATCAACCTTTTTCAAGAAGCCCTGATGAAGACATGGAACAATAGAAGTCTGAGAAATATCTGTTTATCTGGATGAGTCTATGTGTGACTTTGTTAGCAATTTCCTTTCATTATGAAAGCTAACTTTAAACCTAATCCTAGCCCTACCCTTTGTTTTCTATTAAACAATCATTAATCCAGGAAAAAGTCCCTCCATCTTAACCCTTGATAGCTTTGCTTCTTTAAAAGTGTTTTTGAGGATATTTACCCAAGTCTTTTTGGAAAATTAATGATACTTTGATATCCTGTTAATTTAGATGTTAATGTCTAACATCACAAGCAGGAAGCATTTCAAATCTCCTGAGCCTGCAATACATCTTTGCTACATACTGTACTGGGATGAGGTCTGGAAGGGCACCCCTTGCTTCCCTCTCACTAGCCTTTCGGGCAGGAGATCTTTGGCGTAGGCTTGCTCTTTCAAGACAGGACAATCACAGACCAGGACAAGGGGAGACCACAACACCAGGAGGCCCACTGAGGCACACCCATGCCAATAACATATCCTTTGCCTATACCTAGTGACTCCTTGAAAAAACTGCAAGCTTATTGCTGTGTGCATTCCCACAGCAAAAAATGCTATCAGACATTTAAAATTGTTTGGTTTATTTTTCATCAAGCTCACCCTGTATGTCCGCAGATGCAGCCCTTTTTAGGGAAAAAAAAAAAAAAAGATTAAGAAATTACATGGCATTTACCATTTTCTATGAGATTCTGGTCCTATGATACAGGAATGCAGGGTGATAAAACAACAAAAGCTTAACAAGATATATTAGTAAATATGAATAATTCTGTAACATGATAGTTGAAATAACAGTATCTTCAGATACCTTCCTACTTGGGATCAGCATGAAACTGCTGATTTACCAGTATTATGTACAAGAATAGAAAAGCTGAACAGGTGAGACAGAAAACATTTAAGATAGAGCAAGAAGAGTCCTGATTTCCCACCTTCCTCCGTCCTGCAGATGGCCTTCACACCACCATAGGAAACAACCTCACTGTTGATCACCCCAGACACAGCCCAGACACCTTGGGCTCTGGACAGCAGCTCTCCCTCTGCAGCTGCCGCCAAAGAGACCAGTGATAATGGACTCACCTAAAACAAAAAAAATCACTCTGTGATCAAAAACACACAGGTCACAAATAACAGATGCTGGAGCACAGTCAACAAAAACACAGCATGTTGCATTCATTTGTGATGGAAGATCCATTTTCTTATATAGTGCATATTATTTAATTTGTGCGGTTTGAGATGGTTTGGGAAGCACTGAACCAACCTGAAGTAAAAATACACATGCAAAAACCTAAACAGATACTAGGAATTTGAAACAACTTATGAAAAATATAATTAAAATTCAGGAAAATATAATGAGGCAGAAAAGACATTAGAATAAGATCTGTCTTAAGAGATCTGGTGAAACTAGCCTAATTCCACAATAAAATACAGCCCAAAGCATACATTTTCCACTATTGTTTTCTCAGCTATTTTTATTCACCTAACAGCAATACAAATATGTGTAACTGTGTAGATACAGAGATCTCTAGTGTAATCCTACTGACTAAGTACATACTTTTAATTAATAAACAGCAAACATAATAATTATCTAAAGCTGAATTATTGGTTTTACATGGTGTTACCCGTCCATTCTCTTCCACAAAAGTACACAGGAACAAGATGAATTTCTTTGCTCTTCTGCTCCTGTTTCAGTGGAAATCTAAAGATTCAGGGCTTTTTAGACTCACATTTTGTAAATTACATGGAGTTTGATCTTATGTAGCTAATTCACATGCATAAGCATGGACCCTCCATAGACATGCCATCTTTGGTAGCAACGACCACTCCTCAATAGGAAAACTGTACCTTATCTAGATAAAGAGACTAAAACAATTCAAATTACCTTATTAGCAACAGGCCCAGTAAGTGTGCATCAAAATCTAATAACAACACACTATTTCTTCCAAGACAAAACATTATGTTCACCAAATTACCTGTAAGAGTATGTGTAACAGTGCCCTCTGGTGAGTATATGCCCAAGCAAGATGCTTTCGTTATAAGGGTAAAGAGAGATTTTTGTGGCGGATAAATAATTTGGATAATTTTGCAAGCTGAATTAAGGTATAACTTTTCAAACCAGTAGTAAAGTAGTTAGATATTTTGAGATTTTAATTACTTATATGCTCATTTTTTTAAACATAAACTTGCATGAAGAAAGAGACAGTAGCCTTGACTAGGTGAAGATTTATGAGTGCTGTAGGCCGCATAACTACTTTTATGGTTGAGAATGTAATAGATCCTAAGCAAACACTGATAAGTCCTCTATTCTTCTGAGAAGTATCCACCCACCAAGTGTCCTGACATTGGAAAGTCCCACAGTTTTGATAAGAATATAGGCAAATAACTGTAGAAAACAATTTCTTAAGTCAGTTGAAAACATTCATGAAATGTTTTGTGGGCAAGGGCTGTGTCTTCCTTCATTACTAATCAATGATCACTGAATTTTCAATTCCACTGAAATGTGCAAATCCTCCTGAAATACACAATTATATACACACACTCATAAAATACGCTTCTATATATATGTATTTATACATGTAGGTACATATAAAACCAAGTTAAAATATTAGAGATACTTGTTACTGAACCAAGGAGTAAAATTCTACTTTCAAAAGGATTGTCAAACACAACAGAAAATATGTCATTAAAAAAAAAAAAAACAGTAGATATGAAGTTGTGGTGGTATTTGATGTCTGAAAATACTGTTCTGGTCTAGTTCATTACTTGCTATCGGGGGTGAAAGCAAGAGTATCTTTAATGGAAATGTAATGCCCCTTCATCAATACCTCCCAGTGATCTCATTTGCTCTGGGTCTGAAAGTACCTTGGCAGTTACTTCTAGCCCCTGTAGAGCAACCTGAACTGTAGCAGTGCTCTCATAAAGGCAGGAAGACCTAGGGAAATTACCAGAGCTGTTTGCATCTATGATGTTTGTACCATATAAGAATTAGAAAGTGAACTTCATGAAAATATTATCCTAGTCAACCTCTCTATATCTTACAACAACCACTCTTCTCACGTATATTAAATATGCTTCATCACCATCTTTCTCTGACTGTGGTGACTAATTAACTTCACAGTTTGTAACGAAGGAACTTGGCAGTCCCAGTTGGTTGTTTAACAAACAACCAGCTGTCCCGAGAGGACTCAACGGAGTCACTTCTAGCCAAGATCGTTTGAGCCAGGTATAAACATCAAACAAAAACCTACCTCAGCAGATGGCAGCAAGAAGGAATGGGGCAACAGGATAGGTACAATGTCATCAGCAAATAAGAAATCTGAATTTTACATTATTTTGTAACATTTGGTCAATTTATTATAGAAACTGTGATGGCTACATTGGACACTGTCTTGATTACAGTATATGAGAATTTATGCTTTAGCCTCCTCTAGTATATTTACTTAACACCTCTAAATATCCATCTATCAGCTTTCCCAAACAGAGGCAATAGTACTTTCAAAGGAGGACAAGCTAATTAATTTTATACACAAAAAAATATAGTGTAGTATGTTGTAAAAACCAACTAATTAAAACAGTTTAAAAAGTTGAAAGTTCTCCCTCCTTTGCGAATCATCATGCTGACAAACAAGTAGATTGAGTAAACTCTTTTTCAAAATCTAACCCAGTTTTGCCAGAAAATTTTACATGTGGAAAATACAAACAATTTGATTTATTTTGGCAAATAAAGAAGGAAAGAGGCTGGGCAAGTTGGGTCTCCAGCAGAAATATTAACTTTCCTGATAATACTTCAGCAAGCACTAAGGATCCTAGAGCCAAGGCTACCTTTTTATTATGGTAGCAAATGGCATTCAGCCTCATGAGGCTAGCAAGAATCACTGTAATATATGAAAAACATAGTAACGGATCAGATCAGTTTGGGGTCTGCTATGAAGACTCAGATGTAGGGTAAGTTAGAAGTCAGCAAATTAAATTACTAGCTTTTAAACCTTCCTATCATATACTTCTGTACAGCTCAATAGATACTTCTGAATTAAGACAGCTGTCAACATAAGACTTTATCCAGCAGTGAAATGGAAGAGTGAAACTATAGTTTAAGATGTCACCATTTGCTTATGCAGGAGAACTAAGAGCTTGGGTGTCACATAATATTAAGCATTTGTCACTGGTGAAGTAACTGGTAGCTGAAATTACTAGGATGAGAATGTGGTTACCAGGTGCCAGACTGACCATTTCAGTAGAGTGAAAAAAACCACATTATCCAGGGTCGTTGTAAGCCATGATGCATGGGAATCTAGGGCAAGTAACACAGACATTTCAAAGCAAACAAACAGATATGAAAAAACACATTTCTGCAAGAAAACCTTACCAAACTGACAAAACCTGACAAATTTATTACAGTTCTTGTAAATTCAAAGAGATTTGACTGTAATGGACATTTGTTTCAGGTAATAAAAACAAGAATAGAATAAAGTTGGAAACACTGTCCTGCTTGGGGTTCAGCCCAGGCTTGTTCCGATTTCTACAAAGCTCCACATTCCCTCAGGTGCAGCGCACTCCCTTGTGTGCCACCACGGCTACTGCCAAGCCTTTGTAAAAGAGTTAAAGGCAATTTTACTAAAATTAACTCTTTATTAATTGAAGACAATTCTCCCTCTTACAGCCACAGAGAGGAAGGGACAGTTACTTGGAAAGTGGAGAGCCCTGGCACTCCTGGCTTTCTTAGCTCAAAACAGTGCATCTCTCAGTGCTGTGTGGCATGATTGCATCAAGCCGGCTTTATTCTCCTGTTCACAAAGAGGTACTTCACATGTCTTAGATCAGTCACAACTTGCTCCAGTGATTCTAAAGGAAAAAAAAACAACCCAACCAAACAAAAAAAACCCCAACTTATTTTAGATTAAAAAATAAAAATATAATGCCAACTGGCAGAACACACAGATTTCGAGTGCTACCGATTTTCCTGTGTATTCCAACATCTCAATGTGCTCTAAAAGCAATTTTGCATAGTAAATAAAGTATAAAAAAAAATCCACATTAATCTATTTATTCTTTCTTTAGCTGTGTCACACAAAGGACAGCTTCTTTTCTTTGGTCTATGGGATCACACCATTACTATCCTTCAACACAAAGTTACGAGAAAACACAGGATGAAGTTTTTTTGTTTTATCAAGTTTTCATATTGTCTACATTTTCCATCTCAACTGGTTTTGTTCAAACTAAATCTAGTTCAAGAAAAAAAGTTCCCACCTCATTTCCCTGAGAACCTAGTTATTTTATCTACCTCAACAACTAAGCTACTCTGTCATTTCAATTTTCACATATTTTCTCTTTGTGTATTTGTTCTATGATTCAATAAAATCTCATTTCTTCAGCCCACTGCCATAAACTACTTCCCGGAACAAAGCTCTCTCTCAAATTCAATCTCAAACAAAATGAAAAAGTGAAAATCACAAATGAGAAAGTGGACCACAACCAATCCTATGGGTCCTATTCTCATAAAGTCTGCAAGTTATTTTGCTTCATCAAGTAAACCTGAACTACGGAAAGGTATTATCTCTTCTCTCATTGCTGAGTAAGAAAGTGTTAATAAAAACAAGATCTCCTTTCAGGGACATTGGAGTGTCAATGTTAACCACTGATTTGGCTGAAATACACTTCTTGATCTTAAAAGTGATACCAGATGAAATATAAACAGCTGATATTTTATTGTTTAAATAAATGAGGACCCAGACTGTCACACATCTGGTGGAATTACTGTTGCTAAACTATGATAACTATAAATAGTAATTATTTACTGTAATGGTAACACCTAGAAGTTCTTTGTGCTCATCTGAGCTTTCTCTCAGACATATAACAGCCCAAGTAACCAGGAAGGCAACAGAAAACTTTATGTCATCTATACTTCTGCACAAAGCACTTAGCTGCAGAGGCTCTCACAGTTGAAAGAACTTTTAGGTAGGGATAATCTTATTTTTGTTTAAAAATTTAGGACATTTATTGCACTTTCTCACACTACCTGTTAAAAGCTTTGTAATTTCTGACTTTAAATCTCTGCATGTGTTTTTTTTCTCCTGTTCATACAAAGCCTTTAATAGCTTTGTATGGAGCCCCACCTGCTAAAGCCTCCCTAAGAACGCTGTGATAGCTGTAACTCATATTATGAAGCTTTTTCTTCAAACAAAAATCTTGAAAAAAAAAAACAACAACAACAACAAAACAAAACAAAACAACCCACACCCTGAAACACTTATATAGCAAACATTTATAAATGCTGGAATTGAGCAACTGCATGTGAAATTGTTACTTAAAAGGACTAAGCAAATAATCAACTAAGGTTCTTTACAGTTAGAAATTCTCTGTCATATAATGGTGGCCTTAAGTAATTCTTGCAATCAAGAACAAGCAACTGTCTGTATCCATACTGTGCTATTGTTGAGATACAACTTAGGCAAACCCATACAATTGCTTCAGTGGAACTACATGCAAAGGCAGCTAGCACAAAATTAAAAAATCAGTTTCACACAATGAAAGTGTGTTTAATGAAAACAATGGAATTAATTTTACAATTATTTTTAAATTGGCGTAACTCAATGAACTGAATTTCAGTCAGCAGAGAAATTAACAACAGAGTGCGGAGAATTGGTACAAATATTCCCACATGCCACATGATAACAAGTGACAAACTAATAATAGCATATTGTTGCTGATGTTCCTAGAGTCTTTGGGATTATTGAAACAGTTTCATACTGTTGAAAAGCTGTACTTAGAATTCTTAATTCAACTGCAAAGAGGAATTCTTATTAATAAAGCTGGGTTTTAATTCAGCAGAGATTTTAGAAAGTTAGGTTGCACTGAAAAATTCCTCCATGACTTTTCAGGTTGGTACCTCTTTCTTATCAGGTTTACCCTGATGTGATTTCATAAGTGTGCATATGGTACACAATGAGGCATTAATGAACTTGACAAGCTGCACTACATTAAAAGTAAGCCTCTGACATAGGTATACACAGCTTGCAAGACATGCATATTTCTCTAACTCCTTCAACTTTCCCACTGCAATATTGTAACATGAATCTATTGCTACTATACCTGGAAAACACTCATTTTTCAAGTCAGCATTTTGTTTTTGTCTAAGTAGAGAATCCTTCCTTTGTGTACTCCTGCAAAGATCAGTTCTGAAAGCTTTGTTTCTCTTCTCTCCAAGGTCATCACCTTACTTCTTCCTAAGAAGTGAACCTGAGGTCATCAGTCACCTATAATCCTAACAACCACACCAGCTTCAGTGGTGCTTAACTTTAACACGTTAGCATATCTCCTTCTCCTTTGTCCCTGCTATTGAAGAAAGTTCTCATCTTCCTCTTGGCTTACAAAATCAAAGCCTGAGATGTACCCCTTCTCTCTACCCTTTCTCAAGTGCTTCCATATTTCATAATTTCAGCACTAATCTGCTTCTTCTGCTTGTGCCTCTCATCTGTTTGGAAACTGCCAGCTGATTCCTGAAACATGTTCTATATATTAAAATTTCCTTGCAGACACCAGAGTGTGGGTTGGTTTTTCACTTAGATTTTTTTTCCCCAAAAACTGTGAGGGGAACAGCTTACTCAGACCCAAACCTAGCAATGGCAAGTTTTGCAGACTTTGTTCCTTTCCAAAGATACTTCCATGCAGAAGTCCAACTTTGTTCAGTAGTTGCTATGACTGATGCCTGACCTGTGACAGTCCTGGCCAAAGCGACTTCGGTGCTAGAAGCTAGTCACTTCATTTCATCCCTTCCAAATGTAAAGTGGAAGAGCAGAGACTTTGGAAATATGCCCCACACACATCTTCACCAAATATATCAACTTGACTTCCATCTGTTTTCAATTCAACTACATCTCTTTCTGCCCTAAACCCAAGCTCTCCAGTCCTACAGACGTACAGACTGTAATCCACCCTCTAACACACAGAATGATCCTCTGTCACACACACACACACACAAAACCCAGGCATATATTGAGCAGCCTTTGTGCAGCAAAAACCCCCCACCTTTAAACACTTTTCTTACTTATTAATACTATGTCTATAACTTGCACATACTTATATCGATTCATCTAGGGCAAGGCAATTCAGATGGAATTGGACAGCTAACATAAACACGGAAAAAAATGTATATAGTGGGAAAAATCAAGTTTTACCTTCATATAGGTTAAAAAAATCACAATTTTGCTTAAATAAAAATATGCATAACTGTTTTTTAGAGACATGTGGAAAGTGTCAAATGACCTGTTTAGATATATTTATCAACACAGACAGAATAGGTATGAAGGCTCAATAAACAGGTACCAAGAAATTGCTTGGGGAATCAAAAATGTGTAGGATTCCTTCCTTCACTTCAACGACCTCCGTTTCTCAACATAGCTTGCTAAACCTTAATTATTTATTTAAGTAACAGTCTACAGTAAGGTTCTTACATGTGGGACATCATTCCAAGGTGTTCTAAGTGAAGTTTCTAGAAACTGAAAAACATGACCTCGACTAGCCAATCAATAATTCCAATTTTATTTTGAATTTTATATCTTGATTTTAAATATTATTTTAAGGATCTATTGAAAAAAATAACCAAACAAAAACAACAAACAAACATTGAAATATTTACTGCTCTGGCCTTTATTTTGGTAGAGATTATTTTTTAAAAATTAATTTAAATAAACAGTTTGCATAATTTAAAATTCCTAAACACTAGCTGCATATTGGGAATAAATATAAATAAAAATGAAAATATAAATATATATAAAACATATATACTTCATAAAAGGTAAGAATTTTTTAATGAAGCATTTATTAAAATTTTTTTTTTTTTTTACAACTATGTCTAGTATAGCTGCATCTGTTTTGGTATTGCTGCACATTTTACTACATGAAAAAGTAGGTGTCACTGTACTTATAAGCATAGCAAATCTTATTTCTTCACACATTCATTACATATGACATTCAATATTTTTCTAACTCAAATAATGCCTATCTTAAGGTTTTTCTGCAGGTCATCATCAACCCCATCCCACTTATTTCATTTGGAGTAATTCCCACAGGGTTACTTCAAAGAATTTCAAAGATTCAGTATCATTAAAGGTTGCCAACTATGCATAAAAGTGACCCTTTCTCACACTGTAATCTGCTCAAAGAACTTACAAACACTCACTGGAAGTTTTATATAAAATTCAACAATATCCTTCTATGTTATATGGTGCCTTTTAGGAACTTAAACCCCTTTGCTTTAAATGTTGACTGTACCTAAGCATAGGGCCTGTTTTTAAAACAATTTCTATATTTATTCACATGGACCATCCACTTTATAATGGGCGATTGCATAGAATCTTTAGGAATGCATTTAGAAATATAAGAAAGAAAGATAGCACATGAAAGAAAAAGGTGGCAGTGGCCTCATACGACCTACACCATACTGTGTATCATCACTAAGTGTCTGACAAATCACAGTTTGAGAAACACTGTTCTGTTCAACTATAAACGCAGGTATTTATAGATTAACAGATATGTTTAGTGTCATAAACATCCCCTTTGGTTGGAAAAATTAAATTACATTCACTATTTAATATTAGGTGGCTGATTTGTCTTCTTTTTCTTTTATCCTTTCTTGAATTACAAAGCTAATGAGGCATACAAAATGATTTTAAATTAATTTTAGAAAGGATGTAAGACTTGCTTTATAGGAAGGTTATTGATTTTCAACAGGAATCTAAATATGTCACATAGTAATAACAGCATTAAATGTTTTGTATCAGGGCAAGAACGCAAGCAACTTGCTGACTTGTATGATTCACAAATATAGAAAATATATATACATTCAAATGCTGTATCTAAAGCTTGAGATAAACTGTAAGTAGCTCCCAGTGATCTCAGCAAGCACCTCTTACAGTTCTGATAAAACTACACTAAGTTCAAGGTCATCTCAAATAGCCATATTAGGTCTGACCAAAAAATGTGTCTGAATTTTGAATTCAGTGGTATTAGGATCAGGATACAGATAAAGAGGCAAAGATGAGGATGCTTGTGTTCTTTGTCACACCAAATCCAAACTGCCTATGGAAAGCATCTCAGCTGAAAGAGATTCTTGCAAACAGCAGCCACGGACAAGCCACAGATTTTTCTTGTATTCAAAAAAGTACAACTTGACTTACCAAGCATTACAGGAAAACACCGAATTTTTATCTAGCTAAGAGAAATTGAGCACCTTTATTTTTCCAGGATCACAACCTGCACTTGTGGTGGGTAGATATAACCCTTCCAGAGAAGTGCACGACACAATCCATTTCAAGATTTTTAAAGCATTAGAGGGTTCATGCCAGAGCTCCCTAAAGTTTCTGTTTTGAGTTGTACTGGCCTGAGGTAGAACAGAGCTCTGAAACCAAAAACCAGAAATCTACTACCTTGACTACCTAAAATTACAAGACAGAGAAGCTGTTTTCACAGTTACTTCCTAGAGCAGCTTCCCCACAACCAAACTTTGTCCAGCTAATGAAATAATTCTGCACCAGGAGTTTTCCTTCATGACCTTCCTTCCTTATACAGCTGAGGTTTAACAAGCACTCCGTTGGCCTGATGGGCTGTACAATGCTGCTTTCATCCTCTTATGGACAGCAACAGCTCTGCCTTAGAAATTCAAGGCTACCAAATGCAAAAGGAGAACATAAAGAGTTAAAAAGTTTGCTGCAACCTCACAGATGTGTTCTTCAGGCTGTTCAAAGCTGTGCTCATTTTCTACCTGCCAAGGCTTTTGCAATTCATACATGTATCTTAATTTCAGAGTGCTCATTTATGCTCTCTGGTACCACAGAATCTTGGAAATTATCACTGGGAGTGCTTTTCAATATCTACCTTTTTTCAACTTCAAATACATCTTGGCAAATAAATTATTTGACCTATTGGATTAAAATAAGTAAAAAATGCACTGCTAAGTTCTGTACTAACAAAATTCATGGTCAAATTTCTGTTAAAATTTCAATCCCTTTCTCAGCCAGAGCCAGCAAACTACTTACCATTTCCTTGCCCTTGAAATATAAACCTATTAATTGAAAGTTTCACACTTTTGCTCCATTATTTAAAAGGCCTTTACAGGCTTGCTATTGGAAACATTACTCTAGTGGAGTTACTTGTTCTATTAATCACTAAGCAATCATTAAACATGAAAAATGAGTTAACCTCACTCAGTTTTTTGAGCAGGCAAATACCCCTATTTTTATGTCCCAGTCAGCTTACCCTTTTTGTCAAAAAAAAAAAAAAAAAAGATATTTTGATGACAGAACAATTTGTTGAGGTCTGGCTTCAATATTCTAAAACTTCAGCCTCAGTTCTCCTCAGAACTGACCATTCCTTTCAAAGGGGACAGCAGAGATAGCTGCACACCCCTACCTCAGCCATGGAAGTTCAACATCCACTTGATCAATGCAAGCATCCCCATATCTGGCATTTTAAGCACCTATCTCAGCCGTGGACAAGGTATCTATCAATCCTGGCACTTTTGTTATGGGGACAATGCCCTTCAGGAAAGGTGGGAGATTAAGTGGACATGTCAGCAGTGCTAATGCCTTGAGCTGCCGCATCTCAGCTGATCCTGAAAATGGACGTGAAATGCATGAGCCTGTGGCAGGGAACTTGTACTGTTCCTTCTCCACTCTTACTTATCTCCAAACAAGAGCATCTGAACGAATCCTGAAAAACCTAAGATGGACCCCAAATTAACCAAAAGGTCAACCAGACTTGTGTTCCTGTGAAGTACAGAATGCGGCTAGATTCTTAAATGTAGTATGGATTGTAAATTCCTGGGAGCTGGGGCTCTGATTCTTCCCGATTATGTTTTATTCCCAGTGCCAAATAACAGTACTTAAGGAGATGCAGACCCTTTAAAGTACGTTTTATATGAGATAAGTTCATCTTGACTCACTTTAAACCAAAAAAAAGCTGTAACCAACAAACAAACAAACAAAAATCACCCACAAAGTTAGCCTAATACACCTGCAATTAGCTTAATGCATTTTACATTTTTACAACTAAGCTTCCTCCTCCTAATCAAGAGGCTACTTTCTGTTCTTTGGGGAAATTCCAGTGGAGGCTTCCTTTTACTTTTTACTTTTGCAGATATTGTTTTGTCTTTGAAAAAATTATCTGGTTTCCCATGAAAGCTTAGATATCAATACCAAACTCTTAAAGGGAGTTTCTTGTATCCCTGTAATTTATCTAGAAGATTTTAAAATGAAGCAGCAAGAAAAATCTAATTTCAAAACTGAGTGCCTTCCTTTGCATTTTTTTTCCCCCTCTTACTATCATGGCTGAAATTATTCATACTAGGATTAAATCAAAAATTTTGCCTTAAACTTATGTCAGACCAAGTTCTGGCACTTCAAAACTTAAGTATATTAAAAGTCTCTAAGTCTCCCTAAACCATATGTTAAAATTACATGTTTAATATTAATATAAAAAGTCACTGAGCTCAGGAAGTCGCATAAAAAGAAAAAAGTTAAAAGCAATAATATAGAAAAGACACGGTAAAACACAAACTGGGACAAGAGGCTCAGAAGACATTAAAGCCTCTTTAAAAATGTAAATCTTTTTGAAATGTTTTGGATTTGGACATTAAAGTCAGGAGTATCACTGTTCTCCCAAAAGTCAAGAAGGATATTAAATAAGAATAATACATACCTATTATGTAGATAGCGTCTACCACCAAAATCAGAACTAGCAGTAAAAGCTACGTATTGTTTTCACTGTTTGCACATAAAAAGCCTACTTCCATCTTTGTGAGGACTAAGGAAGAAATAGGGATAGAAGGGTAACTGCCCAGAAATGACATGAAACTACACAAACAGCCAACAACATACAGTAAGGAACTCTATCCCACCTAAAAGGGTCACCGTGTGGCTACCAAATGGTCCAGCAGAAAAAACTGTTTTCAACTTATCTAGCAGTTGGGAGCAAGGGACTAATAAACAGGTGAAGTCAGCAATTTGGTGAACAAAATCCTGCCCATTTTTGAAATCATAATTTCTCCCTTGGAAACACAATAGCAGGTGCAAGCCAACAACTGACTACATGTGTGAGGTTCCGAGAAAAGACAATTAGTGTGTATTAATGTGCAATCACAGTGTGGTAGTTATCTCACTTCCCTGAGCAGGGAAGAATTTTGTCTGCTAATCTAATGTCAGTCTAACATTTTGTCTACAGGGGGAATTTTGTCTGCTAATCTAATGTCAGTCTAACATTTCCTTGCAAAAGAAGTATCATTAACCTGAAGAACATAGCAAAATATACTGTCTGCAAGACACTTTGGGGTGTGATTCTGAAACAGAGGACAAAACCAGTGGTTATCAGTAAGAATCACTGTTCTCATCATAGTCATTGATTTGCAAAAAAAACAAAACAAAACAAAGGATGAAGAATCTGTGTAGCTGCAGAAGGCACAAAAAGTGCCCGACATACATGATGCAACAGTGGTCTCATTGCGCAATCTCAAAGCACCTGGACCAGCTCTAAGAGTATGAACTGGTCCCACTCGTGCCCCGTGTTGAGAATCTACATCTCAGCACTTAATGGGAAAAAAAAAAAAAAACAACACAAAAATAAACCAACAACCAAACAAACAAACAAAAAAAAGCCAAACCAACTTATTTAACAAAGAAAAAGGGAAATTCAATCTGCATAACTTTATGCCAATGAGGCCTATTTTGGTTAGCAGGTAGCTGGTTACTGATGGACATCACTGTCTCAGACAAGTACAAACCAGGCTAGGGTAGCCTAGCAACCTCATGCAAAAATTACTCTCAGAAAGGGGATTCTCATTGCAACGTTGCCACAGATGCACTATCAATTGCAAGCTGAATCGTATTTGTCATTTCACGGAGGCTCGATCTCCCCTCTCCCGCCTGAGCTAAAACCCTGTGTTTGGGCCGGTACTGTCATACATACACACCAAGAAATGCTCTTCCATCAGAGACTAAATACAAATAAATACAAATAAAAGTCTAGGGGCAAACTTTACCATGCTAGGGATAGAGGAAACAGTGCTATTTGTATATGTCTGTTGCAGTTGGATTCCCAGCTAAACAGAAGGCAAGAAAAATCCACACATCTTGTATACTGCTGACTGTAATGTATGTCCTTGTTGCCTGGATACCTCTAGTGAATTACCGAGCAAGGGTACGAGTCTTTTTCCTGGTAAGTATTAAATAAAAAAATCCCAACCTCCTACTCTGTAACAGGCTGAAGATGCACATGGAGGCTTCCTGCGGCTGTGCCAGCTGAATGCCAGAAAGAGACAGATCAAGCCTTGAGAATTTTAAATCTTGTGGGTTGCCATGCCATGTTATGAACTAAATCTCATACAATTCATCACCCAAGTTGCAGAAAAATAGTTCGAGAACTCAAAATAATGAATTCTGTCATTTCCAATAGAAGTGTGAAGGGAGAATTATGAATGAACCTTTTAAAAACACGTATGTGGAGGGAGATTGCCCTTCTACAAAATGAAAGCAGCAGGCTTCTATTTAAATGGCCCAATCCTGAAAGCGAGACCTTTCATTTTCAATTAAATTAAATTGACAATTGAGAAAGGTTTGAAAATGTTGTTGGAGCCCTTCAGTTTGATAGATTTCAGCTCTGACATTACACACAGCATTCTGACCTGATTTTCAGAGGGTGCTGGTTTAAAGTTGAGAATTTGAAATGAAAAATATTTGATTCAATCAAAGCTGTTGCAAGACATTTAAACGCCTTAATCATCAGAAATGCGTTTTCCGTGTTTTTTCATCATGATACATTATATAATGCATCGTTCATTAAGATACATTAGAACCTAAGAGCCATGCCTTCCCACAACATTATGTTATTTTGTGTTGCAGTGATACTTTCACTGAGAAATTAAATTTTATTAGAACACATTACCATGTACAGCAGGTAACTATCTACCACAGAACTAGAAATTTTCTTTATATTCTAAGGCAGTCTATGTTACTAACCTACATTACCAGAATTATTTAATATTACATAGTCTGTATCAACATGACTCAACATAGGCAAACCAAACTAATTTTTAGGCTTTGTATACACTTTTAAAGACACAAATGAAAGACTTTAGAACAGCTGACCTACTTCCTTAAATAAAAAATGAGAAGAAAAAAATCAGAGAAAACTTCAAAGATCACGAGCAACAGATGAACCCTGAAATCACTGAGGAGTAAGGCAGAGAGAGATCCCTGCATTGAAAGAGTCCATTTATCAATTAATATATATCAAGTACATTACCCCTGCTACTTAACAGATATAAAAGCACAATCTGCTCAGCTCAGAACCCCATTATACCATATATACCACCAATATACAGTATTAAATCAGTTGTGATTATTATCGTTGTTATAATGCTCCATTCCCAAATAAGCAAAAGCAATCAGACAAAAAGTTGGTTTTTAACATCACACGGGTTACCACACTACTAGTTTTGATTTCCACTTTTTTTTTTTTTTTTCCCAGAAAGTCTCTTTTAATCAGTGACCTGCTAAGAAGGATCAATATTTTCCGAAGTAATGTCTTGTTTCTAGTAGCCAGTGGAAATTGATGTGCGTGATGCAGATTTGTACATAACACCAATGACATGTGCTGGACACCATTTTTCCACCCCAGACAAAAAAAAAAGCTTGAAGAGACAATATGATCAGTCTCTTGTAGTATTAAGTCCATATGCACAATATAAATTCTGCCGCAAAGTTTGAAGCAGAAGCTGTGTCAAACACATGGATCGAATTCTGTTCTTGCACTACTGTAGCTGTTTGGTAAAGTCTGTGGAATCAAACAGGACTTCATTTAGAGACTCAAATTTGACCAAACAATACTAGGCTATGTCTCGGGGAATCGGTGTAGCAAAGATGTGTTTATAGTAGAATACTTTTGTTGGGAAGCTGGCCTGGAGAGTATTTAATACGCAAATTAGCAATAAACTTCAACTGGCCATCCAAGGAACTGGCTATTATAGCCAGGCCACAGGAATCCCATTTTCCTCATTGTACCTCCTGTGTTCCTCTCTGGTGGGAGGCAGGACAGAGGGCAGTGGTAACTCCAAGCCACCTGAAGTCTTCCCCAGTACACTGCCTAAGGGTACTTAAAATAGCTGTCTTGCAAATTCAAACTGGACCTTTGAAATGCTCTAGTTCCACACTACTGCTACTAAGGATAAAATTTTGAGATAGAGATATTCCCCTAGTCATATGAGAGAAGCTGCCAAGAAAGTTATGATCTGTATTAAGGAAACACAAACTTTGTATTTATTGGAAATAGGTCTAAATGTGTAAAATTAAACAGTAACACCATGAACAAATGTAACAGCATCCTGATCTTGCCCTACACCTGATTCATTAATTTATTAATTAATTAATTTATTTATCTAAAATATATGTATGAAGTGAGCCTTAGACAGCCTGGTGAACTTCAATATGAAAGAAGGTCAGGGAGATGAGTACTAAGCAATGGAAATTGTGCTTTTAAAATTCTTTTTTCCTGTCAGTGAGTCAGACTGAAAGATAATGAGAAGTGTGAACTGTGTGACTAATGAGCATTTTATCCGTTTTTCCCTGATCATATGACTATAAAAAGAGGAAAAGAATGAAATTACCAAAATATTGTTCATAACATTTGAAAATCACCTGCATGTTTATAAATGTTTTATAAGCATCCTATCTAAGTTGTAAGAACTTCTGTTCTTAAGGAATATGGGGAATTACATAGCACTTTATAGGTTTTTTTAGCACTGAAGCAACTCAGGGACTTTGACAGCTGTGTAGCATAGTCAGTCTTGTCCACTCAGTTTTAATGCACTCAGCACAAGCTAACAAAGATGGTACTACAAAGTACTGTACAAGAAAAGGCCTACAAAAGGAAGGTCCAATTGAACACAGACATAGTTCACTATGGAACAGTATTCATTGTTGCAAATGTGAAAACTGGCTTTGAATAGTGTTATCGTTACAACCTCCTGTCCACTTCCCAAAATGCTTGACTGTACCTCCTATTTCAGTGTACAGGAACAGATGTTCAACTCACAGGTGCGAGTGACATCTGAAAGTTGGCTTTCATCAAAGGTACCCTGTAAACAGCGCACCTGCAACAATGCAAAAAAACACTGGAAACACTGCTGGGTCCACCTGCAAAACCCACCCTTTGCTTGCTTTCCCCTTTTCATGTTAGATTTTTTCACTCTGATAATTATATAATATGTATATAAGTATTTCAGGATTCTCTATCAAGGCATCCGGCACCAGCCAAGCGCTATTACTACAGGCGGCCCTACAATAACAAATCTGCACAGGTGATTCTTAGGGCAAAGAAATAAATAAGGGAGGCAAAACTCAAAAGACTTTAGAAAATCTTCCTAAACCCGGTGCAAAGTCGTGACTTCGGCCTCCAAGGATTCACAAATGACAGAGCACAGCCCCAGGCTGCAGCGCGACTGGTCGCCGGGCCACGGGCCGGGGCCGTGGCGGCTCGCTGGGGCTAAGTAGCGCGCACCAGAGCAGTGCGCAGCGGGACTGGGCTGCGCTGGGCGGCCGCGTCCGGGACACGCACCCGTGACCCCAGCCCCAGGGCCCGCGGCTGCGCCCGAAGTGGTGCGTTTCTTCTGAAGCGCCACAGGCGCTGACAACAGGGGCACGTGACCAGGCGTACTGGGGGGAGGAATATATATTATATATACATTAAAAAATAAAATATGTATAACATGAAATGTCCCCGGGGCGGCACCTGAACGCTTTCCCACGAGCAGGGTCAACTTTCCCCACCTTGCACGCCTGCCCCCTCCGGCGCGGCGGGCTACGCAGGGTGCGCGGGGCGGTGTCACCTGCCGGCCGTCGGCGCCTTCAGCTCCCGGGAACTTACCGGCGGGGCCACCCCGTCCCTCGGCCTCCGGCGGCGCGGTCGCGGCTCAGGGAGACGGCATCCCCCGGGCTTCCTGCCTCCCCGCACCCCCCGGCTCCCCTCGGGCGTCCCGGCGCTGGGCTGCGTGACTTGTTTGGTGCGGCTGGCACCGTCTTTACCATATGCTGTAGAGGGAAGGAGGAGGAGAGATCGTGTGTATGTGGAGAGCGGGGAGGGGGGAATTAACTTTGCTCAATGGCGACAGGGCAGCAGCCTCAGCCCAAGCATCAGATCGATTTACTAAACAAACTGAAACGTGGGTGGGGATGTTAAACAGTAACCAGCAGCCTCAATGAAAACTGAAAGCCGCTCCTGCCAACACAGACTGGCCCTGCAAGCAGCTCGCGCTCCGCCGAAAGGCGGGGCAGGCGCTCCCGGCCCGGCCCAGCTCAGCCCGGCCCCTCTGGCCTGCGGCTGGCGGAGCTTACGGTATCGCGGAGGGGCTTTGCCCCGCAGGCCCGGTGCCCCGACTCCGCAGCAGCGCCCCCGGCTGCCGGGACGCGGAGCTGCCGGTTCCTGGGCTGCCCGCGCCGGGCTGCCCCTGCCCCGCTGTTTCCCCGGGAGAAACACCCCCAGGGCTGCCCTGCGCTGCCCCCGGGGGGCGAAACCAGCTGCCCCGCAGGGGCCCCAGCTAATCGTGACCGCCCCCCCGTGGGGCTGCCCCTTCTGTCCTCAGCTCTCTGTCCTGTTCGGTGGACACAGATTTACACCCAGACCTCAAGGATGTCGCTCCCTTTGCTGCACTGAAGCTGTCGCGGGGAGGGGGAGCCCCCCTATTTTAGTTAGGCGCCCGGTGGTATAGAGAAACAGGACCAAATACAGGGATCGCTGCAAAGTCTGGGATCCCTGCGCTAAAGACAATTCGTCGGCCTCGTAGGGAAGGTCGTGACACAAGGAAGTATTCATAAAATAATAATTGTCACTGTCCTCCGATATTGAACATTCACAGACTCGAAACAATCATTAACGCCTCGCCTATGGTATCACCAGCTCACACCCACGGAGGCATCAGGAAGAAAGGAAATAATTCAAGACACTGAAGGTGTGGTGTTGTCACTCCAAATATCATCCCGGGGGGGCCTTCTCGGCGCCGTGAGAGCAGGCTATTTGGAAGAAGTTCCCATGTAAGAATGACTAAAGAAAGTCCCGGTGAAAAGGGACTGCCTCGCGTGGGTGCGTGAACATGCCTGGCTCCATGGCACGCCCGTGGCAGTGATTTAATGACACTCTCGCAGGAGAGCTCTACACAGGAAGGAAATTGAAAGAAAAAAAAAAAATATGAAAAATGAAATGTTCCCTTCCTCCAGTCTCTGAACACGACTGGTGACTGATTGGTTTCCCCAGTGAGAAGATCAGCGAGTTTCCTCTACTTTCGTATCGGTGGTACCTCGCCATGCTGCAGTATCTCGTTAAACTGGCCAATTCCTCATTGCCAGAGTTTGACAGTGGAAACTCTGGATCCAGTTCCTAGGGGCTTTCGATTGTCCTTTGGAAGAAACAAAGGGAAATTTGCTTCACAATTCCCCACCATTACGAACCATTAATAACCACTGGAAATAACTGCCCAGATAGCCACAGGGAAGGTGTAAATATAACCAAAGTCCTCCGGTGTTATTTCGAAGGTGGTTTTTAAAAGACCAATAAAAGTCGCCGAGGAATACTTCTTCCTGAGGAGTTCTTGCCCATCTTCTGCCGCAGATAAAATACTGCAGGCAAGGGCAACGCTGACAGTGAAATAAACGTTACTGCTGCTGGCTACAGCGCGCCTCAGAGCAATCCGCAGGCGCAAATACCCGGTGTAAAAAGTGTCACTTACACGGGGGCTGGTTTTTACCCCTCTTCTGAGCATCTCGGCCATATGCTGTGGGCTAATAACCAGTTTTCTTAGGTGACTACAGAGAACTGGTGAGAGTTTATTTGCTGTTTTAATTAGAATAAAGTTAGCATGGTAAAGCCATGTATGTGGTCATCTGCAACCACTGTATTTCTACACTTGCGTCTGGACGCGGGCAGATTTGATGAAGGGGGGCCTCCGAACGTTTTGATTCCAATCACCTCAGCATATAGAAACATTATTATTATTTCTGTGGGAAAGGTACTGCTTCGTGCCAAAAGCAAATAGCTTACAGAATAGTAAATGGCATTTCTTTCACGTGTGGGGAATATTTGAGCGTATTTCTCATCACATAAGGCCACGTTTGATTTAACCTTAATGTAACTAGTGGTTTTCATTTCGACTTCAACGTTTCCTTAAATGGTTTTTATGAAGTGGTTGCCTCTTTTAGTTATCAACAACGTTTTTGAGGAAGAGTGGGGGGCAGCATAGAATCCCTTGACGGTCACCTCGCTGCCAGTACTACCTCTGAAGCAGCATTTTCACGTGTCACCTCCACGATGAAATCACGCGACAGCCCGAAGAGCGGTGAATTGCCCCGGCGCCCGTGCCCGGGAGTCCTTCCTTCTTCCCCCAGGGGTGGGGGCTCCCGCCCCATCCAGTCCTGCTCCCCCGCTTCGTCCGCTGAGGATGGAACACCAAGACACTGGGGCAGCGGCGAGGACCCTCTGCCCAGGATTCCTGAAATCACTGGCTGGGCCATCAAGGACAGGAGATGCCCTTTTTGCTTAGCACGTCTCTAACTACATCCCGGAAGGCAGAGATAGGAGACAGGACTGAGGTTAGGGGCAGAAACCTACGTTGCCTTTTGCAGCGGAGGTAACGAATATTTCCAGGCGTTGACCTCAAGGGGTAAATCCCAGACAATACTGTTTCTGTGTCAATTTGGAGAAGCCCCTTTAAGCACCTGGCTGCCTCTGGCTGTGGCCGCAGCCCCTTTGTCCCCGCGGGCGGCCAGTGCGGTACGCTCCCGCAGGGCAACTCTCTGCCACCTCTGATCGGGTCTCCCCTTCACAGACCTGCTCCAAGCAGCGTTTGTCCCCCCTCGCCCGACAGATTATTCGGAGAGAGAAGGGGAGCTGCCGGGGCTGACCCTGCCGGCGGCGGGGCCGGGGCGGGCAGCCGCTCATCGCGGCAATCCGCCCGGACTCCCCTCGCTTCATTCCGGTATCATTAACCCGCCGGTGAAGCAACTGTTTGTGTGCCCTCCCTCCCTTTCTCGCTCTTCCTCCTGTGGGCTGCTTTTTCCCTGTTACTGATCCATCCCTTGTAAATCATTTATGGGGAACCAGGCACTTGTCTCCTACCAGGAGCTTCTCTTGAAAAACTTTCCCATCTTCAGGCAAGCGCCTTTTCTTTGTTAACACGACTGATAAAGGACCCCGACGTGCCTTCAAAAAGCATCTAAACGGCCGCCGTGAACCATAGTCACTTAGGGTCACGGGCTGCTTCTGGCTTTAAAAGCACAATACAGGAAACGATCAGGACCAAACCGGTTTAAAGAAAAGCTAGTTTCATGTGGTTACCTGAAACCGTACATGGGAAACGCGGTTTAATTTTACAGGTTCTGGCATGGAGCGTTAGAGCTGGCTTCTGCAGAGCCCTTTCCCCCTCCCCCTGATCAGACAGCACCTGGCATTCTGCTGCTAACTAATGTCTCCGTGTTTCCTTGCCTAGAAAAACAGGGTCGGAGAGAAAGTGCGTTTTTCAAAAGAAAATCAGAAGCTGTAACCCCCTTAAAACTCGGAATCCTGAGATTACACCGGCACCACTAGGCTAGGAACCGATTTCAAGAGCTGGAACATTAGAGACTCTGCTTTCTTTAGAGGTTCTCTGGCTAAACTATTAATTGCCAGGATTTCATGAAAGATTTTCAGACTTTGCAATCATTTATGATCCGTGCAATAAAAACTCGCTGATATGGGCAGACTGGTTCAAGGTGTAATGCAAAGATGTATTAGGTGCCCTTGGCAACTATCTGTGGGTGCTGTTTGTATTCTCCGAACACGCCCTTCACTGCAATGAACATTTCTGCAAACCGCGGGTTGGGTTGTTCATTTCCAGAGCTCTGAAGGTTCACACAAAAGAGCTATAGATTTCAGGCAGAGGAATCAACTGCTTAGAAACTAACTCTAGTCCCCCGAAGAGTTCAAATGCAAGTGAGATAATTACCCTTGACGAAAAGTAAACTTCGAAGGAAATATATGCCTTTCCCCCTCATAAATTAAAAGCCCGCGAGAGAGATTTGAGTATTCAGAGCTGCAGTGCTCTCCTGACCCCCGTCAAGGCGGAGATTACATTATTGTCCGCCACTGCAGAAGGCAGAGGTACCCCTCGAATCGGAAGAAAGACACCTCAGAGGGTATTGACGCTCCTCCAATGATATTCTATTTAGAAGCCTCACAAGCGAGCACCCCAGGCATTTTAAAGATTATCCCCCTAAAGATCTTTGAAGATTATGCTAATGACCGCAGATTACAAGAGTTTACTGCGAGAGCAGAGAAACAAAACCAGCCTCGTGGCGGTCGCCCATGGTAATTTTCCGCCTCTCTTTTAAGATGATTTGCGGCGCCCTCTCCGCGGCTGTTCCCCTCATTAGCTGCGGAGTAAGGAGGGAGGGGAGGGGTGGGCTCCCGCTGCCCCTCTGTGTCTGACGGTATGGGGGGGGCTGCGCCTGTGAGGAAGGGGGCGGGGGGGGCGCCGGGACGGGCAGGGCAGCGGCGGTTGCAGCGGCGGTTGCAGCGGCAGCGGGGCGAGGGCGGCGTGCGAGACCCAGCCGTGCCACCTAGCGGCACCGGACCGCCCTATCCACCGCCGCCGCGCTGCTGCCTTCAGACCCCCGCGGCTGCCCGCCTCCTGCTGCTGCTGCCCGCGGCCCCTCGGTCCCCGCCGCCTCCGCCACCGCGGACGGGCGCAGCAGAACTGCAGCGTGCCCGCAACTGGAGCGAGGCGGAGCTGCAGCCCTATCCGGGAACGATTGCCTGTAAGTGAGAAACAGCAAAATCATGCCGCCTGTCGAAGTGTTCCGCGCGAGGCCTTCCATGTATCGCAGAGGAAAAGGAAATTATCAGCAGCCGAAAGACTTCACGCTGCCCGAGTACTTCCTTCATGCACGCACACCCGTCTTGACCCTTTTACCCCACAAATGTTCATCATGTTGATCGACTGCTAAATAAAGTATAAAAACCCAGTCTCCATCCTGTTTATTCCACCTAACCCATGCCAGTGATACTATTAACTTCTTCCCCGGAAAAAAGCACATTTTCTGATCATGCAAATTATGGGTGGGGACTCGTCATCATGAAGGACATTGTCATTAACATAACGGTAGTGAGCATGTGGAGGTGCAAATCGTGCTTCACCGTGTTTGTTTTTCTGATTAAAAATCATGCCAGGCTAAAGCTGGTATAAGGGCTCAGAAGCACAAACGCAGTTACTGATGTAATGAGAATATAATGAAAATGATTCTCCAGATGAAAACAGTAAGTGCATATTTGGAGACACTATTTTGATCTTGTTTAATGCAGGCCATGTTCATGATATGCATTATGCAAATTGCCATTATTTTCCTCCCAAAATACAGTCAAGATGTATGCATGAACAAAAGATTAAATGAAAAATACTTGTAGCTGTTGTGAGAACTTCAACATACCATATTTAAAAGCGGATCAGCATTGTAAGGAGTTGTTGCTTGGTTTGTGCTTGGGAAGTGCACATAGTTCTATCGTTATTTGATGCCATTAACATGATTTAGAATGTACCTCATGCTTATCTATAAAAGTGATCAGAAGGTTTCTATGCATGGCAATTTCCGTGGATACAAATCTGCTAGTCTACATGCTCTATTCAGTATGGGCTATTCTGAAACGATCCTTACTCAAGTGGAGACAGCTCCCTTTATGTTTGGGCATGCACTAGTGGCCTTAGACTGCATCCCAGGTCTTGGGAGATACCTCGGGAACTGTAGCGTAGGTAAACAGGGACCATTGCTGCTGGAAGAGATTTGAACAACATGAGTACACAGCAAAACTGCAACAGGTTGGAACAGAGATTAACAGCTCATGCATCTGATACACACAGTAGATTTAGTTAGGGATGATTGAATTCAAAATGTAGACAGGGCAAAAGAAGATGATCTTTTACCGATAAGTGGGCATAATTCACATTGTGCATACTGATAAACAGTATATACATTGATATTGACAGTGTAAACGTGGCATATGAAAATCATCTTTTGCTGAGAGTTGGGAATAATCCAATCTCCATGACATCAATTGATGAAAACTTCCTCAGTATTTTCAGCTGTGCTCTGTGGATAGCAAGCATCCTCGAAGTCTAATGAACCATTTAACAAATTCAATTTTTCTGGGTTAATAATGATGGTTTAAAATAAGTGGTCTGTCTGGGCTATTTTTATGCTCACATAGAAGCAAAGAAGATGAGACAGTTCAACTCCACTTAAGTGTTAAAGTGTAGCAGCTATTATTATAACACCCCAGAATGCCTTGTGCTTGGCACTGAATTTAAAGAACTACAGAACAGCTTAGGAGAACATTTTGGGTGTAAAATTGTTTAAAAGAATTTTTTTTAACTTACTCCAATTTTAGATCACCACCTTTTCAATGGAGGTACAGACTCATGTCAATATTTGTAGTTTTATTTGCTTTTCTTAGTTACCTCTTAAATTCTTCTTAATCCATCTATACCACGACAATTCACAGACCAGCAGCTGGGAAGTGCTGCTTTTGGAAAATGCAAGCCGACTTCTCCTGTCTGGTTTCAGTGGAACTGGGTGCATTTTAGTTGCTCCTATACAGTCAGCTCATGGCTCGGATGTCTAGTGCAGAAGAAGGCCCTGAGTGTTGGCCACAGCAAATGAGGCCAAAGGGCCTGATGTGGGCGAGTCTTGAAGAGCCATGCAAGTTCCACCTTTGCTCCAAGGACTTCTTCCTAGGTTGTCCACCCTATAGATGAAAGCTGCCACCAACCATATCACAATGATCCAGCTTAAATTTAATTATGTTGACTTGTTTGCCTTTTAATCAGGTGATTCTAATAGTACTAGGTAGGTATGCAGTTACAATAGTGTTCTGGGTTCAGTGGTGGCAGTCGTTTTTCTCCTTCTTGGTGGCTGGTGCAGTGCTGTGGTTTTGACTTTTGGCCTGGGAACAGCGCTGATAACACAGGTGTTTTTATTTGCTGTTCAGTAATGTTTACTCTGACCAAGGACTTTCTGAGTCTCATGCTCTGTCAGGGAGGAGGGGAAGCTGTGAGGAAGAAGAGACAAGACACCTGACCCAAACTAGCCAAAGAGGTATTCTGTAACACAGCACATCATGCCCAGTATATAAACTAAGGACAGTTACCTGAAAGGGGTAGATCACTGCTCAGTCGGGCTGGGTATTGGTCTGTGGGTGGTGAGCGGTTGTATTCTCTTCCCTTGTTATTTCCCTTATCATCATTATTATTATTATTGGTGGTAGCAGTAGTGGTTTGTGTTATACCTTACTTACTGGACTGTTCTTATCTCAACCTGTGGGAGTTACATGCTTTCAATTCTCCTCCCTGTGCCTCCGGGAGCTGGGGGGAGGAAGGAGGGAGAGTGAGAAGGCAACTATGTGGTTCTGAATTACTGACTGGACTTAAACCATGACAGATGGGAGATCTAAGAATAAGGAATCTTATAAGGAAGAAGTTCTTTACTGTAAGAGTGGCGAGGCACTGGAATAGGTTGCCCAAGGAAGTTGTGAATGCTCCATCCCTGGCAGTGCTCAAGGCCAGGTTGGACAGAGCCTTGGGTGGCATGGTTTAGTGTGAGGTGCCCTTGCCCATGGCAGGGGGCCTGGAACTAGATAATCTTAAGGTCCTTTCCAACTCTAACTATTCTATGATTCTATAATTCTAAGAGGGGGTATTACCTTCAAAATACAGATTAAAAGAGGACTAGGAGATGATCATCTAGTTCCAGCCCCATGCCGTGGGCAGGAACACCTTCTGCCATACCAGGTTGCTCAATGCACAGGCCAACCTAGCCTTGCCTGTTTTTGAGGAACCCACAACTTCTCTGGACAACCTGTTGCAGTGCCTCACCACCCTCACTAGAGTAAAGAATTTCTCTAAATCATCTGTGAGAGGGAGGGCTGCTGTTTATCTTCAGGTTCTGAAGTGGCCAGGTTCAGGAGTAGGCTGTTTTACATGTACCTCAGCTTTCTATGTACTCATATAATTATCAAAGTTAGTAAGAATGCAGCTACAGCTGTGATTCTTGTATATTCCCCATACTCAATACACAGCACAGCAACATTCAGATCAAACCCTACTAAGTTAATATTTATACTAATAAGTATATTTTTCTTTCTATAGTAATAAAAAAAGTCATTTTAGTAAGTTTTTCTTAATACTGCTGTTTAACATAGCTATAGATCCAGAACTCCACATTTACATTTTCAGTAAGAACTGTGTGATACAATGCAGTCTCCCTTATGTCTAACCTAAAACCTAATTACAGTATGGGCATTCTTATATTCTAGATGATGAACCTGAAGTTGTGATTTATTTATTTTTTTTCATGAAACTAAAAGCTTAATAAAGAAAGTGTAAAAGCAAACATCACTTATTAGTGCTGAGAGACAACATATTTACCTGTAAAATAATTTGTAAACTTCAGTCACTAAGCCCAGGAAAAACCCCATAAATCACACCACACTATATAAACAAATAATTCCTAACATTCAGTGTATTTTCTCATACTGATTCATACAAACAAGCATTTTCTCTCAAGGAATGGGAAAGATAGATGCACATTTTTGCCAGCTTGACAGCAGAATGTTTTAGTGAAGTGCTCAGATTGTTTTTTCCTAGAAAGTTTCTATGTGCAGTTTGATAGCATGCTAACATGAGTGAATTTGCAAGTGTCCACCTTTCCCTGAGAGAAGGAAACAAAAAGACCGTTTAAATCAGGATGATGTATTGGCTAGAAGAAATTGAATGCATCAAACTTATCACAAAATAGCTGGCTTAAGAGTTATTGGTTTGCCTCTGTAATAAAAAAGATGTAAACCAAAAAAGGCATGCTGGGAACATGAAAATTGATACATTGAAAGGAAATTCGCTCCCTAGTGTGGAACACAATGGATTCGCTGAAAATGATGTCCTTAGGGAACAGCTGCTTCTTTGTTGTCTATGCTACCGTCATCATGGAACAGCTGATTTGTCTTTGAGGGATGATCTCTATATATGTTTATACATTTGTATAGATGCACTACTTCCTCTGCTTTATCAGTAGACTTAACTGTGTGATATTTTGCCAAGATTTTAGGCTTTTTGTGTTCTAGTTCCTGATTGATGTATCTGGTATAATGAGATGTTCCTTGTGCTGGGACAAATAGAAGTTCTGGGGAGAAGGCCATACTCACACAATAAACAGAAGAGGCCCCAGGCTCACTGAAGATGAAGCTGCATGCTTCATCACAGGTCTAACACATGTGTGTAAGTAGACCCAATACATTTTTTAGATGCTTGATAAAAACCATGTGCACAAGAACCTACTTTTCCAGGACCTGTGTTGCATCTGAACTGTTGGTATGCACCAGATCCATATTTTGTTACTGCATTTGAACCACAGGGAGGGAGATTTGTACTATGAGGTGAATTTCAGACTTGCTTCTCTTCTGGAGCATCGCTTCCTGATACCCTTCATCATACTATACTGTATGAAACAGGGAAAGGTATTCAGAAACATGAATCTTGAATGAGCCTTATGGCTGTAGAAAATTTTAGATGAAACTTCTTGAGAAATCTTGCTCTCAAGAGGTCTCTTAAACTGACTTGTGAATGAAGAAAAGTGACCAAACCATTACCAGTCTGGAAGAAGAAGCAATAGAACAGCTATTTACACGTTTTAGAGTTACTGTCAGAGTTCAAGATAAATTTACACCAATTCAGCTATATCCATGTTTCATGTTACTTTTGGAAACTCAAATATATGTAAAGTAAACCGCTTAGCTGAAATACCTTTATGCAGCCCTCTTCTGGACCTCAATTACAAGACTTGTGCTAGTCACAGGCAGAACATTTCTATATGAGCATAGCTGTTGGAAGAGTAAACTCTTTCTGTAGACAGATCCCCTTTCCCTGCTTTCATTCAAAATACCTAATTGTAGTTATAATGCTTCATGGAAGGAAATATAGAGAAATTATGTATTTTCATAATTTAGTTCCTTTGCATGCATCCTGATTTTGGCTTGGATAAAATTATATTTTTTTTTTCCTTAAAAAATGTTAGACAGCTAATAGGAAGAAAAATAACTGTTACAGCTGAAAACAGGACAAGCTGATGCAGTGCTCTTTTTTGAATTTAGTATAAGAATAATGCTGATAACACACCGATGTTTTAGTTGTTGATAAGTAGCACTTAAACTAATCAAGGACTTTTCAGTCTCTCATGCTCTGCCAGTGAGGAGGGACACAAGAAGCCAAGAGAGAGCAGACAGGATACTTGACCTGAACTAGACAAAGGGGTGCTCCATACCACAGCATATCAGGCCCAGTATCTAAGCTGGGGGTAGCTGGTGAGGAGCCATTGGTTGCTGCTTGGGGATCAGCTGAGCATCAGTCAGCAAGTGGTAGACAGCTGTATGGTGCATCACTTGTCTTTCTTGGTTTTTATTCCTCTGTCTTTTATCATGATTATTATTATTATTATTTTACTGTCCATTAGTTATTATTCATTATATATTATTTATTGCTATTAATTTTACTATTTTAATTGTTAAATTTTTTCTGAACAATTAAAACTGAACCAGGTTGAGTTTCTTATCTCAAGCCATGGGTTTTACTTTTTTCGGATTCTCCTCCCTCTCCCACCGGGGGGGTGGGGAGTGAGTGAGTGGCTGTGAGGTGCTTAGTCACTGACTGGAGTTAAACTGTGACAGCATGAAACAATTTCGACAATTTGAAGTCCAACTCTCTGCAGTAGTTTCTGTGGCTTATATTTTGTGAGAGTGTATAAAATGTCAGGAGAGTATAAATCAATAATAGAGTGGTAACTGCAATTAACTCATGTCACCCCTGTGCCTTCACATTAGCATCACTGGGAATGGTCTTACCCTTTCAGTGACCCCAGTAAAAGCAATAATATCCTTTTCTTCTAAAGTTAATTTTTTTAAGTGAACTCAATGCTCCTGAAGGATGATAGATTGACAATCCTGTAAAGTGAAGTTCCTTATTTGGTCATTGACTATGGGTAGTATGTAATTCCACAAATTATCTAGTGATCCAACCCTGTCCCAGAAGAATAAAAATGGAGTCTAGTACTTCTTCTTTTACCCATTTCATTGAGGCATCACAAGTTAGATGTCAGTTGTCAGGGTAGTTTCTGATGCAGTTGCTGTCAATTATCCAACAGAGTTGGAATTCCAATCTATTTTCAGCAAGTAACCACACATTACTGTAATCGGTATTGACAGAAGGTAGATGACCGTCACAGACCCACAAGTGTAGGCCCTGTATCCTGTTACCAATCCCCTAAGCTGTTTTATTAGCAAAATGGCATCAAATAGCAGTTAAAAGGCATCAGAAAATCCTTGAAACAACTAAGGATGTTAAATGCAATGGAATAACCTGTTAAGCTAATAATAACATTTTGAAAACTTTTATGCTTACTGGGGAAAATCGAGAAAATTCAGCAAACAGTCAAGTGGAAGATAATTGAATTACTCTCACAAGTATATTTTCATGTATGAATTTTATAGTATAGTACTAATCAAAGTCTGTGTGTATTTACCAGAAGTCTGAAAGGTAATGGCACTGTGGGCCTTGCTACTGCAAAGATTTTTACTCAGTTGTCCTCTCTGCTATGGGTCTCAACCAAAGAGAGGAATGGCTCTCCTGTCTTCAAGGAAAATATGCAAATACTTCCCTATCTATCTCAGGGTTTTGTAGAGTACAGACAAATATAGAGAGGTTGTGAATTGTTCTGATATAGTGGCAATAAGGGAGTCAGATATGAACCTGAGGTAAGACCATGCCAGGATTCACTCTTGAAGGGTCTTGAAGGGTCTTTCTTTCCTTAAGTACATTTGCAGGGAAACATTTGAAGAACAATTAAAATTGCACCTGTCTCTGATTGATCTCTTTATAGGTGTACTTCTGCACTTCTGTGTGAACATGGAGCTATTCTCATCAAAGTGTAGAGGAAGAGAATCAGAGCTGCATCTATGGTAGTGATCTCGTGTGTTGGTGTGGTTGTTGTTTGGGTGAGAACTTGACATCTCCGTACTTGGGTTCACATGTACACACTCTAGTGCAGTGAGGACAAATTCAAAGTAGTTTTCTTCTCAGTGTCTTGCCAGGACACCATCTCCTATGCCCCAGTGGCAGTGTGGACATGAGGAACCCCAGGAGTTTGCATTTGACATGTACAGGGAATTTTGGCAGCAGCAGCAAAGCACTTGATCTTCACTGCATTACCTTTTAAGTGTAGATGTATAGACACACATAGGACTGGCAACTGGCATGATCTCGATTGCCAGTGCTTACGCAATGTGGCCATGTGGCCTTAGAACCATCGCAGACTGCACAAAACAAACTGCCCTTTTGTCCTCCATTAGTCAGTGATGTAGCTGCAGCCAGCAAAGGGTTTCTCCTCTGCTTTCTGTCATAAAGACTTCTGCCATAAACATTGTCTTCTGCTGCTGTGGTTTAACCCCAGCCAGCAGCTAAGCACCACACAGTTGCCCCATTACATCAGGATGGGTGAGAGAACTGGAAAAGTGAGAAAACTTATGGGTTGAGATAAAGACAGTTTAATAAGTAAAGCAAAGCCACACGTGGAAGCAAAGCAAAGCAAGGAATGAATTCACGATTTCCCATCAGCAGGCATGAGTTCAGCCATCTCCAGGAAAGCAGGGCTCCACCACATGTAATGTTAACTTGAGAAGATAAACATGATGACTCCAGATATGCCCCCTGCCCTTCCTTCTTCTTCCATCAGCTTTATATGCTGACCATGACATCATAAGGTGTGGACTATCCCTTTGGTCAGTTGGGGTCAGCTGTCCCAGCTGTGTCTCCTCCCAACTCCTTGTGCATCCCCAGTGTGCTCACTGGTGGGGAGGTGTGAGGAGCAGAAAAGGCCATGGCTCTGTGTAAGCACTGCTCAGCCATAACTAAAACATCCTTGTGTTATCAACACTGTATTCAGTACAAACCCAAAACATAGCCCCATACCAACTACCATGAAGAAAATTAACTCTATCCCAGCCAAAAACAACACATCTACTTTTACGTGGAAAGTAAGGATTTTGTCTCCCATTTCAACCTTCTCTGAAAAAAGGTACAACCAATACATTCTTTAGCAGGAACAAGTTTAGGGCCTTGGACTATATACCAAGAGATCTGGGTATCATATGAGTCAAAAGTCCTTTTTTTTCTGTGGTTTTATGGGAATCAACCCCAAGAGGTTAGGCCAGAAATGACCTATGGGGATATCTATGCTTTCTACACCATCTCTTGTCTAGACACTGAAGCAACAAGGGCTAGAGGATATAATGAATATAATGCACATAGCTAGAAGTGCTTTCCATCATACTCAAGTCCTACTGTTTTCTTTACAGTGAACTGTTCTTTGCAGCTCTCTTAAGGACCAAATCTGGTCTTTTGAAATGTGACAGGAGTAAATATTTTGAGGATAGGATGATGGGATTTTTTAATATGTTGCAGGGACTTAGTCATACCTTTCACAAAATATATTGGAGGATGTATTTCCAACCCTTGAGATAGCTTTTAAAACATTTCACCTTGGCTTATCTGGGGTAAATCCAGTTACCTAGATTGCAGAATGCTGTTGTGCCAGGTTACACTGATGTGTATGTGTGGAATGCCTGTTTGAGCTTCATTCAGGACATTTGCATATGTGGCATCTCTTCTTAGATTTAAATCCAACCACTGCTCAGTATGCCATCTCATTAATTGTACACTGGAAAAAAGAGAAGGAGAACACTCTGACCTGTGTACATGTAGTACTTAGTGAGAACCTAGGGAATTATTTAATGAATTAGATCACCTCAGATATTTCTTCTACATCTTCAATGGCCCACGACATCCCATATGCCTGTAGAAATTGCTATAGGGCTCAGGTGGTCCCTCATTAGCTGTAATCTAATTTAATTTCTTCCATCTTTATGTTGGAAGTACCTTCAAATAAAGCTTGATGGCATAATTCTCGGTGGCCATAATTAACAAACGAGGCAGAGGTAGGACAAGAACCCACATATGAGCAGAAGAGATCCGTATCAGTGGTAGACATTGCAGTGTTTACCCAGTATCAGCAAGCTAGTGAACTCAGCTGTCATTGCCTGTACCCCCTGCAGGGATAAAGGTAGTGTTAATTAAAACTCATTATGCACAAAAGGGCCATTCCTAATGAGCATGTACTGATGGTTAGCTGTGTCTTTTGAATCTTCAGATACATTAAAAGTAGCATGAGTGATTTCTTTTCCCAGAAAGGGTTGTGAATTTTCCTGAAGGATTTTGGTCTGCACCATTGCTTTCTATGTGGAACCACATACAGTGACAGGCAGAGCATGCCAAAGTATAACGTGTCTATTAAAAATATAATTTTGCAAAAACTATTCAGCCTGAGTTTCTGAGCAATGTTGTCAGGAAGTACTCTAGAAATATGAGAATACCTTCTCCTTTCTTTCCATCTGATCATAGGGGTCAGAAGAGATGGCTGCAAAAGGTCTCTTTCAATCTCATGTACTCTATGACTTTATGATCATTTCTGCATTTCTGTGAAGGACGACTAATACAATAAATCTATATGAGCCACAAATCAGTTAATTTCATAAGAAATTTAATAATGATGAAGTCAAAGGTAAAATTCCTTTTGCCTTCAATGGAAACAAATTTGCTTTTGTGGTGGAACATGATTTTTTTTTTTTTTTAATACTGAATTCATTATAGAATGTACAAGTAAACATGACCGTACAATTGCAGCAATTGTTTACCATAACTCCACCCTGACACATACTGACAGCCATAAGCATGCTTCAACTTACGGATCTTCTGTAAATACTTGCTTGGGTTCAGCATCAGGTCATATTGCAGACAAAGAATCCTATTACATTTGTCTTTATCTTTCTTGCTATGGGTTTGAATCTGTCCTCAGAGCAAGACCAGACCTGAGACCTGCAGCACGTTCTCAGACCCCACATGCCAAGGTGTCACTGGTGTGTTTGTACGGTGGAGAGCTGCCAGGCTGCTCGACATAACCCTCTTTCAGAGCAGACTGCATGTAGTCCTGGGTTTCAGAGAGCCTGTGACTGCAAGAAGGCAGAAAATTTATCTGGCTTTGAATAGTAATTTTGGGTATCAGCATATCAGCTGGTATTATTTATGGTCTTAGGAACTTGACTGCTACCAAAGTTCAATGTATTTTTGTCAGCTCATGAGAGACACTGAAAATCCTAGCTGCGTGCCCCAGTATCTACGCTCCACAGAGACGAGGGTGCTATGAAAGTCTAGACACAAGGATACTGTTAACAGGAGTAAGTGAAACTGAGAAATCAGCCTGTTTACTACGGTTTCCAGTGTTACACCCAAAATTTCAGGTTTAAACTTTGCAGAAATACCGTGCATCCTGAAAACATTTTCGCTGTTAAAGGAGTTTGAGAAGTAATTTGCAAATGGTTTTGATCACTTGCATTTCTCAAAGTAAACACTAGATGGCCATGTGGCCTTTTTCTTCTTGCCGTGTTAAAACTTAATTACGAAAAAGCCCCTGTGGTGTTCTTGATGACTATAAATAATATCACATTAAGAAATGTCTCTAGAAAATTTAGCCGGTCTTCGACTGATTGCATCAAGGTCAGAACTACACAATTGTATACAATACCTGATAAGTACATACTGTTCTCTATGAGATTCAGTAAAAAAAAAAAAAAAAAAAAAAAAAAAAATCTTTTTATGAAGACAAGTTCCCAAGTAACTTTTCAAGATACATGTTTGTAACTTGCTATATTTTAACATAGCTTATTTTGACGAAGGAAAATTGCTTGGTATGGGTGAACATTCACATATCTATATATTGCTAACTCTTAAATTAAGACCTATGTTTATCAGTCTATAAGAAAGCATAGGCATCTTTGAGAAGGAAAGTTATAGTAAACAAAAGAGTTCAGTATCCTCACACATTACTGTAGGATGAAGTTCACTTTATCCTTCCTGTAATACCTGCCTGTTTTTCTGCAACTGTAACTTCTTGAGATTTATTTGTAAAACTTGAATCATTAGGAAGGATCTGATGGAAATTATTATCCTATTCATATTTCTGTAGAAGTGCTAAAGTATTCTTTCACTGAAAAGGCAACTTGTTCCAAAATTCCTAGTAACAAAATAGAACACGAAGTCCTTCTGTTTTTAACTTTTTAACAGGGCCTTTGACTTCCACAGGTTGCATACCATTCTTGCAGATTCTTTTTTCAACCCATGCTTTCATTATCTCTGGTAGAAATTTTCCATCATCTGTTTTTGGTTCATTTTAGAGTAAGAGGGAAACTTTATGAAAATGGTAGATCCATTGCCCGGAGAACTCCTGGCTTTTAAAAGAAGAAATGATAAAAAAAGTCTTATATATAAATCAGAAATACCTGATAAGTCACAAAATAAGTTATGAAGGAATTCTGTATTGACAATTTCTTTCTTTCTTACATAGGCATTCAAAAAGTCAACAACAGGCTACTTATTCACAGAAACACACTGTAGACTCTGGGAAGGCCTGCCGAATTTCTTTGATGTTCCCTTCATCACTGCACATTCCATAGCTGTTTAATAATGTGAATTATTAACTCCCATGAAATTCTCTTCAAAAAATTATCCCTGCTTATTGAGAAGATGTGTACACCATCCATGACTTCTTTGGCTGCAAATTAGATAGACCTTTATTGCCAAAGTAAGGTCAATCCTGGCATTACTTTCTGGGATGAAACATTCATTTCTTTCTTAAGATACTACCGGATACTTAATACTAAATGCCATTAAGATGCAAGATCTTTATGTTCTGCCCAAAGATTTGAGATGCATATTTAAAGCAGGTTTTTTTTTCATTTTAGGCTGATGGCTTGTTCTTCTTTTATGTTAGCCTGGAGTGGCAGATCTTTATTGACCATAAATTTCTGGCACTCATGTAGTGCAGCTGCTTCACGTTTAATATTTGGATGGCAGAATGCTCAATTGTATTGAAAGCCAAGGAATTAGATTTGAGTTTAATGCACTGCTTATTACTCTCAAAGAGCTATTTATTTCAGGGGGATCAACTATGTATGAAGGCTGTTATATCAAACAGATGAGCAGTTCTCTGCTGTAGATAGGATAAATCCTTGTTTTAAAATCTTCAGGGCACATACAGTGCTACCTTAGGTAGATGCCATTACCTTCTAACAGGTAGGTCTTGGCTCTAGGGTTTTGCTTGTTCTCAAAATGCATTTGACATCTGTAAGCTACTTTCAGTCAAATTCCAATGCACTTCAGCAGGCAAACCTAACCTGCTCCTTGTTCAGTGCTGACCCTGCTTACAGCAGCAGGCTGGACTAGATGGCTTCATGAAGTCCCTTCCAACCTGAATTATTCTCTGATTCCAGAATTTAATTTGTGTTCCTGAGAAACATTTTGGGGCTTTTTGTTACTTCCTACCAGTTCCTACTTTTTAAAGCTGTTTATGATTTTCTGCCTTTCTTGGGAGAAAGCAGAAGTTATGGTGGTTTTAATTTCCAAACTATGAAGTTGGTATCTAAGGTTACGCTTATCCTGTGGAATAAACCAGGTTTGGAGCATGGAGTTGAGCAGTGGATCACAACTGCCCTGGCTATTTAATTTTTAGTAAACTCATTGACACAGCTTAGCCCCTCCCAATTAGGGCTTTGCTTTCCAGCTGGCAGGTGGATGCCTGGATATTCTTGCACAGATGGCCATTCCCCAAAAGTAGAGGGGATGTAGCCATCCTGTTCCTGGAGGGGAAGAGGGTTTGTCACAGAAATGTGAACTGGACAATGTGAGTTCTCTTCAGAGCTAACCTTCCCCAGTCTAATTTACTATTAGGATAGATAAATTTTCGTGTGTTGAGGATCATAGTGAAATGTCTGCTGACCTAAGGCACCAGGCACCAGACTTGACTGCAAGTGCAAAGCCATTTGCAGACATAAATTTGTAGGAGATTGTAAGCTGAGTGTCACTGATTGAGAAGTAGTGAGTCTTGTGGGAGCTGTTCATTTAGAAATTTGATTAAGTATGCAGATTTTATACTGCTGGGTACTTTGTTCAATAGTATAAGAGTTGTGTGGAAGTTAAAGATGTTCAGAAACATAGAAATAAGCTTGTCTGACAGATATTTCCCCCTGGAAAGGTTGCTGATTGAACATAACGCATGTAACTGTTTCTTATATATCTTACAGTAGATGACTTTATGTCATGAACCCAGGACACTTAAATAAAGCTCAGAACCTTACTAGAGCTATTGTTATTAAATATGATGTCTGCTTGCTCTATTAGGACAGGTGTTTCCAAGGCTGCTTTATGTTGCTTGGTGAGGAAGCCCTCTAAGAAGCACTATACATTCAAATCCATTGACTGCTACATGGTAGAACTGACTGCTTGCTTGCTTGTTTACAAGATCATATCTTTTTCAACTTTATATTAATTGGGTAGCTTGCAAGACAGATGAGCAGTTGTAAAGAAATTTTGCAAGATTCTTCATTTGGGTTCAAAGTTCTTAAGGACCTTTGGAAAGGCACCAGCACGTCCAGCAGCCTTCTGTAGGGTAATATCAGGAAGCCCTTTTTTTATCTCATATACCAGAAGACTGAGGGAGCTGGGTCTCTATAGTTTGGAGAAGAGGAGATTAAGGGGTGACCTTATTAGTGTATATAAATATATAAAGGGGGAGTGTCACGAGGATGGAGCCAGGCTCTTCTCAGTGGCAAACAATGAAAGGACAAGGGGTAATGGGTACAAATTGGAGCACAAGAGGTTCCACTTAAACCTGAGAAGAAACTTCTTCTCAGTGAGGGTGACGGAACACTGGAACAGGCTGCCCAGGGAGGTTGTGGAATCTCCTTCTTTGGAGACATTCAAAACCCGCCTGGACACGTTCCTGTGTAACCTTATCTAGGTGTTCCTGCTCCGGCAGGGGGATTGGACTAGATGATCTTTTGAGGTCCCTTCCAATCTCTAACATACTGTGATACTGTGATACTGTGAAAGGGTACTGAAGATATAAAGACCATCTGACAGTTTGACATGTTTTAATAAGCTGTTTATAAACATGATTTTAAGTGGAACTCTTTACTGGAACCTTCAGGTTCCTGATATTTATAGGATTTGAATTTACTTGCAGCAGCTTGTGAGCTCCTTGATTTGCAGAATCAATAGGTGGAAGGTTATGCTGACATTGCAGAACTGATGACCTTTGCTATGTTTTCCTACCATGTTTATCAGCAGGTTTTGCCGTGGTCAAGTTCCTATTTGGATTAGACTCCTCGTTTTGCTAACTTACAGGAATGAAATGAAGCCTAACACAAGTCTTCAGAAGAAACAGGAGTCAGTTTTCCAGTTATATCTTTAGAATGTTCTTAATCTACATTTCCCACTTACTTAGCAATCAGAGTGTGTAAACTGACAGAAATGCTAGCTTTGGGCACCGGCTTTGTAGTAAATTGATGCATAGAACTCTTCTAAGAACAGTTGGGCCTGGTGTAGAATAGAAGTCATTCTAGCCCCCTGGGTCTGGTAGTGGGACCAGGGAGAGTAGAAAACAGATCATGCATAGAGCAATACACAACATAAAGTAAAATTATAGCACATTTTCCAGGTGCTAACCTAAAATGTTCCTTGGTTAGCATCAAAATAAAAAGGTACTGTTTTTCTAGAAAGTCCTTAAACATGCTTATTTCATCATGGGTGATATTTCCATGTTTTGTGTACAATCGTGGGGTTTTAAATCACTGACATTGCAGTAGATAGTTTGAAAAACAGTGTTGTAGCCATTGGTTCCTCATGGAATGTCTTACAGGTGTTCCCCACATGGAGGTCACAGGTTATAAGACAATAATTTTTAATTCCATAAAATGGATTACTTGGGCAGGTTTCCTGAGACTGCAATTGTTTCACTATTCTGTAGTGAAAGAGAGCGCTTGGTGGTATTAGAATGTATATGTTCATCCTGAAGTGACAGCCTTAGCTGAGTTTTCGGAGACATCAGGAAATCAACGTTTTTGAGATCACTGACACCTCACATTTGTATTTTTTCCCTCCACTTTTTTCAGTATCTCACCATATGGTCTATATTCCACTTCAGGATGTATTGTGACAGATTTACTATCCTATCCTAGCTGAGGGACTCTGTGAATGTTCCACTGTTAATCAATTGTCTGTGTTATAGCCACATATTTTGAAATCACTGAGCACACAAAACACCTTTTGGATATTCCTAATAACTATTACAACACTTCAGTAGTGATGATGCCAGATGAAAATTTAAGGTTGATAGGTTAGAAACTAAGATATAAAACAAGCACCATCTTCCATATGAAAATAGGAAGGTAAGAATTCCACACTGCTGTGTCAAGGCAGGAAAATAAATCCCTTGCTTCTGAAATCCATCCCACTTTGTTATATATTCCTCTAGTCTAAGCTGATATTGTACAGCATATATACTTTCCCACTGCCTTTTATGTTTGTGTGTGGGATTTCACTTTTGCTGTAAAAAAAACCTATTTTAAATGGTAAAGTATCCTGAGGAAATAGTTTTACCTAAGTAACAAAACTCATCTGCCTAAGTGGTTGCCTGAACTAATGGTGACAGGTTTGAATGAACCAGTGTGGCAAGCCCATATTCTTGTGATTATAAAACCTGAGAGGATCCAGCCATAACTATTATATCACTAAAGAGGTTGGGAGACTTCTTTTTGCTCAATGTGTGTCCAAACTTTTATATAAATTAATGTAATTCTTGATATTCTGAAATGTTTGAGGTATGATTTGAATTGACTTCCTCAGTTAAATGATCTTTATCAAATTAACTCTCAACCTAGTTCTGAGAACTTATTATAGACAGTCTGCTTTGCTTTATTGATTACAATCTTTGTTCCTTAAATCTCAGAAGTAAATTAAATTTTCCTGCTGCACTCTCCAAGAGTCATCTGAAGATATGCACCATGGTATGCACTGTCGTCCCAGAGAAGTACCATGTGGGCAGGGCTGGTAGACTACTGCTTGGTTTTAATTGCAGGTTACCAGCTAGTTACTGCAAGCATTGCATGACAATATGTTGTCAACTGTTTTACATCCAAAAAGAATAATATACCATAAAAAAAAAACAACTTTTAAGTAGTAAAATTCTACTTAAGTTGCTGAGTCATGTTCATTATATCAGTGTGGGAAGTCTCTACATTCAGATTACATTTCCCCATTCAATGTTTAACATTAAAATTTGTCAGTTAATTCTATGATCTATTGCTGATTGTTGTGTTCACCTTAAAAACAATCTAGTTTACCTTGATATTTTTTAGAGGTCATGATATTTGTCAGTTATAGTCATGTAAAAAATAGAAATTCCATCTTCTCCTGTGGAAAAATAGCAGCTTTTTTAGCTGTGGCAAACTAAGGTCCAAAAGACTGTAACCATGCGTCGATGTAAGTTCATACCTAGTCATTTCTAGTAGGAAGCATATAGATACAAAATAAGAAACAAAGCAACAGTGCATCATATACCTGTCTTATCCACTGTATCCTACTGTGACGTTCTCTAGGAAGCAAGTTTTTCATAAACATTTTCTTCTTCAAAGGTCCTGTCCTCAGTCCTTTACTAGTACAACTGTCAGCAGTAAAGGGAAACTGCATTCATTATTTATATTGGATTTAAACTTTTAAATTATTATTTATGCCAAATTGAAGACTATTTCTACCAGAAAAAAATCTACCTATGCTTTTTTCTATACCTTCAGATTTAGGCATTCTTCCTTTGGGATCTCTTAGAGTTGCAGAATTTCCTCATTTGTCATCCAGAGACTAAGACATTCATAAGCGAGCCACGATCAAACGTCCCTTCAGAGTAGGAGGAACACTGGAGGGAAAGGACGACAGTAGCATCACACTGTATCTCTTGCCTTATTAATTTTGCTGTTTCCACCTCAATTATTTGTCTTTCAATCCTTTACATCTTGAAACCATCTAAAATTGAAAATATCCATGAGCCACCTACTCATCCGGAAGTATTCCCAACAAACAATATACTATCTCTCTGCATGTTGGATTTTATATCTTGTGTGTTTCCTGTCTTTATTAAATATTATGGATTATGACTGTGGATCAAATTTATCAGCGTGCTAAACATAGGAGCTGGGAAAGTTCAAGCTGGAAGAAACTTCAGGAGGCCTCTAGTTGAGTCTGTAGGTCAGAATAAGGTCAGTTGTGAGGTCAGAAAAAGTTTTTAACCGTTTTGCTCTTGAAAACCTGCACAGCATTGCTGAGCAACCTGCTTCATAGCTTGTTTGTCCAAACAGTGAATTTTTTTTCCCTTATGACCAGTCTGTGACTTTCCTGTTTCAGCTTGTGCTCATTATCTGTCATGCTCCAGTCATGCAATGCTGAAAAGGGCCTTGCTCCATCATCTTGTTTGATCTCTTCATACATGTGGTAAGAATGCTATTAGGTTCACCTGAAGGGAAGAATCCCTTCTCCTAAGGCACTATTACCACCCTCTAATCATGCTATATGCTGTTGACAAATCAAATTACATAGCAAAAAAATTCTGTCAGGGGCAAAATGAAACATTTGATATTGGGCAGGACTGAAGAACTGAGTAAGAATATGCTGCTGTTTCAGTTTACCAGAAGGGAAAGGTCTAAACAGCTATGGATTACAGGCAGATGGAGACTGAGAGTCCTGTTGTGGAGGAGACTTTTACAGAAAGGCATGGCTCCCTTGAGCATTTTTGAAAACGTCATAATCTTCATAAAAAACAGGTTCAGAGAAAACGAGTGGGAAAGTTCTTATGCTGCAGAAGATGATCTTTGCATTTTTTATGGTAGATTTGCTTTGCAGTCCCTCATATCTGTAATTATCACACTTTGCAGGAATGCTTCCATGATGACTGGGGCTTTGAGCAACCTGGTCTAGTGGAAGGTGTCCCTGCCCATGGCAGATGATCTTTAAGGTAACTTCCAACCAAAACCATTCTATGATTCTATGAGTAGCAAGATATGACTGTATTTCTGTTAGCTTGGGTCATAGTATAATTTTAACTGCCTTTATATGTCAGTGGGCACTGTCTGAGCCTTTGATATCGCCATACAGTACCCCGATTTTCTATTTATGACCTTAGCTGACCTGTTTTTCCATGCATTGCCTCTTCAGTCTTTCTAAAATGGTCCCTTTCTACTGTTTCTGAGCTTCTGGCAGTCAGTGTTTTAAGGAAATCTTGTGTGAGAGTGGGCACAGACCATGAGACTTAATAGTTATGAACAGAGCTATCCTTCATGAAAGTGGTTGATTCCTTTTTTGAAGCTGTTTATAATTTTGGCCTCCACAACGTCCTGTGGTATTGAGTTCCATGGTTTGATACTCTTCTTTATGCAAGAATTTCCTTTTGTTTGTAAAATAAATTCTTTGCATGATGCTTCCTCTTTGCCTGTAAAAGTTTTAGTCATCATTCATTTTTATGGACCTCTGTCACAGCCTTCCCCAACTGACTTTTCCTTGCTGGAGAGTCCTAGTTTACATCATTTCTGTTCAGCTAGCTGACAGTACTGATTATCTTTTCTTTCCATTTTTTCTAATTCTGTTGGAATCTGTTCACAGTGGAACATGGTATTCAATATGTTAGTCCAATGCAGACCTAAACAATGGTATAAGAATATTCTTTGTTATATTTCTAGTTTTAAGGGTTGATGAAGAACTCAGTTATACATCTTTCTTGATAAGAGAACCTTAGAACTCTCATCAGCTGAAGAATGCTAAGATATGTTTTTCCCTTCCAGTAGTGTTTCAGGTTTGTTCCTTTGCAGACTGCTTTGAGGAATTCTATTATTTCTGCCAAGTTTTGTTCCTCTTCCAAAACTTGCTTTCAGTTTGATAAGTGAAACTGCTTAGGCATGATGGATGATTCCATGGGGATTGGTCAATCTATCCTATTATTTTCAAAACCTTTTTTAAATTTATTTCTGTCTCAGTTTTTCTAGGAAATTGGTATGTCAGGTTTTTCATAGGATTTTGTCTTTTAATTTTTTCCATGCTACCTGAGATTAATTTCATGAAACTTCAACATTTTCCTCATACTGCAAAACAAATCTGATATTTGGTAGTTTTACAGTATTTTATTCCAGAAATGCCCAGAGCTAGCCCAGAGCTAAGATATCTCTTAGAAAGCTGATAAAAACTAAAGCTAAGATAAAGGTTCTTCAGTCACACTGTGAAGGCCCTCTAACTCTTAGCCATTCTGCTTCCAGGCAAACAAATCTTGCCTAGCAGCCCAGCCTACAGTGACCTATTGGTAGTTCTTAGACAGATGCACCTCTCAGAAGCTGAAGCATTACAATTGAACCTGCCCTACATGGTTTTCAGAATGTTACACTCAGGTATGGGAATGTTTAAAGCAGAACTTTTGTTACCCTCAATATCTAAAACTAAACACAGTTTGGACAAACACCGTCTCATCTAATCCCGCTACAAGACAGCGAACTCTCAAGCTGCAGAGGAATCCAGGGCAGGTAACAAGCCCCTCAACCTAATCACAAAAAATATTAATCCAAAAAGACGACAATTGTGACCTTGCAATCATTCAAAACTGCTGCAGATGCTCTGTGACTGTTTTAATTAATGGGCTTACTGGGTCTTATCACATGAAATGATAAGCAGAATGTAATTTGTTGTATCTAAAAACTGGAGGTAGTTTCACTTGTTTTTTTTTGTTGTTTTTGTTTGGTTGGTTGGTTGGTTTGGTTGTTTTTTTTTAGCAAGAGTAAATCTATATTCATTTAGGTTTTGGGTTTTGGTTGGTTGGTTGTTATTTGTGTTTTTTTTCAAAAACTGTTAAAGATTTCATTCAATTCTATGTTATTTTATTTTATTTTATTTACAATTTTCACAGTCAATCAACTAGATATGAATTCATTTTACTTAATTCATAAAGTGACTTGCAAACACTCAGCAGAATACCCAAGGATATTGTGGGAGCAGCAAGAATTATTAAAAATATCCAGTAAAACTAAAACTCCTATTTTTCAAAGACAGAGCAAAAAAAGGCATTTTAACTTACATTTGACCCACTTGCACTTAAATAATAACATTAAATGCAAACCCACTCCAAATAAAAATGGAGTGAAAATAAGAATATGTGTATATAGGAAAAGGAAATTAATGAAAGGTCTTTAGCATTTCTAGCACTATGTGGGTAAACAAGATAAAAACACCAGGAGCTAAGCTTCACACGTTTTAGACAAGTTCTCAAGACATTGAGAAAGTATACTCAGTGTTACAGTTGCTGGTTTATTTTTTCCTAGGGTAACTGACCTATAGAGAATTCCCAGGGGATGAAATAGATTCTGCTGCACTTGTTGTTTCTTTCATAATCAGGAAAAGATGCATTATAAAATGGCATAATTCTGGCCTCAGACTGCTCAAAAGTTTGCTGCTCTAATTAAAAAAGTGAATGTTCCCAATGTTTTGCCAAATAAAGCTCTTTTATAACAAATAACCTTTTGATGGGGAAACCACACTGTTTGGACACTAAAAAGTAATTTTAAGGCTTATCTTGAGTCTGTGCCATGGTAAATACAGGTTAGAGCTTCTTGCCTTTCCTCTCTTTACTGAGGAATTAAAACAGCCGTATTTCAGCAACCGGCTTGTACAAATATTCTACTGTAAATGTAACTTCAGTTTGGTGTGACAAATTCTCTTCTAATGACATTTTTAGAAGGATTACACATGCTCCTACATTAGGGCAATAGTTCTATAAAATAATGTGGCACTGTTTCTATTGTTAACATAAACTTGCCCTGCTTTTGTTTAACTGCCACAGAAAAGCTTCTTTTGTTCTGACTTTTTTTTTGTCCTTGCTCATGTCTTTTTTTCTTTCTTTTTTTTTCTTTTTTATTTTTATAAAACAGTTTGAGGTTATTTAGGCAAGTTACATTTGAACTGAGAGTCTCAGAAAACTTAATAACTATAAGGCATTTTGAAGACACAGAAAATGTAAATGTTGATAGTTATGGGCTCAGTACCACTCTTATTAACATTAATTCAACAGTCTTACAAGTAAATGCAGTGTGAGTCTGTAAACAGTCTCTATTAAAGAACACACAGGCAATAAATACACTAAAAGCAAGAGAAGCCATAGCATCCTAACTTGCAAACCTTGGTCGATATGGGGAGATGGGGAGAGAGGGTGTTGGTCTTTCCATTAGCTTTGAAGTACCTATTAAGGTATGGCAAGTTAAGTCAAATTCCATGTGAATTAAGACGTAATGGCGCAGCATCTCTCTTGAATCTTTTTAGTTTATATCCTCAAATTCCTTGGTTTGATTTGGTTCAGTCCTGAATAACAAACTCCCTTACAAAATTAGCCGAATACAAGTCTGTCTTGACAAGATGCTGAGGGTCTCCTTGTGGTCACCGAAAGCCAGTAGCTGATGTCACATTACGAGAGACACACAGCAGTTTGCAGATTTTTCTTTTGAGTTAATAAGTGTGAAGTGCAGCTAGGCCACTAATACAACATATCACCAACATCAGGTAGGTAACCCCAGGTCTGGGGATTGTCAACAGCTCAAGGTGTTAAACAGTTTCTGTGGGACTTTCTTCATGTGTTGAGGAAAACATCTGTGATCCTTGCAAGACCGTAATGTTATTCCCAGAAATTAGAAAGCAGTAGGCAGCATCACAAGTGATGGTGATTTCTCAACCTCGTATATACACAATAAAAAGTAAGAGGTTGGGGTAGAAAATATTTTGACATCCACCTATGTGTATATGCAATTGTATTTCACAGGGTATATTGAACATTAAACTTCTCATGTCTTGTTACCCCAACAAGACAAGAATTGCAGACAACACAGAACAGCAAGTAATCCATTTTTATGACAAGTTTCCAGTTTGAATGAGCAATAGCAAGCACAAGCCATTCTCATTACTGTATTCTCATTGTCTTCCATAGATATCACACCCAGGGAAATCTGTACAGTTATTTTATTTAAAGAATTATATTTCACATTACTAGATATTCTCGAGCAGACCACTTATCTGTGCAAGCCACTTCCAAAACCAAATGTAAATTATCCTTGCTCAGACAGTTCAAGAAATGCACGTCAACAATGAATAATAGTTACAAGCATTTATGAAACATCTAAGTGCTTCAGAAAAATTAAAGCCATTCTGCAAATTCTGGTTGTTCAGATTCTATTTTGATGTGTATGCTAATGAGTATACAGTAGGCTGTTATAATGCATGTTTTTTTAATGAATTGCAGAATATACATATGAGCCATAATTAGAGCTCTTGGGAACAGCATTACCTAAATCTAATTTGCGACATGCCACCATAAGGTCAAGTAAGTCTTTAAAGAAAAGAACTCTAGTAACCTGAGATCAGAGACTTCCAGACTTTTCTTCAGCTTTTTACCACTGCATATTCATGTACATTTTCAGCAGAAAAATCTAACTCTTTTTGATAATAATTCACAAGGCTCTAAGCCCTGCTGTTACCATTGACTGAAGCCATTAAACAGTACATTATAAATTAATATGCATTTCTCATACCATGCCCTTGGTTTTCCTCTGTGTTTGTCCTTTGCAGAAAAATATTTTTGAGGATTACAGCAAAATAAAGAAAAAAAATTCCATAAACTATTAGGTCTTCCTTATGACTGCACATCTTCACTGTCAACACTATATAAAATTATTCATATAGCTCAATTCATTTGTTAGTACCTTCCTCATTTCGTTCAGTTGCAATTGCTGTTTGTTTGAGTTGATGTGTTACTTTTATAACAAGAAGATACTGGCACCTATCACCTTACAAATTGCTGCTCTTTACAGTGACAATGTTTTGGTAGAAATTTATTTCCCTCTGTATTATGAGAACTTTAACTTCAGAAAACAAAACAGTGAAATGTATGTTTTCATTTCCTGTTTTTTCCCTAAGTCTCCTGATAAACTCTGGTAAATTCTTGTCAGAAAACATTAGGGAAAATAGGTCCTAAAAACATATGGAATTTTCCATAAACAATGCTGCAGAGGTTTCTGTTTGATTTAGGATTGAAAAGTGAGCTCTGAGGTATAGATTACAATTATACAGAGACTGTATCTTAAAATACCAATCTCACAACTCATAATTATGTTGAAAGCATGCTGAGGTGGCTAACATCTAAAAATATGCCAATAATAAAAATTTATGATTATGAATGATTCCAGGCTATAACAGTAAAGAAAAATAATGGATCCTACTATGGACCCAGAAGCAGAAGGTTTTCTTGATCCTAATGTTACATAGCACAATGAGTTTATTCTGCTTTATGTGGAATACACTAAGTAAATATTTGCCATTCATAGCTCTTTTAAAGAACTTTGAACATCAACTCCATGGTTTTCTTTTCAATAATTTTCATTTATTTTAGAAGTTTCAGGTGAGGCTAAATTCTCACTCTGCTTGTCACTTCATCAAGGAACTTGCAGTTTGAGTAGCAAAGATAGACAAAGCAGGCCAAAATAATCTAGTCCTATTTTACAGAAAGGGAAAGTATGACAGAAGGCCATGACAGTGATAGTTTTTCTATTTAGTGCATCCTTCCAATCATGATGAAATAAACTCCCATTTTTAAAGCTGTACACAAAGACTTGACTTTCCTGAATAACTAAAGCCTTTTCAAATTAATAATGTGAGTCATTAGATCATGTAATATTCCTAAAGCTAACAATATGAGGATCTGATATTTTCCTTACTTCTATAAAGACATAAAGAAGAGACTTTTTTCTTTGATTTTTTTTTTTTTTGAAGGATGACTTCCTTAGGAAAAGAAAATAACTGTAGATGGAATTAGGTTTTTTCTTTTCTTTTTTTTTTTTTTTTTTCCCTAAAGTTACAGAACAGTGGCTGTTTTCTGGATTTATTTTGTAATCACTGTCTTGATAGTAGCTTTTATTTTTTGGAGATCTATGGCATTTCTGAAATTCATCTTGCTTGGACAACATTTATTTTTATTTTTATATTGCCAAGCAAGAGAAATATTGTGATAGGAACTAATTTTGTGATACACTTAGTTTATGTAAAACTGTCCTTCTCACTAAATATCTGAGAAAAAAATACAACATTTTGAGGTACATTGTGATCTATTAAATTTCTAAGTAATCTCTTCCTTATATTTCCTTTTTATTGTTATCTCTGTTCTTGTCTCTACCTTTTATGCAAACTACTTTCCTATAAGATATTTTCACTGCATTGGATGTCCACCTTCTTCCCTCAGGAGGTAGTCTAGTTGCTCGCAGTCCTTGTACACAGGGTTCAAGCCATCACAACCACCCTTTCATCCCTCCTTTGTGTTACTCCCCTTTCTTACCATTTGTCTACCCTTTAGACCTCTCATTTTTATCTTGGCTTGTGCTGCCTCATACTAATCAAAGCCTGTTTTTTCATTTTTGAGTCATTCATCTTCCTACAGTATCTCAAATATCTTGTTCAGCTTTCTTTTGTCCACTTTTAACTGGTTCTTATTGAATATTATTTTTTAAAAAGTTAGTACTTTGCAAGTAATGCTTTTCCTAATGTAGCTTTCTCTACTTTGTGTTCTGCAGGCTTTTCTTTCTGTTGTCTCCATTCATTTTCTTCTGTACTTTCTCATTATTGCACCTGTCTAATTCAAAGCCTGAAGTAGCTCCACCTTTAAGGGATTCTCACTGAAATCGATAATGCTCATGAAAAAATAAAATATTTCTATCTGGAAGCTCTTTCTTTTTCTCCATATAAACCCTGCCTGCTCTTCAAAGTGTTCATGCACAAGACAGTGCAGGTTCAGTTTTAAAGATGTCTGTAATTTGAGAACAGATCAGGTTGACTGGTCCAATATGTCCATGATAGCCCAAATAATTTTACCCTTTACCCCTGTTTTGAGTTCTTGAGTTGGATGTTAGAAGTCTCTGGGTAATCAGTGGCTTGGTGAAGCAAGGAAACTACTCAACTCAAACTTAACAAAGGACACCCTCCTCACCAGAATTTCTGCCTAGTTTGTTTGTGTCCTGCAAAGAAGGGATCTGCAGGGATTGCAGGGAGAGCCCAAGTGACCAGGGCCAGGAGCAGGGGCAAGCAACACTCTACAGTTGTACATATTTTCGTTACATAAACCAATCATGAACAATTGCTGTCCTTTCCAGTTATAACACTTCACAGGGCCTTTTTGCTCCATCTGCCCTAGAAAAATTCAGTCAGAAGGTGGTTGGCAGTTAGCTTATCTGAAAACTCATTATCTCTGAAACAGATAAAATTCCAGTTAAATGTTTGAGTAAACCGCTACAGTGTGGATGCTTTCTAGACAGGTATTTAGCATATTACTGTAATAAATATCATTGGTAACAAAAAAAAATAAAAATTATCTGCTGCATGTGTATGTCAGTCATATCCATGACACATGATATGATATGTCAATAGCCAACTATTGATTTAGACTTTAGGCATAATCCAAAATCCATTGCATTAACTTAATATTCATAATTGGATCCTGAAACTGGAATTTATTGTGAGTGTTTATGTGTAGAGGTATAGAATTCTGAATGTAAATAGAAAAAAATGATCACACCTTAGTGGTGTTTAATAAACAATTCTGAATAATTTCCTCTCCTGACTTCTTCACATCTCAATCGATAAAATCAGAGCAAACCCAAAAGTATGCTTAGCACCATAATTGTTTCATTATGGGTCTAAGGACAAAGTGCTGGAATTGTTAAAAGTCTTGAGATAAGCACACTGAAAAATGAATGGAAGATTTTCCATTGCCTTCAGTAAGCTTCATGTTAAGTTCCAGTATAAGGCTCATCCTTCACATATTTGTGAGTGAGCCAAGGCTCACCTGTTTGAGTGTTTTATTTAATACTTCACAGCTTCTGGTATAAAAGATGTGCTTTCTTCCATCTGCAGAAATATTTCTCAGGCTATGTGTAAAATCCGTAGTATCTATACCCATACATACATATGTATGAAAACTAAAATATATACAAATGGCTAGCTGTATAAAAATTCCTTTCATGATGAAGGAGAAGTTTGCATGTGGATGGGAAGCATTAACTGAAAACATACGTCTGACCAATGCTTTCCTAGAAAATACTTCTGGCAAACTTAGTTTTATTAAGTCATTCATTATGAAACTAGCTGAAATGCTGAGGTGATAATGGTGGTTGGTAGCTCTAGGCTTTCTATGATTATTACTATGTTATGAAGCAATAAGCTAAAATCTTTAGAAAGGGATTTTTAACATGTTCTTTCACTGACCCATCAATTAAAAAAAAAAAAAACAAGAGAAAGCCTGTTGTTTGTCTGGACAGTCCCTATGTCTTTATTCTTAAAGTATTTACCTGGTACTCATTTATGTTCAGGGGCTATGTACAAATGAACATATCAATGGGAGCTGTCATTAGCTGCTTACAAACAGTATAAAAGCTTTTGCAACTGATCTGAATGTTGACAAAATCTTTGGTCAAACAAAGTGGCATCTGTGTTTTCCCCTGCTTATGCTATCAGCCATATAACCTCTTCTAGTAAATGTTACCGTAGACATGGAAAGTCTCCCAGAACATACCTCATGGCATGGATTCTCTGGCTGGCAGGGAAGGGTGGGTTTTGTTGTGTGTCAGATTTCTGGCTGACAGAACCAGCAAAGTCTCACTTTCAAACAGAAGGCAAGAATACTTGACTAGCAGCCTTTTCCTCAGGTATTGTGTGTCTCCAGGATTGATATGTCGAATATTTTTCAGGGCAAACTTTTAAAAGTTTGGATTATATTAATGCTGAATTAGGGAAAATAATACTTTTTAACATTTGTGTACACATAGAGAGTTTGGGTTCTGGGGAGGAAAAAGGAGTTTTTTGACACTGGAAAAACCCCATCATGTGCTGTAAAACACAACATAAAATTAGACTTAGGTTTTCCAAATTTGTATGGATATACTTAACTTTATTACTTTGAGCAATCCCAGGCAGTCAAAGGGTACAAAGCCTGAGAATCCAGAAGGGAGAATTTTACTATTATTATAATTATCATTATTTTAACTTTAAGCTCAGAATTTACTGTCTTTAGAGGTTATTTGTGTCCATTTTAATGGTCTAATTTACTTTTGGATGTGACCAGCAATCCTTGTGAGATTTTTCTAGAGCACTTTGAATTCCCAGATTTGAAAGTAGCTTTTTTGCCAGTTATCTGAGGTGAGAATCAGGTCAGAGGTATTGTTTAAACAGCTTCAGTCTGAAAAAGAAAAGATTACACTTTTACTCTTTAAAATGTGAATATTTCTGAGAAACCATGCTCATTCAAGAAAAAAAAGTACCTTGTTTCTCTGATGCTTGCCGCATAACCTTATAAAGGACAATATTAGATCATGCCTGGGCACAACACAACTTCTTACAAATTATTTGCTAAGTGCCAGCATTGTGCTGCTTCACGGAATCAGGAAGAGAAGGAGACATGACTCCTGCCATGAGGATTTTGTACTCTAAATAGGCAGATCAGATAAATCCACCTCAAAATGCATAGAAAGATCTATGGGAGAGACCTACAAAAGCATGTTGCTGTGTTTTCATTTGGGTAGATAACAATGTCTTTGTTGAATTAATCAGTGGACAGAATAAGTTAAGTAAAAAAAAGTTCTTTTAATTAGCATAAATATCACATGGGGCTGATTCCAGGACAAACAGGTACATAGAAGCTACGCAAAAGTAACCCAGAGGCTGAAAAAAGCTATAATAGGATGGCAAAGAAGGACAAGTTGAAGGCCAAGGACAGAAGTTTAGGCATGATATGAAAGATCAAAAAGCCAAGGAAGAGAATCAGAAAGGAGAGTGATATGGATCTTGTGCAAATAAAAGACTTGCGTAGACTGAGATACAGACTGTTCAATTAATTTATACCAAAACTTCCAATATGCTTTGATTGTCTCTTGAAAATACCAACTTATCTAAGGAAGTATGACAGAATAATAGGATGTAGTTGTCAATATGTTGGTAGGTGAAATGTGCTTTCAACAAAGTAAGAATATATTTGCAGAATGTATCTGGGGAAACATACCAGGAATTCCAACTTCCAAACACAATCTTACTTAAACAATTTTAAAAAATACAGAAGAATTTCTTTCTTGTTTAGCTTATTTTCTTATGGCCTTCTGTTTGCTAAAGCTTTGCTGGTCTTTTACTCCCAAATGCCTTGAAGTGTTGTAGCTCAACCTAGTTTAAATTTCATTTCTCACTTTGGTACATGGGATGAAAGCTATTCTTCCAATTAAAAAATATGTTCTGCTGTCTTATACTAATGAGTAATTAGCTATTATCAGATATCTCAGGCTTAGATAATTAATATAGCCTTTGAAACAGTATGGGTGAATGGTCATATACAGCCAATTAGGACAATGATCTGTAACTCTATATGGCTTGATTCTGTAACAACTGTCATGTATTAAATTTCTGTGGTATAACTAAAGCATCTGTTTTAGAAAACAGAATATTCCCTGGTTATTAATAAAGCTGGGGCCACTTTAATTGTTTTTGAATGTCAGTATAGTGTTACCCAATGCCTGCTGTGTTACATTCAATTCACTTTTAGGCACAAGATCACAAAAACAATTTCACTGAAACCCACAGGGAAACTGGATGTTCAGGTTGAACCTTTGTCCTTTAACTATAATGTTTTCATCTTTAAAATTCAATCTCCAGGAAAAAAAAAAAGAAAAAAAAAGCCTAAAATGAAATAACAAATCTCTCAGCAGTTTCTTGGGGCCACATGGAGTAACACCACCACACATGTTCCTAAGGGTGATCTTAAGAGCATTTTGCCAAATTTGAAGTCCAAAGCAGCTCACCTTCATTCTCTCAATTCTTTTGTCAGGGCTGCGATTTGTCAAAGGACTGATTCTTAGAATCCATCTCAGTTCGATGAAGACATACATTTTAAATGTAATGGAGAGTGACATTAATCCTAGACCTCTACACATCCACCAATACACGAGATTTGCAACCCCAGTTTTAGAGGCTACTTTCTAGTTCTTGGACAATTTCAGCTGCAGGACAGCCTTAAATGCTCAGACTAAGGAAATTATCTCAGTTATATTAGGATGAAACAGGAATGGATTTTTGGGCTGAGCAACAACAAAAGAGTTATACCAGGTTAGTTGTATTGTATGAACATCATAGCCTGGGTTTGCATGTTCTGTGTATATGTATAAAAGCATGCATGCACATATTTGAAATGTCTGTATTCTTTCAAAAGAGTTTTGAGCTACAGGATGCTAGGATAGTTGTAGTATGTTCCTTTGATTAGCTGATTTTCATTTTTCTGATATACAGTTGTTAAGATTTGAGGTGGATATTGATAACAATGGAGATTGTTAGCTCTGAGGAACCGTTTCACTGATAGTTTACTCCTCTTTCTGGAGACAGGATTCTTATATCATACACCTTTGTTGCCACAACCCACATTCCCTGATGTGATCTGTGGTCACTGATCATAGATGTTAGTTAAAAAGCTGCACTTAGCTGTAGATTGTAACAAAATATATAACAATATTTATTAACTTCTAGTAAACCCATCTGTATTGGTTCTTCTATCTGGCATTTGACTGTCCATGTATGTGAAATTCCCTTAAGAAGAATATTAAGTTTGTTGCCTGTTGTGGAGAAAATTTAAAGATATACAAAGATGTTGGTAAAAGGTGGAATTTTAACTTACAGAAGAAAAGGTCACATGGGTCAGTAATATTTATGACTTGCATTTTGTCAGTTAAGGCCAAGGATGCCTCTGAATGTCTCTCAGAAGCATGGCTTCAAGTGTAGAGTGTTCTATTTGAGAACTTGCACTGAATAGATTATCTTCTGGTTTTATTGTCATAGCTACTTTAACCAGTAAAATTAAAACTTGGTCTGTCCAGCTGATGTTTACAGATTGTGTTCTCTTTGAGACTGACCACTGCCCTTACATCATTTACTTAGAAGGTTTTTTTGAGAGTGATGAACATCTAAACTTTGTCTTTACATAGTTTAGCCTTCTTGAAATATGAAAAAGAGAGAGGTATTCAAGTGTTATCACTTGAAACTGTAACTGAACAAATGTTACTATAATTTCATTCCATTCTCCATATTACATTATTTGGAGACAATGATGCCAATGCTTTGGAACGTTATTAGCTTGTTGAAAAGAAATGCAGATTGATTGAAATACAATGCTCTAGTTGTGCTACTAAAAATACTTGCAGAATTAAACGTGAGATAGTCAGAAGTGCATAATATTTTCTAGTTAACTCTTACAGGTGTCTTCTTGATTTTAATGGGCACAAACTTAGACCCAGACACTGGAAACTCCTGTTTTACAAATAATTGTTCCATTTACTTGAAAAAAAGTAATCATTCTACATTGCTAGTATACCATATATGTATCAGCCAGTGCTAGTACCACAATATGATCAATTAAATATGCCTAATCTCTAATTGTGGTATAACAAAGGGATAACCCCAATAAGAAAGTTCTATTATTTTCTATCATTTGCTTGTGGAATTAAAATCTTTCAAGCTCGGATTAAAAAATGAAATTTCTCAAAAAAAAAAAAAAAAGGCTAATGTGCTTTTGAGTTTACAGGACTGGAGCCTACACTTTCACACAAAAGCTTCCGTATTGTTAAAAGGCACAGTAGAATTCACAGTAAAATGGAATGAAAACACATAGTTGTTTCAACGTCAATTACAAAGTCTTTAAGATCATATGCAAGACACTGCATATTCAGGTGCATTAAGGGGACAATACTATAACAATTAATTCTCTTCACTCTACTGCCATCAGGCACCAACATAGATTTTCTCCTATAGTTTGTGTTAAAGTTACTCACGATCCTCACACTTCAAGAAGAGACCAGAAAATATAGTTATATGTTACCCATTAAAAACAAACAAACAAACCCCACAAGCCTTCCTTCAACAATGAAGCAGAAACATAAGCTGTATAGTGACACAATCTTCAGCTCATTTAATTGAGAAGAGGGTGGACATGAAGACCTTGTAGGTACTGGGTTATATTATCCCCAAGACATTTTTGATAATGTGATTTGGACCAGTCATGTGTATTCCAAAAAAACCTAAATTACTCTTTGTTAGTTGTTTTTGTGATTACCAGGGACTAATATTTTCTAGCGGGGATGTGTTTTCTACCCAGAGAAAGTAGGAATTGCATTAGACGCTTTAAAATTAATCTCAGTTTTCCTTCAATTTGGTGACAGAATTTTAACAAGTTGCTTCCAGGATCTCTTGAGAGCTTCCCCCAGCATCTCATTCTGTTAAAACCTTAGATGTAACCCTGCAAGTACTATGGAATTTAAAATACAGATATAAGCATTTTAAAATTGGCCTTGGTATGTCACCACTATTAAAATTTCTATTAGTTTTTTATTATATGTAATTCCCTGTAGCACCATAGAGTTGCCTAATAACAAATTTATTCTGTTATAGTTTATATGGGATAAAGTTGGGAACAGAATGTGATGTAAAATTCTCTGTTCACTTGGTTGCAACTTTCTCAAAATCTTTTTTTATTTTATTTATTTTTTGTTGGTTTTGCCTAAATTTTTACCTTGGTCTGTATCGTATGCAATAGATGCAGTTTTGCTGCATGACAGCTACTTTGTCTTATTCAGCTCCAAAGCATGAAGTTTTCCAGCACCGTATGTAAATTGTTCTCTTCAGGTCAATTGTCTTTCATGACTTTCAAGTAAAACATGGCTTCTTTCATGCTCCAAACAGGCCATCAACTCCCTGGTTTAGTCTCCTAGCCAGAGTATTTCTATCAGTTTTTTGTACAGTTTCTATTTCAGAGGGAAATGAGGCAGATGATCTGTATCAGGGGAAATTTGTTGTAGATAGCAGTATGTATATGGTGTTCTGTACAAATCTACAGAGATCCCATGTGCTTGAGCTGTGGGCTTTACTGTGCAATTAAGATTTCTCATTTTTGCTCAGTCTAGTGTAAGAATAAATTTACACAGAATAATTTTTACACTTATGAACTAATAGCAAAAAAATCTCTAGTGCTTTCTTTCAGTTTAGTGCAGGAACATCACTCAGGTTTAGCTTATGAAGGCTGAATTATTGTAGTAATCCCCTCACATTTCTTTATAATACTAATAAATATGTGGGAAATTCCTATGGAAAGAATATCATGCTGCCTCTGGTGAGGTTAAATTTGGTTAGCAGGAAGAGAAGATCCACAACGTGAATTAGTATAAAATTAGAGTGAAAAAATACCCAAGGAAAAGACATTGTAGGGACAAGAGTTATATACTGAGCAGAAGCACTTGATGGATGTTTAATGCATTGTAAAAGAAAAGACAACTCATTGTTACACTGGAAAATAAAGTACACCTTTATGATATTGGCATAATAATCTTCCAGAGGGCAAAAAAATATCATCTTCTATCATACTGTGAAGTCGAGGAAAAGAAATATTTCCAAAGCCCACAGGTTTCAGTGTCATTAAAAATACAATATTAGTAAAACAGATATAAAAGATTGGGTATGTGAGTGGATCAAAAAACAAAGCAATTATAGTTTGGCTGGAGGATTTCAAGGATGCAGAAAGAGTTCTTACTAAATCTTAAAAGAAAAAAAGAAAAAGGAAGTCAAGTGTAAAGGAAATCAGATATTATTTTTTCCTGATCTCTTGCCAAACACCCTGTTGAAGAGGCAGACCTTTATTCCAGTAAAGAAAGTTTTCTTGCCAAAAATGTGGAGGTGGCTACTTTGTTCCCAGCCAAGCTAAGGATGAATTATGAAAATAAAACTTACATGTACTGGGACCCTCAGTCATCTGAAAATCTGTTGCAACATGTTGAAAGTGACTTAATTCAGGAAGATCTGGATTCTAGCTCAGGCTCAGAGGGAACTTGAGGACTTTATGGTTTCCTTTTTTTCTATCAAGTTTTATAGCCCATATTTGTAGTAAAATAATGTTGTTTGAAGTTTGTATGTTTCATGGGAGTGGTGCCTTGAAGAAGTTATTTCAGTTAAATGGCACCAGATGGAGTGTTTAGTTTGTGACAGCATTCCAGTGTTCAGATTGAAATTACATTCTTTATTTCACGGCTTTATGGTATCAGCAGCTATTATACTGGAATATATTCTTGTTCTGCCTCTCAGAGAAACTGAATAAAATACATCTTGGACCAATTTTGGAAAAAAATAAATACTATGCTTAGGTATTACCATAAAGGATTTTCTTCATGATGAGATTTCATTATTTCATATCAGACTATGAATTAACTTTTCAATTCAGTGGTATGTCTTGGTTCTGTTTTGACTATATGACAAACCCCAAAGATACATAGGTAGGACAGAACAAATCCTCAGAATCAACAATAATAATTAGTATTTAGCGTGAAATACTAATAATTAGTATTTATGTACTAATATTAGAAGGCAGTACTTAATTTTTATTTTCCATCTTCTTTTATGCTGGTGTCCTCTATATTTTAGAACCCCCACTTTGTAGAAAAATAGAAGGTCAAAGAATGAAGGAAGGAGATAATCAATGATAAATGGCAGGGTAGTAAGATTGCTATGAATTTGGTCATTGACTTTTACCAACTCTTTATCCAAAAGTAATGGGGGAAAGGAGGCTGCGGAATAGAAATTACCAGCCAAAGAACAAAAGTGAAAGAGATGTCATGAATTATTTTAGAGGAGAGAGGTCATGTCTATAATGTGTGAAGACCTTCAGAAAAAGAAAGCATAGCAGTAAAATGAGAGTGTGAGTGATTTTATCTATCATCTTTCTTTAAGAAGACTGGGCTCCTCAGCCCACAAACTTTTAGCAATGGCAAAGACTCTAAAGAGGGAAGATAAACATGTGGAAGATTTTATCTTCCCTAGAAAAAACTGGCAGAATGCAAAGAGTTTTTACAGTAGGAAAGACTGAGGAGACCAAAATCAGGCCTCTCTTTTTGTGCACTTTAGCAAATACACTTTCTATACAAAGAAAAGGAAAAATAAAAAAAGATAAATAAAGAAATATTTTAAACTTTAAAATGTTCTCCAGTGGTTAGTATAAAAGCAAACCCAGTCACAGGTGGGTGAGAAATCACCAGAGTGATAGAAAGAGTTGGAAAGAAAAGTTAGTGGGAAAGTCTGAGACATCTCCTCACTCACTTTGAGCTATAGATTATAGAACAGCTGATCCTTAGAACAGGTCCATACAGTAAGAGCCTATTCCATAGAGAGCATTTAGGTTCTTAGACACATTGGAAATCTTTTTGTGAACCTATTGGTCCCTAGGTAGTGTGTCTAAATCACATTTAAAACTGAGACTTAACCTAGAAGGCATTCAGACATTCCTCAAAGTTTTGCTCCAAGTCAGCCATGTCTTTTAAAAGCTAAAGGAATATCTTGATTTGTAACGAGAAACATTTTGAGAGCAGGAGGAAATTCTGGAATACACATACTCCCCGAAAGCAGAACTCTTTAGCAAGAAAACCGCAGATTCCTGCCAGAGCTCAGCTCAGGTTTCCAAATAACTTGAGGTGTGGCACACTGCAAAAAATAAGATTTATAGTAATTTCTTCATACATTTTAAATATATGACTGAATTGTAGGAACAGTTAACTCATGTCTTCTCTTTCAGGAACAAAACCGATAAAGGGACATTGTCAGGTCTTCCCTCCCCCCAATAAAATGATTTCATCCATTAACATTAAGTGCTTATTTGTAACTTTCTCAAGCAATTAATTTTCATACCTTCTTCAGCTAAAAAGAAAAAAAATGCACTGTCTTTAAAGATTGAATGAATTACTGCTGTTAAGAACTAAAGGAAAAAGAAAGATATCTAATTTCATGAAGGAACTGCAACTGCCATAGTCTCTTGGAAAAAAAACATAAATAATCGCAGTTATGACAAGCATATAGAGACCAAGACCTTTCTATTTTCTTTTACATCAACTTTGATAGTTTTAGTGTTCTGTGAAGGCCATGGCAGATTTGTAATTTTTGCATTGATTTTCCACGCAGGTCTATACAAACCAATTAAAAAAAAAAAAAAAAAACAACAAAGAAACCCAACTAACCAACAAGCCAACAAACCCCAGAAAAAAACCCAAGCTGATGAAACACACTGAAGCTCCAAAAAAGAAAACTCTGAGTTTCAATAATCACATCTAGGTCATTAAAATTCTCATGTTAAAGGTATTTGACTAATTTGCTGCTCCTCTTCCCAGTGATGTCTTGGACTTTCAATTTATTTTTTTCAAAGAGATGGGTCTTGTTAAAGCACACAGGGATCCTTATTCACTAAAATGTCATGACAAAGGATCTCTCTTGATATAATGATTAAACAGGTCAAGAAATACTCATTCTTGAATCAGTGATCACTCCAAATATTCATTGCACTGATTGCATTTAATAGCATGACTTGTGCAGCATTCCTTGCCTCTGCCATGCCTGGTTGTGGACACCATTTGCTCTCCAGTTCATAAACCCACAGACAGCTTTTCCTTTCCATCACAGTCACACAGCACTTGTTTGAAAAATCTAGTGAGCCATAAATTGTTAGTAGCCCACACTCCACATGTAGAAGACTATTTAGATCAATCACATCATAATAATTCCAATTATTCCAGAGGAAAACCAGTTAACTTTTCCTAAAAGAATAATCTGCATGTGAACATTATACCTGCTTACGTAGCTTTATTTTTAAATGTTATTGTGACTTTTTCCACTATTTATTTTACTTTTTATTTCTTTACTTTTGGCCATCCAATCATACTGTATTTCCTAATCTTTTGGCTAGACCTGTATTCATGCATCCTGTAGTGTTTTCATCTTTTTGTATCATTGGAATCTTTGTGAAACATTCAAGCTTTTCATTTGAGAAATGATTTTTCATCTTTTGGTGATGTAATGAAGCCTTCAGAGTTCTTTCCTGCCAAGTCCATTACACGCTTTTATTAGCACTTACACAACAATAGTTCATACAAAAATTTATATATTTCATATATAAATACATATATCATGCATATAAATGAAAACAGTGGAAGTGGAACAAATAACACTGCTTAATCTTTACTATTTCATCCTTAAACAGCTCAGCTGTTTTCCCTTTTTTCTTACAAGTAATCACCTTTCCCATCTGAAACAAATTAACTCCTGGGGAGGATATGTTCTGAGAGCTTTCATATGGTCCTTGTTACCAGGGAAACTACTTCTTTTGTCAGTATGTATTCTGAAGCTCACAGACAGTGTAGATTGCTTTGTAACACCAGATGACAAGAGACAGCAAGGGCCAACTAGTTTGCATGTGGTTTTTGAGAAAAAAAAAAATAATAATTAGAGACTCACACTGCACTGGCCAACATTACTTATCCTGGACAGCTCTTCAAAACACAGGTGTGCAAAATAGCGTGGTTTATCTGTGTATTCAGCTCCCTGTAGGTTGATGAAACAAATATTGTTGGGGGGAGGGCAAGGGGGGGCGGGGGGATGTAGCAGAGACCATCCATTGGTGCTGGGGAGTCCTCTGCTGGGGGACAGTGTGTCAGGCATGTGCTGGACACCCTAGTGTCCAGATTAGCCACTAAAGCCACTTCCCTTTGGGCAGGTTCTTCCTGTGTAGATGCATCTCATCTTGAAAATGATTTGTAACATTTATTTAGTTTTTGTCACTACATTGTGTGTATTTTTCTATGGTATTAAGCCTAGGGCTTCCACTTCCTAATAGAATATAGTACCTGAGAGCATATCTTTCTAATGAAAAGTGCAATTTTTTGAATGTATGGGCTGCTTTTTTATTTTCAGCAACCAAAATCAACAGGCACAGTGGAGAAGTAAAACAGAGCTATGATTGTACCTAATAATAATTACAGCTGTTTCAGAAATTTCTCTGGTGTACATTTTTAATCTGTAATGAGCTCAAAACCCACACGGGATTGAGGGAGGTATTTGAATTTAAAATGACTAACAAACAGGATATAAAGTTGAACCAATAGTGACAAATACTGTGCCATTAACAGCTTCTGAAGATCCCAGCAAGGCTTTTGTTTGCAAAACTCTGTTAATAACAAGGCTCAATATATGTGATAGGTCTTTACCAGTTTGCGTTTTTAACCACATTACTTTGTCTAGAATTTTATCCAGAGGAGCTGGTTTGTTTTAGAAGTGAACAAAGACTAGATTGATGGATCTAGAGCATTGTTTAAAAAGGAAAGAGAAAAAGGAGAAAGGGAAAAAAAAAATATCTTCTGGACCATCATCTGAATCATTTTCATTCTTTGGAAGACTAAAATAATAAAACCATGAGCACTGGCTGCAGAATTGGAAATATGAGCTTAGTTTTAATCATAATCATTCCACCATCATTGCAATAGTCCTGATGATTTGAAGTTTAGTCTTGAAAGCCATGTATATGAATGTAACTACGGCACATAAGCATGAATAGTGGTTATGATCACCAAAACTGTTATACATTGACAACAGATATTGAACAGTACTTGGAAACATTCTGTACTATTACTCTGAGCAGATCACCAGTTAGTAGTGATTCAACAAGAGGAATACAATCAGGAATGATAAATAGTAGGCAGCAGCCCAAGCAAAATAATTGGTATTACAGAAACGAGAGAAGTGATTAAAACCACTGCTTTTTCTTACATGACACCAGATGCATTAAATACTAGCACAGAAGTAAGATTTCTTGCCCAAAAGCATAAAATCTAAACAGAGCTTTTATGTATATGATGCAAGTTAGTTCAAGAAAACCAGTGGCACCAGATACATTAAATACTAGCACAAAAGTTAGATTTCTTGCCCAAAAGCATGCAATCTAAACAGAGTTTATATGTATATGATGCAAGTTAATTCAAGAAAACCAGTGCAACTGGATAGCAAATTTATGAATGCATTTGATATAATAGGGCGTAAATAATTTTCTTGTGATTGCTTATGATTTTCAATACATAACAATTTTCTATATAAGGCTCATGTTTCTCAAAGGTACATTCAGTGGGCCTGATGCAGCAAAAAATATGGATATGTGTTTACATCTCAGAACCACGTACACAATAATTTTAGATAAACTCTCATTCGCATCTGATTTCAATGGCCATAAGAATGTGCTTCAGCGTTTTGTGAAAATTAAGATTATCCCACTTCCTGCTAAAATAACAGACGTGGAGAATAAATCATAAAACCTCTTTCTTGTGGGACACTGGGCAGAAATCCAAAGTAAAAGAGATTAGAGCATGTGAAAAGCTCAGGTGAGCTCTTCCTTGGATTCTGCAAACATGGTATTTTCAGGTTGAGTTTGTAGCTAGCAGGTTCTGCAGGAGCTCTGCAAAAGCAGAGCATTTAGACCCTCAGGGAAGAGAGAATGCTCTTTCCAATCTCTTTTAACAGTGGTCTCCCTCGTCAATTAAAAGGATGCCAGCTACTGTCAGCTAGGAGTCTGTCAAGCCCTTAGTGTAAGATGCCTGAAGGGAGGATGCAGATTAAAGCAGTGTAAGAAAAACAGATGTTAGAGCATGAACTAGAGATGTTCTGAAATTCAAAGAGGTTGTTCAGCCTTAATGTGCTTAATTATAGAATTCCTTGTTGCTGTCATTAAAATTGAACCCTGCTGTTAGCTCATTCATCTGTGCTCTAATTTCCATTAAAAATATTCAGTTCTCTTAGGGGTGGTAGGACCACCTAGATTTGCCAATCCCTGAGATGTTGCATCAATAGGGGGAAAAAAAAATTCTCTTTACAGTTTTGAACTATTCAGTGGTAAATGTAAAAAGGAAGTCCACTGCTTAAATTCCAGGACTAGGGATTAGACGATGTAGATTTTATTACATTAGATAGATTTGTGATGAAAAACTAGCTCCCTTGAAAACCTTGAGAGTTTTCCTATTAACTTCTAAAGACCCACAATTTCTCCCTTGCTGTTAAAGTTGAAGTTAGTAATTCAGGTCAGCCTTTTGAAAAGGCCTCAGAACTACAGATCTTAAGAGAATACAGAGCATTCCAAATATGAAGCATCAAGCACTGGTGAGCTCTTTTATGCAAATTCTGTATTTCATTTTTGATTCCTTGATTTTCCTATGTAGAAAATAACAGATAATTTGAGGGGTTATAGAGAAGTTTTACTTACCGATATTGAATCATTAATCAATGAAAATAAAACTGTTTTAGGAAAAATATTAAAAACTGCATGTGATTAATCTTCTTGCTCTTCCTCTCTTCCTGATCTGATTCAAAATTGTATTTTCAGTTTTCGACATAATCTTACAGTTTTCAAATGTGTTCATTCTAGGATAGAATGAGAAAGGAGAGCAATTTGGTGAAATACATTCTTTTTAAAATATTTGGAAACTACACTGAAGATTTCTTTTCAGTAAAATTAAAACTGGTTTTAGCTAATGTTAAAAAAATATCTTTTTATATGAATCTTGTAAAAACAAGTTTTTCACATTTTCATGAAAATATTTTAGAACCATAGATTTAGGTTGGACCTAAATTTAGGTCCATCATTTAGGTTCGAAAAGACCTTTAAGTTTATTGAATCCAACCCTTAACCTAGTGCTTCCAAGTCCACCTCTAAACCACATCTCTAAGTGCTGTATCTGCACACCTTTTAAATACCTTCAGGAATGGGAACCCAACCCGTTCCCTGGGCACCCTGTTTCAATGCTTGACAATCCTTTCAGTGAAGAAATCTTTCCTAATAACCAATGTAAATGTCCCATGGTGCAACCTGAGGCCATTTCCTCTTGTTCTATTGTTGATTACCTGGGAGAAAAGACCAGCCCTTGCCTTACTAGAACCTTCTTTCTAAAGAATCTAAACAATCCCAGTTCCTTCAGCTGCTCCTCACAGGTCTTGTGCTCCAGACCCTTCACCAGCTTTGTTATTCTTCTTTGGATGAACTTCAATACCTCGATGTCTTTCTTGAAGTGAAGGGCCCAAAACTGAACACAGTATTCGAGGTGTGCCCTCACCAGTGCCAAATAAAGGGGGATGATCACTTCCCTAGTGCTGCTGGCCACACTACTTTTGATATAAGACAGCCACCTGAGCACACACTGGCTCATATTCAGCTGCCTGTCAACCAACATCCCCAGGTTTTTCTCTACCAGGCAGCTTTCCAGCCACACTTCCCCAAGTCTGTAGCATTTCAAGGGGCTTTGTGGCCCGAGTGCAGAACCCAGCATCTAGCCTTGTTGAACCTCATCCGATCGATCCAGTCTGAACAGATCCCTCTGCAGAGCCTTCTTACTGTCAAGCAGGTCCCCTTGTTTAGAACATTGACAAATGTTCTACAGAAAGCCCAAATACTGAGACTTGGGGAATACCACTTGTGGTTGGCCATCAACTGGTGGTTTCCAACCAAGGAGCATATTAGTCCTAGCCACCTCAACTCATAAGAAAAAGAAAAGATCAAGGAAAATGTAAAACTCATATTTCAAGTTTCCAGAAAACAGAATGAAACCAGTCGGGATTTATTTTTGCCGCATAAATATTTAAGATAAATGTAGAGATGAAAAGGTTGAATTTGTGCCTACAGGAAGCCCAGGAACAATCTGAGCTTCCTTTTCAGGTTTTGAATGAAATTTGAATGAATTACGTTCAGTTATGTAAAGATGTCTTCAAATATGGTTAAGGACTGGGGAGAGGATCACCCATTCCTTCAGAGTCACTCTATGGGAGGAGACCAAAGTGTCTGGAAAACACTGGGGTGGCTTTCATCATGGCAGCAGTTATGAGTTATGTTCCTGAGACAGTGTGAACCTGAACTAGAGAAAAAAGGCTTCTAGAGCCACAAGTGTTTGTGTCCATTTAATAATAAATATCAGCATAAAAAGGCTTACACCAAAACTCAGCATTATATCATCACGTAAGAATGGCTTTGCTCCAATGTTGACTTTTTCATATACCCAACTCAATAATTTTGTCTAGAATTTTATTTGACTTTTTAAGCATTTTGTTGTCTCTCACTGTACACTGACTCAAAAACTCTGAATAATTTCACACCTAATTCCTTAATGGTGCTTTATAGTTCTCAATATATTCTCTCATTAAGTACAAAGGCTGCAAGCTGTCCATCTAAAGGAATTCTGTACCTTATTCAGGAACCTAAATAACTGCTCTTAATAACCTGCTCTTAAAGAGATGGGTCTCATTTGCATATATAAAAAAATGCTATCAAGTTTCCAAATCTTTTCTGTACTTATTATTGGGAGCAAGAACTATTTGATATACTAAAAATGTCTCAAAATCAATTAGGAAACTCAATAGAAGCAAAACACTTCTGTGAGTTTAATTTCTACCTCATGAGCTGATTACTTTTGAAAATTAGCACATCAGATTTTTGTTCAATATATCAGCCCTGGCAGTACCTGTGACTCTATTGTAAATTATCTGTTTCGGTTGACATTCCTACAAGTAAACCCATGTATACTAGGGTACTGTTGAAGAGTGAGCACAGTACAGTTAGGAAAGGAGTCCAAGCAGAATAATTTGAAAATGAAAGTATTCATAGAAACATATGAGGGACTGTTTTCACAGCTTGTTATCATAGCCAATCACAAATGCTGCTTCAGAAAGTGTCTTTCAGTTTTAGGAACCAGGTTGCTGAAAGAAAATCTGAGTTGTTTATTTATCCTTTAGTTGAAGTATAACTTAAAATCATATTTGGCATGGACTATATGCAGAGATATGGCATATTTGGATGGCAGCTCCCCTTTCACAATGGCTGTAGATTTTTCCTAGGAGAAAAATACACGGAACATAGAAGATAGCTTTAGAGAGATATCCACAGGATTTAGCAGGTAGCAGAGAGAAAATGGAAAGAAAAGTAGAAATCTCCACACCTCCATAAATCTTTTTTTTTTTAAAGGATCAATGAGTATCATTGGTAATCTATGCATTCACTTTAATATCTTTGTTCCAAGGAACTGGTAAAAAAGGAACAAAAAGGAAAGGCAATGGGCAAAAGTCCTCATAGACATACCCTTCTAAATCAAATCAAAACAAAACAAAAAACAAACACCAAAACCAAATCCCTAGTACCACAGTACATAACCCCTGGTATGTTTGAAATCAAAACAGACTCTGGGCTGTACCATATTCAGCACAAAAAGGGATTCCAGATCTGGACTTCAGTCTGCTTGTCTGAACAAATTATTCCACTATTCCTCCACTTTGCTGGTTTTGGCTGGAATAGTTACTCTTCTTCATTGTAGCTGATATGGGTCTGTGTTTTGGATTTATAATGAAAAGTGTTGATAACAGTGTTGATAACACAGTTACTGCTGAGCTGTGCTTAACACAGAGCCAAAGCCTTTTCTGCTCCTCACACCACCGCACCAGCAAGCAGGCTGGGGGTGAACAAGGAGCTGGGAGGGGACACAGCTGAGATGGCTGACTCCAACTGACCAAGGGGGTATTCCAGACCATATGATGTCATGCTCAGCATGTAAAGCTGTGTGAAAAAGAAGAAAAGGGTGGATGTTCAGAGTAATAGTGTTTGTCTTCCCAAGTAACTATTATGCATGATGGAGCCCTTATTTCCTGGAGATGACTGAACAGCTGCCTGCTGATGGGAAATAGTGAATGAATTCCTAGTTTTGCTTTGTTGGTGTGCACAGTTTTTGCTTTAAGTATTAAACAACGGTTTCTTATTTTCTCATGTTTACCCTTCTAATTCTCTCCAATATCCCACTGGAGGTGAGTGAGCGAGTGGCTGTGTGGTGCTTAGTTGTCAGCTGGGATGAAACCGCCACTCCCACTCTGCACCAGGAGCAGTATTATATAATCACAGAATCATAGAATAGTTAGGGTTGGAAAGGTCCTTAAGATCATCTAATTCCAACCCTCCTACCATGGGTGGAGACACCTCCCACTAGACCATGTCACCCAAGGCTTTGTCCAACCTGACCTTGAACACTGCCAGGGATGGAGCATTTATGACTTCTTTGGGCAACCTGTTCCAGTGCCTCACAACCCTCACGATAAATAATTTCTTCCATATATCTGAACCTGAACTTCCCCTTTTTAAATTTTAACCCATTACACTTTGTCCTATCACTACAGTCCCTAATGAAGAGTCCCTCCCCAGAATCCTTAGAAACCTCCTTCAGGTACTGGAAGGCTACTATGAGATCTCAACACAGCCTTCTCTTCTCCAGGTTGAACAGTCCCAACTTTCTTAGCCTGTCTTCATATAGGAGAATTATTGCATCATACTGGATCTACAAAATTGTATTAGGAAATAAAATATTTGTGTGTTTATAGTGATACTAAGGCCGTCAGGGCAGCTATTTTTCATGTAACCTAAAAGTGCCTTCATTAGTAAAATATCCCAGGACAGTACATCAACAGAAAAACCTCTGAGTTGATCTGTCTTGGTAGATATAATGCAGACTTTTTCAACTGTGATTTCAGTGAATGTTAGGTTGGTCTTGTACATGAACAAAGCAATACATTTGCTTCTTTGGTGTTTTAGAAGATTTTGCAAAGGTTGGTCAAAAGAAGGTGGGAGAAGGTGAGCCTCCTCATGCACTTGTAAAGGGACCAATATCAAAAGAGAAATCATCAAAGAAAAACATAGTTACTTTTAATTGTCCCTTCGCTGCTTAAGTGACAGGTGTAACTTTTTCATTAGCAACACTAAATTTCCCTTGGGAAAAAAGGAAGGGGAAATGAGCTTTTGTAAAAATAGGGGTTATTCAAATAGAAAGTCAGTTATAAAAATGTATTCTACAAATCTGTAAATTCATTCCCATAGTCATATACTACTAATTTTGTTCAAACTACTAAAATATAGGTGCAAACACTTTCAATATTAACAAAACAAGAAATATATATTATCTTCACTTGTTTTCCCACCACAACTTCTATGAATCTGCCCCAAACACAATGTAAAATGGAAAACAGCTTAGCAAGGGTTCTTACTTCACATCAAAATCTTTCACTTTGTACCCCATTGTTATTTCTCATAAGATGTGGCCTCTGTTAGTTCAAAAGCACATTTTCCTTGTTATTTCTTTTATATCCTTCCAACGTTAGAGATAATTTTTTACCATCTTCCTTTCTAGAAATGATTTTTCTCCTGAAAGTATATTCTCATTTTAAAATAAAAGAACACCCCAAAACTTTATACGGCATTTCATATTTTCAGAGTACTTCGGTAAGAACTGTACTTTCATCAGTTTAAACCAGCAAAGTTGCAATACATTTGATCAGCACTAAAAGACTGTTGTTATAGAGATCCATTTTTCAGTGAATAAATGTAAAATGACTATTGTTTTGCATAAGCTATTTGAGCACTGAGCTTAATATGCTGTAGTAAATATATCAACCTCTGAAGTTTTTCTGTAAGACATGATCATGACATTAAAATCTGTGGATATTTTCTAGTTAGAGTGAGAGCAAAGTGTCTCCTCCAAGTTTCCTGTTTAATCCTATTCTCCTATACTGTATCCAGTAGTTTCTTTTCCTTTAAACTATGAGTTTCTAGTGACTGACAGGTCCACCACTTGCATTTATTAACCTACAGGACCAAAGCCATTTCTTTTTCTCTCTTTCTCTCTTTTTATTATTATTATTTTTTTAATAGTGCAAAAAATTTACATCTGAAGTCACAAACTAAGTTTCTCTGTAAATGAGCAGGCCTTATAAAACCTGTAAGGATAAACCAAAAGGTTTACAAATATTTTTTTTCAGGACCTTTAAATCTTTTCTATAGCCATCTTGAACCTACTTTACCTCTACTCCCAAAGGTTCCTCATACTAGCTGCTTTGCCTCCTCCTCCTCTTACATCCCTACTTACCTCTGTTTTGCTGGCCAGTCTGCATGGTGTCTTTCGGGAGCCAGCCCAGCCCTATTTCCCAGACACACTCAAGCAGGGCAGAAGTCTGCCAGGAACTCCCTTAGGGAAAGGCAGGAGGAAGCACTAAATTATTCAACTTTTCAGGATAATTATTTGAGATTAATGTTTTTGGAAGTTCTGTCCTGCTAAAAAATTGGCTGAAAATACTGAATGTGTTTAGATGCCCTCACAAGGACATGGCATATACCTACCCACATTTGATTCAGAGGTACAATGATCCTGTAAGTCCTCTTTAATTCCTCAGCATGCCTAATAGTACCACAGGCTTCATAACCTCCACATATGCTGCTGGGTAGGTCTGCTTAATAATGTCCTGTCTGAATAGGAGCTGCATGATAAGCTTATACAGTATTCTAAATATCCTAGAGGGACATAACTGTAATTAATTGTAGCGTTCATTGCATGAAGATGTAGATCTTCAAACAATGATGATACGTAAATGACTTTCTCCAAACCCAATTTTCTGACTAGGGCATCTGTCCTTTGGTTGCTGGTATTAAGCAGAGTTGGTTCTGATCTCACCTGTTCCAGCATATATAAGGCACTACTTCTATGTGATTCAATGAATATGTAATAATCAGTAAGAACAGAATCAGACCCTGTGCATTTTATGGGGAAGTATTTAAAGATAGCAGCATTAAATTACTTCTGCCAGATAATTAGATTAAAGCGTAGGTCTGACCCTCTTTAACTCAAAGGCAAAATACCCTCCAAATTCAATGGGTCACTGCATTTCATCCATAATCCATACTTATCAATTTCACCAAATGTTATTCATCTAAAAAGTCATGTCAGAAAATGACAAGTAAAGTAATTGATTCTATAGACAAGACTTAATGGAAAGAAGAAAACAAGTTAGAGCAGTTGGAGTATTTTTTTCAATATTTGAAACTGATTAGAGGCTGAACAGTATTAAGCATTTCCTATATTGGAATCCTGAATGTAATGCACATGTCACTAAAGACTCCAAATACATTTCAATGTGTAAAGCTCTGCAAGCTGGTAAAACAGAAAAGTCATTATTTATTTGCATCCACCACAATGAAGTATCTGAGAGGGATCTCAGACTAAATGGGATATGTGTGGTCAGCATTTTTTCCTTAATTTTGTTAGACCATAACTTTGGTAAGAGGTGATAAACTCAGGTTATTTTCTCTGTGTGAATGAATATGTGCCCAGCTGAAAGAAAACATTTTGTGTTCTACTGGTGGGCTTTCTTGTTGGTTTGTATTCCCTTTGGCACTGCTACATCCCTCCAGGTGAGCTTTCCCATTTTTTCTTCCAACATTGTTTTTACTTTCCTCAATATGAAAATGCATCTTCATGTTCCATATGAAAGCACACCACTGGGTGACTGGAGATGGTGAACACATCAATTCCAAGAGTATTTCATGCAGGTTTTGAAACAGATTTCTCAAAGACGTGTAGCTGTTGGCTTCTTTGAAATGTAACCAGCACTTGAGGGTCCACTCAAGGGTACCCCTGTAGCCCAAACTGCACCACTAGGTGTCAGCGCAGTCCCACAGATAGCAATTAAGTGACTGACGACTGTGTAATTAGCAAAAAATGCATTCAGATGTGTGCTCTTTCATTTCTAATACCTTTGAGCCAAATAGGGGCGCTTTTTGGGGGGTGGTTTGTTTAGTGCTTTTGTTTGTTTGTTTGTTCATTTTTTAAATCATCTTCATTCGATTTCCTCCTTTCCTAATTTTCGGAATTTGGTAGACAAGCAACCTGGCAATCATGGTGTTTTCTGTATGTTAGCTATGATGTCAGAGCAAATGCCATGTTAACACAGCTCAAATTTTTCTGCTACTCGAACTGTATTTTATTCCATAAAACTTTCAACATCGAAAGCATGAAGCAAGAAGAGTTAAGACACAGCAATCCTACTTGAATATATTTCCTGAAAAATGTAGGCATATGTTATTCTTTTTTGATTTGCTGTAATAATCTGTTATCTTTTGTCATGCATGTTATACTGATTTCATGCATGAGTGGAAAGGACGGATGATTTATTAGGAGAGCTCTATTCATCCTGCCAAGCAGCTTGGGGTTTGAAATTGATACGTACTTAAAGAAATACAATATCTCAGGTCACAGTTACGAAAATACAATCCTGGATGCAGCTTCATTAAAGGTTTTCTTTTAAGAATATATGAGCAAAAGAAATCTTAGCTGTTGCTCATTTTTGCATTCTACATAAGATTATACTAATGAATGATTCAGCCAGAATATATTTTTTTACAGCTTCTGTTTCTGCCTTTGTATTGATTTCCATTTTTCATCCATAATTATGGTACAAAGTGTTATAAAATGAGATTTGATTTTGAAACGTTGCTTGTAACTGGCTACCCTTCAAAGCTGGAATAACTGAGGCATCAGTTTGATTACATCAGTCTATCACCAAGCATTTTTTTGGAAATATTTTTAGTAGGACTTAAAACCCCATTAAAATATGATTATATTGTGAGGCTAAGCAGGGTCATGCTTGGTTAGTACTTGGATGGGAGACCGCCTGGGAATCCCAGGTGCTGTAGGCTTTCTAAAAGAACTGTCTTGTTTTAAACAAAGTCAGCCATAAATCGCACAGTCGCTCTCTCACTTCCCCTCTTCTTGCCCTCCCTCTGCTCCCAGAGGGACGGAGATGAGAATCAAAAGAATGCAACTCCCACAGGTTGAGATAAGAACAGTTTAGTAACTAAGGTATAACACAAATCACTACTGCTACCACCAGTAATAATAACGATAAGAGAAATAACAAGGGAAGAGAATACAACACCTCACTACCCGCTGACTGATAACTCGCCCCACCCTGCCTGACCAAGCACCGACCGATACCTTATCCAACTGCGCAGTTCTCCAGCCCTTCCAGGTAACTCTCAGTTACATCCTGGGCATGACATGCTGTGTAATGGAATACTTCTTTGGTCAGTTTGGGTCAGGTGTCCTGTCTCTGCTTCCTCCTGGCTTCCCCTCCTCCCTGGCAGAGCATGAGGCTCAGAAGGTCTTTGGCCAGACCAAACATTTGAGCAGTAACTAAAAACATTGGTGCTATCAGCACCGTTCCCAGGCTGAAAGTCAAAAACACAGCACTGCACCAGGTACCAAGAAGGAGAAAAAATGACTGCTAGTGCTGAACCCAGGACAGAGGCCTACAGTCCTGTTCTAATTAGAAACTTCTTGCAGTAATGATAAATCATATGTATGGTGAGGATATTTCTAAATAGTAAACCCTGAATAATTTGAATGTTGCTGCCAAGATACAAGCACTCATATTAATGGAAAGCTAATTAAAACTTTCTCTGAAAAGAGTGCTGAAAGCAGGAGCAAAACCTCTGTGGGTTAATGAAGTTAATGAAGGTCTCCCTTCCTCCAAGATAAGTCTTGTAGTACCAAAGTCAAGAGTTTTTTGTTTAGAAACTGGTCAAGTCATAGAATCATAGAATCATAGGATCATAGAATAGTTAGGGCTGGAAAGGAACTTAAGATCATCAAGTTCCAACCCCCCTGCCATGGGCAGGGACACCTCACACTAAACCAAGGCTCTGTCCAACCTGGCCTTGAACACTGCCAGGGATGGAGCATTCACAACTTCCTTGGGCAACCCATTCCAGTGCCTCACCACTCTAAGAGGAAAGAATTTCTGCCTTACATCCAATCTAAACTTGCCCTGTTTAAGTTTTAACCCATTACCCCTTGTTCTGTCCCTACAGTCACTAACGAAGAGTCCACACCCAGCATCCTTACAAGCCCCCTTCAGATACTGGAAGGCTGCTAGGAGGTCTCCACGCAGCTTTCTCTTCTCCAGACTGAACAGCCCCAACTTTCTAAGCGTATCTTCATACGGGAGGTGCTCCAGTCCCCTGATCATCCTCATGGCCCTCCTCTGGACTTGTTCCAACAGTTCCATGTCCTTTTTATGTTGAGGACTCCAGAACTGCACACAATACTCCAAGTGAGGTCTCATGAGAGCAGAGGAGAGGGTCAGGATCACCTCCTTCGACCTGCTGGTCACACTCCTTTTGATGGAGCCCAGGATAAGTTTGGCTTTCTGGGCTGCAAGTGCACACTGCCGGCTCGTGTTCATTTTCTCATCAACCAAAACCCCCAAGTCCTTCTCTGCAGGGCTGCTCTGAATCTTTTCTCTGCCCAGCCTGTAGCTGTGTCCGGGATTGCTCCAACCCAGGTGTAGGACCTTGCACTTGGCATGGTCAAACTTCATGAGGTTGGTATCAGCCCACCTCACAAGTGTGTCAAGGTCCCTCTGGATGGCATTCCTTCCTTCCAGCGTATCAACCGAACCACACAGCTTGGTGTCATTGGCAAACTTGCTGAGGGCGCACTCAATCCCACTGTCCATGTCACTGACAATGTTGAACAAGACTGGTCCCAACACCGATCCCTGAGGGACACCTCTTGTTGCAGGTCTCCAGCCAGACATTGAGCCATTGACCACAACTCTTTGCATGTGGCCATCCAGCCAGTTCTTTATCTAAACAGCAAATCAGTGTTAGATGCTAAGACTTAAATTAATATTCAGTTTCTTTCCCTTCTTCTTTCTTATAACGTAGGCTTCACAATGAACAGCAAGCTGACATGGAAAGGCTGGACAGCTGTTATGACCCACCCAAATTATACACTTTAATTTCTCTCTGTGGGTGGTTGGAAATCCACTGTCCCGTGTCTACTGTTCTGAACTGAGAAGAAACTGCATTTTCAGCTCTTGAATGCTTTCATTAGTTTACTTTTGACCATGGATGATTGTTGATTTTTTTTTAAAGAGGGTTGTAAATCTTGGTTATTTCCACTAAATCAAACCCAAATGTATTTTCATTTAAAACATTGAATTTGAATGTTAATGACACCTGTCCAGTTTTTCCCAACATGTAAATATTTGGAAACAAAACTTTAGTTCACTGAAATAAAAAAATCCCTTTGATATGGTCTGCACTGACCATTACCATTTAGGAAAGAGACCTTGTGGTTATAATAGGTATTTCCAGGAAAATATAAGTTCAGTGCTCAGAAACTGTGAAGAAGCAAATTGAGCATTGAAAATTACTAGAGAAGAAGTAAAGAATAAATGGAAGACACCATTGAAACACTCTACAAATCCACAGGGAGCTCACATCTTGAATAACAGGTATAATTCCAGTCATCCCATAGCGAAAAATATAGTAGAACTGAAAAAGGTACAGAAAGGGGGCAGTAAAGAATGGTCAAAATTATGTAATGGTTTTCATAAGAATGGCCAACAAGCATACTTTGCCTCTCCAGCTTGAAAAGATATCAGGGAAAACTGATGAGGTTCTGTAAAATCATGAATAACATTGTAAAGGTGAATAGAGGGCAACATATAATTGCGTTACAGTAAAAAACCTAGGAACATGAAAGAAAAAATATAAGACAGGTAAAACAGTAAGAGTTCTTCAGATAACACTTGCTTAAACTGTGGAATTCCTTCCCATAAAGTATTATTACGGATGCTGAAAGCTGTGATGGGTTGAAAAAGAATTTGCACCGTCTGATGAAAAAAAACAAGCCACTGAGTAGTCATACATTTGTGGGTCCCTGTGATTTCCGGTAGAGCTTTCTTCAGACTACTGTCTGAAGCCCACCACATTCATTTCAGTGTAGTGTGTTTAAATTCAGCTCATTGGAAACCAAGCCACAGAAGTTTTAACAACTGTGGCCAGGTCAGATTCTGTCAGGAGAAGGTCCAACCTCATGGCTGGCCATAAATGAAAGAAGTTGTTTTTGGCAAGTTTTGTCATATGGTGTAATGAGAAATGCAGAAAGATGCTGAAGCTGCCTGCCATTTTAAGAAATGAGAAATGAGAGCAGCTGTCCCTCAAGGAAAAATTTTATTACAGTGTTGGTTACTTGTCCAAAATGTTTTCCTCTGACTATCAATATTGCTTTTATTGTGCCCAAGTTTAGTTCAGCCAGCTGTTCTTAGTCATAGCACTAATCCCTCTTAGGTTCCTAGACAGATGGGGAGGGGTAGCTTATTGCAGCTTATTTTATTGGATGGCAATAAGTACAAAGTTAGTTTACTCGATGGGAAAGTGATGTAGAGCTGAATGTCACAATATATCCCTAGCATTTCTTTCTATTGAGTATGACAGCCTCCCCACAAATGTTGCACCAGTGTGTTAAATGAAATGAGAGAAGAGCAAGAGTTTGTATCCTTCTACATATGAAAATTTTACTGACACCTTGGCACTTCCAGTTCCTCACTTTGGACCTCATATCCTACCACTGTCCTCTGTAAAACTGGCAGGCAGCAGAGCGTTTTAGATTTTTATGATTTTTGTCATCAACATATTCTCTATTATATCCTATAAAGTAGCCTTATTTAACTGTGAGTCATTTAGGTTTTTATTTGTCCCTAATTATCTAGGGCATCTAATATAATTAGAAAATAATAGGATGTTGTGAAGTTCCTTTTACAACTTTCATGATAACTTAAGATATTATCTCTAGGAAGCTATTTTTCCTCTACCTTTCAGAAGCATCAGCTTCAGATAAGCAGAAGGACTACAAATCCTTAAATTGCTATAAACTTACTTCCTTGGGTTATGTTTACCTCCCTTGATGCACCAAAAGTGCTGAACTCAAGTGAGTTTTTAATTTAGCAGGGTTAATAACTATCAGTTCAGTGTGACTCTCATAATACTGCTGGCTCTCAAGGTGTGTAAGTGACCTATTGATTTCCTCAACAATTTGTGGCTTGTTCTGATATGAGTACAGATATTTGTGAAGTCATCTTGGTGCAATGACAAACAGTCAATACACTCTGTTATTGAAACCTTTTACCTAGTTGCTAGATAGTATTGCCTGGAAAGCTACTGAATGAGATGTCAGTTTACACTGAAGGCTTTTCAAGAAGTAAATGCTTCACTTTGCTGTGCATGCTTTATTTGCTTAGCCTTGTTCTTCCCTCTAAATTAGGCATCAAATGTAAATCTGCATCCTGATACATCACAAAGACAACGCTGTGCTTATAGCAGACAGCAAATCAGAGAGATGAGGTAATGTTTTTGAACTGTCTCAGCTCCCTGGGTTGAGACAGGTTGGAATTCCCCCTGCATCAAAGATCTGTCCCCCTGTGAGATATAAACACACGTTATCTTAGCCTAAGACTGGTGGCAAGCAGTGCTGTACATGCTGACAGAACTCCTTTCTATTCTTTAAAGAGCAATAAATAAAAATCTTCCCAAGTTCTCGAAAGCACCCTATGCAGTCATCTCATGACGTGAGAAAGTGTAAATGGCTGGTTTGTTCTTTTCCAGGGCTCAGCTTTGCTGCTCTGTCAGAACACCACTGTGCAAAGGGTGACCTCTTTTGCCTGACCTTTCCCCCGAATCTGGACAAAACCATTTGCCTCTTGGTCTATAGCAGTGGCAGACGGGTCTCACCCATGGAGACAGCTAAGCTTTGTCTTACCTCACCTCCTCTGCCACACATTAGCCTCAACCTGCATCTGTCAGGAATTGTGTGTCCCAATACATTTTCTTTCCTTGACATAGGTGATAGAGAATGCCATTTGAATCCTACACAGTAAACATCACAAAATGTGCTACCACTAAACCTTTTTGTCCCTACTGCCCAAATCATAGAATCATAGAATCGTAGAATCGTAGAATCGTAGAATCATAGTATCATAGAATCAAAGAATCAAAGAATAGTTAGGGTTGGAAAGGCCCTTAAGATCATCAAGTTCCAACCCCCCTGCCACAAGCAGGGACACCTCTCACTAAATCATATCACCTAAGGCCTCATCCAGCCTGGCCTTGAACGCTGCCAGGAATGGAGCATTCATGGCTTCCCTGGGCAACCTATTCCAGTGCCTCACCACCCTTACAATTATGAACTTCCTCTTATTTAATACTGGAGGGCTGCAACCTGTCTGGCAGGTCTGAAAGACAAGTTGACACTGTGTCTCCCCTCTCCATACGTTACTATAAAATCCCCTGCAACACATCTGCCCTTCAACCACTAATATCACAAGAACTCTACTCTGGCCTTAAAGTGGAGGGAAGAGAGGAGATAGGGAGAAGGATGGACAAATATGGCTCACCCTCAATCCCTCTTCTCTGATATTATGCATGTGGTCCCATCTCTGGGAATCAGAAAGCAGAGGGAGGTGCTGGGCAGTGTCGTGAAGGGCAAGACCCCTCTGTGCAGAGGGCTTCTGGGCAATGAGCAGCACTGGCTTTAGTGATCCTGCAATAGAAATGCAGACTTTATTTGGTGTTTTACATCACAGCTCTACAAAAACATGTGTGTGTTTTGTATTGCTACTCCAAGGCAGATGTCCTGTCTGGGAAGGATAAGGCTTCAGCTTTTGCTCTATTTCAGTATTGAATAAGACAATAAACAGTGGTTGAACATAAGACTACAAGACCACCTCATCCCTCTATCCAATCATGACAACAGCCATATTTATGTTATTCCCTATATTTTCTCATAAAATCTGCAAGCATGAAGTATCATACTTCTTTCACATGTCTGAAAGGAGTAAAACCAGCAGGCAGAAATTCAATCAAATGCTCTTTCAGAGAAGCATATAAGAATTGATCCCTCCTTTAGGATACCTCTTAACTGAAAGCCTATTGCAGAAGAATAAAAACTTCCAAAGGAAATTCCACAGACCCTTTGAGGGTATGAGTCTGAGTTTCTTACCAATAGGGGCAGTAAGGAAAGTAAGGAAATAACACAAAAAAGTTACTGTAAATTGCCTGGCAATATAAAGTCAGTTAAAGGGGATTAAAATTACATAGATGCATGCACTGGGAATAAACCAACCTGCATCACTCCAGCTTCTCGTTACGTCACACTTGCTTTTATCCACAAAATATTTAAAACATTAAGTTAAACATGGGCACACAGAAATAAAATCCTTTGCTGAGTTCTCTTAATTTTCTTGAAGGATTCCATATACAGTTGATCTCGCAGAAAAACTGATTACAATAAAATGACACTGAGGTATAAATTATGTTCTGCACTTGCACATAAGGCTTCTGCTCTTTGATATTCTTATCTAGCCTAAAAAATGCCAGCTGAAATGAGGAGAGCCTGTCACTGAGGTGATAAGGCTGACAGACAACTTAATTATCTTGACCAAGCAGAATTTTCTTATTTAGGCAATTAGAAGTGAGAAAGCCATCCTGCTTTTAGTATCCCAGCAATAATTATGTATATTTTAGTATTCAGTCAGGACACAGTACTTTCCAGTCACTGTCTCTAGGAAAATGGATGTGGGGAATTGTGTTAGAAATAAATGCTATTAAATGGGTTCTCTGGAAAAAGGAATGTTTCATATTGAGAGGATAGGCTGTGTAGAACTCTCTGAATCATTGAAACGAAGTGGTCCATCTGTTTGCATGCAGAGCAAATTATGACTAGGTATGTCTCAGCCAGAAAATCAGAGCATGAGCATAGCCTACTGGATTCTAGTAAAATTGCATTAGCTGTAATTGCTTTTGAAAGGGGTTTTGCTGTTTAAGCTTTTACATGAACTGCAAAAATTTTCCCTCCTTGAATCTTTTGCATGTTATCCTGATGGAAAATCAAAAAGAAACAATTGATCCCCTAATTAGTGAGTTACTAAAGCTACTGCTAACACTCCGCACTGCATCCTGAATTAAATCAAAATGAATTTGCTCATTTTATTGCTTATTTCAAGAAACACCATGAGTTATGTGTCGCCCCATGGCCTCATAAAGTTAAAGGCTTGCTCAGTTTTGCATATTAATAAGTTAGAGAAATACAGTTATCCACATACAGATATTCTGGACAAGATAGAAAGAAGCCAGACAAATAAATATTAAAATTGTTCATTCAGGGAATTAAAATTACTACAGAAATTTCAGTTCTACTATATGGCTTTAGCTAAGACTAGATTCACTGTCTGCATGTGAGCATGAGGCAGGGAATGTGCCAATAATAGCTTGAAAGTCAGGATTTTTTTATATATATATTTTAATTTTTTTTTTTGTAGCATCCTTTTATTAAGTATGATTTCTAGTCCTTCTAGCTCTGGTAGCTCTTAGTTCTTTCCTAGTGTAAAACTTGCATCATTCATAAAGAAAGCTTGTATCTTAACAGAGAATGAATCCACCACTTCATCACAGGCTTCTGAAGAGTGAAGGCTGCCTCATCTCAGCACCGTGGCATTGTATACCTCTCTAATACCTCACAGTACCCCCTTGCTTCCCTTTAAATAGAGTTCACAAGGACCATTTAGTCTTTATTTTTTAGCCTTGCATGTCCGCAAATCTGTGTCACATCTCACCTATCACTGAATGAAAATAGCAGCTTCCCTGGAAAAAGATAGGGCAGCACGTGCACAAAGAGACAACAGAGGGATGGACAGCTTGGTGAATCAAAACTTAACAGCAGACAGCAGGTGAATGAAGAAAGGAGGCTGAATGCTTCCTAAAGGACCTGGTGATTTGACAAATCTGTTTTTTGTGGTGTTTCTATAAGCAGAGTCTATGTGACATATTATCAACTAATAATAATTTTGTCTACTAAAAACCAACAGATAATTTATTTTCTTTGCAAAATCCTTGCTTTAACCTTAAATCATCTAAATATATATAGCCTGTAGATATTAAAGGACAGAACTGCATAGTAACCAGAGGACCTTCAAAGTTGTTATCAAATATCTCAGAGTAGATGGGAGGCTGATAACATGCTTGTCATCTTTGGCTTGTTTCAGTTTCCTTACTTTCAGTTTCGTCGCTGATCTCCAGCAGCTTCTCTGCTTGCAATTCTTATTTGACCTTTTTGTTGCAAAGTTATTGTGGAGGCTTTAAACAGTTCTTTATGAGATCTCAGTGGGTGTTTCAATCTGAAATTCAGGAATAGTTCTTGTTATAATCCTAAGAATCAGCATATACAAGCTGACCTGCAGCTTAGTGTTCATTTCAGTCCCAAATGTCTATTGTCTCTCACAGTAGGTGCAGAAGAGCACAGTATAAGGAAGAAAACTGTTTATTAAAACTGCTGTGAAACAAGAATTAGAGGCTTAGTGTGAAACTGCATTCTTTCTTAAACTGAAATGTCCTTACCACCATTTTAAACTTTTTGGCTACTGCTGATGGTACAATGACAAAAATTTATTTCTTTTGCCCAACAGAAGTAATATGATGTATTTTACTCTCAAATTGCTTCTAAACCAGTGCAGCTGTGGTAACTGTAGATTATGAATAGGTTCTAATTTTTCTCCTAGAAAATTATCTGTATATTGAAAATGCATTTGTGCTTTCAGAGCTTAGATGAACTAATCATACTACCAAATTGCAAAACAAAACTCTTTCAATTTTATTGTTAAGAAAAAAAGAGACAGACTGTGCAACTAGCACTAGAAACAAATGAAAATCTGAAGATTAGGTAGTATTCTGATATATTCCCTGACGTTGATTAGCAATTTTTTTCGCAGATGAACTCAATAAATTATATTAGAATTTAGGCCACTGATTCTGTATATATTTTCCTTAGAAAATGTTATTAATCACTACGTGGTAGGGAATAAATAATAAAAACTTCTGGAAATATTTGGAAAAAAAAAAAAAAAAAAAAAAACAACAAACCCAAATAGGAATATATGGACTAAACTATTTTTTTTTCTATTTTTTGCAGTGATGAACATTAAAGTGAGAATTATGGGAGTGCTTATTTTTTGACAGAAGGGTTCTGAAACCTCATATTCTTGCACAGCAAGATAGATAAACTCCACTATACAAATAATTATTGCTGTTGCCACTCTCCACATGGTCCCACTTTTATTTTTATTTTTAAATTGACACCTTCTCTTCTACTGTTCATTCCTTTTCATCACCAGCTCATGGTTTTTTCTTCCTGTTTATCAGAAAAAAATAAAATCATTATTCTCATGACCAAGAGTTAAGTTAGAGGGATTTGTATTCCTATTCTGCTCAGTGTCACTTAGGCAAAATCTCACAGAAATAAAACATAGCTTGTATCAAAACATACAGTAGTCTGTTGACAGTTTTTGATAGAGCAAATATGCCTTAAGAGTTTTCAGTTCCAGCAACATCAATGTGAATATTTCTTTGACTTAAGATGCTTCACTTCTACCATTTTCTACTAGACTTCTCCTGTTCATAAAAAAAAAAAAAATCCTTTAATCGCATTTCTAAGTTAATGATTTGCAGTGACACAGTGGCAGTGAATCAGGTGCATTGTCCATCAGCTGTGAAATCTTGAATGATTTCAGAAGGAATATTGTAATAGGCCATATAACTAGAGCCCATTTTGTTAGTTAATGTATGCGCGTGCACTTTAAATAGCATTAGACTGTTCTATGGCAGCCACACCCTTTAAATACACTTTTTAACTGGCTCAGGAAGTGTTGTATAACTACCATTTTCTTCTGTGTTCCAAGAAATTGCAACTCCCATCTCCAGGTTAAGACACTGATCTGTATCTTGGCACTGAGTATGAAATTGAAACATACACAGTGTGCTCTGTCCTTTTAGCCAAATGAGACCAAGAGAATTGCTCTTGTAGTTTTCTTATTTCTATCCCCAAACCTGAACAGCAGCTTTAAACACTATCTGATAGAGCAGGCCTCTTGTAGTCCTTAAAATCACTGTATTTCGCATTTCATTTCAATAGCGATGAGCAAAGGACTCAGAAAAAGTCTTTGTTGACCATAAATTAACATGAGCTGCCCAGGTTTTGGTACAAAAAAATATTTCTAGTACCTCTGTTCAAACTGAACAGCACAAATCCCTGGGGATGTGCTTATCAAAACAGGACCATGTGTTCTGCATTATTAACTAAGGGCTGTTTATTCAGATAAGTCAATATGTAGAAGAAATTCTAAAAGAACATTTTGTTCCACAAAAAGAGTTGAGCTGAAATATATTCAGGCTTTAGCTTTCATATTGGTCAACCTTTTGTTTTCATCTTTCCTACCAGCAGGGTGGTGGAAATCCCATTTCCCAGATAGCACAAGCTGGCTGAGAGCAATCATTTTCTTCATTTCATTTAATTTCTTGTGCAGAATGGGCTAAGGATATAGCCTGGAGGCACCCCAGGGTTCGATGTACTAAGATGCCAAAGCACTAAATTGAACAGGAAATTCAGAATAAAAACAAATAGCAACAAGATCTATGTGAAATGTTCAGACAGTAATTCTAGTACCTTGGAATACTAAGCATTATCTTTCTTCTGGCTGATAATAACATACATAGAAAATATATATCAGCAGCAGGGACATAGATGCAGTTTATATAGTCAACTAGAGGACAATTAAAGATGATTCCAACACTCATTTCTTTATATAAGGTGCACTCTCTACATAGTCCTCTACAGGGAATATAATGTTTCCCTTTCTCGGAGTATTACTTTAATGAGAATAAATTGGCAGGGCAACTAGTGAGTGTCACCTTTATCTGAGGGCGCTATTCTTTGCTGCTTTGTGCTTGTCCAAAGGGAACATAAAATACAAACACATCAGAGTAGAATGTTTTCCCCACTTTTACTCATACAATTAGTAACCCATTTTTTAACTGTACAAAGGAAGATACAAAGTCTATGACAATTAAGAAGCCAGTCATTAGTCTACTTCTCTTACCAGTCTGCACCTAATATACTTGTATGAAGAAGCAGCTGTAGGTACAGCAATATCTCTTAGGTGGCTTCATCATAGTGTCAAGAGATAACATTTAACCAGCTGGAAATTAGACATAATACTTTGGTATTAGTTGTTGGTGTTTTTGTGGGTTTGGTTGGTTGGTTGGTTTTATGTTTGTTTGGGCTTGTTTGTTTGTTTGTTTTTGTTGTTTCTCTTTTTCTAGGAGGTTTTAAGGCCAAATCAAAAAACAATCATCAAGTGGATGTAAAGATGGCTTCAGTAAAAAGAAGATAGTGCTTAGTTTACATGAAGACAGCTGGGCATCTGGGAATCGTCTGGATCACTTCTTGAAGTTGTACAAAGAGCTGGAAACAAATCTGTCAAGACTGAAAGCCTCTGCCATGGTGATTACTAGAGGCCGATCAGTAACATCTGCTTACATGGCAGTGTGCTGAACTGGTTAGCGCTGATATGGAAGACTACAGTCTTGTTACCAAGTCCAATAAATTCATGCATGGGTTTGGAATTTTTCATACGAGGGAGCCTTAGCTTCCTGTTTATGGTTATTGCTGAAGGAAACAAAGTCAAATGTATTTATTCATACTTATTAGAATTAACATCTTTTTAACATTTTTGTTAAAGGTTTTAGGTTTTTAGATTCATAAATTATGCAACTGATGAAAGCAAATTCTTTGTTTCATTCTGTTTTGTTTTCATCAGTATTTTTCAACTGAACAAACCATTTTCCTGTTTATTTTACCTTAGACAAGGAACTTACACATTTCAAGTACCAGAAAAGTCTCACTGACTGCTGTGCTAAATCAAACCCTTGACATGAAGTAGGGTTGAACTCCCATGGCTATCCTACACACTATTATTCAACAACACAGTGTAATCTCAATGAAGATATTATTCACAATTTCTTCATAAAAAAATATACACACATCTGTAAAATATTTGAAACCTATTTGTATGACAGACAGTATAGATGTTACTATAATGTGTGCACAGATGATACTAACAGCTTAGTAGAGATTTGGTCTTGTAGTAAATCATAACATGAGCTCTCTCCTGGAACTGTACCAATGCACATGTGCCCTTGTGTCCCCTCCTATGCTGCAATGTTGAAAAGGGTTTATGTGAAGAAACAAGCTGTGCTGCATATGCAAGAGATTCATATAGAAACAAGCTGTGCTGCATATGCAAGAGATTCATATAGCAGGTTTTTGTCAGGTTTTCTACTTATCCCTTTGGCATTAAACACAAATACTTCAGTGAAAATACAATAAGAACATGGAGGAAGTCAGCCTTCCTTCTGAATTTCCTTCCATAATACCCTTAAATTCTTTCACATAGTTTTATCTGAAGCCTGTTTTTGTTGCTTTATAACTTTTGGGGGAGATTTCGGTTTTTGCTTTTGGACTGATGTCCTATCTTATTTCAGAGAAAGTGCAGAAGAAAAACTTCAACAAAACCTTCTGTTATTGGTACCTAGAAGAACAAACAGAAGTAAAATGGGATCATGGTTTTTATCACTTTTTCTGCTTATTTTCTATGCACTCCATCAGTGCTATTGTAGCACTGAACACTGATCAATTTTTTCTTCCATGTGGAATATATATTTCAGCTGACACTGGGAATCGATATTTGGCTTTGTTTCTCTTAAGTTTTGTTCCTTGATGTTTAAATATCCAGTGAGTTACATCTCACTGTCCCCATTGCTACTGCAGAAATCACATTAATCAGCTGCTTTAAAGGTGTTCATGATAATTGCAAAGAGAATTTTAGAAAAAATAGGAAATAGGCAATTGTATCTCAAATAAAGAACTATTTCATGAAGAACAGCAAATGGAAAAAGTGTAACAACAATGATTTGTAATGAGGTTGATGTGGAGAGACTAGTAAACTATTTCAGTTTGAAAGGAAATGAGAATGCCACCCTCTACACCATGGACCAGTTGGCTATGTTTTAATAGCATCAGACATGCTCCCTCCAACAGCAGTTTTCAAGGGCTTTTTCCCATCAACCTCATACCAGCCCCAATTATGAGAAGGTGAACTCTGCAGAGATTCTGCACCTTGCTTGCATTACGTATGCATTCTATAGGTTGCCTTAGGGATAATTTTTCCTCTAACAGCCAGTCATGGAACCCAGTGTGAATGAAGATTTCTTGCCGTGGAGACCAAAGCATCTTTGCACAAAGCATATACAAAATTAAAGTAAAGCACTGATTATATAGTAGACAGATTTTAAAAACTTGATATGCACTGTTGCTAAGATTAACACATTTTATAAAAGCCTTAGAATGAAATTTTAGTAATTTTCACTGAATTTTTAAGTGCAAAGGAATTATGTAGAAAAAGTTGACTGGGTCAGAATTTTGTTGTTCTCCCTCTGCTGATTTGTTAAGCTCATCTCAGCCAGAGATAAAAGCCCATTTATTTAGGAGTGGCTTTATTGAACCACTTAGGGGGAAGAATGAAATCCTGGGGAGTAACGTTTGCTGCTTTGAAAACTAATTTAAACCAGTGAAAAACAGGTTTTAAATTTCCTTGTGTTATCATCATTCTTTTTCTTTTATTTCTTTTTTTCTTATTTTCTGTTTGTTTGGGTTCTTTTTGGTGGAATACTGCTCTTCACAACAAGTTTCCTCCCAGCGCACGCAGCCTGCATAAAGCACACTGCACCCCCACTACTTTGCTTGGCAGCTTAAGTCAGTGCCACGCAGTTTCAAGTAAATGATTTCCAAGAGTCTTCAAAAATTTTAAAATTCAAACCTCATTAGACCTTTTCAAACCTGAAGTTTGAAAGAAGTGAAACATCATTGCCAGGTGATCAGGATGATCACAACACTGTTGTTACTGGACGGAAGAGTGCAGGAATGTGCTTTCATCCAGAGGTCTCCCCAGAGAGCAGCAATGAAAAATATTCATTGTTCAAGGTGAAAAAAAAACATTTCTGTATGGAGTTCTAGAAGCAACCAAAGATAACAACAATAGCATACAAGAACTTTCCCCTTGTGACTGTAATTTTGGTTGAGGATGGAAATTTAAAATTCCCCTAGAATTTCCACTGAGGAGGACCTATGCCATCTAGTACATATAAAATAGCATAATTTCTTTTGCTATAGTAAGTTGGTTTTGCCTATGAACTGGCTTTGTACCTTTACACACCAGAAGAAGCTACTGACCTAGTAAAACTCAGTTCTATGGTGCTGGAGTGAAACTTCTACCATCTTAAGGCAAATGTTGTGTAGGTGGAAGAAAGCAAAGATGAGAAGAGCAAAAGAAGAGCCTCTCATATGCAAAATATCACACTGTGTCTCCTGGGAGAATGAACAGCAGTGGCAAACAACAGACCTTGTGGCAAGTGGTTTCCAAACAGTAATTTAGTAATAAGTTATGAGTTTTCCAGTGATCTCTGTGGAACTGGACTAAGCCTCTTATAGTGCAGGTTTGCTGCTTACTCAGAGAACTTACCTATGGAGCATAATACCATACGTCCAAGACTTTGTAAATTAAAGAATTTTTTCACTTCTGAACTGTGTCATTTCCCTTGTAGGTAGATCTATCATCATGTTTTTTCTCAACCACTGACATACTGAGTATCTATTGAAATTACTATGCTAGTTTTCCTACAAGAAAAATAAATAATCAGTGTTAAAATATCAGGCTTGACCAAAATAAAAGTGGTTCCATTTTGTGACAGCCTTCTGTGGAATTTGAATATATTTTGTTCTACACTGGCATGCAGACAAAAGCTTTTATATGTATTTTCTATCACAGGAATGGTATTGAATGATCACATTTCAAACTGACATATAAATTCCTACTTCATTATTGTGAAGGGAGGTGATAGCTGGGATACAGTCCAAAGATTCCAGTTTAAATCTCCCTTTATGCCTGGTTTCCCAACACTTACAATGCTAGAGAATTTATCACTTCATTTCTCACCTCCAAGTATGATTTCTCTCAAAAGTCATGACTTTTACTGAAATAATTTTTTCTTTGACATAATAGTATATTTTAACAAATTAAAATTTCACAGTGTTTCAAACAACTCTAAGAAATACAGACTTACTGATCACCACCCTCAAGGTGCTTTGAACTGTTTAAAACTTCTGGATATTGTTGAAAACAACAGATTTTTTGGCTAAAAGTTGTGAAAAAGATTTTGCTTGCATTGATCTTTGCTCTAGAATAAGGTATGATGTAATTGTACAGTGATTTTGTTATCACGATTTGCTTAAACAATATGATAAATGGTGCCAAAAAGTTAAGGTGATCCTTAAACTACTTTGAAATATTCTGTTGGCTTATGCAAAGGTGAAAATTTGCAATGCAAAGGTGAACATTTAGCAATGCTATCCAGTCTGAATTGCTCAGGTCTGTATTTATACCTCATATGTCAGAGTGTTATATGGATGAGTGACCAACAGGTATGTTAAATGATTAGTGCCAACTTCTGGATGTCTACTAACAAAAGAGTTCTAGAGGTACTGGAGGTTAAGAATGGGCAAGGGGGAATATGAGGGTCTGTAGGGCTCCTTTCTCTTCTTCCAGTAGATCGTGCCCCAAAACAAGGCACTGGCATTCACTGCCAGTGATTAGCACTGAAAATTGGTTTTATACTTCAATTACTTCAATATAAGCTTTAAGAGACCTGGAGAAAACTTCACTCTTAAGGTCATGCCAAGAAGGGAGGATTAAAATATTGACTTGGCTGAAATCTTCCGCCTGCCTAGGGAATCCATCCTGCCTTATGAATGACCCACATGATATATTTTGTCTACATTGTCAGTGGCTCCACTCCCACCAACCAGGCATCTTATTCTTGGTTACATAGTAGTTTATAAATCTTGTGTATCTGTAAACTAGGAAAGAATAAAATTAGGGTTTATATTGTCAAAATCACAGAATGAAATTACCTATTTTCTAGTCAAGTGAATAGGGGCAAATTGCATAGACAAATTTAGAAAGCAAAACTTGTGTCACTTACACGAAGTCATGTAGCAAAATACCCAGCAAATTCCAATTCTTTCCTAATGCTTTATTCAAGATACTGATTCCCATGACATGGTATCTCTACATACAAAGTAGAATAAAATGTCAAACCTTGTTCCAATTTTTCTTGACTTTTTTACTATGTTTCTTCAAGGGGGCTTACAAAATTTCCAGAGAAGGGCTCTTCATCAGGGACTCTAGAGACAGAACAAGGAGTAATGGGTTTAAACTTAAACAGGGAAGATTTAGGTTAGATATTAGAAAAAAGTTCTCTACCGTAAGAATGGTGAGGCAGTGGAAAAAGTTGCCCAAAGAAGTTGTGGGTCCCCCATCCCTGGAAGTCTTCAAGGGCAGGTTGGATGGGGCTTTGAGCCTTGGTCTAGTGGGAGGTGTCCCTGCCCATGGCAAAGGGGTTGGAATTAGATAGTCTTAATGTCTTTTCCAACCCTAACCATTCTGTGACTCTATGACTGTACTTCTATGCGCATGAGTCTTCAAATTTGTGCCCCAACTAAACTATGAACCTCTTGCCAACCTCCTATGAACAAATTACACTGTTTTCTATGACCACAACTTGAAGCAGTGCCGGGTGAGCCAAAATGCTTTCTAACAGGTACACTGGGCAGTAGGTGGCAGCTGGAATGTGATGATGACATAAAGGATGAAGAACAGCAATATAATAGTTCCTGAACTGGGGTCAAGGCTGTGGAGAAGCAGCACTTGTTTCATTTCAGTGGACCTGGTTTATCTCAGCTAACTGTTGCCAAAAAGCATCTGGTTGTCATTGCATTAAAATGGGCCAGCAGCGCCCCTGAGACCTCTTCTGTGACAGCTAAGTTCCAGCTTAAAAAAGTAAGAAGCAGCACAGGGCCAGGCAGTATTTCTATGGCTGCAATTACCAATGTGTGCCTTGCACATCTGTGAAGGCATCCTTGTCTGATGAGAAGGATGTATTGAAACTTTTAGTAATCTAAAAACTCAATAGCCTGAAGCTGTTTCTTAAACTGTGTGGGCATGGAAGTAGAAGGCCTCTAGTATTTAGCCACACAGATATAAATGATCAGGGTCTTTCCAAGATAAGGTCATGGACTTGAATATAGGCCAAGCGTATAATGTAGTCATGACCCACAGGCTTCCCAAGAGTGCAAACAGAGCGAGGAAATTAGCCTACTTTACCTTACTGAATAGTGGAATGCAACACACAGCACTAGGCTCATGAGACCAGAAAGCACATTGGAAGAATTATTTTTCCCCATTAGAAGCATGAAAAATTACTAGTGAACCATTCTTACAGTCTTGTTAGATTGTTGACATCACTTATTTCTAATTAGGTTAGGGTGAAAAATGAGTTTGCAACAGCCCTACAGAAAATAGCACATGAACATGTTTTCTCAGTCCTCAGCAATCACATGGAAATAGAAACAGTGAGGTGACATGGATCAAGCTCAAAGTATGTCAGTTCCTGGCCAAACCAGCATATGCTCCATGTTTACTTGACAGATTAGCACACATGCTTATATCAAAAAACATATCAAATCCAAACCAGCTATACTGAATCTGTGTTCACCAAGCAATAAAGCCATAAGGGGAAATACCCAAAACCTGACCAAATAACACTACTAATCCAAGTCACCAGTTACTTTCAGGTGAGGTTGGAGAAATGTGAATTAAAAATATACCTTTTTGTTTAACTTCAAAATCTGTAAATGTGTATTAAAGTAATTAACCATATGTAGTGGCTATGAACATTTTTGCTGAGATGAAATCCCAGGAGATTTTCAATAGCTTATCTTTCTTAGTTGTTGAAAGCAAAAGGTTTCAGTGCTGTTGTACATGGGAGTTATGTGATACTAATTCTATATCAAGTGCTGTGTCCCAAGGTGTGTTATGTCCTAAGATACACTGATGCAGTCTTCATAGAAACTCTTAAAAATCTCATTGCAGGAACATCCAAATAAAAAGAATTGAGTTGTATATTATAGTATTGTAATACAGAATTGCAATTAGAGTGTATTATAGTCAGATAGTTTTACATAAACATGTCATTTATTAAGACAAACTTAATAGAGTTTTTTAAATGTTAAAAATATAAATTGGATCAAGAGAAAACATACTGGGTTTGGAATATTTTACTACAGTGTTACTGAAATTCAATTCTATGCCATGTCAACCAAGTCTTGCCATAGCAGACCTTCTACTAACTGTCTGTAACCACCATGCTCTGTGAAAACCAAACAGTAGACTGGGTTTTGGAATGCAGAGTGAAATGTGCCACATGAACATAATCAATGTCAAAAGAGGTAAAGTTCTAGGGAGGAAAGGCTTTTGTTTAGCTGGGGTTTTTTTCATTTGTTTGTTTGTTTGTTTGTTTCACTTGGAAAAGCAAGTAAGTGCTATTGAATCAGATTTGTGCTGGAATGACTAATACTGTCTCATAGCCCAGTACTAGTAAACCTGTGGTGTTTATCAGGATTAATGTTACTGGAAAGCTGTGTTCAAGAGTATCAATGGCAATATGGCTTCTGTTTGAGGTTATTCACTATAGAGAGTATTAAATGATCAACATATAGACAGAAAGTACATGTTATGGGGGTGTGAAAATGTGTGATGGCTCCTTCTCTGCTAGTTCAGAGATTACATGAGTAGTTCCCACCCTCAGTCCTCAGGATCTTGTCTCTTTAATATAATAGTTCACCCACAGCTCTACAGATCCCTGTTTCAGCCTGTGATATGCCTGTCAAGGTGCTTGTTGTCAGTTTTCCTGTTACTGTCTTTTGTGTAAGGTTGTTAGATCAATTCAAGGCTGGTCTCAATGCACTGAGGTGTCTTCATCTTTCAGTTAATCAGTAATAAAATATTTTTATACTTAGACTAGTGAATTACATCACTTTTGGCTTGTTTTATAGCTTTTGAAATATTTCATCCTCTTCAAATTTCCTTCTTATCAGAGGCTTAAGTTGCTTCTTATCTCTCAATTTTAACAATTCTAGACAGCTCTGAACAGAGACTTGGTACTATGCTACATAATGTTTTCTAAAATTCAGATACAGATACTTTTTCATGACCTATTATGTAATTTTATTTTTTTTTATTTTTTAGTAATGAAATAAATAGAAATTGCTCAAAAAATAAATGCAGCAGAAACAGTCCCAGGAAAATCCTTGTGAAAGCTGTATTAGATGAGAAAAATGGAATGCTTACCTCTCTAGAGCTTTGGGTTTGTCATTTTTTCCATGCTGGTATCTCTAACATATTTTCGTCTCGCATCTGCCCCTGGCAGCAGATTACTTCCTGTTCTGGAGACCACTGAGTGACACCTTCTAGCTTCTTATTATGTGATCAGGTGTCAGCTTGCTCATAACAGCCAGAATGACAGCGCTGGCATCACTATATGTACAATAATATTTACCTATGAGCACTGTCTTGGTTGAAGTAGAGCATGTTCCTACACTTCTAAGAAAGTCAGTTGCTATCAACAAGCATAACAAGTACCACTGAGAACAGCAAGAACTGGAGCTATTTCCCAGAGCTTTACATATAATTTTAAATTCTCCTTCTTCCATATAGCTAACTTCTACTTTCACCAGACAGTCCCATGACTGCTGAATCCAATCCAAAGGAACATACCACTCTTATTTAAACAATGTGAATTTGTTTCTGTTTCCATTGCCAGGTTCACTGATTTGGCTGAGAAACTGTAAGTGTTAAGCTTCTTGGTAATTTTTAATTTCTGCACCACATTTTCTTATAGGACCATGCAAAACTGGAAGTTGTTAATTTTTCCAAGTTGAGCTACAGTAGGACTTCGGAACGGAATGACTACACATGAGACTAAGTCAGTAGAAGAGCACTCCAGTCTTTCCTCTTCAGTATAGTATTAGATTATGAATGCAATAGGATAAAGTGAGAGATTTTATTTTAAGGAAGCGTTGTAAAATAAATTAGAATGTATTTTCTGATACCTGGGTGTTAGTTTTCTGTTCATGATAGAGTTTTTATTTTTAGGTAGAAACAGGCTATTTTAAAGTATTCAGAAACGGAATGAGAGACTTTGCTTACTCTCACCCTCACTCAGAAATTTGCCCAGTATAGCCTGCTTTCACTCATTTACTTGCTATCTCTTATTTAATCGAGTCATAGTCATTGCAAATGTTAGCACTAATCTTCTGTAGGAAATTAATGACCCTGAAACACCATGTTGGTCGCTAATTCATTTCTGGCAAAGCCATCTGCAAAAAGTCACTTGAGTTCACCTGGCCAACTTTGCCAGGAGTTTTCTAAAGGGAGCAGTTTCTGCCTGCTGGCAGAGAAGTAAGGGTAGTAACCTCCAGGACAGTGACAGGGAGCCAGAAGTCTTAGTCTTTAGCTGGCACAGCTAGTGTATGTAAAACTTCTGCATGTGGCTGTGTGCAACCCCAAGTGACTTCAGCGAAGTTACTTGGGTCTCATTGATACATCTCCAATTTGACTAAGATCTGAGGTCTTTTTATTTGTATTGTAAAAAAAATTAAATTTCTTGTGACTACTGTAACAGTAGCATTGAGTAAGTGATAATAATTAGTCATATTAGTGATATGCAAGTAGTCATATCATAGTGGGAGGACATAAATCAGCAAATCTAAAAAACTCCAGATTTTGTTTTGAGTGAAGCTTTTATAAGAACAGTCTTTGTTCTGAGATTTCTGTTATTTCTAGCTTGCCCAGATCTATTTTTATTAGCTTGTTCTCTCAACAAAAATAATTGATAATTAGACCAATTAGTAGAAAAGCAGAGCCTAAACCACATATCTTTACCCTTTGATAGCTTTTGCCATATGACAATAACATCTGTAACTAATGGGAAGATCTCCAAATAAATCTTTTCCATTATATTACTAGAAATTACTAACAAAACTGTAATTATTCAGCATATCGTCAATTTTGAACCATTTCTTCTGATAAAATAGCAGGTGGGAAATATCTGTAATACAGTTTTCAAAGAAGTTTTGGGCTTTCACACTGCATAAGGTTCACAGAAAAGTAATTATTTGATACTCTTAAGTCTGTAGCACACAAATCAAAGACTTCTATTTTTCCTGAACCAGGTCCTAAAGAAATAAACATACTAAGTTATTAGGTTTTCATTTGACTCATATTGTAAAACATCTGCATTATAAATGTCACCTGTCCTCTGTCATTGTTCCAGGGAATTCAGTAAAACCAACGTTTCTTTTTCTCTGTAAACACTGCTGAATGCATTCATAAAGAGTTTATATTCTTTTTAATGTGACTTCTCCAACATGACTGCTAGGCAGTCATTTTTATTTCAAGACAGTGAATGAAAATGAACTGTAAGAAGAGGACACATGATCTTGAGCTGAATAGTTAAGAATGCTGCTGCTAAGGAAGTTAATAAACCAAACAAAAGTGATAGTCTTAGGCAGGGGAATCACGGAGATGGAGCCTCTATTAGTCTTTCCTGACTTGATATCAGAAATACTTCAGTAAGAAGTTTTGTAGTAGCACTGAGCTGAATACAGCTCCATGTATTCTTAGAATGAAAAGGGTGAAGATCCACACCGAAACAAGGTTTTGCAATAGTCTGCACTCCCTAACTTTACTCCAGCTAACAGTCCAATAGAAGGTGGTCAGACTTCTGAACGCCTTGGCTAGATAAGTTTACAGCTACTATTTACTTCTGACATATAAGGAACAGAAAAAATAGTTATTAAACCTTTTGTTTAAATACTTTCGTGTTTCCTTTCTATCAAACCAAAGCCTAGACCTCAATTCAACAGAGTACTGAAGCTCTTCTTACATCAATGTCAGGTAAGACTAGGATTAATTGCCCATGGAAGCAAGCCTCAGTGTTCTGGCCTAACAGTTCATGCTTCACGTTTGATGTCTGAAAAAAAGAACAAAACAAATCAAAAAAGCCTGAAAATAAACTGAGTATTTTCACACATCTCATTTCCAGGAAACATCCTTTTTTTTCCCCTTTCCCTCTATTCCCCGAACAGCCCAGAAAAATTGCTGCATCCTGTGGCATGTTTGGACATGCACAGGTTATCTATGTCTAATGTGGAGGACATGGTATAGGCAAATAATCTGAACTAATGAAAACAGGGCGCTAAAGATACTGGCTAAGAGGTGGAGATAAGCTTTCCCTTCACAAAGAGTCTCGCAGTCTCTAACCATTAACATTCTTTCTTTCCTCCCACGCCCTTGGCTTCCCCTGCTGCAACAGGGTTTCAGAGACCCAGAAGGCCGTGGATTTTTTTCTGCTGGAGTGGGCCCCAAATTCTGAAATATATTTATGCAGGAGTATCAATCATGTAATTCAATAGAGGTCAAATACCTCACAATTTTTTTTTGTTTGTTTTAGTAACTTTTTTTTTCCTCATTTCCATATAATTGAAAGAATATGCTTGCTAAATTTGCTAAATCACTCATTCCAGCATACAAAACCATGTTACAGTATTAAGACCATCTGTATTTGTGTATATTCCATACAGAAGAATGTCACAGAGTTAAGCTCTAATATATATGCCAGAATTTAGATCCTACGAATAATTCAGCACATCTAGGCAACATGTTTCTCTTGAGTTACCTGATCATAGAGTAACTTTCAAACAATACTATATTGTGTCCTACAATATAGTACATTGATGTGCATCTTTGTCTGAAAATGTATTGATGTAAAAAAATTATTCCTTTCCTCCTTTCCAAATTAGAATTACTTAATAGTTCATAATACACTAATTACCCTAACCTATCTTTTGGCTAAGGCCAACATCTTAAAAAATGGATTAAAATGACCCTGTTACATAGCCAGTGCCCTTTTTGCAAAGTTCTAAACTTCTACAGCTGCCACAAGAATATTTTTTTCTATCTTAGTGCAATAGGCAAAGACCTTTGAGATATGTTTCAGTTTTAGACATCCATCTTGCAATGACTTACCACGAGGCCCCATGCTAAATGCCATTACATCCAATGCCCCTAATTTCTTTTATATTTGAAATCCATTCATATATTACCTGAAGATTTCCTCAAAACAATTTGTTCAAAAAATAATCAGAACTACTTTAATCTAACAACTGTATCTTTGGGGAAGGAATTCTATGACAGTACTTATATTGTGATTACTACTCAATTTTGAGGAGGGGATATTTAAGGATTCTCTTTAAAAAAATTAAAGTAGTGCCTTTCCGTGGGGAGAAATTCATATGCTATGGAGTATTTTTAAAGAATCAGAGGCACGAGATTAAAACTTACCTTTTATGCTAGTGTCTCCCCAGTTAGCTTAGATGGATGCAGGTCTGGTTTGTGCAATTTCTTTAGTGAATTTTGATTCAAACCTGTTAGGGGATGTATGTGTACCCCACAGACAGGGCTTTATGGCAGGTTCCCAAATTATAGTGGGACAAGAGCCAGGACTTAAACAATACACTCTTACATTTAGAGAGGGAATAGAAAAAGCATCTGTGCACTTGCATAATCGGATAACATGACTCAAGCAAGTGCCACACTCATTGATGGTATCAGCTTTCTTACTTCCTCTTATCTAAGTAAATATGCATCTCACCACTAGAAAGAAAAATGCAGAGCATTAGGTTTCTCCCCTAGTCCTCTGGATGTGAAAGCAATTGTAATGTTACTGTTCAGACATACAGATTTAAAATAAGTGAAGGCTTCAGTGTACAGCTCACAGACTTAAAAAAGCTAGCAGGTTCACAAAAGTATCTGAAGCAAATTAATTCTACCATTTGTTAGGTGAAAATTGTGATACTCTGCTTCTGGTTGTTGCACACTTTTTTTTTTTGTTTGTTTCAATAAAACTTCAGATGTCTGGATCAAGACAAACACAGTATAAAAATACGGCCTTTGTCCCAAGACGTTATGGTCTAAATATGAATAAAGTGAGCTATTAGGAACAAAGAAGATGGAAAATACAGTGAAACAATGGGATAGAAATTAGTCAGCCTTGTAGACAATGCTCAGTGCTTGAGCTGCCAAGTTTTTATAGGTACTGGGACAGAATAGGAGGGATTTGAAGCAATGAAGAGATATTTTGTGCTGTAAATTTCTTTTAATGAAGATTTCATCAACAAGGAAAGGTTTTTTGGAAGCCTGTGCAAAAATGAAAACAATGACCACTTCCTAGTAACGCTTACATATGCATCATTTAAAGTGCCTGGTTTAATTTTCTGACTGGAAAAACTCTGTTCTACATAGTTCAGATTGAACTATTCTGTTTAATGATACATTTAAAGAGACAATAAGACACAAAGAGAATTGTTTCTGTGTAAGGTTAGTAAGGTTTTCCAGTAGTCATCAGCAGCTCTTTAAGTTCAGTCCAGGTTAAAAGTCATATAGCTCCTTTCAGTGTTCAAAGGAAGGCGGATCCCTATGCCAGGGCAGAAACGACTCACTCAGATGTACAATCTCCACCCACATTTTTCACTGCCTGGAGGCTTACCACAGACGTTCTTTTTTTGCTTGTTAAACAGTGTGCAACCAAGGCACTAGAGTTTGGCTGCAGGGAGATATTGTCAGTCAGTGAGAAGTTCAGTTTACTGTAATAAAGGACAAATCCTAACTCTATTCACGAGTGTAGCTTGCTGGAGCCAAAGTAAATTTTATCCTGGAGCGTGGTCCTTGATTTTATTGTGGAATCCCATTAGTAACTGGACTAATGGTGGACTACTACGTGATTCAGTTCTACACTTGCACATTTTTTTCTGACTTGTAAGAGATTTATATAGAAATTAAACAGGTGAAAGGATGCTCATTAATTATAAGGATGCTTATTATAAGTATTTAGTTCAGTCAAGCTAGAGAAAACACCAGGTGGGTGTTAGAGTATCTAATCTCACAGTTCATGAAATTACATTTTTACTTAGTAATTTTCTTTTTCTCATTTGTTAGCTTTATTTAATTAAGAGATTTTTTTAAACTGCTTGACTTCTTATCTTACTAACAGGGGACTTCCCTGTTTACTTAGTTTGGAGATTTTCTTTATAGAATGCAAGAAATTCTTCTTAACTTATCTGACTTGACTCCTTCAATATTTCTTCTTTTTATTAAATACAGTGGTAAAATGTAAAAAAATAGCAGTGGTGTATCATGTAGGTAGTCTACTTTCTCTCCTTTTCTACTCAAATATATCTGCCTTAAATGGGCTACTGCTTCTAGAATACCAATATAAGGCATTTTCTGACATATTCTTCTTAAGTCTCATGTGGGGTTTATTGGGGCTTTTTAATGCAGATGTTAAGTATTACCTCTGCTAATCCATACTGATTTATTTCATTACCAAGGGTTTAGCATGCTATATTCTTTCTTCAAATTTTTACAAGATGTATCTCTCCTGGAATCAAAAAGTTCTTCTGGTAATTGCTGCCAGAGTTACCAGGATCAACAGGAGAGCAGGAGTAACCTTATTAGTTTCTCATAAGAAAAATCAAGATACATATACAAAATTATTAAAATATATTTAAGAATTGTCATTAAAAATAAAATTAAGAAAATTAAGCCATCCTGGTTGCAAGGGATTATGTGGGATTGGATACATTTTCCACCCTTTATTTTTTCACAGAAATGAAATCACATTTTGGATACATGTTAGGTTGACACAATGTGCAATGTAATCTTACCTTTTTTTTTTCTTGGTGTTTATATTGGCCAGTGTTTTTTCCTGTCTATGTTACAATTCTTGACATCATATTGTAACTGGATAGAAGCGCCAAATGGTGTAGCATCTAGCATAATGTTGTATGTTATTGTGATACTGTAAGGATTCGGGTGGGAATTACAATTCCTATATCTCCTTTTGATTCTTTTGATGCAAATTTAAGGGGCAAATTCAAAAATAGTACAGATCTAACCAACAAACAAAAAGAAAAATAACAGTGTGAGTTCAAAGACTTCTTTTTTCACCTATCTAAATCAGTGAAACTTCTGGAAAACAGTACTTCATTAATTTGATTTAGGACTAAACACTTAATACTGTAGTATTGCTTGTTTACCTGCCTGTACCATTCAGTTTACTGCTAGCTGTATGTATTGCACATGTCTTGACAATAAAGAATGTATTCATTAGAAACATATTAAATCTTTTCCAAAGATCTAAGAAAGAACTTACATGCCTCCTTATAACTGTTTCATAGATGTGATACTATTTTAGGAAGTGCCAGCTCGTAAATTTCATTAATTTAGACTTAGGGAATAGAACTGAGTTATTTTATTAAAATATCAATGATCAAAAAAAAAAAAAAAAAAAAAGAAAAAGAAAAAGAAAAAAGCCTTGCCTTCAGTTATAGCCTCTCTCTTAACCTGTGAAGCCTGCACTTTTACAGTTCTTTTAAGGGTGAATTGTGAAAATCCCTGTATGAGTAGGGTTTTTTTCAGGCTCTTTATTTCCTCCCAGAACAGGCAGCTGGTGCTGTTCCTCTTCCTCTGTCTGAGAAGGCTGTCACAGCTTCATAATCTCACACCAGCTTCTCATTATTTCCTCCTCTGTGTCTCATGGCTGGTCTAATATCGAGAACTACAGCCAAGAGCCTCTTAATATTCAGTTGCGACATCCATTCTCTCAGCTTGTAGATTTCCTCTCACCTCCAAAATATTCTGCCAAACAATTGTTCCAAACTCCATGTACTTCCTTAATTTTGAGCATTATGTCACTAGATTCAAGTTTGATTTCTCATGGCATTTGTGAAGGGCAGTTTAAAGGGAAAACAATCTCTGTGGACTGTATCTATCCTCTCTGCCCAGTTTCAGACACTCTGAGATAGTAGGGATGAAATTTTTCAGCATTCAACATTTTCCAGCAAATAAGGGGAAAATGAATGTGTTTTCAGAATTTTATACGTACCTTTGTGCATTCAGCTTCAGCACAGACATCGGTTTCTCATGCTGCTGTGCTATTTTTTTGTACCAATTAAACCAAAAAGCAAAAATATAATACTTGTTGGAGGTCAAAAAAATATGGGGACAAACTGAAACTCCTTGCAATGAAGGAAAAAATAGTTATTTATGCCACAATAACTTTTTTCCCAGTAATAACATAGGTGCAGTATTTTCCTTTACTTCATGTTAATTTTCTATTAAAAAATTTGATTTGGAAACAAGTTAAATAAACATGTTGATCAGCCAGAAGGGTTTCAGTGCTCCTGCTGACACTGGCACAGAGAAGAAAAATGATGGAAAAACTAAATAAGGCTTAATTTTTACCAAAGCATCAGAGTAATAAAAGTTTTCTCCAATGCAGTGTTTAGCATATACACAAGAGGGAAGATGTCATGATTATCAGTACATGCTGTGGAGAAGAGTAATTTCAGGTATCAGACAATGATTTTACATAGAAAGAGGCCAGTTAAGGGTTAACGGTATTAAAAATTATGTTCCCTAATCCTGTCTTTTTCTCATTAGGCCTCAAAGTTCTTTTTGTTCAACATGCTAAAGCAGGAAGTAGGAATAAGGTTTGCTCAGTGTCCTGTACTAGAAAACAAGTTAATACAATCCCAGTTCAGCGTTTTACCCACCAGAGCATACTCACAAGAGAAAGCTAAAATCATGACAGTTGCATTTTTGACAAAGTAGATGTCTCCAGGCATGAACAGATTGACACAAATAATCTTGTTCTACTCTACAGAAATGTGAATCATATCAGCAATGTCTAATGCTGAGCTTGCCTGAAAAGGACTGTAGACTGCATACACTCATTTCAACTTGGCCTTATATCTTTCTACCTTCTGATCTGGTTTCATGGTTTTGCATTGGAAAATAATTAGGTCTTGACCTTGACCTAACTGTTAGTGAAAATCTTCCCTCATTCAAGTAGTTTATATTAAGCTGTCAGGTTTTCAAGGAAATAGTATCACTGTTAGACTGCAAGCTGCTTGGAAAAGTGATTACTTCTATTTCAGTGTGCCAGAAGTTCCTAAGATATTGTATCTTTAAAAATTGTATCTCTGACTTAGAAGAAACACACACATAACTCAAAAAAGCTTTTTTTTTTTGAATTCTAAGTCAGTAAATTCTACATGATGTCCTGTGTTTAGCAGTGGCAGTCATTTTTCTCTTTCTTGGTAGCTGGTGCAGTGCTGTGTTTTGACTTTTGGCCTGGGAGCAGTGCTGGTAACAATGATGTTTTGGTTTGGCCAAGGACTTTGTGGGCCTCATGCTCTGCCAGGGAGGAGGGAAGCTGGGAGGAAGCACAGACAGGACACCTGACCCAAAATGGCCAAAGACGTATTCCATACCACAGCACGTCATGCCCAGGAGGTAACTGAGTTACCCAGAAGGGCTAGAGACTGCAGGGTTGGAGGAGGTATCAGTCGATGCTTGGTCGGGCTGGCCCCCCCCCCCGAGATATCAGTCAGCTGGTGATGAGGTGTTGTATTCTCTCCCCTTGTTATTTCCCTTATCATTATTATTATTGGTGGTAGCACCAGTGATTTGTGTTATACCTTAGTTACTAAACTGTTCTTATCTCAACCTGTGGGAGTTGCATTCTTTCTGATTCTCCCCTCCGTCCCTTCAGGAGTAGGGGGAGGACAAGAAGGGGGGGGGGGGAGTGAGTGAAAAAGCTGTCTGGCTGGATTCAAACCACGACACATGAAAATGCCATCTCTGTCAGAAACATATTCACATATTAAAGTATTTCCATTATCTCTTTTATGACCAGAGTTCCTGCCCCAGCACTTTGCTCCAGGCCCTAACAGCTGCTTACTAGAGCAGCTCTGTCACTGGTTCTCAGGTTGCCTGCCCTAACAGCCTTGCATAAATATATTAGTGCACTTCTGTGCATTCTCCAAACCTACCAAAGACTAATAAACAGAAATCAGTATTGACTTTTACAGTTATATAAACTTTCCCTCATGCTCTTCCCATTAACATCATCAGATTATAAGGATGGACTAACTTTTGCTGGAAATCATAGAAGCACAGAATGGTTGAGACTAGAAGGGACCACCAAAAGCCACCTTGTCCAACCTCTATGCTCACACAAGGTCACCTTGAGCACATTACTCAGGATTTTATCCAGACAGCTATTCAATATCTCCAGGGGAAAAAACTCCACAACCTCAGTGCTCAGCCACCCTCACAATAAAGAAGTTCTTCACATTCAGGGGGAACTTCCCATGTTTTAGTTTATACCCATTGTCTCTTGTCCTATCGCCTGGTAGCAGTGAGAAGGATCTGGCCCCATTCTCTTGACATCCTGCCTTCAGATGCTTACACACAGTGATCTGATCCCCCTGAGACTTCTCTTTAGGCTGAACAGGCCCAGCTCCTTCAGCCTTTTCTTATATGAAAAAAATTCCAAATAAAGTTGACAAGACCTGTTCTCAAAAGTTGTTATGCAGTAGATACACATGAACTGAAAAGCCTATTATAAATCTGTTCTTCATTAACTGTTTGGCTGTTTCAAGGAACTCATTCTTCCACAAGCAATGTGTCTATTTTTTAGTATGCTTCCCTAGGGAATTCACTGACAGTAATTATATGTGCTTGAGTAGCTTGTCAGCCAATACATATTTAAAATTTTCAATTTTTTTTTTTTTATTTAAATTTTAAGTTGGACCTAAATTTGTCAGAATGGTAGAGGCATCAATGTCTTTCAGGGTTTGAGTCAGTTGGCCACGCACAGACGCCTAGTATTCCATACTAGGGTATTTGAGAAATCTACGAATCTTTGTCATTTGCCATTTCAGATGCCAAAAAACCTAAAAAAGCCTTGCAGTCTTTTTTGCTGAGGCAGCTGGTGACCATTTGATATATAAAATAGCACTTGATAAATGTGTATGTGCAGCTTATCCTGCCTTTCTACTAGTCACCAGGGAAGCTTAGACACAGTGTACATGTAGACATTTTTCTACAAGTATCGAAGGTTTCTTAATCTTGAAGTGAATCCCACACAAAGTTTCACAAAAATACTTTGATGGGTGTAGGGCAGGATGAAGTTTGAAGTCTACCTAAAGAGAACATCCAAAATGTATTCACAAATGTGTCTGTCACTTCAGCAGCAGAACCCAACTTGTTATTTCCGTCTCAATATATTCTTCACTTCTAGTCTTAAATTTCAGTGGGGAAAGATGGACTTAGTGACCTCCCAAAGTCTTTTTTAGGTTATTTTTTCTGTAATGCTTCACTTTGGTTGCTGTGATCATCAAGGACTCCATTTTATCAAACTCTTTCTGAACTGAGCATATTTCAATAAATTATTTTGAGTGTTTCTTCCTTTGCTATCCTATTCTTCTTTGCCTTTTTCTCTTCAGAACTACTTTCAGACCACTGAAGCAATTACAAACTATTATTTAACTTCCCTTCAAAAAGATGCCTTAAGTTCCTGTCACAGCTTGAAACATCTGTATCATGGCTATGAGTCTGACTTATGACTTAAAAGTGGGTGACACACTAAAAATATGCATAATGAGAATTCAGTGTGTGTTATTTGCTTTAGTACTTCAAGACAGTTTGAATGTTTTTAACATGCCCTCAGATAATGTACTAACAAATGTAAAGCTTGTAAAATCCATTTACATTTCTTGTTTTATGTCCAAAACTTCATCTAGGTTGAGCCTTGGCTCACAAAGTGTTCTACAAAGCTGAAGATTGACTGGGGAATCAGGTTATACTGTTTGAAGTTTAATATTGTCATTCAAGTGAGAAAAATCACATTTAGGTGTTAGTTGAGGTAATCTAGAAAAGCAACAGGACAGTATTTCACCAGCTTCCTGTTTCAATTTCCTGAAGATAAATGGTTCATTCTTGCAAAGGAAAGCTGTCAGTCAGAACAAAAAGGGATTTTCAAGATCTCCATATCTGCCAGGTGTTTTATTAGGCAGTGAATCACAAGTATAATTTAATTCTTACCCACATAGCATAACTGAGAAGCAGCTTGGGTATTTTTTGTTTTGGTTATTTTGAAATTTCAGCTTCAAATAACAGCCTACAAATTTCTGAATCTCCTTAACTGTTTCTTTAGCTTTTTCTATGCTCCTGAATTTGTAATTCTTTCACTGACAAACCGTAGTTAATGACAATGATTTTTTTTTTAAATGTTTATGTGCTGCTCTTTAAATGCTCATTTTTTACTCAAAGTTGTGGCTGTTTTTAAAAAGTTTTATCTATGCTCCTTCTTAAATCAGATTTTGCAAAAAACTCCCATTTAACTGTTTCAATTAATTTGTTCCTACTATACCCTATACCAAAGGTTGTGGCCTCACATTTTATTTTGCTTATTAAAGTTTCAGAACAGCTCACTGAATATTGAGGTTTAGAAGAGTATGCACAAATTTTGCTTTGACAAACATTTGGTAAAACTTCACAGGATCCTTGTCGAAGGTCAAGGAAGGGTCAGGTGGGGCAGAAAAGACCTTTCTCTCATGTCCATAGGTCCATCTTTCCTGATTTACTGTTCGTGGTGTCTTTCAAGCTGTGATGCTTTCCAAATACATACTTCTACTTTTGCATTTCTTACCCTTTCATATTTCTTTATGAAAAAATGTGTTTGTAATTGGTAAAACCAGTTTTAATGAATTAAAGGAAAATTTTCAGTATAGGAAAATTACCCTTGTCCACAAAAACTACCAGAACCGCATGCATTTAAAACAATGCACTGTATACCTGAAAGTTCAACCAAGGTACTAAAATGAACATTTCAGGAAAGAAATGTTTGTTTTCCTTTAAGTTTTTCTACGGAATGTGGATTTGTAAAAGGTTTTTTTTGCTCATGTGCTAAGGGTGTGGGCAGATGAGTAGGTCACTGACTAGGCTCTGGCCTAAGGCTAAAACCAGCTGAGCAGGATCTAAGAAACTACTGGATATGACATAGGAAAACTGCTGGGTGTAACAAACAGTGCAAGGAGCTTAAAAAGAATAGCTGGATTGTAGAGGTTGTTGAGGGATGGACAGACAGACTTTACAGTTAGCTAAAGGGAAATATCAGGGGCTTTTCAAGGAGCAGGTACAGGTTAAATATCAGAAATACAACATAATTGTCACTCACATAAGACCAATGGAGAAAAAGTAATTGGGGTAGATGTTTATTTTTAATGTTAAAAAGGAAGACTCTGGGAGAGGTTAAAAAGAGAACATAAGGGGTCACCAACCAAATCATAGGGCTGTTTGGGGGCCAATGTTTGACAGCCCTTCAGATGAGCAGAGCAATAAACCTGCTATTTTCACTCTGCTTCTGTCTAACCTATTTATGCAGTCAGAAGGGGACTGATGTCATTCCCACATTGCAAAAAGAGCCACAGCATCTTTCCTCCTAATGTTACTGATGAACAACTGGAGGGTGCTACCTGACATCTTCACAGTTCCCCAGCCTCCTTTATCACCATGAACTTCCTCTTAACACTTGCACTTCCTGCAAATTTCATAAATAATTTCTGAATTGTTATGATTTTCATTAAATTCTTTGTAAGAGATTACTTTTCTTCTTCTCTTTCTCCCTTGCTTCACTTTGAAGCAAAATGAGGGAGTGGTGAGCCAGTGGCTGTGGATGATTAACATAGATTTTACTCATTTAGGTTAAGCTCGATTACTGTTTCACCTGTGATCTTCCAAGGTCTATGTTGAATCCTCAACTTCCATTTTGAAATCAAACTGGAAGTCTCCCAACTGGGGAGAGTGATCTGACAATTTTTCACTGTGCAAAAAACGAAACTATTTTTAACAGGAAATTTCATTGTGCAGAAAAAAGCCACAAATGAGAATAAGGAGATATACCTAAATCCTTTATTTGCTTAGGAAAAAACTCTTTTTACCTGTTTGCTTTGCTTGAGGACATTATTGGATACTAACTACACATAACTGTGGATAACGGTGCTTACAAAGTGAAGCAATTCAATAGTGTTCAGAGTTAAGCCATTTAACTGTTTGAGGAGACATTTTCTTACAAGCCTATTTAAAGCTTAATATTTTTAATGTGGGAAATGTCTCAAAGAACTACAGTTACTGAAACTAAATTTAAACCTGCTAGAAAACAGCATGAGATTTTTTTCTCCATTCTGTATTTCTTCTTGAAGCCTAATGATTTAGAGGAAGGCCATGAGGGCTAATGAACACATGGTGGGACTTTATATAGTATATCAAAGCTGGTGCGACCCACATGCATCTAGCTGTAGCACTGTGATAGAGATCACAGAATCATGGAATCATAGAATAGTTACTGCTGGAAAGGACCTTAAGATCATCTAGTACCAACCTCCCTGCCATGGGCAGGGACACCGCACACTAAACCTTGCCAACCAAGGCCTCGTCCACCCTGGCCTTGAACACTGCCAGGGATGAAGCATTCAAAACCTCCCTGGGCAACCCATTCCAGTCTCACCACCCTAACAGGAAAGAATTTCTTCCTTATATCCAATCTAAAATTCCCGTTTAAGTTTTAACCCATTACGTCTTGTTCTGTCCCTACAGTCGCTAACGAAGAGTCCACACCCAGCATCCTTGTAAGCCCCCTTCAGATACTGGAAGGCTGCTATGAGGTCTCCACGCAGCCTTCTCTTCTCCAGGCTGGACAGCCCCAACTTTCTCAGCCGATCTTCATATGGGAGGTGCTCCAGTCCCCTGATCATTCTCATGGCCCTCCTCTGGACTTGTTCCAACAGTTCCGTGTCCTTTTTATGTTGAAGACACCAGAACTGCACACAATACTCCAAGTGAGGTCTCGAAAGATCAGAGTAGAGGGGCAGGATCACCTCCTTTGACCTGCTGGTCACACTCCTTTTGACGCAGCCCAGGATACGGTTGGCTTTCTGGGCTGCAAGCGCACACTGCCAGCTAATGTTTATTTTCTCATCGACCAGCACCACCAAGTCCTTCTCCGCAGGGCTGCTCTGAATCTCTTCTCTTCCCAACCTGTAGCTGTGCCTGGGATTGCTCCAACCCAGGTGTAGGACCTTGCACTTGGCATGGTTAAATTTCATGATGTTGGCATCAGCCCAGCTCACAAGCATGTCTAAGTCCCTCTGGATGGCATTCCTTCCCTCCAGTGTATCAACCGAACCACACAGCTTGGTGTCATTGGCAAACTTGCTGAGGGCGCACTCAATCCCACTCTCCATGTCAGCAACGAAGATGTTGACCAAGACCGGTCCCAACACCGATCCCTGAGGGACACCACTCGTTACTGGTCTCCAGCCAGACACTGAGCCATTGACCACAACTCTTTGTGTGTGGAATTCCAGCCAGTTCTTTATCCACTGAGTGGTCCATTCATCAAATTGATTTCTCTCCAATTTAGAGACAAGAATGTCATGTGGGACAGTGTCGAACGCTTTACACAAATCCAGGTAGATGACATCAACTGCTTTACCTCTGTCCATCATAAAAGGCCACCAAATTGGTCAGGCAGGATTTCCTCTTACTGAAGCCATGCTGGCTGTCACCAAGCACCTTGCTGTTTTTCATGTGCCTTAGCATGCCTTCCAGGAGAATCTGCTCCAAGATTTTGCCAGGCACAGGGGTGAGACTGACTGGCCTAGAATTTCCCGGGTCATCCATTTTCCCCTTCTTGAAAATGGGGGTTATATTTCCCTTTTTCCAGTTGTTGGGAACTTCACCTGACTGCCACAATTTTTCAAATATGATGGCCAGCGGCGTAGCAACTTCATTTGCCAGCTCCTTCAGGACCCGCAGATGGATTTCATCAGGACCCATGCATTTGTGCACGTTCAGATTTTTAAGATGGTCTCGAACCAGTTCCTCTCCTACAGTGGGCCCAAGGTCTTCATTCTCACAGTCCCTGCATCTGCCTTCCAAGACTTGGTGGTGCGATCAGAGCCTTTGATAGAGAAGACTGAGGCAAAGAAGTCATTCAGAACCTTAGCCTTCTCCAAATCCTGTGTAGCTAGTTCACCTGAGAGCTTCCTGTGGGGGCCTGCGTTCTTCCTAATCTGTTTTTTATTTGCTACATACCTATAGAATCCCTTCCTGTTATCCTTAATATCCCTAGTCAAGTTTAATTCTAACTGGGCCTTAGCTTTCCTAACCTGGTCTCTAGCTTCCCAGACAACATCCCTGTACTCTTCCCAGGACACCTGTCCTTGCTTCCAGTTTCTGTAAAACTCTTTTTTCATTTGAATTTTCCTCAGGAGCTCCTTATCCATCCAAGGAGGTCTCCTGGCCCTCCTGCTGCACTTCCTTCTGGTCGGGATGCAACACTCCTGAGCTTGTAGCAGGTGATCCTTGAAGACCAACCAAGAGTCTTGAGCCCCCCTGCCCTCTAGGGCTATATCCCATGGAACCTTACTAAGCAGATTCCTGAAGAAGCCAAAGTCTGCTCTTTTAAAGTCTAGGACAATGAGCTTGCTGCACGCTCTTCTCACTCTCCTGAGGATCTCAAATTCAACCATCTCGTGGTCGCTGCATCCAAGGTTGCCCTGCAGTGCCACATTTCCAATCAGCCCTTCCCTGTTGGTGAGCACGAGGTCAAGCATGGCACCTCTCCTTGTGGGTTCCTCTATTACTTGCAGAAGGAAGTTGTCTCCCACACAATCGAGGAATCTCCTGGATTGCTTGTGCCGGGCCGTACCGTCATTCCAACAGATGTTAGGGTGGTTGAAGTCACCCATGAGGACAAGGGCCTGTGAGCGTGAGGCTTTTCCTATCTGCCTATAGAGTGCTTCATCCGCAGATTCCCCTTGATCAGGCGGTCTGTAACTTCACCTGACTGCCATGATTTTTCAAATATAATGGACAGTGGCTTAGCAACTTCATTTGCCAGCTCCTTCGGGAGTTCAGAAAAAAGGTATTAGATGCTATCTGGTTCAATTCCTATAAGCTTAAAACTCTGAAGTAGTCAGTGAAAGACACACTTCTGCTGTCTTTCAGAACCAACCCTGAAAATTTCAGGCTATCTGTGGGAAATTCACATCCCACTAGTCAGTAGAAATATGGTATATCACTTGGTTCTTCACACAGTATCACAGTATCACACTATGTTAGAGATTGGAAGGGACCTCAAAATATCATCTAGTCCAATCCCCCTGCTGGAGCAGGAACACCTAGATAAGGTTACACAGGAACGTGTCCAGGCGGGTTTTAAATGTCTCCAAAGAAGGAGATTCCACAACCCCCCTGGGCAGCCTGTTACAGTGTTCCGTCACCCTCACTGAGAAGAAGTTTCTTCTCAAGTTTAAGTGGAACCTCTTGTGTTCCAGTTTGTACCCATTTCCCCTTGTCCTGTCATTGTTTGCCACTGAGAAGAGCCTGGCTCCATCCTCGTGACACTCCCCCTTTATATATTTATATACACTAATAAGGTCACCCCTCAATCTCCTCTTCTCCAGACTATAGAGACCCAGCTCCCTCAGTCTTTCCTCATAAGGGAGATGCTCCACTCCCTTAATCATCTTAGTTGCCCTGCGCTGGACTCTCTCCAGCAGGTCCCTGTCCTTCTTAAACTGAGGGGCCCAGAACTGGACACAGTATTCCAGATGAGGTCTCACCAGGGCTGAGTAGAGGGGAAGGAGAACCTCTCTCGACCTACTAACCACCCCCCTTCTAATACAACCCAGGATGCCATTGGCCTTCTTGGCCACAAGGGCACAGTGTCGGCTCATGGTCATCCTGTCGTCCACCAGGACCCCCAGGTCCCTCTCCCCTACACTGCTCTCTAACAGGTCGTTCCCCAGTCTATACTGGAACCTGGGGTTGTTCCTGCCCAGATGCAGGACTCTACACTTTCCCTTGTTATATTTCATCAAGTTATTCCCCGCCCAACTCTCCAGCCTGTCCAGGTCTCGCTGGATGGCAGCACAGCTTCTGGCGTGTCGGCCACCCCTCCCAGCTTAGTGTCATCAGCAAACTTGCTGATAGTACACTCAATTCCCTCGTCTAAATCATTGATGAATATATTAAATAATACTGGTCCCAGTACCGACCCTTGAGGCACTCCACTAGATACAGGCCTCCAACTAGACTCCACCCCATAGACTACAACTCTCTGGCTTCTCTCCTTCAGCCAGTTCACAGTCCACCTCACTACCCGATCATCCAGACCACACTTCCTCAATTTAGCCGCAAGGATGCTGTGGGAGACCGTGTCAAAAGCTTTGCTAAAGTCAAGGCAGACCACATCCACCGCTCTGCCATCATCCATCCACCGTGTTATTTCCTCATAAAAGGCTACGAGATTGGTCAAGCATGACTTCCCCTTGGTGAAGCCATGTTGACTGCTCCTCATAACCCTCTTATCCTTGATATGCCTTAAGATGGCACCAAGGATAAGGTGTTCCATCACTTTCCCAGGAATGGAGGTGAGGCTAACCAGTCTATAGTTACCCGGGTCCTCCTCCTTGCCCTTTTTGAAGACAGGAGTGACATTTGCTTTCCTCCAGTCCTCAGGCACCTCTCCCATTTCCCAAGACTTGGTAAAGATGATGGAGATCGGTCACCATTAGATTGTGACAGCTTTTCCCACATCAGGTAGCAGTAGGCATAATCAAAGGCTGAAATATTTTTGTGAATAATAAAACTGAAATAACTGTGTATTTGCCAACTTCCAGAGGTCAGTGGAGTAGATATTGTATGGTATCAGTTATAAAGTTCTTCTCTCCAGGTTTGTGTTTCTCTGGGCTAACTTTGGCCCATCTAAAGGGAAGTATATGTCTCTACCCAACTCCTCCCCAAAGCACCTAACTGAAGTTGAGATGACTTTGTCTGAATGAGGGTCTAAGAAATCTGATGAGGAAAGAGCTGAGAAAAAGATCTCAGTTTCTTTCAGGTTCACCTCCATATTTCTAAGAAGCATTGTTCCTTCTTAAAAAATGTAGGCTTTCTTTCAAGGGATGCATAAATTCCTCTCTATACCAAATATATATTGCCATATAACCACCCAGACAACATTTATTCTGAATATCCAAAGCTATGACTCAGGGATGGCTTCTTTAAGAAGGCTGCAGGACTGAATCCTTGAACCTTGCCATTTTAAAGTTATTTTGTGTCCTTAGTAATTGCTATATTTCTGATTTGATGACATTTGAGTGTCTCTCCAACCTGCACTGCTCCGAAAGATATTAAAAAAATCATTACCTGGATTAATTAAAATTCACGTGCACAAGAAATAAATATATTCTGCAAGTGTTGGTAGCATACCGTGGAACTGGTTTCCTATCTAGTTCTGAGTGGAGGAATACAATGTGGCTGAGACATAGAAGTTCTGTCAAGGTACAGCAGCTTTCATAAGGAACCACTGCATGTGCATGCTGCGCAACTGCACATTCATATAGTCAATGATGGAACTGTCACCATTAAAACATTGTGATTGGACTCTCAGCTGGCTTGTAGCTAGCCAACTGTGGGCAAAGGAGCTGTTAGCAGTATTTATGAGTGGTAGTTCATGGTCTTCCCTTGTATGCTGCATTACATAAAGCTTCAAAAATTCTGTAAGTGTTCGTGCCCTAAGACTGGATTCAGAAATACAGCAGATTCCTGCCTTCACTGCAGGAGCTCTGAGTGATGCTGGGCAGATTGCATTAGTTAGAGTGAGAATAGCATTTATTACATCTCTGGAAAATTGGCATAGTAAGAAGAATGATTAGTTCTTTTCAAATATATGAAGGATAGATGACTACAGATGAAGAGCACACTGATAAAGCAGTAGATCACAAGTTTTCTAAAGGTCAGCCCTATTGTGAAGTCATAATCGTAAGTTTATTTGCTCCTCCATGGTCTCAGCCCAATTTGGGAACTACCTGCCATCCTTACTGAAGTTTCAATTGCACATTTTAGGCTTTGACAATTTACAGTGTAGCAATACTTCTACCTTGCACAGCTCACTAGTGAACCCTGAGTTTAGTGTGCTCTTGGACTGGAATTTATGTATAAAAAATAATTAATTCTATATTAACGTAGTAAAACTGCTACAATTGAAAATGGTGTTTTGTATGAGCCTTGGAGAATTTAATTATGATTCTCACAGCAACCTTAATTCTTCTGTCTTTTATGTGTGTCCCTGTATGTAATGCCAAATTTGTTTCTCAGTTAAAGTGCCTATACAATGTTAAAACTGCTATGAAAATTAATAGTATTGAATTATCTTTCTTTTTTTTTTTTTTGTCTTAAAAGCCTGAGCTATAGCATTATTTGCCTTCAGCAGAGTGTATTGAATTTCATATTTTTTAACAAGAAAGATAAGGAAAAATAGTGTTTGATGGTTATATAAACTTCTGCCCAGAGGACGTAAGCTGGTAGGTTATTAGCATTTTAAAATACAATCATTCTGGCATGAAGAGTAGTCCTTTATAAATTTTACTGAGGTATAACGTAGGGTGTTCTGCTAAGTATGAGCACTTTGTAGAATGCTTGTGCCATATATTAAAATTTCCATGCTGTCATGTAAATAAACATTTATTTCTAGCATAGGTACTGTACTCTAGGAAAGTACTTTACACTAGGAGCCTTCACATTCCTAACTCCAGTGTTAGTGAGGAAATGCTAACTTGAGCTGCAAATAGCAAGGACAGCTGAAGGGAGCTCCTGCAACTAGCTGCTTTGTACGGAACTAGATTTATGAGTGAAGATAAAGGACCTTTTCCTCTCCATTAGCATCACTTAATTCAGCTATACAACATCATCCCCGGTCTAGCAGATCACGTCTACACTTTGTATGTACTCAGATCCCTCTTGAGGGTAAGAGGAAGAGCATCTGCTTGCTCAGGAGAAACTTCCGGAACCAAAGGCCGAAATATTATCCTCTTACCCCCTCTGGTACTCATTCTTTTCTCGCCACAGAGACATATGCATGATTTCCTGTCATTTATCTTTACTAATTCTTGTTTTCACTCTTCTACACCCTCCTACATTCCTTTTATATTCACAGGCACATATACATATACATACACTTATGTGTATTTATTTAAACATAAAAAAGACCTGAAGTGGATTGGCCCCTCTCCATATAGCTGACAGGACAAAAGGCCCCACTTCCTAACAGTTACATTTTCTTTCATTGGTAATTGGGCTCAAGAGAAAAGAGAAAGCCTAGATTTGAATATATAACAATGTAAATTATATAAATGTGAATACCTAATGTGATGGTTGAATGGAAGAGTGTATACCAAAATTAAATTACAATTTATCATAGAGAAAACCCTATAGAGCAAAATACTTCCAAAAAAGCAGTATGAAACAAAAAAATAAGGGCAAAGAAAGAAAATAACTCAGTTTTTAACCAGTTATTTACAACTCTTCAAGGGAAAATCTGGATCTTTTCCTCTGGAATAAATAATGTAATATGGCAAGGGCACCTGAAAGCTGAAATAAAACTGTAGCCAAGCAGAAAACATATCCTTTACCCTGAAAGATACCCACCCACAGACAGTAGTAGTAACAACCAAGAAAATAAAGCTGGGGCTTATAAACCACATAATTCCAGTCACAATTAATTACAAAAAATGAAACAGAAGAATTTCTTGCAGCATGGTGAGGAGAATTTTCATTCCTTCTTAACATATTTGCCATAAGAGGTTCCCACACACTAAACGCAGTATTACTGTGGTTATTTTCACCCAACAGGAGTTAATTTTTCTGTAGTCTTGGAAAGTAGCTCTCCTCAGGCCTTTTGGTTCAGCAATAAAAAGTATAAACCACTGCACTAGTTATCCCTTGTCTTCCATGGTATTCCGTCATTTTGCATATAATTTCATATTTTCACCTGGAAATAAGAAGGTTATGGTAAAGAGAGAATAGAGGCATACTTGGAGAAGTTCAGAGCAATAAGAACATAAGTGGCAAGGACCATAGGCTTGAGTTCATGAGTAGTGTAAACCATAATAACCTTCCCTGCTTTGACTTCCCAATAACAATAGCCCTTGCCACATCTTTCTCTTGTCCAGATTAAACAATGCAGCTTATCATTAGATAGCAGGGCATGCTAGTTAAGAACCCAAATCTTGCTCCCATGAAACACTGCAACAACTCTGGAGCATACACCTGAAAATGCCATGCTTATACATACATATTGTCATTTTCAGCCATTTACTCATAGTATTAGTGTAGTTTAATCACAAAATAACACATGGTGGAAAGTCTTATGAAAATCCTGTGATACTAAGAACTGTACTTTTAAGCGATACAACCTCTTACACAAAAGAAGTCTGGAAGTAAGGCAATGAAAGAACAACTTCTTTTTGTTAAGCAAAACCAAAGGAATGATGTCACAGAATAAAGAATGCATATTTCAGAAACTCTGATTGATGAACCAGCAAAAATGCAAACAGGTCAGAGAAGAGTTAGAGCTCAAAATCTCTGAAAACATGAAAGACAACAAGAATATTAAAATGGAACTTTCTTTGAATCTTCAAGAATGGGTCCTAAGGAAAAGAAAAATTATGGGAAGGACATAGCATGCTGTAATATACTTAACTGAATTAAAACCTTTTCCTTAGCTTGGAAACTCCATAACAAAATATGGATAGATAATGTTGATATCCCTCATAAAATTTAAATATGGCACTTGTATTTGATGGCATATGTACCAAAGAGAAGCAAAACTATAGGAATGTTTGTGATTCATTTCAGCAAACAAGTCTTGAGCTGTATCTCTGTAAGAGAAATAGAGATCAGGCACCTGCAGTATGATATAAAACTGGTTATGCACATCTCCTCAAAGATTCATGCTTCTAGAAACTCCACTTCTTGGAAAGAAGTGGGATATATTAAAAGCTTTTAGTTTTCATTCCAGGCAGAAACTCTTGGGGGATCCAGAATTAATCTCACTGAAGACCACTGGATGCAATGGAAGCCTCTCTAGTGAAAGAAGTTTACAGATGGTGAACATAGGAAATGTGATTAAAATATTACCAATAACTCAAGAAGAGAGATGTAAGAAAAAAAAAAAAACAACAAAAAACAAAACCATAAACCCAACAGTATTTAGCAGTGCACTTAAGGCGTATCATGCAGACAAATTAGGACAATGCTTGTAACATTAGGAGAAAGAAAAAATACAGTGGATTGCCTGACATAACATGAATTTTCAAATGCGAAGCCTTGAAGTCCATCAGGATTTGTGCACAACATAGATAAATTAGACCTCCCAGAAACATTGCCTCTTGACAGGGCTGCGCAGCTTGGTAAAATACCCCACTGAGATACAGCAATTAAAGGCTTGATTCAGTTGCTCACACTGCTTACATAGTGCTTTCTAGCACTATGTAAGATGCTGCAGGATGCCATGGTTTCCAGTTAGTGCTTCAGAATACTATAGATACCCTGCAAATGGCATACCATATCTGCCAGACTTACGAAGATATCTTGGAAAACTTTGAGCTTCTAAGAAATCAGTAGGTACCTATTGTGTATATGACTGAGGAGTCAGTTCACACTTAAGACATGTATAATTATTATCTATATAGCTTTAGTGTAATATCTAAATAAGGAGAAGTGTTAGCTTAGGAACATTTTAAAAGCTCGGATTTATTTTTTTTTTTTTAGAAACTCTTGCAGTTTATCTGAAAGAAATATTTATCAACCATGGTTTGAAATCCTTTTATCTCTCATGTCAGAGGCTATTAAAAAGTATACTGGAGTTTTAGAATTGATACTGCAGCACAGTACCCAGGCTGGTGCTAGGGAGGCACACTGTACAGTGATATTCTGATTCAGTGGCTGAAGTAAAATTTAGTTACTCATGTGACTAAGTAGTGACATATGCAAAACTAAGTAACTGATAAACAAACAAAATGTGCTATATTTACCTGATCACCCATGTCATCACAGCTTTCCCTATTAGTCACACAACTTCCAAGAGTCTTGGGGCATATATCAATTGTAACTGATGAAATTAAGCTGGTAAATCTGACATTTTCTAAGAGATATGTAAATCTAGTAAATGTTCTATGTCAGTCTGCATCTTGCCCTTTCTAGCATAGAGTGCTGAGTTTGCAATACTTTGTGAATCAGGAAATAAAAACACCTGGTAACAATTTACCACCATTTTCTTTGGCTGGGCTAAACTGCTAGTCTTGTGATCTTTTATTGCTCTTGAATTCCCTCATTAACTCTTTCAAACGTACTTTTTATTGCTTTTTTTAAATCCTTGACAATATAAGATGTCTGATACTATCAGTGATTTATAAGAGCAGTCTATATTACAAAGGACCAGACACCTCAGCTTTCCCATGACACTATTTCAGCTTGTAATAATATTCCCAGTAAATTAGGCCCAAGCTGTGTGTTGCTCAGCATTGACACTTAGAGCTACCAAGAGGTCATATACAATGTGTCTGTATACTTATTTTTTTCTCATGCATGCATTGCTTGGCTTGCAAATTCTTTATGGAAGAGAAAAATCTCCCCAGCTATTGCTTTCCTGCTTAGTTGACCAGAAAGTGTAGTCATTGCAGTACCACTTACTAGCACACTATTTCAAACTTATCCTTCCAAGGCTAACACTTCCAGTATTCTCATAAAAATGAATGGATATTCACTTCATTTGATTCCTACAATGAGACATTATAGCTCTGATACAGTTACACTATGAGAGCTTTGAACTATGTGGGCAGTTCATGTGCACAGAGCTTGGGCCATCTCGGAAGCTCTAAGATTGCTAAAATTTTACATTAGGTCACAATAAGGCTCCTTGCTCTTCTTTGTTATAAAGGATATGAGACAGTTCAATGAAATGCTTTTCTCATTTAAATCACAGTGCTTTATAGGAAAAGTCTCTAAACTTACATTCTTAATGTGATAATGCCATGCCCAAGATGCAACAGTGGTTCAGGTTATGGTTACCCTTAAGGATTTGACGTTACACCATCCATTCCCTGGGTTTCAGATGGGATTTTATTTTTTTTTATTATTTTTTTTTTTTCTGTGCAAAGGAAGCTACAGGAGGCTCTTTAAATCCTTTTGGCTAGATTTGAAATTGACAGCAGTGACCTAAGCCAATAATGTTCAGCTGCAATGATCCAAAGAGTCTCAGTTTATCCTACAGACTACCCGTTTGCTTCCATGAGCAAAAAAGCAAGAAGGAATTCTTCTAGGAAGACTAGAATGGCCAAAATATTTGCTTCATTTTCTTCTCAGCGTGGGGTAGGGAACTGACTTCCCAAGCAGTCACAACATGCACAGCCAAGGTGGAAACCTTGTGCTCAGTGTATTCAGACACAAGGACAAGGAACCTCCTGTAAGCCTGGTACTTGTGCAGGAAAGTGTGGAAATGCTTAGATTAGTGAAGAGTAGGTATGCTCCCATTTTACCAACATGATCTTTAATGGGGCCAAGAGGTATTGCTACATAAATGGCAGCAGGGAGGTTGTTTTATGTCTGTTGTATGTTTATATACCCATAGTTAGAAACAAAGTTGCAGTCTGACTTTCAAACACACTTCTGTGTTCATGTTTGTTTACTGATGTGTCTGAACTGATGGTACACCAGTGCCATATTTTCTGTTCTCTCATGCATTTCCTGAATAAATTAAATAGCATTATTTTCAAAATTTTCATTGCTTTCACTCTTTTCTCCTTCGCTTCCATCTTTCTGGGATATGATTATCATAAGTGAACACAGCATTCATGTGAAAGCTTTGACGTGGCTTCATCTGTTGCTTTATACCTTAGAACATTGCGAGCTTCACTTCGGGATTATATAAGGACACAGAAGCAGTAAACTAATTAAAACAATAGGTTGGCACTCAATTATTCTGCTGACCTGAAATGACCTGAAAGCATTCTAGATTACAGAAAGCATGCTGACATGTCTTTTCACTCAGGTTCTCCTATTTTGTGAATTGCAATAAACAAATTAAATGCACTCTTCTTATTATCTTGCTGTCAAAGTGTGAATCTTTTCACTTCTCCCTACATATTTGTACTTGTTTGTAATTTTTTCCCAGGGGTGAGAAAAAAATGTGCTTTCCAGTAAAGAAACTGGCAACAGTTTGTTAACATATCCTTACAATTAAATATTCAGTAAGAAGTGAAAGAATATTAAGGACATCCTACATTTGTTCACTCTCTGGGGGACTCTTCAATTCCATGTTAGCTTGCTATATGTCTTCATGGAAGTTTTCACTCCCACTTTTGAGTCCATCTTATAATTATGTCAGTATCATTTCAAGGCTTTGAGCACCTCATTAAAGAGATGGAGAGTTCTCCTACCAATAATGATCCTCTGAGTGAGTTATATGCAACATCATTAATGGAAAAAAATGGCTTTATTTTACAAAAATAATTGGAAACATTGGCCACATGTGATAAAGTTGCATTCCATAATAATTTTGCCACATATGATGTATGTCTTTTTTTTCCTATTATGCTTGTGGAGGCATCCTTTCCTGTATTTTATGGAGGTTGTTTCAGAAAGCCCCTAATTTATACTTAACAAATGTTTCTTTCTGAGCCTATTTTTTTTTTGTCAATATCTACTTAATATTGCTTAACTCTGTGTAAAGCTTACTTCATTTTCACAAGTGGAATTTATTCTGGATTTACAACAAAGGTTACAATTCAGAGCTCACTTGAGAGAACTCCAGCAAAAGCACCTCTGCTTGGAGAAGTCAGGCCTGTCCAGCCTATCCACTGCTTTTTCTCCATTGTTCTGCCCAAGACATTGTGATCCCAAATTGCTGAGTATAGTTTCCTCCATTCGCTATGAAATTTAGTTCCTTTGTTTTAAAATGCATTCAGTTGCACGAGGTCAAGTCTTGGACTTACTGCCATAAACGTCCATCAGAAAATTGCATCTTTGTAAAAAGGAGAAGGATTGGGTTTACCTTTATGTACCTGAAACCAGGAATGGAATAATAGGTGTTCTGTTTTATGTTGCTTGACTTCAGTTATTTGCTTGTTGAATGCAGGTATAATCATAATTTACCAAAGTTAACAAAGAAGATGAGTGATACTTACTAAGTCAAGAAGTTTAACAAGAAGCACAATATACGATCTTCTCTGAACTTCAGTGAGAAGGGTCCTGCTAGAAAATAACCTTGTGATCCTGCAAACAGAAAGTCAACACAGATAAAGGAATTGCAGATCAACAACACAATCAGCTTGACACATGGTTTTGCATGGATAGAATGTATTCACATAGGATCAACTCCCTTTACCTACTGGGAGCACTCCTCCTACTGCAGCTTGGGATACCAGTAGCCTTCTTTGCTTCAAGGGCACTTTGTTGGCTGATGTTCAATTTGGTCCACCAGGACCCCCAGGTTCTCTTCTTCAAAGATGCTTTCCCATCGAGCAGCCCCCCAGATTGTACTGTTCATAGTTGCCTGCATTAGAGCACAATGGTTATAATTAGTGTAAATAGTGAAAATTTTTGAATGAAAGGGTTTTATGGAAAATAATAAGGGAATTCAAGGAAATTAAATTATTGCATATGCAGAACTAAGGTAGTTATATAACCAAATAATGATACTGATCACACCAATGACGCTGTTAGCATTGGAATTCAGATGTGTAAAAACTCATTTTTGGAAGAAAAAAACAATATTTTTGTCTTAGTAACATGGAGAAATTAAGTGGAACTATCCTTTCTACGTAAAAAGACCTAGGCAAAAAAAAAGGAGTGCCACATTTTTTTTCCCAGAAGTGCTGGTATTTTATTTTATAATAGACTGCTTCAAACATGGTTGAAAGATACACATCTGCAGCTCTTCCCTTTCTTTGTTCTTTCCTTCTCCACATTCTGGTTTGCAGGAGAAGATTATCCAGGTAATTGTGTTGGATGTGAGCTTGAGTGGCCTCCAACCCTGCTCCAAGCTGGCTTGTATTGGCACTAGGACCATGTCATGCACTGAGTTTTACACCAGCATGTAAATTTGGACGCACCAATGAGGTTACTAGGACAACATTCATAGTGACATCAAAAACCAGGAATCTTAGATTTTATGTTGGTTCTGAAATGTGCTTTTCATGACATATGTATATTGGATGTTCATGGCATAGTCTTGGCAGCAGGGGGGGCTGCTCTGTGAGAAAAAGCTGGAGCTGCCCTGCACTGAGCCCAGATGGTTCCAGAGGACCCACTGCAGGACACAGCTATGCCCACCATCCAAGCTGGTGTCACCTTTGGGAAAACATTTAATGCAGGGCAAAACATCACATGGCAGTATGGAGAGCTAGGAGAAAAATGGGTGAGAAACAACCTGCAAATACCAAGGTCAGAGGAAAGGGAAAGGAGGGAAGTTCTCCCGGTGTCAGATCTGGTATTCCCCTCCAGCCTGTGAGAGAGACCATGGTGGAGGACTGATGGAAAGGTCCACACTGGAGCAGATACCCAGAGTGCAGCCAATGGAGACCTTGCACTGCACTGCCAGTCTTGTCTGTTCTAAGAAAAATCTCAGTTAATTTCTCATCCCTCTGTCTACTTAGCCAGCTTGAAGTCTCAGTTTTCTGAGGTTCCCTCGACACTTGAATTGATTCAGTGCACTGCAACCATGATTCTTATGCCTTTTGGATTTCAATCAGGCAGTGTCTTCTTCCTCCAGATGATGAATCCATGTGACAACTGCGGCTTCAGATAAGTTATACAAAATTGCTCCTGGCAGAACTTTTTAGAACTGCCATTTTAGGGAGAACCTTGTTTAATCCTTTGTAAGCAGAATCTAGTAGGAATTTAGCTGCTAAATTAACTATAAATTGAGGCTGCATGGATTACAATCTTGCAAATGCTTATAACATGACACCACCTGGGTCAATTTTCAAGCTGATGGCAAATAGATTTAAACACTCCCTTCACTGCCAAAATAGTCAAGGTAAAGCACATACCCTGATTAACAATTTCAGCCCAAATGTTTAAACTCTGGCAAAACTGTAAACAACTATAAACAGGTTCTTGCAATGCAATCAGTATGGAAACCAAATCATAGATTGCTTTACCAGCCCCACTTGTATGAGAACACTTACAAGGCTAGATTGTCAGATGGTAGAAATGACAGAAACTGTAATGAGTTATTGACAGTAGCTCTGATTCATAACACGTGTACATAAAGCTCATTAAATAAAAATTAAATTCTATGTTTAGAACCTATGTGAGAAGACATTCTTTACTGTTGCATTTTTAGTGTATTAGTGAGCTTATTAAGGCAATCGTGGATTATAATAAATCAATTAAATTATTGGAAATATCACAGTCTTTGCCATCATTACAGTGCTCATCTCATGCAATGCCATTAAAACTTGGAATAGTAGAACATTATATTCTAAATCCTACAAATAGAAAGAGTCTTTTGAAGACAAAAGTAATTCTTTAGAACATTTTTCTGAAATATCTATAGTGTAATTCTTGGGAAAAATAAAACTGTAAATGCTTAAATGAGTAAGTTGAATTAAAATTATTTGGTTTCTAAATCTAAGCAAGAAAGTACACAACACTTTTACCTGTAAAAGCAAGATTTATTTTATGCAATGTATATAAAAAGCAACTTCTATAATCATATAGAAAGCTAGCACCCCAACCATACCCCTTCAAATTATTTCACACAGCACATCAGTCAGACATCTTGACTTAATAATTTCTGTGGAAAAATGCCCACAGGGTTAAATTTTTTAGGCCTAGTTCTTCAGAAAGCTACTCCCAAGAAGGGCATTTGCTTATTATTGCTGCTGTTTCCCCAAAAGAATCTTTGGATTCAATAGAAATAAGATGAGGAGGTACATTTAAAGTATGGAAATAAAAAATTAACTGTTTGAGACAGAGTCCTTATAATCAGAACATTCATACTAATGCATTCTTTATTATTTGCATTTCAAAGACATCTGTCAAAATAATAACTAAATGCCATAGAACTGCTGAGATTAAAAAAATTTAGATTTAAATTAAAAACCAGAACTTGATATTTAATATCACATAATGTTATAGACCTGTATACTAAAGACTTTTGTTCCTGTAAATCACCTGTTTTATCCTGTTAAACACATTTTGCTTTCTCGTAAAATTCCCAACTCTTTTCACTGGTTGTGTCTTTGAAATAATTGTAAATAGCCATTCCAACAATCACACATTTTAAGCCGTACATTAACATAATTTTCTTTTATTTTTATTTATGGTAGCTACTGAGAGGTCTGTTCTCTTGCGTTAAGCACTACACAAAGTGCAACAATAATGTAATGGTCACTGTTCAAAACTACTTGGATTTATACAGGACATTTACCTTGATTTATTCATAGAGAGATAAAATACAGTTATCCTTTCTTGTCTCCCCCAAAATAGACATATTTGCATAGAAAAAAAAAAAGATTTTTACAACTTTAGACTGTTTTTGAAAATTTTAAGTGCAAAACATTTTTCTTGCAAATTAAACATCCTTGTTCTGCAAATAGCAACAAATTAGTGTTGATGGGTTTCTTAAGTAGTCTGTCACACTATTCACATTTCCTGGCATAGCCTGTCTTCTGGCACAGATGAAAAGAATGCCAGACAATGTCTCATCCTAACTGAAGCAAAATTCAGTGAAAGAACTTATGGAAGGGGAAGGTGACACTTATTTAGAAGATCTCCAATTTTTTTCAGTTTCTTGCAGTCTTTTTTTTTCATATAATTCATGGACTCACACACACACATGTGCTTTCTCATCAGCACCAGAATGCCATATACCCAGTGATCTGGCCACTCAGGGGATGAAGGACAGTGGCTATCAATGCCCCACAACTCTCTGGGATTCTTTTTGATGGGTGATAACAAACTAATTTTGGACTTCCTGGGAAGGTCCTCAGTACTGCTTGTCTCAGCCTCTAAAAGTCTGATGATTTTGCTGCCCCTGTTTTTACTTGTCTGGAATGTGTGTTTGCTGTATATGTTTACAGTCTCTTTTTCTGGCGAGCTAACAGGAAAAGAAATGGTATATGTGACCCTGCAGTCTTGTTGCCATGGTCTTGGTTTATGGATGCAGGTTTTCCACTGATAAGTCATCTGTGTCTTATCAGTGTGCAGGCCTTTTGGTCTTCATGCAAGCATCCCATTCCTCAATTTTACTGCTGGGAAGAGTGTCCTGGAAGCAATGGCCTGGGGATGGTGTTTTTCATTATAAATGCAAGCCATTTCTTTTAACCCTTTTCTGTTGTTCTAGTGCTTAAACACACAAGCATTTCTGTTCATACTTCATTCATAGTAACACTACTATTTCTTTTAAAAATCTCCACAAGAGAAGAACTGATTCTGTCTTCTACAGTGAAAAGAATCATTAAATGAAAAGATATAAATCTAATAGTCTATATAGCATTCTTTAATATACTACGGTGGGTGTTTCATACAGCTTGACATCCCTCAGCAACCTTCTTTGTAACATCATCAGTAAAAATATACTTGCTAATATGCAGCCTGTCTTTCTTTTTTTGTGTGTGCGTCATGCTAATTGTCACCATATTCTGATCAATTCATGTGTGTGTTGGAAATTATCAAACTCATCTGACTGTTCCTATGGATTTTCTTAATTGTCAGATTGCCACTGGACTACCAGTTATTTCCTTTCTTTTACTACTGGTCGTCATAGGAATTATCAATACAGAATTAAAGGCCCATGAGTGAACATCATAGGTGAATTTTTCTTTAAAAATATATTGGGACTAATTTTCAAAGAGACATCTAATTTCAATTTCAATTTCAATTTCATTCTCTCATTTCAATGACATGTCTTTCTTTTCTCTGTCTTTTAATTCCAATCATACTTCAGCTTTTTTGTGAATTTTATGTAAATATTGTTATCAATATGAAAAAATAAAACTATCTTTCCAACAGTATCTCCAGCAATAACCTAACCAGAAGACTAATTATCATCTAGTCAGAAACAAAAGTTATCAGTGATATACCTGTTACCTAACAATAAGTCAATTTTAACTCCTTTTGCTGATGCTTTTCCAAGTGTTAAGTTTTTGCACAGCAAATTTCTATACAATTGTAGGCAAATTTCCTCTAATAATTTGTGAATGCCTTTGTACTTAATTTAATGACCGAAATGATATTGGGGTATTCAAAGCTTTTTCCCACAGGGATTTTTTTTGTTTGATTGTCTGTAACTCAATCAAAAAAGTGATGCAATCCAAGTCAAAACTACCTGAAATGCTTCTTTTTTTTTTTTTTTCAAACATTTCAAAGTAAAAATTGCAATTTTGTCATAGAAAATTCTGATTTCATGGAAAGTACTTTTATGAAAAGTTATTGTGGCAGAAAATGTCAGGGATATATAGCAAAGCATGTAGGGATTCATTTGTACTTACTGAGATTTTATTATTCCGTCCCTTTCTCCGTATAGTTTCTACTGATAACTGATACACTGCATTGTAATGGTCAGAAGCACTGATTACCTGTGAGGTCCATATAATGTTTGGGAAAAAAACCCTCTTCCTCATCTCCAGACTGTTGCCTAGAATATTTTCCTGGTTTGTCATTGTCTCTCTGAGGTGTAAAACAGCGTGGTTAAGTTTCTTCCAGAGTTGCCATAAAATAGTATTATTCAAATTTTAAAATACAAAGATAAAACATAATGCATTGATGGAAAACAGCCTGGGCACATTAAGAAAAGAAATCTATTTTTTAAAATGATGATTTATGCCCATGGATCTTATGCAGAAAGACAAAGCTCAAAATATAGACAAAAGTAGAGAATTAATTAGCTCTAGAACATCAAAAAATCATGATTATACCACCTGAACTGCCACTTACTTCAAACTTTTCCAATAGCTCCTGTATCAAACTCTTGATTTTTGAAAGACATCAATTTTTTTGCATTCTTCACTAACTTATCCTAATGTCTGATACTTTTCTGTAAAATACCTGCTACTAACTCTAACCTCAAGTCACATGGTTTGTTACCAACCATTAGTATATTCACTACACTGAAGTGCTCCTATTAGAATCCTAATTCTTCCTGACATGATTGAATTGTTTCTCTGTTTATTCATGGGTCTTTAGTGTTCTCATATGAGCTAAAAATTCCAGATCTTAAGTGTTTTTTTAGTTGTCTTAAATCTAAGGTCAGAGCAAAAGGCTTCCATACAACATAACTGTGATCGTTTAAATAGCATACAATCGCTTCTATCTTCTGCCACCCAGTATTTCCTTGCTTACACTCTCATAATCTCGTTCTTCGAAGTTTACAACTGGGAGCTCATATTCAAACAATTATTCATCATTTATTAAATGGTGAATACTTTCACTTCTTTTCAAACTGCAACCAAAATACATTATGTTGCCTAAATATTCCTAGAAGTTTAATAGCATTTTCATGTATATAAAGTTTAATCTCATTGTATAAACTTATAATTTTAATCTTATTGTCATGAATATGAATGTTGTCAATATCAGTTTACTGTCTCTACACACAAGCGGGATCAAACCACGTGCCCAGGGGTACAAACCATTTTAGTACAGCACCATGGGCACAGGTAACTGTGCACTAAGAGTGTGATCATATAACATATTGAAAAAAACAGAAGGAGGGAATGCCTTTGCCCCAAATTTACGCAACATACATAGCAGGTATATGAGTGATGCATGTAATATATCACACACATATGTCCTGATAGCACTGCTCAGAGCTACATCCTTCCCTGCAGTTGCTTTTTATCTACTTTACTCCCATAACAGCTTTTGAGATCCTTTCAAATTTTGCATGTACATACCTTCATTGATGTAAGTCTTACCTAATTAATTTAGTGCATATAGAATCATAGAATACTCAGGGTTGGAAAGGACCTTAAGATCATCTAGTTCCAACCCCCCTGCCATGGGAAGGGTGTCCTAGGTCCACCAGTAGCAGTCATTTTTTCTCCTTCTTAGTAGCTGGTGCAGTGCTGTGTTTTTTACTTTCAGCCTGAGAACAATACTGAAAACACTGGTGTTTTCAGTTGTTGCTCATTCATGTTTACTCTGACCAAGGACCTTCTGAGTCTCATGCTCTGCCAGGGAGGAGGGGAAGCCATGAGGAAGCAGAGACAGGACACCTGACCCAAACTAGTCAAAGAGGTATTCCATACCAGGGCACGTCATGCCCAGTATACAAACTGGAGGCAGTTACCCAGAAGGGTTAGATCACTGCTCTGGTCGGGCTGGGTATTAGTCTGTGTGTGATGAAGTGTTGTATCCTCTTCCCTTGTTATTTCCCTTATCATTATTATTATTGGTGGCAGCAGTGGTTTGTGTTATACCTTAGTTACTGGACTGTTCTTATCTCAACCCATGGCAGTTACATTCGTTCGATTCTCCTCCCCGTCCCTTTGGGAGTGGGGAGGAGGAAGGGAGGGGAGTGAGCAAGAGGCTGCATAGCTGACTGGACTTAAACTACAACACCTGGGCAACCCATTCCAGTGCATCACCACCCTAACAGGAAAGAATTTCCTCCTTATATCCAATCTAAACTTCCCCTGTTTAAGTTTTAACCCGTTACCCCTTGTACTATCACTACAGTCCCTAATGAAGAGTTCCGCTCCAGCATCTTTATAGCCCCCCCTTCAGATACTGGAAGCCTGCTATGAGGTCTCCACACAGCTTCCTTTTCTCCGGGCTGAACAGCCACAACTTTCTCAACCTATCTTCATACACATGGTGCTCCAGCCCCTTGATCATCCTCGTGGCCCTCCTATGGACTTGTTCCAGCAGTTCCATGCCCTTTTTATGTTGAAGACACCAGAACTGCATACAATACTCCAGGTAAGGTCTCACAAGAGCAGAGTAGAGGGGCAAGATCACCTTCAACCTGCTGGTCACACTCCTTTTGATGCAGCCCAGGATGCGGCTGGCTTTCTGGGCTGCCAGTGTACACTGCTGGCTCATGTTCATTTTCTCATCCACCAACACCCTCAATTCCTTCTCCACAGGGCTGCTCTGAATCTCTTCTTTGCCCAACCTGTAGCTGTGCCTGGGATTGCTCCAACCCAGGTGTAGGACATTGCACTTGGCATGGTTAAACTTCATGAGGTTGGCATCAGCCCACCTCACAAGCGTGTCAAGGTCCCTCTGGATGGCATTCCTTCCCTCCAGTGTATCAACCGAACCACACAGCTTTGTGTCATTGGCAAACTTGCTGAGGACGCACTCAATCCCACTCTCCATGTCACTGACAAAGGTGTTGAACAAGACTGGTCCCAACACCGATCCCTGAGGGACACCACTCGTTACTCGTCTCCAGCTGGGTATTAAGCCATTGACCACAACTCTTTGCATGTGGCCATCCTGCCGAGTGGTCCATTCATCAAACTGATGTCTCTCCAGTTTAGAGACAAGGATGTCTCCAAGCCACTGGTAGATGAATTACATAGTAGCAAATGAGGATCAGATCTGTGTGTAAGTTCACTGGAAACAGTCCTCACAGAATGATGATTTGCTGTTTTTTGAAATTGACCAGCTAACCAGCTTTTAATCTATTTAATTTTTGCTTCATTGATTTTGTATAGTACATTTTTTATTACTTGTCTCCTACAAGTGCAAATATGTCACCAACTACCCTTATCAAGAACATCCATCATGTTACATTTCTTGTGTCTTTAGCAATGTATTTTTCCATAAGAGAATTCAGTTCAGTGTCCCACTATAGCAGATTCACATCAGTATAAAGTTCAGGAATACATTTGAATTGTCTGAATCTGGATTTTATGACTACATGAAACTTGATCACTTTGACTTGATAAATTTCAAGTTAATTCATCTGCACGGATAAGAACAAGCTGAGAGAGGTCACATTTTAATTCATTTAACGGATTGGGAAGTGAGTCTTTTCAAGGATTTTTACAGAATGACACTCAAAGAGGAGTTGTAGAATCTTCTGTAGTCAGTCACTCATCCTGCTTACAGAATTTAATTGGGTTGGGAGACCTTAGGATCTGTTGAAAGGACTGGGAATACAGACGGTACCTGCAGAACCTGCAGTGTAAGTCTACATGGAAAAGCTGCAATGAAATATCCAAGTTAATATTACAATACAGTTGTGTGTTGAAAACAGCATGGTAGCATAGATTTCGCTTGAACTAATTTCCAAATAAAAGGCACACCTTTACACTCTCCTGCATGATGTAATGTAGACACACTCTTAATCTTTTTCACCTCTTTCTTGTTGTTTGAAGAGGAAAATTCTTATAGTGAATTGTCAGGGCTGATGTGTGTTATAGAGTTCACTTTATTTTTCCCAAAGAAGTAAAATAAGCTCAACTTAACCTAAATAATCACTTTGGCATATCATTTTACTAACTCATTTATTTCATATTTACAACACATTCATTTTGAAATTATAATGTATTCTTACAAAGTAAGGTGTTTCAAGAATAAGGTAAATGAAGATATGTAAGAAAAAGCTACCAAATTGTGCCCCATATACAGTAGGACACCATTTCTGTATTGCTCTTTAAATTTAGCTAATAATATATCTTTCTTCAATGACTATATATGAAGACTAAGTATGTATTTCCAGAAACCATAATTTGTTGTCATACCTTGTGCACTAGGAGACATTCTTTTTGCAAGTGTTTTACTTTCTAAAGTACATAGTATATGGCTTTATGACTTTGGGAGAACATTTCTGACTCTTTGATGAAAACTCACTCTTGCTTGAGTTTCTTGAAACAGTACAGCTTTTGGCACTTTTTAGAACTCCATAATGTAATTTACATATATTAAATGAAAAATAATTTAGTTTGACCATGTTCTCAGTTGTGCGAATAGAAACCACCTGGAGAGTTTCATTTAAGAACATGAATACATAGAAAAAAATACTCATTATATTTATCTGCGTGCACCTAGAAACTTAGAAACTCCTAGAAACTCAGAAACTCTTAGAAACTCCTCTTTGAAACTTAGCCATAATTAACAACACAGGTAGGAATGAGGAAGGTTGTCAGTATGGAAACAAAATTTTAGTAAAAAAAGGTGATGTTTTCAACCTACTTTAATATTTGGAAAATTTATCCAATTGTATTAATAAATTTAAGCAAAATATGAGAGATATGGGAGCCCTAACCCTAAGTACAAGAGCTTGTCATATTGCAATGTCTTTATTAGCAAGTCTCTGCGTGTAAAGTCAATTCACTGTATCGTCAATTTTCAGAGCTTTCAAAACTTTTCACTGGAGTGAGAATTATTTGTGTAGTTTTCCTGAAAACTGGTAGCTTAACCAAGGTGTTTAACCATGTTTCGAGAAACTTGACTTTTGGGAGAACATTCAGAGATTTGTATGGGAAGTACTGGAATTGCAGCTACTCTAAAACACAACACGATATTTATTTATTAAAACTGCTCTAAAAATGCTTTTATCGTAACAATTGTTTTAATGTCAGTTTTATCCTGAAGACTCAGGTTTGGCCACATAGAAATTTCTTTACTGCAGTAGGAGTAACTTAGCAGTTACCGTTGGAAGAAAAAACCCCAACACAAAACAATCAACCCTCCCCCCCAAACTCTGTGGGTTTTTTAAGTCTGTCTTTGAAATTTCATTTTGGGGCAAGTCTTGCATTAATGTGTTTTTCATTCTCCTAGCTATGCCCTAGCTGAGGCCCATTTACATGTACTAAAATCGATTTTTTAAAGCCAAAACTGGGCAAAATATTCATTTAATTTCATGCTGATTTAACATGTGCCTTGCAGAAATGATGAAGTCAGGAAAAAAATAGCCCTAAATCCACCAGTGAGGCCCCTTAAACTACATTTGTTTGCATACTTTGGCTTTATGAGAGTACATTTTAAAACAAGATTTACAGATTAAAAGCAATCCAAGCTGCAGTTAAGCAAGCTACACAGGGCTGCAGCTGATGTTTTCTTGTGCAATGCATTCAATTCTCACATAGTAGGTGGTGTTGATGGATATGTCATAGATCAGCACTTCTTGGATATTTGAGTGGTCAGAGAAGTTTAGGAGTATTGAAACTGGAACATTCCTGTGTTTGTCATGCCAAATCTGGTGTTATATTTAGAGGTGTGCATCATGTGCAAGGAAAAATTGCAAAGGTTCTGGAATTAATGACCTTGCTTGTTAATCCCCTGTGATGTTCTAACTATCTGGAATAAAGGTAAGAGGCTTCTTAGAACAAATATTGATCATTTACTTCACATCAGTTTTCTGCTTGTGAGGGTTGACTACAAGCCAAACAACATAAAAGCAATGTATTTTGGCACTCAGAGGCAGGAAGTATGACTGACATTAGGATTGACAGGTCAGGATACAAGAAGAATTAAAAAAGGTTATTTTCAAGAAACACAAAAAGTTTTTATTTCTAGATACTGACATGTAAGATTTTCAACATAAATTTTACAGGCAACACTGGTTTATGCTTTGTTGCTGAATACAAGTTAAAAAAAAAAATCCTCTAGTGTTACCTTTGAGCAGTGATTAGAAACAGTCCTGCTGATTTAGACAAAACCTTTCATTTTCCTGCTTGAATACAAGGCATCCACAGATCTCAGATTTTATAGGGGTAAAGTTACTTCCTCAGCATCTTGTAGAATCAAGTTCTAAATATAGTTCAGGCAGAGATATTTCAAAATAACTTTATAGTTTTTCACGTTGCTGAGAACTGGAAAGAAGACACTAAGACTCAGCACTAAGGTAACTACCAAACATGTCCTTGCACGCAGACAGTCTATATTACACAAGCCACACATTGCAAAAATTCTGTCCCAGCAACCAGTGGGACTTCATTATGGTTGGATGGGCTGCTTGGAAGGAAAAATCTCTTTCCTGAATATTTTGAAATCTTAGTGTTGCCTAGCACCTTTTTGTGAAACAGTGCCCTCAATGCTGAGATTCACGTTCCAAGGTCTTTAAGGGTAGATAATCTGTGGCCACATTTCCAATTAAAAATGTTCTACTTTCTCAAAGGAATCACAAAATATAGAGAAAATTATATATCTCAAATAAAACATGAATATCTCATATACAACAATCAGAAAGAAGGTTTTTACAAAGCTTGAGGGAAAGCTATCTTATCCCTTAACATGTAAAATTCAGCACCAGAATAGTTAGAATTTGTTTCAAGACTTTAGATCCCCCTAATGTTTATACAGCACATTGCTGTGCTGATGGTAAGGGAACAGGATATGTGCAGCATCACAGCAGTTTCTCTATAAGTAGCTACAGTGTTGAAAGATGAGAAGTAGGGTCATCATCGTACAGTGTTACATTATGCTTTATGTATGCCTACATAATTCTAACCACTACTCTTATTTTATACATATGAAAATTTAAAGAGCTTAAACAAATAAATTGTTTTTACAAATCAGATATAAGAGTTCAAGAATTCCTGTAATTTAGACATGTGCTAGGTCTTATCTTCAAAAGTGCAGTAATTGTTAGCAGATTACCATTAATATCTGAGAATTAACATGTATAGATAAGGTTTGAGCTACAAAGATTTCTAAAATTCTGGAGTTCCAACTCCTAAAGGCTATAGTTTCCCACCCTTCTTTGCTTCTGCATCTTTCTAACAGCCATGAAATTCAGTTATTGCATCTTGCCTTGTTCTTATTTCAGTTTACCAATTGTCATGTATCTAAACTGCAAATTCTAGTACCCTAACTCTGAAAAAGTGGAAAGGGGTAAGAGGGCTTTTTCTTTTAAGTATTTATCACTCCTCTGATTAGTCTGAGTTATGATTTAACCACCTGTAGTTAGGTTTGCAAGAAAAGAAAGTGTTGGAAATGGGAATGCATACTGATTTCCTGGTTTTAGGTATGGTATCTGCCAGGCTGGAAGGTAGCTGGGATTACAAATATTTTCCTAAGTTATGTGCCTTTGCCCTCTTGGGCTGTCTTAGTGATCTTTTTTCATATTTGAAAACAACCTTGCCCACTCTGAACACATGAAACACTGTGAACTAATCTGCTTCCATATCAATGTGCTTCTTATGGACAAAAATCACTCAACAGCAGAAACTTCACTTTTCAAACAATGTTAAAACCTCACAAATGATATATAATACAGTTCTCCCCTAAAGTATACTTTGTTTCTTTTCAGTCTACACATCATAAGACAGCAGTTCTTATACATCTGTAGAAATACATATACACACACACACACAAACGTATACGCAGACATCTGTTTTTTGCATTCATATTCAGTACCCCTTTATAAGATGATAAATCTAAGAATTCATGATCTTAGATACCCACTGTCCTATCAGACAATAATGCACAGTGTAAGAGAGAATCTGAATTTCTCCTGTGCTAAAGCCAATCTTCAAGTTATTTGGGCTTAAAGTGACCTTAGAAATTAAGTGAAATGCAGTTTGTTTCCTCTTGAGGAATTACTGTGCTAAAATCGTTTTGCAGCTCAACACAATCTAGCATAGCTGGTGATCTCAGCTTTTTCTTTCTTCTGCATCTTTTTTCTTCCACCTCTTCATTACTACAAATCCAGAGCTCAGGAATCAAACATGTGATTAATATGTTGCCAGAGAGAAAGAAAACACAGCAGGATAAAAACAGCCACAGGATTTTCCACATTCAATGGTGCACGTTCCTTGGTGACAGAAGGAAGTATATATTCAGAGAATATGACTGCACCATGCATTTAGAGCTATGCGGGTTTCTGACTCTTCCTGAGATCTGAAGTGTTATTTTCATGAAAAACCCTGCAGGCAGCTTTCCTGCAACCTTAACTACATCCTCTCCCCTCCTAAAGCAGATTTCTTGCATCTATGAGTTTTCCCATATGATGATTTATTGTGCATAAAATTCCGCTTTACACATAACGTAAATTTTACTGCCAGCTATCCAAATGCCAGCTATTCTCCAAAACTCAGTTTTTAGAGGTAGTAAGCTGTCTGGTCTGAATGCCTAAGATCTTTCTATAGCATACTGGGTTTTACTGAAGCTTCCTCAGGCACCTATGCATTTCAATGATTTTAATAATTTAATTAATACTGCCTGTTCTGAATAAAACTGGCATCTATTCATCCATTTTTTCAGAAGGTCTAAAATCTTCCAGTTTTGATCTCTTCTCTCTTCTGGATGCTATTGTGAATTGTGCTAAACATTAGAGCAACAAGACAATTGTTGTTAGGATAAAGTTCCTTCTGGATACATGCACACCATATCTCAGCTTGAGGTACATCTACGTAAATGTTTGTGGCTGATATAAAACTAGGTCGGTCCATTGATGCTCACAGATGCTGCTGCAAGAAGAACTATGAAAGAAAGGCTTTTACGACTGTAACAATATTTCACCAAATCAAGCAACTGGTTTTGATGGCTGCCTTAAGTCAACACTGGGATGCCAGATTTTTGTTTGGTTTGGTTTGTTTTGGTTTTGTAAATGGAAATATCCTGGGCTGTACATTGTTTTGGGGTTTTTATGAAAGGATTGAATTTTATTGACCAGTCAGTGTGATGACAACTGTTTAATTTGCTTTTATTGTCACAGAAATAAAAATTCAAATTAATAATTAAGAAGATTAGTTAGTCATAGGTAAAAATACTCTATGAGATTTACTTATGCTGTAATTTCCATGTCCCTGTCTTCAGTTTCCTCTTGGAAATAGAATCATAGAATCATAGAATAGTTAGGGTTGGAACACCTCGCTCTAAACCATATCACCCAAGGCCTCGTCCAACCTGGACTTGAACACTGCCAGGGATGGAGCGTTCACAACCTCCTTGGGCAACCTATTCCAATGCCTCACCACCCTAACAGGAAAGAATTTCCTCCTGATATCCAATCTAAACTTCCCCTGTTTAAGTTTTAACCCGTTACCCCTTGTCCTATCACTACAGTCCCTAATGAAGAGTCCATCCACAGCATCCCTATATGCCCCCTTCAGATACTGGAAGGCTGCTAGGAGGTCTCCATGCAGCCTTCTCTTCTCCAGGCTGAACAGCCCCAACTTTCTCAGCCGATCTTCATATGGGAGGTGCTCCAGTCCCCTGATTATTCTCGTGGCCCTCCTCTGGACTTGTTCCAACAGATCCATGTCCTTTTTATGTAGAAGACACCAGAACTGCACACAGTACTCCAAGCGAGGTCTCACAAGAGCAGAATAAAGGGGCAGGATCACCTCCTTCGACCTGCTGGTCACACTCCTTTTGATGCAGCCCAGGATACAGCTGGCTTTCTGGGCTGCAAGCGCACACTGCCAGCTCATGTTCATCTTCTCATCGACCAGCACCCAAAGTCCTTCTCCACAGGGCTGCTCTAAATCTCTTCTCTGCCCAGCCTGTAGCTGTGCCTGGGATTGCTCCGACAAAAACGGTGAAGCTTGCTATGTTCCAGTAACAACATTTATGTTATCTACACAAATAACAGGATACGCTTCATATAAGTCTACTAAATTTAATAGTGTTTTAGGAGAAAAGTAATAAATACCATGATAGTAGCCATTCTGGCAGGTTAAAATAATGTGCTAGAAAGTAATGCCTCTTTGTGCTACCCTCAAAATAGGTGAACATATCAGATTAAGGTTTGAACTATAAACATGTATTTGGGGTAAATATTTTACCGTATCAACCACTGGAACATCTTTTCTTGACAGAAGTACCAAAACAGCTCATGTGCCTGATCAAGAGGCATGAGGTAAGATGTGATTCCACACATGTGGAGCATTCACAACTTCCCTGGGCAACCCATTCCAGTGCCTCACCATCCTTACAGTAAAGAACTTCTTCCTTATATCCAGCCTAAAATTCCCCTGTTTGTTTTAACCCATTACCCCTTGTCCTATCACTACAGTCCCTAATGAAGAGTCCTTCCCCAGCATCCCTATAGGCCCCCTTCAGATATTGGAAGGCTGCTATGAGGTCTCCACGCAGCCTTCTCTTCTATAGGCTGAACAGCCCCAACTTTCTCAGCCTATCATCTCCATACGGGAGGTTGTCCAGTCCCCTGATCATCCTTGTGGCCCTCCTCTGGACTTGTTCCAACATTTCCATGTCCTTTTTATCTTCAGGACACCAGAACTGCACACAATACTCCAAGTACTCACGAGAGCAGAGTAGAGGGGCAGGATCACCTCCTTTGACCTGCTGGTCACACTCCTTTCGATGCAGCCCAGGATACGGTTGGCTTTCTGGGCTACCAGCACACACTGCCGGCTCATGTTCATCTTCTCATCGACCAGCACCCCCAAGTCCCTGATTATGCATCTCCTCTCTGCACCTATTTAAAGGCAGGCTCATCTTTCGGACCATCACTGATTAGAACTGTAAAAAGAATTCTAGATGTCTATGTCTTATGCTTTGAATACTGGTTGTACTGAAAATAGTTTGAAAATATCTCAGTAGTGTATGCAACCTTTCAAATACACTTTCTGATGGTTCAAAGTTATTTTTACAGTTTTTGCAGTAATCCCCAATTTCTCTAGTTAATATCATTCCATAGAATATTTTATGTGATGTTCACAGAGCCTAGACTGTCTGCATTGTCCTTTTAAAAAAAAAGTGAAATTTTATCAGAGAGCCATACAGCCTTGGTATGACCTACTTTTGGTAAATTTGCATTGCACAGATTCCTATTCCACATTTACTGGCCTTTCTCTAACTAGACTAATTAAAAGCCTCTCTATTAGAACTTATTTTTAATGTGCATGGTTCTTTCTTTTCTTTTACAGAAAAAAAGAAAGATTATCTGGTCCCCCAGACTTCAATGTGTCGAGGTCTTTTTGTTTGGATGCCACTGAGAATGAAGTAATTAGACCTCATTTAATTTGAGTTATTATGGCTTTGCCATATGCTTCAGACTCTGGCATCCTAAAAGGAAAAGAAGCTTGTCCCTAAATCTTCATAGAATCATAGAATAGTTAGGGTTGGAAAGGACCTTAAGATCATCAATTCCAACCCCCCTGCCATGGCCAGGGACGCCTTGCACTAAACCATATCACCCAAGGCCTCGTCCAACATGGTCTTGAACACTGCTAGGGATGGAGCATTCACAACCTCCCAGGTTAAACTATTCCAGTGCCTCACTATCCTAACAGGAAAGAATTTCCTCCTGATATCCAATCTAAACTTCCCCTGTTTAAGTTTTAACCCATTACCCCTTGTCCTACCACTACAGTCCCTAATGAAGAGTCCCTCCCCTGCATTCCTATAGGCCCCCTTCAGATACTGGAAGGCTGCTATGAGGTCTCCACGCAGCCTTCTCTTCTCCAGGCTGAACAGCCCCAACTTTCTCAGCCGATCTTCATATGGGAGGTGCTCCAGTCCTCGTGGCCCTCCTCTGGACTTGTTCCAACAGTTCCATGTACTTTTTATGTTGAAGACACCAGGATAGATAAAGCAATTCATATGGAACAATACTGGATGTAGTTTATAGCGTGTTGCATTCAGTGGTGAACAGATATCTCTAAGACTTACAGTTATTTCAATCTACTCTTATGAAGCCAGTATTCTGATAGTGAATATTAGGTGAACTTACCGTTTTCAAGTAATCCTTTCATATTCCCCTAACAACAGTTTTACAGCTGGTATTTGGAAGCACAAGGTTAAACCTCCCAAAAAAAAACCCTCAAAACCTCTTCCTGATAAATGTTCTAAAGCTTGTTTGAAAGAGCAAGATCCTAAGTATGTCTGCCACAAACTGCCTCAAAATCAAGTTGAATTTCCTATAAGGTAAGTCAATATGTTAATGAAAACACCCTTTTTGAGAACTAGTGCTTACAATTCTTCAATCAAACTACCAAAGAAATAACTAAAAATCTGTGAGTTTTAGCAGATTTGGCAGATTACTGCCCATCTGATCGTCCTTGATGCCATTCATTTGATCTAGTTCATTATTAGATAGTAGTCTTTTGAAAGAGGAAAAACTTTCATTTTTGACAAAAATTGCATGGTCATGGCAGACCTGTGCTGACTACCCACAACTTCCCAAACTCTGGTTGTCTTGTAAACACAGTAGCCATGCCAGGAAAATACTATATTATCACTTTGGCCATTTTCTGGCAAAGAAGTTTTATTAAAAAAAAAAAAAAAGAATTTAATTTAAAAAAATTACTTAAATTAGAAGGAGAGCAAGTGGTCTATAATGAAGGGTATTAGGCTCCTTCTCTGAATTGCCTTTCCAAAGGAACAAGGAACCTTTTACCCTAATAGTCCCGTCCTCCTAAGTTAGGTTCCTTTATCTAGACACAGCCTGTCTGTGCTTACGTATTACTTAGCATGGATTTTTCTAACAATATAGTAAAGTTATAAATAGCTAAATTCTCAATAAACTTAACCTGCATGACAGGAGGAAATCTGGCTGAGTGCTTAAATATGCACAGCGAAGCTCAGAACTTTTTAGAATGGTCTTGATTTCTTCATACCACAGGGGATGCCAGTATTCCCACCACTTAAAGAAAAACTTTGCAGAAATCTTGCCTGCATCATTCTTTTCAATAGCATTAAGTTAGGCGTCAGTTCTCCCATACTCTTCAAAGGCATTTATTGCGAAGTCTTGCATTCTGTTAACCAAATGAACTTAGTCCGAAATAACACCCCCAAAATACCTGCTCTGTACTTCATGCCTCACGTTCAACCATTGTGATCTGATACAAACTCAGAGTAGAGTGTTAAATCTAATCAAGGAGTAGCCCCTGTATCTGCAGAGGATTCTTGGAGACAGTGGGTCATCAGCCAGTTTTGTGCCCTGGTACTGTAGGTGGGCAACAGCCACACCTAGTTATTTGGGATTTTGCAGGTATTTTCTCCTGCAGCTTCTAAAGGAAGAAGGAATATAACACACATTCCTTTCTTATGCTTCAGTTGTACATATATTCCACAGGCAGCCCAGTAAACTAGGAATGCAGCCCTCCCACAGAGACTGAAACAACTGCAAAAAACAGCTGAAAAAAAAAAACCAACCCAGAATAAAATTTTGTTCCCAGTACTTCAAATGCCATTGGGAAATTACATGGAAGAAAAGAGTCTGCCTGTATGGTAGTTGGGAGGGAAGTTGTTTGGTTTTTGTTTTCCTTCAAGTGACTGTGTCTGACCTGGAAAAAGATGGAAAAAGGAATTGTGCTTAAACCTTATCCTTAGAAAGAAAATGGATTCAATTCTTGCCTAGTTAAAACTTAGGGTAACTGCTTATCACAATTAGAGTAAAACCAGAGTGAATGAATGAGTGAAAGCTTGGTTAATCAAGTAGTGTAGCAAATATCAATGATGTGCCTGAGAAAAAATTAAATCTCATAAAATTTTCCAAAATAACTTATATGGCAAAATAGATTTTTTACATCTAGAATACAAGGCACAATGCTGTGATGTTTTGCTTCCTTCTTTTTTCTTTCTGCTATAAAGGATAGATAAAGGAAACAAAATACATGGAATGAATAGTTTTATAAATCTTTCTTTTAGCAAACTAATTTAAACCACAAAATGTGAAATATAACACAGGAATCTGTCAGACAATATGACTTTCCATTTGGAGCAAAAAATATTTCAAGTTAAATCAATTAAAATATTATACTAATATGGATTATTTGCACTCTGCATTTCACTGTATATAAAATCTTTGTCTTCTATACCTAAAACTGAAAATATCAGAGCATATTCACACATAAGATTTCAGGTCTTTTCTTTTAGTTTTAGATTCAATTAGACATACAATTTTAGATTCAACTGTGGTTTTCTCCAGTTTAAGCTAACTTAAATATTAACACTCTCTGTATGACTATGAAATAGCATATGAGAACTAAACTGTCAACATAAAAACTGCTAAAGTACAGCAGCTGGAGCACAGGCCTCTGAAATACGATGTTTCCTATTTTCAGTAAGTTTCAGTTTTACTTCACATGGACCACATTTAAAGCTTTTTTTACTTTAATCATTTAGTCAGAAACTAGTTTCAACTCACTACCCTAAGTGCTGTATGCGGCCCCTATATTATATATATTATTTTATATATATATTATTTTATATAGCTCTTCTGAATGCAGATCAGTATTCTGTAGACAAAATAACGTTGCTGTTCTACTAATTACTAGTAGTATTCAATCCTTTTTAGTATTCATCCACAACTATATAATTTGAAAACATCCATTATTTGATTTGTATTTATACTTTAGTAAGTCACTGTTATTTATACACTTTTTAAACCATGATTACAGATCATAGCTACACATAGTGGAAAGGTATATTCTTTTTCTGAGGTTTGCCTACCTACCTACACCCCAGTTCTTGTGCTGTCTGTATATGATTCAATGTGCCTGTGATTGTTTTAGAGTCATCCTCTCCAATATCTTCCAAAGTTAAAACAGCATATGAATATCATAGACAATAAGAAATCAGGTCTCTGCAGATTTGCCTCCCCAGTGACTGATAAAAATTGAAACTTGCTCTCATATTCTTCAGTGCTTATAATATATACCAGTGTGGTTTCCAGATGTATCAAAGGGTCCAGTTTGCAGGCAAATTCATGATTTGGGCTACTCTTACCTCTAATATAATGTTTATTACTCAGGAATGATTACCTTAATGCAAACACATGCTCACACAGATTGCTCATGTCTGTTTTATTATATGCTACAGTTTGGCCTGAGTGTGTCCAGGACTAGTCTCTGGATAAGAGATCAAGTTATGCTAATACAGCACAGCCTGTAACCCTTTAGCATCTAAATCTTTCAGACAATCTGTGTAGTCCTGCTATCAGAATTAGATCTGGGGAAAGCATACTGCATGCAATTACCTTGATAGGACGGTTGTGCTGTTTGCAATTACAATCACAGCTAATAGTTTCACCAATTTTCTAGAAGTAGAGTTCAGTTTGTGAGTTAATTTGTGTGATCCAGTATTTTTTATGAAGACCCTGCAAATCATGCAAACATTAAGATACTGTGTTTGAAGATGTTTTGTTAACAACTAAATAGCAAACTACAGAAAACCCATGCTGAATTATCTGATAGGCACTGGAGACAAAAAGAGTAAAATAAAGTTAATTCAAAGTCAATTGCATGAGAAAAAACAGACTCTGTGTGTTTTCAAGTCATAGTCACTCTGTAACTAATATCCCAGCCAGTTTCATAGGAGTCGATTTGTTTTCATTTTGGAGTCGACTATATAAACAGTAATTCCTTATAATAGTATTTACTTGCTAGTGAGAAATATAGCCAGGTTAAACAGTACTGTCTATCTTTTTAAAAAATTGTTTCTCTTCCTTTTATAATTTAGTTTTGCTTAGCAAAGCTAATTTAAAACACAAATCAGATGCCAGGAAGAAAATACCTCAAAGGTTCGGTACTTGAAAAAAAATGAATATTCCTTTATTAGTAGCTCCCATAAAATTAGCAACCTATATTGTTCAGTCCAGCTTCTCAAAAAATCAATAGCCCTTGATAGCTGAAAAAGTAAGTTAAATACAGATATAGGAAAGAAAGTAAATGGAAATATTGTTACCTTTCACAACACTTTTTTTTTTAAAAACTCAAAAAGCCTGATTTAAAGAACTTACATATTCAAAATCGGTGATGGATTCTCATAGATTTTGGTCAGGTTCTTATTTTTAGTTGCCAAGTTGCAAGTCTGGAAAAGGAGACTGGAACATGGTTTTAGACATTGTGTCTACCTATTGTTTCCAAAAAGGAAAGGGAAAACAGAGTCTTGAATATCAGTTTAAAAAGGAAAACAAGTTATAAACATTCCTTTCCTGATTGCCATTCTTAACTTTGTACCGCAGCTAACAAGTATTGCTTGAATGGGTTAAAAAAATAAAAATCAGTATTTGTGGTTGCAGATTACAGTTTTGTTCCTTAAGATAATTTCCAGATTAACTTTCTCCTAAGGCCATTTGCATTCCAAAGTCAATATTTTTACTTGTACATTTCTCTAGCAGTTTGCAAAAATGTCTAGACTTAATATTTCAAATATCCTTCTTGTGCTCCAGATACATGAATAAGCACATTTTTTTGCTTAAACCTAAACTTTTCTAGCAGATTAAGCATCTAGGAATGTTAAATCTTCTACATTGTCAGTAAATATTTCATTCATAAGTTCATAAAACTGTAATAACACTAATAATGTAGAGCAATAATGTCTTAATAATTACACAGCAAGTTATTACAAACAGGCAGAAGAGAACACCATGACAGATATGACTGTTTCACACAGCAGCAGGGTATTCGCGCCAACAGGCAATCTGTATTTGGAGTATGTGTCAAAATCAGGGAGGCTCAACTCCAGACATAGTCCCAGGAAAGCGAGCTTATGAGAAAGTGCCTATGCTACTTTGTGGACTATATCAAGGGCCTACATTTAGGTATCTGATATGCAACATACAGATTAATACTTGGATAACAATGATAGCGGAGAGCACAATATGCTTAGAGTACTCCTAGTAGTACTATGCTAGACAGACACCTCTTCAGCAGTCACAACTGAATGCCACATGTCGGCACAGCTCAAGGAGTCCCTGTGTGGTGCCTCCAGAAAGAGCATAAGGGATTTCAGGAATGAGGTGCCAATACTTGCACCAGCACTGGGGCAAAGAGTGCTACTGAGAAAATAAAGTCGTCTTGACATTTTGAATCATTCTGGATTCATTTCTGGACCCAAAGACAGAGGTTAACAGACAGGAATAAAGGTTAGAAGAGGTACTAGAATCTATTTCAGGATTTAAGGAGTGAAATTTGAGCCCTGATTTTCTGACTAGCACCTCATTAAAAATGAACTTCATCAGCGGGTTTTAAAGGCAGAGCCAGCAATAATAGGAAGACACATCCATGATTAGACTGATTAGTCTATGTGTCTTTTGGAAAAATTAATTCACACCAATTGAAATAAATTGTCTGGCAAAGAAATAAGCAGTGCTGATGTAAGGCGCACTTTCATCTCAATTTCTAGTGTCCAGCTAGAAAAATGCTTTGACACCTGCCTAGTTAGTATTCAGAAAAAAACCCTAATGTGATGTAATCATGGGTACAAAGCAGCATGAAACGAACCAACCAAAACCCCAGCATCTACCATTCTCGCTTACTGTCTGTGTCTTCCCAGGCCTTTTACTTTATACTCCTTCTGTCTCCATCTCCTGTTTGCACTTTCGTTCTCTCTTTTACTCAGATAAAAATACTTGCCACTGGTCAGATAGTGCACCAAGTCGGTCTCAAAATCTTTATCACCATCTCCATTTTCCATATGATCTGGCCTTTAATAAGGAGGAGCTCTAAAAATTTTCCCTTGCTATCCACCTCATTCTTATTCCTCACACCACACTCTGTATAAATTGTTTTCTTGAGTCTGGTCTTCATTTATCTTTTCCCTGTCTTAGCCTCTAAGCACCTCAGGGCAAGAATTGGAACTCATACTACATTTGTAAAAGGATGCGTAAATTTACAGCTGTTTTTAAACGACTTTTTAAAAACAGAAGCAAAATTCTTCAATTCCTAAACAGGCAGAAATCTTTCTTCCCCAGATGAATTTTACTTGGGTGAAGTCAGACAAAGACAACTGTCATTAGTGTAGTAATAATGATGGTTTAATGTATTGATAGTTTATTAAAACATGAACTCTGAAGCAAGTCCTGAAAAAGTTTAAAACCAGGCAGCACTGCCTGTTTTATGTGAAATTTAGTAGTAGAGGAAGGAAATTATTTTCAACATACAGCTCTCATAGGTCAAAGTAAAATATTCCTGATCTGAAATTTAAAGCCCTTGAATAAGCCCCAGCTCTCAGGGGAGTCACTCTGTAAGGGAAATATCAGTTTTCACCAAGATTGTCTTTCAGTTAAAGTTCAATTATGTTATAGGCCAGTATGGTAAGGTACACAGTCTCGTAACACTCCCATCTTTAAGATCAAAGTATCTTTCCAACATGACTATATGTACACACTCACAGACATTTGTACCCCCGCTGTTAATTGGTTTGGGGCTTTTTTGTTTTTGGTGTTGGTGGGGTTTTTTTCTAAGTTTATTCACAGAAATTCTAGACTTGCCATTTATTTTCTGAGGTTTCTGTAGTTATTGCTGTCAGAGGTACCAATACAGCAATGAAATGAAGGATCACATGTATTTTCTGTGTGTGGTATAAAAAAATCCAGACTTCTGCAGATTTTTCAAGTGTTGGTTACTTTATAATTTCCTTCCTTTCCTTCCACTTCCAGCCTTTGTCTAGATTGTATGCATGCCAGATATAATTTTCAGCAAAGAAATACTGAAGTCAGAAATACTCCAGAGTATGTTCTTGATGCTGAATATGCAAATTCTGCAGTGCAAGTCTTACACTTCAAAGATATGCTCAAACACTAGAAGTCATTAAGGAGAACAGACATACTGCAGATTAGAAGTAGAATCTACACCATTCAATTTTTGTGTTATGACCAAGACTACTGTGCATGCAAAAAAGTTGACCTTGAGAAACTGCAATGTGCAAGAAACCCACCCAAATGAGAACAATTGTATGCCATTTGAAACTGGAACAAGGAAGGAGCATGAGAGAAATTTCAGTAGTTCATTGTTGGAAGGACTTGACGAATCCTGGACATCAGAAAAGACTAATGTCTTTAACCAGTAGAGAGATTAAGGATCTAATTCTTTCTGACATCAAATGATGTACTGTTCTAGACATTTTTTCATTGTTCCTGGGCTATGAGACTTCATCTGACTTCCATGGAGAACCATATGGGTTATATATGTCTATATGCTAGAAACATCTTTGGGGGGGATTTTAAAGGAGAAGGAGGAATGAACACAATCTATGTGAAACCAGGGAGAAAGGTATGAAGAGAAATATTCCAGTGTCTCTACTGCTTGTAAAAGGTCATGTTTGTGTCAGTATGGATTTGCTGAGGATAACCCTTTTCCTGTTCATTTTGTCTCAAAGTATTTTAAAATAGGGTCCTGTTTGCACCTTTTGAAACAAAATTACTCTGAGGAGTATAACAACTTTATTTTCATAACTTTCTCTGTGTCTTCAATGATTCAGATTATCCAGTGAAACTTCCTTGTATCAGTGCATAACAGGCTATGCAAACTGTGCTCTGGAGAATTTCCGGAGGCTGAAAGGCTGTTTGTGGGACAGGTATACAAGTGGGGACCTGACCAACACGTTTCTTCAATGAAAAATGGGAATTTCCTTCTTTAAAAAAAAAAGCCAGGTCTATCATATAAAATTGTCAAAGACTGCAAAGCAAGCATATGTTTATGTTTCATATCAGGAGTCCACATTAAAATTCAATGGCAAAGGGCTGAATTATTTGTAGTTTGCTGGCCTAGGATTAGAGTTTGAAAAATGTCTTGGCTTGAAATTAGGTTTTCATGATTGATGAGAGCTTTATAGTGCTGGCATAATATTTGACCTTGATGGGATCCTCCACAATTCTATTTGCTTGATCTTTCAATATATTTTTTCTCACCAAAGAATCTTAGAAAGAAACAATTTCAACTTTCATTTGGTATTAATCAATTATATAGCCCTTATTATCTGGAAACCAGAAATATCCTGCTTTTAACTTTGCAGCAGAAGGAGAAGACTAAACAATTGTTTGTACTTTTTTTTTTTTTATGATACTGTTCTAAGTATCAATATCTGAAATTTTAGACATCAGGCAAATGTAAATTACCAGCTCCTGACTGAAGTTTGATTTCTATTGTTTTCTTTATTTATTTACCTTTTCCTGAAAAGGTCTCACAGCGTTCTTGGAAAATGTTTTGTGTTCATGGAGGTGAGACTGTATTAAGATAATTATAAAACACATCTTCAGCAGCATTTCTGGAGAGACGGCAGGGGAGGAAAAGAAGACTAAAAGCATTTGCAAGAACTGGTAGAGGTCAGATACATAACCTGAGCTCATGGTTGTATGGCATCTGTGGTTGTAAATGTGTGGAAAAGGTAAGTCTGAACTTCAGTTCTTGAGGAATCAGGGAAGGAAATGAGAAACAAAGATTACTTCAGCTAGTGGCTCCTGTCCATGATAGGGCACATTTACATCACATAGAATCAGTGCATTAACTGTCTTCCTGAGTTGTTCCAAGTCACACTGCCCACTGTGAATAATTAAAAATCCTGTTTCTAGCAGATTTTTCTACATTTTTGTTGATTTTGTTGACTTCTACCCCCACACTCCTCTGATATCATTACATTAATGCATACTAGGCAGTACATGACAAAACTAAATTTCTGCAGGCTGAAAACCTTTCTGGACTAATGTAAGCCGAACTCACTCTTCAGAAGTGTTTTCAGTAGAATAATGAATGCATTTTGTCTGGAACAGGAAGTTGTTTCTCATTGCTGAGTCTACTGAACTTTGCGTCTTAGACTATGAAGAAAGGACATTCAATATAATATGAAATCATTAAAAATGCAATGGTGAAATACAGATTTAGATTTTATTTGCTCAAAATAGCTACTATAAGGCTACCACTTGGAAACAATGCCAGACTAGATTAGGTTTTGGTAATTCATAAAAACTGTTCAGTTCTGGCAGGTCTGAGTGAGATCTGACCTTCACAGTTTGACCTGACCACAAAAGTTTGAAAGCTTTTTGACATTTTGTAACAAGAGACAGGTGAAAGTTTCTCTACTAAAAACAAGCTAAACAATATATCCCAGAATTAGATTTCCCTTCTATGCCACTCTGATCACTCGTAGCTGTATCAGCTGGTGCATTTGGGCCTTTCTTATACTGTTTTTAAAAGAGAAGATCCCAGTTGACAGCATAAATTCTTGCTAGCAACCTTAAATACGTGACCTTAATTTGTATTCTTGCATTGCTTTCTCTTTTTATTATGTCAGCACTTAAAAGCATTTAGCAACACAAATGAATTAAAAAAAAATTATTAATGATGGAATGAAAAACTTGGATACCAGAATTTCTCTGTCATATGGATTCTCTGATGTCTTATTGGGTTTTCATCAAGGCTATTAACTATGCCTGTCATTTTCTTTCTAACAGCATTTTTTCCGCAATGCCTATAGTTAAGTCTTGAGCTTCTAAAACCTTAACCCTCTGTCAAATAAGATTCAATCTGCTGATTTAATTCCAAACAGATACATACAAAAATGCATCCTGAAGACAATCAGTTTTATTTTCTTTTGCAAAATTAACTGAAATGGGGTGAGCAAGCAACAATAGGAACTCTTTTGAACTACAATAACTAGAGAGGCAATCTGTTAAGCTTCGTACTGCATTACTATCTAGTCCTTCTTCAAAGCTAGTTTGAAATGTCTGAATCTACAGATCTTCTATTATTTCCTTTAACATACTGATCCCTGACATAGTATATCTCACTGATAATAATTTATTCCATCTTAATTTCATCAAATTATTCATAGTTATATGAATGTGCCACCATAAATAATTTCCTTTCATCCTTGGGTGAAATCTCAACCCCTTAGAAATGATGAGTTTTGCTGTTGCGAAGCCAGAATTTCACCCTTGATTTTTGCATGCTTGAGATACTTTAGAATGTTATAATAACTTATTATTTATGTAGGCCATAAATATATATCTGTTTTAATCAATCATTGGAAAGAACTTACAAGAGATATGAAGATTGAAATATGAAGTCAGAACTACTTATTGGAAAGGCAAAAGCATTCATCCAATAAATTGTCATACATGATTAAACAGGTTAGAAAACAAAGACCACCTGGCAGGTAGAGGCTAAAGAAAATGCTGAATATTGACAGAAAATCATATGTATCTCAGAAGAATGATCTCTTAGAGCATGAAATCCTTCCCTTTGACAAAATATCTTTGTCCTTCTATAGGAAGCTTTTAGAGTAGGAAAAAAAATTGCACAAGAGATGTATTTTCACAACTAAATCCTTGCAGATTTACCCTGACATCTTAAATGCAAATCAAAGACTTTTTATACTCCTTATCCTTTTATTTTACTGCAGCTTGTACTTACTGTGTAGTTGTCAGTTATGTACTGGCTGAGGATGCCAGCCCAGGGGCAGCACTTGTTTCCCTGCTCAGCCACAGCCTGTGAGACTTGGTGGCAGCGAGTAAGGATATGGCCCAGAGGTCTCCAATGTGTCAAAATCCAAACTCTGATTAGAAAATCTCTTTTCAGACTACCTGGACCTACGGAAATGCTTCATATTTCCTGTGTGCCTACAACTATGAACATCTACCGTGGCATATCACAACACGGACTCAAGCTGATGCAGAGACTCAAATCCTTGTTTATTATCACCAAGCCCTTTTTATCCCCTTGTTTGGTACTTCCCCAACCTGCACGTACATACAGCGTTCAATTTCATTGGCCCCTGTAAAACTCTCCTGGTAAATAGTCCAATCACAATGTTGTAGACCCTCTCACAACCACCACATCCTCTGGCCTTACAACTAGAGACTCCTGCCACAACTACATCCTGGCCCATCCTCCCAAGGCTTGCTTGTTTACCTTTCCTGTCCTTCAAGGTTTCAACTCATCGCCCCAGGGCTTGTCAAGCACCAAGACCTCAGAGCTCATTCCCAAACTCTTTTTCATGCAAATCTTATCGCCTTCACTCTCTACATCTCTCCCTTCTTTGTTTTGTATGTTCACTATCAACACTCGCTTAAGGGCTCGATTAATAAGAAACTGTATAAGCTAATAAAAACTAAGAAAACGAACATTCTCAATGCATTTTTTTCACTCGTGCTCCTAGCCTAGCAAATAAACAGTTAACATTCTGTGCTAACAATTAGTTTCAAACTATATAATGAAAATACAGATACGTATCCATTTTTACAGATCTTAACAAATTTCTTGCAACTGTGTTGTTATACCCCCCAGCTATCCCACGTGAGTGCAGGATTTGAGGCTGCCCTTGCTTCCAACAGCAGGCTGAAAGGACTCATAGGTGTGGCAACTGGCAGGCACATGGTGTCTTGTCCTGTCACACTGGCTACAGAAGTTCTCTTTTGGATGGGTAAGAAATCGTGGTAGGGTCAGCCCTCTTGTGATGAAGAGACAGAAGACAAGGCAGGACGAACCCATTGTGCAGGGACCCAGGGGGGTCCTTTATCTGTGGAAACACAAGCATACCTTTGTCCCCAGGTTTTTAAAGGGAACAGGCCTTCTCATTCATGAATTTCAAGATTACGTACATTTACATGAGCTTTCACCTGTTCAAAATTCTTAGAACCCCCAAAATGTCACTGTAGAGGAGGTCCATCTTCCATCTGGCGATTTAAAAATTCTAAACGTAACAAATTTTCACTATACATTCTTATGGAGTTAACCCTGAATTTACAAGCATCCACTTTGAAAAGAGTGGTGCAGTTCTGCAGTTTTTCTCAGAGGGCTAAGCTTAGCTGGGGCCCAAAAATAAAACTTTCCCCCACCTAACTACCCTGACTGGTTTGCGTATCCTCTGGAAACAATTAAATTAAGGAATAAGGATGGATTCCTTGCCTAATGAAATGCTCCTTCCCACTTCCGTTAAAATCCAAGTAGAAGAAATGCTATGGATGTTTTTGGCCTTCACCACATCATATCTACCTCAGGATGTGTGTGAAATAACGATACTCAGTTCTCATGAGAAAAATCCATTCACATTGCTGATGCCCAGTGAAGCACTCCGGTCACTGTCCATCTGTAGGCTGTTCAAGGCTGAGTTGATGATCTACTCTTTATGTCAAAATTATAATGCCACAGGAAGAGAGGAGTGAATTGCCCAGTGAGTCATTCATTTGAGAAGTAAGTCTCAGGAGCCTCATTTCTTCTCAGAGACAACAGTTCTGAATTTTAACCAATGACCAGAATTACAGGGTAGGCAACATTTTGTGAGGATTACATTTATAGATGCAGTTAAAATACTCAGGATTTTAGGTTAGTTAACATTTTACATGTATCTTAAAAAAAAAATAAAAAAATCTAATTTAAAGTTTAAATTCTATTTCAATTTCTCTACAATCCAGAACTCTGCATAAGCTTTTCTATCCCCATATTACATGTCCAACCCAATGTTCCTGTTGTAAATTTTATTATCCCTTTAGCTGTGAAAGTTTAATCTCAGACATACCAATTCAAAACACAGAGGAGAATTTAACACAGCTTTAGCTTTTATCTTTAAGGTATTAAAATTTTCCCCAGGTAAACAAGAAAACATTTTTATCTCCTGAATTTATACTGAATATTGGTAAGCATTAGAAACAATTTTTCTGTTTTCTTTTTTTTCTTTCACTTTATCTTCAGCAACAGGCACTCTGTCAAGAATCAAATCTGAAGTCACTAGATGTATTTTAAAAACTTAGCAGAAGCTTTTTCCTAATTACCATTCCTAATCTTAGCCATGGTCATTAGCAAATGTAATGCAAGCTGGCTTGCTAAACACAGGTTTTCACCATGATATGCCACTATTAGTTACTGTATCAGAAGGGTCTGGAATGGACAGACAATGAGTCACCTTTTTCATAGTAAAGGCAGGGTAAATTTATTTCTGGAATCCAAGGTTAGAAACTCAAATTTCTAACATTTTTACCATATAAATTTCATTTTGAAAGTCAGGTGTATAAGTTTTAATGAAAATTTTGGGGGAAAAAAGTTTTACTGTTATTTTGATTTATCGTTTTCCATCAGAGATTTTTGGCAGAACTTTTTCTCGGCTTAATTTTTATGTTACATCCAAACATACTGCTTTTTTCTCCCCTCTCCCTTTTATAACATCAGCATCACTAGATGTCACCAAGCAGAGAGACCCAAAAAATGCCACTTTCAGAGAATCCTTTCTTCCATGTAAAGCACATTGAATTGATTTCTAACAAAACCTGTAGACAGGACTTTTCAATGCAGTAGAAGCAATTTTAAATTGTGTGTTTTCTGAAAGACTTTGTTATTCTACTGAAGCACACACTATTTTTCCCATCTATCTCATATGAATCAGAGATAAGCACTGGTTTTGTCCATAGGATCTTGCTGTTATCCTTAGCCACCATATTAATGATCCAAATATAAGCAATACAAGTTATAATACACCGAAATGCACATTTAGCTTGGTAAATTTAGGTCAACAAATGCCTGTTGTACTACACTGTGATAGGTAAAGAAAAACCTGGAGGCATTTGTTTCAAAGTCAACAAAGTCAGTCAGGAAATTTGTACTAGTGTGTAGGGCAAAACTGCTCTTAATAAAAAGTCCATGAGATTTAGAGACAGTCATATGTATCACCACCCTCTCCCTAGCAATAAAAGTGTTATTTCTGGTACTACTTGTCTAAATTAGTCACGTGGGTTTATATTTCTCTTTTTTTTTATGAATTAGGCCTGCTGATTGCCTGGATTTCCTCTTGCATTCAGTAGATTTCTCAGTGGACAGTGGGATCCAAGATCATTTAGATCTGTGAGTGTTAATGCCAAGGTGCAACGCAATAGATTTTGTAATGCAAGGATGAAACTGAGTATAAATAAAGAGGACAAGGTTTCTCAGGCAAGTGGTGATGCGCGTTAGATGCACATAGAAAACATGCCATATTTAGGTACACATGAGTGTAGGAGGAAACTGCAGGAGGTGTCATAAGTGACTGCGGGCAGCATTGTGTTCTTTGAATCAATAAGGAAGCTGTGGCTTTCTATGGTATTGGATGGATACGACCTGCAGTTGAGAATACTTTCTGTCATAGCCAGGGGAAAATGGTTATTAAGGATCAATATAGCAGTGTCTTATCTTTCAGACACACACGCTAATCACTAAGAAGACTAGGGAGGAGTTTCTTGTACTCCCCTGACACTGGATTTGTTGCCATGGCCATAGTTCACTCTCACGGTCAGGAGCCCTGTTCCAGTATCAGCAACCGTTCATCTTCCTAAACCACATCTTGCCTCTGTAACATGTGCAGAGTTTCCAAGTGCTTGCACAACAGCAATAATCTGGCAACCCCTCCTTATTCTTACATCCTACTTACCCTGTCATGCACGCAGCAGGCATTTCTGCCATTGCACCTTTTGGCCATGAATGACTGCAATGGAATTTGCCCTGGCAGCCACAGTTTCTTTCCCTGTCTCTTCTTTCCATTCTCTGCCTGTTGCAACACAGAAAGGTAAGGATGGTGATGAACAGATGCCTAGGTAAGGAGTCACTGTTAGCAGAAGTCACCCTTAGAAATCTTACTCTACCCTAGCAACTGCAGACAGCCCTGCAAGGTGAAGACCTTTCCCCAGTCAACCTAGTTCTCAGCCCCTCACATCCTAGCACAAGCCCATGCACCCTTCCCATACCAGCTCTAAGAGCTCATCTGTCTGCTGACAGCATAAGCCTGCCCACCAAGTATCTCTCTGTAAACACCTGAAACCACAGAGCACTTACTGTTTCTTTGATTTGTAAACTTCCTTCCATTGACACCACCAAAACCTTCTGCTGATTAGGATGTGATGTGAGATACAGGCATAGGCTGAAGTTCACAGCTGTTTGTGTTGAAAAGATACAATAGTCATGATATAACTGAGGAAAAAAACAGCAAAATATGGGAGTTGTGCACATCTGTATTAGAGATATGATCTTATTTTCCATGTATGCTCTATATTTACTCATCTGAGACTGCTGTTTGTAGCTGTCATTTGAGACAGGTTTTATAGGGAAAATTTATACTATGTTTCCTACCTCAGCTCTCTCAAACTATTGTTCTAATTTCTGTATTTATTTTTCATAATCTGAGCAAGAGTCAGACCTGTTATGAGAACAAAGCTCTCTTAAATCTATAAGGCAGGGAATGCTTTAGGTAAATATTAATTCTTATTAGCTCAAAGGGAGAGTTAGGAGACAGGAACCAGCCCTACATAAAACAGGCTATAGAGATGTGGCTGTGTAAAGCTGAAAGAACTAGTACCAGAAAATGAAAGACAAGAAATGCTGAAATGATGCACAGTGAAAGGAGGAAGCCAGCAGGAATGCAGCTCACAGGGAAGGACTGAGGTACAAGACTGAAGTACGTTGTACATGTTGCCATCACAGCACCTTGCCCTTTATTCAGAGCCCTGTAGATTTAGCACCCCCCAGAAGATACATTAGTTTTCCATATGACTAATTTTTTTAAGACTTCATACTCCCCCCCATTAGTGCAGGATGCAATGAGTGGAACTACTGTATAGTATTTCTGTGCCCAGTTAAACAGTTCTTAGTTTTCAACTTACTGTTTCTTCAGAGAAGTGTGAAGAGGTACCTCTGTATTAGATTCTGCAAAGCCCTCTGGCTGATATTATATAAATGCAAATATATTATTTTAAAGCATGCTAACACTGGAACCCAGAGGGATGAATACATTTTTGGTTTTTATTTTCAGTGGAAAAGAAACTGAAGCTGAAATTAAAATATGGTTCCCGGATAGTCAGCCTACTGTATACAGAGCATGAGAAAACTAAATGAAACCCATTCACAGTAGGTTAAAGTTGGCCACAGGAGCAGCTGACATTGGAACATTACTAGAGAGACCATGTTGTTGCAAATTTATCGACAGCTTCATGAACAGCAGAAATAAACAGTGCACTGAGTTTTAATTTTAGGGTAAATTTGTGCCTCGCTAAACTAAAGACCCCGATGACGCCTGCCTCAAGCAAATAGTTCCACCTCTGTGCTTTTAACAAACACTGATAAAAGATATTTCAGCACTGAAAAGGTACACTGTAAAGCATGTGCATTGTCTTCATATGAGTTATCAATAAGCATTACTTTCAAGGATTGATATAATCTTACATTGCAATTAAAAAAAAACAGCTTTAAAAGTAGGAGGTCCTCTCCTATGATAATGGTCTAAAGAAAGATTGACTGCATTCTCCAATTTCCTGAGCACCATACCCCAACAAAGGGACACCAGAGCTCTGGTGAGAACTTGGTGCATAATTAAAGAATTTTATACCCATAAAAAGGCAAAGAGTGAGTCTTGAGGACACACAGTCTGTGCCAGAGGGATACCTGTAATCAAGTAATTGCAACTGACTTTTTTTTTTTTCCTGAAAGTGCTACCCTTCCTTGGATACTATAAGGAGTGAGGACAAGGATCTCTAAAGAAAGGGCCTGACAGCATTCAAGCATCTGATTTAAGTACATCTCCTTTGCGAGTGTTTGCACCATCACAATGTATTTGAACCTGTAACATGAAAAGTGTTTCTTAAGTCATCAGTCTGATTTAGTTTCTCTCGTGTTATTTAATTCCAAATGTGCTGGTCTTGTGTTCTGTGCAGCCAAGTAAGTCTAGGTGATCTGCCTGGATCCAGACACCTAACAACAGTAGACTCTCATGAAAATTCCTTATGAATTTGTGTTTTTCTACAGACTAAGTCACAAGCATGAACGCTTTATGTGTAGTCTTCACCCTACTCTGGACATTTGACCTGGAATACAGATAATTCAAGTAGCACTTGAATGCCTGGTAAATATAAACTTTAGTAGCTATGCTTCCATGAGGGCTCCAGCTGATTGTCTCTCTGATTCATTCACCATTTCTGTCCTCTTCCATCACAAAATGTTGTCCCAGAGGGCAGATCTCCATGCCTAAAAAAAAAAAAACAAACAAAAAAAAGCCTGCCTACGCACAAGATGACTGGCCTTGTCTTGACCCATACAAAACAACTGCACCAGTTGTGATGAATTTCTGTGCTTGAGAAGCGACAAATATTACTCTTAAGTAAAACTTTAGGGTAGCTGATTCAGGCAACTTGGTATAATTGTTTTTTGGTAACTCAAAACGTTGTGAAGAATAATTATGAACAGTTTATAAGTGTAAATAAACAGTGCATAGTTAGCAGGAGTCAGTACTAATTATGTGGTAATGAGATTTCTATTATGAATTCTTCATCTTATGAACTCCGAAGTAAAATAAACAATTGCTGGCCAGAGAAGTGACCTAAAGACAAACTGGCCTATTTTTGAATGTGGGAACCACATGAACTTCTGAGAGAAGCTGAGGTTTTTGTTGTGATCTTGATGGGAGATCATTTATACAGACAGAAATGTAAGGAACAATATATGCAAAAGGACACAGTATTATTACCGTATACAATGCCTTTTCTGCCACAGACTGTGAGAAAATACTAACCTGCTATTCCACAGTTGCTGCCTTCTCCAAGCAAATGAGAATATCCTGCTTCTATTGTACCAAATCGTCTAACAGTAAAAGAGTATTCAAGTCTTATATTGCCAAAGTTAAAGTTATCAGCATGACAAATTTGCTCTCCACAATTTATTCAGAGAATTGACATTAAAAGATATGGTCAGACTAAATAAACACAATCAGCTTTACTAGACAGAATAGAATATGAATGTATTGAAAATTATTTTAAATAAGGGATGGGATAAATTTTTACTTTAGAGGTAAGGTCTTCTAAAAAGTCCTAGGAAGTATGATGTTTGTGTTTAGAAACACTGATACATCCCTAAACATCCATTTTCCCAAATGAATTATTTACTGTCTCACATACTGAACATATTTTTCTGTTCAACTATTGTTCACTAGTTAAATGCAGTTTCCTTGACTTATCCATTATTTAGCTATACTTCACACTTATTTGATGATAATGCCCCACCAGGGATTGATCATTCATTCAGTATTTCAGTCTTAGATAATCCAAATCAAAACTGTGTTGGTTAATTGTAATTATTCTCCTATGTCACATGCTATTTTTCCTGAATGAAAGAATGAATGAATTTAGTGATTATAATCTGAACAAAGGCAGAAAGATGTCAGTAGAGTCTGAGTTTCCAAGGAACAAGAATTCATTTAATGGGCAGTTAAAGATAAAAACTGCATCCTGAGGATGCTGACAGCACTATCTTAAAAGTCCATGTCTCTCTTTTGTTTTGGCACATTGAAGGAAAAAAATCACTTACAGACCAGGTCAGACTGTAATGTCTAAGGGCCTTGAAATGGGCTAAAGAACATAATTTTTTTTGCTGAATAGGGACAACGCAAATAATTATATAGGGCTGTTTTGAAGTATCATATCACAAAGTGAAGGTTATAAAACAATTTAGTTTTCTAATTTTATATTGATTGTTTGACTTAGAAGCTTAACTTCTGAATTGCATGAGATTAACTTTTATGTAACTTGATAACAGTTATATGGTAAAAAAAAATTTACTTTCAGCTGTACCTGTGAGTTTTGGGTTTGAGTTTCTTGGGTTGTGGGGTTGGTTTTTTTTGTTTTTTTTTTGGGGGGGGGGGGGTTGGTTTGTTTTGGTTTGGTTTTTTTTTGGTTGGTTGGTTGGTTGGTTTTGTGCTTTGTTATTTTGGGTTTTTCGCAGAAGGGGTTTGTTTTGGGGGAGAAGGGGATTCAGATAGGTTATTTTCACTGAAAGCTAAACAGGATATTCAGAACCTTGAGAGAGTAAGCAAAATGTTGTAGCTGCTATTGTTTGCTATACCTGTTATAACTGTTTCAGTAAAGTATAAACTGATGGACTGAAAAGTCTGTAAAAGTGACCACATACTCAACCTCATCCTTTTCTAACCATGATTAGAATATTAGTCATATTAGCAGGTGATGTCTGCTTAATGTTTTGAAAAGAAAATATTTCGATTTCTTCTCTTTTTCATTGCTGACAAAAAAGAGTAGACTTCTGAACCTTTCCATTTGCATAGCTGTTTTTAAGGTTATGGCTGCAGTCCCCTTTACATCAGTACTAATTTAATCCTTAACACATTCTTGAATTGCAATGCATATGTAATTTTGATTACCAAGAGATCAGAAAATGTATTTAATTAACCTGCATTGTTATCTTCTCAAAATCAACTGGTCAACATCTCAAAGAATGAGAATGAGCTTGAAAAAGAGATACTGCCAGAGATGCTTGGTTGTTTGTTTCTTTCCTTGCCTGTGTGTCAATAGAAAAAGAAGGGTTATTGGAGCAGAAAACCGATTTTTTTACAGTTCTTCCACGATATCTTTCTCAAAGTATGTCAGGTGAAAAACTGCTGGTTCTCAGTATGTGAGAAGGTTGTCTGGAAAATTACAACGAAATTACACGTTTGCACTTAGGAGGCAAGCAAGTAAAAAAATAGAGTGATGTGGGTCAATTGCTGAGGTCAGTAGCTTGAGAGAGGACGCCTTCAACACCGGAGCGGGGGGAAGCTCAGCATCCAAGAGCCTCAACTCAGAGCGACAAGAGCCACCGAGGGAGCCTCAAGTCCTCGACAGGACCTGCCCAGGAGCCGGCAGCTCAGCTGACGCAAGCAGGGACTCACAGGAGGCAGAGCGGGCGGAGCCAGGAGCAGCAGGTCTGACTGGGTAAAAACCTGTCCCAGGGACTGTAAGCGACCAGGAGCGTAAAGAGCAGAGTGGGTTGAGGCAGTTTGCGCGGGCAGGCGAGCGGGATGGTGAGCAGTCATCGTATGACAAGGGCCCGGTCTGGGATCTCTGCTCTGGCTGCCCCGGCGGTGGCCACCGTAGGCACCCAGACAGAGCAGACAACAGGAGAGGCTGCAGTGCAGAGCTCGGAGTGCAGAGAGTGCCTGCACTGGTCTGGTGAGGGAAAGGTACGCAATGGGCAGGGCTGCACTCGGTGCTCCCTGGTGGAGGTTCTCCATCAGCAGGGCCTGAGCTGTGGGACACTATTAATAGGCTACAAGATGTCAGGGTAGCTGAGAAGAAGCAGGAATGCTTGCTCCAGGCCCACATTGAGCAGGGGCCTCAAGCTTCCCCTGTAGCTCATGGAGGAAAGAAGGAGGCCATTAACCCGGGAAACTGGGAATTAGTGACCAAAAAAAAAAAAAAAAAAGGAGGAAAAGGACAATTAAAAGCAAGGGGCTTCCTCCTAAATCTGTTGTACCCACGCAGAACCACTTTGCTGTCCTGCAGGAGGCTAATGAGGAAATGCACCAGAAACAGCTGGCTGATGCACTGGTAAAGGAGATCTCTACTGGTGCTGCCAGGAAAAAGCAGCGGGTCGTAGTAGCAGGGGACTACTTTAAAAGGGGCAGAAGTACTCATCTGTTGGCCTGGCCCGGTCTCAAGGGAGGTGTGTTGCCTATCAGGGGCATGGATCAGGGATGTTGCAGAGAAGCTGCCTGCTCTAGTAAGTCCCACAGATTATTACCCACTTCTAGTAATACATGTGGGTGCTAGGGATATAGATAGTAGTAGCCTGGGGAGCATAAAGAAGGACTACAGAGCCTGGGAGAGGTGGTTAAGGAATCTGGAGCTCAGATAGTCTTTTTGTCGATTCCCCAGGATACAGGGGAGGACCTAAAAAAAGGTAGGAGCATTAGCCAGGTTAATAAATGGTTAAAAGGGTGGTGTCATAGTCAGGGGTTTGAGTGTCTTGAACACAGGACCCAAGTTTGTAGGCCAGGTCTAGCGGGGGCTGGTGGAGCTGGTCTAAAGAAGGGGAAGAGCAGTTTTGGTACGAGGCTTGCCAAGCTGGTCAAGGAGGCTTTAAACTAGATGTGTTGGGGGAGGGGGGCATCATTCCATCCCAACATAACCAGTCAGTTGCCAGCACCTATAATAAATGCTCAGAGCAATGTAGAGATATTCCAACTGCTCCAGCCAATGAGCTGTCTTCATTTGGAGCTCGGCTCAGATGCCTCAAAACAAGCACCTGTAGCATGGGGAAAAAAACGAGGAATTAGAGAGACACGTGCACATCTACGGGGGTATGTTATAACAGGCGTCACAGAAACATGGTGGGATGGATTATTTGACTGCAGTGTTGGAATGGAAGGTTACAGACTCTTTAGAAAAGACAGGCCTGGCAGGCGGGGGCAGGGAGTTGCTATTAAGGTTAGGGATAGGCTGTAGAGTGTGGAACTCTGTGAGGACAGGTGAGCAGTTAACAGAGAGTCTGTGGGTCAGGGTTAAAGGGAAAACAGCTATGGGAGACATAACTGTGGGGATCTGTTACAGACCACCTGATCAAGAGGAATCTGCGGATGAAGCACTCTATAGACAGGGAGGAAAAGCCTCACACTCACAGGCCCTTGCCCTCGTAGGGGACTTCATCCACCCTGACATCTGTTGGAACGACAGTACGGCCCGGCACAAGCAATCCAGGAGGTTCCTCGATTGCGTGGGAGACAACTTCCTTCTGCAAGTAATAGAGGAGCCCACAAGAGGTGCCATGCTTGACCTCGTGCTCACCAACAAGGCAGGGCTGGTTAGAAATGTGAAACTCCAGGGCAGCCTTGGATGCAGCGATCACGAGATGGTCTAATTCAAGATCCTCAGGACAGTGAGAAGAGCGTGCAGCAAGCTCATAGCCCTGGACTTCAAAAGAGCAGATTTTGGCCTCTTCAGGAAACTGCTTAGTAAGGTTCCATGGGATGTAGCCCTAGAGGGCAGGGGGGGGCAAGACTCTTGGTTGATATTCAAGGATCGCTTGCTACAAGCTCAGGAGTGTTGCATCCCAGCTAGAAGGAAGTGCAGTAGGAGGACCAGGAGACCTCCTTGGATGGATAAGGAGCTGCTGAGGAAAACTCAAATGAAAAAAAGAGGCTTATAGAAGGTGGAAGCAAGTACAGGCAGCCTGGGAGGAATACAGGGATGTTGTCCGAGAAGCTAGGGACCAGGTTAGGAAAGCTAAGGCCCAGTTCGAATTAAACCTGGCTAGGGATATTAAGGATAACAGGAAGGGATTCTATAGGTATGTAGCAAATAAAAGACAGAAAAGGGACAACATAGGCCCCCTCAGGAAGCTATCAAGATGTCGTGGTTTAACCCCAGCCAGACAGCTTATTCACCCACTCCCCCCCTCTTCTTGCCCTCCCCCTACTCCTGGAGGGACAGAGAGGAGAATCAGAAAGAATGCAATTCCCACGGGTTGAGATAAGAACAGTTGAGTAACTAAGGTATAACACAAATCACTACTGCTACCACCAATAATAATAATGATAAAGGAAACAACAAGGGGAGAGAATACAACACGTCATCACCAGGCGACTGATAACTCGCCCCCCCAGCCCGACCAAACACCAACCGATACCTCCTCCAACCCTGCAGTCCACTCTGCCCTTCCGGCTCACTCTCAGTTACCTCCTGGGCATGACGTGCTGTGGTATGGAATACTTCTTTGGTCAGTTTGGGTCAGGTGTCCTGTCTCTGCTTCCTCCTGGCTTCCCTCCTCCCTGGCAGAGCATGAGGCTCACAGAGTCCTTGGCCAAACCAAAAAAATATCTTTTCAGCTCTGTTCCCAGCCCAAAAGTCAAAACACAGCACTGCACCAGCTACCAAGAAAGAGAAAAACGACTGCCACTGCTAAGCCCAGGACACAAGAGAACTGGCTATCCTGGATGTGGAGAAGCCTGAGGTTCTCAATGAGTTCTTTGCCTGGATCTTCACTGTCAAAGGCTCTGACCACACCATCCAAGTCTTAGAAGGCAGATGCAGGCACTGTGAGAATGAAGACCTTGGGCCCACCGTAGGAGAGGATCTGGTTCAAGACCATCTTAAGGACCTGAATATGCACAAGTCCATGGGACCTGATGAAATCTATCCACGGGCCCTGAAGGATCTTGCAAATGAAGTTGCTAAGCCAATGTCCATCATATTTGAAAAATCATGGCAGTCAGGTGAAGATCCCGATGACTGGAAAAAGGGAAATATAACTCCCATTTTTAAGAAGGGGAAAATGGGTGACCCGGAGAATTACAGACCAGTCAGTCTCACCTCTGTGCCTGGCAAAGTCTTGGAGCAGATTCTCCTGGAAGGCATGCTAAGGCACATGAAAAACAACAAGGTGCTTGGTGACAGCCAGAATGGCTTCACTGAGGGGAAATCCTGCCTGACCAATTTGGTGGTCTTCTATGATGGGGCTATAGAACTGATGGACAGCGGTAGAGTAGTTGATGTCATCTACCTGGATTTAACACTGTCCTACATGACATCCTTGTCTCTAAATTGGAGAGACATCAATTTGATAGGTGGACCACTCGGTGGATAAAGAACTGGCTGGATGGCCGCATGCAAAGAGTTGTGGTCAATGGCTCAATACCCAGCTGGAGACCAGTAACGAGTGGTGTCCCTCAGGAATCAGTGTTGGGACTGGTCTTGTTTAACATCTTTGTTGGTGACATGGACAGTGGGATTGAGTGCGCCCTCAGCAAGCTTGCCGATGACACCAAGCTGTGTGGTTCGGTTGATACACTGGAGGGAAGGAATGCCATCCAGAGGGACCTTGATGCGCTTGTAAGGTGGGCTGACACCTAGCTCATGAAGTTTATCCATGCTAAGTCCAAGCTCCTACAGCTGGGTCAGAGCAATCCCAGGCACAGCTACAGGTTGGGCAGAGAAGAGATTCAGAGTGTTCCTGTGGAGAAGGACTTTGGGGTGTGGGTCAGTGAGAAAATTAACATGAGCCAGCAGTGTGCGCTTGCAGCCGAGAAAGCCAAATGTTTCCTGGGCTGCATCAAAAGGAGTGTGACCAGGAGGCTGAAGGAGGTGGTCCTGCCCCTCTGCTCTTGTGAGACCTCACCTGGAGTGTTGTGTGCAGTTCTGGTGTCCTCAACATAAAAGAACATGGAACTGTTGGAACACGTCCATAGGAGGGCCACAAGGATGATCAGGGGGCTTGAGCACCTTCCGTGTGAAGATAGGCTGAGAAAGTTGGGGCTGTTCAGCCTGGAGAAGAGAAGGCTGCATGGAGACCTCATAGCAGCCTTCCAGTATCTGAAGGGGGCCTATAGGGATGCTGAGTGTGGACTCTTCATTAGGGACTGTAGTGATAGGACAAGGGGTAACGGGTTAAAACTTAAACAGGGGAAGTTTAGATTGGATGTAAGGAGGAAATTCTTTCCTGTTAGGGTGGTGAGGCATTGGAATGGGTTGCCCAGGGTGGTTGTGAATGCTCCATCCCTGGTGGTGTTCAAGGCCAGGTTGGATGAAGTCTTGGGTGAGATGGTTTAGTGTGAGGTGCCCTGGGGGTTGGAACTAGATGATCTTAAGGTCCTTTCCAACCATAACTATTCTATGATTCTATGTACAGAAAACATCAACGCTCAAGATTTAACTTAATTTTTAGCTATAAAATCAAAATCAGCAACTCTGCAAAAGATGATATGTGGGGTTTTCTGAAAAGGTTAGTCAATTTTTCAAAACAGCAAGGTCAAAAAAATCCCTGCATACTGAAGATGAAAAGAAATATACCAGTCATTCACAGTTTTCTCTAGAACTACTCACTGAAATTGATGAAGACATTTTGTTACCTTCCAAAAATACTTTTTTTTTAATTTGCAAAGCTGTCATCTCTGAATTTTTCTGAGGAAAAAACATTAATCCACAGAATACTGCTGTAATACTTAAGGTGTCAAAAATCTCTGTAAGTTATCTATTTCAGAGCTAGTAGGGTTTTGCAATTGTGTTTCCAGAAAACTTTGATGAAATCTCACTAATTAAAGAAAGAACTCTTTTTTTTTCTTCCATGGTGTCTTTTATTCCAACAGCTTTAACTATTACACCCAGTAAAAGCTAGATAAACAGTGAAAACAAGAGGTGAAGTTACTGGCCTGTGGTCTAGAAGTGTAATTTTCTTCCATTTCTATGTTTTTTTCCTGGAAGTCCAGCTTTCTGTTTTTCAGATTCTGAAATTTATACTATTTCCATGGGGTTTTTTTTCTGTATTTTGAGCAATGTTTTCTTTTTGTCTGGTGTCCTGGGTTTAGCAGTAGCAGTCATTTTTCTTCTTCTTAGTAGCTGGTGCAACACTGTGTTTTGACTTTTGGCCTGGGAACAGAGCCGATAAAACTGATGTTATAGTCTGACCAAGGACTTTGTGAGTCTCATGCTCTGCAAGGGAGGAGGGGAAGCTGGGAAGAAGCAGAGATAGGACACCTGACCCAAACTGACCAAAGAAACATTCCACACCACAGCACGTCATGCCCAGTAGGTAACCAAGAGTTACTCAGAAGGGCTAGTGGACTGCAGGGTAGGGTAGGTATTGGTCAGTGCTTGGACGGGCTTGGGGGGGTGAGTTATTGGTTGGTGGGTGGTGAGGTGTTGTATTCTCTTTACTTGTTATTTCCTTTATCATCATTATTATTGGTCGTAGTAGTAGTGATTTGTGTTATACCTTAATTACTCAACTGTTCTTATCTCAATCTGTGGGAGTTGCATTCTTTTCGATTCTCCTCTCTGTCTCTCCAGGAGTAGAGGGAGGGCAAGAAGGGAGGGAGTGAGTGAACGAGCTGCCTGACTGGTTTTAAACCACGCCATCTGGTCAAAGAGGTCAGATTTATTCTATAGGTTAAGGAATAAAACCAGAAAAAATATTTCTAAAGATAAATAATTGATGCACAATCCCAGATACACATTAAAAGCTTCAAGTTGATGTTACATATATTTGTGCACAACAGATAATATTTTCAGACAGTGCTGTACTTCCTCCTTTGTTCCTAAGGAAAGGTATGATGTTCTTTCACCAGAAAACTGATACTGCCTTCTTAAAGACTTCTTTTAAAGTTTATGTGTGACACAAACTCTCAGCTTCTAAAAAAAGGAGGTTTCCAAACTATAGCCTAGGGTCCCTGGGGAAATTCCCTGGAACACAAGTGGTCCACAGAAGGTAAAAAAAAAGATGCCTGCTGAAATTTTCATATTTCCTGTGCCCAGCCCTGCTCCCTCAATGCAAACAAATTGAGGGCCTGCTTCTTGTAAACATCAAAATCCAGATCTAGGCAACATAAATGGTTTGTAAACAAACTTATGACATGAAATGTTTTTATTTATTGTTTATTTTACAGTGTGTTCATTTAACTACCATTATTTAAAATACATTTCTGTCAAGAAAACACACATATTAGAACATACTAAAGAGACTGTGAAGTAAAAATACATGAAACTTGTGGTTTAAAATGAGCCTCACAGGTCAACTTTGCTTATAATGCTCATCTCTGAATGTAATTCATTCTAAGATAGTCTTTGGAGCATCCCTTATATAACTAAATGTGAAGCTGAACGTAATTTGACCAATATCTGGCTATGCATATATAAAAATTTTGGATCTGAAGAAAGACTCCATATTGAGGAACTAATTTGCACATAGTTTCATAAATTAAAGCCACGTGACAAAAATCCTAAATTACAAATAAATTAATTCCATTTTATAGCCAGTACTATCAAGAAGTCCACTGCGTACTCTGTATTTCAGTAATTGTGATGCCTCCATTAGTTTATCTGAGTGTCTCCAGAAACTCAAAACAGTCTGAATCTTAATTACAGATGACTTAACTTTTGTCATTGCTTGGCATGGATCTCTTACCACAGAGACAATCAATTTGTCTGAATCAATGCAGTCTGAACAATGGAGTAAATGGAAAACTCTTCACAGCAAGAAATATTTAATTTCATTCCTGAGCAAAGACAACCCTGATCATCTATTTTGCCTGCCAAGCAAGACAATTCCATTGTTAGGGACTTGACAGGCATTGTAGCAAAAGACATGAAAATTCTTTTTGTTTCCAGCAATGTTAGGGCACAACTATCTGAATCATAAATCCCTATGAATATTTTATGTTAAGCCTTGTCAAACTTGGAACATAATATTTGCCATCGTTATCTAGTTACAGCTCATCACTCCTGTGGTCACAAACCAGTAACTGTATTTTAGTATTTCTGTGCAAAGCAGCAAAGAGAACAGAGTGTAAGATATTAATAACCTTGAATAAAAACAATAATATTTTTCTTTATAATCACTTGGAGAGCTTAGGGACAGCTCAATATCCTTGCTCCAAAAGATATGAAATCTCAGTTTTTCAGATTTTTTCCCCTTCTAATTATGTCTGTTCACCTACTTCCAAAAGTAACCATAGATAGTTAAGCCACTATTTGTGCATTGGAAAGCACATTCCAGTAACAATTTTGTTTATGAGTAATAAAGAAAATATGTATCCATAAGCAGTGATTGCATTTTTTCTCAATAAGCATAAGCTTATTTATAAAACACATTAACAGTCATCCTTTTATTATCAATAACTCAAAGGCTTAGAGTCTGTCCCTTTAATTTTGCTATCGTGGCTTCTCCTCAACAATGAATGTTTTTTTCAATGATGTTTGAGTATTAAAAGGGAGTATTAAAGAAAATAATTGTGAAAACTCCTTTGTTTTATGCTGCTTAGATCCTGGAAAAAGATTTACTTGCTGGAAACTTGCAGCATTTTTTTTTTCTTTTTAGAAAGCAATGGGATGAAGTTTCCTTAGAAATAGAAGTGTACCAGTTAAACTCCATTCCACAGTTCTTGCTCAATTTGCCTTATCTTTGAAGGAGGATTTCCCTAAGCAAAAAAAACCAAAACAACTGATGCTTGACCCAAATGATTACACCAGTGTCTGAGGAATATTCTGGGGGCTTTAATTTTTTGAAAGATACTAGCGTGATTCCAATACAGTTGAACCAACAGGAGCTTTATGGTACAATATTCACCATAGTTATTAAAACCATAAAGTCCTGAAAGACACAGAATTTACCATAGCAACATTTTTGTGGGGAGTAAATCTCTTACTTTTGAAAAATAAATATTTCTTTAATCACATATTACAGACATTTTAACCACAGATTTCTGAACAGCACATCTGTTCCCATGTCCACAGTGACGCACCATGTGGTGACATGTCTCATTTATTTATGTCAAGTGGGCCATGTTACATCAGCAGGACACTGTATTTAAGAGAATAGGGAATTCTTATACATATAATACAGAGAAATATATACATCACTGGGAATATACATGTTTGCATGTGTGTGCTAAAAAGAAATGAATGCCTTTATATTAAGAAGAAAGATCTTTATTTAGTTCTTATTTAGTTCTGATTTCAGTGGCCAATTAAGCTCAGGATGTGGACTCATGAAGGAAAAAATGTGCCTATGTGGTATGAATGCAGGGGTCTTACTCTATTTTTTAACGGAAGTGCAGTAAGTGAAATATCTTAGTATGGAAGGGTATTGATGTCTTCCTGGCTACATTTAATAATACTGTCCCATTATATATCTGATTGTGATATCCAAATTCTTCCAGTTTTTCCAAGGGAATAGTTTCTGAGAAGTTTTTAAATATGATCTGCTGCTACTTTTTTCCTATTTGAGATACTGGAATTTTAAGTGTCTGGTATTTCTGATTTCTTGGAATGTTTTCAAAATGTTTCTGACTTGAAACCAACTAACTTGGCCTAAGAATATCACATTCTTTTGGGCTCACTCAGCAGTATTGACTGTTAGTATCATCAGAAGATTTTTTTAAATGTGCTGGTTTGTTCATTGAAAGCTAGATACTGTAATATACACATTTCAGACTAAAATCACACAGGAAGACAGAAATTTTAGCTATACAGAAAAGAGAAATTAGAATCAGCTATACAGCTAATCCTATAATATTAACTCTTCACTGCTCAAAATGAAAATCAGTTATACAAACCTTAAGTAGGCAAGAAATTCCTCAACCTATAAATGAGTGATGAAGAAAAGAGAAAAAGCCTCACAAACTTTAAACAATTCACTATGCAGTGTTTTGTACATGGCTTAAATGACAACATGAAATAATGTTGTGTGTTTTTAAATTACACACAGCAGAGGTAGCACAAAAGTTATGTAGTAAGAGGTTTTGTTACACATCACTACATGCTCTACTTTTCCCTCCAAATAGATTTCCCATAGTTAGAACTGAAATAATGTTTAAGATTCTATTATAAAGAGACCACACATGGAAGAGGACAGCCTAGCTATAAAAAAAAATGTAATGCAACTAATTTTTTGGCATACTTGAGATTAAGATCAGGGATGTCTTCTTACTATTCCACTTGCTATGTTTATGTATGTTTACCTACAAAATGATCTTCCTATAAACACACCTAGCCCTTGCAGCGTTTATGAGCAAAGTTTGCAAATATATACAAAGTAATTTAAGAACATAAAATTTGCTCTATTTAAGACCCTAAAAATAAACAAAAATAGTTTGAGTTTACGTGCAAGCTTACCAGCATAAACAAAATTAGACACTCTTAGCAAATTCCCACTCCTCTTTTCCATACATTGCACTCCTTGCAGCTTTGTTCCTTCTGACACTCATTTACTTCATTGCAAAATGACTATAAAATGCTGCTTTTCTGATGTGCAAGACATGAGATTACATGGATTATTTTAGGAATGCATTTCCAGATTTTCAACTTTTTCTTCTTAAAGTATAAAGTATGAATTCATTTGTTAAAGTAAAATACAATGCTCTATTTTAACATTTTCCTGAAAAGCACCAACCTGTTAAGCTCGAATTAAAACTTAACTAAATCTTTTACTTTATAGCTTAACTTCATGTCAGCAAGTAGTGCTATATTTGGAGCTTCTCAATTTTGTCACAAACAATTTGGCACATCTCAAAAGAAAACCTTCTACTCTCTCATTTCCTAACATCTCAAGCTGCCTTTTTAATACTCTATTATTTTCAAAATTTTAAACAGGTGCAAGGCTGGACTTAGTGTCTTTGCAAACAGTAAGAGTGGATCTATTTCCAGCCATAATCACAAGGATCTGAAGTATATCACATAAAAATGGAAGTTAAATATTCACTTCAGAAATTTAAGACTTGGCATCTATTCCACAAGAGGGACTCAGTTATTTCTGCTTTTACCAAATAATCCTTGAGCTTTGTTTAAACATTCTTCAGCATTTGCTTCTTTCCTCCATGAGTTATGTTAAATGAAACCAGCTGAGTTAGCAGTGGCCTGTCTGAATATATCATCAATGAACTTTAAAGCTTTGAAACATCAGCTTTCTAAAGAAAATTCCAACCTTGATCAAAATTTGCCACAGTATCAGAATTATTTTCTTCCGCATACAAGGACAGACAGGGAAAATCAAAGGCATTTTGTAGATGACAGACTGTCCACTGCTATTCATGAAACTGAGAAAATAAAATAAACAAGACCCGTTTATACAGCAGAGTCATCCAAAGCACAGGCCTTTGTGGCAATAATAAATGCAACTAACTTTGCATCTACCAGAGACCATCCCATTTTGGGACATTCTGAGCAGTATTTGTAAAAGCTAATCAGGAAAGCAATTATTGGATAAAAATAAGCATTCTTCTAGGAGCTGAAACTCAAAAGTCCTGCAAAATGAAAATTAGGTCTAGCAGCTAAGAATATTACATGAGTAGAACATGAGCATGAATGTAAACAACTTGTTGGAAGTGTATTGGTAGTTTATATCAAACAAGAGGGATATACTTAATATCATTCCATAGCTTCCTGTTCTGGGTGTGGTCTATTTTTCATTAGGGACATAGATAATGAAATAGAGAGCATATTTGTTCTATTTGCAAAAAATGCCAGACAGGGACAACCCGCAAGCATTTGGCAAAGCAGAATTAGAATTCAGAGTTGTCTCAACAAAACTGGCTTGAAAAAACAAGATTCAGTTCAGAGAGAGAACCAAGCACTACCTCTATGCTGGAATAAACAGCTGAATAAACATACAATGAGAAACAAGTAGGTAGGCAGTGATCAGGAGAAGGCTTAGAGGACTACACACTGAATCTGAGACATAAGTACTATATCCATTGTGAAAAAAATATTGACTAAATTCTATAAAGAATAATATATTTTAGACATTAAATCTACATCATTTAAGATTTAATATCACTGGACATATAAGCCTCAAAGTGGAGTTCAATTTGGAGCACCATCATAAAAGCTCTAGAATAATAAGTAATTGCCTAGGAAATATGGTGAATCAATAAAGATGTAACTAAAGGGCAAAAGATTATAGAAGAGAAAGAAATGAAAATGTGGTCATGACAAAAAGGAAAGAAATTAATTATCTTCAATGTTCGTTGGAAATGAATGGTAATCTAAGGTAATTTAAACTAACAGAAGAGATTGGACAATACAAAAAAAAAAAGGAAAAAAGAAAAAAAACTAAAAACAAAACAGCTCAGAGATGGAATGGGAAAGGTGAGTGCAAGCAGAGACAGTTCAGGAATATTACAATATCTCCATCATAAGATGACGTTTACTTATGGTTTAGACATAATCTATCCTTCCTTACGGAGGGAATATGAACTAGGCAAGGACTCAAGCTATGGTTAAGAGTTTGTGTCCATTTTCAGAACACCCCAAAACTGCTAAAATCTTGTGCATAATATTGTATTGTGAATAACATATTCATAATGGTAGAAATGAGACACTGCAAGCAATCTTACAACTGCCTCACTCTTATCAAGCTTTTTTTAGATAAAATTCCAGGCTGAATTTTAGTCTAACCACGATTCCTGGTGCATTTGTTATACAAGTGAAAGAACATCTGAAGATCAGTAGCAACTCCCTACCATAAACACAATACAGTTTTGAAAAAAATTCCAAGTGTAGAATTCATTTCTTAAAGCCCTTGATGGTTGAATTCGCGCCTGACGACGCAGCAGGCAGCACATTAATTTTATCTTCTAGCAAGATCAGCTATGTTTAAAACAGAAAGTCATGCTATGAATTGGAAATGCATCCTGTAAACAAGAATTAATAGATAGGTCATAATACAGATACATAAATATTTTTATCAAAATGTGTCAGTGTTTATAAGTTTTCAAAGACAGAAGAAATATGTCCTTTATACTGCTTTCTTTTTATAATATTGTCTTTCCATTTTTTCTTCACTAAAACTCAGACTATCTGTAAGGGGGTTTTCACTTCCTGTTCAGAATCTTTTGTCACCAAATTGTAAATCCATATTTTTAGCCCCATGTATAATTTAATAAATATTCTCATGCACACAATGGTTGAGAAAATTGTGAAGAGAAACATACATTGAAAATGTCCTGTATCCGTGTTTTCAGTTACAATTTATTTGATTTTTGCTAAACCTTACTAGTGTTTAATACAAACTACCATAAAAAGTTCTAACTGTATTTTTTCCATTATAATTTGATATTTTAAAGCTTTCACAGTCAGAATCCAACTTTATTTTTTATATGAAAGTCACAATCAAAACAGCCTATGGTAACACAAGTGAAGAGTTTTAGCTAACCATGGTGGCTAAGCCGTTAAATCCAGATTTAGTTAGCTATGGATCAAAAGCTCATGGAGATGCTGAGTGCTATTGGAGCAAGCCAAGAAGTATTGGTTGGACACATGTAAATATTTAAACCACAGAAACTGGATGGGTTAAATGATTTTTTCCTTCAGGCCTGTTTTTGCTGCTAGACTGAAAGATGAAAATAAAAACCAACAATAAGAGGTAGGAATACTATTTAGTGCCATTCAGATAATCCCCCTAAGAAAGAAATAATGAGTGATTACCTTTATATGTTATTACTACATTGGCCTAAGTACCAAGTAAGTACTGCTTGGATAACCAGAACTTCCTTATTATTCCCCCAAAATCACTGCATTTGTAAGTCTTTTTAAAGCAAATAAACTATTGCTAATTTTTGGCACAAACCATTCTCTTTATTATGGGTCTCATTTCTTTTCATTGATTATGAATTGCATACACAAGAAATAAAGAATCAAGTAAATAATGTTATGAAATAATAAAATCATTAATATTTCAAAAGTAAGACAGTTGCTAAAGAAGTAAAATAAAAATCCTCTGACAATATTTTTTGCTTTTTTTTGGTTGTTTTCATTAATTGTGCACAATATTTTGAGGCTTCGTAATATTTACCATTACTGTTTAAAATATATGTAGTACTTAATTCCTGATACTGTCATAGCAGTCTGGCCCTTACTGAGCTAGCAACTGACAATGCACTTAAGGAAAGAAAATTCCTGAATGGAGATTGCTCCCACCTAAGCGAGAGGTAATTAAAGGCTTATTTGAGTGAAAATAGATCCTGAAATGCATTTGAATCTCAGAAAACTTGAGAGTTTACTTTTTTTGCACTGTGCATTTCTTCCCAAACTAGCAACTGCTGTTATTTTGATCAAAGCCAGTGAGCAAAGCGTTATGTGGGAGCTGACTTCCTAGGGACAAAGTGTGGGTTACTCTAAAATATTGTATTAAATATTCTCAATTTTCTTTAATGAGGCTTTTAATTTGTGCTTCATTTTAGGTGTCATTTTACATGATGAATAACAGGGGGTTTATATTTCTTCTCTGAATCTTGCAGATTTTTTAATTACTGTAAAATGCCCATAAAATCTAAGCAGGATATTTTCTAGTGTAAATTATTATTTATCATCTGTAAGTTAATAAACATGTCAAGAAGTATTTTCAGAGAAGTTTGCAGTATATAATAACTTAGGGAAAGTCTGCATTAAGTGCACTACCATCAGCAAGTAATCAAACAGAAATCACAAATCTCAGTGCTACGGTTCTCAAAGTAGCTGTAACTAATCCTAGATAAGTTATAGATGCTTCAGGACCCCTAATTTTAAACAAGTGATCTTCTTCTTTGTATGTAACCCTTTATGTCTCTAAACTGTCCCTTTGCTTATTTATGTATCACATATATTGATAATATGCTAATTTGACGTTGCTGTGGGTATCATAATTTGGTTGATAAGTTTCCAACTAGTGCCGTTTAAGTTCTCACCACGTCTCATGACTAATCTTGTATTAACATATTTGCACAGATTTCTCATGCCCTTAAAATCTGTGGTTAGTAATTGCACATAAAATAGAAAAGCATTCTATGTCTCTTTTGAGTGTGTGAGATATTAAAATGTTTTCTTTAAAAAAGAGATAAATCCAGAAGTTAAAAAAAAAAAAAAAAAAGAAAAAGCCTGCTTGATGGAAAATTGATATAAATGCATGGAGTCACTCATTTCAATGTGCAATGTGAGCTTCAAATGTGATAATATAAATACACCTGACATTGTGCTGAATATTTTCTGAAATGGCTACACACTGAAATAAATATGATGGATTTCAGCCCAAAAAATAACCTTTCTAGAAAGACAAAAGAGCTTGAAAATTGCTGTTTGGAAAGAAGGTACCTCCTGAACCATAACAATAGTTCATTTAAATGTTTCTGAGATTTTTTAGATCAGTCAAGTGCTACAAAGAAAAAAAAAAACATGTTTAAATATTACATTATTTAAGTTTGAGGAAATAAATGAAAAAAAAACCAAACAAATTCTAAAATTCTAAGATAGCTTTGGGGGAGTCATGAAATAGCTTGGGCTACAGCAATGAAATTTCAAGCAGTCAAGGTGTTTTCTTCAGTGCACTGATCTTGCCAGAGCTGTCAGAGTAAAATAGTCCTAAACTGGGTCCTAAAAGATAATACAAGGTTGTCTTCAAGTTCATGTCAAAAGTATGTAGTTTTCTTTAGAGGTATGAGCTTAGATTTATGTCTGTGACAATTCAGATCTTGTACTCCAAGCTTCTTTTATCACAAGGAAGCTCCACACTGAAACATTCATGACTTGAAACTAAAGTCAGTTATCTTCTCACAGTTTTCGCACACTCACCTCAATCTTATTGCAGAGGTACATTTTACTTCCTAACCAAGCACAAAACCAGGTGGGAATTCTGAACACAAGTACTTTTTAGGGTTCCACAGACACCAGGTGTGTTTTTTTTCTCAGTAAGAATTTGCAGACTTCTCTATTGATTGGACATTGTTTGTTTCATATGGGGTTAAAAAAAAAAAAAAAAAAAAGAAAAGAAAAGAGAAAAAGGAAAAAGAAAACAAAGAGGCTGTACCATCCTAAGACCATCTTCATCTTCCTATCAGACCTAGTTGTTCATCTTTGTGCCATGAACACTTTAACTGGGTGAACAAAGACATTTTAAAGGCTTTATATTTGCATATTTGTTTCAATAGATCTTCTGAAGCAGGATGTCTTTTTTAAAAAGTCTGCAGGAGACAAACTAATTAATATTCTTTGTGGCACCAGGTCAGCAAATTACCTTTGAGCCTAAAGGTTGTGTTGAAATCTGGTGTCTTAAAAGCAAAGTACATGCTTAAATGGATTACAAAATTAAATATATTTATGCCATCGCTTAAAGGCAAGTATGTGCATAAACACTGCTGAACTGATAATTTTATGATCGCTCATTGTCTAAAACAATTGCTCTTTCAGAGTGTAAGATTCTTATGTAACTCCCATTTGCTTCAGTAAGAGTGTTATTAGCTTCAAGGAAAATGGGAAAGAATTTGGTATTTGTATGCAGAACTAAATCCACACTTTACTCATCACCTAACACTCAGTGTGTGCTGGAACAGTGTTCTTAATGAGGAGTGGAGGCAGAATGGAGGGGCAGAAGGGGCTAAAACCCATTAGCTTCCCTGTTAAATACATGCCTGGGATTTTATGAAAGAACTCACAGAAACTAATGCAGTAGCATACGGTCCTCACAGCTATTTGCTCAACAGCCAGTGACAAGTTCAGATGATGTAACTCTTCTAGCATGTACATTGTTACTTAAGTGACTTGCTAATTAATACCGTGCTGAAAGAGCTTTGGTTGGGTGTCAAGCTACTCAGAACTGGTCTCTGCAGCTTACAGAATATTTCTGTTCCAGCTCCCTCTGTTCTTACTGTGCACACAAAGTTGGCACTAAGCAAATTTTTTTTTTTTTTTCCAGGGTTGGCTTGGTCTTTCTTTCTTTCCCTCAGTTGCCTCAGGGCTCTTAATTGCTACATACACAGCATGTTACAAGCGTTGCTCCTAAATAATTCTAGCAAAATGAAATTTCTCATGTATCCTGGCAAGTCATCATTAATTTATTGACACCAGAAAATTATTCTGACAGTATTTTTCTGGGACAGGACCTGGACTGTAAGAATTTTATAGCTATTTGAGAATGATCCTCTCAAAATATTCTTGAGAAAGCATCATGTATGCATTGCATGCTCTGCGGATGCATGTGATTCTTTTATATGCACCTGTTTTTCAGTATTTGGTGTGCAAAGCAGTTATAGTGATTAACTTATTTACTAGGAATAAAATACTTGTGTAGGATCTGCAATGAACTTTCTAGATAAATTGGAAAAAGCCTTTAACCTCAGTTTTGTTTAGAGGTCCAGTACCTACACACAGTGCTTATTTCCAACTGAAATAATAGAAGAGTACTTACCAAAGAACTATTCATACAAATACTTTGAAGAAAGAAGTCCTTAGCAGCTTCTTGCAGTAATAATACTTAGTTTCTTAGTTATGTTTCCTGATAGCAATGAATATTATTTAATATTTTGAGGAAATAAACTGGAAACAGAACACGTAATTAGTATTAATAGAATATCTTATTTCTTTCCAATGATTATTCTCTGAATTAATATAAAACAGTGATGCTCAGCCTTAGATCATTTGTTTGCTTCTCTCTTATAGTTCATTTTTTTATTCACAAAACAAAGACAAGTTGTATCAGTATCTGCCTGCGTTAAGTAAACGATTTATCTACGTCAGCAAGCACTTATTTTCATTCAAATAAAAACAAAAGAATTAAGAATGAACACTGAATTACACACATCTCATTGCTGAAGTCATTGACAAGAGTTAATATGAAATAAACCTTTATTAAAATATATTCACAGAGTTAGAGCTGTGTCTGTCTGGGACTATCTGTTCTCATAGGTATATAAACATATCAGCGTGCCTACATCAGGATCACAGTTCCATGCCAAGGCCTGGCACTACATCACAGGTTACAAAACAAAGCTTCCAGCAAACAGACAAACCTTTTTCACAGATCAGCTACAGACAGTAATACACCTAACTCAGTCCCTCAATTAATAATTAGATGTGATGCAACAATGGAATTTCATTCAGGGTGTCTACCTTTTTTTAGAGAGTTCAGAAGAACTGGGCAAATATGAACCTGTTGCACCAAAACTGACTAGGCCCAAGATGCATGTCAATTAATTACTATGAATTCTAATATTTCATTTTAGCTATTTAAACATGATTGCACAAGATCCCATTCCGTTTACTGGGAGAGAGATAAATGTCCCTAAAAGAGATTATTGTAGATTTGCTAAAGCCAGCTTCTCTGAAAAGCTATGACTTCCTACTGGAAGTGCAGAACAACACCGTGAATATCATACCTATAAAATGGCAACAAAAACCTGCTTCATCTGGTTAATTTATATGAATAACTAAAAAGCCTGTAAAGGTTAATCTAAACCAATCTCACACAAGTGAACTCCTAAATGAAAAATACACAACCCATGTTATGTATACAATATTTTTATTTAAACTCTTGATGGTAGAACTCATGAGAAAACGAGTGTGAAGGGTGGAGCAAGAACTGGTAGAAGGCCTTGGTCAAAATGCTTGAGTGTCTTGTTTAAAACAGTAAGCCCAAGTGATTTCAGGGAAAATATACTCTGGTGTCACTAGCCAGATTTCTTGTTTAGAGAGATTATAATACAGTGGGATTTTTTGTTAGCATTAACCTTGGACTGTCTTCATAGGGCCCTAGATGCATTAGCAATAGGTACAATCTTCAGAGAAACAGCTAAGTGGCAGAATATCTGAAATAAGGTGCACATTTCATTGCATCATGTCTTAACTAGGTTGCTATCAGAACGACTTGTCAAATGCAAATTGAACGGGGACTGTGTAGAACTGTTTCTTGGCAAAAACTCCAGGTAAGTTCTTTGTGTATATGTATTAATGATTCAATCGGTGAGAGAAAGCATAACAAAATCTTAGATGAAATTTTCTTATGTTCAAGCTTTCAAAGATAGAAACCATCAAACTGTGATACCAATATCCTGGGTTTTTCTGAGACTAAAGAAAAGTAAATCTTCAGGTACATAAAGCTAAACACTTACCATATTATGTTTTGTTTAGTCCAGGTCAGAAAAGCCTAAAGCAACTAAAAGTTCCAGGCAGGATTTCCTATGGAAACTGACAATAGTACAGAATAGTACAGATCTTTCTTTAAGAGCATTAATGATTTTTGCTACACATTCTTAAATTTTTATTCCAAAATCCTCTAGTAGGTAACTGGTCCTTCTTCTGGGCATGAATATAGACATGACCTTACAAATATGTTTTCCCTCCATGTCAATCAAATGCTTTTCATTTAATAACCTGAAACAGCTAGAAGAAGGTGACATAATAATATTAGATCATACCCAATGAACATCCAAATTTGACTTCAAAGAGACAAGACACAAATTCAACCGTTTTATTAATAAACTAAGCATGGACTCAATGTGAATTCTCTAGCACTGGGGGCATGTTGCACAACAAAGCCTAAGTACAATAGATTTCATATGTTTTATAATGGTGAAGGCACTCAGAAAGAGCCACTGAAAGTGGAGGCTGCAGTACACAGTTTGGAGTGTAGAGAGTGCTTGCACTGGTCTCCTGATGCAAGGGTGCACAATGGGCAGGCTGTACCTGGTGTGCCCTGGTGGAGGTCCTCCTGTGCAGGTGGCTGAGCTGTGGAACGCTGTCATTAGGCCGAAAGATGTCAGGGAGGGAGCTGGACTGCTTGCTCCAGGCCCAAACTGTACAGAGGCCTCAAGCATTCATTGTAGCTCGTGCAGAAAAGGAGGCTGTTAACTCAGGAAGCTGGGAAATAGTAACAAAACAAAAAACCCAACAATAAAAGAAGGAAGAGGACAACTCAAAGCAAGCGGCTTCCTACTAAATCTGGTGTCCCCACCCACAACTGCTTTGCTGTCCTGCAGGGGGCTAATGAGGAAACACACTCGCACCAGAAACAACTGTCTCATTCACTGATAAGGAAGATCACTACTAGTGCCGCCAGGAAAAAGCGGCTAGTCATAGTAGTAGGGGACTCTACTTTGAAAGGCACAGAGGCACTCATCTGTCGCCCTGACCCAGTCTTAAGGCAGGTGTGTTGCCTACCAGGGGCACAGATCAGGGATGTTGCAGAGAGGCTGCCTGCTCTAGTAAGTCCCACTGACTATTACCCACTTCTCGTGATACACGTGGGTGCTAGGGATATAGATAGCAGTAGCCCAGAGAACATAAATAAGTACTACAGAGCCCTGGGAGAGGTGGTTAGGGGCTCTGGAGCTCAGACTGTCTTTTCGTCAATTTTCCAGGATAAAGAGGAGGACCTTAAAAAGGCTAGGTGGATTTAGAAGGTTAATAAATGGTTAGAAAACAGCGGTGCCATAGTCAAGGGTTTGGGTATCTAGAACATGGGACTCTATTTGGCAGGCCAGGTCTACTGGAGGCTGGTGGAGCTGCGTCAAGCTGTTTCAGTTGGAGGCTTGCCAGGCTGGTCAAGAAAGCTTTAAACTAGATGTGTTGGGGGAGGGGGGCATCATTCCATCCCAACACAACCAGTCAGTTGCCAGCACCTATAATAAATGCTCAGAGCAATGTACAGATATTTCAGCCACTCCAGCCAATGAGCTGTCTTCATTTGGAGCTCGGCTCAGATGCCTCTATACAAACACATGTAGCATGGAGAACAAACAAGAGGAATTAGAGGTGTGTGCACGTCTACGGGGGTATGACATAACAGGCATCACAGAAACATGGTGGGATGGATCCTATGACTGCAGTGTTGGAATGGAAGGTTACAGGCTCTTTAGAAAAGACAGGCCTGGCAGGTGGGGACAGATGGTCAAGTGTGAGATCCTCAGGACAGTGAGGAGACCATACAGCAAGCTCACTGCCCTGGACATCAAGAGAGCAGATTTTGGCCTCTTCAGGAACGCGCTTAGTAAGTTTCCATGGGATGTAGCCCTAGAGGGCAGGGGGGGCCAACACCGTTGGTTGATATTCAAGGATCACGTGCTACAGGCTCAGGAGTGTTGCATCCCAACTAGAAGGAAGTGCAGCAGGAGGTCCTGGCGACCTCCTTGGATAGATAAGGAGCTGCTGAGGAAACTTAGAGGGATAAAAGAGGCTTATAAAAGGTGGAAGCAAGGACAGGCAGCCTGGGAAGAGTACAGGGATGTTGTCTGAGAAGCTAGGGACCAGGTTAGGAAAGCTAAGGACCAGTTAGAATTGAAATTGGCTATGGATATGAAAGATAACAGGAAGGGATTCTATAGGTACACTGCAAATAAAGACAGATTAGAGACAACATAGGCCGCCTCTGGAAGCTATCAGGAGAACTGGCTACCCTGAATTTGGAGAAGGCTGAGGTTCTCAATGAGTTCTTTGCCTCGATCTTCACTGTCAAAGGCTCTGACCACACCACCCAAGTCTTGGAAGGCAGATGCAGGCACTGTGAGAATGAAGACCTTGGGCCCACTGTAGGAGAGGATCTGGTTCAATACCATCTTAAGAACCTGAATATGCACAAGTCCATGGGACCTGATGAAATCTATCCATGGGCCCTGAAGGATCTTGCAAATGAAGTTGCTAAGCCAATGCCCACCATATTTGAACAATCATGGCAGTCAGGTGAAGTTCCCGATGACTGGAAAAAGGGAAATATAACTCCCATTTTCAAGAAGGGGAAAATGGGTGACCCGGAGAATTACAGACCAGTCAGTTTCACCTCTGTGCCTGGCAAAATCTTGGAGCAGATTCTCCTGGAAGGCATGCTAAGGCACATGAAAGACAACAAGGTGCTTGGTGACAGCCAGCATGGCTTCACTAAGGGGAAATCCTGACTGACCAATTTGGTGGCCTTCTATGATGGGGCTACAGAACTGATGGACAGCGGTAGAGTAGTTGATGTCATCTACCTGGACTTGTGCAAAGCATTAGACACTGTACTGCATGACATCGTTGTTTCTAAACTGGAGAGACACCAATTTGATGGATGGACAACTCGGTGGAAACTGAACCAGCTGGATGGCTGCACGCAAAGAGTTGTGGTCAATGGCTCAATGTCCAGCTGGAGACCAGTAACAAGTGGTGTCCATCAGGGATGGGCGCTGGGACCAGTTTTGTTCAACATCCTTGTTGGTGACATGGACAGTGGGATTGCGTGTGCCCTCAGCAAGTTTGCCGATGACACCAAGCTGTGTGGTTCAGCTGATACACTGGAGGGAAGGAATGCCATCCAGAGGGACCTTGACATGCTTGTGAGGTGGGCTGATGCCAACCTTATGAAGTTTATCCATGCCAAGTGCAAGCTCCTGCAGCTGGGTCAGAGCAATCCCAGGCACAGCTACAGGTTGGGCAAAGAAGAGATTCAGAGCAGCCCTGTGGAGAATAACTTGGGGGTGTTGGTCAATGAGAAAATGAACATGAGCTGGCCGTGTGCACTTGTAGCCCAGAAATCCAACCATACCCTTGTCTGCATCAAAAGGAGAGTGACCAGCAGGTCAAAGGAGGTGATCCTGCCCCTTTGCTCTCGTGAGACCTCATCTGGGGTACTGTGTGCAGTTCTGGTGTCCTCAACATAAAAAGGACATGGAACTGTTGGAACAAGTTGGGACTGTTCAGCCTGGAGAAGAGAAGGCTGCGTGGAGACCTCATAGCAGCCTTCCAGTATCTGAAGGGGCCTTATAAGCAAAGGTGTGGACTCTTCATTAGGGACTGTACTGAAACAACAAGTGGTAATGGGTTCAAACTTAAACAGGAGAATTTTAGGTTGGATATAAGAAGGAAGTTTTTTGCTGTGAGGGTAGTGAGGCACTGGAATGGGTTGCCCAGGGAAGTAGTGAATGTTCTATTCCTGATGGTGTTCAAGGCCAGGTTGGACAGAGCCTTGGGTGGCATGATTTAGTGTCCCTGCCCCTGGCAGGGGGGTTGGAACTAGGTGATCTTAAGGTCCTTTCCAACCCTAACTGTTCTATGATTCTATAAATTTATATGTATTTCCTCTTAATAGATAGGGCAAACTTATTCTCACTGCTCATTGGGAATAATCTCTGGGCAAAGCTATTTCCAAAATTTTGCCAAGACATTATATAAAAAAATCCTTCCAACTGTAAAGAACAGCAGTTTTAGAGCCTACACTGGCAAAAATGATATAGACTCTTGGTAGCACATACCTTTTGGTATAAAATAGCATATCATAAATTTGCAGCTTATGTAGCATTTAACAATGTAGTAGTGGCCATTATGATAGATTAGACACTCTAGACACATTGATTAGAGTTATGGGAGACCCCAAAGCAATTCATTTCATCCCAAGGACACACCTACTATTCTGTTCCCAAAGAGTCTAAATTCTGTGGCTATACTAAACATGTTGATGAGTTCTGTATTGACTGTAATAGGGCCTGACATGTAAGTAGATGCCCCTAATTTGGGGTCAATTTTATTCTATCTAAGACATAATTATTATAAGGTTTATCTGCTTTGTGCCTAAGACATCACACTTGAGGTAGTTTTTTATAATATAAGGAGAAACAGAATGATGTAGACTTCAGCTGATGTTTCCTGTCTTTCTTAAAGAAGATAATGAATACTCTGCTTCTTCCAGCTCCTCAGATCCAAATGGGCAGGTCTATGCACGAAACTATCTGCAAGCAGCAAGTGCAACAAATATTTTTCTCAATAAATAATCTGTGATTTTTTCAACAACTATCATTCAGTTCCTTACTTTGGCTTAGTTATTTCCTAACCCTGGGTGGAGTGGTTGATTAATATTTACTTGAAAATTATTTGAAACCTGGGTCCAGCATCTTGTACAACATTTTGATCCCAGGTTAATAAAACTGGGGGCCCATTACAGCGCTAAGCAGCACAGATATACATATGCCCCAATGCTTCTACTGAGACAAATCAGGCAACATAATCAGGGAATGTAAGTTGTCACAACTTTACTGACTTTTGGAATTTATTTAAATTGTGTAAGTGGTGTGTTTGATCCTATTTCCCTAAATTGGAGGTGCTGAACACTTTAAGCATAAGAACAAATTTTTTGGTGGCGTAATGCATCATCCCCACCTAAAACTGTTGGAGTACACTGTTTTAAACCAGCATTTCTGTGTACTGCTAAATGCCTTTACATGATTGTCTGGATAAAGTGACCAAGAAATTCAGCAGTTAAAACCATTGGTAGTCTTCTGGTCTAAAATTGCACATTTTTAGTATTGATGATTATTCCCTGGAAGGAAATAAAATGACTAATAGAAGGCACCTAGATTTGTAGAGATAACAGCATGCAGCTTGCATAAGACCTTGTGTACAGTTGGCAGCACACAGTAAGATTATTGTTCATAATAGATACTGATTATTAAATGGTGTCATAAATTAGAATGGAAAAACACAATGAGAGAGACTGCAGCCACTGTAACAACTTAGTTTAGAAGGGGATGTGCCAAATGACTGAAGAAGACAAAGCGAGCTTCAAATGGCACAAATGTTAATTCTCCCTGCACACATCAATGTGAAAAGCAGCCCTTCTGAAAATCCTTAACAGTGATAATTATTTTAAATATCATACAGACTAACTCTTCTTCTACCAGTGAATACCATATTGGGACATAGTTTTAAATGTTCCATTGTATGAGCTGATTTGCTGAGGAAGCCGTTCTCCATTTTACTGGTTTTTGATTCTGCTGTTGCTTATGAAAAGGCTTCCATTAGGATGTGTAAAAATAAATAAGAAAGAGCCAACAAAGAGACCTATTTTGGTTTTGAAATTCAGAAAATAACACTGGGTATTCAAGTCCTGAAATGTACTAAATTCTTATGCAGGGTGCTTCCTAACATGACCTAGTAACTGGCACCTCTGTTAGTGTGAGAATAAATGCATGTGGTTAAAGCTTATATCTTAACATTCCTGAATAATTCCAGCTGTCGTTATATGTTACATCCTTGACAATGGCATGCCAGATTTGCGACATTTTTACCCCTGTCCTATCTGCCTCTCAAATCTCTGATTCCACCAGAATTAAATGCAACTTCCCTTTACACGAGAAAAGCCTGTTTGTGGGACTGGGGCATAAACAGAATACCTTTAATGAGTTAGATTTTTAAAGGACATCATTCTGGGGAAGGGAGCTGAAAAGCAGACTGGGGAAAATGCAGTATATAGCTGTTACCTGAAAGCTTAGGAGAAAGCAAACTCCAACTACTATATTTACATGTAAAATCCAGACAGAAATCTTATCAGTCACATACTGGGTAGAGTGTACAGCACTGTCTTAAAGGACATGCCAAACCCCTTTCTATGAAAAATGGGAGATATTTCCATAAAGTAAACCAAGCAGGAACATATGTGTATAGAGTAAGCCAAGATTTGCCAAGACATTCTTGTGAAGAGGGGAAACGGAAATATTTGGCAGATCACCCATCCAGGAAAATTTCTGCCTGAACTGTTCTGCTTCTGGACCAAGCAAGGAAGTGTGTCTCTCTCAATCATGTACCTTTGCCGTACCTTCCATGGGGTATTAAATAAGCAAATCCATATAAAAATAATCTGCTACGTTGCTTTAAAGCAACTTAAAGCATAGAGTTAATTCTATGGTGACAATGGCTTCTGAGGTATTTAAAAAATGAAAGAATGTAATTTGTGCTTGAAAACAGAAACAATTTTTAAAGGAATAAATGGAAAGGACTAGGAGATACAAAGCAGATGCTGAGGAGACTGTGGGTCTGGGGCTCAATTGAGAGACCATCTGCATGTTTGTATGTGCAATGAAGGCCAGAGAATCCAAGGCTGGCTACTGGGTAGACTGGATGCCTAAGGCCACTTGGTGGAGGGATCCATAGTGTGCATGAGGTGGTGGGGAGGTGTATGTATGTGTGAGAAGCTCTGAGCACCAGCAACTGGAGTGGGGCGGTAGCCATGGGGACTTGCATCCTCGGGTGCTAACAACTGAGGAAACTGGGACCCCGAAGAAGATACTAGGTTTCTGTGTACCTTCTTAAAAATTAAATTTGTATTAATGGATGCACTGTGAACAATAAAAAAATCAATCTATTATTGAATATCAAATCCAGGAAGACAAACAGCAGGTTTAGCCCTTCCATCTGTGAGCTCTGGAGGTCTGTATTCTGCCCCCTCTCAAGGAAGCTTTTCTCCTGAACTTGCCAATAGCAGTCAAGGGGATATATCTACTTTCCTAATCTAAAGGAAATTAATTGGATATTTAATTAATCATTTATTTGGAACATCTTTCATGAGAGTAAAATTAGTGATCCTATTTCAGGACTTGTTCTTTGATATTCATCCATGTTATTATCAGTTATATTGATCTTATTTTGATGTGTTAAATCTAACTGCTTGGAAAGGTAAAATCCAAATCTCATACCTACTTGCACTTGCTCAAATAAATCTTTTGGACCTATTTGAACAATTCTCCACTCTTTCTTGCTCTGGCTCATCACAGATTTAATATAGATATATTGAAGTGTTCATCTGTCCCAGGTTTGCTCAGTGTACAAGGAAAGAGAGATTTTGCTTGCTGTGATGATTGCCTTTCCCTGGCAGCAGACAAGGTGTGAGTTGGGAAAAAAATGTGTGGGAAAAGGTACAAGAGGAAATGTCTGTATTCTGTCAGAGGAAATTGGTAATGGATGATTTTAAAGGAGACTTAAAAAACTGTTACATAATTTTCCTTACATCTCTATTACAACTCAAATATGATTTTGCATCTTACCTATACATTTCTGAGCTAGCTTCACATTTCTTGTTCAAATACTGAGCGAAAAGAAGCCTTAGACCCTGGGTATTTTGACTGAAACAACCTTCCAATAAAGTAAAAAATTAAACAGACAGTATATGTACATTAGATAAATTTTCAAAGGGACCATCTCACATTGTTGTTACAAAGTTCCATACTGGCATGTTGGCAAAGGTGTTCCAAAAAAATGCATGGTACCAATTTCACTGTTCAGTTGGTTACACAGTCGTACTGCATCTAGATTTTGTCAGATTAAGCTTTTTTCATTCACTTGCTGAGTACAGCCCAATACATCTTTTTAGACATATGCATACCTTTGGAACTGTAATGCTAAATCAAATGAATACCAATCTCAAGCCTACAATGTAAAGATGAATAAATTGTCATTTGGCTAACTGATTGCCAAAGTCCTAATGGAAATAATTAAGCAAAAGCAATTTTGAATAAATTAAGAAAGAAATCATAATTTGTATAAAAAAGTTCTGAATGAATTGCAATTATCTGAATTATTTCTCCATGACGTATTGGAGACAGTTCTGATACGAAAATAATATGCATCCACATAATACATCAGATTTTTAAACACAATCATACCTACCTTTTTTTTTTACATGGTTGAAAATCTGAGCATTTTGTAATATAAATCTATATACATATATTCCTCACAAAAAATAATTATAAGTGAATTTTAAGTTAATATAATTTTCTGCATAGATAATTTGCAAGAGGGTGGAGATATACAAAAGGCATCTGAACTGGTTTCTTAGAATTATGTCAGCATTTATCACTGTGCAAAATTAGTCTAAGGCCAAAGAAACACGTAAGCCCCACCTAAGAACTAATAATACAGTGTAAGTGGCTTTGGACAGTCATACCCTTGTAGATAAGGATGAAATTCATGCACAAATCTAAAGATAAACTTATTTTGCAACACACTCATTTAGAAATTCATGCACAAATCTAAGGAACGTATTTTGCAACACACTCATTTAGAATATGCCTTAAATCTTCTTAAGACAGGAGAAAAATCAGGTGCTGTGCTTTAAGCACAGAATTTATCAGACTTTACCAGCAATACAAAAAAAAAAAGGGGGGGGGGGGTGGCTAAGGCACTCTTCTTAGGGACAGAAGACATAAAAATGCCATAAACAGACAGATGAAATAATGAGATGCTGGAGGATTTCTTCCTCTTTCTCATGTCCACAAATACAAAAAAAGTGTTCTGAAATGAAAAACTAGTTTAGCTTTGGGTTTTGTTTATATAAAACCATACAAACAGGCATGCAAGAAGTCACAAAGTAGGGATTTATGATGAGACATGCAGACTAGTAAAAGTAAGTATCACAGAGGGCACTTTAAAAAAGAATTTAAAAACAGATTCTGGGGTAGGAAAAAGAGTTATAGGAAATGTGTTTGCTTGTAGTCAAAGAAATATATAAAATGATTTGGAAGACTGGTTTTGTAAAATCATCAGTATTGGGCATTGAGTTATAATTTTGTTATATCTTTTAACCTTAGCCATGGCATGTGAAAGGGCAAAATATATTCATGAAGGGAATTTTGTATGAATCCTTTCATTCCTCTTATGGAATGAATAAGATTTTAATGATGGTTTAGTATATATTTCATTATTATAAAAAGGGCAAGGGGCAAAGGCAAATTTTCAATTTTTGATTGTCTTCTCCAATCAAAATGTTCAATAACTGCAATGAAGTGAATTCTGCTAATGCTGCTTATTTTTTATTCAAGGGACAACGCAGTTCTGGTGTCCTCAGCATAAAAAGGACATGGAACTGTTGGAACAAGTCCAGAGAAGGGCCACGAGGGTGATCAGAGGACTGGAACACCTCCCGTATGAAAACAGGCTGAGAAAGTTGGGGCTGTTCAGCCTGGAGAAGAGAAAGCTGTGTGGAGACCTCATAGCAGCCTTCCAGTATCTGAAGGGGGCCTATAGGGATGCTGGGGAGGGGCTCTTCCATTAGGGACTGTAGTGATAGGACAAGGGGTAATGGGTTCAAACTTAAACAGGGGAAGTTTAGATTGGATATAAGGAAGAAATTCTTTCTTGTTATGGTGGTGAGGCACTGGAATAGGTTGTCCAGGGAGGTTGTGAATGATTCATCCCTGGCAGTGTTCAAGACCATGTTGGATGAAGCCTTGGGTGATATGGTTTAGTGTGAGGTGTCCCTGCCCACGGTGGGGGGGTTGGAACTTGATTATCTTAAGGTCCTTTCCAACCTTGACTATTCTATGATTCTATGATTGTATTGCTTATTAAGGCCAACAGTGCAAGCAATACAGTCTTTATGCTTGGTGTCTAAACAGGGGTGAACTTCACCTGCAGGCAACTTTGCCCTTTTGTACTAGGAATTATATTATTATAAAATATGTTTTACAGATGAACTAAATCCCACCTAGAATCTTCACCCAGAAAAAACAGCACTGCTGTGCTTTGTTCAATATTTCTATTGCAGAGCTGGCATCCAGGTGTGTACTTGAAAAACATCTTTTATTTTACATCTACAATAAACATAACACAATTTAAAAGCATAGATGCCACAGAGCTTAATTTAGAAACTGATGCTTTTATTAAATTTAGCTGCTTTTCCCCTGCAGCTTTACATTAATATTGACTTCAAAGTGTTAGTAGCTTTCATTAAATTGAATTGCTTTCTCCTGTAATTTGAAAAGAAATGAGACATCTACTAACTGAAGCTGTTGACAAAACAGGAGCAGAGGCCATTAAAAATTGCATGGCAAAGTGTGAGTCATAAACAATGATGGTTATTGTTCAAGGGTGGTTTCTGAACAAAATTACCCAAAACCCACAAAATAAACACTTCTACCTGATTAATTCTGTTATTTCTGTTCTGTTCCAAACAGGTTCTATAATGACCCTCTGGCCATTGAATCCAAATATCTTCCAGTTGTGCATTAAGTGATACAATCAGCATCTGCTGTGATTAACATCTGGTTTATGTCATTTGTTATTTCCTTCTCCCTAGAGAGAGAAGGGGAGTTTTGGTGTGCTTTGGAAGTGCTTTTCCAGGGGAAAGTTTTTTTGGATTTACATATACTTATGAGATTCTACAAACCTGATTAAAAATACTTCAAATAGTAGAGGAAGCAGAGGAAGAGTATGATGCACTTTCTGTATTTTTCATTGCTTCACATGTAGTGGCATTCCCAGTCGCTGGAGTTTTTCAAATCCTAAGACATTTATACCTGAAGCTGATATTACTGGATTTCTGTAATCCTTTGTGAAGATGCAGAAGTGGGAAACTGAGCCCCTGTCCTCTTTTATCAGGTTAGAAAGAATTGCTCACTCAAGTAAAATTAATCTGAGCATACTTTCTTTTGAATTTGAGTTTATTTCTGTCTTGCTTGGGGTCAGTGTTCTTTGCTAATTTCATTCAGGCATTGACTTTATCTTAGCAAGTAGTCATTTGGTTGTAGTATAGCAATCCAGGATAACTGAGCTTTTTAGCAGTAACACATGATCAATAGAACATTGGACATATAACTTTATTGAAAAGTCTTCAAGGGAGGAAATGAAGTGATGAATGACAGAAAAGAATATGCCCATTGGTACTCTTCAAGTATGTCTGCCTTTCCAAATGGTACAGGACAGATTTAATTTCCTTTGTTCTTTTATGATTTCACAACCAAAAGTCTACATCACATTTTTACCACCAAGAAAGTCTATGTCATTTGACAGTTCTAGTTTACAGAACATGTCCATAATGAGAAAATTGTTGAAAAACTCTGTGTACACATTGCAAGCAGGGCATTCTAGACAGGACGTAGGTGAATGGCTGACCCCAACTGACCAAAGGGGTATTCCATACCATATGACATCATGCTAAGCGTATAAAGCTGGGGGAAGAAGAAGAAAAGGGGAGACACTTGGAGTGATCACATTTCTTTTTCCAAGTAACCATTGCCTGTGATGGAGACCTGCTTTCCTGGAGGTGTGAAGGGAAGGAGTGAATAAATACTTCAGTTTGCTTTGCTGGCATGTGGGGCTTTTGCATTACCTATTAAATTGTCTTTATCTCAACCCATGTATTTCCTCACTTTTACCCTTCTGATTTTCTCCCCATCCCATTGGAGGCAAGTGAATGAGAAGCTGTGTGGTGCTTTGTTGACAGCTGGAGTTAAACCACGACAAATACGAAAAATTAATTTACAAGAATCAAAGAAAAGTACAAAAATCAAAGGAAAATAAATATTTATTTAGTTTTACTTACTTTTTATTCATGCTCATTAATATTAAAATTCACAAAGAAGACCCAGTGCTCAACAGGTGTGAATGTTGTGTTAATCATTCGGTTGCCTGAGTATGGATTAAAATACTTCATTTTATTTCCTTTAGTAAAAGTAAGATTCTATGTCTTTCCTTAAGAGTTTAAATTTCTGTCAGTGTCTTGCTCAAAAGCAAGGGTGAGCTTCTCAGCTGGTGCATTTCCATTAACCAGTGCTAATGCACCCTTAAAACTTCTTCGGTTAATCAACTCCCCACAACCTACCCCAATCCCCAGTGTTCACATTATTGTTTAAATGGCCAATTTAATAACATGACTGCCACCCTGGATAACTCACAAATATTTGAGCTAAATGCCATAACCGTTCACTATCTCTCAAAGACCTTGTCCATTAAATGAGAATCCTGTTCATTACTTCTAAATAACTTGTATCACAAACAGGTCTTAGTGACAAATATTGCATGCTTAGTGTTTGTCTCAAAGTTTTCAAAAGCAGACACAGAACAAGGAAAACATAATATGCTTCTTATTTGCTAGAATGTAGAGAGATCTACTCATGAAAAATGGTTCTTAATTATGTGTTTCATGGGTGACAGCCTGCCCCACTACGAGAAAATTACTGTATGTGACAATATTAATGACTCTTCTTTCCAGAAGATCATGCTGAATGCCTAGTGCAAAGCCCCATATCTGTAGAGGACTATGGATTAGACAGGAATTTCAACAATTTTTCAGTAAATGGCTTGATAGGAAGTGCAGAGCAATAGAGCTGAACACAACTGAATGCCTTCTTAATAGACACTCCCCAGCCTTAGATCTATACAGAGTGGTGTCCCTCAGGGATCGGTGTTGGGAGTGGTCTTGTTCTACATCTTTGTTGGTGACATGGACAGTGGGATTGAGTGCACCCTCAGCAAGTTTGCCCATGACACCAAGCTGTGTGGTTCAGTTGATACGCTGGAGGGAAGGAATGCCATCCAGAGGAACCTTGACATGTTTGTGAGGTGGGCTGATGCCAGCCTCATGAAGTTTAACCATGCCAAGTGCAAGGTCCTACACCTGGGTCGGAGCAATCCCAGGCACAACTACAGGTTGGGCAAAGAAGAGATTCAGAGCAGCCCTGCAGAGAAGAACTTGGGGTGCTGGTCAATGAGAAAATGAACGTGAGCTGGCAGTGTGCACTTGTAGCCCAGAAAGCCAACCATACCCAGCGGAGGACCATGAGGTTGATCAGGGGACTGGAGCACCTCCCATATGAGGACAGGCTGAGAAAGCTGGGGCTGTTCAGCCTGGAGAAGAGAAGGCTGTGTGGAGACCTCATAGCAGCCTTCCAGTATCTGAAGGGGGCCTATAAGGATGCAGGGGAGGGACTCTTCATTAGGGGCTGTAGTGATAGGACAATTGGTAATGGGTTCAAACTTAAACAGGGGAAGTCTAGGTTGGATATAAGGAAGAAGTTCTTTACAGTAAGGGTGGTGGGTGAGGCACTGGAATGGGTTGCCCAGGGAAGCTGTGAGTGCTCCATACCTGGTGGTGTCCAAGGCCAGGGACAGAGCCTTTGGTGGCATGGTTTGCTGTGAGGTGTCCCTGCCCACGGTGGGGGGGTTGGAACTAGATGATCTTAAGGTTGTTTCCAACCTTGACTGTTCTATGATTCTATCATTTATATATGGAAATTTTTTCTTAGTCTTACACGAAGTATATGTAAATTTTAATAGCATACTTGATTAATTTTCAGAACAAAAATACTTTTCTAGGTTTGTAAATTGGCTTGTAAATGGATGTAAAATGACATTTTGTGGAAGCCATAGCAGACAGAATGGGAAAAGTCAATCTCCAAAGGCACTGCACCCATTTTTACTGAGTAATCTTTATTAAAATCTTTCTTGTGGCAGAAAAACATTTAATTCAGCTTTAAAACTGATGCATTTTGAACTGCTGCAGCTATCCATCAGCTTTTTGCCATTTCATAAGTGCCTTTAGGGCACCATCAAAAAGCTGTGATCCTTTTGTAGACAGCTTCGGTATCATTGCACCTGGGATCTGATAAAAGCTGGCATGGAGCAGGCAGTTTTGTAACCACATTGTTACCATGCTTAACCTGACAATGCCTAATGAGAAGCCACACACAGGGCTGATCTCCAGCTTCCCACAGCTCTGACCTGCCCATCAATGGGGCCCACTGAAATCTCTGTGAAAACTCATGTGAAAATCAGTACTCTGTTGAAACACATCAATGTAAGAAAAGAAAAAAATTAACATTGGATTTTTATTCTTTATATATATCCTAAAGGACAGATCTTTGTTGCAATGTCGTCTTGTGACAATTTTTTACATTAAATGAACTCTGAATTTTTCAAATTCACATGTATCCAGGAAGGAAAATTTTAAGACAACTGCCAGATATCATCAATTAAAAGATAAAATTTGAAAGAACTGACAAATGAAAACTACTAGTTTCAAGCATTTCTTGTAAGAATAGGATCAGCATCATGAACCAAACTAAACTTCCAATCTGAAATAATTTTGCAATTATGTAATTTATCATGATTCAACAAGTCTCAGACTCCTAAAATGAAAAGAGACCTTAGGTGCTCTATATTCACACCCTGACATACATCAATAGGCTACATATGCACTGTACCCAGCAGCCTGTTTGCAACTGCACTGACTTTTTGGCAGTTTTGAAGTCTAAGCTCAGGCTTCCTGTAAATCCCATTTGTCTTTCCAGGGCATACTGCAAAAGCGGGCAATGTCACAGAAGGCAGAAACACAAGAATAACTCCCTTCCTTTACTCAGACTATTTTGTCTGGCTGATAGAAGTCCTGTAATAATAACACAAAAATTGACAGGGTGCATGTGTTTGACTAACCAGAGTACATGGAGGTGCCTTGAAGTGTATGAAAAGCTGTGTCTGTCCTTCCAGGTTCCTGCTGAATTTTGCCTCAGGAAATGCAAGCTAGAGCTGTTTTAAAAGGATTCCCATACTGGCAAACAACAGGGAATACTGGCAAATTTCATCCCAAGTCTTCTCTGACCCAACCACAAGAAATTCAGTGGAAATGTAGCATAAGATTTTCTGCTTTAAATTCTTAGTATGTTGGAGGATGCTTCAAGTTCACCAAGTTGATCATTTGACTGTTTTTTAACACTCAAAACAACTGTTCTATATATTTTGCAGTCTTTCTACTGATTTCTGTTTTTCTTGTCAGTACCCTGGAAAAAAGCTAACAATTTAACCACTTTTCAAATCCATTAAGGCAGCCAGAAAAAGAAAATACATTATCCTGCTCCATATGTCCACTGAGAGACTTCAGTAGCAGCAAATCAATTCACAGGAAATTGTAACTATATAGTTATTACATCTTGGAAGGAAGAAACCCAGGAATTATCTAAAAGGATGTGCATCTGAGGGAAAACAAGACAGAACAAACAAACAAACAAAAAAACACTTCCCCCCCCCAACAACCAAAGAAATAATAAAATAAATCAAAATCAGTTTACTTCTTTTTTTTTGTTTTTTTTTTTGTTTGTTTGTTTGTTTGTTTGTTTGTTTTTGTTTGTTTTTGTTTTTAAGGGTGTGGAGACCATAGCTAAGGAACATGCTAAGAGTTTCCTGAACAGGTTACCACCAGTATTCGGGAAAGTTCAGTGGGTTAATGTGTATTTATATTTTTGAAATTAAATAAGGTCTTTCACCTCATTATGGCAGCATTAGGAAAGTTTGAACAATAAATGAAACAAGAAATAAAATATTAGACAAGGTGGGGGAACGAAATTATGTTAATAGAAAAAGGCATTACAAAAAATATTTTTCAAGATGAAAAATACATGACTCAGATTTTTGGCCTTATCCCAGATACAGAGAAACTGAGTCATCATTTAGATAAAAGTATCATAAATGTCATCTTTGCTCTTCCTTCAGATTTGAAAGTCCTGTTTTCACCTTGCTTTATGCCAACTGTATGGTATCCTGGGATTAGTGCTGCCTACTTTAGTACGGTTAGGAAAAAAGAAAGATTTTGTAATACAGGGTGGTTCACCAGAAACCAACCAGAACATCATGATATCCTGTAATGCTTTTTCCTTTTGAAAGTGGTGGTGTTCTGCATGCAGTGCTTTCCCTTGTATGCTTGCATTAAATGATTGAGCAATGGCACAGGTTGTCCAGGGAGGTTGTGGGGTCTTCAATCTTGGAGATACTCAAAAGCCAGCTGGACATAACCCTGGGCAACCAGCTGTCAGTGGCTCTGCTTGAGTGTGAGTGGCAGTGGACCAGATGACCTCCAAAGATCCCTCTCAACTCAACCATTTTTTGATTATGTGAAATGTGATGGTTAATAATGCTTATATGAATTATAGTATTCCATATAAAAAGTTATTAATGATATTTAAAAACCACCTCAGTAGATGACAGTATAAATATTTTTTAGAGTGGACAAATGGTTTGATTTCAAATAAGTAAATGCCAGACCAATTGTTAGCTTATTTTATTTATTATTCAATTAGAAAATGCTTCTAGTTATCCATTCCCAAGGACTAGCAACATTTCTGAAGTGAGGTGAGGAAAATCAGTAATCCTTAGGACAAGTGTTAAACTACTTCAAGTATTACATTGCATGAATCTCTGAGACAGAAATAAAGGAAAAAGGAAAAATCAAAGACAAAGGGGAGGCAGACTCCCAGCTGCAGACTGCACTCAGGAAAAGCAATGCCCAGAGATAAAATTCTGCACAAATCCCACCTGTGAGAACCACAAGAAAAGGCTGACAATATTTCAACTTTCTGAAATTAATGGACAGCGTCCTGGAACTGATAAAACATATGAAGAACCATTTTTTCCCCCATTTTTGCATGTCTGTCTCTAAAGCTACTCAAGCTATCAACTACTTTGTTTATCTTTGCATTGTAACATTCATATTTCCTTGCAACAACATTTCTTCCTGATGTGAAGGGTGATGACTGGCGTAACTATAGACGTGCTGTTCTGAGACAGTGGCCCACTGGCTGTGTAGCCCTGTCCAACTCACCTCAAATATCAGGTCAAACTCCTGTAAAGGTCATGCATGCACAGCACTTTCCAGGACTCCTCACTATCCTTCTTTTCTGTTGTCTCTTTGAAAAGTAGTTGCAGAGTAAAGATACAGTGAAAAGTTGGAAAAAACAGAAAGACCAAAATTTATCTGCAAAATGCTGGGAGAATTCCAGAGAGTAAAAACCAGTTACAGAAAAGCATGATCAGTTTGTGAGAAAATATAAAGCACAACAATTGTCATGAATCTTTTAATTTAGAATTAATGTTTCTAGTACATACATAAAATATATATTTCTTTTTTTTTTCCTCTTATACTCTTGCTTTCCCATCCTTGAATATTTTCTGAATAGATATACATGCTATTACCAAGAAAAAGAAATATACAAACAAGACAGGCTGATGGAAATGGACAGGAAAAAAAATAATTACTATCGCATTGCTAGTTTCATTACTGCAGTTTAAATGTGTTCATGATTTTGTGTAGATACTTTTCCCACAAGAATGTATTATAATATCTAGGTTTTCAAAAGATCTCTAATGTCAACTAGTGCCTTCTACAAGGGACAGATTTTCCAAAGGACTAAATGCATTAGGTGAGTGTTTTATTCTGATATTATATCCTAACCTGTAATTTCTAACACCATAGTCCTGAAGTCTGACTTTTTAGAAAATTTGTCCCTAACATAAGGTTGCAATATAACAACTAAAACAGATGAGAACCTATTTAATTAAAAAAACACTATTATTGCTTCATTAGGTTCAGTTTGGAACATTCGTGTCACTGGATTTTTCTCACAACTAATAGAAAACAAGAGTTGTATAAATTTTTGCCCTCTGAGTGATCCTGAAGCATTGCTAATGATGAGAGGTTTAGGGTTCGCAATGCCATACATAATCATAGGATGTAACCTATATTCCACCTAATAAAAGCAGAGAGTAAATCCACACAACTAATTCAAAAAGGCTCTTATTCAGAATCCATAAATATTCACTAGATGAAAACATCAGAGCAGTCCCATGGGATCTGGGACACTTTTGGTTATATTGGGGAAAATATCATCTAGAAGTAACTCAACATTAGTCCCATATGTCTATAAAAACAAGTATCCATTAGTTTGTCTGAGACTGCTCTAAACGGCTGGCTTTTTACATTATCCTTGATTTTTACTGTGTTTAGGTTAAATTCTGGCTCTGCATTCAGCCTGCATAAACAGGCTGTGTGCTGGGGGCTCTGCAGGGGCTCCCAAAAGAGCTCAGTCAAAGAAAATTAATGACAGTAAAATTGCTTTGTGGTGCAGGCTAGAGTATCTCTCCTATCCATGCAGCAAATCTGATTCTCTCCTGCATTGTTCCCTGAAATCTTCATGTTGCAAGAGATATGTTCCATTGTATAACCAGGTATTTATGAAGCAGCTATTTCAATAGTACTAAATCTTTTAAAATAGCATCAATTTTAAGACAGTCTTGTTTGCATTAACATTTTGTGTTGTTGACCAGGAAATGAGCTGGGGAACAGGAAATCATGCATGCTCTGTTGCATAAGTTTGTGGAGGTGACAGACCTATGAAACCAATTTAGATGTCCCTTTAAGAAGCTTTGCCAATGTTTATTTCTGTTATTTTTGAAGAATGCAGATTATACCATCAGCTTGGGTGAATTAGCAAATTTCCCTTGAAATCAAGGTGGTTGGCCTGATTGATGCCAGCTGAAAGTCTGTCTTGAGCTTTTAAAAATAACTGTGATTAAATGTTGGTGCTATTTTTTTTTTTAAATAATATTGTTTGCCAAAGTGGAAAATGAAGCAAAAGCTTCCAGGATAGAAAAGCTTCAGCTATGCATCTCAAAGGCAGCTGAGACAATGGGCCATTACAGGTAGCTTCTTCCACATGACAGCAAATTTAGCAGATTTTATTTTCCTAAAGCTGTGTCCCTTAAACCAATAAACCCTATTTATATTTGCACTGGCAGAAAGTGGTCAAGGGAGCTGTCAGCTGTGTCAAGCACAGAGATTGTCTGAAAGCCAAAGAAACTGTAGCTTCATCCCCAGAAGATTCAGGCATGCCAAGTTTGTGAGCAGCCCGCACAAGAGAATGCCAAGCTCAAAGCACATCTTGGTCAGAGAGGCCCATTGCAGAGAGACCATTCCCATGCCTGCTCTGTTCCTTTGGGTAAAGTAATTTCTACCTTGCTTGGAAGAAGATCTTACTATGCCTTGTTGTACTAATGTTATTCATAGGAGTAGGTGGTACCAAGATTAGTCAGCTTGCTGTGTAAAAAAGCTGGCATCCAGAGGGATATACCCAACTGGATCATAGTATAGCACTCCAAAAAGACATGGGTATAAGACTGTTGAGAAGATGTGTGCAGTGGAGGGAAAGGAGCAAGATCTGAGAAGACTAAGCTTACTCATGGAATTATAAACAGTTCTACTCAGGCTGTTTGAAGTAAAATGAGAGCCAGTCATTCTCACATAACAGAGAAGCAAATGATCTGCCTCTGAAAGAAGCATTTTGAATAACTTGTATACCTCTTTGTTAGTACCTTTTTCCTCTGAAATAATCTCCCATTGTTTTGAATGTTCTATAATTTATGCTCTTTCCCCAAACATTTCTAACCCTGAATTTTTCACTTCCTCTTTTCCATACAGAGCTGTTCCAGTGTAATCAGGCAAAGAACATTTTCTTACATCAGTTCATTCATCACACTCAGATCTCTCTGTTTTGTTTATGGAGCTAATGTAGAAAAATGTTGCTTTTTACAGAGTATTATCTCCTGGTGTTGCAAACCTTCCCACTTTTACATCAAGTCTTCTGACTTGAGCCTTCAGCTGATGCAAATAGGCATTAATAGACTGAGTATTTTAGGTCTCAAAAGGTCTGCCAATAATTACAAGACTGAATAACACCCATCTGAAATAACAAAACTAGTCATTACTTTCAGTAGACTTGCTCATTTAATAAAGGACATGTTCTCAGGTAGGTTTTTGGGCTCCTACAGTGGAAATCTGGGACATTGTTTAGAGCTAGATGAAGGTCAGAGGCACATACCCAGCTTGAAGAGTCATATGATGAGGCTGTAAATTTTTTATGGAGAGCAATGTGAAAATATGACTGCAGTATAACATCAGGAATAGTGTTTGTTAGCGTCTGTAGACTGCCCCACCTAAAGAATGAGAAACATCAACTAATGCCTACCAATCCCTGTATTAAACTTCCTGATCCTGCAGCCACCATTGAGCAGATTATTTACAGACTAGCAGGAAACACTACAGGCAAGGCACAAAGAAGGTACTTTCTAGCAATAGATCAACACTGTTTCCCTTAAGATCCTCACAGAGAATGAGTTATGTCCTTGATGAATAGACAGTAAGGTAGATGGTTAAAAACTGAATGGCCATACCCAGAGAGTTCTCATCAGTGGTACAAAGTCTAGTTGCAGGCTAATAATTAGCAGTGCACTCCAGGGGTCTACACTGGGTTTAAGCCTACTTAACATCTTCATTAATGATCTGGATGAAGGGAAAGAGTGTACCCTCAGCATGTTTCCTGATGACACAAAACTGGGAAGAGTGGCTGAGATATCAGGAGGTCATGCTTCCATCCAGAGGGAACGCAACAGGCTGGAGAAATGTGCTGTCAAGAATTCCTAGAAGTTCAGGAAGCAGAAGTGCAAAGTCTTGCAAGTGAAGTGAAACAACTCTGTGCACCAGTGTATGCTGGGGACACTCAGCTGGAAAGCAGCTTTGAAGAAAACAATTTGGGGATCCTGGTGGACATCAAGTTGAACAAAAGTCAGGCAATTTGCACTTATGGCAAAAAGGGCTAACAGTATCGTGGGCTACGTTATGCAAAGTATTGCCAGCAAAGTATTGAGGGAGGTGATTCTTTCACTCAGCACTGGTGAGGCCACACCTGGAGTGCAGGACCGAGTTCTGGGCTCCCCAGTGTAGGAGGGACATGGACATACTGAATAAAGTCCAGTGAAGGGCCAACAAAGATGATTAAGGCACTGCAGCATCTCTCCTATGAGGAAAGGCTGAGAGAGCTGGGAGCATTCAGCCTGGAGAAGGGAAAGCTCAGGGGTATACTACCAGTGTGCATAAATACCTGATGACAGGGTATAAAGAAGGTGGAGCCAGGCTCTTTTCAGTGGTGTCCAGTGCCAGTACTAGAGGAAATGGGAATAAATTAAAATACAGGATGATCCATCTGAACATCCGGAAACATGTTTTTACTTTGACAGTGATAGAGCACTGGCACAGGTGACCAAGGAGGTTGTGGAGCCTCTGTCCTTGGATATATAAAAACCTGTCTGGACATGGTCCTTGAGCAGCCTGGTCTAGGTAGATCTGATTGAGCAGGGGACTTGGACCAACTGAACCGCAAAGGTCTCTTCCAACCTCAGGTGTTCTGTGATTCTGTGATCACCCTACACTTAAATGTTCCAGTGAAATGGATTAGCTACCTGTTTATAAAGATTTCTTCTTAAGTCACCTAGTACCAACATGTTATTCAGAACAGGCAGTGCTTATCCATCTTCCACTAAAAACATTTGGCACACTGATATAGTTAATCTGGCAAAAAAACTTGCTTCTTACAGAAGTATTCTTACAATTAGGAAAAGTAAAACTATCTGTACTGGTTTTGAGGAGCATCAGAGAATGTTGGTGGGATTATTCTTTTATATGATTTACACCAGTTTAACTGAAAAGATAACCCAACCTTCCATTTATCATACTTGCAGCATTATGTCTAGCAATTAACAGCTTGACTACTTCACAATACAGTTTGCTAAATTTTCTAGTGCACAAAACCCGCCTGTTGTCACTACCGTTACTGGGCTGAAGATGCCTCTGTTATTGCTTCCTTGTGCGTGTTCATGGGATGGCAAGACTCCCTCCCTCTCCTCTCTGTGATTTCACATGAACATTTCCAGTGACAGAGCCCTGCAAGGAGTCTGCCATCCCTCTAGCCCTGCTGTGCAGTGCAGTATCGCCACAGACATCCTCTCAAGATTTTCTCTTTCTTTGTAAATGCCACCTTTGACTAGGAAGGAAAAGAGGCATTTATGCTCTTGCTGAGACTCAAAGCAGCTGGGTTAGGTGGGAGGAGAGACACTACCTCTATTTCACAGTCACTTCTGTCACTAGGCATGAGTTATGAGTGAGAGTTGGGTAACAACTTCAACTGTGCAGATGCTTTTAGTAACTCCAGGGTCAAACCTAGGAGTTGTACTACAAGTCTTTCAGCTAACACATACCATTTAGTCGGTAGGTTGAAAGAAGCTATTTTCTCTACATTAGCTTTTTAGGGGCACAAACTGCATTCCTCATGAGCAGACTATTGTCCTTACACTGTGCGGATAACCCACATATTATTGTTTCTTTTATAACTTTCTTAGCAATGCAAATTCTCTGGATTTTTCACTTCTAACACACTCCTATCTAGCAATATGTATGTATGGAGAGTATTGCTGACCAATGAACTGGTAGAGATCTTCAGTGAACTACAGTTTGGAAGAACAATCAAAATTAAGACTACAGGAATTTCAGTTCATTTTCAAGTTCTTAGTAATTAATAATATAAAAAAAAGGTTGGCACCTTTATCTACAATTTTAAATAATTAAATATCTAGCTGTAGAAATTAAGAGAAACTTGATGATTGTTCAGTTTAGAAGACATAGTAAGATGCACTTACTAACTGGTCTAAGCAATTTGGGAAACTGTAGCAAAACTGTAAAACAAACCACCCCCCATCGTGACTTCTGCTTTAGTGAATACTTATCTGAATTTGACCTTCATGATCCATCATCTCCAGATTCTTTGAGCAGTTCTAAAAGGTATCAGTTCCCAATAGGTATTATTTCCTTAGAGAATACTAAGGGGAGTAGCTCAGTATTACAAGCATTTTCAAGGCATAAATACATATCTCTGACATACAATGGACAATATTTCTTATTTCACCTTACAGCTATCACTAAATAGAGCCGTATTTGCAAAAACTCAAAAAAAATCAGTGTTATCCGCCTGTCCTACAAAACAGGTAAATGTAACACAAACAGACACCAATTTAAGTGATTTGTTTGCACAAAGAACAAAGCTTGCTAGAAAGCTGGTCGCAGAGAGTTTGGGTGCTTGTGAATGAACTTAAAACTTGCATCAGATTTTTGTGCATCAGTATACCTCAGAAAGCTCTTATCCACCTACTAGTCAAACTAGACAAATTTTCCTTCTCAGCCCTGCTGACCTCAATATTTGCCTACTTTTACACAGTGAAGAAAAGCAATGAGCTTTGAAATGTTATTTGAAGGTTATTTTTTTTTGGGGTAGTAAACAGACAGTACTGAGATCACTCTTTATTAAGATTTATTCTTTGTATTGTAGCAACATCAACCATTTCTACTCATGAACCATGTGACACAGGCATGTAAGTTTGTCTCCTAATACATCATAGAATCATAGAATAGTTAGGGTTGGAAAGGACCTTAAATTCATCAAGTTCCAGCCCCCTGCCATGGGGAGGGACACCTTGCTCTAAACCATATCACCCAAGGCCTCGTCCAACCTGGCCTTGAACACCGCCAGGGATGGAGCATTCACAACCTCCTTGGGCAACCCATTCCAGTGCCTCACCACCCTAACAGGAAAGAATTTCCTCCTTATATCCAATCTAAACTTCCCCTGTTTAAGTTTGAACCCATTACCCCTTGTCCTATCACTACAGTCCCTAATGAAGAGCCCCTCCCCAGCATCCCTATAGGCCCCCTTCAGATACTGGAAGGCTGCTAGGAGGTCTCCATGCAGCCTTCTCTTCTCCAGGCTGAACAGCCCCAACTTTCTCAGCCGATCTTCATATGGGAGGTGCTCCAGTCCCCTGATCATTCTCGTGGCCCTCCTCTGGACTTGTTCCAACAGTTCCATGTCCTTTTTATGTTGAGGACATCAGAACTGCACACAATACTCCAAGTGAGGTCTCATGAGAGCAGAATAAAGGGGCAGGATCACCTCCTTCGACCTGCTGGTGACATCAAAGTTCCCTGCTTTCTTTTAAAAGGCATTTCTTATATTCTGAGCCCTCAGCTATTCTATCTTTCAGCTGCAAATTAATCTCACCTTTCCTGTTAAAGCCTGGTTCTTCAACTGACTGGATGTTAAGTTATTCAGCATATTACAAGGGGCACTGAGTCCTTTGCCTATGCTTTTGACTAGTGCTACATAAGAAGATGGGTTGGAAACTCAGCCTTCTGGGGAATCATAGACTCCAGAGACTGCAATTTCTATAGCAGTGATACTGGGTTGTTGTGTTGATGTAAGATAAATAAGCACTGAATGTCTTGTGAGAGATCACTGTAGATATGGTGGTTTTCCTGAAGTATATTTTAGGTGTTTCAACTGGACTGTACTTTGCCAGTGTTTGTAAAGAAAACTATAAATTCACTCAAAGTATTAACTGAAGTCCTAAATAAAAAAAAAAACCACAACAACTATATTTTTACTGTGTAGTAGATGCAACAGCACATCTCATTCAAGGTGTGACTTGCTCATTTCTAGGACAAGTCTTCAAATCTTTACATATTACAAATTAACACACAAAAAAAGAAATAACTTCTAGGAAAGGGCTTTAAAATTATGTGGGCTTTGAAGCTGCTGGAGCAGAAGATTTCTGGATATAAATTGTTCTAACATTACTGCCAAGAGAAAAAAAAATAAATCACAGTGATCTGCACATCACTGAATGTGTTTGGTATAACATGCTTAAATCCTCAATCAGTGGCAAAAGGGCAAGTCTTTATCAGCAAGCCACCAAACCCATCTGTCCAGTTATTCCTTTTATTGAAAAATGCAAACTGATCTAATTTGCCCCATAATTCTTATTGGGTAAGAGAGAAGGGGTCAGATCTTTTCACAAAACTATTCCTTGGCTCAGTTATAGCTGTGCCAGAGTAGGACTATCACCTCCAGTACAGCAAGCACTAAATCAATTCACACAATTTCCTTCTTTGTGTACTGAACTGGGCTAAATCCAAAATCTGAAACTAAGTCCTTTCACACAAAATGATTGCTCTGTTTCTGTGCTTAGTGCAGCCTGTAGCCCCAAAGGTCTTGGAGTCGTTCTGACACAATAAAAGAAATGCTTATTCAGAAGACATGCTCTTTCAGTAGGGAAAAAACACCCGCCACCACCAAGAAACAGATGGATTTCAGCAGATAGATAAATAAGGAATGAAGACTGAACTGACTACAGGGAGGTTTATTTAGCAACTGTTGCCAATTTATCTTTGGGATGTACAGTAGCAGCACTTTATGAGAAGTCAAAGCCAGCTTGCTATTTACATTGCATATAAACAAGCCTAAGTGAATAATTAAGCAACTGAAGTACTTGTTTTTCAAAATGTAGGGTAAGCCTAGAAGTATTATTAGCTCCCTGATCTTCTTGTGTCCTGAGCACCCTAAAAGTAATTAGTATTATTACAAATTCTTAGGAGTCTATCAGCCTTTGGAAGTAATTGCAATAAGATATGCAAGCAAATCTAATGCAACTGCTTGTATTGATTCTAAGATGATACTCCTAATAAGGATATTGTCTTATAAAAAACATTCTTGAAGAAATAACTGCAAATACATCAAATAAAGCTTACTGAACTGCATAAATAAAATTTCAAGGAGATTACTGCTAATACTGATGGTGTTAGCTACAGCAATTTCTGTTCAGCTGAAATAAATGGGATTTCAAACAACTGAATTTCTTACTAAAGAGTTATCACGTGCTGACATTTTTATTTTGTTTTAAGGCTTATGCTTTAAATGAATTAGGGAATTAAAAGACCAAGAGTTATTGCCATTGGCAACTGAAGTCTGCTTTTCTGCCTATTAAAAGACATAGTACTGCAAACTTAGTCACGTTGTTTGGCCAGTGTATTTCAGTTCTTAACCAACAAATTTGCTGCTGGCTTTCAAACACTCACCCCATTGTTACTACAGACAAAACCAATATTGCATACAGCACTGGGGGCTGATATTAAATTGAATAACTAGGGTAATTAGTGCAGAAATCAATGTGGATAGTAAGACATGGAGCACCATGACTGCCTGTTTGGTATTTTCTTTACTTTCCTCCTTCAGTCAGTTGCATTTTCATGTGCCTTATTATATTGAGTTAGTTCAACTGGGGGACTTTTGCTAGCTCCTGAAAACTTAAGACTCACAACTAGTACTTTTTACAAAGTGCTATGAAGGCTTAATGACATAGGCATCTGTCTCCTAGCAAACAGGCTAAGATGAACAAAATATTTGACACAGATCACTGAACAGCTGATGGCAAATTTCAAGTGTCACATTACTATCCTATGTTAACATGAAGTAGGAATCACATTTTATTGTATTTTCATTGTCCCCTAGCACACAACAAGGGGTCATTTAATAACAATAATATCAATATTATACTAGTTCCATCATTTATTTCTGACAACAAAGGTAGGCTAAAGCTAAGGCTGACAGCATGGCTTCTTTTCCCGTATGCACAATGTCTGTCTTTATAAAGTCACATGCAATTTTCTGAATACTAAAGTATGCTAACATTTGTATATCTAAAGCTCTGTAAGATGCATATTATACACTGAATGAAACAAAACCCTTCAGGCCTTTCATTCCTTGTATAATTCCCTAGAGTTCCACAGACGCTATAAAAAGCCTTAAGACATAGAAGTGTGACAGTACAGTATTTCATACAGTATTTATATAAATTTTCAAACAGAATATTGCACTGTATGAATAATCTTTGGAACTTCCAAATATTTACAGTTCTAAATCTGACCCTTTATATGACTAAAGGAAATAAACCCTCCCTTGTGTATTCAAAGGAAACTTGATTATCTGAGTTTTAAGCAAATTCAAAACATACTTTAAAAGCAATTGGCACACAGAAGACACTGTTTGTGAGTAACTTGGATACATATCCGCCATTTGAAGTAAAGTGCTGTGCATTTTCCTCAGCAAATGTATCAATACACACAAAAGCTGACATTCCTTTTCTTCTTCTAAATTTGCTAAGAATCCACAGACAGCTCACAGTCTGGACATTTACATAAAACCTGAAACTGAGTACTTCATCAGTTAAAAGCCTGTAAATTCACACACATTATCCCAACCTGTGTTTCAGGCTTGGTTCCAAAAACACTTTATGTATAAATTCTAGATCAGTCCCCTATGCATAAATCAGACACAAGGAAGTCTGTAAACCCCATAAAACTCCTCAGTATCCACAGAGTTTAGGAAATGTTTCTTAGTTTCTGAAGTTCATGTCCAGCCAGATCTACGAGTCATCTGCTGACATGAGTATGCGTCCCAAGTTCCCTAAAACAAGTATCCACATATAGCTATCAAAATGGTGAGATACTGTTAAAAAATTATCTGTTTGGGTCTGACCACTTTCTTTCATACTCACTCTTGTTTAGTTATGAAATTAGCTACTCCAGCTGGAAGAGATGCAGCATAGCAGACAAATGCCTCCTTACTGAAAAGCTCACCAGGCAAGTGAACTTTGCTTGACAAATACTTGACTCCTCTCCAAATGTTTCCTATGCTTTTCTCTTGAAAAGATTCCTCATGGAGCAGGTCATAATCGGAAATACCACAGGATTATAGACAAAGGTTCGTATGTACTCTTCCTTGATTCACACAAGCTTTTAAGGGCCTACTGTACTTAGTGGGTTTACATTCCTTGGTATTTTAGCCCTTTCAGCTTTACTTTCTCATTATCCTTTTTTTTTTTTTTAATTTCAAGTCAAGAACATAATTTTGTAACTGCTCCGTTAACTTCATGATTCTTCAGCATTTTAAAGTTATTTTCTGCTAAATTTTTTTCATTAGGCTTCAACAAGTTTTCTGATACAGCAAATGAGTGCAAGTTACTCATCTGGTCTTTGTGTGAGTTAGTTTTGACCATCTGGCATACAGTTGCTTCTCGTGCAGACAAAAATAACAGTGTGTAGGTCCCAGTCTACAACTGCTTAGAAATGTCTACTCACTGACTCATTACTTACAGTAAATACATGAGAGAATTTCTCATAAAGCTGATGCTGGCTGGAATATATTTATTATAACAGAATAGAATCATTGCATGTGGAAAGGCAACAGGAGTCCAAAATTTATAGAACAGATGTGGAGAGAAAGAATTGCTTGCCTCCCATTATTCATGTCACTGTGTTGCTTAATAGAGCTGCTCACACCAACCATCCACATACACTGATGTTAGATCCCACTTCTCCTCCCAAAAAGCACTAACTTGGTTGTTAAAGCACCAAGGATCCACTCCTGCACCCTTGCACAGGAAGTCCCAGCAAACATAATCTGGACTTTACAGATGAGAGAGGACAAGAATCAAAGACATACAGAACAAAAAGGTATCAGGAACAAATATGGAAAAAGGGAGAAATTTGGTGCAGCAACTTTCTGCATGGGACTCCACTCACCCACCTAGCAGAAGTGAAGAAGCTGTGGTTATGACTGAAGGTGTGACTGTCTTGGTCTTTCCCTCAGCCCAGGCTCTGCCCTTCCCAAAGAAAGGCATTCACCCTACCACTTGGTCATCAGAGCCAGGCTCTGCAGCACCTTACAGGCTTCCCATGGGCTACTGAGGCAACTGCTGGGACCACAGGCCAGGCAGGGGACATGGAGAGCTCCTGGATGTCAAGGCCAGGATGCAAGAAAGTGTCTTGCCTGTGTGGAAAGGAACACTACTGCTGCAATTACACTGTTTTTTTTCAAATGTCTCCCTCAGCAGTTCTGCATGGCCTTCATCTCAGCCTTTACTCCTGTTGTGGTTTAACCGCAGCCAGACAGCTTTTTCACCCACTCCCCCCCCTCTTTTTGCCCTCCCCCTACTCCTGGAGGGATGGAGAGAAGAATCGAAAAGAATGCAACTCCCACAGGTTGAGATAAGAACAGTTTAGTAACTAAGGTATAACACAAATCACTACTGCTACCACCAATAATAATAATGATAAAGGAAATAACAAGGGGATAGAATACAACACCTCATCACCAGCCAACCAATAACTCGCCCCCCCAGCCCGACCAAGCACCGACCGATACCTCCTCCAACCCTGCAGTCCCTCCGCCCTTCTGGCTCACTATCAGTTACCTCCTGGGCATGACGTGCTGTGGTATGGAATACTTCTTTGGTCAGTTTGGGTCAGGTGTCCTGTCTCTGCTTCCTCCCAGCTTCCCTCCTCCCTGGCAGAGCATGAGGCTCACAAAGTCCTTGGCCAAACCAAAACATCATTTTTATCAGCTCTGTTCCCAGCGCGAAAGTCAAAACACAGCACTGCACCAGCTACCAAGAAGGAGAAAAATAACTGCTACTGCTAAACCCAGGATAACTCCATTTTATGTTTTGACAGTCCCAGCTCTAGGTACTGCAAGGCCGTTCTGTGTTATTGCCTTGGTGCTTTCAAGGAAAGGAGGTACAAGTCTACCTCAAGCCTTCGACTGACTTTATTCCTACCACAGTCAAGGTCTTCTTGCACTTTGGTTTCAATTCTGCAGAACAGTTAATGCCAGTATTGCAAAGCCTGCATAAAGCTTCTTTCAGTGGCTCTCTGTCACCACCTGCAAAAAACCAGGTTATACATCAAAGACTCCTTTTCTCCCTCATCAATTAAACAGATTTCCCACATGGAACCCTCAAGCTGACCATGAGTCTTATGAAGCAAAAAAAAGCGTGTGTAATATAAAAATCTGCTTGTTCCCAACAAATGTAGCTAGGAATATTTGCACAACACAACAGGAAAGAGCTGGACAGAATAAAAGGTGATTTTTTTATAATCACTTATGACACAGCATTAAATATACCATTAAAATGAGATAGCAGTCTGTTCCTAAAGACCTTGGTCAGCACTTGAAAAAAAATGAGCAGAAGATTTATCCATGAAACCCCCAATGTAATTAATGGAAGTTATGTGCCTAAATTGCCTTTACAGCTTTTAGAACCTCAGATTATGTCTACAGGTTGGTCCTACACTTGCAATGTTTAGGTCATAAAAAGCAGATTTTGGGTGCCTGCTACTTTTGTCTTATTGGGGCAGGACAAATAATTAAAAAATAAATGCTGTCAAAGGTACTCTTACTATGTAAATTAATTTTATTCAAACCAGAGTCAAAAACCTAACAAAGCTTGCCTAACTACATGAGGTAGTACATGTAGCAAAACAGAAGGCAGAATATTCTGAAATATGAAGAATACAGGTAAGTTTACAACTTTGAAGGAAATATATTCGACAACAGAAACAAAATATACCAAAAATAAAGTTTAACAGCTTTTCAGTTTTAAAGCACCAATACACTTTTCATAGAAAGAAACATAGTATCATCACTACATGTTCTTCATATACCATAATATGGTAAAATTAATGCACAGGGCTGTTCACCATAAATGATTTTTTTTAAATGATGAAGCAACAAATGACATAATAGTCACTGGGCTCCATACCACTATACTTCCTGGCCTGCAGGAGTATTTGCCAGGTCATAAGGAGCAAGACTAGCCTTTTTTTGAACATTTACCCTCATATTAATGTACAGTATATGGATACCATGCACAGCTTAAGGTTTCAAGTGTGCAATTTTTATGTGTACAATTCTACATTTTTGCTGAAAACCAATTTAGGTAAATTGAAGGAATTACATGGCAAAAATAAATCATGTGTATGTGCAGAACTGCATTGCAGAACAGATGGCTTATTCCTTAATTTCAGGTTACTCAGGATGAAAATTTTCTCAGATCTTTCAAGTTTATGCATATCTATCTCTCACATTCCCATTCCAAGACAGATCTGTGAAGGACTGGGCTATAATGAATCAGTGATTCAAACTAAAGAGCTTATCAGCATCAAATAGACATTTACTAACATATTTAAGAAATAATAAACATGAATGACCCAGTCTAATAAAAATATTTTTGTGCGAAACATGCTAATATGACCCAGGACTTCCCTATATTTTATATTTTCCATTTTTTGTCAAAATAGGTGTTTGTACTTGTTATGATTAGTTTGAAATTGAAAACAGTCTATCTCTTCATTTGTGCTTGCGTGGCTAATGCTACTGTAAATCATCAAAAAGTTATATATATATTTATTTTACTTTGAGGCACGATTTATTTTATTGAATTATTTGGATGGCTTCATTTATGTACATTGGAAATAAAAACTCAGACCTCCCTATGGTATAGCTTTAAGGTTATTGTTAGTGGCATATATAAAGCACCATAGAATAATATATTCAGATGAAGAAAACAAAGGACATTTATGAGTTATGAATTAACTGTATAAGAGTAACTGCTAAGAAAATATAGCAAGTTTTAACACAGGACTCAAAATATTTTTATATATCATTATAGATTTTCAAATGAATTTCTCCCATGTTTACTTTTACAGATTTTTTTCATTAAGATATATATATGTAATTTAAACTTTTTGGTGGAAAGCAGTATACATCTTCTGTACAATAACGTTACAGCTTTATACAAACTTTAGGAATGATAAGAAATGGCCTTCATTGTTCTCTTCTAAGTGCTCTGTTTTCACTTGCCTGTTTCACATTTTACTTGCCAGACTCAAACAACAGCAAATACTCTGAATGCCTTGCTCCCTGGAGGATTCTGTAAACTGAAACATAAAAACATGCCTGATGTTATTTTTAAGACTGCAGCACTCCAATGACATTTCTTTTTAACTGGTAAAGACAATTCTAGAATCCTGCAACTCTTCTTGTGACTACTCATAACCTCAGCTAAGAATTAAAAAAAAAAAGTTACAAAGACAAATTAATTTTTTTCCAAGCAGTTTCTTATAAACAAGTAATAGCATAAAAGAATTCAAGTGATCCTTTATGATGAGAGATTCTCATTTAAAGAATAATGCTCTATAAAGCAAAATACTAAAAAAATTTTTAGGAAGAAGTCATCCATCTTATACTCACTATCCTAATAACTAAATTCAGAGAGAACTTGCAGACCTAAAAAAATACTTGTTAATTGCTTATATGATGAATAGATTTCTACAAAGAATTAATATTTTACAAAAACAAGGAAATTTCCTCTGAATGAATACCTGATTTCAAAAGAAACGAAACTAAAATACTCAACTACAACGAAATTTCATTAGAATAAATACTTTTTTGTTTTACAAACTGAACTAATGTATCACATTTAATGGTGCCATTGTTTTCTCTTTTGCAAACTCTGTCTGAGGCATATCTGGGAACAAAAGGGAAATGGAGGTGAAAGTAAGGAAGGGCACAATGAAACAGGTTGACTGCAAGGGCATTAGAATCAATCCATCATCAGAAACATGAATGGGACTGTTTCCTAAACTGCTGATGTTCCTAAATTTACCAAAATACTAAAGTACAATTAGTGATTAAATTTGCATCTCTTTTCCTGCCTACATCTCTACTCAATGAGGAGATTAATATGGAGAACAAAAGTGTCAGTAAGGAAGCTCTCTTTCTGAGGTAACTGGAGGGTCATTGGGAAGGGTCAAAGAATATGTAAATTAAGTCATTCACTAAGCAAAGGAAATCTGTATTTGAGAAGTTTCCAGACTTGTTGAAAGGTTTGAGGGAAAGAGGCAACACATTCTCCCACCCCCAATTAAAAATAAGAAAAAAATACTCTTTCCCTACTTTCAAGTTCTCTACAGAAACTTTTTGAGGTTTCTTCCCACTCAGATTTCTTGGAAAGCCTACAATTTTAGAAGCAACAATCACTCCCAGTTTCACAGGACTAAAAGACTGGTGCAAGAGGGATTTTATTTTTTTTTTTAATGTAATTTCTCTTTCTTCCTTTACAACCCGGAGAACTCTTTCAGGGATTAAATTTAGCCTGCAGCATGCACCATTCATTATCATCAGAGAATGAAATACACAGCAGCATCTCCATGTCTTTCAGAAAAACAGTTAAAAATAGTCAAACCGTTAAAAAAAAAGTTTTAATGATAGTGAATGTCGTAGTGAATTACAATGCTTTTTAATATTATTTATGATTCAGGCCCACTAATTCAATACCATGTAAATCAGTAATGAATTTCATCATGAACCTGCATTAGTTGTTAGCAACTATCTATTGCAGATCCTCTAACTTGGACAGAATAAATCACCAATGTTAATTTAAAAAACATCCCAAAGAAAACAAAGGCAATTTTCTTATCAAATATGTTAGCTGCAACAGAACCAGCAAAGTAAACAAGAGAGTTATTTTATTTCATAAGCAGCTTTCTAGAGTAATGATTTATGAGCTTAGAGGAGACAGGTAGCTCTTGTACCACAGCTTCTCCAAAGTCACCACAGCTGTTACACAAGCTCAGTAAATCAGCCGCATTGGCCTATTTGTCTTCTAGCACTGCCCAGGTACAAACAGACTCAAAGCAAGACTTTGTAAATCTTACTGAGGTGAAGATTGAAGTGTAATCTTTAAAACTGGGCTTTGTACCTTTCTGAATATATCCCATTTTGAAAGGAAGCGACGTACACCTTTCTTTTGTCGACTGGCATAACATCAACATAACCACCCTGGTTGCGGACTACACCAGCATGTACTGCTGCCCGGCAGATACTGGATATCTAAGAAAGAATGAGGAGAAGATTAGTTTTTATTCATCCTTTTATTTTAAATTTGTTTAGAAGAAACTAATAAAGACATTTAAACCAAATTCTAGAACACATAAAATAATTATATTTATTGCATGATTGATTTTATTAATCTTACAGTATTTAGACTCATTTCATAGGAAATAGGCCAGTTTATAGGAATACTGACGTTGCCTCTTCAAAGATCTTCTGCATCATGACCTTGAAAATCATTTATTTCATACTATTTCAGTTCAAAGATCAGGGACATGTCTGAATTCTTGAGCCTTTCAAATGAAACGCTCTGTCAGCCTTCACTTCAACAGCAGAGAGGTAGTGAACTCCAAACCTTAGTCAATTGTTATAGAACAGGAGATTCAGTTTAATCCCCAGCCAAAGCCGAACAGGGGAACTGCAGAATAGCAAAGGCACATGCAGTTATGTGTTTCTAGGAGGATGTCCTACCCCAAAGGTGAGGGATTGACTGAAATAATCCCTTCTTTAGGTACAAAACCTTTAACAGCAGTGAAATGATACATATTCAAAGCCAGGCATAGACAGGTACTAAAAGCACATTAGATTAAAGGTATAATGTGAGTATCAAACAGAAGATAGAGGCCTAAAAATCATTCCTTAGCTAAAACAGTTGATTAATGACAGATTAACAGCTCTAGCTCCTCAAGACTGAGTGAGGAAATAGTTACGAGGAGAAAACTCTAACTGCTTCAAAAGAAGACTTTTTAAATCAGGGTCTAATTCTGTAAACTTTATGCAGGCAAGATTACATAGCACTTTTGTGCACCAGACTTTGAAAACAAAAATCCAGGTTGCAAACACAGACGCAGCACCAGTGAAGGAGGAGAAGTTGGTGTGTGAGCTATTACAGGAGCTTGACCCCTACAAATTGACAGGCCCTGACAACATCCATCCAAGGGTGTTAAGAGAGCTAGCTAATGTCATTGCAAAGCCACTCTCTGTATCTTTGAGAAGTTCTAGAGATTGGGGGGCATCGCAGAAGTCTGGAAGAAGGCGCATGTCACCCCATCCAGCAGAAGGGCTTAAAGGAAGATACAGGAAATTACAGGCACATCAGTCTTACTTCAGTCCCTGGGAAATATATGGAACGAATCCTCCTGGGGGCTATCACAAGTCAAAGGAAGCTCATGACTGGGAAAAACCAGCACAGATTCACCAAGGGAAAATTGTGCTCAGCAAACCTGACCACCTTCTATGACAAAGTAACTTGCTCAGCTGATGCAGGGCAAGTGGTGGACATTGTCTACCTGGATTTCTTCAAGGCTTTCAACAGTTTCCCAAAGCCTACTCCTAGAGAAACCGATGTATTATAGCGTAGACAAGTGGTCTGTGCAGTAGGTGATGAACTGGCTTACAGGTCATACTCAGTGGTGAATAGCTCCTTTTTAACTGGCAACTTGCTACTAGTGGGGTGCCCTAGGAATCAGTATTGGGCCCAACAGTATTTAGTATCTTTGTAAGTGATCTGGATGATGTGATGAAATGTACCCTAATGGAGTTTGCCAATGGTATCAAACTGAGTGGAAAGTGGATATTGTGGAAAGGAGAGCCACCCTGCCTGATGACCTGGATAGGCAGGAAGAGTGGGCTAACCAGAACCTTATGAATTTCAACAAGTGTAAGGTCTTGCACTTGGGAAAACGTAATCCAGGAATGCAGCACAGGCTGTGATCTATGAGGCTGGGGAGCATCTCTGTGGAAAGAGCATCCCAGGGGACAGTAAGCTCAATTTGAGTAAACAGTGTGCAGCTGCAGCAAAGAAATCCAACAGGATGCTGGGTTACATCAACAAGTGTATCACCTTGTGGAATCAAATTCTTGTACAAGATTATCCCACTGTACTTGGCTCTTGTCAGGCCATAGCTGGAATACTGTGTTTAGTTTGGTTCCCGCTATACAAAAAAGCTGTGGACAGGCTGGAGAGGGTCCAGAGAATGCCCACAAAGATGACCAAAGGACTGGCAAGGCTGCTATATGAGAAAAGGTTGAGAGAACTGCGTTTGTTCAGCCTGGAGAAAAGAAGGCACAGGGGAGACCTTATCACCATGTTCCATTACTTAAATGGTATTTAAAGGGCACATCAAGGATGGAGAGTCCCTTTTTACAAGGACTCAAAAGGAAAAGATGAGGAGTAATGGTCACAAATTACTCCTGGGGAGATTCCACGTAGACACAAAAGGAACATTTTTCACATTAAGAACAATCAGCCATTGGAATAATCTCCCAAGGAAAGTGCCCGATTCACCAACATTAGACACTTGTAAGATTCAGCTGGGCTAGATGCTGGGCCACTGTGCTTTTACTAAGAAAGGCTGGAAGAGATGATCCTTGAGGTCCCCTTCCAATGTGGTGTTCTATGATTCTATGAAAATTCCCTGTGAAGTTAACAGCAGTTTCACCTCTGTGAAACCTACATTCTCTGGCCACTAAATCCTCTCATGAGCCTATCTAGAATGAATAACATCCAACAAAGGATTGCTCAGTGACAAGCTTGATAATGTTAATTTAAATAATTGATTTGAACTTGCAGTCCTCTATTTGAGCATTTAAAAGGTGCCAGAACAATGAAACTTCTTAGGTACTCCAGAATGCAGGTCCCAATCTTCAAGACACAACACAGCAATGTGTAGTTACAGTTACAGTGAATCTGCAAGTCAAGCCAAGTTGTTTTGTGGAAAAAAGTCTTCACTGCAATAGATGTCTCCACGACTAACCTTAAAAATGTAGTCAATATAAATATTTTTTTTTGCGAAGACACCTTGGTTTTTCTTTTCACACTGCTGGTTGCAGGCTTGAACATGCCAGAAGGGATGCCATTTACGCTCCTCTGTACTTTTCTTCCTCCTCCCAAGGCTGCAAAACTTAAACCCTGTGAACCAGTAGTTGCCTTATTTTTAGGATTATAGCATTCTTTAAGTACTCATACTATGGGAGTTACTAAAGATAATATTGATCATGTGCAATTTCAAATATGCAAGGCCTCTACAATACAGGGTTATAGTCTGAAGAAACAAAAGGTGAAGTTTACAAGCAATTAACTACTAGTGAAGAACTAGGAGAACACTATTAACTACTAGTAATATAATACAGTGGCAACTTCATTTTCAGTTCACACTGGAGATACGAAAAAGATAGAGGGAATTGGGGAAAAGAAAGCTCACTACTGATAAATCAGAGAAAAACCCTTCTCAGAAACAGGGAGGAAAAGAAGTCGCTGCAAAATATAAAACTAGTTTAAGAATGAATGCCTGATCAGACCAAAGTAAGAAAAGGAAAGGTTAAACTGGATTCTTACGAATGAGTGCTACAAAAATGGGTTTGTAAACTTATCTTTTTGCACTAGTGACATCTATTAATGTTATTCCTTTTTTTTCTCAGTACCTCTGCAAAATCATCTTCATATACTGAATGCAAGTAGCCTAAGCAGTAGTGAAAAGAAATGGTCATGTACATATATGCATACATGCATATATTTATATATATACATATGCATTTTTGAATCAAAAGAGTTTGCAGGAATGTCACCAAAAAACCCCATCTGTTTTGTGGACTCAATCCAGTAGATCATGGACTGCAATTTCAAACCCATTTTTTATAATGTGGGTAAATGAATTCTCTGTATGTATGAACAAAACTGACTGTGAATACATGAGAAAATGAAGAAGAGGACACACATTAAACAAATATTCTCTGTAAGTACTTTACCTGAAACTAGTTCAGTAACATATAATAATGCACAAAATACCCAGTCATATTATTTAGTGAAAAATTCAATTAGAGGTCTCTTAGTTTTTAAAAAATTTAAATGTTAGCTACAAAGAAACATCGCAGAAAATTGTGTAATGCTGATACCATCAAAGGAAACTACTCTACAGATACAGGATATAGGTAGGACACATCTGTCTACATCTGAGGCAGATGCTCTAGAACCCTTCTGTAGGAAATGTAGAGGAATAGACATCTCTATTAGGCAATTCACCTCACACTGAAGCAGACACTCTGAAAAGGTCAAACGAATCCTGAGCTGCAGATGCCTTTATCTCCTTTACCACTATCCTATAGGTACTGCAAGCTACTGTCAGTATAATTTAGACAGGCACCACCAATGTAGAGACCTACCCTTGACAGCATCTGAAGTTGGTAAGCCGACTCCCATCCCTGGTTTCTTACCTGTATTTACGTCCATTTTTTCCTAAAAGCAGTATGGCTGCATACATTTCTATACAATGGAGATGAATAATGAGATAGTACATCTAAAATTATTTTAAAGCATAACTTAATATAATGAAAGTCATCTGAGACTTCTCAAACCAGAGCAAATACATATTCTGAGATGTTCTCTTCTGTAAGTTAAACAGAAATGAGTCATCTTTCCCCTACAACAAAATCTTTTCTAAGTCACTGGGAAACTTTGGCTGTAGCCTTTGATTGCAACCACAGAAGTGAAAGAAAACAGTCTTCCACAAAACGGGCTTTCATTTGAACCTGGTTTCATTGCCTCTCTTGTTCACATTAAGGACCAAGTTCCACATGAACAAATCAGTCATCTTTCTGAACTGGAAGTACTTCTGAAACTTTTAACAATATGGACAAGAATGTTTTCAGGACAAGTTACCCAGATAATCTAATAGACATTAGTTAATTTCAAAATAATGGTGAATAAATATTTGCAGATTATTTTCACACATTTTAAAGTGATGGAAAGTAGAGAAAATAATTGTCTGACTGTGCTGGTTGCCACACTATGACAGTTAAAAGACAGTTAAAACACACAATGTACTAGCAAAAAAGTAAACTGTGCTCTCTGCCACTGCATCCTGGCTTCTCTGTAGAGAGATGACATAGGAGAGGTGACATAGGAGAGGCATAAAAAAGAATTCTCCCTTCATTCTTTCTACCCACTTCAGAACTAAACATAGAAAGGAGAAGAAAGTTGACTAGTAGACAGAATGACAAAAAAAAAAAAAAATACAACCAAAACCCAAAACCCCCAAAACTCAGTATTAGTCTGCTAAAATAATATGACAGTGTGAGATACTTACCAAAAATATATCAAAATCCTACTGCAACTATTTAGCTATCTACACAATTAAGAAATATCAAAAATAATGAGATGTAGACATTTATTCTCAGATATATATTTTTTTTGTTACATTAATCTGACAGAAGTTATGGTTGCATTAGGGTCTGAAGAGCAAAAGTTTAAATGATTATACACTGCCAATACTGAACAAGTTCAGAATATAGGTCCAGAGACTATTGAAGTCTACACTGAGTTTTCAAGTAACTTCCTGCATTTTCAGCAGCTCAGTACTAAGTTAAATGAGAGCGTTTGAAAAAGAATTTTTGAAAAGGTTGTGTAATGAGGATATGGAGGAGAACCAGATACCTATATTAAATCTTATTACCTTTAAATTATAGCTTTTCATAGGGTTTTATATTTTATTACATACTACAGTGTAACTCACTATACTTACATCAGAATAAATTCGTGTTCCAATTACACGAGCATAGTGTGGATTTGCCTGCATACAGTTGCGAGGACAATACACCCTGGAATATCAAAAGTAAACCACACACAGTTAGAAAGAATGATATCAGAATACTACTGCATCGTATTTAACATCAGCATTATTGAGTATAAAACAAGTTGATGCATACCCCTTTCCTGGGGGTATCTTAGAAGCCTTTTCCATCCAGGTGATTCTATGGTTCTACTTATATGGGTCTATGCCGACACTAAAAGGCTGTTAGCTTTTGAGGTTTTGACAATACAGATGAAAGTATTGCTCATGTAAGTTGTAGTTCGTAATGAACTGCTTGAAAACATATTTCTGTTTTCAGACAGGTCTGGTCTTCTTCCATTTTGATAAGCAGATCGTGTTCATGTTCAACATACGTGAGGCCATCAGAAAAGCCAATGAGAAGAAAGGCTCTTCCCTTTTATATTATTGTTTCTGCAGCATCGTATATAAATTGTACATGTGCATACCTTCTCAGGAGAGGCAGGTCTGAATGAGGACCTGCTATGATGCTGGTGTGGTGATGAAAGACAATTTAGGAACTTAAAATGAGGGTCAGCACTTGGTATCTGCGGCTAAACTGAAAAACTCTGGAAAGTAATGAGATTCCTGGCTGATTCTAGGATATCAGAAAGCTATTGAAAAAAAACAACTTGTCTTTAGTCAACTGCATATTGTTAACCTTTGAGAAAACCGTGATTCATGCCTGATACAACTCCAAAATGCACAGTAAAACCATGTGAAATGCTGACAGTAGTATAGAAGGCATCAAACATCTTATTTGGTAATTCCAATATTGCTCCAAGGAACAAGTCAGCTCTAGGTCTACTCTGAGCTGTTTCATTTTAAAAATGGGTCATGCCCTAATAGCTAATGCCCACACTCCAATCAGTACGTCACTTGGGCATGCTACAGTCTTAATCAGATGGGTAACTCAAACAAGCTAATGCAGAGAGGAAAGATTTTTGTCTGAGGAAGCAAGATGTCAGAGGCCTTTTGAAGGCCTGCTGATTTATTATTAAGGTATGAGAGGGAAAAATGAGGTTGTGCAATTAATGCCATAGCTGATTACTGCTTGAAACTCCTGAGACTACATTTTCAGAATTAACTTAAGCACATTCACAGAATCTTGAATGAATTACTGTTGCTATCAAATTCCTTCAGCTGATGCATCAGAATTAGTAATTTTTAACCTTATTTTTATTTTCTGATTTTCTTAAAGGCAGACTTTACATTCCCCTTAATTAAGCTAGTTTTAGTTTTTAATGAAGAAAAAAAGATCTAAGCATGAGATTGTACCCATCCATTCCTGTGTTTCACTCCTTCACCTACTTCTCCATATCTTCCAGCAAGAAAGCTAGGAGTCATAGCCAAGCACCAAACAAGTCCACGGACTCAAGTGCTACATGAAGGGATGTTTTCCTAGCAGTTCTGTCTTTGTACTTGCTTCCTGTATTGGCTGTAGAATTGATATGAAAGTAACCCTGTGGATATCTCCAGCTTAGCTTGCAGCAAATCATGCTATAGTGTATTTACCTTTGACTCATCTATGGTTTTAAGAACTATTACCAATTTCCTTCCTCCAGATATTGTGGCACAGGCTTCTTTCAGAGTTAAAATGCAGGCTTCAAAGAAATGGCACATCTATTTAAAGATGTTAACTGACTTGCAGACCACACCTTACCTTAAATATATATACTTCACATTTTTTGCAAAGATATTTGTTCTATCCTCCAGAACTCCCAAACAAATGGATAACTTCTATGATAAATACCCGTATCATATCTATTTTATCAGTTTGACAGACAAACAAACTGAAATAAAGGGTATTTTACCTAATATGCACAGGTATAATAGTGGACAATGAAACACAAAAAATAATTTTTCTTTGCAGTCTGTAGTATTACCAACAATGAATTCACTAAGATTTGCCAAGGGGTATTTATGGGTAAAAGAGATTCTCCAGATACAAAAGCCTGTAGATCACCTGTACCTACCTGGCCTTCTATTTAGACCAAAGAACAAAATACCAGTAAACCATTTTTGGCTTCACTTTAACAGCTACTGTTCTTACCTTTATCAATGAAAACTACAGATAATAAGAAACTGACAGAAAATATGTCAGCACTTTATATTAATAAAAATCAAAGAATTTCACCTTGGACAGTGTGAGGCTGGTTTTTGAAATGGGCATAGTTGTTCCACTGTTGTTTCACAAGTGATAGCTTGAACTGAAGAAAGTAAAACAGAAACAAATTAATGTGTGCTATTTAGAAAAAACATAACTCAAAGTAGTACTGAGTTTATAAGAAATAAATGCTAACCTGTTACTTTAGAGACAGTGAAAGAGTTAGCAGACTGGTATTTTCTGAAGAAGAAAAAATAGAAATAGTCAATAAATAACATATCTCATTGGTTTCTTTAAATAGAAGAATTTTGATTAAAGAATCTAAAAATCAACTTAAGACACTGTTCCAAATAAGTTTTACTCACTGCAGACCCTTTTACCAGTTGTGAATCTATTTACTGCAATGACACATTTACTTTGTACGGCCAGTGAATCTGAAAACCAGGAATGCATGTTAAAGTCTTTCAGTAACTGAGTCTGCTAAGAGATTTAGTGTTCAAGGAACAAATTATGCAATCTATTTGTCCTTCAAAATGTAGCAACCAAGATCTGTAATTGGTCAGAAGCATCCGTCTGTCAGAAGAGATCATTCACTTCTCCCTAAAGGTACATTCTTACTAACAGTGCCAACACTTAAAACAGTTTCTCATAGCAGTCTTCTGGAAAAAAATAATGAAATTTTACTTTTTGATCCTGAGTCTATGGTAAATTGTCACCATTATCATGAAAATCCCAGTATAACAGTACCTACAGACGGCCTACAAGAGGGATTTTTTACAAGGGCATGCAGTGATAGAACAGGAAATAATGACTTTAAACTGAATGATGGTAGATTTATATTTGAATTAAGGAAGAAACTCTTCCCTCTGAGGGTGATGAGGCCCTGGCACAGGTTGCCCAGAGAAGCTGTGGCTGCCCCATCCCTGGAGGTGTTCAAGGCCAGGCTGGACAGGGCTTTGAGCAACCTGGTCTAGTGGAAGGTGTCTGCCCATGGCAGGGGAGCTGGAACTAAATGTTCATTAAGGTCCTTTCCAACCCAAACCATTCCGTGATTCTATGATAACATACAACAGTCTGTTTTTCTCAGTAATTACGTGGTACCTGGATGTATCTGTTTCCTGTTATTATATAAAACCAGGTATACTCTTTCTGTTGTGAGAATTTATGAACACTTCTATTTCACACCTCCTCTTCTGTTTTCCTCCTGTTTTGCTCCCCATTTAGCCATTGGATATGTCTCTGATTCTAGTATTTTTCATCTGTAACAAGGAAGCTGGTGGTGCTTTTGGCGCTCATGAAGTCATTGATTATTAAAAAAACCCCAAACAAACCAAACTAACCAAGAAAAAAAAAAAAAAACAACAAACCCCACAACCAAAAAAACCACACTACCCCCCAACAAACAAACCACAAAACACCAAGGAAATTATTCCCTATCCACCTTTGCAGAAAATTACTGATGTGTGCTCCACAGCATGGTGATTTGCTTTCAGAAACTGTTTGCTTGCATTGACTTATTTAGTTGTATGGTCCACCAATTTCACATTTGCTCATTTAGTGGCTTCCAATTTGCTTTCACTGAGTTAGCTCAAATTTCTGCTGTCCTTGCATTTTCAAACAGTGATTCTATCTTTGATTAGCTTGTTGAAACACTAGTAAAAATGGTATCCTGTACTATAAAAATGCAACAGTTGAACAAAAATCTGTATTAGCAATCCTGATTATAAATCAAAGGAGCTGAAGATTAGGAGATCTGTTGTATGTTGCACTGGTATTACATTTTCTGTCTTTCTGTTCTGCAATATACATTACTCATTGAGTTGATATGTAGTTTATGCATGGCTCCATCTAGAGATACTAATGAGAGTCTGCTAGATGCAAGGTATCCCTGGCCTTATTGATGGGCTTTTGAAGGCTGCAACTTCGGTAAATCATCCTTATTTATCCCAAAACTTTGGTTTACAGATTGACTTATGAAACTGATGCCTGATCATAAAACGTTGTAATTTCACTCTAAAAGGTGATATGCTAAATACTATAGGACATTAATAAAGAATTATGTCGTCCTTGTGCACACATAGCAGCAGGAGTTCCCAAAATATGTTTATAGATAGGAAGGTACAGATTTGGTCCTTGAACAGTCTTTTGTGTATGTCATCTATTTATTTATTTATTTTTTTACAACATCTGAATCACAAAACAAAACCAGCAATGACAAGATTATCCATGCTCATAGCAAACAAACCCAAGTGTTAATACCTTGTTCTGAGTTCTAGCTCTCAGAGGATAGGTGCTAAATACACTCTGTAGACCAAACACTCAATACAGTTTTGCTTCATATGGCACAGAAATAGAGATTTCAAGTGACAGGAAATCAATTCCTTCCAGCTTGATGATTTTCTACAGTTTAACTACTCCTACATTTGTTAGAAAGCTGGTTCCTAATATGTTAGTATTGATATAATCAAGATTTACTTCTCTTTTTTTCTCACAGCATTAAAAAAAAAGATTTGTGTGTGCCCTCATTTCTAGAGGAAGAAACTTAAACCAGAGTCAGATCATCAGATGACACAAAGAAACAGATCAATATCAATGATTTAAGTGCTACCCAGGTAGCCCAAACTATAGGCCACTGAATTTAGTCTACCTGGTCAGTGTGATTCTCTCTATCCTGGCTTAGGTAAATCTGTTGAAAAGAGAAATTATGACAAGTGTCATAGTATGTGGCATTTGTTGTATGTGAGAGCACAGCCTCTAATCATTACATATCTCCTTACCCTTGGGTTCACACCTGAGCCAAATACATCAGCAAAATTATGTTTTCTCTTAGGTCAATATTACTCCTACAGTAACTGTTATATACATACTATTATTACATACATACTAATGATAGACAGAAATAAGGAGAGCAATGTACAGCTCTGCAGAATATATTAAAATATAGTGGAGTGTAAATTGCAAATGCTAATAATATCTTAGGTTTAAAGATACGAATAATGATGCTGTCCCATCACAGGATGATTACATATGGAAAGCCAAGTAGTCACTTCGAGGCCCTTTTTCACTCGTTTTCCTTTTAGCATGTCAACAAGTATTTGGATCTGTTTCTGTACACCTGTCTTAAGGCAAGCACCTGAACAATGCAGAACACCTCCAAATGAGGCTTCCACAGTATGCAGTATTGTTTCACCACTGGCCTAAGCAGAAATTGTGCAAAATACCAGAGCATAGTATGTAAATTGTGGAACTGTGATGAAACTATCAAACATATTGGAAGAGGTATATTATCTACTAGACTCATACTGTTCATATGCACAGTGCCCATGGTCCAACCTTGGAAATATTACCAGCTTTGTCCAAAACAAAGCCACTTCAGTGAATCATAGAATAGCTAGGGTTGGAAAGGACCTTAAGATCATCTAGTTCCAACCCCACTGCCATGGGCAGGGACACCTCACACTAAACCATGTCACCCAAGGCTCTGTCCAACCTGGCCTTGAACATCATCAGGGATGGAGCATTCACAACCTCCCTGGGCAACCTATTACAGTGCTTCACCCCCCTCACAGTAAAAAACTTTCTCCTTATATCCAATCTAAACTTCCCCTGTGAAAGTTTTAACCCATTACCCCTTGTCATATCACTACAGTCCCTAATGAAGAGTCCCTTGTTTTCTACAATAAATATATACACATAAAAAATCAATTAATCTAATCCTTCAAATACTGAGAATATTTCTACAAATACTAACTTATTGCCCAAGTGATTTTTATAATCATTTCACCTTCTTTCATATCATGACTGCATCACTTTTATACCCATCATTAATCACTAGGCTGAAGTTTCAGAATGGATACAATACTGGCATATCCACATGCCCTTTTACAGCATTTTAATATTCTTTAGGATAAAAAGTATGAATAAAATGCTATTACTGGGAAATATTTTGTATGTAATACAAAGGAACAGGTGAAAAACTTTCCACACATTTTAAGAAAACTTACCCAATTGACTGAATGCCATTTCTATAAGACTTGATAAAGTAATTTTTCCTTCCTTGCCTAGTGACATCAACCCAACCACCTTCATTATCTAGGATGCCATAATGTATGGCAGCTTTGCAAATACTGGATTGCTGAAAAACAGAGCAAGAAAAGCAGTTCCATGTCAGACAAAGCCTCTATTTTACTTTGAAATTTCTTTGTGAAAACCCAACCAACCAACCAAACCCCACCCCCACAAAAAAAGCAAAACCAAAAACAAAAACCCCACCAAAATCCCCCAGGATTTAGTACAATGTGTCATTAAAACCTTGGTAGATAGTCTAATAAGCTTGATACTGTCTATGTAGGTATTATTTCAGACAAAGAAAATACCACTTTGCCTTACTTGGGGACAAAAACTATACTAATTTCTGGTATACTTGTTCACAACAGCTATTACTTCCTACACTGTTTTTCTAGTTCTACAGAATAAATCATATATTTTCAGCTACCATTAAGCTTACACAAGTAGGCCTATCTTTCTTACTCAAGTAATTTATACGAGTGCACCCACAAATTGCTGCAGCACCTTCACATATTTACATGCAAATATGTACACAAAAATTCTACTTCTGTGCATGTATAAGAAATATATAATATATTTGGACAATATACACAGAACAGCAGATGCGAACTTACACCGTCTGATACGATCTTAAACATCTGGCGTAGGCTTTTATTTTTGGTAAATATTATTTCTTTAAAATCCATTTTTAATACGTTTTTAACCAGCATTCCAACAGAGAGATATTTCATTAAACATTCTACTGGTGCAAAATCTAATTTTAAAATATTTACCATTTCATAATGTACACTTCCAATAACTTTGGCTTTGCTATCCAAACAGCCAGCAGGACATTCATACCTAAGAAAATAAAATACAACTTGGTCTAAAATCCTGGGATTACAAAAAGGGAAAATATTCCAGCTCATGAACAAATAGAGCCTTTTAAAATAATCTCAGAATGACAACTGTAAAATTTACCATACCTATTGCAAGTTGTTCCTTTGCACTGATCTCTTAGCCTTACTTCACATGAAACAATCTGAGCTAAAACAAGCAAAAAGCAATTTCACTGCAATGAATTTGGTACGATGTAATTCAAATCTGTTGACCGCTTGCAAATCAGGTAAATTCCTTACACATTTGCTGTGTGCTTATTACTTCATTTTTCTCACTGTCATCAGTGCCTGTGGAGCCTGAAGGTGAATGAGCTCTTGGCCGGCTTTGTGTTGTTGCATCCTGGGCTTTGGATCTCTGCCGTTCAATCTCATTGGTTTCCTCTTCTGGCTCATGGGGAGAATAAGACCTTTCTGAATCATCTGTTTCAGAAAACAGGAAAGAAAACAAAAAAAAAAATCTCAGGAAAAAAGAAATCAGTGTTTGTGGAATGTAAATCCCTTACCATGTTTTGGTAACATGGCTTTGTCCTCATAAAAAGGTGGATGAATAAAAGCAAGAAAGCAAGGAAAACTTTCCACTGCTTCATAATAAGACCTCAAAATTAATCATACATCTCAAGTATAAGACCTCAAAATTAATCATACATCTCAAGTATGTTTCTGATGTTAGCAAAAGGTAGATTTTTATTTCTGATACACACAGCACAACTGAAGTATGAAAATGCTCCTAACACTCCTGTTTTTGTATCTTTATGCCATCAGAAAAACCATAGAACAAATATGGCACCTCTATTATACAATTGTAAGAGTTCTACCAAGTTCATAGATAACATGGAATTAAAGAGGCTGGTTTCATAAAAACATACATCTGAAAATTAAGCCTTCTATTCAAACATAATGAAAATAATTTTTAAATACTCATCTCTGAATCTAAATATCTCACTTAAGCAAAACCATAAGGAAGGTATTTTGTCACACTCATCCAGCTCTTATGGTCCATATGACCTTTCAAAGGTTATTAAGAAGAACTGCCTAATTACTTGTACACAGGGTAAACAAACAAAAAATAACAGCTTCGTTATATTTTGTGTTTCAATCCTCTAAAGTATGAAAACTGCAAGAAGTTAATAAGCATCCCAGCTGACATTTTAATTAGTAATATCTTCTAGCCTTGTTCTTGATATGCTTATAGTAATGAGCATGGCTATGTGCCTGAGATAACATTTTCCTATAAACAAATGACTGCACAGGCTCCCGCTATAATTACAGAAAGGCATACACATAGCAGAGACAGTCTATATGTTTGCGTACTAAAAGCCCTCAATCAGCACTTAAATCATCAGGAGTTCAGCACACTCCATTCTCCCTGGTAAGCCTCAGCCTCACATATCATAATTACATGATCTCATTCATCACAGAAAAAGTAGGCCCCTACCAGGTCTTTGGGAACATGCATAATATATTCTATTCCACTAGGGATAATGAGGAAAGAAGGCAAAATAAACGTTGCATTTCTCTTCCCATTTATAGTTGTACTGTTGAAATAGAACATACCTTTGTAACAGAGATTTTCTCTACAACCTCCTCCAAAACTAGGGGGACAAGCAGAACAAGGGCGGCCAGGTTTATAAGGAGCATGACCCCACCAGTTACCCCTTTACACAAAAAAAACCAAAAAAGAATAAATTAGCAAAACATGGTTTAATAAGTAAATAAATATATTAACATTAAACTGCATTTAGCGTGTGGACAAATGATGAAAATCAGCAGACACTTAGACTGTAACTTTGCTTTGATATTCCCAAGTAACAAGTGACAGCATGAGAGGAAATGGCATCAAGCTATACCAGGGGAGGTTTAGATTGGGTATTAGGAAAAATTTCTTCACCAAAAGGGTTGTCAAGCATTGGAAGAGGCTGCTCAGGGAAGGGGTTGAGTTCCCATCCCTGGAGGTATTTAAAAGGTGTGTAGCTGTGGCACTAAAGGGACACAGTTCAGAGGTGGACTTAGCAGTGCTAGATTCACAGTTGAGCTTGTTGATCAGGAGGGTCTTTCCAACCTAAATGATTCTCTGATTCCATGATTCTATACAAAATGCACATGAAGTAATTAAAAAGTCCATGCAGCAAAAACTGAAGTACTGCCATAAACTGCTGTTAAAATCTTTTTATTTATGCTGTTAAAATCTTTGGCATAGCACCTTAAGACTAAACTCCCCAACTACATGAGCTCAGGCTCTGCTTTCCTAAAAGGAATATCCTATAAAATTTGATCTTAACTATGGGCTTCATGTTACACATTCCTTAAAGTCACACTGGTGAGATAGATACATTTATTTTTCAGACAAATATCACACTACAACAAAGATCTCTGATGTTGGATGCTAAAACACAGGCCAGAAAACTGAAAATCAGAGGAGTGTTTGCGCAGGCAAAAGGTGCATTTGAAAAAATGCTCTATTTTGCAAGAGTACAAAAAATAGAAAACACAGATTGATTTCCTTTCAGATTTCCTGTATTATGGTAAAGTACCTTGCCCCCTCAAGATATTTTTTGGGTGTCAGCCTACTTACTTAGGAGAGTAATTGCATACAAGGTAGACTGCTTTTGGCCAAATCTGCCCCCAGATGTTCATGTTGTGACACAAATTAATTGCACAACCAATTCTGCTACTTGTAGCCCAAACAACCTATGGAAAAATGAAAGAGAAATACATGTGAAAACCAAAGCTGATTAACATAAAATCAAAACTGTTTCTCAACTTCAACTTATAAAACCCAAACCACAAAAGTGATGTTAAATTCAACTCTGTTATAAATGGGCTGAAGTGACCTAATTACAACTGTCAAAAGGTCATTCAGTTACATCCTTGTTAGAAAGAAAACCTTTCCGTTCATAAAAATTACATGGCTCTCATTTTACATAAATGGCCTAAGCACGTATTTGAAAGTGTAGCAAAATATTTACAAAACATGATCTGAAGAACTGATTCTTGGAATTACATTAATAGATAATCATGTGTTAGAAGTTAGCTTCCTATACCCTGGAGCTCTCAGCACAATCTAAGGACCCAGGAGGGGTTTAGGTTGGTTAGACTGAGAGAACAGATGTTTGTCAGCAGTGAAAACAGGTAACATAAATGATTAAGCTATTCAGAGAAACCACTAATAAACGAGAAAGACTCAAACTCGGATTTTAAATGAATATGCTTTCATGCCATTGTAATCTAAGGTGGCTGTGCTCCTTTAATCATCTCTTGAAACAATTTTCATTGCAGATCTCAAAATAATCTGAATTACAAAGTCTATAATGTTAAAATTAGACAAATATGAGAGGTGATAAATTTGTATTAATTCAAGATAAGACACCTGTGTAGTTTCAGCAAGACTCAGGAGTTGATAGAGATAGGTACTGTGAAGAATTAGTACCACAAAGAACCATATATATGTATTGCAGATTTCTCATGTAGTTGATAAGTGTAATTACAGGTATTTTTACAGAAATAGTAAACAAATACATGGAAGTATTTTTGTCTTAAAATTGCCTATAATTGTAAATTGCTCAAGTAAACAAAATAAATATTTTAAAATTAATCATTTTGAAGTTTTCTAATATTATATTGAAAATTATATGTGGATCATGTGTTTCCAATTCACTGAAAATACGACTGGTTCCCCTCTGGAAAAATTCAGGCTAGGCATGCAGATTTCAGAAGTACCAAATAAAATGGTTCTTATGCAATTTAAAAATCTTGCTAAGGTTAAAGTAACATGTTAAAAAAACTGTTGTTTGATCTGAGGAATTCACCTCAGAAAACTTTTTTTCTCTTTTTAAAATGTGTGTTTTTTCAGCATACTACAGAAAGAAGTACCAGCATACCAGCAACAGAGACTAGATTCTGTAAAGTGCACTGAGCAGTAACACTCAGTTCAACACTGGGGTTTATGAGCTTTTTCCTTAATCCTATTAAGGAAGTGGTATTTATGAGGATGGAATCTAAAGATTTGCATAACCCTACTCTATGTCACCACTACCCAATGCTTGTAATTATGGAGTCTAATAAACAACAAGTCCCATTTGTGCTATAGTGCTATGGTATATGCTGCAAGATTAATGTTCTACATTGTCATACAGTAACACAACTGGAAGTCTTGACCACTCTTTTCCATAGCTGACAAAACCCAAACCCCTCTACATACCTGTGTGTAATGCGTACAAACAGGACCAGAGCATTTGTAAGGACAATAAGGGTTGCATTCATGAGGATGGGGATATGTGAAATCTCTCACTTCATCATACCATGCTTGGACATGAAATGTTGGAGGTCTGTACCTATGAAAGCCAGTAGTAGTCTATTAGATCATTCAAAAGTTGTAGCTTCTATTATTCCCCCTTTAAGTAACAACCAAATTTTCTTAGTTTTCTAAAAATTACAGTATGAAACAGTATCTCAAACTACCTTCCCCAGTGTGCACCTAAATTCTGTCCAATTGATGGAAGAAGGCTTGCAGGCCCATGCTCCCATAGACAGGTTTCAGCCCACGATTCTGCAGATCTCTCCAGTTCTGTGTCCCATGTCTGAAATTTGAAAGAAAAGTACACCTTCTTAGAAATATGTGTCTCCTACTTTAAAAACAACAAAACAGGTTTTTTTATCTGTTTTTGAAGCCTCTGTTACCAGCCAGGGCAGAGGAATAAATAAAAGAGTAAGACTTGACAATTGTATGCAAATTTGTGTTACATAAGAAAGAAAAACCATTTTCACCAGAAGGAAAAAAAAAATTTTAACCCCTTCACAGCAGTTCCTTTAGAAAGCATGTGAAGCAATGCTGCAATGAAAAAAGCACAAATATAAAACTGAAAGACTTAGTTCAACTTTCCAGGCTAAATTAAGTGCATTTTCTTTCTTGTGAGAGTTCTTTCTAGTAATAGGTACTTTTCTTAGCCAAAAGGGTGTTATCCAGCACACTTTCAACATAAGGCTTTATTTCCTCTAAACCAACAATATATCTGAAAGTGATTTTCTCTCCCTCTTCTGTAATCAGCTTTTGTTGAAGTAATACAGTGCAAACACAAAATATGAAAAATAGAGTAAGATTGTTGTTAATAGATTTTTATGACAGATTGGCAAAAAGGGCATTCATGTTAGCAAGAGGCATGCTTAGGACAAGTTAAAGATTATCAATTATTGTTTCTCAAAATTGCTTATCCTTATTATTTTATTCTTTAAGGGACATGGAAGAATAGACTTATAGCTGAAAGGCAAATGCACTTCTACTGCAAGAAATTATACAATACTATGTATGCACATTTTCACTGTGCTAAGCTGCTGTTTGCTCAAAGTGGTCCCTCTGGTGCAAAGTATCCATACCACTGCAGGACTTTTAACAACTCCTGATAGTTGCAGATACAGTTTCTAGTTACTTGACTATCTGATATAAATGCTCAGGTTATGAAACACTTCCAGGAAGGAAACACTTTTCCTGATAGAACCTCAATTACTTAATCATAAGTTCAGACTGAATTTCTTAGAAGGAGACTGTTATCTAAATCAACACTAATTCAGTGTTTCCAAAACCAAATCTCCATGCAGACAGTGGAGATCATGTCTAAGCCAAAGAATACACATAAAAGACAAATTCCATGTGCTAAAATTTATTTTTCTAATTATTCTGACATGCAGTTTTTCCCCTTATTAATCAGATTACTCATTAAAAACAAATATATCCTTGGTTATGCAAGACCATGACTATGTAAAGACTTTAATATAACTCAGTTTAATCCTAGCATATCTGTTCTTGCTTCTCTTCTTCAGAAGTCTCTCATGCATTGAATTCGATTTTGTCTTATCAATTTCATCAGCAGTTACAAAATTTATAGGGTCCATTTTGACTCACAAAATGCAACATTTATTTTGACAGCATTACTCTAGCATGCAATAATGACACAATAAAACTTTTAACACGCATATGGATACAAACCCCACTGAATTTAAACAGTAGGAATTTTTTGTTTACCCTACTGGGACAGTATTTCAGTGTCATATGCCACAGCATTCTTCAATCTGCTTAAGAAAATATTCTAATCTTAAATCAGAGAGTTTTATATGACAGCCTGTAGAAATCTTTTCCCTTTTCTTGTCTCACCATTATTAATAGTTCTTCTTTCTATTGTACCCACTGTAAAAACCATCAAGATTAGCACACTTTTCCACATATATATTTTGGTCTTATGAAGGATAATACAATTGCTTCAATATTCTGTAATACAATCATGAGACTGTAACATTTTTAAATAAAAGCCACTAGTTTGTCTTTGCTAAATATATTATATGACACTGTCAGATTAAAATCCTGTAATACCTAGATTTTGCTCTGAATATGAACAAGTCATAAAGCTAACATATTTTCCAAATAATTGCTCTTTAAGAATGGTTTTACCAACCAGGTTCTGAAATACAGACACAGGGTAAATTAGACTTACATTAGACCAAAATGTGGGCACCTGCTCATTTTTAGAAATTCCTACCTCCAAAGCCAGCTAAAATTTCTTGTAGCTCTTATAAATCACAGAATCCCACAGAATCTGAGAATACCACAATCTATTCTCTGGTAAAGCATCTCCCTACGTTTTCAATTCTTAAAACAGCAGTTGTGGTTAAAGAAATTATACTGTTGTGGGTGTTTTTCTCCACACAACTTTCAAAACATTTTATGCAGCTATTTTAAGTGAAATAATGATTTTTTGAAGTTAAGCTAGGCAGTCAATAATAGCTGCTTGAATCAGTTCCTCAAATTTGTGCAGTAGTTTCCTACAACAAAATTTTCTTTTAAAGAATGATGACAACTATGCATGACAGAGCCATCCAGAACTCTGCAAGAATAGCTTTTTAATGAAAAACTTAAAATCAATCCTCCTGACAGATGAGCACCCACACTCCAAGGTACTGTTGAGACTGGATGTCTTTCAAAAAGCTTCTTCTGCTTCTCTGCCTTCGCGCACACTATGAAATATTGTCCTTACTCCCCCCCTGCTTTGCCTAGCCAGAGATAAGCACACTTCCAAGTTTCTAGTCCACAACCTTAGCTGCAGTAAAGAAATAATCTTAATGACTAAGCAGATGGAATGCAGCAAAGCTCTTTGCACAAAGCATAGAGCAAGAGATAATATCAACAATGAGACTGGGGTATTTGGGTATTTTTACCCATTGCAGTCATTCCTGACTGCACAAAAGGTTAGTACATCAGCCAAGAGGAGCCAACTCCAGTTTTTTTAAAAATGGGTATATGTGCATGAGATTATATCAGGTAGGAACCTGCACAAGTAACTAAGCAAAAAAGGTCATAGCTTAAGGCTCACCATGAAGTAATCACCCTATTTTTTTATGTTAAGAGTTTTAATTTGTCCCATTAGTGTTTTCTGTGGTTTTTATTTACTACTGTTTATGGTGAAGTGAGCCTCATCATAGTGCACTTTCCTTGTAGCAGATTCATTATTGATTCCACTCTGGTGTCCATTAAGACAGTGATAACATCATCTTTCCTTCATCACTGTGTCCATCATAATGACAGGTCTAATGACAGGAACTTCACATACATGAAAGAATGAAGTAATGGGAATGTTAGCGCTCAACTACTCATAATTTTTGGTAGTTTTCATTGAAAGCAAAAAAATATAATTCTCCAATAGATAAAACCAAGATTTGTTTCAACTGAAATTTTTCAATTTTCCTTTCTCTAATCAAACTTTAGAAGTATTATAATAGGGTAGACAAATGTTGTTCATTGGCACTAATCTAAAACAGCTTTAGCTAACCTTTGTAACACTGGAGAATGAATATGATTTTTAAAACTTGAGTAATTCATATTTCAGTACCTTTGTAAAATGCCTGTGATACTATTTCATGGTAACTGTCTCATATATCAGAATTTAAATTTAGGAATTAAAAGACAGGTTAACTTTTTATAAAAAATACAATACAAAATTTCAAAGCATACATTTAATACACTCATTTAAGTTTAATCACTCAAAATTTTGATGAGAAATTGTGAATAAAAATTTTATGATAAAAATAATCAGAAATCTTACAGTAAATAGTTGCTGCTGTATAAGGATTGAATTAACCCAGTCATACTGCATAACTCAAACACACAGTATCAACAAATAACCTCAACTGCAACATGTTCTGAGACATGAATCAGATGTCAAAAGCCTTGCATATATGTATTTTGGGTTTGGAGCAAATGATGAGACTTGTCTTGCTTTCCTCCTCAATGCACATACTAGACAACCAAGTCAGCTATTCAGGAAATTTTCTGTCTGTGCCATAGAGGAAAGACCCATTCATTTATTCTTCAGCCTTTAACAGCTAAACCCCTTATATTTAGTGCCACACAGAAAAACTACTTGACATGGATGCCATGCACGCACACCTAGCACAGTCTGTTATAAGAAAAAACTGCTATTATCCTGCCAGCCAATGCTTAATTTGATCCAGTTTTTTCAGATGAGGTCATGAAACCTACAGTACGACTTACTATTGTTTCTTCTTCAAGACTATGTTACAGTTTAAATGTGCTCAAATAGAGATGAAATATTAGATACAGAATGGAACAGAATAATGTCCCTCTAGTTACGGCCAGGTCCATAAACTTATAAATTTGTTAGATGACTTGTAAAAGCCATGAATGTGTGACTTGCAAGATAAAAGTCTGCAGACTGCAGTTGCAAGGAGTTAATTTGTTATACACATACGGTTACCTGTGAAAGCTGAAATTAGGAAAGATTCAAAGCCTAAGTATGATATAGAAAGGAGATAAAATAATGGGATCAACTTTTCACAGAACAAAATTTCACTTTTCAAATTATTTATATATGCAGAAGGTTAGAAAGCACTGAACCAAAGGCTACCTTGAAAAGTTTAAGATGAGAAAATGTAGTTTATAAGACAGAAAGCTGTATTTGTAATGATATCCCTGTATTCGACAGTATCATGGAAGAAACTATGGAACTGAAGAGACTGTAGTGCACAAAATGGTGTAGCATATATCATTTTCTTAGTCTTGGATATAGTCATGGTTTAAGCTCAACCACCCACCCCCACCCCCCCCATCTTCCCCTCCCCTGGCTCCCAGAGGGATGGGGAGGAGAATCGAAAGAATGTAGCTCCCACAGGTTGAGATAAGAGCAGTCCAGTAACTAAGGTATAACACAAACCACTACTGCTACCACTAATAATAATAATGATAAAGGAAATAACAAGGGAAGAGAATACAATACCACCCACTGACCAATAATACCCTGACCGACCCAAGCAGTGAACTAGCTCTTCCTGGTAACTCTCAGTTTTTCATCCTGGGCATGATGTGCTGTGGTATGGAATACCTCTTTGGCTAGTTTGGGTCAGGTGTCCTGCCTCTGCTTCCTCCTGGGTTCCCCTCCTCCCTGGCAGAGCATGAGGCTCACAAAGTCCTTGGCCACACTAAACATTTGAGCAATAACTAAAACCATCGGTGTTATCAGTGGTGTTCCCAGGCCGAAAGTCAGAAACACAGCACTGCACCAGCTACTAAGAAGGAGAAAAAATGACTGCTACTGCTGAACCCAGGACAGATATGCATTGTACCTGTCTTGCCCTCCGATGTCCAAAGTACAACATGAAATTCTCAAAAAAGGTGCAGATGTAAACTTGCTCTTCATGAGAGGGAGGGAAAGAGGTACGTAACTAGGTAGCTACAACCACTCTGACATCATGATAATGGATGAGCAAAAAACCCTCTCTTTTCTCCCCATCTTTGTGATAGCTGTCTACTAGAGGAAGTAGTCTCTTCCTGTTGCAAGCTAACATGTTTTGGTCTTTACAGTTTAGCATCATCCACATATAAAAACCAAGGGTCAAGGCTCAGTGCTGCTTAAGACTTAATTTTATCATCTACTCTGAATAGTCTACCACTCACAAGGCATCATATAGCTGCTGCTTCTGCTATCTCCAACAGCATACCCATACAGCAAAACTGCTATTTTAAAAGCTATTTCACCTGAGCCACTACACACAGCAGGAGCATTGGCTAAGTTTTCAGTCCCTGCAAACACCTATTTTACTGTAAGAGAAAAAAACATTTAGCTCTATATACTTCAGCCTTACAGTATCAGAAGTGTGTTCCTGCTTCAGCTCTGGAAAACTACTTGCGTATCATCTGAGTTATTATTTATGATATTTTTGCTGCATTTCTTAGATTTCACACTGATCTACCATCTACTCTTCACTACTCTACACTCACTTTCATGTAGAGAGCAGCCTGAAACCAATGCTAATCTTTTAGACTGGGTTGCAATACCACCATGACTGAACTCAAAGTGAATTAGGGGTTTGGTTTGTTTTGATTTTTTTTTTTTTTTTTTAATTTAGAACAGGAGTGTGCTTTTGAAATGGAAGTCCTGATCACTCCCACTTACTGTGTACCACAGAGCACTCCTGGAGTACAAACTGGATCTCTCCCAGCTAAAATGCAAGTTGTGCTCCAGGAGTGCACCTAACACTTTGCAGTTGTTCATGGGTATTCAGTCCACACAGATTAATCACAGTTCAAAATAAAAACCACTGAAATACAGACAGCATGAATGTCAAGTCCTCAGCACCAATTCTTTTGCTCTACATACCTGTTCCTGTGGCACCACAACACTCACTAACACAGGCATTGCCTTCATCAGTATCCTATTAAAACCAAGTGTAACATCAAAGATACTCCCATAGATACAGTGCTATCAGCATTACACAAACTTTCCACATATGCTAGATTAGCTGAAGCTAAAACCCAGAAGGTTTTCCACCACCCAGGTGACAGATTAAACTGAATGGTAATAACAGGTACTGACTCCAGCTGCCCACTCTTCTTCTACCCCAGGTTACAAGTTTTACAGCAGGAATGTTGCATGCAATAAGGATCTTCTGAATGCTTCTGGTTTACAACGTATCACATTAAAATAAACCCATCTAACACCAGTTTAGCTTTATGGACTGGACTACAAATTGTGGTATTTAACCTCTGTCAACATGGGGTTCAAGTAGCGTGTAGACTGAAACCAGTGTTCTGCTTATGGAGGAGCTGATGTTTCTGTGAGGATACCTCAGATTAAATTACAATTCATCACCAGCCAAACTAATCACTCCACACAGGGATTAACCTCCCCTGAATTTAAACAGCCTTAAAGCAGATACCTACATCTGAGCTAATTATCCAAATTACCTTTGCAGCTACATAGAAAAATAAGCATCTGTAGAGGGAGGTAATTTTAGCTACCCACCTTTAATTGAGGTAAACTGTGTTGGAAATTCTCATTTTTCTCTACTAATTATAAAAAAGACAGGCTCAAATGAAGACATATACACCACAGACATCAAAAGCTTGTGGCAGGAGATGACTCCCACCATTTCTGTTGTGTGAGTGTTAGATCAAACAAGTACATTCTCATCCAAAGCGTTAAGTGAGCCTACCAATTTTACCAACCAGTACTGCAACAGAATTGAAAAGCTCAGTAGCTCAAAAAAACATTTTCCAGTGAAAAAGTATAATAAAATAAAATAAAATAGGATAACATTTTAATTGGAGAGGCTTTCATATATGTAAGAAGGGACTTTTATATGGAATGGGATTATACAGAAAGGAAAAAAAAAAGCTAAAATTTAAGCTCAGGAAAGATGGAAAAGTAAGTACAGTGGGCACCACTGAAAGTAAACATTTACCATGGCATAGTATAAATACCTCATTGCTGTATATATTCTTAATATAGAGAGAGAGTGCTAAAGTAAATAGCACAGTACAGTATGGGTATTTATTTACTTTTTAATAGAATCCACTGTATTCTTTAATGACACTGAGAACAAAAAAAAAAAGAAAAAAGAAAAAGGAAAGATGAAGCATAGAATGAGAAATGACATGAGCAAAGTAAGCCAGAAATACAGTCAAGAGCTAGAAATCAGCTGCAGGGCACCAGTGCAGAATGACAGAAAGGTACGTCTGAAAATTACTTCAAAAGACTGATGCTGACTGTATCTATCTAGCCTCTTCCTCTAAGCCAGAATCAAATACATGTGTATTATCCATATTTTAAAATCAAAACTAGCAACAGCAGTTTTGGAATAATATTTAATAATAATTTTCTTCTGGAATATTTTTATTGTAAGAGTAAAGAGGATTTTCTTGGTATGCAACCCAAACCTCCTGCCCTGCAATGCTACCTGATGTTTTATTGCCAAGGAAAAAAGAAATCACTCTCTCTCCTGTTAACAACCTTTATTTATTTCCCAAATTAAACAAATTCAGATGCTTCATTCCTTCACTTTTACTCCTAAAGCACATATGCTGTCTTTATAATTAATCCTTCTCATTCCTTCTAGAATGGCTAGACCATTCTTAAAAAATGACTAAAACTAGATACTGCATTTCAGACAAGGTCTCACCAGCTTCACATGGTGAAGTCTCCTTTCAAAGTCTGCTGCCTTAATACTAATTTTTAGATCAGTGTGACTCCTGTATCTTCTTACTGCAGTGTTACCTCTACAGTTTATTCCTTATATTTTGCCTGTTTGATTTCTTCCTTATTCCATACCTTGCAGTTAAACTTCATCATGTTGGTTCCAAACCACTACTCCCACTTGCCAAGTTCTAATTTACCATGTTTTCTGAAACAATCCTAACCTGTGCCCATGTTAATGTCTTCTGCAATTTTCAAGTGTATTCTTTAAGTGTATGCTCACACAAGTCATAACCCAAGCGCTTACCCAAATGGCATGGGCTCCAGAAGCAGCAACACCTTCAATCATCTGACAGTTTTAACAGGGAGCTTGTCAATTTTCACTTGCAAAAATGTCAGGGTGAAGAGTGTCAAAAGCTTTCCAGGGTCAAAAATATGACACCTACTACTCCCCTCTGCTACACTATGCTGGTTAATTAGTGGGTCATATAAAAAATAAAACAGATTGGCTTGACATGGTTTCTTCATGAACAGACATCGGCAGTTTTCATCAGCTTGGCTTTCAGTTATGGTTAGGTGAGGCGTTTTGATCCATACCAAGGCTGCTGAATGAAATCCATAGAAACTAATGAGAATTAGCACATGACTCAGATGCTTACTTTCAGTCATTTGAGTATGAAAAAAATGTGGCCACTGTACAAGCTCAAGATCCCTTACAGTATACAGCAGAGTGACCACAAAAGCTCAGGAGTACTGAAACATGAGACAATTCTCCTTGAATATACAAAACCAACCACACTGACTAGTACTGATACATCCTTTAAGCAAAAAGAAAGAAAATAGCTGAACTTTATACTACCAAGAAAGTTAGGCATCTATTTTTCATTGGAGAACTACTACCTGCCTAGAAATAAAACGGTAAGGACTTTACATGCTACCATGTGGCGGACTAGAGTTTATAGAGCTTTAACTGGGCAGAGATCCCTGAATAGACCTTGAGGTTTCAGCTACTTTTCTGGACAAGTGTAAGAAGCAGGAAAACTGTGACTTTTGCCTGTAAACATGAAAGTGGTATGAGGCCAAAAATATTGTTCCCGAACACTGAATACATTGCATCAATATTTAGAAGTATCTCTCTATTAGAGTTTCATGTGTTTGAGCTTTTTGTGTTCAAAAGTAAAACCAGGAATAGGAAGCAGACATGACTAATCACATTTAATTCTGTGTGTACTCAAAGCATGTTAAAAAAACCTTGCTGGAATATTCAGCTTTCCAAGGTGTTCTGAAACAGTGCATTTATTTTGCTACTTTTTAAAAGCACTGCATAAAGACTTTCTATTAGAACATGACTAAAAATCATCTGTTCACTTCTAAATTCTGACACGAATGGAAAAGAAGCAAGAGTGTAAATGCTGATCTTGATTTCTGAGTTTTGTTGATTGTGAAATTATGAATTACACATATTCATTACAAATAGTAATCATAAATATTTATAGCTAATCACAAATTGACCAGAGCACAGGTCCTTACCTCAAATCCTAGTAGTGATTGCTATGATAAACCACCTATAATTGATTGCTTTCATACAGCAGTTTTAGAGATGCTACAGAATTTCCTGGACTTGGAACAGGAATTAGCCACAGTATCTCAAATACGTGTCACAGTGAATCCTTTGAGAAGATGACCATTGTAATCTGACATAAGTGAACTGAACTTACTGCCAGAAAGCACCCATTGATCATATCTGACTTGTTACAACTGCTAGAAATATGTTTAAATAAAACCTAAAAAAAAAAAAAAAGGAAAAAAAACCTGACTTAATAAATGTATTAAAGGAGTTCTTGATCATTTGGAGATCCAACAGGGAATTCAGGGCAACTATATTGTGATATCTATCAGGAAGCCAAAATTCTGGATTTCATGAGTGAAATAGCCTCAATAGAAAGTGTTATCTTCCTTAACTATAAAATAAAAAACATCCTCTGTATGGAGGACTTTAATAAATCACACTTTTCTAACTATGGCAGTCATTGTACTTAAGCCAAATCTAAAGTTGAGAATAAATTCATATCTAGCATTTCAATGAAATTGTTAAAAAATAATTATTTCTTATCTATTAAAAAAACCCTTAAGTTAAAGAAGATTCCCAGGCAGATATCGTCATAAAGACTAAGGCTAGATGGAGCTACTTTTATAAATCTTACTGATTCTGTGTTCAGACTGTACTTTGTATTTAAGCTCTTATACTGCTACTACTGAGTAATTTTTAATAATATTTTTGATATGGAGGATGAAGAATGCCTCTGACAGCAAAACTACAAGATGAACAGTTTCTGTCCTATGTTGTTAATTATTTTGGGAAGGCTCCCTTAAACTCTGAGACAGTGAGCCTTTCTGCTACTTTCCACTTTGAGTTTCTTTACTTGGCGTTGCTTAGTTTTTGTTGGCATTACATCAGTAAAAGTCATACCACGGACTTATCCACTTGCTTTCTTGGACACTTCACATTGCACAATCATTTGCTAAAACTGCCAGAGAGAATAAGAGCATATGTCAACGTCAATGTATTCTTTGATGCAGTGTCAACAGCCTTTGAGCACAAGCAAAGGAGCTGAAGCACTTCCACCAACCTTTGAAGTGGAGCAGAAAAGCGGAAAACCAGAGGGAAAGCAGGCGGTTCACTCTAAAAGAGGTGCCCTGGTCTTGGCACCCAAAGTGCTCTCCAGACACTTGAGGGATTCCACAAACCAAAGTCTTCCACTCGAAAGGAACATGAATTGTTTTTTACCAAGTGTCCCTGAAGAGTTTTGGCAAAATGGACAAGATATACTAAACAGAGACATGAACAAGTTTTGTCAGAAAGGTCTAGGAAATTTAACAGGGCACTTCTATTCAGCACATAAAAGTTCACCAAATGTGTAAGTGCACTACACTAAATTGTGTGAAGCGCACTACAAGGCTTTCCTTTATTTTTCCTAACGCTATTTCAGTTCTCCTAAATATATTACAGACCAAAAAATCTCAGCTGGAAGATGACAGATACACATAGAGAGAGAAACTTCTACCTTCAGACTTACGCAGATCATAGGATCTAAAAGCATCACAAAATAGCCAGTAATTTATTTCATCCTGTTCAGTCACTATGATGACATGAAAGTTTCATTATTATTCATGGAAGAGCTCTACCTGCTATTGGGTTCATATGATCAAAAGTCCAATGGTTTGTATTTAAATACAGAAGGAATTTGCCCAAGGAAAAAATAAGAAAAATCTGAATGAGAAGTATTTACAGTCACTATTAATATTCTTCTGAAGTTTTCATGAAGTTACTGAAATGGAAAGGCAAATCTTTAAGCCTCTTAAAATGTAAGGCCCCTCAGAAGTCATGAGTCAGTCATGATTTTGAAAGGAGTATCATGGTATCAGCACTTTCATCACATCACTATCAATTTTTAAAATTAAGACCTTCAGAGGTATTATAACAAAACAAAGTAAAAATATATTTTTTTCTTCTGTAAACAACATATGGATTCAGTACGGATTCAGATACACATCCATACTGCCCCTAAGAACCATGCAGCTATAGCAAATAAATTACTGCATTCTGAACTTTTTGAAAAATACCTCTAGAAGACTGTATTTTCTTCACAAGGTTTGCAAAATAAAACTTTACAGAAGCAAGGCACAAGCTTTTCAATGACATCCCTAGCATTTATCAGCAGGATTAGAAAAAAGACAACTATAACAAGCAAATACTTCCTTGCTCTAGAGGACACCAATGTTCTCTAATTACACCAATTACAAAATGCAGTGTGTGGCTAATTGATGAGAAATACCAGGTTGAAATGCATTGCTACCTATCAAAATAGGAAACTAAACATTTTTCAGTACAACAGAGGCACATGCATGGAATATAGGTCTTACATGCACTATTTGACTTCCTAATTTGTTTGGGAAAATATGCATGAAGTCATGGAATCAGTACTAAAAGAATGATTTAAAATAGAATGCATGACGTACTGTGTCCAGTTCTGGGCTCCTCTGTACAAGAAAGACAAGGAGCTGGAGCTACTGGAAAGGGTCCAGTGGAGGGCCACAAGGATCATCAGAGGTTTAGAGCATCTCTCTTATGAGGAGAGACCTCAATAAATATATACAGTACATATCTGCCATTCATTTTCACGACACACTGTTCATCACCACCTTAAAAAAGATATTTTTTCCCTGTTTAAGTCATAATGTTGACAATTCAAGAATTCTCTCAGCATTGAAATAAAATGTTTAGGAAAGAATGATCTAACATGCAGTCAGAAGGTGACATAAAGCCACTGCAGAGAAGTTAACTGAATTGGTTGGACTACAGTTCCCTACAGAGGAGCTTACACAGGTTCTCTTGCTAGAATCCTTCTATACGGAGAAGGAGACAGAAGGGGAATCGGAGGATCCATATCAGACTTAAAACACATTAGATGGAACTGAATACATTAACAGCATCAAATTGCAGGACCAGACAATATCCTTCAAGAATCTGGAAGAACTTGATCATGGAACTTCAGAATTACTATGTGGTACACAATCCCTCCTCATATGGCCTCATTACCACAGTAACAGAAAACAGAGTGTGGCTAGTAATATTTAAAAAAGCATCCAGTAGATCCTGAGAAACTGCAGACTAAAAGCTGACTTCCATGGGATGATTCCATAGAGGACATTAAAAGCATTCTAAATACACAGATAATATGAAATCCTCCCTGAATGTATTAAACTTTGAAGATGTCAACATGTGGAGGAGGATTAAGTGCAATTAAGCTTCCTACAAAGTTCCTAAGTTATTTGAAAATTAATAAATGACTAAAATTAAGATATCATGAGTTTAAGAAAAAAAGTGATAAAAGACAGAAAACAGAGATAAGAATATGAAATAACTTTTCAAATTCTCTGCAAGATTTGTCCATGGTTCTCTGCTGTATACCTTCTTCACAACAGCCCAAGAAAAGGGAATGGAAGATGTTATTGACTACTTAAGGTAGTTAAAAAAAAGATGGGAAAATAAAAGACAGAATTAGGAGCCTCACTAATAATAAGTGACTGGAAGATGAAATGACAGCATTCAGTGTGAACACATGCAAAATAATGAGAACATTGCTGGAGATTACAGACAACCATACACTGTAGTGTAGTAAATGACCTCTTAACACACTGGAAAGATCTTGGAGTAATTGTGAATATCTCTATGAAAATGTCTGCTTTAGTTCAGGCACAATGAAAGAAGTAAAATTTTAGAAATTATTAGGAAGCAAAAAACTGTATCTGTGGTATGCCATAAGTATCAAGAGTTTGGTTTTTTCCCTTTGAATTAAAATGAAAACAGTACAACCATACCAGATAGAACATTTTTCACCTAAGAGGAGTAGGACTCTCCAGCTGAAAAGATGCGACCATTGAGGAAATTATTATTTCTTACCAAAAAAAAAAGAAAAAAAGTACTTTTTCTCACTATCCATCATTAAGTGTCCCTGCCCATAGTGGGGGGGTTGAAACTAGATGATCTAAGGTCCTTTCCAACCCTAACTGTTCTATGATTCTAAATATATAGTGCTCTGCAACTTGATGCCATGGATTCAGAGAATACAAATGGACTCAAGAGCATTCAGATTCATAAAAGAAAATTCCACCCAAGACTATTGGCCGCAAGAAGTATAACAGCAGATTTTGGAAGTCCCTAAGATGCTGTTTGCTGGAAGCTGGGGGGTTTCACTGCAGAAGTTTCTCTTTTCACATGCTCTTATCTTATCCTTTTACCAGACAAATCTATTACTGTTCACTGACAGAGTCACAGTACTTGGGAAGATGAACTTGCCACCTGGTAAATTCAGCCAGACAACCATGAGAACGTTCTGTTCCTTAGACATATCTACAGTGAGTAGATACAAACTGAAAAAGAATCACAAAACTAACCCAGAGGTCATAGACCCTTGGAAAAATAGATCTAAGAGTGCTTATCACTTTACCTGGAAAAGTGGAATTTGTTCATCCTATTATTGATATGAACCTAGAAAAACAAATTCACTAGAAACTGTCAAAAAAGGCATTTACTTTAATTATGGATGGAAAACTAGCAGTAATACTTATACAGCTATATCTCTCAAAAGTTATGAAATGACAGAACAGAGTTTGCCTAAGTAATTTAATCAGGTAATAAATGTAATGTGCAATATGAATAATGCACTATGATTATGATGCTAATTTTTCCAAAGGAATCACTTTACACAAAACAAGCCATGCTTCCTTAATGAGCTATCATTTATTTTTCCTTCTTTGCTGTTCAATCTGTGGCTCCACACCACATTTACCATTCTGTACTCAAATTTCACTCTTATTAAACAATACATGCAAACAATCAGAAATCCCATAATTTCCTCCTCCTTTCAAGCAGTGGAGTGTTTCCACTGTCTCCTAAATTATCATCTCAGTTCCCAGTATTGACTCCTTCCAGCTTCCTCCACATACAATCTCCCTTACCACTCACTCACAGGTTCAGTCTTTTTGTATAGCTTCTTAGTGAACTTCTGTGCTGTTAACCTCCCTCCATAAGCTCTTCCTTCCAAATTTTATTTGACCAGGAAGTCACAGTTCTTCCCCTTAACCACATCTATTCATCAAATGCTCTTTCTCTCCATACTACCGATTTCTCAGCACCTTCTTCATCAGACTATCAGCCCCCCTGAATACCCTTCTCATGGGTCTCTGTCTCTGAACACATAACCATTCCTTTGGCCAGATTCTTTACGCAGACCCTTCCCATTCACAAATCCTAAACTTTTGCCCACCCCAACCCCTGATTCCCTTGGATATCATCCCAAAATTGAATCCCACTCCCTTGAAAGCTGCTGTCCCATTCTGAGTAACAAGACATATCTCCTTAATACTAAAATTGTGTAATCTCTTTTCCATGCTACTCGTACTCTGGGTCAGGGGTCACAGTGGAGCACAGAATAAAAAGACAACAACAACACAACAAAAATTTGTTCCAGATGTAGACCTAACACAACATCTAGGCCAAAGTGTGAGCAGTGCAGGAGAAATCCGTGAAGAATACAGATGTCAAAAGTATACCTCCAAGGAGCATATCCAAGTTCTTTTCAAAATATGTAATGCAGATAAATGTAGAATATCATTAGGAATGGAAAAAGCACTTAACCAAAAATCAAAGCTACTCTTTTGCAGTCTTGGGGAAAAGTGTTACACTATTTTAACATAGGAAAACACTGCAGATTTCCCTAATCTTATTTTAAAAAAATTCTGGACAGGTTTTTCTTAAGTTTTCCAGAAATAAATCAACTTTGGTTATTGGAAACAAGAAGCTAACCTATATTATAAAAAGATCTGATAAAGTTGTAACAGAAACATACCAGTTCAAAGATATGTGCAGACTATTTTAAATGAAGGAGTTAAAGGAGTTTCAGATATTACCATCCCCTTATTTGGAGATGAAACATAGTAACTAATTCTCTAATGGCTCTTAGTCTAATATAGTAACACTCATACAGGTAAACTTAAGTTAAACTGCCTTTATTAATGGTTTAAGTAAGCACAGTTTCTCCAGGGCACATATATGCTCAGTTTAATCAGATATCCAAGCTGACAGACACCGTTCCAAGCTGCAAAAGACATCTACATCTTGAAACGTGTTAGTATGATCTTCTGTCATAACCTGACAATATTTGTAAACAAATATGTGTAATATGTGGTATAAACAACCCATCCTGTAGTAATGTTATTTCTCTGGTGTCTGGACAGATAAACAAATAATACACAGTGTGGACACAGGAAAGAGATTTATGCTTTTCTGCAGAAACAAGAATATGGAAGAAAAGTTGTCCATCCTTGTCAGACCTCTGGACTTCTTCAAAGTGATAATGACCTGATTTAATTTAATTAGCAAGGACAGACAGAGTTAGCCTTGAACTACGGCATAAAACCAAAGTTCAAAACCATGGGAGATTTAAGTCTACTAATAATAAACCAAATATAGACGCTTCTTAAGGGAAAAACACAAATATAAATTATGCATTACAGTATTAAGTTGTTTAACATGGGAACATACAAGACTCCAGTCCAGTAACAGATGCCAAATTAAACAGAAGACTTTCTTGCTCAGAAATTCCATCTAACCTAGAAGCATGGGAGAGTATTAATGTTATTTTGAAAGTTCAGAGTTCAGTAACTCTTCTTAGATGGTAACTTCTTAGGTCAAAATCAACTACTTTGAGCAGTGTAATTTTGGAAATTGAACCCTACCACTGAAGAATTGCCACTTAAATTCAAATTAAAGATTAAAACCATTAGTATCAGTAGAACATGACGTCTGATCCACAAGCAAACACTTGTATCTCACAGTTCACCTCTGTACAAAAGGAAAAAAAAAGAGAAACAAGAAACAAGTGCTTTAAACTGGAAAACAAGCAAGCCAAGACTGAAAGTATATTGTTACAAAGTGACAGCAACCATTCTAAGCACATTTCTTTCTGCATGTCACTATCAGTTTTTCCTTACCATATATTCCATATTGGAAGCTGGTGGATACACCTGACCCCGTAATTTATTATGAAGATCCAAGATACTTTGCATATCACTGTCTGTGATAGCCCTTTTCCCTCTCTGCTTGGCGATCCACCACTCACCATCTTCATCCATGTACTTTTCCAAAAGTTCCTCTAAGAGCGTGGCATTGGGAAGAACCATTGCAGAAAGTGCTTGAGCTATGAATAGCAGGGTGGTTATTCTGAGCCATTCCTGTACTACATACTTCATCATGAGTGATTTCAAAATGCTCAGGAGTTAGCTCCAAGACAGTCTTTCTTCCGGGTCTGTTGGCTGTAAATGCATAAGAGAGAGTAATGTAATTTGGAGACTGAATTGCTGGCCTGTATGAACTTACTAAACAACAGCTGTAGTTTGTAGAGTTTGCCACTGTTGTTTCAGGGGGAGAAACCAGGATGCTACTCTGTTCTTACTCTAGTATGTACACACTGTTGATTTGGGAAGATGGTTTATCTTCAACCTTATGAACTTCAGTCTGTTCAAGCTGTTTTATATGGTACACTGGCACACACATTTCATTGCCTTCATGCAGGAAAGCATGCTTTTCATAGCTACTTAAAAGGAGCCAGACATCAATGAAGATTAGACTGTAGATAAGGTCTTCCAGTACTGGAATATAAGAACAAAATAACTTAAAAGGCTTCCATCCATTGCCAAAATAATAACTGAAAACCACAATGAACTTGATATGAAATATCTCCTCTTGGTGCATTTCAAAATACTACTTTGATTAAAGCTTTTTTTTTTTTTTAATGATTTCCAAAAACCTAAAGGAAGTATTCAACCCGAGAAAGCAAATAAGGGTTGATGAGGCTAGTCTAGTCACCAAACAAAGGAAAGCAGAGATAACTCTGGAAAAGTAGTACCACTTCCAAGAACAGCTTATGCCTATCGCATGACTGAGTGCTCTAGGTGGGAAAGCCATGGTCACTCCTACGCCATGGGTGCCTGGGTGAAAACGCGCGGATCCCGCCGCACCGACCGCGCCGGACCCAGCCGCTGCGAGGGAAAACAAAAAGCGGCGAAGGGGGCAGCGCCGGGCTCTCTCCGGCGCGTAGCCCAGGCCCCGTTCGCCGAGGGGCTGCCGGCCCCGACGACCTGCTCCCGGGCCGGGTCGCCCCGCATGCGCCGGGGTTTGTATCCCGCCGTATCCCCCGCCGCAGGGAGGATGCTGCGGGGAGCCGCCGGGCGCGCCCCCACAACGCCCTTACCCTTTCCGGCGGCGGCTGCCTCCTCCCTCTGCAGCCAACTTTGCTCCGCCGACCACCTCCTCGCGAGGCCCGCGCAGGGGCCGGGGTCGGGGTGCGCAGGCACGGCCTCGCCCCGCTCACTGCAGCGGGCAGCCGCGGTGCGGACACGTCCAGCAGCGGGGCGCGGCGAGGGACTGACTTTGCCGCTGACCAAGCCACCGCCTCCCCCGCCGGCCTCCGGGTCGCTGCCGCCCCGAGTAGCTCCGCACTTCTCGCGGCTCCCTCCCCGCCGGGCTTTTATCGCGGGCGGCGGTGACGTGCGGCGGACACCCCTCCCCAGCACCCCGCGGGGCGGGACGCGCCACGCTCCGGGCACCGAGCCGAAAGCGGCCCCGCATCAGCTCCCGCACCCTCGACCGCTGCCCGTCCTCCCCCGTGCGGCAGAGCTCCCAGGAGCGCCCCACCGCGCGGTGTCCCGAGTGTGGCTGGCAGGAAGGGTCGTCTGGGTTCTCTGCATCCTGCCAGAAGCTGGCATTGGTCCCGCAAAAGCTGTCGACCATAAAAGGTGGAGACGAACCCCGACCCCAGCCGCCTCCATCCTCTGAGGAGAGGATGCTAAGACAGCACGCTCCTGAGATACAGCAAGGAGAAAAAGCTGGGTGCTCATACACGAGCTCCGCAAAAGTCCAGAACATGTCAGTAGGGCTGGAGGTATCAGGACAGGAATTTTACTGTGGATTCAGACCAGCAGCATGAGTTTTCTCTTTAAGAATTCAACCTTCCCACAAGACTAGGTGTTAGACCTGTACTTTTTCATTGTATTTCATTGAAGTCTTCTAGCCTGAATTTTATATGTAAAAGGAGTGGGACAATGTTTCATTTATTTAGTATCATTTGGTACATGGAGCTAACAGCAGGATCGATCACATTCCAGTCTTCACAGCATTGCTGTACCAGCTTGCAAAGGTTTTCTGTATTTTACTTTTCAGAAAATGAGAGGCTGAGGTTAAAATTCATCAGAATCTAGCTGTCTTCAGACCAGCTCTGTAAATGTTTCCAAATTTCATGGGCCCAAGAGAAACAATGCCATGCAAGTAACACACTGCTTCTTATTGTACTCTCTCCGTTCTAATTTCCCTAAAGACTTGGAAACTAACCTGTCTTGCAGGATGCTATAGGTACCGTTACACATTGTGATATGCAAAAATTGTTATGCCCTGTATCGGTAGATCTTTAAGACTTTTTCTTTGCAATGTTGGGAAATGGACTGATGCACCCAGGCATCAGGCACTACTACACTTTCATCCCAGCAAAACCGTGTGAGGCAAAATGCCACTGTGCAGCTGCATGCACAGACTAGATGCAAGTGTTGTCAGGGTTTATGCACCAGGATGTCTTAAAGTCAGTCATTTTTGGTGTAGAAGAGTGAGCCTTGCTTATAGTCTGGCCATCTAAGAGTTTGAAGAAAGGGGAAGGAAACAAAAAACTAGAAGAATTTGCTGGAGACTACATGTCAGATCTGGATTTTTATAATATTCACATCCCATTTGTCTTGCTATGTGGACTTTCATCCTCTGTAGACCTCTAAACTCCAAACCACTAATGTACAGCTTCACCATCGTCACCTACTAAAGAATGTGTGTCATACCAAGCCATTTATTCTGTGTACAGGCACAATTTCTATTTCATTATAAAGCTGCAGAAAAGGTTTACTGTTATAGCTATTAATGCTTGTGCACAAAACCTGAAGATTTTTAAAGGAGTGAAGATATATATGGAGTTCCTAGCAATCACTGGAAAGCACAGAAGCTGCCCTTTTCACTCAGCACTGGACATCTGCTGGGTTTCAAACATAATGTAGATCAAATATCTTTCATTCTGAGTATTCATCATGCTTCTTAGAAAGCACTTGATCATATTTGGTCTTTGAAGACCTTACTATATTGTAATACAAGTTTTAGATAAAATAAATACTACAATAAAAAGAGCTAGGCCTCACTGAAATTGATCTTTACCTCTTTCTTTTTGGGTTAGCAAGTAATTTATCAACAAGTGAATAAACCCTTTACACTCTGTGAACTGTGCTCTTTTTTATTTGATACATAGCTGTAAAATTTGTGACCAGGTAAAAGCGTTGTGATTGCCTTATATTTTGACCTAATTTTGTGTATATAATTAAATGTAACTGCCCGGATCTGTTGACTTTATCAGCTTGGGGGAGACCCTTTTCTCCTGTTTTGTTATTCTGAATTCTATGAATTTTGAATTCCTCTGACACTGAGGATATAACTGCCATCCATATTCTAAAATTGTTGCAATAAAGAGTTAAGCACCATTACATCTCTTGAAACTAAAACTGTCTTTTCCCAAAGGCACCTGCAGTCAGGCAGATTCAGTAACTGTTTTCTGAACAGCTGTGGCAGCAACAACAACAATTGTGACAAGCAAAAAACACAAGCAAAAACCCACAAACCACTTGAAAGAAATTAGAAATGGGTCACCAGGTATATGCTGTACAATCACTGAGAATATGACACCAAGAAAAGCCTAGGAAAGAAGATTTTTAGGGAAAGAGTATCTTCTGCTGTTTGGGTCTTCCAGGGGTTGAGGAGGCAGAATTCCAGCAGTCATTGTAAACAAACAAAGATCTGAATGAAAGATACTTTACTCCATCATCAATTTGTTTTCCTAGTAGAGATAACACACAGGGTCCCCACGTGTGGATAATTGGGTTGAGAAAGAGTGACACGACCAAGTGAGGAAGAGAGAAAGACTCTAAAACATATACACACATATTTATCAAACCTGCTAAATTATAAGAGCTGAGCTTTTAATTGAAAACAGAAGAAGGAAGAAAAATCCAGACCACCTTTTTGTTGATTTTAAACATCTTCAGTTAATATACCTTCTGCTTTGCTGCTTGACATTACAGTACCACAGCACTGCATTGACCCAAAGGAGCTGTTAAAGTCTGATCCATTACAGGACTTTGGTGCCACTTTCCACTTCTTTTTTTTTTTCCTTCCAAAATTAGGCCCACAAAACCAGTGTTTAGTTGTTGCCTGGTCCTGTAGGCAACTAATAACCATGGGAACAGTTTTTGCCAGGAAAACCCTCTGTACACTTGAAGTTCAGTCCCTGGATTTTGTATGTTATTGTGTGTATCACAAACCTCCTGTCAGGCATGTAAGTAAGCTCCAGTGACCTTCAAATTAGGCACCCCTCTGCCTATGTGTCCTAACAGTGTGGCAAATTGCTCCAGGCCCTCACAAAAAATGCCTGAGCAGGAGACCTTTAAGGGGAAATGTCTATAAGGTGGGAGACCAGTTTTCGAATTTAATCTCTTCCTGATATGGAGCAGGCTGCTGAATGCTCCTTTGCTGAGATCTAATAGGCCCAACATGTTGCTGATTGGTCTGATTTGATTTTGCTTTTTGATTAAACCGTTTCATTTTACAAATAAATATACATAGAGCTAAAAAGGGCAAATGTATCCATCTGCAAGTCGGTGGCTGAAATGAAGGAACTGTTCTCAAAGCCTTGCTTTTAATTTTTTGCCCAAACTGCCTCTGCAGTTTTTTGACTCTCTGCCTGGTAACAAAAGTCACAAAAGACTTCAATCAGGGACAACAAATGAAGTAAAGAAATTATGTGTGTTAGTATTTGTGTTGTTGTGGGTATGGCAAGAAAACCTTTATCCAAACCAAAATTACTCCAATGTTGCAAGATACTTTGATAGATGGATTCCCTCAGCTGAAAATGTCTTAGCCACATCGATTGCTGAGGACCTTGTGAACTGTTTTATTCTTGAGAAACACAGCTCTATTGGTAATTCAGAGACACATCTCAACCAAAAGCAATGGGACATAGCTTTCCAATGGCTAGATTTACCAGAGTAAAAAGATGCATCAATCAGAAGTCATAGAAGCACCTAGACACCTTACATGTGCTAGGTAGCATTTCCAAGCATTTCCTTTTATCAACAGGCATCAATATGCCTCCTCTAGTACAGTTCAAGCACAGGTCACCTTTAGACATTGTAGCATCTTAGAGAAAATACTGGAATAGGTTACCCAGAAAGGTGGTAAATGCACCATCCCTGGAGACATTCCAGGCTAGGCTGGATGTGGTCCTGGGCAACCTGATCTAGATGAAGATGTTCCTACTCATTGCAGAGGGGTTGGACTAGATGGCCTTTGGAGGTCCATCCAACCCAAACTATTCTGTGATTCTACATCCATTGCTTTTGGTATTTCATCAGCAGAGTTCACAGAGATCACGGTTTTCCAGCTTGTCTTTCAGAAAAATATTTTAAAAGAGCAGCACTTAACAAAAATACTCATAGCATTCCACAGTTCGTAGCCTTTGCATGAAGGAGCCACACCTGTGATCATGTATCATTCATCACTACGATGAAGAGCAAAATTAGCAGAAATGTTTTTCTGTACCATCCTCACCAGCTATTTCATGCAAGTGAAAAAATGTAATCACAAAGGTCTGTAAAAGTAAATAGTGAAATATAGATCTTTATAAAGATTTATAAAAGGTTATAAAGATACATGAAATATATGAAGTCATGCAATGACTGCATGATTCTAGAACAATTACTTGAACACAACTTTATATACTGGCATGATGATGGCATGAAGAATTTTCTCTTATGTTACTAGTTTTAAAAGTTTCATTTTAAAATTAGAATACAATGATTGTATGAGGACATAACTGTAAATTTATTATTTTGTTACTTTGAAAAAGTAATTCTTGTGTATTTACAGCAATTATTTCTACTAAGGGGAGCTTCTACTTTGCTTTTAATTGAGATTTAAAACTGTTCACTTTTTTTAATTTAATTTAGTCCAAGATCAGCTAATGAAGAAAAGTTACCAGCAGTTAAAATTCTGCGATTAATATGAAATCCCAGAAAGGTTTTGACCAGTGGAGAAATGTCGGAGCTGCTGGCCACTGGGGAGCTGGGGTGAATGAAAGACAAGTTATCATTAAAAAGAAAAACATCATGATTTAAATTCCTTTGAAGGTACATTTTAAAAGAAAGATACAGGAAATTTCCCTGATTTTTGAACCGTGTTTATTATAAATTGGTTAATTTACTCCCCTCGCATCTTAAGCATAGAAAGATCAAAAAGCATTTTTATTACCAAGCAGTCTCCTGAAAGGAAGAACTGGGCTGTCATAGAAATAGTCTCTAACACTTAAATATTAGCACATATACTCATTCTTTCAATATGGCTGTTCATAAAACACAACAAAAGACAAATACGTACTCCCTTTTCTTTTGCACAGTACCACAAGAGATGATCAGACCTGAAAGAGTAGGTTTCCATTGCCACCCGTTTCCTAAAAGGATTTAAGCCTGATTGTCCTTGATTAATTCCCCCCCCATGTACATTAGTGAGTTAGGATGGCATTCTCTCTGTCTCTCCTATTTCACAAAATAATCAAGTATACTTTGAGCCAGGAAGATGTGTAGTATCTCTTTTGCAACCCAGTGATGAGGGCACTTCTGGTAAAAAGAAATCATGCTGAAACCCAATATTTACATTTAATGCATTTGAAATAAATTGTTAATTGGGGAAGGTATATGCTCTTCTTGATTTATTTTCCTGCTTTTTCTCACTCTCAAGCTTACAAACCATACGCTTCTCTCATTTTTGTGTTTTGGGTGAATAGGAGACTTATGAGCATGCTGGGTTTTTTTCTGCCTGAGCAGATATACCCAGACAGCTCAAACAAATTCAAGCCTTAAGCACTGAAATACTTTAAGTCCCTTTGCTGCTGATTGATTTGGAATAGGACTGAGAACTTTGCTGTTGGTTTTTATTGTCTCCAGCTGTTTGTTCCATAAAATTAATCGTGTTACATGTTGCTCTTGGGCTCAGCATTGCTACAGAGACAAAATTGGAGAATTTTGTCCAAAACCAACTTTTACTCCAAGATATGTGGGTTTTGTTGTGATATGTTAGGAACAAAACCTGGTACTAAACTGCATGTATTTTTCATATGTGTCATATGAGATGTGGCTGACAATTTATTCATAATTTTGTATGTATGAATCGCTTCAGCTGCATGTATGAGGCAGCAAACCAACGTATGGATCCTTTCCTGCTGATTAGAGCATTCAGCATTGCAGTGGCTTCGTAGTTTAACAGTTTAATTGTAATGGTGCAGTAGTGTCCTGTTTGACCCTATGAGAGTCATTAATTCCTTGTTTACTCTGGAAAAGAAATGGCTAGACTTAGACATATCAGCCTGTCTAAAATAAGGTAGAAATATGAGTATTTTTTCAGTATTACTGTTTAAAGTAGCATCTTTATCAACATATGAGTTACAGGAGTCAAAATATAAAGGAAGAATAATGTTTGACAATGGAAGTTTGTAGAGATGTATGCATCTGGACCAAGACCTTTCCAGTTAAAATGCTCAAGATTTTTTTGGTTGGCTTGGTTTTGTTTTCTTCTACCCCTCGAGGAGTAAATTCCACATCCCCAAGCATCCTGATCTCTTGTCTGAGTTGGCTGGCATAGGAACAGTATCACAGAGGTTCTGTGAGATTTAGGCAGTTGAAGTGTATTTTTCTTCTGAATATCTAAAATGAAACCCAAGAAATCTTTGAATAGTAAGAATAAAGGAAGGACATAAGCAGTGATCTGCTGGGTCAGATCAGTGGTCCACCTAGCCCAGTGACCTGTCTACAGTGTCAGCCATAGAGGAGGCTGTGCAGGGAGCACAGGTAAGCTGGCTGCTTTCTGCTGTCTGTTCCCCTTGCAGACCAAGCTGCAGCCCAGCAGAAACCAGCCAGGACAGAAGAACGCTCTACTGCCGGCGTTCATGGCAGAGCATGCTGGCAGTAGCAGCACAGAAATGGAAATCCCTCCTGCCTCTAAGGGGGTTGAGGAGGGAATCAAATATTTACCGTCTGAACTGCTGCAACCACTGTTGCTATTGCCAGGAATTATATCTCCTTCTACACCTAGACTCCTCTGTTTATCCCCCCTTCAAAGGCAAGGGACAGAGAAAATTCCTTCCCATTAGCTTCTGTCATGTTCCCACCTTGCTTAACCTTTCTTCTTTGTTCCTCTTAAGTATCTAGATTGGGTTTTTTATTTTGTTTATGAGATGGGGATTAAGAAAAATTTCTGCCCTTATTGATCATGTTGTCTTGCCCCAGTCTGAGACTCACACAGATATTACAGAGAGGATGGGCTTTCAGCTGAGGTGATAATTCTCTAAGATATATAGGAAGATGGTCTTTGTATTGGGGAATAACACCCTGACAGCAGTGGAGAAGGAAATCTCAGTGTATAGTACCACCATTCTCTTTAAGTCTCTATGGTTCTAAGTAGTCTTCACCCCCCCTTACGCCTTTTGTCTTCTCCCTCCTTTGTGCTGCCTTTCCCCTTCCCTTTTCTAGCCCCACTAGGCCAGTTTTGCCCCTCAGCCCTCTCCCACCAGGGTGTAGATACCTGGCTCTCCTTCAGTCAGGAAAACATTGTCCAAATGCCAGTTGCAGTGTACAGTGTGATGGAAAGGAATAGAAATATTCTTTGTCACCTTTTTTTGTCAATGACAGATCTCTCTACCTGATGAACTGGCCTACCAGGTACCAGGCATTTTTCTTGTGCCAGAGAGAGACTTGGTGTCTTTGGGAAGGCTGGGGCTCTGTTAAAGTCACAGAGGGATGACAACGCTATCCAATTGGCCTCCACCTTCATACTGTCTCATCTTCCCCTAGAACACTGAGGTCATGATGATGCCAATGTGGGGCCCCACCATCTGTACCCCTAATCATCCAGCCTCCGTGCTGTTTTAGCAACATAAATACCAAGGTTTCCATGCCCCTAACCTGCAGCTAAATTTTGCTGCAGCAGGGGAGCAGAGCATACTTCTGCCTCCTGAAGATGCCTCTGGCAAACTGACAACCTTCTTCCCTCCAAACACACATGCTTGCATGCTGGAGGTTACCCAGGCCATGTTGGTCACCTGCTACATCATCAGACCCACAGGGATGGATCAACCATTAATTCAGTGGTGAGTTTTGTAGACTTTGTAGTTTTCCAACATGACCTGTGCAGCTCAAACTGTGCACATCTGTGGCACATGCAGTCTATAAGTATCAGCCTCATAGGTTTTACCAGTGATGATGTCTGCAGGGATCTCTACTCCCTATTGAAAGTGCTTGGATACCTAAGAACAATGACTTGTGATAGTATATCACTCTACAAGCATGAAGGAATCATTACAGGGTAGAAAAAATTAAGCAGGGATCTGTACGAAACTATTTGGGCTGTTGAACAAAGTAGGAGTCCCACTGACAGTGAAGACAAAGCCGTGGGTATCTAGAAGCCATCAGTTTTGGATGCTATATTTACAGTAAATTCCAAAAAGGCCTTTATTGTACACCTGTGTGTGAAATATGCATTTTGCTTACAGGAAGGAAGGAAGGCAGAGATCACAGAAACATGGAATGGTTAGGTTTAGAAGGGACTTTAAAGACCATCTACTTCCAATGCCTCTGCCATGCCCAGGACATGGTATAACCAGTACTGTGAGGTACCTTGAACTAAGAGCAATGCAGTGCTCCAAATACTGCATGTTCTGCTCTCTTGTAAGTGAGCTGGGAGAGATGCATGGCTGTTTATGGGAATGAGAAGCATAGGAACTAGTACTGCCTAGACCCCCAGAGCTAGAAATGGCACAAGACATAAATGTTTGACTTTACTGTTGGCAGAAATGCTTGGATCTGTTTTGTCCCTGTTATGCATGTATTTATTTGATTTTCTTTTAAATCAAACACATATGGGAAAGTACCTATGGAACTGCTTCTACACAGGCTGCTCTTCTTTAATCATAGTTTCCTGAATGTTCAAGTGCCAATACAGAAACATCTGCATCAGTACCTGTAACATCTCACATTATTCATGCCACCTTAGTAAGTGCCTCCTTGGCAGCAATCTTTCTGCTAGAGATCTGGTACATTCAGCACTTCTGCCTAGGTACAGATGTTCCATATCAATTCCTGCAGTGAAACAGAGCATGGTTTACAAGTCTCAGGCCTTGTTTGAGCTGAATGACATATCTTTTTAATGTGGGCAAAGTCAGACACAGGTATCATAATTACTGATCCTAGGTAGCATTTCTCTAATGTGGGGGGGCAGAAACCTCCAGGAGCCAAAGTAGTAAAACTGTTATTTAGCTATTAAAATTCTGAGCTGGTGCTTGGAGTCCTTTCATATCTCATGATACCACAGCCTAAAGGTCAGGTGAAATTACATTTATCCATGTCCTGATAGTACAACTGGAACACTCTGAAGCAGTACATTCAAGGATCAGTAAGAATATTTAATCCTGATTTTATATTGGCATCACTAAGCATGCTAATTATTCTATTATAGGTTGTGAGTAGTTCTTTTTTCTTCTATGTAAATTACTCATATCCTGCTGTGCAAAACAGAGTCTTTATAAGTTATACCAGCATGGACAATTATGATCCACTTACTAAGAATTAATTTATGTCATCCTACATATCATGTCAGTTTTCAATAGCAGCTCATTGTAAATGGCAAAAATCAACACAATGTTTAGAATAAAGATCTAGAGATTGTTAATTTTTATTATTTTATATTTCCTCTATATTTACAGATAAATGTAATGAAATATGTGATTCCACAGGCACATGAAAAAAAGGAATGGTTAAAAAATTGATTCATAAAGGAAGATTTAATTAGAATTACAAAGGACAACTAAAGCAATGAACTTTGTCAGCTGGCATATGGCTCTTTCATATGTAGACCTTTGAAGAAGGTGCTTATTAGCATATTTCTATATTTTGCCTGGGAGCACTTCAGCCAGACTTATTCAAGTTTCATTAATATTTTAAAATTTGTAGCAAAAATGTAACTTTAATTATAGGGTTGGATTATTTGAAAATTAAAATACCGCCTTTAGCTGTACTAAAAGAGCACTCAGAAGAGACTTTGTGAGAATCTTATTTCTCTTTAAATCCCACAAGATGGAATCAATTTCTATTTTAATTAATAGCTTATTTGCCAGTCATTTACCATTCAGCGCGTAGCCTTGACTGTTAGCACCTCTAAATACTCATTCCTCACACTGGGTAAATTATTTTCTCAGTATCAGGAAAAGGTCTGTGACGCAGTATCTTTTTTGAGGCAATGATGGCTCAATGATATGCATATGTTACTTATAGTTATATGAAGGAGAGATATGATTGTAGAAGAGTAAGGGCATCGCAAGGATGCCATGACATGGATGGGCTGCCACCCTCACCAGCAGCAGAAGCAGTTTCCAGCTCTGTGCCTGCAGTGCAGGTGGTGCAGAAAGAATTGTTTTTCCCTCATTTCTTCTTTAACCTTAACAGTGTCAAATGTTGATTAAATTAGGTTAGCCAGCCATCAAATTCTCCTCTCTACTTCCTTCTGTCCCCCCAGTCCCAAGCTTTCCTGTCCCTTCCTCAACACTTCTGTGTGTCCTTATACCAAGAAGCAATCAGAACCTATACTCCCTCTCACAGCAAGACCCAGGCCTTTATATTCTGCCTATTCCACTTTGTTATGGTATTTACTTATCTGTCGCATACTGGGACCTTCAACTCTTCCTCACAATAAATCTCTTTACAATTCTCTAACTTCCTGCCTCACCTCTCAGAATAACTGGGCATATATTTTTAAGTAGATATACCATTTGTTTACCAACATTTTGCTTGTGTAGCATGGGTTATGTGTTAAAAAAATCCTACATTTGGCAGTAGTATGGCCTTGCACATACAGGTGGCTGAAAAATATAAAGGGTTGTTTATTAGAGAACTGCGTTTTTTTCTCCAAGGAGTCTCCCCTTTCAACAGTTTTCCATACTCTGCTGTTCTGCATCCAGAAATTCCCAATTCTCTTTTTCCTCTGACCTACAGTTAAAACAGAGCACCACTGCCAAGGACTAGGGAATATGCTGCATCCACAGCTGCTGCAGTGGATGGCAAACCCACACAGCTACAGCTGCAGCTAAAGGAGGGCATGTGAGGATTTGAGTTGCTGCTTTAAGGGAGTGCAGGTTATACACATCAAAACACTGACCTGTTCTCTGAATGCTTATGTTATAAAACAAAATTAATTGCTTACAGAATGTGGGGCCCCAGAAAAGGAAGTTCAAGCAAGCAGTATAGTAAATGCTTTGCAAAGAAGCTTTCAGATTTGCAAAGTCAATTGGCACTTTCCAAAACAGTGTCGCCAACGTCAGCGAGGTAGGTGCCACTGAAAACACCACCAAAGTAAATACTGAAAGGTCAGCTCCCCTTTTGTGCCAGTTGTGTGTGCCTGTTCTTCAGCCTTCTCGCTCTAAACAGACTGGTATTTGTATGTGCACAAATATTAAAACATACATACTTACACTGGTGCCAGTGTTTGTTTTTCTTAAAGAAGCAATATTTATATATGCAAACAAGTTACAGAGGGTATGGACTGCAATATTTTCACACCACAGTTTCATCTTGCCTTGAAAAAAAAAAGGGAAAAGGGACAGGTCTTTCCTGATGTGGATGAGAGCTTTAGATCTTGGTATCTTTGCAGTAGTACCTGCCCAATCTGAGGATAAGCTTTGTGAACCATATAGTCTTTTGTGACTAATCCTCCTGAGGGTGCTATAAAATTCAGTGCAGCCAAGTGGAAGCAACAATGTTTACTCAAACTTTACTTCCTTTGGAAAAGAAATTTGATGTGGCTTCATTTTCTTTAGTTTGTACCTTGCGAGAAATGCACTGACTACAGAGGCGGTATGAAATGGTGTGAACTGTCAAAATGCAGTAGGGCTGCTGGAATCACAGTCTGGATCTTGCTGGGGGACAGGGAGTTAGAAGGCTTCCTCAGGTTTTTTGGCACACATCAAAGAGGATGCAAAGGAGTGTGTGTCTGGCACAGTATGATTGTGCAAGTGTGACGTATTAACTGGTAGGGCCAGTGAGCTGGACACTTGTACTACAATGGAAAGATGTCACTGCTGCTATTATCACAAATATATTAGACATGTAACTTCCCCACATGCGAGTGCATGGCTAAAAAGGGAAAGTTTTGATTGTTTCATTTCCTCTGTGACAATGACATTGATTCAGTAATGGAGGAAAAAAGGCCCTATCCTTCAAACCCTACTGGCAATCTGCATGCCCTTAGCAGTTAGTAAATCAAAATACTGCTGTGTTTGTGTTCTCTGCTATTGCTTGTCAGTATTCTAATAAAATAGCACATATTTTCTGGTCATTGGTCTAGTCTTAGAAAAGTAAAGTTTTAATATTTGAATATTTAGGGTTTGTAATATATTCTGTAATAAATGATAAGTGTACAGCAGTTTGATGTGTTTTAAAATCTCACCTTAGCACTTTTAAAAATAGCAAAATGTCAAAATTCTGCCACTGCAAAGTCAGGATGCATAGCAGGGAGATTTTATGACAAGTTGCTTTTTGCTGGGATAAATGCTTCTCAAGAAATTTTCAGAGGTTGAAAGTCTTCGGGGAAGTTTGTGAAACCTGATTCTGTGGTTTTGGTGAAAACTTGTGGATTATATTTCTTATGTCTTGTGGCTTTTTTTCTCCTAAATATTTCATATCACACACATTTACAACTTAATTGTGACGTATAAGTGATAGCAGATCATATACTCAAAATAATATTATCATAATAAAAAGCCACACAGCACTGATGTGGTGACCCACCTGACACTGGGCCCATTTTGACTCTAAGCACTTTCTCCCGTCAGCTAGGTTTCCCTTTCACAATCACTTCTAGATGTCAGGACCACCCATTCACTGACATATGATAAGGTTTGAAAAATGACCTGTCAGCAAGACTCACATCTACACTTAAATAATGATAAAAATAACTGAAATTTCTAAGATTCCCAAAATATACATTAGAAACAATGCTCTGAGGGAGCTACCTAATGCATTATTTCCAGATGTATAATAAATAGCATGTTTCTTTAAAAAATTCTAGGAAGGCAGTTTCTTCCAATGCTTGAGACAGTTTAAAGGACAAAGGCACATAAAGGAAACAACAGGAAAGATGGTTTGGCATTGTTAATGTCTATAGAGATTGCTGTAAGGAAACTCAAGGTCAAATTCCTGATAATTTTCAAGAATTTTTAATCTTTAGTTATATTGTATGTATTTCTATGTGTAAAAGAATGATTTAAAACATTCAAGTGAAAACATTTGTGTTATATTTCCCAATCCCCATATCCAACTGCTTATCCAACTTCCATACCTTGCCAGGCTGCAGCTCCTGATACAGTTCATTGTCAGTTCTTAGAGTGATATGTCTACTCCCAGCCTTCCTTTCCATGTGAGATGCTACTCCCAAATCTGTTTGGGAAGCCTTTATTCTTTCTTGGGCTGCAGATGTCCTTAAACCAGGATTTGGACCTCTGGTGATTTAATATTTTCCCTAGTCTCACAGTACATTTGGCAACACAACCCAAGGCAAGCTGCACACATCTCTTGTCAAAGTGGAAAATATCCAGTTGTCCTGGGGAACCCCCAAGAAGGCCAGCTGGCAGTTCAGCTTTTGTGAACAACCATCTTTTCTTGATAGAGTCTAAAAAAATGCCTAACTAGATCTGATACATTTTGAAGCATTTCCAGAGGGTTTGTATAAATAACTCATGAACAGTTACATACCATCTACCGAATACAAGGAGTCCCCTAAGTTTAACTGGAATGTATTGAAATTTTTGTGTGCAGTATTCAATCTTATACCCTATACTTTGTGCACTTACAACCATCTTTTATCAAATTCCATACCTTTCTCCAGTTAGCCATTTAAAAATATTTTCCACAGTTTGCTCACCACAATATTGTTTCAGCCATTTGTTACCTGCCAGAATGAATTTTCTCAATCTCTTTCATTTTGCAGATTGCTTTATTTTGAGCCTGAACTCTTCCTCCCTGTTGCCTTTCTTATGCTTACTGTACTTTTCATTCTTTGGGCAATGCAGGTGTTTGTTTCACTGTATCCTTTCCTTCAACTTCTCAGCAATTCTTTTCACTTTCCTTGTCTTTATTTAATTATCTTCTGTCCATTATTTTTCTCCTTCTCTACCAGCTTGACATGGTAGTTCAAGCTAATACCACTGAATGAGACTCAGGAAAACATAGTCTTCTCCAGCTATAAATGCCAAATGAAACAAAGACATTAGACAGCTGTGTCTTATTACACAGATGAGATTTTTACAAAAAGTTTGATTTGTTAAATGTCAAGTGCCTGTTTTTTTGTGGTGGTTTTGTTGGTTTTTTTTTAATGTCTACTTTTATCTTCACTCTTCATGATGCAATGCAGTTCTATAGCAATTTAATATCACTGCTACAAAGTAGTTAATAAAACAAAAGTAGAAGCTGCATAGCATGTAGGAAGGGTATGGAGCTTCTGACAGATAATACTGTGTCTCTCAAGTAAAATTACTTTCTGATCTCATGCCAATTCTCTCTGTCTCCTTGACAGCCTCTCACTTGACTACAGAATATAATATGGATCCTGGCTTTGATATTCTTAATTTTGGGTGGGGTTGTTTTGTTGGTTTTTTTTTTGTTATTAGACATACTATGGTTTATCAGTGAGTGAAGAACCATTTCAGGTTTCTGTAAGGACCCCAAAAATATAGTCTGCCTTGTTTTTTTCTGTGATGTTTTCTGCTCATTCTCTGAAAGTATCTTCAGTGATCTTACACAGATAGTAACAAACTGGTATGCTTGTTATAGTATTTCTACTGCTTTGCGTTCCAGGTGTGCCATTTAATTCTATCCATTCCAAAGATCACTTTCTTTGAAGAAAACCCCTAGATTCTTTACTAAGCTCTGAAAACAAGATGGATAGAAAGGTAATTCTTTGGTAAGCCTTTAAATCCACAAAAAGAAATGTTGACATGGCACAGGTAAATTTATGAGCTGATGAGAAAAAGCTGAAAGATGAAGACAACCCATAATGAATTAAATGACATTATTTGTAAGCCCAGATCTTCTGGGGAGTAAAATCTGATTTCAATTCACCTCACGTTTTCCCCATTAAAAGAAAATCTGTAATAATATTTCATTAATGAAATAATCCTCCTCATTTAAAAGACTATCTTAGATCAATGCAGATATAGTTTCAGAGAAAGACTTGCTTTTGAAGATAATTTTATGTATCAGAATACTATTAATAGAATATGGATTTATAATTTGACTTTTTTAAGCAATCTAATGCAGATTTCTTACTTTGTATATTTTTTTTTCATACTTACACGAAGACTTATTTTCCTCCATGTCAGGGCTGTATTATAGCTGGTAATTCTTTTAGTTTAAAATAAGAAAAACACTCTTATCTCTGTCACTGTTCCTTCCTGGAGTGCTGAATAAGACATCTCATTTGCATTTATTAGTTAGTGTTACTTCTCTGCCTTTTTATTCTGCCTTTCTCTCTTCTTTTATATGATTTTTTAATTAAATCTTATTCTGTCCTTTCATTACTTATTAATGTTTTCATTGGGGAAGCATGATTTTCATTCTCCTCACAAAGCACAATTTATTTCAATAACCTCATTTAGACTTAGTTATCAGAAATAACAGAAATAATCCATTTGTTAATTATGCAAATTGAAGGGACAATTTCAGAATATGCATTCCTAACATCATGTCAAATGGTCACACCTGAAATGTGGCTTCTGCTTCATAAGCAAATGTGCAGACTATTAATGTGACAGCATCTGGTAGGGATTATTCACAACATAGAGCATTTGAGATGATAGGTAGCTAAGTAAGAACATTCTCCCTATTTCAGCAGTTATGACAAATATATCCATTATGAAGATGACTTTGACCATCAGAGTTAACCTCCTCATGTTGGCCAGCCCTCTACATAAGCCTACGTTGACTATACAATTCAAACTCCTAGTTTAGGTACCTGAAGTTAGGCAGTGAGAATAACCTCCATGTTGCTGCAAATAGCCAGATTTCATTAAGCAAAGTATTCACAAAGATGCTTTAGCTGTAGCTCTTGCTTTAGTCACATTCCCATTGAGCAGTTTCCTGGCAATACCTCCAAACTGCTGTTACCTGCAAACCTCCATCCACATTTTATCCTGACTGCTAATTTCTTGTAAATTTGCATTCATCAAGTAATGATGAATCCAAATTTAAAGCGAAAGATTTAAAGTGAATGCCAGCAGGTTTTTTTTTCACTTTATCTTGGTTCGTAATCTTTACATTGCCAGTGAGCTGATTTCTAGCACTTTCAGTTTTATTATTATAATCAACAGATTGTAACATTACAGTTTCCTTTGTAAAATATTTAACAAATACAGTGTGAAATGACTTCATTCTGCTTGCTTCCTTCAGTTTTCTGATAGCTTCCTATATGCATTGAGCAATTCAGGTAACATAATTTTTCCAGTATTAACAAATACTTTGCTTACTTTTAGTTCTCCACAGTGCCATAGTGCAGAAGAGTACAAGTGGAGGATTGAATCTTTTTCCTCTGGCATGAATCATAGACTCATAGGAGCATATGGCCTAGGTCAAGGTTATAGGAAACTTTAGCATTCCGACATCTTTCACATACTGATATGATATGATTCCAATGCCTGCCAGGTTCACCATGGCTTGCTGGCCCATCAGTCTGAAAGGAAACAACACAGACATGATAACTTGCAAGTAAGTCTCTTGTTTTTCAGAGATGCTGCAACATAACCCTGAGGGTCTACTTGTTGAAAGGATGCTTTTGCCACCCAGAGACTGAGCTCAAGTGCCATCAGCAGCTTTACAGTTGTAATCCAAACCAAAACAGTCTGCAGAGTAAAGTATAAGAGCAGTTCACAGCAGCAAGGAGTTGCTGGGTATTGTTGATGTATGCGTGGGATGGGCATACAAGAGGAAGTGGTCTGCAAAACAAAAGATTTCAGTGCTTGCATGAAGGGAAATGTGAACTTTTTCAGAGGGGTTATTGGAGCTATGAATTATCCTTCCCATCTGACTCAATGCTCTTTTTCAAGCTTCTCCTCTTCTGTAGCTTACTGGCTCTTGACTAATTATAGGCTAATATGCTATGAAGCAGTTGCACAAAATTGCCTTCTCTATATTGGGTTTACATGATAGCCTTTGGCTGCTAGCCCCACCACAACATCAGGCTGCTTGTATAAGTGGTAAAAAAGACACATTGGACAGTTAAGACAAACAGTAATCACCACTGCAGCCACAGTCCCACAGTGGCACAACCATAAAACTAGCATTCATAAAATAAGGAACTACATACAAAAAGCTGCCTACACTGAAGAAAATAGACTTTTCAGATGCTAACAGTGTTAAATGTAGACATGAGCACATTTTCACCAGGGTTCCACAGGAGGTAGCAGTGACATCTCAGAGGCTTAAATACCTTGGAAGATGTGACATTTTATGGCATATACCATTATAATTCAACCGCTTTAATTTATTGACATCAGCTCAAAATCTGGTGTAGAAAAATGAAAATTAAGAAGACATGTTGTATTTAATAGCTGTATCTGAGGAAAAAAAAGTTTCCACAGAAGCAACTGCACTTTACTAATTGATACTGTAGAGCCCTCACTTTCCCAGAGGCCCTATGTGCAAGACGGCAGACATGAGGTCATGTATCAGTGCAATCAGGTGAACGCAATGTTCCCTGAGTCTCTTGGCTTTGTATAATGTTACACGTGATGTAGCATCACATCATCTCTGGTACTGAAGCACTATTTCTCACTTAGGATGAGTGGCAGATGAGAGAGCTAACCAGACAGCTACAGTGGAACATGCTATTGTAGGGCACAAGAGAGGAATTGGCAGTGCAGAGTCTGACATAGTACAGGCATCTCAGAATACAAGCATGAAAAGAAAATCAGATAAGTATTTCTCAACACAGTGAATCTTGCAGTTGCTTAAGAGCCTTTCCTCATCCTCTCTTTCTGTCTAATGCAGCATTTGTGTATTTCCTAGTTTTGGTCTAAGGTTTGTAACATTTTCAAGTTGTGTTAGAGTGTGTTGGTACCGGTAAGTAGTAACAATTTGCATATAAATGACCTTTTCTCACTTTTTTCTCCTTTGCACCTTGAAGTAGGTGACTGTACTCCACATGTTGCCATTGTGCTGTTCATGATTTTCTCCATTAATGCAGTCTGGTATGCTTTTCAGGAAGGTGATGTAAGTCACATTTTTAAGCACAGCCACTGATTTTTCAGTGTAACTTTTTGTCAAGCCCAAAACATGTTGTATAGTCATCATGCACACAAGTAAGCAAACAAGAGATTCCTTACTGCCTTCTTTCCATCTCCAGTATCTATCTATCTATCTATCTATCTATCTACCTATCTATCTACCTACCTCCATGCTGAGAACTTCTGAGCAAGGGAAAAGAGTAAAGAGCCTTTGATAAAGGGCCTACTATCTTGGTAAATGTTTTGATCCTTATTTTTATTTCTCTGTTGTTTTAATATGTGGTTATAAAAATGATCTCTTTTTTAAGAACAGTTTCCTATATTATTTGGGTGTTTTGGTTACTTAGCTTACTAATCTACAAGGCACAGCTTTAACCTTTGGTGATTTTGCAAGGGGGAAATACATTGCACCAAAATAATATTCTTATTTATTAATTTCTTAATAAAAATGCAAGTGCAAATAAAAAAATACATTAGTTTTGAAAATACTTTCAGCATTTATTGGCTATAAGGAAGAAGTACTGGATATAAGGAAGAAGTTTTTTACTGTAAGTGTGGTGAGGCACTGGAATGGGTTGCCCAGGGAGGTTGTGGGTGCTCCATCCCTGGCAGTGTTCAAGGCCAGGTTGGACAGAGCCTTGGGTGACATGGTTTAGTGTGAGGTGTCCCTGCCCATGGCAGGGGGATTGGGACTACATGATCTTAAGGTCCTTTCCAACCCTAACTACTCTATGATTTTATGATTCTATGATTATTTTAGCAGAACTATCAAGGTGGTATTCCTTAAACAAATTTCCTTATTTGCTGATGTAGCTAGGTTTTTTTTAAGCTTAGTACAAATTAATTAATTTTTAATATATTTTTCCTGCATTCATAAAGACATATCTCTGACTTTTTTTTCTCTCAGCCTTTAAACTGCCTGCTCACCCTGGATTTGTATATATAGATAGTTTGTCTGTAGTCAGAAGAGAATGGCAGACTTCACCTAGGAAAAGGAAAAAAATCCCAACAAACAGCAGAAAACCAGACTGTTATAGCCAGCAGTATTTGCAGTATCTGGGCAAATAGTCAAATATTGTATTAAGAAAGCCCAAATAAATCCAAGGATCTGCAATATTCCTTTGAAGTAACACATAGCTAGCATGAAGTCTTCAAAGTTATATAAATCCATAATTGTAAAAGAGTTAAACCAAACCAAACCAGAGATATTTATTAACAGAAGTCATTTAAATTATGAAACTCACCATCATGTGTCAGTTTAGATGACAAGAGTTGTTATGGGCTCCAAAGGTAGGACGACAAATTCACAGAGGAAAAAAAAAACCCATAAGATATCAAACACAAATATATCTCTCATGCCTGAGGAAGTTTATGAGTCAGACTGCCAAAACTTGGGAAATTATATCTGGAAGATATCAGCTTGCCTTGCACTTATTTTCCTCCTAAAGCACCCAGGCTGACTATTTACAGAGATGCACTAATGAACTAGATATATTTCTCTGTTCCTTAGGTAGCATGTTCTTTATGCAATAAAGTTTAGATACCCAAAACATAAGAGAAAAAATAGAGAAAGTAATTGTATCATAAAAATATAATGCAATGCTAATTTCTGGAAAGCACTCCAGGAGTCATATAACAAGGTATTGAGGCATATGGTACTACTCACTGAGATCAAAACACACTCCCTGAAATGCTAAAAGCTAATTATGTAGATTATTTGCTGTTGGCTCTTGAAGGTGATTTAGGATTTGACCAGTGAGTAATTCACAGATCAGGAAGGAGGTTTGATTCCTGATTAAATGGATAACAGACATTTGAAGCAGATGCTCAACATGAAAACAGACTGATAATAATGCACTTCCACTGTGAACTTTTGAAATTTATGGATAATTTCACAGATACTGCATAGCAGCCCAAACACTTACTGGCAATGGCTGACTAGGTTACACAGACCAAGTGATAGCTGTTCTATTTTAATGTTAAGGCTATACATACATCTCTTTCATTGTTTGGGTCTTCATTAGACCCTCTCTGTTTTTGAGTAGTCTCATATTGTGTAGCAAAAGCTATATGTATAAATTTAACACCTGAGCTTTTCTCACTGTTTTCCCTGAGAAAATACAGTATTATATTTATAAAGAGTATTTCCAATTTGTTTTCCATAGAGGACCATCTGGTATCTGAAAACGTTCTTGAAGAAATCACTCTGGAATTGAAATAGTTAATGTACCTCTTACAGTGCCAACCTTCTAGGACTTGCCTTGCATTGGGGAAGATTTTCCCTGAACTTTCAGCGTGATTCGTGAGCTTGTAACAAAGAACCCAAATTATATAATCTATGAAATCTTTTTTTCCTTGAATTTGCCTGTTTAAAAGCTCACAATTTCTCACACAATTAATATTTTTCTCCTTATTGTACCTGCCTACACAATTTCTGAAATTCAGTGAAGGCATTATTAAGCAAAAGTGGGAATGATGCAGGTTATGCATGTAAATATGAGCATTGTTACAGAAACCAAGCTACATAGCTAATTTGGCAACTCAGTGATAAGCTAATTTAAGAAAAGAAAATTTAGGGTCAGTGACAGTGGAAGAACATTTTGAGTAATCACAGCTGCTGATGGCTTCTGCATTGAGTACAGCCACTCAAAGTCTTAATAAATTTTCTTCTACCAAAACTGAAAATAACTGCTCATTTTACTGTAATGTACAGAATAATAAACAAGATACATTACAAATGTGAATATAGCTTTACTATATAGCTATAATACTGGGTTGCTTTTGGTCACTTGCACAAAGCAATTTGAATGACTAGAAACTTGGAAGGTTTCTTATATGAAACAACAATATCTGACAAGACAAGCCTTGACAATAATCAACATTTTAGAAGGAGACTGCTTAAATGTGTATGAACTATTTAACAAGGAAAGGCCATAGGAGCGTCTGAAAGATTTTTTCTTATTATGTTTTAAAATAATAAGAAGAATGTGCTTACAGACATATTTTGTCATCACTGACAAAAGCCAAGCATGCAGGAGTTTCTCCTGGCTCACCAGAGCCCTTTGCAACCAGTTGTCAGAGAGCATAGGCTGACCTCAAATGGGCTGCACACCACGGGCACTTGCCTCACAGACCCCACTGATATTTTGGGAACAACCATCTGCATATTGAGTTGTGGTGTTCACTAGCACCAGATGGGCAGAGCAGTGCTGTAAGGAGGATTCAGCTTTCTTACGCCTGTTAATAGCATCTGCAGTTCCACTCAGTAAAACACAATATATGTATTACAAAAAGATGCATACCTTCATGCTTCAAGATACTATCCATCCCTAACTTCCTGCATTGGAAAAAGATCATATGGGATAGAATAGCAGGCAAGGAAAATATTCAGGAAGGAAAGATAATGTTTCTTCCTTCTAGCATAGTCTAATTCAAAGGGTATTCTAGGCCTAATACCTTGTCTGACTCAGACATTGAAAAGAAATGTGGATGATGCCAGAGTCCTGGTCATTTTATTAAATTTAAAGTGCATATTTTGAAAAGTGTGGAACAATATTGATGCAGAACTACTGAGGTTTAAAAAAGGAAGAATTTTTTTTTTCTTTTTGCTTAACTTAAGCAAATTGGCTACAATTAAGAAATATAACATAAAACATGTATCAAGACAAGTAAAGTTATTCAGCTAGAGGAAGCATCCATTGGAAAAAAAAAAAAGATACAATGGACAGCAATATAGTTCTTTCACAGTCAGTGAGAATATAATTTAAAATACAATTTGTTGTGGGTTTTTTTAAGAGTGGGAATTTTATAGAAACAGTAATAAATGCAACTGGGAAAATTCAGAAAGTATTCCAAATAATTTATAGGAATTCAGCAGGACTAACAGATAGCTTTAAGGACAAGTACGTAACAGAGGACCGAGACTTTTCAGTGGTTCCAGTGAGAAGACTAGAGGGGAGGGGCACACATTGAAACAGAGGAGGTTCCCTCTGAACATCAGGAAACACTTTTTCATTGTGAGGGTGACCAAGCACTAGCAAAGACTGCCCAGGGAGGTTGTAGTTTTCCTTCTTGGGTTTGCTCAAAGCCATCCAAAAATGCTCTAAGTGGCCATGCTTGAGCAGGCATGTTGAATAAGATAACCTCCAGAAGTCCCATCCAACCTCAGCTATTCAGTGATTCTAAGTAAGAAAAGGTGTTGGAATGCTGAACAAGTGGGAGCTATTAATTGAACAGGAAATCCTGTCTGCCTGACTATTTGAAGAATAGGCCTTCTAGTATCAAGAATGGAACTATCGGTAAAAGATCTTTGAAAGAGGTAGAATACATTTGGAAGAAGACTTTGTAAATTCACACAGAGGTTTAATGCACAGCTGGAGGAAGATCAGATGAATGGATTTGTAGCAACAGAAAAAGAAGTACTGAAAAGTAAAAGACAGCATGATGAAAATGTCTCCCAAAATTAATAACAACAAAAGCTATGCATTTACTGAGAACATATCTTACCCAGCTAGAAAGAGGTGACATCAGGAGACAAAACACTGGAATATTTACATAACAATAAGCTTAGCAATAAGATGAGTACCCTCAAAATACACAGCAGAAGAAACTGTATATGATCAATAACAATAGGCATAACAGAAATCTGTGTTGCACACTGCCTTAAATGGCTTACTCTGTGTAATACAAAGGACTTTCCGTTTTCAGTTCAGTGGCCTGCTTTTCACTTACATCTCTCCAACATCACTCAAGTTTCCTTGTCCAGTGCTTTCCAAAGCTTCTCTGGAAGTATTTTTCCCTTGTTCTGATTCTATTGTTCCTGGAATCTTACACCTGCAAATCCCAAAACAACTGTTAGGGCAGGGTCTTATGGGAAGTCTCCTGCAAATGCATCTCAACATCCTTTGTGCATCATCACATGGAGGCTCATGTCTCTCAGGAATGCCTGTCTAAACATTGCAGTCATGAATACTGCCCATGACTTGTGTCAATGTACAACCCTGCTGAACTGAAAAACAAAGGAAACTGGTGAAAAGCAGTAGAGGCTTTGTGTTTGTCTGTGTGAAAGCTGTCTGGACTTGTAGGCAAGCAAAAAATTGAAGACAGGTCTTGGAGTCTGAGAGGGGCATATTAGGATTAATCATATAGCAAGGAGGTCAATAAAGAGAGCTCTGCCTAGAAAGCTAAGATATACTGAGATAAATTGAGGATTTTTGAAAGCTAAACTAACCTGTATCTTTAAAGAAAAAAAAGAGTTAAAGCCAATAGCAGATTTTCCAGACCTGTATCTGTGTGGGAAAAAAGAGGTCAAGGAACAAAGAATCACTATGCCATGCTGTGATGACTAGGTACAGTTTAAACATAATCAAAATACAGTCTCAGACAGATTAATATTTTGCTTTCCTTCTCAGTAAGAGTAATTATACTGAACATAAGGGCAAAGAAAGAATGGTTAATGGGAAACAAAAGCACAGAAACAAATAGGACTTCAACCAAAGTATAATCAAACTTCAGGACAGCCAGCTGTGTCACAGTGTGCTTTATGGGAAACTAGTATTTGACCTGGATAAGGAAGGGACTAGCACAAAAGCTGAATGACCTTGAGGACCCAAGTAATAGAAATGGGAAGGGCTTCAAGAGTGCAGAGTATAAGGTCATGCACTTTGGCACTAATATGAATCCCGGCAACAAACTTGGGGAGCTCATCCATTGAGAATGACAGAGGAGGAAGAAAACTTGTGTAAGTTGGTCAGTCACAGGAAACCTAGATGACGTGATGTGTCTGTGAAAAAGGCAATGAAGGATATATCCGGCTAGAGGTAATGAAATAATAGTGCCTTTATATGAATCATTGGTAGGGCTCCATGTATAACAGTAGCTGTCCATGCCCAGGGAAGAAGGATTCAGAATGGGACAGAGGCACTGAAAGTCTGCTAGGAAGATCACAAGAATAAAAGCCTTTTATATTACAAGTGACAGCAACTGAATTCTTTTTTTAGCAAATAAAAGGTTGTGATATTCTCTATAAAAATATCTTGAGGGTGTTTTTTCATTCCACACCAGGAAGATAGTAAGCTGTTTAAACTAAAGGACAGTGGTGAAAAAAAGACAAAGTCATAAATTATCTGTGACAGTATCAAGGCTGAAAATTAGAAAAGGGTTTCAACCACAAACATGACACTATGGAGTAATTGTTTAGTAAAAGATCTAGGGGCAACCCTAATGTTCTGCCTGTGGTCTGTTGTCATATAGCTCATAGGGACAAGAAGAAAACATGGGAAACGTAGGAAAATATATGGGAAACATAGGAAAACACATAGGCCAACTGAAAGCATGCTTACCTGTTTTCTTGTTCTAACAAAAGACAGGTTTCCTCATCTATGATCCACACAGATCCCTTCCAGCTTGAGGTAGTCTACAATTCTATGGTCTATTTATATCTTTATACAAAAGCTGTACAATTTCTTCAAAGTATTTGTTGAATTTTATTTGCATAGAAAAATACCTCTTGCACTTTTCATACTGGAAAAATAAAACACCCAGCTTATTCCCCCGATAGATCTGATTCCTGTGACAGTCTTTGTTCCAGCTGCCTGAATTGTGATGGGAAAGGATAACAAGAGACTTTCACTCGGGCTGGTCTGATAAAAAGCCATCTTATCTAAACCAGTACAGTTACAGCTTCATTTTAACCTGCCTTCTAATCTCATGTCTGAATGCTGTTGTGCTTGGCTTGGCTATACAGGCTTTTACTGAAAATATCAACACTCAAAGTGCTGATTTTTCAAAGAACTTAAATATTTTCCTAATTTCAGGAAGTGATTTCAGTGGGGTATCTCTAGTCAGACCTGTGTGTAATACCTATCTGAATCAGAGCCAAGGTGCTAGTGAATGGAACTGTTGCCAGAGAAGGGCCTCTTCACTATGTTTGCCCTAACCTGTCTCACTAAGTTCAAAGAGAGATTACACATTCCTTATCTTTTGTTCATTCCTTTGGGTTACCTTATTCCTTCAAGTCTATAATTTGTTCTTTCTGATCTTTAAGGTAAGTAGTTGGCAAATAAATACTTCCTGAAAAGGTGTGCCTGGACCAGCCAGGAACATGTCTTTCTAAAGTGATGGCTGATTTTAATAAAAATATGATAGAATATATTGTGTATTCATAGAATCATAGAGTATTTAAAATGAAATATATCTTAATATACTTAAAATATAAAATATATTACAAAATATTTAATGTACATAAATAAATAATACAGTACTATAAAACGATCATGAACCTGGCAACCGAATTATGTGAAAGGGCTGCAGGTAGCAATCAGGTCTCCTGGGTAATATCTCCATGATTAGTTTTAAGCTAAAAAAATGGATTGCTGTGGGGAGTATTTCCCGGATATAAGATTTTTCTGAGAGAAGAAGGGGTAGAAAGAAAATGGCACACTCTCATTTTAATATTTGTCAGCTCAAAGTGGACTGAAGAGAAAAAGGTTACTTATCCTTTTGTAGTGTTTTTTCCAACTTTCGGTCAGTTTTCTACAACGCATATAGCACATTTCCAAATTATTTCATTAGCTGACACCAAATGCTCTGTACCCCCATTTTTTGGCTCATTATTCTTTGCCATTTATTCACCTATCGTTATCCAGTTTGATACTCTGTTTTCTGGTTCCTGACTTTGCCTTCTCCATAATCTGATGTTGCTTTATCTGGAAAAAGTACAGGGAGGGCTATTGAAGGATGCGCAGACAGTGCTATATTTCTACTTAACAGAAGCTACAACTCCTTTTGTTTCAGGTTTCTCTGATGACAGGAGGCAACAGTGCATGCTGAGCACTTAGCACAGCCTTGACCCTTCTAGCAAGTTGTAAATCAATTAGCTATTGAGGTAGCAGCCTAATATAAAACCGTAGAATGAGGAAGAAGAAAAGTATGGCTATGCTGATTTGGATCTTTGGATGTTTTTTTGGTTGTTGGGTTGGGTTTTTTGTTTGTTTGGTTGGTTGGTTGGTTTTTTTGTTTTGTTTGTTTGTTTTTTCTCCTTGGGTAGCTTTCCATCATAGAAAGGTATCTATTTTCAGTTCTGGTTAATAGTATCAACACATCATGTATATAAATGCTTCCAAATGCACGGCTAATTCTGAACCATGCTGAATTCCTTCAGCTCCCAGTAATTATGAGGGAGAGTTCAAAAATTCAGTGGTCTTATGTTATGAAAGTATCAGCTACCTCATTTACACTGATTAAGATTAATTAAGATCCACTGAGGATAAAATTCTGAACACTCTCACTTTTCAAAGTTCTCCCTATGCTGAGTAATGACTATTTTCCTGGGTAAAGTTTGCCAAGGCTGGGAACTTAGTAAAGCATTTAGGGCTCTAAAAGGCAGTATTTACTCATATGAATTGTGCCATTTTATAGCAAAAGTTCCAGAGTGCTACTCATAAGAGTAAGAATTGCAGTTCGTCCATCATTAGGAAAGCCATCAATAAATAAATGTTAAAATAGAAATACATGGACGCCTTCTTAATGCTGCAAAGCAGACTTTTTAAAAGTACTAATAATTTAGCCTGCCAATAAATGCTCTTAATGAAACCCTTCAGACTAGTGTTGGAATAATTTTGCTTGATACAAGTGGAAAAATTGTGCTTATTAACCTGATGGGGAGGGGGGGGTTCACTCAAGGCAAAGTGCTTGCATTGGCATTTGAGAGGCTCTTCATATAAAAGAGAAACATTCAGTAACAGTAACATACAAATATCATTTACAACATCAAAAAAATCAAATAAGGAAAGATATGCAAAGGATTTAAGTTTATATTTATGTTATTACTTTTACACATTTCTTATTTTGAGTGAAAAGCATTGTTTCTTTAAGGAGAACATGGAGTCTTCTTGTAAGTAAATTTTAAATCTTTTGCATTTGAAGCCCAGGTATTTTGTCAAACACATGCAAATGCAAAGTGAGATGCCCATTATTTTCCTCCTGCCCTTAAATCGTACGGTGGTGATGCCTTTATTTCTTCTCCACACAAGAAGTTTGTGCAAGAAACTTACCCAAACAAGATGCCCTTTTTTTATATGTTTAGCAAAACTTTATAAACTAGATTGTAAAACAGCTAGAGAACTGTCTACAGAGAACCATGAAGGCTCTGCTCCCAGTAATTTGAGCTTTCAGTGCTAGGCCAGGTCTCCTGCCCTTCAAGACTTCAGCTGCAGCAAACTTTTCTTCAGGACGTAACTGAAAATTAATTCACAAAATGTTTTCTTCACCTGCAGAAATATTTCCTGCTTCTCTTCCTCCTGTGTTCCTGCTCTTAGACACAAAGGAAACTGACAAATGCTAGATTTCTAAAAGAAAGAGAAACCTCCCTTCTTCAGTTGTCAGAGGAAGGTTTTTAAATTGTAAGCAAGGCTGTTGAAACACTGCTAGTCCATAGGTAGATTGCTCCCTCTTCTGGCAAATCTGCATATTACAGGAAGGTTTTTAAGAATGAGGCATATTAATACAGGATTTACAGTTTATTATTATTGAACAGTTCCTATTAAAAATCATACAAATTATGAAACATTTCAAAACAATGTATGTTATGTAGTACAACACTGTACTGGCTACAATAAGAACATATATAATACACTGATATTTCCAAAGGCCTGATTGTAACAGAACCTGCCATTTTTTTTGTGAAGAAGGTTGCATGTACACAAGAACTTCTGCATGCTTCTACTGAATAGAAATTAGGAAGTTTATCTGGGCTCTTATATATACTTGAGCATCACTTTACCAGGAGATCTGTATCTTTGTGCTTCATTTTATGGTTTCAGACAACTTAAGGTCATATTTGGTTCTCAGTGTTTGTTATAACATGTTTCTAATCAACTTTGAGGTTTCCTTTAGCCTTCTATATCAGCTAAAACTAGCCAGAAGACTGTATTTATGCAGATCTCTGAGTCAATAATCCATTGACACACCAGCTGCAAAAAAGGCACAAACACTATTTTCAGTGTTGACTGTGCTCCAAGATCCTATTATGAAGATCAAAATATGTATTTTTTCTTTTTTATGTAGACCACAGCTCATGGAGCTTCGTGTCCGTCAAGAAATTAAATTTTTATTTTGAAATGCTTTAGAAGTTACTGAAATAAAACATCTGAAATAAACCCCCCTGAAAGCTCAAAATCTGGGAGGAAAAGCTATCAATAGCCAATTATAAGTTAATGCCATGTATGAAGGTTTGATTTGGAGGGCTTTGGTTGTTTTCTAAACATTGGGACTGATGTCTTTTACTACTGATAGAGTGCGGTTTAGCTGGGTTTTGGCTAATTGTGAAAATAATTCCCAAAATCCCAACCAAACTGGAAATCGTAAAGTATCACAAGGCAGTCTTATTAATTCATTCTGCCCATTTAGAATCATGTAGCTTAGCGATGCTTTTATCTTTCTGGATAATAATCTGAGGTCTTTTGGCAAATCCCTAATTTCCAATTTTCAGAACATGAGTAAAAATAATAATTCTGAGAGGGTCAATAAAATGACCTTTTAGACAATCCCAAGCATAACTACAGGCTTGGCAGAGAATGGATTGAGAGCAGGCTCAAGGGGAAGGACCTGGGGATATTGTGTGACAAGAAGTTTGACATGAGCTGGCAGTGTGTGATCACAGCCCAGAAAGCCAGCTGTATCCTGGGCTGCATCAAAAGGAGTGTAACCAGCAGAAGGTTGAGGGAGGTGATTCTCCCACTCTCTGCTCCTCTGAGATTCTTCCTGAAGTATTGTATCCAGCTCTGGGCCCCCCACGATAAGCACATGGACCTGTTGAATCAAGTCCAGAGAAGGGCAATGATGATTAGAGGGCTGAAGCAGCTCTTCTATGAACACAGGAAGAGAGAGCTGGGGTTGTTCAGCATGGAGAAGATGCGGGGGAGACCTTAGAGCAGGTCCCGGTGCCTAAAAGGGGTCTGTGAGAAATCTGGAGAGGGACTTTTTACAAAGGCATGTAGTGACAAAACAAGGGGGAATGGCTTTAATCTGAAAGAAGATAGATTGTGATTAGCTATTAGGAAGTAATTCTTGTGAGCCTGGTGAGACACTGGACTAGGTTGCACAGCGGAGCTGTGATGGCCCATCCTTGGAAGTGATTACTTCCAGGCTGGATGGGGCTTTGAGCAACTTGGTCTAGTGAAAGGTGTCCTTGTCTATGGCAGGGGGCTTGGAACCAGGTGGTCTTTAAGGTCACTTCCAAGCCAAACCATTCTATGATTATAAAGCATTAGGTGCTCACACCAAACACGCACACACAAACAAACAAACAAACAAAAAAAAAACCCAAAAAAAAAAAAAAGAAGAAAGGAAAATGATACAGTAAAGAACTCAAAAGAGGCTTGAGGGAGAAAGATACTGCAAACAAACACATTTGCATGAGAGAACACCACAAGGAAAACCCAACATCCAGCAGCTTACAAATACAGCAGCATTTGAAAAGAGCTTCTGCTAACATACAGATTCCAATTGTCTTACTGACACACCACAATTTCTATAACTAAATAGAAGTTCCAATATTCAATAATTTTTCATTGAAAAAGAAAAGTTCTGTAAATACAGGGAATTGCACGTAGCTTTAAAAATCTGACTGTCAAGATCTAATGTACCTTTTGTTGAAGGTCTCCTTATGAAAACTAAACATCAGAAGATGGAAGGGTCAAAATTAAACAGATTCTTGTTTTGCCTGCCTAGTTTTGACAGCTGCCATTTCCAGGGTATCATGGGGAAAGCCAATATAGATTTTTGTTTCAAAACAGTTAAGTGAGCAACACTGTAAAGCAGGAACTTATGGCCACACAGTAGTGGCACTTTTTGCCAGGAGCTAAGAGCGCTCCCATCCCATGGACTCCTATGGAAACTCTGAGCATAGTTTCAAAATAAAAATGCAGCATCTTGCACCTCAAATCCATTTCTGCCCTGCTGAGAAAAGCTTTGCTTAAGGGAAAGATTCCTTCTAAAGAGTGCATCACAGTTAAGAACTTTTTAAATTCATGTTAAAAGCAAAAGCACGTGTTTTGGGGTTTTTTTAGGTACCTAAACCTATTTTCTGTGAGACGGTTAGGCCCAGATTTATTTTAGTTTTGTGGTTTTAAGTGATTTTTTCCTTTATTCTCAGGGTCCTCTGAACCAAAACCAAACTAGATCTTCCTGTCTTTTATAATTAGGTGTAAATAGATTAAGCTGGGTATTTGTTTTGTGCAGGTTGTTTAAAATAATTGGCATGAAAATGTTCAGAGATAGTCTTTGAAGTTTATATCACTTTAGAAGAATCAATGGAATTTCACACTGGTATTGGTACTACTGGCTCTTTGAGCAGACTGGCGATAGCTTAATAATATTAAGACAATAAGCACTAGAAAGTGTGAGAATCAAGACATATTTAAACAAAAAATTAACACTGTGTAGACACAGTGAAATGTGTGCAACTAGTTTTTTTAAATACTAATACTAGTTCTTTTAGTATCTTTTAGAATTAGTAAAAATCCTTTTGTATCTTAGTGACAGTTATCTTTAAGAAAGTATGCATTTAGAAGGAGAAATACAGGGATCAGACACCAAACATAGCTTGCAAATAACTTTAGATTTGCAAAGGACGTCAAATTCTTTGTCAAAGACATTCTAGTCTATGAATAAAATTACAGGATGCCAGTTGTTTTGAGCAGGTATATTTAGAAGAATTCCTAGAAGATAAGCTGACACTGCTGATTTATTCTGCCTTATTTAGTATTCTTAGGTTAATAGCCCCATACTTTTGGAAGATGGGAAGAATACATGGAGTTCTTGCCATTTCATTACCTGCGGAAAGGAACTATACACAAATACAGAGGTATGATCCCCATTTTGCAAGTTTCTTAATGTTACCTGGAATGGGTTCCATGACCACAATTCCTGCTGACTTTAGGTCTGGAATATCATTGAAGTTGTTCAGGGGCACTACAGCACGTGACAAAGAACTATAGTTGCATCTTTATTACTAATACAAGTGGGAGGATTCTTCCTCAAATTTATAAAATGCAGCCAGTTCCTGTAAAGAAGTAACAGAAAAGGACAAGGACATAGAATCATAGAATAGTTAGGGTTGAAAAGGACCTTAAGATCATTTAGCTCCAACCCCCTGCCATGGGCAGGGACACCTCACACTAAACCATGTCACCGAAGGCTCTGTCACACCTGGCCTTGAACACCAGCAGGGATGCAGCATTCACAACTTCCCTGGGCAACCCATTCCAGTGCCTCACCACCCTAACAGGAAAGAACTTCCTCCTTATATCCAATCTAAACTTCCCCTGTTTAAGTTTTAACCCATTACCCCTTGTCCTATCCCTACTGTTCCTAATAAAGAGTCCAGACGCAACACCCTTATAGGCCCCCTTCAGATACTGGAAGGCTGCTAGGAGATCTCCACGCAGCCTTCTCTTCTCCAGGCTGAACAGCCCCAACTTTCTCAGCCTATCTTCATGTGGGAGGTGCTCCAGTCCCCTGATCATCCTCATGGCCCTCCTCTGGACTTGTTCCAACAGTTCCATGTCCTTTTTATGTTAAGGACACCAGAACTGCACACAATACTCCAAGTGAGGTCTCACAAGAGCAGAATAAAGGGGCAGGATCACCTCCTTCGACCTGCTGGTCACACTCCTTTTGATGCAGCCCAGGGTAAGGTTCGCTTTCTGGGCTGCAAGCGCACACTGAAGTTCATTTTCTCATCGACCAGCACCCCCAAGTCCTTCTCCACAGGGCTGCTCTGAATCTCTTCTCTACCCAACCTGTAGCTGTGTCCGGGATTGCTCCGACCCAGGTGTAGGACCTTGCACTTGGCATGGTTAAACTTCATGCGGTTGGCATCAGCCCACTTCACAAGCGTGTCAAGGTCCCTCTGGATGGCATTCCTTCTCTCCAGCGTATCAACCGAACCACACAGCTTGGTGTCATCGGCAAACTTGTTGAGGGCGTACTCAATCCCACTGTCCATGTCAGCGACGAAGATGTTGAGGAAGACCGGTCCCAACACCGATCCCTGAGGGACACCACTCATTACTGGTCTTCAAATTCACACTGAGCCATTGACCACAACTCTTTGCGTGAGGCCATCCAGCCAGTTCTTTATCCACCGAGTGGTCCATCCATCAAATTGATGTCTCTCCAATTTAGAGACAAGGATGTTGTGTGGGACAGTGTTGAACACTTAGCACAAGTCCCAGTAGATGGTGTCAACTCCTCTACTCCTGTCCATCATTTCTGTAGCCCCATCATAGAAGGCCACCAAATTGGTCAGGCAGGATTTCCCCTTAGTGAAGCCATGCTGGCTGTCACCAAGCACCTTGTTGTCTTTCATGTGCCTTAGCATGCCTTCCAGGAGAATCTGCTCCAAGATTTTGCCAGTCACAGAGGTGAGACTGACTGGTCTGTAGATCCTTGGGTCATCCTTTTTCTCCTTCTTAAAAATGGGGGTTATATTACCCTTCTTTCCAGTCATCAGGAACCTCACCTGACTGCCATGATTTTTCATATATGATAGACAGTTCCTTAGCAACTTAATTCGCCAGCTCCTTCAGGACCTGTGGGCATATTTCATATAGGTCCCATGGACTTGTGTACTTTTTCAGGTTCTTAAGATGGTCTCGATCCAGATCCTCTCCTACAGTGGGCCCAAGGTCTTCATTCTCACAGTCCCTGTGTCTGCCTTCCAAGACTTGGATGGTGTGGTCAGAGCAGTTGACAGTGAAGACTGAGGCAAAGAACTCATTGAGAACCTCAGCCTTCTCCAAATTCAGGGTAGCCAGTTCTCCTGACAGCTTCTGGATTGGGCCCATGTTGTCCATTGTCTGTCTTTTATTTGCAATGTACCTATAGAATCCTGTTGTCTTTCACATCCCTAGCCAAGTTTAATTCTAAGTGGGCCTTAGCTTTCCTAACCTGGTCCCTAGTTTCCCAGACAACATCCCTGTACTCTTCCCAGCCTGCCTGTCCTTGCTTCCACCTTTTATAAGCCTCTTTTTTAATTTGAATTTTCCTCAGCAGCTCCTTATCCATCCAAGGAGGTCTCCTGGCCCTCCTGCTGCACTTCCTTCTAGTTGGGATGCAACACTCCTGAGCTTGTAGCAGGTGATCCTTGAATATCAACCAACAGTCTTGGGCCCCCCTGCCCTCTAGGGCTATATCCCATGCAACCTTACTAAGCACGTTCCTGAAGAGGCCAAAATCTGCTCTCTTGAAGTCCAGAGCAGTGAGCTTGCTGCACGCTCCTCTCACTGTCCTGAGGATCTCAAATTCAACCATCTTGTGATCGCTGCATCCAAGGCTCTCCTGGAGTGTCACATTTTCAACGAGTCCTTCCCTGTTGGTGAGCACTAGGTCAAGCATGGCACCTCTCCTCGTGGGCTCCTCTGTTTCTTGCAGAAGGAAATTGTCTTCCACACAATCGAGGAACCTCCTGGATTGTTTGTGCCAGGCCGTGCCATCCCTCCAACAGATATCAGGGTGGCTGAAGCGCCCCATGAGAACAAGGGCCTGGGGCCTGTGAGCGTGACATAAAATGCTGCTTCTTATAAAAAGGGCATGGCTCACTCTCAGCAGTTTTGGATGTCTGATTCTCCTTTGGCTTAGTTTAAACACGCTGTAATTATTCGGCACTTCCTTTGAATAATGGAAAAGATTGCTACAAATATTATCATAGCTGTTAGTAATGCTGTATAAAAATAGGTTTTTTTAAGGATCTGATTTATTTTATATGCACAGTCATTTGGAAAACCATTTCAACATCTGCATAAAATAGAGTAGAAAATTTATCAAAGTTGTGTCAACTGTTCCTTTATAGCAAATATGGGCTATTCAGGAAAAGTAGCTGAAATCCATGAATATCCAGCATGAAAAATAAGTAAATTATTTATCATTATTACTATGAGTTCCTGTAATGAATTACATAAACAGCAATTTGTGTTTTGTGTGGTTTGTGTTCCTGTATCAAGGCAAATTTCCTACTCTTGATTTCTGGATTGTTGTTCAAAGTTTTCCCTGATGCATTCTGTTGTAGCTCCTGCTCTTTTAGCCTCAAATCACTTATTTTATTTCTGAGTATATACTGCATGTCACTAAATTCAGATCCTCAGCACAGCACCTACCTCCCACACTATGAGTGAGCCAGGTAAGTCCCATGCTGCTGTCTGTGATCCAGCTGGTGGTGTTGACCACCCTCATTCTTAGTCCTCAGTACATGAGGGTCATTCACCAGGATGAAGATGTAGCCAGTGTATTAGGAAATCTTCATGGTCATTGTCCTAATTCCACTCAGTGTTCATGGAATCATAGAATGGTTACGGTTGGAAAGGACAGTGTTGGTTTTCACATTTGTTTTTCTCCATAGAAAACTACCTATGCCATTTCTTCATATGTTCAAAACCAAGCAAATTTCCTTCTCCTCACCTAACATCCAAAAGAGTTGTCATTGGAATTCACTTTCATTCTTGCACTCAAAGAAACTTCAATACTTTCAGTTAAATTTTATTACATGACCATGTAAGGTCTCTGAAATCACTGAAAATAAATAGCAGCATTTACTCTAAATAATTTTTTCATTCACAAATGAAGTGGCTCTTGCACATTTATAACAAGGGGAAGTTAAGCACATATGAAGGTGAGCTATATATGTATTAGTATAAAGTAGCTTAGCTTCCAAAGTGTTACGGCATTAAATTTTTCTTTGTTTTATTTCTGTTGGGTTATTACAAGCTGTTGTGAAGGGAGAACTATTTTCAGCAAAATATCTAGCTATTTTGACAGCGGCAGTGTAAGCATTGCTGCACAAATGGTAAGGAAGTTATCTGCCCTATAAAGAAAACTCTGATCCCATATTTGTATTTGTTCCTTTTTGCTTCAGTGTTAATGCACTTGTTCACTCTTCCCTGCTGCATTAAATAGATTACTCGAGTGTGAATGTATCAGAATCCTGCAAAATCACAAAAATCATAGAAAGGTATGATGGGTTCACCCTGGCTGGACATCAGCTGCCCACCAAAGCCACTCTATAACTCCCCTTCTGAGCTGGACAGGGGAGAGAAAATATAAGCAAAAGTTCATAGGTCAAGATAAGGACATCATTCACCAATTACTGTCATGGGCAAAACAGACTCTAATTGGGGAAATTAGCTTAAATTATTACCAATCAAATCAGAGTAGGATAATGAGAAATAAAACCAAGTCTAATAAGCACATTCCTCCCTCCCCGCCTTTCTTCCTGGGCTTAACTTTACTCCCACTTTTTCTGCCTCTTCCCCTCCACTGGTGCAGGGGGACAGAGAATGTAAGTTGTGGTCAGTTCATCACACATTGCCTCTGCTGCTCCTTCCTCCTCAGGGGAGGACTCCACACACTCTTGCCCTGCTCCAGCCTGGGTCCCTTCCGTGAGATGCAGTCCTTCAGGAACAGACTAATTCAGAGTGGGTAACCCATGGGGTCACAAGTCCTGCAGCAATCCTGTTCCATGTGGGCTCCTCTCTCCATTGGGCTACAGGTCCTGCCAGGAGCCTGCTCCAGTGTGGGCTTCCCGCAGGGTCACAACCTCCTTCAGGCATCCCCTGCTCCAGTGTGGGGTCCTCCCCAAGCTTCAGGTGGAATCTGCTCCACCATGGACCTCAATGGGCTGCAGAGGCACAGCCAGCCTCAGCATGGGCTGCACGACAGGCTGCAGGGGAACCCCTGCTCCAGTGCCTGGAGAACCTCCTACCCTCCTTCTGCACTGACCTTGGTGTCTGCAGGGCTGTTTCTCTCACATACTCTCACTTCTCTCTCCGGCTGCAATTGTCCCTGCGCAGTAACTTTCCCCCCTGCTTAAATATGTTATCCCAGAACTACTACCACAGTCATTGATGGACTTGCCTTGCCTAGTGGCTGGTCTGTCTTATATCTGTCTGGCACTGGCTCCATCAGACATGGGGAAAGCTTCTCACAGCTGCTCACAGAAGCCACCCCTGCAACCCACCTGCAACCAAAACCTTGCCTTGCAAATACAATACAAAGGGGTAGGTATGGACCAGCTGTTCACTCTCTTCCAGTACAAAACCTGAGGAAAGGAGAAGCATTAAATGGATCCAGGAGGAACCAAGAGTGAAACAACAAAAGAAAGAGCAGGTTTATGGCTCTTGGTTGCATATATATGAAAATACGCAAACAAACTGAACTTTGTGGCCTGTGAACCCATGCTGAATTTTTTGAAAGCACATAATCCTGAACCTGCAAAATGTCTGACAATTTTGCATTTCTTAGCAAGTGAAGAGCCATATGACATATAAGCTTTTCACAATTATTTCTTTTATTCTGAACAACAGCTTGATCTACATTTCTTTAGTTTCAGATTGTGCCTTGCCTCATTTTTTTAGACTGGTTTTACCCTTCTTCAAATTTATTGCGTTTTTTTGAAAGTGTCAAGATACAGCTTGCTTTATACTTCTGACCTTCAGTCTTTTATCAACTGCTGACTTGCAAAAATATTTAACCAAATAGCCTATCCATCTAGATCTGTTTGTATGGAGAAATGTCTATTCGTTAACTTTACTGAGCTCTTACATAGTTTTGTGATTTGTGTGCTTTAACTTCCTTGTTATTCATACCTGAGATAGATATTTAAAGCAGGACCAGATCTGGTAGCATAGTCTACATCTGTTGTAATGTAAATATAGCTCAAGAATCTAATTTTGTTCCCCTGAATGAGTTATAAAGGAGTTAGGCATATCACAAGACGAACAGAACATACATACATGTTAAGGCAGATCTTACCTTTCTTTATAGAGGAGGGTTTATGCACACCAATCCTTGTTTCTTCATGTGGTCACCAGACTTTTTTTCTAAGGGTCATATGCTACTAGCCTTATCTGCTCCATCAATATCCTATTCATCATGATCTAGGATGTCCAGACGCAGTCCTAAATTTGGATGTAAAGGCTTTAATTCAGTGTATGAGGCTAAACAAGAAAAGGACTAAGCACATGTCAGTCCTGTTCTTTCCTTCTGAAAAGAAAGACAGCATAAACCAACAAAAAACTCCTCTGAGCTATGGACTTAATCCTGCAGAAATTTTTCAGGAAGCAAAAGGGAGCTTACCTTTGAGAGAACTGCACTGGTCCTGTTCCAGTCTCCAGCACGTGCAAATAGACATGACCTCACCATCAGAACACAGACAATATGGCTGTAATGTTTAATCCTCTTGAATAAGCTATTTTTAAAAGGCCAAAGTGTAGCAGAAACAATCAAAGGCTGTTTACTGCTTGGCTAGTGAAGTCTTGGCATGTGTTGTGAGGGGAGAGGAGGAAGAGTCCATCTCTACCATCAATGACTGATAGCTTCTCTTTTGGATATAAAGAATAACTTTTTAAAATTTCTTTTCCAAATCTGAGAATTGTCTGAGCAAAATGTTTTCAAAAGTTTTATTCAGATATTTTTAAAATGCATGATCCAAATGAAACAGTTACTTTTAAATCATATTCTCTGTTCACAGCGTAAACACATCTATGAATATGATACTTCTGAAGGCTTGTATTTCTGCCGGGAGAGAATCTGTTGGCTCCAGATTGACAGGTGGGGGTGAAGTGTTTGGTTCCCACAAATACACTATGAGAGAGCAATCTTTTATTTCTTTTGCTTGAGAGGCAGCCTGCATGTATGAGTTTGTTATTCAGTGCATGGGATGCAATACTTCTTATTTCTGTCTAGGCTTTAAGAACTCCTAGTTCAGTCACTATGAGTGCTCTAATGCAGTAAAGGACTAAGTGTGCTTTATCTACTATGTATTAATTTGTGTTATCTTTTTGACAGCCTTACTTATGTAAACATAATGTAAATGGGTTATCTTCCTTGTCAGCCAGTCCTACTCAGCACTGCTTCTTATTCCTTTGTAAGACTGAAAATGAAAAATAAAAAAAATATTTAAAACAAGAATCACATTACATTGCTTAAATTCTCAGGCCAGGAGAATGCTGAAAATATACATTTAAAATTCTGAAAAATAACGTATTTTGGCCTTCTCTTGCCTCACAGAAGAAAATACTTCAGTTTCTTCTTTAGCTTCTGAAATAGTTGAGTGGCTCAGTGATTCCTCTAATTCTTCCCAGGAATGTTTAAACATCTATCAGATAGGTACACTGAAATTAATGTTCAAAAATCTTCCTTATTTTTTTCCTTAGAATCTGAGTCATTCATAAAGATTTAGGACAAGTATGATATCCTCTCAGTAGCTGATTACCCCTTTCTACTCTGAATTATCTGTATTTATTTGGGCCACTAATATGATGTGGAAGAGACATAACCTGGAGCCCAGAGTAGAGCTCTCCCAGCAAATGTGGGAATACTGAATAAGATGTTCCTTTTTCCAGAAGTCTTTCATGTGCCTCATTTCACAACATCATTTCTCTGACTTCTTCTGGTGCAAATTTGAACTACCTATCTTAAACGGCAGGCTTAATTACTGTTTAACTACAAAGAGATATTATAACAAGAACATTTTAATGGTTGCAATATTTGACCATTTGGAGGGTATATTTCTGTAACATTAGCCAATTAATTTTAAAATTAATTTTATGGCAGGCACCCTCTTTACACGCAGCTTCATTGGTGAGCTTTTCTGTCAGGAATAAAACAAATTACTCTACAGCTTGAGGCATAGTAGTCAAAATAAGAACAGTCAGTGTGAACCCCACAAAATGTTGCTAGATTAAACGTTTGAAACTGATATCAAAATACTGCAGAATTTAAGCAAAAGAAAATTTGTGTATTTCCGCACTTTATCTTTCCCATGTACATCTAGGAGTTTAGTGACAACAAAATTCTAGAGAAACTTAGATTTGGAGCAAATGCTAAAATAAAATGTAACTCTTTGCTGAGTAAAATTTAGGAGCACTCAGTTTCCATTAGTTTAAGAGTCATGACTTTAACTAACAGATGTCAGTATTGCTCCCAATTGATATCTATTTGTGAAGAAATAACTTGTTCTAGTTGGCCTAGATGAGAAGAGCTAAATTTAGGTAGAACACTCACAAAACCAGAGTTGCAATATCAAATAAAAGTTCTGAGAAAGCACTTAGGAATTTCTTACCGTCAGTTGGAGAGAAAGATGGTCATAACTTCTTGCAAGGCTCCCTAACCTAAGAAGCAAGCCTGAATACCTCTATAAATATTTTCATACTTCTATACTTCAGAAAGAAACCAGAGATGAGTTGCACTGTGTCTTCCCTGAAGAAAGACTGTGAAAACCAGGATGTCTGGGTTTGGTTTTTTATTAAAATTTTATTTTGCTATATGCTCTGAAATAGAATACTGTTATTATTGGGTTTGGTTGCTTTGATGTCTTAGTGAGAATGTCTGTGTTACCTGTCTTTACAGGAGAGATACTATTAAAGTGTGCCCCACTCTTTCGTTTTCCTGGGTCTATATGAGCTTCCCTGACATGCTTTTTTGATTTATTAACATACCCGTTTCAGATGTAAGGTTTTCACTTTTATTTCCTACAAGATAATTGCAGTTTGATGTGTTTTTTTTCCCCTACCCACCCACTTTGCGGAGAGTTCATCTTCTATCATGAAGTACAGAAACATTGATTTGAAGGTGTTTTGCACATTCTTTAATCAGCTTTTATTCCTTAGATTAGAAAAACACTCAATACACTTTATGCCCAATAGATGTCAGTGAAACACTGAAAATCCTCCAACTTTGTTTATGTTTTTATATTTAAATATCTTTGCAGTGAAAGTCATCAGCTATTGGCTATTGCTCCTCCTTAACAGCAGGGAAATTTACAATTCTGCTATTTCATAGGAATCTGACATTTTCATATGCATCATCATCTAGTCTTTGTTCTCTCATATTTTTTGGGTAACTGGTTTCTCTGCTTCTGTTCCCCCTTTCTTAACTCTAGTCATTCAGAAAAGCCCATGCCTCTTTCCTCATTAGATGTTGATCACTGTTGACAAGGTGATGGGAAATTCTTTCTTGTGCTTATCTCTTCATCAGAATAGCATAATCTCTTCAGTGTCTTCAGGATGGTGACCAGCTGAACTACTGAGTATATACAGAAGATCTTCCTGTCTTCCCCTGTCTGAGTAATATAGAAGCTTGTACCATGTTACTTGAAGCTTTTATATCAACTGCATAAAAAACGCAGGTTTTGCAGCAATCAAGAGAAAGAGTTGATTTTGGAGTTTAGAGGAGGAAGGTTGTTTTTCACTGTATGTAATATTCCAAGTGTTATTTGGTAACTGTAGGAGTTTTCAGAAATACGTAGAGCAAATCATTTGCATGTTGTTGACTGATTGTCTCCAAGGACCTTGCTGTTGCCTTTTTACCATGAGGTTTCATGCTAAAACCTGGTAATTTATTTGCACTTCAGAAAAAAGCTACAAAAAATGTCAATGTCCTGTTTTTATGACTGTGCTTTCAGTCTAGCAAGATCTTGAAAGAAAAGTGTCATCAAAGCAGTATTTGCTATCTGAGAACTACCTGAAAGGGTAGAAGGTGTAAAGTATTTCCGAAAAGATGCACATGACATCTAGTAGACAGAAAAACTACACACCAACTTTATAAACATACATATTTGTGCTGCACAACACAAATCTTTTTTCCACTCTTTGGAACATGCATCTTTAATAAAGAATTTGTATTTATATTTTCATTTACCAGGAGAATTGCTTTATGACTGCAACATTTTCTCTAAAGACGTGAGGTTTTGTCTTCACTTGCTTCACATGGTTGGATAACTTTATAAAATCATATTCAAACACAGAAAAGCCCTTTTCAAGAACACTGGTATGAGGAGAAGCAAAGAGAAGATAGTCTGAAAAACTAAGTAGGGAAGGTTCCTAAGCAGTGATCTTACCTGTCACATACCGAAGTTCTCTCCAAGAGATTGTTCTTACTGATTTCTCTGATTGACCTTGGCTATTTCCATGAGTTCTAAATTTAACATTTGTCTTGTAATATGGAATACTTGAAGAGTAAATGATAGACAAAGGTGTTTGGGTTGTGCCACTGGTGATGCATTGCACTGCTGCCTTCTAGCAACAAAAGTCCAAAATACAAGCATGTCATTTTGTGGTCCCTGAAGTACTGCAGCTATTCCACTCAGTTACTAAAGACTGCAGCTTGCAATAGAGAATTAGCTTTTTTGCTTTGGTAGTAAAAAAATTAATAAAATTGACCATGCTTTTTTTTTTTTTAACATCAGTTACCATGCAGTAATTTTTTCCTAACGTCAATATTCATATCTTTTTGGCCCACTCTTCTTTCCTGTAACAACATTATAATAGCTCAGCGGTTTGGATGGAGATGATACATCTTTGAATACCATGTCAAAGATCAGCATAAATAGTTCAAAGAACTGTTTTGGCGTTGGATCAAAATGAACTTGAAAAAAAAATCTAAGCTTGTATTTATACAATAAACTGTGCTAAACAATGTAATTATGGTTCATCATGTCAACTTGAATAAACTTGAAAGGTTTCACTATTTTTAATGCTATTGTAGAAATTTACCAAAAGTGAAAAACTGAATACTGTGTATTTTCTATTGAACCACAAAAGAAGTCTAAGTCCAGATAATACTATAGGTCTCATTTAAAAACCACAAAATCCTGAGAATTTAGAGTTAAGGCTAAAAATACAGTCTTAACTTGTTTTGTTGCAGTTAGGTATTGAAGCGGTGGCACTGCAATACCTACACAGAACAGGGTTAGTTAAGGATCCTAAACATGGTTTGAAAATATCCACAGACACGGCATTATATGTCGCCAGTCCCATTTATGGATGCTGCTATATTAATGACACAATATTTGTTTTAGAGCCTACCAAATATCTTTGCCAGATTAAACATTTGTAATCTGGATCCAACTTTAATATACTCTTTCAAATGGGAAAGCCACAAACAGCTATAGGCAACATCAACACAGTCTTCCTCAATCTGTTAATTTGTCAGAATTACAGACAAGGCAGAGCCAGTAATAATAAGCACCTTCCATGAGGACATTAATTAGAATGTTGAATTAAGGAGACTCCTTGCTATGAACAAATCCAAGTTTAGTGTGCTGGAAGAAAATCCTACGCTATTTCAACAAAAGACTAACAATAAACTGAGATCAGTATAAACTTTCTTCTTTTTATCCTAAGGTGCCCATGACCCACAACTTTTGAATACACCGGACCATCTTCTCTTTTTTCTCATTCAGTTGTTGCATATGAGTGGATCTGATCACTTAAGTTTAGGACATAACTGTCATTAAAATGTCTACTTCACTTCCTTAGGTGGAACTACAGAGAATATACTGTATCTTCTCTGTAGCCACTGGATTCACCCTTGCAATTCCATGGGCTTTCAATGCCATGGCAATAAGATAAATGGAGAAGGAAGAGGAAAAGCAATATGAAATAGAGCACCAATCTGAAGTAACTTCACCAGTGGAGACAATCTTGTGGCCAAGGACGGCTAGCGGTGATGAGTGGACTAGATGAGTGAAACAAACGTGTGAGAACCAGCCATGACACTGATCTCAACAGTAACATAACTCATTTTCTGTGACATTCTTCCTTACTCCTTCTTGTACGGTTTTGACATTTCTGTCCTCTACTCTCATGGAAGGATTCTACTGCAAAGGTAAAAGACTTTTCCCTGAAAATTAGCTTCTGTAACAACAGGTTAAAAGTTGTGAGGTTATGATTGACTTTGAGGTGTAAAAATTGATATGCATTTGGGTTTCATGCATGAGATGGCTTGAGTGTCTGTGTAGCAATATAGCAATTCTATGTGTGTTTTAGAAGATTATACTTTACAGGCAAAGTCATCACCTGATGTAAACATTCAAGAGCCACAGGAAAGACCCTTTTATAAAAGGCAATTAGCAAACTAACACCAGATATTATGCTGCTGTTGCCCATGAAAATTTGCACTGAGATAGCATAGGAATAAAAGAGAAACTCACCTGTATGGACTTTCTTGCAGTCTGTTTACTGATACTCAAAACTGAGCCAGTATAGTACTTTTATTGCACTCTTAAGGGTCTTCTCCAACCTAAATGATTCTATGATTCTATGATCTTAATACTCCTATCTGTCAGAGATGGCTAGAAAGAATAAAGATGTGGAGGATGTAATGGGTTAAAATGGTTGAAAGTAAGGGTAGTAAGCAGAAAATGGGTTGGAGAATTGGCTGGTGGGATAGAATGGCTGGTGGGATGGAATACTGGGGGAATTTTTTATGAAGAGAAATAAAGATTGAAGTTTGACAAGTGCACCATTTTTTAACATTCTGAGAAAGAGGGAAGAAAAGGAGAATGGGAAGAGAAGAAAGGTACTTGCAGAATGCCACAAGAGAAACATTAATTCTGTCTTATTTAGCACATATCCAGAAATCTGTGAAAACTTATATTTGTGTAATGGTACGCAAAGTATCTGAAAGTGTTGTAAAGTATTTTGAGGTTTCTTTGGGAAAAAAATCCTTATGACCACAGTAATAGTTTGCCTGTCTCCATGATTAAGCAAAGCAATGTCTCTATCTGCAAATTCACTGAGTTTTGGGATGTTCTGATTAAATGCTTTGTGGCCAGGGCCCAGGTGTTACAAATAGAAGCTCTTTGAGGGGGTGGGAAGAGGGAACTTGCTAAGCTAAGGGCACCCTGTATTGCAGGGGTGAGTTTTTTATCAAAATTTACAGTAATAATCTTTTTTTCATGTTTCAGTGGTAAAAAAACTTGCAGTCTTTATCATTTGGGCAGCATAAGATCCATAAATTCTGCCATTTTTGCCTCACTCTGTAATATCTGTATATGGTTGTCTGTGCCCTGTCAACTCTCCAGAGAGTACTGAACATGCTCCAGCCCTGAACATACTCCAACCAGGGCAACGGAGTCCAGCAACTCAGAGCTGGCATACCTAGATGCAGAGGCACTCTGTGAGTGTTATAATTATATGTCTCTGGTTTTAGACTACAGATTACTCAGCTGCTCTGGGCTGCAGGATGAAGGGGAGCATCTGGAAGAGCTCAGGATAGGCAGGTGCCTGAACAAGACCAATCAAAACACTAAGACATGGGGGCTAACAGCTAAGAGCATTCAGAAGTAAGAGTGGATTTAGACAGAACCAGATGGAGAGACACAGGATCTGCTAATGCTGAAGAGGGATTTATTTCCTTCTGAGACTTGCCAGGGACATTGAATTAGGTAGGAAATTATAAGCACAGTGGACAGCAGTGAAGCAACTAGGCTAATAACCTGTGTTCAAATATAAAAGGATGCAAATCCTAACAATATTCTTTTCAGCAAGGGAATCAGTGCTGCTAACCTGATGGCTCCTGCCTAGAAGTCCAGCCTGTAAACAGAGGAGCTACAAACATAACTTCCAAACCTAGCTTCTTAACCCTAAAATGAATAAACTTATTGCATAATGGAGTTTATTCTAGTCCAGACAAGGTTAGAGGCCTTAATTATTTTTTCATTTATTAGAAAGCAGTTGAGAAAAATTTATGCATGGAAGTAAGCTGCTTAATAGTAAACTAATTTAAATTGTTCAGATCTGGGGTTTGGGGGCTGAGAAATGTTTTTCCAATGTATAATAATCTGCATGTACACAATCCAAAATACGTTGCCACTGAACTAACTGGGTTTTTTGATTGGTTGCTTGGTTATTCTACTGTGGTTACTTTATTAATAGATCCATAACATGTACAACATATGCCCCTTGAAAGATAACAGCTGGAGAAAATGACATTGATTTATAAAAGTATTTTTGAGTGTTGTTACTGATCTCTCTTCCAGAAAATATGTTTGAAGTATGGCACTCTTGAGAATCCTGATAGACTGGGAAGTAAACCAACTAGTTTATAACTTTGCATTACATTTTTTCTACTTTTTGAGGAGCACAAGATTAGCAAATTCAAACTTACTTTAAGTGCTTTGAGCTCCAACACATGTATTTACATCTTGTCGTTAAAATCGTGTATTAAAAAGATATCTATATTTTTAAAATCAACTGTAAAGACAAAAAAGAAAAATAATAATCCTACTATTCTGTCTTATTTCCTCATGCATAAAAGAAACTGGTTAGTGTACTCGCATATGCCAGGTCATCTTAACCAGCATTTGTACATGGATAGCCAGCAATTACAGAAAGTTGCAGAACATCCAGAGACTCGTACGAAAGCCTCTGCCTCTTCTGGTAAAGCAGAAATGGACTCCAACAAACAAATATTTACTCAGATCTGTGAGTCACATATGCTGTGACTTCAAGTTACAGCTTCATCTTCAAGCCTGTGAAGCACATCCAGTTCATATTTACTAGCTACAGCAGTCTGCTGTGTCTGCTCTTTCACTTTGGTCCAAAAGTAGAAGCTGCCTGACTTGATTCTATGTCTCTTTCATGCAGACATATAAGAATCAGTTATGTTGAGAACTTGATGATGTGCATTTAAGAATGTAGCTAACTTTCCTAATACTCAGTATAAGGAAAAAGAGCAAGATTTGGCCTGTTTGTTATTTTTTGTGCCTGCTTTGAATTTGACATATTGTTGTACTCAAGACTGATCCAACATCTACTGAAGTTAGTGGAAGTATTATGTTCTTTTTCCATAACAGATGTTCTCAAATTACTTTATTTGCAATGTGTTAATATAAAATACTTTCTCTTCTGTCCAACCACAAACCTGAGAAATTGCTATATGTAGGAACAAAATTCTTAAAACATGTCAAAAAGATAAAATTCATTAAAAGTGTCTTTTCCAAGCCAATTAGCATGCACAGTCTTCAAAAGATTAGTAGTTTAAAATATTCAGATGGTTCAAAAGACATGACTGTGTTCACGAGGTATAATTTTTGATGATGTGGTATGACTGTTACTGTCTACAGGGTGTAATGATCTGTAACCACAGACAAACTGACCCCAGGATCATCAGCCAACCGCAAACACAGCACTGGGATTTAAATGTGGCTTCCAAAACCACCAACCTCCACCCACTGAGCTAAAACAGCAACTCTACTAGATCAGCTAATAGAGAGGACTGGTGAACAAACACATGAGGAGGTGCATGATGTTTTCATTGGAGCACATGTGTACTTCAGTGATCACGTCATTAGTAGGTACCAGAAGGCTAAGCAAAATAAAAGCTTCTCACACACAGACAGAGGCTGTACAGAGGGAAATCTATATTTGACAGCAGTCAGGATATGTTTGGTCCCTTTTAAATATATGAGTATTCCCCCTGGCTAGTGTCCTCTTTGGAGCCTCTTCTCAGCCCTGCCTAATTCATAATGATTCACTGTTTTCTGTCTTTATAAAGGGAGGTGGAGTGCTGTGATAGAGCCAGATAAACAGGAAAGTAATAGACATACTGCAGAAAATTAAAGGTTCAATAGGCAAAGCAATAAAGTTGTTAAACCCATGACACTTATCTGAGGAAGGAAAAAAGAAAATAAAAAGAACAAAACCTAAAAAGGGAGGGAGGAAGGCAGAAAGGATATAATTTTCATAAACCAAGAGGTGTCATTCAGCATTATCAGCTCCAGCAATGAATTCCTTCCTTGTCAGGTTTCATATTAAAACTGCAGAAAACAAAATGCTTCATCTGGCTAGCCTTCACCAGGAGCCTTTGTCACACTCTTCAGTTCACTTGCGCGGCAATTACAGTAAACTTACCCAGAGACAAAAATTACAAAACTTCAACACCAAGTCTGAAAATCAAATGAGGAGGAAGGTGAAAAACAAGTCAGCTTTGATGGAAACTGAAAGAATGAAAGACTCACAACAGCTAAACAGAGCTTTGCAAACTGGCCTTCAAGTACTTAAATGCTTCTTGTGGTGAACTCTGTGTAGGATTTAGGATTCTTTCCACCATAGTTCATTAGATTTACAGACAATATAGTTTTTTAAAAAAGCAAATGATGCCATCACATTGCAGAAATGTGATTAGCTGTAAATAACTGGGTTAAAATACACTGGAAATAAAAATCATCAAAGTATGCTCACATACTCCCTGGATGTTTACAGTAAAATCTCTATTCCCAAATGTTTTTAAATGAGTATCTTCATCTTGTTTAATTAGCTCTGTGCTTAGTTTTGTTAAGAGAGGCCTGTGTTCCTCAGAGACTTTTTTTTTCCAGAAAACTTTCAACTAATTTCAGTGAATACCTCATAAATTAACAAGTAAAAGCCAGATCTTCAATGGGTATAAAATATCAGACCTCTATTGATCCTGTCATTCTGGATCAGGAAGGAATTGAGCTAGTTCAGGAAGAACTACTGGGAAAAAAAATGAAAACAGCTCTGATGCTTGTTTTCTTCTCCATTCCAATCTTCTGCTCACCTGCTAAATACTTACCTGATGATTAGACATTGAATGGTTACTCAAGTATGTATATTCCAGAAAAACTTTTTTTCAAGTCAATACTGGCAGTCACAGAACCCATCTGGGATGACCAAAATTTAGCCTATGTTTTCATTACTAATGTTGCTATGGTACTAAACCTTTTTACTAGGTATATCCTATATACATATCTGCCTGCAATCTGACAGCAGCAAACTGCAGAGTTCCTTTCCCATAGCTCAGTTCCTTCAGGGCTCACAAGACGTGCATTCCTCTACTTCTCTCAAAATACAGTTTGATTTGGTAGATAATCGTGCTTATCAACACCTACCCACATTCCCCCCTTCCCAAGCTAGCTGGAAGAGTAATTCCTGTTTTACCTGATAGGCCAGTCATTAAAAACTCTGGGTGCTGTTAGTATTTTTGATCCATCCTTCAACAGAAGTTTTTTTGTACTCCCAGAATATGACATTAACCACCAGGTTGTGGTATGCTCCAGAATGGTCTCTGTGTCACTTTCTCTTATCCTTTACATTGCACATCTAATTCAAGGAGAAAAGGCATGAAAAAGCGAGAATCATTGTTGAATGAGTTAATAGATACCCTGGAAAAGGCAGACTGGGACCCTTTACTTACTCAAATTATTTCTGTAAAGTGGAGCAGCTTCATCAAGGCTATAGTAAGGCCTTGCACAAAGTCATTGCATTAAGACACATCCTAAGGCTAAGATTTTAAGCTCCATTCAGACAAGGAAGTGGACTAGACTTTGAAGCCAGTTATCAGACACAAAACAAGGACACTGAAAAGTGACATACTATTAAAACCATATCCTGATCCGATTCTTTGGAAAGGACTGATCTGTTCGTATTATCCACTCGGATTGAATATCAACCAGAAAATTCTTGAGAGTTTATTATTTTGTCTCCACTTTATATTTAGCAAGCGGGTTATTTATTCCAGTAACAATAATTTTTTTCCTGGCTTATGGAGTTAAAAAAATCTATTTTTGCTGATTTGTACTATTATAAAAATAGTCAATGTATTAATTTATTTTGGATTTTGTTTTCAAATACAAGTCTCTAAATCATCAACTGAAAAACATTTACTAATACTTTGTATACATAGGGTAATATATTTAATATGTGTATACTGTAGCAAAATAGTCCCCTAAAACATTGGACAAAACCATAAATTTTCCTAGTGAAATAGTTTGGTTCATACTTTTCTTGTGGGTTAGCAGAGGAAATAACAACAAAAACATTCCTTTGGGAGTTTTGAATAATACCTGAGAAGTTCCAGGAATTTGCTATCATACACACTCAATATCTTCTGGAAGAAATATACAACATAAACCTGAGATGGAAATTGTTTGTCACTCAGGAGTGGTCACTGTCTGTTCCAGAGAGGCAATTAAGTTTACTAAATTCTACTTTTCTAACTGTTAAACCATAAAAATGTGATTATACAGCTCTTCATTAATGCCTCTGTAATGAGATACTGTTAGCTTAACACCATGGGAGGTTTGATTCCAGTGATGGTTTCCTGTCCCTACATGAAAGATAGAGATCTTTTAGTTCATGGAAGGGATTTTTTCCTTTAGTGAACAGTGTTTATGATGTCCTTCTGCCAGCTCCAGAGAATGTAACAGCTACAGAGCAATGTCATGATCTCAAACAGAGGTGCTGGATTATTATTACAAGAGACTGTCTTCTATTCAGCACTACAAATGGAGTTCCATGGTGGAACAGCTGGGCCTTTTCCATCTCTTGACTGCTGGACTTTCCTCCAGTCTTGTGGTGAGAGGACAAGGCAATTGCCAAGGAGCTAATGATCTTGGAAAAAAAGTGGAGGGGCCAGCAAAAAAAAAAAAAAAAACCAAACAAAAAAACCAGGAAATATTCAATTAGCACCTATTTAGCTGTGATAATAATGCTCAGACATAATTATACTGTCTGGTGTTAGAGGCATATGTCTCATTAACAGCGCTATATATATTTATGTATGTTTTGGCAAGGGATACGGAATCTTGGAATTTTTCATAATGACAATCTTGCTGTTGTTACCTTCACTCTACATTCTTGTGATTGCACTTCAATATTTTCGTACCTTTACTCCTCCAAATAACTCTGTTGGAACTACAAAATTGTTTTGAAACCAACTGTTATTTTACTTTGAAAATAAACATCTCTTTCATTTTTTGGTAGGGGACTTGCTTTGAGCTTACTCATGGTTTTCAAACTATTCCTTCAGAGCGCTTCAGGTCCAAGTTCTCTCTGTGCCTGCAGCTGATCCGCAAAAAATCGAGTCCTTTAAGAGCTAAATCAAAAACATTGAGCTTCAGATACTATTGTAACTGATATGTTACAGCACATTTTCCCTGTAAATTCAGAAGTGGATAGTCACCTTGATAGAGCTGAACAGATGCTAAAGCATCCCTATGCTCTTCCTGTGATTTCCTACTTCTGTCTTTTGTGAAGGGTTTAATCAAGCCACTCACCTAATAAGCGACTAACTATGAGAGCAAACATCCAGGATAAGGTTTAGCATAAAACACTGATGTCATAGATAAAAATATACTTGCTTTCATTTTGTCTCAAAGGTCCCATAAATAGTGTAATCTTGAATGTGATCGGTAAGGGTTTCATTTACACTGCTTTCTAGAGGGAATTGCACTCTGAATGAATACTTCTGTTTCTGAATGTTCTAGGTTGGCCCTTTTCCCTCTTATGTTAGCATTTTCCAATGGATACTTTAGACAGTCTCTCACTCAGTTCTAGCTGTTTCATACTTCCCATTCACTCACTAAACTCATGACACTAGGGCCATAAATTCCTCTAGGGAATGCTGCAGTGCTCATTCTCAATATAGCTAAGCCCTTTTGCTCAGCTATTTTAGTGGGTCCTCAGCAAGTAGGAACATAGGGTCCACAATCCAAGGACCTTGAGTATTCTATCAGCAATTCCTAAATTATGTGAGAAGAGAGGATAGAAAAAAACAGGAAGTCCCTTCCCATGATGGCACGTAGGTAGGTCCAGCAGTAGGCAGCAACAACCATTACACTCCATTACTCTCCTCATACTGCTGACCTCAGTTTGCTTCCATGCTGCAGAAGGGAGTTGGAGCCAGAGTCCTGCTCCTTCAAGAAGGCCGCAGCACACTGTGTTCTTTGAGAAGACCAGTTTTGTGTCGTCCATAGCACATGGCTCTTTGCAGGTGATAGCCAACATGCCAACTAACAGTGTTACAGTTGTAGGGTAGACAGCAGAAGCGACAGTTCCCATTGCTAAAAGGTTGTGGTTGTTCATTATTCCGCAGGGTAGGCATGGATCAGCCAACCAGGGCAGATAAAAGTATACCGCCTACCACATGTCACAGATATTAATAACCTAACAGCTTTTCCTGCCGCCTTTTGCCCTAATAGAAATTGAAAAAAGCCCACTTTTTAATAAAATTATCTTCTACCAAAGATCTTGCGAAAGGTAATTTACATTAAAAGAAACTCAATGTCATCTGTAATTTCAAACAGAATGGTAATTCACACATGCTGCACTCAAAGTTTACAAAATGTGAATCTTAGATTATTTCAACGGCACTTTTATAGCAATAGAGCTTAAAATGGAAATCTGATATTTTACAACTTTCTTTTGAATTAAAACTTTTTTAAAATGAGTTTTTAAAAAGTAATTTTCTTTGAATCAGTCAAAATACTTTGTTCTGATTTTGACTACATTTATTATGACTATTTATTTATTTTACAAAATATCATAAGAAAACTTTACATTGAAACTCCCAAAGTGCCTTTATTTTCCAAAAGGGAAAAAAAAATAGACTGAGATGCTCCAATATAAACTCTTTTTTCAGGAGTACCAAACTTACAGATGAAAATTTTGCAAAGTTAAGCTGGAGATGTTTTTCCTTTATATCTTATGAAACCTAATATGCTCACTGCATGTGTTAGAAGGATCAGCTGGGCTGTCACAGAGGTCCATCAGGCAAATTGTCATTATAAGGCATTGGCAGGGAAGATCAAGATGGACTGCTAAAGCTACTATCTTCTTCCATGTGGACACAAATGATTTTTGTGTTTATTTTGGGTTTATTTTGTGAAGAATTACATGCTACTTACAGAATAAGTATTATGTTTTGACAGTCTGCTGCTTTACAGGAGTTTGTAGTATCTGATTATAAGATATGTTAATAAATAGTGAAAGGAAATGTACATTGGTGAAATTTGAAGATTGCACAACTAGAATGACATAATTGGAAGAAACTAAATCAACACTCCAGGAGCAGTGTAAAGATGAACTGCATAATCTCAACACTTTGTACTGTTGGTCCAACACAAATATCACACAATTAAGCAGCAATAAAAAGCGTATATATCTTGGTTAATAAAGTTTCTGAAAAGATGGTTCATATATTGTCTGACTTGATGTGATGACAGCTGTAATACTGTATCCTTTAGATTACATGTAGTTTTCTAGAACACTTTGTTCTAAGGAAAAAGAGTGGGTGGTGAAATTACCTTTGTTTAGTCATGTTGCTTTTCACATTATCTTCAAGATACTCACACCTCAGTGAGCAGACAGAGAATAAGAAGCCTCATTATGTTTCAAACCTTAGTATAGACACTTTGGAATTTTTGTCTTCATGTTTTCAAGTCATTTGAATGTGATATGCTCTCTCCATTAAAGGTACAGCATTAAAGCTCCTACAGATGGACTCATGTCATTAATATAGCATGAGACCACAGTCAGAACACACAAAATCAGCTTGAATAACCCTTCAAATTGAAACTATTTAATAAATAGTTCCTTTGTTTAAAAGCGGCATGTGTATTAAAAAAAATAAAAGATATTGTCATGACCCACACAGACTAATGACACTTGTTTTAGATGTGTCTGTATCTGCTTATCCAGTGTTATGGCTTTCTTTTTCTCAATTCTGTAGTTCCCGAAAATATTTGAATCTGGTGGGTTTTTTTGGTTTTGGTTTGGTTTGTTTTTTTAAAACGGATTGAATTCACATTACTGTGGTCTACAGGGACTAGCTCTTCTAGTATAACTCATTTGGTCTATACAAAATGTATCATATCCCTTTCCCTTTTCTATTCATGAATGCAGACAATGGTCAAATGTAGCAGACCATGTCTGGATGTCACCATAACATTGATGGCAAAGCTCTCAGCTTCTTCTCTCTGCTTAAAAAAAGAACAGGAACACCCTATGATGAAACTGGAGGATTATGACTCTTCCTACTTCCTTGAAGGACTTCCTTGGTAGGCTGTAAGTTCAGGATTTAACTTTTTTTTCCAAAAATAAGGACAGATTGATTGATTGATTGATTGATTGATTGATTGATTGAATGATTGAATGAATGAATTAGTGGTTGAGGAAGTGAATTAATCATCCCTTCAATAAAACCCCATTAGTACAAATTGCCATAATTCATATACAGTGTTGAATACAAGCTGGAATTTGTTCTTATTTGTCAGTTTTTGAAGGCTGGCCATTAGGGGTCTCTTTATCTCACCCAGGTCAGTAATAAAGCCCACTCCAGTACTGATAAACGGATGAGAAATGTGAAATACAACAAGATAATGATAGAAGTATTGGGATGAGGAATGGTTATTTTAAGGCACTTAATTTTTTAATACTGAGTAAGGGATAAGAGTCATTCTCCATACCTGTAAGGACAGACTCAGTCAGGAGCAGTGGCAGATACATGTGTGCTTGGGGTAACGTTCTAAGTGCAGGAATGAATGGCAGCTTCTTCCTAAATAAAGGAAAATGGGTGTTTGAGGCTAGACCAAGATGCTGGATAACTTCAGCTACCAGAAATAGGTGTTGGCTCCGAATTCTGCATCAGGACAGCAAGAAGATCAGTAGTTAGAGAGGCGGACAAAAATCCCTAGATCCTCTAGTTTCCTTCTCATACAGGCGTAGGAATGTGTACTCCATTTCTTTGTGTGGAAAGGAATGGAGTAAAGCTCAGTGGTACAAAATTGGTGTAAGATGGTGAAAGCCTGAAATGATAATGCTAAAGTTCTCTTACATTCTTTCTAACTGGAGCTGGGTTTAGGGGAACGAAGCAAGCTAACAGCCCAGGAAAAAAAAAGGTGGGATGTCTTAAAGATTAAGCAGTAATACATGTTGTCCTACATGCACATTGGAGGAAGGAGCTATGCCTTACCCTTTGCCCCTCTGGGGGACATATTTCAGCCTAATGTTGTCTTCATTTTCCTCCTTAGGTTTTTTTCTTTACTTGCTTACAGTCAGAAGAGCTGTCATACAGTAGAAGCCAGAACTGTCTCCCAGCCAAGGCAGGACTAGTCTCAGCGATATATCACTTTTTCCTTTTGTTCAGTACTGTCTTGTGCTTCATGTAACTGACTTATCTTGTACCTTCATTGCATTTGGAAAAACTGAGAAACTGCTCTGCTGCACTTCTGTAAATTTTGGCTTCTAAGACCACTTTCTTTTTAAAAAGGGATAACATAAATCTTGTGTCCCTTACTGGCTATTAGGGGGCTGAACGTTTTTCAAAACAAAAAGTTAAAATAACAGTCCTAATGATAGAGTGATACAGAAATGTGGGAGAAAGTTTATTTTGGTATGCAAAAGTGGGCCATAGAATTACAAGTTACAGGGATTAAAAATGATTTAACAAAAATAGTTTATCTTTGCCAGCAGATAATCTAAGCTAGAGGTTTCTTTTAACTGTCACTTCAGTTAAACCTAATGGGCAAGTTTCTATCATCTTTATTCTGCCTCCTGCCTTTTATACAGTTCCTCTTTCTCTCACTTTCTCCAATTTCTGCCTGCTCTTGGTTCTAGACTGTCTCAGCTTCATCTTCACCCTGCTTTGTTTATCAAACCCTGCAGTTGTATCCTTAATGTCTTGCTCCTCCTTACTCCTATTGATCTACCAGGTTTTGTTTGTTTATTTGTTTTTGTTTGGTTTGGTTTTTTAATGCAAAATCTATCAACAAATTTATCTATGTGCAAAAGGTTTCTAAACAATATCTTTTATTTATTCCTCAAGTTCTAGTCCCTATATCCAGTATTTTATTTTTTTTCATATTGTTTCCTTTGTCTTTAAAATCACCTTCTGGTTCAGGGACAGTGTGAAAGAAATCACAGGAAAAAAATATCAGTAGGATCTTATTTTCTCCTTTTTAGATTACATAGAGTCTAGGTGCACAGTTTAGATGTATGCAAATCTTACACTTCTGAAATATAAAGGAGAAAGTACCTGCTGAAGGAAGTGATGGAGGCAGGGTGTGTGTTAATATACTTGAACCTGTGTATGTGGAATCTCAGAACTGATTCAAAAACTATGAAAAATAAGATTCCTTCTAATAACTGAGCTAGTTTCTCTTCTAAAAAAAAAAAAAAAAGGAAAAAGTGTCTCAGAAAGTCATTTCTGCCTTGCTGAAAGAGCAAGAAACTCTTCAGGAAAGAAAGGGATATAAAGGTTATTTGGGATAGATTTGTCTATTTAATTTTCAGTGGACCATGTGAAGAATGAGACTGGCCAGATGCAAGGATCTGTAATCTCTTTCCTCTTTATCTACGTAAGCTATTTATCCAGCTGTATTTAAGCAAGTATTTTCTGATGTTTCTTTATGAATGTGCATTTTTGCTAAGTATTTCAGCTTCTAATGGTGCCATCATGCTTTTGACTATAGTCACAGTCAGCTTACCTCCTAATTCAGAGTGAAATAGTTTCTACAGACTTGATTTGTAAGTAGAACACGTTTACCATCCCATGGTTATGTCTAGAATAGAGAAAGCACAAGTCAGAGAATATAGTTTGGACCCCATCTCTTCTAGCTTGTCTGCCACAATTCAGAGAAAGAGCAACTGCTTCTTTCTTCATTACCCCTCTAGTAAGTTGTTTCTTCAGGGTTTAGACTCTGACTTTCTGTACAATATAGTATTAAAAAAATTGTGATTACACCTAATGATGAATTTTGGTAGCCAGCAGTCAGTTTTGTTGTTAAACTGGCAATATTTTTTATGTTTTTTACAATGTCAGAAAAAGCCAGACTGGTGAATGACTTAGACCTGAATGTTGGTCATTTCTGTAGGAAGATTTTAGGTTATTCTAAGAGTCATCTTGTACAAAAAAAATAAAAGATCCAAGTAACAGGAGAAAAAGAGTAGTGGGATCTTGCTAGTGGACCTTAATTGTAAAGAAGCACAAGTCCTGAGGTGTTGCCTTGTGAGATCGCTATTCCACTACTACACTGAAGAGAAGAGTTGGGGTGTTTGAAACTCTGGAAAAGCTACTTTGTGATTACACAGAAGCACTGTAGCCTTGCTCTAGACCTCCTCAGATAACACGAGTACTTTGTTAATGAACTTGTGGCCTTATTCATCCACGTTCCTCCTTCTGATCAGCTCTACAGACCCTTACTGTGGTGGTGTGACATGACAGGAAAGGGAGAAACGTGCAGTGCTTGTCCTGTAACACACACAGCTGGGCAAGGCTGAGCCAGCTTCCACTGGCGTCACTGCAAACTTTGCTGCCTGGGCTAGTGCCAGATCAGATCAATGGAGTTGTGCCTAACTGAAAGCCTTTTAATTTAAGGGATGGGATAGAACATGAAAGAACAGCTCTGATTATTAAAAACTCTGCATGAACAGGAGAAAGCTTAGCTGGTGTTATAAATCAAGTGGTGAATAATGATAATTAGTGTTTTAACTGCAGGAAAACTAAAAACAGCCTGTTGCAATAGTTGCTTTAACAACACTGACAATACTTGCAGTTAGATTTTTTTGATGGCAGGTTCTTTTTGCTCTAAACTGTCTTCATGGACCTGCAGCTTTTATAAACCTAGGTGCCAAGAGTTAGCAGTGGAACAAATTTGCTTATTAAATGCACTTTCAAAAAGTACTTTCACAGCACAGCTTATGGGTAGGTTAAGGTAGACAGAACCATTTTCTTTGGTTTTACCAGACCATGCTTTCATTTCTCATCATTTACAGAAACAAGTCTAAAAGTGTGGCTTGCACTGCAGTCACTGGTGTTCCATGAAGAATTAGCTCATCACATAGTATCTATTTTGCTGCCTTTCTACTCTTCACTAAAAAGACAGATACAACAGCATTCCATGCTTTCCTAACATTCCTTGTCAAGACAAGCAAATGCTTTACTACTTTCAGGAATGTTATGGGTTTTTGAAAGCATTGATTAAAATAAGTCTATCAGTCCTTCCACTGACATCTGAAAGCTAACAGCTGGCCCTCCTTAACTATCTGGCAAGCACCTGGTGCAATAAGCAATAAGAAATTATACTACTTGAATTCTTTTTTTAAAACATGACAAGGAGGCAATACGAAAACAAATCACAGTAACGCATGATTATTCCAGCCTCGGTTTGTGCACAGTCAGCATGCTCGGATATTCCAAGCCAACAGGATTTTTTCTTTGCTTTTAAAGAGAGATTTATTCATAAGGGTGAAGAGGGCAAATTCCCAACATTTCAGCCCTCAGCTGGCTTTTGTCAAGGGTTTCTAATGCACACACATGGTTAGGCTTGGCTAAGGCACAAGCGAAAAAAGTTCTTAAGTAAATTCTATGGATTGATACACGCTTTTTGCAGTAATGTTAAGATTTGCCAAAAATTCTCACAAATGTGGAACGTAAAAGATTAGGAATATATGCAGATCTGCATATACTTTTACACGCACAGATAAATAACACAGTCTTTGTTTTGTCACTATGACTTTACCACTGTATTATCCTAGTTTGCCATTAATTCTATTAAATACAGTCAGTAACACTTTCAACTACACAGCTGGAAGAAAAGTAGCAAAATCTAGCCTTCTGTGACCCTAGCACTAGAGAACTCACTTTCTCCTGTCTTATATACATAAAGACCTTTGCTTATCTAATGAGGCATTCCTTCATTTACACTTACAAACCAACCAAAAGAGCATCCTTATTATGTTTAACAAGTACATGGGTTTATTTTTACTTCCTTTTCTCAATTTTTCTGCATGAATCAATAAGGCAAAAATGCATTTCAGAGATAGCTTCTACCTAGCTCTTTTGGGGGTTTGCCCAGCCTGCGTAAGGGTTAGAAAGGAAGAGATATCCTGACTCTGAGGTGATGCACACTGTCCCATAGAAGGTAGTGGGTTCTAGTATGTGTTCCTGGGGATCTTGCAGTTTGCATCCTATAAATAAAAATAAATGCATCATGTTATATGTTTTGTGTGCCAAAATCACTGCCTAAAGCAGCCATGGTCCTGGGAACAGGGGCTGGAATTGGTAACTCTTCTACTTAGATGTTCAAACCACTACTTTTGTTTTCCCTTGGGCCTCTTGTATGACTCTTGTATACTTAGCTCCATACTCAGTGGAGCAGTGGCTTCCTACTGCTTGCATACCTGCCTTTTAACAAAGCTTTTCTGCACATGTAAACTGTTTTATTTGTGAGCCTAGTGAAAGTGCCAGAGAGTGGTTGAAACCCCTCTGGATGAGGAATAAACCAACTCTAAGACTCCTGCTTCATGTATGTGTTATCTAACTAAATAGACAACATGAAAAAAAAACCCCACAGACAAACCAACCATAAACACTAACCACTTGCTGCCATCATTTTAACCTCTTTTCTTCTCCCTGGCCAGCAGCAGAAGAAAACTCCATGCTCTAGCTCTCTGAGCCTGCTGTTATTTCCTGGGAAGAAGATTCCAGCCTTTCATGCTTGGGATGTCAAAATTCAGTTTTGCTTTTACCAGTGAAAAGAGGTGAACAGGCTCTGCTTCTACACATATGCAGAGATTGCTGATAGGAAGAAAGGAACAAGTTGCCCAGAGAAGCTGTGGCTACTGGGTATGTTTAAGGGCTCAAGGCCAGGCTGGATGGGGCTTTGAGCAACCTGGTCTAGTGGGAGGTGTCCCTGATCATGGCAGGGGAGTTATAACTGGGTTATCATTAAGGCCCCTTCCAACCTAAACCATTCTATTATTCTATGATCCAATGACATCAACATCCACAGAGTATGCGTGAAAGGCTGTAAAGATAACATAAAAGGGGAAATGATGCCTGAGGGCAAACAGGTAACTTGGTTGGAAGAGACGGTAATTATCTGCATCAAAAGCTGTATTGACCACCATAAACCTCTGGGAAACACAGAGTAGTGTACAGGTTAAAAGAAATTAAAATACCTTGTACAGAGGAATAAAAATTTGAAAAGAGCCAGTAAAGGTGAAAAACTATGTATATATCAAAGATTGCAGATTGTATTTTTTTTTTTTTTTTTTACATAATAAAGATAATCAATGCATACAAATAAAAAGGCACCTCTGTGCCTGGCAAAATCTTGGAGCAGATTCTCCTGGAAGGCATGCTAAGGCACATGAAAAACAACAAGGTGCTTGGTGACAGCCAGCATGGCTTCACTAAGGGGAGATCCTGCCTGACCAATTTGGTGGCCTTTTATGATGGGGCCACAAAACTGATGGACAGCGGTAAAGCAGTTGATGTCATCTACCTGGGTTTCTGTAAAGTGTTCGACACTGTCCCACACGACATTCTTGTCTCTAAATTAGAGAGACATCAATTTGATGGATGGACCACTTGGTGGATAAAGAACTGGCTGGATGGCCGCCCACAAAGAGTTGTGGTCAATGGCTCAATGTCCGGCTGGAGACCTGTAACGAGTAGTGTCCCTCAGGGATCAGTGTTGGGACAGATCTTGTTTATCATCTTTGTCGCTGACATGGACAGTGGGATTGAGTGCGCTCTCAGCAAGTTTCTGTTGACACCAAGCTGTGTGGTTCGGCTGATAACGCTGGAGGGAAGGAATGGCATCCAGAGGGACCTTGACATGCTTGTGAGGTGGGCTGATGCCAACCGCATGAAGTTTAACCATGCCAAGTGCAAGGTCCTACACCTGGGTCAGAGCAATCCCAGACACAGCTGCAGGTTGGGCAGAGAAGAGATTCAGAGCAGCCCTGCAGGGAAGGACTTGGGAGTGCTGGTCGATGAGAAAATGAACATGAGCTGGCTTCAATGTGTGCTTGCAGCCCAGAAAGCCAACCATATCCTGGGCTGCATCAAAAGGAGCGTGACCAGCAGGTCGAAGGAGGCGATCCTGCCCCTTTATTCTGCTCTTGTGAGACCTCACTTGGAGTATTGTGTACAATTCTGGTGTCCTCAACATAAAAAGGACACGGAACTGTTGGAACAAGTCCAGAGGAGGGCCATGAGTATGATCAGGGGACTGGAGCACCTCCCATATGAAGACAGGCTGAGAAAGTTGGGGCTGTTCAGTCTGGAGAAGGCTGCTTGGAGACCTCCTAGCAGCCTTCCAGTATCTGAAGGGGGCATATAGGGATGCTGGGGAGGGACTCTTCATTAGGGACTGTAGTGATAGGACAAGGGGTAATGGGTTCAAACTTAAACAGGGGAAGTTTAGATTCAATACCAGGAGGAAATTCTTTCCTGTTAGGGTGGTGAGGCACTGGAATAGGTCTCCCAAGGAGGTTGTGAATGCTGCATCCCTGGCAGTGTTCAAGGCCAGGTTGGACAAGGCCTTGGGTGATACGGTTTAGAGCGAGGTGTTCCTGCCCATGGCAGGGGGTTTGGAACTAGATGATCTTAAGGTCCTTTCCAACCCTAACTATTCTATTAAAAAAGTTAGCTTTGATTTTTCCTGAAACAGTCCTCACAATATTGTTAGAAGCTACAAGTAATACAAGAAAAGCAGATACAAGTCCGGTTGAGTTTATTCCCACAAAAGAGGAGACAAATTACAAGCCTGTGTGAACAAGAAATGAAACTTATAGAAACGTTAATAGAACCTGGGTAAAGAGCATCTATTTTTGTATTAAAAGCATGTCACTCCATTGGTCTTAAGGAGAAAGTTCATGCTTTGGAAAGAAGAGAAGCAAAACAGGTGAGGAATTTTACACTGTTTTCAAGGAGTGGAGAATTTTCCACTGCTGTGCAGCATCCAGCCAGGCTGTGTCACAGTCTGGATATCCATGACAAGTGCCTTCACCATAAACTGAGATTTAAAAGGTACTAGATAGGGTACCAGCAATGAAATAGATGTATTCCACCTATGGCTCTATGGTTGTGGTACATTTTGAAAAGTATTACATTCAGACCCTTTGCTGGAGCTTTGTCATACAACCATCAAGGCTACTGTGGTGGGAAGGTTTCATGATTTGTCTGTGGAAGGAAGCAAAACAGGCTCTGGAGATGTAAATGTCACAACATGATCATGAGATTCAACTGCAGGGCCCATGTGGACTTGTTCAGCAAGGAAATAAAAGTGTTCTGGCACTGCCAAAGACATCTGCTTCTGAGCCACTTTTGGAGCACCTCTCACTCCCATCTCACTGCATTACATTTTGGTATGCAGCTCCAGGTGACTACACTGGCATTAGAAGAATGTAAAAGAGATTCACTCACTAAAAACAAGTGTGCTTATTTTTGCTTCTGAACATACTCAAAAAAAATCAAATAGATATGTAAAAAAGGAATATTTTCCTCAACCTGTGAAGGGAAAAATCCTTGCAAAGATGGCTAATGCCAAATATTTTTCCATGTCTGATATATCAGCAGGATTCTGGCATTGCCCGTAGGAAAAAAGACCACATGTCTGTGCACATTCAACACACCCATAGGGAGACACTGTTTTTTTGAAGACTGCCATCTCAGTTGTGTTTGGCACATATGCTTTTTGCTGGAAAATAGAAAATGTTGGTGGTATAGAGCAAGCTAAACAGAAACTGACTTTCTGCTGGGGAGGAGTAAAGAAGCTCATGCAGCTATAGGAAGTTGGAGAGTTTGAGAAAAACTAAAAAAGTAAAAACACCAGCTCTGCATAATGAAAACAGCAAACATGAGGAGAAGTTTATAGGGCAAGATATGCAAGTAGATCACAGTAAGTATCTGTAAGTATCAGAATTTATCAGCATCCCAGATCCAGCAAGCAAGGAGGAAATACAAAGACTCTTGAAAGACTGATGCAGAAAAAATAATGCCCAAATTAAATTCTACGTAACTCAACAAGTCAAGTGTCCTACTGTACCTAAATAGACACAGGGGTATTAAAAGCTCAGAGAAGATAAAACAGTACTTGAATAATGTAAATTATTTATTCACCACCTACATGGATATCAGCACATCCCTCTCTGTGTTCTGTTCTACATTCTACTAAAACAATGTGGTCAAGCATAAACTCATATGCCATGGCTGCTAATAGAACCATAGAATCATAGAATAGTTAGGGTTGGAAAGGACCTTAAGATCATGAAGTTCCAAACCCCCTGCCATGGGCAGGGACACCTCGCTCTAAACCGTATCACCCAAGGCTTCGTCCAACCTGGCCTTGAACACTGCCAGGGATGCAGCATTCACAACCTCCTTGGGCAACCTATTCCAGTGCCTCACCACCCTCACAGGAAAGAACTTCCTCCTGATATCGAATCTAAACTTCCTCTGTTTTAAGTTTGAACCCATTACCCCTTGTCCTATCACTACAGTCCCTAATGAGGAGTCCATATATTTCAATACATTCAATTACAGAGGAGACTTCGGATGTGATATGGGTAGAAAAATCTTACATCATTATGCAAGGTCCTTATTGGTTGAAACTACCGCCAACTCACAGTTGCCAATGTCTACAAAAGTCTCCAAAACAGCAGTCTAAAGTTGTACCTGTAGATGTATGGACTGCAAATTGAGCAAGACCTCAGAGATCTTTGGGCTTACAGACATACTTCTGACAAAAAAATGCAGTGGAGCAAGTCCAGTGCTAGATTTCCCAGACAAAATCAAATAAACCTCTCTTGCTTCAGATTAAAAGGGGATTCAAAAAGATGGAGCTAAAGCTCAAGGTGAAAACCCACAGAAACTAAAAAAGGCTATAAGCACTGCCAAGCTGAGAAAAATATATCTCAGTCTCTTTTATCTGTGAAGGAGAACTTTTCATGTCATTTTCCATTACATGATGTTGCTGTAAAGGCCTGTCATATGTGTAAGGAGTGCAACTACTTCAGTGGTCTCCCAGTCAGACATAAGGGACTATGTTAAAAACATAGGAATAATTCGACTGGATGATGGTGCAATATTCAGGTTATTGTGTTATTAACATGAAAGAAAACAAACAGAAAAAAGAAAAAGTAAAAAAAAAAAAGTCAGAGAACACCAGATTAATGTCTGTAATATCAAAGTCAGTAACTAGGGAACTAAAGAATTAGAGATTAAGGCAAACCCAAAAACCTGGTATAACTGGATTCTCAGACACTCATTTTCTGAGAAAGAAGCTGTTTGCCTGTCTTCAAGCTTGCAAATGCCTGGGATGCTACATTGACCATCTGTGGATATATGGGATTGTAACCCTGAGGACATATACCCTGTTGGCATGGCAGATATTTTCTCAAAAAAAAAAAAAAAAAAAAAAAAACCACAACCAAAAAGAACAAAAAGAATACTGAATCTCTTAGTTTATATGAGACATTCTCAGTCTGGTAATAACTACTGTGCAATAACATAAAGGCACTGCAAACCATGGTGCTCCTATAACATGTGGACTTGCTTCCTGCTGATACCAGTGATGCCATTCCTCCTGTTGAAGTCACAGTTTAGAGCATCTCATGCTACGTCTGAACTTTGGACTCTGCTACTGATTTCAACTTCCCATACCTGAAATCACACACCTCAATTAAATCCACTCTCCATATTAGGGTGAGAGTTACATACACATCAGCTCCTCCATGTCTTGGGCTCTATACGTGAAAAACCAAGGTGTGAAGGCTTGATAGAAACTGATTAGGATTAGAACTGAACAGGATTAGAAAACCGAGAGACTGAGACAAGGCACAAGTGAAAATCTTCAGTAGTTAGCTCTGTTTCAGCCTTAGATCTGGATAAAAAGGCAACAGAGAGAAAATGAAAAACAATACAGTGGGTTGATGTGCCTTAGCATTGTCTTCTCAAAACCAGCACCCTGATTCATAGGTCAAGGGAAAGATGGGAGAAAAGCAAGATAGGAAGAGAGAAAAAGAAACCAAATCAAGTCCATCCAGAAGACATCAGGCATAACCACTGTTCTTTTTGCTGTAGCCCAAACAGTACTGGGCTCAGATCAGGGAAAGACAAGCACCAAAACCGCATATTGTTGGCTAGTTTCTGACATCTGACATAATCCTATTACAATTGCCCAGAGAGCGGCAACACCTTAGGCTGTATTTATTCACAATTACACATAATATTAATCCTATATTTCAGTGAACTTCTACATCACAAACAGGTTGTAACTAGATGATCTTTAGGTCCTTTCCAACCCTAACCATTCTGTGATTCTGCAATTCTATGATAAAAAGCATATAACGTCATAAAAAAAAATAGAGAAAAAAATACTAGAAAAAATGTACTGTGGCATTCTGAAAGAATCTGCTCTTCCTTCTATTCTTTCCCATTTTATGTGAGATTGTGTCCTTCAAGATGTATCTCTAAATGAATGGTGTATAAAATAACTCAGGTAGTGAAGAATTACTATTTTTTTCTGACTACAATATGTGTCCTTCCAGAAAAGGCCAAATTGACAATGGCACCTTCCTTATTTTCTGTGGTTATCTCCTTTGGTCACAGTTCGGATTTTTCTTCTCGGACAGAGGCACATAAGAAAACGTCCTCTGAACACTAATTCTGATATAGAGTTTAGGCTCTCAATACCGAAAGATAGGCTCCTATTCATACAGGTGGACACATAAAAACAGATTTCAAGTACATAATGGAGCTCAGGTGCAAAGCATACGCACTTATATAAATATATTCAAACTGAATTTTAATTCAGTTTAGATACATCCTTTACTATCTCCCTGAAAACTTGTTTTCTTCAGGGAACAAATCAACAGAAGAAATATCAAAAGAACATGAAGTGTAAATACTGATAATTTTACATATTTATTTAGATGCATAGATGTTACAACATAAATCAAAATGATGTACATTTCTTTATAGTTTCATAGCATTAGAAGTTGAAACAGGGATACAAATTTATATCTCAGGTATAACATGTATAGCATCATATGACAATATGAAATAAATGCTATATTGATAAGTTCACTGCAAAACGTGTTACACAACAAGCTTTCTTCTCTGAAAAAACAGATACAACCCCACCCACACAATTATAAAAAAAAATCTAAACAAAAAATTATGACAATATATAATAAGAGGGGGAGAAAAGGACACTTCACTGAATGAACATTGACAATTCTCTTTTTTTGGCTTGGATTCACATACAAAGCATAGGAACATCTTTTTCCAATCCTCAACATCTTCAGTCCTCAGAAAAATCTTTCCTTGTTGCATATGGAAAAAAAAAGCAGCTGTAGATGGTTTGCTTCTTAAACAAACCCTGCCTTTAAGCACCTTTTCAATTATGTAAGAGCACCCTAAATGGAACAAAGCTGTTTAACTCCACAGAACTATTAGATTCCAATATTACCATTCACTCTTAAAGAACAAGTTTATTAACTTAAATATTGCATCTAAGATACTTCCTGACTTATATGATGATATACTGTAACTCTAGCAAGTTTGCACCATGATGAATAGCCCAGTGATTTGAGTAACAACTGCTGTTGTGAGCTAGACATATAACCTGATGGAGATTCTCTCTTCTGCTGAAAGAAAAAAAAAAAAACCACACAAAAAGAAAACCAAACCAAACAAACAAACAAACACCAAACAAAACAAACCCAAAACAACCCAAACATAATTTATACAGATTGTCAGTCTGAGGGAATTCTAAGGAATTTACAACCCAACTGCCAAACAATAAGGTTTCAAAATCTTACTCCACTCTAAATTTTGTCTTTTGGCAGGAGACAAGGAGATAATACTAAATTTCAACCATTTCAATCTGTTTTTCTCACACTCTACACTCAGGAGAGCTCAGCAGAGTGGGCATAACTATGAAAAGTTTATATGTGTTCCACTGACTTGTGTGAATTTCAAAATTCACTGCCTTGAAGTATAAAAAATAAGTTTCTCTAACAGAAAATAATGATATCCTGAGGGAAACTTGGTAAATTAGATTAATCAAAAAGAAAGCCTTGAAACTACCAATAGTAACGATTTGATTTGATTTATTTTAATTTTAGTTTATTTTATTGAGCTAACCAGATGGGCTGTTGACCATCTGTTGAGTTAACCAGATGGGCAATCGCTATATTTTTTCTTGATTTTCCATTTATTTTCTATTGAAAGAAAGCAGTTTGAGAAGGCTGTGTTTATTTCAGGTTATTACTGACAGAAGTCCAGTGTTCTTATGAATCCAAATGGGAAGGTTTGTGCACTTTGAGATCATCAAACCAATTATGATCTCACAACCAGAGCATGTGAATTTTCTGTTTTTCAATTTTGGAAAAATTCTTGGATTCCTATGAAATCAAACCAGTATCAGAATTCCCAACCACAAGAGAGCATCCATGCTTGCAACCTGATCCCAGAAGATAAGATACAAAGAGAAATTGATACCTGTTTATCGATCCATCTACCTGTAGACATAGATATGGATATAGATACAGATTTTCCTCTTTCTGTTTGATCCCAGTTGTGGTATAGAGCACTTTCGCTCTGGGAGGTTTCCTCTTTCAGAGCCCCACGGTATTTCCCAGTTTGATGGGGGATGGCACATGAAGTCTAATTTTGCTGTCCACAAAGCTCTCACGGACTCCAACTTTCTCAGTCCTACAAAAGTTATATTAAACCTCACATGGTTTTCACTGAAGCCTGACCCAACTCACATCAAATTCAGAGGTGAACAAACTGCTCTCAGAGAAGAGATCCCCAGGATAAGTGTGCAAGGTCAAGCACAGGTTTTCTGACACCATTTATTACCCCAGAAAGAGGATTTGGGATGACCAAAACCTGCTAAGCATCAATCTGAAGTTATGACTGTCAGAGGTCTTACTCTTCCCATAATTTGTTCCACAAGTTCTTCACTTTTGTGATGAGGGGAGGGTGCTGCTTGTCTTCGTTTTGAACTGGAATACATTTTCCTCTCTGATGCACATAAAACTCTCATTACATCTTAAAACAACCATAAAAAGGAACTCTGAAAGTAAACCTGGCCTAGTGGCAAATCATATGCTTAGCTCAAAAAGACCTCACAGACACTGGAGTGTATATGGCAATATTGGAAATAAACATCATTGTCCACAAAAAATAATGTATAACTTCAGCACCAGAACGTAGAGGTTAGCACCAAAAGGTTACCCATCATCTTACATGTTTAAATGAGGCAAAAATCACAAGAAGGCATTATAAACAGCTGCACTCAATATTTAATGATATCAATTACCTCATTTTTGCACTTGTGTCTGTCACAGTATTTTGACCAAAAATATTTTTAGATTTATTTTAGTTTATGTATACTTCCATAAGTTTTTATTTAGAACAGAAGTCTGAGCTAATTTCCCTGTCTTTAAAGGCATACCACTCTACTTGGACGGAATTAACACAGATCTTCAAGGCTATCAGAATAGCAAATGACAGTATTTTGCCTCAGCATGGCCTTGAACTCATCAAGTAGTTTCCTCAGTGTATCAGAGCAGACATGCTGCCAAAGACACCTGAAGTTTTCTGCGCATTTCAGTACTTTTGTTCTAGCAGCACTTGGTGTCAGGTAATCAGGCAGGCAGCACTGACACTGGCAATCAAAGTAGAGCTTTATGGCCATTGTCATTACCTGGTCCAAGAGAAAAAGGATGGTAGAAATTGGGCTGATTCAAATAGGTAATGCAGAAAGGCCTTCAGTAAACTACTTATCAAACACAGTCAAAGGGCAAATTTCATCTGGTAATCAAATACATGATGAGCTGTAATCCTCTCTGTTCAGTGAAAAACATTCAGCTAATGCTTGAGTGCTTGCGGCTGGCTTTATCAGGAGCTGCTCGTATGAAGTAGCTTATACCCAGGTCATTTGTTACCGCTGTCAGTTACAGTGTGATTACAATGGTTAATCCCTAGCACCATTATGGGATGTTGTGAAAAAACCTGCATACTGTTTGTTAAAAGCAAAGTTTTCTATGTCCATGAAAAATGAAATATTCCACAAAATCAAGGCATTTGTAAGAACTTAAAAAGTAACAGATAAAATAACATATATACCCGTTATAATAAATTCAGCTGAATTACAGAATTATAAATTAATTTACAATGTCTTAGTCCTGTTTGGAAAATGTACCATACAACATACAAGTTGCAAGTTCCAAAGTGCATAGTCATTTATTGTTAGACCTACTGCTGTAGGGTCCATGGCTTAACCTGAACATTTGCTTATGCTCTGCTTCTTATCTTCTATTAAAAAAAATACTGAAAATAGCTAGATACGCTGTTTTAACTGTGCTGTCTTTACCACTACAGAAGATTTCTTACACAGAAGAAAAACTTATTTGTCACATGCATCTTTTTGAAAAACTGGGCTGGATGACGGCTAGTGATCCACCTAGTAGTTTTGTCTCAATGAATTCTCAATGTGTACATAGATGATGCAAAAATGTTGTGTTTCTCTTGTAAAACAAGACTGGATTTTACTCAACCAAAGTTTGACTGACTGAGCACTGTACAAGTCCAGATCTTTTAAACCAAAAGGAAAATCATTTATATTATAACTGATAGGATGAAAGATAGTAGACAAGTGTTATTCTCTTTAAACATGGACATATCTTAAGACAGTAAACCTGTCTAGGTATTGTCCTGTCAGATACAGAAGTGACACTAACCAGAAATGCCTGAAGACCCATAGGTCAATTGCTGACATCCTCTGAGGGACCAGATTATGGACAGCTGGAGCGCGGCAGCAACATTTCATAATCTGTAGAGCCCATTCCCCCCCACACACAGCTATCTTGCTGGATTAAAAATATACATGAAGAATTCAAACTCTGATATTTCCTTTTATATCACCAATATGATACTTGATATTTTGGTGACGGACTATCTCAAACAGCCTCAAAAAGACTGAATTAGTGACGTAAGGACACATATATATGTTGACTTAGTGAAATCCTCTGTTGTTCTGCTTGCTCTACTCAGTATTGCCTTTCAAAGTTCATAAACTTCAGAGGCCTAAATGTAGCAGTGCGAGCAGACTACACATACATTTAAAGCGGAATACAATCTGGCCTGTAATACAAAGCCAAAAAAGGCTATTTCAATGACATAGTAGTTGTGGCAGATAATTTATCTCCTCCTTTTTATAATCTGTTTTCAAGAAAACTACTGGTATAATATTCTATCTTAAATTGTAGGTCCTCTTTATAATGTTCTAGTAAGCACCCACAAGTGTTCACGTTTTAGTAGGAAAGGTATGAATAAAAAGATTTGGTTTTTATTAATTCACACAGATCTTTTCAAGAAATACTGCAATATATATTAAAGGACACTGCAAATTGCTTTAGAAATTTAAAATTTTTGTAAAAATATCTGTATGAAGTTTTAAGGTTGCCCAATGTCCTTCATTTGGAAATCCCATAATCTAATTTTAAACCTGATCTCTCCTTGAAAGTTTACCTGGCTGAGTTTCAGTCAGTGGGATAACACATACACGGGCAAACTTACAGTGTAAAAGACAGTATGGATGTCATGTATTGATGTATGTTACTTTGTATCAGTATATTTTTTCACTTTCCTGTACAAGAATAAATATACTGCTGCAAAGCACCATTATGCCATTATGACTGTGTTCAGAAACACAGGAAGTTACAATTAGGCTGTGCTATTATACCAATATTTAAAGTGATGTAGCTTTCTACCCAGGTAAGACTTTAGGCGTGTCAGTTAACAGCCACTGCATCTTGGCTAGTGTGGTTCCTCATTGTCTCTAATTTTCCTGTCTGCACACCAGCATCACTGATGATAGCAGCAGCCATGTGCTGAACTCTTCAAATGCCATAAACAAATTGATGTTGTGCATGAGGTAGGTAATCCTGCAGTTTCTCTTGCACATTTGTTTTCCTCTGCTCAGAGTCCCATTGACATTGCAGGTGAAAGCACCAGTGTGAATGAGAGGAACCAATAAGAGTGTGAGAACAATTTGTTGCTTTGCACGTCACACTCCCATTTTGAAAGCACAGTATTAAACAATGACCTTTCTCTTTCTGGAGCTATTATCTTTTAAAGGAAGTAATATTCTTTACTCTTTTAATGTGCTTTTTATAGAGCCTAATCTTCAGGAAGCTGCACTTGCAAAGGTGAAAATTATTTTGCTCTCCTTTAACAAATTATTAATATAAAAGGGTTAATGTGAGTCTTATATCCAAAAGTGTTAAAACCAAATTATACTATACTTTGAAAGCTAATTATACAAAAGCGTACAAAAAGAAAACATCAGAGTATTATCACAATCTCTCTCTCTATATAATATGTGCAAAATTCAATATACAAGCTTCTTGTTACTCATCCATGGGTTTTTTGGTTTGGGTTTGTTTTTTTTTTTTTCAAAATAATGTAAACCTTAACTTATTTAAACCAATATAAGTAGTTTGAGGTTACTCCTGGGAAACAAAGATTGTCAGTACAAGAACCTCCATAGCTTGGAGGGCAAGCTGAACACGGGACTCCTACTTTATATGGTGCTTCTCCAATCCAATTCCCCCTGAAAATAATAAAGGAAGAAGAATGCTTAGTAAGGTCAGAGAGGAAGAAAAATAATCATTAAACATAGTTGTTTTGAGAAAGTAAAGGTTTTGTCTTCAGTGATACCCTATAAACGCCCTGTTACTGAAAATATACATTAATATATTTCTGGAGGTTACTGACAAGTATTGATCTACCAATTCTCCTAAACCAGCAGGAGAATGACCATGTCACCCCAGGCCAGTGGTCAATACCATATCCTTTAGTCTCCATGGTAAAGTCCCAGTTCTCTTGGTTTTGCTACAGCCAAGTGATTATTGATTCTCTGAGCCTGGGACAGAGTATTTTTTACTGGAGGGCTATATTTATGAGACCTTAGCAACATAAACACTGGTGCAAGGTTTTCCTTGAGCAGTTTCTTGTCTGGCAGTTATCTTAAAACTTGGTTTTAAGGTAACTCTTGAAAGCTGGAAAAATAAATTGAGTGAACTCTTGTTCTTAGGTTGGACTACCCTAGGTCCACATTGTGAAGCTCTAAGGTAGAATCCATGGTTAGAGAAAAGGTAAGATGAAAAGTATTCTCAACAGTAATATATTAAGAACTGTATTTGGCCATTTGTAGTGGTCTCATTAATGGGAGAAGGAGGACTTCCATCTGGTGAATAGTGCAGTGTAATAAAGCCTGAGTGGAAAGGGGTACAAGTCTGGAAACCGACCATGTGAAAAGAGGTTATTCTGAAATATCTAAGAACATCTGAAAAACACATCTAGACTTTTAAGTGCTTATATGAAACCTGGGCTTTTAGAGATTCATGTAACATTCATGATGTAGGCAGAAAGAAAGTTAAAATTAGACTTTTATTTAAATGTTATTTCTCAGTGAGCAGGGAACTTTCCTCTAGTTTGCATGTGACATGGTATAGCAATGAGTAATGCAATTATTTATGAAACATTTTCTCATCCTCTACCTCTAAAGCCAATAACATTGGATCAAAAGCCCTGGTCTGGGTTGTGCCTTGGAATAAAGTAGGAATCTCTCAAATAATTTTCTCATTCCTACTTCTCTTCCAAATGGGTACAGCAGACTAAGTGCTCAGGAAATATATTTAGTTTGATAACAGATATAGAAATCCAGAAAGCTGATTTCTGCTTCATTTTCTATGCAACACATGGCTGATTTCTGTGAGTCTGTTAGAAAAGCAGGGGCAGGGACTTTTAAACTTTATAGTTATCCTTTTAAACTTTTTCCTGATTTCAGAAGCATAGATATTTTTTCAGCATTACAGCATAGCATCAGTAAAAATTATTTGAGTTCTAAATCCCAAATCTTTGCCAAATTCCAACCTCAATAACGTGGGTCAGAGCTGTAATACCCTCTTCTTGTTTAGAGGAATTCCCTACTCAGAAAGGCACAGTCTGTTGACTGGAAAAGAAAATTCTTCATGTGTGCCCAAGGACTTTAAGCCAAATCTACTTAATCTAATTAATTCTTGGAAATATGAACTTAAGCCAGACAAGACTGCTCAGTATCCTTTTTGTAACTGTGCAAAAGGAGATGGGAAACGCCCAATTCTACTACCTATAAACCAAAGTTCTACTCAAAATCTTATCCAGAGAAGCTTGTAACTCCAGACTTTTGTTTGCTGTTTGAGAAACAATGGGATTTTTACACTGAGAAAATATAACATGTCATTAGTTGATTGTTAACATACACACAAACAATGCAGCAGTTTTCAATAATGTGTAACGTATAAACCCATTCTTTTCCTATGTATGCATATGAGAGATGTACTCTGGAAGTTTGTAAATTTTATTATATTTTTTAAATTAGGATACATAGTAAGTAATATTTGGGTTTCTCTTATAAACTTTGATTTCACCTAGTCCATGTTGTAGAGCTAAAATTCAGATAGTTCTGCTGCCTGATCTTTGCTCCCTCATATTCATTTCTTATCACCCTTTTCTACTAGATATTAAAGACAAAATTACAGAGAAATCTTTTTGATTCCCACAGGCCATTTTCCCTGAATTCAGTTTTCTTACTAAATCCTATCTTTTTTTTTTAAGTTGCAGAATCTTTAAAAATCCTTTTACTCATGTAACAGCTAGAATAATGACATATTCTTGCATGCTCTTTACCACAAATGGACCTGTGCCACTGTGAGTTTATGGAAAACATGCTCAATTAATTATACTTAGATTTCTGTACAGAACTATGGCTCTGCCTAATATAGAGTCAGAGAAAACAGCCATTTACATTGCCCATGCTGCTTATGAAGCAATGGTCCAAACCAGAACTCAAACTGAACCTTTCTCAGAGCCACATTACTGATCTTGTATGTACCCAGATGTAAGTTTGGGATGATGTCTAGGAAATGCTGGGGGAAAATTATTTTCTTCACTTCAACCTATCACATGTCTGCACAGCTACTTGATACAGGGCTGCCTATGGCTTCCTTTGAAGGACCCTAACATGAAGGCAAGATGAGATTTGGAGACACTGAGCTTAGTTAGATGGACTTTGTAGGAAACCCATGCTATGGATACCCTTACACAGCATGGTCATAAGCAAAAGCATCTTGTGGGCAAGAACAAATGTTCACAGTATATCAAGGGTCTGAACTACAGTGGGATTGCTCACCTGAAGAAGACTAGGTCACCATGATTATATTTAACAGAATAAACAAATAAGGAATTGAAAGTGAAGTGGAGTCAGCATAAAGAAGGAAGATGATGATGATGATGATAATAATAATCCAGAAAAGAAAGGGTTTGGGCTTGTTCCATACCCATCAAGTTATTTCCTTTTCTTCCTTGTATACCAAAGTCATGCATTTTTTGTATGCTCAGATGTAAAGTTAGAATGAAGGAGCAGCCAGCAGAAAAAGCACAAGAGGTCAAGCTGCAGAAAAAGGAGTAAGCAATCCTATGAGAGGACCAAAACATGCATGAAGTACAATAGTAAACAATATGTAAAAGAAAGCAACTCACTTTGGTGCATAGTTGCATACCAAGTAAACAGCTCGTCGCCAAACAGATCCCCAGACGTTCATATTGTGGCATGTGTGGATTGCGCAGCCTATACGATTGGAAGTGGCCCAAACCATCTGAATAAATATTTATTATTGGTGAAGTCCAAATTGAAAGGAAATATATATATATACACACATACACATTTATTTGAGAGAGAGCTATAAATACATGACAGAAAAGTCCAGCTTTGGACGATAGATTTTGAATAGAAGAATGTAATTCATATAACCTGTGTGTAATGGGTGCACATGGGTCCGTAACATCGCATGGGGCACCTGGGATTGCAGTCCTGAGGGTAAGGGAAAGCATAATCCTTCACCTCATCGTACCATGGCTTTACCAGCTGGAGAATAGATCGATACCTGCATTTGTTTAAAATTCAGAAAGAAAGACATATAATTTTAGATTTAAGTCTTTTGGAACTTTCTGCTGCTAATTCCTCTGATGCAAGACACCTAAATATACATTTCTCCATGCATCACTAGAGGCACAGCATTAAGCAGTAATACTCTTAAGCCAAATGAACACAGATATCAATTATTGCTAGAATACTGGATGACAACTTGCATCAGTCTAAGATCTGGATCTCAAAAGGTGTTCAAAGACTGACAAAATAACTGTTTTGTAGGGTATCTGCCTACCTTCCAGTTCTTACAGATAGGTTCTGGCCCAAGAATCTTAGCAAGTAGGAAGGTCCATGGTCCCAAATGCATGTAGCAGCCCAAGCCTCTGCAGATTTGGCAAGAGTTTCATCCCAAACCTGACAAAATAAAATACCCTTAGCGTTAGAATGAAAAAAAACCCAGATAGTGATCACACTGCAAGAACACAAGAAGCAAGTATCTTAAGTCACAAATATACTATCATAACACATCAGGTGCATAACCAGGCACACAGCTCTTCAATTCAGAAAACTGTGGGGCAATATGTACAGGATGCAGCAGGATTTGCCCTAACACTGGACAGAATTCCCACTCACATCAGAGGAAGCCAAGTATTCAGATCTCTCCCTTTTTTTCTGGAAAAGCCCTTTACTGAGCAGGCATTCTCCTACCATTTCTCCTTCTGTGTTGATGAGATCTATGTGTAGAGAGGAGCGGAATGTTGGCTGAGACTCAGTTAGAAAGTCAAAGTGAAGGAGCGGTACATGAGGAAGAGCAGTTCAGCACAGGTATTACATACCCCGCAAAACCCCAACACATTTGAAATAGGATCTCAAGAGTATCTATAGCCAGAGAGAGGGTGTGTGGCAGCTTTTCATATTTGAGGACACAAGGTCAAGAAAAGGGATTCCACAAACGCAGACTATGTATAGTTTCCAGGTGCAGTATGAGTTTCACCACTTTATTCTGCACAGGAGCTGACATTACTCCCTGCCTGGAATAAAAAAACTCTGTAAGAAGAGACAGTTTGACTTCTTAAATTCTCCAATGATGGGAACATGACAAGTGAACTTAAATACTATCTCCTTTATATGCTTTGCCTGCTCAAATTCTTAATGTGTAACTCTGCTGCCTTCTACATAGCAAATGGGCTTCCGTCAACAATAACAGAGATCAGAAGTAGAATCTGCTGTACTATTGGACATCCAGATAAAGAATATCTGTTATATCACAAGTGTGCATAAATCCTACTACAACTTACTGTTTAAGTGATATCCAAATAGGCTGTAGATCCTGGAGCTAGATGTAAAGTTTTAATACCCTGATTGAGTGTTTTGATGCAGGATAGTTTTAGTGAACTTCCAGTAAAAATGCAGGAACAGAATGTGCTTACCCAGCCTGCTGCAGCTTTTTAAACACAAACCCAAACTCATAAATCTTGAGTGGCTATGAAATAAAGAGTATGCTCTCTCAAGTATGAAATAAGAGGCAAAATCAAAAATTAACTTATCAAAGGATAAGGTGGCCCATACCACAGATATTTTCTGTGCTGTGAACTAATCATGATTTCTAACACTGAATCCATAGCTTTAATTTTGCAACCTGCAGAGTGAGCTGACTGCGCCCAGAGCACAGACCAGGACAGTAATTCATGTACTGACTCTGTCTGGTAGTTTGTGAAATTTCTCTAAGTGAAAATGACAAGATTCAGTAAATTTTATGACACTGCTGATATTGAGCAGGTGGGGTGCCTCCTAGATTGAAACTGAAACATCACAACAGAGAGCAATATGAACACTTAATGCAAACAAACTTTCATTCAAGTTGAACCACCTTAGGAAAAGTAGGATGGATGGTGCTTAAAGCAGGGCATATTTACTTTACACCTATTTATAAAGAGTCCCAGAATAAAGTCAAAACAAACTGCCAGTAAAAGGACAAAACAGAGAAGTGTCAGGAAGCAGCATGCTAAGAAGGACTGGTCTTAAGCCAGGGAACACTCTGACCTGAGCTCTGAAAAATGATGGGGAGTTTCTCAGAGGAGTTACAGATAAGTGTAACTTGTGAAAAGAAGGGTAAGCTGGAGTACTAGGGTACAAGGGAGGGGATCCAGGACTGATATGGCACCATCCAAACCCCAGGAAATGATCCAGGTCCTGAGAAGAAGAAAACAGTGTACAGACATTTCTTCTGTTTCAGATCTCTGATGTTAAATCAACTAGCTGCATGTGGATAGTGTAAAAAAAACCCTTTATAACCTCCATGGTACACCCAAAAAAGAAGGTTAAAGGAAGGGACAACAGTAGGTGCAAGCATAAAAGTGTGACTGAGAGGCCAGGGCCACAGTCACTGTTCAGAGCCTGCCCAGGCCCAGGGGAACAGAGGAGAACAAGGATCCAGCACAAGTCCAAACACAGCTGCCTGGTGTGCATCCATAAGGGGCAGCTCCACCAGGACTGTGACACCCCATAAACACCCTTCTTTGCTGGGATTAATCATGCTTCTGCCGTGAGTGCTCCCTGCCAGAAGGCTGAACATGAGGTTTACGTTCTTCCTCCCAAGTAACCTGGCTGCAGTCCCACAATCTTAATGTGTACTGTACTTGCACAAATAGCACCCAAGCTCCTCATGTCCATCCAGCATATTTTTGCATATTAAATTGCCTTGCAAAATTGCATGTTATGTGTTTCAAAGAAATGTGAAGACCAGATTAGGTTTTTACTATTAATGCCCTCTCTAAACTAGGCATGGCCCCTGCCCTGGACAGTGAAAGCATTGCTAGTCCACTTCCATTTCCCCTTAGTTTCATTTTCTGGTTCTCAGGAATCTTCTGCAGCATTTCACTTTTAAAGTTTCAGGGGATTGTTTCAAACTCAGTTAAAAAGTTGTGCATTTGGCAGGTAAGCATTACTGTGATACATAGTGAGCTCGCTTTCCATTATCTATTCACTTTGACCACTCTCTGGACATATGAAATTTTTGGCAAACAAAAAAGGAAAAAAAGTGAGAACAAGAAGAACTTAACTACTGAATAAGAAAAAGGTGAGGGGACCATATGCAGCATCTTTTAATTTCCCCCATTCCTTTATTAGCAGCTGGTGAAAAGCCTTTGTGAAGAGTCCCTTCCTGCCATGTAAATCATTTGTATTTCATGGAATAAGATTGACTGCTTCACCGTCCTTATTTTATTTTCCTAGAAGAAAAGGTGGTCTCAGTCCCTCTAAGACTAGCTCTCAATCATCAAGACAGAAGAATTAATACAGGCTGATGCACAGAAATTATCTCATGATGACTTAAAATCTTTAAAATCTTAAAACTGTAAGAGTTCCCCCTTTTCAAAGAATTCTGATCCTGAGTCTGTACTTGTATTGATTTATATTTCAGTTAAGTTCCCTGTTTTGGGCATGTAAGAGAAAAGGGCAAAGACATTTGGATTTTTTAACCATGAGGCTTCATTGCTATGTACAGATAAATAACATAGAAAAAAAAAATATCCTAAAAAGATAAACTGAAGTAACCTGAAAGCCAAAAGGACGGTTTCTGTATGATAAGATGTCCTGGGTTCAGCAGTAGCAGTCATTTTTTCTACTTCTCAGTAGCTGGTGCAGTGCTCTGTTTTTGACTTTCAGCCTGGGATCAGCACTGATAACACAGGTGTTTTTACTTGCTGTTCAGTAATGTTTAGTCTGACCAAGGCCTTTCTGAGCCTCATGCTCTGCCAGGGAGTAGGGGAAGCTGGGAGGAAGTAGAGACAGGACAGCTGACCCAAACTAGCCAAAGAGGTATTCCATACCACAGCAAGTCGTACCCAGTATATAAACTGGTGGCAGTTACCTGGAAGGGCTAGATTGCTGCTCGGTCGGGCTGGATATCGGTTGGTGGGTGGTGAGCGATTTTATTCTCTTTCTTTGTTATTTCCCTTATCGCTATTATTATTGGTGGCAGCAGTAGTAGTTTGTGTTATACCTTAGTTACTAAACTGTTCTTATCTCAACCCATGGGAGTTACATTATTTCGATTTTCCTCCCCACCCCTCAGGGAACGGGGGGGTGGGAGGAAGGGGGGAGAGAGAGACTGCGTGGCTGACTGAGTTTAAACCACGACATAAGAAAGTAAAAAACCCAACTTAATTAGCAAAGACTGTAAAAAACAATGTTATTAACAAAATTATAAACTTTGAAATGATGGCCAATCCAGTGTTTCTATTTAACATGTTAGAGAAAGCTGCCTGGCATGAACATAAAACTGCAAAAGGAAAAAAAGCAGAAAAATTTGCATACTCAGTAGGTCAAGATTTAAGGAAACGCCCAGTGCCAAGCTATGCTCATTATCTCTGTGGTGACTGCAAATCTTGATTTGCTAAGTCATTAGTAATTGGGAAGCGGTCACCTTCCTTCCACCCAGTATAAACACTCCCTCCCAAACTCTCCAGATCACTGATTTGGTCCAGCATGGAAACTCTCCCCACTCCTCAACTGGGTCTAACTGAGCTGTGATAAAGCATCTCACCATACTTCCACTGGCAACTTGAAGTGAACATCCTTTGGCCAATTTATTTTTATTTCCTCAGCCAAAGATTATTTTCCTAGAAAGCTGCCCGACTGCGCTCTCTGCACTCCTCCCAGCAAAACTGCACTGCAAAACTACACTTGAAAATCAACTAGTGGACTGAATATAGAGAACAGGCCAGTGCTTCTACATGGGGAGTTTCAGCATGAGAGAACACTTTATGAGGCAGCTGTGCGTTGCTCTCTGCACTCATACAGCACATGCTGGTTGAGAATTAGGACTAAAATCTTAGTGTAAATAAAAGTCAGCAGGAACTTTGTGAGTGAGGTCAGAATTTCACCCAAGTTTGTTTTTTTTTTTCTTTTTGCTTATTTCACTCTGTAAACAAATAGTAAAATAAATTATTTTATTTCCATAGTGTATAATAAGCAATGGAGTGTAAAATTAAATATCTTTAATGTTGAATGAAATTTCTTGAAGCCCAGAACACAGACTTCTTTCCCCAGGGGAAGCCTTTTAATGTGGGTCACAGTTTCTTTGTATTCTCTGTTTCTATCGCTGTTTTATAGCTGTCTCTAAGTTGTTCTTAGGTAATTTATATTGTAGAAGGGATGGAGCTGCCCTTTTGTTGCAACAGCTTTGTTGGAACAGGAGGCCCTGGTTGCAACTATCCTCTTAGGTATTAAAATGATGAAGCTGTATAAACATATGATGAATAAAAAAAAAGCAGAAGAAACTACAATATTACAAAGATCTGTCCGTAACACTTGTTGAAAAATAACTGGCTTTTCTTTTCCCACATTAATAGCTATGCTTTAATTTGAGGAATGCTGTACATAACCATTTTTACAGTTAGAATTGTACTCCTAATATCAGTCATTAAATGGAGTAGCTTTGTCTTGACATGTCTTAGGGGACAAACAGGAACAGGAGTTATAGCTCAAAATAACAAGCTACTTCAGACAGCAACCTCACTACTTTAAGTAGAAAACATTGAACAAGTATACCAGAGGAAACTGAATGCAATCCTCTTAATCCAAATCACTTGTTCTTACTACAAACTTTCTAAGACCATTGTATTATTGTAAACATACTGCTACTCTGGCTACTTTCACCCTGTGGTAATTATATTTGTAAAGTTAAAAGTTTCATACTCCTAGATTTAAGTGTACTACTGCAATGCGCACAGCCTGAACATGCAAACTTTGCTGTGAACATCTATGAATGGTGGGTATAAGAAGTTGCGGTTAAATTACATTGAATAAAACAAAGCAGGGATTTGAAGCAGCATTCTCAGGGCCTAGATCCCATCATTGGTCCTAATGAAACAACAGGTCTGGGAATTTTGGTATCAAGGAACTGTGTCACTTGAGATCTGTACCTTTCCTAAAGTAGGGGTCATATATTCACTACAGGCCTTCTGTATGACTAACTGAAATTATTTAATGTGTGACCCTCCCTAAAGACTTTCTGTTTCCATGGAGCACCTCCCAGTTACCTGAATAAGGTCTGATTTAGGAACTCTGGATGTCAGTGAAACTTGCAACACATGACTGTTTTTTCCTTTAACTAACCCATCTTAGTAAGGTGGTGCAAACACAGGCACCACAAGGTTTCTGCCTGGAAACAATATTAAAACCCTGCGTTTCAAGCTGATTTTGTAAGATTTCACTCTGTAGTCCACAGGACCTTAGGAAGCAGTGTGTGTCTCTCAGCTTGTCCATCCAAAGGATGCCAACACCTGGAGAAAATGCTGCATCAGGTCATTTTCCAAGATTTTTCCATAGCAGGGAGAGCTATGAACATTATAGATAATAGAAGTGCATTTAATGAATATTAATTTCATCATGTGCTGAAATAGGAGGAAAAGGTCAATATAGAAATGGCTATGCATGTCTATTACTTCAGCTTTTTGATCACATGCATTAAGTTTTCTCATTGCCTTAGAGAAAACTTTTATCTAGCAAGAAGAGAGGAGAGAGAAGGTTCCCTTAGCCTGCCAAGGCTTCCTCTCATATTCTGTCTTGCAAATGAGTACTCGGACACTATAGATGATCCAAAGTATCACTAGCTAAGTCAAGAAAGGAAAGAACAAATATCTTGGAACTTCACATAGACCCTTGATGGATGTTATTCTTAAAACCAGAAAATTCCTACCCATGCAAGTGTAAAAATGTCATATTCCTAAGTTAATTTTATGAATACTAGAATATGTTAGTTACTTGTTTCCCATTTCTGTAAGAGAATGTCTCTTCACTATTTAAAAACAAGCAGAATTTCAATGTTTCATAGTTTAAAAAAGGGGGGGAAAAATCTGTGTGCTTTATAAATATTAAAATGGGCATTCATTTCTATTTCATATCTTCAACACACTGTCAAAGAAAAATAGACTGACAACTCATAATTTTAACTTTCCATGTTGCTGATACCTACCCTCAGATTTATGATCTGATTGGTAAATTTTGCAAAACATGCTGTGATTTTTTTTTTTTTTTTGTCCCCACAGAAAGCAATTACTGGCTTCTTCCAAAGTCATCAATAACACCTGTCAACACTTTATTGCATTTACTTTCTGTGAGAGTGATGTTATATTGTCTTTTTCTCATGACTCACTGTTTCAAAAGTAAAAATAAAGTACATGCATATAGAATATTTATTTCAGTGCTCAGGTAGACAAAAAGGACTGATTCAAGCAGTACAATACCTCCCAACAGGTATTTAAATCAGTAATATCATTAGAACTGAAAGGTAAACAAAATTAACATTTTAGTTGCCTCCTCCACAGATGCCACACCTAAGAAGGAATGACTGATACTGTCCTCTGGAATTACACCCCTTTGAAAGGTGTTCTTAAAGTTCAGAATTTGTAAGAAGATAAAGTTAAGATCCATTATTCCTGACAAATATGGGGACTGAGAAAAAAATATCAACCTAACCTTTGATAGTCTAGTTCTTCATTACGCAAGGTGTGGAAAAAGGAGAAGTATTATTCAGTGGGGATGACCATTTAGTCAAGGATTACTTTCTATGAGAAAGCTGAAACATTTTTAATTTTTATTTCCTGATTTCCTGTTTTTCAGAGACAAAAACATGTATTCTCAGAATAATCGGATACCTTCCCTGAAGCTCAGAATGCAAATTTACAGTGATAAAAGAAATGATCTGTCTCGGTATTGTTATATCTTGTTTATGCTTGCCTTGCTGTATGAGAGACATCATTACCAATGCAAATGGCAATGAACTCCCCCTTCTCTGCAAGTACTCTGAAATAGTTACTAATGGCAGCAGATAGTGAGAATTTGTGTTCTCAATACAAAAGGAGCAGAATACACAGTGATACACTAATGCTGTATGGGTATCTGTGTGCAACGTGGATGTTTTTAGAAGCATTTAAATTTACAGCCCTCATTGTCGCAAAGAAACTATGAAAAAAATGTGAGAAATAGGAGTGCTCCTTCCTTGAGAATTGCCAGCAGACAGATTGCTAGACAGAAGATATGGGCTAACTGGGGAATCCATAAAAACATGTTTTTAACCTGGCAGCCTAGGCAGTCTGCTAATGATAATTTTAAAGCATTCAAGCAATAGAGAACTGTGCTTCCATTCTTCTTGTGCCATCACAATCCTTAATCTTTCCTGGCCCAGTTTTATAGCCAGTAGCAAGGAAGCTCCCTTCCCTTGCACAACAGTACAAGAGAAACTCAGCAAAGCACTGCTCTGAATATTAAATACCAGCAGCAGCCCTCAGCAATTTGCTGTTTGGTTTTGTTTGGTTGTTTGTTATAATGACATATCAGATAGGGTAATAATCTGCATATTTCTCAGTGGCTAACAAAACATACACATCCTGGTCACTCACTACACTTCTAGGAGTTTCCTGAGTGCCAGCAGTGTGAGAGCTGCTGCCCATAATGCCACAATAGCCACGGCGTGACTATCCCTGTCAGCTGGTTGACACCCCTTTTACAGCTGAAGTGACAAGCACCAGGTACAGGTTTGAGCACAAATCCAGAGCAAACAGGTGAAATAGACTGTTCTGACCACTCTCCCACACTCCTCCTTCTTTACATGACTGCAATGATGTGATGAGACTGCAAATGCTGGGATACACTATTTGAATACAGTTGCAGGACAGCACTGTTATATTTTGCAGTAATAGAAAGTGAAAATTTTCTTGCCTGTTTGGGCGTCTTAATTTTCATTAATATATGTCAACTGTGGACTCATATTAGCATCTTCAGCTTATTATTTGACACAAACAAATTCACAATGGCTCACATGCACATCAGAAAGGTCGCCATTAGGACATTCTTTTAGCAGCAGTCAGACAAAAAGGTAACCTTTCTACCTCAGACTTGTGATTTTATTCTCCAGTACTTCTGCTTGTTTGCCCAGCTGAAGATCAGAAGCTCTTGCTTCTGGAATGACAGCAACTGAGAAAGAAGAAAACCTCAATGCAAGCGATTTCTTCCTGTGTGAAAAACACTGGGAAGCTGATGGATGAAATCCGATGTGTCCAGCCCATCTGTGCAGCTGCACTCCACAGCTGCTAGTTCAAGTCCCAGAGTGGATTAGCAGATGTAGGCTGCTATCCTCCAACATGCAGATCCTGTCCTAATGGGTCACTCAGCCTGCAGCCTTGCACCAGCCGTACCACTTGCACATGCAGTGGCCATCTCTCAGGAATCCCACAGCAACATGCAAAGCACACCAGAGTCCCTTGCCCAGCTTCTCCCTTTCTCTTTTGCATAGTCAAGCCTGTAGCATTTTCAGGTTCAGAGACTTCCTGTAGGACCCCCCACCATGTCCACTACCCCACAAAGTTTAATTAAACAACCTACCAGCCCTTCTGCCTGCATGCTTTTTCAGCAGAGTGACTGAGCCTCGTTCTCTTTGCCTTCACTTTTTTCAATACATACTGTGTGATGAAAACATATGAGCTCATTGGAATTTATAGACAGATTTGGCAAACTTAAATATTTATTTGGGCTCTGAGATCATTTGGGTTCTAGCCTGTCTCTCTCTCTCTCTCTCTCTCTCTCTAAGAATATGAATACTTTTTGCTTTCACCTACCACCTGTTAGAAGTTTTACTGTGCATACTGTAATTGGTGCCTACCATATGTGCAAGTCCTTTCCCAAATGCATTAGGTAATAATTTGAAAGTTTACACAGAAAATTGCCAAAGTCTTCTCTCTAGAGAAAAAAAATCTTGAAGGGAATCACAGTTCTGTACTTCATTCTTTTGCACATAAATAGAGGGTTAATACATCAAGCTGCTTGTCCAATACTCCATTGCAACTCAAAGTAAAATTGTGCAATGTCTTATAGCCAATTTAATCTCATATAACCAAACCTCCAAACATCTGTTTCACACTTCTGAAGGGCTCAGTACTAGAAGGTCTCTCTTATAGTAATCAGGGCATCACCAGACATATGTTCAAGAAACCTCATTGCCAGAAATTCTTTTCTTATGAAAATTCAAGTCAGTATTTTATACAAAAGTTTATATTCCTGAATGTCTGTTTGGTACAAATTCAAAGTGCTATCATTTGAGTCCTGACCACTGTTAATAGTCAATTTGTTTCTTCTAAAGGTTGTCTGCATTTCTTTTAATGTTTGGCCCCAGGCTTTCAAACAATAAGAAACAAAGAAAATTGGTAGGCTATCAGATTTAATAACAATAAGCTTCACTGATATGCTATTATTTGTTTAGCTTTTGGGAAAGATAAATATCAGAGCTACATATCTTAAAATATTCAGTGCTTTCCTAACCTACTGCAAGGCATATTTTAGTTGGCAAGAGCTTATCTCAGAAGTGGTAACATGGACCAAACTTTGTCTAGTTCCATGTCACCCTAACAATTGGTCCTAAGTCTGATGAGGAAGGTGTCTGACCTCCATTGTTTTAAATACAATCAGAGCAAATTGCCTTTTCTCAAACCCACAAAATGTGAACAAAAAATTTATTTCTTTTGTGTTTTGCTTCTATTCTAGATGACAAAAAATATCTACTTTTTTTTGCCTTTTTTTTTTTAAAGAACCACTAAAGTTTTCATTAAAACAAAAAAATGTTCTTAATTTCTGTAAAAGTTTTCAAAGAAAATACTTTTATTTTCTAAGTAGCTCTGACTGAAAGATATGGCAGCATGACAAAAGAAAACACATAGCAGCTTCTTTCTTCAGGACAAAGAATAAAAACAGTAGTTCTTTATTCTCAGAAGAAGAAAGCTCAATTTAAGATTCTTTTTCTTGATACAGATTAACAGATACTGTAACAGATGCAAGCTGCAAACCCAGGTCATTCTTAGTTGAGTTAAAACAGACTCAAACCCCATCCCAGGACACCTGGAGATGCGTTCACACATGGTAGTGCCTAAGCTAAAGACAGTATTCTGTCCACAAAAAGCAAACAAGTGGTTGCCCTACAGTTTCCATCTTTTGCTGTCTTTATGATACACATTTCCACAGACCTGGGTAGACTATTCTTCTTTTCAGATGTTCTTTTCAGGTATGGAAAAAGAATGAAAATGTTGAGAGGTTTAAGGTTACTATCATCTCCATTCATGTCTGAAACAAAGTGATGTGTACTTTGGATCAAGATTGTTGTGAAAAATGCCTTGTCTCTGTTTTTAGCCAAGAAGTTCAAGAGGTGCTACATTTAATAATAAAGGAATGTCTAATGCTGATGGCTCTGGGCAGGCTACTTCTCTAGCTGAGACTTTACTAGGTTGTTTTTTGTTTGCTTAGACTCCTAGAAGGCTTTCTTTTAATACTAAATTTAAATAATGTAAATATTGTAAAACACCATCTAGATAGATGTTCTAAAATTTTTATACATAAAACTTTGGAAATCAGCTCTAATACCAAAGCAAGTTTAACACAGTCATTCTTTATCACAATATTTATCAACAACAGCATTTTGGGGGAAGTTCTTCAGATTTTTCAAGGAATACTTTCCAGGAAAAGTCCTTTCTGTGTAATGTAACTCTTGAACAAGTCTTCTGTCATTCACTCTGAACATAAATGATGGCTTTAATAGGGTTTCCTAGCCTTTTGTAGATGAAGCTCTACGAGAAAAATGGGCATCATCCTGCATCTTACTGAGAGCCTACAGGTAGTATAGTGATACATTACTGACAGTGGTGCAGTAGGAAATAGATAAGGGGATAAACTCACCTGTGAGGAAAAAGAGAGCCAGGTAACTGTTGTGCCAAAATTAGTAGAAAGTAAGCTCAACTACTCTTACTTTCTTTCAGCTTAGTGCCAGTTGCCGTGTTTTGCCCCCACTGCAGAAAAAGGCTGAGTATGCTGTAAAACGTTTGCTTCCTTTCAATACTGTCATGCAGACAGCCACCCCTAACTGTAAGCATGTGAAGGACATCAGCTCTTTCTTTTTTCTTCGAAGTGTCCAAGGATTGATATTGCAGAATTCATTAGCCCATGATCTTTAGGCACTCCTGGTGTTGGTTATGGCACCAGGTAGAAGGGACATACTCAGTTGGCTAAACAGAAACATAATTGTAGGAGGGTCAAACTGGAACCAGTGAACACATTTCCCCATTACACTCCTTATTTTTTCTCACCTCACTTTAAATTCCCAGCATGGCTAAAAGCTATGGCAAACTGGGATATGTGGACTACGCTGGGGAAGCTCTCAGCACTTCGATGTCTCTCCTCCCAGAAGACTGGGTTGGGCTATACTTAGATTTACTTTGTGCTCTGGCATGATGAAAATCAGATTAAAATCTTTGTAACCTGACTTACCATCTGATTACTTTATTCCAGCTTTCATCATATATATAGGATTTAAGGGAACAAGGCTGTCAGTAACTTCTATAGTAAATTTTCCATTGCACTGTGGGCCTAATCTGCTTTGACATTTAAGGGTGCTACTCACCAATTTAACAAAGGAGCTGTAAATGGAATGCAACTGTATTTTGCTCCAATACACAGAAGCATTGTAAGACACGCACATGGAAACTAAGGAAAGATTATATGCATGCATGTATCTTAATACCAATAAAACTATCAGTAAATAGGTAAAGGGTAATGGTTGAAATGAACAGGAGAAAAATTATATTAGACAGTTAAAAAGTGAATATAAAGATTAATTATCTGAGGTTTAGAGGGAAATATTTAGGTTAGACATTTGGAAATCATTTCTGTTCCTAAGGTAAAACATTTGCCAAGAGATGTGGCTGAGACAGCATCACTATATGTGTTCAGTAGTAGACAAGATGAAAACCACATGTGTTTAATGTAGAAGTCCTGCAACAAGGCAGGGATAAACTATACGAATTAGGAGTTCCTATCCAACTCATTAGACATAAATCTTGAAGGAACTAGCCCTACAATCCTCACTCACAGACATGAATGATTTCAGTGGGACCATGTAGATGAGCCAGGGCAAACAAGAACAAAATGTCCTCTAAGACTTAGAATGGTCTGTAATAAACCAAATTGACAACAGCAAAAAAAACATAGGTAAACAAGATGAGAAGTTTATTTAGCAGAAATGCTTCTGAATTTGAGAGAAAACCAAATTAATTCACTGTTTCCTTGTCTATATAAAAGATTTAGGACTTTGGAAAGCTTGAAGTAGGTTTTTCTTTTTTGGGGTTAGGTATTTTCTTTTTATTTTCATTTTGTTTTACCCATTACCTATTGCATATTCACAGAACACCTTTTTAAAGATCACTTTGACAGAAAGAAAACATTATCAAGGCTTTCAAATTTAAGAACAAAATAATAAAGCAATTATTTACATGTATGACCATTCAGTGGGGTACTTTCTTGCTTCTCTAACCTGACTTTGTAAGTTTGCTTCCTCTCCATGAAGAGGTGCAGACAAGTCTCCAAATTCATTACCCGAGCAAAAAAGGGTCACTCCTGGGCCACACATAGTGCACAGATTTCTCCTGTGTCTCATATGGACTCTTTCACACAGCTACAGGAGTTTCTTTTGGAACAAAATTACTTTCATCTTAGAACAATAGTTCATTTCCTTTGTCCATTTTATAATGGTCTTTCATGTGGATTTACTAGAAATTAATAGGATCAGATTCTCCATTCCCTTTTGGCTCCTCTGCCACCAACTCATGAGAAAATATATTGCCATGGAATAACTCCTGTGTGTCCAAAAAAACTCATTTCAGGCTAGTCTGAGAATCTTTTACTATTTTGAGTCCTACAAAGTGACATATTCAATGAGGGGCAGATTTTGCCAAATACAGAAGTGCATTTATGCAATTACTGAACAAAAAAACGTGTATCAGAACATCTTCCGTACATTAGCAGGATCAAGTTTATCTAGAACATTTTTCTGCTCTTAAAACCTTCAGACAGCATTCCACAAACATTCAGCTTCATGTTTTTGAGCATGCAATCTATTATACGTCAGACATACTGCTACCAGTCTACTAATGACCATGTTGATCAGTACTGGGCTCAGGATTCCCCCTTGCACAGCCAAAAGTGAACTACTCACAGGTTGTTTTTCAGTATTGCTCCTCAACAAGTTATTCAGATCACTTCAGAGTACTTTTAACTAGAACAGGTTTTCCCCACTTTCCCTGTGGGAATGTCATGGTGGACAGTGTTCAATGCTCATTAAAGCCCAGCTATATCAGTTATTGCTCCTGCTTGATACATGAGAAGCTGTTAATAGCATGCCTGTATGTAAGCACTTCTCGACCAGGTTTTGCATGCACACAGTAATGTAGGTTACAATAAAGACCATGTGGACTTTTAAAAAAACGGCCTCAGGTGGGGTGATTGTAGGGAAGGTATAATTAACATTTGATTCTCATAAGAACAGACATTTCATTAATGAATGTTTTGGGAGCCTAAAGATAGTACCAATGCATACTAAATGATATGTTTTATGAGACTCAAATTTCAGCTAGCAACAGCTCAAATCTTTACTAGCCTACCAAGCAGCCGAGATATTCCAGAAAGGCAACAAAGGCTTCTGTAGTACAGAGTAAGCATTCAGAAAAAGGGATTTGCTTGTAGACAGACTTCCACTGGATTTGCAGGTTTACATACCTTTCACGCTAGAGAGATGCAGGCAATTCTACACCTCACTTTTTCCGAGTCATGAATTTAATGGAATCCTTCTACTTTCTCCAGAAAAAAAACAAAACAAAACAAACAAACAAACAAAAACAAATAAACAAAAGAAAACAAACAAAAAACACAAAAAAAACCAAACCAACTAAAGCCAAGTGGATGATTTTGACTCTTTGCCAGATCAAAAGTATGGTGTCATCTTTCTTTGTGCAGGTATGGCATCAGCTTTTAGAACACTGAAGAATGACAGTCACAGGCTGAGTAAGAATGACAGTCACAGGCTGAGTAAGAATGAAGGATGTCATAAGTCCCAAATTAAATGAAGAGGTCATTATTTCTAAAGGTCTGAAAGTCCTTGTTTCGTTTCTCTTTTTCTTTCAGTCTTTGCACTAACACTAGATTTGTACTTGCAGAAAAACTTCCAATTGATGGCATCAGCAATACCAGAACCAAAAGGAGGACCACTTTAAAGTCTGATGAAAAGGGTGCTGATGTCCCAAAAGAAAGATTTCCTAAAGTCCAACTGGTGTAAAGCACATTGGTTTCTTTCACTAAGGACTGATAATAAAACTGTGTGTCCCATCACTGTTTTTTACTCTTGGCTGTTGGCTTTCATTAGGGACTGCATACAACAGGCCGGAGCAGCAGTCAGGTACACCTTTCTCCAAGAGAATTAAAACACTCCCCCATCTCTATTAACTGCAGTGTTCTTCTGAACCTCCCCTGCCTAACAAATGTGCCTTCAAAGCCATTCTTTGAGACCTCTTGTCCAAAGTCCTAGAGCACAAAAACCTCCCAGACAGTAAGCACAGACAAAGTAATGCACAAGGAAGTCTAATTTTCTATAGATCATAAGATCATAAAATGGTTTGGATTGGAAGTGATCTTAATGATTATATCATTCCAACTCCATTCCATGGGCAGGGACATGCAATGAACGTGTGAGAAGGGGACTGTATCAAGGGAAGGAACAGAATGTGTCAAGGAGAAAAAGCCCCAGAAAAGGTTGGCTGTGAAGAATGTAATCATAAGAACCAACCCATATAGCTAAACCCTGAGTTCTTACCAGTGGAGAAGAAAAAGCAAATGGACCATACAAAACTGAGAATGCGATACCGCAATTCATGAGAAGAACAGAAGTCCTAACAGAATTAGGAAAAAAGAACAAAATACAATTTAATATGACTGTGGACAGAGAAAAAATGAGAACACATCTTTTTCTTGTGCTTCCAAACTGTTTAGTCTTTCTCTACTTCAACACACTTAAAAAAGACAAAAGATTTCCACAACCTACTGCATCTGTAAGTAATTCCAGTAATTCTCTAACATGTGACATCCTTTTTAGTCATTGTTAGGGGAAATGGTAAAGGCCATTTTCATCACTACCACTGCACTTTTCCATAGTATTCAGGACAGGAACATAAGCTCTGGAAGGTTCTTTCAAGCACAGCACTTGTCTGCTGGTAATGAAGGTGTGTTTGCTGTGTTATGAAAGTGAGTACCAAGTGACACAATATCTTCTATATATAACAGAAGCAACCTTATGTCCCTATCAGATACAATAGATGTTGTGCCATACATTGAAACTATACAGAGACCTAACAGTGGACCAATCAAATTCAAACATTTACTGATACAGGGGTTCCCAGTCTTTGTATGGCTTACATGTCATCTTCAAGACCTTCCTACCAAAACCTTTCTGAAGCCACAGATGCAAAAAATTAAATACATGTTGTCATGGCTACAAAGAAGGTGGCAGAGCAAGCTATGTGCAATGTTGCTCACTGAGTTTTTTGCTCTCTTACATGGGACACACACAGACTGATTAAATTCTGGCAGCACATTGGTGGCAAAGGGATTGGCTGCCACTTCAGAATCCAAGTTCAAGTTGTGCTCTGGATTATTACCTACACAGCTTGAGGTGCTGCTCTGAATTCTGCAGCATGAAGTTATGAAGTACTTTCAGACTAGGAAGCCAAATGTGAAAGAAAGCCTAAGTCCTTGCCCTTGAGACTACTGGTTGGGCTGATGCTGATGGGAACTCAACCCACAGCTGGTTGGTAATGGTAAAAGCAATAGGAGGAAAGGCAAAGAAAAAGATAGTATGTAAGCTGCAAGGAACATGGCTTCAGTCTTGATTTTGTACCAAACCTTGCACAGCACAACTGCAGAGCAGAGCTGCAGCAGAATACCAAACTAATACAGATAAAATCGAGGCAGTTTATGCATGAGTGCATTAAAATAGATTAATCAAGGAAAAGTGCTTTCTCTTTTAAGTTTTTTTTTGTTTTGTTTTGTTTGTGTTTTTTTTTTTACTAAACAGGCTAAGAACACTGCAGTTACAAAACTCTTGGGAATATGACAGGGTGTTGGCTTCAGTTAAGCAAACTGCAGGAGCACATTGCTAAAGCACACAAGCCAAGGAAGGGCATGGTAGGCTGCCATTCCCTCAGACATTACAACAAAGTTTATTTATGCAGAGTCAAAGGAAACATCAGTGGAGAGCACAGCAATGAAAATGATGACTGAGCTTGCCTTCTGACCTTTCTGTTTTTTCTGTCTGACCTTTCCACTCAACCAAACTTCAAACTCAGCCTATAGTATGGCAACAGGTCTTCAATCTGATATGTTTTGAGTGCACTCAGCATTTTGAGGTGCTGCTGGGATGTGCTAAGCCAATTTTATAATCAAATCCAGATTTAAGTAACACCTGTGATAGAAAGGTCTCCAAGTTGTTAGTCATTAGCTGCTAAAAAGGAGGAGTTGTTATCATTCTTATCCCCTTTTTATGTCAAGCTGATGGTGTTCCATTTCTCAAACCTGCTAACTGTTGTCATATGAGAAACTCTTGTGACTCCAAGCAGATACATGGTGCTGACACAATTTGTCTGTGCTTTTAGAACAGAGTGAATACCCTACTTAGAAGGTAAAAACGTTTACGCTTGGCCAGCCTATGTTTAACATTACAGGTCTACACTATGCATGCATTCAAAGTTGGAACACAAATAGCAAACATGCTACTTTAGCTAGTACTGCCAAGTATGAAATCACAGTGAATGAATGAATGACTCCTATCATACCTGCAGGAACAGATAATTCATATAATGAGTATTTGCCAACAAGCGTAAAAAGCGCTGGCCACAAACATAACATTTTGCGTACACTGAAATCCTACATATTAGAGAAACATTTAAAAGCAACATTGTATTTGATGGAAAAATAGAAGCATTAGATGCACACAGACCATATGCAGTAAGTAAAATACATGATCATGAAACAAGCAGTGCATAAGATGAATTACTTTACAAACACAGTTTTACCATATTGCCTCCAAAAGTATTATGTGTGAAAGAAATTAGAAATGGTCACTGGCTACCTTTTGTATAAATCAGGGCAACGACTTTAAGTGAAGTCCACAAAAGTGATGGGGTTACTAATGATTAGTACTTTAAACACATGTGAGTGTGTGTGAGCACATCTTGTGATCACACACGCTATTCCTCAGGCCAACAAACAGGTAATTCACAGCTTCATTTGCCTGGATCTCAGAAGCTTCACTGGGACTACTCATAGAAATGAAAATTCAACAAAGCAAGTAAAAGGTTCAGAGTTCAGTATTTGGCTTTTGCTTGCTTATGTTAATGCAACTTTAAAAATGTAAGGAAAGAACATTTTAGTAAGCAATGCTAAAAATCATTTATCTACTTAACCCTCACAATTTGAGAAAATCAAATCACTGACTTACAGTTTGTTTTACTCTGAAATAAACAAAGCTCACTTACCATATATTCCATGTTGGAAGCAGGTGGGAAGACTTTGCCTCTGACTTGATTATGATAATCAAGAATGGCAATCATATCATTCTGTGAAATGTAGCGCTTCCGCCTGGCTTTGGGAATTTTTGCAGAGTCCAGATGAGCTGCCAAAGCTGTCTCAATGTCAGTAAAATTAACGTCTGAGAGGAGCAGGTCAGTGGAGTTGGGTAACACTAATGCACTTGTTTCACAGAGAATGGAAAATAAGAAAGCACAACTGATTGCAGTGATTACTGTCATTTTGGGGCCAAAGAAGAAGGATAGGCCACAGAGGTACTCTGCTTTAAGTCAGGGCAGTAGAAAACAAATCTGTAGAAGAGAAGATGTCAAAGATGTGATTCTGTACATCTGGGTAGCAGAACAAAGTGAACTGGCAGTCTGTGATCAGAAAAATGACTCTGTCTGTCAGCTCAATCATAACAACAATCCAGTCAGAACATGTGCTACTGAGCAATTTCCAATAACCATCTTAAGGGCTAATATGTCTGTACTACAATGACACCAAATGAAGTATCATTACACAATGAATTACATAATCAAATCTAGTAGTATTCCTGAAATAGGGACAGTGCTATCACACCGGATCAGTCCATAAAACACACTACAAATCTTAAATGGGGAAACTTCAAGGAACCTCACAGCATGCTTTCCAGTGAAAATGAAAAACATATCCTAGGCTATGCCTATCCCATATGCATGGATTATATTGACACAATGTGGCACAGATAAGCTAGTAGGCAAAAGACAACATATAAAGCATGAAAGCAGGACATCTTAGAAATAGCATTCAGATCTTAACTTCTGCAAAATGTGATAAGCATTGATAAAACTGCATGCAAAGCAAACTTACTGAGTTGAATGGCTTACCTCTGTATAATACCAAGAAAAAAAAAGAATACAGTCTATTGTTCTCCCAGTATATATAGCACTCTCCTATATGAACCTTTGTGAAGGAGTGTCTCCTATTATAAACCTCCAAAGAACAAAACTATGCTACTTTTGAAACTTCTGGCCACAGGAGCTGCTAACAGCTTTTATATGTTACACTCCGTATGAGCCAGAACAGGCAGTTTCTCTAGAGGTCTCTGCTTAGCCAAAACGAGAGGGGAGGAGTTCTGCACAGCACACAGGCAGGGATTGGGTGGCATCCCTGATGTGTAGGTGGTTTGGATATTCAGTCACACCCCCAGTTCCTATAGTATAAAGAGGCAACATGTAAGAGTCTCCTTTTTCAGTATTTCCTACCTTTTTTTTTCCTCCGTGTTCTCTTGTTGGCGTTTTTTTTTCCTCATTTCACAAGCATCATGCTGGCTTGACAAACATTTTACGTCGCTCTTTAAGCACTGACGGAGCAGCATGAAGAACAGAGGATTTGCAAACCTCTGTTGCTTCACTCACAGGAAACGGAACTTATACAAGGCCGTCCCCCCAGTTCTGACCCGTGCTGGCTCGTGGGGCAGCCTGCCCGGGGCGGAGGGGTGGCCCCGAGCCATGGCTGGCAGCAGGAGGGCAGGCGAGAGGCACTACTTGCGAGCAGTCTCTGCTCCATTCATCGCCGAGCAAATGCACTAGGTGCTGCGCCTTACGCCTTATGCCTTACCCATTACCCCTCACCCCTCACTATCCTGCCACCCCCTTCACTCCCCCTTCATCCTCTTCCCTTGCCTGCGCTCCCTCAGACACACAAAACTCAAGGCAGGTTGTGGCTAAGCAGTACCAGTTACCTGAATGCTCGTGAGAAACTACGGGAGCAGCAGGACCAATAGCTCATGCCAGTGCTTGGGAGACATCTGTTTCATATTAGCGTATAGCTGGAATTATTTACGCACAGAATGGTCGAGCCACTCACACAGCAGAGCTAAGGGCATAACACTGAGGCCATGATGAAAGCGAGCAGAGAGAAACAGCAGCAGCCAGCAGTTGTGTACTGAGGACAGGGAATGAGCAACCCAGTACCAAGCTGACCCACCACTAGAGCTAGGCAACCTGAGGCAGCCCATAAAAGGAGACCCTTAAAAATGTAATTACAACATTTTGCCACATCATAAGCTAGAAGAGAGAAGCACAAGGGGTTTGATATTACACCAAATCTTACCGAGTGCTCAGAAGTTTCAGTAGCTCTATTACAGAAGCAATATGGAAATTAAGTATTAAGGAAGCAAAGTCCAGTAGTTAGAGCAGGGGCTGGAAGCCAACACTCACGCTCTCCTTTTGGCTCTGCTACTCACTCGCTGTGTGGCCTAGCCCAAGCCATTTAATCTGTGTGCAATCTCTACAATGGTATAATAGTCTTCTACAGACATATTGTAAGGCCCAAATAACTAGTGTTTGATAATGTGCTTTGTGATGAAAGGTGTTAAGTATAAAATATCGTCACTAGTTATATTACTATATGCATATCCAGCCTGTCCAAAACAGCTGCTTACAATGCAGCTGCTGGTATTCCTTTACATGATTATACAAGAAACTTTAACACATCATTTGTCTTTGTAGATGATTCATTTCATTCTATTTTCTTTCTTCTGTAATGAAGTGCATATTTGTTTATGTTAACGTCAAGAACTGTCCTCCCATTGTTTGAATACAATGGGAAGAAATCTCAGTTTCTTTGAATTGCTGCAGGTCCTTTGATTTCATCTGAACTGCAACAAGTTATAAAAGGGATGATACCAGCTTAACATCTCAGGAAGTTCAGAGGGTAGATTTTACTAGTTAGTCACATTTTAGATTGCTATAATTATTTCCTCATACTCACCCTGTGGCAATACTTGGAGGCTGTTATGATGTTGGTCTCTACCCAGAACAGTTAGGACATACAAGTAAATGCTGTAAAATAGCCATAATGTTCACAGCTGTAAAAATGAGCTGCACTTCCTTAAGAACAAGTCAGCTTATCAAATTTCTTTTCTTTCCATTGCTTGTGGTTACTGCTTAATTATTTGTTTCCATGTCTAACAGGCAAGTCAGTGTAACTACTCATCTAACTGTAGAAAAAAAGTTTATGAGCAGTGCTAACAGGCACAATAACAGAAAGTATGTTGTGAACATGAAAGACCTTAGGGCGTGAGAGTGTCTTGACCCAAGCCTGTTGTACTACTAAGTTCTCAAATAAGAAGCAATGGCAAATAATGAAAGAGCAATAGTAACTCTCAAGCTTGACAACTGAGATACCTTAGATAATCATATGCATGTGTGCATCCAGTTTTCTTCTGAAAGGAGTCAATGACCTGGCATTCAGTGAAAATTGGCAAGCAAGACCAATGAAGCCACACTAAAGTCCTCATGAAGGTCCACCCCAAGAAAGGAATGGATAAAATGAGGAAAAATTAAGAAAAGAAGCATCAAAGAGGTCTGCAAGCTCATGAGGAGAAAAGTAAGAAGTGGATGGAACCATCTGCAACATACACAAAAAGAACTATTTCCCTACTCTTCAGCCCTCTCAGAAAAGACAAAGGGGGAACAATCAACCCGGTGACAAAAGATGATTACAGGCCAGAGACAGACATAAGTGAGACCATGGAATGAGTCAAAATATCTGTAAACCTAATTAAGAACAGAATGTGCCAGCTGAGACAACCACAACGTGGTTACTGAGCAGCCTGGGAAAAAAAAGTGCAATAATTCTTGTACTTAATATCAGCAAATGTGAGCAGTGAAAAAAGTTATACAATCAAGAATGAGAAAGAATGTAGAAGAAACTAAGAATTAAAAACAATTCAATTTACCTTTTGAAAGATTCTCTTCTATGAAATAGGCTAGATTTTAAAGTTTTGCTAGAAAGTATCCACTTTTTCAGAAAAAACAGTGTTCACACATAGGACAAAACAGAAACAGGATACAATCTATTAGCATAAGATCTAGACTTTATCTGGAGGATAAGCTGTACAGAGGCATGGGTGGAAGAGAACAAGGTATATGTTTATATATCCTGTGAAATACATCCTCTTTATCTTCATTGCACAATAAAACTGATGACTCACAACACTCATGGTGTTTTTTCTTTGTATTCCTTGGATTAAGAATATAAATTCTGATCTTCTAATCGTGCATTACTCGACAAGTAGCATGAACCTTATAATTTGACTGACATTTATTTTAGTAAATGAATTATGACTGTATAGAAGCTGGATTGTCATCTGTTAAGAATAGTTTATTTTTACCAATTTAATGTGATGCTGGTTGCTAACATGAGACAGTTAAGCTTGAAACACTTACCATAATTTATTTTGCTCCTTACTACCTTAGAAATACCTGTCTGGGATTCCCGATACTTTTGAAATTAAAACTTCAATGCCAGACAAACTGTAAGTGCATATATATCCCCAGGCATAGTAAAGATCAAAATGCCTCACACATTCAAATTTCTCACTTGTACTTTTGATACTTCATCATATTGATAGTCATCAAATGGAGAGAATGAAGCACTGAGAAACCAAGTAACATTCCTATAGTTATTCAAAAATAGTGTAAAGAGCAGTACCTTAACCTGAGCTCTGCCAGGTCCTAGACTACAGACCTATTTCTAACTCTGGATCATCCTGGGAAAGAAGATAAGTTTCCTAACTGTATCTCAATGACAAAAAAAAAAAAAAAAAAAAAAAAAATGGCTTTTTTAAGTGTAGAGTGAAGTGAGAATAGGTAACATCCTCCATTCGATAATGCTTTGGCATTAACTACCTCCTTCTGGCAGTATGGTGACAGAAATGTCATCAACTACAGCAGTGCCATAGATGGAAGTCTGAAATCACAAGCCAGTCCAGCCTATAGTGATAGTTATCAGTTTAAGATTATAACAGCTAACTGTAAGCATCCAAAGAGCTATCTTAGCTCCTGAAAAAATAATGTCATCTGGGGAACAGTGGAGCCTAGAAACAATTTCAGCTTGCCAAGGTAGCTTTTATGTTGCCCACCTATAGACCTCTAGTTTCATTTCAGATAGAACCGTAGAACCATAGAGCAGTTAGGGTTGGAAAGACCTTAAGATCATCAAGTTCCACCCATAGCCAGGGACACCTCGCTCTAAACCATATCACCCAAGGCCTTGTCCAACCTGGACTTGAACACTGCCAGGAATGGAGCATTCACAACCTCCCTGGGCAACCCATTCCAGTGCCTCACCACCCTAACAGGAAAGAATTTCCTCCTTATATCCAATCTAAACTTCCCCTGTTTAAGTTTTAACCCATTGCTCCTTGTCCTATCACTACAGTCCCTAATGAAGACCCCATCCCCAGCATCCCTATGGGCCCCCTTCAGATACTGGAAGGCTGCTAGGAGGTCTCCATGCAGCCTTCTCCAGGCTGAACAGCCCCAACTTTCTCAGCCTGTCTTCATATGGGAGGTGCTCCAGTCCCCTGATCACCCTTGTGGCCCTCCTCTGGACTTTTTCCAACAGATCCATGTCCTTTTTATGTTGAGGACACCAGAACTGCACACAATACTCCAAGTGAGGTCCCACAAGAGCAGAATAAAGGGGCAGGATCGCCTCCTTCGACCTGCTGGTCACGCTCCTTTTGATGCAGCCCAGGGTAAGGTTGGCTTTCTGGGCTGCAAGCGCACACTGCCGGCTCATGTTCATTTTCTCATCGACCAACACCTCCAAGTCCTTCTCCGCAGGGCTGCTCTGAATCTCTTCTCTGCCCAACCTGTAGCTGTGCCTGGGATTGCTCCGACCCAGCTGTAGGACCTTGCACTTGGCACGGTTAAACTTCATGAGGTTGGCATCAGCCCACCTCACAAGCAAGTCAAGGTCCCTCTGGATGGCATTCCTTCCCTCCAGTGTATCAACCGAACCACACAGCTTGGTATCATCAGCAAACTTGCTCAATCCCACTGTCCATGTCAGCAACGAAGATGTTAAACAAGACCGGTCCCAACACCGATCCCTAAGGGACACCACTCGTTACAGGTCTCCAGCTGGGTATTGAGCCATTGACCACAACTCTTTGTGTGTGGCGATTCAGCCAGTTCTTTATCCACCGAGTGGTCCATTCATCAAGATGCCCAGACATATGATATGTCTGCTTCAGAGATATGACATGGGACTTAAGATCTATGCCTTTTTGAAGTACAGCAGGTGACCAGCTGAGAGCATCTCAAGTTGCATCAGAGACACCCACCCTGGCAGGTTGCTTTAATAGCTCTTTAAATGTCCTTGACTGTATTGACCATATCTTTGTGGACTACACTGGGAGCTTAAGCATGCAGCTTATATATAGACACTATTTTTGGTGTCTTCATCTTGAACTGAATTCTATCCAGTATATCAACATGTATGAGATCCAAACTGCACTCAGATATCAAAGTTTTAAATGAAGATAGAATAAATACAATACGGACAACCATGTTCTCAGTATTAACCAAATAAGTTTAAGATACAACTTCCAAAAAGCACAAGCATTAATATTCTTAATATGCTGTGGAGCCAATGGCACAGGATTGGGTGACGAGTAACAAAATTGGCATATGGAAGGCTCATGAAACAATTTGCTCAGGTGGAGCAAATCAGACATCTGATGACTGCGAATCAGGTTCTTATTCTAGAATTGTGTCATTTTCAACACTTTTAATATTCTTTTTTTTAATGGAAGGGATACATAGCAACTTGGCACCAGTTTTGAAGAGTGGGGGTGTACATTCTGCAGTATTTTTCCTGACCTTTAGAGGATTCATCTTTCTTCATATTCAACTTCTGTGAGCAAAAGAAGCTTCTAAATTACATTTGACATGAATATGCCCAAATGAACTTTGCTTAAGGAAACTAAATTTAAGCCTGAAAAAGTTTCTAAATATTTACTTTGAAGGCAATATGATTTAGTGACCAGTTCACTGTACTGGATGCAGAAAATGTAACATCAATTTCTGGATCAGTTCCTGACCTAATTTGCTACTCTGGGCATGAGTTTACTGCTTACAGTGTCAGGAAAGAGTCTACATCTGTGTCTCTAAATACCTGCCTGTCTTTTTTCTATTTCATTTATTTTACACTAAACAGATTATTTTTTGAGGCCTGGGATAGAATATAGTGTTCTGTGAATACTGTGATTTTTAACCTTTTTTTTTTTCTTGTGATAGTGGTCTGCTTAGATCTATCTATTTCTCACCTTTACAATATTTTTATTTTTATGTGACTAACTTGCTCAGCATTATGTTGTCAGACATTGACACAAGCTTCCCATAGACCACCATCTAAGGAAATGAAAGATGAAGTTGTGAGTTATTAAATGCCTAATAATTAATAAGCTAAAAATTTGAATGCAGTAAAAATGCCTCAGAAATGCAGCAGAAAAGTTGAGCACGGATTTCATCTCTTCATAAGGATGAATAAATCAACCTTAAAATAAAAAAAAAAAAAAAGCAAAAGCTATTTAATATGTGTATAAACATATGTATATCATTGTGCCAGAGGTATGAGGAACATTTATTATTAGAGAACAGTGAAACGGCATAAGTCAGTTATCAGACGGTACTACAGATATTTTATGAAAACAGATCGCCTAAAGACAAAGAGCCTTTTGAAATCAGTTTCCTATGAAAACTCAAAAAGAAGATGAAACTTTTCAAACATTTCTGACAGATTTGAGGCTGTTGAGTTAAACATATAATTTGGAGGTTATATGCAATCCCTAATTCAAGGCTAAATTGTAATAAGAATCAGAATCTCCATAATGGAGAACAAGATTGCTAGGAGAATGTGACTTAAGCATAAATGCTAACTACTAAACTATGCCAAACTGCAGCTAAGAGGCACAATAGTTTGCAGAGCAGTTTTTAGGTTCTTCTGGATATTCTGAGACCTTCTTCTAATATCTTTGGGGACTTATAAGAATCCTTATAGGAGTGTTGTAGTGACCGAAGTTGCTGGGAAATGGCAGCTACTCCACACTTTCCCTTCTACCACATCAAACAGTTTCTAGACACTTCTGTCAGCTCTTTATGCTCAAAGGGTGAATACATCATTTATCTGCAGCTGCCTCCTGATTTGGAAGTGTCAAGAAGCCATTCGGCTACTCTTAGGAATAGACCTATATAACTGTCAGATCCTGACTTCAACTCCTAGAACAACGATTTGTGCAGCTGGGTAGCTGAAGATAATGTGGCACTGGCAACCATAGGGCACTGTCCCCAGCCCTATCTGGAGCAGCTGCCTCTGGCACAGCGGAAACCTTGACCCTGGCAGAAGGAGGAAAGGCCATCCACATACCAGCCTAAAGGCTGACATAGTGAGAGACTGTGCTCTCACTTGCAGGATACATGAGCTGGTTGAGGAGTCAAGTCATCATCACATTAAGATGTGGGGCAAAGAACAGACTGCATAGCATCTGGGAAGATGACAGAGATCCAGCAGAGATGAGAGACTGAACCCCAACAGCACAACCTGCTATGTTTGACTGATTGGAAGTGGAGAAGGTTAGCAAAGTTGGACAAATGATAGGCAGGCTGGAAGAATGGGCCAGCAGCAACTCAGCAAAGACAAATGCCAAATCCCTCATCTGGGAAGAAACCTTTGATATAAGCTGGGCCTGCTGGGATACTGGCAGGGAGCAGCTCTGTGGAAAAGGACCTGGGGATTTGGTAGGCAAAATGAACATAAGCCAGCAGTGTGTCCTCACATCAAAGGATGACAGCCTCCTGGGATGTATGAACAGAAGCAATTATTCACTTCTGCTTGGCAGTTTTTAGAGAGCATCTAGAATATTGCAGTGCATCCAGTTTCCCCAGACACACCCCACCCAGTACAAGAAAGACACCAATAAGATGGAGTGACTTCAACAGAGGGCCACCAAGATGGTCAGGAGCATTTGGCCTGAGAAAAGGCTAAAGTAGGGCTTGTTCCACCTGGAAGAGAGATGGCTTTGGAAAGACCTGGTGGCGGTCTTGCAGAAGGTATGAAGAGACAACTGATCAGATGGAGTCAGTGTCTTCACAGTGGTACACAGCAGAAGAACAAGAGAAAATTATATAAATTGAAAGGTGTTCAGTCAGAATATACCGGCAAGCTTTTCTTCCATGTGGATGATCCAGTAACAGAATGGGTTGCCCAGGGAGCTTGGACAATCTCCATTCTTGGGAACTTTTAAGACTCCGCTGAGTGAATAACTAAGTAACCTGCTCTGAGCTCAGAGCTGACTCTGTGTTGTGTCTCCTTCCAAACTAAGTCATTCTATGATTGCAGAGCAAAGCCAAATCAAGTTCTTAGAAGAAAAGCAAGACAGCATTACTATAGACTGGACTTGTAAAGCACAACCCCACAGTTATATCCAACGTCAACTCAAAGCGACAGAAAAATCCAGAATCCTGACATGGTTAATATTTAGTCACTTGTGAGGATCATTATTACTTACTAAATGTAAAGGTAAATCAAAATATTGAAAAGCAAGGCTCAGAATCATTTCAGGTGATCTATCTGAAAGCTTTATAATAAAAAAAATGGGAAGATAGGAAGCAAAAGAAGTATGGTTAATGGCAAGTAAAACTGATTAAAGGTAGCCAGTGAAAAGCCAAAAGAACAGATGCCATAGAAGAAATTCTACAAAAACTGTCAGTGTTAAAATTTTGCACAAACTTAGAAAAAACTTCACAATGAAGAAACATTTTTCTTAGCAAATGATGAAAGGTAGACTGGGAATCAGTGTGGAATAGATCCTCTTTAAAGATTCTCCTTCACGATATACAGTCATAAATCAAGAACTCGGGTTTTGTGTTCAGTAGCTACAAGACTGAGATCCAAATCTTCTTCCTCTTCCATGTCCATGGAGCTGCTCTAACCACACCAATGCACTGACATCCTTCAATTTCTGAGGTGACTTAAAGTGCAGTCTTCCAGCTGTGGAAGAAGTTCACTCCCAGAAAGGGAGAGCGGACTCCTGACTACCCTTTAAGAAAAACATTCATTGTTATTGAGCTGTTACTGACACCATTAGTGTTTATTTCGCTAAGAGAATGTCAAAGATACTGACTTTGTCTGACTTTGAACTTCATCTCAACCCTATGATACTAGAACCCAGGGGAAAGAACCCTCTATATACAGAAGGCTTCTTTCCATTTTAGGAAGAACTGGTTAACTGTCTTTGTACTTAGGTCAAGTTACTCTGATTTCTAATATGGTTTCATGTTTTCATTCCCAAAACTTTTGAAGAACCTGCTATGCTATGCTTTCAGTGCTGTGCTTTAGACTGAATAAAATTATTTGCTCACAATGTGGTATAGCATTGCTTCATCCATAGGCAAAGTAGTCAAATGACATTAACAAAACATTCATTTGAACCACTCTAAATCTAAAACACCACTCCTATTTTCTAGTTGCTTGAGATAATAGAGACTACTTAGCCAGCTATAATTATATTCTGTGAAACTGCCATCTAAAGGACTTTTTAGTAGAGCAAAAAAGCAACTCTGCAGGATTTGGTGCTTCTGCGACTATAGTTTAACCTGGTGTGCATGCAGCAAAGGTGGTGAGAAATGTGAGTGCATATCTTTTACAGAATACTCTGTGATAAGGAGCAGGTTCATGTAAATTGGATCATTTTTCTCCTCTTCCTCTTTGCAGCAAAGGATTAGTAATCAAACTGTTTTCTACTTTTTATCCACTTCTGAGGTGATATCTCTGCTTCAGTCATTTTCCTGTAAGGATGAGATAAAGGGGGATGAGGAATCCCCCTTTATAGATGTGTGAAGGATAGCTGTCTGCAGCTTGTGCTGTATGTACTTTTCCCCTTCTATTTCATCTGCTTTCCTATAGTTCAACATTCATTGTGAAGTGAAAAATATAACAGTATTCCGCAAGGTATCAGATTTACATTAAGAGAAAAATGTTTTGTATTTTTCTTTTCCTGCTTATGGTTATGTTCTGTTAAACACTGTTATAAGCATTTCAGGCAAGTCCAATTCTAATGAAATGGAGAAAAAGAGAAAAATATTAGCATCAGACATATGTTTGATATTGGTTACCTCTGGAATTTTTGCTTTACATGAATTTGTTCCTGAGTATTGACATTTTTGGTACTCATACCTCAGTCACTTTGGGCTCTGAGTAGATCAACTTTTTTCATTTGTTTTGTATTTTCCATATAAACTGAAATATGCAGCCCATGGACTAAATGTGGTGCTTGACCAATCTCATAGCCTTTTATGAGGAAATAACACGGTGGATGGATGATGGCAGAGCGGTGGATGTGGTCTACCTTGACTTCAGCAAAGCGTTTGACACGGTCTCCCACAGCATCCTCGCAGCTAAATTGAGGAAGTGTGGTCTGGATGATCGGGTAGTGAGGTGGACTGTGAACTGGCTGAAGGAGAGAAGCCAGAGAGTTGTAGTCTATGGGGCGGAGTCTAGTTGGAGGCCTGTATCTAGTGGAGTGCCTCAGGGGTCAGTACTGAGACCAGTATTATTTAATATATTCATCAATGATTTAGATGAGGGAATTGAGTGTACTATCAGCAAGTTTGCTGATGACACTAAGCTGGGAGGGGTGGCCGACACACCAGAAGGCTGTGCTGCCATCCAGCGAGACCTGGACAGGCTGGAGAGTTGGGCAGGGAGTAACTTAATGAAATGTAACAAGGGAAAGTGTAGAGTCCTGCATCTGGGCAGGAACAACCCCAGGTTCCAGTACAGGTTGGGGAATGACCTGTTAAAGAGCAGTGTAGGGGAGAGGGACCTGGGGGTCCTAGTGGACGACAGGATAACCATGAGCCAACACTGTGCCCTTGTGGCCAAGAAGGCCAATGGCATCCTGGGGTGTATTAGAAGGGGAGTGGTTAGTAGGTCGAGAGAGGTCCTCCTTCCCCTCTACTCTGCCCTGGTGAGACCTCATCTGGAATATTGTGTCCAGTTCTGGGCCCCTCAGTTCAAGAAGGACAGGGACCTGCTGGAGAGAGTCCAGCACAGGGCAACTAAGATGATTAAGGGAGTGGAGCATCTCCCTTATGAGGAAAGACTGAGGGAGCTGGGTCTCTATAGTTTTGAGAAGAGGAGATTGAGGGGTGACCTTATTAGTGTATAGAAATATATAAAGGGGGAGTGTCACGAGGATGGAGCCAGGCTCTTCTCAGTGGCAAACAATGATAGGACAAGGGGAAATGGGTGCAAACTGGAACACAAGAGGTTCCACTTAAACTTGAGAAGAAACTTCTTCTCAGTGAGGGTGACAGAACACTGGAACAGGCTGCCCAGGGAGGTTGTGGAATCTCCTTCTCTGGAGACATTCAAAACCCGCCTGGACACATTCCTGTGTAACCTTATCTAGGTGTTCCTGCTCCGGCAGGGGGATTGGACTCAATGATCTTTTGAGGTCCCTTCCAATCTCTAACATACTGTGATACTGTGATACTGTGACAAAATATTTTCTTAAACAGCATGTGGAAGCCTTTCAACAAAGAGGTGGAAGGTACACTGTATAGGAAACAAACATGTAGTACTCCATTTGAAGTAAGAGTTCTTTCATTTTAAAAACCTTTCACATCCGTCTCTATACTTCTTATTAAAATTGATAGAAGAAATGAAGCTCAGTCCTCTCGATCTGCTTAGAAAATTGCAATGAACTGTCTAAATTTTAAGCAAGACATGTGGGACTTACTGGCTGTTAGAAAGTTCACAGCATCTTTATGTGAACATCCATTAGGGAAAAAGGATAAATGACACCTTCTAGATGTTAGTTATTGTTGTTTTGTTTCAACTAATTTAATACCACTTATTCCTTGGGGCTAAAAGATTTGAAGAGAGATGCATTCCAATTATTTACATCACTTGAATTCAAAATACCATCACTGGAAGGGTGACTCTTTTACTGATTTATTTTGAGACCATTTCTGTCATTAGTAGTTTTCCCCTAAACACATCTGCACTCAATTTGGAAAAAACTGGCAAAAACTAAAGGAGACACCATCAACTCATGTCAATCTTCTATGTCCTGTTAGATTATTTACACTTTTATGAATACAGGCAATACAATGGCCTCTTTGACCTCAAGCAAAGATCTCTGACAAAGATCTCTGGTAATACAACTAGACAAAATATTTTAAAAAAGGGGAATGGTGGTGTTGAGTTTGTTTTTACAGTGAGTTTGCCAAGTGATGCAAATGCAAATTGGAATTCCAGATTCTGTATGAACAAGAGACAGAGCACAATATTATTCTTTGATGCCCTTCTGAATGTCTTTTTTCCAGCTGTATGCAACAATGCCGGTCTTTTGGTAAGAAAATGACATTCCTTTCTTGATCCAAGTTCAATTGCATAAAATATAACCAATTCTAATGTTAAAATGCTTTAATTTAGTAAAACAAAGTCATTGGTTTTTCAGAAATTTTGGTATATGCTAATCAGAGTGTCTTTTTAAGTGCTTACATAAATGATTAATTTTAATGAAAGGGAAGGTAGAAACAGCTCATATGAAATCAATTAAGTTCCACCTATTACACTGGAGTTTTATTTAGCCTCTATGTTTGCATGGTTATTGTGTGTGTTCTTTCTATTAATTTGCTAAGAACTATTTTATACTGCATAATGGCCCTAATTTAGGAAGGTTATTAAGTGTTTTACAAGATACATACAAGAATAGTTCCTCTAAGTACTGAAAAGCTAACACTCAGTTCTCCTCCTATTGGCATTTTTGACCCCTGAAGTCAGGCACTTCTAATGACTGCAAAACCTTAGTCTTTTAATATCTAACACTGAATATGTTAAAGAAAACAGTGATGTAAAGAAACATGGAAGGGCACGTCTAGGCTACCTAAGCATGAAAGTATTTTGGCATATTTAAAACAGAAGTGGCTTACTCCACATATAACAACTTCTATTCGTACAGAGGGATACACCTTGGATTTCCTTAATTACAACAGTCATAACCCTTCAATGAACTGCTCTTACACAGTTGTTATGTCTTAAAAAACATCTTTTCACTTCTGGAAAAAAAAATTTAAAGCAAGTATTTCTGAATGCTAGAAAGACTGAGAATTGCTGATGCAGAAATTAATGAATCAGTGATGCTGAGGCCTTCTGAGAGATGCCATTTGCATGTCTTGTACTCACAAAGAAAGCTAAAGCCATAAGCACCATTCATGATCTCAAAATACTCTAACACAGCTGTAAGGCTAGCTGAAATTGTAACTTAATTTGTAATTGTATAAAAATAATATTATTGGTTTCTTATCTACTTTCACCTTTAAGAGATGTTTAAGGCTGGGAAGCAACACTGAAGTTAGGATAATACGATCTATACCAACATATGTTAAGAACTGCAACCTGTATTTCAACAGAAATCTTTGGAAAGGACAGCCTCAGGTCAACAAATTTCACCCTAAAATGTTTTGCAACTTGACTTCGCCTGTTCTAAAAATGTAAAAAAGTGGTGGATCCAAGTCAGTATAATACACTAGAGAGAAGATATAGGCTTTATTTAAGTACTTTTTGTAAATCAACTGGGAGGGACTTTCAGTAATAAAACATATCATAAACTGAACTATGTTGCTTTACCCTTATAGTAGAAAACAGTTCTAATAGTAATGAAGGAAAACTCAGAGAAACAAGGATAATGTGTCCTGTTCATTCTTAAACAGTCGTCTCAATGGGTTTGTTCCAAATATTTTAATCCTTCAGCCAAATTATTTCACCTGCAACTCTGCAATTTGAGTTCACTGACCATCAAAGGTGTCTACATCATTTGAGTCACACTGAAAATTAGTGAAATTAATCAGATACCAGTAAAATTCTAGCAGCTAGATCTGCCAGAATTGGTCAACAGTTACTTGTAGGTGCAAACTCCATGTAGAAATAGGAAGACAAGCGTCTGATTTTCATTAGACTGCTAATCTCAAATACAAACCTGACAATCCAACACTGCTATCTTGAACTGATTTTTCAACTCTTTGTGTGAAAGCCAGCTGGGCCCCTGTCAACACAAAATACTTTCATCCGAACACAGCAGAATAAAAACCAAAAACACAAACAAAAAAACAAACCAAAAACAAAAAACCAAACCAAGCAACCGACCAAAGAACACAAACAAAACCAACCCAAACAAAAATAATAGATTAAAAACTAGACTATTTCCTGTCAATCAGCAGGGGAAATATAAAAAGGCTGAATGCAAGTATCCAAGTGAGAATACAGCTAAAACATCCACGAAAATACCTCCACTCTTCTGCAAAGTTGAGTGTGGTCTTTAATGACTATACTTAGTCATTAATCACATACTCAGTTTCAAATTTTGTAGGAAAATCTGATCTTCCAAAATGATACCAGATCAGTGTTTCATTACTCACAAGTGAAACTAGCTAAATCAGTATTTTATATTGCACTTAATCTTTGAACACTTTTTTATGCCTGTGCAGTTTCTCTAGCAGTGAAAAAACATTATACCAGGAGTTAGGTGGTGACCATGCAGGTTCCTTTAAATTCTAGAGTTACAAGCATATTATAGACTCAATAAATAGGCACAACACTGGTAGATTTTGCTGTGCCAGCTTAAAAATGGTACATTTAAGGACGTCTGAAGATGAGCAAAATCGCTGCTGATGGGAATGATTAAGCTCTGACTGCTGTGTTTATAAGCACTGTACTATGCCATCGATGAACTCTGATGCCATAAATATACTGACAAAAAAAAAATTACATTTTATGGGTATTTTTCTTACAACATTTTCCATTCCAAAGCATCATTTGAAATTATGTCCATATTCAAAAAAGCATTTCTAGGCTTTCTGCATGATTCTGTAAGGCTATAAGAATACAAATGCTGTAGCATAGGTGCTGAACAGGCTAAGCTGCAAACAATGCAAAAACTTACATAGTAAGAATGCAAAATTTAATTTTTACATCTCCTTTCTTTACATTGTTGTTATTCTCCAGTAAGAAAATAACCTGTACAAGGAAATACAGACTACTCCAATATATGCTGTAACATGTTAGCTTCTAAGACATGAAAAAGGTCTGGTTTTCACAGAATAGTCTTCAATCAACGCAAAGTTTAAAAAGAGAGAGTGAAAACACGGTACTCCAACCCATATATAAATAGTGTCTTCCCAGTACAGGCCTCAACCTTTACCACTCAGGGTCTGATCCTGCATCCGTCTCCACGCTGTGGAGCAGTTTATCAACCAGGGTAAATTAGTAGGTCCAAAAGATTTTCTACATAAAAAGTATTACTGCTGTCCCACAGGTATACTCATAAGACATTATGTCAAAATTGGCTACTATGTCAGTTTAACCAGTGGTAGCAGAATTTTGCTCTAAGAACAGAGAAGACTGTATGTTAATGATGTTGTCTGGAATTCACTGAAGTCAAAGGATGTCTGTTGTTAAATATGACCATAGGTTCTTTCCAGATATTTACAGTCAGTCTAGATATGGTACAGGGTAAATATGATGGAGGCCATTCATACCTTTGTTCATTCTCAAATTAGCTTAATTTCTCCCTCTCAAATATTTTAAAGAAACTTGTCAGCCCTGGCAAAACAGAAGTCACAATCGCTGCAAGTCTTAGATCCCTCCAACTAAAGATTTGTCAGTTAAATCTCTCAGAAAGTCACTCTGTATTTGCAAGACTGTTTAATGCAATGCAGTGAGCTCTGGTATACAGAATGGTGTGCTTGTTCATAAAGTAATGCACGCAACTGTCCAGAAATCTTTGCCAGCTTTATATATTGCCAAGAGAGATGCACCTCAACAGATCATCATTTATATTAGTAGCTGGACAAATGAAAGCAGTATGACGCATGAACTGGCTTAAGGAGAAGCACCAACCTTTTACAAAGATTAACTGGAAAGATCCCTTGTCATTTAATTCTAAAATGTTTCCAACAAGGTAATTTAAAATAATAGAAGGGTGTTAAGCTGAAAATAAATATCATTTATGTCACATCAAATTTTGTGCTGAAAAATATTTCTTCTATTCTTTCATTTTTTCATCTCTCTTTGAACTGAGGGAAACCTGAACTGAAATTCAGTGCTGTTACTCTCACACCTCAGTTAGCATCACTAAGAAACAGGTCTTTTTTGCTCTTGATTGGGCACTTAATTGCAACTTACGTGCTTTAAAAGCTGAAAAATACTTGACAAGATAGTTCAAAAACACTTTGTAATGAGCATAGCTCATATAACTACTGAAATATGAAAAAAAAAACAATTAACCCAAACTGATGCCAGCACACAAAGCCATATTCAGATGTAAAATACATCAGCATTCCTTGAAGCATTTGAATGTGATGATACTACGCTGACGTTCCCAAGTGACAACTAGAATAAGGTTTGATACATTCAAACTCCATCCAGAAAGAGTGGCAAAAGCAGTCTGAAGATTTCCAACACTGGGTATCCCTGTGACACAAATTCAATTTTCTGCTGAATGATATTTTAAATGACTGCTAAAGTTCCTTATTATAATTCTAAAAGCCAAGGAATTATTATGGAAGAAACATTTCCATCAACACCTGGGTACTTTTAACTGGTCCATCTTTTTGGTTGTTCATTTTCTATACTGAGCACATCACAAATCTGCCACATCCTACCTAAGTGATGCTAGCTCTGCACAAAAGAAACTGCTGAATGCCACTGCCACTGTCTAAATGAATTTTTCACTGCAAGGTTAAATTTCTATTATTCTACAAATTAGTGTATAGGTAGCAGGCAATAGTAGCCCAACATGTGAAAAGCCACCCTTGCGCATGATCATTAACCTGTGGAAAATGCATCTTCAAACTGAGACTGTATTTATCAAACAGTTCCTGAACCTTCTGAGCGAACCTTACCCGCATTACATTATAGTATTGGCATTATTTAGAATCATAGAATCATAGAATAGTTAATGTTGTAAAAGGCCTTAAGATCACCTAGTCGTCGTCGTTGTGTGTCCCGTCGCCCCCCCGCCATGGGCAGGGACACCTCACATTAAACCATTTCACCTAAGGCTCTGTCCAACCCAGTCTTGAGCACCACCAGGGATGGAGCGTTTGCAACTTCCTTGGGCAACCCAAGGCCGCACTCAGTCCCACTGCTGAGGGCACACTCAATCCCACTGTCCATGTCAGTGATGAAGATGTTGAACAAGACTGGTCCCAACACCGATCCCTGAGGGACACCACTCGTTACTGGTCTCCAGCTGGACATGGAGCCATTGACTACAACACTTTGTGTGTGGCCACCCAGCCAGTTTCTTATCCACCGAGTGGTCCATCCATCAAATTGATGTCTCTCCAATTTAGAGACAAGGATGTCATGTGCGACAGTGCCAAACGCTTTGCACAAGTCCAGGTAGATGACATCGACTGCTCTATCCCTGTCCATCAGTTCCATAGCTGCATCATAGAAGGCCACCAAATTGGTCAGGCAGGATTTCCCCTTAGTGCAGCCATGCTGGCTGTCACCAAGCACCTTGCTGTTTTTCATGTGCCTTAGCATGCCTTCCAGGAGAATCTGCTCCAAGATTTTGCCAGGCACAGAGGTGAGACTGACTGGTCTGTAGTTCCCTGGGTCATCAATTTTCCCCTTCTTGAAAATGGGGGTTATATTTCCCTTTTTCAGTCATCAGGAACTTCACCTGACTGCCATGATTTTTCAAATATGATGGACAGTGGCTTAGCAACTTCATTTGCCAGCTCCTTCAGGACCAGTGGATAGATTTCATCAGGTCCCATGGACTTGTGCACATTCAGGTTCTTTAATATGTCTTTGTCAACTAACCTGTTCAATAACATCAAATTAATTAATGTGGGATGACATACAGGGCTCGGATTACTAAATTAAGCCAGAAAAATAATTGTGAATGAGCATAAGAATCTGATAGCACTTTTTGTCTTCTGAATAACGTGGAAAGATTATGTCCATGTGAAAGACATACAGTTCTTTATTAACATTTTTACCATCACTGTTCAGAGGTAGGATCATTATTTAAATCCTCAGCTCTCGAAGTATAAAAAGCTTCTTGTAGCATACCCTAGCTTATAAGAAAACCTGTGACACAGAGTTCAAATGGCAAAATCTACATTCTCTCTCATTCTTCAGAGCACTTTAGAGAACTGTGTCCAGAGAGCACGTGGATGTTTTGGCCATCTGGTGGCGATTTTGTGGAATGATAGGTTAAGGAGGGGAAAAGCAGGAGGCAAAATGGGCCCAAATGATTTGAATCAACAATGTTCCTGAAAAATAATCACTTTAAAAAGAAAACCAAATATAAAAAAAAAAAAAAAAAACAGTTCTGTTGCAAACTGCAAAGTAGCTCAGTCTAGAAAGATCATTTTATCCAAGGTTGCCATCTCCTTCCAACCAAGAAAGGCAATCAGAAATATTTCAAATACATTTCTGGGTCTTCAAAGGTAGAGTTTGAGTTTGGTTTGTGTTTATATGAACTAGACTTGTGAATAAAGATATAAAGAAGATAAAGGAAACAGATCTCTAGTCCAAGATTTTCTCAAGGTCTGACTGATTTCCAGACATCAGCTAAGGGACCATGCAACATTTTCTCTTCACCTATAATTTTCCCCTCTCCTTTCTAAAAAGTTCATTAAATATTTTTTAGAAAGTGAGGAAAAAGGAAGTTGTAATATTTTAAATTTTGTTTGGATGTTTTGTAATAAGATCAACTCTAGGGTAACCCAGGCTTATGTATGCTTGGTTTGGGTCCATACTGGCTGGGGCACAGGTATTTTCATCATACACTGCACTAGCCACTCCAGAAGTATTACTAAAATATTTCCTTAGAGTCCAGGTTAGCTGCACAATGTGACCCACTGAGAGATTTGCAGCAGCTAGGGAATTAACTTAGGACCTGCCATCAGACCTGATCTCTAAGTCAACCTCTACAAAAGCTCATTGCAGAGCTCTAAGAAACATCTAAGTTCATAAAGCTAAGAAAATTCTCTCCTTTGGATATAGGCCTTTTTTTCTTACACTTACTTACACTTACACTCTACACTTACTTACACGTACTTACACTTACACTTACTTACACTTATAATTACACTTACTTACACTTATACTGCCACTCATCACATCAAACTTCGAGCTCATAAATGAACAGAGCACATATACAATGGCAGAGTCTTCCAAAATGAAAATGTTTTAAATACTTGCATGGTTATACCTTCATTTTTGTATTAGCACTCTAATGACCAGCTATAAAAATGGGATTTTATAGATTGTCCTTTACTGAAATTCTCTCTTTGGGGGAATTTAATTTCTTTCTGCTAGTCCTCTGCACTGTGGATCAGTCTAATCATTCTGCCAAATTAGATGTAGTCTATAGCCTATCCCAAATCTGAGCAACCTTATTCTGGCTGGAATAAGGTTTTCTGCATGCTGAGCTGCAGCCCCACAGTGTTACAGACTGGATCCAGTGAAGGACTGATGTGTCCCTCCATTTAGCATGGCCTTGGCTTGGGCACATTTTCTTTGTTTAACAGAAGTTAACAGAAGACTCCCAGGAACAGCTCTCCTACTTTTCTTCTACAATTCCGTACATGGCCTGTTCTCACCTGTATTTCTGTCCTTCATGAGACAAACTTGTCTAACACTCATGATGTTCCCACCGATTCACACTTCCATGGGATGATACAATCAGAATCATAGAGTAGTTTGGGTAGGGAGGGACCTTCAAAGGTCACCTAGTCCCACCCCTCTGCAATAAGCAGGGATATCTTCAACCAGAGCAGGTTGCTCAGAACCCCACCCAGCCTGCCCTTGAATGTCTCCAAGGGTGGCACATCTACCACCTCTCAGGACAACCTGTTCCAGTATCCCCCAATACTGATTTTCCATCTGGTAGATTCTCATTCTTCTCTTGAGCACGGAAAGAGTGCTTTTAGCAGGTAAGGTGATCTCTCTTTGGAGTACAGCTTTAGCAGATAGCACAGTGTGGGACAGATTTAGAAGCTGACATAAAATTTGGTTCAGCAACATCCTCTGTGCTCTAAGCTCCCAGGGGACCTTTTGGATCAGATTCTTTGAATGGTAGCTCAAGAGTCAAACTCAAAAGGAATTTAGTATTTAGCTCTCTTAGACACTTTTGAAACTCCTAGTCTTAAAGCCAGACTAGTTACTAAAAATATGTATGGTTTTAAAAAGTTTGAGAGTAGCTGTTTGTACAAGCTGTAGTCAACATGACCACAACTCAGTGAACTGCATCTTAAAGGTAACTCTGTGTGGTGTCTTTCACCTTCTTGCTTTTCTCTCTACAGATCTTCTGTGCTGCTTCAAAACGAGAACACACATTGGATATTTTCTCTGTAATACTTGGCTGGTTGTCAGAGTGAGAGCAAAGTTAGGTGTAAATCACAAAAGCACTTGTTCCAATTTAAATATTATTTTTGTACTGGGTCTTAGACTATTCCCTCATATATCAGCTGTTCCCATGCAGACCAGCACAAGAACATCTGTTTAAAAACAAACTGTTTATTTTATTACATCTCCCAGAGTTGTGCTTGTGAAAGCATACAATACTGGGAAAGGGAGAAGCTGCCTTTTTTCTTCGAGTTCACATATATGGCTTAGTTTGATGAAACAAAGACTGCCTAATCAGGTCACACTGCCATTTTGTTCATCTGTTGTTTCAAAGCAAAGCAAATGAAAGAGAATCTAGGGATGAAAAATAGCCATTTCTCAATATTATGAGGCCAGGGAAAAATGTGGAGCTAGCTAAATACTCTATTTAAGGAACTGGTTTTATACTTTGCAATTATTTTTATATGATGAAGCAGATTGGGTATAATTACTTTTGATGTTTTGTGTGGTTTGGGGGTTTTTTGAAGTAGCATCATTTCGATTTTATCTGAATAGCTAAATAAAATTTTAAATTTTAAAATATTGGCTTCAGTGTTCTATTTATTGCTGATACATTCACAGTTAAATAACTGAAAAAGTGCAGGAGTATTCAGCGCTAAAATGTTACCAATACAATTCTGCAACTAATTATTGACATTCTTTAAAAAATATTTAACTTAGGCATGAATTTTCCAATGTGATGATTTCAAACTGCTTTATTTATTAAGCTGTATGGTAGTCTTGAGAACTAATCAAGTAAATCTCTTTTCATCTTGCAGGAAGGGGAACTAAACTATAGGTAAGTTAGTACCTACATACCAGACATATAGTGCCCTCCACCTGTGAGACTGTTCATGTCTCAGTTACACAGAAAACAGTGTGACCTGCTGTTGTTCAGGAACTGAGACCTGAAAAGTAACAGCTGATGTTTTCTGTGGCTAGGATTTAGATCTCTGATTTCTTGGTCAAAAGGAACATTGCATCAAATAAGTATCACCTGTTGCATGACTCTAAAGTGTTTCCAGAAGGCTCAGGCTGAGTCAATAGAGCAGGGAATCTTAGACAGTTTTGCTGTTTCTCCAGTGTCTACAGTGATAAAAATAGTTTACAGAAATATGCCAGCTGTCACGGAGCCTAATTTTACTTTCAGAAAACTCTTCAGAAGAAAATAAATTCTCTTACAATATAAAAGAAAACATCTTGTTTTCTGTATATATTTATTTGCTATTCCAATCACATTCTTACTTCCTTACTGTGCGATGGGTATTACTGTGTCTAGAGCAGTTAGCGTAGCTGAGCTTTCATACCAGAGGTTCTCAAGCTTTGGTACATTTGCCATGAAAGCACCACACATTTCAAAGCCCTAGGCATATACTGCAGGAGCAGCGTCATCTGTGTAAAGTCTCAAACATGCTACATTTGCTTATACATGCTGTAATATGTGCTAGTGACTCTGTCTGCTCTCCAGGGTCTGCAGGAAGATCGTCATTGCCAGACTCACACTTCTGGCTTAGGACTAGTGAGGAAGACCAGCCAGGGGTGAGTAGAGGAACAAGATGCAGGGGGGTAGTGAATTGGCTGTCACATAGACTCAGGGTCTCCTGGTTTGGAAAGGAGAAAGAAATACAGCTTTTGAGCAAGAATAGGTCATGGAGCTGAATTCTTCTCACATTCAGGTCACTTTTTAAATGGTTTTGTCTTAATACGTTAAATGCCTTTTTAAATGGTTTTGTCTTAATATGTTCTCTGCAATGGAAAAAACCTAATAACAGATGCATGCTCAAGGACTCAGAAATACTAGATCACTTTACTAATATGCTAAAAAACATGAACGCTGTGTCAGTCCAAAATAAACTATTTGTTATTGAAAATGTATTTTCAGAACACATCTTTCGGTTAAAGTCATAAAAATACACATCATTCCCCTTTGTGGAAGAAATATTTTTCAATAAGAAATCCTCCCTAAACAAACAAGGATTATTTGAGACAGTTCCTGCAACTCAGGGCATATGTTACATGCCAGTTTGGGGGATGGGGAGTTAATTGGGTTCCTTTGGAAGACACCTGCAAAGTCAGCCCAAAGACACAAAATATGACTTCAGAGTTTTTACAGGTACTGCACAGACTTCTGGTGAGGCCACTAAGAGCTGCAGGTTTTTAAGGAAGAAACTCATTACTGTGAGGGTAGTGAAGCACTGGAACAGGTTTCCCAGAGAACTTGTCGATGCCCTGTCCGTGGCAGTGTTCAAGCCAGGCTGGATGAGGCTTTGAGCAACATATATATATACATACAGTGGAAGATATCCCTGCCCATGACCTACTCAGGGGCCTGGAACTAGATGACCTTTAAGATCCCTTCCAACCCAGACCGTTCTGTGATTCTGTGATTGGCTTGATTCTATGGCTGATTCAGACATTGCCTTGGAAGAACAAAGTCATTAGGAAAAAGCAGTTTATCGTTCCTTTTAACCTGGAAAGCCAGGTAAGCACCTGTATGGCCTATATTTTGCCTGTAGATTTTACATTACATCTGCCTGATTGAACACCTTGGAAGAAGTCCGAAACCCATATCTGTGCTACTAATGCCATTACCTACAACAAGAATATTGCCATGAGAAAAGTCAGAAATACTGTCAAAAGACATAAGCTACCATACTTCAGCAGAAGAACTAGAGTTATATTCAAAGAGACAGTAAAGATAATTCAGGAGGTTTAAGTGGGTGAACTTGGAACAGGTCTATAGCAAAACATAATCATTCCCATGTTTGAGAAAGGGAGTGAAGAATTTGGAGAAATGGGCTGCAGGGTGAGAAATATGAGTCATAAACCCAGTAAGTAGGGTTACAGTAGACAGGAAAGATGGTTAGCTGGGTGGAACAAAGGAAAGAGAAATGAAAGCTGGAGGAAGGAAAAGAAAATTTCCAGAGTATATGGATAGAACTTTTTTTGAATGGAAGTTATGTCAACTGAAAGTTCTTTACAATGAGAGGAGACGTACTGAGACATTTATGAAACTCATACATTAAGTTTTATTTAAAAGAGAGAATAGAATCAATTTTCAAAGCTATTGCAAAGGAGAAATGAATTCCACTGATTCTAGGATAGGCTCAGAAAAAGTCAGTTTTAGCACAAGCAGTAGCTGAAATTATCTAATTTGTAAAGAAATGACTGTGTATTGTCTGTGTAGGAAACTTCATCAGTAGTATGGAGCAACAAAAAAATAAACATTTTTACATATACATTCAAGCAATTTGGGAAACAAAATTCAGGAAGCAGAATTATGTAATGGATTGTAAAGGGACAAAAAAAACACAGCAGTCATACATGAAGAAGAGCCAAGTCATCCAGAAAAGATAAAGACAAAAGAGGTGAATCATCACTGGGATTTACTGATTAAAAAATACATAAATAAATAAAATAGAAAATGAATTTTGCTGTTCTGAATCTCATAGATATTTAGAAGGCAACACTGAATGTGACAGTGGAGAGGAATCATTACATTATCACTTTAGAACAATTGCTCTGTGATCTGTAATAGTGTGGACAGATATAGATCGGAAAGCAAATGCTATTACTCATTATTAGACCTTAAAAATGTGATAACTTGCACATAATTGCTGACACAACTAAGAATAATGTTACAGGCCTAGTCCAAGGACTACTCTAAGACCTAGTCTAAGGACATTGTAGAATAGTGGAATAAGAAAATAACCTTGCAGGGAGTGTTCATTGACAGATTCCATTTGAAATAAATTAAAAGAAAACAAACCAAACAAAAAACAAAGAAACAGAAAAAGAAAACCCAAACAAAACCCACACACAGACAAAAAAGCGCCAAACTCAACAACAACAACAAAAACAAACACTACCTCTACTCCAATGACACAAATCTGATTTAAAAAAGGAAATTCTGGTTAATTAAGTCATCTGGACTGAACTCAAGACTCGTACATAGGGGAAAGCTTTTTTCATAAGCCATCTACAACAGTCTTCCATTTAAAAGAAAAAAAAAAAATAAAAAAACAAAACAGCAAGCCAAACCAAAACATACAAAGAAGACCTTCAGACTCAGCTGGATGAATAAATAAAAATGATATTAGGAGGAAGCAGAGAGCTGTAACGAATGGAAAAAAGGACTAATCAGCCAAGGAATCATCTCTTAGAGGTCAAGAAGTCTAGAGATAGAAAGAATAGCCAAAAGTCAAGCTGAGTTAGACCTTTAAAGGATATTAAAATAAGTAGGAGAGAAATACATTTTGGGAATATAAATAAAACCAGAATAAATAATTAAAAAAAAGGGGGGGGGGGGCAAGGCTTATATTAAAGATAATTGAGGTATGGTCCTCATACTAAATGAACAGTTTGCCTTAGCATTCAATAAGATTACCTATTTCAATATAAATACAAGTAAGCTGAATAACAGAAATTAAGACACAAAAATTATCAGAATGACTTAGAATTCAGACATCTTAATGAAGTAAAGACTAGATAATTGGATAGTCATCCATTTCAAAATGTTGAGATAATTAACAGGTAAGGTAGGAATTTCAAAAGAACAAGATTGTGGAAGAAAGCAACATATTGAAGAGAAAATGTTGCACCTATGTGAAAGATAGGAAAGTCTGGTAACTACATGTAAATTCAACCTTAATATTTTGTAAGGCATTAGACAATTATTTTAGAGGAAAACAAAAGTACAATAAAATAACAGACTCAAGTAAAAAATTAACATTGAGCTTGTGAAAGTTATGTTTTGATGAACCATTGTGTTATCTTCTTTTGCTGATGAAAATTGTGCTCTTAATGAAACAAATATTGTAGCTCAAACATAATTGTGTTTGCATAAACTGTATAATATAATGTCCTATGGGAAATAACAAGCTGAAATGAAATTGTTGAACAACTAGAGAAGGTAAGGATTCTGGCTAAAGGGAAGACCAAGGATAAAGTATATTTGCCAAAAATAAATAATTAAAATATCTAAAAGTACTGCAAATACCTATATTAGACAATGCAGAATGTGTATACATTTCCCAAAGCCTGCTGCTGGGACACAACTGACTAACTCATGCTCTTGACAGAAAAAAAAAGCTTGTGCTAATGCAATGTTATTGCTGATGAAAATCTGCATGACTTTTAAGTCTAAAAGAAAGTGAAAAGAAAAAAAAAATCAGTAGCCCAAAGCAAGGACATTTGGGATTAACAACAGAACATCCAGTTGTAAATTACTGAAAACAATACGAAGAAGGAACTGCTTTCAGCCGTGGCCATGAAAAAAGTGTAGGAAGTAGAGGAGTTAACAGACAGCAGGGAAATAATGTTCCATAGAGTCCTTTTTATGAAAAACTGCAAAAAATAAATCACAAAAGAAAATATCAGAGGAAATGCAAAAAAGCTGGCTGGTCAGTAAGCCTATACTGGGAAATGGTAATCAAATAATTTGACCTGTTTACATTTAGCGAGATCAGTGGCAGGAACTTCACACAGAGAAGGGTTATGGAAACATACAATAATTTGAAGTGTACTCCAGGCTGTAATCTGGCTTTCATGCAAGTTTATCAGTGACAGTACCTGATTTTTTTTCATTCCATGAGTCCCACTCATGTGTTTGAATACATAGAAGTGTTGTTTTCTTAAGTATCATCACTTTTTGTTTCAGAGTAGGATTTTCTAAATGACCAAGTAACTTTAAACCATGAGACTTTGTTCTAAAATCTTGAGATGTTTCTGGAAATCTGATAATTGCTATCATAATGACTACTTTCACTGTTATGGCTGACAGTTCATTCCTGGTTTTGAGGGTAGCAGTTGTCATGGGAAGTCAAAATCTTAGGCAGAAATGGAATTCCCTGCATTGTCTGTGAAGTGCTTTTACTATTAAGTTTCAGCATCAAACTTTGAACAAAAAGTGGTATGTTTAGTAGCAATGGAAACCCAGCTCAAATAAGACAGACTTTCTAAAACTAGATATGCCTAATATGCACTAACTGGAAATCCTATCACGTGATGAAGCCCTACTATCCTGGAGATGCAGCGAATAAATTTCTGATTTTCCATTTCTTGTGCTTTTGCTTTACCTAGTAAAAAAGTCTTTACCTCAACCCATGTTTTTTCTCACTTTAACCCTTCCAGTTCTCTCCTCCATCCACTGGAGGGGAGTGAGCAAGTGGCTGGTTGGGGCTGAGCTGTGCCCTGGGGTTTAATCACACCAGAAGGGTAGACCCTAGAAGGTGTTTATATTTCAGAAAAAGGCTTGCACTTAGTAGCACTGAGCCCTACCAAGCCCTAAGTCCTGACATCTTTATTTTCATTGCATATCAATGCTTGTCCATGACTAATCTATCCTTCCATGTCTGACTTGAAGATATATTTTAGTCTGGTATGCCTTACAACCTACCCTATATTTGTAATTTAAGTAGAAGGGCTTTTTCCTATGTTATTATTTGGTCCCCGTTCTAGATTTCATGAATGCACTGACCATCAGTCTTAATAACAATATCTGGCTAATTGTTAATATCCTGCAGCTGGTTACATCTACACTAATACATTGAAGTCCCTGGCACAGACTTGAGCGCTGACCAAAATTCATCTGCACAGTTCACTTGTTCATGTGCTCCCAGGCTTAGTGTGGTTTATGGCAAACCATGGGCTTTGTTTAGAGGGTGCCACAAACCTACAACTGTGGCCAGTAAGTGGTCTGTATGAGAGCACCCTGTTCTGGGAGTCACTTCTTCTCTGGGCCAAAGAACAAACCTTAGCTCATTTTGTTGTCTGCTGCAGAGTAGCCCATTGGGCACTTAGTCCACCTGGACTACACAACGCCTAAAAAATTGCTTTTAGAGACACATGTAAGACATTCCATTTTAAAAGTCTAACATACCATTCTTCTAGGTCCTTTTTGGCAGCTCCAGAAGATTATAGAAATACCATTTAACATTTCAAAAGTAATTCTCAGAAGGCAAAATAAAATTACAGTAACTCAGAATGAAGGACTTTATCCTCTAATTCAGCCTATGGCATTAAATTTTTTTTACAGCTAGAAGAAAAGTGATAAGATCAAGAATTTATTATAGCAACTAGGAAACAATAAGGAAGTTATAAAAATTGTCTAGTTGTCCTGTTGGATCTAAATGGTTGAGCTATCAGTGATTAAAAAACAGATGTGTCTAGATTAAAAGAATTGGCTATAACTACACATGAATGAGAAGTGGAACAGATCATCCAGCCATTAATAGGTTATGTTATTTTCCAGCCTCAATACTTCTGGTAAATAAAAGGGCTACCTACTAATATAATTCTACATAAAGCTGGGAACTTCATTATTTTTCAGTTTTCACAGTGTTGGACTTGTTACTTAATTGTAATTTTAACTATAATTAACGTGAAAGCTTTTATTCAGTACTGAAAATGTAAGATTATTGCATAATCATTACCAGATATTGGCATATGGCTTTATCTGATACAACATGCATAACCTCCAAGGAAATGGCAATGTAAGAGAAAAGAAACAGACTGAAGGAGTGAAAGCAGATTTATTTATTTTTCTAAAAAAAAATAGGCATTTTCAATATATTGTTTTTCATTGCCTCTTATGGCACAAATTATCAATTTCTTTAGGTTCCTCAAGACAAAACATGTATTGGACTTTCACCTGTCTTCCTGACAGGAAAATGAGTAGACTATTGGTCAGCTGGAAAGGTAGGGTAGTAACAAATTTGCCTCTAGTATGTCCCACAGCAATTATGTCTAGAAGCTAAGGAGGTATGGGCTGAAAAAGCGTATTGTTACATGGACTGAAAATTCACTGGATGAATGATGGCTTAGCATTCAACTGGCCAGCAAGCACAGTACCCCAACAGTTGATATGCAGCCCCATATTATTCAACATATTCATCAGCAACCTGAAGCAAAGGACATATGAGGAAGGACTCAGAGCTAGCCTTGTTTACCCTAGTGAAAAGGAGGCTACAGGGTGACCTAGTAACAGCTCACAACTACTTCAAGGGGTATGATGGAGATGAAGAAGCCAAAATTTCCTCCAACTGTAGCTTGAGGTAGACATAAAGTAAAAAACGTTTGCTGGTGACAGTGCAGCACTGGAACAGGTTACCCAGGGAGGTTATGGACTCTGATTTTGAAGATTTTCCAAACAAGAATGTCCTTGTAGCTCTGCTCCAATGTTGACAATAGCCCTGTTTCTAAGGGTTGGACTAGATCACTTTCAACCAACATTACTGCAATTTTATAAGTCTATAATTTGACAGTTCCTCAGGGAAGGTGTTTGATGCCAGCCTGACTGTCAGCACTAAAATTTTCTCAATCCCTCTTCCAGGCTTGGTCTTGTGTATCCAGAGCTCATTCATATGTTGAATTTTCCTTGATAAAAAGGAACACTGTGATCAAAACAGATCTTGCTCTTTAATTATATAAGAGGTGTTAGAGTGGCATTAAACTCACAAAATCAATCAAGAAAGTCTGCTTTGATCTGACTAGCCAGAGAACTGGAACCATGGAAAGTTACTAATGTGACATATCTGATATAAATGTTAAGACCAAGACATGAAAGCAGGAGCTTCGGGTTTGCATAAAGAATTGTGAGACTGTTAGTTAGGCCTATGTGAGTCCTATCAGCTTTCAACAATAAGTATTCCTTTTACGTTTAATTGTAAGAAACAAACACCTTGTTTTTTTTTTCAGGCATGTGCACAAGGGAGCTGTTCATTGGAATAGATCTCTTCATAAAACTTGCTCAAAGTAAAGGGTTGGGGGTTTTCTTTCCCAGAAATTATTGTGTTCCTACCAGTAATCTTTTTACATACTGTCATGGTTTAAGTGCAGTCAGTAACCCACACAGCCTGCTCACTCACTGCCTCCTCTCCTCCTTCCCCCCCCCCCAGCCCCCGAAGGGACAGGGAGGAGAACTGAAATCATGTAACTCCCACGGGTTGAGATAAGAACAGCCCAGTAACTAAGGTATAACACAAACCACTACTGCTGCCACCAATAATAATAATGATAAAGGAAATAACAAGGGAAGAGAATACAATACCACCTATTGATACCCAGCCCGATGGAGCAGTGAACTAACCCTTCTGGGTAACTCCCAGTTTACATCCTGGGCATGACGTGCTGTGGTATGTAATACCTCTGGCTAATTTGGGTCAGGTGTCCTGTCTCTGCTTCCTCCTGGCTTCCCCTCCTCCCTGGCAGAGCATGAGGCTCAGAAAGTCCTTGGTCAAACTAAACATTATGGAGCAACAACTAAAAACATTGGTGTTATCAGCGTTGTTCCCAGGCCAAAAGTCAAAAACACAGCACTGCACCAGCTACTAAGGAGACAAAATGACTGCTACTGCTGAACCCAAGACACATAGCCGTATTTCATGGTGCTGTCTGAAAGGAGGGAAGTTCCACAGTGGATCTCCTATCAGGTATTCCCTAAGAAACTTAAGAGCACAATAAAAACTGAAAAAGGCAGGCAACAAAATTTCTATTCCAATTTCTAACAGCAATGAATTCAACATCAGAGACAAGGTATTTGTTCAGTATTCTGCCCACAGTGCTAGGTAGCTGTTCTCTGAATCAGTGAGAGTCATAAAATAAAAGAGCTGCTATTCAAGAATATTTAAAGTATTATGAACTCTTATGAATTATGTGTATTATGAAGCACATACAGAGAAAACACTTTCTAATAAAATTTGCTAGTAACTTTTGGTTTGGCTGCCCTCTGTATGACTTGAAAAGGTACAAGAATGGCAGTGTTAGAAGGCAAGAAATTAGCAGAATTCATGAACGATTTTGCCATCCAGATAAAACCGCTTAGCTCATGTGCTCCTTGCCATCTTCATGGTTGCAAACTACAAAAGTTTACAAACTCTCAAACTGAAAATTTACATTTACTGTCAGATTTAAGGTTTAATTCAACAGTTTCCCATCCAAGAAATGTGAAGGGTTTGTTGGGTTTTTAATTAACCAGGATACACACTGACAGTAAACCTTCTACATACTTTTGAATCTTTTTTTTTTTCAGTTCTACAGTCCTGTGCACCTACATGGTCAACTACATTTCATAACAATGATATCATGTCATCAAATGGTATGGTTTTAAAGGGATCTTAATGATCATCTAGTCCCAACCTTCCTGCCACAGGCAGGGGCACCTGCAACTAGACCAGGTTGCTCAAAGCCCCATCCAACCTGGCCTTGAACACTTCCAGGGATGGGACATCCAGAGCTTCTCTGAGCAACCTATGTCAGTGCTTCAACACCCTCACAATGAAGAATTTCTTCCAAATATCTAATCTAAATCTCCCCTCTTTCAGCTTAAACTCATTCCCCCTTGCACTATCACTATAGGCTCTTGTAAAAAGTCCCTCTCCAGATTTCTTGTAAACCTTTTTTAGGTAATAGAAGCTGCTCCAAGGTCTCCCCATAGCCTTCTGTCCTCCAGGCTGAACAAGCCAAACTCTCTCAGCCTGTCTTCACAGGAGAGCTGCTCCATCCCTCTGAGCATCTTCTTGGCTCTCTCTGGACTCGCTCAAGCAGGTCCACGTCCTTCTTGTGTTGGGGGTCCCAGAGCTGGGCACAGTACTGCAGGTGGGGTCACGTGAATGTAGATTAAAGAGAGAGAATCAGCTCACTCAACCTGCTGGTCACGCTTATTTTGATGCCGCCCAGGATACAGTTGGCTTTCTGGGGTGCGAGCACACACTGCCGGCTCATGTTGAGCTTTTCATCAATCAACACCCCCAAGTCTTTCTCCTCAGGGATGCTGAGGATTACTTCTGGCATTTTATTCAACAATATAAATACATGAGCAATCCTGACATAAGGAGCTGGAGTGAGTACGCTAAAGTAAATATAATTAGGCGGATCATTTTCTGAGAGTTCAAGTTCTTCTGCAGTCATAGAGAGATATGTTTATCCCATAGCAGGTAGTTTTTTAAGATAAATGGCATGAACTATGCTGTAGGTCACCTGCTTCCTATCTCCTTTCTCTTCCTAGAGCATAAAGGAAAAAGAGATAATTAGACTAGATACAACTTCTAAATTACCAACATTAGATCCTCCTTTAAAATCAAGGTTCTACATTGCATTTTGTGATTGTGAAATGGCTAGTAGTATTCAGACTATCCGAGATAATGTCCGTTCAACTTTGTGGGAAAGATACGTTTTGTATTGGCTGCTCCAAATCCCATTGGATCCTTAATTTGTTGCACTGCAGACTCACCCATTATCTCACTCATCATCCTCTGTCATCTCAGGTATATACTTCAGTATCATTGCTTTCCAGATTTAGCTTTCTTGTTGAGTGCCTGTTTTGAATTAATTTTCTCCAGATGTATTTGCAGTTTTCCAAGTTGACTCTCATTTTGTTATTCTCGGCCCATGTTTCCATTATTTTTAGGACCCTCTATTATTTGCCTCTCTTGACTGCTGCTGGCACAACTGCAATTTAACATCATCTGTGAATTTCATTACCATGATTGTGTTTCAGTTCCAGATCATTTATGCTAATTTTAAAGACAACACCTAAAACAGAACCCTGTGGCACCCTTAGAGTCAGCTAATACATCTCACTATATTGTTGTTTATTATCATATTTTCTTTGTGTTTTATGTGCCAATTTTCAGTCCATGTGCTGGAGCTCATATCCAAGCCAATTTGAGCTCATCTGAAAAGTAAGATTTTGTCAGACATCATATTGAATGCTATACCAAAACCCAGATGATATCCTCTTTCCTTTCTCAATTGCTTTTGTAACTGTTCCACAAAAAATAATCAACATTTGTACTGCACAGTTTTCACTTCATAAATCCAGACTGCTAATAGGTCACGGGTCTATAATCTTCTTGTCTGCTTTATGCCAGTTCAGGATTATGCCTTGTATAAAACTATATATAACTTGGGATCTGGCTGCAGGTAAGTGACAAGATCTCCCTGGAACTCAGTGAAGTGCCTGGACTGATTGCAGTGATCTTCATGGGGGAGTAGTGTTTTGTTACGAGAGCTCTCTCTAGTGGTCCTGGTTATTTCACGTGTCACGTGACCAATGCCACAGTCTAGAAAGGCTGGCTGTAATACACATTCCTTCCATGAATCATTGGAGGCATACATCTGTTTAGTTCCAGCATAAAATTACAGTAAAATCATATTGAGAAAAAAATAATATGGTAAAAAAAAGCTTAAACTCCTGAAAAAGTCATAGTCAAGTTACAGAGGAACCCTTTCTAAAGCAATTAACGTAGAGTTTTACCACCTTCACTGCTGGAAAAGACCTAAGACAACACTTTATGTTTAAACATAATGTGTAGTCGAACAGCAGAACACACATCCAAATCATATTCCCTATATAATACAGAACAAGCAAGTACTTCCTAGGGTTATGGAGGCCGCATTTAAAGAGACTTTTGAAAAAGCACAAATCTTAAATGGGTAGTCCATAAATCTCAGAATCATTAAGGTAGGAAAGGACCTCTGGAGACCATCTAACCCGACCTCCCCCTTCCAAGGCAGGTTAAGATGATCTTAGAGCAGGTTACAAAGGATCTGACCTCCCCCTTCCAAGGCAGGTTAAGAGGATCTAGAGCAGGTTACAAAGGATCACATCCAGGTGAGTTTTGAATGTCTCCAGAAATGGAGACTCCACCGCCTCCCTGGGCAGCCTGTTCCAGTGCTTTGCTACCCTCAGCATAAAGAATTTCTTCCTCGTGTTGAGGTGGAACTTGTGTTTTAGTTTATGGCCACTGATCCTCATTCTGTTGCTGGACACCACTGAAAAGAGTTTGGCCTTTGAGATATATGCATTAATGAGATCCCCTCTCAGTCTTTGTTTCTCTAGGTTAAACAGGACCAGCTCCTGCAGTCTCTTCTCATAAAAAGATATGCTCTAGACCCCTTATCATCCTTGTGGCCCTCCACTGGACCTTTTCCAGTGGTGGCAGTATCTCCTTGTGTTTCTTGCACTGAGGAGCCCAGATCTGGACACAGGACTCCACATGTGACCTCACCAGTGTCAAGTAGAGCAGGAGGATCATCTCCCTCAGCCTGCTGGCCACACTCATCCCAGTGCACCCCACGATACTATTGGCTCTCCTGGCAGCAAGGGTACACTGTTGGCTCATAGTCAACTTGTCATCTATCAACGCTCCCAGGTCCCTCTCAGCTGAACTGCTCTCCTGTAGGTTAATCCCCAGCCTGTGCTGGTACTTGGGGTTTTTCCTCCCCATGCGCAGTACCCTACACTTGCTCTTGTTGAACCTTATTAATTTTCTCCCTGCCCAATTCTCCAGCATATTGAGGTCCCACTGAATGGCAGCAGAGTCTTCAGATGTACCAGCCACTCCCTCCAGCTTCATATCATCATCAAACTTGATACCTTCTATCTCTTCATCCAGGTAATAGATAAACAATAGATAAACAAGTTGAATGAGACTGAACCCAATATCGATCCCTGGGGAACGCCAGCAACTACAGGCCTCCAATGGATTCTGCTTCAGTATCATTATGCTTTATAGTACAAATTAGACAAGGGCAGCTTATCAAATCATATATGAAATGGGAATATTTATCACTTTCCCTTATTTGACTCCTGAATTAGTGAGAACAGTCAGTGTTACAACCAACATGCTCGTAAGTACACAAGAAGACTCCATGAATTATACTAGTCACTGGAAATAACAAGTAACTTGATGTACATATGAGGTTCCAGGTAATAGCATATATAATAAATAAGCCTTACCATAATCTTAGGGTAAGGGCATATTACTACATTGCATTGCAACACCCAGAAAAAGAAAAAAAAATATTTTAAAGTGTGGCCTTTTTTTCTAAGTCTAAATAGAAAATGTATTAACAATTAATGAGCTTGTATTTGCTCTGTTATTAGTTTCTTTATTAGAAGTGAAATGAAAACAACATTTTTAAACTTACTTTTTGCTGAAAAAAAAATCACTATTTTCTCAAGCAAATCCATGGGGATTCTTTTTTTTTTTTTAAATATTATTCCTGTTATATTTACCCTATCTTTACAAATAAAATTTGTTGGCATCTGGTCAGTAAATGAAGGTTTATTAGACCCGTGCTTCAAAAAATACTTTACTGAAAGCACCATGTTTACAAATAAAACACACTACACTTCTGGAAAGGTGTTCTCTTCAGAAGAAATCACTTTTTTTTCATTGAGTGCCTATAAATTCACCAAAGCAAATGAACCATATATGCACAACACTTCTAAGAGAACAAGCATTGACCATGCACAGCAGTTCTAAGAGGACATGTAAGCATTGACCAAAATCCCCTACAAGTGTTTAGATAATGTTTAAATTAAGCATTTGAAGTGAGGGGAAACTAAACACCAGTTTAAAGGCCACCACAAATGGCTACTTAAAGCACAGCATGGAATGTCCTGGATCTGTGGAGCTTTAACAGAATATGTTAAAGCACCATGACAGAAATAAGACATAAATAACTGGATAGGTGTTTTAAGAAGAACAGTTATTTTCACCCTAATTAAATTGTTTTAAAAGCATTTTTTACGGAGTTCCAGGATTCTTTAGTATCTTCAGGAAAATGAAGTCTGATCCCAGTCCTTTTGGAGTCTAAGAAAAACTTGCATTAACTTCAGTAGAAATTAGACTCTTTAGGAAGCAGATGTGCTTACATTCCACTGTCAAAATTAGGAGTTAAGCATTTGCTCAAAGTTAATCACAGGTTTAAACACTGTCCAGGACTAAGGTCATGGTTGGAAGGACCTGATCTTGCAGCACATATAAATCCATCTGATTAATGGTTTGATTTCCCTGCTGGATAAAACAAACAGGGTTTGGGGTTTTATGATTCATTTTTGTGCCACTTAAAAAAAACCCACAACCCTATCTATTATGAATAAATAGAGTTTAGTTGAGTAAATGGAAATACTAATACAAATTACTATATATTCTCATTTATTTCAAGTTGGAAACCAAAGAGAATACTAATGCAAAAAAGATATAACAGAAAACATTGTGTGACAAATGCACATACAGGCAGACAACAAACAGAGTCTCAAGAAAATTGAGGTTACTTTTGAAAAGTACACACAGTGTCCTATAAACATAGCACAACAGAGATAAAGCTTAGCAAAGGGCAAATAAATGTTCCCCAAATATAGAAAACATTTAAGGAAAGACAGTGAAAATAAATTAGGCCAAGAGAAAGTTTGGTAAGATATGATCAGCTGGTCACTTTAGTTACTGGAACTCAGATTACGTGTTCTCTTCCAAGTACAAATTTCATAAACTGTTAGTTTTATATAAATTAGAGGAAAGTGATGGAAAGCCAGAATTATGAGAAGCAAAGGAGTGAGAATTCTGAAAGAAGGATGCGGAGGTGCAACTGAAAGCAGAATGGGGAGTCTCTGTTAGCTCTAGAATTGTGTGTTGAAGGTGTACCAGGGGAGATTACCACTTGTGACAAAGCTCAAAAAGTGTTGTCAAAACCTGCAATCAGAAGGGCCCAACCTATGCTTGTCTTAGGGAGGCTGAGGAGGCTCCTTATTGTTATAGTTGCTATTAAGTTCATGCGCAGTCCAATAAAGCATGGTAAGATCATCAAGATGATAAACAGGCAGCTGCTTACAGTGTTTTTACCTCAAAAACAAAGATCAAACAATTCTACAGGTTCAGACAATGGATCACCACTTTTATGAAAGAAACACCAGTTTAATGTCTTTGATAGTAATCTAATGTGCTTCCAAGTAAGTTAAGCCACAAGTCATGTAGCAACTTCAGAAAATGGACAATATGCATGTTAATTCTCAAGCAAGACACATTCCAGCATTTACAACTTTTTTTTTTTTTTGCAAACCCCTGCACTTACGTATGTATTATTTCATGAGAACTTGGGGTTTCAATTTCTTTTAGATGTAGTTTAGCCACCTCAAAGATGTAGGCCATGTTATAAAACAGGCTGTGACAGTTTAAAGGTTCAGATTGCGAGTGAAAGGAACTCAAAAATATTATTATAATCTCATTCTTATAAGTCAGTCTCATGATATCTGGAGCATAGTATATTCCAAAGGTTAAAGCTGTCATGTCTGATGTGTCAGTTCCTTGTGTAAGCAATTTCCAGTTGCTTAAAGGGAAAAACAAGAGAGCAAGAGCTAATCCCAGATTTCATCTATGTGAAAGAGCCTATGTTTCACCTTAACTGCTCTTGCTGGTAAACTGAAAATGCTCCCAGAGCTCTGGAGACTGAAACAGAATGCTTGCCGGGTCTATGGTAGAAACATCATATGCTTCTATGAGAATTTTCTTGCTGCGGTTGAATCTGAGTCAAGGCAGGCCATGAGTACTGGGACCCAATCCACTAGCATCCCTTTCTACAGGCATCTTTTTTATTCTTTCTCTGAAGGTGGCTGATATATAGCAACTGTGCTCAGTGCAGAATCATTCTACTCTACTTTCTGTGTCTTTGGGTAGCTCTACATACATTACTTTGTGCTTCTATGTTACTCTTCCTATTTGGGATAGTTTATTTTGCCCAAGTCTCATTTGAGTTAGTTTCTCTGGGCATTGGGCCCAGTTTTTGTTTAACTTTGCTCTTAAGATCTGTACAACTGCCCAGATGTTCTTTCCAGAAAAAAAAAAAAAGGGGGCGAGAGGGGGAGGGAGAGCTTTATATATCCATTTTACAAAATGATGATGTTGTAAAGCAGCAGAAGGGATAATTTGTAAACCCGCTGAATACATTTGTATGGTTTATAGCAAAATTAAGCTCCATTACTGTTTGGGACTTTGGTTTACAAGGCTAACAAAAATGCTGACTAGGTGGAAGAGAAAACACAAGGACTATTGGCATACAATAAACGCTTTATATTGGAACATTAATTTAAAGTTATTACTAAGCAGAAGGTGAAAAAAACAACTTAAGTAAAAATTGATCTAGCTGTGCAACATCAGATTTATACTTTTTTCTTTCTCCTAAAGCATAACAATGTGGAACAATGCAAATCAACAGTAGGCCCAGCAGTTTTTACTAGACCTAAAGTTTCAACTAGATCTCCAGAGTTAAGAAGCAGAATAGCACAACTCTGTATAGCAACAAGTAAGCAGCTGACAAAAAAGCTGTTTCAAGGGATGTCAGGAAACATGGGATAGCAAAGCAGGGACTGTACCCAAAAAGGAGGGCAAAGCAACAAGTCAAAGAAACAACTGACTCCACTAAATTATTATCAAAGATCGGTTACTCATATATTTATCTAGTGCCACAAGTGACATCATGAGCTGACATTGCCAATAGGTTACCACTTTCCCAGTCAACAGTAGAAGAAAAAGTTTGAAAATATCTTTTATCTAAGGCTAGCTATAGCACTTACGCCTTTTTGAAGCCAAATCCTCAGTCCTGAGAAAGAGGGCAAGATTTACCCATAACATAGAGGAAATGCCAGGTACTGTAGAGGCAGAAGGAAAGGAATGAGAAATGCTAAGAAAACAAGGTAAAATATGAGGCATACAGGCGTTTTACAGTCTTTGTGGCATAGAACAGTTCTTAGGTTTCTTAGTAGTCCAAGCTCCCTGTGCTCTTCTTTACACGCACTGGAAACAAGCTTATCACAGAAACTCATCCAACATTATAAGATTCAATCTCAGTGTGTAAAAAACCCTGGGATTCCTTCTGATCCTGTTGAAAACATTCTTGATTACATGTACGATTTTGCTCCTTGGTTAATTAACATAGTGTAGGCACCCTGTCAATGTTTGCCTGTAAATGACTGATTTCAAAAACCCACCACTCTTAGCATTTAACAGAAATACTTTTAGCATCAACCATGTATGAAAAAATATTTCTTCCACAAAACTGTAAAACATTTTTTATTCAAATGTACATCTGTGCAGTAGAAATTATATTTATAATTTAAAATTTATCTCTCATAGAAAGATTAAAAATTTTCTGTTTCCTTGGAGAAAACATAGGAACCCTTTATTTCCCACAGAGAGGCCCAGAAGGCCCTGCCAAAGTCTCTCCCTCACATGGGGATCACAACATTTTCTCATTGTTTTCTCTCAGAAGAAATCTGGGTTCTTCTGAACCAATTTTCTGCCAGTTTCCAGAAATAGCTTTAAAAAGAAGTCCTTCCTGAGAAATCAGGAAAGAGATTGTGATTCAAGAGAAAACGGAGACTGACAGTAATATCAGAGAGACTTCAGCAGTAATGATGTGTAGAACAAGCTAAATCAAAGCCTTTGAAAAAAGTTTTTCTTAGTAAATAAGATAAGCAACCCCCACTGCATCTCAGTCTAGTCAGGAACAAGTTCATATTTTCACTTTTCCCAAGCCAATGTTAACAGTAACTGCTGTTAAGACCAGTAACAAAAAAATCAGCTGAATCTCTGTAGTCGCAGTTGACATTTTCATCTTTGAAGGAGCCTATCACCTTTCTTTTCCTCTTAGTAAAATCAGCCAATACATACGAAAGCCGTCTTCGTAAAGACAATCATTCTACTGGACTAATTCTTGAAAGGCAAACTCCAGATGTGGACAAAGGTCTTCTCTGCTAACTTCCTGGTCAAGTTTTGCTTTTTTTCCTGGTTTGACTTGCTGTACCAACAAAAGAACAGTAGTCCATGTGTACCAATTTGCCATGTGTCACAGCATATAATACATTTTCCCACAGTGATTAGTTTCTAATTTAATTACATGAGGTGACAACTTCTTATTCACCACCACTGATAATACAGATATTCTTTTGGTTTGCATTCTCTTTGGCTTTAATTTCCAAACCAGAACAAAATCCTGTCGCTCACTAGGTTCTTAAAATAAGTCAGCTGTACCTGTGGCTCACAAACGGTACCATAGCAACTGGACAGTCAAATAAACCCACCTTCAGTTTTATTACAGCCTATGGATCCATAACCTCTGTGCTGCTCACCAGGGAGATTGTCTCAAACACAAAGAACCAAGATTTACCTCTTTTCCTGGATGTGTCCTCCCAGGGGCACCTGAAATTTCCTGATAGGAATTCTAGATGTAAGGCTGGCAGTTTGCCTGGAACTGAAGGGAACACTCCTGAGCAGCCAGGAGGTCCATCCAAAATATTTCATACTTCATTTAATATTACAGATTTAAAATCTACTGCATAAAAATATTGAAACACATGATTATTGTCTTTTACAGGACTCCAGATCAGATTTGTAAGATTTAGAAATGAATGGTACTGTATTATTTCCAGGAAAAACAAACTAATCTTGTACCTGAAAATCTTCTGTGGTGTTTCTGCCTTTCAACGGTAATAAAGGCTTATTTGTTAACAATTCTGATGACAGGACAAGAAGCAGATTACATTCTGTGAATGATCCTCCTTCTGCTTCCCTTTAGATATAAAAAATTTATTTTGGGAGGCTGGAGGAGGAGTGGGGTTTCATTTTTTCAGAGTCTGAGGTCAATATTCATTAGATTGTGTAGTCTGAAAACTTGTATATCAGAGTACGTTGAATATCACTCCATTACCCTCCTAGTGAACCCATTGTGCTGGGTGAGACTAAAGCACTTTAGGTTTGAAGAGATTTACGTATCAGGAACAGTAGAAACCAAAATGGCTTCACAGAATTGCAGAATGGTTGAGGTTGGAAGGGACTTCTGAAGGTCATCTGGTCCAACCCCTCTGCTCAAGGAGCACCTAGAACCAGTTGTCCCAGACCATGTCCTGGTGACTTTTGAATATCTTCAGGAAGGGAAACTCGACAACCTTTCTGTGCTTCACTGGTAAAGACCCCTGAAGCACCAAGGACCCGGTTAGAAGAGCTTGTAAGGTGTCCATGTCTTCTTTTGCTGGAGGTGCATATCTTGTCATCCTGACTGCAAAAAAAAAATCTCTCCCATACCTCAAATTAAGTAATTTGTTAAACCTTAAGTGTAAGACACAGTCATGTATGTAGAAAAGAGCATTACCTTCATGGCAGAATATTGTCCATCTGTCTGTCTGCAGAGCCAAGCAATCCACTGGTTTCAAAGTATAGGAATCACTTCCTTCTCTCTCACTTTCCCCCCAGAAATGAAGGAAGACTGATTCTTTTTCACACAGACAACCTGGAGTGTGAGATTTTCAAGTGACATTTTATTTCAAACTGTAAGCAGCAGTATATTTAAGAGACTGTAGGTTTTACTGACTGTGAAGGAATAAAAATAGACAAATTCGCAGATTAGCCAATGCTCAGATTTCAGTGATGTAAAGGACCACTGCAAGTATAGCGTGTAAGCAACCCAGAATTTGCAATGTAGAACTTCCATAAGAAGTTAAAGTTGCTTTATTTGCTTACAATTTGTAATTTTTCCCACATTTTATAAATGATCTATGCTCTTAAGAAACTACATCATACGTCAACTTGTCTAGTATTATCTCTGGTCACACAATTATCTTTCTATCTTCATCATCGAGTTAGTAAATTTCTTCATATAAATGCTTTCTCCCTGCAATTTTTTTCTTCCATGTTTAAAATGTTTTCCTAAAATGACCTGGTGACCTGTCAGCTTTCCTCTTTATACATTGAATAGATTGAGTGCTTTATATCCTAAGTTTGTTTTACAAAGCCAGGAAGATCATTACTTTGGCTCTTCTCTGAGCTCTTTCAAGTAAATCTGGCCTTTTTCATGAACAGCCTGTATCAGAAATGGACAGGACATTCCTTCATTTTAAGCATACCATAGCATTCTCCTTTTCATCCTTCTAATGGTTCCCTATTAATCCAGCATAACACCTCTTAAAATGTTGTAGCTCAATGCCAATTGTTTTGGAAAAGTCCTGGTACCTTATATCAGCAATTGCTTGTATCAGTTAGACCATGTCAAAATCTTGCCTATAATCTTGTAAGAGAAAAAACAGACAACTTCTTCTCCAGAAACCTCTTTTACCTAGGATAAACTATATTTTGATTTCTAATCCTCTGTAGTTACAGGACTGCATTTATTTTCTCATTATTCTGCCCAGCATCTTCACAAGTCTAGTATGCCTCTAAAATCCCAAGTGATTTTTTGTCATTTTCTGGTATTTAAATCATGTTGGCAATCTTTCATTTTTTTTCTCAAGGTTTCTAACAATAATTTCAAAACAATAAATGATTCAAAATGCTTTTTAGCTAGGCCTTTTCAGGCCTTTTATCTGAAAATACTTGGGTTTGCCTAATGCCCAGACATCCTCCTTTGTTTTACATGTTAAAATGCATTGCCATGTATCTTTTCACACTATTACATTTGCAGTTGTCTAAATATTTTATAGAAGCACTTCTAAAATTATTATTTACAATGTGTCCTCTATTGTTCCTTAATTGTGGGGGGGTTTCTTTTCTTTTTTAATTCTCTTGGGTTTTGTTTCTCTTCCTTTTTCTGTTTTCTGATTCTAAAGTGGTCAGTCACTAGCTTCTCTTGTCAGTCACCTACATTTTGAACTTGCTACCTAGTAAATCTAATTTACCATTTTTTTCATTCTTTCAAAATTGTTTGCTTTCTTTTTGATCTTTTTGATCAGAACTGTTCATTGCTATTTGTACATCTATAGAAATATGGGACAATACTGTTACATCTAAAATATGACTAATTTGTATATATATATATACAGATATATATATATAATTGTTAAGTTATTCAGGCCTCAGTAAAAAAAAATAAGGAATGTTTTCATGATTAGAGAAGTGCTGGTTTTCTATGCTAACTTAAAGCACACACTTCTTACCATCTGAGTAACTGTCCGGCAGAGGGCTTGTTCTTTTATCCCTTCACCTTTTCATGAATTTCAGGACAGAAACCATGTATTTTTCTTAAGATAATGGCAATTTTTTTTGAGAGAAAGAGCAGCCTTTTTCATAAGGAAAATATTAAGATTTAATCCACTTAGTCTGACAGGTTCCTGAGATCTGTACAAACTGAGACCCCATAAATTTCATTTTATAGATAATCTAGAAGAGATATGAAGATGAGGCCTATTAGTATGATTAAGATGTTGGCCTGGAATTCCAACTGCGGGGGATTAAATGTTTAGCAATATTTAAAAATTTCCATTGACCTTTTGCAAGAGTCCTGATCTTTGCATGTTGAACGTCTTCATCTGCAAAAAAGAGCTGCCACCTTATTTCTTCATATTGCAGTCAGGTTATAGAAAAGACTTCTCTTGGAAAACCAGCACAGCAAGGTCAGATCTCAATTTTAGCTTCAAGCAAAAGATGCAATTGTTCTTACTGTTCTGCTTTATATAACTGTCAAATTGTTACAGAACACAGTCATTTCTGGTAAATGAAGATTCATATTATTAAGACATACCTATGACTTCTACTGGCTTGTGTTTATTTATCTTAGCCTGGTCATGGTCACTGTGTAAAGGCAATGTTATATGCTACAACAGGAATGACTACACTTCTCATACTGGAAGCTCATATTTTAAGATAACATTTCATCTGCAGGAACATGTCATTCTCTTCCACAATTACAGAATGTTACAATATCTATCTCTTAATTCCTCGGATGATACCTGTACTCAGAAAAATGTCAGAGCATGCTAGCTGTTCAATTAGACACTTCAGAGCTATGAATTTAAGAAGGGAACATCAGATTCTGCAAGGTGCCGAGGGCAAGGAAGATATATTGGTAATTTTCACTTTATATTAATTATGTTTAGGATTTTCAGTCTTTCATTCCAGACAAGATTAACAGGACACAACCACCCCCTAAAAAGTAAAATTTTTTCTCTTCCACAAGCTCATTCCGTTTAAATATGAAATGAAGTATAAACAACTGGTTTCCTGAGCTGTAACAAGCATCCTTGTGGATTCCTCCAAAGTCCAAAGAAGGAAGACTTTTACCGTTTACTCCCCGCAATCGTTAACAGTGTATCTATCTCCTTTACCTAATACCTATTTTAAAAACAAACAAACAAGCAAACAAACAAAAAACCTTCATGGGAATTTATTGTTTATTTTATGTTTTTTGGTGTGTCCAAGTTGGTTGAAATTGGCCAGTTGTGTTCAGATGTTCCTGAGAATGACATCTGGACGGACATAAACAAGGAAAAAAGTTTTCCCTTTAAAAATCAAGCTAAAAATGACTAATTAATAGTAAAAGTGAGTCTGTGCAATGCATTTGAATACCATGCTGCAGAAAGATGTTCTGGCATGAAGAGTAAGAGTGTATAGAACATGGACAGTGAATTTTTTACATTTGACTACAATTACATTTTCAATAGAATAATTATTTTACAAATTTCCTTACCCATCCAACTTCTTTTAGGCTGAAACACTGGAATAAAATGTAAAAGATTCTAAAATTTGAGAATTCCAGGTAATCAAATTGGGATAGAAACAAAACTATTCATGATGGAACATGACCTGAGTTTCTGCAATTTGCTGATTTCTGTTGGATACATCTCTACAAAAAAACTTCGTTAAAACTAAAATTAACCATTCACACTGTAGCCAGGCAATCTGAGATGCAAAGGACGTAGCTGGAGAGTGGCAAAAGGGCAGGCCAGTATTTCCTTTAAAGCTGCTTTAAGCTTTGTGCAGTACAAGCATGACACTGGTTATAGATGTACAAACCGAAGCACTTTACAATGCTAAGATTTGCTCACTAGACCCTTAATCATCACAATTTGATGTAATTCTATTGAACTGAGTGGAGACATACTGATCTACAGCAGTAGAGTATGGTGTGATGAATCTGGTGTTTCTTTATTTTGTGATTAATCTAGGTGTTTCATTAGGGCATGCTCTCTAACATTAAGTCAACAGGTTGAAATGATCTTTTTTCTTTGATGCCATTGATTAAAACTACAAGATTTAACCTCCATAGTTCATATGTACATCAAGAAATGAAAGTTATAAAAGTACATATCCCTGTTGCATATCATGAGCCTCTGCTCCAGTGCCTGGAGTGCCTCCTGCCTTGCTGTGCTGACCTTGGTGTCTGCAGGGCTGTTTCTCTCACATATTCTCACTCCTGTCCAGATGTAATTGCTCCTGCACAGTAACTTTTCCTTTTTCTTAAATACATTATCCCAGAGGTGCTACCACCATTGCTGAGGAGCTCAGCCTTGTCAGTGGCACGTTTGTCTTGCATCCAGCTGGGTGGTACAGAGGGGAAGCTTCTAGCAGCTTCTCCGAAAAGTCACCCCTATAGCCTCCCACTACTAAAAACTTGCCATGCAAAGCCAGTACAGTAGGCTAATTATACATAGACTAGACTAGACTAGACTAGACTAGACTAGACTAGAATAGGACAGAACAGAATAGAATAGAACAGAATAGTTAGTGTTGGAAAGGACCTTAAGATCATCAAGTTCCAACCCCCCTGCAGGGACATCTCACGCTAAACCATGTCACCCAAGACTCCATCCAACCCGGCCCTGAACACTGACAGGGATGGAGCACTCACAACCTCCCTGGGCAACCCTTTCTAGTGCCCCACCACCCTCACAGTAAAGAACTTCTTCCTTATATCCAACCTAAACTTCCCCTGTTTAAGTTAGTGTCCATCACCCCTTGTCCTATCACTACAGTCCCTAATGAAGAGTCCCTCCCCAGCATCCTTGTAGGCCCCCTTCAGATACTGGAAGGGTGCTATGAGGTCTTCACGCAGCCTTCTCTTCTCCAGGCTGAACAGCCCCAACTTTCTCAGCCTGTCTTCATATGGGAAGTGCTCCAGCACATTCATGGCCCTCCTCTGGACTTGCTCCAACAGCTCCGTGTCCTTTTAATGTTGAGAACACCAGAACTGCACACAATACTCCAAGTGAGGTCTCACGAGATAAGATATTAGGAAGAAGTTCTTGTTTGTCTAGTTTGTTTTTTCTTACCCATTTGTTTAGTCTGGCATAAACTGGGGTAGTAATGGGGTAAATAATCTGGCATAATAATGGGGTAAATTCATGTTGTGTATTACCCCAATCCCTTTTTACTTTCAGCAGCATAATTGCTCATACCTTTAAAATCTCTTCTTATAGCACTGAATACTATTGAAGACATACTAATAGATATGGATTTACCAGATCATAATTCCTGATAGTTTAGGAACCTGCTTTCTATTTTCTAATTACATTGTGCTAATCCCTTTATATATTTATCAGCCATATTAGTTTTTTGATCTATGGTTTCATATGCCTGCTTTGAGAACTCTGGAAACAGATGTTCTCCAGGCCTCAAAATCGGATTATTTTAAGCATTACATTTGCTTTCTGTCTCAGATGAAGCAAATAATTAACTTAATTTCTTGGAACATGTTTCATTTACTACAAATCTATCTCAGCTCTTACCACAGTGCACAAGCATCAATTTCCTTCTTTATTTCTGCATTGGAAGAAGCCTTTTCTGTTTGTATGAATATCTTTTACAACTGTTAATGCAGCTTGACTTTTGGCAATCCTACTTTATCCTTCCTGACCTTTAAGACAAAGTTTCTTGGCTGACCAGCCTTATTTTTTTTCCCATTTTTGTAGTCTCTGCTTGTTCCTAATGCTCTGATTGTGAAATTAGACCTGGAGACTTTTCCTACAAGCCGTTTCTACTTGCCTCAGTGTAAAGTGATAAGTCAAACTGGTCCAGCTCACTTGCTAGGCTTGTGCGAGAAGTGAGTAAACATTACATAGAACAATGAATGAGATATCTTGTTTTTTATCATCTGCTATACCATTTTCTTTCCCTTTGATAGGAAAACAACACTAAAGATCACCAGCACTGCCCTCATTCTTCAGATTCAGCTAGCCGTTATTCATCTACATGCCATTGTAAAAAGTTGTTCTTGACAGTATCTTGTGACCATGTTCCTGAATGGCGAAGTGCCTTCTAGTTCCACTCTGGTGCTAGTGTATGTCCAGCTATAAGCACAGGTATTTCAGCAGCTTCTTAGATCAAACAGTGTTGGAGGCTCCAGAAATGCAGAGGTAGGGGACTCTGACCTCTGCTGACATTACCTGTATCTTTTTAAGCAGTACCTGAAAACGCAGACTCTTCCTGTTGCTTGCACAACCTGACAGCATGGCAATGTCTATTTTTTTTGTGTGTGTGTTAGGGAAAGAAACCTGAACATAGTGTTCCAGGTACAGTCTCACAAATAACAAATAGAGTGAAATAATGAACTGGCACAACATAATCAAGCTGTGGGACATACCTTTGGCTGACATAGCCCAGAAAGCCAGCATAAGGGCACACTGCTGCATCACATTCAACTTGTAGTCCCCCAGAACTCTCAGCCCCTTTCCTGTGGATCTGCTCTCTACCAGTTAGTGCCCTATCTATACTTCTGCATGAGGTTATCACATCATACTGTATCATAACCTATCCTATAAGGTGCAGGACACAGCATACTCTTTTGCTGAATTTCATGGTATTTCTGCCGGCTCATTTCTCCAACCAGTTGAGGTCCCCTCTAACTGGCAGCCCTAAACTCCACTATGCTGGCCACCGTCCCAAATTGGTGTCATCCATGAAGTTGCTGAGGGTGCACTCCATTGCACTGTCTAGATCATTAATAAAGATGTTAAATTGCATAAGCCCCAGCATTGACACCTAAGGAATGCCGCTAGTAGTGACTTGACAGTTAGACTTCACATACCACCTATCATCACAGCACTTTGACCTCAGTGGAACATCCACCTTGTAATCAACTCATCTGCTTCATATCTTTCCTGTTTGCTACAGGATTACTGCAGAAGCACATGCTGAACGCCTTGATGAAGTCAAGGTAAGTGATATTCACTCTTTAATCTGTAATATTCATGATCTGTAATAAAGAAAAATAAAGAGAAAAAAGAAAACAAAAAACAAACAAAATGAAACAAAACAACAACAAAAATCACAGCCCAAAATGAAAAACATTAGGAAAGCAACATGAAATGACAAAACGCCAAGGTTAAAAGAACAAATTTATTATTGAACTCAGTGCTCAGGACTGCCTGGAAGCAGTGAATGTGAACTAATAAAATGTATTCTGTAAAAGCAGGCTCTTCCACCTTTTTACCTCCACACATTTCTTCTAGCACAAAAACATATGCATATACACATAGAAAGGCGCTTTATAAAAGCCAGTTCTAAAACCATGAAAAGATTCAAAAGTAAATTTTAAATTACATTTGGAAGGAAATTATATTATCTTGAAACATATCAGTTCTATTCATGAAGGAAGTTTACCTCAGTTTAAAGAAAAAATGAACCCTTTTTTTTCAGAACTGACATTGAAAGTTATGAATTTTCAATCTATAAGAAATATGAAATTTACTATTTGATAATAGTCCTATATGAACTATTATGAAATACAGATAAGTGAACCTTGGAGGTCAAAATGAAAAAGTTGCACAACAGCAACACTAATTGAGCTTATTCTACATACATTCTGTTATTTTTTTCTTTCAGAAACTGTGAATGTCAATTTTTAAGATATCTGAAAATCCTGGTGTAGCTTCAAAAGACTGGAGAGAAAATGTGGCTAAAGATGACCTAACAGACCATCAGTGACGAGCGTTGATGCTAATCATTGATACATTACAGAAGGTCTCTTTGAGACTGACATTTTAGCCAAAGGATGACAACAGGTCGTTCAGATCTGGTGGGTATAATTCTAAGAAAGTTTAAACAGGAATGAATCGCTCTCTGAACTGCACAGTCTGCCTCTCCCAGAAATTATAACTATATGAACTGTTGAGCAAAGGTCTACAGTGTATGTAATGCAGAAGGACAGACAGGGGCGTTCATGAGTCTTGTCTCCTTTTGACCCTACGCTTTTATCCTGAGTTCCAATGGCTCATCAGTAAAACAGAACTTAATTTTCTAGAGTAAGTTAAGAAAAGGTGTTTGGGGTTGGTGGGCGGGACAGGGGATATTGCAGTTTCACATGGCAATTCTTCTCAAAAGGAGTGTTATGTAATATTTATATCCGCTATTAAATTTGGCTGTTAACAATTAAAGAAAACTCCATAGCCGTCATTGTTGCTAGAGCAGCATTCCTTTTAAAAGCAATAAATGTTAATTCCAAAGTAACAAGACCATTTCATAGACTAGAACTCTGCTAGGCTGAGCACTGAAGGTGTTGTTTCTCACAAGAGGTAAAGTTTTACTGCTTGAGAGCTAATGATGTGACCTGTTGCATCCTGTCATGACACCTCATTCAGATAACATTAATCTGCCTCACTAACAACAGGCAAGACAATTATTTGATGTACTGTTTCATGACAATATTAAAATGTATGGATTCAGTGAATATTTGTATCCTTAGAATACAGTACAGAAAAAAAAAGAAACTTGATGAAATAAAAAAAAAAAATAGAAATAAACTAAATGGAAGAACATTTCCCTTCACACAGACATCTTGTTTGGGAAAAATGATCAAAAAAATTCTGGGCTGTTAATACTAAAAAAGGTTACTTGTGCCCTTTGGCAGAGCTATCTTACTAAAATTTTATGTAACACAAAAAACCCCCCATTCATATTGGGCCAAATCTTCCCCTAACACAATAAAACCCCTGGAACTGGAAAGTATCCACAAAAAACTCAGGGAATTCAGACAAGTGGTAGATTTGCCTGTCTCATGAACAAGCAAGAAATTCATCCAGTTAACAAACAAAATCAGGGGGACCATTTTCAGGGCAAATGTCAATGGTTTGTAACCCTGGCATATTTGTCCACTGTTGGAATTTGTTCAGGAGCTGTTTTGTAAGGAGACATTGCAGCCTGCAGGTTGCTCAAACCCTGCTCACTGCCACTGTTGTTTCAAGTAACTAATATTTACTACCAGGTTTCCTGAACTGTGTGTCTGTTCAGAGACTGTTGTCTGTTTGGGTGATATAATATTTACCAGCTCTTAAAGCAGAAAATAGCTACAACACAGCCCTCACTTTTGTTTAGGAATTTATTTTCACTAGAAGCTCTGTTACTACAAAGAACCATTCCAAGCATAGAAGGGAAAGACAGAAAAAGTGGTGCAAAAATTAAGACTGTTTATAGCTACATGGTCCACAGAGGAATTTTGCAGCCCCTACTCCATTGTGTATCTGTCCATGTTAGCACCACACCACCTCCCTTAATTTACTCTGAATCCATTTAAACCTCTCATTTATCCAGTCTTGCAAGAATCCCTTTGGCAAAATTTATGAAAAGTTTAAAATTAGCTGTAATTTTATATGTTGGGAGAATACCAGTTCCCATTCACATAAAATAAAGAATTAGAGTATACCAGGGAAGAATGTAATAACTGTAAAGAAATACAGAGTATCTCTAAACAGAGGCAGACTGAGTGAAGGTGTGCTTGTGTTGCTCAGGGAGATACTCCGGGATGCTGTTGTTCATCTGAAAGTCTTCCATGAATAACCAGCATGTTTCCATGTGACTATACTAGGTAGAAAGCAATAAATAACAAAGTTGGATGGAATCAGATGTTAGGAGAAACAAGGATTTAATTATGTGACCATGATCTTAAAGCCTGGATCAGGACATGTCAACCTGTTCTGCACAGATCAGGAGCTTGTAACTACATTGACTCAGTGGGGCTTTGAGGATTTCATTTTTAGCTGCTAAATGGCATAAAAAGAAAAACAACAAGATGCCCAACATGGAGCTCAATGTTTGAGATAACAACAGATTTGATTGGAATGTGCCAGATCAAATTTACAGCTGTTACTTCTATTTAGCTACTAATTGACAGGCTCCTGCATTTGCCATGGTACTTACTTGCCTCACTGTAGATTACAGCCTAGTGCTGGTTAGTGGCTGTGCACTGTACTGCTTGTCCATCTTACTCTGCCGTGCCTGAGAACATTCTGATAACAGCCGTGGCACATGGCCAGGGCAGGGCTTCGCTGCTGTTCCTGAGCTGCGGGGCTGACAGGCTGGAGCTCCAGCGTGAGCTGAAAGCTCATGTGAAGGTACTGTGACCTGTACATGACTCCATGCAGGAGCAGGACAGCCCAAGGCATCTGTGCCTGTGGATAAGCCCATGCCAGAGCAGGTACATCTCGAGGTGTCTGTGACCACAGTGATGTCCTTGCTGCAGCAGCTGTACCTGTGAAGGGACTGTGGCCCAAGTATAGTCCATGCTGAGCAGGTACACCTTGAAGTATCAGTGGCTGTGCATGAGGTCAAGCATCTCAAAGCATGTGGCCATGGACAAGCTCACAAGAGAGCAGGTAGACCCTGGAGGGTCTGCAGCCATGGGTAAGCCTGTGCTGGAGCAGAATTACTTCTGAAGGGACTGTGGCCATAGATAAGGCCAGACTGGAGCAGGCATATCTCTGAAGGTGTTGTGGCCAATGGGTAAGGCTGTGCTGGAGCAGGTGCTCCTCAAAATGACTGTGGCTGTGGATAAGTCTAAGCCCTGGAGAGATTGTGGCTCATAGATCAGGCTCCACTTGGAGCAGGTACAACCCTAAGAGACTGCAGTCTCTGGGTAATGCCAAACTGGACTACTCCAGGAAGGAGTTCATTGCAATGTTAAACTCTATGGTCTGGTCCAAAGCAACCAGGGGTCCAGACTGTAATGGAAATATCTCAAAATTGTTATAATCCAGGATCTGAGTTGCATGTTATGGACATTTCTATAGCAGGATCCCTTTTTTGCTAGCCAAGCCAGGAGCAAGGGAGCGAGTTCATTGCATTGTTAAAGCCTATAATCTGGCCAGATTTTATTGGACAGAGTGGTACCTGAACATGACATAAATCATATGGAATAAGGGATGGAGAATGTGCTGGGTGTGCTGGGCTTCGTTTGGATAGAGTTAATTTTCTTCATAGTAGCTGTGTGGGACTAGGTCTTGGATTTTTGCTGAAAACAGTGTTGATAATTCAGTGAAGTTTTTATTATGGCTGAGCAGTGCTTACAAAGTCAAGGCCTTTCTGCTCCTCACACGTCCCCACCCGCGATCAGGCTGGGGGTACACAAGGAACTGGGAGAGGACACAGCCGGGACAGCTGACCACAACTGACCCAAGGGATATTCCAGACCATATGGTGTCATTGTCAGCATGTAGGGGAAGAAGAAGGAAGTGGCACATTCAGAGTGATGGTGTTTCGTACCCAATAATGATTAGGCACGACAGAGCCCTGCTTTCTTGGTGGAGGCTGAACACCTAACAATTGGAAATGGTGAATGAATTCCTTGTTTTGCTTTCTTGTGTGCAAGCAGCTTTTGCTCTACCTATTAAGCTCTCTTTACCAGTGTGTCAACCCATAAGTTTTCTCACTTTTACTCTTCCAATTTTCTCCCTCATTCTGACGCAGGGAGAGTGAGTGAGCAGCTGTTTGGTGCTTAGTTGACGGCTGAGGTTAAAGCACAACACAAACACTTGAAAATACCAAAATCAGGATGGATTTGAGCATTTCAGGCACAAAAATTCAATTTTACAAGGAAACCAGAAGTTAGGAAGAAGAAATATGAGAAGCTACATAGCCTGGTACCACAAAGTCACATGGCACAAGTTAAATAAAATATGTGTCTATGAAAGCGATGACCCTAATTTGCACTATAGGAAAATGCTTAGAGCTAAAAATGGACAACCTAAAGATGCAACAAAATCAGAAAAGCATTTTTTCTAAAGTACTAAAAGATAAAACCGAAAGAGTATTCTATGGGACTGTTACCATATGTCCAAATGACTGTAAAGAAAAGATGTGTGATTTCTGACAGTACAGCTCTTCCTTTTAAAATTAGTAATAGATTAAAGATAGAGCACAAAGGAATCAGTATTTTACAGTGAGGTCTATTTTGCAATGAGTCTGGAGGATGCTGTTTTAGTACAAATAAATTTGGGATTTTAATGACATATTAGGCTATGTGAGGATATGCCTGATGAAAACATGCAGGTCTTTGGCACTGCTTTGTAAAGACCCTGGTCTAGGTGAATACTTGTCAGGACTGGCGTATCTCTGAGAGAGGTTTTGGTTTGGTTTGGTTTTTTACTTTCTTCAAATACCAAACAGTATATCTATAGATTTTTATCTTTAACCTCTTACTAAAACTCATAATAACATGTAATCTATGTTTAGGTTCAGGAATAGAAAGCATAAACTCCAACTTTTTAATAATTTCTACAATTGCAGCAGCTATTATTCCCTGTTTTGTAACCAGCACTTCTAAAACCCATTGTTATAATGGTCAGAGTGTATTTCCTCCAGTACACCGTATTTTGACATCCCTGTATTATTTCTTTTCCTTTTCATCTCTTAACTTTTCTTAACATTAACCCTCTTTCCACTCTCTGTAGTCTTACTTTTTTTGGATTAAATATGTAAGAAGAGAGTGAGTGTGACAGAAATACTGCATATAGTACAGCTGTGCTTTTAGGAACTTCAGCAGCTGAGGGCAAAACAGTCAGCCAGCATCATGCTTTCCAACAAGACCTTGATCAGCCAGAAACACACAAGCCACCATAGGAACACCGATATCCTTCAGGTAGACTGTGCCACCATAGTCCTACCCACCTCTCCAGATCAAGGACCACAGAAGTGTTTTAAAAATTACTATGAGGACAAAAATGCTTACTTTTTTTTTCTCAGTGAGGGAACTCATTAATGGTTCTTTACATAATGTGAAGACCATTAATGTTTTAGAGGATATCTTTTTTATTCTAATAGAAGGAAGGAAGGAAGGAAGGAAGGAAGGAAGGAAGGAAGGAAGGAAGGAAGGAAGGAAGGAAGGAAGGAAGGAAGGAAGGATGGATTCTGGCCAGCTTTGCCATACGCTTTCTACTTGGAGATTTACTGAAAGAATAATAAATTGTTTATTGTTTAAACAACTGTAGAATCTGGAAACTGCAATAAACATTAGCTTTACGTGATATGTTGTAAGTTAAAGCCAAAATAAGTTATAAGACCTCTTGACTCTGTGTAAATAAATAGAATATTATTAGCTCCAAAACTTGATAATGATTTATGGCAGTCAATCAGCAGATGACAAGGGACTTTACACTAAATTGGAAGACAGATTACAGCTCTACTCTCAGCCAAAAGTTACAGAGGAGCAAAGCACAAATTTAGGTTGTGCAAAGGGGTATTGTATGTTTTGGACAGTTTTCATCATATTCTGTGCCTGAGAAACACATAAAATATGGTACGTCACATGAAAGCTCAAACCCTAAACAATGTCTTATAGTGTAACAGTCCTCTACTTCAAGCCAGCTTCATTTTCTCAGCTAAAATTTGAACAATTAAATTTGTGAGATTCAGTTGTGAAGACAAGCAATTCTTGGTTTACAGCTTACATAATGGTGGCTTCTGCCAGAACTCAACTAAAAATATAGACTCTCATGTTTCATACAGGGTACAAGCTAGTGTTTGTGTATTCTGCTGTTTTAGGGAAATGGCAACACTAATGTGAGCAATGTCATCATTGCTTTCAAGTTGTTTTCAAACATTTTTCAAGCTGCTCTCAGATTTTATAGAGGCACTGGACAAAGACAGCTTCAAATTTTGTTTTTAAACATATGCGACAGCTGAAAAGGCTGGCAGATGTTCTTAGTAAAAAGTCTGCCAGTAACTGAAATTGTTAAATTTCTTTTCCTAAGTAAGAATCTCTTAACTTCTAGTTTGGATTTTAATTTGCGATTTGGCTTAATTTGTGTGTATTTGGTTTTTGCAGTTCCATTGACATTAACATAATTTCCCAAAGTTCTGAAAATAGTAGTAAATTTCCTTTTTACCTTACTAGGATATTTCATTGAGCATTGGTCCAGAAGCACCAGATTCCTGGTGCCACTTTGTTTACAGACATAGTGCAGCTAAGCCAGCAAAAATTACGTCACTTCTATATTTACCTCTGAAGCAAAGGTAAAATGGTGCTGCAGTACTAATCTTGGCAAAAGGGTTTTCACAAGGTCAATCAGCTCACTGCCTCTTGAGAAACCCCTGTAAACCTTCCCTATGATGTAGAACTGGTTTTAATGTTGGTGTTGCTGCAGAACAGATAGCACTGAGGTATGACATCTGTTTTGTTTAAATCAGTGTCAGATTTTCTGTTCACTGAAAAACCTGTGTGCATGGAGGCATGGGGCAAGCTGTATCTAAAGAATATTTATGGTTACTGAAAATCCAACCTATATAATAATAAAAAATAGCTGCATGACTTCCATCTGAAAATTCATACTCATTGTGTGTTGGTTATTATGTAAAAAGTATTTGAAAACCCACAGAAGTCACTGTTTAAGAAAGCCTTCTTGCAAAGAGTGATATAAAGACTCAGAAAGCTATTGTAATGAGCAAGTCTTTGGAGGAATAGATGATTACATTAGTGGCATGCTAAATTTGAAGAGTGGTTGCTTTTGCAGTCTCTTCTTTAATCAATTTTGTTTTTTCTGTAAATGTGACAGAAAAATCTTCCAGTTCCTTACAAATGGTTCTGTTATAAAAAATTTTGTTCTCCCTAAATATGCCTTCCATGGAAACTCTCTTCAGAAAAGTTACAGAGGGTGCTTTAAAAAAAAAACACAATAGCCTTGTGCTGACACTACTGTTTCATTTAGTGATGCCAAGACTCTGAACAATGGGGGTATTGATGTAAGCTGTGCTACTCACAACAGTGTTAAAGTTCTCTGTTGTTTCAGACTGTTGACAAATTTTATGCTGAGGCAAAGTGAGTAGAAACTCAGGGTGATTTATTCCTTTCTACAGATGTAGATGATTTAAGAGGTCCTTATCATCAAAAACTATAAGGATGCTTATTGATGTACAAAGAGATCTGAAGTTACTAAACTTTGTCATGTGGACGAGTATGAAAGCACTCCAGCTACTTCAAGCTTATGTATACAATATCTGCCTTCTTGAAGAAAACAAAGTCAAAAGCTGTTGCTGACTTGTAGCCTGGTATGTTGTTTGAGAAACTCCCAATTCACACCTGAAACCGGATATGCCAGTAGCTCCTATGGGCTTCAGTGAAGAAGAAAAAGAAGATGCGAAGAGAAGCAGCTGCCAGTGAGTGATTCAAGACCTGTTAATTTTGGAGCTGTGGTTGTCATAATATCCTCTTCTAGGTGATGGACATTATCTTCAGAGTATTACTGTCTGTGCTAAAAACAAATCAAGTCATCCTGCAAACACAGCAGGTACTTATTACACTGGTGCGCACAACTTCAATACCCGGATTTCAGATGTTATTGCAATTGTTAGCATGAAATGAGTTTTCAAATACAATTAAAATGGTACCAGAGATTCACTGTAAGAATCAGACTTCTACAGTTACAAGAGTGGCTGGATAATTCTCTCAAAGTGAGAGGTCTATAAAACCAGTGACAATGTCTGAAACTGTTCTTTGTGTTTCATCTTAATATTTGCACTAGTGTGAATTGCTTAAAATAGTAATACACTATTTTCAATGTTTTGATGTTCCTTTTTTTAAAAGGATTTTCTGGTATAAAATATTTTTAATTTGATTAACATTTGATTAACATTTGATTAACGTTTGATTGCATACAACTTCTTGGAGTGTACTTTCATTATTTCCAACCCAATCTATTGGACTTTTTTTTTAATTAGAAATAAGGGTTTGATTAGAGTATTTGGATGGTAAATTATAACATAAATCCAAGCCCAAAAGGCCACATAAATTTAGAAAACAGATCTTACTTTCTCACCTTATAGTTTCTACTTCAACACATCACCACTTTTATCGTTTCATATGGCACAGAGCCAAAATAAGTGAAGTCTATTATGGTGAGAGTGGATTGAAAATAGACTTGACCATTTGAACCAGAAAAGGCCCTCAACTACTTATATGTTGCTCTCAATTTTTGTATAGTGATAGTTTTGGAATGGGTGTATTTGAATTGTTTGTCCATGAATCTTTTCTGTCAGTACATAAAATACTTTTCCAAAAGTATATTTTAGATAATGTGTTACATCTTTACATGTCACATAGGTACTGATATTAGCAGAAATTTAGAAATAGTAAGAAATTTACTTTTTAAAACTATTCAGAATTTCACTGTCTGTTTTTCCAGTGTACCTACTAACAATGGATATAGAACACAATTATATAGAACATTCTGGATTTATTACTTGAAGTTATTTGGATCTATTTATACAAGTTCAAACAGAGCCCTAGACACACACACAATGTGTCATAACCATATTACAAATCACCTAAACTGATAATATAAGCCAAGATACAAACTGCAGTCAGATTGTAGTCCAGGGTGTCTTCTGAGAAAGTCCCAATATCTCACTCCCTTCTGAAAATATCAGAGAGAAGGGAAAGCATTTATAAAGAGGACTCATTACACTTAAGATGTTTTATGTCCAAGGGGAAACAGATTCAGAATAAAAGTATCTTCATATCTCCCATTTAAATAATCAACACATAACTAAATGCTCTTTTCATGTTCCATGATAGCATTTTTCACAAGCTACTGGGAAGCAGTTTTGAAGGGCAAAGGAGTCCAGGAAGGCTGAACATGGTTCAAGAAGAAAACCTTAAAAGCAAAAGAGCAGGCCATCTCCATGTGCCAAAAGATGAACCAATGAGAGAGATTGGCCTGTTTGAACAGAGAGCTTTGGCTGGAACTCAGGGGAAAAAAAAAGAGAGTTTCTGACCTCTGGAAGAAAGGGCAGACAAGTCAAGAGGGCTACAGGGATGTCATGGGGTTATGTGGGAAAATAATTAGAAGGGCCAAAGCCCAACTAGAACTTAATCTGCCATAAAATAGAATAAAAAAAATGTTTCTGTAAATACATTAGCAACAAAAGGAGGGCTAAAAGAGAATCTCCATCCTTTATTGTATGTGGGCAAAACACAGTGGCAAAGGATGATGAAAGGGTTTTGGTACTTAATGCCTCCTTTGCCTCAGTCCTTAATAGGAAGAGATTTGTTCTCTGGATACCCAGCCCCCTGAGCTGGAAGACAGGGACAGGGAGCAGAATGAAGTCCCCATAACCCAAGGGAAAATGGTCAGTGATCTGCTACATGAATTAGACACACACATCTATGGGGCTGTGTGTGATCCACCCATGGATTCTGAGGAACATGGTTTAGTGATGGACTTGGCAGTTGATGGTTGGACTTGATGATCTTAAAGGTCTTTTTAAAGCTAAATGCTTCTGTGATTCTATGGGCTCAAGCATTCTTGTTCTTTGAATGTCTTTGTCTCTGAATGTGTTTGAATGTCTTTCTCTGAATGTTTTGCAATTTCTCTTTCCTCTGAGCGTCTCTTGGCATTAGGTACTTTGTCTCTTTGTTCTAGTGCTGTGTTGGTATTGTCTTCCTCTATAATTTCCTTTATTCTCCACTTCATATATACTTTCTTGTTTTGCTTCAGATTGTTTGTATGCTCATCATTTAGTCAGTTTAGTATTGAAATATTTGTGTGTCAAAATTAATATATCAGTTTCATCCTGATAGAAACTAGGGTCCACAACATAGGTGCAAAGAGGTTGTCCTTCCTAAATCAGTTGTTCTGAATATTACTTTTTTTTCAGATAAAATATATGCATCACCACATTCATTGCAACATCCAGTCTGTAAGTGAAGCAGGTATAAGGCTTTAAAGGAAGATCCGTATATGAAAGAGAATAGCCACCAAGAGTGCTCACAAATGTCTCTTTCTTTCTGAAGCTATAGAGACCCTGGGGTAATTCACAGAACCACTGCCAACCTGAATTGTAACTAGCATATCCGACAGTCACATAATGCGCCCTTTATTCTCACTTTCCTTACAACCTTCAAGAAGAATTTTAATTTAATTAATAGTCATCCAAAATGTCACAAAATAAATCTATCATGGTGAATATTAAACTATATTTGTGTTTTCTAGAACAATCCTTATATTCTCTAGAACATTGTGAAACATATGTTTTCATAAAAGGTCACCCCCTCAGTGAAAGATGGTGGAGATAAACAACAAATGGAGTGAGGCTGAAGCACACTGGGCCAGACGGAAAGACAGTAAATGCAGGGAAGTGCCTGCCCTAGGTCTGATGTCCTGATCTTTCTGACTTTGTAGGTAAATGAAATCATTCGAGGAGGAGTATAGGTAATAATTAAAAGTAACTTTCCAAAAAGTCTGAGGTTCCTCAGTAAACAGAGTTGACCAAATTTTAAGCACCACCACCTTTCCCTTCTCCCTTTTTGATCCTGAGCCACTTTCTTCAGATCTTTATAGTTCAAGAGAGTTTTTGTGAAAGGGTTTAAATTTATAAAATCTAAGTTAAGACTAGTTACGGGGATGAATCAGATACTAATTTAGAGAAACTCCCAAGGCTTAGGAGAGTTAAGGTTCTTTCTAGTCAAAGACCATAGGGATTTTTCACTTTTTTTCCTGAGAGAGAGTATAGCTAATTCATTGTCTAAGCAGAGAGAGTATTGGGTAAAGCTTTCACAGAAATATTGATTACAAGCCTGTTTTTTGCTATAGCTCAATTAAATATCTTCAAGTATTACTCTATTTCTTGTTTTTAGGCTCCTTAATGTATTTGACATTAATATTTTGCCATATGTGCAGACAACATTTGACAACATTTACATGACCCTTAAAATTTTGATTTCCTATGAAAGTTTGTATGGCAATTCATAAATCTTTAATCTGCCCAAAATCACTCCAGCTACACAAGCTCCAAAGAAAATGAAATGCTATAACCTAATATGAGTTCCAAAGTACAAGTACAAGGTAGGGCAGTTATCGTAGTTCGGAAGTAGGGAACAGAGTGCATCCAGAGTTTAAGAGGCATGCACACAGAAATGTTAGAAAAGGGTGGTTTGTAACTGATTTCACAGCTTGGATGGAGGCACTATGAAAAGATGATCTGAACAGAACTAGGGCCAAAAAATAGATGTTACTGCGACAGAAAAAGCAACTAAACAACTAAAAAGAATGTCCTGAGAGGGCTATGAATCTGTACCACATAATCCAAAGAAAATATCACTAGTGCTACTAAAATTTAAAAACCATATAGGTTGGGGGGTTTTGTTTGTTTTGTTGTTGTTGTTTTTTTAAATCAGTTTTCATGTGACGAAACAGATCTCAAAGTTTCCCTCTGCGTTCCCCATGTTTTCCAAAAAAAAGATATGGGCCAATACTTGCTGGCAGATACTTTCTACACATGTATATACTACTTCACTGTGGGGTCTGGCAGTTTAGTAGAAGCATGGGGATAGGGTGTGAAGGAGCACTCAGAACAAAAGGCGTTACTATATGTAGAATTTCATGAAGAGTGTAGTGATTCTCAGGTTGCTCAAATCCAGATGAACTATTAGAAAAATGTAAAGACAAAAAAAAAAAATACATTCATTATATCTTTTATAAGTAAAGTTTAAAGTACTTGGTAAAAGACAAGAGGTACTGAAGAAAGAACAAAAATAAAATACTGAAAATCAAGACTAAACTCAGTAACCAAGATCTTCCTTAGCTGCATTGAAAACATCTAAGACCTTTCCCAACTGGTCACTGTACTTCACCCTCAATCACAGCTTGCATGCCTTGAAAAATTCTTAGAAATGCTTGTGGGCTCCTTGGATTAGCTCTTTTCCTCCTCAGTCCAGGAAAATAAAAGACTTTGTTCTTCTGTATATGCACCTATGAATTCAGAATATCCACTCTCCAGAATCACTCCCAGTGACAGGTTGGTAGGTTGGTAGGACATATCACAGTAGCATAGACAATTAGTCTTCTCATTTTCTTCTCAAGGTCTCTTTATTAGCATTGCATTTTTGTTTTTAATAGTGCATCTTCTTAACTATGCATTACAACCTCCTAAGGCGATAGCAATAAAATTTCATAACTCTTCTATTTTGAGAATCAGCTGCCTTGGTGTGTTCATGATATTCACTCCAGTTTAAGCCTCATACTAAACAACAAAAAAAGTACCAAACACTATGAACAGGGGAATGGGTGCTTGGCTGGATGAGTTACATCAGCCCTCAGAGTCAGTCTTAAGAGAATCCATTCTGGAGTATATGTGACAACTAATCCTTCCTTAGATCTTTCACCTCCATTCAATGCATTTAAAGATAAGTGATCTAATGCTAAAGGGGTTATAATTTTTTATTTGCCATTTTAGTGAGTACTCATCATAGAATCATAGAATGGCAGGTTGCCACTAGACCAGGTTGCTCAAAGGCCTATTGAACTTGGCCTTGAAGACTTCCAGGGATAGGGCAACCACAGCTTCTCTGGGCAAACTGTTCCACTATCTCACAACCCTCATAGTGAAGAATTTCTTTCTGATATCTAATGTAAATCTACCCTCTTTTAGCTTAAAGACATTTCCTCTTGTCTTATCCCTACATGACCTTGTAAGAAGTCCCTCGCCAGCTTTCTTGTAGGTCCCCTTGTAAGTTCTGGAAGGCTGCTATAAGGTCTTCCTGGAACCTTCTCTTCTCCAGGGTAAACAAGCCCAACTCTCTCAACCTGTCTTCGTAGGAGAGGTGTTCCAGCCCCTGATGATCTTCTTGGCTCTCCTCTGGACTTGCTCAAGCAGGTCTACATCCTTCTTATGCTGGGAGCCCCAGAGCTGGATGCAGTACAGCAGGTGTCACAAAAGTGGAGTAAAGGGAGAGAATCAGCTTGCTCAACCTGCTGGCCATGCTTCTTTTGATGCTGCCCGGGATATGGTTGGTTTTCTGGGCTGTGAGCACACACTTCTGGGTCATGTTGAGATTCACATCAACCAACAACCCCAAGCCTTTCTCCTTAGGGTTTCTCTCAATCCAGCCTCTGCCCAGCATGTATTTGCACTTGAGATTTCTCCAACCTGGGTGCAGGACTTAAAATCATCATGTTTAAAAACTTATCTAGCAGCAAATGTTGACCCAGCTGAAACTTGTACTTTCAGGTTCATGTGAATTTCAGACCAATATAATTTTTCACCCTATTGATGAAGTTTTATGTGGATTTTCAGTGTTATAAGCCTTTAACAATATTGATTAGCCCACCTTCAGTTACTCATCTTCTGTTAGTCTGGCAGCTAAACTCCCTAAAGATGTCACTGCACGCTGCACACTCCAAACCCCAGAACTTTCCTGATTCTTCCTTTTCTTGGAAAGGGAGACCCTCTGGTGATGGGTAGAGGAACTGGAAATAGTGAGATTTTCTCATGGTTTTAAATGTTCTTCCTGTGGCCAAGTAGTTCGCATAAGAGAAGGAATCAGGCTGACCATTATGCTAGGGTTGTGAAAATTTGGTTGCCAAATGGCATAAAAAATGTGCAGGAATTGGAGAAAAATGAACATGTAAAGTAATGACTTAGCCCCTTCCTTAATATACATTTTAGTCACATAGGCAGAGCTGGTTTTTTGCAACTGTAATATTCTCTTAGCATCTCTGTATGTTTTAAAAATACAGCATAAACGTTGTTATGTTACAACATTATATTAGTCAGATAAAATTGCCTGAGCATGAGTGGACTGTGGTTTCACGGGACCTCAGTGGCATAGTATTTACACATAGACATAGGCTAATGAAAACATATACTGCATGAGACAGGAAAATGAAAAGGGGAGAACACTTAACTAAGCTGTGAATTTTCTGCATCTGTTGAACAACTTCCCAACACATGCTAAGTAAATGAACCATCATAATGCAGTGGCTCATCTGCAGCTGTGTATATCTGGCATGTGTCTGCTGGGCTGCTGTTCCTGGTACAAGTGCTGCTACTACAGTTGTTGCCATTGCTGTAGCTCTGTTTCCTGCATTTCTTTGGCAACTTGAGATGTTCCAGAAGTGTATGCTATTCCATCAAACATAGTAGAGATGGGTATCAACAGAGGAGGATAAACAATGAGGTGAAAGAAAAGCATGAAATTAATAGCTTGTATATTCAACAACTTACACTGTAATATCTCAAACCCATCCTCCCAATATTGTCTGATATATCTTGTGTTTGGTGGGATTTCAGTTCTGCTCCCAAAACATACGGTACTTCACAGTGACATCAAGGCACAGTGGTCCCTTTTAATCATCCTCTGACTCTGGTATCTGAAAAGTTCTGTAATATTCTCCCTCTCTTAGTTTCAAGCTCTGTCTCCATGAGTTTTATAGTTATATATTATATTAATTATAATATTATACATTATCTTATATTACTTCAAACAAGTGTATTTGCTAGCACTTGGGTTACGATCTCTACAATAACCAGCGCTGTAGACAACTCTCTCCTCTTTGTAGGACTGAATGGTGCATGCATGCCTCTACTCATAGTACCAGACTCATCTCTATGTAATTCCTACTATCACATTGCAGCTGACTCATTCATATAGGTTTGTTCAATAATGAGCTAAAAGCACATGCTGTTAGCCTTGACACAGGCTTCCTGTGCAACCTGATTAATGTATCTCAATTTTCTAATTTTCAAACAGACTTCCTTCATTCCATCTGCCTACCGTTGATCATAGATTACTGCTTTAACTGCATTTAGAGATCTGCCAAGAGAAAACCTTGTGAAAATGCAACATATATGTTCACGTGGTAAGGATGTGCCAATATATATATCATTCATACCTCTCTTGCAGAAATAAACTGAGACGCATCTTTACAGAAGCCCTAGTTACCCAAAAAAAGAGCAGCATGAACAAGCAGTATTCTTCCATAGAGAGAAATTTTGGTAATTTTTTCACATAAATTCACAGTTTTCTAATTTTTGGCAGACTTAATGCTGTTAATATATTTCAGCACTGTTACTTGCAGTACAGTAAAATTTTTACTGGAAAGTATTTTCTGTTTACACACTTCATCCTTTATGTCAGTGGCTTATTCGAGATCCATATTGATACATATCGTTCTTCATACCTGAAAGATTGAAGGGACAATCTAGTGACAATAGTACCCAAGTGACAGTAGTACCCAAGAATTACAAAAAGTGAGTTCTTTTCATGACCTCTAATAGAACCATAGAATCAACTGGGTTGTAAAAGACCTGTAAGATCATCAGGTCCAACCATTACCCCAGCACTGCCAAGACCACCACTAAACCATATCACTGAGGTCCTCATCTACATGATTTTCAAACACTTAATGAAGGTGACTATATGTACTCTGATGAGTTCTGTCATGCAATCGTCTTTGCAGTAATGAAAATGAATATGAAAAGAGCTAACCTGTTTACCCCTGAATTATGCTATTCTTTCTCTCTGTGGAGGATCATCATTTTCCTTTGCTTTGTTTCAACAAAGTATTTTAAGAGTAACTAATAAGAAACATGTTTATACAAAAAGATCAGTAACAGTTATGAATGTTAAAGTATAAAAGATTTATGTAAACCACAAAAATAGTAATACAATCATGCATATCTGTTCCTCTACATAAATCTTAGTCCAAACAGTTGAGCTATTCAGAGTATATTGAGTTTATGTTATTACTGTTTCAGGCAGCAATGCAGACAATTGAAAATTCAGAGGTATCTATGGCCAACTATAACTCATCTAATGAAAAGAGAAAGGGAGTCAAAAATTCTTTAGGCTACCAGTGTAACTTAGTAACAAACTGCAATGGGAAATCAGCAATGACAACCGATTCGGAATGAAATATTCATGTGCGTCAAGGACTGAAAACTGGCTTTTCGTCTCCATAAGATCATTTGACATTTTGAAAAATTGGGGGAAAAAAATAAGCTGGAATTCAACATAGGATGCTGAAAAAAAAAGGTGCATAGCACACTGTAGCAAATAGAGGCTCATTGTTGGAGAGGTTGTAGTCCAAGCAGGCTCCTTCTGTAACTAGTAAAGAGAAGAACATTTATGTAAAGGATGATATAGAATGAGACTAACATAGCTCCTTTCTTGTCACAGACTACAGAGAAAGTAACAGTCTCATTTGACAAAAGTAAATCTTTGTGAATATCCTCCAAGACTATTTTACACTGGAAAACTTATCTTTTACTGTCACCCTTTATGCTGTGCCTGAAGTTCTGTATAACACTGAAATCCATTTGTGGTAATTTCTGTTAAAATTCTGAGTACCCTTTAAGTAGGGTCTGCCTACATTCTTGAGTAGAGTCTCTGTCCAGTGGCTCTTTCCCTGTGTTAGCTCTAACTGAAGTATTAATAAATAAAACAAAAGTATCATCAGCATATTTTCAATTGCATCTACAACTTAAATCTTTGACGGTTCCTGCCAGTCAAGTTACGAATGAACAGGATCATACAACAGCTAGAGGCATTTCTGCAGAAAGTTATTCCTCTTTATAACTAAGCAAGCTGTCCCTTAACTTCAGCTGGTATTTTTAGTGTCTAAAAAGGACAATTCCTGCCACAGTGAAGGATACTTCTCTTCAGAAAATTAATACAACTCAGATTTCTCTAACTTTATTCAGTTGCTTAATGCAGGTTCTGAGTCTTTACTTTTGTTATTACTTTTTTTTTTCATTTATTCTGAGAGTGGTTGGAAGGATAAGATTGTAATTTACAACAGAAACAAGCACGAAAGGCATATGAATACAGTTATCATATATGGTTATCGGATATCAATTAGCTTATAGTTCCACTATGGCTCTGACTAAGCTACATCATGCTATGGATCAGTGCTCACTCTAATCTACAATGAATAACTGCTATAAGAAGCTACCCCACCTATTTTCTGGAGTAAAGAAAACATGACAGTTGTAGTGTATTCCGATGTCAGCACTGGGAAAGGATATACTGCAGTTGGGAATCATTGGAGCTTCTGAATTCCGTTGTGAAAGTAAATCATGTTTATTGCCTTCACACTATAGAAATAGGCCTGCCAAGGTCCTATCACAATGCACATCCTTGTAGTATGATGTACATTTTGATATTACTGTATGCTATGGGCAGTCTGCCTGCTTGTTAAAAATCAGAAAGGGAGCCAGAAATATTGTACCACACCCTAAAGTCAAGACAACACCACCACAAACATGCCCCAGAAGACCTTTAGTTAGTTTGTTCCCTTTCCTCCCACTTCAAAATTAAACCCATCTTTCCCATCAGGCAGACCTCCAGAATTTGTATACAGATACCATTTTTATATGCATTTCTTTGGTTTTGTGGCTTAAATAATTGTCACTGATCAGTTCTGTGTCTCAAATGCCCCAGCTGTAAAATGGACATACTACCATCTCTCTAAATCACACAGTAGATATTAAGATGACTTGTTATGGCATACATCAACTTTCAGTGGCAGACGTAAAGACAACACAGAATATAGTAAACCAACCACATGTATTAGAAGGAAGTATCAAATCCAGACAGCCCTACTTTAAATCCCTGCTCTTCAGACATGTTTTGTTTAATGAGAAGAATAAAATGTGAAATGAAATTACTAACATTTGAAGTTACTTTCTCTGTAGACATTATATGTCTTATTCTGCCTGTGCTGTTTTAATATGTCCATATGCATTGGCAATTTCCCAGCATTTGGAAAGCATCTGATGTAATGCTCAGCTAAACCTTGGCTTTTAAGCAAACTGAAAGCCAATTTCTTCCAAAAGTAAAGAAACTAATAAAAACATGAGATAAGTCAAACATCCAAAAATATGCTGGACAGTGAGACAACTGTGTTGGTTAGTGGCTCGCATATACCAAGGTATTATGTTAATTTACAGGTTACTCAAGCTTATCTTCTCCTGTGTATATATGAATAGGCCTCAGAAGCAGTGTGTACCAGCATATTTTCAGCTTTCCAAAACAAGCTTCTCCAGTTCAATTTATTTGAAATCCAGAGTCTGAGACCCTTTTTCTCTCTTTTTTCCACTGTACAAGACAACAGACACTGGGTTCCAGACCAGAAAAATTTCAAGCAGCAAAAACAATGGCAATGACAGAATCCAGACAATACCCATGTCCAACAAACTATTTTTTTGGTCCAACCAGAAAAACTAGCAGGAAGATGCTTTGCCAGAAGTATGAAGTTTGACCTATATGGGATTTTCCTCCTGGCATTTCTGTCTTCATCTGAAGCATGGTGGGATATTCCATCATTTCCAAATCAAGGCTGAGTTCTTCAATAGTTATTTAAGTTATTTAAGATGTTTTGAGTAGACACTGGGATTTTGTTCTTGATTTTTACAACCTCTAATAAAATGAGTCTCAATTAATGCTACCGTGCTACTAAGCGCTAATGTAGTTACAAAGAAATGAAACAATATCGCATGGGTAAATGATGCCTGGAATTGGTGACCTGTTAAAGAGGCAGACTGAAACCGAAGGTCCTTTTGAGACAGTGAGAGCACTGCTATCAAATGAAATGTCACAGATCTATCAGCCATAATGCTAACCATTAAAAAAGTTACTGTAATTACAGTAAATACAAAGCATTAATGTCAGTAAAGTTTTAACAATATAATCCTTGTTTACCAAAGTTTACATGATAAAGTGCTGTTGAAGGATATTATTTTGCTGAAAATGACCATACATTGTACCTTAAGTAAATATGAAATAATACAAATAAATAACTAGGATGAAATTGCAACTCTGAAAATACAGGTGTAACAGCTCTAAAAGTTGAATAAAGATACATTGAAAGCAGATTAGCCAGGTTTGTCAAATTAATTTACAACTCAACAGTATTCAGTGGTACAGATGGTTTTTATTTCTGAAGTATTAATCTTCCGGACATTAAATTGCCCTTAACAAAACATTTTCTTGTGCCCTGTAGCCTTTGACAGCTTATGATATCTCCTGTATAAAAACTTTGGAGTCCATTAGAAAGGCCAACTTCAATATTAACTTCCATCTAGCAATTACTCCTCTCCAAAATTCTTGAAGTTGTGTGGAATGTGACTATGCTTCCATCTCCTGCTCCATAAGTAAAAAAAAATAAAATACTGTCAATGTTTTGAATTACTATCCTTATCACTGTATTTACTATCCTGTGGGACCTTCAAGATGTTTATTACATCGTCTTACATAGCATGCCATCAGTCACTGATTATGTTCTTATTATCTCTATCTCCTTCCAAATTCATGTTCAAATCTCTTTTTATCAAAATATACCAACAACAGCCAAAACTTCATTAACATTTTAGACAAAAGAATCCTTGTCCCAGCTGTCAAATTCTATGGATTCTGAAGTCAGAAGCCTTTTCAATACTAGGTCTCATAAACATACGTGCAAATGTTCTACATAACCAACCCATGGGAAAAACAGTTACAAGTTGTTCCCTCCAGCAACGTGAGATGAGCTCTGGGAATACCTTTGAGGTAAAGGTATCTGATATCTCTTTTTGTGACAAAACATCTTGTATGCTTTCCCAAAGTCCAGGCTTACTGTAAGCCTTATGTCCTCACGCTTCTGAGATGTAGGGTCACTTCTAAGTAGTTTTAAGTTTCCACTCAGAAATACAGTCTGTTATGTGTTAAGATATCATATGTGACACATTGCCATACTGGAGGCTCATTGCCCAGGCTGTGCTAGCTACAGTTTCCCAGAGACATAGCTCCTGCCTTCCATAAAGGAGGGAAAAGAGGAGTGGGAAAACATGAATCAACTCAGTGCAAACTGTTTTCTCACCAGGTCTGTCATCTGTTTCTTGTGTGATAAAAGATGGTACTCACTGCCTCTGAAACTAGTGAAAATAGCCTCCCTGCCTTCTGCTTGTCTTCAGGAGCTAGGTTCAAACATGCAGATACACTCCATTCTTCCCTGTATCTAAACATGAACTGGAAGTACAATATTGGAATGGCTGTGCTTGGACCACCAGATGCTGCAAAGTAGTGTAAGAGGTGACAGCACAATTCATGTTCTCTTCTTCTCTTGGGCAGCTAAAAACAAAACTTGCCCAAGCATTCTTACCTCCTTGCTGAGAAGTAAAGAGTTTAAAACAAGAATCCTCATGGCTTTAACTTGTGAGCAGTTGAAACACAGCCAGTACAGTTCTTCAAAAGTCATTATTTAAAAATAGTCTGTGGGAAAGCCCCAAACAAAATAAATATTTTTTTATTTGTAATATCTGTTGTTTGGAATGGAGAGCATAGCAGCTGGTACAGAAAGTGCCTCAGAGGATCTTACAGATTATGCCCTAACAACACAGCTTTGAAATCTGTGTTCCTTTGGGTTGGAAAACAAATAGGTGAGGCAACAATATTTACTTAGGACCAGATCCTGTCTTTCTAATTCCCATTTATTAATACCATCACGTTTCCACTGGAGCAAAGGTTTGCACGTTGCATCCGTTGCTTAAGTGTTTTTGCCACAAACGAGGCATGAGTGTTGCACTGTACCCTTGCTAGGCAGGTTGGCTTGTCCGGCTTGTCCAGCTTGTCCAGCTTGTCCAGCTTGTTCTTTTTTCTTGCAGACTTTGAGAAGAATAGTGCTCCTGCCTCAGAACCAGCACTGCACAGTTTGCCTGTTGGCAGGGGCACAAAGGGGAGGGAAAGTTTTTGGCACACTCATGCCCAGTCCTTCCCTGCAGCCCACTTTTTTTTGGCCTCTCAGTCTCACAGTTACATTAAAACTGTATATCCCATGCTCGTTAGGGTTGGATAAACACATATTTTGCAAACAAAAGCTTTCAGCTGTTATTTAGAACAGGAGGGTAGGCTCCTTATATTTTCATCTGGTCTTCCTCTCTGAAATATGCCATAAAAGCTTCAAAATGAATTTAGTGAGCTCTAGTAAGAAGCAGCTAAGCACTTTATGCAGCTGTTTCTGAATGGACATCAGCAATGCTAATAAGGCAAATATTGTATACTTTTAGGCAAACTGAAGCAGATATAACGTTTGTGTTACTCCTAAAGGCAATATTCAGACCGGTAATGAACTCAGAACAAAACAAACTCTATATCATATAAAGGTAAGTATTTTTGCATTGAAGAAACTGTAGAGAGTGAGACTGGCAGCAGGAAAGAGGTAAATAATAAAGAGGTGCTAAGCTCTGGTGATCATCAGCCAAATAGTTCCCTAAAGAGACTGTTTGCTCAAGTGCTAAGGCTATTTTACTTTAAAAGGCTGGAAGCCTCTAGAGCCAAAAGGTGCAAAATGGCAGACAGCTAACTATGCCACTCTGTCTTCAATACACCTGGCATTGGTCTGCTGCGCATGAGGAGCTGGACTTTGATCTGCAAACTGCTGTGGCTCAGCAATGTTGTTTCTTTTTCCTGGAAAAATCACATAAAAACTAATCTTGAAGCCAGCGATCTCTCTGCTAACACACTGAACTCCAGAGCAGGACTTGCACATATGCAGTGGATTGTAAGATTGTTAAAATGAAAACAGCAGCTTGGCTTTGGATAATCACTCATTTTTATGGCTCTATCTATATATTCTGACTTTGGTGGGTATCTTGTGTTTAAATGCTAATTTTCTCTACTAAGTTCATGCAAGAATTTCTTTCAAACACTTAAAATAGTTTTAGCTTCCATGGAGTTGTCAGATGAAATGATTTTGTAAAGCATCATGTTTCTTTGTTATGCACTGGATTATTGTAGTTTGTTTGATGATCAGTTTTATTTGTGATACAGGTTTTTACTGAAAATACACTCTTTCCCTGTTCAACCTATTTTTCATATGTGTGCTTTTGCCATCAATAGAAAAGTGTCATTCAGGGGAGAGGGGCATTGTTGGGGGAAGAAGACCACACTTTATAAAGTATTATTTTTATTGCCCACAGCTTTGAACCAAAGGCTCATGGACATAATTCAAACTGCTTTTCTATTATATTGGAGTATGATATTTTGGTAAATTTGTATGTCTGGAACCACTGTCCATTGTTAGAACCCCTTAGCAGTATGTTTTATTTTTCTCAGGATTGACAGCAGGTGTTTGCTCACAACAACTTAAACTAGACACCTACCTCATATATGTGTGCCTTCAGACACTGACTCTGCAAGGCAATTGATGTAAAAGCCTGCATAATCTATCTGACTAAAAGCAGACATCTAGTTTTCGCATTAAGGGAATGGCTATTCTTAATGTCAGCACTCTGTGTGTGCTTGTCTGGCAGCAAATATCACAGGACTGTTTTCATGTTGTTTTGTAGAAGTGATGAGGAAAGATTAAAAGAAGAGTTACATATCCTTAATATAAAGGAAAAATCTACATTGATCTTGTTTCTTGGAAGCAGCATTGACACAGAAGGTCACTTGTCCTGAAAACATAGGAAACAATGGCCCTAGCTAGTAGTGCTTGAGACATCCTGGTTCGAAGAAAACTCCAAGAACTTGCCAACAAAGTTTTAAGTTGACAAGCAGGTATTCTTTATTGTGGTGCGGGGAGACATGGGGGATAGCTCCCCCTAGAATGTCCCTCCCAGGCATCAATCAGGCTGTGATAATATTGTCCTTAAACATACATATTCATTAGATCACATACATTACATCATGCTTCTTAGACAATGCCTCCTGTATGCATGCAAAGATGTGGTAGTGGGCTTTTGGACCCTCGGTGGTTATTTCTTCATCACTTTGTTTTAGGATCATTGTCATATCAGTAACCACCAGGTGGTTCTGGCAAAGCTTATCTTAGTAATTTTGTTTTCTCTATAGTTGCTAACAAAGCCTAACATTCTTGAGGTTACTTATTTACAACCCTATTCTTCAAGCAACCCCTTTCTTCAACCTACCTTATTCTTCAATCAACCCCACTCTTCAATCCAAAGCACTGTTGGGGGAATATTTACATTAATTATATTAAGTTACTCTAGGCATCTACTTTTAGTTTGATTCAGAGAATCTGGATTCAGATCACCTTATGATCAATAAAGAGGGACAATTCAGAGCACCTCAGAGGTCTACTTTGATAGCATTTCCTCCTCTCCCTTTTTCCTCACACACAGACTTTGGCAAATTTCAACAGATCTGTGAGAATTATACCACCATGAAGAAAGAATCTATGATAAAAACTTTGCTATAGCAATTATCCATGCAGATACTTTATATGACCACCAACTTCTTCAGTATTCTGTCTATTTCATGGCATATTAAAAACATGAACTCAGGAACAGCCATATTATGTCACACCACCAGTTCATCTTCCCTGTTACTTTATCTCCTTCAACAGCTAGGAAAGAGAATAAGAATAGACTGTTAACAGGATGAGTGCTCTCTGCATAGACAGGTAGTTTCAAGATATCAATGGATTAAAGACAAATGTATGAAGGCAGACATTGTATGCTTACTAAAGGTTTATCAGCTTCTGCCAGATCAAACACTCATCAATTTGACTAATCCTTTCTAGAACTGATACTTAAGCCCCATAATAATCTCTTTTACAATTTATATTTTATGTTAACATGTAGCTCAATTTATATGAAACCATTTAAATGGTAATTTTATTGGATGCTCTTCAGTTCTTAAATTGTAAAACATGATTCATCTACTTTCTTTATACAGCTTCAAGATTTATAAGCATTGGAATTGTATACTCCTCTCAGTTTTCCTTTCTACCAACCTGAAAAAACCCTGATCTGTTTAACCTTAGCTCTGATCATTCTTGCTAACCTTCTTTGTACCTTCTCAGTTCTACTGTTTCTGCAGAAACAGTATTAAATATCCAGGACTTGCTCTGACCATGATACTGGACAAAATACTCAACAATCTTGAAAATCCTGCTTTTTTTAACCATGATAAACCAATAAATGATAAAAAAAAAACAACACCCGTCTTTGTGTGTGGTTCAGTCTTAGTTAAACTCTGCCTTGATTTCCAGTTCTTTCACAGTTCCCTAAGTCACATCTTTGTTTTAACTAATTCCACAAACAGGACAGTTTCTGGGTCATTACCGTGACAGCTTCTCCACAGAAAAATGTGTTCATCTGGCTGATTTTATTCACCTTTTCACCATTTTAAAATATTCCATTAAAAAGGGCAATAAAAACCAGGATGGAATCATTTCAGATGAAATTTCATTCAGAAGAGAGACTTTTAGGAAAGCATTGAGAGAAAAGGTTGCACGACCTGTCTAAACGCTGTTGATAGAAAAGTTTTGGCCTTACAAGCAGAGTTTTTACCTGCAGTCTGACCAGGTTGTTCTTGATGTCCCTCTTTTTTTTTTTTTTTTGTTATCTCTGTTTCCAGAAATACATATGACATAGGCGCTTTTCAGTAAGTGTTTCAAAGTGATTTACAATCTAGCTTAAGGCATGGCTGTAGAAGCTCTTCATTTGCAGATCGTGATTCCTTATATGATTTAGATGAGGGAATTGAGTGTACTATCAGCAAGTTTGCTGATGACACTAAGCTGGGAGGAGTGGCTGACACACCAGAAGGCTGTGCTGCCATTCAGCGAGACCTGGACAGGCTGGAGAGTTGGGCAGGGAGTAACTTGATGAAATATAACAAGGGAAAGTGTAGAGTCCTGCATCTGGGCAGGAACAACCCCAGGTTCCAGTATAGGTTGGGGAACGACCTGTTAAAGAGCAGTGTAGGGGAGAGGGACCTGGGGGTCCTAGTGGACGACAGGATAACCATAAGCTAACACTGCGCCCCTGTGGCCAAGAAGGCCAATGGCATCCTGGGGTGTATTAGAAGGGGGGTGGTTAGTAGGTCGAGAGAGGTTCTCCTTCCCCTCTACTCTGCCCTGGTGAGACCTCATCTGGAATATTGTGTCCAGCTCTGGGCCCCTCAGTTCAAGAAGGACAGGGACCTGCTGGAGAGAGTCCAGCGCAGGGCAACTAAGATGATTAAGGGAGTGGAGCATCTCCCTTATGAGGAAAGACTGAGGGAGCTGGGTCTCTATAGTTTTGAGAAGAGGAGATTGAGGGGTGACCTTATTAGTGTATAGAAATATATAAAGGAGGAGTGTCACGAGGATGGAGCCAGGCTCTTCTCAGTGGCAAACAATGATAGGACAAGGGGCAATGGGTACAAACTGGAACACAAGAGGTTCCATTTAAACTTGAGAAGAAACTTCTTCTCAGTGAGGGTGACAGAACACTGGAACAGGCTTCCCAGGGAGGTTGTGGAGTCTCCTTCTCTGGAGACATTCAAAACCCGCCTGGACACATTCCTGTGTAAACTTATCTAGGTGTTCCTGCTCCAGCAGGGGGATTGGACTAGATGATCTTTTGAGGTCCCTTCCAATCTCTAGCATACAGTGATACTGTGATATGATTAGAAACCTTTTTCAGAGAGCTTTTCTCCATTAATCTACAGGCACCAGGACAACACTGTGCTCTGATCAACACTCCCTATATGTGAATCCCTGCAGGAAAGAATTAATCTCTGCAGTTCACTATCTTCTCTGCAACCACAAATAATATGGTAAAACAAGTTGGATCTCTTACTGCTTTTGCATCCAGTGTTGGAAGTAGGGGGCCTTGAAAAAATGTGTTAAATTCTGGTGAGATCTTAATTATACTGTTTTATAGAAAATTCAAATACAATTACAGTAACAGCATTTTCATAAAGTTATTCACCATACCTCTTGAGTCATAAAGAAAATTCTGCCATAGGCATGTCATTATCAAGCTGTGCCTACTGGTGACTACATATCTTCCTCCAAGCCATCAAATCTTGTATACTGTTGGAGGCAAGAACCTAGTTATGGTGTACTGTTCCAGTTCTCATGCAATGCTCTCTTTTTAAGTAGTAGTTCTGATTTCAGAAATATATTGTATTCCTCTAGAGAGTGAAACTCTTTCCTTTCTATAATGCCATTTACTACAGTACTAGTCATTTTAAAAAAAAAAAAAAAAAAAAAAGCAATGGCAGGAACCAAACTTTATTCATCCTTACAACTCCCTAGTATTTCCTGGTATTTTGTAAATGGGTAAACCTCACTATTCAGATACTGTTATCCTTACTGGAACTACAAAATAAAGCAGAAGGTCCTACAGCTTGCAGATGTGCCAAAAGCCAGTAACTCCTTTCCAGAAGCATTTTGCAAACCTTTCAAGTGCCATGAAGAGCGCAAGGACAAACCCAGATCTCTTTCTGGAAGCGTGTCTGGAGGCTTCCTGTTATTCAGAACTACTTTTCTCAGAATCTATAGTTCAGAGGACTGTAAAAAATTCCTCCAAAAGGCTTTGTTTCTTTTAAATGCATAATATATATGGAGACCCATTAGAGACACTCTGCAATTGCAAAGTACTTTAGACCTTCTAATATCTTGGTAACATGCATTAGCTGTTCACTGAGGCTGGACTATCTTTTCAATGGTATGACACAAAAGCCCTTCAGCAATAGACTATATACAAGGGAAAATAGATCAATGAGAATAATAGATAACTGCTTTTTTGCATGTAATATTTTAAATATGTTCTAGAGAAAATGCAGTATCAGTTCAGTTTGAGTGTCCAACCAATATTATAGATAGAACGTATACTCCTATTCATTAACTGGCTACAAAAGACTTCCATTCAAGTGCCATTAATATATGTGAGCCCAAGGTCCTTGTACTTAATAAATCAACAAAGCACACAGTTTTCCCTTTCACCTTCGTTGTTGATTGAGAAGCCACAGACATTACTAAGTACACAATAGCATAGAACTGCTTTTCACCTATGATTTCCAAAGATTTCTGTAAGGAATCCATTAATGTGGTTTTAAGCAGTATTTTTTTACTGGTAAAATGTTGCTCCCAGCTCACTGCATCATTCATCCAAGTGTATTGTCTAGAAAATGTCTAGTGTTTGAAGACATGATTATCACATGTGTTCCTCAGGTATTTAAGATGAAGGAAACAGCATGTTTCTGCTTTGAAAAACAGTGCTCAATGAATCTGAGTAAGCATACACATACACTCATCTCTCAGGTTTAATCATCTAAAGGATTAGTAGGTTTGATTAGATTACTGTCAAACAATTCAGTGCTTTAGATTGCCAATTTTGATGTTTCTGAAAATTAATAGCATTCAGAAAAATAGTTTGATGTCATGGACCAGAAAAGAAAGATACACAGGGATGATGTTGCTGGCCAGGTAAACCTTTAGGGCTTGAGTTTTTGTGGGGGATTTTAGGGGATGTATGACTTTTTTTCCTAAACTAAGCACCTGAGTGCCTCCTGGCACTGCAAGGAGGTACACCTGGGAAATATATATTTTAGAACAGAGGCTCTGATCTGTCTTCCAAGATGACAGATGACATCCAGTGACATGATCTGTAACACCTTGATAACACCTTCAGAGTGTTATTGAACTTCATCATAACGAAACATGTCAGTGAGGAAGTTTCTGGTGGGTTTTTGAGTTTTCTGTTTCTAGGAACACGCATCCAGAAGCTTACAAACAATGAGAGAATGCTGTAATTCTTGCTTTCCTTAGGCCACCAAATTGTTAGGTAGGTTAGCCCTCAAAAACTGTAAGTACCAGCAACATCTTCCTTTTTTTGCCAGTTAATATATTCTCAAGTATACATTCCTCTGAGTGCTTTTTAGAAGACGCTACTCACAGAACATGGAGTTTATTGGTAATGATAACAGTGTCTTGACTATACATAAAGAACCCGAAAGCCTAACTCCCTCGCAATATTCTGTAATTTTTGTGTTTCATGGAAGATAAAATCTGTCAGCTGTAAACCTGTTGCTGACCTTTGCTTTGCTATGATTGGGTAAAATGAAATACTATTATTCTCTTAAAGTTTTGTTGGGGTTTTTTTTGGTGGGGTAGGTGCTGGTATTTCACATCCTAGACAAATATACAGAAAAAAATACAGATGACAAAACCCTTTGACAGGAACTTTCCCTGACAGAGAGCAATGCTGCCAGAAAATTCTCAGTATAAGATGAGTTCAAAAGACCAGAAGCCAATAATGCTGCTTGTCAGGTCTGTTATGAAGCAAAGGTGTCAACTGTGGCAGAGACAAAAGTATGTAGGAGCACAAGGAGCCTCTAAATGGTGAAGGTCTGCTGTAAGCACTGCTTCCAGATGGACAAGTTAGCTGTGGACCAGAGGCTATGACGGAGGTCCTGGCCGTACCTGCTCAATAATCACAGAGTGGTTTGGGTTGGAAGGGACATTAAAGATCACCTAGCTCCAGCCCCTCTACCACGGGAAGGGAAACCTCCCACTAGACCAGGCTGCTCAAAGCTCCATCCACCCTTGAACACTTTCAGGGATGGGGCGTCCACAGCTTCTAGAGGCAAACTGTTCCAGTGCCTCTTCCTAATATCTAAACTAAGTCTACGCTCTGTCAGCTTAAAGCCATTACCCCTTGTCCTATCTCTACATGCCCTTGCCAGCTTTCCTGTAGGCCTCCTTTAGGCACTGGAAGGCTGTTATAAGGTCTCCCTGGAGCCTTATCTTCTCCAGGTTGAACAAGCCCAGCTCTCAGCCTCTTTGTAGCAGAAGTGCTCCAGCCATCTTTGTGGCACTTCTCTGGACTTGCTGGAGAAGGTCCACACCTTTCTTGTGCTGGGAGCCCCAGAGCTGGACACACTACTCCCACTGGGGTCTCACAAGAGTGGACTAGAGGGGCAGGATCAGCTCCCTCGATCTGCTAGCCCCACTCTTTTTGATGCAGCCCAGCATACAGTTGTCTTTCTGGGCTACAAACGTACACAATAAGCTTTGCTCCGACTGTGTCAGGAGTTCTTAGCAGTCAGAGAGTTTTGCAGGGGGAAAGGGAAACAGAGTGTCTCAAGCTCCTGAAGAATTTAATTTTGTTTAGTATTTTAGGTCACCTGGTTTTCCTTAAAAATTACAATGGCAAAATGTCTTAGAGTGAAGTGTTAGTGCTTACTACTTTCCTGGCACTAAACCCTAGAATGAAAACTGTGAGTGTAATGCTAAAAGGGCACTGCTTGAAATAATGAGAGTGGATGGTTTTCTGGTAGGAACCCATAAATTTGATGCTTCAAGTGGTTTCATAATGTTATTTAATAGAAGTATTAAATACAGTTATAAAACTATCAGAGACTTACTGAGAGGTCAGGAATCTCTTTTGGAGAGATCAGAGCACTGAAGTGAACACAGCTATGCTGTGTCAGCACAGATACTGTGTCACAGTTACAGAAAAACAACAGAAAAACCAGACTACAGAAGTATTGCTAAGGCTGCTATTGACTACAGGAAGACAGGAGGCCTCCGAAGAAATTCAAACAGTTTAATTCTGAAAATGTATGTACTTTGCATGTGGGAAAGAGGTGCAAGTCCTTGAAATATGAAAGAATGCTATCACAAAACAAGACAAAACTAAGACATACTGTTCATTGTTAATCCATAAATGGGCATTCCATAAAGCACAGCCTGACCTCACCTCATCATTAAGTGGATTAATGCCCTGATGGGTCTACATTTATTTCTGGCAAGTGCCACAAGCATTAGGCAAAAGTAAAAAAAAAATGTGATGGGGCAGGGGAGAGAAACGGAGGAAGATCGGCTGAAAATCAGCAGGAAGTGCGACAAACTGAAAACTAGATCCTTTGGCTGGCCACCAAGGGCTCTTTTGGAGTGCTGTTTGAAGGCTGAACAGAGTTCTGAGCTATTTTCTACTGATCTACTGCACTTGGTGTTCTGTGAAATGTACATTTCCTTTCACTTCAACTTGCAATGGAGATTTACAGATGAAAATAACAATGAAAATTTACAGATGAAAATGATGGAGATTTACAGATGAAAATGGCTTCTGCTTTAGTAAAACCTACTGCACAGCACTCCATCAGCTACTAAGAAGAAAAATGATTGCTACTGCTGAACGAAGGACAAAAGGTTGCTACATGGTTCCAGCTCAAATATTCTCCCTAGTTCTTGTGTTTTTTCTGTGAATTTTTCTTCCTTACGGTAAATGTAATGTCAAGTTATGTCAATAATAATGCTAGCTTGGGTGCTGGGACTGCAAGTGACAACCTCTGAACTTAGCGATTTTATTAAGTAATGATGTAAATACTTTGTGTAGCATACCATAACAGTGTTGGATTTACAGAAGCCTGGCCCAATATGATGATGCATAGTAGTATTCTAGTTTTGACTCCTTTATTTAACCATGCCAAGTGCAAGGTCCTACACCTCAGTTGGAGCCGTCCCAGGCACAGCTACAGGCTGGGCAGAGAAGAGATTCTGAGCAGCCCTGCGGAGAAGGACTTGGGGGTGCTGGTCAATGAGAAAATGAACATGAGCCGACAGCCAACTGCATCCTTGGCTACATCAAAAGGAGCGTGACCAGGAGGTGATCCTGCCCCTCTACTCTGCTCTCGTGACACCTCACTTGGAGTATTGTGTTCAGTTCTGGTGTCCTCAACATAAAAAGGACATGAAACTGTTGGAACAAGTCCAGAGGAGGGTCACAAGAATGATCAGGGGACTGGAGCACCTCCCATATGAAGATCGGCTGAGAAAGTTGGGGCTGTTCAGCCTGGAGAAGAGAAGGCCTCATGGAGACCTCATAGCAGCCTTCCAGTATCTGAAAGGGGCTATAGGGATGCTGGGTATGGACTCTTCATTAGGGACTGTAGTGACAGGACAAGGGGCAATGGGTTCAAACTTAAACAGGGGAAGTTCAGATTGGATATAAGGAGGAAATTCTTCCCTGTTAGGGTGGTGAGGCACTAGAATAGGATGCCTAAGGAGGTTGTGAATGCTCCATCCCTGGCAGTGTTCAAGGCCAGGCTGGACGAGGCCTTGGGTGACATGGTTTAGTGCGAGGTGCCCCTGCCCATGGCAGGGGGGTTGGAACTAGATGATCTTAAGGTCCTTCCCAACCCTAACTATTCTATGATTCTATGATTTCCTTCATGAGAAAACTTCCTACTCACTCTGTCAGACTTACTTCAATGTACACAAATGCCTCTACCAGTGAAAAGATGCAGCTGTTTGGCTTCCCTATACTTCAGCCTTTTTTTTTATGCCTCAACCCTTAACTGCAAATAAAATCACGGTTCAGATTCTCATTCTGTGTATGCCTTAGCATGAGAATATTTGCACGCATAATGTGCTTTGCAGTTTGAGAATGCATATACTCACTGCAGGAACAAACCTGACCGAGTCATTCAACTTGGCTACTGAACAGCAAGTTTGTAATTGCATTTTGGCTGCAGAGTAGAAATTAGTGATGTCACCTTAGCAACATCAAATTGCTAATCATAGTAGCAATTCTGATCTGAAAAATCAATTGACCAAATACAATTAACTATTTCCATTCTTTTACAGAGTAACAAACCAGTAGGGTTTAAAAAAAAGAAACCTCCATGGCCAGGTATGTACATTGTGGTTTTGGTGGCTGTATTAGTCTATTTCAAATATGTTTGGGTTTTAGATTAACTGCTTTTGATTGCCTGAAGCAATGGTTATTTTCTAGTAGGTCAATCTGCTGGTTCAGTCCAACATGCTACTGGACAGTGCCTTAAATATTACAGCTGACATTTATGTTTCAACAAATCATCATAGTCACCCTAATAAGATTACAACAGCTACAGAAATTTATGGTCTGTTTATAAAATCTTTTTATTTTCATTTTCTTTTCTTTTTTTTTTTTCTCCTTTCTTTTTTTGCTTTGGACTCAAAAATGCAGCTTCCAAGCATATAATTTTCATTCTCCTGAACTGACCTGCCGGTAAGGAACTTGGCAGTTTCCTGAGGCAAAAAATTCTGCATGCATCCTGGTAGTTTATGAGTCTTGTAGCAATGATAACAAGGTATGGATTTCCATTTGTTCCCTAACATAAAAGAGCAGGTCCCCAGAAAGGACAAAACATCCCATACTATTTCACCTAGAATAACATTTTTAAAAATATAAACATTGTTCCAAAGGAAATTAATTTTCTTCTAAAACACTTGACCAGTTTCATTATCTTCTTTAAGCAAAATCTTGTAAACAATGTTATGATGTATCAAGCTCAGTACTTTTAAAAATTAATAGTCTGATAACCTTTTAATTTGACTTTTCGTGTTTTCATTTGATGGCTTGACTGGAACCAAGTTAATAAACCAATAATGCTTTGAATAAGTCTACTTTAATTTGCTAAATATGCTGTAATGTTCTTAGATCATCAGAAAAAAATGGTGGTTTTTTCCATAGCTGTAGTAGGTTACAAACTTGAAAGGAAATAACTCGGCACTGTCCTAAATTACAGTCTTTGCTCCTTTTAACAATTAATTTCATAGAGAACTGGAGGTTTTGCTTTCGTGTGTAGATCTGTATATACCAATATGCATATTTCTATGTATGCAATTATTAGACTATATTGTGGTCAAAGGCCATTTCTTTCGATCTTTATCATAAATGGTAGTTTTATTTAGTAATCCGCAAATATCAAAAAAGTTTCTGCTAAAAGCCAAAGTCTGAGGCATTTCAGCCCTAGGAGAATATTGTGCATTTTTGTGGAATCAGGCTAGCTTATACAAGGTGGGAGTTCTTAGAAATTTTTATTCTTTTTTTTTTTTATTTATTTTAGTGAACCAGTAGTTAAAAAAGATTCTGAAATACTGCAGAAAAGGTTGTTGGAAAAAATTGTGTCTGCTGCAGCAATTCATTCACAGAATGTTTGTAATTCACTCAGTTCTTGGTTAATAAGTGTTCTGAATTTGCTGGTGACACTATTCCCTTCTCATGACTCCTTTTTCTCTTTACATTCTCATTCCCTTTTCATTGACTTCCCTTGATTTCATTCAGAATTTGGTCTTGCTGCCTACACAGCTGTTTTACTCAACATTCCTCAGTGCAACTTCTTACTGCATAAACTGCTGAGTGAAACAAGCTGAAAAGCCATCCAGTTTCCATGCTACCAGCCCATGTCAGCTCAGGTATTTTACCTTTAAATTCCTTTCTCCACTACCCCTTTACCCCTGTGTTGCTCCTGGAAGCAGAATTATGTTTTAATGTGCAGTCTGGAAGTAGTGAGTTTTCCAGATTACTCCTCTCAGAAGCAGGTTCTCCAGGACAGAGCTGGATGAAAAGTTGTCTCCTTTACTTAAACGCTAATCAGTGACAGCCCTTCAAAAGATAGAGTAGTTTAGAAAGACAGAGCACGATACTCATGTCAGTACCTGGGACTATTTCAGTAGCTGATCCTGAAGGCCTTGAATTTAAGCTGCTGTCTGTGTGTCCTGCCCATGGTGCAGACCATGGTGAGACAGGTTGTGCCTGTGCAGCCCATGGAAGTTCATGGTGGAGCAGATCACCTGCAGCCTGGAGAGGACCCCACACTGGAACAGGGGAAGAGTGTGAGGAATCCTCTCCTGAGGAGGAAGGGGTGGCACAAACCATGTGATGAACTGACCACAACCTCAATTCCCATCTCCCTGCACTGCTGGTGGGGAGGAGGTAGAAAAAGCCAGAGTGAAGTTGAGCCCAAAAAGAAGGGGAAGGTGGGGGGGAAGATGATTTTTTCAGATTTGGTTTTATTTCTCATAATCCTGCACTGATTTGATAGGTAATAAAACTAATTTCCCCAAGTCAAATCTCTTTTGCCCAGGACAGTAATTGGTGAGTGATGTTACTGTCATTATCTAGACCCATGAGACTTTCATTATATTTTCTCTTCCCTGTCCAGCTGAGGGCAGTGATAAAGTGGCTTTGGTGGACACCTGGTGTCCAGCCAGGGACAACCTACCACGTAGACTAACAACGTATTCCTACTCAGATGAAAAAGTAGGATAAAATGTCTGTATTTCACCCATCAACAACATCAGAAGCAGCATGCCATGTAATTTTACACAGCGGAGTACTGACCTAGCTGAAGAGCTGAGTACACTGATACGGACCCAGTCTACTTTGCAGTGCTCCTAATGCTTGGGGAATCTACAGTAGCCCCTTTGGACAAAGTTAATAAAGCATTATCATGAGGGCAAAGTAAGACAAGAAATCTTCCTTTCCCTGTGGTATTCGGAAAGGTTAGAGACCTCCTAGCTGCTTTATGCTCCTTCCCTAGCTAAAGCTAGTGCCTATATGATTGGCTCAGAAAAATACTGGCTGCTTCCTCATAGCCCAGTCAGCAGGTGTACAGGGAACAGACCTGTTCACTAAGGGAAAAATGTCTGGGAAATTTAGCTTCCAAACTCTAACAACTATCTCCTGAGGCTGTGTAAACTGTGCCTCTGCAAAGGCCTGTAAATAGATCAAAAATGGGTAAATTTTCATTGGTAAATTTAAAGATACGTTATTGAGACAAGGGCTATCATTCTTACAAATCTCAAATCACTCCTCCAGAGCAAACCATGCTAGAAGATAATAAAAATAATTTTAAAAGCTGAAAATATTTTTTCTTAACGTAATTCTTGGAAATTGCTGCCCATTTTTGGCATAAATTTTGTAAAAAAGAAATAAAAGATGTATATATATTCCAGCTGAAGCAAAAACGCAGTGTGAAAAAAATTGAGCCCAAATGGTCAAACTTTGGCAAACCATTATGAAATAGCCTCTAGCTATTTATGAGAAGTGTCAGACAACCTTAATAATAGGCACTGTTATCAGCTGGGCTATAATATACATAGCTGTGTGCACATACGCTGCTATAGCTAATTACTGAAGACATTTCTGTTTATAAAAGGATTTACACTTCCCACTGAAGTGAATGCATGATGGCCTGTAGTGCTAGAAAAGTTTTCACTGGCAAGTGTATTAATATGACTGTATTACCTACACAGGGCAAAGCCACTATTGATTTAAAAACACCATGCCAAGTCAGACTCTAAGCCAGAAAATATCACTGCGTGTTCTGTCTGTCACATACTTTAGAAACGGTTCAGACAGTTAAATTTATCTGGGTTGTTGTTTTTTTTTCTTGATACTTTATTTTGTGACTCTCATAACTTTTTTAAATGAAGGAAAGGTAACTTTGGTCCTTAGACACAGGAATAACCAACCAAATGTATATTTCTATTTTAACCAAAATATGCCAATTTTAACATCTGACTTCCATGACTTACTAGAGCCCAGAGCACTTTGTGTGAACTCTTGATGCTGAAGTTTCTAGCTATGATGATCCTTCAGTCTCTTAACTAAAACTGGACTCAATCCTGTCTGATGCATTCGCAAGGGAAAGTGAAATGTTACGTTTGAAACAAGGAAACAAGAAAATTCTGTAGCTATGTATTATGTGATCATAAGGGTAAAATATCTTTGAATATCCCCATCTAGATGGTAGGAGGAAATAAATGGCTATGAATACAATGGTTAGGGAGCTCTGCAGGGCACGGCAACAAGTCTTACTGCTCTTTACTCTTATTTCCGATGAGAAGCTATGGTGCAAGTAGGCCCTTTCATATCAAACTTTCAAGTCCTTTTTAGACATTTGTCATAGAACAAAAATACAACAAAGAAAACCTCTGAGCATATGACTAAAACTCACATCTCACCCAAACTGATTAAGGAATACTAGAGAAGTCCACTGCAACTGAACACAGGTGATCACAAAAGCATACTGGTCTTTTGCACAGGCAGATTAACAGATCCACCCAGAAGCAGAGATCCTTTTGGTTTTAAAGATTCACTACTCACCAAGAGCTTTTAAAAAATTAAGAAAAAATCATTACTGTTCCAATGCTGTCAACTAGCTCCAATGAGATTTTTCCGGTTTAGGTAGTGTGTTTAGATTTCACATACAATTAGCCGGCCAAATATTTATCTAAACATCTTAATTAAAAACATTCAAAAATCAGGATGTCTTGTCTGTGACTCTGAAATTATTTTCCTTCTCGAAATTATTTTCCTTCTCCACTCTTGCCATATTCTGAACTCCAAGGTAATTCATAGATTCATAGAATCAGGGAACGGTTTGTGCTGGAAGGGACCTTAGAGATCATCTCATTCTACTTCATGAGGTTTGCATTGTGCCACTCCTCAAGCCTGTCAAGGTCCCTCTAGATGGCATCCTTTCCCTCCAGCATGCCAATTGCACCACACAGCCTACTGTCATTGACAGACTTCCTGAGGGTGCACTCTATCCCACTGTCCATGTCACTGACAAAGATGTTGAACATTGCCACTCCCCAGAACAACCCCTGAGGAGCACCACTTACCACTGGTCTCCACTTGGACATTGAGCTGTTGACCACAACTCTTTGAGTGCAACCATCCAACCAATTGCTTATCCATATCCATGGTCCTTCCATCAAATTCATGCCTCCCCAGTTTACAGACAAGGATGTCATGAAGGACAGTGTCAAATGCTTTGCACAAGTCCAGGTAGACAACATTAGGGTTATCTGGAACACTAATAAGCTTATTTACATAGCCACAATCCTCCATTATCCATCAACACTGTAACCCCTTTGTAGAAGGCCACTGAATTTGTTAGGCACCATTTGCCCCATTTGCCCTTAGTAAAGCCATGTTGGCTGTCACCAATCACCCCTTATTTTCCATGTGCCTTAGCATAATTTCCAGGAGGATCTGCTCCTGTTCTTCACCTATTGCAGGCAGTTCTTCATTCTCCCAGTCCCCACCTTTGCCTCTGCAAATGGGCAGTGTGGCTTGAGAGCTTGCCCATGAAGACTGAGGCAAAAAAGTCATTGAGTACCTTGGCCTACTCCATGTCCTAGGTAACTAGGATTCCCATTTCCTTTTGGAAAGGACACACATTTCCCCTAGTGGCTTTTTTATCAGTGATGTACCTATAGATGCTTTTCTTGGTATTCACACTCCAATGTCCTGCTTGGCTTTTATATTTTTTTTCTCTACACATCCACTGCAGGCTTTTAAGTACAGCGGTATGTTAAAAAAAAAATAATAAAGTTGGTCTTCATTGTGTAGATCAACGTAATCCAAGTTGTTCTTGGAAAAAAATAATTTTCTTCCAAGATATTTTTGGTGTTCTATAACACTTTAATTTATTTTTTAATCTACCTATTTTTTTTATTATTGTGATTTGTTTTCTTGAGCATTGCCTTGAGCACCTTGGAGGGGTTGGAAGTTGGTGGCTATGTAAATAAGCTTATTATTGTTCCAGATGTTTGTTTCATTTTTGGGCCAAATTCTGCTCACAATTAGACTAGGGAAATCCTGTTGTCTTCAGTGTGATTTCCACAGAAAATAAAAAAAGAAAAGTAAGTACTGGCCCTGAGTCTCAGTTTTAGTTGTTTTTTGTTTGTCTCACAGCTTTACCACTTGTTATGTAAGTCAGCCCTTTAATCTGCAGACAGTATCCTAAATTTTCTTTTGGTGGAAGGAATTATCTATCTCCTCTTGAAACCCTATTCTACCTCTGCACAGATGTCCTGTTAATCCTTCCCATTATAGGCATCTAGCAATGTTTGAGTTACTACATCAGGCACCTAAACTCTACATACTGTACCAACAGAGAGAAAAAACACTGCTTCAAATCTAAAAATCAAGTAGCAAAGGTATATACAGGATGCTAGAAGGGGTGAAGTAATGCTAAAAGTCTTACTGTAGCCCATTTTAGAAAATTCTATACAAGTTAAATCTTTACCAGTTGCTCACTTCTTTTATACAGTATCTGCATTAAGTTATTTCTATTCATTTGCTTATTCTGTGGTTTCTGTTTTCACTTAAATTATTTTAAAAGCAGTTCTTTAAAGTACTTTTTCTCCTAAATAGGAGCCTTAAACTTCAAGTTCCCAGCTCACGTGCTGGACCAATGCCATCCATGCAGTTCTTCTCACAGCAGGGTGGCAAGTCCTGAGAACACTCACCAAGCAGACAAATGTACAACTCACTACAGTGCTTTAAAATCTGAAGAGACCACAGAATGAGTTATACCCATTTCCATCTCTTTAGTGCAGCAGCCTTGACTTTATACCTCTGTAGTAACTGGAAAGATGTTATTTCTATTTAAATAAGAGAACTGGATATTCCCATCCAAAAATACATGCTCTAAAGTGGAAAGTGCCTGTCATACAAGATTCCTGCCAAGAGGCAAATACTCAAAAAAGATGAGAAACAGAATTCCTGATTTCTTGCTTACTGTATAAAACGATTCTGTATTAAACGAAAAACAACAGCAGTAATTGCCACCATTCATTTGTGAAAAGGTAGTTTGCTGTCATCAATAGTTACATAAAAATTACCAAAATAATCCTAGTATCAGCTCTAAAGTAAATTTATTGAATTATTTTTATCTTTTTTTTTTAAGGACTCTACTATAGCTACAAAAAGCTTTTGCTCTATTTTTGTCCCAAGCGTATTAAATTGGAAAGGAGCAGTCCTTCCCACAAATTTTGGTAAAAACAGACTTTTGGTTTGCCATTCATCTGGAGAAAACTCCAGGAACTCGCCAACAAAGTTTTAAGTTGACAAGCAGGTATTCTTTATTGCAGCCCCGGGAGACACGGGGGATAGCTCCTCCAAGCATGTCTCTCCCAGGCATCAACCAGGCTGTGATAATATTGTCCTTAAACATATATATTCATTAGATTACATACATTACATCATACTTCTTAGACAATGCCTCCTGTATGCAATACAAAGATGTGGCAGTGGGCTTTTTGGACCCCTGGTGGTTATTTCCTCACTTTGTTTTAGGTTCATTGTCATATCAGTAACCACCAGGTGGTTCTGGCAAAGTTTATCTTAGTAATTTTCATTCTCTCTGTAGTTGCTAACAAAGCCCAAGGTTCTTGAGGTTACTTATTTACAACCCTATTCTCCAATCAACCCCATTCTTCAATCCACCCTATTCTTCAATCAACCCCACTCTTCCCCATAGACTTCGCAGATGCTGAATATTTTTCAGGGTCCAAAAAGTGATTATACAAAATCATGAATACCTTCAACAGTAGTGAAGAACAATGACACCGTATCTATCTCAGTTAGTCTCTACAACCAAGATTTTTGGAAGCTGAGAGGTTATACCAAATGAGCAAGTTTTTATAAATTAGTCTTAGGGTCTTTCATCAGCAACAGTCAAAGTTGAGACATGGGGCCAAGAAGAACTCTGGTTTGATTCAGTACGTCATTCAGACAAGCACTGCATCTCAAAAAAAGAAAGAAATGAAAATAGATAAAAACTAGGTAAAAGTAGTTTAAAACCTGGACATGCAACATGAAAACATTTTGATCAATATGTAGCTGTAGGACCTTATGCTCCTTCCCTTGTCACAAACCTCAACTTCACTTTAACTCATAGTTCACTATGCATTACAAAAACAATACTTGCATTGTTCTTTTGAATGACTGATGTGTTTTGCCTACTTTGTTTATAAACCAAAGTTCTGAAGCATTTAAAATGAAGAGTTTAAAACTCAGGCAACTATATTTAAGACAACTATAGCTGTTCAGGGAACCAGGAACACAGCACATTAACAGGTCACTCAGCAAAATGTTCTTTGCAAAGGAAATTGGTAAACTAATAAAAGGAAAAACCCAGGAACAAGCCGTCTAGCAGAAAGTCTTTGTGCTTGGAGTAAATCACTGCTTTGGGGTCACACATTAAAAAAAGATTAGATAAAAATACCTGAACAGCTCCCTGAGCAGAGCCCTGCTGAGTCACACCTCGCTGAGGATGGCAGGATCATCTGTAATTCAAACAACAGTGTATTTCCATCTGTATACCAGTTACCTGAGATCACTGACACTCCTGCAGTAGCAGCATCAAATATCAGTATTCAAAAATAATTTCTGAGGTAATGTGAAGATAGAGGCCAGGTAATCTCCTGGGCATGAAGGAAGGCAAATTCAAAGGAAAACAAGAATAAGAAGGTGGCCCTGCTGTACGGCTTCTTCATTGTGCCTCACACAGAAAACCCATACTGCTCCTGAAGAGGCATGAGGAAGAAAGGTATCCACCAGCTTCTATTTACAAAAATACTGGGTTTGTAGCTACACCCACCAGAACATCAATATCTTGTCTTCTTTAGCAGAATAATGAGACAAACAGCAAATAGAGATATGGCAAAATTAGGTCTGCAGAAGGAACAATTAGGAGGAGCCTATGATGAGAATGTGTGTTAATTTACTATGTCTCTTCATGTAGGTTTACTTATTATCATTCATACCTTTAAAAACATTTTCTAAATAACCAAAAGGTAGACAAAAATTAAGCAGGCCTTAGAAAGCAATTTAGCAGCTCCAGCATGACCTACCTCTTGCAAAGCTATTATCCCTTAAACAGCCCCTTGTTCTGCAAAAGCTTACAGAAGGAAAGTGTGCATGTTTCCCATTTGAGGTTAATTACACAAAATTAAAGCCATTCCATGACCATCAGAGCTAATGTTTGGTTTCCAGTGGCTTTGTGTCTTGTGGCTGGCTGAGTGCTTTACTGAAATATAACAAGGCTGTCTAGTAGAAAGCATTTTTGACTAACAACTGGCTTTGTCTAGTGTCTGATAAGGTTCAAACTCCAGTTCACACTTTCCCCATGCATAGGACATTCAAAGATGTCTCCCCTTCTCTTCCAGGCTTATCTGTTACTAGTCTAAACATGACTATTATGACTGATTCTGCCTTTTTAATTCAATACATGGCAGTAAATGGCAGGCTTGTTAACGATTGCTAATGACCCCATACATAAAAACTAATGGTTGCAGGTCACATTTTTTTCAGGTCATCATTTACGGAAAATCAGTTTATCTGTCTGACTCACCATCATGGAAATGACATTCACATCCAAAGAAGATACCTGAAGTGCTGTGACTAATAGACATTCCAAATAGTAAAAGTCCTCTTATTTTTGTGCAAATTGCACATTATAGGTCGAAAAGAAAAATTGCACCAGATGACTTTGCATGGGAAAGAGGTCTGGCATAATACCAGCTAGAAAATCTGCCAAAATATTACTCTGTTGAAATTGGCTAATGTTTTTCAGACTCTTGATATCTTTGACTGATGTCTCTGCCAAGAAGATTATGATGTGGTGAGTTAAGAACACTGTATCTTGACTTCCTTTAGTAGGTTTACCTTTCTAAATGTGGTAAAAACCCCTGATGTTAGGGCAAGCATATAACTAGGATAAGCATACAGCTACAAAAAAGAGAATTCATAATTGTTTCTTGGGTCAATCATCATAAAAGTTCAGACAGGCCTGGGAGAGATGCTAATGAGAGAGAGATAAGTCATTCCAGGTTTACTGTTTTCCTCTTTTTGATAAGCATTTGGTCAAAAGTAAATCATATACTTTCTACTTGTAAACATTGTAGCACAGTTTCCCTAGCTGAATGCAAAAAATTCTGCTCCGATAAACTTGAAAATTGTTAAAGTCAGAGAAGCTTCTATGAATATAAATCTGTGGTTTTAAAATCATGTTTAACTCCTTTTTTTCTGGTTTAAAGTCAGACCTGTAGTACTAATTTCTAAATTTCAAGCAAATAACAGATTTCTTTTGCTTTTCATTCTAACTAAGGAGGAAATAGTAATCTATTATCAAACTGTCTGTAATTCATACTGCAATTATATTAGTGTTAATGCATTTATCTCAGCTAAAACCTCACATTTGCACATGCTTACCAAAACATAAAATTCTATCCTATTTTTTACTATTTTTAACTGGAAAATTTAATTTGTAAGAAAATTTCATGCATCAGCCAGTCAAGGAGTAATACAATTACACATGACTTGTGTAACTATTAAAAGACAGTGAATGGGAATTTTTGGACTGAAATACCATGTATTTTATCTGCTTCCAGTAATAGAGTTATTTTGCAAAAGGATTTATGCAGAAAATGAGAACCAAATACGGTCACATGGCTATGTTTTCAGTTATACTGTGTTTTTTATTACACTGTGAAAAATTGAAATTGGGATTTCTTTTTTTTCCTGTTCTCAGTTACACGCAAAGATTCAATTAAATTACATCAAATATATTTTTAGTGTGAGTATCTAATATTTGTGTTACTTATCCAGAAAGGAACTTTAAGGAACTTTTTTTGATAAATCTTACTGAGATGTTAGTCCTTGCAATCAAAATAATATCTATGAACACCTAGTAGAATTTGAAAAGCATCTGTGTTGAAGAGATGTGGTTAGACTGCCAAGCACATAAAGTTGCCATACTTGTTTTGACCTCCTCTTCTGATAGTAGAAAGAATTAATCACCATATCCATGATGTCAATAATGAAATGTAAGTTTTTTTAAATAATAAATATTGAGTGATTCTAGTATCAACTGTTGAGAAGCCTGTAAGCAGAATGACAGCTTAATGCAAGCAGCCTCCTGGGAACTGGTAATTCCATTAATTATACTACAGTTAATGTAATCAACTATGTTAAACATATTTATGTATAATTCTAAGTGTTTAAGACCATTTCAGTGTCCACTTCCATGCACAAATGTTTCAGCAACATGAAGTCTCTACTAGATTTTGCGGCTTAATACCAGGGTTTTTAACATTTAACAATTTTCTGGCATTAATTTATTAAGGAGCCCCTCTGCTAAAGACACTTTAATCCCAAGCTAAAGAACTGCATCTATACTGTGCAGTGCTCATTAAAACAGTTAATGTAATTTAGGGCTGCACAGTTCAGCACAAAACAGCGCAGATATAACCTCAGTCTAAGCAGTAGCATACAACTGGGAACCATCAGAACCAGAGAAGCTACACTACAGCAGAAAGCTTTCTATAAAATATAACGGACAGATTGTAAAGCAGCCTTGGTAGGTACTCAGCCTCTCCAAGAAGGCAGGAAATAAGACAAAAGTTCAGAATGCCAGGCAAGGAATGGGAGATCAAAATGAGTTAATTAAGGCTGTTGTGTAAGAGGGACCTCTATTCACATGAGATCAAAGGTAAGCTTTTCAAAGGCATGTATTTTTAGATCTTAATTCAGACATATTTTTCTGAAATCTTCCTAATTGTATGACAAGCATTTTGAATTGAACGTAAGATATTTAAATTGGTCTCTTCCAAAACATATGCCTCCCACAGCATGCTTGGCCCATAAAAAAGAAATTGAATACCTGCTAGTAAACACACATATGTTTTATTCAATCTAACAATATACAGAAAAGTCAATACTTTCCAAACTATCTTGAGAATTTAAGTTTTTACTACAAATACCACTATGCCCTGTTTAAAGAGTGAGAAACTGATTATTATTTTGGCTTGTGTGATATTAAACTGGTATGGTTAAGTGTGACTTGAATAGAAATTTGGCTTTTTTTCTTATTTCTGACATCATAAACCTCTAATTCAGCAAACTCCATATGCATGTACAAACTTCGAGGTATATCAGTAGTCCCACTATTCATGGGTTTAAAATGAAAGACACGTTTAAATTCTATTTTTACTGAGACCTAAATTAAAGCTAATTCCAGTTAAGTGGCTGAAGTCACTCTGAGCTAATAAGAACAGAGACAGACTCTTGTTTAAGCTTCCTGAGCCCTGCTGAACTGAGACTCTGATGTGTCGTGGTATTAGATTCAAAGCTAGCATAGAAAATCTAACTTAGTTCAGCTCCTAGCTTGTAGTTCAAAGGAATCATTTTTTAAATACTTCAAAAACATGCAGACTTCTTTTAATCAAATTAAAATGTGGCAGTGCCATAGAAGAGGCACTTTCTGAGACTTATTCCTGTCATCAAACACTAATATTACAACACTAGTATTGTACTCACTGTTATACAGGGAAATGTGAGTTCTGAAGGACCAAATTCTATATGTAATCACATTTAACATGAGGCCCGAAGGAAAGGTAATCCTCTGGGATCCCACAAAACAGCTGGATAAAAGAACATTTGGGTTTTATTTTGTCACAGTGTGATATTTTGTGCAACAGCAAATTTGTTTCCTGCTGCTGAATTCAGACTTTTCAGGGTTTTCTAACACTCATATTCAAAGTAACTTATAACTGGAGTTTATCTCTAAAGAAATATAACATAGGAAGCTATAATTCTGAGAACTAGGTTTTAATATATGTGAGCAAGTGTGGCAGCCTAACTATATATCTGCACATACAAATCCCTATTTTTTCAAGATGAACAAATAGTAAACAGTTCATGCAAATGAACAGTGTTGTGCAAAGACCACCCACCCAAATTTCTCAAAACGTGGTTTCAGAAGGCAAATGAAGGAAAAGACTTTCAATCTGTATTTCACAAGTTAAGGGTTCTGTTTCTCCAGCTAAAGACACAGCAGCCAAAAAAAGCAATGCACAGTGTCTTGGTTTAGTCGTTTGTCAGGGAATTCCATATTTGCCTTACAACAGCTGATAATATTCACAATATTCAAGTATCATGTTTCAATTCTGGAAAAAAAGCAGTAATGAAAAATCACTTGGTCTGAAGGATTAATGCAAGATGTTGACTGGTTTAAACAATACCTCAGAGGTTTTGCAAAACTTTGATGTTTTTCCTCCAGTATCTGTCAGTCTACTCAGCTCCAACCATTTAACGAAGAGAACTTAAATATTTTCATCTCAGACCAGGATCAAAGGTAAAACTTCAAACTTCTAACAAGCAGAACTTTTCAAAAAGTTTGCTTCAGAAATTTCTCTGTGATTTTCTGGGTATTTGAGGGATCTAACAGTTTCATGTTAGATCATGAGTTTTTTACACTGTTTGACATACCCAGTCAGTTCAGCACTGAACTGCTTACAATAAATCTCATAAAAAACAATCCAGGATCAAGATTCCATCATGTTAAGCATTGAATCAATTACTGAAGGTAATAGCATCTTTTCAATAGGACCTGAAGCCAGTATTAAACAGCTAAGTAAAATACACACATTAAAATAAACCGGGCAGGGGAGAATGGGTTAGGGGGTTAGAAAGCAGAATGAAATGATAACAGTTTAACTAAAGTTACCAAGTCTTCACCTGTCGGTTCAGAGCCCTCTGTTACCCTGCAGCCTTTACAGTTGCAAATCTTGTAGTTTAATGGGCCTTCAGTAGTAGAAAGTAATTTTTTTTTAAAAAGTAAAATCAAACATCAACAAAACCCCAATACTTATACACTGCAGTGTCAGCTTATGTTAGTGTATATCAGATGTTCAGGCTTGAAGGCCACAAAAAGACAAGTTTGCCTCCTCAAACACAATGCAAACCTCTCATTCATTCACTCTGAGAAAATAATCCGTATAAGTAACTTAAAATAACATAGAAAACAGATATCTCAAAGATGCCGTAAGAACAAACAAAACCAAACAAATAACAAAACACCCCAAACACAGAAAGCCCACCATAAAAATATCACGAAAATGAGCCAAACTATATTCATTAATCAATTTGGTCTGCTAGCAATAGAGCTTTACTCCCATTCACACCTACCCCCACCTTTAAAATGCTTATCCCATTCACAGAATCACAGAATCACAGAATCCCAAGGGTTGGAAGGGACCTTGAGAGATCATCTGGTCCAACCCCCCTGCAAGAGCAGGGTAACCTAGAGTACATCACACAGGAACTTGTCCAGTGCAAATAACATCTAGTCCATCAGCATGATTTAGTATCTTCTATTTCTTCATGCTTTCTTATCACTGCTGAAGGTGCTACTGCATTGTTCCTTAAACACCAGCAATGCAATCTGCATGATCACCTATAACAAATGTAGATGCTATAGTAACAACAGGCTTATGATTTTTGTGAAGTATTTTTATAGAATATTTAAAGTTTAATATTATTTTGCACTATAGATAGGAAAAAAGCCAAGAGGACCAAGCAGACTTTTTTCCCTTCACTTGGGAGAAGCTTTTATTTAAAAAAAAAAAAAAAAGTAGAAGCACATGTCTGAATAAGGACACACCGCTGATCACATCAGCTCCAACTGTAACCACTCCACAAGCATTCTGGCCAGTCCCTGACAATGTATTTATAATGGACACTGTACTCATATGCATTTTCTTGGGGCATCAATGAATCATTTGAAAGTGTAAGCGACATCTGCTAGGCTAGGTTCATTGGGCTGACCTTCCAAGGCTTCTTTATACATAAGAATTATTCAAAGTGTGCTTCCGAATTTTTCAAGTCACCATATCAAACATTCAGTCTCAGAAATATAAGTTTAGATATTGGATTTTTTCCAAATGAATCGTGAGCATTTGAAGAACAATCATCACCAGATGTTCTCTTTCTTCCCCACCTTCCATCCTCTCCCTCTTCACCTCCCTCTCCCTCTCCCTTTTATTTTTCTAACTATGCTGTTAAAATAATAATAGGGGAATTAATTCATGCCTTTCCCAGACAAAGAAGAGAAAAAATATATACAGAGAAATAAAACTGGCTGTTAAAGGAATGATTAACCAGCCCAGGTTAATTCTAGAATCTGACTAAAAGCTAAACAGTGTAAGTCATAAAAAGAAATTATTAAAGTACATGTCAATGTTAGTTATGCAAGGTATCAAATATTTTCATAGACCATGTGATTTTAAGAGGGAACGATGTTTTGCTGCTTGATTCTGCTTTTCTTGCTCTTTTTCCCCTTTTTCTCATACACATTGCATCTTCTGTAACTGTGATGCACAACCAATAAAATGTAGCTGAAAGCAAGTACCCCAATGAATGCTGTCATAATTCTGCCACATTTCTAGCTGGCTGATCAGAAACTTAGGCTGTGCTTGAGGTCCTCATGAATGTCTGAATCAGCACCTCAGGCAGAAGTTGCATTTTCTGGCTTGTTTCTCTTTCCTGACCCCTTCTTTGAATATTTGTCTTCTTTTGTCCTCCAGGGAACAGGATAAGAGTAAGTATCAACAGAAAATCTAGGATACCCAAACAAGCTGAGCTATCTTCTCTTTTTATCCCAGAAGAACTCTTACTCATTTTAATATAATCTAAAAGACAGCTAAAGAAGGGAATTTCCCTATAAAATCTGACTACAGCTGAAAGGGAGAGAGAGAATATTTTACTGCAAGTTTTATTCAATATTTCAATCAATTTAACCATTTTCCCTTTTCCTGGGTCTGTAATCGAAGGATAGATTTGGAATGCCTGTTATTACAATGGGATTTTGCCAGCAATAACTTGAAACAAAACCCCAGACCATGCTTCACTGTTTATGTTGTAACTGTGAACATGGGTTATATTAACATCTTATCTTTTGTTGGGCCTCAGACACTCTGTCTTCAACACAGCACCTCTTTTTGCTAAGTAAAAGCAAAACTAGTTTGTGCTTTGTATAGTTTAATATCACCATATAAGAACACATTCCCAAATGCTTATAGCTTTGCTAAGTTCTAACCATTTACACATTTGAAGCACTCCCTGCTGTGTATACCTCAGAGACTGCTGGGGAAAGTGTCAGCTAAGGCTCTTCAGTCACTTCCAAGAAAGTGATTTCCAAGAACCTTGGTTAAAAAGCAATGAGACAAGGAGTGAAGGCAAGATGTGATACTGAGACTGACTGGGCAAGAGCCCATGGGGCACAGATCCTGTACAAAGAAGGGTAAGCAATTACATTATTTATCATAACGCACACTTGTAAAGAGACTGAATTAAGGTGGCACAGGGAACTTGTAATTCTCTGACTTCATAGTTTATAAATGCTTGACTTGCAATGTTAATATTGTTATTTCAATGTGGTGTTTTGGTAGATACTATTTTCTAAGGCATGGTGTAATGAAAGAAATTGAACACTTTTTGCATTGTGAAAATGAGCATTTAGGAGGTTGGGAATCTCTAGGTATAGTTCACTTCTTTCTGAAGTTCCATGACCCCATACTGGTTCACTGTATTGAAAACACATGCCTGGTTAACAAGTTACTGAGGAGGATAGTGGTACTTGCAAGCAACCACAGCTAGTCAATATTTCTGATCTACTCTTTCCAGAATAAGGGATCACTCTTGGATATATCTTTAAAAAAAAAAAAAGATCAGGGTTTTTTCATGTCTAGCAAAAGTCTTGTGAAAACAATTTGTAAATGATGTCCTTACTTAAGAAAACTTTTGCCAGATCTAGGCAACTTGGCATGCCTTTTATTTATAAAATAGAACCTTGAAAAGCTTCCCCTGTTTTTGTAATTGCATGGTGAAATAAAAGGAAGATTTCTTTTTCCAGTGTTGCCTCTCTCATTTGTTTCATAAACTACTACACTGTAGAGAATAAAAATGGCACAATATTTTTATGTCTAAACCCAAATGAGAACCCAGTTCCCATAAGACTCTGAGTTTCTTCAATTTCCAGTCATAGCAGGCAATTTAGCACCTCAAAAGAATTAAGCGTAAGGAAAAGGTCATGGCATTTCCATTAAAAAAAAAAAAAATAAAAATCAATACCTTTATTCCCATTCTCCTAATGTTCATTTTCACTGTGGTCAGTGTTGTCTTTCTGTACCAATATGCTTCATTAGTAAAGACAGAGAGATGCAGGCTATTCTCTAATGAAGAAAATCATATCTCTAAGGAAATGGTATTCAAAATGTAAGTTGTCAGTTTAAGGCAGAGGAAAAAAACTAGGGCAGTATTTTACAATAGTGCAAATGAATTTTCCAGTCAACCACATCATATCCACTGACATATGGGCCTTAATTTTCTCAGCTCCGAGTTCTTTTGTTAAAAAGCAGAACTAAAACCTGCAAGTCCTCAACTGATAAATACCTGGTTACATTGACCAGTTTATTCTTACTATACCAAATATTTTGAGGGTGCTGAAGAACAATGGATTTAGATCTGTATAAACACTTTGGACTAGGCATCTGCAATATTTGCAAAAATACAGTCCCAGTGTTGCCATGCTAATCTTCTTTGTCAAGAAAGAAATTATGAAGAAAGTCTGATATAGGTATTTTCCTATTCCATTAACTTTGTTTCTGTGTTTATTGACAGAATGCAGAGGTCCCTGTCCTGCTGAGCCAATAGCAGCAGCTGCAAGTATTCCTTGACATGTGCCTCAGTGAGGTGAACAGGAGCCTGATGTAACCAGGCATGTTTATAGTGCAGGCTCTATCTCTCTCAACTACGTAATTTTTTATTACTCTGTGCTGCTCTTTCCTCTTCTCTCTTCTTTCAGCTAGGATTGAAGTAATGAGAGAAATGCACCCTTGCCAGTCATCAAAGAAATGACTCCACCAAACAGACCACATAGAAAGCTTTACCTCACAAGCCAGGAAGAAACAATGTAAGGCTCTCAGGACAGCCAAGTTCAGGACCTCCTCCAGACTTCCCATGGAAGCTATGATTTAAAGCAGTAATGGCCAATTGAACATAGGGTGACGAAAGACCAGTGAGCCAAATGCAATAAACAGCTGCCAGTAACATAAGAAATTGTGAAATTAGTAAAAAGAAAACCAGAAAGAAGTAAAGCTTATGTGGTTTCTAGTGGTCATAGTTCAAAGTGCTACTGAGAGAAGGAAGTGTTTGTTGTTTTCTTACCTTCTTAAAAACCCTGAAGCCTCTCAATTATACCATCTCTTTCCACAAAAGCCACCTGAACTGATAAAGTTTGTTGCTAAAGCGGTTGAGGTAGAAGTATCCTAAGCTTCATTCTTTTCCCAAAGTATCTTGGTTTTCAGATCACTAGGATCCTTGTTAGACAGCTAGGAAGACTGCACTGCCAAATGCTCATGGAAGTCATACTACTGCTGCAAGTAATACAACATATTATTTCACAATATACCTGCATAGGAAATCTAAATGCCACCATACCTGTAACTTTGCTACACTGAATGCTTTTTGTTATTTCACAATTACAGTGGCACAACTGTTATCTTAAAACTACTTCGACAACAGAGTCTAGGAAACGAGGATAGTATTGCATACAGACCTCTTATAGCCTTTAGTGTGCAGACTATCTCAGAGAAAGATGCTCTTATTTTTCTGCATCCACTGCAGGCTAAAAGAAAAATTATGTATTTCACTCTGAAGTATGTACAGTCATTTGAGATGCCCAATCTATCCCACCTGCCTCCAGCTTCATCTGGAAAAGGGTATGTTTCTCCTATGGGTACCATATGATATCAGCCAGTGCCATTTGAATGTCTGAGACACTATAAGGAATCTCAAATGTTACATGAGTAACTGAATCAATCCTGAATTGATTCTTAAAAGCATGAACATTGAAATGTCCGTTATTAATGGATATTTTTTTTCAGCCACTTTCTTCATTTGGCCTTACTCCCGTATTCCACTCTCCCATTAGTCTCTTCTTCAAATGGCTTCTTCTTTATCTCTACATTCTGTCTTCCAGTAGCTGGCTATTAGTTGAAATTAACATGAAATACTGACTCAAATCATGCAATTGACATGGGTGTCTCTCTTTAGGTACCACTGAAATGTTGAACTACACTGTGAAGGCCTGTAGGAGAGTTACATGCCCATGCTTCCTCACAGAGTGCAGTGCATACATACATGAACCCAAATGCTGTGTCCAGTCTGTCTGGTGGAGGAGATAGCTCAAACACAGGCTAAAGTATAGGTCATATTTGGTGCCTGTGAAGGAGGGCTAACAGATATTGACCCAAGACCAACCAGACCTCTGCTCTCCCGGTTATCAGTCCTTTCTGCAATTGACAATGCTCTGGAAAGCGCCAACAACTCAAATTTCTTTCCCAACACCACTACAATAACTTTTTGTTCAGAAGACAGGTTTCGGTTTTGTGATTTTTTTATTTCAAAAGTAAAAATCTCCTCATTCTTTAATTTTTAAAAAATTAAAGCATTCTTAATAAACCCGTAAAGAATTTCATCATGATATGTATATTTTAGGTTTGACAGACTTTCAGAAATACAATGTACCAATTTGCCTAGTTATCATTATTTTATACTGTTAACATCAGTAAGTCATCCAGCAGACTGACGGAAAGTAGTGGTTTGAATATGCAGCAAACTAAATGGGAAAAGTATCTTCAGTTGATGAACAAAAGGAAGTTCTCTCAAAAGATGTTTTAAATACAATATCTTAGAGCTTTTTGAATTAGCATGTGTTTAGATTTGATTACTGAGGACTGCATTTAAAAGGAGGTTTCAAGGCACTTGGCTACAAAACTATTCCAGATGTTGTCAGTTACACAGTGTACTTATTAGGCCTTTTCGTATTTTCCATTTCAGTGTGTGCTAAACTGCTGTTCTGTTTTATCCTCTTATTTTGATGTCAAAAGTGCTCAATGGCAACAAGCAGAGACAATGGAAATGAAAGCAAATTATGAAGACAACAACACATTGAAAAGGATCTTTAAATTTTTAACAGAAAATTCATTCATTAAGTGAACAAGCCATAAAGCTTACAGGACCAGATCTTCAAAAGATGGGCATAGGTATGATGTCCTTGCGGCTATACCAATTTAGAACATCTGATAATTAATACTCTCTTTGTGTTTGTAAAGGATGATCAAACTTAAACAGGTGAGATTTAGGTTAGATATAAGGAAGAAATTCTTTACTGTGAGAGTAGTGAGGCACAGGAACAGGCTGCCCAAGGAAGTTACGAATGCTCCTGGCAGTGTTCAAGGCCAGGCTGGATGGGGCTCTGACCAACCCCGGTCTAGTGGAAGGTGTCCCTGTCCATGGCAGGGAGGGTGGAACTGGATGATCTTAAGGTTTCTTCCAACACTAACCATTCTATGGTTTTGTGATTCTATTACATAAATATCCATCCTCGTAGTCCAGGATATATGTATATCTCTCAATGAATTTGCTGGTTTCCACATGCAGAAAGAATGCAGGCTGTCAGTGAGCAGTTATGGAGGCAGTGTAAATTCATGTACACCCTCTAAAGTCTCACAGAATTATTCAGAAGACTGGATCCAATATATCTCATTTAAATGTTATGAATCCTCTGCAAGAGCAACTGGTTGTTCCTACAAAACATGACTGACTACTCAATGGCTGTATTTTGAAATGTGCCCCCATGAAGGCTGAAGTAATAAAGAGAAATTAATTTTAATCACAGCTAGATGTAGAGAGAGGGAAACATGACATATACCTCCTGTAAAAAAAAAAAAAACAAAAACACCAAAAAAAAACAAACCAAAACCAATACTCCAAATTTCCATGACTCAGGGAATCATTATTCTTTTTTAGCAGCTAGTAATTTCCAGTCAATACTTTTCTCCCATAAAAATTATTATAAGTCTTTTTTATTATTATTATTAAAAGAAGTCTAACATTTGCAATTTAAAGTTTTCATAAATGTTCATGGCACAGAATGCTAAAAGCCAGGAAGCATTGCAATAATACAGCATCCTCAGACACAAAGGAATGTGTAGGACTGTGACCTTTATCAGACCCTCCTGTGACTAAGCTATGTCTGCTGCTCCTCTTGCGAAAATTCTAGGCAACACATACACCACACTGCATCATTTGCATGTTTCACATCCTTTTTTTCCTCTGGTATATTAGGATTCAGACAGTAAAATCCAGTTATGGACTTTCCATGTCTTGGAGAGTTGATTTTCTGGGTTTCATCCTTTCTGAAGAGATGGGGTAAACTAACTAAAATGTATTCTGGTTTTAGTTCAGAATGATTCAGTTTGAACTCGGAACCCAAAGGTCTGGCTCAAATGAACACTTAACTTCATATATTCTGCCCAGCTTTAATCAGCTTTACCAATGAAACAAATTACATGGGTATTTTAGGCATTTGACTCCCACTGAAATTATTTGTTGCTCTTCACCTCTAAATATGCATTTTTTACTTACTTCTAAAGATAGAAAAGTAGGTCAATAGTCCATAAAATGTTTTGTGCTGAAACACTGTTCTTGAGCTTGTTGATTGTTCTAGAAATAACGATAATTTCCTCAACCTAAAAACAGTATAGACAATTAAATGCCCACTGATTGTAGCATACTTTTACCTCTCTGTCCAAGAGGTTTTGTAAAGTAGTTTATTTACAGCTGACACATAAAGCAGCATGGCTCATACTCGCTTCTCTCATATTTCCAGAGGAAATATCAGGTTTAGCTTTTTCTGCAGAAACTCGCAAGTGGATCAACAGAAAAGACCAGCAAAGAGAAGCTACTGACCACAAATATGGTCTTGCCTAAAGGGGTTAATGAGCCATAGCAGCTGGGGAGAATGAAAAATAAATGTAAATATAGAGAAAACTGAGAGAATGTGATCACACAATAGCAACAAGTAAATGTACCATGTAAAGAAGCCTAGAGCAAAATAACAGTTGGAATAAGTTGCAGTAGTAAGATATAGTTTCACAGCAAAAGCAATTCTTTATTGGAGGTCATTTTGAGGTTTCTTTATGTGGTTTCATTCTCCTCCTTGTTATTCTGCACTTCTCTGGGGCATGAACCTGCTAAGTGTTATGTCAACTTAGCTCCAATACTTGGTTTCAAAATGCTCTCCATCTGACAAAGTCACATCTGTAGTAGGCAAACCTGTACAGCACTTTCAACTCTGCTCCATTGAACTATCAAACTATGTTCTTGCATAGTTGTATCACTTTGTGGAATCTAAATTTGTGACGATTATTCAATTCTCCTGCCAGAACTCCCAGCAGCTCTTAGTTTCCTTCAACAAAGAATCTTTGCAGCATGGCCAATACAAAGCCTTCACAAATGTGTACCTAAATATTTTTCAAAGCCCACATAAAATGTCTATGAAGAGCAGAACTCTTTGTATTTCTGCTGCTTTTGATGCTCCCCACCCATGTTCTTCTGACACTGGAATCATAAAGAAATAGATCTGAAAGAGAACTCAAGAAGTCACTCAGTCTATACCATTGATCTCCTCTCTTTCTTCCATGTACAACTCAGGAAATTATAGCAAAATCAGCCCCTCACTACACACACTAGAAGAACCTCTCCTGTAAAGATCACAAGCCCTGCAATGGCTAGCCTTTTGAAAATGGCAGGCAGAGAATCTGCCCATACTCTAGGATTTGAGGCAGTCTCAGAGAAGGGCCAGATATTCACATTTGGCCCATGACAAGAACCTGCTGGCAAAGGATTCCAACATCATGTGAAAAAATTAGTTTGCCTGTGAAGATTCAGCCCACATAAAAGTGAGATGAGCACTGTGCAGGAATACTGAGAACTCATACAGCTGAAAGGAAAAGTAGCTTTAACATCAGCAAGTGTGTAGCTCTAAAAATATCCCACAGAGAAAATTATTTGCAGGACTCTAGAAAGTCACCTCATGACTTTTTTCTATTCCACCAATTCCATCTCTTGAGTTTCTCCCCAAGAGGGGTTTCTCCCAAAGAGTGATTTCTCTTGACATTCTGCAGCCAAAGGTTTTGAGTGCTGCCTAAATTGCTTACTGCTCTCAGGCATAAAAATAGTCTTTAAAAATCCTCTTGAAATACGTACTTCTTTCTCTCAAAACAGAATCCCTCTAAAGTCTTTTAACTGTCTCATTATTGCTTCCCAGATCTTCACAAACTCTTTAATCATTTTAGGCATTAATGAAAATATCATAAAACACACTTCTAATCATTCTAAACCATGATGTTGCTAAACCTTTCCTTCATCAGTCTTGCTGCAGTTACTCTCAGTTCTTTCTGTACTTGGCCTTCACTTGCACTTTGAGGTTGGGGTTTGGTGGGGGTTTTTTCTGGTTTGGGGTTTTTTCTTCTTCTCCTATATAATTCCTCTGTAAACACAGTATCATGGCAAATCAAAGCATTTTTCAAATTTAATAATGTCATTATCTTCCTTTGTGTCCTATGTTTTCCTTATTGGTAACACTTCTATCAACTCTTGAATGTCAAAAACTGTGAAAATGGCAAACCAATCTCAATGACAATGCACTCTCTTTCGTTTCTTTCATTCTCCTAAGAGATCAGGATGTTTGAAAAGGGAATCTCTTCACTTACCTAAGGAGATTGAGCTTCTTTCATTGCCAGAATGAATTGGATAATAATCTCTATTGTTAACTAATTTAATGAGATAAATGGAACTTTATTACCTAACTCAAGCTAGGCTTAACAAGTTGGCTATAAATAGTGAGCATTACAGTGTAGCTGGCATACTTACACTCCATGACTTCACTATAAATGATTGGAAGGTCATACTAAGTTAAATTATACTTTTGTAAAATTTAACCTCTCTTTAGAGCCTATCAAAGTGTCCCTGTTTACTCCTCATTCAGAAAGAAACATTGCCAGCGTGATAATTGTATTGTACTGGATGTCACTAATAAGAAATACATTTGGCATAAGCAAGCAACGGTTTTTTCCTTGAAGAAGGCATAACAGATCTGTTGAAGATCAGAGGCATAGTGTGCAAGCACCACTTCCTCAGTTCACAGAGACAAAAACTCACTCACCCAAAATCCCAGATCTGGGAGAGCAGCACATGTTTTTTCTTGAAGATAGACACTCGGCCAACCGGTCATCTCCTGAAGTGTCAGTCTCGGGGGGTTTCAAGCTGTCAACTCTGTGAAAAAGACAAAATTCTGTGTCCCTTGTTAGGAAGTATTTAGATAATGAGTATTTTTAAGGAAAGAAAAAATAACAGCTTATCTACCATGTGAGTTGTCACATATAAAGATTAATTCAGAATTTATTGTATTCTACACCTTTCATAGGTCTTTTAGCTCTTCAAAATATGGCCCCTTAATTACCAAAACACTTTCTTGGAAAGAATACATAAAACATTTATATCCTTCGTTCTGAAGTGAGACAGGAACAAAGTCGTTTGCAAATACGAAAAAGAAGACACAAGGAAGAATATAGTGTAAGAGGAAAAGAAATAGTGTTTGGAATTTCCAAGTACTTTATTCATCATTACAAGTTTGCACCATATCCTTTCTCATGGTTCAATCCTGAACTTGTATCAGGATTATTTCAAATGCATTCATCAAACATAGGCATAAATACAGACCATAACAGTGACTAGACTCAGGACTCAAAAAAATTTAATTTGGCTGTTTCCCAAGTTAGTCAGACAAAGATATTTCAAAAGACATTAGTAAACAGAGCTATTGCGGCCATATACAGCAGCAAATAATTACAATACCACATGGATTTCCCTTTGATTCTTCAACTTTTGTGGGTGCATTTGCAACTACTACTTAAATGTCCTTTCAAACACACCCAGTAGCCTGTGAAGAAAGCAGAGCAAAACTGCAGACAAATATACAAATTTTCACTTTCTGGATTTTGAGACAGAAAAGGTTCTGGAGTCTGGTTCCATGTCAGCAATATTTACTAGATGGTTCCTGAGTGATGATTAGTGAAAAGTGTTGGAATTGCAGTTATGAACACTTTTTAATAACAGGAAGGCTTACAAATATTAGAATAAGGAGGTTGTGAGGTGAGGCAAAGAAATGCATCTCTTCCCCAGCGAGACTGCTGACCCCAAATTACCCTAGTAAGAATTGCATTGAACCAGATTGTTCCAGAGAGTTTACATCCTTAGAGTCTCTGACTCTTCTACTTTTCATCTACAATAAATCTTAGGGTGGTGTCTTACTAGCTAAAGAGACAGAAATGCAGTTAATAGTTTCCAAACAGATGGAAAATTTACTGGCATTCATGGGTCACAAAATACAAACACAGAAAGTAAAATAACGATTACAATTTTGAACAGTACTGTCACATCACTGATAAATGAGACTATACAAACTCATTTGGTTGTATGAACAGAAACACCTTTTTTAGTAAAAGCAGACTATATGCAACCTTCACTTTGACTTATATTTGGAGAATTAATTTGGTTTGCCTTATTTCAAATCCAGTTTTCAAAAGCTCTGTTTCTGGAAGTTCAGAATTCAAGTAATTTGTGCTAGTCCCCTTATTCCTAGGGACTGAAATAAATGCCCCAGCAAACTGTTTTCTACCAACATAAATTTGAGCACAGAACTACCACCAGCAAAAAAAATCTGTGTGTCATTGGATTCTTGGTGGCTCTTGGCTGTGCACCAATGTGTAAGTTTTATCTACAACTTCTTAGTTTTGGCTCAAAAACATTGGTAAAAAAGCAACACATCAGCAAATAAATGGGAGTCCTACTTTTTAAGCCCAGTACAAAGTTTTTGCATAATAAATTCTATAACTCTAAGAATGGCTGTTTTCACAGATATTTTTCTGCAACCACACATATGCTATGTGTCTTTGCATTTCATAATGCTGATTTCACTCTTCCATAATTGAGTACAGTTCTGTCCCTACCATTATGCCAGAAAGGCAACAACAGTAACAAAAACATAGAAAAATCTCTGTGTAAAAGAATTTTATTGCAAGCTGTTTCCCTTGGAAGTAGATACAACTTTGGGATTTTTCCAGTTTTCTGTAAAAATTTAAAAGTTGACCTACTAGGAAATTTAAATTAAATGTATACAAAAAAGAATGTCTTCAATATATGAAGGCACAATGACTGTGAGGATAAATACCGCACATAAAGTTGTCAGCTATGAGAATATCGCATTTCCAAGAGTTTGTCATCAGAATGAAGTTTTGCTGAAGTTTTTCCAATACTTTAAATGTGAGCTCCAGGTTCTTTGTTAATTTTAAACTTATTGCTGGAATTTGCAGCCCTTTGTATATTTTTTATTGAAAGACAATTGATTTGCTTTGGTCCAATGCAGTTGGTCCATACACTGAAGAGTGCTTGATCCCAGCAGTGACGCACCACCAGGGATACAGGACCCCACATTGCTGTGCTTGCCCAGTTTGGATCCTACCAGAGAAAGCTCAGCCCATAGGAAGTAGCTCTCATTTTGGAAGGGCTCTAGAGTCACTTCAAGTGAAGGGTCACTTCAAGTACAAGTTAGAGCCTGTGTTAAAAAGATGTTCACCCAGCCTGAAAAGATGTGTGTGCTTCCCCTAATATTAGTCCTTAAACATCTTTCAGACCCTCTGAACCAAAAAAAAAAAAAAAAAAAATACTGTCCTCTAGAACTGAAACCCTGAGCCTTTACACCAATCTCCATGCATTACACAATAATTTCCAAAAGCCCTAGAAATGCCTCCAGGCTGTTGGGGAAATGTGAGTGCTCATCTGGGACAAAACTAAAGGCTTTGTTTTACAAAAGAGGGGGGCAGAGAGCAGGATGGGAATGGAGCTCCCACAAAAAGTCAACGGGAGTTGAGACTTGAAGTAATTCTGAACCCTTTGAAATTCCCAGTTCAGTTCAGTACCCAAAAACACTTAATAAATCACAAGACCAGCAAGGGAAAGGGAAGAAAGGGAAAACCTATCCCACATTAAACTGTAATTTCTACTAATTTCTGTGTAGGAAAATTTACTGGTACTCATTTCTCCTGTGAGAAGAAAAATCCCTCTATTAAAACAAATAGAAATCGCACCTTTTTTTGGCATTTACAGCTAAGAAAATTGGTACTTCAGTTTCCACGTTGTAGTTACAAACATCACCTCCACTCCCAAAACCAAAGCAGGGAATCAGATTCTCACCAAATGCATTAGGATTAAAAGTAGTCACACTAGAACAAAGGCGATATGGGAGAGAACAGCTAATTCATGAGGGTTATTTTTAACATTCATTTCCCAGTAGGGAGATAAAAATAAAAGCAAAACCAGCCTTTCAAGCTATCTTGGCTCATTTTGTATCATTTTCAAACAGCAAGTCCCGAGAAGCTACAACCAATCCTTACACTACCTTTTGTAGCTGACACGTAGAGTCTACTCACAAAAATAATATTCTCAGTCTTAAAAGACTGATAAAATAACCTCTGCTACAGAAAACTTTATCTAGATTTACAGATGAACTCCTTGTATTGCCAGGATCGTAAGAAACAGTCCCCATAAAACTACTTGCTCCCAGAACAGCTGGCCCCACAGCTGGAAAGACATTTAGTAGTGGGATAAGTTCTGATATTTCTTCTGCTTGTTGGACCGTTCATATAACAGAGTCATGATATGACAGGACATTTGAGGGCCATCCTGATGATAAAGTAAATAAACGCCAGTGTCTTCTTTTGCTCCTCTAAACTTACCAAGCAGACTGCTGTTGATTTTTTCTTTTCTATCCTATGGAGACATGTTACAACATTGCACTCAGATTCTGATCTTCTGATACTAAGCTTTTTCTCTGGCCTTTTACCCAGCCATGATCAAACTTCTTTTCCTCTTTCCTCACCCTTTTTATTTTTTTCAGAGGCTTTCCTGTCTGACTCTAACAGCTGTTTGTCCTTTACAGGCTCTGTCTTCCCACACCTCACAGCTGCACTAACAGACTTTTCCAGCTATCTGCCCAGCCTGTGAGTCTTTCTTTTGGCTCTTTAGCAAACCCAGAATCTCCACCTGCATCTCCGGGTTATCCCCATATTCAGAGTGGGATCTTGCTTTAATTTTACTGGCAACATTTTTTGATAGCAATATGTTTCCTTTTTTTTTTTTTTTTTTTTCCCTTAGCCTCACTGGAACAAAGAAAAAAGCTAAAGCAACTATAAGGGGAAACAAGGATGTTTTACTATCAAGCACATGGTGAATAGAAGTCATAGAATCACAGAAATTAAAGCTGGAAAACACCCACCAGCTATATGGTCATCTTGCCTGTCCCTGCCAGTGCAGGGCTGTTTTCCACATTACTTTTAAGGGCAGTAGAGAGTGTAGAATTAATAATTATCTGACCTTTTACCATGGTTCATAATGACATTACTGTATTGCTTTCCAGCCTATTTTCTGTGTTCAGCTTTGTATGTATACACCAAACTAGCTTCCCATTTCACTGCCTGCCTCTGCACCAACACTGATTTGTAACACCTTAGCCCAGGTCTTTCAGAGTGTGAAATTTTTTCCTCTGATCTGGACTTGATCTACTGAAAGACATAACACAGGCTTCAAATTCCATAATTTGACCCATTTATAAAGAACAGGAGCAATGGTGCTATCTTAAAGGAGACTTCTTTCTTATTCTGTTGATGAGCTCTTCCTTCACCTTCCACAGTGTCAGAGAACAACCGTGGCTAGAATAGACCTCTGCACATCATCTGATCCAAACTCCCACCCAAGGCAGGGCCAGGTCTAAACAGCATCAGGTAGTTTGGGTTTGTTGAGCTCCAAGGATGGAGAGTCAAGGAGCTGCTTTGGCAACCTGTTCTATTCACCCTACCACCCTCACTGGGGAGAATTATTTCTTTTTATCTGATTGCAATTTTCTGTCTAGAAGCAGCAAGAGCAGTGCTGCTCCCCGGGGAAAGGCAAACTGCAGAATGGGCAGAACACTACCGATCAATTGACAGTTTCAGAGAAGTCCAGATAGCATTTTCCAGGGTCCATCTGGGATCAACAGAAGACAAGACAGGAGAGAAAACTACCTACAATGTAGGTCTGGAGTCCATCCTTGAGAACCAGCTAATAAGCTGGAACAACAGAAGCCAGTACTGTACCACAGACCTGATCTTAAATGAAGTCTGCAGGCAGATTGTGTGGGGTGAACTTCTCAGTAAAGCTAGTCAGGGCCTTTAAGGCATATTAGTGCATCCACACTGCTGCCATTTCTCTTGCTACTAGGTATGTCAACTGATTCTATTCCATTCACTGTGAATCTCTGAGCAGAGTCTACCTTTATCTTCCCCATAAGCAGCTACTTATTGAGTAGGCAAGGGCATTGACTAGTCTTCTTGTCTTAGGCAAAACACAGCACTTCATATAGCATGTGCTCCAGACCTCAGCCATTCTGGTGTGGCCCTCCACTGGACTTTCTTCTGTATGTCAATATCTTTTTTGTCTTTGTCCAGCGCCAAATTAGACACTGTACTCCAGATATGGTCTCCCAAGTGACCAATGGAGAAGAATCCCTCAATCTGCTGGCATTCCTCTTGCTAATACAGTCCAGTTGTTGGTAGATAGCAGAGGAACCGTGGGGATGCTAGGATATCAAAATGTGTTGCTGACGTGGTGGGATATGATAAAAATCTGAAGCCCATTCTCCTTTCTATAAAGGACAGATAAACTCCATATTCCTGCGTAGCTCTGAGTGCAAAGTAACTTTACACTGTGTTTTCCCAGATTAACTAAAATGTTAATTATTTTGGATAATACAGCAGTTGAATGGTATTTATTATACTACTATTTTCCCATTCATAAATTGTATCGTGTTCAAAGCAACAATCATAAAGGCAGAAATCACAGAAATAAAACCAGTCATGATGTTTCTTGATGCAGTGTAACAAAATGCATTTTTGACATAGAGAAAAAATGTCACTGCAGGCAATCGCTATGGCACATTACCGTCATATTCACCAACTTCTTCTCAGGAATGTACAAGAGCAACCTCAGCTTCACTGTCGCACTCAGTGTCTTTATCTGTCTCCAAGAAATCTCAGAGAACTACTCAGATAAAATCACAGTGCAACAAATCAGAATTAAAACCAAAAAGAGGTAAATGAGAAACTGACATAAACATGAATTAAAAGTCACAGATTGCAATTCTAAGGGTGTATATTGGAAGGTGGAAGGACCTACATAAGATTCAGGGAAGTTTCAGTCTGGAGACTACTGGTATAGGGAAAATATAAAGTCTGAAAAATAACTTTTAGAAACCTTAACATTTTCATTCAAAACCAGTGAGAATTTACATTGAGATAGTGCAAGAGCTGTCACCCCAGTAGGCTACATGAATATCATAAAACTTTCAAAGCTTAGTATTGCGTGCTAGATCTGATAAAAGTTGCCTTTATGACATTATTTTTGAGAAACAGTTTCTGCCAACACAAATAGATGTGTTTGCTAGCACACGCACACAAAAATAAAAAATTAAAAAACAAAAAACAAAAACAAAAAAACAGCCTTTTACAAATCTAAAGGATTTAACAGGCAAATACATCTCGAGACCTTGAGGCCTTCAGGTACCTGGCATTTTTACTCAAAACTTTACTGAGACATTATCTTTAGTGACAGTTTTGTCTGTGTACAAATTGAACAGAAATTCAACCTGGACCTCAAAATTAGACTCTGCTGGTTTACTTTTTGCCAGTCCTTTGGATGCGTGACATTTTTCCACTGGTTTTGCCAGCAGTGGGAATTCTGTTTCATCCTAAAGCACTGAAAAACTCGTCCTATCCCTGTTAGGTATGGTGGGCCTCAAAATTTGACAAGTAAATCAAAAATTCTTATTTTAATGGGCAAGAAGCTCAAAAAATTTCATTGGTTTGTCCAGAAGCATTTTATTATAGCTACTTGTAATGTTTCTACGAAAGGTGCTTTGTATGTATTTTTGCCTTGCCAAGACTTCTGTTTTCTTTTTATATAGTTCATTAAAAAAGAGCCTTCTAGCAGAGATTTTATGATCTACATTTATCTGGTAAAAAAAAGGCTGAGCAAATGGTTCATTAATAATGTCAAATCAAAACACCCACTTTAAAAAAAATGAAAACTTTTGGTGCCAGACCTAAATTCATTTCTGCTTCCAAACCATAGCCTTAAAATTTTTAAATCTGTCATTTGTTTGGTAATTTTTTCCACATGTTTGCTACCTTCCGTGTCAAAAAATGTCGCTCCATACACATTATTTCTGTCCTGCTTCTAGTTGCTCAAATGCACCCTGTAGTACCACATCTTTACATAGCTACTGAGTTAAGTAGATCCATTTTATACAGTTTTGTAAAAATAGCAAGTCATCCCAGACAGAGTCTTCAGATGATTCTAATCAGCATCAGTCCAGAGAGTTCAAGAAACTGTACTAACGCAGACCAGCTGAGGATCTGGCCCCCCTTTACATTAGAAGAGAATGAAACCCATTTTTCTTTGGTCTTTCTTTGGCTTTTTAATATGTGAAAAAAAGGATTATAATCACTCTGTGTGAAATTCATCCCCCCTCAAAATCAGCTCATGCCAGCCTGTGCATTAATGGAGTATATTTTGAGGAATGTACATACTTATAGGCAAATCTTTCTATTCTTTATCCTTGTGAATCCCTTCACAAGTCTAGAAAGCTGGTAACAAAAGAAAAAGCAAAAATTCTTGTGAGTTTTGATGGAGGGTTGCAAAAACATCGCTGGTGCCTTTCCAAATCAATTGTCTAGCCCCATGCTAGTAAATATTACTACTTCCCCATGCAGTAGACTGGAAGAAGGTCCCTCCTGCCAACTGCATGTAAAACCACAGCAGCATATGTCAGAAGGTTAAGTTTTGGGCAGGCAAATGCAAACTTTGTCCTTGCTTGGAGCAGATCATCCATGCCACAAGAGCAAGATTGTGCTAATCCCCACCATGAGGGACATTACAAGTCTCCACTTGTATTGCATTAATGGAAGGCACCTTTTCTGGATCAGAGCTAGTTCGTATCCCACCACTTTGGAGTAAAAATAAAATTGTATTTGCCTGCAACATGTAAAGACACATACACCATTATCCATGATACTTCTGTATTTTTACAGAACAGGGATGCAAGGTCTCAGCCTGATCAAACAGTCAAGCCCTAGACTAATATTCAGAATATGAGCAGTCAGTGACATTGCTCTCAATGCCTGTTTTCAATGAAATACATAATTAAGTACTTTGCTGGACCAGGGTCTCAAATAATCATGCACTGGCCATTTTGCAGACTGAGCCATTGCCACCACATTCTGCCCATGCAAAATTACATTGTCATTCCTTATTTGTCTTCCTCTGAATCAACAATGGGTTAAGTGACTGGGGCAGAGCAGTTCTTCTGCACAGCTTATTCCATTCTAGTAATTGTAAAAGAATGTCCACGCATCTCATCTGGAAAGCTCTGCATACATATGTTGCTACATTCAACTGGTAATGTAACATCGTGAGCATATGTGGAAGGAAAGAGAGAAGACAAGGGTCTCCCAGATGGTAGAACAATTTTGCTTCTTTTTAAGGAGCTCAAAGAAGAGTTGCCAAGTTCCAGCCACAGAGCTGAAGTAGCTTTGTTCAGTGCTAGAAAAAAATTATATTGGACAGCTAAAAGTACAGTGGTTGCTTTCTCTGTCCTTTCCCGCCCATCCCTCCCTGTCCACTATTGTTTTTTCATTTCAGTAAAAGAGTTTCTCTCTTGATGTAGCTCTTCTTTCTGGCTCCCTAATACTGGGAGAGAGAACCTCACTAATTGCCACAGTCCTGGTAAGATCACTTGTGTTCCTTCTGTAGCAGACTATTTCACGTAGTGCTAATGACCAGTGTGAATGAGAGGTGCTTATTAGCAAGGGTTGCCTTTACACCACATTACAAGGGTGCTGTATGTAGAGAAGGCTGTTGTATATTCATGTGGACCCCTGATCTGTGTTTTTTTGTCTCTACCCTGCTATTGAGGTATCTTTATTTCATTATTGCTTTTTTCTTCAAATTCCCTGTTCCTGCTGCTCCATGATTAACTAGGCTGTGTACAAGCCTAGTTAATTTTGAGTCTTCCAGTGAAAATGAACAGGGTATTAGTAATATTCCCTGTCTGCAGCATTGCTTGCAGCCCACCTGCATCTGTTTGCTTTTGATTAACAGTGGGGATTTCTGCGTGAGATGGTCCAGCAGTTTTTGGTTCTAAGGAAAATTCAGAGACTTCAGAAGAAGGGATTAAGAAACAAAGGACAAAGAACAGAGAAGGTGAGCATGAGATTATTTTTTAAAAGAGAGAGGAAAAAAAAGCATAAGGAGGTGAGGAAAAGTGGTAGTGAGGGTTAAGGAGGGGAGCAGGCTGAAAGAAAACTGCAAAGAGCTACCTACTAGATTCAGTGTTTTTTAGAATGATCAGTCATGCTGGCCATCAGCACAGAAGAGCAACACAGGGAAGTGAGAGATGTTAAGAGCCTAAAGTGGTGTTCAGGACAGGTGCAGCGTGTTTGAAAAGCTGGGAAAAGTTAACATCTTGAAGAGTCCTTTTAAGGGTGAATCTCTATTTCAAACAGGTACTTTAACATCTTTGCTGACAGCATGAAAAGGATGCTCACCTTCTTTTTCTGGTATTGAAATCTAGTAATGGTCTGCAAATGGAAAAGATTAGGAAGGCTGGTGTAACTCTACCATTGCTGCATCAGGGACAAATTTGGCCAATGCAGAACAAAGCTGGCTGTGAGTCTTACAAATCAGCCTTCCTGGTGGTAGCTGAGTACTAGTCCCAGCTGAAATAAGGGCTAAAGAGGCATATGAACAGGAAAAGAAACAAACCAAAAGTTTAACTAAACAACTTAGTACATCGGGAAAAAAAAAAAAAAAAAAAAAGAGGGAGAAATTTCTTGGTTTGAGTTCAGGGTAAAAGTTCACATAGTTCTTACTGTAACTGAGCCATTTCACACAAACCATCTGCAACTGTTCTAATGGTCCCCTTACACTTTGCCATTAAAATATCTTCAAGTAAGTAAAAATCTAATTTTTTCTTCAGGCAAAATTGCACTCTTTTGAACAAAAATCTCTTAAATCTTTTCCTACTCATTCATTACCATTTTTATATCCAAGGAATTGGAGTCCTTGGATGTATATTCAAGAGCTAGATTGACAAAGTAACTTAAACACTATTAAGCACTGTAAGACATGTCCCCACTAGTGGGGAAGATCATCAACCATAAGCTAGAAGTCTAAGTTTCTTACATAATGAGTTAGGCACTTTCAGATAGTAGTGAACATGTAGTGCATGAGGGAAAATACATGCAGGTAGCAAGAAATGTCAGCCTGGTATGTAAATCAAGGAAAGAAATTAAGTAAACCTATGTATTCCAAGGCTAAGAATGTGCTAGCCATTGAGCATCATATCTGAAAAAAAAGGAAAAGGAGGCAATAGTCCTAGAGTCACTACCACCACCACTATTTGAGGAAGAGCCTATGGCATTTGGTGTGTTGACATGGCACCCAGCATTTTGATTTTCTCAGACTACAAAAGCAGAGGAACATCTAATCTGTGGGTCCTCAAAAGACTGAGGGTGAGGAGTAGCAGCAGTGCGTGAGACAGGCACCCCACTACTGATGACAGTCAAAGTTAAGGCCTTGCTATGTACAGCTCATAAAAGCAACATAAACATGTAAAGAACATGAATGTTGAAGAAAATGGTACCTACAGACTTCAGCTGCCTACAGGCTGGAAACTGCTCAAGAGGAATTTGAGGATTAGGAGTTTGCACTTGGGCATCTACTGTGGGGGTTAGATGAACTAAACTCCACATCTTTGGTGGATTAATCTCTGAGAGCTCTATCCAGAGGCATTTGGTCAAGTAGAAGACTGTAAAAACCCGTTCACATCAAAGCTATCCATTTCTTTTGCAACTTTTTTGTTAGTTGTCTGCTTTCTCCACAGTCTTTCTCAGCAGATGCAACTACACACAAAGTCATAACCCTGAGGAAGAAATGCTGTCAGCTTCCACCAGAAGCTGTGCATGGAAACAGTCTGTTTCCCAAAGCTGGAAACAGCTATTGCCTGTAACTGTTATGCCACAGTACCATTTCTATGGAAGTATCGTTGCAAAAGAATTTATTTCTTTTTTCTTGATTTGTTTGATTTGATTGACTGGAATCAACTGGAAAGTCCCGTATCTAATCTTATTTTGTCTGATATTTAGTAACTTGGTCAGATAGCTTTCTATAATGCAAATAATTTGTTTCTATATAGGACAGTATTAGAAACAATCGAAAACCCTTAGACAAAAGGCCTTTAGCTCCTATTCATGTAGGGGGTGAAGAATGAAGTCAAACCTTCCTTTTCTTGGAGACACTACATTTTGCCATTTTTATTTGCAAAGTTTGTATGTAGCTTCAATAAGAAGCTTTAAAGGAAAAGTTTATAATGGCATATTGAAGGAAAGTCAGTGTCTCAAATGGAAAAGATTGTTAGGGTGCAAAAAGAAGCAAAGATCACCCACTTATGGAAAAAAGCATGGCAGCATATGCAGACTCAATGTGTTAGTATTACCATAAGTACAAGGTGATAGTCAGGATGGATCAAATCTATGGGTAGCTCTAAAAATCAGGGGGTCTGATTCTCTTTATTTCAACACAGCTAATACTAATAAAGCCAATAGGCTACACACGTCTAAAACTGATATGATGGATTAAAAATCAGCTGTTGGGAGTGTAATTTAAATCTGAATTTGATGATGGAAAGGAAGACAGTGAAGGTGACACAAGACAGAAGCAATACAATTCCTGAATAAAAAAAGCAGTCTAGCTACACCATTCTGGACATCCTGTACTTTAGAAAATAGGCATTTAAAGGGGAGAGGGAAAAAAGAAACTTACATAGTCAAGGGCAGAAGTGATTAAAGCTTCAGTAAAAATTTCAGTTGAGGAATCTGGCACCTTGTCACAAGTTAGAGGCTTATAATGAGCAAAATGTGGCAATTATTTAACACACTAAACATGGATTTCAGTTTCATGATACTTTTCAGAACTTTGCACAGCAGGTGAGCACTTGCCTTCTGCTGGTGGCCATGGATGAAGTTCCATCACATCTCATGCTTTCAGCACTCCTCCTCCACTTCCTCTTCATGCTCCAAGGAATATTTTGCATCCCAAGCACAGCCTCTGTGGGAACTCATGTAGCAGAGGCTGGCTCACACTGTGATCTGCTGCCCTGTCCAGGACCAACAGAAAAAGGAAAGGTCATGGCACTGAGATGCATTTGGACTATACTATAGACCTTAGGTTCTGCCAGAAGACATGCCCAATTCCACCCCAACCTAATGTCATGTCTATTTAGTCAGAGAAAGCTTATAAAATGCTCAGTCTTCCCTCTTTCAGCATGAGTTTCCTACAGTTGCATCTCAAATGGTATTCCAACTGAGTGTATATAAACAACCTTCTCTGAACCTGGAATAGTTTTGATCTTTTTTATGTATTCCCACCTGACACAGCGTTAACTGCTATCATACAGGTAGCTTGCTCATTATACTATTCCATACTCTGCTTCAAGTTATTTTTCTTGAAAGGCTGTACTGCATGACACCCCCAGCATGACACTGCACAAGTCATGAGAGATCATGTGATATTGTGGGTAGTTTTTTACAATGTATATCCAGATGAGTGAATTAGACCTTTCCTCTTACCCTGCCACCAATGGTACCACCAGTTTTCCTCTCCAATTACTGTAATTGTCTCTCACCAGAAATGTTCGGTACTTTCTGAAAGCAAGGAACAAGGAAACTCCAAAGCTCTATTAAAATGGGTATGTGAACTTTCAACAACCTCCATTATCTTCTGCCACCAGTAGCATCATGCTGTTGTGATGTGTTTAGGGGGAAACTCTGTTGATGCTGGCAGTCATTTTTCAATGAGGAAAGATGTGAAGTTCCTACTGAAGTTCAGAACACTAAATTGTGGGAGCCAACACCTAAATGCAGCCCACTTGCAAGACCTATGACACAATAAGCTAGTGAATCATAGGATATTTCAGTGGGTGTTATTCAATGAAGTACATGATATACAGAAACAGATTGAAACCACTGAAGAGAGACCAACAGAAAGGTCAAGCAAACAGCAAGAGAATTACTGAAAATTTGTCCCTGGGAAAAAAGAGAGTGAGAACTCCTTGGGCAGGATGCTTTCAGGAAAGGGTGTTGAAACTCTACTGCAAGAATCTGCCTTCTATTGTTTGAGTTAAATTATATCCCAGGATCAAGGTGATCATGTACTTATGCCCTTGAAGATGTAGAATAACAGTGAAACGTGATGAAGCCTAACCCTACTCAGCCCTGAGACTATTAACTGTTCTGTGGATAAACGTATCACACAAGTCACCTTTGTTATTGCAACCTGGAATTAAACATTCATTTTGTCAGAAACCCTTCAAAATATCCCCGTGTTTAAAGGGGCAAGCTGGGCAGTTTCCTGAATGACCTGTTTTCTTTCAGTGAAAATCTTTCAGCTGTAAAGAAAAGCTACCACAAATTTGTCTTTTCCCAAGATATTTTGGATTTTGTCATTTTTAAAACATAAAACATGTTTTGAAGTTTTGGAAGGCAAAATTCTTTTTCTTAAGAAATTGAAACTGGTGAGGCAAACCACACACACTTGTGACCATAATCATTTTGTTTGAAAAAAAAAAAAAAATGGAAGTTGGTGCAGAGCAGGGAGCAGTGGCACCAGCCCTGACTGGGTAAAAACCTGCCCCAGGGAGTGCGAGTCGACCAGGAGGAGCAGTGAGGGCATGGGGTGGTAGTTAGTGGGGGTGGGCAAGCGGGATGGTGAACACTCACCTCATGGCCAGAGCTCGGCCTGGGAGCTCTGCTCTGGCTGCCCCGGCGGTGGCCAGCATAGGCACCCAGACAGAGCCGATGAGAGGGGAGGCTGCAGCGCAGAGTTCGGAGTCTAGAGAGTGCCTGCACTGGTCTCGTGAGGGGAGGGTGCACAACGGGCAGGGCTGCACTCAGTGCTCCCTGGTGGAGGTCCTCCTGCAGCAGGGGCTGAGCTGTGGGACACTGTCAATAGGCTGAAGGTTGTCAGGGGAGCTGAGAGGGAGCAGGAATGCTTGCTCCAGGCCCAAACTGTGCAGGGGCCGCAAGCATCCATCGTAGTTCATGGAGGAAAGAAGGAGGCTGTTAACCCAGGAAGCTGGGAAATAGTAACACACACACACAAAAAAAGAAAAAAAAAAAAAAAAGGGGGGAGGCAGAGGACAGTTAAAAGCAAGGAGCTTCCTCCTAAATCTGATGTCCCCACCCAGAACCACTTTGCAATTCTGCAGGGGGCTCATGAGGAAACACACACCACGCAACATCAATAACTGTCTAATGCACTGGTAAAGAAGATCACTACTAGTGCTGCCAGGAAGAAGCGGCGGGTCATAGTAGTAGGGGACTCTGAAAGGCACAGAGGCACCTATCTATCGCCCTGACCCACTCTCAAGGGAGGTGTGTTGCCTACCAGGGGCTCGGATCAGGGATGCTGTAGACAGGCTGCCCGGTCTAGTAAGTCCCGCTGACTTACCCAGTTCTAGTGATCCATGTGGGTGCTAGGGATACAGATAGCAGTAGCCCAGAGAACATTAAGGAGGACTACAGAGCCCTGGGAGAGGTGGTTAGGGACTCTGGAGCTCAGATAGTCTTTTCATCAATTTTCCAGGATAAAGGGGAGGACCTTAAAAAGGCTAGGTGGATTTGGCAGGTTAATAAATGGTTAGAAAATAGTGGTGCCATAGTCAGGGGTTTGGGTATTTAGAACATGGGACTCTATTTGGGAGGCCAGGTCTACTGGGGGCTGGTGGAGCTGGTCTGCAAGCTGTGTTGGTAGGAAGCTTGCCAGGCTGGTCAAGAAAGCTTTAAACTAGATGTGTTGGGGAGGGGGGATCATTCCATCCCAACACACCCAGTCAGTTGCCAGCACTTCTAATAAATGCTCAGAGCAATGTAGAGATATTTCAGCCACTCAAGCCAATCAGCCGGCTTCATTTGGAGCTCAGCTCAGATGCCTCAAAACAAACACCCATAGTATGGGGAACAAACAAGAGGAGTTAGAGGTGTGTGCACATCTGTGGGGGTATGATATAATAGGCATCACAGAAAGATGGGGGGATGGCTCCTATGACTGGAGTGTTGGAATGGAAGGTTACAGGCTCTATAGAAAAGACAGGCCTGGCAGGCGAGGATGGGGAGTTACTATTTGTATTAGGGATAGGCTGGAGAGTATGGAACTCTGTCTGCGGACAGATGATCGGTCAACATAGAGTTTGTGGGTCAGGGTTAAAGGGAAAATAGCCATGGGGGACATTATTGCAGGGATATGTTACAGACTGCCTGATTAACAGGATGCGTGGATGAAGCACTCTATAGACAGATAGGAACAGCCTTCACGCTCACAGGCCCTTGTCCTCATGGGAGACTTCAACCACCCTGATATCTGTTGGAGAGATGACACAGCCCGGCACAAGCAATCCAGGAGGTTCCTTGATTGTGTGGAAGACAACTTCCTTCTGTAAGTAATAGAGGAGCCGACAAGGAGAGGTGCCATGCTTGACTTCGTACTCACCAACAGCGAGGGGGTGGTTGGAAACGTGATGCTCTAGGGCAGCCTTGGTTGTAGCAATCATGAGATGGTTGAATTTGAGATCCTCACGACAGTGAGAAGAGCGTGCAGCAAGCTCACTGCCCTGGACTTCAAGAGAGCAGACTTTGGCCTCTTCAGGAACCTGCTTAGTAAGGTTCCATGGCATATAGCCCTAGAGAGCAGGGGGGTCAAAGACCATTGGTTGATATTCAAGGATCACCTCCTACAAGCTCAGGAGTGTTGTGTCCCAGCTAGAAGGAAGTGCAGCAGGAGGGCCAGGAGACCTCCTTGGATGGATAAGGAGCTGCTGAGGAAAAAGCAAAGGAAAAAAGAGGCTTATAAAAGGTGGAAGCAAGGACAGGTGGCCTGGGAAGAGTACAGGGATGTTGTCCGGGAAGCTAGGGACCAGGTTAGGAATGTTAAGGCCCACTTAGAATTGAACTTGGCTAGGGATGTGAAAGATAACAGGAAGGGATTCTATAGGTACACTGGAAATAAAAGACAGACTACGGAAAATGTGGGCCCCGTCCAGAAACTATCAGGAGAACTGGTTACCCTGGATCTGGAGAAGGCTGAGGTTTGTAATGACTTGTTTGCCTCAGTCTTCGCTGGCAAATGCTCTGACCACACCACCCAAGTCTTGGAAGGCAGATGCAGGGACTGTGAGAATGAAGACCTTGGGCCCACTGTAGGAGAGGATCTAGTTCAAGATGATCTTAAGAACCTGAAAGTGCACAAGTCCATGGGACCTGATAAAATCCATCTGTGGGACCTGAAGGAGCTGGCAAATGAAGTTGCTAAGCCACTGTCCATCATATTTGAAAAATCATGGCAGTCAGGTGAAGTTCCCAATGACTGAAAAAAGGGAAATATAACCCCCATTTTCAAGAAGGGGAAAATGGATGACTCGGGGAATACAGAGCAGTCAGTCTCACCTCTGTGCCTGGCAAAATCTTGGAGCACATTCTCCTGGAAGGCATGCTAAGGCACATGAAAAACAACAAGGTGCTTGGTGACAGCCAGCATGGCTTCACTAAGGGGAAATCCTGCCTGACCAATTTGGTGGCCTTCTATGACAGGGCTACAGAACTGATGGACAGTGGTAGAGCAGTTGATGTTATCTACCTGGACTTGTGTAAAGCATTCGACACTGTCCCACATGACATCCTTGTCTCTAAATTGGAGAGACAGCAATTTCATAGATGGACCACTCAGTGGATAATGAACTGGCTGGATGGCTGCACTGCAAAGAGTTGTGGTCAATGGCTCCATGTCCAGCTGGAGACCAGTAACGAGTGGTGTCCCTCAGGGATCGGTGTTGGGACCGGTCTTGTTCAACGTCTTTGTCAGTGACATGGACAGTGGGATTGAGTGTGCCCTCAACAAGTTTGCCGATGAAACCAAGCTGTGTGGTTCGGTTGGTACACTGGAGGGAAGGAATGCCATCCAGAGGGACCTTGACACGCTTGTGAGGTGGGCGGATGCCAACCTCATGAAGTTTAACCAAGCCAGGTGCAACATCCTACACCTGGGTCAGAGCAATCCCAGGCACAGCTACAGGTTGGCTGGAGAAGAAATTCAGAGCAGCCCTATGGAGAAGGACTTGGGGGTGCTGGTCGATGAGAAAATGAACATGAGCTGGCGGCAGTGTGCCCTCACAGCCCAGAAATCCAACCATATCTTGGGCTGCATCAAAAGGAGCATGACCAGCAGGTAGAAGGAGGTGATCCTGCCCCTTTATTCTGCTCTCTTGAGACCTCACTTGGAGTATTGTGTACAGTTCTGGTGTCCTCAACATAAAAAGGACATGAAACTGTTGGAACAAGTCCAGAGGAGGGCCACGAGGATGATCAGGGGACTGGAGCACCTCCCATATGAAGACAGGCTGAGAAAGTTGGGGCTGTTCAGCCTGGAGAAGAGAAGGCTGCTTGGAGACCTCATAGCAGCTTTCCCATATCTAAAGGGGGCCTATAAGGATGCTGGAGAGGGGACTCTTCATTAGGGACTGTAGTGATAGGACAAGGGGTAATGGGTTCAAACTTACACCGGGGAAGTTTAGATTGGATATAAGGAGGAAGTTTTTTACTGTTAGGGTGGTGAGGCACTGGAATGGGCTGCCCAGGGAAGTTGTGAATGCTGCATCTCTGCCAGTGTTCAAGGCCAGGCTGGACAGAGCCTTGGGTGACATGGTTTAGTGTGAGGTGTCACTGCCTATGGCAGGGGGTTGGAACTAGATGATCTTCAGGTCCTTTCCAACCCTAAATATTCTATGATTCTATGAATCTATGATTTGAACCAGTGAAAATCCGAGTGGAATTCGGCTGCATGTCTTCAGGTGTGGATTTATTCATGACTAAATCAGTAACACGGTAATGATGAAAAAGCCCGATGAAGACTTTCTAGACGTGAATTGTACTGCCCCGAAGGGACAAAATTAATTATTTTTCCTCATAGTTGTCAATGATAACATTTTGCGGGAATGATAAAATGTGTTCCTCAGTGAAGGAGTAGGATAGGCTGAGAAAGATCAGCAGGTCATTTGGAGCTAGGCAGAAGATAATGGTGCATACAGCAGCTGGAAGACTCTTGCAAGGAACTAGAGGGGCTCTCTCCCTGCTTCATTTGCTTCTCTATCCCACCCCACCTTGCTCAACTCCCTTGAGTTGCTGAAGAGGCAAGAGGACCCACTGCCATAAGACTCTACCTCCATGGGGAGCAGGAGGACAGGCAGGGCTCTGGGTGAAATATCGGAGTGTTGGTCTGCTAAGTATGTGAGAGATGAAGGACTCCTGTCTACTCAGACCCTTGCAAAACTTCCAGAGTTTAGCTCTGTCTTTACCAAAATGGAGAGTATAAGTCTGCTTAGGAGATAGAAGAAATGAAGAGAGGAGGACAGGAGACGAACAGCGAGGCCTTTTCACAGAATCACACAATCACAGAGTGATTGAGGTTGGAAGTGATTTCTGGAAATGATCTGGTCCAATCCCCTGCTCTAGCAGGGCCTCCCACTACTGGTTGCCCAGGACCATGTCCAGACAGTCTCCCCCCAAGGAGGGACACTCCACAACATTCCTGAATAACTTGTACGAGGGCTTGGTCACCCTCACAGTGAAAAAGTGTTTCCTGATGTTCAAAGGGAACATCTTTTGTTTCAGTATGTTCCCATTGCCTCTGGCCCTGTCACTGGGCACCACTGAAAAGAGCCTGATTTCTGTCCTCTTTGACTCTCCCTTCAGGTATTCATATATACTGATTAGTCTCTTTGAGCCTTCTCTTCTCCAGTTTCTTAATTGTCTCTGTGGTCCACCACTGGACTCTCTTCAGTATGTCCATGTCTCTATTGAACCTAGGAGCCCAGAACTTGGCCCAGCAATCCAGGTGTGGCCTCATCAGTGCCAAGTAGAGGGGAAGGATTAACCTCCCTCCGCCCGCTGACTTTGCCTCAAGGGCACATTACTGGCTTATGTCACCAGGACATCCCATGTCCTTTTCTGCCAAGCTGCTTTCCAGTTTGTCCTGGATTTAACAGTAGCAGTCATTTTTCCCCTTCTTGGTAGCTGGTGCAGGGCTGTGTTTTGACTTTCGGGCTGGGAACAGAGCTGGTAAAAATGTTGTTTTGGTTTGGCCAAGGACTTTGTGAGGCTCATGCTCTGCCAGGGAGGAGGAGAAGCCGGGAGGAAGCAGAGACAGGACACCTGACCCAAACTGACCAAAGAGGTATTCCATACCACAGCATGTCATGCCCAGTATGCAACTGAGAGTGAGCTGGAAGGGCAGAGTGGACTGCAGGGTTGGAGGAGGTATCGGTCAGTGCTTGGTTGGGCTGGGGAGGCAAGTTATCGGTCGGCTGATGATGAGGTGTTGTATTCTCTTCCCTTGTTATTTCCTTTATCATTACTATTATTGGTGGTAGCAGCAGTGATTTGTGTTATACCTTAGTTACTAAACTGTTCTTATCTCAACCTGTGGGAGTTGCATTCTTTCCGATTCTCCTCTTCGTCCCTCCAGGAGTAGGGGGAGGGCAAGGAGGGGGGGGGGGACTGGGTGAACAAGCTGTGTGGCTGGGGTTAAACCACGGCACAGTTAGGTGCCCCCAGCCTGTACTGGTGCATGGGGTTGTTCCTCCCTAGATGCAAGACTTTACACTTCCTCTTGCTGAACTTCAGGAGGTTCCTTTCACCTCATTTATCCAACCTGTCAAGGTGCTTCTGAATGGCAGCATGGCCCTCTCTCATATCAGCCACTCATCCCAGATTTGTATAATCTGCAAACTTTTTAAAGTTCATTCTAATTCATCATCCAGATCATTAAATTAAGATGTTAAACATACAGTATTAGCCCCTTGGATATACCACAGTGGTTGATACTTACTGGCCTTTGGTGGCCCTTGGTGGCAAGTTACTTACTTACTTTTATTAGGAGAACACCACACTCCCAGCAACATGGAAGAAAATAAGGTAACATGAAAACAATATGTATGTGCAACTCCTTTCCCACCTACCCCATACTCTCAGGACCAGAAGGAGGGAAGAGTGCTGAGGGTCAGGGGGAAGACAGTGACAGCCAGGCAAGCAGAAGAGCCAAAGCTGCTAGGGCTACCCTCAGGGCTTTAGATTAATTGTGATGTACTATTAGGCAGTTACTCCTATTGTCTTTCCTAATGTTTTGCCCTAGTATCACACTTTAGAGTGATGCCAGCAAAGTATATCAAGCATACTAAACCATGACTGCACTCTGCAACATGCAACTTTATTACATAACCTGTTTGTAATAACTATGTCCTCTGCAGCTCTTCTGACACTATTCAAAAATATAACCCCTTGACTGGTGCTGAATGTACTCATATTCCTATGTCAAGCCAAGATGACACATACTAAGCACCACAATGACGCACGGAAAGGTCTGGTACAGTACTTCCTGTCTTTATGGCCATAACAGAGGATTAACAAACAGACGGAGGAAATTATGTCCATTCCGCTCGAAAACACTGACCTCCAGTGGCCAAACCAGATGTCATAAAATACAGTGCCTGCTTTAGGCCAAATGCATAGCCTAATGGGTGTCCAAATTCCGTGATGCAAATATTTCCATAAAAGAGTTAAGCAGGACAGATTTCCTCACTGACATCTTACCTTACAACCCAGACCTGCCTCAAAGCACAGGCTTGGCTGGAGCACATCATACAAGATGGCATGGGAGTTTCTTTTATTTACAGAGTGCATGCTTGTAAACAACAGCTGGACAAAATTGTTCACAAGTCTTGCAGAATAGCCTGGAGCTAAGAGGAACAGATTTTAAAAAACACTAATGGTCTAATTCACACTAACTTTTTTTGCTTGTTTGTTTTACATCCTGAAGGCGTTGCCCATGTGTTTGAACTGCTTTTCCTCTAGAGCCCTTGATGGTTGCCAGACAAATACAGCTGGGACAGTCCTGATTTTCTGTGACTTGGCCTTCTGTCCAGCAAAAGACTTAAGCATCCTATAGAACAGGAAGAAGCAACTGCGACGCTTTAGAACATTTAACAAGCAATTGTTACAACTAGGACAATGAGGTAGGGCTTGAACAAAACCCCAGAATTGCTCATGTGTCTTTAAGTAAACCCAGCTTTGGTTGACTGTACGTTTACATGATAATTCCACATCAATACTATGATGTGGTAGCTCAGCTCAGCCAGCACAGGGAAGATCTAATGAATTCCTTCCGTCACCTCATAAGCCAACAAAAGAGCTCACACTTGAGCCTTTCAAAAGATGTGTAATGATTAAAGTCCTTTTGCATTTCTGAAAGCCCAGTGCTTTCAAGAGCTCAAGCTGGGACAACCAGCAATGACCTGGTGTGTTTCTCAAGGGCATGAGGAAACCCAGGGCTAGAGTCCTAGTCTGGAGAGCAGTTGTGAGATTTAAGAGTCTAAACCCCCACTTTAGGCATCTACATTTAACCGGCCAGCAGTGAACCTTAAGCTTCCCTCTTATTAGGAACTTCCAAACATGCAGTGTAGACAGATTAAAGATTATAAAAATCTTAGTCTTCCATGATTTTAAATCAGAAAAAGTCAACTGGAAGAAAAATGGCAAAACCCCAAAGAGGCTGTTACTGCTTATCTCATTTTAAATGCTTTGCATTTAAATGTCATAAGGAGATGGGAAGTTACAGTTCTCAGTCAAACAAAAAAAAAGGGTTTACTTCACCCTGAATTTAAGGATCTCTAAAGGCTTTGGTTTTGATCATGAGAGATAATGGCATAAATACACCTGAAGAAACCCCAAGGAGCATCTTCTTTTTCCAACTGTCAATCTGTGCTGGATGGCAGATCTCTATTTTGGAAATAATTTTCTATGTCATCCCCTTCACTCCCACTTCAATGGCAGCATGCAACAGTAGATTTTTATTACACACAGTTGCAAGAGGGTGCTTACAGGCCTGATGACGTCTAGACGTTTAGAGTTGTAAGCTCTGAAGAACAGCTCTGAGACACAAAGCTCTCAATTTATTCTGAGATAGGTGTATACAGTGCAAAGGCACCTGAGCACACAAGCCCTCTGTAAAGACAGTCACATGTGTCAGAAGCACTAGAGGGGCAACCAGTACTTAGCAACCCCAGAGGTAGCAAACTTGTTTCTAGCTCACAGCAGGCTCAGTGACTATGTTGTCCTGAAATCTGCTCCATGACAATGTCTAGGTGTGCCTAGTGGGTCCACTGCCCTGCAAAGCTATGCTGGTACCACACCAGAGAGGACAAAATATGCAGCAAGAGAGGGAAAAGTGAGGCCAAAACACTCCCATCCACGTGTGCAAACCCTAGGCATGAAAGGGCAAGCATATCCTCAGTGAAAGCGTGTGTGTAAATTTAAGCAAGGATCCCTTAACAAGTGATACATCTCCACCTAAACCCTATGCATGATGGTGGCAAGGGTGCTGTATTCGTAGTTGCAAAGAGCAGGTATGGCTGCAATGTGGCTGCAGTACTGAAGCAGGCTGCCTTGATAATCTTATTCTGGGCACAGAGAATAACCGATTACTTCAGACTATGCATGCCAGCCCTGAGTAGCCTTTGAAATGGACCATGTGCAAAGGGACACTCCTTGCTCTCTTCTTCTGTATAGATACATAGATGAGATAGTCTCTAAACTTAGCAGTTGCTATAGTAGAAAGTGTATTATTGTTTTAAAATCAGGAAGTAACACATTCTGTCCACTCTTTTGTATTTACTTTTATGGATTCTAATGTACATTAAAACCCAGCTTTCAGACACGAGCACTGTCAATGATTACAGAGTTTTTTCCCTTTTTCCCAGAATTGTCCTTCATGTAATGCCTTCCAGACTAGCTCAGCTTTTCATAAACAGTGTAGTGAAACCATAATAGCATCGCTGCAGGTTTGTTGAGAGTAAAGCCATATTAACTCTGGCTGGCTGTTGGCTTGGCAAAATTTGCCAGTTGTATGATGCAAGGTCACTCTTTTCTTCTTTTTTTTTTCCCAACACCATCCAAATCTCTTTCTCTTTTCCAGAGTATTATACCATTTGCCTTTTTTTTTTTTTTAGTGCACTTAGTGTAATATATCCCTGAAGCAGCAAAGCAGCTATATTTTTACACTTGGCAAAAACAAAGTACAGAGAATAATGACTCAAAACCAAAGTAAGACAGTCAGACTTGTCTTTTGAAAGGTGCACAAAGAATGAATACTCATGACTGCAGGCCAAGCTTTTCAAACCTGAAGGCCTAAAATTAAGCACTGAATGAAGAGTGGCCCTGGTCTGCATTACCATATCAGACATTCTAAGAGTAAGACCGTGTTCATGAGAAAGATCCAAAAAAAAAAAAAAAGGAATTCAATTCTATTATTTATACTTTCCTTTTTTTTTTTTTTTTAGTAATTCAGTCACAAGTAAGGGGTCTCACTAGAAGAGAGAAGTATTGCTAGCTGAAGCATTATTCTTCAATTATCATATATAATGTCACAAGAAAATAAGCTCTCTGGTATTCTTACAGTTCCTTAATGGGTTCCAAGTGCTATCATAGCCAACAGTCAGGGAAGGTAGGAAGAATATAAAATAGGTTGTGGAAAGAAAACTAGAGGGACAACACTAAGGCACAGATTTCCAATTTGAGTCTAGGAAGCCTTTTGTTGGTAGATGAGTACTTTAATTAATGTGCTCATAAACAGAACTGGCCAGGAAAATAAATTTCCATTCTGTGATAATTTCCAAATTACCGAATATTTTTCATCCTGCTTTGGGAAGAAAACCTGACCACTGGAAAATTTTCATGGGACTGAAGTCCAGCCATATTTAGTTTCAGAAACTCTTAAACACAAGGTGTTTCCAAAATGAAAAGATCCCTGGCAGTCACGGACTGGATCGAACACAGTTATTGTAAGTGGTAACAGTAACAGATGTGCATTACTGAGCACTAGTCTAAAACGGGTTAGGGGTGGACTTCTGCATAATGCTATTAGCACTCCAACTGCAGTCTGCAATGGCCAAGATTCCTCCAGCCCCAGCCTCAGAGCAGCTCAAACAGTAACAGAGCTGTTAAGACTTGCAGGGCTTAGGACCTTCAACCTGAGGTTATACATGCAGTAGAACTGATTCAGAGAAATGCCATTTGGAAACTCATCACAGAGTTCCCATCCCCAGACACAGAGATCCCTGCTCTCAGGATGGACAGTTTCTTCAGCTGCCTGGGAACCCTGGGGCTCCCCTGTCCTCAGCTTACCCTTCAGCCTACCCTCCTTTTCCAAGGAGGCAGGAAAGGGACTGCCTAGGAAAACTGATCAATTTCTATCTGAAGCCTGCCCAGCACCTAAAGTTCAGATCCTACCTGTCATTGACCAGTGTGTAGGAAAGGCCTGACAGCTGCTTCTCCACATTCTTTGCCACATTCCCTATTAGAAATGTAGGAAGCACTGTACCGTGGCTGTGTGCAGTTCTACTCTGGCAGCCTGCTCCAGCTGCTTTGAAAAGGATGTTTCTTTAGAGCATTCATTGATGCAACTCTCCGCAGAAATAAAACCTTATGTAAGCCAAATACTTTGAAGTCTACAACATGAAACCCAAAAACCGTTATACATCAACAACCTATAATTTATGATTCTGAAAAGCCTGAGAAATATCATACATCTTATTTTACAAAATAAGCAACAACAAATTCTATTCTTACCAAATAATCTATTCTGGTTTCTCTCTTCTTTTTTTTTTAACTCACTCGATCAATGGCTCAGATGACCTTTACACCATTCTTTGTCCTCTGCCAAGATGATAGCCTTATCACTGCCTGTAACGTCTCACAAAGCACAAGAAAACAGTGCTCATGGATCCTTTATTACCCTTTTGGTATCTGTGGATCAGTCAGTTCCAATCTGCTTGCTTTTCTTTTTTGAATTCTGTGAAAAGGACAAACTCACTGCTGAACCTAAAATCTGACTGACTCGTCATTTCAAACAAGCCCACGTTTTATGAAAAGACAGAGGAAATAACATGTGTCAGCTCCATTATTATGTGCAAGGATAAGATGGAAGTTGTCTTCCTGAAGCTGGAGATCTGCTCTGCCATGGGCCTCCATGGGCTGCAGGGGCACAGCCTGCCTCAGCATGGGCTGCACTGCAGTCTGCAAGGGAACCTCTGCTCTGGCATTTGGAGCACCTCCTTCCCTCCTGCACTGACCTTGGTGTCTACAGGGCTGTTTCTCTCATATTCTCACTCATCTCTCTGGATGCAAATGCCATGGGGTTTTTTTTCCATTTCTTAACTATGTTATCCCAGACACACTATCAGTGTTGCTGTTGAGCTCAGCCTTTGCCAGCAGAGGGTATGTCTTGGAGCTGTCTGGTATTGGCTCCACTGGACAGGGGGGAAGCTTACAGCAGCTTCTCATAGAAGCCACCACTGTAGCTCATCCACTACCAAAACCTTGCCATGCAAACCAAATTCAAGTCTTTATTTCTTTTAAAAAGGGGCATGGACTTTACCAAACTGCTGATACCCTGACTCCTTTAAAAAGTCTGCACCCGCTTTCAGGCAAAGATTCTACTTCTTGCTGTTTCTTGTACTGCTTTCAGTGAGCTGTGCTTAACTTTTGGCAACTGTTTCTTATTGCCTATTCCGTCTAGACAACAAGTAGTTTAATTGTCCTCGTGCGGACTCCTCCAGCAGCACAGTTGCACAAAGATGGTAGAGAGCTCCATATCCAGCCATACTTAATTAAGTGTACAGTATTTAGCCATAGACCATCTTGGCAAGACTTCGCTGCCAGAAGAGCCACGCAGTTAGGCATGACTTAGAAGCCTAGGACATAAGACTGGAAGGAGCATCAAATCCAGTTCCCCTTTACTTAAGGAAACAATTTACTATAAATACTATTCCTGCAATTACCATATAATCCAGTTTCTTCTCTGCATTCATTCTGATAGACTAAACAAGCCAAGCTACCTTAGAGTTTGTCTACATCTGAGTCGTGGTGCCAAGCTGGGCAGCTGCAAGCCAGGTCTGACCCAGGGGCCATGTAAAAGCTTTCACACGGCACTGGGCCAGAGTTAATATGCCCTGCAGAAAGGCTGGTCATGTTGTCTTGGACACAGCTCCTGTGCTAATCCTGCTTTATGTCTCTGATGAAGCTGCTGGAGAGATTTGTGGTGAAGCTACCTCAGATGATGCCTTGCCAGTAGCTTCAGACCTGCTAAGCATGTACCCAGCGATGATGAGGGGAGGAGACTGCACATCCCAGTCAGATGAGAGGTGGGTGCTGCCTCCACGGCCAGCCATCTTGCACATGCCAGACTTTCCCTTGGAGAGGTAGTCTAGTAAAACCTGGCTGCAAGACACTGATGTTCTTGGAAGAGAGTATGTGGCCTTTAAGCATGGACAATTGGAATAATGTTTTAAGATGCTCTTAAAACATTATCTTTCTCAGTCTCAGAACTATTAAGTAAGATTGTCCCAACATAGATCCTGTAACTTCTTATTAGCCTCAGAGTTCCCTTCTAAGCAAAACTCATGAAGTTTTCTTTTCAGTCAGTTCCTTACTCACCTTGCAATTTTTCTTCTAATTCCCATTTATTTCAGTTTAACTAGTAATTTCCTATGTGGCAGCATATCAAAAACTTTACTGAAATCCAGATAGATCAACTGTATTTCTCTAGTCTAAAAATCCATTTTTATTAAAGAAAAATATTGGGCTAAACTTCAAGATCAGTCTCTAGTAACCTAATATTGCATTTTATCCTATTCTCCTTTTACCTCCATGTGCTTAATTATTTTTCCTTTAAAATTAGTCCTCAGTCTTCTAATACAGTTCAGGTTATGCTAATATGTTTGACATTACCCAGAACTGTTTTCCCCCTCTTTTCTGTCTCCATTTGCACAATACAACAATTAACTTATTAAATACCCTTCTTAATTGGTTTTGCAACTCCAGTACTTTCACAGCCTGGGCTAAAACTTAAGCTCAGTGAATTTTGCTTCCATCTCAAGTGCCTTAATTGTGCCCTTTCAGACTTACTAGCCATGCTGCATTTGGACCCATGTTCCACATCACCGCCTTTATTAAAAAAGAAACTCCTTGTTTCACAAACTGTAGTGGAGTCTGGACCAGCCCCTGCGAGCCCTGGGACTGTGCAACCACAGAGACATCTTAAAACGTCTCCAGTTTAGAGGGATTTTGTTCTGTGAGGTTATGCATCTCACAGTGTCAGTTTGCTTGCTCTTTATACTTGTGTTACTGAGATTGTTTATTCAGAACATTGTACACCTCTGGCATGTAACACACATTGGTTGAGAGCATTATATTTCTCACTATTTAAAAATCACAAATAATTTAGCTGTCTGCACTCACAAAACTGTGAGCACATAGGAAAACTTGACATCCTCTGAAGCTGTGTGTAGCTCTTGGAATAATATAAAATACTGCAACATTAATTTTGTTATTTTAAATATCAGACTGATAACGAAGCTCTTAAGAAAACACAGTGCCACAACTTTATGGCAACCATATGACAGTCACATGTGAACTTGTTGTTCTTGAAAAGGCCAAAGAGCTTTTAAATTCTGGATTTCTTTCAGATTAAGAAACAAAAACCAAAACAAATGTTCTTATCCTTTGTTCCTTATTGACTAGATAATAGGTTACTTTGAAATTACTTTGTACAGTTATTATTATTGGAAGTCTGTTTTCTACAACATAGGCTTCAGAGTTTGCAAAACAGCCTCACGGTTCTCAACCTTTTACACTGGAAATAGGTTTTCTTGAAAAAGAAACCAAAATGAATGCCAAGATCAAAGAAGCCTAAACATTCAGTAACCTTTTGGCCTGTGTCTTTCTAAAGCCACTGCAGTAACATAGGAAGAAAAGAATAAAAACAGGTTCCTTTGTAGGATTCCCAGCATAGGGTGTTAGTAAGCCTTTGTGAGAAAGTGCACACAAACACAAACACACACACACACATCTAAGCAGGAGGGGCCAAAGGAGCAGGTTACCCTGACAATAAAGTGATATTAGCCAAATGTGACCTAATTTCTCCACAGAACAGTCCAGGGAGAATTGCATCCAAGGGATTTGCTTACACAGACAAAAATCCTCCTTTTGGTATCTTCTTTTACTGGGGGGACAGTACTTTTGTTGTTTACTATTTTTTTTTAATTAGCACCAAGACACTAACCTCTTCTTCAATAAGTTACAATGTAGTTGCTTACCCACTTTTCCAAAGTGCATTAGTTCGACTGTAGAAATCCATATTCAGTCAGCAGAAGTGCCCTAAGGCTCTACTCACATTTAGAGTTAAGTTGTTGTAGGAATCTTGCAAACACATGTGAGGGCACTGACTTTTCCTAAATCACTTGCAATAAGTAAAAATTCTAGTCAAGATAAATCCAGATCAGAGCATACAGAGAAATAGTAAAGAAGGGGATGTAATCTTAGCCAATCTGTGTACATTAGAATGATTTATTCACCCATTTTTTCACTTTGAAATGTAGGAATAGAGCAAAAATGCAGGAAATAGTCTAGGAGTATGCATGGCAAGTTAACAGTCTCCTTAAACTGTCATTATATTAGCTTGGCAAATGATGGGAAGTAAATTTCTGGAGAAAAGCCTAAACTTGTAAGAGGTCACTTGGATGATTCTTGAAGTGGTAAGTTCCCATTTAGATAAAATGCCCACTACACATCAATTGGATAGGGGCACAACACCTCTACCTGTGCTGCCTTTTGGGTAAGATGTTAAAAATTTAGATTTTTTTTTCTCTCCATAAGATCATTTTATAAACAGGGAGAGATTAGCAAGGATCTGGGAAGGTATTGTCCACTCCTCAGACCCACTTGTTCACTTCTCTTCCTACTTGACAGTCAAACTGTGTATATTAAAAAGTATTGGGTAAGCTTCGCTTCCCATTTTAAATGCACTTTGAAATCTTGAATAATTCTATGGCAGGTATAGCTGTTACCATATCGTGTATATATTTTTCCAGAACAGGGCAATTACAGTCATGGCTAGATTCAGTTCTATGCAGAAATTACTGCAACCTGTGTACAACATGCAGATTATAGTTGTACACCAAATGTGAACAAAATATTCATACATTACAGGGATGATGTGCATGCATGACTTGTTTCTGCAGGCTGTCCATCATTTCCCTAGAAACTCAGAACACATGCATGTATCAGAGCTGTAATTATTACATGTCACTTTTATAGTTACAAAATTTAAGAGTCCTTACTAGTGACTGGTGAGGTATCAGGACACTGTCAATACAAATGTATCTAAGCTGTTCTAGTGTATATCCATTGTATAAACAAAGCAGTATAATTCTCTTGATATATCTCTCATGTATAAAGAGTCTTAAAAACTCAGGAAAAAAACCTGGCGCTGGGGTTTTTTTATGTGTGACGGTGTACGATTTGACACCATCCTTGGCTGGTATGAAGGTAGTTTCCAGAATCTGCCAGGATTTACTTTATTTCTTGAGAATGTATTTAACAGCACTATGTGTTGAGCATTATCATGTGTCCAAACCTATATCATTACCACCTTCACCATTTGTTTCAGGAGGGAATAGAAGCAGACTGTCTAGGTGCCACATACAACCTCAGCACAATGCTGGATTATGAACTAGTTCCTCTGCAGCATTGTCACCTGCAGATTTTGTGGAAGAAGTGTTATTCATGGTCGGACACTAACAGTGTACCATGCTGATGCCCACGGAGTGAGAGGATTTTCAAGACAGAAGACAGAAGTGAATGAAGACAAATTTTAAAGAAATACAACATTTAGGAATGTACCATAAGGTTGAGAGATGGGAGTAAATGAAACCTGAAATACAGGCACTGCCGCAGAACAGTGGCATCATGGAGCAGAATGAAAAGGAGACACCAAAGAAAGGCATGAAAGAACAGTTCAATTAGATTGCCTAAACAGCTGTCCATAGCCATTTGAGACCCCCTGAAGTGTCTAGGACTCCTTCACAAAATAGGCAAACTATAATAAACAGAAGACACAGGAGACCCAAACCAGAAGCTGTGTGCCAGACGGCATGATCCAATTGCAGTAGATGATTCTGTTTGAACAATCAAACTCAGACAAAAATTTTAGTGGACTGGGAGTAGACTATGACTTTGGAGACCTACAAAAGTCTTGAAAATTTAACTTTGCCTCACTGAGCCTTCTTACTGAACAAGGTTAGAAGCTCATAAAACCAACAAGGATATATAAATTATTCTGCTCTAAAATTTTTATATTCCCCAATCCTGTCTAGCACTGATACCTACCTACACTATATTATCAAATATTGATTATGGACAGTTTCTTTTCCAAAGGCCAGTCCACTGATGCTTATTGGTAGAACCTCTGTGATATAGTAATCAACAACATTACTCCACATATTTTTCATGCTATTCTCCCTTTCTTGCAGCCCTGGTTCTTAGCTTGCAAATAGTGATCCAATCTAGTCTTACCTCACTTTACAGTTCATAACTTTGTCCCTTCCTTTCTTTCGAGAATAAATTAAAAAAAAAAGAAAAAAAGTAAAATTGCTTATACATATTGTAACCCATCTTGTTGTCTAATGTATTGATTGCTTTTTAATTCTTCGGCAAATTTACCTTGCCCTTGTCTGTTTCATTTGCAGTTATCAAAACATCTTTTCACAGATTCTACCATGCATTGCGAAGAAGGTGTTTGGACAGCTGAAACATGCTTTAGACACTATTGTTTTACTTCCCTATGTTAAGGATTACTGTTTGCCATTTGGCTTTTAAGATCTTAAAATGCTGTTCAGGATCATAGAATCATAGAATAGTTAGGGTTGGAAAGGACCTTAAGATCATCAAGTTCCAACCCCCCTGCCATGGGCAGGGACACATTGCACTAAACCATGTCACCCAAGGCTCTGTCCAGCCTGGCCTTGAACACTGGCAGAGATGCAGCATTCACAACTTCCCTGGGCAGCCCATTCCAGTGCCTCACCACCCTAACAGTAAAAAACTTCCTCCTTATATCCAATCTAAACTTCCCCTGTGTAAGTTTGAACCCATTACCCCTTGTCCTATCACTACAGTCCCTAATGAAGAGTCCCCTCTCCAGCATCCTTATAGGCCCCCTTTAGATATGGGAAAGCTGCTATGAAGTCTCCAAGCAGCCTTCTCTTCTCCAGGCTGAACAGCTCCAACTTTCTCAGCCTGTCTTCATATGGGAGGTGCTCCAGTCCCCTGATCATCCTTGTGGCCCTCCTCTGGACTTGTTCCAACAGTTCTATGTCCTTTTTATGTTGAGGACACCAGAACTGCACACAATACTCCAAATGAGGTCTCACGAGAGCAGAGTAGAGGGGCAGGATCACCTCTTCCACCTACTGGTCATGCTCCTTTTGATGCAGCCCAAGATATGGTTGGCTTTCTAGGCTGCGAGTGCACACTGCCAGCTCATGTTAAGTTTCTCACTGACCACCACTCCAAAATCCTTCTCCTCAGGGCTGCTCTGAATCTCTTCTCTCCCCAGCCTGTAGCTGTGACTGGGATTGCCCAGACCTAGGCGTAGGACCTTGCACTTGTCATGGTTAAGCTTCATAAGGTTGGCTTCAGCCCACCTTACAACCGTATCAAGGTCCCTCTGGATGGCATTCATTCCCTCCAGCGTATCAATCGAAGTGCACAGCTTGATGTAGTCAGCAAACTTGCTCAGGGTACACTCAATCCCACTGTCTGTCCTGGGTTTAGCAGTAGCAGTCATTTTTCTCCTTGTTAATAGCTGGTGCTGTGCTGTGTTTTTGACTTTCAGCCTGGGAACAACACTGATAACACCGATGTTTTCAGTTGGTGCTCAGTAATGTTTAGTCTGACCAAGGACTTCCTGAGTCTCACGCTCTGCCAGGGAGGAGGGGAAGTTGGAAGGAAGCAGAGACAGGACCCCTGACCCAAACTACCCAAAGAGGTATTCCATACCACACCACATCATGCCCAATATTTAAACTGGGGGCACTTACCCAGAAGGGCCAGATCGCTGCTCATGTCGGGCTAGATATCGGTCGGTGGGTGGTGAGCAGTTGTATTCTCTTTGTTATTTCCCTTATAATTATTAGTATTGGTGGTAGCAGTAGTGGTTTGTGTTATACCTTAGTTACTGGACTGTTCTTAGCTCAGCCTGTGGGAGTTACATTCTTTCGATTCTCATCCCCATCCCTCTGGGAGAGGGGGAAGGAAGGGGCAGGGGGAGTGAGCGAGCGGCTGTGTCATTCTGAGTTACCAGCTGTGCTTAAACCACAACAGTGTCTATGTCACTGACAAAGACTCGTCCCAACACCAGTCCCTGAGGGACACCACTCGTTACAGCTCTTCAGCTGGACATTGAGCCTCTTTGCGTGCGGCCATCCAGCCATTTTTTTATCCACTGAGTGGTCCACCTATCAAATTGATGTGTCTCCAATTTAGAGACAAGGATGTCATGTGGGACAGTGGCGAACACTTTGCCCAAGTCCAGGTAGATGACATCAACTGCTCTACCCCTGTCCATCAGTTCTGTAGCCCTGTCATAGAAGGCCATCAAATTAGTCAGGCAGGATTTCCCCTTAGTGAAGCCATGCTGGCTGTCACCAAGCACCTTGTTGTTTTTCATGTGCCTTAGCATGCCTTCCAGGAGAATCTGCTCCAAGATTTTGCCAGGCACAGAGGTGAGACTGACTGATCTATAAGATGGTATTCCTTGCTCAAACAATAGCACCCCAAGATTCTGTCTGTATTGAGAAAATTAACAGAGAGTACAATGAATGATAGTGAAGGCGCTTTGGTATTTGTGTCCCCTGGAAATGTACCAGATCTTCTACTGTGTTAAGGGTAAAAGAGTCCACACTGTAAATGTTAGACAGACAGGTCATTGATCCATTTGTTTTCCTGTGATTTTCCCAGTCTTGATGACTTCTCCAGTTTTCCTGACTACACCCATTATCTGTTCCAGCAACTGGCCTACCGCACAGGGTGAATTTTTTGTGATATAAGCCTTTGGTGAATCAGATATTTTCCCATAAGCATTCAGTTTTTCACTCTAGAATTTTTTAAGGGAAACTAAAGCAGAAAGATATTGAAATCATTATGGGCTCCACATTTCACAATGTCAGAGCATTTGCTTGTAAATATTTTGCTTTTACAGAATAAAACTGAGCCTCTTTTGTTTGCCTATCCTCATTTGTTTGAAATGAGATCTGCCTTTGACACCAAGTCTCCAAAAATTGCACTTTAAATGTTTCATGCAGATTGCTTCATTTTGAAATACTGGCACTCATCTTTGGTTGATGTAGGGAATTTTTGCCTTTTTTGGCATCTGTAAAACAACATATTGCATCCAACTGCAGATGGACTAGCTCCAATACAGTTCAAGAGCTGTTGTCTTATTTTCAGGTATTTCTGTAAAGTCCCTTTAGCTCCCTTCTAACAGGAAGCATCTTAATACTGAGGCAGGTATTTTTCTTTCATAAGAATTTTAAACAGCAAAGCACAAGGCAAGAAGAAACTGGCAAGCAACAGGCTTCCTAAAAATGAACCTGATATTCAACTAGACTTTACATATATTTCAGAGGGATGGTTTCACAGCTTGTGTTTTTTCCCTCTTTCCAAATCTATGTTCTGCAGATTCCAAAATCTTCCATACTCCTTATGTGGCTGTATCTAATGTTTTGACCAGACACAACTGAAATTTAATGGAATTCAGTAATTAATTGATTGTTCTTTAGGGATTATCAGAAAGCTGGCAAATTTAGTCAAGACTAAAGATAGCATTTAGGAGTCCCAGGAGGTTTCATCTTTCACATAAACCAGGTCTAGAGATATCTGGCCCATAGATGAGGAATGGATAGATGAGAAGGAAAGCTCAAAGCTAGTACTGCTTAAATATTGATTAATAGCACCCTCACAGCATTTGTTAAAGAGGAGAAAGTGCCTAGCCCTCCATTCAACCATAAGCTGCAAGCATTCCCCTAAGCAGGGCTATCATGCAGGTACCTTGGCTGAACTGCCTGGCGTTGAATTCTGTAACAGATAGAGTAGGCTGCAGTGAAGTACTCTGAGGGGATATCCTATCACATGCATTATTAATTTTTCTCAAATTGAAAACTTAGTTCAATCCTTGAGGTCATAGTCAATCTAGGTTGATGGGCTGGTTCGTTTCAAGTAATTTAATATGCTAAGCAAGCAGGATCAGCTTTATGGGTAAGATCAGGCAGTTTCATGGTCTTGGGAAGAATTCTCACCACCTTGCTGACCTTTTGCTCAGGAACTATGGCTGCATTTCAAATATCTCACTGCAAATTATTTCCAGTTTTCTGACTTTTATTTATTCAGGCATTGCATTCCAGAAATTCTAGTTCCTTGGCATTTAAGCCATGGGATAACTGGTTTAAAGTACATTAGTTTGCTTTGGAGAAAAGGTTCCTATAGGTTATATACACCTTTGTCCACAAAATCTCACATTAAAATCAGTGTGAGTGGAAAGCAGCAAAAATATTTTTGCAGATTTAAAGCCCACAAACTTGACAAAGCTCTTTCATTTCCTAGTTCTATGGCAAGTCTTCGTTTTTCTTGAGATCATGAAAGGATTTATGTGATAGTGTTTTCTGTGGTAACAAGTGACAATTACTGGCTTTCAAGAGCCCTTGCTAACCTGCAACTCCCTACTTCCATATGTCTTAGACCAGAAATAGTGGGACAGTTACCATGGTGTGGAAACCCTTAGGATTTTGGTTCAGCTCTGCTAAGTCTGCTGCTATAGACTCCTTACTTCCAGCTTTTGACTTGCTCCTTTCTGCACCACTGTGCATGAATAATATGTGCATCATGAGGGTGTGTTTCAAAGGAAATGCACTGCTTGACAGTCGAGAAGGAAGCACATACTGTGCTTAATGATTAGTTGGCATTTAACCACACATAAATCTATTATGGGATTAAAAATCTATCACAGTGCCAGCCCCAGGAAAAGAAATACACAACTGTAGAGACTACTTGGTGAGTGTACACACAGCCCCATCCGCCCTTGCTGTGATTACAGACACTTGATAACTTTCCTGAGACATTCTCTAAGAAAATGAGGTACACATGTTTAATTCTGGATTATATTTGCTAACAGAGGTTAAGGAAATCTCAGAACCAGAAGTTTAGGATAAGTAATAATAAACAGCTTGGTCAGTAAGTAGACTGGGGTGTTATAATTATTTTTCCTCCTATCTCACACACAGAAAAGCTGACTGATAGTCTGTTATCCTGAGATACTGTATCACCCCCCACTGACTGTATCTTTTACCCCCAGTTAAACTTCTTCCTTAGCATTTATTCATTTATAAGTTTTCAATATGGATAATTTGTTTTTAAATCTGAGATTTAGGTCACTTTGGAAAGAGTCACTTTATACTTTCCTTTTGGAGTTGCTGGGTTTTGAGAGATGTTTTATGATTTAAAAGATTTTCTCCTATTCCAAAATAATTTCCTGAAGTAAATCTGACCAGCTTATATACATCTGTGTGATTATTTCTTCATTCATATGCATAGAGTTGTATACATTTGCCATTGTATCTGTGCTAAAAGGTAAATGCTGTATATAAAAAGATACCTGTTTACAGATGATCTGAATGAATCACAGAATCATTGAGGTTGTAAGGGTTGTTGGCCACCTTTGCTGCAGGGGCACATTGCCAGCAATAGGAGATTCAGATGTCCCTTGTGCCACTGCTTGCACAGGGAGTAGGCATCAAATGGGAGCAATACTCAGTTAAAGTTCCCTGTAAAGAATTTTACCAAGTTACAGTTTTTGCTTTGCAGGTAAATAAAATCTGAACCAGTGGTCCAGAACAAACAACATAGTTCTTACTAGCTTATGGTCAACATAAAAACCAAGACATGAGAAAAAGATTTCACTAATATAACTTTACTGAATATAATTAAAAATATCAGCTTGAAAAGTTATTGCAAGTCAGACTTGCCTTCATTAGTAACTTGAATGCTTCATTAACTGTGAAGCAGAGATCTGTTGAGGAAGTCACAAGCAAAAAGTCCTGCATATAAAGAAAATGATTGGCAAGCCCCTGGATAGATTTGCAACCTGATCATTCCCAAATATTGCACCTTGCAGATATGACTGTTGTTCTCCCAGCAGTAAGAGATTTACCTCTATGTTTCAAGCAAGGGTCCTCAGAAACATACAGCTCTGGACTCAAACCAAGAATACGTAATTCCCTCCCAGAGAAGTCTTGTTCCATTCCAGATCTAGCAGAGGGGTTCAAGATTTCTGCCAGCCTTCAGCTTGAGACACGTTACTTTGTACCTTCACTATTAGCAACTGTCTAAGATAAACTCACACATCCCTGTCGGCATTTGCGTGCACACCTCATGCACGCAGCAGCTCCCCCTGCATGCCACTGCCAGTTGCCTCCTGTAAAAGCCCCCTGCTTCCATGCTTGCCAGGTCCCAGCACGACAACACCAGCAGGTAGCCTGAGCAGCGGCTACAGCACTCCAACCTCTGGTGTCCCAAACCACCTCCGGCCCAAAACCCACTACAAACCTGTGGTGGAAAAAACTTAGCATATCAAGTTCATCAACCAGCACCCACAAGCCCTTCTCCACAGGGCTGATCTGAATCTCTTCGCTGCCCAACCTGTAGCTGTGCCTGGGATTGCCCCAACCTAGGTGTAGGACCTTGCACTTGGCATGGTTAAACTTCATGAGGTTGGCATCAGCCCACCTCACAAGCGTGTCAAGGTCCCTCTGGATGGCATTCCTTCCCTCCAGCGTATCAACCGAACCACACAGCTTGGTGGTATCAGCAAACTTGCTGAGGGTGCACTCAATCCCACTGTCCATGTCAGTGATGAAGATGTTAAAGACTGGTCCCAACACCGATCCCTGAGGGACACCACTCGTTACTGGTCTCCAGCTGGACATTGAGCCCTGGACCGCAACTCTTTGCATGCAGCCATCCAGCCATTTTTTTTATCCACTCTTGAGCTTAGGTAGACAATAAACTGGTTGAACACTGTGCTGGCAAGCTCCACAGGGCCAGGACCATCTCCGTTGCTCTTTCACTGTCCCATGATCAGCCCGAGAGCAAGCTGAGCAGTGCTGATGTGCTGCAGCTGGGATGAGTCCATGGGGGTAGAAATTAGCCCTGCCCTGCCTTGGAATGCAGGCTGCAGCAGGACACAACCATGTGGCAACGTCCTCCAGCCAGGCCCGCCCGTCACATTGAGCCCATGCCGGAACCTGCGTCCCACGCACAGTGAAGGCTGCGAGGGCAGGACAAGGTGTGCTACCAGCAATGCGTGGCGAGGGCTGCCTGCTTCAGGAGGGCTCTACAGCAGCTCTGGACCTTGAATTTGTATGTTCCTGTCTGCATTTGCACACGCAGCTCATGCACACAGCAGCTCTCCCTTCAATCCTCTGCCAGTTCCCTCCTGGAAGCATTCCTTCCCTCCTGGCTTGCCAGGTCCCAGCATGACAGCACCAGCAGGTGACCCTACACCCAGCTGCAGCCCCCCAACCTCCAGTGTCCCCAGCCACCTCGAGGCCCAAAACCTCTTCCGCCCTGCAGGCTCAGGATGAAGAGTCTCAGCAAAGAGAGATGGCAGGAGGTAAAGGCTTGGTTTGGACAGCAGGATCCAACCTCAGGCCTTGTGCAGGCTGCTCCCCACAGCGATCTGGGTCTGGGCACACTGTGGTGCTATGATGCCATGACTCCTGTTTCCCCCAGCTTGAGGAGCAGCCCGAGAAGCCTTGGTCAGCGCTAGCACAGGCTGCGCCCCATGGCAGCACGAGGCCAGGTGCTCTGAAGCCACTGAAGGGTTGGTGTGAGCATCCAGACCTTTGGTCCCTTGCCCATGCCCAGCCCTGCCCACAGCTGCAAGAGAGCCTTAAGGAGCCGCTCTGCCAAGGCATGGAGCCCATGCAGGGCACCTGTGGTGCCCCAGCACCCAGTGCCAGCAGCCCCAGGCCCCTCCAGCCCCAGGAACCAGGAGCAAGTGGAAACCGCTTGTCTCACAACGCTGCGTGTGCTCACAGCAAACACAAAGAGATCTTGGGTCACAAGAAGATCAAGAAATCTATTTACAGAACAACAAACAACAAAACAAAAACAACAGAACAAACTACAATTCTTATACAAGCAACCCTATCCTATCTTAAACTACAATCTGCAAACAACAACTCTAATGCAAACTTGAAATTTTCTACAAAAAAACGTGTCTTCTACAACCTACAAATCTTCAAAAATAAGCAACTCTTCTTCCTGAAACATCTTCCTTCTCTATCTCAATCGGCCCTGGAAGCAAGCAGCACAAGGTCATTTCAGTGAGGCTACTGATGGTCACACTGTCTGCCACAGCCTGAGACACGCTGGGGAGACCATGACTGCCGCAGTGCTCAGCTCTGGCTGGGGCTCCTCGCGATGAGACTTGGCTCACATGGCCCAGAGGCAGTGCAGGGCAGCGCTGTGGTCGCCCCCAGGATGAGGGCACTGGGCACTGTGTCCCTGCAGCACGGTCAGCCCCAGCACAGCGGCAGCAGCTGAGCCACCCTCACTGTCAGCAGTGGCTGGGGGTCACTTGCTGTCTTACCACTACTTAGTCCACTTCCACCTCCTCCTCATGCTCCAAGTAACACGTGCAGGCGAAGTAACCAAGACACTTTATGCTTTATGTTCCCAAACAAAATAAACAAATAACTACAAATGAGTTTCGCTCCAAATATCAGTTCACCATACATGGCCCTATTGATTTGAGTCAGTGTATACTCACATAAATTATTTGGTCCCATCGCATGCAGCAGAATTCTCTCTTTCACCCACCAAATGGCAGCATATTTGGCTGCAGTGGTTGCAAACGATTTCTCTTTCTTTAATACCACACTGGAGAAACTGGACAGTTTCCAACAGACAAAAAGCAAATAGAAAGCAAGCTGCTTCAGTCTTCAGAGAAGCCTGTTCTTGTCTGTCAGTGAAGCCAAATGAGTCCCAGAACTATTACCCCAGAACCGCCAAGTCCACCACTAAACCATGTCCCTAAGTGCTACATCTATGTGGTTTTTAAATACCTCAAGGGGTGGGCACTGTCACCCTGGGCAGTTTATTCCTGTGCTTGACAACACTTTCAGTGAAGAAATTTTTCCTAATATCCAACCTAAACTCCCCTGGCGCAGCTTGAGGCCATTTCCTCTTGACCTATTGCTTGTTCCTTGGGAGAAGAGACCAGTTCCCACCTCTCTACAACCTCCTTTCTGTTGTACATCCTTTCAGGTAGTTGTAGATAGCACTAAAGTCTCCCATGAGCCTCCTTTTCTCTGGACTAAACAATCCCAGTTCCCTCAGCCACTTTTCCTAAGACTTGTTCTTTGGACATTTCCCAGCTTTGTTGTTCTTCTCTGGACCTGTTCCAGCACCTCAGTATCTTTCTTGTAGTGAGGAGCCTAAAACTGAGCACAACTGAAGAGATGAATGCATGTCTTCAGTTTCTATAACTCTCAGATAGCTGCCAAGTTGCAGCTGGTTTATGTTATAGTTTGAGATAAAAACATTTCCTTGTTTCACCTGAAAATAACAGATGGCTGTCAAGCAAAAGGTTTTTTAAATTTTTATATTTTTAACATAGGAATTCAGCACATAACTTCCAGGAACAATAATTGAAATCTGAGGATACAAAGACTTTTTGTTGTCTCTATCTACTGGGATAGAGTGTCTCTATATACCGAGACACTCCGAAATAACCCTTTCTTCTGCATACCTCCTGTTGCTAAATGTTAGTTGCTCTAGACCAGTAAAGCACTAGAGGGAGCTCCGAGACAGACTCAAAGCCAGCTCTACCCAAAAATGGGAGGCTTAGGTTGGGCCTAACTGTGAGCACAAACGCGTATCTGCGAGGGTTGTGTCTGTCTTCACTGCCGCCTCTCGTGCTTATCACCGTTTTATTCCTGTGAAGTTGGTAATACTCTGCTTTTCAAAAGCCACCAGATTTTCTACCGTGTGCTGCCTTTGGTACTTTGGCAGAGAGCTGAAAGCTGCTGTGGACTCAGGATAGGGCTTTCTGGATGGGAGCTTGCATGATTAAATTATTGAAGATTATTTTGTGCATATGCTTAAGATCTGAATTAAGGCTGAAAAAAGAGTTTTAGTTCACTTTCTTTTTTTTCTTTAATAAATTTCAAAAGGTGTGATTCTGCAATGTTAAGTTACTGATTTAACTTTCTGGATGAAATACCTTATTGTACCCAAAAGAGTATGTTAGATTATTTCATTTTAGAAAATGAGCAGGCATTTTGTAGGCCATGGTACATATTGAATGACCAGAAGAGATACTGAAAAACAGTAGGAACAACTGGGCTGTTTCACAAACGTATCACCTGAAGAAAGTAAGCAGGTCAACAAAAAGGCTTAGTTTGGTTGCTCTGAATATTATGAGTTGCAATGCAGGAATGTAAAGCCACATCTTTAGAATTCAGCCTCTTTGGAGGTCCTCGCAGGAGCTTTTGGGATGTAGAATCAGGATTATTTTTTTGTTTTTGTTGTTGTGCTTTATGAGGTTCTTTGTACAAAGAGTTCATCTCATTTTTACTGTAAATAAAAATGTAATAGTTGGAGCCTATGAGATGCTCTATAGCAAATTGGAAGACATGACTCACCTGCAGATGTAATATCTGCACAAGTTCATCCTTAGAGACTACTGGATCAAATGACACGATTTTGTGGGAAAGTGGCAGCTAACAAATTTTTAAGGCAAAGAGAATTATCATGAGTAGCCTTAGAAGCCTTGGGGTGAGACTGACACAGCTCACAGAAGGAACTACTTCACTCCAGCTTATCTCTGTCAGTGTTCAGTACTATATACTGCAATGTAAAGGCTCCTATAAGATATTCATGACATAAGCTTTCTCTGGAGATTTTTTTTCCCCCAAAAATTGACAGTTGCTTCTCTAAACCATGAGGATCTATAGTGCTTGACCTACAGAATTTTAGCTCAGCACTGAGCACACAAACTGGCATTAGTGGATGCTATATTCTTTCTGGATATTTCATACTAACAGAAATTTACTAACAGCAGGAGGGTGGGAGGAAGCTTTTCTCATTATTTTGGATTTTCAACCAATCATCTTTCAGTTCTGTTAGAAACATTGGGGGAAAAACACTTAAAAGTCAACAAGGAGAACACAGGAGGAACACACATTCACCATTCTGCCTTCTAATGGCTCTGCCTCTGAAATTTAACAGGTCCACGTTTACTCCTGCAGCCTTCAGAGACAAAGATCTGAACAAGGTTTTAATAATGCCTGCTTCTCTCTTATTTTTAACCAGGCTTTTAGTCTGTTCCTCAGAGAAGAAACTTGTCTTTCTAATTTTCATCTGATCTTCTCACTAAGTGTTCAGCCTGAGAATTGCCTCATCTCAGCTTCAGTGTAAAAGTTTGTTGCTCTGGGACAGCCACTTACTGGATGATGACACACTTCCAGTTTTATGAAAACCACTTTCAACCAAGCCCTTACCACAGAATCAGATGCCTTCTCCAAATTCAAAGTTTCCACTTGAAATTGTACCTTCAAAATAAAATTATATTCACAACTAGACAGACCTCCCAGCTAAATGAGCTGTTTTCCCTCTCTTATAATCTCTCCCAGGTGGTGTTACTGTTTTTCCTACTCCCTGCCCCTCTGCAGGCACACCACAAAACTCTCCTCTACACTGCTTCATTTGTTTGTCATTTACTGTAGGAAGCGTAGCATGATCCTATCAGCCCAACCTCCGCCCAGGTCTCACTGGATATGACTGCTGATCTATAAGGCTGTATAGGAATACCCCATGCTACAAACACATAATGTGCATTCCAATACCACCTTCTTCATTAAACCACTTTACGCTCATAAAAGCATCAATTTCAATACACTAGATTTCTAGCATAATAAAAAGAAAATATATGTATAATTTCTCTATTCTGATATTGTCTATCTCAGAGCTCTGATGAAGTTTAAAACTGTCATTGTTTCCCTTCAGACAACCAACACTCATAAAAGAAATCTATTATTCTCCATTTAATTTGTGGATTTTATTCCAAGTATCATGTTGGGGTTTGCAACTCCCAAATGACTGTTGCTGTTATTGTATGTATTTGGATGTTACGAGTCTTTGCAGGGACCAAGAATAAAAAAATAACTTATTTTTCATAACAAAAGTGTTCTCAATAGTAAGACCCAGGATTTCATTACCTTCAAATTAAAAATAACTAAAAATAAAACATTTCAAGATGAGTTAGAATTCCTTGGAACAGACTCTGATCTGTTGATTTTCCAGTTGTACAGCAAAACTAGAGCAATCAAGTAATAATACACTCCAGACGGTGCATGTTGGTATGATTACTGCACACCTCAGGTGGCATTATAAAACTTAAGAGTCAGTGAACTTGAACCACCCAAGAAGAAGAATTACTCCATCAGCATTGCCTGGGAAGTCAGCACACTGTTGTGGAGAAATTAGAAAGCAGAGTTGTGTATGCCCTCACTTCTAGGCAGCTTAGGAAACATCACTTTTGTTGTTGTTGAATGGAGTTTCTTTGGTGAAGGAGAGTCATAAAACAAAAATTTGCATAAAAGTTAAAGATGTTGGTGAGACACAGTGGTTTCAAATTATCTATTTGAATAGTGAAAGAAAAGGAAGAGGTCAAGAAAGCGATGGAGGGAAGGATGGAGGGATGGAAAGGGAAGGAAGAAAGGAAGGAAGGAAGGAAGGAAGGAAGGAAGGCAGGAAGGAAGGGGGGAGGGAGGGATCACAAAGACCCTGAATATCCGTGATGGCATTTCTAATATGAGAGATACACTCCAATGTACTCCAGCTGTGAGCTAATCGCAGTCTCCAACTGAGCAAGTACAAGTCTGACTCAGCAGATCAGAATAGGTTTTCAGGAGAGACCTCTCACAGTGCACCTGAACTCCTGCCTAGTCCTGAGAAGAGAAAAAGGTCTCCATTCTTTTCAAGAATAGATTCTAAATGTCTGTTTAATACCACACATAAATGTTGGTTTTCTTTTATATTGCACTATTCTCCAAGAAGAAGTTCTCTTCTTTTCCAGGCAGCCCTATGAAGCACTAGAGTATCCACATTAAAAAACGAAACAAAACAAAACAAAACAAAATATTAGAACCCTGTATACATGTTCAATATCAACATAAATATCGATTTTGTATGCCAATCCAGCTACAGGCCGTATGATTCAAATTTTGACTCACCATGCTGATGAGCACCTAAACTTCTGGAGAAAGAACAGATTGAGAATAAAGGTTTGCTAGAAAAGATCTGTGTTACCTTGTAGTACAGGCCACAAAAAGACACTGAAGGAAATATTTTGACTTTCATATTAGATGACTATGGCTTCTGACTTTGAATATGCAACTCAAAGCTTAGGAATCATTCTCAAAGGGTTAACATTTGAGAGATCTAGACTCCCATTAAGTTGCTTTGTTCACTGGTTCCCTTACTGTGAGTGGGGATGATGATGTTTCTCACCTCACACATGCAAATGGGTGTGACATAAATATATATTTCTTAGCAGAAGCAAGTACACTAGTGCAAGATGGACTTTGCTGAATTAAACTCAACTACCATGTGCCAAAGCCTATGCTAGCCTGGCTAGGATTGTCAGCGTTACTTGGGCTTCTATTATCTTTGGCACAAATGGCAGTTTCTTCCACTTCTATCTGGAATTACTTTACACATGAGGAGCTAAAAATAGAATGAAGCAAAACAAATCAATGAGACACTAGCATAAAAAAGAAACTTGTATGTCTTAATATTTAATTATATTGGAAACATAACGTGTGAAGCTTAACACTGTTCTGCAGTGATAAGGGACAGGTCATCAGTAGGTAGCTAGCTGCACTGCTTACATCAATGATTCTGGAATACAAGTATCAGTAGCATAACCTTTTTACTGAGATTCACTCTCAAGCCTTCAGCATTTTGTTTTTTTTCTATAATACATGTTTCAAATATATACAATAATCATAGAATCATAGAAGAGTTAGGGTTGGAAAGGACCTTAAGATCATCTAGTTCCAACCCCCTGCCATGGGCGGGGACACCTCACACACAACCTAGCCTTGAACACTGCCAGGGATGGAGCATTCACAGCTTCCTTGGGCAACCCATTCCAGTGCCTCACTAACCTTACAGTAAAGATCTTCTTCCTTATATCCTATCTAAACTTCCCCTGTTTAAGTTTTAACCCATTACCCCTTGTCCTATCACTACAGTCCCTAATGAAGAGTCCCTCTCCAGCATCCTTATAGGCCCCCTTATAGGACCCCTAAATAATTTTCTAGAGTTGCTCATTTATTTCAGCATAAGAGATATTTTCACAACTACAAATAAGTTAATTTTTCAGAGTTCAGTGGAGAAAAACCCAAGCTTGTTCTGGAGCCATCTATGAATATGGCAACATCTGGCCCAGATAGTGCCACTGGGCACAGTTCGTGGTTAACACAGCCAAATGCCACATCTACACACCTTTTAAATACCTCCAGGGATAGGGACTCAAACACTCCCCTGGACAGCCTGTTCCAATGCTTGGCAACCCTTTCAGGGAAGAAATTTTTCCTGATATCCAATCTAATCCTCCCCTGGTACAACTTGAGGCTGTTTTCTCTCATCCTGCTGTTTGTTACTTGGGAAAACACACTGACACGCACCTCACTTACAGCCTCCTTTCAGAAAACGCACAATAGCCATGTTATAGGTGATCTCAGATGAATGTTTACGTCTGTTCTGTAAAATCATGTTCTTTAGTACCATCCAAATGCATGTACCACAAAAAAACTGATGTAATTGCAGTGATGCTGCATCCAAATTGTATTTCCTCTTAGGAGACTTTTATCTGTTACTGATAATCTGTTAAGTTATACTGAACTAGCGATAATACATTTGAGCTTTGAATAGAAAAAGGTGCTTCCTCTTAACAGGTAACAGGGTTAGACAGAGACTAGAGAATGCAGAGAAGCAAGTCTCCAAGTGCTCGTCGCTCCCAGTCCCATCACTGGCCTGCTGTGCAATCTTTGCTCTTACTTGGAGAAAATTGAGAAACAGTACAGATTGCATGTCTGTAGCTGGTGTGAGTCAGCCTATTTGCAGCTGGATAACCCCCAAATCGTCCCATCAGTTATACGGAACAAACTGGAATTTAACTGGAGAAAGTACAAAAGAAGGCCAAGATCTAGACTCAGTGAAGCCAATAGGAAAAGATTTCAATAGACTATTTCTTGCTAAAATAATCTTTATTTATTAGCTGACCTCTCAGATACTTGAGACTGCATAACATCTTTCATTAAGTGTAAGACATCTGCCATTTTGACCAGCAGTTTGCAATTCAGCAAAGTCTGCCTGATTTTTAAGTCAGAAACACTGTCAAATAGAAATGTCCAAAGTCCTCTCAAAATATGTACTGAAAAGCCTGTATAAATGAAGACACTGCTTTTTGAAAAGTCTCAGAATATTCATCAGGGTATAAACCTTCTTAATATAAATGTTTTCAACTCTGCTTTCTACCATTCAACCATTTCCAGCAGCAAAAATTACTACACTTCATGTTAAATTCAGTATGCTGGCTCCCTGGCTGCAGCAAACTGCCACCCTCTGAGGAAACCAAAAGCCAGAAAAGCCTAAACTGTCTGAAATAAGTAACAAAACAAAGAATAGTTGGTAGTTCTCTGGCTTCAGGTGGGTTTTTTTCTGTCAGGCTTGAGGAGGGATTCAGAACGTACCCTGGGCATCACAAGGGAGCATTATGGGAGTCGAAAGAAGACACTGAGGCAGAAGGGATGGTGTTCCCATAGCTACACTGCTGCCTCCACCCCTGAAGTGTTTTCTCGTCCCCCACCACCACTGCATCTTCTGCAGCCTTCTTGAAGATCATGTGACAGGTGAAAGCTCATGGGGTGGGATGCTGTGTGGGTATGAGCCATCAGGAGGGGAATGGGCAGACAGTACTAGCCAGTTCACCAGCTGACTGAAGTACAAAAGACTATCTTAAAATTTCACTTTACTGATACAAAGAAATAGCAAACAGTGAGAATTTTCTCTCTCCTTTGATAATTTTAATCACGGATTTGGTTTTTACCTACAGGTGATGATATTATTATGGGGGCTCATTAAAGAATTCATCTTCAGCTTTCTCCAATCCAAATGCTTCTTAAAGATTAGTTCTCAAACTGGATCTGAAAGCCTCTGTCTCTTGAGGATATCTTAGCAGATATCTCTTTATTTACCAGGCCTCAGGTCTCTACTGCTCCTGGAAAAGGAGCTTGCAGCTCAGTGATGAATAGGTCAATATTACATTATTTTATACATCAATTAAGTTTAATCAGCAGTCTCACTTGATAACAAAACTTGCAGCTCTGTCTTTTGGCTGGTACCTGTATAGTGCCTGGAGGCCCTCAGGACAGAAACACTCATTTGAAGTTGTTTTCAGTATTTGAAGTGGCTGTCAATAGATGTTGAAACAGATTTTTCACAGCTTTTTCCCGCAAGTGTGAAGGGCATTCAAATAAATCTAGGAAGTGGGACATTCAAAACAAATAAAAAGAGAGTTTTTACACAAAATAGTTAAGTCACAAAACTCCTTGACACAGGACAGTGACTGCTAAAAGTGTATATATGTTTAAGAAAAACACTGACAAGTACATTTAAGAGAAATACCTGGTGTAGAGGAGAGTATTAAACACACAGAATCATTTCTACCTCAGGAAGTCCCTGTGCCACAAACCACTGTCAGCTGGGAGACTTCTCAAAGCAATTGTCATTTTATGATTCCTCTAAAATTATCTTCTCCCCTGTGCTTTTGCTTTAGGCCATTGTTCAGGACAAAAGAGTGACCTAATACAGCCTCTCTTCTGTGATGCTCATTGGCTTGTTTTCCTATGCAAAGTAAAAAGCGGGCTTTAAAACAACAAAGACTGGAACAGATGCGTGTGTCATGGACTGGTTCTTACCCTTCCTCAAGACTTATCAGTTCAGCAGATCAAGTGAGATACCCTCTGAGCCCAAATCTTTCAGTTTCTGGGCTTCCCTTCCTTAGAATGTGGGAGGTCAAGCCCTGGTTCTACCTTGGTTGAGTAACTGCCTTTAAATGTTTACCGAGATATGGCTTATCTCTGACTGGTTTTCTCCTCTTGTTTGCTTTTCTTGCAGCCCAGTGTTTAACTAAACAAACAACCCAACAGTCATCCCAATGATCATGTCAACATAATATATTCATTAACTATTTTAGCAGCTCCTAATCCATCACTCTGGATATTAGAGCCTGACCTGGACATGGAAGCCATTGTCTTTAAGGACAAGTGTTCTGTTTGGCTTAATGTTCATTCAACGGAGATAGCTCAAAGTGATGATAAGCACAGCTGGGCTTATTTAAATGTGGAAGAATATAATCCAAACCACACTTCAAATACATAGATCCAGGTCTTCATTTTTAACCAGGAGTGCAATTAACTACTGAAACAGGCTAACAAAGGAAGTAAGGGACTGTCTGTTTCCTGGAAACTTAATGCCAAGATAAATGGGTATGGTTTAGTTATTCAGTGAGATGCAAGTGGTGACTAGGAGGAAAGGGATGAGGGAGGTAAGAAAACTGAAGCTTTATGTTATACTGCAGGGGACATTAAAATGCCTATAAAAAATGCTGTGATTTCAAAGCCTTATTCTAGTGGAGCATTCATCCCTATAGTGATTCCACATTAAACATAATGGCTCAGATCATTCATAAATCTTATCAAATATCCCATCAGATTATATAAACTGGTAAAACCAAATCTGAAATAGACCCAGGATTGTCTTCCTCTAGATCCATTTTACTTTTACTTACCTCATTTGCAGTTCTTTTTAATTACCTCTTCACAGTTCCTGTTCAATAACTGATCTGACAATAGATTCATTATTTACAAAGCAGTGTCTGTTCTACCTTTTCTACATGACTCCAACGATTCTTCTTTTTCAACTGCCATAATGATGTTTTAAAATGTTTTCTAGTGATGTGACATTTACTTGCCCTACAGTTCTTGATTCAAACGCTTCAGCATTATCATTTTCAGGCAGCAGCTGTAACCATACTTGATCTCAGAAACAATAATTCTTATTATAAATGCATTTTTTTTTACAACAAAATCCCTCTTCACTACCTGTCAAGTTTAATAAAACAACTGCAATGCTGGGCACAATTCCTCAAGTAATGGCAGGAGATGTCCAACAGTTTATATTTTCCTTGCTTTGTGGAGTTGTCTGTAATTGCTGTTGTCAAATGCAGTTTTGAAACACGATGAAAAGCCACATTTTCTTATTTTTACTGTGAGTGCTTTTGCAGCTGCAGCTCTTTACTACTTTCTCTTAATTTTTTGCATGAGAAGGCAAGTCATGTCCTGACAAGTAGAAAAATGTAGAGTGTTAAAAATCGCAGGGGGCAAAAACCTTTTTATCTGTAGATTCCACAGGGAAGTACTGTGTCTTTTCTTACCCTCTTTGCTTACCTTTTCCTTCCTATATGTGTTTAAAATTCAGCCTACCTGGCATAAGGTGAATAGAAGACCATACAACTTGGCTGTTCTTGGCTGGTGGATGAGTTCAAGGGGTTGCCTATAAACCAGTTTACAAAACTAATAGTTCAGCTGCAGTAAAACAGGAGCACTGTGTTGTACCATTTAGAATAGGAGGAAGCTTGTCACTGAACAGAGAATAAAATATTTTTTTACCTGCAGTGAACTACTGAGGTCAAGTCAAAGACTTCAGTCCTACTACTTTGCAGAACCTTCTATAAACTCTGAATTCACCTTCAAATACAGATGACTTTTGGTTGGATTTTCTTAACCGGATTATTTATGCAGAAACTAAACTTTCATACCACTCTTTTCTGACTTATAGTAAAGCATTATGTGCAGACTGCAAATATCTCAAGTAACTTTCACCTTTAAGTTGCAATTTATATCCCATCTCAGAATTTATAACACCCTCAGGAAGAAGTAATAGATCCCAATAACTATCTTATATCCACCAAAATCTTAGAAACCAAATCTGTGAGTCTGACCTGTATTTTTTAACCCACTGCAATAAATTAAATCCTCAGCGAAGCTCATGGGCATATGCACTGACATGTTGTGATTTGATTTGTTTGCTCCAAAGGCAGTGTTTCTGACCCATTGGCCTAAACAGTCCTCTCCTTCAAAGAGAGTAACTCAACCTTTGTGCCATGGCTAGTTCCCCTGTCACCTCACACAGTTCCAGGCCGGTGGAAATTGGGAAGAGGTGATCCTCAACTAGTGTGTTACCAGAGCTGCCATGCTGCTGATTGCGGGGGTGTCATGGTTTAACCCCAAAAGGCAACTAAGTACATCACAGCAGCTACTCCCTTCCTTCCTCCTTTGCTCCCTCCCTCCCATCTCCAGTTGGATGGGGAAAAGAATAAGAAAAAGGTAGAAACTACAGGTTAAGATAAGAACAGTTTATTAATTGAAATAAAGTCAATAATAACAGTAGTAATAATAGGAAAAAGGAAGAAGAAAAACACAAGAGATAAACAATACTCACCACCTATTGACCAATGCCTAGCCATCCCCCGAGCAGCAATCGATGGGTCCCAGACAACTCCCCCCAGTTTACATACTAAGCATGACATTCTATGGTATGGAGTATCCCTTTGGCTAGTTCTGGTGCGATGTCCTGTCTCTTCTCCCTCCTGGCTTCTTGTGCCCCTCCTCACCGGAAGAGCATGAAAGACTGAAAAGTCCTTGATCAGGGTAAACACTGCTTAGCAACAACTAAAACATCAATGTGTTATCAGCATTATTCCCAGATTTAATCCAATACACAGCACTGAACCATCTAATAGGAAGAAAATTAACTCTATTCCAGCTGAAACCAGGACAGGGAAATACTGGGACAGTGTCTGTAGAGCTGAGGGAACAGAAAGTCCCTTGCCAGAGAGAAACACAGCTATGGCTACCTCCAGTAGAGCTCTCTTGTGCTGACAGCAGTCCTTCAGGAGTGTCCCTCTCTTGGCATGGGTGGCCTGAGGCTGCAGTCCTGTAGGGGTGTATGTATGTCCCACTCAGCAGCATCCAAAGCTGTTTCCATCTGCCAAGGGTCCCATGGGCTACTCCAACTCCCTAAATTTCTGGTGCACACTAGGGTGCTTGTACCAGTGCCAGAGCTGTTTGGAACTGGCTGTGGCTGGCACAGTGTGGTCCATGGCCTCCTTTTGTTCCCATCACCTTCACAGCCTCACACTGCCCATGCCCTGCCACTCATGGCTAGCAAAGTTCCATCAGATAGCTGAATTGAAGAGCAAAACAAAAATCTCATTTTTCTCAACAGAGGGATCAAGCAAAGAGATGAGAGCCAGGGCTGACTTGTGAGCCAGCACTCCCAGATCAGCCACAGCTATTGCTGTGCTTCTGGAGGGAATCTCCATAGCCTGTGCTCCAAGTCCCCTGAGCAGCTCAGGATCACTCAGGGGTCCCCACAGCCTCAGGAGGGATTCCTATAAGGACTTGTTAATGTTTTTTTTATAATCTGGAAATGCAGTAATTAATTACATGTTATTCGTATTTGTTCTTAAACTAGAACAGAAATTGTTTGTCATGGCTGGTGTACGATAACTCTGAAGCTGCCAATGTCACATATGATATCAACTTCTTGGCAAGAAAGAAGCTCTCAAAAGTAGACTCTGAAAAGAAAATTTTTTCTTTAATAATTCACCATAGTTTTGTTCATGGTCAAGAACATCTTTTCTGAATGTTCACATTGTTGGGATAATTAAAACAATATAAAATAAGTGGGATGAATAAATGTGTTTTTCTTACAAAAATCAGCACTCAACAAGGAGTATTCTTTTGTGACTGGGTTTCTGCATACACCAAGGCTGTTTATAACAGTACAGATGGCTTGTGATTCAACCTTAATTTAAGTTTCTAGCTGGACTGTAGTCTGTATCAATGAAAATCAGAATTTTAATACTAGTCTTCTCTTTTAATTCCAAAACTGTTATTTGTTTGCATATTTTCCTCTAAGATAAAATCTCAATGACAGTAAATAAACAGTGACATGAAATCACTATTTATTTATTTGCACTAACAGAATTAATTGGAACTGAACTGATTTTCTAAAAGGGTTTTTAAGGGTTTGTGGGTTGGGTTTGTTTTCTGTTGGGTTGTTTTTTGGTTTGTTTTTTTTTACTTTTTGCAAGCATTTTAACTTTATTACTGTGTTGCTGAAAATGCTGGCTTTGCACTGAATACTGCTCTCATTTGTTGTGTCCTCTCTAACGGACTTTTGGTTAGCAAATACACTTTGAAAGTAAGGGTTCCAAGTGCTGACATTTGCTTATAATCTTACCTTTGTGAATATATTTATGGGGTAGGGCATCCTGTGGAAATTTTCTTTTCTCCCTCTGTAAAATACACCAGTTTAATAGTTTTACTCTACTATTCTGTTATGCTATTTTTATAGACTGATTATTGCACATCAATACATTATGGGGACATACACCAGGAAGAAAGAAAGCCTGCCTAAACTATAAAGACATTACTGGTAGAAGGACAATTGGGTATGACTGAGCTATGAAAGCTGGAAATAAGCTCAGTGTAAAAATTTAACTATCTGAGAACTGAGATTCTGCTCTAGCTTTGCAATAGATGGTGGGGGGTGGGCAAGAATCTTATTTTAAGACACAAACTGACTGCAAAGTCTCACAAAGAGAAGAGGTATCTTTTAGGAGGAAGCATGAATTTAGGTGATGAATGAAACAGGGTTTTTCCAGGGTAGTGGTTTACAATATAAAGTACAACATGTCGTGAAAAGGGCCAGGACTGCTTTGAGTTTAAATTACGTTTTATCTTCAAGCCCTTTATTGCACACCCAAATGAGGACTTGGGGATGACCTTGAAATAGACATTTTAAAAGCACTGATTAACAAACTTGTGAAAAGGAGGGGGAAATAGAGGCAGACATGAAATATATGTTAAAAAACTGGAAAAGCTGCAAAAAGTACTTGATAAAATGGTGCCTTTTTAGTGAAAAAAAAAAACCCTGCTGTTAATTGTGTCCTCTTTGCACTTCGTATCGGGCAAGGAAGAGAAATAGACTTGCTGAAATTTTTGTAGTAATGATAAGCAGGGGCAACGGTGCTCTGAAACTGGAGGTCACTTTATAAATCGCCAAATCCAGAACATCAAAGACTATGCTTTTTGCAAATTGACTGTGGCACAAAGCTGAGGGGAGGCTTCTCAGATACCTCTCAAAGCAGGAAAAAATTAGGCTAGTTTTCAGGATGTAGCTTTTATTCCAGAAAGTGTAGTAAGCAAATTATAGGACGCTTTCCTACACTTTGTTATAATCAACCATTAAATGGTGAGCATGAATTAGTAATTTCAGTAAGACTAAACAATAACAACAAAGGTTCATGTTTCTTAGGAAAAGAGGAAAGGAAAACAAAGACGGTAATTTAAGGAATATATTTATTTATATGTATGTTACATTTTTGCTGGAAAATAATGTAGGAAAAAGAGTTCAAAAGAGTTGAGTTTCTTAAACACTATACTAAGTGTATCAACTGTTGCAATGAGGAAGAAGAAAATGTATCAAGATCTCTTTAGGCAGCTTAAAGGCTCTTTAGTATCCTCAAGATAACAAGGAAGCATCCAAATAAGGCCAAATTAGTACCAATTAATAGCTTATGGATATAGGCTCAATTCAAAGAATAAAATGTCTCTTGCTCTTGTTATGTCAAAGGTTATCAGAAGGTAGTGTTACTGAAATATGGAGCAGAGACAATTCACTGATCATTCTCTGTTGCATTGCTTCTCTTCTAGGTTTGGAAAAGAGTTTTTAAGAAATCACGCCTCCTCAGACTTCTTATATACACTGTATCAGCCAGACTACAGAGGCTAAAGAGAAAATAATTTATCACATATAATAAATCCCTGTTTTAAGCACGGGCATCAAGGTTCATATTCAGACAGAGGTACTACAATTTGGAAAACTCTCTAGTGTTTTCTTACATCTACTTGAGCAGACAGCGTGGAGTCATTGCCTCTTGAGGAAATTATGCAAATGTCTTACCCAAACACTGCTGACCATAAACCACGTACTTGTACTGAGCTCCTTTCGACGAAGCACAGTGACTACACTTCATAAGCAAAACTTCAAGTGTAGGCATGAAAACCCCATAAACATTTGGCATGGCTGGGCTAGAAAGGAAAATTCCACCATTTGCATTCTTCTGAAATTTAGCTGTCTGTCATGTAGCACAAAGAACAAGGCAGTTGCTAGAATAATACATGTAGGTACTTACTGGCCTTTTCTCCAGCTTGAGGAATGAGCCAATTCATGTTCCCAAACAGATAACTAGTTTTTTTGGGGGGCTCTTTCATCTATCTACTGTTTTTTTGCAAGTACAGATGTAAAAAGTCTGAAGAGAAGGGTGTGTGGAGACCTCATAGCAGCCTTCCAGTGTCTGAAGGGGGCCTATAGGGATGCTGGGGAGGAACTCTTCATTAGGAACTGTAGTGACAGGACAAGGGGTAACGGGTTCAAACTTAAACAGGGGAAGTTTAGATTGAATATAAGGGGAAATTCTTTCCTGTAAGGGTGGTGAGGCAATGGAATGGGTTGTCCAAGCAGTTCTGAATGTTCCATCCCTGGCGGTGTTCAAGGCCAGGCTGGACAGAGCCTTGGGTGACATGGTTTAGTGTGAGGTGTCCCTGCCCATGGCAGGGGGGTTGGAACTAGATGATCTTAAGGTCCTTTCCAACCCTAACTATTCTATGATTCTATGAGATACAAACTACAGAAATAAACATTTGCATTTCTGTTGAGCTTTCCACCTGGTGATGCTCTAGAACAGTGGAAGCCTGATTGAAAAGCTCTTACTAAGTATTTTTAAATACTTCTTCAGAAGTCTCATTAAATGTAATCAGACTACTTCCACAAGTAAGCTCAGTGAATAAGCATGCCGGAGAGATTCTTCATTAGGGACTTTGTGATAGGACAAGGGGTAATGGGTTAAAACTTAAACAGGGGAAGTTTAGATTGGATATAAGGAAGAAATTATTTACTGTCAGGGTGGTGAGGCACTGGAATGGGTTGCCCAGGAAGCTGTGAATGCTCCATCCCTGGCGGTGTTCAAGGCTAGGTTGTACAGAGCCTTTGGTGACATGGTCTAATGTGAGGCATCCCTGCCATGGCAGGGGGCTTGGAACTGGATTGTAAGGACCTTTCCAACCCAAGCCATTCTGTGATTCTATAACAAAAGATTTGTAATTGGTACCCAGTAAATTACCTGGTAGCGTTTCAATCTGATTTTTAGATTGTCTGAATATGAGTCTCAAAAGATAAAACACAGAAAGTGTTAGCACAACTATGAAAGAAAGAAACGTTTCCACAGATTTTTATAAAGTGAAACTTCTGCTTTTGGATCAATTGCCAATCTACCATACTGATCACTGTCACACCATGCTTTCCCAGATATGCTCGCTATATGCAAATGGCTTAAGGAATTTTACATGTGAAAAGGTCCCATTTCTCAACCTGACTTATGTATGTTTCTCCCAAATGAACTGCATTATGTGTAATAATAAGGACATCAACTGTGAGACTGATTCAGAGGTTCTAACTGCCCACAGTCTTACTGAGTTAGGTGGGAGCTATATGTTCTAACAGGCAGTCACAAAAAGACCACTGTCTTAAAGATGAAGTATTCAGGATATTAAATGTATTTCTGCCATTTAAGGTTTGGAGAACTGGTATTATCTTTCACAGATTACTGCACAAAACTTGCAGTTATATTTCTAAGTGGTACGATTGGAGCATAAAGTGTTAAAGATAGGTCAAGCTAGAAATATGCATGAATTTTCCTCATGGAAAGCTAAGCAATACCAAAAGTAACTGTCATATCAATTACAGCTAATGCCAAGCTATTATTACCTAGAACCATGCCTCAGGGGATATAAAGCTTGATAAATTCCTTGCTTTTCTTAACCTCAGCAAGCAATTCCTTTAAATTAAATCATTCTTGAAAGCAGAGTCAGTATGTACAACTCCTCACACAAAGCACCGTAAATACAATTTGCGGCAGCACTAATGTAACAGGCAACATTAAAGTAACATCTGCCTAAGTTTTTGCCCTTTATTCTTTTCTTAAAGGGACACCAATCCCATCCCAGTTTCCCTATTCCCATAGCCAAAGCTGGGACTCCACCAGCTCTAGTGAAATCTTTTACATAAGAAAACACCGGGGGTTACTAAATCACTAGTTATTAATACAATGCTATTGTAATGTTCCAGTATTGCTGTTAGTCAATATCTAACTCTTGTTAAGCACCATCAGACTGCTAAATACCCAGGCCTATAGAAGTACAACAGATAATCATGACAGAGTAATTAGACAATGTCAGCCTCCTGCTCCAAAATCTAGTTCTGTGGTTGAATGTCATACAAGACTTAGGGCTCCTCTTCCCAAAAAGGTGGTGGGATCAATACCCTAACTGAAGTGCATCTACACCAATGCACGCAGCATGGGCAACAAACAGGAGGAGCTGGAAGCCATGGTACAGCCAGAAAACTGTGGCACAGTTGCTGTCAGAGAAAAGTGGGATGACACACAACTGGAGTGCTGCAATGGATGGCTATAAACTCTTAAACTCTTCAGAAGGCATAAGCAAGAAAGAAGTGGTGGCTAGCCCGATATCTTAAGGAGTATTTTTGTTGTCTAGAACTTAATGATGGTGATGATAGGGTTGAGTGTTTATGGGTAAGAATCTGGGGGAAGGACAACCAGGAAGATATCATGAAGGGAGTCTGTTACAAACCAAACAACCAGGATGTAGAGAGAGCTAAAATATTCTATAAGCAGCTGGGAGAGGTCTCACAAACACTCGCCCTTGTTCTTTTGGGGGACTTCAACCTACCAGGTGCCTGCTGGAAATACGGTAGAACAGAGATGAAATAGTCTCAGAGGTATGGCATCATGGCTGGTACCAGAAAGTGTGGCCAGCAGGACAACAGAAGTGTATTCAGCACTGGTGAGGCTGCACTTCAAATACTGTATTCAGTTCTGGGCCCCTCACTAGAAGAAAGACATTAGAGCATGTTCAGAAAATGGCAAAGAAGCTGAAGAAAAAGGGTCTAGAGAACAAATCTTATGAGGAACTGCTGAGGGAACTGGGATTGTTTAGCCTGGAGAAGAGGAGGCTCAGGGAGACATTATTGCTCTCTACAACTACCTGAAAGCATGTTGTAGCGAGGTGGATGTCAGTCTCTGCTCCCAAGGAGCAAGTGATAGGACAGGAGGAAATGGCCTCAGGCTGCACCAGGGAAGGTTAGATTGGAAAATTTTCTTCCCTGAAAGGGTTGTCAGGCACAAGAATGGACTGCCAAGGGTGGCAGTGCCCATCCCTTGAGGTATTTGAAAGACACATAGATGTGGCATTTAGGGACATGGTTTAGTGGTGGACTTGGCAGTTCTGGGTAAAGGTGGAACTTTATGCTTTAAAGGTGTTTTCCAACCTAAACAATTCTATGATTCTAAGATGCAACATTACACAAAGTATCCACAGCTAGCAGGAGCCTAGGGAACTGCAGGTTATAGGGCAAACAGCCCAGATTAGAACCAGTCCTGTTCAAACAAACATGAGATGAAGGACTGCAGTGTAGCAGAACAAACTACTTTTGAGGCAAGGTCCTGTGGTGAGATTAATTATAATACATACAAAACCATAAAATTTGTTAATACCTAATAAATCATTAATGGAATAAGCAGGGAAATTACTGCTATCTTGAATCTGTGTTTTTAAGCTGTGGCTGAAATACAGGGCAACTAATTAAACAGAATCAGTAGTGAATACTCAATGAACCATGTAATAATAATGCTTGTTTCCTTGCATGTCAACTCCCCAACAGAGATGTTCAGAGGAACTCTCGCACACAGTAAGCAAAGTGTCTACCTGCTCACCAACAGATAATATGCTGTGATTGCATCTCCCTCACGACAGTACTGCACACATCGCAGTGTAGCAGTCTATCAGGTGTGGATTTATTCTTTATTAAAAACAAACAAAACCCAATCAAACAAACAAACCCCAACAAAACAACAAAACCAAGTAAAGCATAAACCTTAAGGATATCAGCCTGCTAATGTGTAATGAAACTTATCATTTCAGGTCCTCTTTCTGTCTCCATTACTGTCTTCCCAATCTCTTTTCATAGAACTGCAGAACAGTTTGGGTTGAAAGGAACCTTCAAAAGTCATCTAAGTCCAGCCCTTCTCCCATAGCATTATGGTGTTGAAGTGTGTCAGTTTGAAATGTTAAACTATGCCTGAATTTCAGAACTTGTTAAGGTGAGAATTTTAATCTTTTACAGCCCTTCCTCCAGCGAAAGCTCTTTCGGTGCTCTTTTATGCAGCATGATCTTCTGTAAGAACTAAAAGACCTTTTACAGTTTGGAAGACCAGGGAAAGGTTTTGAATCTTCCCTCAAGACATTCTGAGGAGGGGAGAGATCTCCAGTCTTTAAATATAGAATCTCCCTCTTTACTTAAAGATGCATGAAGGAAGCTTCATGGTTGACCTGACTGGCATCTTGTCTGTATTGCCTCTGCTCTGTTTTGGGCTGCCTTGAGAATTTCTAAATATACTCACTGTAAATTGTGAGCATCCTTTTTTCTCCCTATGTCTTTTATAATAAAGTATGAATATGTTTTTCTTCATAAATACATCTTCAAGATATTTTCTACACAAATAAAGTAAAAACTTCTGCTTGATTCCAGATCTCCATACACAGGCCTTCTCCAAAACAAAGACTGACACCTGATAGAGCCATTGGCAATACAGCCTGTGTAAACACTCATTCCAAATTAGACAGAGGTGTTAGGGACACGTTAGGCATCTAGCTGGGCAACCAGCTAAGCATCGACACTTCTTGTGTTGGGTTCGAAGCTAGGTTTGCTTCTCCTCCCAGGTGTCATGCAAGGCTGGTGGATTGCAATGAACTTCTTTCAGCTGCTGCTGGACTTCACCTCCATGTGCTGCTATGGATGCCAGCCATTTTGGGAGTATTTGCATCTTTTCCTTTGTACAAAAGAATCCTGAGAATTTCTTGTAACACTCATGAATTGGCAGAACTCTTATCCAGCATGATAGTCCTATGAAAATTAACTAAGCAGAGTTATTTTCACTATATATATGTGTGTAATATATATATACACACACATAGAAATCTGTTACCTTTTTATTTGCTAGAGATTCCTTGTATCCCAACCACAATATGCTGTTAACAACACTAAAATGAAGTCAGCTATAGCTTTTTGGTTCTCTTTCAAATCCAAAGAATAAAAATTTTATGATGCAGTTCTGAAATCAGTCCTAAACATACATTCTTGGACTTGTTTTAAAAGAATTCTTTATTCCAGAAATAACTCCAAAAATATTCCAAAATTTATGATTCAATACATGCTGCCCATATTACAAGCTTAAACAGCTTTTAAAAGCTTCAGCTCTGCATATAACCTTTGTTTTGAAAAGGTACTGTGCAGCTTTCATTGTCTTTGTAACAGATAGGTTGATTAAAACAAAACTTGTTGAGGCAAAGTCTTAAAATGTGACTCATGGCATAATGACTTTAAAATCAAATTCAGATCCGATGTAAGAAAATGCAACCGAATTTTTTTGTAATAATGACTCATACCAGATCTGAATCTGGGTTTTTGTTAGAAACTGAAATCTTGATACCTCCATTACTGCAACATCAGCCAATTTTGTTTCCTCTGTAACTTTTAGTGGCTTGTGCCTCCATGTATTAAAACTTTCTAAAACTCAGCACAATGGAAGAGTGCACAACTTTTAAAGGCACTATATTTAGACAAAGAGCATCTGGTACACACTTCCTGTGAGATCTTTTCTGGTGCTATTCTATTAAAAGACCTGACAATCTAAGCAATAGGTCCTTCTACTTTTACTGCTCTGGCTCGGGGGTACAATCCACAAGTCTAGTTTGGTGTCTAGGCTGTGACAAGGTGTCTGGGAAGAGTTATGCAGTTCAAAGCATATGCTTTCACAGTACCTTTCTGAACAGCGGTCCAACTTCAATATCTGTATTAGGAAGTTGACTTCACCATGCATTCAACCAAGATAGATACTTGTTGACAGCATTTACCTCCATTGATTTCAATTAAATAGTTGAAGTGAGATAGGACAAATACCTCCTGTGAAATGGCAATACAAACGTCTCTCTCCATCTGCAGAAGAGTCACCCAGAACTGGATCAGAAGAAATGCTGATGGAGCTTCTCTGGACAGTTTCTTCTCTGGTTCATTTGGGGCTGGAATTCCCTCTGCTTCACCAAACCTGTGTTATGCACCTAAAAACACTCTTTCCAAGAGGTCAGCATTTGCTAACTGCTGGCTTTTAGACATAACTGGCAGAGGAGGCTGTGTGTAAGCCCTCTCTCCATAAAATTGCTCAGTGATTGGCAGTCTCTGATTTTAACAGACAGACATGTTTTGTGTTGGTAAAGAAGAAGCCTTACTCTGCAATCTATAGCACAGGGCAAGAAACCACGAGGGGGGAGTTTTTCCTCTCTACTGGGTTTTACCAACTTCAGTACAAAGCTCACTTTCTGTAAGGTGAATGCCTCAGTAGGTGACAGAAACAGTGGTCTCCTCAGACCAGGTCTGGCCCCATGAATGTTCTATATTCTGCTGTGTAGGGAAACAATGACATTACCTGCTTGAACACTTGAAGTTAGGTAACCTTTCTGAAACAAGCCCTGAATGACCCATTTTCAGGATGGCAATTGTTTCTCAAGAGCTAGCTTTTTGTCCAGTCTAAATGCAGTAGCATCCAGCTTCTGAAGTGGACAAACAACTAATAGGAAGCACCAAATACATTAATTTATATTCTCAAGTACCTACATTCATGATGTTACCAATGTTATCAAATACTACCATGATGAGACTGAAATAAGGGCAAATAGCAGCTGAACCTGTTTCATGTAGGAACAGTGAAGGGGAACACATCCCACACAAAAATATGCAGTGACACAAGCAGTCTGACTCACTCCCTCTCCCTGTGCTCCCCAGTTTTGCCTGAAAAGTAAACACCTTTGGAATCATAGAATGGCTTGGGTTGGAGGGACCTTAAAGATCATCTGGTTCCAACCCCCCTGCCATGGGCTGGGACACCTTCCACTAGACCAGGTTGCTTAAAGCCCCATTGAACCTGGCCTTGAACACTTCCAGGGATGGGGCAGCCACAGCTTCTCTGGGCAACCTGTGCCAGGGTCTCACACCCTCGCAGTGATGGATTTCTTCATAATATCTAATCTAAATCTACCCTCTTTCAGTTTAAAGCCATTACGTATGGTCTGATTACTACATGCACTTGTAAAAAGCCCCTCTACAGCTTTCTTGTCAGCCCCCTTTAGATATTGGAAGGCTGCCATAAGGTCTTTCCAGAGCCTTTTCTTCTCCAGGCTGAACAAGCCCAACTCTCTCAGGCTGTCTTCACGGGAGAGCATCTTCATGGCCTCCTCTGGACTTGTTCCAACAGGTCCACATCCCTGGTGTGTTGGGACCCCCCAAGCTGAACACAGTACTGTAGAAAAGCTGTTTCTTTTTGGGTCTTCAGTCACAGTCCGGTACAGAACCTCTCCTTCACTCCCTTTCAGGCTGCTGGTGGGGAGTATACCTGACCTCACGACAGGATTTAGACAATGTCTAAACAAAGGATCTCCGAAATTGCACATAGTAAAGAACTGAGTTTGAACAAAAACTGTCTTGTGTTAATTTAACTGTGTTAATTGTAAATAAATCAACCAACTTTCACTCATTTTGGCTTTAGAGCTGTTTTTTATAAGCAACAGAGCAATATACATAACTGTCAATTACCCATTTTTAGCAGAAGAAATGGAAGGGATAAATAGGGATGCTGTATATAATATATAAAGGAAATTAATATCTATTGATAAAGATATTTGTATTTAGTTATGCTATTATACATTAGTTTACACAATACACTTTTATACCATTATAAGTATTTTAAACTTTGGTTAAAAAAAAATTAATGCTGATCTAAAGCTAAGATGGAAACAGCTAGAATTTAAATTCTGCAAATTCCAGCAGATTCTTCCCACAACACTAAATTTATCCACAGCTTAACTATTTTACGGTGGAACATTTTTAACTTCACATTAAATAAAGCACTATGATTGTAACTTAGAAAGAAAAACAGAAATAAAAATGCTACTCAAGTACTGTATGAGTGAGTTAACAGAACTCTGGCTTCTGGAATTTCCTGCCGAAAATCAGTGCCTGACTTTGTGAGCTGATACTGCACCAAAACTAAAAATTCATTTTTAAAGAAAGTAGAAACAAAACTCCATATTTTGTTGAGATTTTTCTCTATGCTTTTGACTTCCTTAGCACATCTTATAAATCGCCTAAGCATAACCGTACACCTCTTTGTCTAACATCAGCTAAACAGAGAGATAAACTTAATAATGAGACCTCAGGAAAGAATTATCTGTCATATATCTTACTGCAGAGTCCACTGGGCCTCAGTTAGCTAGCTCCACTACTTCTCTCCTACTTTCTATTTCTATCTCTAATCCCCAGGAATTAGGGCATGCCAATCTGCTCTCCAAACGTTAGCAGCTCTCCAAAAATTAAGATTTAAGTAAAAAATTCCATTAAAAATGTGATCTACAGAAGGGTACGTATGCTGTGTGAACCTGGACAAGGTATTTCTACTTGCTGTACTTAGCTTCCCATTCACTCTTGCTCCTCTTCCCTGTTTAGACATAAGCCTTTCACAGCAATGGCTCTGTGTATACTTCCGATTAATGCTAACATCAAGGATACCTCTAGGTTGGTCACAGACCACAGGGGTTGTAATCTCCCTGAACTCAAACCTGACCAGCTGTCTACCTGATCCTAGCAGCTCCCACAACTTTCAAATAGCAAGAGGAGCTGCATGCAAGCCTCAAGTACTGTTGTCTGTTCTTCTGCTTACAAGAAAGCAGGTCCAATGCAGACTGCTACAGTGCAAGGCCAAAAAAAGCCCCAAACTAAACGTTTATGGAGACACTAACACAGGTCAGGAAACACCGCTTCATCCCTTTAAGGATAACATCAGTGTGGGCACAGCTTACATGCTTGTCACGCACCTGACAGTAAGGAGCCCCAGCTTCTGCAGCTCTACAATGTAAGTCAAGAACTGGGGTCACATTCAGAAGAGAAGGGGGGGGTTTCTTTAGTAAGAATTAATTGAAAACACAAGAAGTGCTTGCCTTCCTTCTTTAAATGTGGTTGTTTGGGGTTTTTTGCATTATTAAATGTCTTCTGTTGAGCCTCATGCATATACAGCTCAGACAGACAACCAAAGAAAACCATCATTTTAACTGTTGTTCCAAAATACATGCAAGGTAACCTGCTGACCACCTTTTCAACCGAAACAGCAGAGCTTTTTCTCCTTGAACAGAATCAGATTCCTTTCAGCAACACTGTGTGATCTTCAAATGTACTTTGTTTTACTGATACAGAAGACATAAACCAGTCTAGAAAGTGGTCTTGAATCAGTGTTTATTTTGCAGGTCCCACATAAAAAGATATGAAATACATCTGATGCATGATATGAGAACAAACAGGTAATGAAAACCAGAAGATGGCTTGTGTATCCAATATAAATAGTAAAGAGAGGTACCACAGCAAGGAAAATAAGGCAGGCTGAAAAGAAACTTTACAAGCACCACACAAAAGCTATCCTGTGCAAAGAGCGAAATACAGCACATGTGCTTCTAAATCTCATCCTATTTTGAGGAATTTAATCATGGATAAGCCTTTTCCTGCCACCTGTACAGAAATCGATGTTGCACAGAGTACTTCAGGGCAGTGAAAATAAGGAGGCTTCAAATAGTTGAAGTAACAAATACGAATTAAACCAGAGATCCAAACTTCCCCACAGTACAAGTTTTATCCACATTCATTCCTGCAGACAAGTTTAATTGCTGTTCAGTTACATTCATTTTAATGTGAAATATTATTTCAACTTTGCCCTCTTATTTATCCAGTGTCGAAACTACACACTAGTATAATTGACAGGCATCAGAGAACCAACCTGTGATAGACCAAAGCAGTGGTTTCAAGAGCTCTCGAGAGACTACCAGTCTGAAGAGGATGCTCACATCCATCTTACACTGAGATCACATTATCTTTGTGAAAACTAGCGTTTTCCTGCACATCTCAGACGCATGCCAAAACGTAGCCCTGGAGGACTACTGACATCTAGTGGTCATTTCACTGCTTCCCAAAAGTATCTGCAGCTCCTGGCAGAGATCACGGAGCTCTGGGGGAAGTAGAACTGTTAAACGTTGATAATTTGTATCACAGCCCACTGGACTGTTAGTGTGAATTAAACCGGCACACCTCTGGGAATATAAGTATTCTTATTTATAATTAATGTATTAAAATAAAGAGGAAGAAAAAGTAAAACATAAATCAATTCTAAAGAAAGCTAAATCATATATATTGAATTTTACCCTGACTTGATCAGATTATGTTCTACAGATGGCCTGACAGGAACACATGCCAGGGAAGCATTAAGTTACAGGCCTTACTCTGTGTCAAACTTAGTGGAATTTGCTTGTTACAAGTAAATGCAGATGAACTGCAATACACAAACAACAAACTCAGTTGAAGCTGCCGGCACATTAATAGATTAAGCTTACTCTAAAGCTTTTATAAATAGAGCATATTTAATTCAACAAGTTCTTGAGGACAACTGGGTCATGAAATAGAGTTATATAAAACTCTCCTTTTAACAAATGAAATAAAGCATTGTTTCTTAGGTAAGATGTTTTTTGTTACTGAAAAGGAGCAATGAGATTTAGGTCTTCTTTTGCTAGACAACTAGCACAATATTAAATTATGAGTAGAAGTATTCAACAATTTTATCCATTTTGATATATGCTAGATGGTGAGACTGCCCAGGCAGAAACTGCCTCAGTTCTCTCCAGCAAACTTGAGAGAGGATCTTCTTTCTGCTGTGTGCAGAAAGACCAATGACACCAGCACTGGATCTAAAATGTTCTTAGGCTATCTAAAGCTAAGTTTTGCTTGTTGCAGTTATCTACAGCTTGTAAACAAAATTCTGAGGCTTTCAGACATTCATCAAGAATATAAAAATCTTACTAAACTGTCAGGAGAATTTTCAGCCCTTCCCAACTGATTTCTTGCTGCAAAATGTTTCAAAGTCTATGCCAGGTAACTATGCACTTCTCATTGAACTGGGAGATCATTTCAAACCTAATAAAACTCCCAGCATTTGCTGAATAATGGGAGGTAATCAAAGTGTTTTTCTACACCTTTCCTATGTGCTGCAAGAGTGCAGCTTTGTGAAAAATCTGCAGTACATATAATCTGTCTCCAAACTGACATATATTTTCACTTACCACCAATATGACACCTCTGCATAAGTAAACAGATTGCTAAACTACAGTTCCACCTTCTGTCTAGGCTACCTAACCAGACTGAAAGGTAGTGAACTATTTTAAACTACTACAAAATGCACTGTTGTGCATACATTTTCTAGTTGGCTGTGGCACATTGTGGGCAAACATTTTATAGAGGCATGTGGCATTGCTAACATAGCCAAGTAGTGTGCAAGATTGTATCTAGTGCTCGAAGTGGAAAGAAAGGGTACATGGGACACTGATAGGCAGGCAACTCTATCAAGCCACCCTCAATGAAAGCAGTAAACGTGCACCGAAATAGATAGTTTGGGTTGACTCAGTAAGGGCTCGCAGCTGAGCTGGGTACCTGGCTGAGCCAAAGCCTACCCAAAAAGCTTTCAAAAGACAAGTTTCAAGTTTTTCACTCCCACTTGTATTTCAGCAGAAGCCTAGCATCTGTTGACTGCTGATGTCTCTGGAGAATCTCACTCGTGGTCCACAAATCACTGATGTCTGCTCAAAACCAGAAGACATACTAGAGATGGAGAAGTGGACAAATAACTATTGGAAATTACAGGTCCATCAATCTTACATAAATCCCTGGGAAGAGTATGGAACAAATCCTCCTGTAGGCTATCACAAGTCAAACCAAGCACACAACTGGGAAAAGCCAGCATGAATTCAACAGGGGCAAACTGAACTGTGGACTCTGCCTACCTGGACTTCTCCAAGGCTTTCAATATGGTTTCCCAAAGCCTCCTAGAGAAACTGTTATATTATTGTCTTGACAAGTGGTCTGTGCAGTGGGGGGGGAGCTAGCTGATCACACCCTGAGGGTGGTAGCAAAGAGCTCCTTTTCAGACTGGCACTTGTCACTAGTGGGGTCCCTCAGGGATCAATACTGGGCCCAACACTGTTCAGTGTCTTCATAAGTTATCCAGATGATGGGATCAAATGTACCATTATTAAGTTTGCCAATGGTACCAAACTGAGTGAGGAAGTGGACACTGTGGAAGGAAGAGCTACCCTGCAAGAAGAACTGGATAAGCACGAAGAGTGGGCTGACAAGAACCTTTTGAATTTCAACAATGACAAGTGTAAAGTCTTGCCCCCTGGTAAACACAGTCTCTAAGAGTGCAGCACAGGCTGGAATCTATCCATCTGGGGAGTAGCTCTGTGGAAAGAGACCTGAGGATCCTGATGGACAGCAAGCTCAATATGAGTGAACCATGTGCAGCTGCAGCAAAGAAAGTCAACAGGATGCTGGGTTACATCAACAAGGGTATCCCCAGTAGAGATAAAGATGTTGCTGTCCCACTCAGTGCTTCAAGTCACACCTGGAATACCATGTTCCTGCAATACAAAAAAGATGTGGACAAGACGGAGAGAATGGCTGCAATGATGATCAAAGGACTGGGAAGGCCGTTGTATGAGGAAAGTTTGAGAGAGCTGGGCTTGTTCAGGCTGGAGAAAAGGCGGCTCAGGAGAGACCTTATCACTGTATGTGAGTATTTAAAGGGTGGCTACAGAGATGGAGACTCCCTTTTTAGAAGGAGTCATACAATAAAAATTAGGGGTAATGGGTACAAGTTACCCCTAGGGAGATTCTGACTGGACACAAGAGGAAAATTTTTCACAATGAGAACAGTCATTGGAATAATCTCCCCAGGAAGTGTTGGATTCCCCAACACTGGACACTTTAAGATTCAGCTGGACAGAGTGCTGGGCCATCTTCTGCTTTTGCCAAGAAAGCCAGATGATCCTTGAGATACCTTCCAACTTGGTATTCTACAATTCTATAATATGCGTTTCAGGTCTCTTCCTGCACTGGTGCATGAATGTACAGTGACAAAAGTGGCTCCACAACACTACTTCTTAAACATTCCTGAAGGTCCAGCTGCAAATCAGTAGACATTCATCAGTACAGAGACACTCACTCCAGCACACACCAGGCATAGAGCCTATGATCCACTTAAATCCTACTCCAGCTACTTAAGAGTAAGTACTATTTTCTGTATTTCAACAATGCTGGTTTCTGCACAGTAATGCATTGCACCTGCACTGAAAAGCTGTCACATTGCTGCATATCTATTAAATAAAAGCATTATAATTAGGTCAGCTACTGCATAAAAGAGACAATACCACTTTAACAAAGCACTGTCACAGCCCTTACAGGTCCTTGTCTGAAGAGAAAGTCTCTTCTTTCCTTTGTTGTCCAAATATCTCAGCATTGCCAGTCCAATTCTACAATAGCAGGAGATGATTACTGTGTGACAATGTTCTAATTCACAGACATAATCTTTCTTCTATGTTTATATTTCATTGGGGAAGTTTTCCAGGGGCGGGTAGAGATGCCCTCCACTCACCACCAGGGGCAGATGGATCTAAAAGTAACTTTGCCTGGTTCTAAATGGCAGTATCACATTGGTAAACCTCTTCCGGAGACACATGAAAGCAAGATAACCCATTCCCGCCAGCATGCTGACCAGCAGGGTGGTGCCGAGAACCCTGGGAGCTCTTTTCTTGGCCACACGGAACGCTGTTGGCAGCACAGCTGAGATTAATATATTGTTGACGTGTCCTAAAACTTTGCAAAATGCTTTTCTCTTCAGGACACGCTCGTAGTAGGCTTCCAAGTTCGGCCGCCTTCCATTTCCCCAGTTTCTTCTTGCTAATCCCAGAAACTTCAGGCGATGTAATGTGACAGCAAGTGATACATCTGCCAGACTGAAGAAATCACCACAGAGCCAAGGCTGATTTCCATCCTCTAAGCAGAGATAAAACATAAAGAATTAGGAGCTAATGGAATACAAGCCACAAAGAAGCCCCCATGTGCCAGCACTTAGTTTAGTGCTATTTTAAAATGCTGTCTAATAAACACCATCAACACTTCAGCTAAAATAAGGCTATAATCAATGAACATTTCCCTAATCCCTGTATATTCTTCACACAATATTCTAAAGTCCTAGGCTCATCAGCCTGGCCTACATTTGTTGAGGGAAAAAGAGATGCATTTTAGGTCCAAAAATTAAAACCCACAGTAAACACTTATTTTCCTCAACTACATTTCTCAAATCTGGATTAAATTAAACAGGAGTGGAAAGGAAGCTGGCAGGTTAGCTTTTATTAAAAAGCTACCACTTGCCTGAAGAATTCATCATCTTGCTGGTCCCACTCAGCTCTATGGCACTCACTCAAACACTATTCATTTGTTGGAGACTTTTAAGTCAAAAATAAACGGATCAGATGACTGACCAGCACCAAACACACTAGCTCAGAGAGAAGACAGAGTTTGTCCACCTGTCCTTCCATGGGCTTTTTTTACAATGAGAAGTTGTGGCTGCCCATCCAGTGCATTAAGTAAGTAAGATGATGGAAAGGAAGATCAAAGAACCTAACCTGTGCGAAAGAAAGATGCCTGCTGTGGCAGCAGCAGTAAGTGAATGAGTGATTGGAGTGGTAGTGAGATAAGCAGAAGCTCAGAGGTTGGCCAGGACCTGAAGAAGCATTGGTCACAAACCTCAAAAATGTGAGTACCTCAGACAAAATTCCAAGAGGCCAGTAATAGCCTGTGATCCTGGCGGTTTCCATAAGCTCATTGATATTGTATCAGTTGACTCCTTGGAAAGGCTATTTAGCATAAAAAGCAAATGGGCTGCTGGAAATGGTGACAGACTTAGTTTGCTGAACAAAGTCATACCATTCTTTGTGAGTTAGAACATTTTCTATGACTCACAGTTGTGCCAGTAGAAAATTTAACCTAGATTATCAATTGCTGGTTCAAATCTGCTGTCTTGATAATAACTGATAATTACTACAACAGCTATTTATAGAGCCAAATGCAAAGAGCTAGTGATTCAAGCAGATGTAGGTGATATTGACTAATGCTTCATGCAGCTCCCAGTGAAGTCAAGAGGAAGGATTTCTATCTGCACTACTGGAAGTTGGATCAGACTCTGAAGAAGCAGAAGACTAATCCCATTTAAACAAAATTTGATTTCCATTTGGGTGGGTGGCAGGTAAACACTACTGCTTTCCAAGAGGATGGGGGAGAGCAGTTGCTTAATGATTAGAACACTTACCCAAATTGCTAATTCTGCATCTACCACAAATATCAGCACAGTATTAACACAAGATTGTAATAAACCTGTGTTAAACACTAAGGTAGCGATCACTCTAGTGAACTGAGGCCTGCAACTACATCAAGAACATTATACAGTTAAGGTTTTTCTTATTTTGCTGTTAAAATACTGCAAAACTGTGCAGCTAATTACACTCACTATGCTGAAAGTGTGATCAAGCACTCTCATAAGACAGTGAGAACTCACTGCAGCAGTAAACTAAAATAGTATTCAAAACAGCATTAATCCCTCCTGTGATGTTAGATCAGTATACGCTAAAGGTATCAAATCGGATGTACTGAAACCAGTTCTATAATGGCACTGTCAATAAGTTTATTCTGTCTCCCCAAACATAAGCACCAACAGGATTTAGAAAGAATAATTCCTTACCTGGTGTTTCCTCATTTCGCCGCTGCAATTCAGTCTCAACCTGATCCAAAACTTTTTCCAGTTCATCCAGTATTTTCTTTAGGTATTTTATATTATCATGATCCAGGAGCTTAGACTGAACATATATACAGGTTAGTGTTTCAATCATTGTACAGAGTCTATACTTTCATCAGAGAAACTTTAATTTACAAAACATGATTATTTTCTCCACACAGTCAGCTGGATATCATTTGGATAGTACTCAACAGCCCCACACCAGATATATACTTACCTGTGAAATCAGTGGGATCAGTCCAGTACTTCAGCACACACTGAAGTGTGTAGCTGATCTTAGGGGATAGTCTGCTTCATGCCTTTTAGGGTTAAACCACTGCATGGCATTACTGGTAATGCCAGGCAAAACAAATATTTACATTGTGACAGAAGGAGCCTGACAATAACAAGCTCATAATAAAGGGGGGAATATAAAGAGTTTTCTTACTTTAAGGCGCTTCTGTTTTGCTATGTAGGCATCTTGAAGGTCTGGATTTTCTTCTGCAAGTTTCTTCAACTCTGATTCTGTGTTACTGATTTGGCCTGACACAGAAAAACAAAGGAATGACATCAGATATCCAAATGTGCCCATAATGCAATCCACAGAAACAGACCAATAGCTTGTGTACAAATACTACACCAAAGAAATGGGAAGTGGTACTTCAATGAAGCACCACCACCAACTTGGGATTCAAAAGCATCGTATTTTGGAAAACTTAACTGCTGCATAAATTGACCTCACCACACCTGCTCATCAGTTTGCAATGAGTCATATGAAGTGATTATCTGCCAGGCAAGAATGAGAAATTCTTGTTAATATTTTTCTCTTACTCAGATAAAACCATTTCTCTACCAAAATCTGTCCATGAAATTCTACTAAAGCACCTTTGGTCTCTGCTGGTTTTGCACCTCATTTCCTGGGTTCCTAACACACTTTTCATGCTGCGAAAGTGCAGACAGGCCCATACTGAGATCTTCTTCACATCAGTGTAGGTCACATGCATAATTTCACAGCAAAAGCCTAAATACCACTGAACATGGAACCAAGGTATTTTCAGTTAGCTTAAAATGTGACACCAAAATCTGTGATCCCTTTTGGAAATGTTCATTATGCAGTACAAGATTGTTCTAGAAAAACATTCATTACACGATTTAAAGAAATAATTATGTGAAAAATTTAAAATCATTTTACTTATTTCTACTACATGTGTATAGACTTTGGTCTTCTTAAAATGGGCCTTTGTTTGAAAATGCCATACTTAAAGACCTAGAATACTCTCACTTGTACTTGATAATTAAGATTAGTTCCAATTAAGTCTTATAAATTAAACTGATTAAAAAATTCTTGCTAGAGAATAATAAACTCACTGTTTTATATATTCTTTATTTTGGCCTGACATGACTGTGAAAGCCATCTTTCAACACAGTATATGAAGAAATTGAAGGATGTAATCATACAACTAAAATCTTATATATGCAATTAATTACTTAACGGTATTTGGTATACATTAACGCAACCTATAACTGGCTGGTGGCTTATTATATCTAACACTCTCAAAAAGATCAGCTTTTCAAAGCTAGAAACTAAACCATCTGGGTTTGAACCAGCAAAGGAATTGTTTATGAACATCAAGAGCTATTAAAAAAATGCCTCAAATTAAGAAAGCAGGCTATGTGAACAGCATCTGCTGTCCAAATCCAGGACAAAAACAAAGGAACAACAGGAAAAAAATAGCTATAATAACTGAAAGATTATTTGCCAAGGATTTTTCTGAATACCACTGAACTATGCATTTCTGCAAATTACTGGATTTCATACTGGAACTCTATTTCAGGAGATTCTCTGTTATAAGGAGGACTGGCAACATAATTACAGTTATCTTCCCTTTGCATATTTTTTTCATGGGAAACTGGTATGTATTTAAAAGTCCCTCAGGTAAAATACTCATCCCAAGGAAGTCAAAGAACATTTCACCATTGATTCCACCAGACCACTGGTTCATCCTTCATCCTGATTTTACATTGCTGCATTATTTTCACCCAGGATTTTAGTTGAAATTGTGCTTTAACAATTTCCATTGGTCTGATGAGTCCATGCTACTTAATTTTTCACACTTTCCTCCCTACTCCTAGCACCAAGTTGACACTAGTACATTCCTCAGACAAAAAGGGCCTGACGATTCGCCTATTATATATTAGATAAACAGGCTCTGTTTCACTGAGGCAAATTTGCATTTGCACCACTTTGAGAGAAAAGCAATTGCTTTAATTTAACAGGTAAACTTACTACAAGTTTACAAACACAGAAGTGTTTCCTTCAGTGTAGTGGTTGGATGTAAGCAGTAGTAGAGCTGTCCCCTAGAAATGACTTTATAAGCATAAACAGCAAGATCAGAAAATAAAATACAGCAGTCACAGCTGCCATTTTCTGTTATGCACAAGACACATTTTCAATCATTAGGGAAATTAATTCCACAGACACCTCAAAAATGACACTTCTTTCCAGTTTTCAAGGCATAACAGACTACAGTATTAATAAAAAGTATTTGCACAAGTTACCAAGAACTGCAACCAGAACTGGAAATATATGTGCTCCACATATTCTGCTTAAGGTGCACTGAAGATGCAAGATAACACAGTGCAATAACCTACTAAGTGATAGGCATTCAGAGCTATACCAGTACATACTACGAATTCTGCTGGTAGCATAGGCCGGAATCATGGAGTCCACTGTTAACTCGGGGTGCAGGATGCAGCCATGTGTGTAGGCATCCATAGGCAAGGAGTCTAAAAGCTCTCTATAGTGCTGCACCCTTGGATAATACATGCTCCCTTCTTCTGGCATTAATTTCGGTACTCCCTCTGCAATACAAAGTTAAGAGTGAAGTACAGAAGAACCATGTAAATGACTAAAAGCAGTATTTCTGAAGTTGCTTCAGTTATGTCCAACCATCAGAGATGACACAGTCATAGCTAAGGAAGCTTCAGGTGTTCCCTGCCATAATTCAGCAGTTATCAGAGGTCAGGGAAATGTGTATACACATACATCATTTTGAAATGTTTTAATAATTCCAATTCCTATGCAGCAATCCACATAAACACGTATTTAAGAGGCCTTCAAAACAGAAAAAACAGATTCAGCATCTATTTTGTACTTTCAGGAATGAGAGACTGTGGCACACAACTCTTTATCCCTCTCACAGTAGACTAGAATATTCTGCCCACCACTGAGTTCTACTGTGCCCTCAATCTACCTGGGCTCAGACTCCTCATCTGATGAGGACACCAACATTAAATACAAATAATTTTCACCCAACAATGAAATTTTCTTCGTGCCTTAGAAATTGCAGTGCTAAACCCCTGAAACACAAAGCACTGCCTCTTCACACCTAAAAAAATTATAGTTCTGCATTTTCTTCAAAAATTGAGGTAGCCTGTTTTCTGTCACTACAGACTTTCAAAGGCCTGCATGTGATCACTTCCAAGTATTTCTTCCTGCTTTTTTCACTCTTCACTCCATTTTGGCTCAAAAAATATTCTTATTTTTCCACCCATTATTCTGAAACTGAGCGTCTTTCTTTTCTTCTCACAGAAAAGCAGGACCTCCCCCACCACACCAGCTGTGCAGATCTGTTCAACCCATTATTTTTCACTGCAGTCTCACCACTGCACAGAGCAGCATCACCCTTACAGACTTCATCATCCTTCCCCAAGGGGAAGGAGGACAGTGGCAGGTTTTTACTTACAGCTGCTTGTAAAGATGCTGGAAGGCCTTCACTTCCTATTAAAAGGATGCAGGTCTATCCCATACTCCCACTAGGAAAGTCCCCTGAGAGACTATAAATGTTTTCTGGTCCTGAGCAAACTAACATGTAACAGTATGGAGCTGACACCAACACAGCTGCATGCTATGGGTATGCAGAGAAGGATTTCATTTTGGACACTTTTAAGATTTGGCTGGACAGGATGCTGGGAGATCTAGTCTCTAGGTCATGCTTTGGCTGGAAAGGCTGGACCAGGTATTGAGGTCCCTTCCGACCTGGTATTCTTGTGATTCACACCAAGAATACCCATGGTATTACCATCGACAAAGGTTGCTTCCAGGTAATCAATGATCTGCGTTGCTTCACAAATGATGTTTTCCCCATGGATCAGGACAGGTACTTCTCCAGAGGAATTCAAGCGCATGAACCACGGTTCGTTGTGCTCGCTCAGCGGCAGGTTTACATCGTGTTCTTCGCACTTGAGGGCTTTTTCAGCTATTGCCAACCGCACCTGCAGCGGTACCAAGGGGTTACCACAGCAGAGGCACTGCCCGGGCAGCCGTCCCTAGCCTATGGAGCCGACGGGCGCGGCCCTACCCCAGGTACCCCCTCTTCCGCGGCCACACAACCTGGGCCCTGCAGGCAGCCGAGCCGCAAGCCCACCCCAAGCCCACCCCGCGCTCCCCCCTCACCTTCTGCGAGGAGAAGGACTGCGTCCAGTGGTACAGCACCAGCGGCGCCATGGCCGGCGGGGCGGTGCGGCGCGGCGCGACACGGCGAGATGCGCTTCACTGCGCTGTGCCGGGCGGAGCAGGAGGCCTGCGTCTGCCCCGCCTCGGCTGGCTTTTGGCTATGAAAACAAGCGGGTATAGCCGGGGGGTAGGGGAATCCCGTTCTTTCTCCTCGCTGCTCGGAGGACGGCCCTTTCTAAGGGCCAGCCGCCTGCAAAACCATCCACAGCATCCCCTTAGGGCAGCGCGGAAGTGTGGATGCGCCGGTAAAAAGGTCACATTGCGGCATTTCCTCTGTATTGGTTTTATCTTCCCCCCTCCCCCCTCCCCCCCCTCCCTCTCTCTCGAACAAGTATTTCCACTGTGAATTTCAGGGACACTGGCATCACGCACTTGGGGAAAAAATATAAGAATTACCAGAAGACATCCTGAACAAACAGTCTCCTGCAAAATACCCTTAAGTTATAGCAATAAGAAATAAAGCTCTAGAATAATACACACTTCTTTAGCCCCCCTCCCCGCCCCCGTGTTCTTTCAATCTCAAGAAACAAGGCTTCTCAATTATTTTTTTTCTAGACAAAAATAGAAATTTGAACAGTTTTGCAAGCAGGATTTGGGTTTGGGTTTTTTGTTTGTTTTTTCTGTTTTTTCAGGGCAGAGGAGTGTCGTTTGTTTGCTATTGTTTGGGGGATTTATTTTTTTTCTGTGTAAAAAAGTTCTAGAAGGATCTGGTAACACACACTAGCTTCCGTTGTCAGAAAAAGCTTCCTCTGTATCTCACCCAGGAGATTAGAGAATCACACAATGGTTTGGGTTGGAAGGAACCTTAATGATCATATATAGTTCCAACCCCCTGCCACAGGCAGGGACACCTTCCACTACATCAGGTTACTCAAAGCCCCATTGAACCTGGCCTTGAACACTGCCAGGGATGGGGCAGCCACAGCTTCTCTGGGCAACCTGTGCCAGTGCCTTACCACCCTCACAGGGAAGAATTTTTTCCTAATATCTGTATCTACGCTCTTTCAGTTTAAATCCATAACCCCTTATCCTATTACCACACTCTCTGACAAGGAGCCTTCCCCCATCTTTTCTGTAGCTCCCCTTTAAGTACTGGAATGCCACTACAAGGTATTCCCAGAACCTTCTTTTCTCCAGACTGAACAAACCCATCTCTCTCAGTCTGTCCCCATAGGACAGGTGCTCCAGCCCTCTATCTTCTTGGCCATACTCTGGACCCACTTGAGCAGGTCCATGTCTTCATTATGCTGAGGCCCCAGAGCTGAACACAGTACTCCAGGTGGGGTCAGTAGTTTAGAGGATGCAATCACTGATAGTAGCTCTGTCACACACTATTGCTGTACTGGGGAGATGAGGAAACTAAAACCATAGTTAGATTACAGAGTCCGGAATACTGTTCCCTTCATCCTGACTGCTTAGTTCACAATAAAGGCAGCTACTTCACGTGAATCTGGCAACCCACTCCCACAGGCAATTTCTATAATACCAGATAGATCCCACCATTAATAGCCTTAAGACCTGAACCTCGTATATCAAGAGCTACATCCAATAACAAGTACATTTGATTTTAGGGGGAATTTTGACTAATTAAGCAAGGGAGTGGATTTAAGTCACTAAGAAAGAAACAAGGTAATGGACAAATCATGTAAATCAAATGAGAAGAAACAAAGAGACAACTTCCAGCCTTGCACTATTCAAATGAGTGGGCACACAAGCAGCCCTGTGCCTTCTCCAGAGTCTAATTCCAGACAGAGTCACAAACCAAAATAATCTGAGAGGCATGATGAGAGACTGCTCACTAATGCCAGCTGATAGCTGTTCAGTAACAGAACAGTTGAAACCATACTCGGGTGCTTCAATCCAGCCATCAGTATTGCTATGAAATACTACCACGATGCCCGTGTTTACAGTCCTGGTTTGCCTAACAGCTGTTCTCACCACTGACCACACGAGGCCTCCCTTTTCCAAAAATACGATGCAAAGTACCTTCTTCCGGAGACGCTGAGGGAGGAAAGGAGCTGATGCCTTTTTCTCCAGGATGAGTTCCTATCCACCCACAGGTGTCTGCTTCCAAGCCCCTCTGCCTTCTCATACACCAATAAAAGCAAGCAAAAGGGCCAGGTTATGAAAAAGCTCACAGCATCCTGGAAAAGCTTGTTCCACTTGCATTTACACAAAGCTTTACATGACTGAAATGAAAGTTATCCTCCGTAAACTTACTTTTTAATGTATAAATGTCATGACTACAAAAGCAGCACAAGGCACAGAGCCACCAGCTGTAAATCTGGCCAGCATCTTGCCATCACAAGCAGACCACTAGCACTGTGTGCTAGATCACTTTTCTGACCATGTCAATATTCCTGCTGTGTTTCTCTATATGGCCTCTCTTCGGCATTTTTTAGCATCCTGTACATGCTTATGAATAATATATGTACACTCCTCTACAAGTCTGGGGTCTTTTTACATCAGGGAAAGAAAATAACCTTTACAGGTAATACTAATAGATAAGCAGTACTAAAATCAACTTAATAAGGAGAGGCAGAAATTAGTTCAAAGATCTGGAAATCAGTAGTCTGGTAATCAGTTTTCTTGCTTATTTCACCATTCACTCCATGATATTGTCAGGAAACATCTAGGCCAGATGTATCGTTAAAGTGATGGATGCAAGTAAAAAAAAAAAAGCAAAACAGTATCTTTCTTAACAGATCAATTATTTGTGAAAAACAGACAAGAAAACAAAATCCCAAGTTTGATTATATTATGGGAAAGGAGGAAAGAGGGAGAGAGGAGGACCAAAACAAAAAAAAAAAAAAAACCCTCACTTTTTTCTTATTTTCTATGCAGCCATAGCCATTATAGCTGAAAATTAGCTGGATTCTGTGTATGCATCATGAACAGATGCACTGGTTCAGTTCCAAGTGCAGAACTGGCCTAATTGACAGTGCAGGAGTTAATACTTGTTGGGAAAGTAAGACGGGTTTTATTCTGAAACTTCTGTCATCAGCTGTTATTGGCTAAATTCCTGTTGCAGATGCTGCATTACTGGTGATGACATGAGTCAAAAGGACACAGCACTGAATTCAGACATGCAGGTGAGATTTAATATTGACACAAGAACTGCCTTTAATATGACAGATGAATTACATAAGCAGCTCTTTAGAAATGGCGAGAGCAAAGTTACATCTCGACAGTCACAGTTGAGACTATCTGTGCCCTAATTTAACTGGGATGCCAATTTAAGTAATTCTAGATAGGTGATGCATATTCTCAAGCAATATAATTACTGAGTTACCATTTTACATCCAACAAAGTCTATGTATTAATAGAACTTATTTAGTCACTTTCAAAGTTACTTGAGCATATCATACTAAGCTTTCTTCAGAGTTTTCACCACAAAACTCTTGCAAAGTTCTCCCTAAATGCCACAGTCCAACCTATTTCATGCAAAAGGAGTTTAATGTCAGTACTTCAGAAACACTGCTTAATAGTTAATTTTTTATATAAAACTATTCTTAGCAGTTTTATAGAAAGTCTAATTCAAAATTTCCTACATTTCCAGTTCTTGAGCTATAACAAAAATATTAAATGTTCCAATCATATAAAAAATTCAAGAGTTTTGATGACTGGAATAAATTTTCCTGAAATATCAGTCCTTTTAATCAAGTACAGAAATAAATGCATTATATTTACATAAGGTGCAAAAAGGGCAATTTCTTAGCTATAAATCTTAAAATCTGGGTATTATCATTACAGCTTTATCCAGTCTATCATTCCTCAAGTTTTTATGCAAGCAGCGTCTTCAAATTATAAAATCTAATGTATCAGCCAAATTCAAAAGATGTAAACCATGTTTTTAATTCCTTGCCCATGTTTGTTGTCTCTGTGCATGTATGTAATATGCTGGCTCAGGAACCTGATCATTACTGAGCTTTTAGGAATATTCACATGCTTACCCTTCCCTCACATTAACTCAGTTGTGTAACTCATGTGAGTAAAAATTCTGTTTAAAAGTTATATTTTTATCATGTCACATGCTTGCACAGCACTGTCTTGCATATTGGGATTTGGCTGCCTATTAAAATTCACGATTAAAATTACCACAGCACAAACAATGAATGTAAAAAATAGTACCTTCCACCTATTACCTATGGACAAAACCAGATCATGCAACTTTAACCTGGTACAACAGATTATTTAGATGTTGAAATGAAGTCCACCAGAGTTAGTGGGGTGGTTCGTATGACTTCAATGGGCGATATATTAGGTCTCAGGCCTGTTCAAATTCTACTACAATCACACTGCAAAACATAAAAGATCTAGTTACTGGGATAACAACCAGGCACAGAAAGTCTTAAGGAAATCTAAGGGGTTAAACACAGTTTTGTCAAATGTCTTTTGAAGTCTCATGCAGTATTTTATTTGAGTGAAAAATAATTTTAGAAGATATTTCCTAAAAAAAAGCCTGAAATCAGATTCTTTCCATCCCCAAAATAAACCCAAAGTTTAAAAATTTTAAAAAATTTTTAAAAGTCCTAGTTACACTTTATATTGAAAATGTTCTGAAAACTTTAATAAGTTAATTTGTAAATTAATTTAAACTCAACATTTGATCTTTTTCAGACAATTGCTCATAAAAACAGTGTTATAATACTTTAAAGCATTATTGTGTACTTCCAAACATTTTCATTGAAAAGTAAAAAAATAGCTGCCACAGAGGAACAGCCATTACTTTTAACAATATTAATCATTGAAGTAACATTGAAATATATTTCTTCTTGGAAATTCTTATTACTGCAGTCTTAATTCTTGCTCATTACCTTTGTGCAAGCTGGACTAAATAACAAACAGTAACATGCAAAGTATTTCAATTAGCCTCTTTGAAATCCCACTTCATGACACAGTCAGGCAGCCATGTTAGATGGAAGTACAAAAAAGTGCTTTCAAAAGCTTAGGTCATCCTCTGTTCCAGAGCACCCTGCACCAGCACAGCAACAGGAATGAAGGCTCTTCTGCTCTGTGCCATCTGCAGGCTCCATGCCACCACATGAAAATCATCAGGCTGTCTTGGTAACCAGCTTGTTATTGCTTATGGAGGGGACAAGGCCATAAGTGTGAATAGAATATCTTCTCTTATTAGCATTTTTTCCCCCAATCTAATTCCATAAATTACACACCAGTATTGCAGTGTCATCAAATTATAGTACGGTAGAAACAAAGAGAAAACTGTAATGGTCAATTACAATACATCTATTTACTGTATTTACTGAACTTTGAAAGCTGGAGAATTTTCCATTAAGTTCCACTTCTCAGTACATCTCTATCAGACAACCAGAATTTTTGTTCCTAATGTTTCCCAGTGGAGGGCCCTCAGTGTGCATGACTTGCGGTACCAGCTCTCATTTCTGTGCTTTGACAAAGGGAGACTCAGGGGTCCTGTTACACAACTTCCATCCTCTCCAGCCAGACATCAGGATAATGTTTTGTTAGGTCTTCAGAAAGATTTAAACTACTTCTGTTTTTCTTCAAACTAACAAAACTGCTATTGTGTATTTGATTGATAATTGTTCTTTGAGATTTTCAGCCTCTTGGCATGTGTTGATGAAAAAGCCCCAAAAGAATTAGCCTGTTAATCAATACCAATTAGTAAACCCCTAATTCACATCTTGATCCAAAGAGATGCCACTTTAAGTTATTCTTTAAGTCTGTAAATGAGTCTTCTTTCTTAAACATAGTTTAACTGTTTAAGAGTTTAGTCATCAATATTTATGGTTTAGGTGTACTAAACAGCAAGAAACTGTAAACTCTCTTGTTTTGCAGAGAAAAATACTTTGTGGCACCTAGGTATTTCCAGTGAATTTACTGCAAGTATGGGTGATTTAAGAAACCAGATTTCTTTGTCTTGATTGTTACAAACTATCTATACCACTTAATACCTCAACTTTTCAATGCTTGAAATAAAAGAACAGCAGAATGTAAAACAGCTGGATAAATTCATTATCAAAGAGCAAATTAACACAACATTCACCTACCTCCTCTTGTAAGCAAGACCCTCATTTGTGAAAGTATAAATAGGACTAGATACAGTTTTGGACAGCAATAGATCTGGGCACTGAATTGCTGTCTATGTTCTTTTGGCACTAACTGAAACATGCTGGCATGATTTTTTCTCAACTGTGTAACGTCACTCACTAATACAGAACAAATACCAGAGCTACTGCTCTGAAAACATACTTCCCTTGTCACATTTAGCTCAGTGAGATTTTCTTAAGAAAAATACAATACATTAGCACCAGCTGAAGGCAGTAATACTTGCTATGCAGCATTTACTGAGTTATCTGACAAAAAAAAAAAAAAGAAAAAAAAAAAAAAGGCTGTACAGAGAAAGGGATGAATTTAAATCTTGTGTGTGTAACTGATACAAATGAAAGTATGAAGCTGTCTCCATGCCCTGTGCAAGTGCAGGGGAGAAGCGAGGGCAGCAGGCAATGGTATGTGTCTGAAATAACAAACCCTTTCCACTAACACCCTAGCTAATGCATCGGGTGCAGAGGCAAAGCCAGAGGAGAGAAGCTCCAGAAGCTGAAGCGAGCTTTTCAGATTTTAGAGAGACACATAAACCGGTGGGGGGAAGGGGCTGGAAGAAGACGCAGTGCCTCGGCTGAATTCCCTTACTGTCCTATCAAGTCCAGTGGCCAAAACACAAAGGCAGACTTTGACTTGTGTGTTACACTCCTCAGAGCAACATACAAACGTTAAAAAAAACATAGAAACTATATTTATAGAGGAGTCCATATGAGCAGAGCTTAGGTACAAGGAGGCAAGGAAGTGAGAACACCCTTTTGGCCCAGAGGGGATAATCTGTCATTTCAAGACGAAGAAATTAGCAGGGATTTTTCTTGACCTTGAATAATTAATTCTTTCCCTCTAACATGCTAGATAGGCCATTACCACAGACCTTCAGGGCTATCTTACTGTATTGCAATATATTGCACAAAGTGAGAAACAACTGGAACTGGAAAAAAAACTTTTTAATTTCAGTCTCTTTCTTCACTTCTTAGTAACATTCTAATTCCAGCTCTGAAACTGTGTGTGACCTGAGGCAGTTGAACAAAGAGCTATTTTTCAGTCCACCTTTTCTTCTCTGTAATAGCTTCACCCTTTAGTGATTCTAAGTCTGTGGAAAACATAATCAAGTTAACATGAAAAGGGAGTTTAACAAGAAGACGGTTCATATCTTGGAGCAGTTTTTTAATTTTGTGACTAAACTTGTATTCCCCCTAAATTGTGTTTTGTTTGAACTTCCTGGCTTGTGATCCCATTTCCTCCCATTTTCTTGATGTCAGCTTCTTCACTGTGGGCAGAGGGTCCCTCTAAACTGCCGCTGCATTTGTAAATGTTTCATCAAAGGCCCTGAATGTCCGGTAACCAGCAGACCTGGTGGGTGCTACAAATGTGATCTGGGTCTATCTTGGGGAAGAACAGCATGACCATATTTACTGCCGATGCTATTCTGGGGGCTGTATGACGTGCTTCTCCCCTCTGGCTGAGCAATGCTTGCCCGTTTGTCTTTCAACACTCACTCCAAGCATGACAGGATGAAATAAAACTAAATTTACTGATTGCAAGCTTACTTGCATATTGAAGACTTCCATTTTAACAACTTCATCATGTATAAACACATATGCTTATTTCAATAATAAATATTTTGTAGTCTACATAGATTAGACAGGTTACATTTCAAAACAAATCAAAACCCTAAAGAAAACTATTCTATATAAAATAATTCAAATTTGCATGGAGGCACAAGCCTATTGGTTTCCATAAATGAACTAGATCTTAAGCCAGATAGGTGGCAATGCAGTATCTCCAGCTCTGCACAATACCTTTAAATGTGGAGAGCAGCTGTGACTCCCAATCACTATGAAAATGGGGAGGAGGAAATAATGCATTTCTTGAAGCAAGCATGTACATAGAATTGCCTCTTCCAAAATCAGGCAAGTAGCTTAGGTATACAAACCAAAACTCACTCAGAAGCCAGCAGAATGACACAGGTACTTCCTGTGATTGATTAAGCTCAAGCTAGCACAAGATCTGTACTACACTGTGTAATAGAAAGGAGGAAAAAAGGCCACCAACAAAAATTCAGATTAAGATGACATGCATACTTTTCACACTTCCAGTAATACCATTTTGCCAACATGAGTATGCTTAAACAAAAAAGAAAAGTAGAAACATGCCACTGACACAGAAAGGCATAGAAAACATCACAAATCACAACACATCACAATTTTTTTCTTCTTTTAAGCTTATGCAAATACATTTTCAACAATAAAACTGAAGAATAAAAGTTGCATATTGTCTAATTAATTCATTCTCTGAAATTTTGGGTAGGCAAATCCAGATATTACAAATTTTCAAAAATGGATGACTTTTTTAATATATTTCATTGGGCTCCATTTTCTAGATATGCTGAGCAAGCATCTCATTAGAAGTTTCAATTGTTACACAAACACTGTAGTCACAAACTTATATGAAACCCATACGCCTTTATACATGAGAAAAAAACCCTGCAACCCTCTAATGCACCATGTTGTGGCAAAGAGCTACAGTCCTCCAGCTCTATTACACTTTTTGGCATTCATGGCAGAACCTCATATAAGCAAAAATACCACAAAGTTACCATAGGTGAATTAACAAAAATTTTGCAATGTGTCATATGAAACAAGTGAATTTTAAAATTTGGTTCTCAAATCAGATGAAATGACCTTTGTAACTAACATACCCAAATGTCGTGCAGGCTAATGATATTGCCAAATTTTAAAATTTAGAACCTATACCATGAACTAATGTGATCTCTACCATGGACTTCACAGCACAGCTGGGCTTAGGCATACCTACAAGTGAAAGATTTAATTATAAATACATGACTAACTGAATACAATTGATTATTCTACAAGTCAACTACATTTCTTATGCACTGAGAAATAATAGAACATCATATAATTGTTTTTCAAGCACACTATATTATTAAGAAGATACACATTCTGTGATTGGAGCAGACATCCCTAGAGAAGGCATATTTTTATATCCTGTATGAATCTTAGATTAAATTTCACTGTTACATGCTGAATATGGATTATAATTGGGGTTACAAAAACTCAACGGCTACTTTTTCATAAAGCACCTATTGCAACAAAATCATAAACTTATAAATAAAAGGATTTTGTTTACCATGAACAAATGTAGTTACTAAAGGATGATGCTTTGACAAAGAACATTAGGAAAATGGATTTAGACTCTACACCTAGCATGAGGTGTTTTCTACTTAAAAAAAGCAACCAACCAACCAAGGAAGCAACCAAAAGAAACAATCCACCTGAACCCCATCCCCAGTGCTACTTTTAAAGAAAACTAAGGCACAAACCCCTTCCATACAGGCTGTCTTTAGAAAAAAAAATGGATTGCAAATACTAACATGTTTAATGTCCATCTTGTACCTGCCAGTACAGGAATACATAATGTACTCACATGCAGAGTTGCAAACACGAATTCATGTTTTTAATTCACCAAAAGAAGAGCATAAAACTGTACTGTGCCTGCGGAACACAGCGCCATCCCAAATTCTGCTTTAGTGGTTTTATCTTTCAAAGAGTAGAATCTAATCTTTAAGCTGTAATTTTAGTGGACCAATAAGAATCTATCTTGCAGCAATGCAATATTAAGTGTATTTTGCATCTTGAGAAATTGCTTTCTTAGCAAAGGGGCTAATAGCATAATACATACAGTGAGCAGGTTTCTTCATCATACAAATATATGATGACATTATGTTACCATTATTTAAAAAAGCAAATGGAACAGAAGCAAACTAAGAATAAACAAAATCTCATACCAGCTGGGAGTTTTAATTCATCACTTAGGCTGATTATGATGCACTAACCCTTTCTATATTTTTTTTCAAGTAAAATTAAACATCAAAATACATTTAGGTGTTTAACTTGCTTGCCAGCTGTGATGAGATCAATTCTCTCTGGCTCCCAAGGCCAAATATTCCTGAACAAGCATTAGAAACTTACCAATAGGGTGCATTTATCAACTCAGGCATAACAAGCATCTGTTTGTCTTTTACTGTTTTATCAAAAATCAGCAGGAGTAAGCCGTATTATCCTCACCAAAGTTTAAGCAGATTGAGGGAGTGGCTTTCTATTAAAGGCCTTTACAGTGCAGCCTGCTTAGCCCTATAACAGCATCCTCTGAAGTTCAGTTCCTTTACTGAGGACTTTGCTAACAGAAATGAATTTTAAAAGAGACTACACTCTGCATAAAATTATCCATATCAGATTAATCATCAAAGAGCAAAAGCCTCTGCTTTTGTATCTCTGGTAGCATTTGCCTTCTCTTCTCCATCATTATCTGGAAAAAAATCCAAATGAATACAAGCAAAAGAACCACCAAGGTTGTACCTATAAATTATATTTAGAATGACAATGATTTTCAAACCATTTCACAAATGGATTCTCTCCGAGAACAGATTTTTACATAAATCTAATAAATTATCCAAGACATCAGAAGCACCAACAGATGTTTTGCTCTGCTCTAGCACAGAATAACCAAAGTGCTTGCTAATAGCCAGGGCCATCAACATGCCATTTAAATATAGAAATATCATCTCTAATTGATACTTTAACATTAACTTACCCCCTTTAAAGAATAAAAAAAGCCATTTTAATTTTTTTAAGAAAAAGAAACAAGAGTTCACAAGACAGACCCCCTCTTCAGACAGAATTAGGTACGAATGCAGATAGACATAAGGCTTCGTCCCTGTGTCTGATCAAATCTGCCAGATAAAACCAAGGCAAGTCATAAGGAGCTGCAAGGTCCAGGGAGCAACTGGGGAGGTGCAATCCCTAAGGAAGCTGGGATGCATCCCTTCCAGAAGTGCATTCCACTGCAGAGGTGGCCCAGCATGACCCGCAAAGTTCTGGTCTTCTCCACCAGAGTCCTGCTGTGGGAGATGGAAATCGCATAGCTAGGACTGTGATGAAAATATTCTCTTCACCAAAACCTCAGTGAATGTCTGTAATCACTGGTGATGAAATTGCTAGCTAATGAAGGAAGATTTTTAATGAATAGGTGGCCTAAAGCATGGCAAAAGGCCTAGATCTCTGAGAAGATGTGGCTCTCAATAGAAGTATTCAGCATGGTGAGTAGTAAGGGTGCTGAACTTTTTTTCCCTGCAGTATTAATGCAACATGTATGAAAATTATTTTACTCATTAGCTAATTTACATGAAAATTGCTGGAGAAACTAAGATCTCAAAGGTATGACATTTCTACAATCTAAAACAAAGCCACAAAATACACACTCAGGTAAGACAGAGAGAGAGATGTTTTGCAGATCACTAAAAAACATGAAAAAATTCCAATTATTACCTGACGTGACAGCTACTACAAACCCTCCAAACAATATAAAAAACTTCAATAAGATGTTGGACCTCTCCAGGCACCTCGAAAATCTGTAGGACAGGAAGGGGCAGGGCTCAAGGGCTTTGGGTGTTGCTGCAGTCTTTTCAGAGCACAGAGCAGGGTGAAGATGGGGGACTTCAACAACTAAGGGACCTGCTGGGAAGATAGCACAGGGCAAATTACAGTATGGCGTTACACGGAAAAGGGTTTTTTACCCAGTATGTGACTATGTCAAATCAGGAATATTTTTTATTTTTTACCAATACAGGATAAGCTGACTGAAATGCAAGACTGCAGGCAACTTGGGTGAAAGATTACGGGAAAATATTATGTGTATTTCCTAGGAAAATGAGAAAGAAATTAAAAACAAGAGTGAACTATAAAGCTGCCAGCTTTTCTAGATGCTTTCAAATGAATTAGGGCAATTGTTTGCATAGATGCTCTGCAAACAGAGCAAACGATTCCGCTTTAAGAGCAAAATAAAAATAAATCTTTTTGCTGGATTATTTTTAAGCTGGATTGGTTCCCTGATCCAAATCACAGCTCACTGAAGAAACAGTTGTGCTGGCAGGACAGAGGGTTAGGGGCATGAGAATATCTCAAGCCAGTGTCAGCCAAGACTGCCTTGTTAAACACCCAGACTTAGATTTACTCTCTGCTAGGTTTTACTTTGTTATAAACTCCAAAATGAGCAATCTGTTTTCTTAAAGAAATTACGTGAAGGGCATAAATACAAATTACCCCATGTGATGGAAAAAAGAAAAAAAAATACAGATGAGTATCACGAGAGAAACGTGACTAAATTCAGAGCTCTTCAATGATCCTGAAACACTAGAAGAAAATATACGTAAGTAGAAAGTAGGTCAGATTACTAAAGGAAGACTATTAGGGAAGAGTGCAAGCACATGGGGCAAAACCAGAAAGGCCAAATGACAGAATGAGACCTAGTTAGGAAAGAACAGAAAAGGAAACAACTCAGTTGCAGAAGAGGAGGGTGGTGGTGAAGGGAAGGGCTGTGCCAGTGCTCAGTGGGGAGGGACAGCTTTCAGACACACCACTAAGATAAAACAAAATGTTTAATGCTTTTTCCTTTCAGCCTTCACTGAAAGAGATATGCATTTTAACCTCAGGAAAGTTGCTGCTGCTGTTTGTTAAAGGTGATCTAGTTAAAGCTGTGGCGAAAGAGTACACATTCTTTACAGTTACTAAGCAATGGTTATTAAGTCTTAAGCCTGAAAGATGTATCAAATGATAAATCTGTACCAAATCCCTTAACATTCATCAATAACTTTCATTAACAACTTTCATCTTGGAAAAGTTCAGTTATTGCATTTCAAATGTGCAAACTGTTAGAAACCAGAGAGGAACTGCAATATGGGATTAAAATTCAAAATTAACTTAACACTGAGGAAGTAATCTTAAGGGGGGAGGAAAAAAAAGTGTGCTGTTGAAAACCTGCAAGTGAAACTCAACTTCACTAGTAGAAAGTGGGAAGCAACTAGTTAAATAAATATTGTCTGAGAAAGGATTAGGATTCCAGCAAATCACACAATAAAGGTGAGTTGTTACACATCATATTCTTGTTGTCAGGAAGGGGAAGGAATCATCACACTGCTGATTCCTGGCACTGGTGCAAAAGAACAGTGTAATCTGGGAGTCACACAGAATTATACTACTTTAAAATGGCACAGTATTGGCCAAATAATGTGTTTTGGTTTTGAAATCAGACTTTAACAAATGCGTAACATAACTGGAGAAAGTCCTGACAACAGCAACAGTGATAGTCACGAGGTCTAGGAGGAAATAATAACAGAAGATATTGCCTGTAAAACATGAGGAGCCATCTTCAAACGATTATGATTTTGCTCCAATGAGGAAAGCAACAAACCGTATCCATCTTCCTAAGGAAGACTTGAACTGCACCAGTCGCAGGACTCATCACCATTTAGGAAAAATTTGCTAGGGATAAATCTGATTTTGTATATCTTTTCCACCTACATAATTTGGGTGGTATTTAGGGAAATCATTGTACTTTTCTCCAAAATAAGCATTATAAAATCTAACACATTTGGAGGTTGGGGTTTTCTTAGTGGAGTAAGGTGAAGTGATGCACTCATTTTTGTTCTGCAGACATATAAAAAAAAAAAAAAACCCACAACAAAAACACTAAATGCTGACAAGACCCAGAAACAATATTTCATTTTTTTTCCACAATTTCAAAGATACCTACAATCATAAAAAATGTTGCGCACATTCATTGTAAGATAACCTAATATCTTTACACATTTTTAAAAATTGTTTCAAAAAAATCATTCCGATACACCACATCTTACTTGCATGAAGAATTCTGTTGCTGTTTAAATCATTTCAGAAATAAAGATGATCATCATAAACACTGTTCTTCTTAAAAAAAATAATTAAACACCATTTTTATTGAAAATCTAATTCAGTTGCTTACAGCAACACTGAAAATAGAAGTCCAAATACAGAACATACTCATCTTGTTTTCAAGTTAGAAGAGGATCTGTATTTTTTGTTTTTTAGAAGCTTTATCAGCACTTCTGCAAGGAAAATAACTGTATTCACAAAATAAGCATAATATCTCTGGAATTAAAAATACTATCTTACTGGCTACATCCCTGGTTCGAGTGCAAGGTAGAAATGACCAGTGCAGCTAGGAGAGTAGTTTCATAACATAATTTATGTTAAAGTTACACAGAACTATGTTTATAAATGTTAATTTTGACTCTAGATATAAAAATTGGCATAAAAGTTGTGGCTGTATGGAGCCAGGAAAGTTTAACTTGCTTTGAAATTTCTACAGTGTGGCTTTCGTAGTACCTTTACTTCTCTGCCTCCCATACAGCACTTCTGCGTATGAACTCATCCAATACAGTGTGTACAGCTCACAGAGCTCATCAGTTAAGCATCCTGCCTCCATTCTGTAAAGTACTTGAGAACATTCTTCGGGGCTTTGCTTTATTTGAGTACAGATATCTTGCAGATGTTTAATTTAAAGCTCATGTGTAGTTCCACTGAAGTAAATGGGATTACTAAAGTACTTAAAGTAATTCCCTGCTGAATCAGGCTTTTAAGGGTAAGAATAAATGTGTCTAATTTTTATTCATGCATCAGATATCTATAGACTAATAGTTTAAACTCAGCAATTTTGTATCTAGTTAATATTAAATCTCTGGAGTTTAGTATCTTCACCTGATGCATCTACCATTCTTGCACCAAGGACCCTTTTTAATGTAACCTTGTAGCACAGTTTTTGCACACATAGTGTCATCAGACACTAGTGCTGTGATGACTTACACAGAAACAGAGCAAGGTAAACTTTCTTTTGTATATTTGTATATTGTGTATTTGTATATTTGGCCAATATACAATAAAAATCACACTGTATGGTAAGTGATAAATGAACTGCTCCTGGACCTTGTACTTTCTGAATGTTACATATACCGAAAACTTCAGAAAAGAACTCCTGTAAGTTAGATTAAAAAAATAGTGGAAGCAATTACATTTACTTTGGACAAAATAGGTAAATTCATTCATCTATCTGTAACTGCTTATTTCCTGCATCTGTGGAGGTTTAGAACAATTTTTAGTACTGGGCAGAAGTGTCCAAGGAAACAAAAATCTGTAGATCTAAGGTATTTAAGAAATACATGATACACAGTGCATTTATATGATCGTCACACCTACACCCCGGCCAGAAGCAAACACAAAGTGACATGAAATGAAGGTGAGGCTTGTCAATGCAACATCTGTCAGTACATACAATAAAAATTAAAAGATCTACAACCTCATCAGTAATGAGACACTTTGGGGCTCTTACAACATCAAGACCTGGCTGACTGATGCTAAGAGTTCTCTGCAAAGTACTTCTCATATCTATCAAAATTTATCCCCTCAATTACTTTTTTAACTGCATAACAATATCAGCTATAGGTATGCTGACTTCTAACAGGTTACACCCATATAAACCATTTCACTGCTCTGAAATTAAATATGACAGAGCTTTACCTTGTGCTAAGAAAACAGAAAGAAGAGCCTGATAGAGTGAAAATAGCATGCTTCTCAAAGCACATGTGCCATCACCACTACTGTTCCAAATCTTTTTCTTGACTAAGAAATGCAAGATGTGTGAGGGATAAAACCTGATCAGATCAAGAAACACTAAGAGGACGCTGGACAATGTCTTCTTCAGCAACCCCATCTCCAGCAACCTGTTCAGATTTCACCGCTGTGCTCAATAATGGCTTTCCACAAAGGATCACACTGCAATGAAGGTCTCAGTCCTTAACTTCAGCAGGCTATATAGCCTTGCTCAGGGACACACAAAAAATGCATAATGTCTGCACTACATTGTGTGCTTTTGTACACACAAAAATATACAACAAAACTCCCAGGGCACATAAGGGGCATCAAAAGCTTCCCCATCTTCTCAGGAACAAGGCACAAGTATTTGATCTTGTCTTTTTCTCTTTGTATGTGCATGTCTCCAAATAGGTGCACATTCTACCTATGCATATTCAAGCAGATCTAGAGATCCCAAAGCCCCTTCTGGGAACAGAAGCAAGGTTTTGTAGCACACACTTCCTCTGATGAGAGAGAAGCCAAAGGGGCATGTATCATTTGTGGTGCTCAACTCCCTCCTGAAGGTATTTTGCCACTGAACTATGTGAGTATGGCATAAAAATGCACACAGACCAGTATCTTGTGAAGCACAAAGCTTGAAAATTTATCTCAGTTAAATGGGTACATTCCGTATATACAGTATTTTAAGTCAAAACTGCTTCTAACTGGGCTGGGCTGAATTTGGCACAAATATCTGAAGCTTAACAATTTCAGCTTCTAATGGTTTGTGTTCAAAACTTTAATTTGCAATTAAGTTTCTGGTTTTACTCGCTGCTACTAACATAGCCATTGCTACTTCCCCACTTTTCCAAATCATTTCTGTTCAGACAGTACCACTCCCCCTGATTAGTAAGTACGATTCATGCTTTTAACAAAATCCCCATTGAAGAGGAACATTTTCTCTCAGGTTTCCTTCCAGCCCTGGTCTGTAGCTGTGACAGAACAAAAAGCCATGGATCAACAGCTTCCTATCCCTTCTCCACTATTCTCTCTGTTGTCTCTACACTTCCATGTTTCTCTCGTCATTTGCCTTTATACTTTTCTCTGATTATCAAGTATCTGGCAACAAAGAGCTTGGCAGGATTTAGAGACATTCAGTCACCCAAGGGCCACGGGGCTGAAGGTATAACGGGAGAACCCTCACCAAGTTCCCAGCGGCAATGTCCTTGGAAGGCCCTGTCGATGCCACTCACGTGCCTTGTGCCCTATGGAACTGCTGCTGCTTTGCCCCTTCAGGACGTTGGGCTCCGTATGTGGTTTGGAATAAGGACAAAGCATAGCTGGCCCGTGCTGCGCAGCGTAAAAATAGTCTTAAAGCTAAGAGAAAGTGAAAATAAGGAATAAAAGCAAACAGCGGCACCACTTGAAGGCACTCTCTTTTCGCCTACTTGTTGCACGACCCAGCAGGTGCGGCAGGAACCTGCTCGGGAACCAGAGGGACGGGCGAGGGGCGTTTAAGGCCAGGCCGGGCAGTCGGAGCCCGGGTCTTGCCCCGCCCAGAGAGCCCCCGAGGGGACGGGACTTTTCCCCGGGTGGGGCGGGCAGAGGCAGAGCCCCCCGGGGCAGCCGCCCGCAGCCCGTCGCTTCCAGGGGACGAGTGCACGCCACCCGCGGCGGCGCGGCCAGCCCCCGGAGCGCGCACCTGCCCGCCGAGGCGGCCCGGCCGGCCGGGGGCGGTGCCGGGCGGGGAGCAGAGCGGAGGGGCGGGAGGGGAGGAGCGGGGGGCGGGCACCGCTTGCCGCCGCGGGGCTGCGGCTGGGCCGGGCGCGGGCGGGAGGCCGACGGAGCGCTCGCAGTCGCGGGGAGCGGCGGGGCGGTCGGTCGGCGGGTGGGAAGGAAGGAAGGCAGGACAGGGCAGGCAGGGAAAGGAAAGGCGGGCGGGAGGCGGTGGCGGCGCCGCGCTCGCCCCGCTGCCCTGGATGACGGGCGGCCGGTTCGACTTCGACGATGGCGGCACCTACTGCGGCGGCTGGGAAGACGGGAAAGCCCACGGGCATGGCATCTGCACCGGGCCCAAGGGGCAGGGCGAGTACGCCGGCTCCTGGTCCCACGGCTTCGAGGTGGCGGGCGGCTACACCTGGCCCAGCGGCAATACCTACCTGGGCTACTGGGCGCAGGGCAAGCGCCACGGGCTGGGCGTGGAAACGAAGGGCAGGTGGATGTACCGCGGTGAGTGGTCCCACGGCTTCAAGGGGCGCTACGGGGTGCGGCAGAGCCTCAGCACGCCGGCCCGCTACGAGGGCACCTGGAGCAACGGGCTGCAGGACGGATACGGCGTCGAGACCTACGGGGACGGAGGTGGGCGCCGGCGGGGGGCGCCCCGCGCGCAGTGGCGGCGCCGGGGGGCGGTGGGAGGGAAGGGGGCGCGCCTGCGTGGGCGCGCGCGCCGTGGGCAGGGCCCTTCCCCCCACCGGGCCGCCGCCCTCAGGCTGGTCCCCGTCAGCAGCGGTGGGGTCTCTCTTCATTCCGCCCCCCGGGCAGCGCTCCCGGGGGGTAGCACGTTCCTCAGCAGCCCCGCCTCAGCTCGCCGCCCGTGAGGCCATGCCGGCAGCCGGGGAGCGCCACAGGTGCCCGGCGCCCTCCCCGCCCCTGTCTGTGAGGGGCTGCCCGGGAGCGGCCGCCCCGGTTCGGGCGGGTTGCGCTGCCCGGCTGGGCGCTTTCTCCCGGCCATCTGGTGGCAATCCACGTTAGGACCGCCTGAGGACTGCTTTCCTTTCGCCCTGCTGAGGCGGTCGCCGGGCTTCCCGCCCGCGATAGCTAGACCCGGGGCTGCAGTGCATGTCTCCGGGGAGCAAGCTGGCCACTTCCCCCTTTCCCTCCCTCGTTTTGCACGGTTTTCATGTTGAAACAGCAAGGACTTAGTAAGAGAGCCCTTGTGCCTTGTTACGTTCCTGGCAGGAGTAGCTTTATACACTCAATACCTGTAAACAGGACGGTGAAGGTAAGTGGGTACACAGCTGTGAATCTGGGTCCACCCTCATGCAGTAACTCATGTTTTATCAAATTACAGGACAGTTTTAAGCGCAGTGCTCCATGTACAAGAAGCATTATGAAATTAATCACACAGGCCTGCCTCGCACACCCTTCACAGCAAGTGTTGCGAGGGATGAGCTCCCAGTGCAGACTGGACTGGGCAGCCTGCCCTTCCGCTCCAATTGGGAGCAGCCAAGGAGTCAGGGTTCAGTAAGGACAGTTAGTGTTGGAGCTTATTTGAGCGGGCAGTTACAGTTGTAACTCCCCTATATCACATTCTACAGGACAAATAAGCCTGGTATTTCTGTAATTCATCCTTCGCTGCTGTAATGTCATTGGCATCAGTGGAAGTGCCACCTGCAGCTTCTGCAGAGTTGTTCTTCAACTTGGTTTATGCCTTTGTAACAGGAAACACTGCTTCCAGTTTTAGGTTTAGAGAGTTGTGGGTTTCCTTGGGTTTTTTTTTTGTTTGTTTGTTTGTTTGTTTTTTCAAAAATGCTGCTCACTGCAGCTTTGAGCAGCATACTTCAGTAATGTTCAGTAAATAGAATTTACCAAAATTGGAGATAATGTTCACATGATGTAACTCGAGGACTAACCCATGTATCGGGCCTCTTGGTTGATGACGTTGATGGTTCCTTCAAGGAATTTTGTCAAGAGATTTGCGGCCGAACTTTCAGGATCACGTCAGAGAACAGGTATCTCTGTATTAAGCAGAGGAAGAAGACACGTTTACAGTTGGGGTCCCCTTTTCCTTCTGAAAATGCAAAACGTAGATAGTTGGGTAAGATTCATCTCCTTCAGAAAATTAAATGTACTGTTGGTTTTGTACCTTTTAATCTCCTGGTTTGCATCTTTTGGAGCTGTCTGAAAATTGTCCTTGGTGTGTAAAGTTCTGATGCTGAGAGACAGCAGAGATGTGTGTTTGAGGACTGAAAAACAAACAACAAAGCATGAAAGAGATCTGAATTTCAATTTTACCACACAGACTTTTCAAGGTTTATTATATTTGTTTTGTCTAGTAAATTACAAGCTGAAGAATAGCTGAATTTATTTTTTTTCTTTACAGAAAAGTAAATTGCCATTCCAGTAAATTTCCAGGAGCGATTTTCTCAATCTGAAGTTCCTTTTACCTTTTTCTTTAGGATTCTTGTGGAATGTTTAAAATCTCAGTATAATCCTGATATTTGGAAGTAAATTTTTTGAATTTTAGACTTAGAACGCACAAGAAATCCTTTGTCTGAATCAGCACATGAAGCATGCAGTTTACACTGAGATGTTTAGTCCTGTGAACTGTACCCTGTTACCATGGCCCCAGTCTTTCACGTGTTGCAGTTCATGTGAACAGAGGGTGTGAAGTCCCATTGATTTTAATGAAAGTACTTATGAATGAAGCAAAGCAGCATGTCATAGATCTTTGCAGATGTGTTTTTGTTTTCATGCTCGGGTTAACAATAGCTGTCTTTGTACACCAGTAGAATGTATGAAGTGTTTTTACAAGGAAATAAGATTGACATACATTTTTTTAACATACTGTGAAATATTTGCAGGAAAGATCTCTCCTTATTATGACCTGAGAATACCAGCATAGGGAGATAACTGTTTAGACAATGCCAATTGCCAGTTTGTTTTCAAATTCGCTAAAATCCAGGCCTCTTTGCTGCTTTTCTTTGTTTTTGTTTTTTCTCCCTTCTGTGTTGTTTTAAAATGTATTGGTGGCATTAGGAGGTGTAGTTGAGAGGGGGAAAAGGAGTACAATCACTGACAGTGTTCCTCAGTGTTTATGCACACAGCACTTTGCACGAAATGAGTAATATATGTCACACTGTGTTTAAATGCTTAAAATTGTCACTCGGTCAAATCTCTGAGGAAAACACTGAATTATAAATCATGATCCTCCACTGATTGCATGGGCCTTCAGGTGGCCTGTCAGGTTGTTCCCTGTGGCAGTCTGGACTTTTGTGCTGCCTCTAAACTGGATTTTGTTGAACCTGTGTGAATCTGCAAGCCTACTGGAGGATATTTTATGGAAGGAATAATGCCTAATTTGAAATTTCAGTATGTGTAAATTAGTTTGCAATTCGTGATCCTGCCAACAATAGCAATAATGGGCATCTTGCTGTAAGGTTGTGTGCTTCCATGCCACAGAGGGAGGTCAGTGGCAAATGCACCTTAAGCAACAGTCATTGACAGTATATTTGTGGTATCTAAGTAGTCTTCTTTCTATGTGGATGCTTATCTAATATTTGAGTCTGAAAAGCACATAAAAATACTGGTCTAACAACAAATCTGTTAAACCACGAGACTTAAGTAAACTATAGGAGCAAGTGGAGTAGTTCAATAGGTCCTCAGCCTCTCAGTTTTTTCACACAGTATAGTTTTAAATTTTAGCCACAAGTAGGCAATGACATTTACAGCTGTAATTTATACTGAGGGATTTTTGGGAAGGATGGCACAACTCCAAAGGGAGAGGTTATGAAATTATACCTTACAACAATTTGCCAATAGAAACAAGAGAGAAAACATACTTTCTAATAGCTCCCACTCAAAATATTAATACCTTTTCAAGGGAACCAATTGAACACCAGATGGATGGTCAGTAGGAGTTGTGCCTGAACATTTCTTTAGTTAAAAAGGATACCAAATTTAGCTTTTGGAAAATTAATGCTGAACAATGCTATTGTTTTATGGTCAAATGCAGTTTTAGATTAGCTTAGTGGTTAGAGTGTTAATTAAAATTTCACAGGTGACCCTTACAAGAACTCTGAACAGTCATCATATAAGGTGATATGTAAGTGAAGCGTTATAAGAGAAAGCAGGATACAGTGTACATGTTGATATTCATACTTATATAGATATAATATCTATATAGATAGGTAAATAATACATATATTGTCTCTTCACATAAGGGAAAAGCTTTTTTTATCACGTATTATGTCAGTTGCTTAGTATTCAATTATATTGTGATATTAACAAACCTTAACTTGCTCATGTAAAGTTTCCTAAAATTTCTATTGTTGAAGAAGGTATTACAGTTGAGTCTGATATCATCAGTCAGATTACTGTGTCTCTTATATCTGCGTTCTGGACACTGCTCTCCAGACTTTTCATTTAAAATATAGGTTGAAAAATCAAGGAAAATTACTCCGCTTTCTAGCACACTAGTATCAGATGCCTTTCCCTTAATGGATTTGTAATGATAGAAGAGATTGTTGTTACCTGCAAGACTGCACAAAATTCTAACTAAATATCTTGGCTACTTTCTAAGGATCATTTCAGTATGAACCTTCCATTTCCTCATTGACTATTTTCTCTTTAAAAGAAGCTCGCATTGATTTTATTTCCCTAGTAGAAAGGAAAATCAGACGAGTAAATAGCAGCACATCAGTTATCCTTGGTTTAATGCCTTTATAGGCAACAGTGACCACTTCCACTTCTTTCTACAAAGTAGTGAAAAATATAAGTCTTAAATTAATTACTTGGTTTTAAGTTTTCTATTTTTATTAATTAAACCCAAATATTAGTGAGAAAAAAGACTGCTCTCATAAAATTCCATACTGAAATAAGTGGATTCTGCTTTTAGTCTGACACTCAAATGGCAACATAAAGAGCCATAATTACAAGTTGTTACTCTAATATGATATTGGGATATAATCAAAATTAGTATTGAATTCATTATTTCTAAATTAAATCAACTGGTGCAGAATGTTAGACACGTTGCTGTGTGTAGCTGTAGGTATATGTAGTCAGATTCTTAGCTCCAGCATATCATTGCAATACCAGGGGGATCTCGGATATAATTATGGACAAAATGTAGTCATTTATACTCATACAATATTAATACAATTCTGGGAAATATCTGTTTAATAAAGAAAAATAATGCAATGTGGCTGTACTTTTGCAGTATTTACAGAATACGTCATACCAGTGCTTTGTGCTCATGTTTCTATTTGTTCTTTTCCATATGCTGAGGAGTTTTTTAAATAATCATGTTTCTAGATTCAGCACCCTTACAACCAGCACAGCAGTAGGTATCCAGGAGACCGAGAATGAGAAAGAAACTAAGTTGGTTGTTTGTGTCAGCAGCCATCTGTTATAAAAAAAACCTGCTTCCACTTTGTAGAATTTTCTACCAACACAAAATAGTTATGTTGTGGAACCTCTAGTTTGATGTAATAAAGAAAGCGGACTTGGCAAATTTAATTGCATATTAGCATTGAAATGTAACTTAGCAGAAGAGGTAATATAGTAAAGCAGTAATTGATAGATAATTGGCATGTACACGACCAAAATAGTATGCTTATACAAAGGAGATCAAATCTCAAAGCAAATGAAGCTTTGACCTACATCTGAAACTGCGGGCATTTCACAAATATTTTCACAAAAAATGAAGTCAAGCATTGAATTTGACATTTGATATTTAGTTCTCTGAAGAATAGTTTTTAATAGGTGCTCTAATTAAAGCAGATCAAAATCAAAGAAAAGTATTTTAAAGATGCTTATTCATCCCTCTCCAGGAATATCCAGACTCAAAATAGCTTTTTTTTTTTATTAAAAAAAAAAAAAAGCAGCGCTAGGTGTGTGAGAGACTTCATTTTGAGAAGCTTAAAGCAGTTTAATGGGAATTAGAGTGAAATTACCTTAGAAAGCCCATTACCTTGTATTTGTGGGGCTCCGGGCACTGTTCTTTGGAACCTCTTTGGAATTTTTGGTACAAATGACTTTCGAAGACAGGACACTACAGTATGTATCCTGTCAAAATGAAAATGCCTTCAAGAGTGTTCAAGGCCAAGTTGGATGAGGCTGTGAAGAACCTGATCCTAGTGGAAGGTATCCCTGCCCATGGCAGGGGGTTTGGAATGAGATAATCTTTAAGATCTCTTCCAACCCAAACTAGTCTGATTCTGTGAATACAAGTCTGCAGTAGTAATCTGATAATGCTGGATGTTGGCTCAAATGCAGCTTTGCATAAATATCGTGACTTCTCATATCAAATACCATGTTGTTCCTTGTATTGGTCATTTAAAAAATAGTTATGATTGCAGCAATGAAATGTGTTTATGACAGAATGCTTTGCAATTCTCTGTTTCTTACATACTGCAAAACAAATAAAAGGGAGAAAAAAAGTGCTAAAGGATTTGTGTTTCTGATCTTTCTGTCACAGCATGGTGCAGAATACAGTGCCATTTTTATGATACCAGGAATGCCAAAAAGTGTTGATATCAAGAGTTCAAAAAGAGTAAGATGTACCAAGGTTTTGCTCTTCTGTTAAGTGCATGCAAACCTTTAAACTTTAATTTTACAATAGAGATTTATAGCAGTGGATCCAGAGCCCCATCTCAAGACAAGGCAATTTAGTGTATTGTCAAATATGTCATGACATGGAGAGGTCTGTAGTCACCTTAAACCCAGAATAACAGGACTTTTACTACTGCTCCTTGCTCTTTGTGAGCAGCTGGAGGAAAGAGCCATGAGTGTCCTGCTCCCTCCCTCCCCTCCATCCTTGTCTTCCTCTCAAGCTGACCATATGTAATATGGTTCTGCTTCTGCTGACCACCTCCTCATTTGGCAACCTTAAAAAATAGGGCGTCTTGCTTTAGAAGGTTATCTTGATTTGGTTTTTTTTTTCCTCTGGACAGATCTATTAAAAAAATGCTTGCGATGATAGCTACTATCTCTTAGTTGACAAATTACATCAGCTGGGAAAACAAGGATTTGCTAGGCAGAAAAATAACTTGTATAAAAAACAAGTAACAGAAGTAGTTTATCTACTATGTCATGTGCTGTGATTTTTCTGCGTTTCTTCTTACCAAAACCGGAGCTGACAACATAGCATTGCCTTGTAGCATGCTAGGTCTTCTACAAGTCTAGTAAGTCTAAGCCTGCTTCCTAAATCTAATTTATTCTTATTACTTTAAAAGGTACATACCAGGGGCAATGGACAGGAGGGATGCGACATGGCTATGGTGTACGTCAGAGTGTACCCTATGGCATGGCAACTGTGATCCGTTCACCCCTCAGAACATCTCTTGCTTCACTTCGAAGTGAGCAGAGCAACGGCACTGTTCTGCATGATGCTACTTCAGACAGTCCAGCTGGAACAAGAGGAGGTTTTGTGCTCAATTTTCACAGTGATGCAGAGGCAATGGGCATTAAGAAAAAAGGAGGCTTATTCAGAAGAGGATCACTTCTTGGTAGTATAAAACTGAGAAAATCTGAATCTAGGTCATCGATATCTAGCAAACGGAGCTCTGTTAGGAGTGATGCTGCTATGAGCAGAATTAGTTCTAGTGATGCCAACTCTACAATTAGTTTTGGAGATGGTGACTGTGATTATTCCCCCATGGAAGACCATGTTGATGCCACCACTACAGAAACCTATATGGGTGAATGGAAGAATGACAAGCGCAGTGGTTTTGGTATTAGTGAGCGTTCAAATGGTATGAAATATGAAGGAGAATGGCTAAATAACAGGAGGCATGGATATGGATGTACCATGTTTCCAGATGGCACCAAAGAAGAGGGAAAATACAAAAATAACGTTTTAGTCCGTGGAATAAGAAAGCAACTTATACCAATACGAAACACAAAAACTAGAGAAAAGGTGGATAGAGCAATAGAGGGTGCACAGCGCGCAGCTGCCATGGCAAGAACCAAAGTGGAAATTGCAACTTCAAGGTATGTTGTCACAAAGTATATTTGTTCATCAGTGAATTTTCAGAAACAAGATTGTGTTACAGTATGTGAGCCCTTGTTGTTAACAAAAGATTCAAAAGTACAAGGCTGTAAATGTCTTTAGTGAATGAATACTTGCTCACTTTTCAGTTTCACATGTGTAGCTCTGTTGACTTTTGTGGCATTACACGTATGAAATGTAGAGCTTCCATTCATTTGAGCAAAGATGTTCGTATGTGTTCCATAATATACTGTGAAAGTAAATTTCCATTCTGATACATTCCTTCTTTCACTCTAGAGCTGCTGCATTATACCTTTAAACCTGTTTGTAAAATAAAACTAGTGGGCAAATTAATGATTTGGTGGATGTGAGGCGAAGATTAATATTTTCCCATAAACATGCTTGTTACTGTGTTGATTTTTTTGGGTGATATCTGAGAGTCGTTGAAGTTTCACATTTGACATCGAGCATCTTAGGATGGCATCTGTTTATCTGAGAGACTGCGTTAGGAACAGTGTAAGAATAATGGTTGAGGCTGTTGTGCTTAGAGGGTGTTGATTTGGTTGCCACGACAGTATCTGTTCAAAGAGTTCTGTATGAGAGCTCTCTTTTTGAGGCATGCCTCCTGCAGTCTGAACTCATCTGTATCTTATGACCACCGCTTTAAACCATAGCGGTTATCTCTGCCCTTCCTTCCCCCCTCCTCAATCCTGTTAAGTGTTTGAGATGGGAAAAGTGTTAATGGGTATTAATAGTGGGTAAAAAAAAATGTCATTTTCACTTTGAACTCCTAACCAACAACCAAGCAAAGTTGTCTGAAATTGAATTGTTACAAATGAAAACAGTATAGACAAATTTAATAGGTTTTGCTATTAAGTCTGAGAGCTCTTTAAGAAGCTGTTTAATTTTTAATGCCTTCCAATAATTTTCTGTAGCAGTTTCTCTGTTGCTGTTTTTAGTTTGTTTCCTCAGGCAGGCTTTTCGTGAAATATGCTGTGGACCACAAAAGAGCCAGGAAATGTACATGAAAGAAAATCTTCATGCTATTTTAGAAGGGGGATATCTCATTACACTTGGAGCTAGACAACTGATTCCTGATCTAGTGTGGTCACTAGTGTGACTGTCCTTTTTCTGACAGTCATAAAGAATACAGAATAGACTGAAAACTGTGTAAGTGGAACAACTTGCATACGTGGATGGCTCTTAGTGAAAAGTAGTCCAGACACAAACATGAAGAATGTAGCATACTGTTAGGAAAGCCTTCTAAGCACTGGTCACCTAAGTAACTGGAGAGTAACGTATACGCAATTACTTCTATAAATATATGTAAGGCATTACATGACAGCATACCATATTAGTGAAGCACATCAGTAACAGCTAACTTTTGGGAATTACTGGAGTCCATTCATGTCCTGTCAGTGCATAGTAAGCCCTAGATGTGAAAAAACTGAAGTTGTGGGATGTGTGGAGGGGAAGAGTTGCCGCCATGAGTCCATATAAAGCTATTAAAAAGCCATAGTCTGAGACCTTGTGAGGTTACAATGCGCAATGTCTGCATTTCCCCTTTAAGAAGCGATGTGTCTGAAATGTTTGCTGTGCCTTCCCTTCGATTTTAGGTAAAGGACAGAGCTCAAATTGCTTCTTTTGGAGTAGTCCATAAAAGTAAGGTCTGTTTCTTGAAAAGATGTTTTTGAAAGTGCAGCAACAGAAGGCATCAGTTGTAGCGTACCTGTAACCATAGGTTTTTCAGCTGAGAATTTCTCTGAAACAGTCCTGTGGACTGTATGAATAGCAAGATTGCAGATTCAGGTTTGCACTCGTTAGACACCTTTGCACTACAGTACTGATAGTGAGTCAGAGGCAGAGACCTGACACCTAGTCAGGCAACATCAGGCATAAAGATTGTGTTAACTTCATTTCTGAGTGTTGGCCAGTAAGGATGATGCAACACTTTCCACACTTTGAGTGTTCAGAATTGCCTTTAGTATCAGCAGTGGGAGCAAGTTCATGGCATTATGTGAACTAAGGGACTGTCATACTGGCAGTCAGTAGCACAGACTGAGAGCCAAATCATCTGGAATAGGTTCTAAAAGGGCATTGAGGAAGAAACGTCTGCATCCAAAGGTTGCTAAATTCTAATTTGACAGGATTGATAACAGTTTCAGGATGAAAGAACTTGCTTCTGTCCCAGTGAAACTTGAGGATCAGTACTGGTTTGTGAATGCTTTTTTATAATAAAATAATATTAATATAATATATTAATATGTCCTGGGTTTGGCTTGGATAGAGTTAATTTCCTTCCTAGTAGCTAGTACAGTGTTGTGTTTTGGATGTAGTAGAGAATAATGTTGATAACACAGCGATGTTTTTAGTGGTTGCTAAATAGTGCTGACACTGATCAAGGTCTTTTCAACTTCTCATTCCCTGATGGTGAGAAGGCTGGAGGAGCCCAAGAGGTTGGGAGGGGACACAGCTGGGACAGCTAACCCAAACTGGCCAAAGGGATATTCCATACCATATGATGTCACGCTCAGTATGAACTGGGGAACTGGGGGGAGTTGGCCAGGGAGAGCTGATGGCTGCTTGGGGCTGAGGTGGGCATCTTAGTCAGTGGATGGTGAGCAATTGTATTGTCCATCGCTTGGGGTTTTTTTTCTTGAGTTTTATTTCTTTTTTTTTATCTCCCTTTTCATTACACCTAGTAGTATTAGTGTGAAGTTTTACTTTATTTCAATTTTTAAACTGTTCTTAACCCACAGGTTTTACCTTTTTCCAATTCTTCTTCCCACCCCACTGTGGGGGGAGGGGAGCAAGTGAGCTGCTGCGTGGTGCTTTGTTCCGGCTGGGGTTAAACCATGACATAATAATATATTAATTCTTCCAACGGTAAAACTCCTGCAGTGTCTTAGATGAACGTGAGGGCAGTGGTCTTGTCTGTTTCCTAACAGCCACAGAAAAGCCCAGGAGGAGTGCCTTTTGTAATCTCTCTAATGTGTAATACGAAGGTGGTTCTGCCCATCTGGCATAACCTCACCTGGGCACACTGGCCTGTAAAACCTTCCATGTTTTCAGACCTGGCAAATGTCACCAGCAATGCGTGCTCACTCTAGTTTTCCATTCTGTTAGTGGAAGAACTCTACATAGACCTTTTCTCACCCCAAAAACCATCAAATGTCCAGGTTTCCATTCTGAAGAGCTAGAAACCCTGTCTCTCAGCCAGATACCTTCCTTTTCAATGCAGATTTGGGTTATATGCTGTTCTTTCTGTATTGTTTATTTCCAAAATCTTTGCTCAGCCAAATGAAACCAGACCATGCTCCTCTTCATAGCTCCCTGCTAGTCATGACAGGTTTGGCTGATAGTTTGACCTGTGACAGATGTCCACACAGTCGTCAACAAGACCAACCACTGTTTTACCTTGTATTCCCGGTGTCTTTATGTCTTAAAGTCCTTGTTAATAAGGTCTGTAGTCATCCTTTATCTAAAATGGCAGTTAGGTATACAAAGAAAAATCTGAGGTACTTCTCAGTGCTTCTGGTGCTTCTCTGAACCTGAATTTACATTGCTCTCCTGAGTCTTTAGGGTTTTGAGGCATTTTCAGTGAGGTGTTTTAGATATAATAGCAGCCCTTTTCAAAAGATACCAGATCACAAAACTGGTGATGTGTAGAAAGCTGCTGTATCAGGGAAACAGCCTGTGTGACACAGATCTGTATCCAAAACAGGCTGTAATTTTTTAATGAATAAAAATGATAATGCAGCTTAACAGTCTTGATTGTTTATTATAGTTCTACTAGTTACATGTAATACAAAATATTAAGGCACAAATTTAAAAATTCCAGAATGATGAATTTCAGATGTATGCTTAACGTTTTACCCTTTTAAAATATTAAAACGCTTTTTTTTCACTTTTTTTTTCTTTTTTTTTTTTAAATCATAGGCAGTAATCAGTTCAAATTCATCTTTAACCCATTTTTGCCAAAAGCAGTCAGATTTACTCTGTAGACCAATTTGGGGTCTTGGTGTCTAAAAGGAAAAGCTGACTTCCAGGAATTTTTAATAACTTCTTTCCTGTGTGTTTTCAAGCACCTGTAAAGTGGTTCAAGTTCTAGAAGATGTACATTTGGAAGAGCCCTTTGAAAGATGTTAAAAAGCCCCAAATGTCCACTCAGCACACTCAAATAGAAACTTGGTTTGAGTATATCAGATGATTCTCAGCACAGGGATTCTGAACTTCCTTTTCATTGCTGTCATGTATTTTATTCGAAGGAGATATCCCTCTGCTGTTCAATATGAACTGGAATTATATTAGAGCACTTCTTCCTGGTGTGAAAATCACTTAAGTTCTCATCAGAGGAGCTATTTAGTGTATTATATTAACTTTGCCCTCATCAGTACTTATAAGGGTATAAACTTTAATGGTTTTTGGAATTAATTCTGAGTCTGACCATAAACTTACCTTCTAATACTCCCTGTCAGTGAATGTTCTTAAGTGTATCAGTCTTGTAGAGTAAACATGTAGCACTGGAAGCAGAAGGAAAGGTATTTGTTTACATACAATCCTTCAGGTACCAGATTCTTTAAAAAAAAAAAGTCAGTATTAGGGTTTCAGAATTGAGCTCTCAGAGCCAGGCCTTTTCTTTTGCCTTTTTTCCCTCCCTTCAGGTTTTATCTCTAATACTCAACATGAAACTCTCCTTTAAGTGTTGACTCTCTGAGGAAAAAAACTTTGCAGAGACAGAGAGGGACAAGATAAAAGTACAGTAAGAAATATGAATCAGAATATAGTGTATGAAGGGAAAGGGAGAAAGAAATCAAAAGAAAAATGTTTCCTTGTAGGTATTTTCATTATATTCCATTGGTCTTTCAGGTCATAAAACAAACAGGTTACAGAACTGTATTGTCTTATTTATTCTCTTTTCTACAGAAGCTAAATACTTTTAATTAAAGTTCTGAGTGAGTTTTAAGTAAAGTGTGCTGTCATAATATGCCGTGAGAACTACTGACCACCTTAAAAGCAGTATTGTAATGGGTTTTCATTACATGAGTGCCTGAGGTTTGGTGGAAGATAAGGTTGCCTTTGTGTTTGGCACTGCACAGACAAATGACCCTGTTCAGAGACCTTGAAGCCTGGGAAAGTGGCAGTGCCCAACAAACAGAAACTGGCAGAAGATTGTGGAAGGACCAGAGATCAAGATCACAGTAAAATTAATATCTTGCAACTAATAACACAGAGCAGTTCCTCCTTGTTAGTAGCTGTCTGTGCTCAGACAGCAGTACATAGCAAGACTCTAGTTGGGAAGGCCTTGTAAGGGGAGCACTGAAGGGGGATTAAAAGGCCAGTGCCTTTTCTGCAGCTATTTCTTTTTCAGAATAGCTTTTTTAGACAGCTCAATTTTATTTTTAACATGTTTGTGTCCAAGTCTACAGATGCTATGGCCTTTACTTTTTAATAGAAACTGCTACAACTCTGGTTGTGATCCCATGTCATGAGCAGCCTGCTTTGTTCTGAGCCTTGAGTTGGTGGCATGGCCTGAGAAGGCAGGTGGAGGAGGATTGACTTGATGGCAGAGACCCCATATCACAATTTTGATTTTGCTTGAGAGTGAATCCGCTGCCATAGCGTGGGATTCCTTGTGTCCCTGTTCTCCCTTGCTGTCGTAGCAGCCTCCTGGAGCCAGTATCTGGCTTGTGTAATATTTGACGCTGGAGATCATAGAATCATAGAACGGTTTGGGTGGGAAAGGACCTTTAGATTATCTAGTTCCAACCCCCTGCCATTGGCAGGGACACCTCCCACTAGACCAGGTTGCTCAAAGGCCCATTCAACCTGACCTTGAATACTGCGAGGGATGGGGCAGTCACAATTTCCTCCGGCAGCCTGTTCCAGTGCCTCACCTCCCTCACAGTAAAGAACTTCTTCCTAGTCCTGAGCCCTGGCCTGGCACTGCCCCAGTCTGGGCCTGGGAAGTTGGCGTTGGCTTCACAACACTGGGCTGCACCTCCTTCTGAACAGTGCAGCTCGGTTGTCTGCCCCTGGGCACCAGTGTTCACTGTACAATGGTTAAATAAGAAAACAGTGCTCATATATTCTCATAACCTTCAGTCACGGTAAGCTTCCTTATGCTGTGCTGCACGTGGTGGATTTATGTGAAGCATGTCTTAACTGTCAGGAAAGAGTACTAAATGGTTTAGTAGCCAGTTCCTTCCTTGTTTTCATTGCCTTGTGTGACCAGTGCTCTCAGCTTAACCTGAACAAACTGTGATTTCTAGGAAGAGATGGAATTATGTGGATGTGGTAGTATAGTTTGTGTCCACGCTAGATGGCAGCTGCCAGTCATTCCAAATGGCACTGAATGTGCACCACACACAGCTTTCCATTATGAATTTAGCTGACACTACCAATCTCAATTTACTCAAGAAACTGAACTGGACACTTGCAAGACTAGTGCCTCACACATCTTTGAGATGCTGTGCTTATTATAGCTGAAATATGAACATTGTGTTTAGGAATAGGATCCAACAAATACCAAAGGTATTCATAAGACTGTTTGCTTTAGTACAAAGAGCTGCCTTAGGTTCAAAACAAAATCAGTTTTAATCACTTTAGTACATAGTCTGTTTGAAAATAACAAATATAATGCTTTGGGGAACTTAAGTCTTGAGCTACTACAGATAGTAATTTTAATGTTAATTCTAAATTCTTTAGAGGAAAGCGTATGTTCCTTGAATCCAGTGGGAGTTACTGCACTAACTTCAGTGGGGCACATTTTCACTCAGATTTGACAAACAACTTGTTGGTAACAATATAATCTTGGACTGCTTCTCTGTTATTTTCTGGGGAATGAGAAATACATCTGCTTGGAATATACAAATCGCACAAACATCACTACACAGATTTTATTTCTTTTCTTACTATTTAATGCAGTAAGATTACATGGCTGAAAATATGCAGTTACTCCTGTACTACCCCTCAGATGGAAATTTTAGAAAGTCTCAAGTATTTCACTTTCTGATCAAATTCCCCATATCTTAATTCACCTACCTACAGCCAGAAGTCTGAATAGGGATATAATAAGGAAATGCCAGTCTTACTTTGTGTTTGTACTAGACACACAATTGTTACCCTAGAGTTGCTTTTCTAACATGTTTAAATTCAGGAGATTGCTAGTACAAGATTAAAACATTCTGTTTTCAAAATGTAAATCAACCAACACTGCACCACTATTTTTTAAAACAACCATCTAAGAAAGCCTTTTTTTTATATACAGACCTTTTTGAAGTGTTTCTTTAATGAGATGGATAAGAATTTTTTGCCTGGTTTCCATAGTACTTAATTTAGGAACTGAAAGTCTTTACAGCAGCAGCCCAGCAAATATATGTGAAAACACTATTTTTTATTTATCCTTTTTTTAATGATAGTGAGATGCACTAGCAAAAGACTAATATTTTGTTTTGCAGACAAAGAAGATTAGCTGTTATGCAGATTCTTGCCTTAGTTTTTACACAGCATCTCAGTTTTGATCTGCATTACAATTGTTCAAAAGCTAAGCCGCAAACAGCATCTGTCTCTACTGACTTTCAGGAGGTTTTCTGTGATGGAAATAAATCTCCCTTAAAAAAACAAAATCTGGGTTGCTTACACAGGTTGGTTTCATACGAACCATAGTGCAAAGCCATTAGGTTATTAGTTGCTATAAAAATATTCTCAAAACCAAGAAGATATATTTCTGCTGTACTTAGTACAGCTATGTACATAGGGTTAGTGGTGCTAGTCAGAGCTTGGATAATTTGATGCTTTGCTTAAACACTAAACCAATTAATACAGAACCTTCCCAGCTTCTTTCTTCAAAGAGGTAAGAAAACTTGCTGTCATTTAACTGTAGCATTGTCGATGGGTATTCTACAAGGTAGGATGTTTTTCAGTGAACAACTGCAGCAGGAAAAATAGTAATTTAAATGGTTTAGTTACTGCCCCCTACATAGATCTACATGTATATTTCCCAAATAATAATAGATTGATTTTCTGAAAACTCATGTAGTTCAATGAGTACTGCTGTTTGTTTGAATACTAATTGATCAGTGATACATGTTATGAATTCTGTTTATTTTTCTGGCAATTAATACATTTGTCTATTGTATACATCTAATAGACATTGGTGCGTATTTTCAAACACTGACTAGATTTTATTTGCCTACCTCACTGTGATTTTCCTCTTTTACTACTGCTCTATTTGTACTTTGTTCTATAGTCATCTGCTCTCATTGTCTGGGAAGGCAGAGGCACAGTCTTTTCACAGCTAGTGTCCAGGAGTAAATATCTCTTATGAGCTTGACACCCCTCAAGCTCATGTAAATGTTTAACATCTGAAACAACCTTTTGATTATTCCTGTCCTTTTTAGATGTTTTCCCAGTTCTGCTACGTAGATGTGTTCTCCCAAGAGCTCATTCCTGAGGTGTCCTGGTTTTACTTCAAGGGCATTTTATTTAATAATAAAACATGGCAGGGAGGTTGGAACTAGATGATCTTAAGGTTCTTTCCAACCCTAATTATTACATCATTCTGTGATTCTATTTATGAAGTTAGAGTTGTTCTGCCTTACACATCACTCACTTAAATTGAACTTCATTTGGTATTTAAGAGTGAACAGTTGAGTTTTGTGCAGCCCTTCTTTGCAGTTGCCCTCAGGCTTTTTTTCTGTAACACGGATAATCACAAGTTCTGCTTCTTAGCTCTTCACACCTTTCCCCAACCAACCAACACTTGTGAACATCATGGGTTTTCAGCCCTGAGTTCTGTGGATATCCAGTGGTGAACCTTCTTGGTTGGGAAAAATAATAATTTATCCCCTTATGTTCTGTTTCTTTTCCAATATAAACAATTCTGTGATTCTATAGCCAGAAGTTAAGAATGTGAGTCAACAGTTGCTGGTGTCCTCAGCATAAGAAGGAGCTGTTAGAGCAAGCCCAGACAAGGGCCACAAAGATGATCAGGGGGCTTGAGCACCTCCCATATGAAGACAGGCTGAGAAAGTTGGGGCTGTTCAGCCTGGAGAAGGCTGTGTGGAGACCTCATAGCAGCTTTCCAGTATATGAAGGTGACTTACAAGGATGCTGGGGAGGGATTCTTCATCATGGACTGCAGTGATAGGACAAGGGGTAATGGGTTCAAGCTTAAAGAAGGGAAGTTTAGATTCAATATAAGGAAGAAGTTCTTTACTGTAAGGGTGGTGAGGCACTGGAATGGGTTGCCCAAGGAAGTTGTGAATGCTCCATCCCTGGCAGCGTTCAAGGCCAGGCTGCGTGGAGTCTTGGGTGGCATGGTTTAGTGTGAGGTGTCCCTGCCCATGGCAGTGGGGTTGGACCTAGATTATTTTAAGGTTCTTCCTTTCCAACGCAAACTGTTTTGTGATTCTGAGTAAGTTTATCAAGGTGTTTGTGCTAAATTTGATTTGATGTTTTCTTCAAGTTTTAGTTGATCAGAATATGCTCTCAGTGGCTTTTAACAGTTCACTTACAAGTTCTGACTTTGAAATGTGATGGATATTTGATTTGAATTCATCTACTCCTTGCACTTACAGTGATAAAAAAGCTGTAAAAGTGGTTTTGAGGTTTGTATTATGGTTAAGTTGTGAGTTAACCGCTGACAGATATAGTCATTCCATTACATGATGAACTTTGGCCATGGACCGTAGTGGTGAGGAGACAGCATGAAAGCTGACGTCTCTTTCGGGAAGCTCAGAATGCAGTGCAAGTATAGGTAGGTAAGATAACAGAAAACTCTGATGCTTTGTTGCACACCTAGATTTTTGCTGTTTCCAGCAAGGATAAAGCCAGACGGGAATCCTCTTGATACAGAACACTATTAAATTATGGCACAGTATAAAAAAAGTCCTCAGAAATGTTGAATTGTGCACTGGTGTTTGAATAGGGGTCGTAGAAGCATTGGTCTGGCAAAACATTTCACACGACAAAAGCCCTTCCATTTATTTGCTATTTCACAATGTATTTATTCAGCTATTATTACTAAAATGGGCATTTTTGGTTGACAGTTCAAAGATCTGAGTCTTCACAGGCCAGTCTGAAAAGTCAGCTTAAACTGTCTTCAGAAACCTTGCTTGCTTGTTGAATGTCCCTAACAATCTGAAGAATTCTTCTCTACTTTCAGTGTATGTAATCTGATACTTGAAAAGATACTTTTCTCTGAAAAAGAAAATGAATTTGCCAGTATGTGAAAATGAATATTTGAGTGGATGTATAACCTAGCACTGCAGAATCCATGCAAGAAAATAGTTCTGGTTTTGCATAGAAATTCACTTTGCAGAATTATGGTGACAGTTTCCTCTTGGATTATCTGCTTTTATGCACTCATTGTTAAACTTAAAACCATTTGATATTATCTCTCTGACTGAAACCATTTATTGTCTTTTCCTTAGCAAAACTAATTCATATCTTTGAAATGTTCTGATCTTTTTTCTTTGGCACTGAATTGTCTCATTTTGCAAGTAAAAGTTCCAAGGGAGATGGAAATTGAACTTGCTTAGGTGCATGTCAGCGGAGGAAACATTTTGTATGCAACTTTCACATTTGTATCTATTTATAAATTAAACTTTAAAGTAGATTAAGTAAGACCTGTTAACAATATGACTGCTGTAGTTTGTTTCAGATTATAGTGAGGAGTATTTTAGCTCAAGTTGGTTTTTTTTTCAAGAATATTTACTGTTTAGAAAAGTATTTTTGATGTGCTTTGCTCCTATTCCCATTCTTCTTGGTTTAAATACATTTTGTTTCTTCTAAGATTAATATGAAGTAGAATATAAGGGGAAATGATTGGCAAGATTCTGGTAATATCCCCAATAATAAACACTGTAAATCTACATTTTCTTAGTTTTCATAGTTGTAGCTTTCTGTAAAATATTTTAGAGATGATATCAAGTATTTATTACTTACTGTATTAAGCATTTAACTTTAATGCAGCAACAGCACTATAAGAAGGAACTAAGAGAAAAAAATGGAAATCTTGAATTTTAGAGCTATCAGAAAATTATGTTGGTGTCTCTTTATGGCTGCTTTACTGTCCATTCTCAAAAAAAAAATACTGTGAGGTTTGGCTTTTTTTGTTTGTTTGTTTTTTGTTGTTTGGTTTTGGTGGTGTTTTGTGGTTTAGGGGTTGGGGTGTGGGGTGTTTTTTTTTTCTTTTGGGGGTTGTTTTTTTTTGGGGGGGAGGAGTTGTTTTCGTTTTTTAGAAAAAGATATCAGTTGCTTCAAGATTCCCATGCAGCATAAACTTCATGTGCCATTCAGAAATTGCCTACATGCTTGGTTTTCTATTTACTTGATTATCTTGAGGTGTCATCAACATTTTGCGTTATGAGATTGCTGTTTGAAGCATTTTTGTGAAAGTTTTCCTTCTTTTAGCTCCTCCAATTATTTATAAAGTGTTCCAAATCACTGATAAGCCTTGCATAAGAATGGATGCCATAAAGAATAAACTAAGATACTTTTCTATTTTCTAGAAAATGTAAATTCCTTGTCAATATCCCCATGGTTTTGACCCTGTTATTGCTATCAGCATAATGCATGTTCTTCTCTTGGAAAGAAATGCATTAGATGGATTAGCTAAGCACTAAAAATATCTTTACTTAACCACCAAATTATATAACCATCCGATTTCTGTTGGCTGCTGGTCTCATACTGTGGTGCTTTTTAGAAGTCTGCATTTCACAGCACATCAAGTGAAAAAAAGTTTTTGGTTTACATCAGATCCTCTTTCAGAATTTAGTTGGTTTTTTTTAAATGTCATTTTGCATTCCAGAGGTTGGAAGTAGGATTTACTGAAAGTTTCTGATAACTGTTGTTACTTCAGAATTTGAAAATGCTGCTGCTTTTAGACAATACAGTCCTTCTTTTGTTTGGTCACTCTGGGGTGGTATGTCTCATGCTTTCTTTGGGTTTGTTGTTTGTTTTGGAAGGGGGGGGAGGTTAGTGAATAGTAACTTAGACCAGATCCACTGCTGAGAGCCTTGGTAATCTGAAATATGATGAGTAATTCTTCTAGAAAGCTCTTTACGTATGCAAGAGAAGATCTGGTGACAATGGCCGGCTGTAGAGCTGTGTGTCATCTTTTTTTTTCTGCATTTTCTGTATCATTTGAATTAAAGGATTTTCTAGAGTTAACCTATACAGAGGTCTCTATAAGAGAGAACAAGAGGAAAATTGTTAATCTTCCCTTAGATTACTTAAAGCTTTGTAATTTCAAGATTTCTCTCTAAATTTATCTTAAAGATTTAAAGCAATTTCTCTCAGTACAGTACTGCAGTATTTGACCGTATAAATAGGAGTAGCAGTAAGTGTATGTAATGAATCAAAAACAAGGCTTAACTTCAGTGTGTAGATAATGGACTGAAATGGTCATCAAAAATGTTTGTGGTGGGGTAACTTTGTAGTCTGCTGGCTTTCTTTTTATTTCTTTATGGCAAAAATCTCATGTTGTACTGTAATGGAACTGTTGCCTCTATTCAGGTTCCCTGTGATAGGTCTGTGAGATTTTGTTCTTCGTGGATGAGACAAGTTCGCTTATATCCTAAGGTCAACCAAGTGTCACCTTAGTCTGCAGTGACATCCTTTCCTGCTGTTTGTTTTTCTATTGTGAAGCTGTAATGAAAAAGAAAAAAAGGAATGCATGAAAAAAGGAAATGATGCCATCAGAGTAATCATTTTGCATGTAAGGGAAAATACATAATCAGATGGCTAAAGGGCATGAGAACATCCTGAAAGGTACTTGGGCACCTTTTGTTGAAATACTCTTGATATATCCCATTAACTTGTTTAGTGTTGCTCAGAAACAATGCCTACAGACAGAGGTACAATGCTAGGCTTTTTTTGCCTTTGTTCAGTGCCAAAAAAATGTGGTTATCATAGTAGATAGCATCATCTTAAAACCAGTACTGTTTATATATAGTTTCTGGATAAATATGTACACAAAGGGTTCAAACTTTCCTCAGCAAGCTTTTCTGTGCTTTCACCCATGATGTTCTTTACAAGTCAGTGGGAGAAGCCCACGCCTTTTTCAGACTGTTCCCAGAGTTCATCTCTGTAGTTACATGTTTTGTAGAGTACAAGAGCTGGAGTTGCGATTTTGTTTTGATTGAACAACTTAGAATCATAGAATCATAGAATAGTTAGGGTTGGAAAGGACCTTAAGGTCATCTAGTTCCAATCCCCCTGCCATGGGCAGGGAAACCTCACACTGAACCATGTCACCCGAGGCTCTGTTCAACCTGGCTTAGAACACTGCCAGGGATGGCAGACCCTAACCCTAACCCATCACTTCCCTGGGCAAACCATTCCAGTGCCTCACCACCCTTACAGTAAAAAACTTCCTTCTTACATCCAATCTCAACTTCCCCTCTTTAAGTTTGAACCCATTACCCCTTGTCCTATCACTACAGTCCATGATGAAGAGTCCCTCCCCAGCATTCTTATAAGACACCTTCAGATACTGGGAGGGTGCTATGAGGTATCCACACAGCCTTCTCCAGGCTGAACAGCCCCAACGTTCTCAGCCAGTCTTCATATGGAAGGTGCTCCAGTCCCTTGATCATCCTCGTGGCCCTCCTCTGGACTTGTTCCAACAGTTCCATTTTATGTTGAGGACACCAGAACTGCACACAGTACTCTAAGTGAGGTCTCAAGAGAGCAAAGTAGAGGGGCAGGATCACCTCCTTCTACCTGCTGGTCATGCTCCTTTTGATGCAGCCCAGGATATGGTTGGCTTTCTGGGCTGCGAGTGCACACTGCCGGCTCATGTTCGTTTTCTCATCAACCAACACCCCCAAGTCCATCTCCACAGGGCTGCTCTGAATCTCTTCTCTGCCCAACCTGTAGCTGTGCCTGGGATTGCCACAACCCACGTGTAGGGCCTTGCACTTGTCATGGTTAAACTTCATGAGGTTGGCATCAGCCCACCTCACAAGCATGTCAAGGTCCCTCTGGATGGCATTCCTTCCCTCCAGCGTTATCAGCCGAACCACACAGCTTGGTGTCATCGGCAAACTTGCTGAGAGCTCACTCAATCCCACTGTCCATGTCAGTGACAAAGATGTTGAGCAAGACTGGTCCCAGCACCGATCCCTGAGGTTCACCACTCGTTACTGGTATTCAGCTGGACATGGAGCCATTGACCACAACTCTTTGCGTGCGGCCGTCCAGACAGTTCTTTATCCAATGAGTGGTCCATCTATCAAATTGATGTCTCTCCAATTTAGAGACAAGGATGTCATGTGGGACAGTGTTGAACGCTTTACACAAATCCAGGTAGATTACATCAACTGCTCTGCCCCTGTCCGTCAGTTCTGTAGCCCTGTCATAGAAGGACTCCAAATTGGTCAGGCAGGATTTCCCCTTAGTGAAGCCATGCTGGCTGTCACCAAGCACCTTGTTGTTTTTCATGTGCCTTAGCATGCTTTCCAGGAGAATCTGCTCGAAGATTTTGCCAGGAACAGAGGTGAGACTGACTGCTCTGTAGTTCCCTGGGTCATCCATTTTCCCCTTTCTGAAAATGGGGGTTATATTTCCCTTTTTCCAGTCATCGGGAACTTCACCTGACTGCCATGATTTTTCAAATATGATGGCCAGTGGCTTAGCAACCTCATTTGTCTGCTTGATAGGAACGATATGTGGCTTACTGCACAAGCAGTATGACAGAGGCTTCCAAGGAAAAGAGGGTGCTGAAGCTATTCAGACAGCTGGCTCCTGGCTGTGCATTTTCTCACAGGATCTATAGGAGCAGGCATGGAATGTGGTGTGAAATTCTGGTAGCAACAGCCAGAGAGCCTTGTGGTAGATGCAGCAGCTTTGGGAAAGATGATGGTCAAGAGTGGGCTGCTGTTAACTTCCAAAGTAATTCTCGAAGTTGATAGTAAAAAGTCAGCAGTCTGCTGTGTGCTTCTCTTCCCCGAGTATTCGACCAGCCAAAAGCCAGCCCTGGGTTTGGTGAACTGGCCTCGTGAGCTGCGTACACTGTCAGGTCAGTGGATCTGGTGCACAGCAGAACCTGGTTCCGTGCATGGTTATTTCCAAGCATGCCACAAACTTCTGTGTGGCCTTCCAGCAAATTAGTTATGGTGAGGCACCATGTTAGAGATATGTGACCTCGCTGTGAGTACTTCAGAAGGTTTGTATGAAAGAGGGAGAGAGTATATGATGAAAGTACAAGCTTAGGTTCTGTCTGAAGCCGTGACCCTATTGCGCTTTCTCTGGACTGTGGAAAAACAGCTTTACTTATTCTGGCTCTTAATGGCCAAGCTAACTAGCTCAGGCCTGGCACTGTCAGGACTGTTCTAATACAACTATATTGCTTCTAGCTCTGGAGCAGACCTGTTCAGTGTTTCATTGTATGTTGTAGATATTCTTCAGTCAAGCTTGTGCACAGACTGTCCCATGTGCAATGGAAAATAATGCCTTGTCTGGCTGGCCTGCTCTAAGGATAAAATCCAGTGAATACTGCTGTACATCTGGAGCATTGAAGGCCATATTGCCTCTACTAGAAAAAGCAGAATATGAGCTGAGTGCTTTAGCTAACATGATTAATGGTATTTTGCAATGCAGAGTTAGTTTTAATAGAAGACAGGCTGAGAAAATTGCGGCTATTCAGCCTGGAGAAGAGAAGGCTGCATGGAGACCTCATAGCAGTCTGCCTGTATCTGAAGGGGGCCTACAAGGATGCTGTAGAGGGGCTCTTCATCAGGGACTGTAGTGATAGGACAAGGGGTAATGGGTTCAAACTTAAACAGAAGTTCAGATTAGGTATGAGAAAGACATTCGTTACTATGAGGATGGCGAGGCACTGGAACAGTTTGTCCAAGGACGTTGTGAATGCTCCATCCCTGGCAGTGTTCAAGAATGGGTTTTATGGGACTTTAAGCAGTCTGGTGTAGTGGAAGGTGGGAGTGGAACTAGATGATATTAAGGTCCTTTCCTACCCTAACTATTCTATGACTATATTATCGTAGTTCCAAAGGAAGCTAAATATGTGACATTCAGTGGATCTCCTGTATTCAAGAGCTGATGTTTTGGCAGGCACTGTGAAATAATATACAGCAGAATCTTGTTAATTCATGCTAATGACCTAAGAGACTCATCACGGATTACTTGATTTTACAACTTAGCAAGTGAAACATGATGACAAAACTTTTAGAGGTGCACACTTTAACACTATGTTCTCTGCTAATTTATCTTGATGTTAGCAGTTTAGATGTAAATATATTTGTAGTGTATGAGTTAATGGACAGTAGTATTATTGATGGTTTCCTGAAATGACGCTTCAGTATGACAGCCTATTGTTAAATATCTTCAAAGAAACAGGACAAACCTTCTAGTTCTGTGTGAGTGTGAGACCACAGAAGTGGCTGTGAAAGTAACAGATGTTGTTTTTTTTAGCATTGGTAAAAATTTTCTCCTCTTATGTGTCCTATCATAAAATAAGTGTAGCTAAAGGTACTTGGGATTAGGGTTATTCTGACTAGCATAGTATTAGTAGAATGCAGGCATATATGTAGGTTAAAACTGCCTGAAAAGTTTTATCTTCAGGTTGAATTACTTCTACAGAACTTAACTGCTATCTTATGTTCATCCTTAAAACAGTAATTCCCAAACCACAGGCTCATTGAACTTTGTCTCGTATGTTCTAGTAAATTCCTTAGTCTCCAAAGTACAGGGTAAATATCTCCATTATGAAAGTCTGCAATTTTTTTATGACCAGTTTGTTTTGGTCTACAGTGTGTTTCCAGCTTAAGTACTATTAAGAATGCAGTTTCATGATTGGCAGTGTGCTCTTAAATCAGCAAATGAGACTTTTTCAGTATGCCTTAGGAAGTGACACTGAGCCATTTAATATTTGTTATGCTGTTAGTAAAAGAAGGAGCTGAAGCCTGCTTGTACTGGAAACATTGCACGCACTTGTTACTGTGCATTGGTGTGTCAGCAGAGAAGTCTGACTAAATAAGGCAATGCATGAGTAGAGCTTATCAGCGTTTGACAGGAATATAGTCCACTAACAGCTGATACAGTAGCCCATCTTTTCTGTGCTATCATCGTCTCTCTACGCTGCACACAGATGTATGCTTGTCATCTGTTTGGCTACTGATTGTGTTCAGAACTTAGCCCTCTGCCTTTTCTTTTCAGTTACTTTATGCCAGAAGTCATGCCAGTGAGCTGAAACACTTATTCAAATTTTGTATTTGTGTTTATAAAAAACTGTATGTGGAACTGTCAGCTTTCAAAGTTTAGGGAAGAGGCATACCATCCCTTCTGTTTCTTCTCCCTCCAAATAGTCTGTATTGTCTGATAGTATAAATAAAAAATAGGAAACTTCATGCATATGGGTGCCCTCATGGTCCTACTGTGCAGTAAATGCTTGCAAGAAGTATCCATAACTTCATGAAAGCAAGTCTTGACGATGTCACCTTCCTCGTTCTGAAGGACTGATACTGCTCAAGTGAGTGGCTACGCTCCCAGTGACCTTCCTGTGAAAAGTGTTACACCTTGCATGTTGGTAGGTGCTTTTAAAAAAATCTCCAGTGTAAAATGTCATTAACATTGTTTCAGTATCAGTTTTTGCCTGTTAAAATCAGTTTGGTTCTCTGACTTTGTCCCTGTGTTGTGCAAGAGTTTGAATAAAGTTACTAGGCCAGTAAGTAATCTTTAACATCTGGACTGCTACAGAATGTCCTCAAACAGTCAAATATATTTTTTTTTATACTGGGAATGAATTTAAATGTCTGTGAATGCGTGGCCTCTTTTAAAGGATTTGTGAAAAATACCAGACTTTAATTTCTTAGCATTTCTTCTATGAAATCAAATCAATTATTTGAGAATCATTCCTTTTCTTTCAAATTCAAATCATTAAGGTGCAAGCTCAAACATATTGAATTATTGACTAAAGTTTCTGTTACACAAAGTAATAAATACCTTTTTACACCAAGTGGGAATTTAAGGTAACAGTGATAAATACCTTTTACTTCTCTGTAGCACACTTTTAATTTCTCGTTCTTCCTGAGTTATTCTCTGCTACCTTCTCAAGTCAGGGAGGGAGGAAGGAAGGGATGGATGGACCCTTTTTAATTTGTTGCACTGACTTTAGTCTTCTCAGTAATCCTTTTACATCTGTCTTGAGCTCAGATTTGTACCCCCAGTTGTTTTTGACACATGCTACTAAAAGTAATCTTGATAAATATAAAACCATTCTGATTTTACTGTAAATGCAAAGCAGACATTATGACCTTCTGTGTATAAAATCAGATCCAGTGTACTTTTGCCTTTTTACCTTACATTGTTTGTGTGCTTTCTGCCACCCAGTACTCTGGCAAGTCAGTATCTTGCTTATTTATTCTTCCATATCCTACTACTACTGTCTTCCCATTCTCAGCAGTCATCAGTGTTCACCTGTGGCTTGTCGTTTTCTGTACAGGAGGCTGGCTGGGGAATGGAGGGTGCTTAGCATCCTTCAGAGAGCGTTCAAAAAGTTCAAAGGTTGTCATATGGGAACCTCACATTTTGTAAAAGTTGTTCATCGTGCTCTGTGCAAAATGATGCAGAGAGACTAAAACTCCAGTAGCAGTTTAGGGAAGAGTCTTCTGATAACTTTGTATCAATCACAGTTGTAGAAAGGTAGAACAGATACATCTGAAAAGAAACACAGTAAGGCTTTTTTTTGGGGGGGGGGGGGGGTGTTTTTAGCTTTTTCTTCCTGTTCTCTCTTCCCTAAGCTTACAATGAAGAGTCAGGTTTCTTTCCTTCAACAGTTACTTTCCTGTCAGGACAAAGAAGAGACTCGCATCTCTGTGTGGAAAGAATGCTTCCCAGGGTACACTCGAGATGGGTATTTGCTGGAAGTGTTAATTTCTGGTGCACCACTTAGTGTCACAAAAGAATAAAATACAGAGTTCCTGGTTGGGAGTGATACATGGGCCCTACAAGCACTATTTGCTTTTTCCAAAGCTGGCTATTTTCAAATTGCCTTTTCATCATACCCAATACAGTGCTTAAAGAAAAAATAAAAACTGCCATTTTAGTTAAGAGATCCATCTTCTTCAATTTGGTAGCCTGGCTTCAATGTCCTAATGTGAATTCACAATTCAGTGGCATTGTTGTATGCAATATGCGTAACAGAGATGTCTTTCTCTCCTCTGAATCAAACTCTGATAATGATACTGAAAGAATAAGCAGCTGATTGGGATGCTTGTCATTACAGCATATGTGAAGGGTTTGCAGTAGATGCACAGTGCAATGGACTGTTTGCCATGTGTGTAATGTCTCTTGCACATGGCTTTATAGCTAATGCCCCTCCAAAATAGAGCACTTTTGCAGTGCAGTTAGGGACAATTTCAGGCTGCCTTTTTGACACTTTTCTGCTGTGCCCAAAATACTCAGTTTTCTAGAATGTGTCTACAACCTCCCAGTATTGAGCTGGATGCAGTTCTCATACACCTGCATGATCTGCATGGAAATCAATATGATGTGTCCAGAGAGATGCAGAAGCTGTATAGTCCTGAATTTAAGTGCAGTACCTATGCAGGAAAGCATGGCAAAGCCATTAAAATTCTTCAGTCATTCTTTATTTGGAGGAATTTCATTAATGAATTTTGTCTTTTTAATTTCTGAAAATACATGTTGAAAATATTTTAATTGTTGTAACCATATTAATTATGCAGACATAAAGTTTCACATTTTCTGGGTTTTTTTTTTTAAAGATATACTCTTTAGAAAGATTTTATCTTGTCACACTGCACAAATTTACTGACTCTGTAATGAAGGCTGTATGACATAAAAAACCCAACATAAACAAAATAAGTTTGAAGCAGTTCAGTGCTTCAGAAAACACATTGTACCACCTGGATATCTGCTCATATATGACAACTAGAGTTGGGCGAGCCATATCATTATATATTATTAATTGTATATTACCGTAGAAACTAAACTTCAGTCAATAGCGCTAAAACTTAAGAAAACCATTGTCTTGGGGTAGAGGCTGTACTTGGTACAATTTTTTACCCTTTGTCAACTTTCAATGCATTTCATGGCAGGTGTGTTTGGCATACATTGAAGACTGATGGAGAAAGAGTTGTGTTTTAGAGGACTTTCAGTTCTTCTGCTTGGAAGATTAGAATTTGAAAGATAGTGGCAGAATATGATGCCCATAATAATAAAAAATGACAGTTGTTAGTTGTGGAAGATATTTTTGGGCTGAAAAAACTAACTTTGCTATGATGAGGTTATATTTTCAGCATCTCATTAAAGTTTATTCTGTACTTTTATGCAGTTCATGCTTATAATGTCTTCTAAATTCAGACTTTTCTTAGGTGATTTTAACATGACTGTCCATTAACTATGATTTATCTTTGGTATCATATTGTAAGTTAATGAAGTCCCACATGTGTAGAAGTTTATCCATTCTGACTTTGCTTCAACAGGTTGTAATGTCTACTGCTCACCCTGCAACTCTGTTGCACGTTTGTGATTGTACAGATGTGACTTCACCTTCTTGAAACTGAACAGTTTGAAAGCTTTTGTATTGAAATCTATTAAAAAAATGATTTACACTTTTGAAACTGTAGTTCACATTCCTTTATCTGATGGGGGGAAAACAAATTAGGGACTGTAGTGGTAGAAGAAGGACAAGGGGTAATGGGTTCAGACTTAAACAGGAAAGTTTAGGTTAGGTATAAGGAAGAAGCTCTTTACTGTGAGGGTGGTGAGGCACTGGAATGTGCCTCAGCTTGGGTTGCACAAGGAAGTTGTGAATGCTCCATCCCTGGCAGTGTTCAAGGCCAGGTTGAACAGAGCCTTGGTTGGCATGGTTTAGTGTGAGTGTCACTGCCCATGGCAGAGGGTTTGGAACTAGATGATCTTAAGGTCCTTTCCAACCCTGACTATTCTATGATTCTATGAAATCTCTTTCTGTACATTTTGTCATCTGCTCAGGCACACTGTTGTCTCTGATAGAACTTTTAAGCTTTTGGTGGATCCAGTTTTCAGGTTGTAAACACAAATTTTCGTTTGTGCCACCAAAGCATTTCTTCTAGGTACCCAACTGCTGCTTTCTGTAACTAGGCTTGAGGCCTGGAAGTGGGATATCCTGCTGCATATATTCATAGAAACATAGAATGGTTTGAGTTGGAAGGGGTGTTAAACATCATCTAGTTCCAACCCCCTGCCACAGGCAAGGAAACGTTCCACTAGACCGCATTTTTTAAAGCCCCATCCAACCTGACCTTGAACACTTCCAGGGATGGGGCAGCCACAGCTTCTCCAGGCAACCTGTGCCACGGCCTCACCACCTTCATAATAAGGATTTTTTTTTCCTAGTATCTAATCCACCCTCTTTCAGTTTAAAGTCATTACCCCTTGTCCTATTGCTATATGCCCTTGTGAAAAAGTCCCTTTCCAGATTTCCTGAGGGACAGGTCCTGAGTGTATAGCCTGTGTAGTAATGACACCAAGGGCTGTTTACTTTTTTTACTGTAAATCTGTACTTTTTTGAATATTAAATTACATGTATGGTGACTTGTCTTCGTTTTCTTATATAAACTGTCTTATTGAAATATTTTGTCTGTTTCTGCTAATGCTGAAATTGCAAGAAGAAATCCCATTGCTTTTGTGATGAAAAGCTCAAAGTTTTATAAATAATTGTCCTCCTTGGCGTAGTTTGTGTTGTGGGTTGAACCTCCTGGCATTTTCTTGTAAGGGCTGCGGGGGAACATTGCTAAGAAAGTTGGGTAGTTCTTTTAAAGTATATGGGAGAGGTATTCTCTATGAAGAACCCTTTTCTCCTAAGACAAAGAACACTATTCTCTCCTTTGCTATGGAAAGCATGTGAGGTTTGTAAGGGTTGTCTGTAGCCTGCTAATACGGAGGGATACTTTTCTTCTCCTGCACTCAAGTTACAATATACTAAGCAAATATTTATTAACAGACCTTTCAGGAGCAGTGCAACATCGCAACTGCACTCAGCACAACCTGGGTAACTGGGAAGCTTAGCTGCTTCCTGCCCTTCTTGCAAATACCACCTTAGTTGCCTCATTGTGTATGAATACAGTACATTACCTCTGTTTCCACCCCCAGTGAATAAGCCATAGTTAAAGATACTGATGTTTCTGTGGAGTAAAAGCATTAAATTAATAGTCTGCTCCTCGACTCTGATTTTTTCCTTGTGTCTCTGAGCAAATAGTAATTGTGCTTGTGACTCCTTTAGTTGCTGCTGGGCTCTGCTTAAGTGTATGGCAAGTTATTGTAGGGTTTTTGCTGCTCTATCCTGGCATTTCACACAAAGGCAACCATTTCTGATTATTTCTTCTCCATCTTTAATCTAGTGCTTTTTCTGTAAGATAACATCTGAGGGTGACATTTCCTTTGTGTAGCCCCACTTCTTCACCTTCTGTTACAGTCCCAACCTTAGTGCATGGTGGCTAGATGTTTTGCAAGTTCTCTCCATTGTAGAGGTTCTAAATAACCAAAGGAACTGGAGATGCTTGCTTATGCTGTTCTAGACTTGTTCATTTTGAAAGATCTGCTGCATTGTCATTCTGTGTTTCTGTGACTATTTCTGTTAGCTTATTTGTAGACCCTGGTAAGGTTGGTGCTGCAATGTGCACCTGTTCCTCTAAATCTTTCTCCTCTTTTGCATCTTGTCTTTCATGAAAATGCAGGGTGAGAAGGGGTAAGGGAAAGAAGATCTGCCACAGGAATTTCTTTCAGGGTTGTATTTCACTTTCAAGATTTTACCTTTGTCACTGTAAGATCATGTGCCAAAGTCTTGGTGATGCAAAAGCTAGAAGTTGTTAAGAATATACTTGGAAGTAGGGGTGACCATTCAGCCTGTCTGCAGCTGGCTCCTCAGTGTCCTTGAACAAGAGGGCTTGGGAGTACACAGAATGGATTGTCTTGATGATAGCAGCCCACTCCTGACTCCCAAGGGTTGTCAAACACAGCTGAGAGTGGGTAGGGATTTACTGGATGGAAACAATGTAGATGGGGAACATCAGATGGGATGAACATGTGCATCGCTCACTGACTATTTATGTATATCCAGCAGCATAGTGGAATGAGGGGCCACTACTGCTAGGTGCCTTGGTGACAGGGTCTCTGCCCTGCCATGGCAGGGCATTTAGACACCATTGCTCTATGGAAGAGACGGTCACCTAGCAGCAGCAAGAGAGCAGGGAAAACATTTTTCTCCATCTTTCCACTCTCTGGCTTCCAAGTACCAAGTGGTGGGCAGCAGGTTGTTGCTAAGTAGGAAGGAACCTTGTCTGAATATGCAGATGAGCCCCCAGCATGTTCTCCAGCCAGGTGCAGTGCCGTGCTTCTGCGCCTCTGCTGATCTGCCTGAAGAGAAAAACAGGCTTCAAGCATAGCTAATGTGGCCATGTTTATTATGGAAGATCTCCACTGCTACGCTGCAGCCATATCTATATCTATAGTGTTCTGGGTATCTGAGTGCCGTGACAGATAATGACTTATTTGCATTCAGTTTTTGTGTGACAGTGCGAGTACCGTTGATCCCTTTCCCCCTGCGGCGCTTTCATGCAGCCATGCTACTGACAGTCATGAGTGCTTCCTGCTGTCTCTTTTCTATAGTGTTTTTTTTTGTAGTGTTTTGTTTAGCTTTTGAAAGTGATTAAACCCTTTGTACATGAAAATCCTCTTTATATTTCTGTCATAGTACTGCTAGCTAGATTTTTTTTTCCTTTCTTCTTAAGGCACTTTGATCAGCAGGACTAGTCTGGCACCTTCTCATAGGGAAATTGCTTCAAGAACCCCTTTACCATCTTTGCTGTACTAGGGTGCATCAGTGATGACTCTTCTGATCTGTCTCCAGAGTAATTAACCAGCTCTGCACAGATTTACATTCTCTTGTATCAAGAGTTTTTCAAAGGGAATTTCAAGTTTTACTCCCTGTGTATCATAGGTAATGTTAAAAGACTTTTCTGCTGGTCTTGGATCATATTTAGGTGTAACTACGATGATAACCTTCTGTCAAAAGCTCTGCTGTTCTGCACACTTGGTTGGAAATCTCTCTTATGCTGGCGATTTACCTAAAGCCATTCATTCTATTATGGCACCATATTTTAAGCACAGTGTTAGGAATGTTTCTGTCACTGCTCTTAGTTTGGTCACATGTCCTAGATCTATTATGTGGTACAGTAAAAATTTGCTGGGGAAAAAAAAAAACTAAATAATCTCATGTAGTTGTTAGTGCCCCACAGTGTTGCTTTGTATGGATCCTGCAAATTTTTGTTACAGTGTTGGGTTTGGGGTTTTTTTACTTGTTTTATTTTTCCCCAAATTATGTATGTTAATAAAAACTTAAGTTACATTCCCCACTTTATTCCTTCCTTTTTGGACCAACTATTTTTTGTAATCCTGGCAGCAGAGTGGCCCACCTTCAAGGTAGTATCTTATCTCCACAAAAGAACTCTTCAGTTTGGCAGCTTAAGTTGTTCTCCTGGTATATAGGTAGAAGAGATTCAGACTGGGAGCAGGCACCCACAATTCAGGTTTCATACTTCCTGATTCAATGTCCTAATTACCAATAGTGACACAAAGGATGTGCAGTACTGCAAAGTCTGCCTTTGGCAATGTTTTCTGAATGCTGACCATAAGCCGCTCATCTGTATTTAAATGCATGAGCTTAGATTCTTCAAAAGCTTAAATTAGAGCTTAAATTCTTCAAAATTTTTACAGCCTGAAACTCATTATCACAGAGTCATTTAAGTCCAAATGAAATAATGTATTTTGAATATGTCTCTGAGTATCTTCTTTAGGCAAGTTTAAGCTTCCTGGTGTTTAACATGCTGCCCAGTACCTAATCTGTACATCAGACTCTCTCCCATTCACTGTGAGAGGATCTAAGCGTTACTTCTGAGCATTAGGATTTTTACTCCTCATATCTGAACACAGCATTGCTGAGCTTCATAATGCTTTGCTCCTGATCCCCACATGGTGTGAAATGTGAGCACCTTAAATTTCGCTATTTTACCAAGGCACTTTGAAGATAAAGTATATGTGCTGCAGAGATGGGGTAAAAGTACCCAGGTGAAATAACGAGTGGATAAGCTTAGTGCCTGCCTCAAAGGCTGAGAACCCAAAACAGCTAATGAAGATTCCAGTGTCATTCAGTTTACATCAGTGATTGCTGAGCAGTTAGTTCCTCGCTGTCCTCTTTTCATCCTAAGGTATCTGAACAGTATGGACAATACTGAAGGTGATTGAAGTAAACTTCAAGGTGATGCAAGTAACAGATGTTGAAGTGTTGTTCTGTGCATGGATAGGAGGAGGAGAGCAAACACAGGAGAACTAGTTAAAGTGTATTTTAATTATACAAACCCTTTCTATGACAGATGACAACTAAAAAAGATAAGGAAAGTACATTTTAGTCATATTTTTAAATTAGGCAGAGCAGTAATAGATCATGTTGTGTTGGTAAATATGTAATCTTTATTTCTTTTAGCCAAAATGTTTCTTTAAAAATAGGTTGATACTATTATTTAGATTTTCTTTTAATACATGAATTACACTGCTGAAAACAATAAATTCATATTTTTTATTCCTTACCACTTCACTGCAGTATTTTATTCTATAGCAAAACAAGCTTTTCCGTGATAGCTTATGCTACTAAGGAGGATTTTTAATTAAAATCATTATTATTTTCTTTTACTGGTGCTGAATTTCTTGTCATTGTGAATAGGACTAGCATGCGATGCTGAATGTAATGCTGTAGTACTAATACATTTTTTTTCATTGTATATTTGTCTGAAATAAAATATAAAGCTGAACTTGAGAATTTTGAACCAATTGTTTACATGTGCAAGTAGGAAAAGATGATACACCCTTCCCCCTTCATTGTTAAGTGGTAAATTGTTGCTATGGTGATTGTTCTTTCCATCTCATCAGCTATAACCTGGTTTTCCACATCAACTGAACAGCTGCGAGCAAAGCATGATCTTTATTAATTTTTTTATATCAGTTGATATTGTTTTGCTACATAGTTACTGTCTTGGGACTTAATGTCAGCATCAAGATACAGTGAATGTAAGCAAGATAGTTCTAATTTTGTAGTACACAAATATATGCACGCATTAAAACAATCTTCATGTAGCTGCCAAGCACTTTAAATGGATATCTTAAAAGAAGCTTATTTTTGGTGTATACAGTTAATTTGTATTTTTTATCATTATTTGAAAGATTATAAGCTTTTGTAAATATGTGAAAAACTTTGTAAAATCCCAGAATAAGGTCTCAGTTAAGCAATTTGTTGTTTGTTAGCCAAGGTGATAAAAATAGGATAGTTGTAGTAAAATTTCACAGGACAGCTCTATTTTCTTGCAGTGTATATCAGTACACATGGTTCAAATGCAGAGAGATGCCTGTGCTGTGACAACAGTATGCTGGGTGGCCTGTTGGAAAGTCACCAAAGGACAGATATAGATATGTATCATAGAATCATAGAATAGTTAGGGTTGGAAAGGACCTTAAGATCATCAAGTTCCAACCCCCTGCCATGGGCAGGGACACCTCGCTCTAAACCATATCACCCATATTTATATGCATGTATATTTATATGTACATACAGAACTGATTTGTGCCAAGGAAAAGGACATAATGAGCTTATGTGCCATCAAAATTTTGCCCTGAAGCCAGAGATTTTTCAGGAAATGGGCCACATGTCCTGATGAACTTGGAGCCATAGGTGGGACACCATGGTATCACATGATAAGCATGAACTTTTAAATAACCTCTGTGAACTTAAGCTGATGCCTTTAAAAGTCAATATTAGTCTAAATTCACTTATGCATTGTTCATTACAGTCAGTCTTTCATGTAAGATTTGAAGCGCTGAAAAATGTAACCATATTAAGTTGTGTCCTGCAATGCTAGACAGCATATGAGCAAGTCTGTTTTTCTGACTTTGCTTATGTTCCTTTACATTTTATTTGGGTTTTGATGGTTGGTTGGTTGGTTGTGGTGGGTTTTTTTTGTTTGTAGACTTTTCCCTCTACATTTCATCTGCATGACATGTCCTGTTTTAGATTGTGTGTCATGATCAATAAAGGAGAAGTGTCTGTCTCAAAAGAAGTTTTCTATTTATTATTTGTTTTGTGGTTCACAAGAGGGCTTGCACGATACAGAAGTGTTCTTAAAGACTACTTGAGCCTATCATTTCATGTAAAAGCATCCTAATTATCATATATGAAAATGTAAATAAGAATCTTAATTTCTTAATTAGGAGTCTTTTTGACTCTGTATATGAAACTGTATTTTTCACGTCTCTAAATGTTGTGCCATAGGCAGACTTCCCATTAGATATTCCTGACCTATATTTGCAGTGAGGGATATTTTGCTGAATAATGTCAAAAATCATCTCTCAATAGAGCAGTTTCTTAAAAGATATGGTGAGAATTCTAGTACAAATGTATGTTACCTATGGAGGCAAACTAGGAATTGGATTCATATTTCAAGTAAGAAAGATGTCATTTCACAGTTTAAGTCTTACTGAATTACTTAGATCATTTGGAAGTATTTACTGCATGACTACCGAAGGATTAATCGTTTTGGTCAAAACAGAGTTTACTAAATAGCCTGTCAGAAAATACTCCATGAAAGTGAGGAATACCGTATCTCCTTCCAGCTGCAGAGGACGAGAAGTACTGAGGACTGAGAAAACATACTGTTAAGTTGCTTGAGCCAAAACAACCGTTACAGTGTTCTTGTAGTATCTGTTTGCTTTGCTAACTTTATCAGGTATGGTGTTTTAGCTTGTGAATCTGCTCATCTTAGTTTCATGAGCTATCTCATTGCTTAATTTCCTCTTCACCAAATCTGTGTGAGCACCTGCAAAAGAATATATCCAACCATGAGGCATGAAGTCCTTGCACATATTTCACAATCACACAAATAGACCACAGAAAGACTTTGTTGTAATATACTGATCCTTTTTTGTTGGGGAAGGGAGACAAACAATTCCAGCATTTGGAGCAAAAAATGATTGCGAAAGAGAAGCAGCTGCTTCATGGTTTGTTGTTGCATTTTCCTGAGTAACAAAACCAGAAAATAATTCTTCCCTGAGCAGGAGCAGAATGACCCAAGACTTAATGGCCCCCAGTGCCAAAAGAAAAATTGAGTAGTCTTTATACCAAGCTGTTTCATTGCCCGACCTTCTTATTTCCTTACTTCTTTCCTGAAGTTCGTAGGTTCAAGTACTTTTTTAGCCTGCAGTACCAATGAACTGGTACCAGGAACTGGCTGCAAACATGAGACATTCCTGAGTGCAGGAATAGCTGGCTGAGACTGCGGGAAGAAAAGATGGTTCCTTTCAGCTGTGCTCTTCTGCAGTTTTAAGCATACGTGAAACCGTAGCTTAGCTTTATCTGGATTTTTTTGTCCTACACAGTCCCTTAAAGGGATCTAATGTGTTCCTTTGTTGTATGAATGTAATCGGGAATCTGATGACCTGGAAAAAACGTATTCAGGCAAAATGCCAGCCAGAGAAGAGAATCCTCTGCACAGTAGGACCGTGCACATGGAATCTAGTATTTCTTTCTGTATTATTTCCCTTTATAATAATTGGGGTTTCTTTTAATGCTTCAGTTGCTGTTGTTTCTGAAACCATGTACACATTTATACAGTATAAAGATGGTTCAGTAGTGGCAAACATAAAATCAAAACAAAACCACATTTGCCACATAAAAGAGCATAAGATAACTGTTTTTCATTCCACTTGAATGTGTGAAAGTGTGCACAGGTTGCCCTCTTTAATCTTGCTAAATTCTACTTGTTTTCTATAGCCAGTATTCTGTTTATTTTGCCATCTGTTAATTCAAATACCTAGTTCTAAATTCTGCCGCATGTAGTGGTAAATAGACTTTGTGGCTATGACATCTGAAAATAAATCTAACTTATTTCTTAGTGGTGTTGAAATAGATTAGAAAATACAGCTACACTGGTAAGTTATATATTTTTGTTTATTATTGTGCAAAAACGTTTAAGTTAAAAAAACTGTTACAGTTTTGATCATTTTACATATGCATGTGCTGGCAAGAGATGGTGTTCTCTCATTGCCACTCATATAAGGAAAGATAGACAAAGAGGCTCTTGGTGTCTGCCAGAGAGTATCTGTTGCTATAGATTGAAATGTATAATGTCAAAACCAGTTTAAACTAGAAATGATAAATAGTGCTTTAAAAAAACAATAACAAAAATAAAACAACAACAAAGCACACCTTCTTTCCTCTGAATTCCTCTGGCCCTGCTGAAGAATTGCAGCTCTGTCTTCTACCATAAGTGTCAAGGGTGCAGTGTTTTGTCTGGGTGAATGTAGTTCCAACCCTAAATTCAGAAACTGTCTTTAATTATTTTCTTGCCTTCATAATTCACAGGGAAAAAGACAAAAATTGTCCATACCAAAGCTACACATACCAAGGAATTTTCTAAGCTGTACTTTTTAGGGTTTAAATTTATTGGTAAAATTTGTCTGAAGATACATTTTTTCCTGTTTGTAAATCTTATTTTCTTCACCTTGACTCTTGTTTCTCCAGAGATACACTCTCAAATACTTTAATTTCTTTCTTATGCTGCTTTCACAGCTTAATTGCTGTTGAGCATATTTTATTTCCTTACTTACCTGTTTGGCTTCTTCCCTTTTAACATTTCTGTTCTGACACAAGCTTGACACCGTTAAGAGGCAATATAATTTTCAGGGAACTTGTTTAGACACTGTGTGCTTTGTTCCTGAACACTCTAAAAAAATGTTGTCTGAAGTATAACAGAGAGAAAAACCATCAGACCTTTCACAAATATTTTCATCTGAGATTAGTGGCACTGCTTCTGTGTCCCATAGTCTTTCATTCCAGCAAATTATGAGAGGGAAACATTATTTGCTCCATCCAAAAATCATTGTAAGGGAAAGAAAAGTAAGAGTTTTCACTTAAAAAAAACCCCAAAACATATGCCTGATTTGTAATAAGTAAATTAACAGACAGCACCAATGTAGAGATTGTTCTCCATAGCTAAAATACTTTTTAGCTGTGTAAAATTTTCTAGATATAAAATATTCTGGATTAACTGTTCGGAATTCTCTCTGTTATGTTTAAGGATAACAGTGCCTTTTCCTTGTGTATTTTGAAAGTTCTTGGTGCAGAAGGCAGTTGGGTTTATGGATTTACTCCAAACTAACTGTTATATTTTGCATGTAAACCAAATCTTATTCTGGAAATGTTTTCATGTGTAGGGTAAGAGACCACTGAATAAAGTAGATGGATAATACTAGAATTGCAGTTACCACAAAGAGCATTGTACTGTAGAAGGATTTAGAGATAATACCTTCATTTACTTGAAAGGACATTAAGAGAAAGAAGGTATAACCTGCAAAGAAATCTGAGTAGTTTTAGTTGTGACATTGCCACTACTAAGAGAAAAGTAAAAAGTTTCCATTGATTATTAAACATATTAAACTTATTAAACATATATTAAACATATAAACATAATGCCATATTAATTGACAAAATAACAGACCTATTTTCTTTATTTTTTTCAAGGACAGATGGATACCATGCACCTCTGAAAAAAAAAAAAAACCCAAAACCATAAAAATGATAGCATATTTAAGTTTCTGAATTCCAAACTTCACATTTTCAGAGTTTTTAAAGCTTGTGTTAGATGTAATTCATACGCTTTAATGCAGAGATATTGTAGGAGGAAAAGTAATTAGCTGGAGGTGGACGACTCCGCTTAATTAACCCATCTCCAGCAGGGCTAAATTCAGCTCTGACATAACACCAGCAAAAAGCTTATTCACACAGAAGCAATGCTCAGTTGCAGCAGTGCAGTACATGATGCTCCAGTCTCACCAGATGGCATTTCTTCTTCAGGTGTGTGTCACTAGGTATGTACACTCTTCAGGGAGGTTAGACTAGGCAGCTGTTCTGTTTGTTTTTAATAGCAGCACACTTTCTGAACCTACACCTAGCTTAGCCTTTTCATGCTTCCATGTAGGGTACCATAGTATAAGACATCTAAGGCCTCCATGTAGAAGGTTAGCATAGATGGGGCTTACTTATTTCCCTCTCACTGTCAGTGGGGGAATGAGATGGGTATTGAAAACGTTTGTTCTCAGCTCAGACATTTCCAAAACCTTACAGAATTCTGTCTGTCCTGATCTGGTATTCACTGGTTCATATGCTCCTGCCCAGATTCCTGAACTGAGCAGATAAGAATCTGCATACTTTAAATTTAGTTCACCATGCAACTAACATACTCTTCCCTGTACAGCATAAAAAAATCAGTTATTCTTTTGCTAGGGAAGCTCTGTGTTCAGATATTTCATATGCCTGCCCTTATCTACTTGAATGCACAATATGTGAGATTCATGACTGAAATTCTATCTTCTGCCGCAGCTCATGGCCTCATGAAACCTTAAAATAAGCTCCAGCATTTCAATTGTAAGCAACTAGTGTCCATTAAGTACACCACAGAGTAGACTAATGCCCAACTGCCATAGCAAAATGTCACAGAATAATAAAGAGTTAGCAACATACTGATACTCTTACACCCTGCTGAGATAAAATTTTTGGAATGACAACACCACTGGTGCTCCCAACATGGACATCAGTAGCCATAGTTACTCCAATATGAGTCTCCATATTGATCGCAGTTACAGATAATGAGGTTCAGCCACTAAACCTGCTCTGTCACTGGTTATGAGATAGCAGTTAGCCCAAATATAAACTGTAGTACCAAGTACACTTTATACAATGTTCCTGGAGAAGGTTTGGCTTTCTGGTCTCTGCCCTTCTCACTGGACAAGGGCCCATTCCCCCTTGCTCAACATTCTACCTGACACCAGCCTATTTGGCATCTTATGGGAGCATCTTGTGAGTGATACTTGGGATTGACTGAAAGCAGAAAATTCATCTTCCAATCAATTGGTTTTTCACTTTTTTCAGGCACTGTCTTTTAGATGTGGGTCGAGAGTTGCCTTCCTGTTATAATCTGGGGCTTTACCACTGAGGAGTGTGTATGTGGAAGAATTTGGACTCATAGTATGTTGTTAATGCATCTGGAGATTCAAAAGACTGAGGCTCACGTAGATGGTTAACTAGAAGTCATGTCGTGTCAGCTTCTTATTCATGCAGGGTCATTTTTGACATTAATGAGTGATGCTAAATTCAATGAAAACACTGTAGTGTAGTTTTATAGTCACCAGCCAAAGACAGGCGTGACTAATTTATAGAGAGGTGCAAGAAAAAGAGCTTGAATATTTTTACAGTGACTCCAGCCGACCCTCCTAAGTGGTATTAGTTGTACAGAAGGATTCTGTCAAGCAAAAGCGCACCTAAGGACAAAGACCCCAGACGACTTGACCTTTCTCTGAGGAAACTATACCTCAGCTTCGCTAAAGCTGTTTGGCTGACTTCCACATCTTGCTGGCAGGGAATCATCTTTTCATATAGGGAGGAGTGACACCTTATTCTCATGACAACAAAGAGCTCAATTTTGGTGAAACAAAAGGGTCTACTGTTAGCCAAGTAGCTTTGCAGGAAGAAATGTACACAGTGAATATCCCAACCATTTATGGCTTGGAATGTGTAGCTGTGTAGCTTCAGGAGCTCTGGAGGAAACAGGACAATTTTAGAGCTCATGATTCTTCAGCGTGTAAATTTGGTGGCATATACTCACCAAAAGAACTGGGACCTCTTACCCTGGGCAGTGGGGGACTGACACATCTGCTAACAATTGCCAAAAGAATTGTCCCAGCGCCACAGGCGAAGTCTCATGCCAAATATTCCTGAGATGCTGCCATGGTAGTCAGCCTTCGTTTTATTTTGACAGCGTTCTTGCTTCTGAGACAACCGGACAAATTTAACAAGAAAGTAGAGATCTCTTTTTAATACACACTATAAAATATGACCCTTCAGACTCTGTCTTGCCCTCTTCCCTCAAGACTAATTGTTAGGGCCTCAAATGGTTGGGTCCTTAAATATAAGTTTTTCCTTTCCAGGCCATTCAGTTTTAGCCTTCCATGTCAGAGATGGTTTTTATTTCCTTTCCTTCTCCAAAGATTTCTTTCTCTCTGAAGCCTTTTTCAAAGAAAATAGACCTTGCTTCGTAGAAGATCTGTAATTGAGGTTCCTGTTTTCTTGGCACTGGAAACTGTGTCTTTTCTCAAGGTAGATAAGAAAGGCCATTTCTTTCCTGTCCAAAAAAAAAAAAAAGTTGTGCCAGTGCTATCTCACTTGTAGGCTGTTAATACTTGATTTTATCCTATCATGTTCAAAGTCTAAGACTGAGTCATTGTTTGCGGCATTTCTATGAAGATAATGTATGATGTACCTGAAATTACTAGTACAGGATGTTGCATCTTGAACTTCTCTGTGGTGCTGTCACTCTTTGTAAAATATATGATGTATTTAAAATAAGGAACTCACTTTTGTTTTTACCTAGACAAAAGGTGAGTGCAGTGTAGTGCAGTGATTCATGTTGTGACTTGTATGCTCTCTGTCCAGATACTGTGGAATTGTACAGTCCTGTGTTCTCAATTGCTATTTATACCCATTAAACATGAGAAGAGGTTATCATTCTCCTCTCCAGTAATGGCTCATTTAGCAAACTTACAGATAGGTTGAATTTCCGCGTGTAAGAATTCTGATTAAAGTGCATAAAAATCCTGGACCTAAGAGCTCCTAAAAGCTTTCTTTGTATTTCTGCCATTCTGTGGAATTCCACCTTGATGATCAGATAGCAATCTAGTTTCCATGTTGACCCGTCAAAAAGAAGTCAATTTGTACCCTATTTTCTCAACAATTTGAATATTCAGTGCATTACTTTGCAACTAGACAGGTTAGCCATTCAAGAAAAAGAGTAAATTGCAAGACTTTATAGCTGGACTCACCTTCATGAGAGTTAGAAAAAAACCCTGCTGCCAGCACATTTCAACTTACATTAAAGGAGCTCCACAGAATTCATTGCAAACCAACCCATTAGTTTAGCAATTCTTTTCAGGGCTGTATTTTATAGCACAAGTTTTCTTTATCTCAGCAGACCTTTCACTACACATCTGTCTCAGAGAGTGTGAGAATGTTATTTATTTAATGGATTGCAGAGTAAGTCTTTATTTGTTACCAAGTGACTTCTCCTTTCCAATGAGAAATCACATTCCATGTACATCCACTTGCTGCCAGACTGTGCTCGTGCCAGAGCAGCAAGGCTACTTATGGAATGGGCCCTCATGTTTTATTAAATATTGGCAGCTAAGCATAATAGGAGGTCAAATTCCATGTTCAGTAGACACACACTTCATTGGTAGATATAGCTGAAATTCTGACTGTAATTCACTGGTGGAGAGATTATTATTGTTATTATTTTGCTAATTATGTAAAGTAGTCTTTTAATTACCTTTCACTGATCATCTTGAATTACAAATTCTTCAAGGAGGCATGTGTTTGCTTTCCCTGCTCTTCCAGTGGCCCTTCAAGAATGTCCTCCATTCCTCCTTTAAGCCCCCAGTAATGTAGGCTTCAGCAGAAGAACTGAGGCAAGACTGAAGCCTTTCCTGCTGCTGACCTTCATTTTTCCCTATGGGATTCATACAGTAAGGTACAGATTCAGGTGAAAGCAGATTTATATGGACTCTAGGAAGGACCATCTTATATTGGTACACAACCTGACAAAGTAAGTTGTTGGGGTTATTTGGCCCAGAAAAAGGGAAGGTTTCAGGGAGACCTTATAGCAGCCTTCCAGTAGTTAAAGGGGGCCTACAGGAAAGACGGTGAGTGACCCTTCATCGGGGAGTGTTGTGATAGGATGAGGGTAATGGTTTTAAATTGGGATCTGCAATTTAGGAAGATAACTTATTTAAGATACTTTGCAAGGAGAGCTGGGTTTGAGGCTCAAGAATTGTCTTCCTCTCAGGGCACCAGATCTCAAGTCTGGGCCTTAGCAGGAACAGCTTTTTAATGGGAGGGGGAGTGCATAGTATTGCCTTATAGGAGATTCTTGTCTTACCAGCTGCTCTGGTGTCAGAGTCATGAGAGTCAGTAAAACCCATCAACCTTTAGATAATCTGGCAAGTCTGGTAGATCTGTGTTTGTGTGAAGAGAGGAAAATAAGACATTAGGATTGATTATTTTGGGACTTCCTTCTTCATAGCACGTGGTAGTATTTGCACTAAAATTCAGCTATTAGTGATGCAGAAAAGAGAGTATTTGCTTTCTAGAAGAGAGTGGGGGAGAATGCCAAGAATCCAGACAAAGACCATAGTAAGGAAAAAAAAGGAACAAATAGACCAAAAGTGGCTATATTGAGAGGGTCTAAAAACAGTAGGCTTCGTAAGTCTGCAGTAAGTTGTTACTGTCACAAATGATTACTGCTAAATGTGTAAGAGTACAACAATGAATCCTTAGCCTTACCATGCAGATATGCGTATCTTCAGATGAACAAAGTAGTCAAGGACTGCTTTAAGAAGGACTAAATAGACTTCTGTGAACTCTCAGCAGTCTCTGGATGCTGCAAAAGCCTTTTGGGCATCTAGGAAAGATAATCAGCCCTATGGGAACCAGCGGAGAGCAGTGATCCTGGGTTTTCAATTTTTCTGGTAGCTGATAGGACATGCTGGTTATTTATTTAAATTGTGTGTTATTGTCAGCATTGCAGTAGCTCCAAAGGGTACATATATACAAATATTTTATTTGGGAGGGGGGGTATGTGTATGAGAGAAGACTATTTTGAAGCTATTAAATGTGCTTGTCATAAACCCAGTTTTTGCATTTCCTTCACACTGGAGATCACAAAACCTGTGCAATAGCTGTCACCTGCTCTATGCCTGAAAGGATCTGATGTTACTTTCAGTCTGAAGTGCCCTTCAGTTAAGAGGAATTACATGTTTACAGATGGAAGGATAATCAAAGTCTCTCCTTAGCTTGTTTTTACTGTTCAGTCTCTTGATGTATATTAATATTAATATTGTATTAATATATAATACAAGCTGCTTCATTCATATCTGCCAGCCTGGAGAAAAGTCAAATCATATACAACCATCCCTACACTTGTGCACTTGTCTTTAATGGAGAGCTTAGGTCTTTTGCTGATTAGGCTGTGCAGATATAACACATCAGTGTTTTCTGTTATTCAAGTACTTCTGTGAATTTTTTTTTAACAGTTATCTTTAAACATGTCAGAGAATTTGTAACAACTGAAAATAGAGAAACTAACCCCGGAATGGTTTGCTAGACAGTTTTCTATCAGTACTGTTTTTGTAGACATCTGGCACCTGATGGGGGAACAGAAATGAACCAAGCAAAGAAAGATAAGTCCAATTCAGTTTTGGCTGTCAGACTGCTAAGAACACAAAGATTGAACACATGCCTTTAAAAGTATGAAAATACTAAAGTTCAGTTTCTCCACTAGATTTTAATGCTCAGAGGTATTAAAAGGACTATTTAAAAAAAAAGCCCACATTGCCACAGATTGTTTGCATTCATGTCAATATGTTTGTTATTTAAAGAACTTAATCACATCACATTCTTCTTTTAGTTATAAATGCTTAAATTGCATTATTGCAGCTCAAAATATCTGGACATTTCCTGCCCTAAAATTAAAAAAAAAACCAAACCAAAAAAAAAAAAACCAAAAAAACCCTTAAACTGCATCAACTCTGTACAAAAGAGAAATTAAGAAATACAGACATTGTCAAGGATGACATCTGACATAGTTTTGCTGATTAATAGGGCTTTCAAAAGTTTTATAACTAGAATTATTCTAACAAAAATGATTTAGCATATATATTTTCTAAACATCAACAATTGATTTCATACTTTCTGATCTCTTCCTGTAAGCTGTTCCTGGCTTTTATCTGGCTGTATCCATGGAATGATGATTCGCTGTTGCTTTCTTGCACATAGTTTAGAGTAACTGCCAGGTACTGGTGTTGATGATAGCAGTCATCATACGTACTATTTTATTTCATTTGTCCCAGGTAAAGAACAGGGTTAAGGCATGGGGGAAGTGCAATGCACTAAAACATACTGTAGAAATTGTTTGATCAAATAATTACCACAGTCCATGTATTCCCATTTCCTTGAGCAGGAATTATACCTTCTCAGTGCAGAATGCTTATTACGTGGGGTTCTTTTTCCTTGAAGCTCATGTTGTATGATTAAGGGAAGAGAAACATATTTATCTCTTTTTTTTTTTTTTTCTTCACTTAACTGTGTCATCAAGAGCAGCTGAAGCTCAAGTGTGCATCTGTTTTGTTTTATGCTTCCAGCTAGATTCTGAAGCTGTCTTCAGTCAACCAATATAATTGGCTTTGGTGATCGGAAATGTCAAATTTGTTGCAGATATTCCTTTACCCCTTTCCAAAAAACCTGTCTGCAGGAATTAACATTATGGGGCCAGAGAACTGGAAGAAAATACTGCTCACTAAGGAGACTTAATAATAAAATAGGATATACTCTGTCCTGTAATGAGCATCAAGATTTCTACTTTTCTGTAGATGTACTTGGCACTTAGTCACATGAAAAGAATCACCATTAGCAAAAATGGGGAAAAAATCCTGTAAGTACAGAAGTGTTATTTTCTCCAAAGGAAGATTTTCGCCACAGGAAAACTTGCTTTCTGCTTGAAATTTTGCTGTTCATCTTGCTGAAATTGAAGACCATATTCAAGATTTTGGTGACAGTGGTAGGGTCAAGTACAATCAATATGAAAGCAAAACTTCATTCATTCAAGCTCCTGCTAGAATAATAGATAAAATTGAATACTTCACATCAAGAGTCAGCTCCATTACCCAGGGGCAGATTATCTAGTGTGCACATAAATAATGCCAGGCTAGTGGGACACCTAAGGTTAGAGGGAGTGCCATGTAAATGCAGCTTCCCTAGTGATGTTTAATAGCAATTTAAAACCACTTTTTAAATTCAGACACCTGCATATGAGTCTTTTTCCAAACAGGTGAGCAGGAGTGAGGCCCTGAAAGAGAGACTAAAGAAATTGAACTAATTTGTCTTGATTGTTAAAGGTGAATTTTCAGAAATACTTTATTTTTCATGGATGCTGTCCTTCATTCACCTTAAATCTTTCTGAACTGCTGGGTACACATGGGACTAGTGTAAATTACAGAAATGTTTACCTCAGTACCTCTGAGTTGCTGAGCAGTTCTGGTTTTACTGATGTGGGCCACAGAGTTCTAAAGGAGAATGCAAAGAGGTTGTGTATCTTGGCATAAAGGGAGCTGATCATAGAAAGGTTTGACTTGTAAGAGAACTTAAAGATCATCTAGTTCAAACCCAGTTCTTCTACAAACACACAAACTGGTGTTTGCCATAGGACTTTTTGTATACTGGTAGGCACAGCAGAGCATGTTCATGCTGACCACTGCAGGAGTCCAACATCCACACAGTTTAGAGGAGCAATTTGTAAATATTTCAAGTTCTTTATTTTTAATGGAGTAGGAGGGAGTGCTTCCAGTGAGATGATCAGAGCACCCATGTCGGATGTCTGAAATACCTAGTGTAAACAGTCCCTAAACCATCTAATCCCACTTTCTGTAAACAAAAGACTGTGCCATTCTTTTCCCAGAAAATGGATTAAAGGGGACTTTTAGTACTCTGCCTCATATAATCTTAAAGACTCAGAAAGATCTTTTTCTCTGTGAAATATACCCAAAACAGGGTTGACTATGCCCAAATTCAGTTTTTATCATTGGACCAGGTAAGTTTTTATCTGAAATATTTGTCTTCCCCATTTTGTCTTCCCCATTGTTTCTTCACTAAAGATCTTCAAGAAGTTTAAGTAAAAAAGTTTTTCTTTTTCAAACCTGTTATTCTGTGGCCCTGACATTTCTTTTTCTTTCTTGAGACATAGATGAGCTAGGCATTATTCCGTCAGTGGTTTTATGGAGTCTGAATTATGTAGTACAGCAAGAACAAATTCCTATTTATACTTTATTTTCCTCTCTCATATATAAAGACCCCATTAACCTTTCTTTTTGCTGCAGTGTGTGGGGCTAGTCAGATTTTTCTCATACTCCTTCTATGCTACTTTCCGTGACAGTCTCCCATACTTGCTAGATGTTTGGTTTCCCAGTATTCTGTTTCATGCAATGGGTTTTGGAGTTGTTGTCACTGAAGTTTAGGTTACAGTAAGCTTTAGGTTACAGTAACTGTAGGTTACAGTAATTTGTCCACTTGGGGTTTTTGGAATCCAGAAGTTGTGTAATCTGCCAACTGACCATAGTATGTTTTAATTTGCATTGAGACATCATGAAAGTAAAATAGTAAACAACTCTGGAGCAAAAACTAATTCGTAAGGTAAAACACATACATCAGCCCTTTTTTTTTTCTTTGTAGGTCTTCTACATTAAGCTTTGAGATATGTCAAGAAGTTAATTTTTAATCCATTTTGATGTGTCTTTTTAATTCCATGTAATTTATGCTGCTATTTAATTAAGTTGCCATAGGTTACAAAATCAGAAACCCTGAAAACAATCCAAGGATGTTAAATCAAAGCAATCTAGGTAAGATACAGGACCCATAATCTTTACATGTGTATAAAGTGTTTGCAAAATGGCATTTGGCTAACCAGTCATTACCGCCAGGTTTTTTTTAATCCAAGTGCTAAAATCAGGTGGGCCATTTGCCAGTTGTAAGACATTTCCTCCATTTTTAGGATGTTGTTACCTATAGATTAGTATTTTTTTCAGTTCTTCTAATATGAATTTGTACTGGAAAAAAAAAAAGCCAGAAATGGATTTATGGTGGGAAGGAGGAGTTTTCAGAAGCAAACTCCACTAGGTAAGATGATACAAATTAAATGTGCGAGCAGTGTGTACATACCAGATCTGCTTATGCTTCGCTGCATGAGACTTTACTGACAGCACCAAGACAGTCCAGTTCCTGTGTGAAGGAGGTGTGGTTGAAACTAAAATCTGTCAAAGCGCAAAGGAGATATCGAGTAAAGTATTTTGAAGAGTTTTAAGTTCAGAGTTCTTGACTGAGGACATATATCTCATTTAGCCAATTCAATACGCAGCTTACAAGCACTTTTTCACTGGCATGAAGCTCTTGTACTGCAGTATCTCTAAATCAGTCTTTTTTCTCTGTTTCCAGGATTCCCATTTCTTGCTGGTATTCAGTGACCAATCCTCACTTCTATATTACAGAAATGAGTTGCTGAGAGTGATACAGCCAGCAATTCTTAGCTAGCTCTACATAGCTGTGAACATACGTATTTTTAACCCTAGCATAGAGAATATTGTTTTTCAGCCACTATTATCACTGAAAGAAGCTGAGAAGGATGACTGGCATACTTGTTAAATGGCAGTCTCTTGCACTGTTAAAAAATTCATAGATGCTAGATAATTCTCTAGCATTCATTACTGATATGTATCAGAAGAATATGGAAATAAAATGGGGACAAGGAGAAAATTGAATTGCCAAAAGAATCATCCCTTAAAGTTTTCATCTCCAGCTCATCTTTTCCTGGAAATGCTATTGTTTTCTGTAGCAATTTATCAGAGCTCAGTTTTGCAGCATTGAGCCTCCAGTAGACAGAAGGAAATGTAAAAATGTTGGGTAGTTTCATACCTGAAACAAAGCAACAGAGTATTCTTTGCTTTCTAGAAAAATCACTGTAGTTTAGAATTAGGAAAATAGGAAATCTTTTTTTTTTTAGATAATTACAGTTTCAAAAAGGATGATATGGGTAGTGACCACAGTATGTAATGTTACTCAGACAAACCTGATAACTTTCATTAATGAAATGTATCTCTGAGAACTTCATGTAGGTTTAGCCTTTACTGCTTTTTTTACTATATGGAAATCTGTTAATAAGTATGTGTTAAGATTATTAAGGATAATTTAGTAGAAGCATAATCATGTTTCATGTATTTGACAAAGAGAAAACAGAATTATTTCTATCATTTGAAGAAACAGAAAGCAAGCTCCTGGAAAGCTTTATGCTGGAAACACTGTGTTTAATAAAAGCTGTAAAATGAAACAAAGTAAGCGTATATTGCTTACATTTTTACTCGACTCTGAACCAGGTAGTATTACAAGTGCCTTTGAAGGATGCCATGGAAATACAAACTAATCTGGAGGGTGATGGGCAGTTCTAAATGGAGTTTAATTTTAGGTAAACATTGCATAATGCATACCAGACACATGGCATTATATATAAGCACTGTTGCTGCAGAATGCTAGATAGATGTTTAAGCTCTTCAGTCCTCAGTACTCCTCCTTCAAGTCACTTTTCAGACAGAAGTAGATAGAAATCTGATTGTAGTATTGCTGGAAGGGGAGACTGCTTATAAGAAACCCCTCACTGATCAGAATCTCATGAGTATAGCTAAGATGATGTAGTGAAAGGAAAAGCGAGAATGGCTTTAAAACTGACAGAGGGGGGATTTAGATTAGACATTAGGAAGAATTTCTTTACTGTGAGAGTGGTGAGGCACTGGCACAGGTTGCCCAGAGGAGCTGTGAATGCTCCATCCCTGGTAGTGTTGAAGGCCAGGCTGGATGGGGCTTTAAGCAGCCTGGTCTAGTGGAATATGTCCCTGCCCATGGCAGGAGGGTTAGAACTGAGTGATCTTCAGTGATTCTGTGATATGTATATGTTTACCTACCCAATCAAACACAGACAAGAAAGGTTATCAATATTGGAATTGGTTGTCCCCCAGGCTAGAAAGTTCAGGCTTCTTTCAAAACCAGACCTCCCCTTATGAGTCTGAATGAAATTTCTAACAGCAAAGTTACTCAGCCATTGGTCCTCCAGCCCTTGTTCATTGGCAACAGAGATTGGTAGATATAGGAACATGACATGGTGTCACCAGGTACCAAAACTCTGTATGAGCTTATAGCTGTAGGTTCATCTTTAATGCAAGTACACTTTGATTTTTGCCATATCTCAAGATGCAGCTTAATTTTGTCCCTGTCTTGATTGCATTTACCACCCTTATGGACTCATTACCTAGGTAGTAGATTGTTCCTCTAAATACAAATTTGTTTTGGTTTAAATACTTTCATTTTATATTGGTTTGAAAGCTTTCAAGCATCTGTTTGAGACATCACATGGAATATTAATGGTAGGATGATATTTTTTAGTAAATACACAGGTAAAGATACATGGCAGTTCAAAAGTCAGTGATGTGTATTGTGTATTACAGTTGCTGAGATTGAATCTTTACAAAGGCCTGCCTGTTCACAGCTCTCCCTTTCAAATTCATTAGCTTTCTTTATAAACTATTCAAAACTAACGTATTTTTCTCCAGTCTTTGATAATAGCATTCTAATAGTGTGGGGATCTGTGCAAGGCAAAATGAAACAATTACAAACAAAATGCAGTGCCAAGCAGCACTGTCAGCAGGTAATTTGGAAAACATGCAGACAAATCAAGTGTGGAAGTCAGAATTAAAAACAAAACAAAATGCAGGAAATTAAATAGCAACAAAAAATTATTTGACTCTGACACTTAGTAAGTAGGTGTTCAGGAAGTGAAAGAGATTTCTGAACATGCAGTTTCAAATTGAGATAAGAAAGTACATATTGATGAAGTTATCAGTAAAACATCCAAAAACCATAATAGAAAATAATGCAGCTAATGCGTGTGTTCACAGGTGAAGCACAGTGCTCATGTTCTTTTCACATTTGCCATATGTTGTCAGTCATTCTTGCTGAGGAAGCCATCAGGGAAGTGTCTCAGCACAGCCACGTACACACTTCTCTTTCACTGGTCAAAGGCCTGCTCAGATGTGCTTTACCCTCCTGGGCCTATTTAATTCGTTGTGCTGTGTCATCTCTTGGGACAGTGCAGCACCGAGGCTCTGCTCAAGTGTGTCAGTGAGACATTCCTTGGCAACGTTTGTGTCTGAACAGTTCCTCCCTTTCTGGTGTGCTGGAACTCCTGACTCTGCTTACAAAAGGGGCAGAATAGCAGGAAGTTTGAGCTGAAAAAATAGGTGTGATTTAAGGTGGTGAAGGAAAGCAGTGCTCATTTACCTTCTGTTTCATTGGCTTCTTCCTACTGTGACGTACTTTGCACAGTTTCACTAGCTTATTTACTTATGTCATCATTTAATTCCTTAACTAATTGATACTGTATGTTTGAACAGGATGCGTGATTTGCTTCTTGGATATAATAATGCAGAAGTTCACAGGCATCAATAAAGAACTGTACTATCCTGGCAGAATGTTTTCCTGATGCTGGTCATTTAATATATTAGCTTTTAAAATGTCTATTGTAGTGGGGGCAATAGTATTTGAGTATTTTTATATGGGCATAGTCTGATTGTTCTGTCATCACAAAAGGATGATCAGTGTCTAGTCTGTGTGCAGACTACATTATTATCTCACAAAACACTGTCCCAGTGCTAGGATTGCTTCATTAAGTTTATGCTACATAGACATAATTATTCAGGAGCTAAGAATAGCTCATCTAATTGAAAATAATGATTATAGAGAAAGAGCGGGTTTGATTGCTGTTACTAAGCAAGCACATACCGTACAACCATTCATGAACTGCACAGATCACATATGGGGTAATACGGTGTGTTTGTTTTCATTAACAGCTTCTTTTCTCCACCCCAAGTACAAGTTTAAGGTGTTACTGCTTATTTGCTGATTTGGGTGTTTTTTTCAGGGACCTGTGAGAAGGCAGCATGAGCAGATACTTATCCAGTAAATTATGACAAGCTAAGCTTTGAAATAACATTCAACATTTATCCCCACACACATTTTAGGGAGGATGTAACTTAAATAAATCTTCTCCAGGCACCACAGATGAAACTGCCTATGTGGGGGTTTTTTATGTCTGTGTTTATACTAGTACCCTTCGGGATTAAACATCCTTTTAGAAATGCAAAGTCTGCTGTACTGTTAATCTTCTGGTGCTCATTCTGGTTAATGCTAACATTTAATTCTTGCTTCATCTGAACCACATAGAACTCTTCTGTATTCCTTGAAAATAACACTGAATTTTTACAGTGAAGTTGTTGAAAGTTTTCATTCATTTGATTGCTGTTGGTTAGTATCATCAGGCACATGGGCTCGAAGTTGCTGCTGCTGTTGTCCTCTTACCCATTTTTCATCTTACTTAAATGTCAGTTTTCTACTAGAATGTTATGACAAAACTCCTGATATCATGAAATTCAATATTTCTGGTTTAGAAAAGTTAATATCTCTGGAAGCTGGCAAAAACTCTGCCAGTTTGCCATGCCTAGCTTCCCCTCCATTCTAATGAACCAGTTTATAGCTCTAGGCTATGTGTTAATGCTGTGGAAGCACAGAGAGATCCCTGCCATCAGGAATTTTTAAACAGATGACTGTTAAAAAAGGAAGTGGGGAGGGAAGATGGGACAAACTGTGATGCAGTCGTGCAGTCACACAACTATCAATTTGCACAGTCTGGAATCAGAGGCACTTGCACAAGCTGTTCTTAAGACTTTTTAAGAACTAGTAGAAGGATGAAAGTGGAAGCAAAGGGCAGATTACTTTACAAAAGTATTCGAACTGTTGTCTTTTTCAGATGGTTTTGGATTTGAAATTCAGTGAGTTAACAAGCATTTAAAACTGTTAATTCTCTATTTATACAAGTGCTTATTGAAGCATCAAATACATTTTCCATCCCATTCCTTTCCAACATGGTCCGATTGTGGGAAGTTTTCTCTTATTTTTTAGGCCAACATACCTCAGGTTTGCCCTTCAAAAAATTTTAGATGGCACCCAGCAATGAGCGTTAACTTAGACATGCTGAAAATGCTGTGGAAATGCATCCCACAGTCCTCTTGACCACTGTGTATCCTGGTTTCCCAGATCCCTCTTCAGAAGTCAGTGTAGTGGCCCAGTCCAACCTTCTGTACACTTCTATGCACATTCTGGTAACGTGTATTAAAGTCATAATCCCGAGTTTTGGTCACATACTGTTTACTTCTATTTAGAAATCTTAATTTTAAGCTTGGGCTATAAATTTTGTACCTGCAATTAAATTTGATACAAGGATGAGCAGAACTGAAGGACTGAGAGGAATAATGTGTTAATTCCAAAATACTTTAACTGATTTGCAGTTACTTACAGCAAGTGAGCATAAGAGTGCACTATCCCATATATTGTGTGGTAGCTGAGGACAATAGTCCTTTGCTTGCATGTTATTGATGGAACTCATAAAAGGCTTCTCTGCATCTAAACTGTTTTTTGCTCTGTACAGAACTGCACATGCAAGAGCTAAAGCTGACGCTGCAGATCAGGCTGCTCAGGCTGCTCGCCAGGAATGTGATATTGCAAGAGCAGTTGCCAGAGAACTTTCACCAAATTTCTACCAACCAGGTAATTGTAGATTGGGGTTTTTTCTGTGTCTGGTTTGTTTTTTGTTTTGTTTTGTTTAATTTTATTGCTGTGAAAAGGTTCTGTGTTAAGTTAAAAAGTTGACTTCAGTTTGAATGTTTCATTTGTACAGAAACAATAGTCTGGTATAAGTCATGAAAAGTGTACATTGCTAAAGGAGAATTTGTTTTCACTTTTTAATCATTTGATGACTGTTGCTTTGTGTAAAAACAGTTGAGTTTCAAAAAGACAGTATCAAGCGTGCAACTTTGACTCAAATTAATGACTTTGTCAGGTCAGTGCCAAAGGCAAACTTCAGAGAACGTAAACCAGCAGAAACCTGAGTTATTTCTATAATGTGTTTATTAGGGGAAAGATCCTTAGCTTTTTTACTGTCCCAGCGAATTCTTGATAGTCTTGGTTGGGTAAGGCCTGAATTCTAGAGAATGCTGTATCATTACACATACTTAATATATGAGGGAATCTTTCCGTGTTCTGCCTGTGGTGCTCTATGGAACATTAGTCTCATACTCAAGAAATCATAGAATTAAGCCTATGTCACCTGTGCCATCACTGCAACCCATTTTCACCTGCCACATGCTTCAGAAAGTTGCTATAGAAAGAACCAAAATGGGTTTTGCTTTGGTTTTCTGGTGTCTTTTCATGAGGTTAATATTTTTGTGTACTGCAGTGTTCCTTAGCTTAAGATTGGATAGATAAAATGGAGTTCGGTTTGCCAATTTAACGTGTTTGTAAGTCTGTCCTTTAACCTGTCAAATCCGTTGAGTCATATCTCACCACTACTTTTTAAGGACTTGCCTGCAGTTGTATGCTAATATAGATTATAGCTTTGACATTCATTTTCACTCACTGTCACCTTCTACACATCCTTGTTTGAAACACAGATCTGTTTATTCTTAAATGTACCTATATGGTGGATGCAGGCTAATGTCATGACCTGCAAAATCGAACAACATTCCTCAACATTTTCTAGCAATTCACAATTTCCTTCAATTTTTAGCATAAATGACCACTGTATGTAAGCTCTTAATAAATCGTTATTGTCAGCGTAAAGAATACTTGTTTTTATTTTATTTCCAAGTATTTGGTTGTAGAGAGCAATATGTGTTTAGGGGTTGGGAGGGCTCAAGCACTCTGTTTAGCACGTAAGGTGAGGGCTGGTCGTCTCACGCAGATTAGAATCTCTATTCCCCGTATCAGCCTTGCACTCTGTACACATCCTTTTATAAATTCATCTGTCTTGAACATGGCTATTGAGACTGTAGGCAAAGCTCATCAGAATTATTTCCAGTAGTAAAAGTTTACTAGCTTTAAAATAGTATCAATATGTACCTTTTCACTGTTGGAAACTAACTCAATACAGCCTCTCCCGTGGATTTACATTAGTGGTCTATCCTCACTACTGATACCTGTCACCTTTTTTTATTTCATTCTTCCATCAGCTGATGAATTCCAATTTTCATAGGATCAACTAGGTTGGAAATTACTTTTAAGGTCATTAAGTCCAACCTTTACACCGTGACTGCCAAGTCCACCACTAAACCATGTCACTGACGGCCTCAATTACACGGGTTTTTAACACTTTCAGGGACGGTTGTTCCACCACTTCCCTGGGAAGCCTATTCCAATGCCTGATCACTCTCTCAGTGAAGAAATTTTTCTAATACCCAGTCTAAACCTTCTTTGACACAGCTTAAGTTCATTATCACTTGTTACTTGTCCTCTCTCCTGTACTAACACTTGTTACTTGGGAAAAGAGACTAGCCACCTTGTCTTTCCATCCTCTTTTCAGGTAGTTTTAAAGAGAAATTTATAGCAGTAGTTCATCTTATGAGTCATGGGTTAAGAAGTCATAAGCTTAGCTATGTGAAAAACAGGGACCCTGTCAAAGAAAAGCTTGATAGATAATAGAAGTAAGAGGGAATTAAGGCATTTGGAGTGAAAGCATTTCAAAGCTGCCAAACCTCTGAAATAAAGAAATGGCTAGAGTACTGGAGAGAAAACACAAATACCTGATGGCATGAAATTTGATACCAAGAAATCTCCCAGATCAAGAATTTGTTAGGTGGCTTTTTGTACTTCCTGCCATAGGATTTGAAGCAGCCTTGCGGACAAATTTGCTGAGATTTGGAAGGAGAAGGCATGGCATTCTTATTTTGCTCTCACTTAAAACTTCTATTCCAGTTACAGAAGGGAAGTATTTGTATCCCTTCCCCAAATGCAGCTATATGTGCGTACGTATAACAGAACATTTCTCAAAGTTCACTTACTCTGTTCTTTGTCTGGAAATGTCTGCTGAGTCTATCAAAAGAAACATACCTCTTTTGGAGTCTAAATTTTAAATTACCTCAGTATTTTCATTATGTCAAAATACAGCATATTTATACACATTTGAAAGAAAAATTATTTCTATTGCTTAAATAACTTTAAGATACCAAGATATTAACTGAATTTCAGTTATCCCAAATAAGCTTCAGCAAACACCAGATTCATACATCATCATGATCCTTTCAAATACCATCATGTCAAAGATACTTTCCGTTCTCAGTGTTCACAATGCCCTTTTCAGATACATTCTGAGTGGTACCAGTTAAACCCTGAGACATACCTGTACACATACTTCCTTCCTTAAGTTTTCTCATCTACGAGTTACTGGACAATGTTATAATTTGTTTTTGTCATTTATGGTAATAAAATATGTAAATTCTTTTTAGGCATGTACCTTCACTCCCACAAGCAGTAGTAAATATCTGTTTCTCAGATAGCATTTTTCATATGTTTAAATGAAAACAAGGTAACTACTATTGCTTCCAAATAGCGACTTCTCAGGTTTCTTCTGTTGCTTGAGCTTTTTATTTTTACAGTACCTTTATAATTTTCTCTTAGTGCTACTAAGCTAATAATAATAAGTATTAATAAGTATTACTATTCATTAATATTAATAATAAATTAAGTATTAATAAGGTAATAATAAATATTGTCTTTCAGTCCCATAACTATAGTTAAGAGAAAGCTTTCCATTGTGCTAAATCATCTTGAAAAGAAGTTATTAGGGAAAATGTAATTTTTTTCTCATTGCTTGAATTGCTTAGTACAGTAAGCAAGCACGCTCTCAGCAGGGAATATGTGTATGTGTGCAGTATAAAATTATGTAGTATATCAACAAAAGCATGTAAAAGTGTGTAGTGTATCAACAAGTCTCTTGAAAGAGAGGCCAAAAAAAGGTGAAATACAAACACTTCTCTGTAAACAACAGTTAAGCATTTTTTTATTTTATTTTTTTTCTGTCTTGGTGATCTCTGCATTACCTGTGGCCTAACTCCGTTTAAGTGTTTGACAATCTTTTGATAAAGATCTTAAATTTCAGATTCTTAAAAAGCAACTTTATGGGCTATATAGCCTAGTATTACACACAGTTTATAAATACAGTGAATATTCATTACTCATTGTACCATGACAGTTTTTACTTCCCAATTACTTTCTCTCACATTTCAATTTTATGTTCATTAAGACATTCATCAGAAGCTGCCAAGAGGTTCTAGCTTCGTAATGTACTTTTAAAAGAGATTGAAAGGAGAACAAAGTGATAGGAAGCAAAGTAGCATCCATCGAGTAAGAATAATAATGTCAGCCTGAATCATGAATGCTGGGGTACCATGGAAATCTTGAAATCTAGCTTTCCCAGTAATTGATTGCATTATATATGCATATAAGGAAAGAAAGAATGATTGAAAAGGTCAGTGCCATGATGTAAGGACCTGTAAGGCTACAGGGAGCTGTGTTTCCCTAAGCTTGTTCATGCTAGTCTCAGGCTGCTGCTTTTGCTGTAGCAAAGATTTGACTAGTGATTAGCAGATATGAAGAACTTGGCAGAGCCTTACTCACAAGGCTATACATTTTGTAGATTTAACAGATCTTGCAGTCTTACAGAGGCCATACTTCACTGGACTTTTTATTTATCACCAAATAAAATGAATTTTGAGAAATTCCAGCTTTGACCTGTTTGTTTCCTTAAGGCATCACTAAATTTGTAGATATGTCAAAAAAAGAGCACACCAGGACAGGAAACAAATGAAACGTGAGTCATATCCTTATTCAAGGGAGTCATCCAGGGACAGTTTGAGATTGCTTTGCTTAGAGAAAAACAATAAATTCTGTTTTGTGTCTCTGGTTAAAAACTAGAGAAGGGTAAATGAGTAATGGGAGTGCTGTATCAAAGGCATAACAGAAAAGCTTTTGGCGCCCAGTAGAAAGGGGGAATATTGTTCTAGTCTTGCACAAGGTTAATGGATCCTTTGGCTTGCCCATTCATTGTAAATTCCATGGGCCATCTCTAGGATATAGTGTTGTAAACACACTATTGGGAGATAAGCTGAAGTATGAATTTGCACAGACTGGACAGCTAAGCCGTAACTGTCTGTGTGCATATATATCGTGCAGCAAATGGATACTGCTCTTTCATTCAGTTTGAATGAATAACATGTGATTAAATGAAAGTGGGGTAAAACTACTTTGCTGCAGGGTAGGAGCAGTCTGGGCAGTTTACCATGGAGCAATTAAGGTCTGGAAATTCAGATCTGAATTGTCTCATGGCAGATTATTTGTCAGGCCAGCCAGCTGCCAGATGAACATACATGGCTCACCAGAACAATTCATCCAGTTTTTGACCTCCTAAACAAGGCATGAGATAAATCAAAAAGCAGTTTATCAGTTAACACTCTCTGAAGAGATGAGAAGGCTTTCTTTAGGTGAAATATATGAGGAGAGAACAAAGATTTTCTAGTTAGAAGAATTAAGAATTTGTCAGGTTTTACCAGTATTTTTTGCAATGGTTGGTTACCGTTACAGCATCAGTATTAACATGCTGTAAATACTTCAGAAATAAGCATTTTAAGCTTCTCATAAGGCAATTTCTAATGTCGTCTAATGCCTTGAAGAGCAACTGTGGTTTACATTCTGTTGACCAGTTGTGGATGTCCATAGCCTCAGAAGAAAACACGTTCTTCCCATCTTCCTCATCTCTGCCATCTCCACCTCCTCCAGTTCACAAAATGCACCCTCCATATGGACAGGAAAGAGAAATTTCTGCCTGATGCTAATTAACTGGAATGTACTGGCTAAATGCATATGGACCAAGCCAGATATTTTTAGTTTAAAATTGCAATGAGCATTTTGCCTGATTAGAGTTACCAGCCGTGCCATCAGTTTGTGCCTTAAAGCATACGGAAGCTCACTAGTTATTCTTAGTCATACAAGAGCCTGTTCATTTTCTGAAATTATTCAACATACGGCTTAATCATCCTCACACAACTGTTGTCAGGATTCTTGCTATGGCATCTTTTCTGTACAGTTTATTGCTGCCTTCCTCTTTCTACACAACTCTGGAGAAGCCAGAGCCTATGGACGTATCCTAAGGCACTTCTGTTGTATCTAGTAATCAAAGAGAGAAGGTGTATTAGAAGAAAATGTATCAATCTCAAGCTTTATTCTTGTTCTCCCATTTCCTTTTATAACTCCTGTCATACCAGTCTTCACAACTTGACTGCCAAATTTATTGCTGGTCTCATCAAACCCTAAGTACAGATGCCCCTACCCTTCCACATCTTTCCTCTTGCCCAGTGGGAGGCCTATCCAGCTTGCTGGCATTCTGCATCTTTCCTGCCCCACAGCCATGCACACATGCTGGCTCAGCCCACTCCTCAAGTGTTCCTGCATGCATCTGGGACAAGAGAGTTTTCTTGGGAGAAGACAAAGGAATGAAAGACAAAGGAGCCTTAATTCTTCAGGATGCTTTCTTAGTCTCTTCAAGATACTTCTGAGTCACATAATCACATGATTTACTTAGAAAAAATTGTGCATAACGGGATTTGAGCAAATTGACTTTTAAAACTAATAACAGAGAACCAGCTTCCTGTAGAGGAATAAAGCTGTTATAATCACTGTAATTTTCACAGGCTTGCATTAAGTACTGATCTAGTTAATTTGCATCTAGATACAACTTGTGGTTGCTTAGTAAAGGCTATAGGATCTGACTACAGAACTGTCTAGATAGTAAGGCAGCTAGTCTGGACTAGCTTTCAGTGCGGCCTCAGCTGTGTTACTATCTTGAAGTAGCTTCTTGTATTCTCAGCTAGGTATACCTCTCTGAGCTGCCATCATGGGATTGTTAATTACAGGTATAACCTCAGAGAAAGTGGAGTATTGTGTACAGTTCTGGTGTCCTCAACATAAAATGAAACTGTTGGAACAAGTCCAGAGGAGGGCCACGAGAATGATCAGGGGACTGGAGCACCTCCCATATGAAGACAGGCTGAGAAAGTTGGGGCTGTTCAGCCTGGAGAAGAGAAGGCTGCGTGGAGAACTCGTAGCAGCCTTCCAGTATCTGAAGAGGGCCTATAGGGGTGCTGGGGAGGGACTCTTCATCGTGGACTGTAGTGATAGGACAAGGGGTAATGGGTTAAAACTTAAACAGGGGAAGTTTAAATTGGATATAAGGGAGAAATTATTTACTGTCAGGGTGGTGAGGCACTGGAATGGGTTGCCCAGGGAAGTTGTGAATGCTCCATCCCTGGCAGTGTTCAAGGCCAGGCTGGAAAGAGCCTTGGGTGACATGGTTTAGTGTGAGGTGTCCCTGCCCATGGCAGGGGGGTTAGAACTTGATGATCTTAAGGTCCTTTCCAACCCTAACTATTCTATTCTAAAGATGTCAGTGCTACCTTAGAGCTTTAATTGCCTTCTTTCTCCTGTTCAAAATTATTCATTTGCTCCCGAAAAGAACAGTTCTTTCAGGACACAGAACTTTCCCACTATTGGCCTGCTCCAGTAAATTCCCATATTGGTCTGTCACAGTGTCCAGCCAAGGACAAGATGAAGTAGGGTCTATCACATGGGAGTATTATCACAGTGTCAACATTTCCATTATAAATTCTATTTATAACTGTGTCATAAATATTTGTTCAATGTTGAAATTCAGCTAACAAAGTCTGTACTGTGAGATCTTTCCTTATTGTGCTAATTTTCACGAGAGTGTGGTGTTTTATTTTGAAAGTATTTTATTATGCTAATGAAGGCTTAAATTATGTTGAAAAAGGTTAGGTTTCTCATAGTATTTTTTAACATGTGGTATGGGTTACATTAGCAGTGGTTACAGTGCCTTGTACTACTACTTGACCATAAGCAGTTAATGCTTGCTGTGGGCTCTTTTGCAATTGCTTTTATAGGAAATGGAGAGCAAGATAGGTATTCCAGAGGAGAGGGTAGACAATTAGAGAATAAAGTCTTCACAGATGCATTTGTCAAGGCCAGAAAGTCTGCAAAACTGTAGTCTTTGCTTAGAAGTAGAGAGAGAACTTGAAAGATGTTATTCAGATTACACACTTGAGTAGCATACAGCAATGTATTATTATTTAGTCTGATGTAAAAGGTCATGCTAAGAATTTGAAGGAGGTGAAGATTTCTGCCTATTAGTCTTGTAACAGTTGCTCACTCAGATCATAATCTGAACAGGATTCAAACCTGGAACTGAAACACAGCCAGCAAGGAATTGGTAGCTGACTTTTTGTACAGTGAGATTAAACAGGATAAAGATTGTAAAAAGAGAAGATAGAGGGACTAAGAACAGAGCAGTCTGATATTACCTTCCTTGAAAGTATAGGCAAAAGGTGAAAGAAAAATGAGGGGGAAATAAAAGGATGAATCACAGCCATTAACAGAGGAGAATTGTTCCGGAAGTGGGGAATGGCCTGCTGTGTCAAAAGAGGATGAGAATAGAGTACTGATGCTGAGATATGACTGAGAAAACATAGAATCATAGAATAGAACCACAGAATCAACTAGGTTGAAAAAGATGTTTAAGGTCATCAAGTCCAACTGTTACCCTGGTCTGCCAAGCCCACCACTAAACCATGTCACTAAGAGCAAACTGATCTCCCCTTATGGCTGCCCCTCATGATCTCCACTCGCAGCCACCCCTCATCTGCCCCCCATAGCAGCCTACACTGTATAGCTGCCACCGTGCACACCCCATAGCTGTCCCTGTTCTCCCCTCATGATCTTCCCTCATGATCTCACCTCATGACTGCCCCTCACGCCTCATGGCCATACCTAACCCCTCACAGCCACCCCTCTCCTCCCCTCACAATCTCCCCTTATGGCCATCCCTCCTCTCCCCTCATGATCTCCCCCTCATGACTGCCCTTCACCCCTCATGGCCACCCCTCATCTCCCGTCATGTTCAACAGTGTTTAAATTAATTTTGTTCAATTAGTTAAATCAGTTTTGTTAAAAAAATGTCCAGTGTTTGTATAACAGCCACATGTACGCATTGCAGAGCCTATTTTGGCTTTCCACCCATAATAAGGATTAACCACGTGCTATCTACTTTATTGCACACACTCCCTTCCCCACTCCATGTACTTCTACAGGCTCCTCTGCCTCTTTTTGCTTCTTCAGCTATACAAACCTCACTAACTTAGCTGCAAGGCCAGATTACCATCAGAGCAACCTCTTTTCTACAGTACGGAGGTGGGTGTTCGGCACACTGTATCTGATACTCTCCGATGCTCCATTTCTGTCTGTAAAGTGGAGTAGGAAATGCTCCTTCCAAGAGACTCTGGAAGAGTCTTAGTCTATAATTGCTTGTAAACCACTTACGTAGTAAGTGATACAAAAATCCAAAGTGGTAATTGTAATAGAAGCCTGAGATTAATCTGGTTTTGGCATGTTGTACATACTTACAGACTTGATTCAAAGCAGTTACTGAAAACTGTAAAGTATCCAAAAAGTGATAGGTAAAAAAAAAAAAAGTTTGATTAAAAACCATTCTCTGAAACCTGTTCTTATGGCCTGCAGAGGAAGTGTTCTTGAATGTTTTCTGGTCACAATAGGGAACACAAACCTGAGAAGAGTCTTCTCGAAAAGTATGATGAAGAGCAAAATATGCTTTGTCAGGGGCAATTGCCAAGCTGTGAAGAGTATGGAAGAAATTTGTAGGAGCAGTAAATGGATATTGCAAACTTAGAATTTAGAAATGAAAACTTAGAGCCCAGAGGTGAAGGGAGAAAAGTGCCACTGTGTGAGGTCAGAATGGTAAGTGGCGTGATGATTGGGGTTTCTCTTAAAATGCAAAAGATAAATAATATGTTGGGAAAGAAACCTGAATAGGATGGAAAGCTAAGAAGATCATATGCCCTAGTTTTACCAGAATCAAATTGATTGTTGTATTCTATAGTTCTGGCATCTGCAGTGCAGCAATCAGTTCTGTTTGCCCACTTCAGACTCTAAAGCTTCTTAATTGATTCCATTGCTAGATATAAGAAATTAATTTTGCTAGAAGTACAGTGCAGTTTTATGAATGCTGTTTCTGAACATTGAAAAATACTTGATTAACCCTCTACTCTCCGAGAAAATTCATAAAACCATGTATTTTTAAAAACAGTAGTTTTGAGGTCTCTTTATTTTACTCCTGGTTTTGCATCTTTCATGTTCATAATTTCAAGTGGATTTTCTATAAACAAGGGGATAAAGGAAACTTCTAAAAAAAATGAAGTCTAATGTTATCATATAATGATGAATCTGTTTGAAATACCTAGAGCTTAAGTAAAGGCAGTAATGCTTATCTAAATCTGTGACTAGAACCAGTGAAGTATAAAACTGTCTAGTTATTTCCATGTTCCTTTGCCCATCTGAATGATTCAAATGTAATTTCAGTTGTTTCGTTACATGCATATATTTCATGTCTTCCCTGTATTGGGCTTTGTTGGCCCATATTCCACAGGCATTAGAAGTGCTGACATTCTGGAAACCAAGCCCTGGGTGCATATCCTTGGATCTGCTCTTTTCTTTAGTGAAGAGTGGAAGGGTGTTCAGAGAAAAATAGTGCAGGCACAGTTTATTTATCGAATAAGGATTTTTAAAGAGCCAAAAGTTAAAAGGCTTTTGGCAACTACTATGATTTCAGTAATTTCTTATATCTGTATAAATCTATGTACCTGGACAGATAGACCAGGAGATTGAGGGTCTGTTTGTGTAAGAAATTTTAGTTTAAATTGTTCTCAATATATGATATCAGATTCTGCAAAGCCAATCAAATGCACGGAATAAAAACCTACTGCTTTCATCATGTGTGAATGTGGCCCAAGAGGCAATATATCTGATAAAACTTTACAGTAGAACAGAAAAGCAAATCTAAAACTGCTTTGCAAGAGGAGAGATTATACTGAGAGCAATATGTATTAAGAGCCATATGTATTTTGGTTTTAATGTAAAGCATGGCTGCCAGATTAGTTTCAGTTTTGATCCTGGTACTCATCAAATATAGTGTATCCTGTCTAGCTAAAAGACAAGACTTGACAGTTACTAATGTATAACATTTTCGAAAGGAGACTCAGATGTGCTGTGTTTTTCCTGTCTGATTGCAATAGTAATACTGGAGGTAGTTGATGAGAAAAAATAATAATAAATGTTAGTGAAAAATGTCAGGGAGACAGAAGCCTGATAAAGTTACAAGGAAATTTGAAATCATCACATCTTGAGTCTTCACTAATGACTAGCTAAATACCATGGGTGATACGCTGTGTAGTTGTATAATATGGTGAACAACATACTGTTTAAATCAACAGGTAAGAGTGAAGTGGCATGTTAGTGGTGGACTTGGCAGTGTTAGGTTTACAGTTGAACTTGATGATCTTAAAGTTCTTTTCCAACCTAAATGATTCTATGAAAAACAAAGTTTTCAGTAACATTCCACATATAGCTGAAAGTAGGTGCTGCTGCGTAACAGCAGTGGTCACTCACCAAATGCATACTAGTTTGCAGAATTGTCAGACCTAGTATTTAAACTGCAGACAGTGACTTGCTCTGCAAAAGTGCTGTGGGGAGCCCTTAAGGACTGACAGACTCAGGCAGTTGGAGATGAGATGTGAACCTGCTCTTGTTGAGGTTATCTGCCAGACTTCCATGGAGCAGGATGATAGCCATGCACTTGAAATGTGATACATCAGGAGAAGCAGCTTAATACTCTTCCAGGCTGTATATACAGGGGAAGTACATCATGGAGGAAGGTAATAGTCCCTTCTCTGCATGATCCCACTGACACTGAATCTGAAATATTGTGTATGACTTTGGGCATCAGAAAGTTGTGGGCATGCTGGGAGAAATATAAAGAAGTCTGGATTTTGTTGGGTAAAGGCAGCTATTATGCCATATTAACAGTTCCTTTATATATATAAAATTCATCTTTTCAGAGATGTATAGTTTTGATGAGAACAGGCTTTCATTTCTGCCCATCATTTATGATAGATATAAAGAAGCTTAAAGAACACTACTGCTGCAGTTAACATTTGCTAATATTTTCAGTGTAGCATTCTTAATAACAGTAAACCAAACAGGCTTTAGTCTCCCTCATGCCCCAGTCCAGCTTGGCTGAAGTAAAGTAGGCTCTAGATTTTCTGTGGAAAAGCTAAAAACTTACCTTCTCAGTTATCTCATATTAAGCAGCCTGCAGGCTCAGAAGCATTCAAGTAGGTTATAGCATGTGTATTACTTAGCTGGAAACATTCGTCTTAACTACAATGTGTATATATTATCTAACCTGGAAAAATGAAGCTTGTCCTATATACAGAAGTCATATGCAACACTGTATAATCTTTCAAATATTTTTTGAAGTACTATCAGTATTAATGAACAGAGAATTAGGGTAAGTAAACAAAGCCATAATTAAGATTTAGTCATGAACAATTTCTGTGTCCATAAGATGATGTCCCAGTGAGGTGTCAGAGAGAGCTGTGCAGCACTCATTGTGCCGTGTATCAGGTAGGATAAATCTGTTTCTCTGATGGTACTGAACCCAAAAGTATAAGGACCTATGCACTGTAATATTTATGCAGCTACAACAATGAATTTTGTGCCCTGTTTTGCAAATGTCTCAGCTGCTTCAGTCGCCTACTAAAGCAGTCAAAGAAATGGAGCAGGTAATAGATTTACAATCAGGATAAATACTTGTTCTTGCTTGGTGCAGGCTGCCAGCAGTTTTTGAGATTCGTTAATCTATTTTCTGCCTTCAGGTGTTTCAGTGTGTATATGTCTACTCTATAATGATGCATTTAGAAACCTTTTGAAGAAGAAAATCTTACTTTTAGGGAGTCTTTTATCCTTAACTATTTTTAATTATTCATTGGAGAATGCAAAAATGGAAAATATAAAAATACTGGTTCTGTACTATGTTTTGGTATGTTAATGGTAGGAAGACTAAGTTTAGATTTGGAGGATCTGATAAGAGAGGCAGTCTGCATTTTGTACAGATACAATTTTGTACAGGAATTGCATTAACGTCTCTGTTTTGTCATCCTGCTGCTAGACTCAAAAGTTTCTGATGTTGTATATGATTCAGATGGTTTAGTGGAAGTCCCTTTCCTTTTCTGTTGCCAGTGCTGTTGGTGGCAGCTCAAGTCCATGTGCTTGAATAGACGTTTTGATATTTTCAGGAAGCACTGCAAGATAACGTAGTGCCGTATACGTTTCAACAAATACCTGTGTGAAATGCAGAGACACTAGCAGTAAAGTAGTCAGTTCACAAGCCACACCAATTAACTCTCTTGTGCTGTGTAAAGATTAGACCAAAGTAAACACAGAGACATAAGAATTAGCCTTGGGTTTGGCTGAAGTTTGTGTGTATCTCTGTATGTGCAGCTAGTAAATAAGTAACTCAGCTCTCTTGATCTCTGTCTAGTCCATGACAGGAAGCATTTGATGTGGGTTTTGAGAAGGCCCCATCATTTTCATTGATGTCAAAACCAGCAAAATAAAAATACTGGCAGGTATTTTAAAGAAGATGGTAGATAGCTAATCTAACAAAGCTACTTGGAAGTTATTCATGATCCTGCGCAAAGCTGCTTCCTGAGGAGAGATTAAAAAAATTGTTGTGAGGGCAGCCTTGATACACAAGAATTTGTATGTTTGGGGTTCTTCTGCATGAGACAATAAGCAATTTCCCCCAGTAATTACCTACTGTGAGTGCTTAGGAAGAAGGTAAGGTTGTGTTTAAGGCTGCATTAAAACCTGCTTGTATTTAGCGATGCTACATTTTAAAGTTAGTCCTAGGTGGAAGATTAGTGTATTATAACTTTTACATTGCTAAATGATGATGTGCCTTTGTCAGGTTGTGGCAATAGTGTAATATCACATTATGTGCTATCTTTATGTTGTATTTTTAGGCTTGTCAGTAGTACATGATTTGAAGAACAGCAGGCTGCCAGATCAAATCCCAACAGTTCCATAAAATAAATACGTGTTGACATCATTCTCCATGACGTTCATGGATCTAGTAAGTGAGCAACTGTTGGCACATGCTAGTTTCAGTGTTGTCGCCAGTGCAGCAGGGAAAGAAGAGCTACCAGGAATACTCATTAAGGAAGCAGATTAAGAAGCCCTAGAAGCGTAAGCTAGAGAAAATTTCAGCAATTTTATGAGGAAAAGGGAGGAGCAGGAGGAAATGAGGATCTGGGAATAAGAGTGAATTAAGAAAGATTAAGAGGCATTCCCAATAGTAAACATTATATTCTGTAGTATTTTTTGATTATGCAAAATGTGCACACTTTTCCCTGTTCTTTACATTGCAGTTTGTTTTCCTAGGCAGCCGTGGTACTTCCATTTTAGTCTTATTAAGACCAGGAAAAAAAAAAAGTACTGTAAGGCAGCCAAATGGAATTTAAAAATTAATCCAGGCAAGATTCTTTATTTGCCCCTTGCTAGGGAAGCTGCTTACTAGGATTAAAATGTTGATCAAACGTCACCAAAATGCAGTTGCTATCAGAGGCTAAAAGTTAGAGCAGGCATCCAGATTTGGAATTTTTTTGCATTTCACCAAATAGCATCAACAATCAGTTCCACTTCAATTCTTCTTTCTCTTTTGTGGCATGCTTTATTTTTAAACTTCAGCAAATGTGTGATTTATTCTCTAAAGCATTCTTGAGTACAGTTAGTGAGAGTCATTATTCCAGCTGGCATAACCAACTTTAGATGCAGCCAAAACAGGGCAACAGGGCCTACATCTGTCATTTTGAATTAAGGAATTATTAAATAACATATATATGCATCAGTAGGAGTAGGACATTTCTTTCTAGGGAAATCTGACCTCTGACTTGGCAGTCAAGTCAGGTGTCCTCTTATTGTCTAGGGGACAGAAATTTTGCATATGTTGCTGTACATTGACCCAACCATGAAGCACCTACACCATTCCATGCCCTGTTGCTGGGGCACTATATCCATCAGAAGGGTACAGCAAACAGCTAGGGTGATAACCTCTTAGACTACCACTAGGAAGCATTTCTTTACCAGGAAGGTGTTCAAATCCTGGAACAGGCTTCCTTAAAAGGTGGTCAATGCCCCAAGCCTGCCAGTGTTTTAAGAGGCATTTGGACAATGCCCTTCATAACAGGCTTTACATTTTGGTCAGCCCTGAAGTGGTCAGGCAGTTGGACTAGGTGACTGTTGTAGGTCCTTTCCAACTGCAATAATGTAGTCTTGTCTATTGATATTTAAGTCAGGCAGAAGTGATCTCTTAGTACCCTATGCCTGTTTAAGCACCTTGCCTTCTATCCATTAATTTCTCTGTGGCTATAATCCTCACCCCTTCATTTCCAGCCCTGTTGAGTTAAAAGATGGCAGGCAGAGCTGTCAAACATTACTAAAACCATAACCATATCTCTGCTCCAATGAGTTCATCAACATATTTTGCATATGACAGTGCACAGCCCTCCTTCATTTGGTCTGAATTCAAGCCAGCAGCCGAGCAGTTAAAAGCTTTTTCCCTTCCTGTGTTACCGGTACAACCTTCAGAAAAATAAGATTAAAACAGAGGAAGTACTAATTACATTAATTATAGTTCCCTTCCATCTCCACAATGAAGCAATAATAATAAACCTTATCTTTTTAAAGTTTACTGAATATAGTTATTTGCACTTTTATAATGACTCATCAAATCACTTCTTTTAGCAGACTGATAAGCAATTATTTTTATTTCCTTTACCTATGCTTACCATCCTGAATGATGAGAATTATAAAAGAAATGTCCTATCCTGAAAAATCCTGACATAAATGCATTTTGGATAACAAACCAGATGGTTTTCACTGGCTTATTTCTCGAACAGTATTTAGCAACCTGTAGTGTCAGCACCAAACTAGCTATTTTCCTTTCTTAGTACAGTGCATAAGACTTCAGATATTGCTTTAACAGTATTGTGCCCTAGATTTCTACTGGGATTTAATGTGCAGTATGAAACTTACTCATAATTTACCATTTTCTTCTGACATTCTTTGAATTCCAATTCAGTAGACATTTCTCAGTTCCTTCAGGAAGATGATGGATTTATGAAGATGTGATGAACTTAAGGCCAAAGTGCTGTGTTGGCTTTTGATTACTCAGAAGACTTGCACTCCATTCCTACTCTTAATAGAGGCTTCCTGTGCAACTTTAGACTATCACTCTACCAAAATTTAGCAAAGCTTTGAGCATGACAGTGCTTTACTGATAACTGACCACTGAATTCAGAGAGGTTAGTCAGATGAAGTATTTGCTTTGGATCATTATTTCTCTTTGGTTTAGCTCCCCCATCTATAAAACAGGCTATTGGTATAACCTTTTTGCTCTCTTTTATATTGTACTTAGAGATTGGGAACTTCTCAGAGCAGGAATTCCCTCTTTTTAATAGAGGTGTTTAATAGTTTAGTAAAAAGTGTCCTCTAATCTTGGAAGGTTTGTGTACAGACTATAGTGTCCTGATTAAGTAATAGTGTCGTCAGCACCTCACAGATGGTAAACCTTGCGGTGAAAAGTGAGTCTTTCTGCTAACAGCTCATACGCATAAACAAAATTAGGGAGTGAAGTATCTGCTTCAGGGATGGAATTTGTCTGTTAGTGCAACATAAATTTTCTTGTAATCATGAAAATATATTGTGATTTGTTACCTGGGTTGCTGTTTATAGCACTGTATGTTTACTCTCTGTTAACTCTTAATGTAGCACTAGTTAGGTTACATTGTATAACATGCACTCTGGTTTAAAGAGCAGAAGTAAGTGCATGCTTACCTAATATATTTCTAACATACCGTGAAATTTAATTACATCATTTCAGCATCAACAGTACTTTAAACATTATATTCTGTAAATGTTATATTCCAGGGCCTGCATTAATGACAATGCAGTAAAATTGTAATAGGAAATGCTTGCTTTTCTTGAATTGGAAGAATGGTGGGGCTGTGGGGACAAATGAATGGAAGAAGTATCATGAAGAAATTATAGGATGTTCATAAAGTTATTGATGAAGTAGGGATGTTTTTCCTCAGGAGAAGATGTCTTTTTATTTTGATATTGCAAAGTGTGACAGCCTAAATGCTATTTCCATATATTAAGAAGATGGTTTTGAGAAGTTTTTCATTTTTCTCTTAAAAACAAATAGAGAGAACATGTCTGAAGAAAAAAATTAGTCTTTACGGTAAAGAACACATCAACCTCTAGGTTTTAAATACAGTTTTTCAAGTTATGATGACCTAATTAGTCATTGTCTCATTGGTAAAGCCAGGTAATTCCCAAATTAGCATTTTTTGCACAGAGTATTTACTTACAGTACCTTCTATCCAAATCACTTTCAACTGATTTAAAGATTGTGGCCGGGCTTTCACAAATTGGAGGATCCTTATCTCTTGTGCAGCAGCCAACCAGTTTACATGGAGTTAGCATCTTTTGTCATAGTATGATGAGAAGCTCTCACATGAGTTGCATAGTATCTCAGGCTTAGCTCAGAGAAACCTACTCTCCCAAAGCCTTTGCTGCTCGCAGATAGTGGTGTTTCTAGTGGACTCCTCGTGGAGTTTCTCACAACATTCCCTCTAAGAAGGATTCATAGAATGGTTTGGGTTGGAAAGGAACTTAAGATCATCTAGTTCCAACCCCCCTGCCCCTGGGCAATGCATCTGACACTGGCTGGATTGAATAGGCAGGGGTATGACCTGAAGCTCACAAATATATAAACATACACCTATATCTTTTTCCTCACTATCCTAGGTGTGTTCCAGAAACCCTCTCAAGTTTCATATTTCATCCTGAACTGATAAGGCATAAAGTCTTTTCTTAGCCTTCTTGGGACACAATGGCTGCATTTATAGGTTCCTGAAGGGTGACATTTTCAGTCGCTGCTTGAGATGCAGTCCTGAAACAGCCTTATGCTGCCAACACATACACCTCACTGGGCCATGGGAGCATGTGGCTGTCACCTCTATAAATGCTGTGGCAGAACGAGGGCACCCTTCTCTTCTCATTTACAGGGCTGGCCATACTCTCTCATCATTCACTGGAGCCCTTCCAGGAGGAGGTACGTGTTACACAAAGTCTGCATGAGAAATTCGAGATTTAGAACAAGTATACATGTGTCTGCAGCCAAACCAAAGCTTCCCTCACCCCAGAGCCATCAATGAAATACTCTTCCAGCAGGCCAGCTGACAGTATGAGACTCTACGTGCACGTGTCTACACAGTCGTTTGGCTTTCAGAGGTTATTCCCCTCAATACTGACTAACTCACACTTCAGTGGTATCATCCAGCTGTTGGCATCACAACAGCTGTGTGAGCCAAAACTGACCTTCAGCCAGCCAAGGTGTATCAGTTTTGAACCAGTCATGTCACCATAAGAAAGCACACAGAAAGCTTATCTTTACTCTAGTTAGAAAACATTTCTTTGCCCTGCCTTCCAGACCAATTTTTCTTAAGCATTCAAGATATATCATGCCCAGAAATATATCTGCTAGTTGCTTGAAGAACAGAACTCCGTGTTTATTTCCTAGACCAGATAATCCCACCCTACCTCTTCCCACCCACAAATCCTACTCTCTTCCTCATTAAGATCAGACAGCTGTGAAATCTTGTAGGATCAGATGTTAGTGACTCCCTTTCCAACTTCTCTTGGCCCTGGTTCCCTTAAACTCATGCTATAGAACATTCTCATGCTGAAAAAAGAGGACTCCCTTGCCTGTATCTGTAGTGTTAGCAGATAATAATAAAGGTGACAAGGTAAGCTCTGACAAGGATTCTTAGTCCTCAGAAGGGAGCCAAACCTGTGTTCCTGCTGCTTGGAGTCAGTAGTTCAGACAGGTGCATAATCTGATTGTACTGAATGCAGCAAACAGATGTAAAAAGAGTCCTTGGACAATCTCCAAAGCTAACTTCAGCAGAGCCAAGAATATGAGTATTGGAAAGACCTGCCTGGCAAAATTGCAGACAAGAGATGTATCTGTAATAGCCATATGTGATGTACTGGGGGATGGAAGGGAAGGCTGGTGTGTTATGTTAAGACAATTGCTCAATGTCTGTTCAGACACCCTCAGACTTTACTTGGATGCAGATGGCTGCAGTTTTCTCTGGTGAGGCTCAGTGTCACTTAGCATCAAATATTACCAAATACCCAGTAAAAGTATTGCATTGGTAGCCTGTAGACACTTAACTTCTTCGGGAAGCTCCAGTTAAAAATTGTATTTTTGGTTTGGTGTTTTGTTCTTCACTCTACCAGTCTCTTGTGGCGTCACGGGCAGCCAAGACGTAGCTCCCTTCTCGTTTTAGAAATTCCAGCACAGTTTGGAGGTCTTGGGAGGAGAAAGATTCCCTCACGCCAGCCTTGGGAGGCATTTCGTCCTTCATAGGAAACAGTGGAGAGGGGTGACACTTCTGAGTCCCAGATATATTCCTTATGAAAGTGCCTTCAATTAATCAAATGCCATCAGATATTAGTAAAAGTTATATATTCACATACATTGGGCAGTGGAGAGCTGCCACAGGGTGTGAATTTTCTAGATAGGTGAGGAACGGAACAGTTGTGATTTGAGAGGTATTGTAAGGCTGAAGAGATGGTATTCCAGCTGGGATACTTTCAGCACAGGAGTCATAAGGAGCAAGCTAATATGAATGTGGATGTATCCACAATAAATAAGCATTGCAATTTGAAGCTCCACAGCTTGGGCTTAAAGGTTAGGCAGAGCTTTTTTAGCTGTCCTTTTTCTCTTTATACCCGCTAATCATATCCCCTGTGAAAAGAGAAGAAAACCAAAGTTCATGCATGTTAAAACCCTCAGCATTACCTTATGCATCCCAGCAAGACAGAAGGAAACCCCTACATGATGGATAATTTTCTGAATGGTGATTGTAATTGTAACTTTATATATGGCAACTTTCAATTTGTGCTGTGCTGCCTTTCCTTTTTACCAGGAACATTATAAAAAAGCATAAGAACCAAGCCTCTAGTCCCCTCTCCGTGCAGGCTTAATTCTTCAAAGCTTCCTTCTCAAACGTTATTTAAGAGCAAACCCTGGCTTGTCTGTCTAGCCTTCTTTCTCAACAGCTCCCTGTTTCAACCGCTGGTTTTCACATGCCAAAAATGTTGTGATTTTCCTGCTCAAAAGACATTGCATGCCAAATAATTCTTCTTCTCATCAGTGCTTACTTACCAGATGACTCAGTAACTTCCAAAAACTTCATGCTGCTATTCCTTCCTCTCATCTTAGCACTGTGTAGTGATGCATATGCTTCTGGCATCTGTAAAAACACTGTATCTGCCTAGCACAGCTAGAGCCTCCTTTAAACTCAAAAGCAGGAAAAAGTGTGCAGACGTTCTTCCCTGGGCACAGAATATCTCTGTGGCATAAACCACAGATAAGCCTCACTTACAGAAGATCCAAAAAATCAGAGGATGGTAGTGGTGGTAGCAAAGATAGAAGTAGAGAAACAGTTGCAATGTATTTGGCAAAAGCCATTACTGAACCTACAGAAAGATCATTGCAGTTCTTTGTTCACAGAGCATCCCAGCGTCTCATGGGACCTGATCCTTGAACCTGGGATGTGGCCTCTAGGGAGAAAAATAGGCAAGACTGCCACAATGCAGGCAGATTTGCAGCAATTTTGATTCAGCAGTGTTTGCTCAAGTCTAAAGCATAGAACTGTTAAATCAGGCAACAAAAACCTGGAGCAAAGCATCTAAGCCAGCTTGTCTTTATGTAAACAGCTGCACAGAAATGCACTTCAGTAAGTGGGTCCTAATGGTAAATGTGCTTATGGGTGCTTAGCTGAGGCTTGGGGGGAGGATATTCTTCCTACTGGCTGCTCTGTAGTATTTCCCTAGGAAATGTGAGAGAATTTGCCTTCATAGCTTCTAAACAGGAATTGTGTTACAGAGTAGAGTAGTTAATCTGAGTCTTCATATGGTAAATGATCGGATTAACAAAACAAAGACTGTGTGAGAGTTCAAGGCACATGTATATCTATATACAAGCTAACATGCACGCAAAGGGGAAAAAAAGTGATTCAGGTCCTACTTCCTGTAGGTCATACGGGAAGAAGAATTTCATTCTGATGGATAATTACTCCCATGTCAAACAGATACTATGATCATAAGGGTAGAAGCTAGGTTAGGACAATTAAACAAAATGTACCTCAAAACATGTCTTTCAGAAAAAGAAAGATATGTAAGGTAAGTCAATCTTCAGTCCCTCAGACTTCACTCAGGGATAATTTATGACTCTTTGCAAAGCTGAAGACATAAAGGCACTGAACCACATTATTAAGTAGTCCCAACAATTGCCAAAAAGTACAGTAACCTCAGTTACTGAGCTATTTAGACAAAATCTCTAATGGACTCCAGGAATTTTTGGTACCACCTGCCCCACCAGCATTTCTGTAAGGCAGTCCAGCCTAACATCCCACTGCAGTAGTTTTACTCTGAAGTCTTATTTTTGTTTTAATCATAATGTTCCTATTACATTATTTTTCAGGCCCGGATTATATCAAACAAAAATTTCAAGAAGGAATGGAGGTGAAAGAAAAATCTGAAGAAAAGGTTCAAGAAAATCCACCTTCCCCAAAAGAGTCACCTCACTTCTATCGAAAAGGTACTACACCCCCTCGAACCCCAGAAGCAAGTCCAAGGCATAGTCCTCCTCTTCCTTCTGAGCCTTCACCTTCGAAACAACTGAAAAAGCAAAGCTCTTCTTCTGGGGCAAGACTAAATCAAGAAAAAAAGCTTTTAGCCACTGAGAGTATAACACCCACAATTAACAAGCCTTTATATTCAAAAGCACCAGTGAAGGAAGAACTAGCTGTGAAACACCAGCCAAAGTTTTCAGCCCATCACAATCCCATCAGCACAGAGAATGGGGAGCTGCATGACTACTACCATGGCTATTATGTAAAAATGAATCCAACAGCGCTTCCACAAGAGCTCAGGGAAGAAGATGAATATGTCAACCCATCACCGTCATCACTTGCACGGATACCACCCTCACAGAAGCCAAGTCCTGCTAGGTCTGGGGGTAAGCCAGAAGCCAAAGAAAACAAACCTGACACAAAAATTAAGAAACCAGAATTTGCCACGCCAAAGAACCCAGCTAATAATGAGTCACATTCAGCAGTGAAAAAAGAAGTAGAAAACAGCTCGGTAAGTACTGCAAAAAACCTTTCACTTTCACTGCACTTTCTAGTGCTGAACTTTGCAAACTGAAGACAGGCAAAGCTCACTTCTGTCAAATCTTGATCTGGATACAGTTTGCTAGGCAGAACACACTGCACCAGGGCAGAGCGAGGAACTGCTCTAATCCTTTATATTACCTTCTTCAAAAACTGGGAAGGGATAGTTTACAGCCAGATGCTAGTAGACTTTTGAAACATAAATCCCTATTGCATCCATAAATACAAAAATGTATTACTGTGTGTATGTATGTATATGTATGTGCAGGTTTTGTGCATGAAGATATGTATTTGTAAATACATATGTACACACATGTATTTATGTGTAGGCCCCATCTCTCAGAACAATGTTGTACTTCAGTGGATAATTGGGTAGTACTGAGAGCTGCACTCATGCTCTTCTCCAGAGGTCTACTTTTGACTACTATTAGAGACAGGATGCTGATCCAGCATACAATCTCCCATTTTCATTTTCTTTCCTGTGTTGATTGTAGTCTCTAAAAACAGGCAATTTCCATCAAAATATAAACTTTTAAAATGCATACTTGTAACAATGCTTGTGTTTTACAGTGAAGTGAAAACTATTCCTTTCTTTTTCATCAGGAAATGGAGGAGATTTTAAACTATTTATTCAAGTTAGTGTGAATATCAATCTCATTATTATTTAGAAATAACAGAACTATCAATAGTTATACAGAAAAGGAGAGATGACTAATAGCATTTCTATTCCATGTTAGAAGGAAAAGCCAGGTTATCAAATTCAGAATCTCTGATGATGATAAAATTACATCTGGGACAAGAGAAACTCAGAGAAATGGTAGTTGTAGACCCTAAAGTTTACCTTTAGAGAATGAGGAGGTCTAGATAATTGTAATAATGTTTCTTTTTTATAAGCATTGTTTCTTTGAATCCTTTTTTGGTACTTAAGTAGAAAAAAACGGTGTGTCATTATTGATGGGATAAACAGAATGACCCATTTAATGAGCTCCAGATAGCTAAGCACTGGTCTCAGGCGAAACAGCTGAATAATTGACACCAGACTTCATTAATAAAGAATTTAGAAATAAAGATGTATAAGAATTTGCAACCAACATGCATTGTAGAAGATCATGTCAAACAAGCTTGACATCTTCAGGTGTGACAGAGGAATCATATCGTCAATCAAGAAGGTCACTTGATTTGTTTTTACACAGTAACTTACTCTGACAAGGAAGCCAGAGAAATGCAAAGGCTAAATGTCACATTAAAATAATTCTCAGAAACTGGCTGATGATTCTCAAGAAGTAATTAGAAAAGCATCAGAAATGTGCTATTATTCTGATGCGATCATTCTTGGATTAATTCTGCTACTCTATTTTATTAATATTCTTATTAATGACATGGAAGAGGACATAGAAGTATTACCCAGGAAGTTTACAGAAGACACAGAGATCAGGAAACTGATAAATAATGATCCAAATCACCTGCTAAGAAAGATGCAAGTATAATTATCCATGTACAGCACAGCAAAATATAAGATTGTATATTGAAAGACAGTTAGAGCCTGGCCTTGCAGGATCAGAAATGGGAAAGGTTGCAAGAGAGGCAACTGAGCATGAGCTTCCAGTCTGCTGCTGTTGCTCAGAGATGTTAATATAATCCTTAGATTTATCAACAGGAAAGATTATGCAAGAGTACATGGGAGTCTGTTTTATCTGGTTTTGGCACTGGTGCAGCCACTTTTGGAATAAAATACAGTTTCTGTAAATCAGGGATTTTAAATGAAAAAAAAAACCGCAACCTAAACCACAAGGAGCTGCAAGAATGATTAAAACATATCTTGAAATGAAAGATTCAAGGCAGAAAAATCTGACACATTAAATCCTTTTCTGTAGTACACCTTATAAAATAGTTTCCCAAGCTATCAAACAATTGTATAAAAAGATCCAACACCTTGACAGATTTGGATAAAAGTCTTGTTTAAAGTTGCTTTTAATGATATTAATTAAATGTAACATCATTTTTCCAATGCTGAGGTTTTAGAACAGTCACTGAGTAGCTCAGTAACGAGCATTTTGCCAAGATGATACCCTCTCATTCATCAGGAAGCTTATATTCTAGTTTGTGCAGATCAAAGATGTTCACAGTGGTTTTGTAATCTGAAAATCTGTATTACAGCTGGTATCAGCCCTTTAACCTTTTAAATCTCACAGATATGACTCCTGTGTAAGGTGACATAAAGCTGTCAGGCTTTTAAATGTTGCGTGAGCATGCAAAGAATTGTAGCCTGAATTGGAATTTTTATTCAGCTGAGATGAAAATAAGTGGCTAGAAATAGTCCCTATTTTTACTACATTCCATCCAAACTAAATAATGGTTTGGAACTGAGGGAGTCTTCACCTTAACAAACAAAATGGGGCATCTAAACAGCAATTTACTGACCTGAATAATCAGGTTAAGGACCCTGAGCTTATAGCCTGTTATCAGGAAAAGTGGAAAAGTGATGAGATAGTATATATTAGTTACTGTTTACTGGCATTACAGGTCATCTGGGAACTGTACCTCTCCTTCATTTGGAGCACCCTAATTGCATTATTCTTACTATCAGCTTTTCAGGAAGGAAGGAAATTAAGAGTTTAAGAACTCATTTTTGATATAATGGCATTTTAAGATACATGTAGACATATGTGTTTTTTTCAAAGATGCCATCCATATGTCTTCCATATTGATACATTTGCCTTTATAGAATAAATTTCCTACATGCTTATTTCTTTAAAATGCTGAAAAATGTAAAACGTAAAATTGAAGCAGAAGGGAGCAGCCTACTGGCCTCGTAGACTGAGGGAGAGACTTAGTACAGAATGGCTGTTAGCACTGTCTGGAGACTTTTCTTTTTAATATTTAGTATCACCTTTCAGCATCAGAAAAGCAGTACCTGTTCTGCAGTGCTCTTGACTGAGCTCAGTAGTGTGATGGAGTTGCACAGTAGCTAACGTAAGGGTGCACAGTTACTGAGGAGAACACAGATTAGCATTCTTCTCTTTATTCCAAATATTTCTGAATGTTGAGAGACTTCGGAATTCTAGGGCTGCACTTGGGAATTATTTTGTTTTAGTCAGTATCTGCAATAGCTTTATAGTCATCCTGACAAATGATTTTGCTGGGTTTGAAACTATATCTGTCTTAGATCCCCCATAAAAGTCTAAAATTATATTTGTTACGGAATATAAAGGGAAAAGAACTCTCACTCTCATTAAAAGAGAATGAGAAAACATGGGTTTGGAATGCAAAATGAATCTGTAACATTTATTGAACACTTTCATTAGATTATCTGAAAGTGCTGTGTAAAATTGTCCTGCACTTTTTAGAATCATAGAATAGTTAGGGCTGGAAAGGACCTTAAGATCATTAAGTTCCAACCCCACTGCCATGGGCAGGGACACCTCACACTAAACCATGACACCCAAGGCTCTGTCCAGCCTGGCCTTGAACACCGCCAGGGATGGAGCATTCACAACTTCCTTGGGCAGTCCATTCCAGTGCTTCACCACCATCACAGCAAAGAACTTCCTCCTTACATTCAATCTAAACTTCCCCTGTTTAAGTTTTAACCCATTACCCCATATCCTGTCACTACAGTCTCTTTGAAGAGACCCTCCCCAGCATCCTTATAGGCCCCCTTCAGATACTATGAGGTTTCCACGCAGCTTTCTCTTCTCCAGGCTGAACAGCCCCAACTATCTCTGTCTGCATACAGGAGGTGCTTCAGTTCCCTGATCATCCTCGTCGCCCTCCTCTGGACTTGTTCCAACAGTTCCATGTCCTTTTTATTTGAGGACACCAGAACTGCACGCAGTACTCCAAGTGAGGTCTCAGGAGAGCAGAATAAAGGGGCAGGATCACCTCCTTCAACCTGCTGGTCACGGTCATTTTGAGGCAGCCCAGGATATGGTTGGCTTTCTGGGCTGTGAGCGCACACTGCCGCCAGCTCATGTTCATTTTCTCATCAAGCAACGCCCCCATGTCCTTCTCCACAGGGCTGCTCTGAATCTCTTCTCCACCCAATCAGTAGTTGTGATGAGGTGTAGGACCTTGCACTTGGCATGGTTAAACTTCATGAGGTTGGCATCAGCCCCCCTCACAAGCATGTCAGGGTCCCTCTGCATGGCATTCCTTCCCTCCAGTGTATCAACCGAACCACACAGCTTGGTGTCATTGGCAAACTTGCTGAGGGTGCACTCAATCCCATTGTCCAAGTCAGTGACAAAGATGTTGAACAAAACCGGTCCCAACACCGATCCCTGATGGACACCACTCGTTACTGGTCTTCAACTGGACATTGAGCCATTGACCACAACTCTTTGTGTGTGGCCATCCAGCCAGTTCTTTATCCACCGAGTAGTCCACCTATCAAATTGATGTCTCTCCAATTTAGAGACAAGGATATCGTGTGAAACAGTGTTGAACGCTTTGCACAAGTCCAGGTAGATGACATCAGCTGCTCTACCCCTGTCCATCAGTTCCGTAGCCCTGTCATAGAAGGCCACCAATTTGGTCAGGCAGGATTTCCCCTTAGTGAAGCCATGCTGGCTGTCACCAAACACCTTGTTGTTTTTCATGTGCTTTAGTACGCCTTCAAGGAGAATCTGCTGGTCTGTAGTTCCCTGGGTCATCCATTTTCCCCTTTCTGAAAATGGGGGTTATATTTCCCTTTTTCTAGTCATCGGGAACTTCACCTGACTGCCATGAATTTTCAAATATGATGGCCAGTGGCTTAGCAACTTCATTCACCAGCTCCTTCAGGACCTGCGAATGGATTTCATCAGGTCCCATGGACTTGTGCACATTCAGGTTCTTAAGTTGGTCTCGAACCAGATCCTCTCCTACAGTGCGCCTAAAGTCTTCATTAACAAAAGTGAATTTTGAAGTTTTCCAGTGATAATGCATTAGGAACATAGTTACAAAATGTAAGATTTTAGTTCTTCCTTCTATGTGTCGAAGTCAGAGCCATTGCTCACATCTGAATGAAACAAACTTTGATCTGGATTAAGAACTTTAAACAACTTTAATTAGAGAAAAGTCTGCAGAAGCTGTTTTTTGTAATCAGTTCATGTTTCATATTTTCTGTGAATCCGTTACATCCTGAAGAGTGTCGTTGAATATTATCTGTGCTGTAAGTCAGTTATAGGAACAGTACTGATTCTCTAGATACCCCATTTCCGGCATTGTACTCTAATCAGCATGTTCTTTTTATGCTACGCCTACAAATGTGTTTCTCTTTTTGAACATTTTTCTAATGTTCAAATATCAAAGTTTAAAATAATTTCAGAGCTTATAAAAGTCATAATTTTATCAAGGTAAAAACATGCTTAAAGCATGATGCCAAAGTCACCATTCATCAGCCGCTGCAAAGCAGCTGTCTGTTTGCAGGCAATTTACTTTAATAAATGAGAGGTAAATAATCCTTTTTCTACTGATAATTAAGTTCCTTCAAATTTCCTTTTACCTACCACAGTGTGAAGTTACACAGACACACTTGAGTATGAACCGGTATTGTTTAAAATTGCTCATTAGCAGCCTCTAGCCTCAGTATCAGCTTGTGTGCTGCAATCCCACCTTGAATATATGCTAATTTTAGATTGTCTTGGATTTGGGTAAAAGGTGGGATTGAATTGCAGAAAATAGCATTGTAGTATACATTTGTGAATACACATTTTATTTGCCTCATGTGTCCATGTGTTGCCCTAGGTCAGGTCCAAGCCCAGGCACAAGTGTTCTACTATACTGTAATTTTTATCATTTTGTTTGTAGCAATTTTTAAGCCCCACATCATGGGTTTTGCCTCTATTTAAAATCATTACTTTTTGCTGAGTATTACCCAGTGTGATTTACCCTCATCTCTTTGTTCAGTTAACATCCAGTAAGTAAGGGATATAACTACTATGATGTTAGAAAAATAAATCAGTATTTGTCTCATCCTAAAAAAAAACAACACCTCTGAGCAAGAACTTTATGCTATATTTAATGGACATTCCTAATGCAATGGGATTACAAGACTAGTCTTAATACTTCCTGGCAGTACATTTTAGGAAAATAACTTTCTTCCCTTCCCAAATGAAAACTAATAATATAGTTATATTTTTAACTACAGTTGTGTGTGACTTACTAGAAGCTGAAAGGGCAGGTTTTATGCAGGACTGGAGTTTTTCTACTACAGCTACTTTAGTGCACCTGTTCTAGTCACTCTTGGACTGTTCAGACTAATTTTGGCTTTTGCTATTTTAAGCTCTTGCAGGACACTAAAGTCTTATTTGTGGTATTTGTCTTAGAGCATTAAATACTCATTTCATAGGTGTCTACAAGCAGGTAGTACTTCACTGCATAACTGCATGCTACACAAATACTGTTTGAACATTTTTTAGTGTAATAGAAATTCTGCTTTGGGCTGAAAGTTGTGGCTATCAGAAAAGGAAGCAAAATGCTGATAGCAGGCCAAAAGAGATCAGATTTGCTTCTTTGTATACAGCATAGACTCATTATCATAAACAGATAAAACGTTTTCCTTTGATCATCAGCAGCTCAGTTCTTAAGGTGTCAATTTCTTCTTTGTAGATGAGATTTCTTGATTCAGATCATAGTCCCCAGGGTTTTTAGCCTGATTTATATAATGCTATTGTGATGAGATTGTTATACATAACCTGACTGATGCATGCATCATAAAGAGGTCCTTTCCCCTTTCATGAAGCTTGATTCTCTAAGATGGGGCACCAGTGATACCAAGTTGCTTTATGAGCTGCAGTCCTGACTTGCCATGCAGCCAAAAGCTCTCTTGAAGCTATCAGGATGCTGTTTCAGGGTATATTTCAGGTTCCTGTGAAGTCTCCAGAGGTCCAAATTTACCTTCAATAGCAGTAAATCAACTCGATTTCCATGGATATTATTTTCAAATATGCAAAGAATTAGACAGCGAAATCCCTATGAATTTTAATGGTGTTAGGTGATGATGTCCTTCACAGTTCCTTGCAATTCTTGGTGCAGTACAACTGTAAAATACAACTGTAAAATCTTTAGGTGGGATCCTGAGCTATAAAGGAACTATTGACCTGATTTGGTAACACTGGTGCCCCTGTCAGAGTTGTAGAATCATAGAACAGTTTGGGTTGGAAGGGACATTTAAGGATCATCTAGTTCCAGTGTCCCTGCCATGGGCAGGGACACCTTCCACTAGAGCAGGTTGCTCAAAGCCGTGTCCAGCCTGGCCTTGAATGCTGCCAGGAACGGGGAATTCAAAACGTCCCTGAGCAACCTGTGCCAGTGTCTCAGCACCAGAGAGAAATATGCTGAATCCAAGTGATAGTGGAAATTAATAGTGTAATCACACTTCCTGTAGAGAGAGATGTAACATTAGCGTATGTGTACTGTGGCTTGTCATAAGATTCTAGGAATTTTTTGCAAAAGAAGTCATAATTCAATGGAAGGTTCACTCTAAGAGTGTTGACACTGACATTCCAAGACAGCAAAACTGCAAGATTATCAAAGTATCTGTTTCAAGTAAAACATGTTTTATTGTCCAAAATCTTCCAATATGGCTTTCATACATAAATCTCACAATTGCCAAATGCATTTGGTGGGAATCCTGATGGGAACTTGGATTTCCTGTACAGTAGAAAAGCATAGAAGTACCCAAGCTAGCACAACTGTGACCATGCTAGAAAGAGAAAGAAGAAATTAACCTTGAATTACACACTATTACTGCAAGGCTGCTTACACTGCTGTAGTCAGAAATGTAACCATATCTGGAGTCACACTTTCCTTTTATGCCTGTTCTCTGTCACTCATATTCTTTGGCACATAGTGGCTCACTTCCAGTAAGGAAGAAGCATGGTTCCACTTCTGTTCTGTGACCCAGTGAGTAAAACTTACCACTGATTTGAATAACTAACTTGTTATTCAAAATCCCTTTGACTAAGGTGACTTTAAACCTAGTCTTCATTTTCCTAGTGAATATTTCTAGACATTCCACCATTAAGCAAAATGCAAATCTTGCTGCCAATACCATCCCCCTATGGCAACATTTAACTAGCATCCTGATAATCTCAATCATTACTGGAACTCGAACACCTAATTCCTCAACATGTGAACAGATACTTCAAATTGGGTGCAAAGGGCACTTTAGTGCCATCATGAATAGAAGTGCTGGTTGGATTTAGAATCCCCAGGGATTTAAGGAGTACTTGACATAATGTAGAATCTTAGAATTATAGAATGGTTAAGGTTGGAAAGGACCTTAAGATGATCTAGTTCCAACCCCCCCTGCCATGGGTGAAGATACTCACACTAGACCGTGTTGCCCAAGGCTCTGTCCATCCTGGTCTAGAACACTGCCAGGAGCATTTGCCACTTCTTTGGGCAACCTGTTCCAGTGCCTCAGCACCCTCACAGCAAAGAACCTCTTCTTTATATCTAACCTAAACTTCCCCTGTTTTAGTTTAAACCCATTACCCTTTGTCCTTTTGCTACCATCCCTGATGAAGAGTCCCTCCCCAGCATCCCTATATGCCCCCTTCAGGTACTGGAAGGCTGCTATGAGGTCTCCACACAGCCTTTTCTTATCCAGCCTGAGCAGCCCAAATTTTCTCAGCCTGTCTTCATACAGGAGGTGCTCCAGCCCCTTTATTATCCTCATGCCCCTCCCCTGGACTTGTTCAAACAGCTTCATGTCCTTCACACATATTTTGTGACTTACTGAAGAACTTAGCAGTCTACATCTGGCCTACCATTTTAACTACTGTGTAGAGGTGTTTTCTGATAGAAAATGTTTAATGACTCTGTTCAGGATCAGAGGATGTGATATAATAATGACAGAAGCACTATTCAGTAGCTTCCCAGTTACACTGCTGCAGCAAATAAGTAATAGTAAGCCTTTAAACTTTAGCATTCCAGAAATTCTATAGCTAATGTTACTGTTATTGTGAAGGATAGTGAACTTCTACGAGGTGCTTCTCATGTGGAAAATATAAAAAAAAAATGTCATTTCTAATGAAATATGTACCTTTCTTACACAGCCAGTGAGACTTATGTAGCTCAGAAGATTGGTTTTTGCAGAGATTTTTTTGACAGCTTTTTTTGTGATTTAGGAAAGTAATGTCTGAGTTCTTCTGTTACAGTAAATGTGCAACCTTAAAATACAAGTGTCTACAAATCTGCGTGAAAATATTTTGTAATAAACCAAATATGTTAAGAGGAAAACAGAAAAATTAAGAATCTCCATCTGTTCAGGACATTATTTCAAGTTGCATCCATGCTTAAAAAAAATCTACCCAAAATTGCTGAAAAGAGTTAAAAAGTTTGTTCTCTGGCTTCACAGTTTTCTAACCAGTTTTAGCTCTAGCTAGGAAGTATTTTGACTTCCCATTTCTTCAGTACATAGGTCTGTAAGGTGTCAGAGTAAATCAAAATAAGTTTAATTTTGCAGTGTAAAATTGGTTTTTAACTGTAATGGGGACATCGTTAGTTATGTTAGCGCAATGCGGTAAGTAACTTTTGTTTCCCTTTGGTTATCAAAAAAGGGGTATTCTTTTCAATCGTCATGTCTGTTTTGAAATCGGTTGGAATTTGGGAAGGAACCTACATTAAGGATGAAGAGCAGCACTCCAGCTTTCCTAAAATAGTTCAAGTTCTTTGTTTTTCTTTATTTTAAGCTGATACTGTTCCTGTGTGGATGGGTTTGTTTTCATTTGTTTACATAGTCATATTTGTCAGATGGTTTAGTCTCACTGTAATTAAGAACAATGTAATATTATATTCACACCTGTATTTATCCAGGTAATTTTCACAGATATGGTACTCAGCTCATCTCAATACCAAGGGTAATGGCTGTGATTTAGGGCAGAGTCTGTATCTTTACTATTTAGATAATCCTTCAGTGCAGGCACAAAGCCAGTGGAAATTATGAACTCAGGTCATATTCATTGCTGTGCACCGTGTGAAACTTTTCATTAATTCTGATATCTTTATTTCATTTTCAGGGCCCCAACTCTGTCATGATTGCCCTGGTAATGCTGTTGAATATTGGTTTAGCCATTCTTTTTGTCCATTTTCTAACTTGATTGGAATTAGGAAAGGTAAGAAAGGTCTTGTTTTCATATAAAATCACCATATACACCCCACCTAAAATGATAAAGATTAATTTTTTTTGCATACTTTTAATGTTCCCTACTTTAATTTTAGCTGTGCCTGAATGTGATTCAACATAGTTATTTAATAATATAACTGTTTTGACCCTTCAGTGAAGTCATGACAACTAGTGGTGTTAGCCCACAGTTCTCTGCAGTTGTGTCATCAGCCTTTTAAATGGCACCTGTCATACTCAGACACAGGGAAGGAGGCTTGGAATTGGGATGGGACGCAAGAGAGATGAAACTTGGAATATTCAGCCAGGGGCCCAGCTCAGTTTCTCTGCTGATGGCTCGTGGCTTTGGGGTCTTCTGAAAGCTGAAGCAAGCAGCCATGTTGGAAAACAAACAAAATAATCTGCTGAAGCAGCCCCGCCAGTGAAGTGCGTTGGCTTCTCCATCTGTTCCAGCAGAGTGTGACTAAACTGGAAATGTACGGAGCTGCACTTTTTGTTGATGGAAGCTAACAGCTGCCTTACTATTTTACCGTCTGATGTTTTTAGTGGGGAGATGGGAAAACGACTGCCAGAGGAATGTGGTCAGAGGATTCTGTTGCTGTGGAAGTGATTCCAGTGTTCACTCCTATCTCATTAGAAGAAATAGTTAGCATCATCAGTCACCAGTCTTATTCCATTACCTGCTGCTTCTAACATCTCCTGCAGTGTTCTGGGGGATCGAGTTTCTTTTGCCTGTGCATGATTCTGTTCATTTGTTGTTTATGAAATTTGATGTATAGCCATAACATAGTGTCTAGTACAACCTGGAGAAAGCTACCAGTTCTGCCCAGCAGCAGAAGCAGAAAACGAAGATTTTTTTTTAATCTGAAGATAAAACTCTTGAATTCATTTTCCCAAACCTGAAGAGCAGTTTTCCTTTATGATTTAGTAACTAATACGCCATGACTGCAAAATATAAAGATGTTGATACCTTCCTAAAGGTGATCAATTGCTTATGCGAATAGCAAGCTAAATTTTTCATAATAAAACAAGAATCTTAAATTGATATCAGCACACTCTAAACAGGAGGTGGAATATCGGAATAAGCCAAGGACGAGATACGGAGTTTGCATGTTGACTATTTTTTCTCTATTTTTTTCTCTTTTTTTTTTTTTTTCTCTCCTTTTCTTCTTCTTCTTTTTTTTTTTTTTCTTTTTCTTTTCTTTTTTTTAATTCTGGTGCTGTGGTAACTGGTGATTTGAATTATTATGTTTCAACACTGAGGTATTTTGCCAGCAGTTAAACTGAAGTCTTGTCTGAGTACACATTCATGCCAATGACAGTTAAGCTAGCTAATGCTCATAATAAATTGCCATCATTTTAAAATACTACATTTGTGTTGAATACATTCAGGTAGAGCACTTAGGAATGTTAAGTGACTGTTTATCAATTTGATGCCTTTGAAGTCTTTAAAGTCCGTGTATAATTTTACCTCAGCATTAAAAAAAGCCTCAAAATTTTTCATTTGGAAAGTTTGTCTTAAGTAGTTTCACAGCCCTTTGTTCAAATGATGTGATCATTTCTTTTTATGTGCCATTATCCTGTAATTATTGTACCCTATATTAATCAAAAGCATGCTTATTTACTGAAAATACGTGGTGTGATCATTTGGCAAGTAAGTGTTTTAATTTAAAGCTGCAAAAAGCAAAGGGCTTGTATTATGGTTTATTTTATCTCTATTAGAAAATCTTTCATACAGTATAGCTTTTGAACCTGTTTGTAAACTTCCTACATGTTTGCATGGTTTAATGGGCAACATTCTTACAAAGTACATTAGCTATCTTTGGATGCAGCATATTAAAGTAACGTAGGTATGGACTGAATACTGTGCAGCGAAGCAGCTCCAAACAGGGCAGTAACACAGTGGTGTTTTTTACAGAAGTATGTTGAGAATCCTGTGTTTTGACCAGTGTGGATAAAGAAGAAAGCAGAAAGAGAGCAAATGAAAATAAAACTTGTATATTTATTAAAAAAACAAAGTTTTAATTGTGTTTTAAATTTAGGAAAGTCATTTTTAATTAAGAACAAAATTTTAAAAGTTACTGTATAAGCCTTGACATAATGGACAAAATGTTCCATCCAACAGTGAAATCACCCCCTGTCTCCTTACATGGAGAGGTAATTTTGTAACTGACATATTTAAATCCTATTAAATGTTTATTTAAAATACTTTATGCTCTGGAAATAATGGGTAACAAAGCTTATGAAAATGTTTATAAATTTAAGTAAGCATGTTAGTACCATTTATAAATATGTATGATTTATAAGCTTTTTTAAAACAAAGCTCAAACAAATTGTTGGTATTTTTCTAGAATGTGCACAGCTGTATTTTACATGAAAGGCTATTTATAATTGGTTGTTATACTGTACACTACATTTTGGACAGCACAATGAAGCCTGCCAATGTACTTAATAATGTCATTTTGTCTATTTAAAGTTTCTTGCTGTCAAAGAATGAACTCTTTATCTATGAGTTTCTCTATTTATAATTCTTGACCCAAAATGTACAATGTACAGTTTTCACAACTGTATTTGCTCTAATAAAAATAAGTTGGTTATTAATTGAGTTTCAGACTAGTTTTTCCTGTTTATTAATTACTTTGTTCACTCTCTGGAAACAGTTTTTCTAACAAATTCAATAAACAAGGAATGAAGCAGGAAAATGGGTGAAGTCTTGGCCCCTTTGAAATCGTTGTGCGTTACCGCTTTCAACAAAATGATTGTGGAAAACAATTAAAAGTAAAAAAAAAAAAAGAAAAAAAGAAAATCAAGTTTCCTTATGTGTCTTCTTTTGTCTTCTCGTACAGGACTTTCATATCTTTATAAATTTAGTATCTGAAATTATATTCCTACTGCAGGGATGGTTTAAGCAATCTTGTTGTAATCAGTGAGTGAGTGGTCCATTAACAGCTGTAAGTGAATAAATATCTTTTAGATTTCCCTCCTTTTCAAGGTCTTAATAGGTTCAAAATAAACATGAAGTTTGTGAGCCAGTATTCTACACAGAGAAAATTTGCCATTACAACTTAAAGCCGCTGCATTTCTTGAGCTGGTTAAATCAGCTGAGAATTTAATTTAAGTTCATATTACAGCCAACTGTATTGAGACCCTAATGTTCAGTTGAAAAGGAGAGCAAGTTTTCTTTAGTAGTTCCTATTGAATGTTAATATATTTTTAGGAAGTAATCATTGCTGTCTTATTCTTTAAAATCATTCTACCAGCATGAAGCTTAACTTCAAGAGTGCATATTTTCTGCATAATAACCCATTCTCTAAGGAAAATTGTTGGCTTTCCAGGTACAGAAAAATACATTCTCAAGAAAACAGAAATAACTATAATACCAGAAAATTTTAGCCAAGTTCACCGAGATGGCTCTCCTCTGACATTTTGTGATCCACATTGCATATGTTCAATAATGAAAGTAAAGTTGACATGAAATACTTCTTCAGTTCTATGAATGTGATAACAGGCATATATAAATCTTAACAGCAACAAACAAAGGATTTGCCCAGAAATAGAAGAAAATAAAGTTTTCATAATCAGCTGAAGAATACGACAGCTTTCAGAAGAACAGCAAGTGAATGATGTTGAGGTGCCAAAGGCTGAAGAAATAAATCATCTGTCATCATTGCTTTTTAGTAGATCTGGTCTTTTCTTTACTTAGTATGTATAGTCCTTACTTTGCCTTCCCATCGGATAAACAATAGGAATGCAAAGAGTGTGGAATCATTTGCATTTGTTTTCCAAAAGGAGAGGTTTGGGTTGAAAGCAGAAATTTCATAACATATGACTACAACTTGCCTTTCAAATACGGACATATTTAAAAAATCATTAATACAACTGAGTACTGACTTTAAAAGGAGTAAGCAACCCTATGAGCATTTGATTGAAAGTCTCAAAATAGTTATTTACATAACTTTTAATGACACATCTTTCGAAAGCTCTGTAATACAGTTACACAATACTAAGAGTCTGACAAAAATGTGGGCAGAAATTCACTACCTATTGCACTACAGTAATATTCTTAGTTGTTATTAATAAAACATGGTTGTGAATGGTATCTAAATTATTTTATTCATAGCTTGTTTGAACCACTTAGTCAGGGGAGACAGTTGTACATACCATTCTTCTATGGAAATGTAATTCAGTAAACAAAGCAAATGAAGAGAAGGGAAATTAAGCCTTTCAAATGAAGTAGTCTTTTCGTTCTCTCATTTAATATTCACACAAACAGGAAAAAATAGAAATTATGTTAAGTCTGAGCAAGAAGCTGTGTATGCCAACATGCAGTAGCTGAGCCATCTACAGTAACCATCTCATTTTTTTCCCACTAGACGCAGAAAGTGCAAAATAAGAGACATTACACCTCCTACCATTGTAGGAGGTAAATATAATTAACATACACAACATCTTTAGGCAAAACTGTCTGTAACGTCAATGAGTTTTAGCCTAGGAGGAAAAAGTAAGGATTTCATCTGTCTAAACAGTTAATGTTGTGGCCATCACTGTAATAGCTGAACAATCCCTCAGCAAAAAGAAAAACACAATAGGAAAAATTAAGCTGGTAACAGAATTTGTTAAAATCTCTCATGTTTCTTCCTTTTGTTTGCTAAAAAGGGAAAAAAAAAAAGGCAGGGAGCAGATGGAGGGTTTTAACCTGATAATCTAAATTTCATCATGTCAGTATATGTGTCTGTTTCACCTAATCTTTTTCACAGCAGCTTGGGATTGGTTATCTAGGAGATTTCAGGTGCAAACTGGCAGTATCTGGAGTGCCATTTCTCCAAGAGGGAGGGTTTGAATTTTTTTTCAGTGATGGAAAATAGCAGGATTTTCTGTATCACCCTTGAAATGGGTTTAGTTGTGTTTTTAATGTGTTTTTAATGTTTTTTATTCTTTTATCCTTAACTGCCCACTCACCCCCAACTCCAAAAGCTGTTCAACTTACTCTCCTTTTCCCCACATGTAGCTATTTGTCCCCATGCTTCAGCCTCTTACTCCAGTAACTCATACTTTTTCTGTTGGGCACACTTCTTCGAGCAGCGAGTTTAGCTCTCTGTGGCTACAGAACCCATCTCTCTTGCAGTTTATCCTACAGTGAACTGCATGTGTCATGTCACAATTTTCATTTGGTCCAGTTTTCTGCATCCTATTCGTGCTGGTTTATGCAACTGTTTTGTGACTTCAATCCTATGCTCACTGTCTCCAGTGTCAGGACGGTAATTTAAACATGGTAGGTGGGAATGAAAGGGAGAAGAAAATGGCTGAAAACACTAATACACAGAGATTTCTAATGGGTCCTCAGGATTCATAGAAACCAACGTAGTGTTGTCATCATGGAGAAAAAGATACTGGGTTATGAACTCCACCACAGATGTCCACAGTAAGATTGTGAATAACACTGGCCACATGGCTAAAGCTGATTTTCAACTCACAAAACCAAGGAGTCCTGCTGAGGGTTGTGATTTACACGGAAAGTGTGGTATGATGATTTCTGGACTTGATATACAGACATACGGATTGTTAGCTGGAATAAAATGCATCCTCTGTTGGAAAATGGGTTTTGCTCACTTACCTGAGCAAAAAAAAAAAATATGTCCTCCTCTGTGTCTTACACTGATTAATCAGGCAGCTCAATGGAAATTGAGGCATATACATTTAGACAAGTACTAGGTTTTACTTTCATAAGTGACTTCAATGTTAATTAAGTAAAGAGCAATAAATGACATGTGAATTATAGGCTTTGAGCCATATGTTTTGAACTCTGCTTTTTTTATGCCAATTTATCCAAATTGGAAGAAAATACAGAATGTAGTTGAGTAGAATTCCAGGTGTTACCTTTCACAATAATAATGTGCATGTTAATCCATTACAGTACCTGAATTCCTTTTAGATCACTACATGAATTAGAGAGAGGGGTCTTTCTCAAATTTACAAATTGTGGTTCTCGATAGCAGCTTGGCAGAGACACTGTAGGAGACCACAGAAGAGATCTTGACCAGGTTTGTGAAGATGACCACCTACATTTATAAAGTTCTTAGTCTTACAAGGTTCTTAGTCTACACTTAAAAACGTAAGTTCGAAAATTTCCCAGCTCCTCAACACCTCACAGATACTGTTAAAAGACTTTGGCAGGGAGAGGAAGGGGGCAAGCATAAGAAAAATCAGATCTTACGCTGAAAACTGAAGCCTATGAAAATGTTGATTCTGGCTTAAAAATATGCCAAGCATTGAAAGCATTTACATCTGGGGTTTGGATCAGCCTTTAGACCTACAGGTTCTAATTCTGGGATTTCAGTCAGAATCGAAATCCAGGTCTGATTCCAAGGGCACACAGCTGAAATGCTTGAACTAGGAATGCTTTTAAGGAAGGGGCAGTGGAGAGTTAGTTAAAATCAGGCTGCCGTAACTCTGGGTTAATTAAACCATCACGTTCTGTGCTTCTGGAACAGTGTCATTAACTGTATTGAACATTGTAATTTTACTGTACTCAGGACATGTTCCACAGAATACCTCAAAAAGTATCATAATTTAAGGTAATGGTGCTTAATTACTTACCCATTTTTAGCTGCAAAGTACTTTTATCATGTAATACCACCCAGTCTTCAAAAATACTGTAAACTGCCTTCCATTTTAACTCTGGCAGTTCTAGATTTTGCTTAGGCCACTGATAGTCACGAAACGATGGGATCGGCTACCATGGAAACAGTGAAGGCAGAAGAACACCAGCAGCATTTCACAGGAGCTGGGACTAAAAATGACATTCTGCAAAGAGAAGGTAATTGAAAGACATTTACATCACAGCGGATGGCTTCCATACATTCCTGTCATACCAGGGCAACGCATTCCTGGCATAGATTGCAACAAGCTTGCACATGTGCCCATGATGTACAGCAGAACAGGCATTGTTGGAAGGACTGGAAATTAGGAATGAGGAAGTATAGGCATGTTGAAATCAGAAACAGATGACAGTAAAAAGTACGGGGAAAGGCAAGAGGGTGAGGGGAAAGGAGAATTTGTGGGGGACCTATATGTGCTGAAGAAAGGGAAAAAAGACTGGAGATAAAAGTACAAAGAAAATGGAATATGTTGGACACAGAAGAAAAATTTGTTAGATGGGAATATGGAGAGGGTAGAAGACTGAGAAGTAACCATCCTGAGTACACACACACCTGCTCTAGAAAGCTGCTTTCCCAGCCCACGGGATTAAGACAAAAACAGATGGACTTAAATTGCATGAAAAATGAGATCCAAGTTAGGCATAAAGGAATATTCTCTAATTTCAGGAACAGTATCTTTGAATTTTATTACATAAACAATAGGATTTTATATTTTCACTCTGGACAAGATTACGGATTGAAAGATTGTTGAGTGTCCTTAAGGCCTGCTTTCTGTGATTTCATGCTAATTAGTATGGAATCTGGGCATTAGGAAGAGGTGTGATGGGAAAGAGCTGGAGGACTGGGGAATGAGCCCTTCTTTACAAAAACCACATAAATTACACAGGGGGAAGAGAAACTTAAAGGAGGATGTACTGCAAAAATAAGGTAGGAGGATGTTAGGGCAAGACAGATGGTAGGAAGAAGAAAACGTGATCAGTGCAAAGTCAAGAAGAATGTGAGGATTTGGGCTGAAGGCACACATGAGCGGAGGGGATAATTAGCCAAAACCCACAAATGTTAATTTGAAGAGGGTGTGTACTGCAGGAAGGACTACAGAAGTGGGCTGGGAAGCCTCAGACAAGAGCACAACACAGAAGCACAGCAAAGATGGCATAGGAGCCCAAAGAAGACCCAAGAAGCAATACCAAGGAAGCATCCAGCCAACTACAGCACAGTTGTCCATCTCCTTCATTTTCTCGGTTGAAGATAATCACTGGGCTTTCATACAGTTTTTAAGTTGTGGAATAATTGAAGTTAGCAGGAAGCTTCTTTTTATTAAATGTTCAGGAAAACATCTGCATCCAAAACCGGCAGAAAACAACAGCTTGCTGTTACAGCAGGCTGGCTTGCGTTCCACCGAAATAAGTCAATAATGCACACCATAGCAATACGTTTTGTTGACTCTGTAGAATTGCTCTAAGAAGAATACTTCACACAGTGGGATTTTCCTCCTATTACTACAGGTGTGATAAAACAAGAAACAAACCTCCTATATAATCACACAAGCTCCCCATTGGAAAGAATGTTTATGCAAAATTGCAAGTTTACTTCTCTGTGAGTATCTCCTAAGACTACAGAAATGTTGTTGGTATTTACACTGGCTTGCTGCTGTAGCAAATGTTGCATATGCTCTCTAGACTGTTGTTGTGAGTCATGCAAGAAATTACATAACATTTGGAAATGCATTCAGTCATCTGCTTGCTATAGAAATATTGCTAACAGATTCTTCACTCCCTTACATCTCTGCAGCCTTGATCACCCTTGTTATGTGTTATTTTCATGCAACTTCTTCAGGGGAAGATGACTCGGCCAGAGAGTAAACTATAATGCTCCATTGACACCAGCAATGTATGTGCTGGTAATCAGGTACTGCCATCCCTTCATCCTCGAGAAAGGAATCTATTGCATGGGTGTTTAATTGCATCCAGAGTACTACTCCATACTGCATACAAATGTTAACATGAACAGACTAAATGGGTACAAAACATGACCAGGAAAAGACACAGCCCTCATTCCAGACAAATACCAGTTCTCCAAAGCATCAGCATTCCCTCTGACCACGCACCTTGCAGCCTCTCTCATGCCTGTGGACGCTGAGAGGTAAAATGTGCTTTTCCCTAAAGGCGAACAAATGCAGGATCAAGCACAGCTTTTAGTGAAGGGCTCCTTACAATAAGCCAGACTTAACTCATTCACCTCTGATTTACTTGGTAATTAGTTTATGCCAGGTCCCCAAAAGGCTCTGTGGGCATCTGCACACTTTAGGGGATTTAAGTTTAAGCCATCCAAGCCCCACTTCTTGCATGGAAGGGGGAGAAGGGGTGTTGGAGTTTGTTTTAAACACACACATGCACAAACACATGTGCTGTTGTCCAGGGTCCATCCTTCTCAGACAGCAAGAAACTGTACTTCTACTATTTCCTGCCAGGAACTGTGGGCATTTCCCTCCATGCAGCAGCCTGAAGGCAGCAAAGACATTTCGGAGGCTCAGCGTGAACATGTGAGTTTCATCCTTTACCCTGGAGACTGAGCATTTCTATAGCCCGTCACTGCTAGAGAGGTAAAATGCTGGATTCAGAGCATGTAAACAGCTGTAAAATCTGTCATCGATGCCTCTGGCCACTTTTACAAACATTTTATTATTGTAAGAATCAGAGTAATTTTAAGTCTTTTAAATTGCAAGTCTGTAGTGATTGACTCAAAAAAATAAAAGGATGGCTTCATGTGCCAGAGATATGGACTGCTAAGTGTTCAGATCTGTGAGATGCCATCTTGCAAAGCCAAAACAAAGAAGGAAGGACATTTCCAATTCACTTTATGACTACTAGCTAACTGGCTGACATTTCAAAACCCTGTGTTCACCCATCTCACATTCCTCACACAAAAATGAGAGATACTGAAAACCAAAGAAAATTTATTTTCAGGCATTATTTGAATTTATTTTGTATGGAAATAACAGGTGCCTTTAGGTTATGTATGTGAGTCAGACAACCTCAAAGATCACTTGTGTACAGTTGCATTATGTCTACTGAAGCCAAGCCTGTACCTCAAAGGTTTCATAGACAGGCTGTACACATACCCTGCTATGGACACCCTTTGTGTGGTGACAAGGCTTCTTTCAGTTCACTCTTCGGACAACATTAAGCTGCCAGCTGACTGTAGGTATGAACTTTAGGGGAGAGGACTTGCTATGTGACCTGCAAAGCCGGAGGTGGTGGAGCAGCATCCTAGGCTCAGCCACTGGTGGGCTCCTGGCATCTACAGGCACCTTGCCAGCGCTGGGTCTGGAGCATGATACCCTGGGGAGGGCAGTGATGAATAATCATAGAATCCTAGGATCATTTAGGTTGGAAAAGACCTTTAAGATCATTCAGTCCAACTGTTAGCCTAGCACTGTTAAGTGCAGCAGTAAATCATATCCCTAAGTGCCACATCTACACATCTTTCATATACCTCCAGGGATGGGGACTTAACCACTTTACTCTTGCAGTGCTTGACAACACTTTAGGTGAAGAAATTTTTCCTAATATCCAATCTAAACCTTCCTTGGTGCAACTTGAGGCCGTTTCCTCTTGTCCTGTCGCTTGTTACTTGGGAGAAGAGGCCAACACACTTCTCATTACAGCAGATCTGTAATGTGCCCAACTCCAACAGCTGTGCTGGCCCCCAAGAGCTAGGTGCTTACAGCATACCATCACCATTTTACATCCTACAGCAGAAACCAGTTGTTGCATCTAGGCACCTATGGGGTATTTTCAGTATTCCAAATATGAATCTACCAAATCCCCACTGAAATACTGTGAAATACTGATGGTGAAGTGAAGTAAATAGGGAGGATAATGGGAAAAGTCAGCACTTGTAAAACAAAACCAGAAACAAGAGGTGCTTCCGTCCTTACAGTTTGCGCACATGACTTGGGAAACAAGGCTGGTGGCCAAAAGCTGCCCAAATGTGCCTATCAAGTGTCCCTGTGTTGGGAGGGAATGTCCTGAGGAGCTGTCTGGCCACTGACATTTGGAAAATGAATGGATTGTGCTTGCCAGGTGCTTGAGAACAACATTTGGCACAAAATAGCTGGTATGACATGAGCTTGCAGGCTGTGTTAGCGTTTCCTATTCTGCTAGACCTTCTCATTGTATCAAAGGTCTAAACACAAGCTTGTTTCAGAGTACATCAGATATTCCAAGGGGGATAGTTACAGACATATTTACAGTATATTAATTTTTAATGACACATTGAACTAGAGTAAAATTACATATAACAGCAGTGGAGACCTGAAATGCATCTGGAGTATGTGCTATGGACACACTGGGAAAAGCTGTGACAAGCTAAGGTAAGGAAATGAGGAAAGGGAGGTTCTGTTATCCATAGTGGCTCTATGATTGCATCCTCCCAAGTTTCTTTTTTACAGTTGCCCAGTGCCAAACAAATAAAATGCATTAGTCACTTTTCGTAACAGGAATCCTTGAACCTGCCTGATATAACTCTGTTATTTCCAAAACGAATGAATTTTGCAGATGTGAGCTACCACTGTTATTTAAAGACCTGCTCTAACTGGGAATGGGATAAGCCCTGCTCTCCTCACCCTTAACACTTCCTTTATGGTTTTGGTTTGTTTTGATGGTTTGGGGTTTTTTTTAATGCTACTTCAATATTCCTGTCCTTAATACCATGGCAGAAGTAATTGAAGTCAAGTATAAGATCAGATCTAATAAAGCAGTCTGGCACACATTGCTGCAGAACAACAACCTTTCAATCCTTAGCAATTTGTGCCTCTTAAAGAAGACACTGGGCCTTTCCTGGCTTTGTTCCTGGAAGCCAGAGGTGCTGCTCGTGGCACATCCACACCAGAGAACTCACTTTTACCTACCTCTGTTGCATTACTCAAAGATAGAAAGTTAATATTCTAAATCAGTGGTAATGGTGATTAGCCAATACCTCTTATAAACTGTAGAAAATGCAATTGCAGTAAACAGTAAACTACTGTGTAGCTGGACAGGAGCTCTTACAAGCTGTTTTGTTTTCTACAAGGCAAAATGATTTTGAAAGAGCTTACTAGTGACTTTGCATGAATGATGCAAGTAGAAAAAGACCAGAAACACAAGCTACCTATTTCCTCCTGACGTGTTAAAGTCTTCCTGTTTCATCTGAGTTTCCTGAGTTTTTCCATATTCTTCAGAGATTCACACAATTTGGCCTTTCAGTCTTTACAATAAAGGTGAATCAGGGATGCAACATGTGATATCTTATTAGTGAATATGCAAGATGTTTACTGCACTGATTTTCACTTTTTTCCACTTTGATTTTCACTACACTGATTTTGGTTTTATCCACCAAGAGACAAATTTCACTCAGGACATGGGTGCAAAATGTGCTGTGCTGGCACAGCTCCGAGGAGAAGCAGCAGAAGGGGTCAATAGTAAACACACATCGTTCAGCTTGGGAGACTTCAAAGGGCTGAATGCTCATCCTGCTCATTAGTAATTTGAAAGTTACAAATGGTAGTCTTAACCTTAGCCTTTCCTTCATCTCCCTCTGGCTCACCAATAAATCTCTGATATTTACTGAAATGTACAGCTTGTATAAGGACACCAAGATGCTAGATGTTGTTTCTCCTTGACTTTGCAGACACTGTTCTTGTCAGGATCATATGACTTCGAAATGAATGCCCATCCACTTGAAAAGTTCAAATAGACCCAAACATTAGGTGACTTACCTTCTCCCACTGACAAATTTACCGTTTTCACCAGAAATAATAGTAAATTTAGGCTTTTATACCATGTAAACAAAATCAGAGTATGATGAGGGCGTAAATAATTACTTGGAATCTAATAAAAAGATGAATGATCATTTATGACATTAATTCAATTGCATTAAGGATTCAGTTAGCATCTACTTAATCCTAGTGTTACTGCATCCAATGAATAAACATCTAAATGCAGGAATGCTCTCTTGGGGAGGAAGGGACATATACAGGTCATTTTCAGCTTGTTTGCTTGAAGATCAGGTCTCAATGAAGATTAAACAAGGAAATTAATTGAAGTCTCTCAAGTTTGGTATTTCACTACCTTTGGAAAATAAAGCCTTAATAAATCTGTTTAATAAAATTCAATGAGGGTTTTGCAGAATTCACAACTCTGGGCAAACTCCATGATAAATGTTGGGATGTTCATCCTTGAAGTAGAAAATGAAGCCTTTCTGCTAACAAATTTGGGATAGTATTTGCAAAGGGACATATATTTCACTGAAAAGAGAGAAATGTGAGCTTTGGCATTCTTGTATCATTTGAAAGTATGTGATAGTAATGAAATTTTGGTTCTTGAGTAGGCACTTTTGCAGATTTTTACACCTTGGCATAGTAACAAGATCTGTGCTAACGTCAATGTAGTCAAACATGAAACTTCAAAGCAGTATCCTTATCTAGCACTACTCCAGCTGCTGCTTCTGCCTGGGATGCTTCATCATCCTACATTTTAACAAAGTACCTATGGAAACGGTCCTACCCAGCAGGACTCCATGTACCGTCTCCATCCAGAGCTTAGCCCCCTGCACCACACTTGTTTAAGGGAAAAGCAATACAACAAAATGGGTATGTTCATCATATAAACCTGAAATAAAATAGCTACAAAAGCAAGTGGGAAATGTTGTCACAGGGATCTGCACCAGAGGTACCAAACAAAACCCTGAGGCAAGAAAACAAAAATTTCTTCTTAATTCTTGTAATAAATTATGTTTATTCAGTGGCAGGAAGGTGCTCATCCCTCCTTTCTCCTGAGTAACTCTGTGAATATTCTCATTATTTTATATGTCAGATCTCATAGATTCACAAGCAGAATATAAAGTCAATAGATCTCAGTCCTCAAATCACTGTCTTGCAATGGCCCCAGGCCCTTCACCTGCACAACCACTACCAATGGACAAAATGCTCAAGCACAGCAAATAATCAAAAGGACTAGGATAACAAACACAAGTATCAAACCAGAATATGCCAACAGGTATGCTTCAAGTTTAAATGCATTGATGGATCTGCTATTGTACAAATTCAGATGCTCTTTGACTGCTTATTTTGTATAAAACTGTCAGTATCTTAGGCACCAGATGTGTCTGCTTGCTTTTATATTAAGTGAAAATCAGAGGAATAATTCACTGTGTATATTTCTCTCTTACTCTTTGGCTTGTTGTGCTGAATTGTCTTATATTTTAATTTGATATTCGTATGTTGTTCTATACATCTAAGTCTTTTCATCCATCTTCAACTCCCTTGCTCCTATAGTATCCTTTTTTACTTGGTATTATCATCGCTGACCATTAAGCATCAGTACATTCAAGAGTATTCTCTGTGTGTTTGCCTTTGTGATACAGCGTTCTCCTTTATGACCTGTTACATCTCCCAGGGATCTGACTTACTACAATGTCACCCTCTGCACAAGCTTTCATTTCTCAGCAGAAATATGCCCTTCACATGTGCTGCTCATTACACATCTTGCTTAGCTCTTTGTGCCCCTATACATCCTCCAGTTACATCACACTGAGTTAACTGCATCCTCTGACTATTGTCTTTCCCTTTCTTAGCTCTGAATTGACAGCATTCTGGGTCAATTAAAGATCCCAGGTCAATCAAACCTTTCTGAGATACAGGAATATAGGGCTCTATCTTTAAGCCTCTGGGGACCACAGTTCAGTTACATGTCCTAGTCTCTGTCTTTGGCTGGTCTTCCAAGAATAGGGATCACAGGGAATGTTCATCAAAAGTCTGTGAAAAAAATAAGTGAGATAATGCTTTCTCTCATTTGTCTTTACATCTGTGTATATGCAGCACTAACGTATATGGACAGTTACGAACTGTAAAAAAATAACACACAACAAGGCTCACAAAAATAGTCATTTTGTTGTGAGGAAAGGATAAGTTGAGATTTGGCCAAGGTAGATCCCTTGGTTGAAGACCTCCAGCCAGGTCCATGTGCTGCTCAGTAACTGGTTCGTGGAAGTCAAGCCTTGGGCCTGCCTACTCCTCATCTTCTGTCAGAAGCAGGAATAGGTTTACGATGGCAGCTGAAGAGTGAGGCAGCAGGTAGTGTTGTTTTGCAATAGAATTATGGGAAAGAGCAACCAGGGTGGTTTCTTGCATGACACAGCAAATGGTGCTCATCCACAGGGATCCAGAAAGTTGGGACTCACATGCCTGTGTTTTGGAAGTGCAAGCCACAAGGTTCACAAGGCACATCAGCATGGGCTGCAGTAATTTGTGATTAAGGCACAGTACTACTACATCACCTCAAAGCACTGGAGTTTGCATGGCATTTCCCCACTCTCTGTTTCCAGCTTTGATACTTGGCACTTTAAACTACCTTCAAAGTCCTGCCACTTCCCCTGTAGCTGAACTAAGAGGCTGCTTCTTCCAGCGCCCAGAGCACATTAACAGAGCAAGACCAGTTGTGTTATGGAACCAAAGGGGTTCATAACCTTCACTGAGGGAAATGGGCACAATGGGAAGCTTTGTCCAGCAACCTCACCAGCCAGCTAAGATCAGCATGTGTGACAGCAACCAAAATTGCACACCACCACTGCCTAGAAGGTCTCACACTACAGCAAGACTCATCTCTGTCTCATTTCTACAAGGGGTTGTCCATAGTGTCCATAGCATCCATAGCAATGGGGAGGCGACTGTCACCCACACACACTGTGCTGCAGCCTTTGAATGGAGACTTCATGCTGAGACTCCGTCCAGCTGACACAAGCTAAAGCTATTAAAATCAAGATTCATACACTTCGCTTTAGTCAGACATAGGATATACTGACCAATGCCCCCCACCAGCATGACAGGAGGGTGCTGGGCAGGTCTGCTCCATGGGTACTTTCAGAAATAACTGAGCTCTTCACATGCGTAAGTTGCCAAGACCTACACATTTATTTCACATAGGCAGCACTCATCTATTTTCCATAGTATTTGAAACTGCCTGGCGTCAAAATTCTTCCTATTTATAGTATTACGTGCAACTTAATATTTATTTCAACCTCCAATAGGGATACTTATTGTAAATGCCAGTGGATTATTTACTATGGCAAATTAATTAGTTATGTAATGATTCTCTTTTTAGGGAGGAGAAACCGTTAATGCTTGTTGGATTACTTGAGCATTATGATCCTTTGAAGTTCTTCATCATTTGTGGATATTTAGTTCATTCATCTTTAAAGCAACTGGTACAAATTATATTCCAGAGCTCCAGCATAAAGAAAATTATTTCACTTAACTCCGGTATTAACAGTACTTTAGTTCAAATGAACATGTCAGTTGTGCTAAATTACAATGAAATTCCAGTTAAAGAATATAAGATGGGAACATTTCATGACTTTATTTTGATGAATGTCATTATGGCAACTATCTGCGGTATTAATAATGATAGGACAACTAAAATAAAGTATCACCAGCTGTTACTAACCAGCTAAAAACCTCTATTTTTTTCTCTCTTGTGTCCTAAATCAAATTTTTAAAAGAAAAGGATGAATACTGAAAGATAGAAATTCACACTGGTTTGTACTTCAACTTCCTTTGATGTTTTTGGAGTGTAATCACTCACATTTTATTTGCAGAAGATGAATCCATGTGCAAACAAATAATTGCATAGAAAATGCATAACTTGATATAAAAGAGCACAGTTTCCTGTGAAATATGACAGGCTACATGCTCACAGCTATCACTTTAATTTGCCATTATTAGAGGCCCTGCTAAGCAGCCAGATATGCAGAGCAGTAGTAGAGGCAAGCTCTCTAGGATGGGACTAGATGGGACTGACTTAATTCTTTTATTTTGTACTGCGTATACTTCACTTGTAGAGCTTATACATAAATAATATTTACTTCTTTGTTGTTGTAATTTAGTGTCTATTTGGAGATGCAGTTTTTTATTTCCCATGTAATTTTACTTTATTCCTTTACAGCTGACAAAGGTTCATGTTTTTGTTAGCAGACTCTGTCAGTCATCACTGTTTTTAGAAGCCCCTCAAGAGCAAGAAGGATGGGAAGCTGTCAGGAAACAGTTCCAAAATCAGCACTACTGCAAAGCAAGGCCAAGATAGAGAAAACATATCTGAAGGAGCTCTTCCCAGTGGGGATGTTTGAGGCAGGTCTAATGATCTGCCCAAAAGAGCATGCAAGCAGGAAACTGGGGAAACAGATGGAGCCGTGAGACAGTGAGAGCAGAGAGCATAAAGCTGGTGAGCTAAGCAAATGGGCACCATTGTTTCCAAACCCAAGAAACTCTTCTGCCGGAAAAATTACAGACTGCAATTAACATCTGAGCTCTTTGGTGTCCTTAAATCTCTGCACCCAGGGGTCCCATTTGAGGGATATGGAAGCACAACTTCCCATCTCAGAAACAGCGGAGTTGGTAGGCGATTGTTGCCAAAAGATTTATCTGTAGTCAGATACCCAAAACAGCCTGTAGTAGCTCCCAGATGGGAGCAGACATGGCAGGTGCCCTGTCTGCAGCTTCCCCCTGTGTTCTGACAGTCGTTTCTGGTTGCTCAGAGTCATTGTTGCTCAGTTACATTAGCATCAACACAGATATAGTGGGAAGGAAAAAAAAGTAATTGGCACTGCCTTGATTACATTCTGGTTCACATACAATCACCAAAATAGTCATCTAGCACTGGGAATAATTAGCAGATTTAAATCACTGTTACAATTGTCATTACTGATACATTGTTGTTACATTCGAGTCATCCTGATGGTCTGGCATAGTATGGTACTGTTCAGGAAAACAAATAAACCACAGGCAGCTCTGTTAAGCTAATTTTTCACCTCAAGACCATTAAGGACTTCAGAGAAGTTGCATCCCCATTACTGAAATGAGAAATTGGATCACCAGCTGCTCTGGTTGATGTGATTGGACATGGTCTCTTCTTTTCATAGCAAGGCTCCATCTAACTGTGAAAAGAGAATCCTAAGAGATCTGAAAAAGCCTACTTACAAATTAATAGAACTTTCAAGCCCCAAAAGATACTGTAATTACTTGGACTAAGTTTATCATACAAAAAAAGGCCAAGTTTGTAATTCTAAAACCAAGTTATATAGTCTACATTCTGGATTTGTAAATATACCTGAATAGGTTTGAGTAGTCCTGCCAATGACTACAGAAGTGCTTAAAGTACAGGCTATTTTCTGATGTCTCTGAGCTATGTGTTTCAACATATCAGCATATTTTAAAATGAGATATGCATGAACTGTGTCACATATGTATTCAGCAGGAAAGAAGCACGTAACTCAGCTCACACTGCTAGCAGAAAAAAGAATGGAGATCAGCCCATTTTATAAATAGTGTTTAGCAAGTTATGCTATGAAAGTAAAAATTGCAAAGAATCACCCTGTAACAGCTTTGGTAAGTCTTGAAGGGACTGTTGACTGACTGAATCAGCAGCAATCTACATCCCAAAACCAGAGGAATGTAAAAACCCACATAATTTTGACAGTGAGTATTTCATCAAACATATATTTACATTGAAGATAATATCTATTTGATCATCCTCCTAAAAGAATCAGTTAATCAATATGAACATAATCTAGGAGGTTCTTTACTGACAGCTCAAAAAATACAATTTCTCTATACATTAATTATTTAAGAAGTCATATGTGTTGGCCTGCAGTAAATAAAAGTACTGTTATGTGAATAAAATTGCAAATTTTAATTCCAATTACAGAAATGACCAGGCCCTAAGTGAACTTTTCCTGATTATATGGTTCATCCATGGCAGATGGTATTGCCACAAAGAATTATGAGTTTTATAGTTTGAACTTTCCTGCAATCCATTCTACAGTGGCGCATAACTGGACTTCCAGCCAGCAGTTTCTTTACCCTCAGTTCCCAATCAAACATGGATATTTCTTCCAGGAACCCAGATCAGGTTCAGCTGAAAGCTACTACCTCTTAGCTCATCAAAGTGATGCCATCAGCATGTCTCCCAGAAAGCTAGTTAGCAAAGGATCTCAAGGGGTAAATTCAAGAGGTTCATGACCCTTTCTCATGGCTATAATAACTACACTGCACCAGCAGTGCCTATGCTGCTTTCAGGGCATCTGCTGAACCTGGTCCCAAACTTCTCCAGGGACACAAATTGTCCTGCATTATTAGGTAGCCTGCTCAGAAAGTCCTGTGTTATTAAAAAGAAATGTTTGTAATGTCTGAATGCATGAATATTCACATGTTTCAGGTGAGATTACTTCAAACTTACTGAACACTCAAGTTTCAGAAAATCCGTGAGCAGGCCAAGTTGAAAGATGGGTTTTAGACACATTCTCATGAGCAGATCTGTGCTAAAAACAGGTGACAAGGGCCTGTCTTAGGATAATGATTTACAGCAGGTTGCATGATACAGTAAACAGGAGATTCTTGTCAAAAGAGCACATATATTATCTACTCTCTACCTTGTAACAGAGCCTCTAATAAAGAAATCTAGCAAAATGTTGATCTAGATTTATTCTGGGCTTGTGCTTTGAGAAATTTACCTTCCCCTAAAAGGCTGAACTTCTTAACATGTTTTTTCTTTCTACAGTCCGTGATTTACTGTATATAATGCAAAAAGTGAGCTACTCTAACAAAACATTTCAGATCTTCTTGTCTTATTTTAAATTGAAATACTGTATAGGGAGAAAGGGGAACAGATGCCAAAGATATGATGGCTTAGCCACTCCTAGCTGAAGTCTGACAGTTGTCATCAATAGAGATCTTATGACACTGCTCCCAAAATGGAGGGTAAACAGGTTAGCTGAAATTTTTATGTACGTAAATTAGTGATATTCTGGCAGCAGTTTCGGCTCAATATGACACTTGGTACTTTCTGACAAAGCCTGCTATGTAGGATGCTGTGAGCTTTCAATCTGTTGATGCATTTCTTTCTGGAAGTGGGTGTATTTAAGTGATAGGTATAAGGGATAGACAAAAAAAAATGCAGAAATCTGAATAAATCGATCCATAACTGCGCAGTGTTGAATGCCCTGTGTGAAGACTTTTTGTACACCCAAACCACAGGCATGCTCTTCCTAAAGTATCACACATCGTTAGCCTTTACAGCTGACCTAGATGAAAACATGTAGCTCCTGTTCAGCAGAACATCTGGGGGAACAAGCAGTTGATCACCAAACCAAGAGGAATCAAAATCCTGGTACTTCCACACTGGTGCTATCATGTTCAAAATAGCACCAGAAAAATTAGGTCAACGTCAGCATTGCTAACTGGCACCAGCAAACGTCTTTGACAGACTTTCACTGAACCTTTTTCTAGGCCTGTCTTTGGTAGTGTGATTTACTCTGGTAGTGTGATTTACTCAAAATAAAGCAGTTTGTCAAAATTATGTATTTTTAGCCTCCTTCATAACTGAAAAAAACCCAGAAATTTACCTCTATTTATGTCTAGAATAGAAACTTCTACAAAAATCATATCTACTAGCCAGGCATCATAGAGAAAACGCAGACGCACACCAGACATGCGTATGAACACAACCATCAAACAACCCATTTTACTACAGCCCTTTCCAGAGTCACTTTGAAAGTTGCATTGCTGAACCAAGTTAACAATCTGAGTGCTTTTATAGCACTGTGGTCAGGCTTACAGGACACTTCAATAGTCTGAGACATGATTCTTGGCGGATAAGTGGTGTCTGGCAGGATCATATAATGGGATTTTCATAACTCTCTTGAAATAACCCAAAGATAATGCCCACCAAGTAAAAAAAGAACAGAGAGTGAATGTTCTTTGACAAAGTAAATCAAGTCAGGTTGATTTCAAGATGCACACTGCCAGCTTTCTATGAAAGTCTTTACATTACTGGCTTTCTGGAAACTAATAGGAACAATTCAACATAAATAGGAGCTTCTTCTGAAGTTAATTCCAAAAGGTACAGTGTCCCAGTTATAAGCATTATATGTTCATCTTTGAATCAAAAGAAATAAAAATAAAGAGAAGTGGGAGAAGTTTTAGTTTGGTTTTGGGAAAAAGTAGGAAAATTCAGTGAGGGAAGCAGTCCCTCCCGTCTCCAGGTACATTCAGCTGTTTGCAGCACCATGGTCTGATCAGTCGTGGCCAAGCGAGGTCTCAATGGTCCTTCCGTAGACTTGGAGAAGAAAGAGGACTCTCCATCATGCAATTCATTCTAAGAATTCAAAGCGCCTTTCTCAGGATGGGGTGAAAGACTCTCCGCATGCATCTCTCCCATAAGTTTGTGCTTAAATGCAGTCAATCTCCCTGGAAGTGTTGTTCCACAGAAAAACGTAAACCATGATGTTGTCCTGACCTCATTCTTATTAAATATTGTAAGCAGAGTTTCCTGGAATTAAATATGAACTTTTAGGAGAAGCTTGTAGGAGAATGACTTGGTAAGATGCTTGAATCATGGCCACCGATGGAGCAATCAGCACTGTGTCTTTGGGAGCTTTGGGAGCTTGGTCTCCTGTGCCTTGCCTGGAGATGGCTGGAGAAATCCAGTCATCAAATCCCACATTAGCCTTACAGGCACAGCCCTGAGAGTAAGGCTTTGGACTCTAGCCTTCTTTTTACACTACCTATACATCAACCATCCAGCTGTCAGCTCACATTTTCCTGTTGCAAGTGGTGGGATATTTCATATTCACAGCTATTTCATTCATATTTGCTAGGATTAGATGCTAGACACTGAGACTTCAATTCCTGAATCATAGAACGGTTAGAATTGGCAGGGACTTTAAAGGCGATCCAGTTCCAACCTCCCTGCAAAGCAGCTTGATTGCATTAAAAGGGAAAAAAAAAAAGTTGGTTACAAAGAAAAGGCAGAAAAACCTAAACCTGGAATTTTCAAGTTCAAAATCCAGGAAGGAAAAAAATCCAGGATTTTAGTGTATTTTGAAATGTCATTACTTTAATGCTCTGATTCACGCATTTGTAATGTCTAGGAATGGCAATTCTATAACGTAAATGCAACTTTTAGCTCACAGGCTATGGATCTGAAAGGAAACCAATCTAATCCGCTAAAAAGAACATTTAATACATTTGTTTAAAAAATGTGGCAACAATATCTATGTTCATATTCTGCTGTCAGACCAGTGCAACTTTGGCATAAACAATAGTGAGGAGTACATCCTAAATTCAGCTTTCACTTCTTAATGCATTATGTTCATATCTCACAAGTTCCTACCAGTAATTAAAATGTTAAAATGTTGTATTTATTCCTTAATCCCACTGTCTTATTGTTTTAAAGGCTGAAACAGAACACCCACTGATGCCAGTAAAACCAGCAAAAACTAAAGTGATTTCACAACTAGGCTCAAGTGTTTAAATCTCCTTTTTTTTCCCTAAGAAAGAGGACTGCAATCTCTCTTGAGAAAGAATGATTCACTTCCAATACTAAAATCCCCTATCTCTTTATTCCAAAAAGAGACATTTTTTCCTGTATTACAATTTCCCAAAACATTGAAATACATTGTTATTTGATCTGGAGATTTCAGAGCCAATATGTTTCCAAAATCAGATTTCTAACACCATTTTGAAGGACAAAGGCAAGACTGCATTACTTTGCTCCTCTTATTTCAGAGCTCCTGAGCTTCAGAATGTCCTGCACTTTATTTGTATTCCCAGTATTACAGACAGAGTAGTAATGAAATCAAGCCCGTCTCTCAATAGTGCTTCCAAGACTCCTGATAATCAGTGTATCTTTTGCATCACCACTGAGCCCTGAGCTGACACTTGGCAAGATCACAACAGCTCCCCAAAAATCTCTTTCTAGTAGCTTATGCAAGTTTGATGAATGGATATAGTTGAACTTCCTTTTACCCACGTGCATATTTTGCCCTTACAGCACTGAATTTCATCTGCCTTTTTTGTCTTGTTATCATGAGATCTTGATGCAGCTTTTTATAACCATTTTTTTTTAGAATATTCTGGATAATTCTGTATGCTTTGCAACCATTATTTCTGCTATTCTCTCTGTTTGCTTGTAAATTTAAGAATATATTGAGGTCCTAGTGATGTCCCACCAGTCAGCTGCCTTCACTGCCTTCACTGGCTATGTACATAGTCTTTGCATTCCAAATTTAAAAGTTGGTGTTTTTTTACCAAAGAGAGGATCAAAAGTTACTTGCCAGTAAACTGATAAAATCATGGTGCTCAGTTTGGTCTGTCTGTCTATTCCCCGGATCCATGATAACTTCCATTTTGGGCTTGAGTGGCAAGGTTTTAGTTGCAGGGGGACTACAGGGGTAGCTTCTGTGAGAAGCTGCTAGAAGCTTTCCCTGTGTCTGATAGAGTCAATGCCAGCTGACACCAAGAGGGCCACTGGTCAAGGCTGAGCCCATCAGCAATGGTGGTAATGCCCCTGGGATATGATATTTAAGAAGGGGTAAAATTTACTGTAAAGTAGCAATTGCTCTACTCAAAGCTGGGGTTGTGCTGCTTCAATTGTCAGAAGTGGCACTAGGGAGAAGTAAGCATACAGGAGGGACAGAGTAACTTGCAGAAGATCAGAGGGCTGGTGGCAGAGCTGAGAGCAGACATCACGCTTCCAGTCTCTCCCTCAGCATCTTCCCAATCCTTTGTTTTCTGGAGTTTATCTGCAAAGTCTGAGAGTCTTGTTCTCCAAGGCAGCACATAGGAACCCAGGAGGCATCACTCTTGTAACAGACCATTGCTGGGCACAGCAGCTGCCTGCTAGGCCAGCTTGGGACTTAACCTGGACTGTTCACTAGCAAGCTGCCTATAATCCATAGAGAAAAACAAGCAAAGAACTAAAATAACTATATAGACGAAAGGAGGGATGGAAGAGAGGACTAAGAGGCTAAGGTATTTTTTGTGTCTGGTGTAAGACAGCTGTTCTTTTGAAACTGTTCTTTATAGACTATGAAAAATATAAAGTGACATGTAAGATGCAAATAATTTCTAAAGCTGCATTATGAGAAAGTACAATTCATTTATGCTGTGTTGGATGGAACTGAAGTCTCGTCCTTCTCTTGAGCTGTAAAAGCAAGAAAACCCAACCCCCAATTAGTACAGGATGTTTCTGCTGCAAGAAATACCACATATCTTTTAAAAAATAATTGATAGGTTTGTCACCCATGTAACTTAAGACTTCATCCAGTCGATGAATGGGTTGTTCAGTTCGATTGTCTTTTGACTTCCCAAGCTTGTTAGTTGAGCAAAAATGAGCTTGGCTTCTTCCCCATTCACAAAGGGCATTTACACTTGTTTTTCTTTCAGTATCAGTACATTTCTAATGCCTGGAGATACATGTTGTAGGAAGAAGGCTACACTTTGCAGTTCGCTTACTCCAGTGGAATTTGATGCCATCATATGAATCAGAGAACTGGAAATCATTGATGAACTGAGTGCATTACATTAGCATTCTAACAAGCACATTTCTGTGTGAAAAAATATGCCAGTGCTCTCTATTTAGGCTTAAAATATAGGAGAAAATATCTTCCTGAGAATTTAACACTATAAATTTGAGAAAAGCAAACTAGATTTAACCACCAAGATGTGCTGAATCTTCAGCAGAACAGAACATTTGTCCTTTCAGTCACTCCTGATCACTACCATTATTTTTCAAAGTAAACACTGTAATTTAGCAGTTATTAGATGATGTGGCTCATGCATCACTGATCATGGCTGTCCAAACATAAGCCCAACCTCTGCAACACACTCAAGAGCACAGAGGGGGAGAAAAGCTGAGACCTGGTAGTGAGGGGCTGGAGCTGGTTTGGGGCATCGCTGTGTGCATGAGTCCTACTCCTGCCCTCCAAGCCTAGCAGGAGCAATGCCCAGCACACATTAACCCCAAGGCTGTTGTCTTGACCTCCTCGCAAAGGCTCAGTGACCAGTGGGGATCCCTATGACTCGGGTCCCCAAAGTTTGACGCCCCTGGTGAGCATGGGCTGATACCAGGATGAGGGGGTGCACAGAGGACACCTCAGGGGTCAAGATCCTTCCCTCCTTCACCCCACACACAACCTTGGCTGATTCTCTCATGGCAGAGGTGAGAATGAGCCAACCATTTGTCCATAGCTATTTGCATAAGAAGAGCTAATTGCTGAGGAGGAGAAGGAAGAGCCCATCTGATGTATATGTACTGACTAATACCAGCTCAGGATCTGGCTTAGAGCATATTGTCTAACATTTTCCATCACTCAGGAAAGAAGGATCTTTGTGGACGAATCACTTCATGGCACTGGGAGAAGAGATATTACTTAAACCAGAGCTGGGCACTGGAGACTTCAATAACAGGAGGAGCACTCTACAGCTTGCAAAAAGTTATGTTCATGCTATTGCCAGGATAACAGATTATTTTGTGGAATTTCTTTTCTGTCTTTGTTGAAAGAGCAGTAGGCAGTTTACAGGAGGAACCACGACCTGGCACTGAAATGCGGACTCTTATCATGTCTGAAGACAGCAGTACTGACAGTTTTCAAACAAACTGAATTTGGAGAGAGATCTTAAATAATTTCACAAGGGTACAAGAGAAGCCAGGGCCTTAGGTAGAACAAACAAAGGCACTGCCCAGTTTCTATCCTCTGTCTGCGTGCATGGACCATACTCCTTACAAATTAGAAATAAAGGGAGAACAAAGAAATCATTCAAATTCAGGTTTTGTGCATCGAAGTGACTCTATTCTAAGTTTTTCCTGAATATCAAAAGATGTCCATATGGCGCAAAAACAACCTAAAAATGGTACGGAAAAATGAGAATCATATTCACTGCGGCAAGATAATGGTAACCGTTCAGAAACTAACAGATGTCTATGGCTCAGTATTTTAAAGTTTGTTATTCTGATTCTGTCAAGGTGACATTTACAGTACAGTAACAATAATGCCATAATTTGATCAACTTGAATTACTCCTATTTTAGCATTTGCAGTGTTTTGATAAACAACTGAGAAGTATTCCTTTACCAAAATACCAAATTATATGTCTTAAAAAAAATAAAAATAAATCAGTATATGTGACTCAAAAATAAGGGGCAAAACTTCTCTTGAAATAAATAGAGGAAACCAGTGAATCATCCCAGAGATGATGGGTCTGCCATGAGAGTAGTATCATGACAGCGTTGACAGACCTCTTTATCTGAAGACCTAAATTTTAGGGTCTCTCTCTTTTTTTATCCTCCTTTTTTTTTTTTTGCCTAAGACACCAACTTTTCCAGTGAGAATTTCAGATACATGTTTCAGGAAAGCACTGCTTCTCTCTGCAGTCTTTTGCCAAAGAAATATTTAAAAGACACTTATATACAGTAGGTATACAGTACTATTCCTGTGTTTTAAACACTGAACTAACCAGTTACATACCTTTCTCTAGCCCAAACCCTTTAATCTACAATTTTTTTCCAGTCATTTATAAAGTCCTGCTTTCAAACAATGTGGCCACTTAATTAGTAAAGTAATTTAAACCAGTCAAGCATTAGCCAGCCCGGCCTAGTAATTGTAGTTGATGGACTATTTTTCTAAAATGTCTAAAGAAGTCATCTTTTTGCATACACAAATCATTCTAACTTAGGTTATTCCATCTGTACATTTATCTTCTATGCTAGTTACCCCCTAACCACATATTATTCCATTATTCTATCATTTCAGGCTTTCCAAATCAACTCAGCTTCTCTTGCAGTGCCTAAGACCTGTGAGGCTTGTGGTTGCACACTTAGAGCAAAACAACAAAGGCTTGTGAACAGTAAATGTAGCCAGGAAGACAACGAAGGGTATAAATCATCCCTATTCACTGAACTTATTTTCTGTTATATCTGTACAGATCTATTTCCAAAAGCACCAAGTACCTCTCTCTTCCTCTGATTTTACCACTGCTCATGAGAAAACCTTTTGAAAAACAAGGCTATATTTTGAAGGAATTGGGATATGAAAAGATGCTGGACTGATTTTCTAGAGAGTTAATTTATTTTTTTTATATACAGTTTTCCCAACAGGCACCACTTTTTCTGCAGGTTTAATTTCTATTGGCTTGTTATTTGCATTTAGATGACTAAATTCAAATTCCTTGATTTAAAAGCCATTTCACCCATTTCCACATGGCCCGAACTGCCAGACCACTTCATTCACAGGTGCTTGTGCGCTTGAACAGAAATAGCAGTAGCAAGTGCAGAGCAGAGGCAAAGTAAGCCCCCTTGCAGAATGGCAGCGTGAGGACAGAGGTCTCTCTTCTCTCCCACTCCTCCAATACTCCATTTCACAGGCTGCTCCCAGTTGTCACTGAGCCCTGGGCAGTGCCACTTATCCCAGCCACAGCCAGGGCATTGCATTTTCCACCTGGCCATGAGGTCTGACCTGGTAATAACCCAGTGTACCCACTTACCTTTCCTCAGCCAGCTGCTTTTCCGCATGATGGGATGTGTGTTTGAACCATGATTCCCCTTTTTGTGCAAGGACTTGCTATCCATCATGCTGAGACTTTAATTGGAGGTGGGCTTCCTATTGTGGTGCCATAAAGGTTTTCCCTCAGCAACTGCATGTTTATTACCAGTTTCTTATAGAAACAAGGCAGAAGTATTCCAGTACCCCATACTTTTCCTGCTGTGCTGAAAACTCACACTGTGTACCATGCTTTTATTAACCATTCTTATTCATAATTATTCCTGCAAAGCCTCATTAAAAGGATCCTAAAATGCTCTCTGCAGCTTCCTCCCGTCCATCCTCAACATCACGCATCCTCCTTTTCTCTCAATTGTGCTAGCAGGCTCTTGAAGAGTTGGCTTTGCCTTGCCATCAAAGCATCTCGCTGCAGAAGGGCACCTGAGGTCACCCCAGCCCTCAAGGAATGCCACTGGATTCCTGGCTACTCACAGCAGGAATGGCATCACCCGCAGTGACATTGTTGTTATCATCCTCTTACCACCACCATCTGCAGTTCAAACTGTGAGCCTGGGCAGGGCTCTGGGTGTGTAAAACTTGGCTCCATTATCCCTTGCGCCCAAGTTCTGCCTATCCTGCTTCACACCACCCCACACAACCGCCAATTACGTGGTTTCTCATGGTGCCAGAGCGAGGACCTCTCTCCTTAGGACAGTGTGATTACATCTGACATTTGACAACCAGAAAAGGAGGAGTGGGACGGGGAGAAAGCAAAGGAAAAGCTCCATCTTCTCTTCACAGCTGGGAAACTCAGGACAGCATTTAAAGCAAAGCAGGAAAGAGCCCCAGAACTGTGGGCAGCATCTGATGAAGAGGTGGTTAATACAGAGGAAGGTAATAAATTTGGTAATGATTTATTTGTGGCATTATAAGTTCCTTTTGAGAAACAATATAAAGAGAGAAAAAAATGTGTCAAAAGAGACACCAAGCACCAGTCACAGGAAAAGCTGAGGAAATAAACAAGAGGATGATGAACAACCATCTTAAAAAAACAACACATGCACCAAGACAGAAGTTTCTGCTATTTCAGCTCTTTCTAGCAAGCAGTGTCACTGAAAGACCCCTGTACCTCCTAATAAAAAAGCTCTTGTGTTTGCATATTTATTATTTAGACACCTTAAATTCAAAATGAAAAGAGAAAAAAAAGTGAAGATTACTTTCAACCCCACCTACCCCTTTGAAATACACATGGACACCATCACAGAATTTTGCCACGCTCATTAATGCCAGCATACATTTTGTCTTCCAGAGAGGGAATATTAACAGCTCCTCCTAACCCAGGCTGGAACAACAGCAGGCGAGCGGCCCCCGGGCACTGCCATCCCCTTGCAAGGATTATCAGTTTGCATTAGTCACAACAAACCTCCTGCCATCACGCAGCTTTTGCAGGGTTCTTTGCTTGGGAACAGTTGCTGGGCTGAGGCTGCTCAGCTTTTAGCTCTTTGGGTTGCCAACAAAAGAAATCACAGGTGACTGACAGGCAGGACCACACTTGGTAGGGTTTTTCTGCAAAAGAGACTCTGTTTGTCCTCTGGAACAGCAGCCATCAAGCTTTAGCCTGCAAATCCCAGACACATGGAGGGACAGCTTCTAAATCTGAAAGGCAAGCATGAAAGCTTTATTACGAGAAGTGGAGATTTTTTTACTAATTTCATGACATTGAAAGCTATTCTTAGCACACTCTAGGGAGTACCGCTTAAAACTTCATGCCTGACACTTTGAAACTGACATTTTAAAGAATTGTGGGGGTTCTTTTTTTTTTTCTAATTTTTGCCAAAAATAGCAAAGGGGAGAGAGCAGTGAGGACAAGATCCATGCGTATTTCCTAAGAGATTCCTTTTCCAAAAGTAAATTTTGCAGCTTTTATGTTTGAAAGCACTCAGCTGGACCATTTTGAGAGCTTTCCAGTGCACAGAGCTTCTAAAGCCAATTTCTAAGCTCATTGCTTTTCCCCTCCTTGTTCAGGCCTGTGCTTCTTGCATAGTTTTCATTTCAAAGACTGTTGTTTCCAAGAGCACAAACTTTTCTTTGGGGTGGACGCAGTCACACTGAGAAGGCTGGTCATGCTTTAGCAGACATTAGCTAACATCCATTACTGTAACTTCTAACTTAGACCAGGTACTAACATTTTTAATGGTTTTAATTGCATTTAAATTTCAGATAAGGAAAATTGTGCTATATTATAAATCAGGACTTGTTATAACACTAGTCCTATCAAGCAAAATAAAAACATGTATCTAACAGTGGTTTCAGAGAAAGTACAGAGTGACAACAAAGTCAAAACCTGAGGCTTGTTTCTAGTGGGATTTTGGGGTGTTTTTTAACTGAGTAATGAGGTGTTGGAAGATGATGTCTCCTTTTTCAAGCCAGTAGCAGTGTTTCAGTCTATCCTGTGAGAGGATCAAAATTGTCTACTTCAAAGGGTATATATTTATGGATATGTGTCGTGCTTGTGTATATGTATATGTGTCAAAGAAAATACCTTAAAATCCATGTATAGAGTATTCTGAGATTAATTCAAAGCACTTAAATTTGGACACGTTTACATCCTGCCATGGATTTGGAGGCAGCATGGACAACTAAGTTAATGACAGCCAAGAAAACACAAGCAACAGTTGCAGAGAGCCCACAAACAGCACTGGACAAAGAGGAGGGAAAAAAGGAAGGGTAAAGACTCCCAAGCTTATAGTAATTTTTGTTATATAGAATCACAGAATTATGGAATGGTTTGGGTTGGAAAAGAACTGAAACATCATCCATGTTTATGCCATGGGCAGCGACACCTTCCACTAGACCTGGATGCACGAAGCCCCAACCGACTTGGCCTTGAACAATGCCAGGGATGCGGCAGACACAGCTTCTCTGAGCAACCTCTTCCAGTGCCTCACCACCCTCACAGTAAATAATTTCTTCCTAACAGTTAACCTAAATCTACCCTCTTTCAGTTTAATATCATTACCGTTTGTCCTATCACTACCTTTCCTGATAAACAGTCTCTCTCCATCTTTCCTGTAGGCTCCCTTTACATACTGGAAGGCTGTTGTAAGACCTCCCTGGCATATGTATTTATTTACGTATATAGCTGTTTATACACACACATATATTTGCATCTGTGCTTTATGAAATATATATTTATAAAAAATTACCTTCACATGACTAGCCAAGTCAGGAAAATTAACCAAGCAAATCACAGAGAAAAGAGAGAAGGAAGCACATTAAAAAAAGTCTGCAGGTCTAGGCTCCATTTCAAGATATCTGTAGCTTCAGGCAAATGAGGCCAATGCATATTTAGTGCAGGAGGGCAAAATCTGAGAAGCAGAGCCTTCGTTGCATCAAAACACAGCTGGCATCTGTGCTTAACACATGTTCCTTTTACCTACCTGAGTGGTTATTTAGACTTGCAAATGCAGTGGCTAAGCTGTTGTGACTTGTAAGATGGTAGTATGTGCCCAGTGGTGTGGTTATGGTTTCCAGTCTCACAGATTTAATCCTACCCACAAAAGAGTCATTTCTAGCAGTTGCCTTTGGCTGATCTCTTGGAGGAAGACCAGCCATAGACTGTGGAAAACTGTGAGCTTGCAATTTGAAAGCTCATCTTAATGACACTTTAGCCCCTCTGCAAAACTAAGGGGGATAAACTTGCAGAGCTCTGCGCTCTCCCACCATCTCCTACAGCTGCAGTCATTACCAGCAGCTCTGTTCCAAGAAAGGAGGACAGACAACCAGAAGTGGGGCTTCTTTCCATGCCTCGCTCAAGTCTATAAATCATATTGCTCAGGTCTTGTGCATGAAGCATTCTCTACCTGTAGCTAAGTAGCAATGCTACTAAAAGATCTGCTGCTGGTCTTAAAAGTATGTGTAAAATTAATTGCCTGCCTTCCCTGCAAAGCCATCTCTCTAACAAAGGACCAGGTATTTCAGGTGGTTATATCAGGTCCATTTTTAATTCCTGAAAAAGGACACATTAAGATGACAAGTACCTAAACAGTTTATTTACCAAGACAGGCAAAGCCAACCTGCAGGTCATCACAAAGCCCATGTAGCCATAGGGTTATGGGCATCTTCTATTCAGATCCTCAGTGCATCCTTGGAAAGGGGCTCTGGCAATCTGTTAGCAGAAACTCCTGTGATGTTTCTGTTTCATTCACAAAGCACCACTCCTTGCAGTTTGGCTTGGGTGGTAACAGTCATAACAATAACTGGATTTTTAAAAAAGGGTAAATGCACAATAAGGAAATATTGTGAAGGCTGTTTTTCACTGATTCTGCCTTCAACCAGTCAGATGAAACTTACCTCAAGGAGAAGGACATCCAAGTAATACAGGTCTCTTATGCAGCAATCACCTCTGTGTAGCTTTTCACACAAATCTTGTGTTTCTCCCTGTGAGCCAGGTGAGTCTGTAGATGAGGCCATGTGGAAGGTGTGGATGGGAGGAGATATCAGTGCTGGAGTAACAGATGACATCTGCAGTATAAATAAAGGAAAATTAGTATTGCTCACAATTGAAGAACTACAGGGGATAGCACCACAAAGAGTAAAAACAAGTAGCAAAAAAAACTTGTTTAAGCATGCTGACCTCTCTAAGCTAAGCCTGTCAGGGCTGGGCAGAGCATTTTGCTATTCCATTGCAGTTCCCACGTGACAGGCCTTGTCCTTGAGATATCCTATCCCTGAATCAATAACCACTGGCACCAGCTCGCCCTGGCTTCTCAGAAGGTGCTCTGCAGGAGCCCATGCCTGATGTAGTAACACGTATTACTGCCTTCATTACTTTCTCCCACCATGTAAATCTGTGTTGCTTTAATTACCTTCATCTGTGATCTGATATTAAGGGATGTGCAGGGGCCCAACAAATTGCCTGGGCTCAGCAGCACAAGAGGGAGCAGGACTTTCAACCTTGCAAGGTACCAGTCCTTTCACACATGTTACAAAGTTACAGAGAAAATGAAAGAGAAAGTTTGGTTTCCAGGCAGGCTTTTAAAAGCTATCCTTTGTTATGTGTCAAAATCTCTTTTTCCTTTTTCGTTTTGCACCAAAGATAAACATCCCGTCTCCCTGGAGTCACTTGCTGTTATTGCACTGTTTGCCCACTTCTAGCTTGTACTATTGATATTCTTCAAACAAATATCATGCCAAGCTTTTCCTAATTCACTTGTCACTGAATTTAAGCCCTTGCTTTCCTACACACTTTGGAGGTATTGTTCAAGTAAAAATATTTATTTTTTCCCAGGACCAAGACAATAATTTATGTTATTTTAGCCTCTATTAAGTTAAAGCTTTTGGTTTCCCTGCATTTCAAGAGTACTACAGTTTTTATCCTTATTGAAGTATTTTTGTTATGCTCAGATTTCTTCCAGTGGGAAAAAATCTATATCCATACATTTATAATTTTTATTTATACAAATAGATTTATGTTGATATTAATGTGTTCATTTTATATTAATCTTAATCCTTTTCATATATTCTTTCTTGACTTGAGATCAAAAAGGAGGGGCTTTCTATGCTTTGTCTGGCTTACGAAGACTAAGAACAATTTCTTCCTAAATTATTGTATTTCAAAGATTTTCTTACTCAATTATCTTCTTGTGTGTGTTTTAAGAAGTTCTTAGTAATTATTGCAACTTTAGGAATTATGAGAGTAACTCTGCAACAGTGAAAAGCATTGTTAATTTAATTGCAAACTTAAATTACTTCCAATATACATCATCAAATTTAACATCTGTTAGTTAAAAATACTCTTTTTAAAGTTAAAAGATAGAGTGGTAATATCTTTTCTTGTTCCTGCAAATACATTGACTTTTTCATACAGCTAGGAGTCATCTACAAACATATTGCTAGCAAAATATTAATATTTCCTCTGTCTTTTCTGTTGGATTTACTGCTGTTCATCCACTGCAAGTCAGACATATACCAAGACAGTAGTGGTTTAAGTCATCTGCAAGCAAATTACTTCGCAGACTTACATTCTCATAGTCTTAAGTCAAATTCTGTTTTACCATTGGATTTATTTCTCTGGTTCAGCTGTTTCTCAAGTTTAATAATCCTATTAATAAAGGATTAAGGATCTAAAGATTAAAGACATTTAAAACAAAACAAAAGCATACAAACAAAAACATACAAAAAAACCTAAGAAATAAATAAGAAAAAATTAAAAGATTAAAAAATCTGATTTATTTATCTAGAACTGGAGGCAACCACTGACTCCATATGGTATCAAAAGTTCTGAGACTTTTCAATATTGGCTAAAAATACACCATGCACATGCTCATTTGTACAATACTGATGCTAGAACAGATGGAAATTGCTGCCCAGGTGCAATACCTCCTTCCAAGAGGTCTAGAAAAGGCTTATATTACACTCCTGAGGCTTGCATGGATTTCATGCCAAAGGGTAAGATGTGGTACACAGACAAGGAAGAGTTCCATTCCAAGAAACCCATATCAGGAAAATTCCCCTTATCCTCACAGAGGGCAGTGGGCACAAAGGCCACTGTGCTCCCCTGTCCTGCACTCCATCAGCATTTTGGTGTTATGCTGGGGAGGTGAGGGATGATGCCTGAGCATCTTACATGAGCATACCCCAGGACATGGTGCTCACCTGCGCATCCTCTCTGTGTTTCATTAATTATTGCAAAGGACTTTGAAGAGATGTGTGAGTGACCAATGTAGATGAACAGTGGCCAGGCTGGGAGTAACTATAGTGGCAATGAGTGGTCTCCCAGGAGGAGAAAGGGGAAGGAAGAAACACTTCAGAGCAGAGTGCTGCTTCTGGCCCAGAGGTGGAGGTAACAGGTCTAGCTTTCTTAATGAGGCCTATGTGGAAAGATAGAGGCTTAAATGAGAAAAACTATGACTATAAGCTTCCCTTTGTGATTCAGGTGGGGTTGAGCCCCTCCCAGTTCCTTCAAAAATTCCCAGGGAAAGAGGATTTTCAAGTGCAAAGCCTCTTACAATACTGCAGCTAGAAGAACAGACTGGACCGTTCAACCAGTGAGTTGGTCTTACTGATTGTGAACTTCCACCAGAGAGACAGAACAGAGAAGCAAAGATGTCACCTGAGAGACATACTCAGAGATAATCAAAAGGGCTATATATAATGTAGTTCCGCCCATAACAGCAAGAGTCTCTTACTTCCAACAACATGAATCAGTGTGTGCAGCCCAGATGGTGCAGTCTGAAGGGCTGCAATGCCTAAGAACAAATGAGGAAGGGAAGGGGATATTTATCAGAAAGGAGGAAACCACAGCCTAGCAGATCTGAGGCTTGTTCTCAATAAAAGAGCTGTCCAACTCACTGGCTGATGAGAACAGTCTTTCCCACTTCCTGGGAAGGTGCAGTTATTTTGGATTCTTAATAGAATGAAATAAAACCATACAGCTACAAAATACTGCAAACAGGAATGCCTGTTCTGCGTCAGAGCTTACTTGTGTTCTTACCAACTTAATAATTCATCAGCCAAAAAAAATAGTTGGGGTCAAAGCAAACTCTTCCTTTCCCAGTACAGGATCTTTGGTTGATGATGTAATAGCTCATTTGACTTGTTGCTGCTAACAGCAAAATAAATGCACAGGTACGATGTTCAAGAGACAAGCTGCAACAACAGGATTCTTACTAAGAGTAAGAATGTTCATTCTTCTCTACTCTGGTACTAGGAAACACAGATGATCCCTAGCAGATTTAAAAAAAATGGCAGAAAAGGACTGGAAGCAAAGCATTATTAAAGGCGTTTTGGGTCCTGCCCGTTTTTTCAAGCTTGGCTGCAGTGAGAAGCATTATTTTCAAAGTTTCATGACACAAAATACTGCAAAATGTGCCTGCTTTGTGCTCTGTCAACATGACACCACCCTAGCCACCAATACTCTCACAGCCTGTTACGGGAAACCAGTGCCTCAACCACACAGGCATGTGAAAGGCATTGCGCTCAGGTTATCACAGAGCACATTTTGCTGTAGAGCTTCATAATCACTTGATGGTCGTTCTTGGGAAAAAATAAAATAATAACATAAACCAACTGGCCTATTTCTGGGGCAGCACGTTCCTTGCTCCACCTTTCACCTGAACATGCTGTGCCCCATCTAGATGTTCCTTAATTAACCCTTACTTTATCTTACAACTATCAAATGTAAATTAATAGTCATCTGGGGTCATCTTTCCAAGGTTATGCTGCATGGCATCCACCTGCTCCTGCCTGTCAGAATTAAATCTGGAGAGTGCTGAGTTGTTCCATAACCTACGTCATTTGAAGACACAGCTTTTCACCTATACAGCAAAATGCAATCCTAATTTGGGCTTCACAATGTGAGCAATAAAGTCCCAGGAAGGAAAAACCCTATTTACAAAACATTTTTTTCCCTTTAGGGTGAGAAGGAAAAAGGATGAATAACGATTTTGAGATGCTATAGCCTTGCTTAATTCTCTCTTTTTCACGCATGGTGGGTTTATTTTAAAACAACTTTCGTTAATAAGGATCAGAATTCCCTTATCTGACCTTAGACATATGTAGCTTCCCAGATGGGAAGGAAGGGCACTTTAGGCTAAATAAGCAAGTGATGTATAAGGTATAAACCAAGGAGAATTCTTCTCCTGTCCTCAGGCAGCACAGCTGCGAGTGGCAGCTTATAGCGAGTGACCGGCACACAGCATCACAGCACTGTGAAAGAAGTTATTCCCCCCAAGTCACCACAAATGGCAAAGACAGCCATTCAAATGTAGAGCATTTTCAACTGTGTTAGCATTAGGCTCTTGATTCCCTTAGAACAGATATACCTTCTGTTTGCTCAGAAAAACTCCGAGGGCTAAATTTGCTGTTAGAAAATAGTGAAATTTGAGGCAGCTGCATGCTGTTATTAGTGACTTCTTAGCTAGGAACTGTGAAGCAGATTGAATGTTATTACACAGTGGTAGATGGAGTAAACTGTATTTATACAGTCACCCGTCCAGTAATCACATTTAACAACTGAGGCAAATAAATACTTTAGACCTTATAATTTTAGTAAATATGATATTTCCCACTGCAATTTTTTACCCTTCGGTCCTGGAAAAAAAAGATTACATTCGAAATGTAATCTCCTCTTTCACTCTACTCAAGTTTTCAAACTTTTTTACTCTAAGAGAAAAACAAAAGAAAATAAGAGCAAGCATTAAAAGAAACGTTGTAATTTCTAAGAGCTTATAATTGAATTTATTTTGCTTTTCACTTCTAGATCAACTTCTCTGTAAAAAAAAAAAAGCACATGATACCTTGTAAACACTGTCTTGCAGTATTCCCATAAGACATTGCTCCCTAATATGAGTCTTAGGAGCTGAAACTCTAACACAAAGTTCTTAAAAGATTTCAAGAGTCATTCAGTAAATCTGTTCCAGTGGACTATGCAAATGAATATTCCTCAAAGCCTTTGATCTAGTAAGTAATAATGCCATTTATCATGTACAAGTTCATTTTAATATCTAAATTAACCAGAATAATAATTATTGATCCTGAGCTGTTAAATTATCTATTTACCTGTTAGTTCATGTAAGTTCATAATAATACCTAAAATTAAAATTAGTTCTGCTGCTTCTCCCAGGTGGCTTTCTTCATGAAGGTAAGGTTGCTTAAACTTTTTCTAACAGAATAAAAATGTAGGAAAAATATATTGAGGACTTGTAAGAAAAGCCCCAGTTCATAACTCATGACAGTCAAACCTCAAAACACTCCAAGACAGAGCAATTTCTGCACCATAATAACTTTCCTTTTCCTTCCAAAATACAACCATATGGCATTCATGTGATAGCTCAGTCACATCAATAAACCTACATCTGACCCCAGGAAAACTGAGCAATATTAAAACAGGTATTTGTATCCACTATTCCTTTATAGCTCCTGGCTGGAGCTGAAGGCCATGTCTTTACTAAGTAGATTAGTATACTTGTTGGCCAGAAATGGGGAATTCAGTGGATTCACTGAGCCAAAAGACATGTGAGTGTATGACCTTCCTAACCTTCCGTCATCTTCTCAAACCCTCTTATTTGGCTGAATTCAACTACTGATATATCATTTGTGTAACTAACTATGAGTAAGTACTTCATAAATCAAACAAAATCTCTAAAAGGCTAGTATACACACCCACTCACACTCGGGTGCATGCACAGAAATAAAGGATAATACACCTTTATGCTTTGGGTTACGCCAGTGCCATGTGTAACAGGATCTAGAGAAGATAAACTTCCTTATTGAGAGTACAACAAGAGTTATTTTAAGAAACGCAGGATGTCTGGAGGGGTCTGGCCTTGGACATGACAAAGAGATCGTTTCTGCTTGTTTTCATAGTGAACAGAACACAGTTTGGCTAGATTTAAAACTTACATCCTGTTGAAACCTCGAACATGGCTAATAACCCATACCTTAGTTTCCAGTGAGGTGGTATAGATAACACTAATGTGAGGCTAGGTGTGCTGTGCATCTCTGCTATTGCCCTTTGCTGGGCAGAATCACATCCAGTATGCTTCATGTCCTGGGCATTACACTCCTAACAGTTAACAGAAGTTTCCCGCTGGTTTAAGTGGGTGTAGTTCCATCAATTCAATGAACATGTGTCCCGTTGCATCACTCATTAATGTAATGCTGCACTCTGAGTTTTTGGCACAAGCATCATTCTTGTCCACATTATTGCCTTGACATTCCAGTGGATTATAGTGTGAGGAACAACACCCTTCTTAGAAAGCTCTAAAATATCCCATCCAGTTGGTATTTCAGTGGCAAGATCAGCCATGAACTGGCAGGGCAGCTATTGCAATAATGAAATCCCGTTTGATATTTCATGACTAAATCTTTATTCTGTGCAGTTTACTCCACATTTTAATCATTCCAACTCTTTGTCCACCTCTTTCAAGCACTGCTATTGAGAAGGAAGGGGTAAGAATTTTGGCCCTACTATGACTAGAATATTCAAATCCTTGTTTCTCTGTTAGGAACTTCTTTTTGTTCTATATATGCACTTGTCACAATTACAGGATTGCTCTTTAGTTTCAGTAGTTCTTTGCTCCTTGGCCTTTGTACCCTTGAGGCATTCCTAGAAAGCAGTTCATTTTGCTTGGCAAAGGAACATATTTTTAGTATGTTCTAAAACATCATTGATGTCATGGTAATATTGTTTCCCTCAAGTATTAGAATGTGAGTTCATATTACTTGCTTATGCATGACCAGCACAACACCCAGTCTGCAGGAGAGGTTTCACCAGTGCATTGCAGAGGGGTGTATATAGTGGAATTTATCCCTGTGGAGATAGTCCCTAGGGAAGTCTCTGCTGGAAGTGAAACATATGATGTATTTTATCACCTTAAGTGACTTTCTCCATTACTACTATAGATGCTTGTGACTTTTTTTTTTCTCTGCAATCTTTGGCACATGAACTCCTGTCATATTGCAAGAAAGTGCTGTTATTCTTCCCTAAACACACAAGCTTGCATATTGTAGTGTCAAATCTAATCCTATTTCTATTACTTAGTTACGACAGTCATCCCCTTTTTCTTGTAGGAATCCTCTCTGTCCTAAAACCATGTTGTCAGCAAATTCCACTAGGAAAAAAGTACTCTCTGTGACAAGATGATCAATGAACACCTAAACCAGGACTGGAGCCAAAGCTACAATCATGACCTCTTCCCAGTCTGCCAGGGACCCTTCCAACACAATCTACAGTCATCTCCTGTAGGTGGTCCTTCAGCTCTTTCATCCAACTGAAAAGACTTCTCCTGTGTTTCTGTATTAAAGTCATCAGTGCAGGCAAAGGTTATCAAAGGCAGATATCTACCTATGTTTGCCCATGTCTCACACTGAATTTCATCCCTTTAGAATTTACTTTTAGCTTGTTTAAATACTTCCTTCAAAATGTCTTTTAAATCCTTGCATAGCCTGAAGTCAGAGTAGCATGCTTATAGTAATCTAGGTGAGAGTAAAGGTGAGGTTTAGGAAAGAAAGAGTAGAGCTCCATCTGGAGAGGGGCTGCAGCCCCACTTTGAAGAGTCCTTCAGTGTCGCCTAAGAGTAAAAGCTTCAGCTGTTCTTCAGTGACAAAGCTGGTGAAGGGGCCTAGAGCACATCTTCTGAGAAGCAGCTGAGGGAACTGGGGTTAGTTAGTTTGGAGTAGGCTCAGGGGGGAGCCTTATTGCTCTCTACAACTACCTGAAAGGAGGTTGTAGTGAGGTGGGTGCCAGCCTCTTCTCCCAGGTAACAAGCAGTAGGACAAGAGGTAATGACCTCAAGCTGCACCAGAGGAGGTTTAGATTGGACATTAGGAAAGATTTCTTCACTGAAAGGGTTGTCAAATGCATTGGAAGAGGCTGCCCAGGGAAGAGGTGGAATCACTCTCCCTGGAAGTGTTCAAAAACCATGTCGATGAGGCCCTTAGTAACATGGTTTAGTGATGGACTTGGCAGTCATGAGGGAATGGTTGGACTTGATGATCTTAAAGGTCTTTTCCAAGCCAATTGATTCTATGATTCATCTGATAACCCTTATCAGTAAGACAGCTTTCTTCAATGCACCTTGGGTTGCTATTTAGTAATGACGTATGCCTTTTTCAGTCTGCTTTTATACCCATTTTTTGTAATGGGCTCATATGCGCCATGTTTCTGTTTTTCTTTCCTAACTTAAAACCCACTTGTCTTTGAAGGGATTCATCAGTGAAACTACCTCATTGCTATCTTCCCTGTGAAAGGTTTTCACAAATACTATCATAAACTGATTGAGGATAAAAGAGTTTGGTGTTTTTATTTTACAAAAGGCACAGGAGAACACATTTCCCACCATGTATTGTATAAGTAATTATTATTGTTAGACACAACATTGCAACTTGCAATAGCCTCAGACCTGGCCCATGACCCAGCTGTGCAGGGTGCTGCATCAATGCAAAAAGGTGAACCTTGAAATAAGGTTTTAAAGATAAGAAACATCAAATATGTACAGAAAGAGGGAGAATGAAAAGTGCTATAAACTGCCTGCATTAACAACACTTAGATTTATGATAATGGAACCTCTTGAAAAGCTAAGCTAGTTTTCATCATTTGTGTCACTTGTTTCCTTTTTGTATTTTGCTCAGCTTGAATGGTGACAGGTTCATTTGTATTTCAGTCAGTTCTGTTGTCAGGCAGCAAAACTACGTGGTGGTTCTTGTGTTGTAAATACTCAGAGGGAACATTTTTAAATAAGCTATTTAAACAGAATTTGAGAGAAAATCTTGAGAATTGTACAGCTAAATATCTAAACTGGCTCAAACCTGACGTGATGCAACTTCCCTTGGGTATTTAACAGATCTATAATGCATGGACACCACTCTGCCTTTGCACAAAATACAAACATGAAACTAAATTAACTCCTATTTTTCATTCATATTCCACCCTACATACAACTGCAGATTAAAAAGTAAAAGTTGTGAAAGGTTATTTGTCTGCAGAACAGCTAGATTTGATTTTCTTCTCAAAACTGAAAGCCTTAATGCACAGAGAGTAGCACAAGCTGTTAACCCTCGTAATTTTTGCTGTGCTGAATGCAACAGCCAGAAAATAATCCCATTGTTCTTCGAAGTTCATTGTAAGCACATGTTGACTTCAGTGATGAATTTGATTTTTCTGCCACTCCAAGCATTAACATACCCAAAACCATTGTTGAAGAGAGAAAGCATTCCTATAAAATTGCAAATCATCTTATTCATGACCCATAATATAACATGGAGATGAAAGATCTCTGTACAGAGATCTTTCATCTCTATATGCTTGAAATAACGACTTCTGAAAATAGCTCAGGATTCAGAAATTTATCTGTAATAATCCAGAATTTCTGTTCTTAAAAAGAAAAAAAAGAACTAGATAATTTTTATCAATGGCAGAATAGCTCAGAAAATACCCAAGAAGCCTTAATGTCTCTGCAACAGCACTAGTGCTTACTTTGGAATTTGAAAATAAAATGATGTTGGCACAGAAAATATTTACCCCAGGATGCAAATATGTATCAGGACAGAGAGGAAAGTAAAAGGCTGACACATAACTCTGTTCGTTGTCTACTGCAAGAGCAGAGGTGGCAGATTGTTTTGGGGAGATTGGGAAAAGGGGGAAATATTCTGGTCTCCAAAAAACCCCTCTCAAACTATTTCTTCTAGTACAATAGCAGAATCAAAAGAGAGCTTTTGCCTTAGTTAAATATCTCATGTTATTTCTCTTGAATACAGTTAGAAGAAGTAAAGATGAGGAAGTAGTCAGAGCTCCTTTACTCTTTGCTCAGGAAAAGTCTACCACTGCAGAGGAGCAGATTTGGGATATCTCAGTAAGTAATGTTACCAAAAGCCTGACTACCAGGGAAAGGCACTCAAAATAATTGCCTCTGCGTGATCTCTTCGTACATCCCCTGCACTGAGATTATGGCACTGTGTTCCCTGGTAATTAATCATGGTATTAATTACGTAAGACAGAAATGGGTCTAAGGTATACGATTCAGATTCATCATCTAAACCTCTCACAGTTTTGAGAAGTTCAAATTAATGAATCTGAACTTCTCCATCTCTGTAGAATTACAGAAATAATTGCTGCATAATGTCACCGAGGAAGTTAAAGATTGTATGAATATCAGATCCAAATATACGTAGCTTAAATTTAATGTAAATATTCTCTTTGCCACACCATATAATCAGACTGCACAAATTTTCCCTGAATCTGTCCTTACGTTCAGCTAGGTTTCAGTACAATTTCTTCCCAAAGCTGTGGCTTCAGAGGGAATTTATCTGGAGCAGCATGCTTCATACAGCTCAAGAATTAAGTTTCTGATGGAAGTTCTTGTGATTATCACATCCAGTCTCCATATTGTAAGGCAGTCCACAAAATGAGTTTGAATATTTTTCTGACAATTCAAGAATACCTGCCTAAGTGAATGTTTCTACTTTCAAATATAAATATTGTACCTGAATATTACAATGATGTTAAAGATGAGGGACCACAAAATGGAATCCAATCTGGACAACAGAAATGCTTTAAAAAATTCCAACAGATCTTCAAACATTACCTGTGCCATCCCTTTAAACTTCATTTAAATTTTAGTTAAAAGCCTGACAATAAAATTCTTGCAGTAATAAAACTGACTTCGTCCTTGCAACAATACCAGGAAGTTTTTGCCAACATTGGCAGTGGTCTACCCTAGAAGGAGATTTTTCACCATCAACCCTAGAACAAACATTTGATCCATGGCAGGGGGGTTGGAACTAGATGACCTTGAGGTCCTTTCCAATCCTAACTGTTCTATGATTCTATGATTCCTGTGAAAAGCTGGGAAAATATAACCAGAGGGGCTTTGCTAAGCATAGGTGCAGGATGCCACACATCAGGTGTTTATGGTGCTAATCTGCAGCTTGAAACTAGAAAGAGAAGGAAAAAGACAGAGGAGCATTGTCAGCTCTAGTCTCTCAAATTCCTTTCCTCAGAGCTTTAGGCCGTCTACATGCAGAAGTCACATCAGCTTTAGTGACACTGACATGCTTAAGCAAACACCTTGCATTTGTGCGAGCATGTTTCAAATTAATTGCAGATACAACCTGAAGTGATATTAGTCTTAAAACCCTCAAAAACTCTTCACATTTTAAGTGGCACCAGATTATAGCATTATTTAAACAACAAAAATATTGCAAGTCCTCGGTCTTGTTCTCTCTGGGACACAGGACAGTTAAGCTATGCTCTGCTTAGATGCTGTTCTAGTCAGGTAGTGCAAATCCAAAGGCAGAAAGCACAGGTCAAAGGCCTCAGAGAAGCTAGATGAATTTATCCAGCAGACCTGGTACAGCAGGTGTTTATTTATAGCACAGTAGTAGTGCACATGCATTCCCTGAAATACAAATCCAGCTTACATGAAGCAGGCATGTTTCCAAAGCTGTTTGGAAAGAAGGCAGGGCAAGAAATACAGACATGCTACAGTTGGAGTTTAGCAGCTGTTCAGCTATTTTTCCTTTTACATATTTCCTAGCTTCATATTTAGTTTTTCTCAATAAATAGCTTTCTTGAGTTTGCAGAAGGACAGGGCCTGGGGAGACAAGGGTTTTCTTGGTGACTAGAAGTTGGTGCAGAAGAACGCAACTGTATTCCTTAGCTGGTGAAAATTACTGTACTGTGGGAACTGGAACAGGGTTACGAAGGTGGAAGCTGCTTACCTTGATTAAGTGTACAGCGAGGTAGATAAAACTCAGAGTTGGGTTCAGGCAGGCTGGCTCTGGAGATACTGGCAGCAGCTGCTGCCCCCAGGCTGGGATCAGCCTGTGTGTTATTGGTGGCAAGAGGCTGCAGCCCCTGCTGCATCCCTAGGTGCTTTGATGTTTACCTCTCTTCTTTGCAGACTTTTTGTCCACATGTTCAGACATTTCTATACTTAATGGCATTGAGTATGCTGGAGACTGGACCATGAGAAACAGTGTGAATACCCTGAAAAAGTTCAGCAGACTGTGGGTGGGTGCCAGCCAAGGAGAGACAACAGGAGGGGTACAAGTTCCCAATGATTAGCTGTGTCAGTTGGCCACACTGGGAGATGGCTGCTGGTCCCACAGACAGGAGTTTGTGTCCTAATTTGCCACCTGCCTTTTGTCCTTTATCTGGACTATTTACTCTCTCAGGGCAGCTGATGTTGTTATCCTGCACACCCAGCTCTCCCACCCCATCCTTCAAACAAAGCTCTCAGAAAGACATATGTAATCTTGTCAAAAGCCTTTAAGCAGAAAACGGTGTAAGTCAACCCTGGGGATTTATACAGACCAGCAGGTGCCTAGCACAGCACTGGCTGCAATCAATGGTGACAAAGGTAGCATGCATTTCCCTGCCACTGGGTCCTACCAGCCACAGGCAAGGGGTGACAAGTAACTCACTTAAAATCCATACGACATGTCTTCCCTCACGTTTTAAGAAGCAGTGGTCTCACAGGACACCATCTAAGTAAGTAAGTTGCCAGCTAATTCTCAGACACCCTTCAGATGCAAGACAATGAATGCAAAAGATCAATGGGTGAGTTATCGATCCTGTCAGGAATCTTTATACCTAAATATAGCACTGAATACTACCTACCATCCACGGTAGGGTCACTAGCATGCTTGCAAAATAATACCCCAACAACTCTAAATCTCACACTGTTACGGTATTTCACCTCATCTATTCCAAAGGAATGAGCAACACTTGGATTGTTTGGGGCGAGGCAGTGTTTTAAATACAAACTCAGTTGTCCCTGTCATCTAAAGTTGGGCACGTTTCTAGCAACAGGAATCATCACCAGCACTTGTGTGCACCTTCAGCTAAGCAGGAGCTCACTGCAAGGCTTAGTTTGTGTTAGACACAGTACACATCCCCACCTTGGAAAAGAAAAAAGGTCTAAAATTATATCAGAGTCTCTACTTCACTTTTCCAGTGTCATTTCTATTGCATTCATGAAGGCTTTCAGAGAAATAATTGAGCAACCTGGTTTTGCTGCGCAAACTATTCCACCTAGAGCTGAATCTGCCAGGAGCACATCATAATTTTCTGTTGAAGCAACTGGATTTTAAAGGTGATTGGTTCATATAAGCCAAAGTTAATACTCCACTGCTCATCTCTCTTGTATTAACAAGCATGAGGTTCTTCTAAATTTGTCAGTAACTTTCCTGAGGCCTTCTCTTTTTCAAAGAGACATTTGCCTTTTCCACACTCACTGGAGTAGCTGGTAGTGGATACTTCATGTGTGGGAGAGAAAAGTTAAACCTCCAAATCTAACTAGAGTACTCCCAAGATACAAACTGAAGTTATTCCTAGACGATAACTGAGGTTATTCCAGAGGTCAGTCGAGCCCATTCTGTGTCTCAAAGTATCACAAAGCAAAAACTGTACTGGGAAAATCTGTTTGGAACCAATACACTCCTACCAGCCCTTTTTAGTGCAGTAAGCTGACATGTTCTAACAGCAAATATTCATCCCAAAATCTCAACCACCTGCACTCTCATCACAATTTATCAATGCCCAGAAAGCTGAGACTTCAGAGCAGAGCTCACGTTGTGGTACATAGGACAGGACATCTGTAGTTTAGGAGGTTGCTGTACTGCTGGGTACTGCCAAGGGGTAGTTTGTAGACTGTGCTGTCTGCAGCCTGCAGGTAGTATGAGAGAAAAGTCTGAGAAAAGATGATGGTGCTTTAATGAAAATGATGGATTTGAGGGGGAAACTGAGAATCTGTCTCAGACAATGTAAAGAAAAAAGCTGAGAAGACAAGATTTGGGTGCCTTATGGCCAATCCAGACAACCTTTTTAAAAAGATGCATACTTTCATGTGGGGTCCATTTCCCCAAACATTACAATGGACTTCTAAAAATGTCTCAATAGTTCAGGGAAAGAAGTAGGCACAAATCACCTTATATTACGTTGACATCCAAAACACTTTAGAAGTAGCATCCAACGTAGCTACTTTTTTCTTTCCACTGATTATTGTAGGGTGGGTTTGACAGGTCGCTTAGATGGAGACACTGCAGATGTCTGCACTTTGACAAGAAGAATCTCATTCTGCTTGAGTCTGAATCACACACCATCTACCCATGAATGAGTCTTTGAAATACAGGACAAACCAGAAAGCTCTATTTCAGAGATACTTCATGGATGAGTATGATTTTTTGCTTCCTGCACTATCTCTCCACTGAATTGGTCAGCAGTCTGAAAGAGGACAAAAAAGTACTTCTTCTAAAGAATCAGACTCTTGATATGAAAAGAACATTCTGGCAGGACACAGAGTGCCTGATATTCATGAACCAGTTTTTTTCCTTTTTATTTAAATAGAGATTTCCTTGTAACTTGCTCAGATGGCATGCTTAGTGCCTCAGGCAAGCCTGCGCAGCTGCCTCTACAGCTTGCAAAGGACTTGGCCACATTACAAGTGTCATATTTTCTCACAGATAAATTGTTCTTGAATAACATTGCCTAAGTAACAGGGTTTCCATCAGAATCAGCTTTGCATACTTCTTTCCCCTTTCTCACCCCCACTTTTATCATACAAGTACATTAACTGTGACCACTGCAAAGAAACTCTATTTACACTTTAGCTCCCCCGAGTCCCTCTTGCAACCTCCAAGAGAATGGATGGCATACAGGATCATGTTCCATGTTCCACCCTTGTGTCTTTTTTTAGCACCAGCTTTAAAAATCCAGGGCCACAGTGCAATGGACAAGGTTTAGTGAGTGCCCACAGCAGTTGTTATACAGTAGGTTAGAGACCGAAAGGAACTATCCTGACCCAGCAGTGCCATTTCCAGGATTCATTCCTGCAAGTCCCAGGACTTCTGAGGACTCACTGGAGGCAATGGGCTTGGAGAGGAGGTCATGCATGTGTGAGTGAGAGGTGTGGATTTGCAAGTTCCCAGAAAGGAATTGACTTCAACGTAACAACTGGACATTTATTTTTTGTTTATCTGAATAATGTCTCTTATTTCACACTACATATTTAATCCCCGTCCTCTCCTTCTGCAGTGCTGAGAAGGGACAGTGTGACACTAATGTATAGACATTTTTATCCTGAAGGAATTCTAGCTTCCTAATTAAAATTTCTTCTTCTGCCTAAATGATTCCCCTGATGACACAAATTACACATGGCATGAATGGCAGGACATCAGGCTGTGTAATCTCCTGAAGACCACGGGAACAGCACAAAGCTGACGTGCAAGGTCATTATTACACTTATGGACAGTGCACCCAATTCCCTGTTTCTAAACCTGGCTAAATAAAAGATTTTAAACTTGCATTACTAAAGCAAGACTTAAAATCCACCACATCCTTGTCTGCAGGTAGGCAGCACCTCTCCGTTGCTCTCTGTAGCTGTTCCTCACCCAATGTGACCCTCAGTCTGAGCTACCTTGCTCAGAGCTCTGCCATCAAAGTTGTATCTACATTAACCTGATAACATGGCGGTCTTCCTCTTCACCTCTCAAAGCCACACTGAAGACCCTGAGGAACCCAGATGCTGCATCTGATCTCATTTTTAAGACTACAGTTTGAAGACATGGCAGCCTGCTGCTGCTGGATGGAGTGGAAGGGTTTGTTGTCCCACCCACATTTTCAATAAAAATGGCCCCAGGTTTTACCAGGAGAACCAACAGGGTTGGTTCAGAGCAACATGAGCACAGGCTAATATTTACAATATTTGCAGCACAGTGTCGCCCAGCTGAAGACAGCAAGGTGACACGGTGGATAAAATGCCAATAGCTTCCACAGATTTTTCTATGTTACTGCTCCCAACATTGTTATCACTGATGGGGGCTAAAGTGAGGACAACAACCAGAGGAAATTTTAGCCAATGCTCAGTAACATGGCTGCAGCCCAAATTGCCATCCAGAATGTAATTCCACTCCTCTGAAGACTCAGCAGGGCTCATTGCAGCAGATAAACAAGATGCTCTGTTACCCTGAGGCGTGACAAATACCTCTGGGGAGCTGCCTGGATGGAGAAGAAGGGATTGAGCACAAGATCCAACTCACATTCCTAAAATAAAAAAAATAAAACAAACCTCAGCTTTCTACTAGGTGCTGTCTTTTCACAAGTAGAACACATATCCCATTTCTGACCCTAGGGCACCAATGCAGGACTTGAAACTGAATGTACTGTCACTACTGGTGGCTTTCTCTCCTCTTGCCTAGGCAGAAAATGTTGAAGGTGCAAGCAGGGTGATTTGGGTTCACTCTACTGCAGTGCCATGGATATTAGACATATCACTTTGAGTATGTCTATATTAAGAGGGTAAAGACACACAAACCCTTTCCACTTTCTCTGGGGCCCCTCTAGGTCTGGAAGCAATAGAGAAGCATAGCAAATACTAGCTGGCCCCGCCAGAGTCCAGAAGCAGATATCCTTTTGATATAACAGCTCTGCACAGTTCTGCATCAGCACTTTTGTATTTTTCCTACCCCAGGCTGTCATATCCCTGTAGAGCCATTCAAACTCACTTATTTAGAAAAAACAAACAAAACCCAACCATCTAACAAACAAATACTAAAAAAAAAACTCAAACAAACAAGGTGCTTAGGTAGGAAGCAATATAAAAGCCCCAGAGGAATATCTTGTGTGGCATGATAGCCAGTGAACTCTGCTTGAGAGCCTGTGACATATGCCTTCCATTAACGTTCTTAGAAAAATCAATGAAACCTGCACTCCTAAGCAACTTAAGTATTCTTTTCCACAAAGTGGAGAGACAGAACTCCCAGAAGATATCAGCAGCATCCCAGCACAGAAGAAATGTAATTTGTCAGACAGCAACATTGTGAAATATTTCACAGCTGAAACTAGACTGACTTGACAGAAACTGAAGCCAGTTAACACCTCTTATTAGAATTTTACTCAAGAATAACACTTGGGCAAAGTGGCCTTAGCCCCAAAAAACATGTTGGACGTGTTCTGACCTACCATAAATGTTACCATCTGCCTTCTCACCACAACATGCTCCCTGCCTTTTGGGAAGATGAAAAACCACCAGTGAAGATTTAAGCCTCTCTCTGACTACCAAAGCTCAAGGCATCTACCAGCTACACCATGTACCAAAACACAACACACATGGACTACTTGCAGTCATACACTCAGTAGTCAATGCTTCTGTTGGACTATCTATCATTCTATCTCTTGGAGAGAGAAAACAACATAGAGATTAATGTAGGATCAGATTCTGCCACAGATAATCACTGTAGTTTGTCATGCCTGTAGTTTGTTCCTAAGTTAAGGCCCTGCTTGATTTGGATTGAATAACAAATAATGTACAGAAAGTTGCATGTTACTAGGAAAAAGCCCATGAGCTGAAGAAGCAGCTAAATTCACAGCAAATCTCAAGTGCTGTGAACTATTCATTCAACTTAGTTACTCTGTGTGACAGTCATCAGAAAATTTTACTGGCAGTTAAATGTTCTAGCAGTTAATTGCTGAAAAATCAACACTGTATACTAGATCAGGATGTAGTTGATAGGTGGCTGAGGACTCCTGTCCAACTTAATCCTATGCAGACTTTGGCCTGCTTTGAGGAGTTATTAAAGTTCTTGTATCTTTAATATTCTTGTATCACCACTACTTACACTTAGTTAATTCTTGCTTTTTGCCATATTTTTACATAAATGACCACTCTCAACATGAGAATGTTGCAGCTTGCTTTGTTCAGATTGAGGATGGTGTCTGCTGTTTTGTTGGTGCACTCTGTTTCTCCACCAAGACACTACAACATCCTTTTTTTGAACACAGCAGAAATCAAATGAAAGAGTATCCAAGGTCACTCCACACTCAGTCCCAAGTGCTTTCCTTACCAAGACCACCACATCTGCCTGTGTGTCCAGGTGGAGTTCTTCTTGCGGGAGCTCTGTGCAGAGCAAGGGAACTAAATCTACTCCTCCTGAGCCCTGGGAAGATACCTCAGTATCAGCCTGTCTTCCTGAGGATAATGAATTGCACTTTAGTACTTCCCACTTGCTCACTGATAACCACTAAGTAAACTACCTATGACACTAGCGACAGGACAAAACCCAAAACCTAAAAGAAATGTCACTTAAAGCTGTGACAAACCAGAGCCATAGCTCCAAACACACTGAGGTCACCTCAGCCCACAGGGAAGGACATGCAGAGATGGCTTGCAGCAACATACACCCTATGCCAGAAATGATCCTCCCCACACTTTTTGTTACTCCTCAATGGGACCACAAAGAGTACTTCCCATTTCTTTTCATTTCTTTCTTTTTCATTTCATTCTTTTCTTTTCTTTTTTTTTTTTTTTTTTTTTTTTGGTCAAGCAGCTGGGAACTGTTGTATCCATGTATTGCTTTTCCCTTGCCAGGCTGCTAAATGAAACTTAAAGACCTTCATTAGCCACTTCCCATGGGTCTGCATTGTGGATCCATGCAATAGAAAAGCAAGGGCGTTGACAGATGAAACCTGGCAAGTCTCCCTGAGCCATTCCAGGACTTCTGACCTCAGCAGCTTGCTCTGTCAGTGATAACCACCTCATGTCAGAGTCAGCAAAAGAGATGTGCCTCAGCTTCTGCAGTCGGTGCCAGTGTAGCATTGCAAAGCACAAATGGCTGTCAAGCCTCAAACAGACAGACTTTAAAGATGTCACCACAGCGTGTTTTGTTGCTATTCTTTTGCCACCTCCCTGCAGAATTGATTTTACCTCATTATCTACTTGTTTGCTGTTAACATTGCCATTTTCTCACTGAACTACAGACTGCTGCTTCTTGTATCTCCTGTTTACTTGCACACAAAGAAACTGAATGTAGTGACCAACCTTTCAGTATACACTCTATTCTTACTACCAGGCCCTTTCCCAAATAATACTGAACTTCTAGAGGAGCAGGCAATAAAATGTAAGAGGGAAATGCAGGTGAATTCCACATTCCCTTACCCACAACAGTGATGTTATTATGAGCAATATACCACTATCAGACATGAAAGAAGTGCTGGACTAAACATGCCTTCGAATTAAACCTCCAGTCTTGCGTAACAAGGTTACTAATCTCTTTTGCAATTTATGTTCCCTGAGTTTCCTCCCACACCACACTTTAACCCATTGCTGGTGTATAGTCCTGACACAAATAAAAGAAGTGACAGTGGAATATGAATGCCTGTACATCCCAATATATCAAAGTGAACCACTCTTAATCTCAGAGCGCAGCAGTTGGCCTCACACACAGAAGCCGGGAGGCTTAAACAACAAGATCTAATGTTTTGGTAATTGCCAGTTTTCTCAGCCCCATCAGGTGAAGGGAAACATTTGTGTCTTGCTTCAAGAAATGCCCATCAGAGCCGCTGACCAACAGTACTTGAGATGCTGAGGTGGAGTCAGTTCTAGCAGTGACTCCTACCAATGAGTGAACACTTTCTGTAAGAGAGCTGGGAAGCAGCTTTTCCAGAACAGTTTCAGTCAGCCTGCTTTCTTGCCAAACACCAACGGGCTGTAGAGCTTCTTTTTAGAAGGCAAAGGAAGTCCCACTGAAATCTCCTGAGCAGCTCTGAATTAATATATGTGACTCTGTAACTAGCTAGTAGTGTAGCCTTTTTCTTTGAAAATCTAGCCACTTTCATCTTCCTTTCTGTTCATATAAAGCAAGCAAACTCAAGTGAGGCAGCCAGGATCTGTGCTGCGATTCATAATTGTAGGGCTGAGAATCTATTTTCATTGACTGGACAACAGACAGAAATGGTGACTCTGCAGCTGACTCCCAGGACAGTATGTAAGATATGCATGGCATGCTCTAAGCTTTGTAGTCTCCTTGGCAGAGGAAAATTCCCTAGATAAGGACAATAGTAGGGAAGGGGAGGATAAACCTACTGAAAAACCTTACAGCAGCAGAAGTCCTCAGAAAAAAACGAGTTTTGGATTAGGTTCTTCTCTTTCATGGATAAGAATAATTCTCTTAAGCTAAAACAAGAGCAAGTGTTTAAACATCTGAACTTGAATAATTGTGCTAAAGTAAACCCTCACAAGCACAAATGCAAACAACCTTACTTCACCCTTGTCTTTCTGGATCAAGGCATGTCTTGAGGCAGATCTAACACCTACACAAATAGTGACAGACAAAGAAAATAACTCTTACCTGAAAGGCTTAGGTGACATGGCACAGATTTTCCTCATCCTCGAAGGCCAGAATGGAACTCTCTCTCTTTAAAAATACTGTTATATGGAACTCTCTCTCTTTAAAAATACTGTTATATGGAACTCTCTCTCTTTAAAAGTACTGTTAATTAAGAAATATCTAAATCCTCAGTGATTTACAGATATCTCGTGCTATGCACAGTGCATTGATCTCACATCTAAAACTCAATAATCTTTAGTAATCAGAGACACTTATCAGTTGAAGGAAGGAATATGCCAGCTTTCTCTGCAAGATTTTCTCTGCAAGTTTTTTACCTTTGCCACACAGGAAAATGTCACAGTCTGTTTGGACATCTCAACTTACAGGATAACATACTCAGCAAATTAAACTTTACTTTCAGGAACTGATTAAGTTAAAAGAAAAATCAAATGTGAGCTCAATGCCATCTGTGTAGACTAGTGTAACACATTAATTCTCTAATTCTTCACTTCATTAACTCACAGATTCTCCAGGTCACAAACTCTCTAGCTCACACACCTGCAACCAAAGCAGCTACCAACCAATGATGAGCAGCTTGCCTTTCCCCCTCCTTGCAGTGTGGGAATCCCTGTGCCACACTGAGGACCACAGGAGCTGCTGATGGAGCCCCCCAGAGGCTTTTTGGGTAAGCTGGCATATGTCTACCTTCCAGCTTGAGAGCTTGGTCTATACATTTCCATAGTATGGTGGATTCTGAAGAAACCAACAGATGGTTCCTCTGCAGGAGACAGGATCTGCAAAGGACAGCAGGCTGCAGGTGACAACGGTGTCAGAGTCACCCTTATCTCTTCTTCCCATGGTGTCTTGCCCATGCATTGCTCTTGCTGTGCCCCAGTGACTCAGCACACGTCAGGCTGTGGCATGAGCTGTGTGTTGGGCCAAAACCAGAACTGATGAATAGTCACACTTGACACTTGGCATAGACCAAACACCTAGCAAAACCATTTAGGTGAGTGGAGGTACTGTTAGCCCTCTTGCCTTGTCAGGGGTGATGCCAGGGGGAAGATCTGGGCACTCCCTTAAACACAAATCACTGAACAACTGGTGATGCATGCTTTCAACACAGCAAGGTACATGATAAACATAGACATAAAAACATTAATAAAAAGCAGCACAACAACACAATGATCATAGTATGTAACATAAAATGGGATATGCATTTGCAGATGGTGCATATCTCATAAAAACATAATACCAATGATGTCCAGCAGTTTGTTCTATTTTTGTTGCAATTCTGACAATCCTGTCAGTATCGTGTTTGATATCAATGGTCATCTGTTTTTGACAAATAATAGCCTTTTTATACTTGGTGACTGAAGTTTCCAGTTCTTCAGTTTGAGAATATGCTGTATCCCATATTGGTCCCAAAGGACCAGCTGGGTCCACGTTGTAGGCCAGTATTTCATAAAGCTGAGACAAAGTTAGCATTATGGTCTCTATTAAGTTGTCCACGGGTCTCTAGTGACATTCATAGAATCATAAAATAGTTAGGGTTGGAAAGGACCTTAAGATCAAGTTCCAAGCCCCCTGCCATGGGAAGGGACACCTCACACTAAACCATGTCATCCAAGGCTCTGTCCAACCTGGCCTTGAACACCGCCAGGGATGGAGCATTCACAACTTCCTTGGGCAACCCATTCCAGTTCCTCACCACCCTTACTTGTCCCAACAGCTCCGTGTCCTTTTTATGTTGAGGACACCAGAACTGCACACAATAATCCAGGTGAGGACCCATGAGAGCAGAGGGGCAGGATCACCTCCTTCGACCTGCTGGTCACGCTCCTTTTGATGCAGCCCAGGGTACAGTTGGCTTTCTGGGCTGCGAGTGCACACTGCCAGCTCATGTTCATTTTCTCACTGACCAACACCCCCAGGTCCTTGTCCGCAGGGCTGCTCTGAATCTCTTCTCTTCCCAACTTATAGCTGTGTCTGGGATTGCTCCGACCCAGGTGTAGGACCTTGCACTTGGCATGGTTAAACTTCATGAGGTTGGCATCAGCCCACCTCACAAGCGTGTCAAGGTCCCTCTGGATGGCATTCCTTCCCTCCAGTGTATCAACCAAACCACACAGCTTGGTGTCATCGGCAAACTTGATGAGGGCGCACTCAATCCCACTGTCCATGTCACTGACAAAGACATTGAACAAAACCGGTCCCAACACGATCCCTGAGGGACACCACTCGTTACTGGTCTCCAGCTGGACATGGAGCCATTGACCACAACTCTTTGCAGTGCAGACATCCAGCCAGTTCATTATCCACTGAGTGGTCCATCTATGAAATTGCTGTCTCTCCAATTTAGAGACAAGGATGTCATGTGGGACAGTGTCGAATGCTTTACACAAATCCAGGTAGATGACATCAACTGCTCTACCACTGTCCATCAGTTCTGTAGCCCTGTCATAGAAGGCCACCAAATCGGTCAGGCAGGATTTCCCCTTAGTGAAGCCATGCTGGCTGTCACCAAGCACCTTGTTTTTCATGTGCCTTAGCATGCCTTCCAGGAGAATCTGCTCCAAGATTTTGCCAGGCACAGAGGTGAGACTGACTGGTCTATAATTCCCTGGGTCATCCATTTTCCCCTTCTTGAAAATAAGGGTTATATTTCCCTTTTTCCAGTTGTTGGGAGCTTCACCCTACTGCCATGATTTTTCAAATATGATGGACTTCATTTGCCAGCTCCTTCAGGACCCGCAGATGGACTTCACCAGGTCCCATGGACTTGTGCACATTCAGATTTTTAAGATTGCCTCGAACTAGATCCTCTCCTACAGTGGGCCCAAGGTCTTCATTCTCACAGTCCCTGTGCCTGCCTTCCAAGACTTGGGTGGTGTGGTCAGAGCATTTGCCAGTGAAGACTGAGGCAAAGAAGTCATTGAGAACCTCAGCCTTCTCCAAATCCAGAGTAGCCAGTTCTCCCGATAGCTTCCGGAGAGGGCCCACGTTGTCCCTTGTCTGTCTTTTATTTGTATTGTACCTATAGAACCGCTTCCTGTTATCCTTAATATCCCTAGCCAAGTTCAATTCTAAGTGGGCCTTAGCTTTCATAACCTGGTCCCTAGCTTCCCGGACAATATCCCTGTACTCTTCCCAGGCTGCCTGTCCTTGCTTCCACCTTTTATAAGCCTATTTTTTCCTTCGAAGTTTCCTCAGTAGCTCCTTATCCATCCAAGGAGGTCTCCCGGTCCTCCTGCTGCACTTCCTTCTAGTCGGGATGCAACACTCCTGAGCTTGTAGCAGGTGATCCTTGAAGACCAACCAACGGTCTTGGGCCCCCCTGCCCTCTAGGCCTATATCCCATGGAACCTTGCTAAGCGGGTTCCTGAAGAGGCTGAAGACTGCTGTCTTGAAGTCCAGAGCAGTGAGCTGCTGCACGCTGTTCTCACTGTCCTGAGGATCTCAAACTCGACCATCTCATGATCACTGCAATGAAGGCTGCCCTGGAGCACCACATTTCCAACGAGCCCTTCCCTGTTGATGAGCACAAGGTCAAGCATGGCACCTCTCCTTGTGGGATCCTCTATTACTTGCAGAAGGAAGTTGTCTTCCACACAATCAAGGAACCTCCTGAATTGCTTGTGCTGGCTGTACCATCCCTCCAACAGATATCAGAATGGTTGAAGTGCCCTATGAGAACAAGGGCCTGCAAGCGTGAAGCTGTTCCTATCTGTCTATCAAACATTGCCTATGACATTACATTGCACAAGCACTCTCAGAGAGGAAGGATGGTTCTGTTGTATTTGTTTCATAACAAAGCTGAGAGCAGACATCGTGCATTCTCTACATAGATTCTTTCTGTAGTACATGTGTTGAATGATGGCTTTTGCTTATTCAGCAGTTCCTAGGAAAGGAGAAAGAAGACTTGGGTCTTGGATCATATCCAAGCCTCAGCAATGATTAATTTCACTCCCACATTATCAACAGTTTCCCATATTCCTTTCCCTCAAAAGTGCTTCAGTGTAACACAGTGTCTTCCAAGTGATAAGTGTTAAATCCTCACCTGATCTCCTAGACACCATACTGAGGTGTTCAAAGCATTTTGCTGGTGTTGGTTCAGCACTAGGCATTCTTAAAACCTCTGTACGGTGGATTACCAGGAGGAGCAGGAGCTGAGATTTTAGTGGTCTCACGTCCCACCGTAAATTTCCTCCCCAGTCATCACCATTACGCTGTTTTTGTGGCTATTTAAGCAACCTGTTCCATCTTTCTACTATATCATTATTCTGAGGCTGATAGAGTAAGTGGGAAGTCCACGTAACTCCATGTGTTAGATACCAGTCCTGTACTATTTTGTTTTTAAAATGTCACACATTATCTGGCTGAATGATTAGTATTGGCTGATACATTGGGTTTGTGTGGTAAGGTTTTTTGTAGCAATGGGGACTACAGGGGTGGCTTCTATGAGAAGCAGCTACAGGCTTCTCCCATGTTCAGTGGAGCCAATGCCAGCAAGTTCTAAAATTGACCCACTGCAGGCCAAGGCTGAGCCTATCAGTGAGAAAGCTGCTGCACAGGAGCAATTGCAGCTGGAGAGAGAAGTGAGAGTATGTGAGAGAAACAGCCCTGCAGGCACCAAGGTCAGTGCAGAAGGAGGGCAGGTGGTTCTCCAGGCACTGGAGCAGGGGTTCCCCTGCTGCCTGTGGTGCAGCCCATGCTGAGGCTGGCTGTGCCCCTGCAGCCCATTGAGGTCCATGGTGGAGCAGATTCCACCTGAAGCTTGGGGAGGACCCCACACTGGAGCAGGGGATGCCTGAAGGAGGTTGTGACCCTGTGGGAAGTCCACAGTGGAGCAGGCTCCTGGCAGGACCTGTAGCCCAATGGAGAGAGGAGCCAACATGGAGCAGGATTGCTGCAGGACTTGTGACCCCATGGGGTACCCACTCTGAATTAGTCTGTTCCTGAAGGACTGCATCTCACGGAAGGGACCCAGGCTGGAGCAGGGCAAGAGTGTGTGGAGTCCTCCCCTGAGGAGGAAGGAGCAGCAGAGGCAATGTGTGATGAACTGACCACAACTTACATTCTCTGTCCCTCAGCATTGCTCGGGGGGAGGAGGTAGAGAAACGGAGTGAAGTTGAGCCCAGGAAGTAGGGAAAGGTGGGGGGGAGGTTTAAACCCTATCTGGATATGTTGCATGTAGGGTAAGCATTACCCAAACTGGTCACTATTTTAACCCCAATCATAACAAATTTACACCCTTCAGAGGTATGTGCCATGGGACCTATAAGTCTACTTACAAAATACCCCAAAGGATTTTTCCTTCCCTAAGGATTTCTTGCTGTTCAATTTAGACAATATAATCCTTCATTTCATTACAAACTCTACAGGTTATCACCAGCTGAATTAAGGCTGTAGATTTCATTACATTCTCCTTTTTTTCTTTAAACTTTCATCAGTCATGAAATAATTCATTCAAGTCAAAACTCTTTCCTTTTTTTCAAGTGTGTATAAACCTAAGCAAATCTTTTCATCCATAAGTGAGGGCAGAATGTTATTGTGTGGAACCACTTTCATTAGGTTAGACTTGAACTTTTGTTCCATGCAGTAGCCAGAGAAAGGAAAAACACTTCAGTAAGAGATGAAATCAAAAGTCTTATTACTTCTGGCTATTAAATAGACAGGGCAATATTCTGTAAATGAAGTGTTAACCCGGTAAGTCTAATAAAGCACCTTCTCTCTTCGTTATATTTTGCTAGCATTAACACCTTCATCATTAAGCATTTAACTTTTTGTTACTAACACTGCTGTACAGTCTTTTCTGAACCCAGTGAAAAGGCTGCTTTTACATTTTGTAAAGAAAGGATTTCCTGTTTGCTGAATAGTCTCCAAAATTGAAATGCAACCTACAAGTCTGTAATTCTTTATTTCTTGGCACACATGTTAGAATAAATATTGCATTCAGTTTTAACACTGACCTGTGAAGATAAAAAACCTCAGTTAAAAGAGATCTGTTCAGGAATTCCTTCAGAGAAGGAATACATACAGATGCCCAGGAGGACTACAAGGTACTGAAGTCTCTACATTTAAATAAATACTCAGTCCTATAGGGTTACCTGTTAGTCTGCTGTTCTGAGGAGACCCAACTACACGTACTGTTATCCAGCTAGTCAGGGGTAGAGTTTAGTTTGTGTGCCTGGTCTGTTGTGGTCAGGGTGCTCTCCCAGGCACAGTTTCTGGTCTGCAAATGTGGTTGACATCATTGACATCCTAGTTCAGCCACCTGGGAAATGAAATCGTGGTCTCCTCACTCTGCAGCTCTCTCTGTATATGTTTCCAGTGAAACCCCTTTTGAGACAGTATGACTGAAGAACTAGCAGAAGAATTTCACATCAGGGGATACCTCAACTCCAGCAGAAGCATCATCCCTCTGTTCTCCTGCCACATCTCAAAGCAGGCTCACACTTGGCAGCCAAATTCTCCTCGTAGCACAGAGTTCCTTCTTCAACAAATCTGAAGGATCAGTCTCAGTCACAGTTGAAGGCAGTGGCAGCAGAAAGTTATTATCCCAAGACTGAAGACATCACTTCTGGAAAATCACTGATTTTTATGGATCTTCCTTTTCCAGATTCTTTGATAAATATTAAGCTATTCCCATCACTTCAGTGAAAAATAAGGGAATGTTTCCTTCTCGTTGCCTGGCTCATACAGACACTTTACAACTCTAATAGGAATATCCTTGAGGTCCCATACCTGCTAATTAGCAATTGCATAGCCTACTAGCAAGCAGGTAAGTGTCATATTTCAAAGCTAGGAAATTAAATGTCTTATTGCTGTAGGGCTGCTACTGGAGTGCTTTCTGCAGGAGCATAAGTTAGAGTTATTTTTAATACTCAAAAAAACCCTGTCCAAACTGCATCATATCAAATGGCCTTCCCATAGCTGTTGCAAAGACTTTCTGGCTCTAGATAAAGTTAGTGGGTTTGTATCAACTTTCACCATGTGGAATTTGTCTAGTTGTTGTAAAACAATAGTAAACGGTGGGCTTTCTTCAGTTTTGAAGAGACCATGACCGTAAAACCAGCTGCAGGAGCCAATTATGAGAACCTCTAACATGCATGCTCAAATGAACCATCTTCATATTATCATGGGGTTTTTCAGCACTCTGAATGTTGCAAGTGGCTGTGGCTGCTTAACACCTCTTAATACAAGATACAGCTTGCAAGGAGAACTAACTTGTGCCAATTTTCCTCAGCTCAAAGGTGTTTGAGGATTTTTTGTGTGTTGCCTTTTTGTGAAGTTCAGAAAATATTCAGGTGACCATTTATCTTTATAGATGCGATCCATATCTGTACAGAACAGAAATGGAAGGCTCTAATGAGGGTCTTTAGCACAAAAAGGGCTTCCACCCTAATAAACCCAAAATATTAATGTTGTAAGGGTAGTTGCAATCCTGACCCTAATGGGGTCAGGAAAGGAACATTTGCAGCGAAGTGACAGCATCAGGGTGTGTAAGAGATTGAACTGCATCAGCTACTACTAAAAAGAAGCTCCAGCCCTTTTGCTGTATCTGCTGCTAAAGCTCTTGTACACACCTATATAAAATCACACACACATTATTTCTTTAATTGGCTATTATCTTTGTTTCTGCTTTTTATGATGAACAAATACTTTTAGCATCTGCTGATGAAAAGAACTATCATTTTTGGTCATACATATCGTATGCAAAAGCTGTATGCAGAATAAATTTAGTTTAGCAGTTTTAAATACAATTTAAAGAAGATATTTAAATAGAATAGCTGGAGCTTGTCTTGAAAGAATGAATAAAGGCATGTGGCTGAAATGGGGGTGGTAACAGCAGATGCAAGGAAAAAATATTTAAAATTAATATGAGACCTGTGAAAAAGAATGGCAAAGCTGCATCTAAAAATAATATTCATGGGCATGCCATTGCAGGATATATTCACAGCAATGTTCCAGGCAACAACAACAACAAAACACAACACAGAAATTACAGAAAATGTTCTTCCTGTTAAACTCTTAATTAAAAATCAAATTATTAACTAAAAATTAAAGAAGACATGGTTTCTGCTTTCACCAGAACAGTAGCTTTATGCCAAAAGCCAACACAGGAGTCACATTGCAATTGCAGCAGGCAGTGTACAACTTAATGAGATTGCTCACTTTTGCAAGACAGGCTTTGGATCATTTTCTATTATCTCGTGCTTTCTCACAGCTAAGCACGCTAGGCCAGTACATGTTAATCACAGTTTTTAATTTGAAACACTATTAGTTTCTTTAATATTCAAAGCAGCCTTGCTAGAGAGAGAAACAATAGCTCCAAGGCAACAGAAGCTTTTCACTTCCCTTCCACTGAATAATAATATTTCCCAGCCTTATTTTCAGTCTGATGCTGAATTACGAGCAGAGGTGCTCACAGTTGTTGCTAGATCCAGATGACTGTCTATTTCCATACCAACAGAGGCAGCCTCCTCTTCCTCCTTCAGTGCAAATAAGGAACAGGGGAGAAGGAGAGAGGTGGTAAGGAGCCCAGACTTGAGCCAGTGGCTGCAGAAGCAGGTCAGGTGCACCTCCAGCAGTCCTTCTAAACCTTCATGCAGTGGGATATGCGGCATGGGAGGTTGCTGACCTTGGTGGCAGGACCCACCACTGCAGCCAAGTTAGTTTCCTAGAGGGTAAGGCACCAAGCTGTGGAGGTGCTTGAGCAATCAAGGGCAGATTTTGCTAGGATCAGCCTACAGAGCAAACCCCCTTCTGGGGACAGGGGATCCTTGACTACCCTCTGCTGCACGTATCCTCAGTGACTCAGCATCACTGCTACAGCTTTTCTTACAACTCTTCTTGTGTGTTGTCAGTCACAGTTATCCTGGTTTTAATTAGTAAGATAATTAACACCTCATTTTAAGCAAGAAAATAGTTCTCTTAATTGCAGTGCTGTATGATTAAATCTGAATTTTGCCTCCAGCTCAACAGCTCCCCGAAAACTTCACCTGATGGTGAATCCATTGCAAGTCCTGGCCAGGAATCAGCATCCCAGAAATCATAATGTTACAAAGATGTTCCAGCTCTGTCTATTCCAAGCTTTGTACGATGTTTTAGGGTTCTCATTTTTTTCCTCAGGGTATACCCCTGGCATTGCAGACAGTTTCACTTATACAACCATATGGAGAAAGACTCTTCCTGCTGCAGAAGAAGAAACACAAGTGACCACTACATGATTTAGCATCTTCACTTAGGTTTGGCTTTCATTTATATTTCATAGGGAGGGTGGAAAGATGCTGACTCAGCCAGTGGCAAATCCTTTAATGAAACCATCTTCAAAACTTTAGTCTGTGCATGGATTTGAGTGACCCAGAGTCACATGATGAGCAAAACCCCTCCATGCTGTGGGAGATTTTTATGCAGTAGGTCTTGTAGTAAGGGGAGGAGAGGAAATTTGTTAATACATGGAGAGATCTGCAGAAAACACTGCTTGGGAGTTTTGCATAAAATTTCTTGCAGCAGGCACTTTTGGTTGCGTGGCAGTTTCATGCTGATAGTCTATAGGTGAAAGGCTTTCTGCCACGTTTCTAGTCTTATGAGTCATTCAGGAGCACAGTGACAAGCGCACATTACGCGTATGCACTTATTAAGGGCTAAACCGTAAAAATCCTCCTGAAAAATGGCTTCATTGACTGAAGCAAGTTTGTGTCACACGTAAGGATGTGTAGAATTTAGTTCCAAGTACAGTGCTTCCCTTCACATTTGATTGGTAATTTTTTATTCAGCAAGATAATAGCCTGTCAATTGTCAGCACGAATAAGCTCTCCTAGCACTGTAATCCAGAGAGCTGTTGTTGATTTCACAAAGTGAGGCACTAACTTGCATCCAACCTCCTCCTTTTATACTGGGCGTGATACCAGCTGTGTAAGAGTTATTAAGAATTTAAAGCCTAAACAGAGCATATTCCACTTTTCTTGAACATTTTAGTATTTATCTTAACTGTTTCAACAAATATTACTTTAGGGTTTTTTCCCAACAGAAATGGAGTAAACCCAGTATAAAGCATGCAGGCAACATCGTGTAGTTTGCTTTCACATGCATCAAGATCTCCTGAAGGGAATAATGCTCTCTTGACAACTCAAAAAATGTACCCTGCAGGATATGATAAATTTCATTACTTTGCATACATGCATTTATTAAGTAGTGGTTCTTGGGTTGTGTGAAAAACCCCTACTGTTCTGCAGCAACTAAAACACAACAGAGCAAAAACCTCACCCAATTCGGAGGCCTTCACCTCAACTCCAAGTGTGCAAATTGTTTCACAGTTTTAAAGGAAGGAGGGAAATGGAAATACTCACTATTTCAAGTAGGGGTTATAACATCAAGAACATGGAAAATATAGTAGCCTGCAAGATGAGAGTCAGCTTGGGGTTTTAACCCTTTGATATTTATTTCTTCTTGGTAGAAAAAAAATTGTGGATAAAGTTGAGGCTACCATGCAACTACTAGATTCTCTCTATGTTACTGTGTGCACAATGAGATACCAAACATGGTGAGCTTAGGGAAATCAGACTACTTTCTAAGACCAGACCTATACTGTGGGGAAGGCTCTCAACCCTACAGAAAAGGTGCTGAGTATTGGCTGGCAGTAACCACCCCAGTCCACCAAGGAGTGGCACTGATGTTGTATGATCCTATGATTCTACGTTCCTGAGCTCCACAAGTCTACAGTGATTCCTGTGAATGACCCCTGGGAAACTGGAAAACCCTCCAGTCCCACCAATAGACGGCAGACTGAAAAGTTTCCACCTGACTGCAGTGCACATTAGGGCAACAGGCCTCAAAGTGTATTGCTTTTTTCTTAGTTTCTCAAACTTCAGATGATAGAATCTAAAAACAGAGAAAGCAATCACTGAAAGAGTCAGTGATTTGGTGTAGAGATTGCACTGATGTTCTTGTGTTACAACCTTTTTGATAACGTAGCCGCATACTTTATTGTGGTGGAAAATAAGATAGTTTAATTTGCTTAGCATCTTATATTTCACAGAGGTATGGTCAGTGTGTTGTCCCTCAGAAATGTGTGACACTGTTGCAAAATAGACTAAATTTGATGTCAAATCCATGTAACATCAATTTAAATATCCAAACAATACATATGGTCAAGACCCAACACAGCTAGGCATCTAGCTCTTATTTTCAGCTTTGTATTCCAGTGAAATCCATGTGCTTAGATTCTGGTGTATACTTTACTGTGTTACACTATATGCTTTTCAGCTTGCTAATGCTTTGAAATAAGAATTACAGTGGAAATTGCACTGGAAAATAAGTGGTTTGTCTGCCATCCTTTGCTACCTTGCACTGCCCCAAACCAGTCCCCTCATTGCATAGGATATATGGGTTGCTCTTTGGAGGTGTCAAAAAATCTCACTGCAGAATTAAGGGATTCTGGGTCATTCTCTTGGGGCTAGATGCTTAGTAGGTGCTTTGAATCTGGCCATGATTCACATTTCAAAGAACCCTTAAAATATTATCTTACTAATTTCATAAATATTTGTACAGTATGTAGCAGGGAAGCAACAATTCTTATTAAAAGCTTTTTACAGAAGGCACCATTGCAATCCAAGATTACAAACCCAGATCCTTATAACTGTAATTCCTGAATACCTTGATCTTATGGTGATTTTAGCTTTTCTAACAGAATTACGGTATCTTACTCATCCTTGTTGTATTGACAGAATGGAGAAAATCTCCTCTTTCAAGTAAACCTAATATTAGTGTCTGACTCACCAATATGCAATGTTTTGTCTATAAATATTTCAAACATCTTGTGTTTGATTGTATATTTGGTGTAACTGTTTACCCCACTTATACTTTCTCCCTTATTCTCTTCCATATTTTCAAATCTGAAATTGTATTTATCATTTTACTCCATACTTTATCCCATGTGCTTTCTATATAACCAAAACACTAAAATAAAATTATAATTTACAAAGTTAAAATATATGTCAGTAAGAAATTATGTTAGTAAGACATTAAAATTCAAAACCACACCACCTGTAGCTAAGGCAGTTGTTTAAGCTAAAGTCCCTCTCTAAAAAGCCCCAGGTTTTTTCACTCACAAGCTTTGGAAAGCTGTTATATATTATCTGGCCAAATACATACATGTGTGTATATGTGTGTGTATATATGTGTGTATACATATTAAATGTAGGATTATGCGTATGTGAATGTATATGTATATGTATATGTATAAGGTCTCTTCTTGCCAGTAGTAAAATGTACCTTGAAGAAAAGAGGTTACGGACATGTCAATCTATAGCAGCCATGCATCAAGGCCCCCGTGACAAGTATGTGTGCACAAGTGACTATTTTCTAGGAGTTTCAAAGTCCAGTCATTTCTAACACCAGCAAGGAGAGTTTCCAGTTTTCCTTTCTCCTGCTCTCTCTGCCCTGAGCTCTGCAGACATGAGCTGCCCTCCCTTCCCTCGCTCCCCACCTCTTCCCGTTAGAAATGTCACTATCTCCATCTGCTGCCCCTGCATTCCCTGTGCTGGCAGGAACGCGCGGGCAGAAGGAAGCAGCTGAAGTCATTCAGCATAATGTGGTGCACTGACACTTCAAAGGCAATTACTAGCATTTTTCATGGAGAAAAAAAATTGTGCAAAAGGGATTAACGCTGCTATGTTTCTCTTTTGATGCCTATAACACAGATCCAGACACATCTCCTGCATTGTCAAGTTCAACTCCTTCTTGCTGCAGGCATCATGTAGTTTATTTGTTCAGTATGAGTACGCACACTTTTTACTAGCTAAGCTAACTGGTGATTGAGGGATTGTTATGTCTTCCAGTACATCCCTGGAAACAATATATACTTTCATAATACCTGAATTACATGGAATTTCCTTTGTGTGTCTATCGTAAATGATGTTACAAATTCAGACAGCAAATGTATATGTTATTGTGATTAGCAGGACTTCTTTCATTTGAACCTATGCATGCTTTACTGTTTTTATCACATGAAACTGTAATAACACATATCAAAAAGTGTGCGCTCTTATGGGAAAACACATTTTACAGGAACTGCTTCTTCTGATAATTACATATTTGGCGACAGAGGGTGAGGGGGTGAAGAAAAGCTATTTTCCCATCTGCAGCAAATCCTGACAGCCGCTTAAAAACAACAGTAATGAGGGAGAGAAGAAGAAATACTTGTGAAGGCTTTAAATATTAGTTTCAGATAAGTGTGCTACACACAAAGCCTTCCTTGATTTACTGCAGTTTGCAGGGGAGGGGGCTTTGCACAGCCCACTGGAACGCCTGGAAAATGCAGTTATCTCAGGATGTGTAAGTCTCAGTGAATATTTTAAGCAAGAAACACTTAGTGAATGGTTTACTTCACAGCATTCACACCATTCCAACTCTGGACAGCTCCAGGAAATGAAGAAGTAAAAAATGGATCCAAGTTTACTGACCAAATAAATTGAAGAAAATGGAAACATTCAGATCAGTCTTTCTGAGTCTGAAGTAATTCACCTCATTCTTAATAGACTCCTCTTTGCTGTGGAGCCCCAAGTATGGGCTTGGGAAAGTCTGGAAAGGTAAAATGTTAAATGATAACTTTTGTCAGTGCCAGACAACAGCAGAAAGCCTTGTAACTGCTGTGTCCAAGAACAAGACATGCAGAGTAGAGCTGTGCCCTCAGCTGTGCCCTTCACCCTACAGCATCACAGCAATTTCAGGGTAAGCTGGTTGCATGATCTTACATCTCACAAAACTCTGTCTCTTCTTGTCCATGGGGGAATGTGGCATAGCAGCCACCCGCACTGCAATAAGCAGAAACCTTCAGTCATGTGCAAGAGAGATCCTGAGGCCTTTGAAAGGTCTTTGCTTTATAAAGTTGTGACTCCTGTGTTCTGCCTCGCAATCCTATCTGCTGGCATGTGTAATCATAACCCTTCCGCTGAAGACCTATACTATAAAAGTCTGCAATGCAAGTTACTGAATACATATGTTTATCCGTAAATGTCCCTATTTAGATATAGAAATTCTATTTCTACCTTTACATATACTGTACATTTTCTGTAAAATCCACAAGGCATTAAAATGCGTGCCTATGAAAAACAGTACGCGAATGCCCTTGATTTCCAGGAGCTGTTAATCTCTCCTACCTGTGGAATTTGCTGCTCAATAAACAAAGCGTTTCTTCTAACACCTTGAATAATTCAGGGTAGCAAAAGTCTCAGAACACTGTCACTAAAAATTGTTTTGAGGCTTCAGCTGGTGATTACTGGACACTGTGAAATGGGTACACAGGGATACAAACCATACAGTAAAGCGTGCTCCCTAGACCAGTAAGACTATTTGAAATGTGCAAAACAGAATTAAGAAAAGTAGGTATTGGTTATCAGGCTCTCCGTCTGCTTTTGATTGATGTTTTAGATTCAGAGGAAACTGATTGCAACTCTAGTGACTTGATTCAAATATAAGCAGCAGCTGCTGTGATACTCCATCATGAACTGCGCCTGGAACTGTCTGTGGACTGAACACAAGTACAGACTTTTCCATTACCACATGGATGTAACTGTGGCTTCTTGTCTCCACACATGATGCAGTTTGACTTTATATATTTTATTAACTCTTGATTTTGCTTTAGATTGCAAAACTAGCTATACTGACACCAAGTTTTAAATGATGTATCTACACACTTGGGTATGGGGTTTTTTTTGAGTGTTCTGAATCCCTATTTCAAAAAAACAATTTTACATGTAAAGTGAGGTCAAAAGCTTAACTTCTGCTAATTTTTGTGCTTGGCATTTAGCAGCCTGAAAGAGTGTCAGCTTGTTCTGGGTTTTCATTTTTACAGGCATTTGGAAGCAACCTGCTAGCACAACCCAGCAGCCAGTGCAATGTGCAACTTCATTAGTGAAAAGTGTCTGAACTCACAAAGTTACCACTGGCTGGGGACTGAGGCTGGAAAGAGAACATGACATCCTAACATCATAAGGAGGGTACCTGTCTGAAGGCAGGAAGCATTGGTACACCGTTCTGGTCAGCTGTCTTTCACCACATAGTGGCATCCAAGGATGCCAGCTCTCTTCCTGTGGGCCAAATCTGGTACTTTGTGAAAATCTCACCAAAGGTCTCAGGTGTGGAGGTGCAGCAGAGAGGGAAGGTGCATACTGGATGTCAGGCTGCTCAAGGGGCAGTAAGCCACAGCAAAAGCTTTAGGCATGCTTTTGGTAGCTGAGGAATAGACAAATCTGTTGGGCAACGATCATTCTCCTGCTTCTGAAAGGCTTGTGTAGCCTCTGCCCCTTGGTCTTTGAGCAAGAGCTAAAAACACACTATGGGGTTGCAGTTATAAGCTCTGGATGGCTAAATTCAGCCGTATCGTATCAGTGTAACTGGAAACATGTTCCACTTTGCATGTTAGGCACATCAGCTAGTACAAATTGCTACTCTTCTGGTTCACCTCAGTGCAAACAGAGAACCTTAGGAAACACCTAACAGAAAGCAAGAGGAGAATAAAAAAACATTTCTCAAAATCGATTGTACACAAAATTTTATTGTTTAAAGAGAAAAAAACCCACACAACACAGTTCCCAGATTCAATTACTGTTCTATTTTGAGTACAAGTAAACTTCTGATTCTTGCACTTCAAAATGTCTTGAATTAGTTTAGCAGTCTGAAAGGACTCAGCTTTTTCATAACTCCAGGCACAGCACCAAAACGCTCAGCCTGACATCCAGTCAGGGTTATTCTGGGGATTAATCAGGATGCCTGATTCCCAGATATTTTGTGCACATTGACTAATCATGTGATTACAGCAGTGCTCTATATGGATAAGCCTATCCATCACGTAGCTTTCCAGACAGTATTTGAGGTACTCTACCTCAGGAAAATTAGTGTGCTTATTATTTCACAGCTCAGGTTCCAGTTGCTTGCAGAAGCGACCTCCATGTTCTGCAGTGATTTGAAACATTTCTTGAATTCAGAAAGCATCTTGTTTTACTATCATGGTGAAATTCAAGCACATGATCATATTTTTCTCAGAATCATCAGAAAATCCTTGTAAAATAATGCTATAATTGCCCTAAAACAAAAAAGAAAAAGGAAATTAGTGCATAATGCTTCCCACTCTTGTCTATGTAGCTGCTTGGAATGGTTCTGATGATTTCTGTGAGGACTGGAGTCGTCAATTCAAGCATGAGAAAGTTTTCTGACATTTCCTTTTGCTGCTTTCTACAGTTTGGGTGAACCCCTCTTTTCAGAAAATACATGCATGGAAGTATGTGATTTTACTACCGTTATTTCTTTATATAAAATGCTGACAAGTACCTTTGGAAACTTTGTTCTTGCACCTTTAATGTCAAACGCTGTTGCAAGTGTTTCTGTAAAACAGAGATAGTTATAATACAAATGGTTACTTAATCATAAAGCCATCAATCAAACTTCCTAAATAACTTCAAAGCAATATGGCATAACTCTTAGGAGTAGTGCCAATGCCATTTACTCTTCCACTGGTAAAGCTCTCACCTGTTTCTTCTCCCAGAGCTCTGCATATTTGTCTAAACTACATCAGAAAATAGAAATTAACCACAATGCTCCTGCAATACCTCCTACAGACCCGTCCCACTGTGATAACTCCCATACTTATACTAGTAGTTCGGCTGAATGATAACCAAAGAGAGATTATGTTAATTTTTAAGGAACGGAAAACATGGGCTGTCTATTTTGACCTCCTTACAGGTCTTTTTGTCCTTTAGCTTGGCATCCTGCCGGAATACTCTGGATCTGAACCTGTGTGATGCTAATGTTGGTTAGCCTGTAGAACAGGATTGACTACTAAAAGAAAGCATTATATATGGGTGTAGAGAATCTCTTTAAAAACCCATCTAGGCACTTATCTAAATAAACTGTGTTCTGGATATTAGTAATGACCCTGGCTTTCTGCACAGTCCAGTCAAGTGTAGTCTTTCCAAGTAATTTTAGAGATGTTAACAATAAAAGTGTGATAATGAGATGAAGGCTATTAGTAATCCTAATTTATAGAGATGGAAACGGCGGTACAAGGATATTAAAACATAGAATTTGGAAATTCTCTTCTTCAGTGGGATTCTGGTGCCAGATAACTGCCTGCTCTGAAGTCTGCTGCCAGCCAAGCAAGGTCTTGGTTATGGAGAGAAAAATCTGTCTGCATGGGTCTTTTAAGAAACCTGCTTAGTGGTGAAAAGGGCTGGGAGGATATGGCCCTGCTGCGGATAGAACCTGCCAGGCAAGGGAAAGGCACCGTCTGTTTTCCACACTCACCTCCTTTCAGCATTCCACACACTGAGTATTCATCATCAGCTCCACTGCAAATGACTTCTTTCCAGTGTAACGCTTTGGCACCATCGTACCAGACATTGAAGACGATCTTCAAAAAGACAATGTCGCTTCCTAGTTAAGACATTGCAAGTAAGAGAATGGTAGCTGGTGGGGAAGAAAACCGTACATGCAGACAGATAAAAACTGGTGTTCTCTGAAATAGAGCACTTTTTAAGACTTCCCCAAAACTGGCAAAAATACATATCTTGATACTGTTATTTCCAGTAAAACAAAACGCTGGTTTTCAACAAAACCCACCAGTCTTAAGAAACATTTGAGTGAACAATTTCAAAACCTGCTTTAAATTTCTTTGGCAAAGATAACAGAGTTCACTCAGCTCCACAGGTAACCAAATAAATACTTAGATGAGGACTCTGTAGTTTTAAGCAGGTGTTGCAAACAAGCTGTGCTGAATGCTGGTAGCCGTCACGAAGATAGCTATCCAGGGAAGCAAACTTAGTCCAGCTCCAGAATTTTACTCAGAAGGTGAAGTTTATGACACAGCCATTTCATAAGTAACTCGGGCTGCCTTCTTAAAGCCGGATTTAAATGTTGAAGCTGGGTTTTCATACACAATCCAGTACTGTTTCCAGCTTCTAGAACAGGAATAGTTTTAGTAGAAGTCCTGCCATACTTGGCTAGCCTAATGATATTCTCTCTCCTAAAAAAGACATGGATCTTCCTCAGCCCAAAATAGCTTGAGGGCTCACAAACCTTGTCTGCTTCTTCCAGACAAATGCACTTGCACCTAAACCATCTCATTTTTGCATGTACAGTGCCAGTTAGCGTGTAGAGCTATGGTAACTGATCCAACAAGTAAAAATCACATACACCTATTTCCACAAATCATCATTTCTGTCCATCACTGTAGTTTATCTATTCCAGTTTTAATCACAGAAACTGATCTCCTAAATCATTTGGCATTTAGGACGGTGCGTCAACTTTTTGCTTGCATTCAATTTTCTGCATTTGCAGAATACAGTTGTCTAGTCAAGAGGAACTCAGGAACTCACTTGGAATCCAGGTAAGAGCAGCATTCCAGGTGGATTTGTTCATGGTGCTGCAAGGAGTCAAATTAAACATGAAAGCATGTGTTGTAGAATCTACAGAAAAAAAGTGTTTCTTATTGGTAGTGTGAATAGGCTTTTTCAGGAAAACAACAAAAATATACATACATACACACTCAGAATAAACACATACACATTTTGAAATGTATTTAATATAAGGTATATACTATAAAATTGCCTAATATAAGTTTTCATAGTAAGTATTAAATATGTATGTTGAAATATATATTTTTCTTTATATGCTTGCAAGGCACATTTCTTGAGTAGCAAGAGAAGTCAATTATCTGGTTGCTATTTTGTTGATACTTCGCATGAAAAACTGAGAGGCAGAAGTACCTTTATTCCTCTTTTGAAGCTGCAGGAACATTTTATTAGTGATAAGCAAGCATGGTCCTCTGCTGAAAATATCCCTACTTATGCTAACCATGGAATCTATATAAACTTGCTGACTACAGCTAAAAATGTTTTTAACACACCAGCATATTTTCCAGGATAATGTAAATGAGCCTTTGAGTAGATTTGCTTTTTGGGTGACCCACCTAGCATTGTACAATGCACAGTGTCAAATGCAGTGTGATAAAGCATCATACAACCTGAATCTAATAAAATCTACAGCCCATTACCTGGTATTTTAATTCTTAAAAAAATCATCCAGTGACAGCCTTTGGAAGGATTTCCAGAGAGCATTTTTATTTGTACTATTTTAGGAAAGAAGTCTGCTCAAGTCAGTTTGCTTCTGCCCTCCTTAGTGTGCTCATGCTGACGAAGTGCCCTGCTTGCTGTGGAGTCTGGCGATGGGAAGCGTTCTCCCTGTCCTAACCCAGAGAGCAAATGGGATGGCAGGGTGCTTTACAGTGAAGGGTTTTGTCATGTGTTTTGAGGATTAAAGCAGTGGCCTGCAAAGGGAAACTGTCTGGCTGTCAATAACCAGCAGTCAGATTCTCATCTCGGATAGAACTACCCACCGGAAATTAACAACAGGAAGATGATCAAACAAAACTCACCATGGTCAAAGGTTGTGAGCTTACGTGGGACCACTTTACCCTTGCTATAGCTATTTTACAGTGATACACACTAGTAATGCACAAATTTACAAATGACGTGGGCCTTTCCTTGCAGAACGTTTCCACAAAAGCCCACCTTCTGGCCACTGAGTCCACATAGGCACACTGGGCCTGTTCGACACAGACACCATGGATGTGCCAAGTTGTTACAAAATCAAGAAAATAAAAAAAATCAGTGAACTACATAGATCCAGCAGCCCACAACACAGACACGGCAAGAGGGGACACACTCTGTTACCCCAGACGTGACCGATCCTCCATCCAGACAGACAATCACATTCCCTCTTTTTTTCAATAAAGCTTTTCATTGCAGTATATTAGTTATATCAATGTGGATAGCTTATACATTTCAGTACTTGCAAACAAGTTTAAATCCCTTATCCGCTAATATTTCCTGAATCAAAACATACCTGCTTTACTTGGGAGTAAACTTCTCTCATAGTTGCTGCAACAAGCATTCTGGTAATATTTATGCCTATGCAGTATAATTCTTATAATAGGCTAATTAATAACAGAAATATAACAGCTGAACTTTTTATTTTTCTGCATTCATCAAAGAAACAATATGAAAGATCGTATTTCCTCAGACTACAGTAACTGTTGTGCAAATGCCAGTAAGAAAAGAATAAGCTGGTTTTTACTTACCACAAAAAGTGTATGACATTTCTAGATCTGACGATGTACAAAGAAGTTCACCGACTCCAGGGGTGAATAAAATGAAAAAATATAGCCCAAACATGCTTACTTATTTTGCTCACTATTTAGCGAGCAAACTTTGTTTGAGGAAAAGAGGAACAAAAAGTCAGCACAGTCATCCTCAGTCACATGTCTTCAGGGAATCTTGTCTTTGGTCATTTTGTCAGATTATTTGCAATCTTAATGCTACTGCAGCACTATAAGTCATCATCACAATAAATTTTGTGAAGAGAATGTATTTCTGGTTTTGTTGTCACATCTTCCTCAGACAACACAGCTCAAGCACGAGTGAAAAACGAAAGAGAAAACTGCGTGGAAAGGGGAAGTGAGGAGAAGTAAAATTATGATTAGCAGAAGTACATAAAGGGCAAGTTTTGTTGACTCATCAGATGTTAACATTTGTTAAAGCATAATTTCAAACACTCGCAGAGATCCCTGTACATACTAAAGAAGAGAAAAATCCACACATCATGAAGACTAAGTCTACTCTTTTATTCATATGGTATTCAGTAACTCTCACAGGTTTTCAGTATGAATTTCTTACAAAGCTCACCATGCTTCAAGAACACACCAGCACTCTGGAGGAGTGTAACCAGATGATGTATTTCCAAATGGAGGTAAATGCAGGAGCTGAATGCAACTTTCTCGCTTGTTACTGAGTGGAACCACTGATGTCCTGTACAGTCAGCTACTCATCTTCAAAGCTATGTCTATCACAGTTATACTTCTTAGTGAAAGCAGTCTTAGAAATCCATAAAATTACAATTGGTAAGTCCCACATCTGCCTCCCAGCCTCCCTCTTTGACCTTATCCCATGCTGTTGCCTACAGTGTCTCCAGGTGAAGCTGTGCTGAACAATTGTCCATGAGCACAAAGCTCAAGCCCTGACTGTGTGACAATGCAGTGCACAGGCTTGGATCCAGGCAGACACTAAACATGAGACAGTGAACAACAAAAGCTGTCAGACTGTAACTTGGATGTTTCTATAAGAACATAGAATCTACCTGTCACCACTGAAGCTAGGTTAGGAACCGGATTTTACCCTGGCATGTTGAAAAAGTCCAGGTTGCACATTTTGGCACTCAAGTTTGAAACACTAGACTAAAAACCCTTCAAGCACTTTTGGTATTAGATACACTCTCTGTCTGGTAGTGCAACACACATAGAATAACATATTTTTTCTGTATTTGCTATACCAATTCTGTGACCCAAACTTAGGTCAGCTTTTACTGCACAAACCCAGTAATACTGCTAGTCTCAACTACAGAAACAGACCCCAAAAAGTCTAATACCATATTTAAGAGAGCACAATCACCATCTGACAGGAAAAACAATTACTTTTCTGAATATAATAAAATACAGAAACTTACTGAATATATGGCAGAATGACTTACAGGAATTATTTTCTTGGGCATTACCGTCTTGATTTGTATGTCTGCAGGCTCCTCTTAGATCAGAACTGTATTTTTTTATGACAAAGAAGCAATATATACAGTAGACTGGTATTTGGTTTTGTGCTAAGCCAGAAACTCAAGAAAAATTACTTACAACAAATATAACTTAATCGTTATGACTCTCCCCACTCCCCAACACAGTGCTAAAAGTTTTTATTCTCATAAATTCTGTGCACATCAGGGTAATATTTTACATATTATAAAGTGCAAAAGATTAAAAAATTAGTTTTCAGAAGCCTGAATGTGCAATGCAAAAGATAATTTAGGACTAGTGACATTCACAAAAACATGACTGATGCGCCCAGAAGATGGGAGGAGTTCAAGACTAGTTAAGGAAGATGAGAATTCAATTAAAAGTACCTCAAAGTACCAACTTTAATGAGCTAATACATGCAATAATTCACAAAGATAAAAATTTTGAAATTTAATATGGCAGGAGAATTCTCTTCAGTATTTCCAAATCTTTCTACAGACCACAAGAAGAGTCCCACTGCCCTCACAGAGTTCAAGACTGAAAGAAATGCCTAACCTTTATCTCTTAAGTGGGAATTCAAAATTACACAACTTTCCTGACAGATCTCCAGAACACATACATCACACACAGATTTTTGCTGATGTTTAATAGGATGCTATGAAACATAGAGACCCTTTGTGATCATAGCAATAATACAGTTCTGTTTCAAAATGGCCAAATTTTGCTTAAAAACAGTAAAATATGTAGTGAAATTGAAATAAATTGGGTAGGATGTAATAGCTGGGAAAAAAAGAAATGGAGTGATGCAACAGCCACTAAGGAGCAATGAAGCAGCCACTAAAGAAGAGCCACCTTGTGCATGTATGGTCAAAAAAGGCTCCTTTCAACCACAAAGCCATGGCTACTGATGTGGAGTCTGATCAATTAGAAACCAAGCCAGGCTCTCTTTTCTGGCAGTCCAATAGGTGCAGCAAAAGTCACAGGTCAGTTTGAGATGGGCACGAGACGGCACTGGCTGTACCCTATTGATACATATGATTATCCAGCTGAAAGCACATCCCTCTTCAGCCAGACTTGTACCTGCTTCGCTGCACAGTGCATTGGGTGACTGATGTACATAGGCAGACTAGAAAGAGCGCTGTAGATTTACAAGATTTAATATAAAAGCTCTTTTAACATGAATGAAGACAAGCTCCCTGCTGAACTCTGTGACTTTATAGACCTGGCTCAAGAACAGGTGAGATTTTTTTTCAGATACTTGATTCAGTAAATGATATAGACAAGGAATGAGTCCCCCCTGGTGGCCTAGCCAGACAGACACATAGAATCATAGAATAGTTAGGGTTGGAAAGGACCTTAAGATCATCAAATTCCAACTCCCCTGCCATGGGCAGGGACACCTCGCTCTAAACCGTATCACCCAAGGCCTCGTCCAACCTGGCCTTGAACACTGCCAGGGATGGAGCATTCACAACCTCCTTGGGCAAAAGGGGAACCTCTATTCTCTGGTGTTCTTTATTGCACAAGTCAAGACAATTGCAGTGCTTTAAAAAAACCCCAAACATTTAAGTAGGCTCCATTTTAAAACAATCTGATTTGCTAATGGGAAACTAGGAACAATAAGTGCTACTGGTATCAGGGCTAAAATTTTACTTCTGACCATGATTATAAAGTCTACAACCTTGACCATTGTGTCTGGTCAAATTGTCCTTAAATCAAAAGAACCTCAATAATTTTAAAATCTTTTCAACAAATTCAATTTTAGATGCTGTGGCTTTTGATGCCTGTATGGATTGCCATTCATAGAAGTATGCTCACTGAAGCCCAAACTATTGGACTAGAGCTGTGAGGAGTGTCCTCTGTCCCTTTCAGGTCATTATGAAGATCACTGGTGAAGAAGGATATAAAGGTCTATATATTTTACTTTTACTAAATAACCTTTCTTTACTATAATCTTTTTGTTACATATCCTGATACAGAAGGAAGATGAAAACAAGAGAAACAGAAGTGGAAAGAGCTGCACAGTAATGTTACTTCACTAGAGTTTTGTGACAATTTACTTCATTTTCATTTATTTTTAAATCCTTTGCAACTGTAGGTAGTAGGGACCAACTTATATTCCATTAACAGTACATGAAACAAATCCAAGCCTAGAGAATTTAGGACTTTATACCTGTGACTTTTCGTTGTGCTTACAACCGACATCCTGAGAGCGAAATTTTAACTCCAAGCCTCCACCAAATTGCAGTTAAAATCCTTCAACTAATTAATGATATTTTTATCTTCTTTCTCAAGATATCTAAAAAGTGCTTAACTTGTGATTGTTTTTCAAAATAATCACTTTGTAATTGGGCTGCTGGCTGCAGATGAGTACTTTGACCAGATAAGCACTTATAAGTCACAGAAATCTCCCTTTGGACAGATTTATAATATACATTATCATAATATCCCATCACAGAAAAATAAATAACAGGATACCAGTACAGCAGAAGAAAGTACTCCATTTCAAAGTGTTAGACAGAATTAAAAATTATGCCCTAGGTCTTGGCATGTACCAAAACCTCTTGTTAATGGAAAACTCCTTTAAGATGTTAGACACATTTTTTCAATAAAGAGGCAATAATAATTCAATTTTCCTTGCAGGACCACTTGCAACAATTTTTGAAGTAGATTTTTGTGCAGCTGAAGGCAGGCATGTTTATTATTTCTGATTCTGGGTTTAGGGTTGCTGCTGAAGACACTCCAGTATAAAGGGGTTATAGGTAAGGCATAAAGCATGTATTCACAAAACAGAAACATGCACAGCAATCAACATGAAGAACAGAAAACTGTAGCAGTTCATGGATAAATCTCTCTTATCAAGTCCTCTCATCCCATCTTTGACAATGTTTATAGTGGAAGTAGAAAGTCATGTCCAGGAGTACTGGAAAGCAGCAGAGGAGTCAGCTCCTCTACACACAGCTGATGAAGTGCTTGAGAGTGCCAGGAAAATCCAGCCCAAGAGCAGTGCACCAGCACATAGCCAGTGGTGAGCTGGTAGCATTTGAGTACAAAACCAAATAGCTGTGGAAAGAAAATGTGATGTGCATTATTCTGAATATATTTTTAAATGCTGTTTGCACTTTGGCTTAGTGGTTTGATTTGAATATATCACATTAAACCACTGGAGACTATTAAAGTGAAGCAAATACACACCAGGTGGTATCCTGCAGAAACAATTACGTTGGAAATATTTCTGCCTGTTGCCAGTAGGCTTACAGTTTATTCTTTCCAAGACACATTTAGTATTAAAGCTTATAGTTATATCCTAAAGTACACATTAAGCCATTAAAGCTGTCATAAAGAAGAGAAAGCAGAGGGGGAAGGGAGATGAAAGGGTTGTATCCTACCTGAGGCTGTCAGAAAGCACACCACAGCAATACTGTCCACCCTGGCATTCCAGAAATGGAGACAGCTGGACATGTTTTGCAGCCATTTGTTCTTGTTCTCTGTTCTTCCCTGCTTAAAATAGCTGCTTGCTGAGGTCTGTATAGCTGTGGGATAATCTGTTATAGTGGATCCAACCGCTAGCTAGCACACTTGTCCCATTTCTCAGGGGGGCTGCCACAGGTCATGTTGTACATGAGAGCATGAATAAATCCATGGTATGACCACAGAACTCCAAAGCAACCAAATTGCAGCAGCTTACCAAGTTTCCACCTATTGAGTTATACTGAGCAACTGTAATAATTCACGTGTGCTCTTAATTTTTACAGCACAAACAGAATTTCAGGAAGTTTCCAGCACCTAAGTTAGGCCCTCACAGTACCATGCAAATATCTACAGATTTTCTTCATCTTTGCAAGTGCAATGATTTTGGCTTGTAATAAAGCAAGCTCCAGTGACATCAGTTACCTTTTAATTCTAGAGAGTGGGGTTAAGAGTGTGAAGTACCTCAGAGCTTTGAAGATTTCTCTTTGAAGTATCAAAAGGGGTAATTTTCTCATCAGAAATTTTTACATTTGCAAGGAAAGGCTGAGGGTTGTGGGATAATTTAATTTAAAAAATGTTAAAGAATGGCAAGAAGCATTGTACTTCCTAATTAAGAACTGAGAGAGATTAATGAATAATATTGTGGACAAAGTCAAAAACTTGAGAAAAATTGAGAGGGACACTGGCAAGAAAACAGCCCATATTCAAAGGCTGAAAATTAAAATTCACAAGTATCCTGTCTGTTTCCCTAGGAAAGAAGTCATCTATAACCTTTTGTAGACGCTTTTAAGGCTGGAAAGGGATAGGAAACATATGTCTAGGAAAGAAGCTTGAGTCATTTTATACATTCCTGTCCTTCACAGCAGATTAAGTGGAACTGGTACCAGGGTAAGATGGTACTGGAAAGGCTGCAGGAGCTGGCAGCCTTCATAGCAGGTGTAGCTTTGCAAATAAGATAGCTTGTAAACCAGATATTTTAGAAGACAGGGCTTCTACATCAGTATTTCCTTCAGAATCTCCAAGCATTGAGCACATTCTCTAGGTCTTATAAATTAATTGTTTCTTCCACGTTGTACACTAGTTACCTACACCCAAAGAAACAACAGCATTTTCCAGGGATGACAATGTTAGCAGGCAGTAATACTTCTGCAGTTAGAACTATTTTTCACCGAGGACATAAATTGCGGGAAAAAAAAAAAGGAATACAATAGTTCACAAAATTAGTGAGATTGTGAAGGATGTGGAGGTAACATAACCAAGCTTTGGGAATTACTTGACAGCTATGTATTTAGTGAAACACACTACAGCCACTTCTCTTGCAGAATTTGTTAGTACCAAGAGAGCATGTTTTGGTTTATGCATATTTCCTGGCTTAGAAGGATACCGAGCACTGCAGTTTCCCATTTGGAAATACGCTCCATGCACTGTGAAATATCTGCATTAAGACAAACTGTTCAGAACCCAAAGTAAAACAGAAATGCATCTGGAAGTCTTTTTGAGTTACATTCCATTCCTTTATTTTGTTTCTAACATGAAGAACAAACTATGGTTGTTTGAATACTACAATTTTGGGTCCTTCTCTTGCTAACTCTTATGTCCTCTTCTTTCTGTACTTGGCAGTAAAAAGATGAAGTTAACTTTACCCGCAAGCACAAAAAGGAGAGTAAACACATCAGACATGGAAAGATTATTTGTAATTAGGTGTAAACCATTATTTCAATAAGGACAAGTAGTACGACTAAGTGGTCAGAAGTGGCCTCATGTCTTCAATATGATTTACAGAACTTTTTGTTATATATTATTGTTACCTAAGGAGTGATACTGGCTTAATGGAGCTAGAGCAGACTTTTAAAATTATAGCTGTTCCAGACCAAAGGAACTGCCTCAAAAATATCTGGATGGGATGATTTGCTTTTTAATTACTCAGCAAATACACTGAGAGCAGTTTCAACAGTCAGGAAAATTACATTTAATAACACTAATGGCTTAATATGATCTATAGTGTCATCCTATGATGGGACCCTGCAGTAATAGTCTTGGAAGACATTTAGACTTTTAAATACTTTTTTTTCAGCTAGAACTTAGGAAACATCTGGCAGGGTAGCAATAATTATTTTCTTTTTATTTGCAGTATCAGGATTACTTAATTAGTATCAAGATTTAGTTATTACAAAGGGCACTTCTAATACAAAAGGATTAATTCGAATTTTTCTGTTTTTTGCTTAATTCAGTCATATTTAAGCCTCAAAATATTATGCCCTTCATTATTTGAAAAAAAGGTACCTGTCAGTTTATGTGACAAACTTCTCCTTGGACTAAAAATAGTTAAATCCAATTTCTGCATACTCAGACTGCAAAACTAACAAGTCTAGTCACACAAAAAAGACAATCCTTTACTGGAGCTAAAGGTGGCTTTCTTTGCAGTGCTTAAATCAAGAGATATGTTTTTAAAGGCACAAGTTATAAACACCACTCTACAGCAGATTCCCTTCTGCTTCTGCACCTTACATGTTCACAGAATCCATTTTAACAACCAGCTGCTACTATTTTCTTGAAGTCAGTTCAGATACAGCACCTGTTTATGATGACACATGCACAGAGCAAATCTTATGCTAAGGCGCTTTCCCCCCCCAGCAAGAGAAAGGCTTCTAGCTCTCGACCTCTGGGGTCAGGGCTGCTCAGAATGGGGCTCTAGATCAAGAAACCATTGAGAAGTTGTGAGTAGCTAGAGATTATGACAACGCAGCCATTCTCTCTATCTTCTCCAGAGGCCTGCAGACCTGTAGACGGAAGCTGCAGCAGGAACCAGCAACAGTATCTGTCTGCTTTCTGAGGACTCCTCCTGGCTACCAATGCTCTCGCAAAGCAAAGTGAAATTCATTTCCACCCCTTTATACCACCAGCAGCATTGATGAAACAGCCTGATCTTTTTGGATTAAGGATAATTAATCTTTAAAGCTTAAAAGCTTAACTATGCACTTGACAGGTAATGAGCACTGCTGATTCTTCTTAAAGGAACTGTTCTCTTTGCAATGGAGATGGTGAGACTGCTGCACAGCCCATGTGTTTCACAGTTCTCTTGGATAGTTAACAATAAAAACAAGCCAAGAACAAAGAAGCACAAGACAGATCTAATGTTGTATTTTTTTCTTTTCTTTTACTATGTTTTGTGTTGTTAACTCTGAAGAAACCCTCACATTATTTTTAAGTTTAAAAAATATTTTGGGGTTTTTTATACATTCAAAAAATGCATTGGGGAAACTCTAGCTATCTGACACTTAAAAAAGTGTAAGAGAATTTTACATTCTTTCCCATTTATAGCATGGCACCGTGAACAATGATAGTGACATTCATTATCTTTGAATTACTTCTTTTCATTGGCTTCATTTTCTTCCTCTAAGTTAAAATAAAAGGATTTGTCATAGCCCATGAGACGGTTAAAATCCTGAGGATCTGGGAAAAGTGCAGGATTAACAAGCATTGATTTTGTTTTAGCATAAAATGTTGTAAACATCTTGGTGATGTCTGGAATCTTTACATCTTTCTGATGGAAAACAGTTGCTTTTTCTGCCAAGATTGCATTGTATGTAATGGCTGTGTATGTGTCCATTTCATCTTTATAATACAGTCGAATCACGTAGCCTTTTGTAAGGACATGCAACGTAACTGGAGTTACAAATGTAAAAAACCCGACCATCCCATAAAAAGCAGCTTGGATAAACAGACTTTCAAATCCAATACCAGTTTTGAACATGAGGTAGGGCATCATGAACAGGTTGAATATGCTGGTGGAGTAAGAGAAAAACTTCACACCTACATAAAACAAAATAAAACAAAAGTTAATACTTATGAGTAACTTTTCTCTATAAATACATATGTTCTGCTATCGGGTACTGATTGCATTACTTGAACCACTGCAGTTACTGAAAATCCAGGTCCCTTTTTTTTTAAGCTCACAAAGAAGCCACTGGAAGTTCAATCCTGTCTTCTTGCCACTATTCTGGTTCATTTTTATGCTCATGCTAGGTTTATCAAAGCTGGTAACTGGCTCCATTTCTGTGATGAACTCAGCTACTAGCACATATTATGCATACCTATTAGTGGTCTACTTCACAAAAAGGAAACTGATTTCAAAAGAAACTTGATCCAGTTGTGGACAGACATAATGGTAAACATCACAAACATGACTGGGAATTTCTCACCAGTAACCAATGTTGACAGTGTGCATTACAAAGAAGCTTGCCTGGTCTCCCACCATGCACAACTTGGAAACTCCATGTTAGTCAATATTAACAGGTACTCCACAGTCATCTTGCATGCAGAGAAATGGCAGGAACCAGTATTGTGGATAACCTATGGTCCTTAAGCCACCATGAGAACCAGTAGTCTAAAACACTCTGGTTATTAAGTGTGTTAAGGCATACTTCGTTACTTAAGATACATTTCAAAAATACATATCAGAAAACATCCACCAGGTTACTTTTCACTAAGGCTTTCTAACATTAACTGGTCAAAGAAAGATCAACAAAGTCTCATCACAGGTAGTGCATTTCATCACAGTATCTGTCTACTTCAGAAATTCTTCAGTAACATTTGAAAACATACACAATGCAAACAGCAGTTACAGCTAGTCTTTGTTTGCTACTGGGCTGGGTGACACACTCGAAAAGCTGCAAAGGAAACAGAAAGAAGCTGCAGAGTTACAGAGGTGCACAGGACCTACAGAACACCCTGCGCACCCAAGCGTAGAAGCAGAAACCAAGCACCACCGCCACAATTTTTGCTGTACAGAGGATCCAGGTTTTAACAGGGTTGGAAAAGAGAACACTCACTTTTACAGTGTTTGATTTTAAAGTTATCAAACACTGTTAAATAATTAAATAATAATTTAGGAAAAAAAAAGGCAATACAAATAATTTCAAGTCACATACCTAACACTGCCTTTGCCATATTTCCTTTATAAACTAATCTTCCGTGTTCTGGGTGATCATGAGGGGTGGATGTGCTGAGGCTGCGAACAGCCAGTCCTTGAAGAGATGTAACCTGAAAGATGAAAGCAGTCCATGGCCAAACAACATTAGCACCAATATGGACTTTATAATACATATGTATGTATATAGCACACTAGGTTTCTCCTAGCCTTGAACCTACTCCAAGTATCTTAAATTAGGAATTAAAGTTACGTTATACTACAAATCGCACCACAAAGTCGAACTAATATATTTCTTGACTGCTTTCGTAATGCTCCATGTAGATATCCCAAGAAAGCATTTAATACTTGCAACCCCATTGACGAACACTCTGCTTGCCATAATTTCACATACGGCTCTGCCCGGGACACTGGCAGGGCCCATGCCTGCCAGGCCTCCGTCTGATCTCAAATAGCCCTTAAGGGGACCTAAGCTCCCCATTTTCCGGACGGAAAAAACCGCGATCCCACGACTGCCGCCCTGCCCCCGGGAAGCTCCTCCCGGGAAGGAAGCGAGGCCGCGTCCCCGTACCACCACCTGATACACAACCTGCTGGGTCCCGGTGGAGGTGGGCAGGGCCGCCCGGTGGCGGAGAGCGGCAGGGAGCCCGTGGTGAGCAGCGCCCCTCAGCCAGACGGCTGCGGCAACAGCGGAAGCCGGGGCGACGGCACGCCGACAGCCCGCAGCCCGCAGCAGCAGCATCGTGTCGGGCCGCGTCCCGCTGCAGCCGGGTACAGGAGAGCAGCACGCCTAGCGGTGCACCAGCAGCAGCCCCTCACCGCCCCGCAAGCCCGCGCTTTGGTTCCGCCAGCAGGAGCTGTCTGGCCGACTCCACCGCGCCCCCGCCAGGCTGCCGGCGGCCACCTCCGCCTAGCGGTACAGCACAACAGCCCCGAGGGGTGGGCTGGGACTAACGGGACCCAAGGGTGTCACTGGCACTGCATTAGTGGGGACAGCAGAGCGGGGCGAGCTGAGACCGTACGCCCTCGTGTTAGGACCCGCGTCCGGTGAGTAACAGACTGTGCCCGCCCTCGCGGACCACGGCTGCCACTAACCCCGAACCCGGAGCCGCCGTCCCTGCAGCACCGTCTCAGCACCTCCCCCTTCCACTCCTCACATGGCGAACCGGAACCTCTTTCCCCCGGAACTACGCGCCCCAGCATGCACCGTTCCCGCCGTACGGCATGCCGGGAGTCTGGCGCAGCACGCCTTCCAAGGGCAAGGCGCCGGGGGGCGCTCGCCCCGAGACGGAAGTGACCTGCGACCTGGCCGGAAGCTCTTGTGAGGCAAGTGGCCCGGTACGGCGGGGCCCGGCGAGCGGGGCGGAGGGAGCGGCGTTGACGGGTGAGTGGCTGTGGGGGCCTCGCCGCTGTTCGGGGGCTGAGGCGGACGGGGAGCCCCGGGACCTGCCCCTGGAAGTGCAGTGGGCCTTGCCCACTGCGCCGCGATCACCCTGCTGCCAGAGGCGAGCGGAAGCCGGGCCGCGGAACGTGAGGCTTGGGGCGGCCGGGGGTGCGTGCAGGGCCGCGGTGCCAGGCTGGGGATCCCCGCCGGGGCGGTGGTGAAGGGCGCGTTTCTCTACGGAACGAAGCGGCCTCCTTTAAATCCAGGCGCCGCCGGGATAGGGGCTTTCCGGAACCATGTTTTAATTAAGCATCGCTCTTAAACTTTTTCCGCCACAAATGACGCCCACCCTCTTCTCACGCCAGGCCCTAGAGAGTGGGAAAAAGCTAAGGCCAAAAGCATTTAGGATGCACCCGCAGAGGTTGTTATACCAAGGTGAGAAGTGCCGGTTAAAGTGCTTTAGCTGTAATGGTCGACGAATGTAAGCAAAGCAAGGTTGACAGAAAAGGGTGATACACTTACATGTAGTAAGAAAAATAAGGTTCTTAGTGCCATGTGTTCATCAGAAAAAGATTCTGCTTTAATGTAAAGGAACCTAAGCATTGGTAAGTTACTGATGGCTTAAGACATTCGGATGAAAAGGTGATGGTGATACTAGTGGTTAACTTTGATGTCCAGTTTAATCTCAGTTTGTGTGCAGGAGCTTAAAGATGTGTATTTAGTACTGTAGCTTATGAGCTAAGCTTAGTAGGGAAGTTTTGATAGTCACAGGCCACTGGTTTACTTGGGCTTGCTAAAGATAACTTGCAAAAGTTCACTTTGGAAGAAAGCCAGAAAAACGTAGATAGGCAGGTGAGGGACCTTTGAGATAAGATGTGTGTTTGTACACACATTTCTGCATAATCCCTGATGTGCTCCAGTTTCCTGGTTTTGCTATACATATATGTGTATAGTGGCCAAAAAAATATTGTTGGGAGAGAAATAACATTTATTAACTGAAGAGTGAACTTACAAGGGGAGTAAGTGTTAATTACTTTTTTTTATGATACATCTGCTATCATCTTTGCACACGTAGTATACACCATACACCTTGAGGTCAGCCTTTTAATGTGCTTAAGTTTTGTCAATAATGGGCATTTCCCATTAACATTGGGAGCTTTGAGATATTCTCTAGAAACTTTCAGCACTTCACCATTTTTTTTTTCTTGTGTCAAAGTAATTTGGGATTTCTGGTGTTTTTGTTTTTTTTTTAATACGAGAGTAGGGGATTAACAGATTTGCGTAGTTTCATGTAGTCTCAATGTGAAGACTTAATATTGGTACCATGAGGAGATCTAGTGGATTTTCTGAGGTTTCTTCTATCTCCCAACCTCATATTTCTTTTTCCACTACGTTTGTGTTCATGTTTCCCTAACCCTTATGCTTTGGGGAGAAATTAATACCTTTTAAAAGTGTACTTAGCTTCAGATGTTTGACTGTGTTTTTGCAATTCTCAGTGTATGTTATAAGACACCCCTAAGTTTTGTCATAGAAGTGTGAGTTTTGTCAGATGGAAATAAAGTAATTCTGATGTATTTTGACAAGTTCTCTTGCCCCTAGAAAAGTTCAGAACTTAAATTATCTTCAACATGGTGTGGCTTGCATAACAGTAGTCTTTGATGAATGCCTATGACATTTTGCAATCTGCTAGCAGCTGTTTTTATCCCTAATGGCCAGAGCTGTACAGTACAGGGTTTTTATTGTATGTTGGAAGGAAAACAGTAACACCCCGCTGCCTTTTCTTTTTCCCCTCAAATTTTATTGGGGGTTACTGAAAAGTTTCCATGGGCAGAAGAACATCTTACATGAGATCTTTCATACTCCCTATGTGGTATCCTACCCTACCTCCTGTTTATCTTAACTAGCACTCACCCATAGTATACTGTCTGGCCACACTTCACTGTGCTCCTGAATGTTTGAATTTTAGTGCCCGTGATCATGGAGTAATGAATCAGCTGATGTGTAAATCACACTGTACAGGTTTTCTTTCATGTGTTTTCTAAGTACGCTACAATCCTCATTTACATTAATATTTTTTTTATGTGTGGTGAACAATGAGTACTGAACTGGAGAGCAGTATTTTTAAACAAGTTAGTATACAGGATCAAGAATGGGACTAGAATTTAGGTTTGAAGAGTAGGAGGCTTCTCTTTTTAACACACAGCAGTGCTTGTTTGCTGATGAACTCTTACAGATATACAAATGACACCCAGAAAATGTCACATTTGGCTTCTAAACTGATCTAGGAATTGTGAAGACATTTATGTTATTTGCCCATATTTTTGAAAAAATAACAGTGTAGGATACAGAAATGTCGCTAGCTGAAGCAGACAGAGGCTGTGTGTGCACTGCCCAGCTAATGAATTGGAAGCCATTTGCATTTCTTTCAACCAGAATCTGAGTTTTTAAGAGTTTTCTGTGGGATCAAAGAATTTGAGTGCTTGAAATGTTTGCATAGATTTAATTTGCTTCTGCTAAGCAGAATAAAGCAGTGGCGTTCAGGAATCTGTGCAGTGGTTGCATGTGTTGCAAGTTAAATTAGTGTATGCCCTTCATAACGTAAGTGTATGTCTGTTCCAGGCTCATCAACATACATACAGGATGTACAAGGAAATTATAATTCTGGGAAGCTTTGGGGGTGAGCACACAGCTTTGGGAGTGAGATGGGAAGGTCATGGACATGCTTTGGTTTTTGTCTTGCATTCAGTGCTCAAGAGAAGTAGAAAAGAGATAAAACTAAACTCACCATACCATAGTATTTCTTCTTAGAGTTGTAAATGAGGAGAATAAGATGTTGAAGTAGGCTAACAAGAACACATGCCTTGTGTGGGTTAATTACCATGTTCTATAATACTTTGCTAAATTCTACCTCATAGGTGTAAATATTCTAGCAACTTGTGAAATTTTCAGTCCTTAATATCTAATGAGAACTTTGTTTTCTACAGCAAGAGCTTCCTTTTTAGACTGGTTGGAAAGTTTCTGTGCCAGATACACTGGTTCTAGTTGTCTCTTATTCTCCCTCACTTATTAAAACATGGCATATCCTTTTTATGTAATCTTCCTCTTAACAATCGCAGGTAGTTGAGCTACCTAATTGCTAATGCCACATAAGCTTCTTGAAGAGGAAATGGTTTATGAATGTGCTTCAATGAAAATTAGTAGTTCTTTGCAGGAGTCTGAAATAGTCAGATCAGCAAAACATAGTAGAAAAAGGCAAATGCTTGAGTGTTCAGAAAACTTGTATTGTTCTCTTCCCTTTTGGTGTAGTCTTGGTGAAGTCAGACAGGCAGCTACAGAATGTGGAAAAGTAATTAAAATACAGGCAGTTACCAGAATTCTCACCAAGTCTGTTTCTTCATGTTGTCTTGGAAAAAATATAATTTCTATTGTTTTCATTATGCAGAAGGAAATAGTGACATGCTTTTCAAGAAATAGTGCACTTGAAATACACTGTAAGAAAGAATTTCTGGTAAGAGAGTATACTAGGTCACTTGACCTTTCTGTTTCTAACCTACTGTTTAGCACTTAAGGACATGCAATTGTCAATTAAAAAAATATATATTTTTCTGCAGCAACTTTCCCTCCACACTATTTTTACTATACACACAATAACTTGAGTGTGACTGAGAATTCTATCTCCTATTAAATACCAACTCAAGATTCTATCAAAGAAATAAATAAATCTTGCGTATTTTCTGTGCCAGTGTTTTGGTGTATTACTTCTGCTATCCCACTTATTTTTCTGTAAACTTTGGAACCAGTAAGATAGTTGACTAAAAATAAGCTGTGGCTTGCACAAGATCATGTTAATACTGTCTCAAATGACTTGAATGTAGCTTTTGGGAAGAAGATGCTTTTCATAGAACAATAATTTTGAACTGCAGTATCTTTTAAAGTGTCACGACACAACACTTCTTGATCCAGAAGAAGAACCAGTAGATTCTAAGAGGTTATTATTGGTTTGGAATTACTGGTTTGGATTTTTTTTTATTGGTTTGGGGCTATTTTTTTAGGTTTTTCATGTTTTCCAGGTTTTTGTTTTTCTTTCCTTCTCTTTTGTTGCATTGACTCTATCATACCAGAATAGAAACTGAGAGAAAACAAAGTGTATCCCTTGCTTACATGTCGAATGCATCATATAATGGAATGTATTATGCCTTGTTCTTAAAAGCAGGTAGGCTTTCTGCATCTTTTACTTTTGGAGATAGAATGTTAGTTTTGTTCTATATTTGGAATCAAACTTGGATTCTGGAAAAGCAGTATGAATTTTATTCATTTTTTTAGTGTATGTTCTTTTATTGGACTTAAACTGAGGAATAACAGAATACTTTTCCCTCTTTATCCTTTTAATAAATTCTTATGTCTATCTTCATTCTAGTTTTATTTTGTTAAACTAAGTAAAGTGAGACTAATTTTTTTTTTTTTTATACAACAATTTTTTTTCTTTTATACAAGGCTCTTTGGTTATTTCTGTAGTTCTTGTAATTAGAACTTGGCTTCCTTGAAAACAGGAGTTCAGAATTGTGCGTTGTATTCCAGACAAGTTGTTGCTCATGTGCAACAATGTTAGTATTTCCCCATCTTTATTGCAAAGAAATCCTATATGTGCATTTGCCTCCTTTCCCCACACCCCCTCCTCCCCCCACTACATCGGCTTATAATTGACCACAGAATGACTATACTTGCAAAATAACAAGCCCTCACTACATGAAATAAACTTGTATCAGTCCCTATGTGCAGGAATCTTGCATTTAATATGATATATTTTCATGTGGCTCCTAGTTTGTCATTTTCAAGACTGGTGGCTTATATGTTCTGCAGTGCTTTCCATTTCTGTATTGTCTAAATCTGCCTACTCTTTTCTGGCAGCATGGTTTAAAACAGACAAAAAAAAAGAGTTTTTTTAGGAATTAGTAGCTCTTTTCTGGCCTAGTTGTTCCATGTTTGCAACATCATCCTGTATTTTGGTACTAAGTTGCTATCTCATTTTAAGATTACCTTCTCATCTATTCATGATTTACAGATTCCAGATTGCATCTTGATTGGGTTTCCTTTTTTCAAGGAAAAGATTGATTCATTTTTTAGGTATTGGTTTAGTCCAGCATGTCCTAAATCTGCAACACTTACTGCACTTCTATCCCATCTTCCTTTTTAATACAGTTGAATTCAGACCACTGAGCCTGATAATTTTTTTTTCTTTAAGTGTTAAAACTATTGGGTTTTGGTTTGGTTTGGCTTGGGGTTTTTCCCCCTCTCTAATCATATAATAGCACATTTCATTTGATTTTATTAAAATGCTCATTGCAGCTTTTTGGGACAACTCTAATATTCTGGTGTAGACATTTTTTTTCAGTTCCTCAGCTTTAATGTTTTAGTCTTCTCAAGTTATGCATTTACCTTGCAAGGTGTTAATATATTTGCATTCCCACTAACTAGCCTGTATTTATTCTGATATCTAGCAGCATTATTCTTACTGGAAATCAAGGCACATTTTATCATCATCAGTACCTCCAAATGGTATCACTTCTGTGGTTTTGTTTTTGTGGGGGTTTTTTGTTTGTTTGAGGTTTTCAGGGGTTTTGTTTGTTAGTTTGTTATATTGTTGCTATTATTTTCACTACTCTTTTGGAATGTAGGGAAGGATTTTGTGGCTTGAGAAAGAGGTAGCAAAGTGATCCTCTCCTGCAAAGAAAAGTAGTCATGTCAGGTATCCCTTCAGTTCCTCAGCAACAGATACTCTCCAATAAGATGATTGATATCTATTTACAAAAACCTGTTGAAATAGGGTGAAAGATTGCATCAGTTTTGTGCTGCATCTGCTCCAGCACCTATATGTAATTTCCTTGGATGAATTCCTGGAATTACTGAAAATGGCAAAGGCACTTAACACTCAATACTAAGGTGTCTCGATGACAGGGGATGCAAGTTAACTCTCAAAGGTCATTCTTGAAATGTGTCCTGAATTGTATATTCAGGAACTTTTGATCTGCAAGAGTACAGGGGAAGATGTTCCTGATACCAGTGGGGAAGGAAAATAGTTTAAGCTATTTCTGTGAAATAAGGATAATTTTCAAAGACCACGATGTAAGTGGAGGATGATTTCTGCTGAGTTCTCCAGAGACAACTAAGACCAGTTGGTTATGCATGTGTAGTTTGATTAGGTGTACATAATAAGTCAGCCTCTGAAAGCTTGAGGAAACATTCAGACTATTGAAGATTTGTAGAAATATAGTTTATAGTTTTGGAAATGTATAAATAATTTGAGAAAAAGGATATGGAACGAATTGGCACCAAAGTGATGGTGAGAAGTGAAGCTGTCGGCAGCGCAAAGAGCTGCATCTTCTGAAGAGATGCAGAGATCTCTGTAATGCTCCCTCCAAATCTTGCAGCTTTCTCCTCAACTTACTTTCATATTTTGCTAAGCTTTTACCAGAAACATTGGAGGAAAGAGATGTGAGTGGTGGTCTATATTCTGGTTTTCACACCTGGGGTCCTTTTCTAGTAGGTAGTCACAGTTCGTGCCTCTGCTGTCACTTGTTGCTTTTCAAAGAACATGATTTGTTGGAATTCCTGCCAGTCTTTTTGCTGCAGTCAGCTCTGGGTATCAGCTGTGAAACCACCCAGAATCACTGGTGTTGTTTTCCTGAACGAGTGGCACAGAACAGTGGTAATGTACTAGTGAACAGTAGTATTGATTTGTACCGTGTTAATGTTTAGAGAGTAGCTGTTAATGTGACAGGAATTTTAGGACAGCAGTTGGGTGAGTGGAATTTCTCTTCCCAAGTTTTCTTTTCCACAGCAGAGATGCAGTTCAAAGTAAAGAAAGAAATGTTGTAACTGAGCATGCCAGATTTGTTCTGTAAACAAGTGCTTCTATTTTTCTCTTTGGATTCATTTACCTGGCAAAATTTGGAGCAAGCTGGATGTCAATATTTGTAACCTACAGAAGCCAGTGGTTAACTTACCATGTAAATACCTACATACAGTGTCTGAAGTAGACTATCTAGGTGACATTGGTGGCTGTATCGGGAGCTGTCAATCTCCTGGAAAGGATAAGTTGGAGGCCAGGTATTTAGTGCACACTGATTAGAGTCATCCCTCACCCTTCTCTTCTCCAGCCTAAACAACTGCAGTTCTCTCAGTCTCTCCTTGTATGACAGGTGTTCCCACCCCTTGGTCATCTTTGTGGCTTTTTGCAGGATTCAGTTCAGCCTGGCATGTGCTGCGGAGCCCAGAGCTGAGACCAGCACTCTAGATGTGTCCTACCAGTGCTGAGTAGAGGGGCAGGATCACCATCCTCAGCCCATGCCTCCTGGCAGGATCACCATCCTCAGCAACATGCCTCCTGATATAGCCCAGGCAGCTCTTGGCTACCTCTGTTGCAAAGGCACATTCCTGGTTCATGTTTGACTTGGTGTCCACCAGCACCCCCAGGTCTCTTTCTGCAAAGCTGATTTGCCCCCAGACAGTACTGCCTGGGGTAGTTCGTCCCAAGGTACAGGCATTTGCGTTTCCCTTTGATGAACTCCATACTTTTCCCGTTGGCCCCTTTCTCCAGCTTCTGGATTATGGTAGGGATCTCTCGACAGCAAAAATAAGTTTCAGAGCATAATGCTTTCAAAACATAATGTTCATCAACATTGCATGCTGTGTATCGAGATTCTTTTCTGCAGAGTGTTTATGGTAGCATTCAGGCTAATAACTAAAGATGACTTACGCAATTGTATTACTGACTGAAGATGTTACCAATTGTGTTTATTGTGTTTTTTCAGACACTCCTATTGCAAAAGCTGCAGTTGAAAAGAAAAAAAATTAGTAAGAAGAGAATGGGTAAGTTCATCATCTCGGAGGTTCAGCAGAGGAGGTGGATTGTAAGACTTTAAATATTGATCTTGTCACTGGTTTTCTTGTAGCCTCAAGGGTTAATGGAACTTCCTACAGATGTTTTTAGGAATATTTTCTGAAGTGACTGTTCATTTGCTGAAAGACCTGTGCAGAATGCATCTACCTAACAATAGATTTCACTTGTTTAACATGCATAGTGCTGAAAATTTACATGCTAAAACAGGATGCCTTTAGGCTTTTGTAGCACTAAGCTTTTACATAGTAGACAAAAAAATTTCACTGTGTGCTGTTTTAAATTTTTTTGTTTGTTAGTTAAGGTCAGCCTGTTGAATTCTGGCAAAGAGATCATAATAAGGACTGATTTCTGATAAGTTACATTGTGTGTGATCTGACTAAATCTCCAAAACTGTTGTGTCTGCCTCTACAAATGACCACTTAATGAAACATGATTGGAAAGATTATAGATTTATCTATACTTTTGCTGAATGTACTTTAGCATGTTTGGCACTGGCAATACTTTATTAAAACCAGCAATAGCTGCACGATAATTCAATTTTTACTTCAAATTCACAAAGCAGCTTTATTGATTGGGAGAATTCTGTATTTGCTGTAACACTAGATATAATGTGAGGTGCTTTGACATAATTAATTCCTATTCCTTGTTTTGTCAGAAGGAAAAACAACTCTGACAAGCAAATGTCAACGCTGTAGTCTATACCTGTTTCATCTCCCGTACTTCTACATGCAGTCATGAAATACTGGCAGTGTATCATTTTTCTAGAAGGGTACAGATCTCTTCTTTTATACTTTCCCAAGCTGGAAGAACTTCCAGGACTTTCACTTTTAACTTTTTGTCAAGATAACACTGTTTTGAAAATCAAATACTGTGCAGTGTCAAGTTCAAGTACTTTTAATGGTATTCTAGCAATAGTTGCTATATTAGTCCCTTAGAAAACACAGTGTTTGAAAGGAGGCATTAACTTTTCAGTCTGAATTTGATAGAATTGTATATTTAGGTGGGGTGGGGTTTTACACGCATTTTTTCCACAAATATTTCAACCTTACTGCAGTCTTTATTCCTGAAGTGTTTACAGGAATATGCAAAGGCCAGATACAGAGTCAAGTCTCCCTAGTGTGATGGTGTCCTGTAGTGCTGAACACTCTACAGGCCCAAAGCTGTCAGTGGTTCCTGCCTGCTGCGTAGACAAGACAGGTGCAAGATGGAGGAACTGTTCATCCTGCACAAAGTGAGCAGTGCAGTGGTGGCAACAGACATGTTGTTTTTTCAGCTTTTAAAGAGAGTACTGTTAGGAGAGAATAAATAAAGGAGCAAAAAGGGAAGGGGCATAAGGGCTTCTACAGAAACAGAGGGTAGGTATGTAGTGAGACAGAAGGGAGAAGGGAAATGGAAAAAAGCACAGTCAAAACTGCTGTGAGGAGAGTTTCCAAATTCCCTTGGGTTTACTGCTTTTGTACTTTCCCTCTTTCCAGCAAAAGTCACGACACAGATGTGCACTAACACTGCATGGTGCTTGGTTTGGCTGGGCAGTGGGGGAGGGTGAACCTTACTTCATGTCATTTCTTCAGTACAGAAATACTCACTGCTTTTACTCTTACCTGTACTTCAAAAGCCACTTGTTTTTTGTTTGGTTGGTTTTTTTTTTGGTTGGTTGGTTGGTTGTTTTGGTTTTTTTTGGTTGGTTTTGGTGGTGGGTTTTTTTTGGGTTTTTGGGTTGGTTTTTTCTGTTTTGTTTGGTTTGTTTTTTATGTGTATTCAGGTAACTTTTAGTAAGAAAAGCCATATTTATCATACATTTTAGTAACCATGATAATTATGGCAGTAGCCTTATGGAGGGAAGCAGTAGTATGTTCAATTCATCTGATAATGTCTAAAGGAAAATTTCATCCATACTTAGGTTTTGGAAATCATGTCAGAATTTGGTGATGGAGAAATGAGAGAGAAGAGACGTTAACAAAAGAAGTTCCTACTTTTGCATAAATTCTTTTTTTAAAACAGCTGAGTGATTCAGAGAAGCCATTTTCAAATAGGCAAAATGCTTCTGTCTTATTTCTGATTATATTGGGTTCTTTGGTTTGTAATCATAGAGAAGACTGCAGCTTGCATACTTAGTGATGTGAATCACTCATTGTGTTCTGAAACTGTTAATCTGTTTTCCATTATAGATGGAGAAGAGAAAACGTATGGTGGGTGTGAGGGCCCAGATGCTATGTATGTGAAGTTAATATCCTCTGACGGCCATGAGTTCATTGTAAAAAGAGAGCATGCATTAACATCGGGAACAATAAAAGCTATGTTGAGTGGACCAGGTAAGTACAAAAGATATAGTACCTTCATGTTCTCTGTTCTCACTTTTGGACAGGTTTGAATTTATATCACGCAGTGGGTGAAAGTTGGAATAAGTGGTAACTTTTCCAGATCCTGCCTAGTTCCTATTTCCAGTGGAACATTTCACCTGTGTGGGGTATCATACTACCAGCCATATAATTAGACTGTCTGCTTTTGGAGAGTTAGGGACCTTACAGGATCATTAGTACTAGTTTCCCATGGTGTGAGAAGTTCAGGGCATTACATGAGATGTGTAGCTGTCAAGTTCAAAGCAAAGAGGAATTGGTAGCTCTTCATTGCCATCTCCATGGTGGAGCCTTTAGTATTCTGTACTAGGTCTGGCTGGTACAGAGTTAATTTTCTTCATCGCAGGTCATATGATCCTGTGGTCTAGATTTGTGACCAAAACAATGCTGATAACACACCAAAGTTTTTAGCTATTGAAGGGTTTGCACAGTGTCAAGGCCTTATCTGTTTCCCACTATTCCCCACCCCCCTACCCCCCCCATAAATAGGTGGGGGTATTGTGCAAGGGGTTGGAAGGGAACACCACCAGTTAGGTGACACAAACTAACAAAAGGGATATTGCATGCCATACAATGCCATGAAGTAAATAGGGAGAGGAGTGGGTTAAGGAGGTTAGCTATTTAGCCATCTTTTGCTTGGGAACTCACTGGGCATCAGTTTGCCCATGGGAGGTAGTGAGTGATCACCTTTGCAGGAGTTGTTTTTTTCTTTTCTTCCACTTGTGTTTTGCTTATTAAACAACTCTTTATCTTGACCCATGACTTTTCTTGCTTTTGCTCTTCCTTTCCTCTTCACTTGTCTACTGCAGGGGGAAGTGAGAAAGTGGTTGTGTGGTGCTTAGCCATTTGCTGGGGTTTAGGCCACAATATGGTCATGAGATCCTTTGGCAAAGAGTTCCCGTTTTTAATGACAAAGGCTAGCTTAGGAGGGGAGATGAATTTGCAGCAGGGAAGGACCTCATGTTACTGCATATATAAGACTGCCTCTGGTTTAAGTGTCCAAAGTAATCCATGAAGACCAAAAGGGTGGAGGAGAAAAGAGGGAGAAGTTGACACGGGTGCTTTCTCTCTTCTGTACTGTCATCCCCTACCTATCCTTCCTGCTGCCTGCTTTCACAGCTTATCAAGTTAATGTATCTTTGAGGTTTCAACCCTCTGTCAAATCTGCCTGAAACTGGAAAATTCAAAGTTACTGGGATCACAGAAGGTATTACTGATAAGTATGCATATGCAGATACAGAACATATAAATTTATTCTTTCTTGGCTACGACAGCTAGAAATTTCAATTGTAATACTGTTACTGTGACCTTTGGAACTGAACAAGAGCACCTACCAAGCAAGCATCAGAATTAAACCTAAATTTCTGGTGTAGTTGTTCACAATATTGTTAATAGACTGCAGCCAAAATAAACATTTTGTAATGCAGGGGATCTTAATATTCTTGAGGGTTGTAAATGCAGCACATCCTGCTTTATGCTGAATATCTAGGAATATGGGACTAACACAAGTCTGTTTAGAATGTGTTATATTCGCATGGTAAAGCATTTCATCTTGCAGTGAACTGAGAGTCTGACTTTTGGTTTGGTGTTTTGTTTTGGTTTGGTTTTTTCTACAGGACAGTTTGCAGAAAATGAAACAAATGAGGTGAATTTTAGAGAGATCCCATCCCATGTCCTATCCAAAGTGTGCATGTATTTCACCTACAAGGTCCGCTATACTAACAGCTCTACGGAGATTCCTGAATTCCCAATTGCACCTGAAATTGCACTGGAACTTCTGATGGCTGCAAACTTCTTAGATTGTTAAATAAAATAAATTATAATAAAAAATGTAAAACTTTTTTCAGTATTTAATACATGTAGTTCAGTTAGTAACTTTTTCAGATAGCATGTTGCGTGTGTGCTGTTGAGAACTGTAAAGTTCACTGCAGAGGCAGTTGCCTTCAGTCCTTTTGCATATAGCAATCATTCAGTTGAAATTTGTTTTGCTGCTTACACAAATAAGGAACTTTTCACAAACTGAGATAAATAAACAAATATGCCAATTAGTAGATGGCTATGCCTTATCCTTTAGGTGTGGTAGAACTTTCTTTTAGTAAGTGACCATAGAAAATACTGGAGTTTAGTCAAATGCTGTTTAAAAGGTAATTATAGTTAAATATGAGTAGCTGCTTAGGGTTTCTAACTTTCTGTTATTGTTAAGGTTTCTAAACATCTGAACTTAATCTCCTTTGTAAGATAGCTTTAGCATAGTTACACTAATTAGATTAGCAGTGCCCTCTGAGGTTTGTATACTAACACTGATACTCCATTTAGGCTGAAAGTGGAGTGTATAGGGTAATGCTTAGGGCTTTTAATTTAAATCATAGTATAGACATGTCTAAAGGTGTACTTGATACATTTTTCTTTTATAACTTTAATTTTCCCTATTAGCATTTACAAATATTCAAGTCACTTGTCTGTACAGTAAGACTGTGATCATACTGACAGTGGCTTTTGAGGGGAAAAATAACTTAGAATCTGTATATTATCTTCTGTATAACCTATAAGGCTATTACTAATGTACTGTCACTTGAACTGATAAGGATTTTATATGGTTTCAGTTATGGTTTATTTCCATTGTTGTGATTGGTTATGTAAAGTCTGTATTTAATCTTTAGAGTAGTGGTCATTTAAATTTTGTAACATAATGAGTGAAAAGATAGTTATCCTATCTTTTATCTCTTCCTCGATCTCTCTCTTGTATCCACAGAAAAAGACCCTGAAATGTGGAGGTCTTTTATAGTTGAGGGAAAGGGCATTAAGCAGATGTTTAAGGAGCTGTTTTATAAATTTCATAGGTATTTCCAATGTTTTTACAAATATTTTAGGGGAAAAGGATTGGCAAGCCACTGACATAATACTAGAGTGGAACACATCACCTCTTGGTAGTTCCTGCTGGTAGTTGCCTAGACTATCAGCTCTTTGTTCAAAACAAATTTCCGTAAAGAAACAAACAAACAAAAAAGATTAAACTTGAGACAAGAAGTTGCTTTTTGTTCAGCTGCAGCCTGAAGAACTCTTCTGCCAAAATCATCTGTAAATGACAATAAATCTAATGCATCATAAAAATTATGCTAGAAAAACATGGTTAAGTATTTCCATCAGCTGCCACTGCTTCAGCTTTGTTTTGATCAAGAAGTGGTTGTGGTCTTTCATGGAAAAATCCCACTAACAGATGGTGGGACCTCTACTGATGTTACTAACTAATGGTGAATTTAGAGGGCTGAAACTCTCCTCTAAACCTGTTTGCCAATGTAAATACAGCTGTGAAGAGATTTTTCTGGACAAAACCCAGTAACTTAACATAGACTATGCAGTCTGCCTGTGGAGGAGTTCAGTTGTGACAAATGAAATTTTACCCTGGGCTCGAGCAATGCTTGAATAGACAAGCTGACATTTGTCAATGTGTTGATGGATTAGCTGACATTCACATCACATACTTGGCACAATTTATTGTGTTAAATGTGGGGATGTTTATGACTACATTGGGTTTTGCACAATAAGCTGAAGTGTGTTGCAAGGCAATAGTCTGAAATCCTATGTTTAAGCACTCTGGTCAGTGCTCTTAGTAACTCATTTTCAAGAGCACTAAAAAGATAAACACAAACCAGAGACAGTTGTGCTGCTTTTGTTAGAGCCACTAGGAATACCCTAAAAGGTCAAAGAATACCGACATGGATATTTTAGTCCCAACTACATTTCAATCTGAGCAAGTTGTAAGTTCTTTGGCCGTTTTTAATAGTTTGGATGTTAATGACTTGAAGTGTAAAACTATTTAGTTTAAAGTTGAAGTAAAAAAATGGCTTTTTATAAAAAGTTGGGTTTTCCTTCCCCCCCCCCCCCGCCAGGCATTCCCAAACTGTCTCCTGTTAAAATACATTGCATTTTATGATTCCGTACTTCAGCAGCAAGGTAAAATAGCTGGTTTAGTTCTGAATAATAACTTCATTGTTTTTCCTTCAGCTTAATGTATAATACAGTAGCTTTGAACACTCAGGAAATGCAGTAGTGTCCTAGAGCCACACTATTTGCAAAACCACCGGATGTTAAAACTAACCAGATTTCTAAGGGGGAGGGGGGCAGAGGGAATTAGTGCAATTTCCGCAATAGCGACATGGGTGTGCCATTATCAGACCATTGGAAATTTACCACGCTTAACCCCTGAGTTTGAAATAAATTTCAATATTGAAAATTTTTAAACCTGTGTTTCTGTTGATTTATGGCTTTTCGGAGCATATTCACATGCAGAATCATGATTTTCATGGCTATGTGGTGAGCAAATTGCTAATATGCGTTTGGATACTAGGTTGTGAAACTGCATGCATAAAATTAAAGGTTTGCAGTGTCCATAGTTCTAAAGAGTTTCATCGGTGTGAAGTGTTCAGCTATCTTTGTGCTCCTCAGAATTACAACTATGCACAATTCTCAGAAACTACCAAGTACTAAAAGAGGATGGTATTCCTGAACAACCTTGAAGAGGGCATTTTGAAGACTTCAGGTGTCCCATAATACTCCTCTTTATTTAGTAAGCAAGGCCTGTATCTGATAGTTCAAATTTTAAACTGAACCACTGATTTAGCTGTAAAAACTTCCAGATTCTTCAGTAACTGCAAGCAATGACAGACGTCTAGCTGTAAAAACTTCCAGATTCTTCAGTAACTGCAAGCAGTGACAGAGGTCCTGGTGGATCATGTTTTTTCATCATTTGACTATGTCTAAGCTGCTGAAGAAGTCTCCAACGGGTCTCCAGCAATGAAGTAGTCTGTGCATCTGGAAGGATCAGAACTCTGTTCCACAAGAGATGGAATTCCTTTTTGGTTTTGAGGCTGAAGGAAGGAGGATTCACCGTCCACATTCACTGTGCCGTTACATTCAACACCTGTGTTGAACACGACATCTAAAAGGCATTTCTTAACAGTAGTAAGTGTGGAAAATCAGTTGCTTCTATTTGCGTTTTATCGCTGTGCATCATATTTCACAGGTACAGGTTGCAGCAGTGGCTGTCAGGTTTTCTTTTCACCCTTTCTTGTTTTTCCTCTTCCCATCGAAAGGGACTTCCCAACACCTGCCTGAAACACCTGCCTTGGTTTATGTGATAAAGTGGACAAGGAAATTAATGGGGCAGAAAAGGTAACTTTGCAGTCCATGTATTGTGTCCCTAGTTTTATTTATTTCGTTAAGTCTCAAATGTCGGACTATAAGAGAATAACAGCTCTCTGCAAAGTCGATAAAAGCACAGTGCTAACGTGTAGGTACTAGTGAGAAATAGCAGTTTTCCTGGGCAAAAGCTAAGGGTGGAGGCTGTGGTGTAAACTTCAGTAACTGAATAAAAGAAAAATAGCAGGAACTCAATGTTTGAAGGTTGAGTAGATTTGGAAATTAAACATTATATTGCGTCTTTAAAGACAGACCGAAGAATTGCAATTAGCAGGAAGGGGCCTTAGGTAGTTTTTCCCATGGAAAAAGTTCAACTGTGAAAGAGTTTTTGACAAACTGGACTGGAGTTGGATTTCTTTTTAAATGTAGCTTATTAGATGGCAGTTTTACGGGAAGTTCCCAATGCTGTGAACTTGATGTGTTGCACAATGACTCAAGGAACAAGTAAAGAGCACACAGTAGATTTTGTGATTATTATCAGCCACCCATGAAGCTTGAGTGTCATCACAAGGGCAGCACAGGGGAAAGAACTGAGCTTTTATCACTGCAAGTTTTAACTTGCATGTCATGAAATAAAGCTTTGCATACGTTACATCTAAAACATAGGTTGTGGTGCAGTCTTTCTTCTATGGGAGAAAGGTCACAGAGATAAAGGAGAGAAGAAAAACATACTTCTGTCATTGCCACGTTACTGCTTTATGTTTACAGAATACAGGATTTTCCTCCCATGCTCCAAGGGAGGAGAATCAGAGATGCAAGATCATGACTGTACTTTAACAAATGGAGTTCTTAAACCTTTTACCCTGCTGAATTTACATATTTGGGCAGTTTTCGAGAGGTTAAACGTGGAATGTTTTGTAGCCTCACTAGTTGAGGGTAGAGTTGGAAAATTAAGTTAAAGTCTTCCCCTGAAATACCTACTGCAATTTAGATTGGTGAAAGTAACAACTTGAGAGGTTTTTGGTAAATTGAAATCTTACTGTACAGTGCCAAAGTCACTGGTTTTCAGGATAGTTTTGTGAGATGAGTTTGGGAGGGAATACAGACATGAAGTAGTGCTATTCTTTACATGTTGCCAACTTCTTTCCTCAACCCCAAGTCACTTGGAAGTTAAAACAAAACACTGCTAATTCCTTTCATGTTAATTCAGATTTAAAACTGCCCTTTCAGGTGAGAATTCATAGCAAAGGCTTCTGTCCACATGAAAAGAAATGCCACTGGTATCCTATTTGCACTTAATAATGGAAAACCTTTATCTCCAAAATCACCACTACATAAGCCGTAAGTGATACATAATTCATGCCTTAGGTTGCTATAAATTCTTGTTTCTCTGTCTAGTAAAACAATGGGATACTTGTTATACAGGTTTCTTTACTCTCACATAAATAGTTCTCAGTTTTGGTTGGTCTTACGAAACCTGAAAAAGATCTAACTGCATTTGGCACAAAGGATTTCTTTTTTCATGCAGGAAAAAACTTCCCACATTACCATACTAAATTAACAGGTAATGTTTTCCAGAAGTAACACTCCATTTGACTCTGACTTACTTGGAGTTTGCTGAAAACAAAACATGTAAATGATATATCAATATTGCATTAAGATTTAAGCTGCTTTCAGATTTGTCATAGAGCCTTTCAATAAGGAAAAATAATCTGACTTGTAACAAACAGCTGTGACTTAAGGGAGCTGTCTGAAAATGTTCAGCTGAAATAGTCAAGTAAGTGCTCATCTATAGTGTTTTTCTTAACACAGCTCCCTTTCCCTTTCTCACATGGCCATATCCCATAGGAAGTCCTGTCTTTCCCAAGGGACATTAAATAAACAAACACAAATAGACAGGCTGGCCCAGTGTCATCTTGGTGTACAGGCCTGCAAAATGCAATTCTGCTAGCTCTGTAAGTAGAGTGCTGGGTCTGATGATGGCAGTGTGCAGTTTGATGCGTGCATTTGAGGATTTGCTCCTCAGCACTCAAAGAGTTTGTAATAGCACAGAGTAGGGTACCCAATAAACCTCCAGCAATTTTATCTTGCTTCTAGACTAGCAAGACCAAAAAGCAAATTAATTTTGAAAATTCCTTATCAGTATTGTCTTCACTGGTTACAAAGAGTCACTTCTGCATATTCCTGTAACAAAATCAACTAGGTATTCATAGTACTCTTGGGCTTACCTGGGAAGCCTGCAGTGCAAAGTCTTTAGTGTTAAAATGAAACTACTAAATGATAATTGTATTTGAATCTTACAGGTATTATCACTGAACAGCATCTGAACCCTTTGTTATTTGATGGAGACTAATCAACTTCCTCACACGGGCTCCAGAAAAGGATGTTTTTAATGTGGAAGAACTTTTAATAATTACATAACTTAGCACTTTTTAATGCATCCATCTATTTAAATGAATATAGGTCCTACACAATCCTCATTATTTTAATTTTTTACAGATTTTATCTTTATAGATATTTATCTTTAGAGCATTTAAATGAGTTAGCGAACTACTGGTGCCAAAAAACATGGCTTGACAATTACTACAAATTGGTAATTATGGCATATTACTAAAACAGGCATTTCCACTCCTTCCCCTAGCCACATGCCCTCCTTCTTCCTCTGCAGAAATTATAACAACTATGGGACCACATACTAAGACAGACTCTTTTTCTGATCTGATGGAAAATTATTTTTGTAGTTTAGTCTTCTGTGGATAAGCTGAAATTCACACATCACACAGTGGCTGCAAAACTGTCAAATCCTAGACAAGAGAAGAAATGGAAGCATATGACATCCAAAACCAGTATTACCCTCTTTGTGCAGGCACTGCACATCCAGTGGATCAGGAATAAGGTGAAACTCCTCTTTTCCTTAGCCTCCTTTTGTGCCTTTGAAAGTCCTGGGATGGAAGTGGTAATCTGCCTGTTACTATTTTCAACCAAGATGAAAATGGAGTATGTCATTGATGAAAAACCTACATTATCACTGAGGAATAAAACAATAAAATCTCAACAGCTCAAAGGTATTTTGCAAATTTGGGGTATGTTTTTCATTTTTAGATATGTATGCAATTTATTTCTTTGATATTCTTGGTAAAACCTTGTCTTGGTTTGATTCTACACCTTTAGATGCAGGTGCATCACATTTGTGTTTGCCATTAGGTCTCCGTTCCACAGACTTTTTAGACTCCTTCACTGGCAGGCAAGAGTAGAAGAAGCAGTTGACAATTCCTGTGAGAAGCAGGGAGTCCTCCACACTCACTTGTGAGAGGCTGTCTCCTGGCACTGCAGGTTAACCGTTGCTATGCCACTCGAGTAATATGGGGAGGTGAATGTGAACGTACAGTTGAATTCCTCCTTAGAAGGAGCCAAAATGGAAAGCTAAAAACTAGTGGACACAAACAAAATAAATCAATCCCCTGAGTTATTACAGTGGCAGAAATTGTAAAGAAGCAGGCAGTGATAGTTGAGTATGTAGAAAAATGATATACAGGAGTTAAAAATAGGGAGAATGGAGAGAAAAAATGCCTGGTAATGTTTGGAAACATTATGGATAACACAGGGGATGGAATATAAAATTATAGAGACCCTAATCAAGAAACATACTTGACCTTTGTGAAACTGCCCAGATAGATCAATTACCTAATAAATGTAGTTTGAACAGTAGTTGCGTATTTCTTGTAAACGCAAGGTAATGCAAACTCTGAAGAAAAGGGGATTTTTAGATCAAATTCATGAATATTTATAGAAACAATTTTTCTAGGAGGTACAATTTTCATTATCTGCTTTATATGGTTTTGATATGTAAGTCATAGTCATGTATTTGATCAGATCACTGCAAGATAGCTTCCAAAATGATGAAAATAACAGAAGAAATTCCTCTTACCCCTGAAGTTTGGAGTATTTGGGACCTAGGGCTCTGACCCTTGAAGTATCTGACAAAATTTAGATTGACTGATGCAGGATCAGGCTGCATTAGCCAAAGACTAAAGCTTTCTTTTTTAAAAACCAAACAGCTAATGCATTGGCTACCCCTCCACCTGCAACAGATTTGGAAGGATTAACTGCAAGTGTTTTTCTACATTTTGCATAGGTAAACGTCAACACCGAAATAAACAGCACATTACAATATAACTGATTCCTTGTGAAATCTACCCACTTTTGGATTTTGGGCCCTTCATTGCTGAGATTACTGGGAAAGTGAGAACAAATAATATTATGAGCTACCGCAAAATCAAGAATGGAACTGTATTTAAGTAAGAACATACTGACATTCACATAAATTCTCTCTGGGAGTCTGCTAACAGTGTTTGTTTTCTTACTGTGCTTGGGAGATTGAATCCCTAGAGCATTATGCACCACACAAAAACACTTACTAAAAAGCATTGTCTGAAAGCCAGGTTACCAGGAAATGAGAAAAGGGAAAAACAAAAATAATCAACAAAACAATAAAACACAGGGAAAATTCTCCAGCTGCACCTATTCCCATGATGACGAAGAGCGAAAAATGTTGCACATACATATTAGGCAATTGTGCAACACTTTAAAAAACAAAGATGTGACAACAGTGATAAAATACACCACTGGTAGTCCTGTAAGAATACACTCGACTCAAGGTGAATTTAGGGATGGGATTCTGGTCAGGAGTTTCAGCTACAAAGTAATGCTTTAGTTTCTTACATACCCAGTTAAGACAGGGTGGGTAGTAATTAATTTGTACTCTATTTGTGTGCAGGGCAAGCTGCCCCTTGCTTTTCATGCTCACTATCTTCAGGAATGGAATTTGCAGCACACCTGAAGCTATATCTAAGTAAACAATATTTTAGTTCAGAATATGGTGCCTTGTTTTTAACACTGCAAACCTCTGTGTGATAGGAAAAAAGTCTTCTTGAACGTAAGGACAGTTAAATGCTATGATTTTCTGTTAATGTGGTTTTTTGTCCAGAGATATTTTTTCCCTTATTATAGAGTATAAGTCATATTTATACCAATTGCAGTTCACTTAAGACTACAAAGCTGATCTTTCCATGCAAAACCAGCTTGCAGCCTACAAAGTGTCCTGGCATTTATAAGCTTATGCCTTTTCATATCTTCTGACCTTCAACAAGGGTTTTCTGGAACATGGTTAAGAAACTGAATATACTGGATTGAAATTAGGTTTATCTCACTGTGATTACATCAACACGGATAGTCAATATGTCCAAGTTTACAACTGAACACATGTCCATTGCTTAAACTTGATGTTCCTGTTATCTTTGTGGCATATGGCATTAAGAAACTTATTTTAGGATAAACATATATTTGGTTCATGCAAAACAGCAACATCTAGTAAAACAGAAATAGCGACATTCCATTTAATGCCTAAGTTACTTCAAAGAACTGCAGGGGGAAAAAAACTACTAGGTCTAATCTAACTGTTTACTTAATGTAATAAATCTGCAACCTAAATAGTTTTGCAAAATGATATCATGCGTAAATACTGACTTGAAAACACACAGAGCTTTCTGACTTAAATGTTATTTAAATGGAGTTGGTAGAGTAGTGCCAGGTTGCACAGCACCAGTAGCTCATATTTTGTGACTGAGAATTGAAGCTGAATTTAGAGAACAAAAAGTATAGGATTTGGTTTACGTGGCAATCATTTTTCTGTCCTTACTTGGGGCATGCTAGTCTCCTTTCCCACTCAGAAATCAACACACACTCAATTCTGTCACCAGCAATTTCCCATAAAGCCAAGAGGCTTTCTTCCTTTGGCAGTTGCCTCACAGGGCAAAGGTGCTGCTGCCGCCTTTTGTTCACCCCTTTAAACAAGCCCCAGAAGTTGGTGTGCTCACTTTGACATCAGCAATACTGATGACACTGGATACAAATTGAAAACTGATGCTTTGTTGTGCTGGGTTCATGTTTTCCTCCAGTTAGCAGTTTTCAAAGTTGAGGATACATAAAAATACACCGGAAGGTAAAGCTGTAGGTTGAAGCAGTATCTTGTCATGCCAAATAGTAAGGTTAAAGAAAGTAGGCAGGCTTTCAGATGCACAGGCCGTCTTGAGGTCTAAAATTAAAAAATCAGATTTCAAAAGTAAATACAAACTGAAACCAAATGTCTGATAAGTTCATTGGATGTGTACAAATTAGGCCATCTCTGAGGGAAAAATCAGGTGCTGCCAATGGAGCAGAGGGAACACAAGGGGATTCTTTATCATCATGAAGTGTGGGTATGAAGGAGCAGAGAATGGTACTCCGATGTTGCTTTTTGAATGTGAGCCAAAGTAGGGAGTAGATGGAAATTATAATGACCTATAAAATCAGTATCTTTATTACCCCCCCTGATATTATATATCCACTAGATTATGATTTTTATAGGTTTATCTTTGGAAAAAAAATTGTGTTTGAGGATCCCTTAGGTTTGCAATACTATACCTGGAACAACTGCTTTATGACAAAGTGTTTCCACAAGTTGCTTAACTTATTGATTGCATGCAGGTCGCTTCTAGTGACTGGTGCTTGTTTACTTTCACCTACACAGTTACCACAATCATGTGGTACAAAAGACAGTAGACATTCCAGACCAAGAAAGGAAAACGTGGAATCCAAAAAACTTCTCTCTGAAATACACCCATGCTAATTTGGTCCCCGGACCACCAGTGTAGAAAAATCAGTCCATCTGCTGACCTGTGGCAGACTGCCACAGAGACACGTCTCCCCTCACGAGAACTGTCCCTCAGCGCGAGCCGCAGGCAGGCCTTCTCCCACAGCCCAGAGAAACCTACAGACGGCCACAGCCGCCATCACCAACGTTCTCTAAACAGTCTGGACTGCCCAGCTAAAAACCTTTACAAAGAGAAAGATCGGTCGGGGGGTAAACCCTCTCCCTCCCAGCGGCGGCGCTGATGGCCGGCGCCAATGCCCCCTCCACCGCGGAGACATAGGACTCCCTTCTCGCCGCCGGGCGTGCATCCTGCGGACAGCAAAAGCCCCTCGATGGGCGTAACGAGGCACCTCCCATAGGCCCATAGCTGCGGCCCCTCAGAGGGAGCACCCGCCCGCGCACCGCTGTCCCCACAGCCCTGTCCCTGCGCATGCGCAGCCTCTCGGGCCGGCGGCAAGGGCACGTGACCGGGGAGGGGACGGTCGCGCGGCGCTGCGTCTCCGTGGGTCCGGTCTGGCGGCGCAGAGGGGAGGATCCATCATGGCGTCCATGCAGGTGAGGAGCTTGCGGTGCAGCCGGGACTGCGGTGCAGCCGGGGCAGCCCCGGCGTGCGGGGACCTGGCGGCGGCGGTGGGAGTCCGGAGCCGGGAGGAGGGAGGAGCTGTTCCTCTGGGCGTGTGTGTGGTGGTGCGCTCCAGAGACCGGTGCGGGTTGAGCAACTGCTGGGGCAGCGGCTGAGGGGGCTCGGTTGCGCGGCGGCCCTGGAGCGGCAACGGGCACAGGGCGGCCGGCGGCCGCTCGGCGGGACCGCGGAGGGCCAGTCCGGCGCTGGGATGGAAGTGAGACCCCTGGGGCAGGATGTGAGGGGCGAGGCCGGGCCGCGGCTGGTGGGGGCTGAGGAGGGAGCCGCAAGTGAGGGCGGGCGAGGAGTCGGGAGGGCGGCGGAGGTCGAAGTACCTCGAGGAGAGGTCTGGCAGCGATGTTACCGCTGCTTGGGGAGGCGAGGGGAAAGTGAAGGGATCCCTATCCCCCTAGGCAGGGTTTGCGGGGGGCTCAGCTGCTCTGGCCACCCAGGGAGGTGGCGGCTTGGCCGCTTCCCTGGCCGCAGCGTAGCGGGAGTGGGGGAGTGGAGGTCAGGGACACCCGCCCGCTGCGACCGTGAGGACGGTGTCGAAGGATGTGACCAGCAGTTCCATCTTCACAGGCGTTTCTGGGGTTACGGAGCTGTAATCCTCGGGCACAGCGGGGCTGGGGACAGCAATGTCTCGTTCCAGAGCGTGTGTCCATGTTGCCTGTGGGTTCCTCCTTTTTTCCGTAAAACGAGACTGTAGTGTGGTGTCAGACCTGCGGACAAATAATGCCTGTTTTTAACTTGGTTGGATAGAGTTGCTGTAGGTACAGTAGCATGAAACATCTTGCTGCTTGACAGGTATTTCCAGCTGTATTATTTATTCATGCCTTTGCTGAAGGAGTTCTTAAATAGTAGCTGAGGAAATTGCTCTGCAAGAATGGATCACTTTCTCTGTGTGCTGCTCTGAGTGGGTGGTGATTTATTATGACTGGGCAGGAGAAAAGATAGCTGGGTCTTATGGCAGTGGCCTGATCTTTACTGATTTCACCTGTAACTGCACTGCTTTTCTTGAGTTTCTTACAGTTTTCCATTTTGCTTCTAGATCTGGATGATCTAGCATTCCTGTTTCCTTTCGCAAACTGCTGCTTCGTTTCTCTTGTTTTAGTTTTGGTTCGGTATAACACATTTTTTATCACTACTAATAGAACAGACTAGAAGGAGTGTACAAAATGAATGAAATTAGTTTGTCCTGGTAGCTTGGATTTAGCATAGCTAAAAAAGGTGTCAGAGCATTGAACTTAATGGGGTGAAAATTCTGCTCATGAAGTTTAGAAGCATAAGAAAACCCCATGGTGTATCTTCCTGAGTTACTGAAATGAAAGATCAAGTACTTGAATATACTGTACAGAATGTTCTTCATTTAGCTGTTTCTTAGACGGATAGTCTGATCTGCCTTCCTTTGGTCAGCTCTGTCTGGCAAATATGTTTTTGTAACGCTCTTCTAATGTTCAGCCTTTAACAAGCATAACTTCAAAATAGAGGGAATGATTTATTAAGTAGTATATTTTACAAAACTGTGAGAACTACAGGGAGATAGTAGTTGTGAAACTTGAAGCAGGCACTCTATGGGACTTTGTAAACCTGTGCTGTCTTGCTGTCTCTGGCCTAGTAAATGACCTTCTGGAGCTTGCTTCACCCTTGTTCCTGTTGCTCCCTCCGTAAAGGAGAAATGTTGATTACAAATTAAATGAGGCTGTTTGGGATATATGAATGTCAAATGTTGCCTAAAAGAAAGAGGGTAGTACTCACTTCCTGAAAACAGTCATGGTAGGTCTGATGTTGTAATTGATTTCAGTTTAGAAACTTGCTTTCAGTTTTTATTACTAGTGTTCTGTTGTCTTTTGATGAGACATTCAAGAAAACTTAGAGATTTTTTGTCTGTATGTTGCTAGTTGTAGAATATTCTGGTGACTTTTTCCTAAGGTTAGGAAACTACTGATTTAGTAATGTTGTTTAGCAAGTTGGAAAAGGAATTGTCAGGTGTTTGTTGGTTGTTTGGTTTTTTGTTTGTTTTTTAATTATTATGTTTTTAATAGACAGGAAGTGTAAATGAAAAATTTAGTATTGAACTGTAAAATCAGTCAGCTTCTCAGCAGCAGACACCTTTGCAGGTGAGCAAGGTTTCCAGGCTCTGAATTCTATTAATTAACAATTAAATCTTCATGAAAAGCATTTATAAAGAAAATGTTGTTTCTTGTACCATTTTAAGTGTTTTTCAGTTCAGGATCATATAATTTATTATTATCAGTACTAACATTTAATATGTAACTTGTCTGCCAGAAAAAGATGTCCTTTTTTCTGATTCTGTAGAGTGTTTTTAAATACCCAGTGTTTAATTGAAATGTTCTATCCATTGCAGTCTCTAACTATACCAGTAGTCTATCACTGCAGTTTATGGCCACGTTATTTCTGTTTCTGATAAGAATTATGTATTGATACATTAAAGAAGTTCTAATTACTTCTTAAACTGCTGTAATTTTATACAGCCATGTATGATGTCCTGGGTTAGTTACATCTTATTTTCACAGATCCACCAAAATTTCTCTGATGAACTTAAACCTTGAGTTACCTGTTCAGCATGTTCTAAGTTAGCCTACAAAGAAGGTTTTGTAACTATAACAAATCACCTCTTTTTGCCAGCCCTGAAGGGCTCCTTCTGTTCAGTTGATGGATGCATAGTGATTTGTAAAATTTGTGACTTTGAGCCTTTATGTGTATCATTTAAATTTATTGTGATCTTTGTGTGGACATTCCTTAATGGTAGTTTTCTGTAATGCTTTTCTTCCAGAATAGTAGAAGCCAATGGTGATGCGATCTTGTGTTTTGTTTTCTGACCCCAGTGTTGTCCAAAGAGGTGGCTAATTGCCACTGCTGGATTGGTTTAAACCTGGTTTGCATAACTTTCAATGATGCTTGTTTTCAAGGAAAAAGATTAAAACCCCCCAACAAACCTTGAAGGAAAAGCATTTATTTCAAGGTTTTTCCCAGAAAAACAGAAGTGTGTGCAACTTCTTCATGGAAAAAAAAAAAAACAAAAACAAAAACAAAACAAACCCACAGAAAGAAAAAAACCCCCAACAAAACAACAACAAAAAACCAAACCCACACAAGCCCCCCTGAAAACAGAAGTAAAACCCCAAACCCAAATATTCTGAAAAGTTTTAAGTAGTGTACAACAAGTGAATAGAATGGATTCGCTTTAGAAAATTTGGTATAACATCTTTAGTAATGTGAATTTGTAAAGCTACGGATAACATGGAAAATGCAGCAAATGCTGAGGAAATAATAAGCAATAAACAGTTGCTCTCAGAACAGCTGGAGAAACAGCCTGTATTAAGAATAGAAGTGTGGGTAGAAAGTAGCACCAAGGAAGTTCCGTTGAAAATGCACAGAAAATACATCATTGCTGTACAGAGTGTTAGATAATTAAGGCCTTTCCCTCAACCCACAGAATGTCAGCTATTTGCATCTTAAACTTGGAAGACTGACTTTATCTTTAATGCTGACATCTTAATTACGATTGTTTCACATTTCCCCTCCTTTCAGTTTTAATACCAGATAACTTTAAACTGTAAATTATGATTTGACATCTTTAAACAGCTTTCATAAATACATCCATGGGAACAGGTTTAGGTTTGTATTTTATTACCCAGAATAACCCTATGCCTTTAAAATTAGGCACATGAGAGTTATACATGTAGATATTTAAATCTGAATAAATAGAGCTACTGTAGTTAATAACACAACCAGCTTTAGTCAAGAGTGTAGAATGTCAGCTTTCACCATCCATTTGTGTAATCAGGATTTTATTTTTCTTTGCCCTTGAAACTGCCTGTGGGTGGGCTGCCATCAAAATACACGCACACATAAAAATCAAGTGCTACTTGAGAAGTCCTGTTCCAGCAATAATTTCTTTTTAAATAAATGTCTAAACAGGCATTTCATAAAATAATTGTGCTAGGTGACAGTGCAGAATTCATGTTACAGTTCGAGATCACCAGGACCTTTTATCACAAAACACAAGTCAGTAGCAATGGAAAAGGTTCCCACAAGTTTCACCCAGTGGGGTAGAGGATGGGGAAAATGCGTTCAGGCCACTGACATGTCAAGAAAAATTACATATGCTTTTGGGTAAACTTACTTGGTTCTATTCTTTATCTGCTCTTGGGTCTATTTTTACGTGTTCTTCTAGTCTTAGTGGAAGTTCTGTGTTTCCAGCTGTTCTTATAGCAATTACTTACTGCTTTATCTTCAATACTGTCAGCTTTTTTATTTAATAATTTGGGAATAAGTTTTTTCTTTATTTAATTTGGCAGCTTTGTCCGGGAAATAGTTCTAAACTATTTTTAATATATTTTCCAAAAAAAACCCCAAAACAAACCCAGCCTTAAGCAAGGAAAGCTTTCAGTCAGCTGAAACTTCAGTGATAATGTACATGTTCTGTACTGTGAAATGTCACAGTATGGGATGCTATTTGTGTTGTTCAAACAAAATATTTGAGAAATAAAAAGAAAATTAGTGGTTACTGTAACTATATAATAAATTCTGGCATATGGACACAATGAAGTTATTGGTAATTAGTAACATCTTGAAGTATGTAGTGGTGCCATTGGTAAAGTAGTGTTGAAGATAAAAATTTCAGTAATTTTTTAAACTGAAAATGCAAGTACCGTAATTGAGACCAGAATGGGTGGAGAGTAAAACACATTTCTTTTGTCCACTAAGAATTTGTTAGTCCTTTATGTAACCTTCAGTTATCAGTCTATACTGATATGTTGTATATTAGCTTTGGCCTATAGCCAAGCTAGAGTAAAAGAAGATAAATGCAAAATATATGAGTATTTAACCAAGATGAGTTAGTTCAGTCTTGGGGTTGTTTGTTTTTTTTTTTTTTTTTTTTTAATAAACTTTAAATCAGTTGAATATCAGGTGAAATTTAAAATTGAAAAGTCTTTAAGTCAGTAAAGAGAAATATAAGGTATGCCTTTAGGCCCTAAGAAGTCTCTCTTGCTTTTTTTTTTTTTTAAATCTGCTTACATAAATAGAATTTTGGGAAACACTTTGCTGTGCAGCATCTGCACAGTTTTTGAGGTGGAATGGAAGAATTCACTTCTGAAAAAGAAAGAAGTGATAGGCAAATTTACTGAAACCAGTGTCCCTGAGTGTTATCACCAACCTTTCTTCCAAATAGACCAACTATATAGCTAAAATATAGAAAACCATGAATGCTTTCAAGCACACATATACATCTATGGTTTAAATCAAGAAAATAAAAGTATGTTTATTTATTGTAAAGAATAGTTATTCCATCTGATTGTTTACTCACAGTTTAGTGATGTACTTGTATTTGCTCTTAGGTCTAGCTATTCGAGCTCTGAGAAGGGGAGAAGACAAAACAATAGATTTGCAAAAGCCAGGGAATGTTGTCTTGTTAAGCTGCTCCCTTGGAAAATTGTGTGTGTTTGTAATTAATAAGCTAAAGCAGCTTAGCTCAAACAATGTGTGAAACTTGGTGATCAAGCACTTTCTTTAATTGTTTGCTCAAATTCCACTGAGGTAAGGCTTTCAGACTAAAGGATCTTCACTGTAAATTATACAGGTATAATTTACCTGGTGAATACTCCCACAGATTGTGTGGTTAAATTACACCTATTAAAATGAAAGAGAGAATGTGCAACTTCTGTTGAGCTTAGCCATAGTTATAGCTGTGGTCAACAAATACAAATGTGTTCAGTATTATCACCGTGTCTCTTATGTAGCCTTTTTTTACAACCAAGAGACAAGCTTTCGAGCAGCTTGCAGTCTGAAGTTTCCACTAGGACAGAGGGGAAGAGGACAGCAAAAGTCTCCTGCTCAGTACTTGGAGCCAGAAGTTTTGTGCATCTTGCATTGTTTTGAAGAGTTTTTATCTTTTGAAGGGAAGAACAGCTAATATTACCCATTCATTGAATCCTGCATAGCTTCGTTTATTAAAAAAAAAAAACAAAAGGAAATAAAATAGGTAGGTGAAGTAAAAAGAGCCAGTAAGCAACCTTTTGTGATAGAATGAAGGTCAGATAATGTGTCTTCTGCCTGCTTTTTGATAGTTGAGGGCTTTCAGAAGGTATTCTGGACTCTGCCAGCCTTTGCAGTATTTTTAATTTGTTTTTGTTTTTCCTCTGAGGTCACCTTAATCACAGGAATGAAAAACAGATATCAGTCCAGGATGGCAGGGAAAGAAGGGAGAGAACCCCATCATTTGCCTTCCTGGGAGCAGTATTAATGTGTTAAAGGGCAGAAGTTAATGGTGGTAGAGCAGGAATTGTAAGGCAGCTTCTTTTTTTTATAATTAATGCTCTGATTGATGCTACTAGCTATTCATCCTTTCATACACAGTATTAAAAAATAATTGTTTCTCCTTGGGTGATTACAAATACAAAGTTGTTCATCTTTTTGTATTCAGCTTAATTAGAAATACTGCTTGGATCAGCCCCAGGAAGACAATCCTGTATGTATGTCAATAGATGTTTACTAGAGTATAGCAAATATTGTCTCTAAAAGTCCGCTGGAATAAAATGCTTAATAGAATTTGATGTTTCTTGTTCACATAGATTCATGTATTTCTTTTTTGATTAGAAATTGGTGGCGACTAGTGAGAAGGAACAAGGAAGCTGAATGGGTTGAATTTTCGTAAGTTAGGAATTCTCTCCCTGTCATATTTAGGGATACAGATTTGATGATGATTTAAATCTTATTATAGTTTGCATCTTCCAGCATTTTGCCCCTTTTCTTTCCTACAGGCTTTTTGTCAGAATGTAGCATTTTATCTTGGTTATCAGTCTTTCGAATGACTTCTAAAAGGATGAGAAATTCCCAGGTAAATATATGGCTGCCCTCATTGTGCCAGCCCTTGCTATTGTCTTAAATTCATTTCTTTAGTTGAAGCAGTTAAAATAATGCCAGACTCTTGTCCTTTAAAAATACAATAATTTGTGTTTGATTTCTTAGTGATGTGTGAGGTTTGTGCTTGGTGTTTGTACATTTGAAGACTCCATTTATAAAGCAGATGACTAGCTTGTCAGTCTTATTTTTTTTCATTTTTTTATCCTTTTTTTTTTAGTTAGTGGATTTCACTTAAATTTGCTTTAAAATGTCAAGTTCATGCTAAAAAAAATGGATTATCTGGAAAAAAGCTTTTCTGAAAGTGGAGTGTTTTGTGTGTGTTTATGGTTCTTGATTTATCTTTAATTATACTGTAGTTCTGATTTCAAGTGGATCTTACCTCTTAGTGAGTTAGGCATATTACTCTGTTTAGAAGAGGACTGTGTTGCCTCCAGTCAAATATCGTAGAATAGTTTGGAGCATGTAAAGGTAGTATTCTGATAGTGAAGCAAGAAATCAACAATCCTTCCCCTCCAGTGCCTAACCTAATGAAATTTTAAAATGCTCAGAAGAAAAAAAGATTAGTGGTAGAAACTTACTTGTAAGTAGCTAGTTAAAAGATTAATGTGTTGCCTTTTGGCTCTTTTATAAAGAGCGAAATGTACAAAATACCTGTCATTCATAAGTTGAAGTACGGATTGGTCTGTGAAAATAACAGAACTGGGTTGCCAGATGTTAACATGTTTTATTAGGAATGAGGAGGAGGAGGAGACTAATCTGCTTCTGCTTTCTCAGTACAGATTGAAAACCTGATATTCAGCCAAAAATAGATAAAACTGAAAAACAGTTCTTAAAATCCTGGTATTATTTTTTTTTTTGACAGAGTATTTTGTGAAGCTGTGTTGTTGTGTGTCCTGCTGAAGCTTTAATTGGGCACATCCAGACAATTATCTTTTTTTCCTCCTCTGGGCCTTGATTAAAAGTTACCAGAAGAACTTTGATTAGGAAAAATTCACACAGGATTATGATAATCAAGTATGTGCATTGCTTGGGAGCTTGGGCCAGATTATTTCTCCTGAGTTGTAGGATACGCTCTGCAGGGGCTTTCTTGAGTGACCCGATTCATTAGGAAACAAATGATTTTTTAATTTGTTGGAACTTTCATCTCTTCTTCATATTTTCTTGAGTAGCTTTTTTCTTAAAATGTCACCATTTTTAATCTTGTTTCTTTTCATTTTGAGAGCTTTTTGGTATTTAAAGGCAAGGTTAGAGAGTAGCATGCAGTAAGTTTCAGCAATACTCAAACTGCTTAAAACTTTTCTGTAGAGGAGTTGTGTTTGAAAAACTGGATTATTACTCAGTGTTTAGAACTTTATATTTTGGATTTGAGATACTTTCCAGTAGAAATGTGTGAATGGAAGAACCAAAATACTGAAAACAGAGTTGGTGGTGGTCTTACTCTCTCAGGCTAGTAGGTTTTACTAGCAGACTAGCAGCAGCTTTGCTTATGAATCAACATGGTGGTGTTGTAACAACAGTAGTGTTACATCCTGTTAAAAGCTCCTCTTGTTCTGGTACAAGGTTCCCATTTGTCTCTTGAATGCAAAAACTTCTTCAAAACAGAAAAGATGTTTTTTGTGAAATATTCTGGGACTTGAATGGGCAAGGAGGTGACAGCCCGTAGCTCATAAGTGAAATGTAAATTATTTGCCATGACTACTTCCTAGTACTGACAGTGTTTTTTGTGCTAACAGAGTTTGTTGGCTACATTTATATCTTTGGGTGTGGAAGGGAATCATTGGTAATTACAGAAGAAATACTGTTAGGTGTCCCTGGGGTGCAGCTGTTTTACCAGCATAAAATAGAAGAGTGGAGCTCCTGTGGGATTAATTTTTAACTTTTAACTATATATGAGTTAGTTTTTCTTCCTCTTTGATCTCCAAACCAGGTTAAGATTTGACTTTACAGTGTCTAAGAAGGCTTGGCCTTGGAAGGCTGCTCCTTTCTTACATCACAGCAACAAAGAGAAGGGAATTAAAGTCTATGGAAATAGAAGGATTCTAACAGGATTCACGCGCAGATGTTTTGGACACCCATGCTTTCTAGTCTGTGAAGTTGCTGTTCCATCTTTCTTGTATCCTCTGATATTACCTAACTGAGCAGTGCTAGTGAAAGTCCCTGCCACTCCAGGTGAAAAGGCCACTGCATTCCAGCTTAATCACCCATTACAGCTTGTTTTAGTTGTAAAAGAAGGTGTGGTGGTGGAGCATTTCCTCCAACAGAAATGAAGGGAAGCTGTTGGCCGTTTTCGGAGCTGTTTGCCCATTTTTGATGTTTTGCTCTACTGGTAGGTTTCTGCTCTACTCTTAGAAAAAAATTGCAAAACTGACAGACGCATACCACTGCTCTTAATATATCCTGCCTTGTATTGAATCTCCTGGTGGTTTAATCAGCTCAGTGTTTCTTCCTTTCTTTCTTTCTAAAAGGAAAAGTCTCTAACATAAGACTTTCAAGTCTATATAAAAGTTTATTCATCATAGGTAAAATATTTGACAAAGATGGTGTATCGTTTATTTTACACATTTAAGGTATTAGTCATTTAAAACACTGCACATTTTGTGCAAAATTTCTTGAAACTACAGAAAGTGGAATATTCAAGAATTGCAAAGATATGACAGTTGAATATACTCATTGATCTTTCCTCAATTTTATTTTCTTTATATAATTTACCTTCATAAAGTTCATAGTTTCAGCTCTGAGGTGATGGTAAGTCAGGAGTATGGGCACATGGTCAGACTTGATTGGTTTATGGTGTTGATATTGTACTGCTTATCAACAGAGCCAGTGTAACAGTGTATGCATGCTTTGCCCACTGCAGTTATGAAGCATAGCGTATTAATTGAAACAGTATTCACTGACTGTCTTAGTTGTCCTCAGCTATATGTACATAATCCATACTTGGTAGTGACTCTTATAACTAAGGGTGCCTTGCTTTTCCACTGTAGACATTTTTGTTTGCATATAACTTTGTTAAACTTTAACTCTGCAGGCTCTAGTTTTCCGAGGGAGTGGCAAAGCTGATGTAAGAGCTTGGCAGTGGGCTTAGAACTGGAAATAGACACCTGATATTGTGATACTTCTTTTTAAAGGCATTAAGAAAGGCATGTAAAAATTGCCTACAAGGGCCTGATAAGTTTTCATTGCAGGGGAGGAAAATATCTTTGACCTGCACCATTGCACTGTGGGGGATTGTGGTTAAAGTCTATCTATCTGTCTGTCCATGGGTACGATACTTGGTTTTGGTAGAATTGGAAAATGATCCCTGGTTTTGGAGAATGTGATGGTAATATTGCCATATATGAATATGGGCAATTTAGGAATATAGCTTATTGCCTTTTGAGGTACTTGACAGGGACAAAGAGACCAGTGAAATAATTTTGTATTTGTTAGAAAGCATTTATGTGATGTATAACATGTAACTCAGTGGTGCACAGCAGCTCAACTATCTGATTATAGAAGATGCATTCTGAAATACTTATGTTGCCGACTTTCAAACCTCCTCCTGTCCTAAATTACTACCCTCTTCCCCTTTTCACATATTGCATGTTTTTGTATGCTTCTGCCCTGCTTTCTTTATGGATTCACCAGGAATCAACACAAGTGAGAATTCAGCAACGGCATTTGAGAACTCGTTACCACACCAGTTCCACAGGTGTCCAAGTGAGATGTGTGTCAGTTTGGAGAAGAAGTATGTATTTTTGCTTAGTAAAGGTGCTAGAAGCTATTGGCTTCAGAGATACATTTAACTGGAACCATGACGGACATTGAGTGTTGGCTGTCAAGATTGAAATGTTAGAGGTTGTTGTGAGCTGTCTGGGGAGCAGCAGGAATTTTACTCCTTTGGCACCAGTTAATGTTTTTGGTTTTTGCTGCATATGCTTGGAGAAGTCTTACAGCTGGACAGTTTAGGAAATCTGTGGAGGATAACTGAAGGGGTCGCACAAATACAGTTTGACAGAATAAGCAACAGAATACAGGCCATTCGTATGTCAGTCATGTCTCAACTACTGGCATAAACTCTCTTTTGGAACGGATGTTTGCATCAGTGTTAAGCTGTGTTCTTTGATTTCATCCTTGAGTAATCGTTTCCTGTAGAGGCAGCTAAATCAAGTAATCTTGGTTTCAGAGACTTCAACCTTTTTGAAAATACTTCTGTAAACTACTGGTTATGTTACTACTCATTGCCTTTTGCAGCTGGTTATTTCTTTAGTTGAAGGATTGTGGTGCTATCCAGTCTTGAGTTTCTGATCTTCCTACTCTGGTGTTCTGTTTCTGTCTAGATAGTGAATTGATGTTTCAAATTAAGATTGCCTGTGCATCCTTCATTTATCCCCCTTTACATAAATAACTCCATGATTGCAGTCTGTGTTTTCTTTTGCAGTCTCTTTAAATAGAAAGTGGACAAGCAGGAAGGGAGTTTCTGTATAAAATCTTATGATGGGTTAGCAGAAATGTTGGAAAATGGTCTTGTGATGTGAAAAGAACAGCTCCCAAGAGCATATCAGTGTATAGAAAACATCTGTTTCGAGGCTGTTCTGGGAGTGAGTAGCTGCACTAGCTTATATATTGGTTTAAAGAGGCTGACTAAGAGGCTGAAAGCAACTTGAGTATGTAATGAAAAGAAAGGTATTCTTGATTTGTGGTAAGAAAAAAAGCAAAACCAATAATGGTGTTGACTTTAGATATCCATGTTGCAACATGGGCTGGAGATATGTAAATAAAGAAGGACTCCTGATTATAAATAGTGTTCAAGAGATAAAAGTTTCCAGAAGAAAATGCAAACTTACAGTGGCAAGCTCTCTCAATATGGAAAAAAAAATATAGGAATAATAGTAAAAGGCAGTATGGCTACAGGAGGAGCTATTTTGTGACTTGAAGACTTTGTACAGAACAGAAGACTGACTGCTGAAGCTCAGTATGAAAGGAAGGGACAAGCATGTAAGAGTGAAATCTACCCATTGTTCACTGTTTTAAATTACCAGATTTCATTGACCTCACTTGGAGTACTGTGTGCAGTTCTGGTGTCCTCAACATAAAAAGGACATGGAACTGTTGGAACAAGTCCAGAGGAGGGCCATGAGGATGATCAGGGGACTGGAGCACCTCCCGTATGAAGATAGGCTGAGAAAGATGGGGCTGTTCAGCCTGGAGAAGGCTGCATGGAGACCTCATAGCAGCCTTCCAGTATCTGAAGGGGGCTATAGGGATGCTGGGGATGGACTGTTCATTAGGGACTGTAGTGATAGGACATGGGGTAACGGGTTAAAACTTAAACAGGGAAAGTTTAGATTTGATAGTTTTAGGAAGAAGTTCTTTACTGTAAGCATGGTGAGGCACTGGAATGGGTTGCTTAAGGAAGCTGTGAATGCTCCATCCCTGGCAGTTTTCAAGGCCAGGCTGGACAGAGCCTTGGGTGACATGGTTTAATGTGAGGTGTCCCTGCCCATGGCAGTGGGATTGGAACTTGATGATCTTAAGGTACTTTCCAACCATAACTATTCTATGACTCTATGAAAAGCATTAAGAAAAGTTTTTATAAATCACTAGAAAGAGGAAGAAAGGGGTGAGGCTGAGAATAGAAAAGCAAAAAATACATGACGCAGTTAAATGAACAACAAATCATGCCAAATAAAAAGGACAGAGCTTAAATATATATAAATAGTAATAGCAGCCTGAGCAAGAAAACAAAGTGACATGAACTACTGTTGCAGGGTATGAATCTGGAAATTGCACCAAAAATAGAAGTATGGCAGGGGAGGAGGAAAGCACTGACAGCTGGAACAGTACTGCTGCAAAATATGCATTGTACTAGGAAGATAGAAATGAAGGGAACATTTGCAGGATAGTACTAATCATAACAGTGCTATAGATAAATAGTAATGTGTGTTTGAAAAAAGATCACTTGAGTCAAAACCACTTTTTTTGCCTTTTTTTCTATACTAGGTTTATGAATTTATAGTAGTCTTTCATTGTCTGGCTGAAATGTGAACAAAGGTCTTGGGAGTGCCTTTTGATAGCTTGTTCTTGAAAATGTATTGTGACACTAGTCATCAGGTACCTTAGTGGAAATAGGAGACAAATGCCACTGTGGCTAATAATGTAGATTTTCCTAGCTGGTGTAGCTGACTGGTTCTACATAGCTCCCTGCCCCTCCCCCCCCCCCCCATCAGAAAATCAAGATGAACTGATTAAATAGTTATCTTTTAAATCATCTTATCTTAAAAACTGAATTACATTGGTCCTGCTGGTTTGATTTAAACTGAGCAAAAGACTAAACAAATTGGTTCTGGAAATAGGGTACTTAAATAAACTTCTGTAATCTAAAGAAAGTGAAATAAACTGAGGAGCTCAAGGAGATGAAGGAAGGCTGAAATTTCTTTAAGTGAACCCAGTACTGAAATCTTACCACAAGTAAAAAAAAGGAAGAGGAAGATGTTGCAGGAGGAGTCACTGAAGGCAAAGGTAGTTGAGCTGGATGAAGAGCTCACCAGGAATATGAGGAGTAAGTAAAGAGTCTGTAGGTGTACACTTAAGAAGAACTAATAAATAAGAGCAGCTTCCTTTGATGCCCGGAATTGGGAGAGATAGTAGGAACTTATGGGAATGAATTTAAATTGGGTCATTTAGGAAGATACTAAACAATTTGATTTTTTTTTTCCTAATTATATACGCTTTTAAGAATAAATAAAGTTCTACTTCTGAATGTTTGCTGAATATTTTTTAGTATAACCTGAATGTGGATGTATAAGTTACATGAGGAGGTACTGTACTTTGGGTACTTAAGGAAACATTAAGGTATTTAATTCTCTTGATACTTAAGGAAGCATCCCTGGCAGCTTTCAAGGCCAGGTTGCATGGGCTTTGAGTAGCCTGGTCTAGTGGAAGGTGTCCTTGCCCATGGCAGGGGGGTTGGAGCTAGATAATGTCCAAGGTCCTTTCCAAGCCACATCATTCTGTGACAGATTCAGTATCTTTTAGACGTTGGATGTTGTGTCAGTCACTAGGATTTTTCTGTGTGGGTTGGTTTTATTTTTTTTTTTTTCTGTTGTGTTTAAGCATCTGAATCTGAGGGCTATTTTTTAACATTATTTTGAAGGAGTTTCCAGGTGATAAATGCTATTTTTATTCTGCTACTGTCATGTGACAGGTTGGCTTCTGCAAATCACTGGACCAAATAGTTTCTGATACCTATATGGAATAATAGACAATTAAGTTGTGAGTTTCTAGATAAAAAGTAGCCAAAATAGATTTTGGAAGAAGAATCACACTGAACTGATGTGATCTACTCCTCTTACTGTGTGGTAACTATTGTGAAAGAGAAACAGGAGCTGTATTCTGACTGGGCAAGTATCTTTTATTTGTGTTAGTGTGACATTTGAATAAGTCCAGAAGAAAAATGTGGTATAAACCATTCTTTGTATCTCTTTGGTTTGTTTTATTAGTCACAGAGACCACATCTCAAGTTATCACAGTTGTAGTTTGGTTGTAGTAAAATTACTCTAGTTTCGACTGTGTGTCTGCTTGAGAGAGGGTGTTTGTTTCTGTCAAGCTGAGTGGACTTACCAGAGGGTATTTTGAGGGCAGTCTGCATTGGCTTGAAAGAATTATGTGTTTAGTTGAGTAGATACTGGGGAAGGCTAAAAATAAGTTGAAATAAGTATAAGAATTCTCTGTCTATGAAGAATAAGAGAGGAACTTGATGATCTTAAGGTCCTTTCCAACCCTAACTATTCTATGATTCTATGATTCTATAATGTATATAACTCGCCTAGATCTCTTACTGTGAAGAAAATTCTTCCAGTTATAACAGCAAGAGATAGTGATGTGGAAAATGTTAAAGGCTTTTAATGGCCAAGATATTTTAAGAATTACTGATCCATGCTTGTGTTGGGAAGATGGAGAGGTGACTTCCCTGAGGTATCTTCCGAAGTTTATAGGCGTCTACAAATAAGATAGTTAAAATCTTCTGAAAAACATTAGTCCATTATACTTTGTCCTGCTATGTAAGTTGCTGCTAATTCTCAAGTGCTTTGTGCTGGAGAAAGTCTTCTTTATTCATGGCTGTCAAATACAAGGCAGGCTTTTCACCATATGAAACTGTTCCTTTTCAAATGCTTAATTTCAGAAATTTACAGTTGCAGCGTGCCTTTTGTACATAACGTGCGTGGGCTTGATATATCAGAGTCATGCTTCTTGAGAAGTACATAAATGACTTATCTTGAAGCCAGGAGTGCATGCTTCTGGATTTGTGCATGGTGGTACAGTTGTCTTTAGACTTAGTATTACTCTGAGAGAGCTAATGTTCTTTGTACCCCCTTTGGTTAGCTAGTACAAATATTGTTAAACACTGGAATTCACTTCAAGTTGTAGAATTTAAATTTGAGATGTTTTCTGAATTGCTGTGGTAACTAGGAGTTCGATTTTCTAATTAAACTCTATGAATTTGGTCTGCAAGGGCTTCATTTAAGAGCAATTTGTTTTAATTTTTTTTTTTTTTTAATTTAAACTATGTTTGACTCCTGATAATCCAGTTCTGTGTATTAATGAGACACAATATGGGACAGATTATTTTAAATCATGGTAAGGGGGAGAGGTTAAAAGAAACCCCAACAGTCTCCTTCTGATATCTTTGCAGAGTATCTTCCAGATTTTCCTAGTCTGTGTGTGCAGGCATGTATGTAGCCAGCAGCTCAAGGAAAGTGGTTCTTCCCCTCTCGCTGGCACTTGAGACAACATCTGGAGTACTGTCTTTAGGAAACCCTGGTACAAGAAAGATATTAATGTGCAGTAGTGAGTCCAACAGATGCCCACTAAGATGGTACAGGGCTGTACTACATGATGTACAAGGAGAAGCTGACTGGATTTCTTCAGCTTTCAGAAGAGAGGGCAGAGGGAAGACTTTGCTGATGTCTGCAACAGCCTCATGGGAGGATGTTGGGGAAAATGGAGCCACAGAGGGAAGACAGGGGGTAACAGACACAAACTGGAACATGAGATAGTCCAGTAGGATATAAAAGAAACATTTTATATCTTGAGAATAGTCAGGCACTGGAAAGCATTGACCAGAGAGTTTTTTTCTAAACATTAACCCCTCTCTTAAAACAATTTTTCAGTATTGCAATTAATTCTTGTTAATAGGCTCTGATGCACTTTGCAATTTGTTGCAATTGCTGTGGAGTACTCTAGAGCATTTTCTGGAAGAGGTCTGCAGGCAGCTCTTTGTTAATCTGTACAGAAGTAATTAAGCCGATGCTTGATAGAAAAAATCTTGAAAATGTCTGGTGAAAGGCTATTGAAGATACCCAGCGATGTTGTTAGATAAGGTGCGATAAACTTGTATGGCATGGTTAATGGAATAGTAGAATGTTGTAAAATGAATAGTATATTTTATTATTCCAGTTGGAGAAAGCCCAAATAAGAACTTGTATTCCCAAATATGACATCTTAAATGTGTATCATTTGGTCCGGTAGAAGTAGTTATCTTTGTGTGAAGACTTTGACTTGCTTCTGTCTGAGGTGGCTAGAATAATACTTACGAAATCTTTTATTAAGATTTATAAATCTTTTATAATGCTTATAGCATTTGCCACCTTGAACTGTAGAACCTTCTTGAGTTCCTGTCATTATGGGGACAGGAGAAACCTAAGAATTTATTATAAAATTATACTTTTGACCTTTAATTTCAAGGGAAGTTATCCAAGATGGTCACTATGGCTGAAGAGAACAAAAAAGAAAAGGTTTGTGTCATCTCTAATAGCAGTTGTTGGTCTTCTGTCCTGATTACCTGCAATTCTGGGGTGAAATCCCACATTTGGAGTGTGTGTTTATGTAATTTCTTAAAAATAAAAGACTTAAAGTGTCTGTCTGGGGTCAGGGTAAGGATTTGAAAAATGGAAGCCCAAAACAAGTTTTCAGGGCTGCTTGATAGTGATAGAAGGTTATTTCAAACTGTAAACTGAATGTATAAGGGCATTTTCTTTAGGAGTTTCTTTAGGAGTTGTGTGTCTGAATAAATTCAGTAGTTCTATGTCAAAGATACGAGATCCTGAATCACTTCTGTGTTGACAAGTGAATGCTTTATTTTCCCCTGTGCATTTTTTTTTTTTTCAGTTCTACTAGGCACCAGAAAAGTTGTTTGGAAGATCAGTAAGAAGCAGCTACAAGTGCATGATAAAGCTGATTTTAAAAAATTGTATGTTGAGTCAACATTAGATATTAAACTCCCAAACCATGTATTATTACTCCTCTTGAGTGTAAGGTCATTTTGAATAATAAGATCATGGAAGTGGACTGGTAGGCGGTAAATCTTAAAATTGTTGGCAGGAAAAAGGAGAATAAGAAATGAAAAAGCCTTGAACTTTCTGTCGTGTGGCTTGGAAATGACAAAATATATTGCATAACTATTTATATGTAGAAAAAACACACTGAAAGCAGTGCCAAAAGCAGTACTTCACAGAGGTTGTATTTCCCTTGCTCCAAAGGTTGTAAGAACCAGTTCTAGTAGTTGTGAGAGAAGCAGCTGGTTGCCGTTACCGATTTATCCATGCCAAAATAGGTAGGAATTATCTGAGCTCTTTGTATTTCTAAATACTGTCACTCTCTGTGTTCTAAGATGCAGTTACTATAAAGTTGTAATATAGTTTGTGTTCTTCAAGTCACGTAGTCTTCTTTTAGTTTTGTGTTCTGTCCTCTGGAATGACTTGGGACAAGGCAAAGGCTTGCACAGATGCCAGGTAGAAGTGTCTTAAATACTTAGAGGAGGAAGTCTTGTGCTGTTAAAATCTTGGAGAATTAATTGTAAATCTGATGCTGTCAGGGGAATAGGAAATGTTTGCTGCCAGGTGTAGAGCTCTGATTGACATCTTTGTATTATGACAAATTCTGGATACCTCTGTGTATTTCATAACACAACACAGTTCTTCACTTAGCAGTGTTGCAAATGTGAGTGCTGCTGCATTTTACCAAAACAGTAAGTTTAAGGTTTGTGACTTTTCAGTTTAATTTCTGGGACAAGGAGTCTTCCTTCTTTCTCATGTTTCAATTTCACTTTGTATTTAAGTTTTCAAATAGGACTGCTTTTGCCTTTCAGTAATTGATGCAATGTACTTTAGTGTGAATGTTTGTTGTAGAACTTTATTTAATATTTCAAATATTTATACAATTTCCTTATAGAAACGATTACAAAAAGAACTATTGGCATTGCAAAATGATCCACCTCCAGGAATGACTTTAAATGAAAAGAGTGTACAAAATTCAATTACACAGTAAGTATATACACTATTTTATTTTTGCTATCAAGCTGAAAAGCATATGTAATGAGAAGTTCTTTGCACTTCCACCACTTATTTCAAGTAACATTCCGAATTTTATGTTTAGTCTAGGGACTAGACTGAAAGACATGGTTCTGATTAACGAATATGTTGCAGTGATGTGCTGGGCACTCTCAGGAACTTAATATTGAATTCATTAATTTTTTATTAGGCGTTTAGTGTCTAACAAATTGTCAATTGGTAGAAGCTTCTGCGTATTTTAGAATAAAATAATTTAACAATCTTTCATAACTACAGACTGCTGAAACCCCTCTAGATTTATTGAAATAATGGAATAGATGGTTTAGTCTATGTTATTTTTGTTAAGTACATTTTGTAGCTGTTAATTTCCCTTACTTTTTTTCTCTAAAGCAAATGGAGGAAACTTCTTACAGAGCAAAGTTATCCAAGAACATTTGTTAGCACTTTGCTCCCTGCTGTATTTTTTTCTGTAATTAGCAGAACAGAGAATTAACATTGTTGAATATTCTGTGTTCTATCCATTGAAATGGACAGGGGATGTTCCTGGTATTAATTTTTTTTTTTTTTTTTTGCTTTAATTGACTGCAATTCTAAAGATTTACACTGTGTTGATCTTTCTTTTAACTAATTTTCTTAGGTTAATTTTAGAGAAATGTTTAAAAAGTCCTTAGCAGATGTCAATGTGAGTATGAATGGCAGGCTGCATGTTCTGTACTATTGACTGATGGATTGACTTTTAACATAGAGCTGACTTCTGATGGTGCTTCACATCTGCTTTTTTGGAGGTGGCACTCAGGCCATATTACATGAGGCTTTTCTGAGCTTTCTGTGTACTGAGTTAAACACTGTCACTTTTTACCTGCTGCTGATTTTTTGTGATACTTCATGCAGATGAATGTGACTAAAACAAGAAGGGACTAAGTTTCATATTACAAGTGTTTTTTACTCATTTAAACATTTAAGATTACACTTAAATAGAAAGTTTACAGCAGATGAATGGAAAAGGGAAAAAAGTCTGGGTGTTTGTTCCCAGAGACATTATGTACAACTTTTATATCTTGAAAGTAAAAACTCCCTATTTACTGTCATGCTAGATCTTGGAATTGTCACTGTTTAAGAGGCTTCCTGTCTCAGTAACATTGTATTTTTTTCTCTTCAAGGGTTTTTACTGCCAGGTGGCATGTTCTGAGTTAATTAATCAAGTTGCAGTTTGAACTGGTGCAGTAAAGATTTGTGTAGCAATGCCGGTTGGGTTTGAAAGGTGTTGAATAAAATAACTGGTTCCCATGGTGTAACTGGGTCATTTGAAATGTTAAGCAATCATCTATTTCAAATACATGAGGATTAGAAATATGAGATGGCTAACCCGTAAAGCACACAGGAAAGATGGGTTCTGCTGATTCCTTGACCATAAAAGGAGAAAAGTCCAGGCAGAGTTATCTTCTACTTAGTAAATGAAACTATTTTAAAAACTTGGAAGTTGAGGTTCTAGATCACAGGGAACAATAAAACTGAAGAGTGTTGGTCTACCGTGTGTATAAATGCAAAAGCAGAAGGTATAAGAAGAGATAACTGGTCTGCAGTGCAGATAGGCGAAATCACAAAATTAGTGAAACACCACTACAGCTATTACCATGCTGCTGTTGAAGATGCATTTCTGCTGAAGAGTGTGACAGTTCAGTAGAGAAGCAATTTCTCTTAAAAAAAAACAAAACAAAACAAAACAAAAAACCCGCCAGAAACAATACACAACCAAAAAGCAAACAAAAGAATAATAGAAGATAAAACATGTGCATGGCTTAAATACACAGGGGGAGAGTGTATATGACAGGAGAGATGGAGAGGTTGGGAATAGGATCCCCAGGACTTCCAGCTGGATGAGATGTCAGCTTTTCTGAACATGTTGCTATTCTGAAAATCTCAGCTGCCCCACTTGAGACTGATGTTTAATGTTATGTGAGTCTCTTGCTGAATCTTCACTTTTTCATGTTGCTCAAATGTATAAAACTTAATCAAGGGTGAAAGTCAGAAACAGCGAAGTGATGCTGCAAAGGATGGTAGTAAGTGATCAGCAGTAGAAGTAAGAAATGACAGAAGCTAGATAGCAGGGTGTTGCTGTATGTGTTGAACAATATGCATCTATTTTTGACTGGATTAAAAACGGCCCATAAATACGACCCAAAACCAGTAACCCCCCCAGCAGCTCCACCTATAATCAACTTACCTGTTATCATGGAAGGAAAAAATCAGAGGAAAATGAATACTGTGATATGTTGAGGTATTGTCTTTATTATAGTTGCAAATTATCCTTTTTCTTTTGTTTTTAATTTTCTGTGACCTTTTCCACTCTATACTTTTCCTTTCTATACTGACTTTTCTGGTTTTGGCTGTTTTACCTGTTAGGTTATATGCCACTAAATTTCTGAGTTTTTCACAAATGTAAGAGTAGAATTGCCCTTCCCCCTTGAATACAGATTTTATTCAAATAAACCATATGGATGATTTCCTTGACAGAAAAGTAAAACAACATGAAAAAGAACACATACTAGTTTGTTTCCTTCAGCCCTGTTTTTGTGTAGGAGTAAACTGAAACAGTAAACTATTGTTTCAGCTTTGTTGTTTCACATTAACAGTCATTATATTGGGAACTGATGGTTTGGTGTTGAGTTCAAATCATAATTACTTGTATAATTTACAGCAGTATATTAAATGCCTGTATGTAAAATACAAAGCTTGTTTCCTTCAAGTGTAGGCTTGTAATGTTACCCACTTTTGTGATTGTTATGATACTAATGGATATTTTGCTGTGATTGGTAATCGATTAGATTTGTCCTGTGCTCCAGGAAGAAAATTGTAGTTTGTCAGTCCACAATACTAACAATATTTTTTCCCATTCATTAGATGGATTGTTGACATGGAAGGTGCTCCAGGAACACTATATGAAGGGGAGAAATTTCAGCTTCTTTTTAAGTTCAGTAGTCGGTATCCTTTTGATTCGCCTCAGGTAAACTGCTTTCTTCCTTCTTGCTTAACACTACCTCTAGGTTGTATCTGCCTGACACGTGCTGGGTATAAATATTATCCACCTATCCTAATATGAGATTTAGTTAGTTTGTATTAAACACATTGTGCAGTTGCTTTTTCTTTTAAAAATGAGACGGCAGTGAAGTATAGTGTTGTGACAGTTTACCTGGTTTCATAGGAGGTGAAAGAGCAGTGCAAATTGAAGGCTTGAGATTGATATTCATATATTACAAAAGAGCAACACAGGGTAAAGTAGGAAGATCTTGTTGAACTGTGGTACAGGAGCAGAGTAAACAACAAACTGCTTTTTTCATCCCCTTTTTTTTGCTCTAGCTTCTATTTTTTTTTTTTCTAGTTTGTATTTAAGCCTCTTGCATGTTCTCTCCTGGCGTGTTAATACATCTGGAGAAATGCTTGTAGGGATTCTCGTAGATACATGGTGACATGTCTACCAGAGGCCTGCAAATCTAGTGGTTAGAATTGAGCTGGGAGATACTGTGTTGCTTTCGCAGCAATGTAAAGAACTGAGGTGACAGCAATACTACTAGGCTGCAGAATGAGCTTTGTACTTCCATCCCTCCATTATCTGGAGGAAGTGTTACAAAACATAGCTGGTAAGAGTGGTGTTCAGCTATCAGCCCTGCTGTTCTGAAACAGGAGAAAGAAAAGCAAGAACACTGTAGTTCTTGGCTTATCTGTTTCAGCTCAAAGTTCCAAGAATGATCTCTGACACTTTTCTCGTTGGTGTTGAAATTGAAGCACAGAGCTGTGAGAGACACTTAAGCCATAAACATTACATATTTTTAGGAACTGTGATTAAAAACTAGAATGCTGACATTTCAGTCTTAGGTTTTAAAGAACAAACTGTTCATCTGTGCTTCTGCACTTGGTGGGGTTTGCAGTGAGCTGCTTATTGGTAATCCACAACACTGTAGCCACTTTCGTTTGATTTCAAGTAGGTACTGATAGTACTCATTACCTGATCTGTGCATTAGGCTCTGTACAATTTACTGTAAAGCAACAAATTAGATCTGTACATATACAATGACTTTTAGCACGGAAAAGTTAGGAATTTAAGTTCCTGATACTTGTTCGTTGTAGACAATTTTATAAAAATGCTGCTGTGCAGTAAGTTCATTCTATATGATACATAATTCTTTTCCTGCAAATCTGCTTACTGTGAATTGATAGTTTACACTTCTGCTGCTTAAATCACCTGGTTGTTTTCTGCTTTTAAATGTGTATTGTCTTGTCATAGTGTGCATAATTTTACTTGCCTAAAATCCTAGTTCTGGTTTTCCTATAAAAGGAAGACATTAGTTAAAGCGAAATATATTACTGGTTTATGAAATATATTACTGGTTTATGAAAGTAAGCTCTTCAGTGCTTAAGAAATACCAGTTTAAAGACTTACGGAAGATCATTTTGCATCCAGTTTTTCTGCTGCCTTAGAAATCCATCTGCCGTTTGGCAGATAGGTGTTAAACTCTCTGATTTCAGTTTCCTGCATGATGATGTTGCTGCGTACTTGTCAGTGGTGAGTGGGTGTGTTGTGTACACATATACGTATTTGTACACATACATATATATGTATAACTTAGGAAACACTTAAGAGGCTCTTGGGTATTATGTATATGAGTGGTAGAGATTTATTATGTTGTTGCATAAAACATGATAGTGGTTATGTTGGGTAAGGAGCTTGGGAGGATAAATGCAGCTACAAAATTTTTAATCCATTTCCCTTGGCCCCAGGCCAGCTATACATTTGGCAGGAATTTGGCATAAGAGCAGTGGTTGACAGTATTGCTTTTCTAACTTTTTATTTTGACTGTGTAATGTTATCTTTTAATAGGGCAGAGTTAAGGTTCTAAATGCTGTTCTTTCATATTTATCCATGTCTAATAAAAATAAATTTTATTTTAAATAATGATCTAAATGTATTCCCTATAAGGTAACGTACTTTGGTTGTACAAGTCTTTTATTTGATAGCTAATAGGATCGATGTGTTTTATTATTTAAGTTGGAACATTGGGTGAGTTGTCCAGAACCCAATTTCTGTTGTGCTCAGGGTTATAGAAATATTCCTTTGTGAGCCTCATTTTGGTTCCCGGTGTATAATGTTGTGGCTTATGAAATCATCCAGTGTTTTGGCTAGGCAGCTGTATTCCTTAGGACGTGAAAGACCAAAGCTGTAAAATACAAATAGTTTAGTTTGATGTCTTTATACTGTTACCTTTGCATTTTTCTGTGCTGTATGAATATCCATAGAGAAAAAGCAACCTACACTGAACCATTCGTTTAACACAGTTTTCACTAGCTATTTAGGCTCCCATTGTCTTATTTTATATTTCATTTATTAGCTTCCAAAACTGAATGAACCTAACATGGTGAAGTGTATTATTTAGTGTAAGTGAAAATGGCAGATCCACTTCTTAAACAACATATTACTGTTTTCCCAAAAGTAACAGTCTTATATAAATCTGGATAGTAAATTACAGTTGTTTGTTCTTTTTTTTTTTTAGGTCATGTTTACTGGAGACAATATTCCTGTTCATCCTCATGTTTATAGCAATGGTCATATCTGTTTATCCATTCTAACAGAAGACTGGTCTCCAGCTCTCTCAGTGCAATCTGTTTGTCTTAGCATTATTAGCATGCTTTCCAGCTGCAAAGAAAAGGTATGAGCACTTTTGGCACTGTTGGAGCAGAATAAGTAAAACTTAATAGAATTCTGCATTGCAAAGTGAAATTTTAATTTCAAAATTCTAAAATAGACTAAACTACTATATATACATTTCTACTACCGAAAGAATACAGAGCTAGAACTGCAGAATAGGGCAGTGAGTGCATTGTCACTGTTTTCATGGTAACCTGTGCATCTATCATTATTGCAAAAAAGAGTGAATGGAACTGTTCTAAGTGTACTAATTGTGAAGTTCAGTCATGTTTTAGGACAATTCTTTGTAAAATGATTCCGTCTCTAAAGGCAGTGTGAAATAACTATTGAAAGGTCTCTAGTGCAGATGTTTGCATGGCTTTACAGCTGTACTATTTCAGTGATCATTGTTATTTTCGTTTCAGGGAAGTAAATGGTGCTAAGCTGCATTTTTGATCATGGATGAGTGGCACTAATACCTTACGCCATTTTTGTAAAATGTCTACCCTTTTACTCTTGACTACTTCTTTTTCAGTGGAGCGTGTATGGAAGTTAGATGTGGTCAGAGCTTGTGTGTCTGTGCTATCCAAATATGCCTATTTATGTCACATGCTGATCAGTCCTAGTTATGTGTGATAGAAAAACACCCTCCAAATGGCTTTGTATTGTATCCTAAGACTCTGGTTATGGATAATTAAGATACTTGTAAAGAAAACTGAAGAATATGAAGTGTGGATGAGATACAGAATTTGTTTATGTTAATTTTTTCACCCACTCCAAGCTGAGGTGTATGAATGTAAATTGGATCTAATATATCAGAATTAGATTCCGAACTGCAAAAGGAATTTAATTTGGATTTTTTTTGGTTGGGTGGTTGTTTTTTTTGAATCATAGCTGTTTCTTTCGGGTTGGGTTTTTTTTGCTTTCTTAAAATTTATTTCTCTCCCTCTCTACCTCCAAGCTGTTTGTCTTTTTCATTAATTTTTTGCTTGAAGTATCTTCAGTAAGAATTATTACCTGGATCTGTAGGAGGTTTTTCTTGATTAAGGTCTAGCTCTGCCTGTTACCTCATTTTCACTGCATTCACACGGTAGCCTTTTGTAAGCTTATTAAATAGCTCATGCGTTACAATATGAGGATTGTCTGATTATTTGTAGGTCTTTTTTTCTGTTGCAGAGGCGACCTCCAGATAACTCATTTTATGTAAGAACGTGTAACAAGAATCCAAAGAAAACGAAGTGGTGGTATCATGGTAAGTATTTAACTATGACCAGGAATTTTGTTTACTTTTTGTTTTTTTCAGGCTGAAGGCAATTAAAATATAGGGAAGTAGGATAATGCATTCAGAGCCTTAAACTCTCCTTTTAAATCTCAAAAGTTATTAAAATCCTGTTTCTAAGATAATCTGCTACGATTTTTTTTTTATTACATTTCAGTTAATTTCTAATGGAAATTTAACAGCACAGATGTATAGGTTTTAAATTTTAGGATTGGTTTTGAAAGAAAGCTCTTGTAAACTGTGTTTAGTCCATTACAAGTCTTAAGTTTTGTGTTAAGGAAGGTACATAAGAAAACTAGGTTTAGTTCTCAAGCCAGGTTGGTTTTGTTTTTTTTTTGTTTGTTGTTAATGCTTTAAGAGCTTTTATGGCAGCTGAATGGTGCTTGTATGTTTTTAAAAAGCTATGTGATTTAATAATTTTCACTGCTAATCGAAGTTCTAGTGTGGGACAGTTGGCTGACTTAAAGAGGCTCTTAGGAGCTAATAGTCAATAATATAGTAATAAGATTCTACATGTACATGATAAAACAATATTAAAATTGCTATGTATAGTGTTATAATGTCAGCAGTGCTACATTGTGTTGGTTTGGTTTGTGGGGTTTTTTGGTGTTTGGTTTGGTGTTGGTTTTTTGTTTGTTTGTTTGTTTTGTTTCTCCTTTTTCCATGTGTTCTTTGTTTTTATACTCCTCCTTCTGTCCCAAAATTTCTTGTCCTCTTCCCAGAGCTGGGGTTAGTTGTATGTGCTTGTCTTAAACACTTCATTGATGAGGAAAGAAAGGAGGAGGGGATAGAGATGGGCTGTGCTGCTTGGACAAACCTTTCTTTGCTTTCCATAGGGAAATACTGTGCAAATGAGGTTATCAGGAGCCCACGTATTTGGAAAGGGATGTGTTAGGGCAGGTAATGCTGTATGCTAGGATGGTGCAGGAGGTGTTGATCCCATCACTACCTTTCACTGAAGGCTCTGTCGTAAGGCGTCCTCTTATTTTTTCGCTGCCTTCCCACTTCAGGACACTTTTTGTCCCCTGTCTGAAATGAGACCAGGTATTTTGAGACAGTGGGACTTAATGAATGCAGATGAAAACACCAAAGCCTTCACCCTTAGATTCTTAAAAGCCTATGGATGCCTTAATATGAAAAACTTGAGAGTTTCATAGTGCTTGCTGTGACCCTTGGGGTTTTGATACATGGTAATATAAGAGAATGAAACTCAGTTTCTCATAATACTCTTAATAGTATCTCTAAAACAAGGTGACTTCAATTACAGTTAGAGGAGTGTGTATGTCATGGGATGAAGAGGTATTTAAGAAAGTCAGGACTATATACCATGTGATTGTACATTATATTGTTTTTAAAATTGACTCCAAGAGTAACAATGCTGTTGCCCACAAGGTTTCATTTTTCATCTTTACCACATTATTCAGTAGTCACTTTCTCTTTCCTGATTTGTTTGGGGTTTTTTTTCCACTCTTGTGGAATTTCTAATTTTGCTTCCTCTTCATTGGCAGTTTTGGAAGAATTTTTATTAACTAGTTTTATTTTCACTTACTAGTTACTTTAAAAGAGAAACAAAGTTTCATTTATTCGCTTTGTGATTAAACTATGTTTTTATTTTGTACTAGACTTGTTTTGATTCAGGATTGAAGGCTATCAAAGGAGAACAGTCTGCAGATCCTACTATGATTTCTTATTCATAACAGTTTGAGTTAAAAAAGTAAAACTCCAAATAAGTACATAAAAGAAATGTGGGTTATCTGACTCTGAAAGTTGCTATATTATTGTGGCTCAAAGCCATTAGGCTGCTTATAGTCCATAGAATATGTCATTTAATTACTTCAAAGTAACTACAGTGGCTGTTTCTGGAAGTCAGAAAGCCTACCTCCCCCCTGATTCAGAACACCCTAGTAACCAACCTGAGGCAAGAAAAAGTCAGTTCATTTAAATAACTTGTCCTAGCTTGCTTCGTAGTATTTTCATTTGTTGTTTAACTTCCTTTTGAAGTACTAATTGCAAAGGAGGTCATGATTAAAAGTTAATGGGGCATTTTCCCCCTACCATTAAATTCTTCATTAGAAATTAAAACATACCTGATATCCATTGGAGAAAAAAATTCTTGAATGCTAGAGGGTTTTTCCTTCAAGTTTTGTGTATCACTAGCTCTTTCTCTGTTGCAAGTACTTGTGTTTCTCTTCATAAAACAAGACTGCCAAGGCATGGTCTTTAAACTGTCAATATTTTGTCAGTGGCTTTGAAGAAATGGTGGGTTACACTAAAATGGGAAGTACAGCTTGCCTGCCAATTTTAACCACCTCTCTCTGGTAAAGAACTGTCTTCAGCATTATGTACACCTGAAAAAATTTACAAGCTCTTGGAAAGGGTGATTGTGTCATCTTAATTTTCTGCTTCTCCTTCAACTGAAGGGTCACGTATCTAATCTTGTGATTCAGCCACTTTGGGCTGGGTAAATCAGGGGAGAAAAACCAATCCAAACTGAGAAAGAAAACCAGGTACCCAAGGGTAAACCACTGGGGGAAATAAATGCCACTGCTAATAGAAAAACATGAGAAGGGAGGTGCAGAGTGGTTCTACCCCTTCTGTTGTCAGCTAGCCATTAGACTGGCTTAGCTTTAGTGTGAAACTGAAACCCTGTGTTTTGAAGAGGAAGGAGGAAGACTTGTCACTTTTAGTATATGCATTTGAAGGAGTTCTTCTGTTTTTTTTTTTTTTTTCCTGTTTTTTTGTTTTTTTTTTTAGTAAGTAATGCATGGTTGGGAGTTAATGTAAAGGGAACCAATATGAACACAGACAAAATGGCAGTTTGAGATACATTCTGATGTGTAAACATGTGTCTCTGAGTATTTAGCTTATTACAGTTTGTAATCTCTCATTTCATTCCTGCCCCAACAAAGCAATTTAACTTCATAAGCAGAGTTGTGGAGCCTTGTTTGCTACAAACTGATGTTCTTGTTTCTAGACTCTTGATATTTGATAACTAAATACATTTCTAGATTGATTGCCCTACCCAACACCTGCTTCTAGTGTACATTGTATTTGTGAAATTTCAAGCTCAGAGTTGATCACGTTGTCTTAAAGACAAAGGAAGAACTTCCAGATGCAGTTTACTTAGGCAACCAGACTGAAATTGTTTTCATGAAACTGTTGCCTGGCTTTGGTATCAGGAAGTAGATTTTTGTGAGAACAGGGCAGTGGTCACAGAATCATCGAATAGTGAGGGTTGGAAAGGACCTTAAGATCATCTAGTTCCAACCCCCCTGCCATGGGCAGGGACACCTCACATTAAACCATGTCACCCAAGGCCCTATCCAACCTGTCCTTGAACACTGCCAGGGATGGAGCATTCACAACTTCTTTGGGCATCCCATTCTAGTGCCTCAGCACCCTTACAGTAAAGAATTTCCTCCTTATATTGAATCTAAACTTCCCCTGTTTAAGTTTTAACCCATTACCCCATGTCCTATCACTACAGTCCCTAATGAAGAGTCCATCACCACCATCCTTATAGATCCCCGTCAGATACTGGAAGGCTGCTGTGAGGTCTCCACGCAGCCTTCTCTTCTGCAGGCTGAACAACCCCAACTTTCTCAGCCTGTCTTCACACGGGAGGTGCTTCAGTCCCCTGATCATCCTCGTGGCCCTCCTCTGGACTTGTTCCAACAGTTCTATGTCCTTTTTATGTTGAGGACATCAGAACTGCACACAGTACTCCCAAGTGAGGTCTCACGTGAGCAGAGTAGAGGGGCAGGATCACCTCCTTCAACCTGCTGGTCACGCTCCTTTTGATGCAGCCCAGGGTACAGTTGGCTTTCTGGGCTGCAAGCACACACTGCCAGCTCATGTTCATTTTCTCACTGACCAACACCCCCAAGTCCTTCTCCACAGGGCTGCTCTGAATCTCTTCTCTTCCCAACCTGTAGCTGTGCCTGGGATTGCTCCAACCCAGGTGTAGGACCTTGCACTTGGCATGGTTAAACTTCATGTGGTTGGCATCAGCTCACCTCAGAAGTGTGTCAAGGTCCCTCTGGATGGCATTCCTTCCCTCCAGTGTATCAACTGAACCACACAGCTTGGTGTCATCGGCAAACTTGCTGAGGGTGCACTCAATCCCATTGTCCAAGTCAGCGATAAAGATGTTGAACAAGACCGGTCCCAACACCGATCCCTGAGGGACACCACCCATTACTGGTCTCCAGCTGGACATTGAGCCATTGACCACAACTCTTTGTGTGTGGCCATCCAGCCAGTTCTTTATCCATCGAGTGGGCCATCCATCAAATTTGTCTCTCCAATTTAGAGACAAGGATGTCATGTGGGACAGTGTTGAACGCTTTGCCCAAGTCCAGGTAGATGACATCAAGTGCTCTGCTCCTGTCCATCAATTCCATAGCCCCATCATAGAAGGCCACCAAATTGGTCAGGCAGGATTTCCCCTTAGTGAAGCCATGCTGGCTGTCACCAAGCACCTTGTTGTTTTTCGTGTGCCTTAGCATGCCTTCCAGGAGAACCTGCTCCAAGATTTGGCCAGATACAGAGGTGAGACTGGCTGGTCTGTAATTCCCTGGATCATCCATTTTCCACTTCTTAAAATGGGGCTTATATTTCCCTTTTTCCAGTCGTCCGGAACTTCACCTCACTGCCATGATTAATGGTGTTTGTTTTCAAACAGCACCTCCTTACTGCTTTTGGGTTTGTTTTGATTTTTTAGTAGAAAGTGTTTTCTCTGGTATTTGGCCTAAATTTTTAGTACACAGTTGAAATACCCCTTCTATCTCTTTTGCATACTGTCCAGTCTATTTTACATTTATAGTACCCTACTGTCAAAATGAAGAGGTTTTTTAATGTGCAGTATTATTAATGACATAATATTTTTCAGTGCAAATGTAGAATTATTGACTGTTATTTTATGCATACTAAATCTGTAAATGGTAAAAATACTGCTTATGAAGTTATATTTTCTAGGTGTGTGAGGTTACGAGTGCATTAAAAATAGATAGTTTGCTTTCTGTTAACAAGCATAATATTTACTGTTGACAGATGCAAATATACTGTAGGTTGATGTGTGGAAGGGGAATACTTTACTGTTGATCACACTGCAGGAAAGATTGCCATCAATTACACTTTTTTGTAATGTCCTGTGCGTTTACAGTATCAAAAATTTAGTAATGAAAATTATTTTCAGGTTTAAGATTTTAGGATTACAGTAGAAACATATTATTTTTGCATAATTCTGTCAGCTGAAGTTTGTTTTCATTCTTGAGAAATAAATATATGTATATATATATATTGAATGCATCAGAAGGAACACATTCTGCCAGCTCTTATCACTACATATTCTTTATAAAAATTTCTCAGTGTGATAATTGGAGTGGACCTGCTGTACTTCAGGGGTGCAAAATGTTAAGTTTACTTGGTTTTTCGTTTTCCTGATGAGTGGCGTTCCAAATATAGAGCATGAAAATAACTGTCCTTCTGTCCTTTTAATGGAATACTTGCCAGTGCTAATGAGCCGGGGAGTGTATGTGTATTTTTGGAAGTTTCATGTTTAATATTGTCTTTTTACCTGAGTTGTTGCTGAACAGAAACACAGAATTATTCATTCAGTGTATTTCCACTGCAAGTTACTGTCAATGCTGGGATTGTTTCTGCCTACAGCACCTTGCTGATTTGGATTTAGAATGTTTATATGTTTTCCATAAATGCTCTTCTTTTATTTTTAAAGATGACACATGTTGATGCCACCATTTTGTGATCCTCGTAGCAGAAGATAGTCCTACTGAGAAAATGAGCACTTTGATCATTCAGTCTTTGAACTTTAACCTTTGACTGGAAGTGACCTATAGGCAATGAAGACTACTTCCTTTGACTGCATTTTTACTTGTGTGCATTCTGGGCGCATGTTGATCGCTGGTTCAGTCCATGCAACTGACATGCTTTTATTAGTCATACAGTATTAATGCAGGTGTCCAGAAATGTCAGAATAATTCCATTATTTTTATTTTAAGCTTTTGGAAGAATTCCAGGTCTTCATATATTGTGCAATAACACTGAGCTCCTTGGCGGTTTTGGTGCATCCATTGCCGGCAATGGCCATTGTACCAGGGAAAGGTTTTGCTCCTGCCACAAAAAAGATTGATGCATGACAGTTTATGGAAGTTTCAGATATATTTGGATTATGAGCAAGGAATCGACCATTACCTTTAAAGCTACCCCATTCTTTGGTATTTGGATTCTATGCACTGTGATTACAAAACTAGCAGCATGAGTTACCATGCTTAGCTGAAGGACTGTAATAAGATCATTGCATATTTATTAAATTGTTATCTGCTGTCAAATTGTTTTGACATGGAAGGCTTTTCAAGTGACATTGGCAGAGAGGTACAATGTTATCCCTATGGTGAAATAAAACTACTTTTTGTATATAGTTATTCATATCTCTGAAGCAAAGGTATGAGTAATTTAGGGTATGAGTGATTTAAACAAGAATTTATTTTGGAGATAGGAGAGGATGGCAGTGATATAACTGAACTTGCTGCAGTCCATAATTGGGCTTGTAATTTGTACTTTAGAGCTTTTTCCAAATAGATTGCACACTGTTATTTCCTGCTAGCCATCAGCATGAGCCCTACTGCCTACACCAATATTTCATTTATTTATGTGTTTGAAAGCAATCCATATAACATTTTTTGTTTGCATTCACTGTTTCCTTTGTGTTGTATGTCATGTTTGAATGTTACAAAAAATATTTTGATTGAAAAGCTTTGTCAGAAGATATTTTCATGTAAATTATTTCTTTATCTTGTAAGCATCATCTTGTCTTTTAATCCTGTACTATAAAAAGAAAAATACATTTTTGACAGAGGCTTAATGTTTTGGCAAAAAAGTGTGGACCTTCTTATTTAAGTTTAGACTAAAGTATATTTTCTTATCTTGCTTGTCCCATGCATCCATACCAATTTTTTTTTCCAGGCTTTTACTTCACCAAAAGAGGGGAAAAAGCCTAAAATCAGACATTTTTCTATGGAGCAACATTTATTGAAATGATAGTTGTTCTCACCACTCTGTAATATTTTGATACTGCCATTAGTTGTCTTTTTAGGAAGCACTTTTATAAACTTAATACCTTTACACATATGCAAAATTTCTATAACTTTTTTTTACTGTTGCCTTATTATTGCACTCAAAAAAACCTAAATTCAAGCGATTAATGCATGAATGTGTACAAATAAAAGCCAAAAGACCCCCCCTGTGAAACCTAAACCCACCCCAGACTGAATAACCACAATAGCAAACAGAAAATTGGCTGAAAATACTAATTCTTTTTTTTTTCCTACTGCTCTGTGATAACTGACAAGTTTTATAGCCTTGTACATACTTCTCTGTTACCTAATATTTAAAACAAAGTATAGATGCTTAACTCAGGGTGGATAGAGTTCAGAGGGATTTGCTTCAGAGAAGTATTTTGTACAGCAACTGAATTATTGGCAGTGAAGTGAGGCTACAGTATACTTCAGGAACTGCTATTTTTTCTACTGTACTGAAAATATCTCTTGGCCTTTAAAACTCAATGGTGAAATCTAGCTTTCGATATAAATTTGATGTGTGTATATATTTTCACAATGAGCCTTTAAGACATAGAATTCAATTTCTTTTAAGAGCCAAAAATAATAATTTAAAGCAAATGAAATAGTACTGCACCTGACTCTTTAGCAAAATTTTATTGTTGTGAGTTGATCAAACTGGTTATTCTTGGAAATGGTTTTGTATGAAAGAGCAGCAATCTGATAGTTAATCTGTATATTCATATTAGCTGCTCTGTATTAATTGAATGATTGATGCATCTTTGAGAAATTCATGTATGAATGGTTCACATAATGGATCCTATCAAAGAGTCCACAGGAAAGAGACCTTATCGTGATACAAGGTAATGTCTCTGAAGACACGGTTCAAGTACATCTTGGATTCATGTATCTTTTCATATGGTGGCTTGCCATACTACAATACATGGTTTCTAGAGAAGCCTTATATTGTATGTATTTTGTTGAAGATGAGTATTGTAGTGCAAAGCATTATTTTATTGACCTATGCTATCACATGGACTACAGTGAAGTTAATCAAATTTGTGCTGCTCTTTAATCTCCCCTATAATGTACTTAAATAAAAAATAAAAAATACAAGGTAGCTTAGAAGAGAATGTACCTCAGGTCTTTTAGTTTACAGTCCAAATGTCTCCATTGGTTCTCTTGTAGATCTGTGGGTAAGTTCACCTATATACAGAGGGCCAAGACAAAGCCTGTGTACCACTCAAGCCCTCTAAATAATGCAACTATACTGACGATGCTATGATGTCCTGAAATAGGGCTTGAATTAGATGAAGGTGGTGCCATCCTTTCTGTAGGGTGACCCTGTGTATGTAACTTTCTTTCACTTGGAATTTCTCACATGAAATGGTTACAGAATTAGCTTGAAATGATCTTGCTTTTATTTTATGTCAATGTTCATGTTGTTAAACACTTTGTTTTGTGTTTAGTGTCTTTATACTATAACACAATAAATTCTTGTTTTAAAATAGTTTGCAACCCTTGAATGGAAATACGTGTGGACCATTTCATGGTGGAGGGCAGAAGCAGTGTTCCTTACATTCAGTTACTCTTGTGACAAAGCTGTCAGTAGTTCAGAAATGCTATGCTGGCTGTCAAGGGAAGAATTATGATAATAGTAGGCGTTTTCTCTTTTCTCCCGAGGGTATGTTGTAACAGCTGAAGGAAATAGTCTCTTAAAACAAACAAAAAACATGGTAGTGCTTCTATGTCTCATGTATGATCAGCTGGTTCCTTATCATGGTTCTTTGCTATTTGATGAACGCTTCAAATATTGAATGGGGAGTTTCAGAAGCAGGATTCTTGTTTGCTTGCAGTGGTGGGAATAAAGTTTCTATTACATAATTAGCATATGTCAGGACTGTTAAATGAAAACTTCTGCTGCCTCATATCAATAATTGCTTTCAGTTTTGTGCAGTGTTTTATTCCAGAGATGATGGCTTCTGATTTGTAAAAAGGCACTTTTTTCAACAAGCCCTATTTTTGTTGAAAACTAAGTTGTTTTTTTTTAATTCATTTATGATATGAATGCTGTTCTGGATGTTTTACTATTATTACTTTATTTGAAATGCTGATGAAATCTAGTTCACATCTCAGGTTTTAAAGGTGCGGTCTGAGGAGACCATAAAATTCCCATGTCAGTAATTAAGTTTTAGAGAAGAGATTAAACACACGCCTGTCAGTAAAGGTTTAAGTACAACTGACAGTAAGACTTTCCTATCTTGCTCTTGGTGAGGATTTTTTGTATATGTAAATATTTATTGGAATGAAGGACATTTAAAAGCAGGGGGTGGAGGGGGAAACCACTGTGACACCCATGTTTCTTAGAAGATGTCCTGTTGATATTAAAAGCTTTGCAGTAGTGCAGCTGTATAATTCTAGCTTTGTGGAGAGAAGCAGTATAGTTTTTGCCTCCTCTGGTAAAGCAGTATGTTGTGCTTGCACACTCACAAATACTGATCATTCTAAAAACTAATAGGTTTGAACGACCTTGCATTTGAGTTACTTTTAATCCAAATTACACAGCCCATTTTGGAGTTGCTCTCCTAATCAGTGGTATGTGAAGAGTTGAATGTTGAACTGGCTAAGGGGAAATAAGCTGCCTTAGTGAGACTCAGTCTTCAACTGCAGCTACAGAGCAGGGTGGGAAGGGGGACTTGAAATTTGGTTTGCGTGCCAGGTACTTGTTGGTCTATAGTTTCCAGAACTTCTACGAACTTTCTAAACTTCCCAAATTTAAATTAAGCTTTAAAATACCTTAATAAAGTTGGAAGAGTGAGCCCTCTTTTCCTATATTAAAAATATATTTCAGAAACACAAATTTGAAAATACTTAGTGGCTGCTTTTATTTCAGTTTACTGATAATAGCAGCACAGAATATTCTGTTCAGTTGCCCTGTTTTTTCCCCGCCAGATTTTAAGTACTTTTGTAAGTAGTGTTCGAGGGGTTTTGAACAGTTGATTCAATTTAAGTTCGTTCTCTCTGGGGATACTTAAAATTGAAGTTGGTTTATTTGGGTTTTTTTGGTTTTGTTTTGTTTTGTTTTTAATTACAAAGCAAGAGCATTTTCAGTAACTTTGCAGTTCCAAAGTAGTTGCTGTCATATAGTGGCTTCTTTAGAAACGTCTGTGGGTTTCATTTACTGAATTATTTTGTATTTGAAAAACACTAAATGCAAAATCAGTTGATCATGCAGTGATTGATATCAGTGTAGAGATCAGATTTATAAGCCCCTGTGCACAGTCTTTTTAGTATGATACTCCATGGTAGCTTTTAAGGTGTGTGTGATAGTAGGTTAGTTTGTATTTAACCCCTTCAGTTTATATGCCTATTCTCTGCAAGTAACTTTGTCTTTTGAAGTGTCATTTTCCTTCAGACTTCTGCTGGCGAAAGAGCTGCTTACGAGAGACTCTGCTTTTCTGGAATAGGAATCTAGCGAAGAACTGGAAACCATAATGGTACCCTCTAAGGAAGATGTTACAATCTGGAATTCTGTAACAATGGCCACATTTGCTTCCCTCGTGCTGGTCTGGCTTTTGATATTTAAAATTTCCAATATAGGACCATAAACCTTCTGTCTTGTCTTCAGCAGTTGGGGACCTATTCTTCTGGATCTCTTTGGAGTGCTTTTTGCCAAGTAGGTCAGGATTAAATCTGTTCAGATGAACATTCTGTGCCCTTTCTCTTCCCAGGACTACGATATTATATGGATGGTGCTAATGCAGTTCTCCATGGCATTTTATCTTGACATATAAAGTCAAGCAGGGTTCCTGCTATTCAGTGTCTTTTCTTAGTGTGCTGCCACTGAAAAGGAGGAATTTGTACTCCTCCTCCTTCCTTTCCAGTCTTATGATTCACATTCTTACCTTGCCTTCTAGCTTGGTTGTCCCAGCCTGCACTGTGATGATTCACCATGTTAGACCAGTAGGGAACTGACTTGAGATGAAGAAGTGAAAATCTCAATTAGCATATTGAATCAGTTTGCTGCATAATTGTTTCAGAGCTAGTGCACGAAATGGGAAGGATTGTGCAGCTGGAGTTTAGGAGGTGATGGCTGGAAACCTGTTTTGTATCTTTAGACTTTTCTGCATAATATAAAGCACTAGAAGTCTTGTTTTATGCAGAAGTTGAGTTACATGCTGTAAGAAGCCTGACCTGGGGGTCTGGACTGCTTATGCCCATCTGTTGGCAGGGGATTCTTCTGTCTGTTCTTACAAAGCCTTTGACTGATCTTTTGCCTTGATTGTCTGTGCCTAGGATTTTTGGGCATTGTGGGTTTTTTTGTTTGTTTGTTTTGGTTTTTTGTTTTGTTGGGGTTTTTTTGTTTTGTTTAAATAGCAAGCAGCCAATTGACTGTTTTTCTTATTCTCTAAAGTGTCCATAAATCTATAGAAAACATTGGTAGCTATCTTTGCATGCACAAAAAAACCCCAAACCCACATCTTTAATTGGGTCTAAACTATTTGTTGAAGATTAGTATTCTGAAGATAGAAGTATAGGAAGTATACGACACTAAGTAAGCAATTTACAAAGACTGATAAAGCATCCAATCTCCAGATGATTTGGAGTATATTGAGTCTGAAGTCTTGATTCACATCAGGATTTGAGTTTACAGGAGGGAAAATAAATTTGGGCATCACCTTGCACTAATGTGTTTTATATTATACTGAGTTTTGGACTATAACTTTTTAAACCTTTTGCATATCTGTGCGTTATCATATGCCCCAGGGAGTAACTTCGGTCTTAAACATCACGCTGGAGTAACAGAAGACTTCGACTTCCTTAAACAAGTAGGAGTCCAGACAATCCTGCATTGGGAATGATCTTCCAAATGCTCCTGCAGATTGTGTTGACTAGCACAATAAGCATGCTGTACGGAGATAAAAATGCTCACAAAGTGGGGTGGGAGAGAGAAATGAAAGGGGGAACAACCAGTTCTTGAAGGTTAATTTTGATAGATTTCTGAAGATGTAGCTGGTTGTGTGGAGTGGCTTTGGGGTTTTTTGTATGTGTGGCAGTTCTTTTTTTAGGAGGACATCAGTACTTGCACCAAGCTGTAATTCTTCTTATGAAGGTCTTTAAAAGTGGAAGAAGGCAAATGCAATACAACTATGGTCATGATCTAACAGAACGATCAAGGTCCTGTATAAAAGCCATTATCAGAGTTTGTTGGGATAAGCTGTACTAATAAAAACTGCTGGTCTGATCAAACTTTACAACTTGGAGAACAGATAGCCTCTCTCCATGAACTGAGGTAGTAGGTTTCTTTTTGCTTTGCAATAATTTTTCAGAAACCCTGGTAAACTCTCAGCAAAGTAGACCGTGCCATGTCTGATGAGGTTCTGCAGTCTTGCAGGTGAAAAATAGACCTGGTATGGTACCTTGTTACATGTGTTCGTAGTTCTGAAAGTTACTTCTGTTAGCTTCCTTCCTTGTTTTAGTCTGTAGGAATAGACTAAATCATATCTGGACGTTACTCACATCTTCCTAGTATGTGAGGTACTATGAGGAAATGCTGAATAGAAAAGCTTGTGATTCTTTTCCATAAAAACTCAGAACTTCTCTTAAAGTTATCTAAATGTCATCTGCTTCTGTATTTTCTCATCAACTACTTTGTAATATTGGGTTTTTTTTTTTGAAGCTCATTTCTGTGCAACACTTTTTGAAGGTGAATGTTATAAAGGCTTACCATTTGGGTAATGATAGGGATTGTCATTTCATCTGCAAGACAAGTTTTGTTATGTCTGGAGCATCCCTGCACCTCATGTTTAATGTCTCGGGAGTCTCTTTGGAGTAAACCAAAGATCTAATTGGAAAATTTGTGGTAATCTCTGCATAAGCCAATTCCATGCTGTTTTGTGGCTAGATGGCTGCCTTGGGATGCATGGAAAGCTATTAATGCGCCTGGCTTTATTCTGAGTAGATGGTTCAGGAGTTTGTCACAAGGCAAAGCATTTAATTCATTCTTTTTTATATTTACTAAGTAATATTGCAGGATTTGGTCTCCAGAAAGAAGTCCTGCTGCTTGAATTTACTGCAGCTGGTTTTGTCAGATTATTTACATGACAATATTTATGCTTCATTAGTGACAGTCATTTATAATTTTACTAGCGGCTCCCCCAAAAACTTTACTAAGGGTTGGGGACTCAATTTTGACAGGACTGTGAAACGATCAGAAGCCAAACAGCTTTAACGAACTTTATCTGACATAAATATGACCTGTGTCTCTTTCAGAGTACATTGTTATACTGTTAATCCACTCTTGTCCTGTGAAAGTTACAGTGCTAGTTGCTGTAACGTGTATAATATACAGCAAACTTCTTGCAGAGTAAACTCACTTAGAAATGGCTACTTTGTAGGTGAAGTGGAATAGTTAAATTGCTTTTGATGTAGGTGTAAAATGTGTAAATTCTGTGATTTCAACTGATGTAATACCTAGTGTTTGCTCAGTAGCACTTCACCTTTGAAGCTGTGTGTTGCTGCTGTCCCTAGAAATAGCACACATTTAGTTGCTCTGAGATCCATGACTTAAAAATTTGGGCAAACAGACTGAACCTGATATATACTAGCAAGAGATAGTGTTAATGGCAAATTGGAGGCATTGGTAATCCTCTGGAAGCGAACATCACAGGAGCAACAATGCTGCTGGTTGCCCTTGCTTTTAGCAGTTCCATTCATGAGCTTCTATACTTCCGAGCACGTGTAGGCAATGCTTTAGTGTTGTTCCTATTGACTATGGTAAGCCCTGTATGTGTTTTACTGATTCGTGTTTACAATACTAGTAACTTCTGAAGCTTTTTTTTTTGGCTGGGTGTGGGATGGAAACCCATTTTCTCTATGAAGAGTGTGTCTGTTCTGTATACATAATGCTGTGCATGGAGAATTCCTTTCTTTTCTGCTTGCTGTTTGACTTCATAGAGGTCCAAGATTTCTCTTGGAACAAGAACTTAATAATTTAAAAACTTACTAATTTAATATAGGTTTAACTTCCTGTATAATTTTATATTCTTGCCCAATTGCCTTAAGTCATTATTTTACCTTCTGCAAAACAGCAGAAATACACGTCATTTTCAACTTGTGGCAGAAATTTTCCATTGCAATAAAAGTCCTGTGATAAAAGGAGCATTTTAAGGAGGGTTAGACTTAGTTTGCCTTAACTACCTTAGTGTGGTAGCTAAGGAATATAAGCTTGTTACTGAAGGAGACAACATGTTTTGGAGTAGTGTAAGTTAACATAGCTGGGTGGAAAAGCAAACAAACTATGCAGAACGGAAAGTACCTTTCTGCTGATTCAGTTCTCTGCAAATCAGTTGTCCTTTTACATCTGCTTAACTGTTTCTGGTAAATTTGATGCCGGTAGAAGAACATGTTTGGCAGTGAGTGAAATATTTAATTTTTATGTCCCAACACTGACCTTAACTTACTTTAAGATTTAAAAGGCCTGATCCGTCTTTTCTTTGTCACAGTCCACTACAGTCTGCCACTGGTAAAGTTGTTGGTAGGTATGATTAGGTACAATCTCTCACTAGCACAACTGTGCTTAATAGGTGTACCTACTCTTGAAACTGACGTACAGACAGACTGATGCAGTTACTGGGTTTTTTTTGAGGTGTGGTGCTGTAATCTGTGCCTGCAGTGAGAAGCACTAATGAGAATCAAAAGCACTTCAGGATGGGCGTAATGCTCATACAATGCTGTCAATGAAAACAGCATCATGTCTGCACTTGTTTGAAAGCCTTGTTATGTAGTCAGAATGCTATCAGTAAAGCAAATCCCTAACAAACAAACATTCAAAAGCCAAAAAACAACCCAGAGTTGCAAACAGGAATGTAATCTTATATCGTCTATTGTTGCTTTGGCCTGTATTTACACTTTGACTTTCCTATACTTATCTCCCGAGCAGAGCGCAGTGATGCAGAAGTGGGCCATTCCTAAATGTCTGACTGCACTTTGCAATGGAAAACTAATAAGCTGTGGTCTTCAGGTTGCTAGTTCTGGCATTGATTCTCACTAATTCATCAGACTGCAGTTACATTTATCCTCATTACCTGTAGTCATGAGATTTGAAGCCCTGATTGACCTGAATTAGCTGGGTTTTCTTCAAAAATTCCATTATCTGTGTTGTATGGTAGTAATCCAAACCTAGTTTTCTAAATCTGGAAACAAATAGGAAATAAGAAAAGCTTCCTGCATTCTACACAGATGATGAACTTGTGTGTGCTAACTAACTGCATAACACACAAGTTTATACAGTTACTAGACATACTAACTATATAGGCACAAATGTGCATAATTGCATTTTCTGTAGTTGTAAGAAGCCAGGATAACTGTACAGAAAGTTCTTAGTTCCTTGTGTTGAAAATTAAATAGAAAATTATGGAAATGGCTGACACAAGACCAATCATGTTGTTGTAACACCAAACAAATTAAATGTACAAATTAAAACTAGAGACTTAGGGCTAGCTTTTGTGCAGTTTTGGATAAGTGAACTGGGATAATGAATAATGTGAAGTTTTCTGAATGCGTAATGCAGCTCCTAACATTTACTGTAAAATGATTTACCAGTATAATTTTTAAATTTCACTAGCATTATTCAAAGAATAAGTTAATTACATTTAGGCAAGGCTTTACTATTTCCAGCACTGATGTGCGAGAACAAATAATTACAGAGAAATACAATTCTATCTGCAAAGCGATCTGAATTTGGGTCAGTGGGCCAACAAATGAAAAAATGGCTTTGATACCTTGATGGTAAGAAATTTAGATGTAAGCTGGTAGTTGCAAAATCAGCACATTGTTTGGCTGGACTCACTTTGGTGTGCTCTAAAAAATTATAATTGCTAAAGGAGATGAGGGCCTAGAAGTTGCACAATGTCCTTACACCAACAGTAATTTGAAGTGATGGGAAAAGTTGAATATATGCTGACAAGTGCAAGTTCTAGTTCACTTCATTTAGATTCTTAAAGTGATTGTGTGATTCATCTGATTTAGGGAACATGCATTTTAGGCATGAATCATGAAAGATAATGTGTTACCTGAGTTGTTAATGCTCATGTGTCTTCACTGGAGCATAAAGAATAAATGGCTTCCATTACCTGAGAAAACTATATAGTATTGAGTTGTAAGTTCATTGTATGTTGGTTTGTTCATGTGTCTCATTCAGTGTGCTATATAAGGTGATAAATTGTTTTTGTCACTAGTATGACATGCATCGTGGACAAAAATCTACCTTCATAGTCACAGTTCTGCACCTGTAACTGGGGAGAGCAGAAGTCCAGTAAAACTTAGGTTTGTTAATAATGCTGCCTGTTAATCAAATGTAATCCCAAACTCCTGGCTATTGTTTTTTTAATAGCTTTTAGTTATTGGAAAAATAATATTTAAAAAATTAAGTGACCCGTTCTTCTGGTATTAAGCTATTAGAGGCATTCGCTCAGTTGAATGACTAATACAAGTAGTGCAGTGCATTGTCTACTTCCTATTGGTATATTATCAGCACTCTGTATTAGCTTAATTACTCTTTCAACTTTAGTATCAAAATATATACTAAGTCCTTTAATATGCATTCTAAAAGTACAGCTAAAAGGAAGCTTTATAAAACCCTGGGACAGGTTGCTGGAAGAAGTTGTAAAATCCCAGTCTTTGTGGAGGTTTTCAAAAGTAAACTGAGCAACTTGTGAACTCTGAAGTCAGATCCAGCTTTACAGCCGGTTCTTCTTTGGGGGGTGTTGAGGGAGGGTGGTGGAGCAGGTGACCTTCAGAGGTCCTTTCAACTTTTTCTGTTTCTAATATGTTGATTTAAAAGCAGTCTGCTGCTTCTGTGGTTCTGCCAATCTCCTTGTTAAATACATTGCATTTTCTGGGGTGATTTTTGTTTGTTTTGTTGTACCAGTGTGTATGGAGAGATGGAAACTGATTTGTCGGTGACTTCTTTTTAATTACAATTCTAATAATAAAATTTATCAGTAAAAATTAAAATATTTTGATTTTTTTCAAGTCAGCTTGAAAGTGCCAGTTTGGTTTGCCTGAATCTAAGGTTAAAAATGACAAGGCCAAGTGTCTTCAAGTGTCCTGCTCTCGTGTACACAAATGGAATTCCTCTGTGTCCTTTCCCCCAGTTAGGCATTTGCACAGGCATTTAAGCATTAGTGTGGCTTTTTTTTCCTTCCTCTTGTTTTCAAACTGCATACTGAATTAATCACTCCTATTAAGAACTCACCTACTGAAACTAGATTGTTGGGCAAGTCATGACACTCCCATTATGTACTAATGGAGTGGATGAGTATATACAAACTATGCATCTCATTTACAAAAATCGAGAGGCTTTTAAGTTCTGTGAAGCTGCTCTTACTGGAGGTACTGAGTAGGCTTCATCCCATATCTCAATAGCAGGGAAAAAAACCCATGAAGGTACAGTAAATCTGAAGAGTGGCTAGTAATGCAACTTAATTGTTCATATATGTAAATCTCCAGTCATACAGGAAACTTACTAAAAACCAAAACACTAATATTTGATCCTTTGTTTTATACCTGAAAAAAATTAGATCCAGAAGTTACCAGTGTATTTAAAATATATATATGTTAAGTTTTCAATTAATTTTGCACTTTGTTATTCAAAACATTTGAATAACAAGTACTCAGTTTTCTTTCAGCTGTATGTCGTTTGCAGTACAGAATGTATATTAAGGTATGAGTCTCTTCTGAGTTAATACATGTATTTCAAGATATGTTTTAAAACTAAGTTTTTAATCTCTAATAATAGCAGTATTATAAAAAAGGTAGCTATTGAAATTAATAGCACAGACTGGAGACTAGAAGTTTGTTGGAATTCTGTCTATTGCAGGAAGTTCAGAAAACTTCCCTTGTAACCTGATGCTTACATTCAACTAATGCATTTTTCCACTGGATACACAGATACTAGGTGTATGTGGTATGTACAGGTTGTTCTTGAAATGACTAACAGTAAGTAAAGTAAAAAACAAAATTTTTATAGACAGCGTTATGATTCAGCATCTGAACGAACCTTTACTTACGCAAAAGCTTGTAGTAGCCTTATGACAGGTACTTGCATGATTATCTATTGCTAACTTGTATCAGAAGACTACAGAAGACATTATGCTGTGTACTGTGCTCGGCTCTTAAATGAAATGGGAGATGAGGAATCTCAGAAACAGAAAAACAGTGGAGGAATGAGAAGGGGAGTATGAAAAGCTACCACAGCTGAACACAGGGTATGTATAAAAATGTCTCAGCAAATGCTGAGCTCTAAAACTATGATTAAATAAGTTTTAAATCTCATATTAGTAATCTGTTGGGTTGAATAAAACCTTGCTATCACTTAGACACTCGTAATACAGTTCTGCCACCAAGTGTCATTGCGCTTACTTGGCATATAAATTATTGTCTGCAATATATATGCTTACTGCCAAAATTCACCTGTGCTATGTGTTACTTGGGAGTGTGTCCATACCATCTGCTTGGAAACCCTGTAAGGCTGCATCTTTTTGTTTTTTTGGTCAGTTTTCGTGCTGATCCACCATTTGGTTTCAAGTCAAGATTCAAATAAAAAAAGAGAGAAACCGGAGAAAATGAGAGCGCCGGTTTCATTCTGATCCTGACTTACGTATCTGGGTTTTTTTAAATTACATTCGCTATGTCCAATGTTCTAACTCCATACCTATCATTAAAATCCAGTTGCCTAGGATAAAGATACAGACATCTCCCAAATCTAGTTTTGTTTATAAGCCTGAGGAGTTTTGTTACTGCAGTCTTGCAAAACGGGCAGGAAATCCATTGCTTCAAGTTCTGATGCTTCTACCAGGCTTTGTCATGGATTTAAAAATTCCTGGTTTGTTTTACTTGACAAATAATTACCTGAGCCAGTCAAGAAAGCAGGTTCTTAGAAAGTAAATCAGGTAGATTATGGATTAAACTCAGAAGCCTTTTTTCTTAAATGAACAATAAACTTTTGATTATTTTGAGATAAAGAATTTTAATGTTACCTTTTTAATGCTAAAGATTAATGTCTTGGAATTCCCTTCCTCTTATTCTCTCTTCTATTGATTTCTGATGTAAAAGAGGACTTCAAGGAACGGTTTAGCCTTTAACCTCAATTTTGCACAGCTGCAAATCTGATTGCCGACTGCTTTTTTTATTTTATTATTTTTGCTTTCTTTTATTTTTTCTCTCTAGTTGTTCCTTCTGTAGAGGACGTACAAAAACCTGAAAGATGGGCAACGAGGTAACTGCTGGTGGAACCACAGGACACCTGTTGGTTGGAAGGGCACGGACAGGGGGCTATCAAAAAACGTGCACCAAGTGAGACAGGGCTTGATCCTGTTGGGCGGTGGCAGGGTGTGGACTTGAGGGGCCAGCCGGGGCCCCAGTGTCACTGCTGCTGGGGACTGGAGCAGGTACGGGAGGGGAGCAGGGCCCCTTTTATGCGGGCTCCCCCCGGGGAGGGCAGTGCCCAGCAGCCGCACCGGCTACCCTTCCCTTCAGCAACACCATTTGCCGTAATTCCGCCCAGGAGGAAAGCTCCTGCCGTGCTGCGTTCTGTTTACCCGCCTCTCACTCGGTTCCTGCAAGCCATTATTTTCTCCTTCTTCGCACTAAGCCTCGCTATTCCGTTCCTTGGAGCTTAATCTCTTTGGAAGAGCAGGAATCCCCTGCCTCCAGCTCAGGCAGCGCTTTCGGGAGCAGCCAGCAGGGGTCAGGAAACGTGACCAACACGGAGGTACGACCATGGCAAGACAATTCGCAACGCGAGATGACCCCAGTGTCGCTCGTGCCGTAGGACCCGGCTCAAGAGAGCGGGGCTGCGCCGGAGCGGTTAGCCGTCGGCAAAGCGAAGGGAAAGGGGGATCCCGGGGAGCGGCCGGCGCTGCTGGGAGCAGTGCCCCGCGCCGCCGCTGGGGGCGCTGCGCGCCGCCTCTCCAGGCCGGGGAAGGGACGCGGACGGGGCCATTCGAGCAGCGGGAGCGGGGGGGAGCGAGTCCGGGGTGCAGCACCGGGAGCCCTCCGCGGGCGGAGGGGCGCGCTGGGGGTGGCGGCGGCGAGGCGGGAGGAGGCCGCCGAGGGGCGGCGGGAGGCGCTGCTGAGGCGAGGCGGGGCGGTGGCGGCGGGAGGCCGAGGGGGGGCGCGGAGTGGTTGGGGCCGGCGGCGGCCGCCGCGGCGGCGGGGTCAGTTCTCTTTAGTGTTTGCCGATGTTGGAGGCGTCTCCAAAGTGTCCCCGGGAAGCAGGTAACCGGGCCCGCGGGGCGGACCTGCCACCCGCCGCCGGGGGGTGGGGGGGAGGCCGCTGGATGTGGGGAACTGCGCCGCAGGGGAGGGGGCTGCCTCAGCCATCATGTCCGAGCCCCCGTCTCGTCATCCCCTCCTTCAGCCGGCGCAGCGGGTTCGGGGCTAGGGCTTAGCAGGTCCCTCGGCGGCCCGCAACTCCCCGGGGCCCGGCAAGCGCTTCTGCGCCACGGCGCTGCCGGTCGGCTCTGCTCCGGCTGGGGACGGCGGCGGAGGAGGCGCCAACCCCGCCATCCGCCCGGCGCCCCCAGTTCCCCGCCGAGGGGCGGAGGAGCCGGGCGGGAGCACAGGTGGGCCGCCCAGCACCGCCAGGGGCCTCGGAGGAGCCCCCTCCGCAGCTCCCCACACCCGAGACCCGTCTGCTGGCGGCGCCCGCTGGTCCAAGGCCGGGCCGCGGCCGGGCCGTGCGTTGGTGCTGGGATGGGCTCGGCGGGTCCTCGCCGGGCCTGCCCTGCCTCAGACCTCGGGAAGTAGTTGGGTGCGACCTGAACTTGCTCCGCCGCCCGGCGTGTCTTCCTGGGCCCGGCGGCGCGTTGAGGTGCACGGCCTCGGGGGCGCTGGGTGGCAGCTGCCGGCGGCGGGGCGAGGGGCGGCGGCGCGGATCCCGCAGCCCGGCCGTGGTGCTTGTCGGTGCCGTGTGGGTCACCCTCGCCTCGCATATCCTGCGCTGCCCCCAACTTCGGACAGGGCCCGAAACTTTGCCAGCGGGGCTAGGAGCTCCCACTCCCAAAATGGATGTCGGCGGCTCCTCTACGGAGCGCTGGGCAGTGCAGCGGCACCAGGGCTTGGGGGATGTCTTTGAGGTGGGCCCCAGGGAGATACTGCTGGTAAACGGAGTAGCCCAGGCCGTTAGGCAGCGTTTTGCCAGTGTTCAAGTCTCGGGTGGAAGAAAGTTCATCTCTATCACAGCCAGGCCTGGAAGTCCCAGCCGTGCCCTCCTGGGAAAGGGAGGGTTGCTCGAGGCGAGCTGTTTGCCTTTCGCTTGGGGTCACACCCGCCAAGCCAGTGATACCCAAGCAGAAAACCTCCCCACAGTGCATCTGCCTGGTGTTGCCTTACGGCCAGTAAGCTGTTCCAAGACATAAGCTCCTCAGGCCGTGCTTGGAATGCTCCCCGTGCAAATACCACGGTACTAAAAAAAAAGTTTGTTGTACAAAAAAAGTAGAAGTGTCGCTGTTGTTATCCCTCTCTTTGTGTGAAGTACTGTATTGAACACTACGGAGGAACATGCATGCATAACCACGACGTTGCAAGGCATATATAAGTTACTTGCTTTGGTGTAACTAGGTGTAGTTGCATTGCGCTTCTGTAAGCGAGCGTATGTTGCTCTATCTCGCTTATGCTACTGGTGGCATCAGGCTGCTCGGGAGTAAGGTCTTCCTGAGCTGTGCGGTAATTCCAGGTTAGCAGTCTACACCAGGGTAGTAATATTAATGCAGTTAAGTAGTTTATTAAATACAAGGAGGCTCTGTATAGCCTGTACAGTCATCACTGTCTGTGCGAACAATGCTAGGCTGACAGATTTCTGAATGCAATCTCTTTTCTAGAAAGCCAGCAGCATTGCAAGATTTCCAGTTCTGATTTCCAGCAGCTGAACCTTTAGCTTTGCCCTAGAAAGACTCCTGGAGAGAAATATTTCTGTTCTTGCCTGTCTTTGCTAAGATTCCTATTGCTGACAGCTAGGAACAGGATTGAGACTGCCTGCTTGTTCATAGTTTTTGAGGGGAAGGGACAATTCAGCTTTGCTTTGCTTTACAGAGGACTTTTCACCAATGTTGCTCAGCTTTAGCATAAATCATCCAGCTTGGGTTCAGTTTAGGCTATAGTCTGGAAGCCAAAATCTTAGATTGCCAGCTTAAACTACCTTGTCCCCCAAGAATTAATGTCAAAAGAAGAATGATTTTGAATAGTCTTATGCCCTGAACTATGAAAGTAGATTGTAAAGGAACGTTCTAATTTTGCTTGCAGATAAACCTGATTGGAGATGTTTTAGTGACTTGACCAAGTTTAAATAAGCACTTGATTAGCCTCTTCCTTGGGAGCAAATCTCAGGCTTGATTTTCCTACACAGGTTTATAAACATAACACCACCATAGTTCTGGTTTACACTGGTGTGAATGTGGGAAGTGAATCAAATAATATGTGTTTTATTTGTAAAGTGTCATGAAAAATGACCTTGGGAAGGTTAGGCAACAGGCTGTAGTGAAGCAGATCCTCTGATTTCCGGACTACTTCTCCAACCATTAGGAAAAGGTGCACCTGTCATGCTCTATCTAGACAGTTTGTTTTGACCTGTTTGAAATATGTGGCTGTTGACTTGTCAGTCTTCAAAAAGTCTGAAAAATGCATCCATTATGCAGTCCCTCAGCCTAAAATGCATCTTGTAGTATCATAGCATTGGAGAACAGGCCTTACAAATTGTGCGGGTTTTAGTGCCATTTTACTTGGTGTATACTTCATAAATACACATATACACGTTCACAGATCTTCTCCCATTGGAGAGTCAGGTATCTGCTTCCTCACATGGGTCACACTAATGTGGTGGGAAAGGACCTAACTGCATCCTTTCAGGATACTGTAACAATGTAACTCCTGTTAATAAGCCACCAAAGCTTCACTTTTCCTTCCCCTGCTTACACTGATTTCTTACCAGCAACAGCAGGATCTATGAGATAGGAGTTAGGCCTGTCTTTTGCCAGAATCAATTATTTTGCATTTCTGATCTTTGGGCCATGCATAGCCTGCATTTCTTATGACAGATCTTGATTTTTTCTCTCTTCCAAAAAGAGAAACAAAGGAAAAGAATGGCTCCCTTAAAGCTGCTGTGGATACTGGTGTCAAAATCCACATGGGAAACCAGGAATCCCTGCTACCTCTTTCTGCCTTCATGCTTCTTGGCTGTTCTTGTTGCTGATTTCACCATGTTAATGCTTATAAATACCCACATGTATGGGTCTGAGCTGCCAGAGGCTCGGCCTGGGTCTCTCACCTCACCCAGCACTCGTCTGTCTGCTTGATCTTTGCTGACAGGTAGCATATACATGGTCTCTGAAACCAGCAGGTCAGAAGAATAAGGCAGGAGTTTCCATTTGGTTGAGGGCTGTGTAAGGCAGAAGGCTGGGGTCGTGTGAAGGCAAGTCAGGGAATGGGGCTGGCAGTTTTGTTCATTGAGGAGAGGATGTATGGTGCAAGGGGGAAATGAAGTTGGTGCAAGCAAGTGACAAACTGCAAAGAGAGGAAATGGAACCTGTGTATAACATAGTTAATATATACATATATATTAAAAGTCAAGGGCTCTGTGTTTTGGCGGTCTGCTCATTGTCAGCGCGAAGTCGTGATCAGCATTATCCAAAGCGTGTTTGCATTAAAAGATCAAGAGTTCAGTAAAAATCTGAGAGTAAAAATTTGTGAGATTTCTTGTCAGGTGTTGTTCTGGAAACACTTTAAGAGTTGTGACAGGCAATTTTTTTTCTAATCTAGAAATGAATTTTGAAAAACCATCTGTGGTAGTGTGATGCTAAAGTCACATGCATATCTGTAGCTGCTAAAGTTTGTTCGTACTTCATTTCAAAGGCAACTGTCTTGTGTTTTGGTTTTCCTTTTTTTTTTTTTCCTGGTAGTATTCTGAAGGTTTCCAGTAGTAAAACCTGTATTCCAGGGTCACAGTGTGCTTACCTGTGTCATACTGCATCTTTTCTTTTGCTTTATTCAACTGCATTTCTGTATGTTACAAATGCATTGATACTTAACCAAATAAAAGCAAACTATGGTGTTGGGTTGTTTTTTTTGTGTGTGGTTTTTTTTTTGTTTTGTTTTGTTTGTGTTTTTCTCCTGGTAAATAACACTTTTGTATAGTAAATTATTTCATTTTGTGACTCCAATATATTTCTATATCCCCATAACCTATTTTAATAAAAAAGGTGGGAGAGGTTCTTTTTTAGACTAACTGGGTGTTTGAGCACAGATTGCTGTTGGTGTTTGAGGATGTCCCAGTGATAGCCAGTGGTCAAGTATTATGGTGAGTGTGGGTTAACTTGCTATCTTTAGTTTCTGAGAAAAGACAGCTTGCTGATGTGTTTACCGTAGTACCACACCCTCAAAGGGTGTGTTTACAGTCTCATCTTTTCCTGAAAACTTCCAAAGGATGGTGTAACAGGCAGTGGTCATGCTTCCAGTTTCATTGCTTGACAGCTTTGAGGAGACTGTTTGTCTCCAGGCTGAAGGAAATGGCTTTTGAGTTCAGGAGACAAGATTTTCTGGGGAAGTTTCTTGCAATGGAAATGGTCATCTGTTGGAACAAGAAAAGTTCTTTAAGAGATGAGGAACCCAATTTTTATTGCTGTTGCTGTTTTTAGTGTCTTATTTTTGGCAGCTGTTATGTATTTGTAGTTTCCAGTTTCTCATGCAATAACACCAGTTAAAAAAAAAAAAAGGTGTTGTACAAATATAAGGAAATTTCACTATACTAAATGTGCAGATTGATGTCTGGATCAGTAACTGGCTATAAGTGATAGAGATCTTCCATGTCAGCCAGATCACAGGTCCATACACTGATACACTGAAGGGAGGAAATCGAGATACACTGTTCCCAAGGTGAGAGTGCAGAACTGGTACAGAGCAATGTTGGGTCAATTTGTAGCATATCCAGTTGCAGTGATACAAACAAAGAAATGAAATAATGTCTGTATGTGTTTAGGCTTTGTTAAACACTGTAAGAACAAGAAATAATCTAAAATTGTTTGTTAGGAAGCTGTATTAATTTTTTGTTTGTCTTAATTCCCCCTCCCCCCTTCACAATTCTGGTCCTTTTTGAGTCCTAGATACTAAGTTGCAGGGCTTTTTCCTTTCCAGACTGTGGAAAATGTCTTCACGGCTTTTTGTTCTGGTCTTGTGTATCTGATAGTACTTAAACCCACCTGCTTGGAACTGTATTCCATCTGTGGTGGCAATGGCCTTCAAGTGGACATTGCCAGTGGATATTTTGTTTAAGATTGTATACTCAAGAGACATTCTTTTTTTTCCTTTAAGGCCTGGGAATCTTAATAAATTACTTCAGAGGGATTTTATGGAAAACTTCTGACTGGCCCTCTTGTAATTCAGTGAAACACACTAACTCGTCTTGTATGAAATAGGTTCCTCTCAGCTTCTGCACAGCAACTAAGGCTTTCTGCCCTTCATGAAAGGGGATGAGAAGCTTGTCCTGGATCAAGAGGCAGGTAAAGCTTCCCTGGTTTCTCAGAGACATTTCTCAATGTTCTCTTAGCTGCGTACACAGAGTTAGATATGGGGTTTAACCTCTTCAAAAAGGGAGAATGACCCATATCACCTTTTCTTCATGCCTCTTCAGCTGGCCAGTTTTTTATCACTTAGAGTCTGAAACAAGTGAAAAGTCATTGAAGATGTCAGCACTGGATCCCATTTCCATGGACTTGATGGAGTTGTCATTCATGAGAACATTATGGGTATGAATTTGCAGGCAACCTGAGGTATTTGCCAGGTCCCAGGAGAAGAGTTAATATAACCCTTCAGCTGTTATGTTACAAGGCTCCTCTGAAACTGGCTGTTCCACAAATTACTGTCAGTGGCAATTCTCCACAGGAGGTGGCTTTGGAGGCCCTTTTTCATGTGACCATTAAGCTATACCTAAAATTTTGACTCTCTTTTTTTCTGGTTGTCTTCAAATCCCACTGCAGTCAGAGCCCCTTGATGCTTTGTAACATCCCCCGTCGTTACAGGTAGGCATGAGAGCAAACTGCTGCTGTAGCTGGTGATACGGGTCTTTAATACTACAGTTTAATACCATACTTCAAGTATTGTAAAAACAAAGTAAGCAGCAACTTGCCCATTTTGGATTTGGGTTTCTTTTTTTTCTTTTTTTTGGGTCACAGGTAGGATTTTGGTCCTTTTTAAGGCTTTTAAGCCCTCTAAGGTTACTAGCTAACTCTGTGCTCTCTAGGAATTTTGACGTCTAGCACCAAAAAAGAAGCAGTTTTATTTGCTGTCATTGTAAATACTGCCTGGTGCTGTTTACCTTTGCTCAGGCACTTCATAGTTGACAGGAGCAAGGGACACAGTTACTATCAAACTAATATACCTAATATATCCCCAGGATAGGGCAGGATAGAGCACTGCAGGTGAATAGTTAGCTGAGCCAGTTCCAGGGTCTACTCTGCTTTTCAAATGTAGGTCTCTTTGCTGTTGTGCTGGATTGCAGATCTCTGCTCCACAGCTCCGGGGTCTGCATTTCTAACCTAAGATTCTGCTGTGTATCATCACAGCCTAGATGCCTTTATTGCAGGAGGCAAGACTGTGTTAGGCATATATATGTAGCCAAATACCACGTGTTCTGTTGGAGATCCTAGAAAGCAAGGTCCTTTTTTCCTTTTGAACTACTTTTTATTTATTTGATTTTGGTTTTGAAGGTAAGGAATGGGGTTTTTGGCTCAGTAGTGAACAGAAGCATTAGCTCTCTGCAAGTTCCAAAGCAAGTTTGTTTTTTCACTCTGGTTTAGAATGGCTTCAGAGTCACAAAAGCTAACTGTACCCTGCTGAAGATAATGGCCCTGGAGTCTTGAAGATATAGTAAGTGGTCAGAAAGACATTCTTTTAAAAGCAGTTCAGAGCATCATCCACCTATCCATTCTGTCTCCAGGTAGTTGTGAGCCTATGCTGGTGCAGGCAGCATTGTCATTCCTCATATATGCAAACTTCAGTTTCACTCATTTCTGGGTGTGGTTTCCTTTTATTTTGAGTCATTTCATGCTGCCACTGAATCAGGTTGCACTTTTAGCCAGAGTTGTCTTTTATTTCTGACTCTTTATAAAAATACTTGAAAGAATTCCAAATTTCAGTTCACAGTTTGTTTACATTTTTCTCGTGTAGTAGCTATGCTTATAACTTCCTTTGGTCTGGGAAAACAGGTTATTCTGAATCATCACCTATATGGCTGAAGACCTCTTGTTTGTTATCTTATGATATATCCTGCTTGGTACTGCTAACCACTAGTACATAAGGAGTTGGAGGAAGAAGTTTGCTTTTGTCATGCTGGTTCTGTGCCCCCACATTGTTCTCAGTTTGAACCAAATCTTTTTTACAAGGACTCTCCCTTTCTGTTGTTATTAGTTTAGTATCCTTCTTACTGGTTCAATTCCAGAAATTAACCTTTTGTCATCCTGCCTGAAGAGCATAGTCTCTGTGCTTCAGCAGAACGTGTGTTCAGTGTGTGTGGCAAGTTTCTAATGCTTAGGTAACATTTAGCACTGATAATACATCCAACAGTTTTTCTTCAGTGTTTTCTGCCTTTGCCAACTGTGAAAGGATCTGTAAGCATGGCACTTATGTTTTTTAACTCTTCCTGGATTGTCAAAATCTTCTATAATCTGTAGTTTCTTCCAAAGATAAATCATTCATATGGCTATGTTTCATTGCACAACTTCATAATTTCTGTCCAGAGCATGGGTTTTCTGCAAGAACTCAGTAGGCAATTGAAGCAATTGTCCTTGAGTATTCTGCTGAGTTGTAGATGATTGTTTTCATTCTCAGGATGCTTGACAAAACTGCACTGGTTACTGCTGCATGTGGCTGGACCAGTTAGCTCTGGCTTTCCCTTAACTCTTCCAGGTGCATGCCTCTTCCTATCCTGTCTGTTGGAATCCAGCATTAGTGGTCTCAGGTCACTACTGGGTACATATGCTCTTCCATTTCCTTAATTTTTGGCCTCTTTGTTTTCGTTGCTGTCAAACCAGGCTTGTGACATCAATTTGGCAACAGTTTATGGCCTTATCCCAATACACAGCATCTCTAAACTAATTTTCTTTTAATTTTCTCCAGTTGAAAACTTAAGATTTTGTGCTTTTATTCTCTCAGAGAACTTGGTATGCTTAATCCAGTACTTAGTAATTATTTTACCTTTTATCTTTGACTGAGGAGAGCTGCACTTAAAGTAGGGAGGAGCCTCTGAACTAATTGCAGAACTCCTGATATGACAAGGTATCTTATGCCCTGTTCTGTCCACCAGTGAGCAGGGAGCTAGTCTCATAAGCTGTATGTCAAAATTGTCTTATATCCAAGCATCACAATATCCAAACATCACATCCAAAAATCACATATGTGGGAGAGCTAAAGAAGGGGAAACTCTAGGAGTAACTCATGAAGAGGAATGGCAATTTGACCCTGACTGGGTCTGGGAGCTGCAGCTTCTTGGAAGCTGTATGAGAGAGACTACAGGGCAGACAGTCATCACTCTAGCTGTGAAATACTGTTTTTCTTTAAGTACACTCTTAAAGAATAAAAAAAGGCACTCAAACAGAATTTTATCTACTTCTAACAATAGAGCACAACACCCACTTTGTCCACTGAAAGCACCTTTCTGAAGATCTTGTGACTGTTAGTAATAGGGGGTGATTATGGTATGAGGAGGGCTGGTAGCAGGAGCAAAGAGAAAGGCCTGTTTGTGCTACTTCACCAATCTTTGTTACTTGACATGATGGGAGAAGTATTTTGTCACAGGCAGTTAAGGAAAACTGAGATAATTTTCTGAATTCCATTAATGATATGTAATTTCTAGTTAGGGAATAAACTTAATTAAGAAGTAATTTTTGCCTGCTTCAGAACAAAGTAAAAGTTGGAGGGAGGCTTTACAATACAGTATCTTGTAATTTAAAATCAGTCAAATCTTATTTAAGATCTTAGGAATATAACTACCAGTTGCTAGCAAAGAATGGAAAAAATACAGCTTTTGGAAACATATAGGAGAGAAATTTAAAAACACTAATTAGATAAGGAACTGGGCTCTGGGAGGAAGCTCTGGTTAGACTCCAGTACCACAAGTAAGAAACCAATTACAGCTTTGATGCAGATGAGTCTTTAGTGGCAGTGTATCAAGTCTGAGTCACCTTTTTTTCATTTGCTTACTTAATCCTCTTGTACAGTTTTAAGCTTATGATTGATTGTTAAACTAGTGGCTTAGGCTTCCCTTCTTTTCAGCTATTTTTCTTCGTGAAAAATCTTAGTTGCTCATTTTTGTTTAACCTAAGGGGACTGTGGTTTACCTGCCCATCACCAGCAGTAAGATGGTATGATGACCTCTCTATATGATGTCAAGCAGTAACCATTTTGGTATAATATTTTGTGTCTCGGTGAAAGATTTAAATAGTTGTGCTTGAATTATGTATTCCAGAAAGTAAAATAAAGTATTTTCAATAATTCATTCCATATATTTCTAATCTCAGCTTCCTTGTTCACAACTTCTGGAGCCACTCAATTAATTAGTTATCTTCTTGAACCTTTCTGATATGTTTTGTGGGGGTAAATTTTGAGCTGGAAATTCAGTTCAATTTGTGTCAGTGTTGCCTTGAGTTTCTTTGGATTGTCCTCCTCTCCCTTCTCCAAGGGTTGTGGAACCAGGTGAGGTCAGTTTTACAGAAATGTTACAGATGTGACTGTATCACAGAATGTCTGGGGAGATACAAGTTTTCAGTTTTCCAGAAGTCATAGGTTACAGTAATGGGAAGGAGGAGATCTAAAGAGTTACAATACTGGACAGCCAGCTTTTGTCTTTTGGATTAGTGGTTACACCCAGCTGCAGTAGATGAATACAAAGAAGAACATTACTCTAGTGTTGGGGAGTGTGATGTGTCTGTCATCTGTAAGACTGTGTAGGCATATATAAGCTATCTCTTTTGTATATACCTCAAACCATGATGGGTTTTGGATGTGGAAGGCCTTCCACAAAGAAAGCTCTGATGATCACCTTGCTGTTTCATGGAGGAGTTTCACAGTTTCTTCTCTGTGATAATTCAGGGTATCCTGGGTGGGCCAAACTGATGCTGTTCCTGAACCAGTGTTCTGGCTGGCTGGTTTGGAGAATTTTCTGGGCATAAAACTTATGGCAGCATGAGAATTGGGTTAGCTCCTGTTGGCTGCTGGAAATTTCTATGGGTTTTTAATCATCATCTTTATTTTCTGCATAGCAGCAGCAAACTGGGACAAACTTTCTGATGAGTTTATTATTGTAAGGTAGCAAACATTTATATGAAACAGCCTAAGTTTTCCCCCTTGGACTTTGGGTTGTAAATTGGTTGAAAAGCGTTGAGATACTTGATTGGCTCAGTTTCTAATGTAACAGATTGTCTTTCCTTATCTTTTAGTTTTCTTCTGGCATTTAAATCTTTGAGTTGATAATCTGATTGATCTCCTTGGTCATTTCAACAGCGAACAGCAATCTTTCTTTCCATTATGGTTTAAGATATATATTAATAAAGTTTTTCTACTTAGGAGCTCTGTCTCATGTCTTCCTGTGAAGTCTCCACTTGAGACTTCAAGAGGCTGTCTGGTACACACAGGACCTGACTATAGTTTCATTCTTGGAAGAGAAAATAAGCCATGTATACAGGCTGGGGTCATTGAGTTTTGCTGTACGTGGTAAGATACTACGTGGCCTGGGTTGCTCCTTTCTCAGCTTTTTCATGTCAGGTTTGTTGCCAGGAAAGCAAGGGAAGAGTTGCATTCCTGCCTGTCAGTATGCTCCACTTTCTGGTAAGTTTCTCTTCTGTCCTGGGTTCAACTGTAACAGCTATTTTTCTCCTTAGTAGTTGGTGCAATGCTGTACTTTGACTTCAGTCTGAGAATAATGCTGATAACACCGATGTTTTTAGTTGTTGCTCAGTAGTGCTTACCGGGATCAAGGACTTTTCAGTGTCATGTTCTGCCAGTGAGGAGGGGCGCAAGAAGCCAGGAGGAAGCAGAGACAGAACACCTGACCCAAACTAACCAACCAGGTATTCCATACCACAGCACATCATAGCCAGTATAGAAACTGGGGGGAGTTAGCCGGAAGGCCAGATCACTGCTCAGGTTGCGCTGGGTTGGTGAGCAGTTGGATCGTGCATCACTTGTGCATATTGTTTTCTTATCCTCGTCTGTTTTAGTTTTATATTCTCTCCCCTTGTTATTGCCCTTATCATTATTATTATTATTGGTGGTAGTAGTCATGGTTTTGTGTTATACCTTAGTTACTGGACTTTTCTTATCTCAACCTGTGGGATTTGCATTCTTTTGATTCTTCTTCCCATCCCTCTGGGAGTGGGAGGGAAGACAGGGGAGAGTGAGCAAATTTTAGGCTTTTGCACATACAAATGTGCAGAGTTACAGTCAGTGCCCTAACCCCTGCATTTTCCATCATTCCTTACAAAAGGCCTGTCTTAGGCAAATATATTACATGGGAAACCTCTCTGCAAGGGAATTAATTTGCTTTTGTAATTTTGTCTGTTAGTTTTAGTAAGGTCCACGATTGCTTATTTGTTGAGGGCAGGTTTGGCAGTAGACTTTGGGTAGGCTTCATTTGCCTGTATTTTGGCATCTAGTGCAGTTTGTGACACTAAGTTAACCTGTCTAGTCTTCAGTTGCCATTCAGCTGTGTGGTTTAGCTAATCCAAAATTAGAAGCCTACTTGTTGATCACCTTGAATAACTCCCTGAGTCTGCTGGCTGTGTTGACTAGTGGTGTAACACATTTGTTTAAATACATGCATTATTGCCTTTTCATTGCCTTTTCATGTTGGGGCTTGTCTGAACCATCTGCCACATGCGGTGTCAGATGTGGCATGGGTCTTCAGAAGTCCTCTCTCAGCTTGTTAAAGCTGCAGCTGATGGAATATGCAGGTATCCAGATGTAATATCTTAGGATATCTTAAATGGCACTGGAAGCCATGAGTAGACTACTGAGTTCCATAACTGCATTTTCTTTGACTCCAGTGGGAGTTTAGACACTTTGCTTATATTTGGAAACAAGCAACATAAACATACATAACTTATGTATATCTAACCCTTACCTGAATCCTCATATCTCACTGTACAGCAGTGCCATATGGAATGGGTAAGTGTTCTCATGTGAGGTACACTGTACATGTAATGGCATTGTAGAGCTCATATTTTTCATACTAGTTACTTGTCTTTTGCTGTAGTGGCTTAAGCAATCTACTACATCCAAAATGCTTGCTTATTATATTTCCCGTGTAACATATATTGTGTATTTCAAGTTGTATAAATCCTATCTTAAACATAAAAAGGACATGGAACTGTTGGAACAAGTCCAGAGGAGGGCAACGAGGATGATCAGGGAACTGTAGCACCTTCCGTATGAAGACAGGTTGAGAAAGTTGGGGCTGTTCAGCCTGGAGAAGGCTGCATGGAGACCTCATAGCAGCCTTCCAGTATCTGAAGGGGGCCTATAGGGATGCTGGGGAGGGACTGTTCATTAGTGACTATAGTGACAGAACAAGGGGTAACAGGTTAAAACTTAAACAGGGGAAGTTTAGATTGGATATAAGGAGGAAATTCTTTACTATTAAGGGTGGTGAGGCACTGGAATGGGTTGCCCAGGGAAGCTGTGAATGCTCCATCCCTGTTGGTGCTCAAGGCTAGTTGGCATGGTTTAGTGTGAGGTGTCCCTGCCCATGGCAGAGTGTTTGGAACTAGATGATCTTAAGGTCCTTTCCAACCCTAACTATTCTATGATTCTATCTTGATTGCAGAGTAAGCCTTTTCTAGCCCCCTTGCTATCACATCATAATTAAATGGCAACAAATATTCTTACCTTTGGCCATTTTGGTGATTGAGGAAATCTTAGGTTTTAGTCTTTAGTTCTGTAATTAGTTACCTTATTTGTTTTGTTTGGTTTTGTTTGGAAATTTTCCTTTCTTTTCAAAATTACACAAAGCTATTGTAAAGAGAGTTGTTTGATAAGGATTGAATTGGTGACAGATGTAAATAATTTGTATTCTCAGACAGTGGTAATTTGGTCATTGATTTAGGGACTCATGCTTCATGCAGCATCTTGGATAAGCATGGTATTGGAAATCAGGAAACCAGTGTAGTATCAAAAGAAGTCTGTAAAATGAAGCAGTTTGTACCTCAGTCTTCTGAGTCCTAAGTCCTTTTTGTTCTGATTGTTTTAATGTGCTTGCTCAGTAATTTGAAAGGGAAGTTGAGCTGACTGCTGTTCGAAGAAGTAGCTGAAAAGTATTATGAGTGCAGATTTTTAATCTGTTCAATTTCCTACTTGATTTTTATTTTCTTTTTCAAGAATGCCTTCCTGCCTCTCCTCAGAAGGCTTCTTACTGACCCTATGTAGGAGTTTGCAAAGGATAGTCCTTCTGTGGATGATAATATCTTTACAAAAACAACTTGTGTGTTTTCTGTAAGAGTGATGGGATTTGATATTCTGACCTGGCATTCACTGCAACTTCCTGGCCCTGCCTTGGCTTCTCACGGGTTTATCTGCAATGCTGTTCCTCTCCAGTCCAAGAGCAGAGGAAGCTGCTTGTAAGGAAGTATTTAGTTAGTCCTCAGGGACTGGGCTTTATCACTGGGCAGGTAGGGGAACTTTACAGAAAAGCTTGCAGTTCCTTGGATTTTGAGTATTAGTCCACAGTATTCTGTGTCAATTCACCATCCTTCTTGTGTGCATTTTTGTCTTTGGTTGTAAATTTATTTATCAAAATAAGCAAAATAAAAGTTAGCGATTCCTCTCTCTCCCTACCCTCCCCTTCAGGAAAGTAAAATGCTTTTAAGGCGTAAGTTTACTTGCTGTCATGGATTATCTAGTTGTTAATTAGCCAGTAGCTATGTCCAGTTTTCACTGAAATCAAGATTCTCTAATGTAATGTACTGTAAAAAAAAAAAAAATAAATAAAATACAGGCCACAGGTTTCTGAGGGTGAAATCATTGGGAATAAGATCATGGGTTTTGTGTGGAACAGTGTAAGGAGCTTTAACTTGGTGTCTGTGATTTGACAGCGAAGCTAAGCTGATTAGGGGGAGCTGAAAGGGCTAATTCCTTGCACCCACTCCAGGTCAGGAGTTTATGGCTCTCCCTCTACAGACACAGGTGCTCCTCTGATCTTCCTCCTGAGCTGCTCGTGAGCTAGTTCAGTGAGCTAAATGGACAGAAGGTATTAGCTTTTTTGCTGTAGGGGAGGGAGGACATTGGCAGCAAGCCATTAGATCAGTTTGGCTATTGGCAAAGCATCCATACTAAGGCAAAAAGCAACAAATTGATGGAGGAGTAAGCGGGGAGGGACAAACAGTGAGGACCAACATTAATATAGAATATAAATATATAAATAGACATATATATATATATAGACCCTAGGTGATTTCATGCATACTTTGTCAGTTTTTCCTATTTAAAATGTATGAAATAAGATAAATTTTATTAATAATTCTAGATACCCGTCTGCTGACTGTTACTTTAAGTAGTGCTCTTGCTAAACTGCTACTGTGTGGCTATCTTGTTATTTGATTTTATAGAATAAAAAAGATTGAATTAATGGCTGTTCTGAAAGTAATGCAAAGCTGTGTGTTTTCTGTCATTCCCAAATAAGCTGCTAGATATAACCCAGTGAAAAGAAATTATATAAAGCTTAGGACTTTTGTAGTGCTCTTTGTATTAATGCACATACATGTACATGTACAAATATTTACTGTGAAGGTGAGAAGTGGCACACAAGAAATAAATTTTACCTTTTGGCAGTTTTGTATGCTTTTGTGTAACTGAATGAGTGAAGGAATATCAAGAGAACAGGAGGAGAATTGGGAATTCAATGTTAATATTAAGTCTAAAATTAAAAGCAAACCCTCCTTAGTTAGGAAGCTGTTAACTATTAGTGTTCTGTGACTTGGAACTTTTACAGAAGAATCCCATTAAAAGCTGCTATTCAAAGCAGGGATTGATATGGAAAAACTCTTGAGATGCTGCTCACTTAAACACTGCCTTCAGTTGTAATGCTTGCTGTTCCTATGCCTGTCCATATTTGCATTAATTATGTGGATGAAACAGTGCACTTATTAAATTTGTAAAGGTTATAAGGTGGGCTTAGAGGAGGCTGCAAACATTTCTTACCTAGAATTCAGTGTGATCTTGAAAAATTGAAATTATCTTCTTCTTTTCGCCGTTTTTGTGTGTGTGTGTGTGTAACGGAATTCAAGGAAGACCAGAACAAACCTCATTAGCTGCAGAAGAGATTCACAAGCAGACCACAGGCTAGAACTTGCTGTGTAGCAGTTCTTCAGAAAGGGATCTGGGATCATTAACGTGACACTGTTATGAAAAATAACATTCAAATGTGTAAGTGAAAGTATTGGATATGTGAGAGACAAGCTCAGCAGTGACTGGCCCTCAGTTGTTAACCTTTATAAAGCACTTCACGAGTATGTACCATGTGTGACTTGCAACATAACTTGTACACAGATTAGAACTGGTACATTGGGTTGTATGGCAGAGCAGTGTGAAGGTGTGGTAACACCCTACTGCATATGTGCATTTTCACTTTCTGTGCAGATGAAGTCCAGTCTTCTGGTTCAGCTGTTCAGATCATTAGTTTCTCCAACTATTGGTTTTTCATGTAACAACTTGTGTTTCAAGTCAAGTACTGCTTTTTCATTTTTCCATGTTGTGAAAGTGTTTAACTTGAAGTCATTGTTTATGTTTTCCACTTTCTGTGCTGTCTTATCCACTTATCTGTCTTTATTTACTCAATTTCTGTGACATATTCTAAGTATCATTTTCACCTGAACATTTATTTCATATCTAAAGATATAAATTGATTCATGTTCCATAAATACAGGGAATTATAATCATCAGAAAAAAATGCAAGTAATTTTTTATGTTGTGTGGTGTTTTTTAGCATGACACAAGTATATTCACAATTAAAAATATTCTGCATCCGTGAATATAACTAAATTAATGCTCATATTGATTTTCCAAGGCAAAGTTTTGGTAGGGGGGAGCTACTGGAGGGACTTATGTGAAAAGACACCAGAAGCTTCCCCCATGTCAGATGGAGCCAGTGCCAGTGGCTTCGAGATGGACACATTGCTGGACAAGGCCAAGTTCATCAGTGATGATGGTAGTGCCTCTAGGGTAACATAGCTAAGTAAGAAGGGGGAAAATTACTGCGCAGGAGCAATTGTAGCTGGAGAGGAGAGTGAGAATCTGTTAGCAAAACAGCTCTGCAGACACCAAGGTCAGGGCAGGAGGGCAGGAGGTGCGCCAGGCACTGGAACAGAGGTTCCCCTGCAGTATGTGGTGAGATAGGCTGTGCCTCTGCAGCCCATTGAGGTCCCCACGCTGGAGCAGGGGATGTCTGAAGGAGGTTGGGACCCTGTGGGAAGCCCGCACTGGAGCAGGCTCCTGGCAGGACCTGTGGCCCCATGGAGAGAGGAGCCCACCCTGGAGCAGGTTTGCTGCAGGACTTGTGAACCCGCATTGGAGCAGTCTGCTCCTGAAGGACTGAACCCCTTGGAAGGGGGCCCAGTCTGGAGCAGGGGAAGAGTGTGAGGAGTACTCCTCTGAGGAGGGAGGAGCAGCAGAGGCAACGTGTGATGAACTGACCACAACCCACATTCCCCATCTCCTGCACTGCTATGGGGGAGCGGGTAGAGGAATTTGAAGTGAAACTGATCCAAGGAAGAAGGGAGAGGTGAGGGGAAGGTGTTTTTGAGGTTTGCTTTATTTCTCATTATCCTACTCTGATTTGATTGGTAATAATTTAAGATAATTTCCTGAACTCTACTCTTTTTTTCGCCTTTGACAGTAGTTAGTGTTCTCTCTCTCTCTCTCTCCTTATCTTGACCTTCTAGTTATATTTTCTCTCCCCTGTCCAGCTGAGGAGGGGAGTGATAGAGTGGCTTTGGTGGGCACCTGGTGTCCAGCCAGGATCAGCCCACCACAATGTTGTGTTTCCAAACTTAGAAGAAAAATGAATGGAATGTCTGACAGCAATATTTTAGCTTTAAAATGTGAAGTGTTGTTTCTTTTTTTTTTTGTTTGTTTTGTTCTTTTATTGTGAGTTTGTTTTGGTTTGGGTATTTTTAGTGTGAGAGTAAAATTGACAGTTTATATATAGTTTAACAAGAAAGTTAATACCAACTGGTAATGGAACCTGTGTAGCTGCCTGTGTGCAAAGTGCTTTCAAAGTGGAAGGGAAGTAAAATGCAAATATAGTATATTTACATCCCTTTAAATGCCCACAAAGCGTTTCTAATGCAGCTGTGCAGGTTAGAGCATTAAAAACACTGTGGTGTTATGCTGCAGAAGGCACCATAAGGTCTAGAATATAACTTTACAAAAATGTCAGCACTGTGACATGCAGATTTTGAGTGGGTAGAGATATATGTGATTAGGACTGCAAGAAATACCATTGCTGTGGTGTGTTAGCATGGCAGCTGGTGGCTCAATAAAGACAACACTGGCAGTCACAGCTGCGCAGTCCTGCTTTCCTATTGAGAGCCAAGCGTCTGAGAGCATTGCCTAGTATCGAGGGCAACTCCTCTGGAGACACATGGGTGGAGTGGTTTCCTAGATGAAAGTTGGGTTAGCCACCTGAAATGAGATGTGGGGGCTTCTCTAACTCTATTCATAATATATAAATAGACTCCTCCTTTTGTATATGCCAGATTTTTCAAAAACATCCACATAGAAGATTTAACAACATTTTGATTGTATAACTGCATTTCCTCTCTGACCAGCTTAGTGAAATCTCTCTCCCCCAGGTCATACAATTTGTTGTGTAGTAACAAACGAGTCTGTACTGCTGGCTGGATTGTCTCAAAATGTTTACTTTGCTGTTTATAGAATAGTACAGCACTGGTATATATGTAAGAAATGTAAAGAAAAGATGGAACATGCAGGTTTTGTCCCCTTTTTGTCATGACATCAAAGACTAATTGGTTGGTAGTGTGACAATGACATGACAGCATTGTATCAACTGTGTTCTCTGTGTGGCCTCTGCTAGTGGATTTTTAGAACTGATTACAAATTTATTATCACCATATGTCATGTACTTAAGGAGTTAGTCCCTACAATTACATTTACGTCCTGGACACTTGTTTATACAGATTAGTTTACAAAATACTCGTCATTTCTCATAGGAGTTCTGCAGCTCGAGGTATATAAGAAAACCCAAGCACCTATATGTTATGATTTTATTCTGATTTCATAATTTAATTTCCTATGCATTTTATTGTAGGACAGAGTGTGGTTTTTTTTTTTCTCCTCAACTTTATCTTACTTGTTTTCACACTTCCCTAATGTTATCAAACCATGGTTTTTTTTATCCTTATTAGCAAAGGATCAAACCTACAATTTCTGCCTTTAGAACAGCAATACCATAAACCACATTATTTTGTCATTAGTAAGTTCTGCTTACTTGAAAAGAAGAATAAACATATAAAGTACTGGAAGATGAAAGGGTAATTCACAGCTGGTAGGGCCCAAGAATAAGTCTTCAGTATATCTCCTATATTACTATGAGAGTACTATGTGAGTAATGGCTTTCTCATAGTCATGTTTATAAAGCTAAAACACTACAAATTATAAGGAGTTTCTTAAACTTTAATTACTGTGATGATATTTCATATTATGCTTGTTTCATTTTAATAAATACGGCCTGATTCTGACATCATTTTTGAACATATGAATATATCTCAGTTGGCTGCATATGTTTTTTATATTTTTTTGTCACTATTAGCATTTTACTTAAGGTATTTATGAGAAGGCCAAGTGAGTGCATCTTAGCTTCATTTTCAGTTTTTTACTTTTGCCTTTCCAGAGATTCAAATCAGCCTGTCTTTCCTCAGTAATAAAACTGGCATTCCAGTATGAACTTCTTCTCCAAAGCACAGTCAATAGTAATAGGATTTATTATTTTCATTATAATAGTGCAGCTGTTGCACTTTATGGTGTATTGAATGATTTAGGATCTTAATCCAACAATAGTGGCCCTCTGAGTAGAGATACTTGGATGTTTAACAGATCGGGGGGGGGAGGGGCAAAAATAATGATGTAATCAGAAATTTTTTATATAGTTCTACTAATTTCAGTAAGATCGTAGATGGGATAGGATGGGATTTTTGCTTAGGAAGAGAGAATTCCTCAACAGAAGTAGCAAACAGCTTAGTGGTGAGGGTCTGCTTGTGATGGAGGAGACCTGGGTTCCTGTCATCTTCTGCTTTTGTCAGAGGGAGCAGAGCTGCTGCTGAGAAAGTCCCAGGTCCCCAGGCTGCTTGTTGGCTGTTTTGGGGGTTGTCTCTCTATCCACTCCGTACAGATCATATCATGGGCATGAGCCCTAAAAAGTAAAGTCTGTGCCCATGCTGCTGCATAGAATGTATCATCCCGTTTGCTGCTGGTGCCAAAAGGAGAAGTTCAAGACTTTCCCTGGAGGACTGAGAATGTCTGCCTCCTCTCTTATTTATGTTGATTGACTGGGATGCCTCCTGGCCTCTGAACTGCTCCCATGTGGTTTTTTCAAGAGTTTTTTGTCAGCAGCCAAAGTTTTGCCGGCGAGCATACTCTCAGTGAATAGTGTGAAGGAGCCGTGCCCTGATTTGTTTACGAGTGTAGACTTAGCCAGAGAACAGGTATTAGTAATGAAGAGGCTCATTTTGGGTAGAGGGAGGGAGGTAATTAGTACCTGGCGTGCTCCTGGTAAATGCTTTAGGCAGTGGGTTAAAGGCTAGTTCAGGAAATCACGGTGCCTGTGCTAGTAGTTTATGCAAGTATTGAAGTGCTCCACCTGTTGACTGAAGACGCAGTTATTTTTTAGAACATGCTGCTTTGGTATTTTGTTTGGTGTTTGTTTTCGCTCTTCTCCCCCCCCCCCCTTTTGTAGTGTGGTAACAGGCAGAAAACCCCAGGGATTTTCTCTTTTTGCTTCATTTGGTATTTTGTGTGCAATATACTGGAAAAACTATGGCAAAAGATGGCTATGGAAGTTTGTTGTAATGACATTCTTTCTTGAAGAAACTGGCAGGTGCTAATCTCATCAACAAAATAATTACATGGATTTTTATTCTAGAATAATAGTTCTTCCTCCTGTATTTCAGGCAGGGTCTGTCCATAGCTGAGCAACAGAATAGTCAGGGCGTGTGGCTTCTGCTCTAGTGATGTTCTTGGGCTGTGAGCTCTCTTTCTCAGCGCTTCAGTTTGGAAACAATGTTTGCAGAGGCATTTACTTCTGTGGTTAGTTTTGTGACTCAGATCTAGGTGCAAAAAAGAAGTGTTGCTAATATCACTACCATTATTTGACAATCAAAATTCAAAGTGCCCCGCTTATAATAATTTGTTTATTGCAGTGATAGGCAATGGCACAAGTTAAGATGCAGACTACAGCAAACCTGTCTGGGCCCACCATGTCTCCTATGGTGCTACCCCTGCCAGTTGCCACTACAAATACACTGGGTCTGCCGTCCTCAATGAATGGATCCATTTCAGAATCAGCTGCCAGCTGTAGCAGTCCTACTGCTGGCCTTGTGGATCCTGCTCCTTCTAGCAACTCACCAGGTAAGTTGGTTCAGGTGTATTTTCTTTGGTGTTCAAATGAATTTTTTTGATGACTTGTTGATTTGAAAAATAAATAAATAAATTAGGTCTTAAAGATGACTAAAGAAAAAAATCCTATAGAAAAATGTTTGGCTAAATAGATTGTTTATTAAGTTAAATTCATGTAACTGAGCTCAGACTTGCTGTGAAGAGTTGACCAATGACATAAAAGCTCAGAAAAAAAGGACATGTCTATTTTATCAAATTCTGAGTGTATCTTTTATACAGAAGTTTTAGTGGTGCAGGAAGGTCTCCAAGTGTATTTCTCTTCCCTAGAACAGAATGTCTTCAGGCTGCTTGGCAGTATTCAGTGTTTCTTTTGTAGCCTAATAAATGCTGTAGTTCCTATGCTGAACTGGGTATAAAATGCAGAAATGTTATCCTAAAAAACTAAGCAAAAGACACTGTGTGTTAGGGATCAGTTGAAAAGCAACAGAAAGTTAAAAAATAGTAAGGCAGTACACATGAAGTAAGTCATTTAAGAAAAGCAGAACAAAATCCTTAAAGGGGGAGAACAGGTGTTTTTTGGGAGTGCTCTGAGAGTGACTTCATTATTGTGAGAAAAGTCTGAACACCCGGAAGAAGCAGGGAGAAGTGGGTGGGCACCACAGGGTTTCATCTGCTATATTTATCTTGCAACTCTTACTCCTGCTTCAAAGTGTCAAGAAACCATTCGTAAAGAGTAGCCAGTTCCTGGAACCAGTGTGCTCCTGACAGTAAACTTTGGTGATGTGGAAAATGTAGCATATGTTTATGTCCTCCTACACTGTCATGATTTATAGAGACATTTTGGAAAGAAATAGTTGTATTTTTAGTATTTTTTTAAATGGCATGTAATCAAAATGGTTATTGTAAAATATATATTCTCATATGATTAGTATGTAAATATCATTTAAACATTGTATTTAGCATATGTGCAAAATTATTTTTTAGCCAAAGTATTTTCTTTTCTAAGCCTGATGCTGCTTCTGCAAAGCTTTACAAAGTTGTGAAGAACACATTTCTCCACAAAAACTTTACAGACTCTTTATTTGCAGCTCCTCTCCAAGATAACATGGCAAACCCCAAAGAGAAAACTCCAATGTGTCTGGTAAATGAGTTAGCCCGTTTCAATAGGATTCAACCCCAGTATAAGCTTCTGAATGAAAGAGGGCCTGCTCATTCCAAGGTAAGGTCACAGTTCCAGGTGATGAGACATACCTTAAATGCTGAATAGATAATGTCATGGTCTGGAAAACTGTGCTTGTCAAACACAGCCATGCTGCTTGTCTGAGGGGTTTCTTATTGTTATTTATTTGGTTTCTTTTTGTCATTTACTGATTTCAGAAAGTATGTCTGTATTTCTGTGGAAGCTCTGTACATCATTTTAAACGTGACTTTCACTTCCACCTTTGATTTTGTATTTGTTGGTCTCTGTAAAAAGCCTTGTGAAGGTCTTTCCAGGGTAGGACTACCCTTTCTTAATCATTGTGGAGCATTTGCTTTTTAAGCTGCCTGAATCTTTCTCCCCAGTTGGTGTGCCTCTGATAACTACCTCAGGGTTTGTTTCATAGTAGTGCAGATGACAACAAAGCTAGTTTTGTGTCATTTAAGTGCTTATTTTTTATGATTCTGTAGCCATAAAGTTGATTGTATTGATGCTGTATCATTGGATCTAGCATTATAGTGCACAGACATTATTACTATTCTTTCTGTTAAACTCTGTGCAACTTTAACATTTCTGGTGATATTAAGGCTCCTGATATGATTATAGCATTAAAGTTTCTAGTGAACAGCTTTGGGCAGTTCTCATACCAGTTCGCATATCCAACTTTGTTTTAGAAGTACAAATTAGGATGCTTTCAGGTGATGTGGAATACAGGGGTTATAGTCTCATTATAATAATTTTCAGGCATAATTTTGAATTTCCCCACTAGTTAAGAGCAATCTGGAGGAGCAGAAAAAAGCCTGAAAAACTCAGAAAGAGAAACTATGGTGTAATTAATAGCTGCTTGGAACTCAATATTTCTAGAGTGGCAGAGCTGTGTAAGGCAGTGGGGTCACACTGCCTATTTCAGTCACAACAGTTTCAGCTAGGTGTGGGCTGCCCCTCTGCCAGTGCCCCTGGTTTCTCCGTTGCATGTTATATTGTCAGCTAGTGCAGAGTTGATGTGAATCACTGACCTCGTTTGACCTCGTTCACGTATACTTTATACTGGTAGAAAAGTCAGCAGGTGCAGGGCTAATGAGAGTCAGATAGCTTTTAGGATTCCTCATTGCAAATGGAAATTAAAGTGCTCTTCAGTTTCCTGAAGGCATTTGGCACTACAGGAGACACTGGGTGGTTGGTTTTAGGTTGTGGCATGTTAAATCTGTTGTGCTTTTCGCTGTTGTGTTGTATATTTATTTTTTTACCTTTTATCCATTACTGTGAAATAAGTACTTTCAGGGTACCAAAAGGTGTTGTTTTGGCTGTTCATACTCCTTCAGCAGTAAAGAGATTTGAGTTACGTTACATTCATGTTATACTTCACATTTTAGCAGGATAGGAAATAAAAAAAATCCCAAACATAAGCTCTGTAGGCTCAGAACAGTATTAAGTCTGATTCTGACCTGTGCAGCAAATGCAAAAAACAAAGGAGGCGAGGGGGTGGAAGAACAAGGGTGATATTGATAAGATTATGCGGACTTGTGTACCTTTGACATACGAAAAGCAGAGACATAGACGTTATTATGACTGTGTTAGCAGTTTAGTATAATGTCTTGCTAGTAATAGGTTGATATACCTGATAGAATATGTGAAACAGAGCTGGGTTTATCCTAGAAAGCATGATCTGAAGCATGTAATGCTGCTGTGGCTGTTTGCCATTGAAAGAACATCTCATATTGCTTTCCTCCTACACATACTCTGTTCTTCACTAGTGGTTTTCATTATTTCCAGAGGCATGCTCTGTGAGACAGCTCTCTGCATTGTGACCACAAATGCTAGTAAATTTTTGTATCCTTTTTTTCTAGTTATCTCTGGAAAGTAAGTTCTGACACTTGGGGTGAAATGGGAAACTAGAAACAGTGGAGATATAAGTGATGCTTCCTGTCAGTGCAGTTAAAGTTTCTAGGAGTTTGCCCTCCAGGTGGATTCTTCATCATGAGAAAAATCTAGAAGTGTTTGTTAGCATAAATGAGAGTAAGCTCTGTGGCCTATGCATTTCCACTCTTTTGCCATCAGGTAAATTAGGGAGGAAGTAAGGAATACAAACTTCCTCAAAAAATTGGTGGGAAATACTTCTTAACTCATAGCAGAATTGTCAGTTCCAGTCTTGTAGAACTTGAGTACTTCATTGACTACTCCAGATCTTGGCTTAGGCAGTTCTATTCCTTTAATTGAATTCCCACTTGTTACTGTGTGTGGGGAGGGTTTGTAGGATTTTATCAGATGTGCTAAGTTGAGAAGGTTGGAGCTCTGGCCATAGAAGTCAATGGAGCAAGTCCTTTATTGTATTGATTTTCTGCTTATTGCTCTAAGGATTAAGAGGAGAGTTATAGGTAGGTAAGTAGCCATTATTAATCATATTTTTATTTGAATTCAATATTATTCGCCTCTTATAAAAATACTAGACTGATACTTTCTTGCAAAATAAAAAAGATATAAACTCCACATCCAGAAATCAGATTTCAATTCTTTTAGTCATAAGGATGTATGTTGATAGATAATTTATGTGATTACAGGTATTTAGCTCTAATACCCAGCTTAGCTTTTGGGGGAGGGGGGTGGATAGCATTTGACAGAGGACAAAATTAAGATACTCTTTCTTCCTCCTTGTCTGTGAGGAAATGTCATGACTGTTGTGGAAAAAAAGGACATGGCAATAGGAACTGTGATGGGGGGACTGGCACTGTGCTTCTGAAAATTACAGTAGGCCAAAGCTCAAGCCTGTAATTAAGACACAAGTATATACTTATAGCATTCAGTTCATATGCATGGTGTGTACATGTATAGGGTTGAGTTGGGAGGTAGACACATACTTGTGTGCAAATGCTTGTTTGCAAGTACATGCTAAATGAAAATATATGTAAAGGCAAACTTAAAGGTTGCCCATCTCTAGATACTCGGTCCTGGATCCAGCAAGTTTAAATAACTTTAAAAATTACAGAATAAACACCTATCAAAATAAAAATTTTATTTTATATACTCCTCACACTAACATGTAGATTTCTTTATGTTGCCTCAAGTAAGTTAGCATGTTCTCTGAGGTAGGTATATCTTAGTTTACCATATGTATCTGTCTTTTAAATCCTGCTTTATGTGTACGGAATTGATATAATAAAGACTGAGTTCTTATCCTTTCTCCTCTTATATGCTCAAGTTGAACAGAACATGGATGTATCACACAGAAGATAAGAGTCTATCTAATGTTTTAAATATGCATTGAGTTTTATCTTCATGATTTGCACAGCATAGATACTGCTTGAAATAATCCTTTATTCCAGATTTGAAATATGTTTTTTTTTATTAGTTAGTCCATTTCTGAACTCTGAAGTTTTACAGTTCCTTTCTTTGCTACAGAGTCCACATTAAAGAACTGCAGTTTTATTCAGAAAGATAATACTTCTTTTCTTTCTTACTTCATATTTTCAAACATATTTGGGTTGTGACTCTGCCCTAAAACTGTTTTCAGAAACCAGATTGTGTGAAAAATGATTTCACTGGATACAGGTGTTTGCGCCACATTCTCTGCTGCCTTGAAGAGGATCAGTCATTTATATCCATTCAGAATTATTAAAAAATTACTTTTTTTAGTAGCATTGTTTACATTTTCCTACTAGTAGAGTGACTAAATACATTCAAATGTGTGTAGAATCATGGTCTTAACTGACCTATATATAGTCTTTCAGGATTAGATCGTATGTTTTATGTTATTATTACTTGGTTTAAATGTTATTCTGTTCTTTCATGATTGACATTAACATTATGCTATTTTGCTTTGTCGTTTGAAAGGCTTAGTGTTGCCCACTGCTAAGGACTCGCTGATCTCTCTCAGAATCAGTTGAGTTTTCTGGGAATTGAACTTGATGAAAAGAGAGCACAGTTTCTCTTCAGCCTTTAAAGCTTTTATACAGATTGGTCTAGTCCATAGTGATAATCTTGCCAGTGTTTACCTGTTCTTTGTCTTTGAAGATGTTCACAGTGCAGCTGACTCTCGGAGAACAGACATGGGAAGCTGAAGGAAGCAGTATTAAAAAGGCCCAACATGCTGCTGCTAGCAAAGCATTGAATGAAACTACCCTTCCCAAACCAACACCTAGACCACCCAAAAATAATGTTAACAATAATCCAGGTATGTCATTTTCCTCTCTGTGTTAAATATTGTTGAAGTGTTGGAATATTATACTACCAGTAAATACATTTAATAAGATATAAGATGAGTTGGAGGATGAGAATCAACATAGCTGTCTTACAGGTATGATAGTGTAATGAAGAACTTCTAGGGAATTTGGACAGGAGAATTTTTAATGTAAATAATAGTAGAACTGTATGTGAATATGTTATTTACACTATTTACAAAGTGATTGTAGATGACTGACATACAGGACAAAATAGTGTAAAGTGATAGGACTTCTAAATGAGTTCTCTTAAAGCCTACTTCTTTTGTTATCAGCTTTTCCCTTTAAAAATATGCTCAAAGCCAAAAAAATCTAGAAGCTTGTGTAATACTCTGCAATGTCAAGAATCAAACCCAGGATTCCTTTTTATAGAGGTCTGAGCTTTTTAAAGTCACAGTCATTTTGAAGGACACAGGGCAAAAACATTGTCCTGGGCCTGGAGAAGCCATGTATTGATCTCTAAAGGAGCAAGAGAGTGCTATCACACCACTTCGAAATAATCCTTAATGGCTAATGCCCAGGATAGAACTCCCAAGCTATTTTTGTATTCTGTGACCAGTAGATGGCTGTAGTGACACTGATTTCCAGTATTGTTTTTCAGTTTGTTAGGTCATTACTGTTAGCTCATTAGCTTTTAATTATAGTCTTAAATTTTCAAGTCTTGCAAATAAAACATTTTTTCTAACCTGTAAGATTACCAAATGACTGCAGTAATGCCTGTTGCTGTTTGTTTGTTTCAGTGCCTCATTGCTCTCTTTGTGGTTTTATTTAATGGTATTCAGTGGGAAGAGACATTATTCTTTTTATAGTTTAAGGAAGTGTCATATTATAAGCACTTTGGAAAGATGAATAACCATCTTGATTATAACACTGACTTTCTCATTCATATATGAAGGTTAATCTACTGAAATTGCATAGAGAATGCACTGAGATAAATGCTTAAATGTTCTTTTTTATTGCTTGTGCTTAGGTTAGCATCTACATTCCAATCTTTTAGAGAAGCTGAAATGTCATGGTAGTTGCTTCTTTTTCAATTTAAGAGCAGAAGAATATCACGCAGCTCTCTCTTTGCTGCTCATCCCAGTTTTGCTTGTTTCTCTTGCAATATTTGTGGTTTAAGTGCCTTACATGTATTCTTTGGGGTTTTTTGCAGGCAGTATAACTCCAACAGTGGAGCTGAATGGTCTGGCTATGAAAAGAGGAGAGCCTGCCATCTACAGGCCATTAGATCCAAAGCCAATTCCCAACTATAGAGCAAATTACAATTTCCGGGGCATGTACAATCAGAGGTTTGTACTTTTCCTATTATTTCATTGTTTTTATTCATTGCTTATAAATCTGCTGTAAATCTTTGTGAAGTTCCTAAGTTAATTCAGAGTAAAATGAAACTAAAATTTCTATGAGGAAGAGTCTCTGCAGTGTTACTTTGAAACATGCATAATCCCTTCTAAAAGAAGAGAGGTGCCCTAAGCATGTCACAAGGAATAAAGACATGTAAAACAATTGTTCCTGTTTTTTGATGTGCATGCTGGAGTTACAGTCTACAGCTGTGGCAAAGAGGACGCAGAACGTTAACTTTAGAGAGAGGTTTTGCTTTTCTTTGCTGTAGTGACATGTGATTAGAATCTGTATCATTAAAAATGAAGTGCTCTTTTCTTAGAAATTTGATACAAAATTAAGGGGGCTGCATTTTGAATATTAACTTGAAACCATTCTCAGATTTCTATTTTTCAACCATTTTGATTGTCCAGCTCTCTCGGTTCTTTAATCCCCAGTGTTTAGTGAGGAAAAATCCTTTATTTCACAGGTTAGAAATCTATATTCGGAGCCCTTCCTCAATGTAGTAATTACTGTAGTAAGTTGAGTAATTGTTGAGAAGATGGTATTTAAAATTACGTTTTTAAAGTATCAAATTCTTAAAGATTAAAAAATTTGAAACTCTTAGTGGGTGGAGCAGTTTTTTAACTGGCTAGTCAAATATTCTGTTCTTCAGCGTGTTCTGAACTTTTGAAGCATCTTTGTCTTCACTATTTGTACAGTTTAGTACAGATAGAAAAAAAGTGGGGTGGGGCAGAAGGCCTGAATCTGAACTTGCCTGCTTCATTGTGCTTGTTTGAGTGTAGTTGCACCATGCAGGGTGACTAAAATACAGTAGCTAGTAAATTGATAAAAAAAAGTAGGAAAAAAATTAGATATGCATGTCTACCTGTATAAACACATACAGAAGCCCCTGTCCATATACCAGCTTACACATATATACCACAGTAAAAATGAAACAGAGCAACGATGCCATGTAATACTGTTTTGGGGTTTTGGGACTACTCTTGTGCTGAACATAATTGTTCATTTCCTTGTTTTTCATTTGGAGGTGCTGGTCCACTATGATCCCAGTAAGAAAGACACTTAGACTCTGTAAGGCGTCATTAAGAAGATGTATAAGGAGTATACAGTATAAGTTGTATGTATAAGCTGCCATTATAAGAAGAGAACAGCAAAGATAATCTTCCACCCCTTCAGATACTGAGAGCCCTGAGTGGTGTAGCATTGAACAAGACTGAGACACACATAGAATGTCCGATGCAGACCTTGGCCTCAGCAGGGATTCTCCCCTTCTTGATCATTTGCACTCTTACAGGATTTTCTTACAAGGAGACAACCCTGTAATTTCTATAGGCAAACCAGGAACGGTGTTCACATGAGAACTTGCTGTACTGTTAGATAAAGTCAAGGCCATGCAGGTGGTACTGAGGGGGAGCTGCCTGGAGGCCCCCCTCTTGCAGCAAGTCTGTCCTGTGGCTGAGTGATTTGTGAAGCAGTCTCATCCTATGCACCATGCTGGGCATGGGCCCTGCAGCACAGCGCAGCCCACTCAGGTTCAGGCTAGCTGCAGCGTGGGACACTGGAGCCTGCTCATCTGCCAGTCAGAATTGCTGTATTACTAACAGAGATTATAATAAAGGAAAAAACCCTCTGTTTTGCCACTCAAAATTTACCAGTCTTATACTGGTTTATACCAATTTAAAGCCTCACAAGTTGGAGTTTTGAGCAATTTTGCAACAAAGGCACGTAAGGACCTTTCAGTTCAAACAATATACATTACAGAAAAGCTAAAAATGGTTAACATTGCATTTTGCATGGCTTCTTTTATCTAAGAGCTTTACAAACCAACTGTGGGAAAGGAGGTGCTGATGCTTTCAGGGTCTGTTTACTAGCTGATTAGGTTTCGTGTTTGTCAGCACAGCATTTGGCACAGTTCAGTAGAACTGGCACTCTACTCAGAAGAGGCCAAGGCTGGAAACAGCAGCTCAGGTTTGAGAAATATTGGCAGAGCTGAGGATGAAATGTGCATACTACTCATCTTGCAGCCAGTGCTAGAACCTGTATTCCCTCACATCCCTGAGTATGCAGTTGGCTTGTTCATGGTTGTTCAAATTAGAGCAATTAATAAAATAAGATGTTGAGTCTGACTACAGGGTCATCCAGCTTGCCTTGTCACCATTGAATGCTCGTTTGTTTTATTTTAAGCTATTTTTTTCTTCAATTAAAATTGAAGAGAGTCATTCCTGAAGTTAAATTGTCCTACAGTATTGTCAATTATAGGATGTCTGTAGGTGACAGAACAGAAATTATATATTGTAGATTTACCTAAAGTAAGTGTTTTAAGCCAATGAATAAAACTGATAGAAACTAAACAGCAGCTTTTGGTGTTTTAGTATGGAAAATAGTGTTAAAGACATCACAAAATTCAACCCTTTGTTTCTTCGAGAATTCAGAAGCTATTTGCTTATGGTACAAAATTCCTCAGATTGTGTCTCACTGCAATCGAGAAAGCTTGAAAAACTTTCACTAAAATTAAAAAAAAAAAAAGGACTTTCAAAATTAAAACCACTTGTGAAGTACAAGAACAAAGAAAATGCAAAACAATGACAAGCTAAACAACAGACATAAAGTAATTAAAGCAGTTTCTTGCTTGGTTTTGAGGAATTTGGATAGTGTGATAGTTCTTTAAGCAATGTCACGCAAAGTGGTGGGGTCCCTGGGATAAACTACAGCTTCTGTGCACTTTGGCAGCTTCTGCTGCACTCAGCCTTTCATGTATGTGACTGCTTGTGCCTGCATGTATATTGAATAACTGCAGACTAAGACTGTCACCTTTACCCTTAGCGCGTGGGTGAGAGTGCACAGACCATTCCTCCTTTTCTTTTTCTTCATAGCCCTGTCATTCTAAGCACATATTTTTTTTTATGTTAGCTTATTTACAGCGCTGTTTGCAAGGTCAAACTTGGAGAAATAGAGAACAGCACATCCTTGCCTCTGCTGGAGCCATCCAAGCTGCCTGGCCAAGGAGCACAGGGTGGCACCGTTTGTGGACATGTAGTTCCCACCTGCTGGGCGGGCAGCTCCCCTTCTGGGTACTGAGTTGATGCATGGAACTGTTTGATTAGGCTTAGTTGCTCCTGAAATTATGTATATCAAGCCCTGTGGACCAGTGCCCTGAATACTGACTCACCACTTTAAAAATGAGGTATAGTAAAAGGAAGTTTGAGGACTGGTCTTTGGCCAGCTACATCTGCAACTGCTGTCTTCATAGTGGATCAATATGTTGCCCACACTAATGATCAAAAAGGGAATAGACTGTGTGTTTATGGTATAAATTACTGAACTTGTTACATCAGATTAATAAGAGATTTTTATGGTGAAAGAACAGAATAAAATGAGAACTTTGTTTCTTCTGTGAATGCTGAGTTAAAGATTAATTATACGTATCAAAGGGAACAAATTTGAGGCTAGGGTTATTTAACATGAGTGCTTAGCAATGCAATCTAAATCCTCACCCAGCTTCATTTGTTTCACAGAAATTACATAGTCCCATGGGGAAGGAAGGAAAATCTAGCCAGAAGAACAGCTGCTAGAAGCCAGATTTTGAAGCAAGTGGGTTGCACTGAGGGAGACAATGTAAAATCTGTTGAGTCTGTCTCCAGAAATACACCTACAATTATACAACCCAGTTATCTTATTTACAGAAAGAGAATGAAGTCTGAAATTCTCCTGGCCTTTAGAAGTCCTTCTGCACTGCCTGAGCACCCTGCTTACCTTCTAGGAGGAGACTTCTCTCTGCATGGAGAGCCTTATTCATCTGAGACACAAGTAGTCCAGTGCATAATGGAAAGTGTTGTTGGATGTGAAAGACTTTGATCTAGTATTGATTAGATCACCCAGTAGCCTGGACAAGGTAAAGTCCAGATTACTCCATGAAGTCCTTTCATGACTTTAGGCACATGATTAGCCTGTTGTCTTTTGCAGAATTCCAGTTATTTGAGGCGTTCTGCTGAGGCTTTCTGCAACAGAGGAGGATTTTATGTGCAGCTGTGTACAAAGCAGATTTTTTTTCCCAAGTATATGTACTGTGGCAGATGTGAGGACACTTAAGTTGCCTAAATATGGGCCTCTAGTGCCGCTTGAGACATTGTGGGGTGTTTGAGACATCAATATGGCAACAGACCTAGAGGACACCTTTGCTAGAGTGGCAGCCAAAGGCCAGGCAAGATACCCTAGAGCATTTCAAATGGCCCATGTAGCTAAATTTAGACAATTGAGGGAATCTCTAAAAGTAGCGTTAAGCCATCATACCATTTCATGTAATCCACCAGGACTCCGACTATCCATGGGAAACTTCTGCTTTTCATTAATCAGTCCCGTGTCACATAATGCAGATGTCCTAGGTACATGACTACATCTCAACTGGTACTGTGGGCTTATGGTTGGGCAGATAGGTGCTGTTCATCACAGTGCTGTTTGGATTTGGATCTAAGCTCAGATGCCTCTCAAATAGTCTCTGCCTGGTCACAAGAAACCCAGTTTCCCATTCTAACCAGTAGAAGGTCTAGCAGAGCAGTTGCATGTCTAGAATGCTCTTTGTCATGCCACAAACAAGGATGTCTACTGTTTGTATGGAACTCTCCAAAGCTTCACTATAACAGCAACTTAGCTTCTGTACTTTAACTAAATACCTTCAGGCATCTGATCTTGAGCTGAGTCATACTCGAGAAATAATCCTAAGGATGTTGATTTGTAATAATGTGATGAATGCTATAGTGGGAGTCATCTTACTACTGCAGTGGAAGGACTGGAAAAAGATAAAAATCTCTTCCCAGGGAGGAGGGAGTGGAAAGCTTCAGAACAACAAACTCTTTAGGGGCATATCTGGGTAATAATAGTACTAAGGAGAGGCAGGCATGCAATATGGAAATGCTTTTGGTTGAACAAAATAGTGTTTTGCTCAAAAAAGCTGTTAGGCTGTGGACACCAGTGCCCTTGCTCTCCAGGTTGAGTGAACCCCCAGTTCGGAAGCCTGCTGTGTTTAGCTGAGTTAGTCATAAGAGAAGAACCCGCTTGGTTAGGAGTGGTGTGGGATGGCACCAGGATTTTTACCTTGCTGCAGTTGTCAGCGTCAGACTTCAGCCACAGGGTACAACATCCCTCCTCTAAAAAAGGCCAGGAAGAGTCACAGATGCTTTGCCTGCATTTCCAGTCAATTGTTGCAAAATTTTGTCCTTAAAATTTGAATTTTATGGATTAAGAGGTGTGATGGTAAGGATGTTTACTGACTGATTTTGAGAAAACTCCTTTCTGCGTTCCTTGCCCTCCTCACAGCCTTTTGGACAAATGGCTAAAAACGCTTTTGGAAGAAGGGGTTTTTAAAAACTACTTGGAAATAGAAATTAAGAGTTTGGTTAGCATAGGTTGTATCTCCCTAAATACACTGTAATTTCATTCTGAACAACAGGTACAGATCTCAGATAGTTAAAATCTAAGGAAAGAAGTTCTAAGAATAATGCAAGTGATCATTCAGATTAGCAATTTGATTGTTCAGCTGGAAAGGTCTGGTTTAGACCATTAGATGGCAGCATTAATTCATGTCTCACAGCAGAAGCACTTTCAAAAGTTGCCTTTTCCTGTTCTGAAGCTTTTCATTACTTTAAAATGACTTAAATCCAGCAAAAATAAATTAAAACTGGGTTTGCTACAAAGTTTGCTTTCATCTGTCAGGTTTTCTTTCCTTATGATTGAGGCTGAAATGCAGTAACTTCAATGACATTATCTGCTTTTTATGTAAATCTAGTGCGAGTAAAAGGTGCCAATTTATGAGCAGTGAAAATTGAAGTGTTTGGTTTATCCGCAGAAAGATAGTGAGAATTCTGCGTTTCAACATATTATTTAATTTCTTAGCCTTGACCTAAAGATATTTCCCTAAAGATAAGGCTGCAACTCGGCCACCAAACCTGCAGTCTGTTCATACAATGAAGCTTTCAGATTATTTGAATATGTATTTACTTGGAAGGGACTGAGATCGTTAGCTGATAGTTGATTCAGTTTTGTACATTATCAGTTGAGGCAGGATTCAGATTGTAGCTTAAACTCTTGTACATCACACTGCTACTACCCAGCTAGTGTATCAGCCTGCCAGTGTAATCATCCACTCACAGACTTTCAAATGAATTCTTTGTGTTTGTCTTCTGCATGCTGCATTTCTCTTCCCCTGGCCTGCTTGTTCCCACTCGTTGCCTGCCTCCCACACAGACATATTGTTATAAGGAAAGTGTTGAGTACAGCTGTGCTAGGTTTTTCTTTGCTAGTATTTGTTTCTAGGAAAGGAAAAGGGAGAAAGTCAGTCCATTTCCTGTTGGTTTAAAACAGCAGAAACATCTGTTTGTCTTACAATAGTTTTCCCAAAAGAACAGTGGCAAGGGAGCTTGCAGGTGATGAGCTTTGCCATTGCCAGTAGCTATCAGTTTAGACAATGGTGATTAGTATGGTTGGCTTAAAAACAGTATAAAAATTCCTTAAACAACAGAGGATATTTATTCCTGCAATAAAATTTTTGACAGCTAATGTTTAATTTCCAGTGTTTTAAATCATAAAAATACATGGAGTATCTGGGATCAGAAACCCCAGATTCTGCTGTGGAACCTATAGGCTCCTTAAATGCTGTCCCAAAGCGCTTTTTCTGCAGTCCCCTCACCCTATTATGGGATATTTCAGCAGTGCTCACAAGATGGTGTTACGTGATGTGTCCTGGCACAAGTTGCTTGTAATCCTTCTGACAAACCTATTCACTACATTAATGGGTGCATTTAACCTATGAGGTATCAATAAAATACATACTCAAGTTATGTATTTACAATATTACATTGACAGCTGTTAAAATAATGCCATGTAGACTAAAAATCAAGCTGACAGAACAAAGAGCAAACTTTCTGAGTAGTATTCGCAGTACAGTGTTTCTTCGTTCTCCAAGTCAGTGCACTTACCTGGTATCATTAAAATCTCAGCCTTAGCTGAAGAGCGTCTTAGATGCTTAACGCTTTTCTTGCCTAAAATGTGATATGCAAGGCATGGGGTTTTACGCTGTTGCAGTGTTCTAAACCGTTTTCACTTAAGATTGTGAATGCTCCATCCCTGGCAGTGTTCAAGGCCAGGTTGGACGAGGCCTTGGGTGATATGGTTTAGAGCGAGGTGTCCCTGCCCATGACAGGGGGGGTTGGAAATAGATGATCTTAAGGTCCTTTCCAACCCTAACCATTCTATGATTCTATGATTCTAAGATTAAATAATTTTGTCAATGAGCTCTTGACCCTATTTATACAGGAGCTCCTAAGCCCTAATACTTTAATCTTCTCTTAATATTTGTCTTCATTTTCCTTCAGGATATAGTGACCTCCCCAAATTAATTGCTTTCTTACTCTAAGAGAACTGCCCTGTCCTTTTGTGGTCCTTCACTCACATTTGGATTGTTTTTCCTGAAGCTTCTTTCAGTGGACAGGGTTCTTTTCTTTTGATCGTCAACTTTCTCAGATCTTTCTTTGCTCTGGAGAAGGTACATCTGGCTCCAGATCTCTCCAAGTTTCAACCATGACTTGTCTTGTTCTCGCTTAGGCTGAAAATGTGAAGAAGTGAAATATAGATCCTCTTCGTCTTTGGTTTCTTAATGTCTGTCTTTCAGTACTGTTCATCAACTTGGGAGAGTTCCTGTAAACATTTTGATTGAAAGATTTTCAGAGCCAACAGCCTGCCCCAGCACTTTGTGAATATCTTCAGTCTCTTGGCTTTGCAGCTCACTGGGTGTCCTTTCTCTAGGTCTGTTTTTTTTAAGGCACCTTAACCTTCAGGATTGGGCAGAAGACTGGCATTGCTGGTGTGTATAAATGTAAGCACTGATTCAGAATGCTCCTCTAGAAGCAGGAACATTTTGGGTGTGTTTCTTTCTTTCCACAGTTAGCTTTTTATTCACTTCTATTTCTTTCCTGTACTTCTGCTGAGCTGTGGGTATTTCAGTCAAGAGACACGTGACATAGTGTGTTCAGTGGGAGCAAGCCTGGGTGGCCTCCCTTTCTTGGTACGGTCTTTCTGCTCTGTCCAGAGCCTGAACATTGGTTACCAGTGAATATGTTCTTCCAGAACCTGAGCAGTGGTTACCAGTAAATACATTCTCTTTCTTTGCCTGCTCTTTTTGGTACTTGCACAGGTGAACTGCTGTTAGAGCTCAAACATTAGTCTGAGAGGCTCTTGTGAGTTTCCTGAAGCAAGCAAGCAGAAAGAAGCTTAGTGGCTAATTTTTAACAGATTATAACTGAGCAAGATCTGATTGGAATTGTACTCTCTCCTAGTCCAAGGTCTTTGTCTCTTTTGAACTAGAAGCTTTACCACAGGTTTGAGGAAGTATTGCGTTTTTTCAAGAAAGGTTTTCAGGATTCTTTTATGACAACCTACATGGAGTCTGAATGCAGAATTTCTCACCAGCAACCACTGTGTTACAGTTCTCTTCAGGTCTTGTCTACAGTCATGATTTTGGTGGCTGCTTCTGAACTTAACATCTCTTCTGAAATGCTAATTACCAGGATTGTTTGAAGATCTGCTTACCTTTTTAGGATATCTTAGAGGAATGCCTGTTTAAGTTGGTTATTGCCACACTAAGGATAGCTGCATTCACAGCATTAGATACTTTGGCACCGTGATTTGTTTGGATGATTTGTTTCACTGATATGGGGCTGAATCCCCCAGTATTGTGATCAAAAGGGAAATCATCTCTGCAAAAAATCTAAACCAAAACTCTCTTAGCTTTTGGACAAGAGAGGGGGAAAATGGAGGCTAATCACCTCACTGATTTAGATTCAAGTCTGACATTAGTGTCAGTGAAACAGAAACAGGAATTCTTAAGGAGGTGGACATCAGCAGCTGAACCTTAGTTCCATTCAGTAAAGGTAATCTCTGTACTGACCTTGTTTACCAAGTCAGAAATCATAATAACCATTTTGGATACACAACAGAAGGAGATTAAACTCTTCAGAAGGGATAGGGAAGGAGGGAGAGGCAGTGGGGTAGACCTGTATGTTTTGACAGTCTGGAGCTTAATGCTGGTGACTATAGGGTTTGAGTGTTTATGGGTAAGACTCAGCAGGAAGGCCCACAAGGCAGATAGTAGTAGCCTGTATAGATCATCCAACCAGGATGAAGAGGCAGACAAAATACTCTATAAGCAGCTGGGAGAAGTCTCATAATTGCTAGCCCTTGTTCTCATGGGGGACTTCAGCTTACCAGATGTCTGCTGGAAATACAATACAGCAGAGAGGAAACAGTCTTGGAGGTTCCTGGAGCGTGTGGAAGATAACTTCCTGACACAGCTGGTGAGTAAGCCAGCTAGGGAGGGTGCCCCGCTGGACCTATTGTTCATGAACAGAGAAGGACTTGTGTGTGATGTGATGGTTGGAGGCCATCTTGAGCGTAGAGATTATGAACGAGAGAGGTTTTGATTCTTGGAGAAGTAAAGGCAGGCAGGGGGTTCTGCAGAACTGCTACTTTGGACTTCTGGAGAGCAGACTGTGGCATGTTTAGGAGCCTGGTTGACACTGGAAGGCAGTCCTAAAGAGCAAAGGAAAGCTGGCCATACTTCAAGAAGGAAATCTTAAAGGCACCAGAGCAGGCCATCCCCATGTGCCAAAAGACATGCTGATGGGAAAGAAGACTGGCCTGGTGGAACAGAGAGCTCTGACTGAACTCAGGAAAAGATTAGAATTTCTGACCTTTGGAAGAAAGGGCGGGCAACTCAGGAGGGCTACAAGGATGTCATGGGGTTATGCAGGGAGAAAATTAGAAGGGCAAAAGCCCAACTAGAACTTAGTCTGGCTCCTGCCATAAAATAGAATTTAAAATGTTTCTGTAAATACATTAGCAACAAAACGAGGACTAAGGAGAATCTCACCCTTTATTGGATGTGGGGCGAAACAGTGACAATGGATGAAAAAAAAACTGAGGTACTTAATGCCTTCTTTGCCTCTGTCTGAATAGTAAGACTTTTTTTTCTCACTGTGCCCAGCCCCCTGAGCTGGAAGACAGGGACTGGGAGCAGAATGAAGGCCCTATCATCCAAGGGGAAATGGTCAGTGACCTGCTACACCACTTAGACATACACAAGTCTATAGAGCCAGGTGGGATCCACCCAGGGGGTACTGAAGGAGCTGAACTTGATGGATCTTAAAGGTGTTTTCCAACCTAAATGATTCTATGATTCTATTCTAACAGTCCTTGCTGTCTTTGTCCTCCATGTCTTTTTTGGAGTCCCTGCTTTCTAGAATACAGTTATACTCTATCCTGTATACATTTTCTACCAAGTCTGCAACTTATATTGTAATGTATCGATCCAACATGATTTAACTTTTTTCCTCCATTAATATTCAGTACCTAATTGTACTCAGCAGACCAAGGTGAGTCACTGTGCATTGATGACTGCTACTACTGCACCCTCATTGCATCACTTTTATGTTTTAATTAGCAATTTATTTATATTTAGGTGTCTTACAGTATTTACATTGGTGTAAATCCATTATGTCCATTAAAGTTTGAATATTGAAAGAGTATTGTATCTGCTACTCATGAACAAGTTTCCCTAGGAAGTCTGCTCTTTTTATGCTCTTAAATAGAAAGGAATTAAAGCATGAAAGACTTCTCCACTCATCTTTTTAGTTCCTGATCTTTTTGCCCCTTCCAAACTTCACTGTGATGGATTAACAGCTCCTTTCCCTTGCCTTCCCTTCACAGGTGTACATAAAACTTCCTTCATAAGACCATCCATGTTATTTTCAGCGTCCCTGATAGGATCGGTGTAGGGCAACACAGAATCTCTTTCCAATTGACCAAGCTCTCTCTGTCTCACATTTTATTTCTTTGCAAGTCTGATGACACAGCTGGGAAGTTTTCTGGACAGAAGCTGTAGCTGGCCGTGATAGTAGCTTTTCATAGGATGCAGAGATGATAACTAGCAATGTAGGAGAGTGCATCCTCAGTTAACTGCACTGAGCTGCTGAGAGATGGCTCTTTAAGCTGGAATTAAATGTGGTTTTAGAGTTTGTTCTTACTTTTAATTGTTTAATTGCCAAGTTTAAAATTACAAGTTAATATTTTTACTCTGGATAATGCAATGAAATGCCTGTGTTTACATTCCTCCAAGTGGGAACAGAATATAGCCCAATATACACTAGTTATTTGAATTTAAGTTAATTAGAATGGTAAGAATCACACTGTGAGCTTTCATGGGCCTTCTTCCTCTGTGGAATTTTAGGTTAATTAATTCTTATGAAGTCCTTGGCCTGAGATGATTTTGTTACTAACATTTTTATTAGCATTATATTACCAGTATATGATAAAATTAAATGAGGTACTTCATTCTTTCATTTGCTTGGTCTCTAGGTGACAAGTGACATGATTTTTGTTTTTTACATGAGTTTCTTATGTAGAAAGAACATGACATTGTAGTCAGATATGCAACACTGTTTATGTTCTTTTACTGTAATGGGTATTTGGACAGCATTCTTAGTAATCACTCTGCATGCTTGTATAGATTAGTGAGTAATACAGTTCATGGGAAATTTTATGAGCTGAAGTAGATAAGAGTTTGAGATGTTTGTCTTCTGAATGTCTGCTTTAACCTCTAAGTATACAGTGTACATCATAGCTTCATTATGTTTTCCCTTTTATTCTTATTATACTTGTTTTTATGGCATAGAAAAGAACATTTTCTTTTTCCTTGTATTTATCTTTTTCTCCCTGCCATCCACTATCTTCATTACAACATTGTCCACTTGACATTATCCAATGCCTTAAACTCTGGAGGCAGTATTCTTGTTATGTTCTTATATTATTCATGCTATCTTGACATTATCCAATGCCTTAAACTCTGGAGGCAGTATTCTTGTTATGTTCTTGTATTATTCATGCTATTTTTTCAGTCAGGAATAAGTTGAAGTTGTGCTGACCATTTTCGTTACTTAGTTATTCAGTTGACAGATAAAAATACTTCTTCAGAGGCACATAACGTTCTGTGCTCTCTTCTTGATTTTGATTGTTGTTTTTCATTTGTTTTTTCTTTTAGTCTGCAGTGTAGGGTACTTTGGAAAGTTCATCTCATGATCTTTTTTTCCCTAGGGTTTTTTTGTTTTCCCTTTTATTCTTCTTAACCTTTCCTTCTTTTCCTCATATTCTCTTGCATTAATACTTCTTTGGGTTTGTTTTTTTTTTTTTTAAAGGTATTTGGGCTGGTTTTGAGACCCTTCTGGCACTTTGAAAAGTGTTAACTTCTAAACTTTAAGGCTTTACACTGAGGGAGAGAGAGCAAAAAAAGTGGAAGGAGAGATCTGAACCTGCTGTGCATGGAAACGTCTCTCTCTAGCTAGTGCTGCAATATGTTTGCTGTATTACTTGTTAGATTAATCCATGACTTAAAATACTTACCTTAAAATGTCTGTAGTTTTCTGTTCTTTTTTTTTTTTTTCCTAATTTTGAGGAGCAAGTGTTTTTACTTGTTGAGGTACATATTTGCTGCAAATGGTAAACAAAGTAGTGGTGCGTGTAGAGAGTAAATATTGAAATACTTATTACAGTCAAATGTCTGTACTGAGCAACTTGGAATTCAGAGATAGAGTGATGTGGCAATGTTATCATCTTGTCATCACAAATTCGCCTGGAAAGAGTCCACATTAGATAATGTTATGTTAAACTGAATCCCCCTCCCTTTTGTTTTTTTACTCAGGAATGCTTAAGTATTGTGATCCTGAAATCATGAGTCAGTTTTTTTGATTAAGATAGTCATACTGCTTGAAGGAACTGCATAGTCTCTAGCCTAGGAAAAGAAGAAAAAAAGGGGAATCATTATTAACTTCATGAAATACTCCCAACTCAGCATAAGTTTAAAAGAAATTATAAATAAAGACATGCAAGTAAAAAAGGATAAAACTCACTACAAAGTTACTGTATTCTAAAGGTAGATTATGTCTGGCTCGTGTGTTAACTTTGCGTGTTATATGTTAATTTATTTTTTAGGTAAAGAGAGTAAAGCAAGTGTTATATTTGTGAGATTCGGTTCAGCATTTTATAGCATTAGATAAGGATACTGTTTTCATTAAAGTGAACGAAATGGAAGGATTTATATAAGAAATGCAAGGTGGAAAAGGAGAAGACAAATAATCAGTATTGAAAGTCAAACTTGAAGGAAGATGTATTAAATATAGATCTTTCAGTTTTAGAATCAAACTTTTTAATTTTTTTGTTAAAGGTGTTTGCACAAAAAGTAGGAAAAAGTTCATGTGCTGTTGAAGGCTCAGTTGCTACACAGGAAGATCAAGATATGCCAGGAAGAGTTGGATGATCATGAGGACTGACATTAGAAACGGGGTGAGACTAGACTTTCCAGTATAAAATGTAAGATTAAGACTGTAGGTACTAGTAGCAGTAGCTCAGTTGTCACCTGAGAGTTAATTCAGTTGGAAATCACAGAACTGGATTTTTATCTAATACTATTAATTATTTGCAAGATAAATGAAGAACAGTTGATATGATTGAACCAGAGGAGAGGCAAATGTGATTTTTAAGATGGGTTGAGTAAGATACTTTTAGTAAAGTTCTGTAGATATTGCTAATACACAGAACACTGTTAGCCTTTCAGACAGCATATTTTCTACCATTCTTGACTCTCATATTTAAGAACAGGAGCAAGCATAGGGAAGGGCTATGAAGGATTATCAGGATAGTGGGTAGCCTTTTGTACAAAAGACTTCTAAGCTAACTTGACTTGTTTGCTTGCAAAAAAGAAGGCTGAGAGGGAATGGGAAAGCTCACCTTAGAAGGTAAATATAAAAAGTAAGTGAGCTACATAAGTTAAAGGATAGTATTGACACAAAAACAAAAATATAACCAACCTGAGTATTAGGAGATTCCAAAGTATCAACTCAGTGTCTAGATCATATTCCCAGCAGAAGCACTGTTTTCTAATAGACCTTAATGGATAAAGAAGACTGCATTATGCAGTTGCCTGCAAATCGTGGATGTTGAGTGTTTAATGCAGGATTTGCTTGCATTCTTACATTTGAAATAGAAAGGGCTTGGGGTTTATGTGTCTTAAAATAGGAAGCATCTTTGTTATGTTTTTTCATTATTTAAAAAAAAATACAGATGCTTTTGAATCTCTCTCTGTCAATACGTTTCCATCACATGGTTATTCTTTACAGTTCTTACATGGTCAATTAAATATTCCATTGCTTAGTCGTTTTCTACAACCAGGTCAAAACTGGTTTCATAAACTGATCATAGCAAATATTACATAGAGAAAAAATATTGAATAATTCAGAAATAATTAATTTTAAACTTCTAAAGAGTCAGATTGTAGTTTTAAACCATCTTTCTAATGAAGGATGATCTGGGACAAGTATAGGTGATTTTTCATTTTTTTAAATCTTGCCTTGAGGAGAGGTCAATATTAGAAAGGTGAAAACAGTCATAGGCTATTTAAATAAATCAGCTGAACAGAAATTTCAGATTATCTTTCCATCTAATAACAGATGTCTGTGGCAAAAAAGCTGCATAGTTCCTTGTCTTGCTGTCTTTACATTAAGAATGCTTTTGGAGGGTGTGAGGGTAATCTAGAAGAGGACAGCCAGACTGATTCAGGGATAATGGACTGTGGTTCTCAAAAGGAGTACTTGGAAAAGAGAGCCTCTTTGTTCCCAGGTGTTGTTGTGGACCTGCTGAAAGAACCAGGAGGTGGACTGTATGAAGACAAAAGTGGCTGAACTGGATGTTTCCTTCTTCAAAACAGAACTCACATCTGTAAGAAATGCACGTGGCTAATGGACTGCTTAGAAAAACCGAACATGGCGAGGGAACAGCTGCACTAAGCAACTTGCTCCCCTAGAGGAATTCCAAATGTTAAGGAGAAAAAGTTGTTCACAGCAAATGCCATTTCATACTCCCCTGTGCAGTCTGTGGCTCTTTATGCCTCCACTTGTGAAGCTCACAGCATTCTCCTGGTTAAGCAGTCTCAGCAGGGCTGCCAGCTTTATTCAGTTGGTATGGAAAAGGAGCCAGGGGTAAAAAGCACAGAAAATGACCCTTTCAGCACAGAGCTGGCATCTGAAGAATGACTTTCCCATTCCATGTTGTGTTTTAGCAGCCTTCACCTTAGCCAGAATGGTCCCTATGCCTCTTCACTTTGCATTAAGAAATGGGAATGGGGTAATGCTTCCTATAACACTTGTGTAGTGGGGAAGTAATTGGGTTTATTTGGTTATTTTTTTACATAGGTGGAGAATACATTGGCCATTAGAATTTAGATGAAGTCTCGCTGGAGTTTTTAACAGTGAAAAGGAGGCTAAATCTAAATAAATCTCCTGGTTCCCATGAGCTGCAGCTTGCACTTGTGGTTTTTTTTTTTTTTGCCCCCTTCTAAGGATATAGTAACAATATTTATCAAAAACATTTTTGCCATTGAGGAATCCAGAGAAATGCAGGAAATGCAATATGAACACAACGTATGTACTAATACTTTATTTGTCTTTGTGTGTGTGGATTTGATGGCCAAAAAGGAAGAGGCCCCAAGGGCTCCTTAGTATGCAATTAATATTTTGGCTAGAAAAGCAGCAGATTGTTTCAGTATGCTTACATGTTATGACATCATATTCCAGTAAAGTTATAATGAACAGAATTTTTGTTTGTCTCTGTGGCAAACCAAAATGAGGTTTCTAATTGTCAACAGACTTTAGTGATTTATTTAATTATAGTGGCGCCCACTCACACCAACTTAGTTAAGGTCTGTCAGCATTTCTGTTATGCACCCCTATTTTTAGTGGTTTATAACTAGTTGTAAATATTTGCTCATTGCTGAAACTTGGCATTCCAGGTCACAGTCATAGAGCAAATATCCTTTTTCAGGTTGACTATTCTAAAGTGATACCAACAACATTAGCTAAAAAGTTGATTTCTGATGCTATGAAACTCAGAGGGAATGAAGAGGACCTGTTTTCCAGACCTCTTTTCTGAGGGGTCTTCTTAAGAATCTCAAATGTCCAGAAGAGCCAGATAGAAATTATCTTGTTTTAATAGGTTATATGTAACTGGTTGTTACAGTATTATCCTTTACCATTTTTTTTTTCATTCCAATTTAATCTACTGTTTCATACGTCCTTTCATTGTCTTCTGGTCTTGTAGTCTGTCATTTGGTTGTGTCTGTCCAAAGTGTGTGCCAGTATCACCTGAGAATACTTTTTACATAGGAATTTTATCCAAAGGAAAGTCTTAGCCTGTGTAGCTGCCATGTAGAATGCAGAGAGATGTGTATTCTTTAAATGTAGGTAGGTTAAAAACTTTCAGAAACCTAAAGAGTCTGCGAAGTGTTGCTGTTGGAAATTCTGACTGTTTCAGTTCTGTGGCTGAACAGTGTCAGAGGGGTAAAGGAGCATAGGACTGATGTGTAGGAGTTCTTGTGATGGAAAATGTGCTAATATGTTATTGCATAACAGCAAATTCTGTATAAACCTTTCCAAGATTGTTAATGTTTTCAGTCCTTTTTAGTAAATTGGGAAGGTTTGTTAATGATCAGTGGCAGATAGATAATCTTAAATTTGCATGGAGTTGTTCCTTACATGAGCGTCCGTCTTAAGGATGCAGAATCATTCTGTATTAAAACTCAGTTTAATCATCACACTGTACTTTCAGACTGTAATATTATTATCACTTTTAAGGATTTTGTTAATACTGACTGGTTTCATCCTTGAGACGAGGAGGATGTTCTATTTGACATGCTCCATGTTGTAGAAAAGCCAGTATCCTCACAGATTTAGTTAATTTTCTGAGCATTTCAGGTGCTCCTTTGCACTTTCCTGGCAATGTTTGTATCATCAGTGCTCTTCTAAATCTGCTTGAGGCCAAGCAGAGCAAGAAAAGTTTAATCAAAACCATGTAAAAGCCTAATCATTCTGCCAGGGCCAAAGAGCTGCATGAGGCTCAAGAGCCACAGGCTGAATATCATTTTTCCATATTATCACATAAATAGCTCCCTAAACACTCTTTAAAACAAAAGGTGGAGAGGGGGGAGGCAAAAAGTGAGGGCCTGTTGTAGGATCTGAGTTTATGAAGTGAATTAAGGTTCATGTGCTTTCCTCCTTTGCCTGTAATGGAGAGAAAGGTAGGTCTAATAACGCAATAAGAAACAAGAACTTCTGATGGATATTGTATTTTCCCTAAGCCTAGGTAGTTGCTAAAAGCAGTACTACTTTTTATTTAAAGAGGATTGTGAAGTAATGAGGTGTGATGTGCTATCAAGGTGCCTACTGCTTTTGTGTGACAGAGCTTATCCTGTGCTAAGGTGCAGCTAACAGCAGTTTCAAGCTGTAGCTGTAGATCTGAGAACTCTTGGGATAGTGGGAGGGTTCCTGGGAACTCTTTGAGGAACTTGAAGGTGCCTGTTGGTGCAGGGAAAGGATAACTGCAGGAGGCTGTGGCTTCTAGAAAGCTGCAGCAGCAGCCAACCAGCTCTGTCAGCTAGTCCTGATCAAAAGTTGTGCTGAGCTTTTGTTTCAGAGAGGGTCAATCTCCCTTTCAGGGTGCTGACTGATGGCTGCTGAACATGAGCCAGCTTGTGGCCAGGTGAACAAGAAGGCCAATGGCATCTTGGCCTATGTCAGAAATAGCATAACCAGCAGGATCAAGGAGGTGATCATCCCCCTGTATTCGGCATTTGTGAGGCTGCACCTCGAATACTGTGTTCAGTTCTGGGCCCCTCACTGCAAGAGAGACATTGAGGTGCTGGAGCAGGTCTAGAGAAGAACAAAGAAGCTGGTGAAAGGTCTGGAGAATAAGTCTTACAGGGAACGGCTGAGAGATCTGGGGTTGTTTATCTGGAGAAGAGAAGGCTCAGGGGGGACCTTATTGGTCTTTACAGCTACCTGGAAGGAGGATGGAGTGAGGAGCTGTTCTCCCAAATAACAAGTGATATGACAGGAGGAAACAGCCTCACAGCAGGGCATGAGCAATCCAGGAGGTTTCTGTAGTGCACCAATGACGACATTCTGAGATAGGTGGTTGAGGAATCAGCATGGGCACTGCTGCTGGAGCTCACACTTTCAAAGAACTGGTCAGAGACATGAAGGCTGGAGTGAGTGCAGTGACCATGAGATAGTGGCAGAATATTGAGAAGAGAGAACAAGGCAAACATCACAGATCACAAACTGAACCTCAGGATAGTAGACTTAGGTCTCTTCAGAGACCTGCTTGGACGAATCTCAGGGGATATGCTCCTGAAGAGAGGAGTCCAGGGAAACTTGTCAAGGTTTACCTCCTCCAAGGTCAAGAGTGGTTTAAGTGTCCATCCCAGCATGCAGGTAGTCAAGTAAAGGCAGCAGGAAGCTTGCATGGATGAACAAGGAATTTCTGTCTAAACTCAAACAACGTTTGTGACCCAGGTGAGGTGACTGACAGTGAATGTAGAGACACTGTACAAGTGTGCAGTAATGGGATTAGGAAAACTGAAGTCCATCAGAAGTTGAGCCTCAAAAGGGATATTAAGGGCAACACGATGGTCTTCTACAGCAGCAGAAGGAAGACTAGGGACCACTGTTAAGTGGGATAGGGAACCTGATCATGGAAAAGTTAGTGGTACTCGAAGTGCCTTCATCTTAGTCTTTACTGATAAGACTGGCCTTCAGGAGTCCCATGTCCCTGAGATCATGGGAAAGTCTGGAGCAGGTAGGACTTGCTCTTGATGGAGGAGGATTGGGTTGGGGAACATTTCAACAAATTGAACAGGTCCATGAGGCCTGATGGGATGTATCCATGAGTACTGAGGGAGCTGAATGATGTCATAGTGATGCCACTTCTGATTATCTTTGAAAGACTGCTGTCATTAGGGAGGTTTCTGAGGACTGGAAGAAAGCAAATTTCACATCTGTTTTCATGAAGGGCAAGACAAATGTAACCTCAGAGGCTGACCCTGCTTTGAGTGCTGTGTTGGACCAGAGAACCTCCACGAGCCTTTCCAACCTGAGTTATTCCATAATTCTATGAAAATGTGACATAAGCAAATGCATTTCCAGGTCTTAATAATTCCATGTAACTGTGTTAAAACTGTAAACAGGAAAGCAAATACCCACTTTCAGCCTGTCGTAAAGGCAACTTAGCTCACCCCTCCAAGGCCCTATAGCCAGAGGCTTCTTGGAGCTAGTATTATGCTTTTGCCCTTTCCAAATAATTGTATTTTTAGAATTAGGGACAAAGTTCAGGGACACTGAGACTGGAGTGCTTATCTGGGTTTGGAGTGTGCTGCTAATACCTTTTTGTCTGGTAATTGAAGTAAATCAGTTACGATTATTAATGAAAAGTCAGAAAGTTTTCATATGAAAAAATCACCGTCTGTGTCAACAGATGAAAATAGAGGGAGGAAGCTTTAATAAGGATCCTTTAAGAGGAAGGAGAAAAATGTAATACTTTGTTCTGTCTTCAAATGATTCTAGTTTTGTTGTGATGGACCTAGCTTTTGCTCATGCTTCTGGAATCCTGGGCTTTTTTACAATGCCATAAAATATATATAAGTTATTTGTCAGAAATGAAATACCATTTCTGATAGGCATATATTTTTCCAAGGACTAAATCTCCAGTGTGTAAGAAAAGCCTTTGTTTGAGGAAGGAGCACAGGCAGACTAGACTACAGAGCAAAAAGGATGAAGAAGATTCCCTCATCTATGTAGAATATAATTAGAGAACTTTTTTGGAAATGTTCTCTTAAAAGATTATAATTTTAACAGTGATTAGAACTAATTGTTCTGAATTGCTTTTAATGAGTCTGGGGCTGGTGGTGGAATACTTCTTTTCTGTAGCTATTGCTTATGTAGACAAGTTTTTATGTTTGTAGTTGTCAGAGTGCTGTGACAGGACCTTCCAAACCCAAGAATGGCATTACATCGCCTTCTTCATTTGCTGCTAGTGAGAGACAGGTTTCAGGGCAGTGAGTATGGGTTGGGTTAGCTATTATTATTATTGAAAATAGAGATGTGGAACTGATGATACAATGATACTGTTGATGATACTGTTTCCTTCAAGAAATACTGTCTGTGCTGGTTCATAGAAAAATGGGGTTTTTTGCTTTATCTTTCGGTGCCTTTCAGACGTACTCAGAAAATCAAACCTTGCCATTATATTTGGAAATCTTTCTATAGGACTGAAAAAAAAAAAAAAAGAAAAAAGAAAAACAATGTGGGTGAGGTGAGATATGCCAACAGGTTTCAAATGAGAGACCTTGCAGTGCTTCTTTCTCCGTGCCTTTCCTGTGGGACAGGAATTGTCTCCCAGGCGTGGCTTACACTGGAACTTTCAGTTCTCCTAAGGTTTAATCTTCTCAAGACTCAAACCAAGAAGAGAGCAGAGCTGGGCAGCTCGGCTGAAGTATAGTAGAGCTCATTGCAGAGCCCTGCAAATGTGGGTGAAGAGCTGGTTATCATGTAGGAGATGTTGTCAGAGTTACTGATAGCCCTGCTGAGGAACAGTCCATATATTTGAGTGTTAGGTCTTACTCTGTGAGAAAAGATAACATTTTATTCCTAACCACTGCTCTACGTTACACAAGGTTGATGGTTAAAATTCATAACTTGTATTGTTTTCTTTTAATGACTTCTTTCTAGGTATCACTGCCCAGTGCCTAAAATTTTCTATGTCCAGTTAACTGTTGGCAACAGTGAGTTTTTTGGTGAAGGAAAGACTCGTCAAGCTGCTAGGCATAATGCTGCAATGAAGGCCCTTCAAGCTCTCCAGAATGAGCCTATTCCAGAAAAATTACCTCAGGTTTGTGTCAGAATCTTCACATTAAGACACCAAGTCAAACAATTTAATTGCCATTTTCTCAATGTTTAATTTTTGATTTTTTTTTTCTTACTAGCCTATGTAATGAGAAAAATGATACTGACAAATTGTTACTGTTTTTTTCTTCATAACAGCACATCTAAAATGGAGCTAGACTTAAATAACAAACATAAGTAGGGATTTTAAAGCTGGGATTGTCAGCAGTGGTTAAGTAAAGAATAAAATAAAACTGAAATAAAATTTTTGAGATCATACCAGAAGTGACGAAAATGTCCATTTAATCAATGGCTTCATGGAGAATTAATTAGTAATCTTAAATACATGTTGTGCTGTGAATATGATCTTTACAGTTGAAATTACTTGTAACCAATGTACCAAAGAACTTGACGGAGCTTACTGGCAGCTACTGGTCATCCGTCTGATAGTTTTAGGCTTTAGCCATTTAGTACCTTTCTAAATAGCTGGCTTTCTCACTGCTGTGTTTTAAGGGGTGTATATTGCCACTTAATGAAAATGTTGCATCATACTTTAAAAAATATGTATCACAAAATTATTATCAAAATAATCTTTGCAAATTGAAAGGACAAATATAATAAAATTTCTCAGTCAAAATGAATGCATAAGGAGACAATCTTCTTATTTTGTACACTTTTTCTGATGACGCCTGTTGAACTCCTGTGCACCACACAAAACATTACTAATGGTGCCTTCAGTGTCTTGTGTGAGTAGTGAGAGTGTAGAGTTTTGAGCTGTGTTATAAGAATGGAAATAATTTTCTATAATGAAAAAAATCCTCGTTGTTTCTGCCTCACTCCTTTGTTTTGCTGCATTATTTTTTAGGATCAGGAAATTCTCTTCAAAATCATTTACTAGAATTAATATTGATTTTATTTTAAAACAGGAAAACTATTAAAAAAGAATATGTAAAGTCTTAGGAGGAATCCCTGTTTCCTTTCTCACTGTTAATTCCCTTCATTTCTCTTTTGGTTTCTAGTCAAACGTATTGGTTGATAATGAAGCCATAGCACAAGCCTGGCTGGGAATTTCATGTTATTGAAACAAATTTTTAGCTCAGCATATGCTTAGTTTTAAAAAATTGTATGATTAATAATATATTTTATCAAAATAATCTTTGAGTTCAAGATATCCATTAATCAGAATGTAAATGAAACCACTGAGTGCTTAGGATGTTAAGTAGTAGACAGAAGTAAATATGTAACATCAATAAGGACCTCCTTTATATACTCGATTTTCACAGCCCATGTACTTATGCAATTTACCTAGAAAAGGTAATCAAATCTCTAATTAACATTCTTGCCTAATTGGTTCTGTTTAGTGTCTATTTACATCAGTGTCTGTTAAGAAGTGCAAGCTTTTAGAAAATGTAGTCATGGAAAATTGAGTCTCCTAAACTCTTATAGCCTGCTGTAGTGTTGCCTGTCTTGTGAGCTCATGAAGTAACTTCATTCTTCTCTTCAGCACCATAACTTGTGTATGTAAACTGATTCAAATCCACAGTTAGCTATGAGAAAAATAAGGTAGAGTTGTCAGGAGACAATACTGTAGATTAGCTGAGACATTCACGTTGTACTTGTAAAACCTGTGGGAGCACTGTGAGTTTCTGGTACAGCAGTTGAAGATCACTTGGGATACGGTAGGATCTCAGTAGCAGCTGTGTGTAAGTAGGAGACTGTCAACTCCTCAGTGGCTTGGTTATGCTGAGAGTAGAGGGAGCTAATAACGAAAAAACTGCACTGTTACTTCATGGGTTAGAGGTGTAGGTGACTGGAGAAGGCTGGAGGCATCTCTATGCCTAGGTCATGGTGGAGTACAAATTGCTGCAACATGTGGAGTTGAGCATAGCTCTTCAGAGAACTGGAGATTGGTTAAAGTAGAGCTTAAGTGTTTCATGGTGCCAAGGTTCAGCCTCCTCCCTGCTTCTGGTCATGTGAAGTTTGCTCAGGGCTGCTACATGGTGGTGGGATAGGCCTTTGCCATGGGACATGAGCAAGCTCAGTAACACCCTGCTTCCTTAAGCAGAATTGACCTGCTTGGTCAGCCATGGGAGATTATTGATTCACCGTTCCTCAAACAGCATGTACAGATAAGGGCCAGTGCACATTAGAGTCTGGCTGGCCTCAATTACGTGATTAGATTTAGTTTATTTCTTCTTCAGTCACTGCCACTGTGCTTCCAGGGACAGCAGAGAGTACATCAAGAACAGACCTGGTACAATCTAGACCTGCATCCCATTAGTAAGTCAGTAAATTTCACTGGAATGGGATCCACGGAATATAACACAGTAAATATATGAGTTTACCTTTTAGCCTTCATAACTATGTTTGTTTAAGATACAGCCTTCTATGTATTCTTTGATTTTGATATGCCATTTTCCCTCCTTTTTAAAATAAAAAAACTTAGTTAAGGCTAAAATCTTTTATCCATATTAAACCACTAAAGAGGAGTCTTGCCATCTGAATACTTCATTGCGCAAACATGCAGAAGAGCATAAGGTGAGCAGAAGCAAGAAGCAATCAGCAAACAGGGCAGGATTACAGGTGAATATGAACCTGCTTTCATAAAAGAGGTATTGTGTGTCTGCCAAAGCACCTCTATTGTTTTGTAGATGTAAGGCTAAGAAAGGCCTTACAATTAAAATGTCAGTTGTGGAATGAGGATCAAATTTAAATCCAGAATGCTTGAGACGCTCCTGAACGTATTTTGTCTTCCTTGGGGAAGTCACATGACTGTGGCTTGAAAGATTATTGCTCAGTACTAACGTCTAAAACTTAAAATCTATGGTTCTGCCTATTCTTCACCCATGTTTAAACTCTCTCACTGAGTTTGGTGGAAAAATATTCAAAGATGGTATAAATTTAAGGGCAGAAGGGACAGTATGGGGTTTTATGGACTGATGTGTTTGTATTAATCATGAAATTTTAAACTGTAACTTCTACATTAGACTCTACATATCCGGTTAAGCATGAATATAGCTAGAAAGCCTAAACATTCTTGAGTTACAGTCTTGGTGACAGTCCAGTGGGATTTGTACTATTTTATGTAAATTACACCAGTGATTGAGTATTCCCCATTTCAAAGATAATTTGCAAAGTATTTCTTCTAAATTCACTTAGCCTCATTTTCTATCTATTTGGTATTTTCTTGTCTTTGCTAAATGTAACAAGCAGACATCAAAAATCTCTCCCCCATATACATTTACAAATTTTGCTTGAGCAATTTTGAAGCTTTTTTACAGAAGAGATTGTTTCCACACTGTCTCAGGGTAAAGTTGGGTTTTTTTAGCAGTAGTTCATCCTTGTAGCTTTTTTTATCAGATTTTCAGTTTATCAGTGTCCATTATAAAATACAAGCTTATACTGGGTAAGATTCTCACTTAGGTTCTTCCAGACTAATAGTAGCCCACTCTTTACATTTGATACTCTTTATATCCCCCCCCAAATATTTTTACTTTTAAGTATTGTCCCTTTAACTCTGTTTAGATCATCTTTCTTCAGTGAACCTAATCAATGCTTTGCCTGTCCTGTCGATAATGACCTGCATTCTTGATTTAAGTGGTACTTTGCTTTTCATTATATGAAATGAGTAGAGGTCCTACATAATTTAATTCTAACTACCCTTGTTATTGCTTTGCTCTGTACCCTATTTTTTCAGGAGGTGTGTCCTGGGGTTTTAGTTTTGTATATAGCTCCAGATTAATGTTATGGGTTGAAATTGCTCTTTCAGACTCAGGATTTTGCAGTCATTTAGTGAGAGAAAAAGTTCTCCCAGTCTGCATGCTGTAGCTGACTGCTGGATTTTTGGATCTGCATTATTTTACAGATTAATATATAAAGAGTTAATTAATGGTAGATGAAAGGTTGATAAATTCCATTGTTAATGTGAAGAACCCAATGCTTTTAAATGTTATTTTATAACTTTGGTATCTGCATTGTGCAGCTATGTTGGCGGCTGAAGATTTAGATCAGACTTTGTTATGTAAGATGGGAACTCTGCAGGAATCCACCTAATTTAGGGCAAGTTTCTTTGATGTTTACCTCCACTAATAAAAAATTAGGAACCTGGCCAAGGTTACATGGGTGTTGAAAGATCTCAGTTTGAGACATTCAGAGCTTTGCAGTCTCAAAGTAGCTGAAAGTGAAACCTTTGAGAGCTAAGGAAGATGTGGCCTGGGGAGCAAACACCTAAAGGCAGTGGTTGTAGAAGGCAGTAATTCTTTCACTGATGCCCATGCTAGTGTTTCTCTGAGAAAAATAAGACTTACCTAAAGTGTAAAGCTGAATTATAGGCAGGGTAATGTTTGCGTGTGCCTTTTGTTGTTTTATTCCTTAGCCTCTCTGTTTGTTATGTTCCTATGGATAAATAAATAATGTTCTGTGTTGAGCAAGCTGTTCTCTGTCACTACCTTTTCACACTGGTCGTAACTCCCACAGGGAAGTTGATAGAGGGGCCATTAACCAGCTGGACCTGCTGAGGACACCTGTAACCTGGTGACCTAGTCAAAGCACGAGGGTGATTCACTGAATTTCTTCTGGAGGAATACAGTCCTCTGTACTTCTTCCTTGCTTGAAAGGGTTATCCACAGAGAGTCTGTTTGATCCTCATGTTTGACAGAAGAAGTGTGTGTCACATGGTTATTATCCATGTCATTAATAACACTAAAACCCATAGAAGGTATTTTGCCACCTATCATTAATTTATCAGTTAATGTGTATGTGTTTATTATGAAGCATAAGTGCATTATATATGGCTTCACAGTTAGTGAGTGTCTGATAATGGGGTGCTGAGATGGATGTACAAAAGGCTGATATACAGCATGACAGGAGGTCTCAAAAGTCTGAGAAATCAGGAAAGAAGCATACTGTATTTTTCCATCTTCTAAGAATTGTAGTATGATAATGTATTCTTCATTTGCAGAATGGAGAAACAGGAAAAGAATCTGAAGAAGATAAAGATGCAAACAAGTCTGAAATCAGTGTAGTGTTTGAAATTGCTTTGAAGCGCAATATACCCGTCAGTTTTGAGGTATGTGTTACTTACTTGTGTGTTTGCTGAGAAAGAATTAAAAAAGTGCCTCTACAACTCAACGCAGTTAACAATACATTATGAATATTACATTTGAATTAATGCAAACTATAAATAAAAAAGATGTTAGTGTATCAAAGTCTAAGACACTGAGTTTTTACTATTAAATTAGATGTTCTCTCAGGATATGAGAGACCTGATATTTGATTGCAAATGGGTGCATGGCAGAAAGACAGTTCAAGGATCTGCTGTGGGATTAGAATCAGTAGCCACATCAGTAGCCACACTCAGTCTGATTGGAAATAATCTTCAAAACAGTCAGCCAAAATCTTAGTTTTAACTGTTGGCATTCATACGCTTTGAAAGTTCCCACTGAGACATTTTTCATCCGATGTACTGGTTTCAGAAAGCCATGAGTATCTTTTTGTCTGTTTGACTCCTTATCTATTTCTTATGACTTCATGATTATTTTTTTTCTCATTTAACATGATTTTATCCAAGAACCTGCTTCTGACGCCTTTGTTTACCTTAAGTAATAAAGTATATTTGGAATAGCTCCAATTCTATCAATGAACTAACTACGGGAGAATGGCAGCGGGAAGATTTTTTCTGTTGAGAGAGTTCTTACACAAACTGGTTGTAAAAATCCAACGTTGTTGTTGTAGGAGCCACCACACTTCAAGCTCGGTTTTTTTCCCCTTTTTGTTTTTCTCTGTAATGCAGAAAATGCAGATGTAAGTGGCACTTTAAGGTTTTGTATTTCTGGGGTTTGTTTTACATTTAAACTGAGTATTGGCTAATGTCAAATGAGATATTTAGACCTTAGAGATCTGAGAAATCCCTCGGAAGGTAAGAGAGACAAGGAACATTGGTTTTGACTAAGGAATTCCTTAGTATAACAAATGCTATATGCTTCATATGTATGGTCTATGTGATATAGAGTAATTAGAAAGTTAAGAGAATGTAAAATCTGGAGGATAAAACTGGGGTGTCTGGGGGTGTTGATCTCAATTTGCAACTACACATAAAGAACATAACGCTTCTATAAGATCAGGCATAATGGAAACACATGCCTGTGTTTCAAAAAGGAAGCTCATAAGTACTGTTTCGGTTTTCACACATCATTTTCTTTCTTGAGCATTTAGAAAGTATTTTGAATAGTTCCATACAAATAATTACACTAAATTGCAAGGAGGTATATGAGCATGGGTCAGAGAATACCTTGGAGATTAGAAAGTAGAGAGGGATAGTGCTTCGGATGTTGTCTTAATTTTATTCCTTTTTTTTCCAGCTTATTTGAGGGAGAGCATTTGGCAAATAGACAATGAAAGCAGAGATAACTTGGTATAAAAGTCTGATGTGTCACTTGCCAAAAAAATGTTACCAAAATTGATAAAAGGCAGTTTCTTGTTCTTCTGACAGGTTTTGTGTTATTTCCTGCCCTTATATCTAATACAGGTGACATTCTTAATAGTTTTGGTTGAACTTGGTAGTGGCTTATATTTCAATAAAAATGCTAAGCAGTTGTGGGTAATCCCCAGGATCTGATGTTTCTGATAAGGTTTTATTTACAAATGGTCTTGTGTTATTCCAGGCAAGCATCAAAGCGTTCTCTGATATTTCTCTGACATTTTGTGTGTGTGTGTGTGTGTGTTTGTGTGATAGCTATAAAATGATCTGCCTTTTCTTCATCTGACAAAGCTTCAGCAAATGTTATGCAACGAAGCAGTGACCATAAACATATGTAAAGTTCTATGTAAACATATCCTCAGAACTGCACAAGAAGTGGAAAATAGCAAGAGCATGCAGAACCTTGTGGGTTTCTTCTGTCTACCCTGTTTCATGTAATATGTCTAGTTTTAATTGACTAAGAACTTTAGGATGAGTTTTAAGGGATTTTTATCTATTAAATTATTAACTAAAATAAAAGCATTCAATTTTGACAAAGAACAAGCTTTACCGCATACTTATCACTGCTGCATCCTTAGCTAACCTTTCATCATTCTTCTAAGGCATTTGTGGAGACATTCAAGACCAGGCTGGATATGGTTCTGAGCAACTGATCTAATTGAAGACGTCCCTGATCATGGCAGGAGGGTTGGACTAGGTGACCTTTGAAGGTCACTTCTAACCCAAATCATTCTATGATTCTGTGACTCTCAGTGAACAATTTTTGAGGAGTACAAAACTGATTTCTGTAGGAGTTGTTAGAATAGCTGAAAAATGGTCATTTTGCTTCTTATTCTGTCCTTGGCAGTAGGCTAAAACCTTGCTTTTTTTTCAGTTCTTTTGCAACATACATGGTTTTTATTTCTGATTTGTGAGTAAGGAGTTGGGAGAGCTCAAAAGATATCACTGAAGTCAACGGCTTCAATTATTAGAACATGTTGGATTGGTTTAGGTTGTCATTTTACTTTCAGTAAACAAAGAGAGAATGACTTTGGATTAGAGTGCTCTTTCTTTAGAATAGCAAATACAGTAATTTTACTCTTAATTTTTTTTTTTATTCTCAGTATCAGTAGTGAGGGGATGGAGTGCCTGAACAGGTAGATTTTCTGCTCCTCCATCCGCTTCCAATGTTCTGGGAGAAAAAGAGTTGCAGTTCCTTGTGTCCCAGTCTTATCACAGTGAGGCAGAGATTCTGTATTTTGAAACAGGAACTGACCAATTTGCTGATGCTGGGAGACTAAGCAAGTTCTCAGCAGGCAGTCTCACACCCATCAAGCTCCTTCTCTCCTGGGGATTAAGGTTTTTAGATTGGATGATGAACATACTGAATAGCTCTTGTTCAGGTTTTGCATGACGGTCAGTCACCATTCCTTACTCTAGTTTTAATAAAACATGCAGGTTTATTTTTTCTTTTTTAAGTGGGGAAATCTGGTATGCCTGCACAGCATATGGAAATATATTAATATATTGGTATTTTGAAACTTCTTAATAATCACTGGATATAGGTGACATGTTTTTGTTGACCTGCTTTTTGACTACTCCATTATTGGTTCTTTTTTATGTCCATTTAATCTTGTCATAATCTTTTGAATTTCCTACCTGGAGTTTCATTAATAGTGGAACCAGCATTGCTCTTTCGTTGTAGTTGTACTGCTGTTTTTCATTTGTCAGCATGATTCATTAAATTGAGCCAAATTCACTTTTGATGTAACTTGACCTTAGATGTGTTTTGGCCCCATGTGTTTTCTCTTGCTAGAGTTATTCTTTAAATCTGTGGAATACAAAAAGAAAAGTGTATTGAACTGTCACCTTTAATCAAATTCTCAGCTTTAAATTAGCCATGATTTGGTCCACGGGTCGTATCTTTCAACTGAGGAAATAGTTTAATGTACTAATGCATATAGTGTTCTTGGACAGCAAAGGCTGAGTTTCTTTTCAGTGTTTTCTGTCCCAGGGCTTACAGAACAACTGTTTGAAATCATGTGGAGTAAAAAGATCTAAAACCTGGGGCTAACCAAAAATGCTGTTAGGTAAATATTATTTTTGCTAAATTACCAAATTTGGATGGTTCGCTTGATCCAGATCCCATCTAAATCCTATGGGGTTCATTCTGCTGACAACACAGACATTTTTTCATTTACACACTAACAAAGAAACAGTTTTGAATGTTTTCCAGGCAATTATTTACCTTGTGTCACATACTAAAAAGTTTAAAAGATGAAAAACACACCGGAATACATTAGTTTTATATTGAGAAATACATTTTCACGTATATGAAAATATGATCAGGTTTTGTATTAACATTCCTCTTCATATACATATATACTTGTGTGCGTTTATACAAATATGAGAAAATTTATATGAAAGTTATATTTTAGGAACTCAGCAATTGTATTTTTTAAACACATTATTTTGTCCTTTTTAATCTGATCATTGTAGACATTCTTATATGTTTTATTAATACGTTACATTGCATGTAAGTAGAAACACATATATAACGGTATTAGTAAGACCACAAAAAGATTAAGGACCTTAGTAAGGTTAATTTAGCCATGTTTTCTAGCCAACATGTTGTAATATCTGGAGGGCAATGTCCAGGGATGGATTTAGATATGCCTTTAAAACAGAGAGGGAAACACTGCAGTGTGATGAGGATGTTCAGCACTGATATGAAGCCCAACTGTTCCTGAGAGCAGGAAATCCTGGTGCTGGGCTTGTCCCAGCTCTGATGCAGGCAGCGCAGCTTCCTGAGGCTCAGCTTGGATCTCAAAAGCACTGCTACCTTCTCACATGGTGAACATTAGTGGGCACCTTTCAAGTGAGGCAACCTTGAAAACATTTCTGAAATTATTACCTGAAATCTTAAGTGTGGGAACACTGCTGGACTGCAACAGCAAAATCCCATGCTGGCACAGATGTTGTCTTATTCTGGGAAAATGCAGACAAAAGTTGTCTGTTAATTTTCATTTTGTGTCTTTTTAGTGATAAATGCTGTGGTAATTGTATATGCTGGGTGAAGTTGCCACAAAAGAGAGCTTAAAAAAGAAATACAAGCCTAAGGAGACCTCATTACAGTGTAATAGCAAAACTAAATAATGCAAGGGACATGACCTTGATAAAAAGAACTTTAATACAAAACATGTTGTAATAATATTAAGGTTGAAGGTTTCAGCCTGTTAAAAATGTAGTTATTACACCAAGAAGGCCGTAGCACGTTTACCTCAATTCCCTTGCACTCAAGCATTACACTTCAACAAATAGTTTGATGTAATTCTGCCTACTGGAAACATATGTATTTGTATTGATTTTGAAGATGATACAAAGAGACGCCTGTCAGATGCTCTAATGTCTCCTTATGCACATTACATGTAACAAAGATTAAATTAGGTAGCAGCTTCCGCCTATCAAACAAAATAACTGAACCTTTTCCCAAGTGAGGTCTCTAATTCCTGATAGACATTGTCCAGACCAGTATAGGGTGCATACATTAAGAGATGGCTACCTTACCACTTGCAGTGCTGTGATTTGTTGGTGAATGCATCCTAACAGTACAGCCTTCTAAAAGGAGATTGTGTGTGTATGTAAAAATGAAAACAGAAAAAGAGCTAAAGGAAGGTACATTCAGAACTTTTTTTTTTTTCCAGATTATTGTAACTTTTAATGTTGGAGAATTACGTCAAATGTTTTTATTCAGTGTCATTCTGAGGTGTTTGGAAGGGAATGAGTAAATGAGTCTTTCCAGGACTGATGGCTTTTGTGTGAGTTTTGGTGGCTCTTTTGATGTTTCCTTTTGGTACTGTTGGGAGGGACAGCTGAGAGTCATGGAGGTGAGAATGTGGCAGGCTTTCAAATGTATAGGATATTGCTCTGAGTTGTGTTCTCTGGCAGCCAGGACAGCATAAAAATACACACCTTTCATACTGAAGTTTCGGACTGTGCATGAGCATCCTAAGTTTCAATGATAATAGAAAAAAATGATGAATGGGTTGAAGTGATTACCATACAAGATACCATATAAATCTGGTATTGAACATGTTTTATGTAAAGAAATAGCCAAAGTGCAGTGGATCTTCATGAATTGAATTTCTTTAGTATACGAAACACATTGCAAGGTAAAAAACAGCAGCCTTGGTCTAAATATGCCTTACTGTTGTGTATTGTGTTATTGTATAAATCTTGTTGAAAACATAAGTGTGCTGTACTTTCTGGGAAACATTGAACATGATCGTTAGATTTGCTTTATCTAATTAGCATTAATTTTCTGTCCTCAAGTGTGATACTGTAATTAATATTTGTCCACATTTTACAGAAATTCATCTAATGCCTTCAATTAGTAGGAAAACTGCATTAGTAGTAAGTACATTGTGGAGATACAAACACCAAGTTATACTCTTGTAGAGTGATTTGAGTCAATGTTACTTTCACTTAAAGGTGATTAAAGAAAGTGGACCTCCTCATATGAAGAGTTTTGTTACACGAGTTACAGTAGGAGAATTCACTGCAGAAGGAGAAGGCAACAGTAAGAAACTCTCAAAGAAACGTGCTGCAATAGCTGTCCTACAAGAACTTAAGAAACTTCCTCCGCTTCCTGTGATTGAAAAGCCAAAACTTTACTTTAAAAAGCGTCCAAAAACAATATTGAAGGTATGTGTCCATCTTTGACAGAATTAAGAATGTTTGCTCAGACGGTAACAGTTACTCAGATTTAAAATCAATAAGGGTTTGTTTCTCGTTTTCTGTCAATATTGTTGTTTGCCTGTGCCAATATGCCTGTGCTTTTTTTAAATTCTGAGAATGCTGTGAAATTCTCACACATAATATAGCTTGTAAAGTGCTCAGCTTAAGAACTGAGCTCACATCACTGAAGTCTTCAGGGGTTTGGTCCAAGTCTAGTGGAGGATCAAACCCTTCAAGCAGCTCTGTACAGCCATGTGAAGTTTTAGCATCATCTCCTTTGGGAGACGCCACTAAGCATATGTGGTGGTTCTCTTCCTGGTCTTTTCCCCATCCCCAGTTTAAAGAGGGAGAAAGATACATTAAATACTAGATATACAGAGAAACAGTGCACAGTCCAGCTTCCTCCCCTTATGGAGCTGGATTTGTGAGTTTTGTGGCTTCAGCTTCAATTTAATTTTTGAAAGTTTTGAAGGAGTATTTTGGCACCTCAGCCTGCTGTGCCACTTGCCAAGTGCCAAAGGACAACACTTTTTTTGTTTCAGGTGTCTGTGTTAAGGTTAGTGTGTGTTTGAAAATGCTCTCTAGCACTTAAATACAGATAGAAAATGCTGAAAATGGGAGACCAGCCCATGGAGAACCTGCAGACTTTGCACCATCTCTCTATTAAAACATACCCTGTCTCAGAGGCTATTAATATGCTTCCTGCTGCACTCATGAGGCTTCCTTTAGAGGCTCTTGATTTTTGAGAGCTCAAGCCTTATAAGTGGTGCTTTTATTTTTGGTGCCAGTAATTTACTGCTACTTCTACAATTCAGTCAGTCTGCGGTGACTAGCCGTGATTTCTCTACTCATCCTAAAATTCATACAAAACCAAAGGGTCATCTGGAGTAATAAGTCTTCCAAATGATCTAACGAAAGCAGCCACACAGTGTCCATGTATTTGTGAATCATCGCTACCTGGTTTCAGCACTGAACAGCTAATTAGATTAACTTGTCATTTTCTCAATGTAGAAGACAAGGCTTTAGAAATGGCTGAAATCTGCTCCATTTCATTTAATTTAGGAAGCACCATTTTGTGAGGAAGTAGTTAAACTCTCTGCACATGAATTTCTATTGTCTGGCATGTTGGTTAGCCAGTTTGGTATACGTCAGGGCACATTAGTAGACTTTAATACTCATTTTAGGTCAATGTAAATAGCAGTGGAGAGATACTCACTTTCTCTCTGGTTTTAGAATCACTTTTGCCCCATACTGTGCAGATCAGGAACCTTGAGACTAGAATTGCAGGAAAACCCAGGAAACCTTCATGTCCAAAATCTGTACTTGAGAATATAGTTTCAGGACCCAAATTTTATCTTTTTCTGTATTCGCCTCTTGGTAGTTAAAAAAAAAATAAAAATCTTCAATTTTTCTGAATTATATCCATGGCTTGCATAATATGGACATATGGACAGTATTACACCAGTATGGCTTGAACTCAGTCCTCATCGAATGTTACATAGATAGACTGTAAAAAGAAGTAAATAAATACTTACTTTACTAGACGTATGACCATTGGAAATGTGTATACTTGATACACAGAGTGCAGAGGAGTGTAGGAGCAGCCAACATAAAAGCCATTTAAAATAAGCAAATGCTTTGGAGAGTACAAAAATGGGTTGGGAAAACCAACACAAAGACTTCCTTCATCATCTTCCTTTTTGCCTTTGAAACAGAATGAGTGATTTGTCAAAACAAGCTTGGTTAATTAAATACCTGTCTCCTACTCTAATTCTGAGGATCTAATTCTCAAACACGTCCAGGAAAAAGTTAACATAAAAAATTATTCAATGGAAAACCATCAGCATTAATGCAGCTGCACGATCTGAAAAGGCTGTTGGCTCTGGCAGTCTCATTTTGGAAAGATTTTCTCAAGAAAGATGCTAAGGATATAATAATGTAAAAAATACCTCACATTACCAAGTACCATTTACCGTTACAATTTTACTTTGAATCATCTGAAGTTTGCCACGTTAAAAGAGATGTTAATAGTCAGAATAACCTGGATATGTAGGTGGTTTTTATTTTTTGAATAGCTAAACTTCTGAAATCCTTTCACTATGTCCATTTCCTTTTAAATTAACCTGCATAAGTTTTGAGCATTAAAAAAAATGACAACACTAACTTATTTTTATTTGTATATATATTTATGAGGCTATATCTTATTGCCTGCACTTTATTTAGCCTGCTCTGCATTTTGTCTCTGCCTGGCTTCTTGCCCACACAGCTACCCTTGTGCATGACATTGTCTCAGTTCTTTCACCTACATCTTCTCTTAACAATTTCAGCAGTTACACTATGTAGGATTTGCTGCACAGCTTTCTTAATGTAATATCCCTCTCTGGTTTTTGCCTTCAGTTGCTGATCATCTCTTTAGGGTCTGGACCACTTGTTTGTTCTTATTTGAGAAGCTCAAACAAGCATGAATGCTGATGTTATCCTGCAAATGGCTTCATGAAGAGGAAGTAACTTAGTAACATAAAACCAATTCTACATTCAAATGCCTTTACATTTGCAAGTTCATTCTTTGTGTTATAATATATAAATTAGTTAAATATGACTTCAGATAATGTTTTGGATCTTAATTACTTCTTTGTAAGAGCTACAAACAAATATTTTCATAGCTATTTGCATTCAGAGAGCATTTGCTATGTGATTAATAACATATTTAAAGGACTTCAAAACTAAATGTTTTGTAAGGACTGCAGTTTTTCACCTCTCTGAAATCTTGGACAGATCAGTCTCTCAGTCCTTTTGTTTTCCCTCCATCAGTTTAAATCCTCCAACACGCATACATTTTGACATGTTATTGTAAGGATTCATCTGTAAAGCATTTGAAATACTTTGTGGGTGGCTCACACTATGCAACATTTCTAACCATTGGAGTTACTCCTCTCTAGCTTCACTACATAACAGTTTTGTGAGGGTGAATTGCTATAACACAAACAGAGCAAACCTTCTACACCTTTAGTTGCATTGTAGAATGGAAGGCAAGAGTGCTGAGAAAGAAGGCAGGAAGGCTGAGAGAGGCAGCTTCCTTGTTAAATGGCAAATCTGTTTAAGTCCCCTTGTAAATCCCACCTCAGCATATGGCATACTCTAGCAATGCAGCAACCTATTTTAAGGTGTTAAGGGGAAAGGTCGTAGAAATAACGCAATAAGATGCAATTGACTGATGAACCCACTAATTTTCATCCGTCCCCATAGGACCTCCATAGGTACATGAGGGTATTAGCTTACAGATACTAATTATCCACGCTGCCTGCAACAGTGGCAGACAATAGAGGTATAATTTTTGCAACAGTTTTGTGCTTGAGGATTCTTACCTTCTGTCTGAGAACAGATCAGATGATGGGAAGTTTAATTCTTATTTTCTCCAAGGCAGTATTAAAGAAGAGGTAACCCTCATAAATGACTTATTGCAGCAGCATAATAGTTGTATGGATATATGCTGAAATAACAGTTCTTTCTTTTAAATCTGTTTTAGACAGGACCAGAATATGGTCAAGGAATGAATCCCATCAGTCGTCTGGCTCAGATCCAGCAGGCCAAAAAGGAGAAGGAGCCAGAGTATGTTCTTTTGTCAGAGAGAGGAATGCCTCGCCGTCGAGAGTTTGTTATGCAGGTATCATCTGCCATCACATTACAGATAATGCTCTTGCTATGTTATGTTCAAACTCAACCAAAATGGTGGCATAACATGAAATGGATCCCTCTGTGTTTAGCTCTTTCTTTGCTTTATGGTCAGTTATGCAAGAAATACAGTATCAGAAAGCCTGTTTAAACTTTTTCTGAAACAAATGGCAATTAGGTTATGTGCCTTTTAGATGCTTTTGTTGTAGTGGTTTTGCATTTTTTATACTCCTTATTTTTATTACACCTGATGGTCTTATCACTTGTCTTTATCTCTGATGGTTCAGAATTTATTTACTTTTACTTGTATTTTTGAAAAAATTGGGGTTTTGCTAATCAGAGGATTGCAGTACAGTCAAGTATTCTGAAATATGGATATGAATATCTCCCTATTGCCAAGCATTACAGTTTTAAAAATAGTGTTATAGATCTTTTCAGATTTTCAGTTTCTTTGTGGCTTTGTTCCAGCCTTACATCAAGTGGTTTAGCCCGTCCAGTTAAAGGCTCTGGACCTAATACAGAAACAGTAGATGCTTCTTTAATTTTTAAATGAAGAATATGCACAAAGATTTGATATAGCCTTGATATTTTGTTAGATAGCACAAGAGCAGGTTGAGAAAGATTAGGAAGAGGAAAGAATTCTTTACTCTTGTGTTTTCACTCATGGGTAGTTTTGTGCCAGAACAATTCAGAACAGCATACCTCAACATATTTTAAGTTGTTGCCTACAAACCACACCAAAATGTCACTTGTGATCACAAGCAGAATTTATGATGTTCCTGCATCTCCTTTCCCAGGAAATTAATTATATTTTTACTTAAATCTTTTGAGTCCCTCCTTCATGTTTGTCAAGATAGGCTAGCAATCTTAATTTCCTTGGATCTCAGTGGTCTTTCTTGATTATATGTTTGTCTCTGAAGCAAAAGAAGATATTGGGATCCTTTTGTTGCAGAAACTGATTTATGAATATAAACTTGGATTTCCAACTTTTTACGCTACCTGAAAGTACTTGAAAAAAGAGTAATTCTATCATAGACAGTCCCTTTTTCCATGCTTACACTCCCATGGGAGCGTGCACAGTTAGAGATGGTTGCTTGAGGCATCAAAAGATGACTGTGCAACACAGTCCAGTATTAGAAAGATGGGCTGAGATTTTTTTTCCGTTGGAGGAGTCTCAATAGTGGCAAAATCCTTGGTTTGAATAAAAAAGGGATCTTAAAAGCAGTGAACATGCAGAAGTCTCCCCTATCTAAGAAGACTTAGGAAAGTCAAAGAAATTCCATACAACAGTTGCTTTGTTATGAATACTTTTAAACACTTTAGCTCCTTTTTTTCCCCTTTTGTAATATTTTCACACTCAAATCATACTGCTGTTTCTCCCACCTTCAGGAAGTCTCAGTGAATTCATTATGGCATGCAAAGAACCTTATCAGGATAAAAAGCCTTTGTATAAACTACTTAAACAATGTTTTCATTTAATTTAATTGAATGTGGAAGTAAAATATCCAGAGATAATATGTTCATTTTTATCTGTCACACAAAGAGCAAGTTTAGATGTGATGAAATGGATCCAATTACTTGTCCTGACTACTAGATAAACACAAGAAAACCTCTGATGACATTAGTTGGTGTTCTGTTCCCAAAGTTAATTTCAGAAAGCTCTTTCTCTTTGTAGTTAGGCCTTTAATCCTTGATAGAGGTTTTAATAATAGCTAAACCAGTTTTACAGGTCTGAGAAATAGCAGTGTATTGATTTATTGTGAGCTATGTTATAAATTATCATTTTGTCCTGTCCCATTAAAGTCCCTCAATTTTATTGCATATAAACTTATAAGGCTATTTTGTAATTGCGATTGTGGAACTGCACCGAAGATAAGGTATATATTTTGAGATTATTAATGTTTCTAGTTTAGGTAGACAAAGCTTTTTTGTATAATTCTATATGTATTTAGAAGGGATATTTGTGATCACTATTATTTATTTACATCCTCTGTGTTTAGAATTAATAAGTATTTGAGTAAAGAAAACTGAAAACTGTGAGGAAAATACATAAATGGCAATTTTAGGAAAGTAAATAGTTACTATAAAACATCAATTCCTAAATTTATTGCTATTATTTATTTAACAAGTGCATGACTACTTTTACAATATTTTTAAAGCTCCTTCCAGACTGTTTTAGGTCTTTAACCTCTGAGGTTTCTTTCATTCAAATTACCTTGGCTATTTTATTATTCTTATTTTATTTTGGTTTCCTTTTTTTAACATACCTTGAGGTAATACACTATCTTAAGAAAAAAATTGGCAAATAAAATGGCTTAATGAAAAGAAGAGTGAAATATAAATATTGCATAAGTGAATAGCAATGACAGCACTAATATCACAAAACAGACTCATGCAGCTTCAAGAAATTAAAAGCCAAGGAATTACATATTAGGGAGAAGTTTTTTACTGTGAGGGTGGTGAGGCCCTGGCACAGGTTGCCTTGAGAAGCTGTGGTTGCCCCATCCCTGGCAGTGTTCAAGGCCAGGTTGGATAGGGCTTGGAGCAACCTGGTCTAGTGGAAGGTGTCCCTGCCCATGTCAGGGGATTATAACTGGATGATGTTTAAGGTCCCTTCCAACCCAAACCATTCCATGATTCTATGAATAAGCTAGAGTTTCACTCTTTGTGGATATCCATTGTCTATAATTTGCCTTTATTTTGAGATTTTAATTTCTCCCAGGTTTATGAAAGGTATCCTGTTTGTCAAAACCCTTTTGTGCAGTACAGGCCACAGGTCCAATGAGGAGACTTCTTTCCAAAGACAATTTTGATAAAAGCTTGTCAGGTGTAAGTGCTGAAGAAAGCAGACCCAGCCCCCATGTTCCTTGCAGTGCATGCAACAAAGTGGGAGGAATATGAGCATGGTACTCATCTTTCTTTAGAAACCACTCTAATTTAAATCTCCAGGTCATTGTTTTCCTCTCCGTTGTTCTGGACACTGTCCCAATGATGCGGGGGAGCTTCTACAGGAAGGCAGTGCTTCTACAAGAAAGGGGAAGCACAGATCCTACAGTGCTTCCTTCCTGCATTAAGAAAGAGTGGGGGAGTTGTTCAGCAGGGAGAATGGGGTTGACAGAGGCTGGTGGAAGAGAGAGACAACTGTGTGTACATTGAGAGACAGAAAAATGTAACTCTTTGAGGTATGAGTTTGGGGACCTTCAGAAAAATCTCATCCACCTCCTCTGTGTGAAGCAGTATTGTAGTCCCCTTTTGCACTGTTCTTACTTTTCAAAATTGCATTTTCATCAAAAGAGGCTGACAGTTGTTGGTAGATCAGCAAGATTATTACATCTGATATTAAGAAGTCTTACATTTGTTGTGATTATGATCAATGTTTTCTTTTTAAGGTGAAAGTAGGCAATGATATTACTACTGGAACAGGCCCAAACAAGAAAATAGCTAAAAGAAATGCAGCAGAAGCAATGTTGCTACAGCTGGGTTACAAAGCCTCTACTCCTCTTCAAGACCAGTCAGAGAAGGTAAGGATCAGTTGTTGCAATGCCCCCATTTTACCCTTGTCTCGAGTTTTAGCTGTCTCAGCTAGACACTTAGTAAGAATAGAAGCTTGACCATGTGCACCCTCTCTTTTAGGAGATTGCTTGTCAGAGATCAACCTTTGTTTAGCTACAACTCTATAGCTACACTTAGTAGTGTACTATTCTAAGAGTAATTACAAACAGAAATGTAGTTCCATAGGATAGTCTGTATGCAAAAGCGTACATGTGACGTGTGCCTATTTCTACTTACCAATCAGGATGAATGTGCATCTTGCTTTTAATCTATTTTGGACATCCAGAGAGCATTGAGAGGAATGATGTTAGTAATTTTCCTACGTGAAGCAGCCATGGTAGTCAATGTTTGTCTTAGTGTTGCATTTCCTGTTTCTCTCTTCTTTAAGAGGAGCTGCTCGATGTATGCTAGTCATACTCACTGTCACTATGCTCTTCACTGTTCTTAACTATACTTAGTCTTCAACAAGTGTGCCATACTCTAAGCCGAGGTACTTGGAAGCTAGATGTTGTTCCTAGCAAGAAGATACTACATTCATAGCTGTTTTAAAAAAGGCTTATGACAGAGTCAAATGATAATTCATTTTCACCAGAATGCTGAGACTTTTCTGCTCTAGAAGATACTTTCTATCAGTTTTTCTTCAATGCCAATTTGGCCAAAGAGCTTTTTAAAAAACAAATCAAAAGAGAGAAACACAGGTTTTCATTCCTGGGTTTCAGAGTGGTTGAACTATTTTTACTCACTAATTTTCAGAGATAAAGCCTGAAAAATTTCAGCCCACAACCTAGTTGCTTTGGAGAGCTCTATGCAGTGGAAACTTGTGATTATTTTAAAAAAATAGAGTAGCTGCTTTGTTTCCCTGCATTTATTAAACTATTGCCTACAAGTGCATTATCTTAAAAAAAAAAGGTTTAATTACATGCTTGCAGACATAGATATCTTAGAATTGATAGGAAAGCATACAATGGCCTGCTGTTACTCTGAACACTATGAGCAAACATGATGCAGTATCCAAAAAATGTGAACTACTCAAATTTTATGTAGTGGTGGTATTCAAGATCATAGAACAAATTTTTATAGCTTTGCTGGGGTTAAGGACATAAAATATCTAGAACATCTGGCTTTATCTTCTGTATATAATAGACTAAACATATTTGCAGATACTGTGCTGGAGAAGAGAGAAAATAGCCTTAGATGTCTACTAATTTGAGCACTGCAAAATTCCTTCCATATATGTTGCACAATAAAGATGTACCATTAAAAGATACTTGTTTCTCTCTTTGACTCCAAAATGGGGCCAAACATAGATTAGCTGACGTATCAGGTTGGCATCTAAATGGACAATTTTCACTTGTGTTATTTTTGATGCTTTTGAAAAAGGCAACTTCTCTATCCCCTGCGCCCCCCATATTCTTTCACCCCCTTCCTTCTCCCTTCAAGAAAAGCAGAACCAAAGTCAGAGTTTTTTCCCTAACCTCAGTGCGTAAAATGGGACTGTATTAATTGTTTTAAGGAAGACTTAAGAGTTTTACAACAGCCATGCACGGTGCTAATGGCAGCACAGGTAGATTGGTAATCCAGATAATGTAAAATGTAAAAGCTCTGCTCTTTTCTGGGGTAATCAGATGGCTGGAAGAAATCTGTAATGGTTGTGTGAAGCCCTGCGGAGAGAAGTTTGATAGTGCCCTAAGAGACTTTTTGCAGCTATCAGGACTTCAGTTCTATGTGTGAAAATTGAGAGTTGTGATGTCTTTACTTTTTCATGCTTCTATCTTTTAATTTCTTCTTGTCACTTTAATTCTCTTAGGCAGAGGAAGACCAAAATAGATTGCATTCATTTGAGACAGCAACACTAAGGATAACTAAGTGAATTCTTCTTAAATTCCCCACCACACTCAAGTTAATAAACACTAAAAGATGAATAAGGAGAGCTGAAAATGTTCTTCTCCTATTGTAGCAGCATACTTGTGCTAATTTTCCTATCATGTTATGGATGCACAATATGGATTCATGACAAAAACATGCTGTTGTAACAGACAGTGGTAAATACAATTATATTTAAGGGACTCTGGAGCGTAGGTAGTTTTTCCATCAATCCTCCCAGTCAAAAGGAGGGAGTTTCAAAGGGCCAGTTCGATCTGGCAAATCAATATATGGTTACAGGACGGGTACCACAGGCAGGGGTTCAGCTACTTGGACCATTGGACTCACTTTGAGAAATGTGGTCTATTGTGGGCTGATGGAGTTCATCTGTTAGAGAAAGGGAAAAGCATCTTTGGTCATAGGCTTGCCAAGGTGGTGAAGAGAGCTTTAAACTGAAGTTGCCAGGGGAGTGAAACCTCAATCCATCCAGCTCCTACCAGTTTTATGCCAGTACCAGAAGAGTTGCCCATAGCCTGGAGAGGGATTGCAGGTCAGGAGGAGAGCATCTAAAGAGAAGAACAAAAGAATTCCACTAACTCCATCCAGTAAGTCAGCCTCACTGGGGTGCCAACTTAAACGCCTCTATGGAAACAAACATAGCATGGGGATAAACAAGAGGAGATAGAGGTGTGCATACACCTTCAGGCCTGTGATCCTGTTGGCATCACAGAGACTGGTTGGTCACCTTGACTGGAGTGTTGGAATGGAATAATACAGGCTCTTCAGGAAGGACAGGCTGGGGAGATGAGGAGGGGATGCCCCCTCTATATTAGTGACCAGCTGGAGTGCACAGAGCTCTGCCTGGGGATGGACGAGGGGCCAACCAAGGGTCAGGATTAAAGGGAGGGCAGGGGCAAGTGACATTACAGTGGGGGTCGGCTACAGTCCACCTGACAAGGAAAACTGAGCAGATAAGGCACTCTATATACAGGTAAGGGAAGCCTCATGTTCACAAGCCCTGGTCCTCGTGGGTTACTTCAACCACCCTGATATCTGTTGGATACACAGCAAGGTGTAAGCTATCCAGGAGGTTCTTGGAATGCATTGATGATAACTTCCTTCTCCAAGTAATGGAGAAGCCAAAAAGAAGAGGTGCCATGCTGGACCTTGTTTTCACCAACAAGGAAGAACTGGTGGGGATTGTGAAGCTCAAGGGCAGCCTTGGCTGTAGTGACCATGTGGAGTTCAAGATCCTCAGGGCAGTGAGGAGGGCTCACAGTAAGCTCACTACCCTGAACTTCAGGAGAGCAGACTTTGGCCTCTTCAGGGATCTCTTTGGTAGAGTACTATGAAATAAAGATCAGGAAGAAAGAGGGGCTCAAGAAAGATGCTTAATATTCAAGGAATACCTCCTACAAGCTCAGGAGTGATGCATCCAGACAAAGTGAAAGTCAGGCAGAAATGCCAGAGGCCTGCACAGATGAGCAAGGAGCTCCTGGACAAACTCCAGCATAAAAAGGAGGCCTACAGAGAGTGGAAGCAAGCACAAGTAGCCTGGAAAAAATGAAGAGAAATTGTCCAAGCAGCCAGAGATCAAGTTAGGAAAGCTAAAGAATTAAATCTGGCCAGGGAGATCAAGGGCAACAAGGAAATCTGCTACAGGTATATCGGTGATAAAAGGAAGATTAGGGAAAATGTGGGGCCCCTCCAGAAGGAAGCAGATGTGATTACCAGAGGCATGGAGAAGGCCAAGTTACTCAACAACTTTTTTGCTTCAGTCTTCACTGGCGAGTGCTCCAGCCACACTGCCTAAGTTGCAGAAGGCAAAGATGGGACAGGGAGAATGAAGAACTGCCTGCAGTAGGTGAAGATCAGGTTCTAGTCCATTGAAGAAACCTGAAGGTGCACAAGCCCATGGGACCTGATGAAACGCATCTGCAGGTCCTGAGGGAACTGGCAGTTCAAATGGCCAAGCCACTGTCCATCATATTTGGGAAGTCATAGCAGCCTAGTCTCTTTTCCGACCAGAAAAGGGGAAATATAACATCATTTTTTAAGAAATAAAAAAGGAAGATATGGGGAACTACAGGCCAGTCAGTCTCATCTCTGTGCCTGGGAATATTGTGGAGCAGATCCTCCTGGAAATTATGATAAGGCATATGGGAAAAAGGAGTGACTGGTGAAGCCCACATGTCTTCACTAATGGTAAATTGTGCCTGACAAATTTAGTGGCCTTCTACAATGGGGTTACAGTGTTGGTGGATAAGAGGAGAGTGACTGACATCATTTACCTGGGCTTGCCAAAGCATTTGACACTGTCTTGCATGACATCATTGTCTCTAAACTGGAGACATGGATTTGGCAGATGGACCACTCAGTGGATAAGGAGTTGGCTGGATGGCTGCACTCAAAGTTGCAGTTAGTGTCTCAATGTCCAAGTGGAGACCAGTGACAAGTGGCGTTCATCAGGGGTTGGTACTGGAACATTTGACATCTTTGTTAGTGACATGGACAGTACGATTCAGTGCATCCTCAGCAATCTTGATAATGACACTAAGCTGTGAGGTTCGGTTGACATGCTGGAGGGAAGGAATGCCATCCAGAGGGACTTTGACACCCATGAGAGGTGGGTGAACTTCATGATGTTCAACAAGGCCAAGTGCAAGGTCCTGCATGTGAGTGTGGGGAACCAGAAACACAAATACAGGCCGGGCAGAGAATGGATTTAGAGCAGTCCAGAGGAGAAGAACTTGGAGGTGTTGGTCAGTGGGAAGCTCAACATGAGCCATCAGTGTGTGCTTGCAGCCCAGAAAGCCAACCGTATCCTGTGCTGCATCAAAAGGAGTGTGACCAGCAGGTCGAGGGAGGTGATTCTCCCCCTATACTGGAGTGCTGTGTGCAGTTCTGGTGTCCTCAAGATAAGAAAGGCACGGACCTGTTGGAGTGAGTCCAGAGACTCCAGAGAAGGACCACAAAGGTGCTTCATAGGACCTTTCAGTCCTTCAGAGGACTGAAGCACCTCTCCTACGAAGACAGGCTGATAGAGTTGGGCTTGTTCAGCATGGAGAAGTCTCCAGGAGTCTCCATGTCCATAGAGCAGCCTCGCAGTACCTAAAGGGGGCCTACAAGAAAGCTTGTAGGGACAGGGACTTTTTACAGGGTCATATAAGGGTAGGACAAGGGGTAACCCCAGTGAAATCTGAAAAGGGTCATTCGCTTCGCATTCATAGAGCTGACTGTCAATAGCTCCTATTTCATGAGAAAGCTTGGATGGTTTTGTCCGCATTGACACAACTCTAGAACACTGCCATCTTAATTACTGTGGAGACTTCAGGAATGGCTCCATTTTTAACATCTGTGTTAATTGCTCCCTTTCTGTGTCAGAGTAATTCCCGGTGTTAAACATAATGTAATTAATTTGAAGGCAATTAGCTTCCTCAAAAAAGTCTGTGTATTAAAATCAAATGGAAAATTGTAATCTTTTTTTTTTTTTTGCGTCCACTTCAGTAACTAAAAGTATTCCTAGCAAGTAAATATTTTAAAATTATACCCAAAATACTTTGTAGTGTTTATGCATTCTTTCATAGACAGATATTAGGATCTTCTCATTTTAGAATATAATTTCTCTCTTGTATGTCTATGTTTTCACTTGAGAGCTGCATAAAACATTTGATTTTAAGTCTGATTTGGTAACATTGAGTTGAGCCTAATCCTTGGGGAAACATTTATATTTCAGTGTTAGGCAATAGTTGTTAATGTTTATTCATGAAGGGTACATTTCTCAAAGAACCTCTTTTAGACAAAAATTAAGATGTCTTAACAAAATTTTGTGAGCAGATGTGGCAATTCCAAGTCATCCTTTTTAGGATCTTTCAACTAATTTATAAACATGAATGTTCTGTATAAGGAGTAGTTTGCTCTTTACTTATTTGTCTTTTTTCTACCTGTTTCAGCTTGGAGAAAACAAGAGTTGGAACGGCCAGAATGTTGGGTTTCCTGAGCCAACAAGTAACAGTAAGTATTGCTTTCTAAATTTATATTTATACTTAGTTTTCTTTGTCTGTGTAGGAATTGGATTATTAGAGACAATTGAAATGCTTTTTGTAAATATTTTAGGGCTTTTATTGCAATTAGGTGAATTAAGTCCTGAGTGTCCTCCCTGTGAGTGTAGGTATGAATGAGTGCAGGAACAAGGAGATTTTTATTTAGTCATTGAATCATAAAATCCTTCAGGTTGTAAGGAGTTTTTGGAGGTCATCTAAACTGCCCACTCAAAGCAGGGTCAGTACAGAGTTCAGACAGGGTTGCTTATGTCTTTTTTTTTCCAGTTCTCCAAGGACAGAGATTCCATTGCTTCTCTCGGCAGCCTGTTCCAGTGCTTAATTATCTTCACTTTGATTTGTTTTCCTTTTATCCAAATCATAACGTCTTCTGTTTGTTTATGACTGTCATCTCCTGTTCTTCTTCTACATACCTTAGTAATGTGCCTGGCTCCATCTGTTCGGCAACCTCTTTTTGGTATTGGAAGGCTGCTGTTGGGTCCCTCACAGCATATCACTGTCCTCTAAGCCTGATCATCCAAACAGATTTTCATCATCTAGTAATTCATCTATCTAGATTCTAACATCATTGCTTGGATACAAGGGTGCTGAGGGAGGCACAATGTCAAAAACATTGCTAAAGCCAAGGTAAATAACATCCACTGTCCTCCGTTCATAAATCCAGTCATCTTATCACAAAGGTTATCAGGCTGTTTAGGCTATTTTTTATCCTGGATAAATTCATGCCCATTGTTCCCAATGGCTTTTTTTTTTTTTTTTCTGTTTGTGTGCCCACCAATGGCTTTAAGAGGAATTACTGCATGATTTTCCCAGGGACAAAGTGGGGCTGACCAGCCTGCCTTTTTTTTGATGATGATGCCTTTCTCCAGGCGTTGGAGACCTCTCTTGATCTCCATGACATTTTGGAAGATAATAGAGTGGCCTTGCAATGACATAAGCTCGTTGTCTCAGCACACTAAGATATATCCCATTTGGTCCAATAGACTTGTATGGGATGAAAATTTCTCAAGACATCCCTGACGCTGATCAGGTTCTGCTACTGGTAATTCCTTTCTTCCTTGAGCCATGTCTGAAGACACAAAGGACCAAGTGACCTTGTTGGTGAAGACCAAATTCAGTTTTATTGCAACAGGTAATGAATAGGACAAACCTTTGTGACCTTATAGCTATGGTTTTGCTGGTTAGGGTGGTAAAGATAATGTTTCAATAGTACTTCCTTCACTTTTCCATGAGCACTGAATTCTTCTCTTGAACTGTGTTTAGTTTTGGACTTCTTAGAGAGCCCTAAACATCATCTCCCTTAACTACGGATTGTACTAGAGATGGACACACACATAAGCTGCCTTCCATTTTTTGTCTATATATGTCTGAAGGACATGGTCCTAAGAACAGATTTTAAGGGGATTCAGTATTGTTCCAGTATACATGCAGAATTTCCAGTCAGATCTGGGAAATAATTTCTGCTTCAACTTACAGAAAAGTTTGCTAGTATTCAATTACTCATGGATTCAGCACATGTCATTGTGCTTCCCTGAAAAGAAGGTTTCTACGGGTTCTAAGACCTTCTTATTAATTGCTTCCTTCCAGCCCTACCGTCAATCCCCATCAATCCCATTCTAAGTGATTTCTGTTTGTGTTGTCAAAATCTCTAAGGATATGGCCTCTGAAACATCTTCAAATGCTGACATTTTTAAACATTAACATACGGGAGTTTGGAACAGCAGAATAAGGCATCTAGCTTTTCTCTCCTATCACTGCAGTGTCCTGTAGCAGATATATTTATAGATGACATCACAACAATCTACTACACCAACAAGAAAAAACAATCCTTTTCCCAGGCTTCATCTGGCAAGAAAACTTTGGCAGTTATACATGTGACTCCAAATCCAGAAGGAAAACACAAAGGCAAACTCACTCAACAGGAGACAAGATCAACACAAAAATAATCTTAAACCTGTGCTGACCAAAGAACTTGTTTTTCACAGATTGACCTGCTCACAGATGTTTTTTGCAGCCACCACAGGCGATGATACAGAAACAGGTTTTCATTCTGGGGTGCTTTTCTAATGCATGAAAGATATTTCTAGATGCTTTCATTTACATTCTTCTGATCTCCAGGTAAATTGGAAATCAAAGAAGATGTGGCTATCATATTGATAGACACAGCATTTATTTCTCATAGTCCTGTTCAGACACCACTGTGCTTAATCCCCTAACTCCTTTTTGAGGGTTCCAATCTAGAGGCAGCATTAATAATAAACAGCTGATAAAAGGGTATCATTTTTAATTTCATAGGGACTGTGCTATCTTTTTGCAAAACAGGGAGGGTTTGAATCCAAAATGTTACCAACAGGCATATATTTTTTTACTGATTTTTTTAACTCTTCACCTCTAAAGAGCCTTTTTCTTTTAGGGTATTTTCTTTAAAACTTACAGCTTAACTGTGATTTTTCTGTGATAAAGTCATAAGAGGAGGATGAATATGTAACAGTTATGTAAAGACCAGACCAGTCTTTCTTCACCTTGCAATTTCATCCATGATTCATGGAAGACCTAGAAAAACATTTTTCTTCTCTGAATGTGGTATCATTTCTTCCTGAATAAATTGCTAATAGGTCTTCCTTTTTAGTTTCTCATTGAAACCTCTCTAGGTATTTCTAAACTAAAATGGCCTTTCTGATAGAAGTGTGAATCTGCTGTATCAATTGGCACTCTATTAGAGTTTCCCTTTGCAGGCAGATACTCTTTCTTTGTGTGCATAATACAGTTTCCATCTGAAACTGTGTGAAATAAAACTGGAATAGTAAAGTGAAGTTGTATACTTTAATACAGTAAAACAAAAATCATAACAATCATATTTTAGTACAGTAGAACAGATTTCCTTGTAGCCTCATGTGGTTCGGTTTTGCTGAGAAATACCCTACAGTCGATGCATTTTTAGTATTCCCTATTAAATATCCTTGAAAATCAACTCCTCTTGCTCACCTCTATTGTGTTACTTTTGAAGATACTTTAGCAGCAAACTTCACTTCTGTTCCTCCTACTCACTGGCAAAGCTCCTTCTGACAGGTTTACTTCTTTACCTTTCCTCTTCATTTCACAATCTTAAAGATGAAGCAAGAAGCTATTTATTTCTTGGTTTGGGATATCTTAGACTTTTTTCACATGTGAAATAGCAATAACATTGAGTGGGGGGTTTTCTCCCTGATGCTTCTGGAGAAGACATGGAGACACTGTGTGCAGACCACAAGCATTTGCAGCCCATACAGGAGATGTTTACTGTGAACAGAATGCTCATTTATCAGTCTGGGTTTAATTTAGGGAGTTATCAACAAAAAAAAAACAAACAGGAAACAAATAAACAATCCTAATGCAAAGTGCATTTTGTTGGGAACTTACTTTGGTTTTATATTTCTGGATGGGACAAGACAAACATACAGTATGTCTTCTAGGAGAAGCTGTAGATGAGCTATGAGAAACAAAAATACATAAAAATAAAAGGAAAAAGTAACAGTGGTTTTATATATTAGAATTCTTAGAAGGAAAAAATGACCCTAACTGGTTTTATATACTCCCCACCCTTAAATTTCCCTAGTATAGTTTTCTTTTATCTGTTTCCTGCAATTTGGGTAGTCACAAAGTTGAAAAACTAATAAGAATAAAATAAAATACAGTCAGAGCGGTCCTACCTCTCTGTAAAGGACAGGCTCTTTGTTTTTCTTCCCTAACATTTTATTACTAGAGATTCATGCATGACTTTACAGTCTTTGTTCTTCAGATTACATCTGCTCCTGCTGTTTGTTCACCACCTGAAATCATAATCATTTGTTTGTGACATCACAATTAGTTACTGTGAAGATGATTAGATTGTCACCAGCAGATGATTATGATTTCAGATGGTAAATGAGCAGCAGGAGCAGATGATCTCCTAAGGAACAGAGACATTTGATCTTATGCAATTGTTCACAGTAAAAAAAAAAAAAAAAAGGCAGGAAGAAAAAAACAAACAGGTACTCAGAAGAGTTTCTTAAATCTGTGATGAGGAAATCTAAACTTTTTTCTATAAATAACGTTTATTTTAATATTTGTTTAAAATCTACTTAAATAATAGATTAAGAAATTAAAAAAAAAAAAGAGAAAAAGGAGATATGCAGTGTTGTTATAAGCCTTAACTGTATGGTTACATTCAACTTCTTACTTAGATATTGGGAGATGTGAGTTGATAAGAGAAAATAAACCCAAAATAAAGAGTGTATTTATGAATTTTTGCATACTAATACATCCTCCGGAGGAAGAAAAATGTATGTGAACTTTCTAGTTCTGGCCCTCACTAGTTTTAAAAAGACTTTTTTTAATAGTTGTCTGCATGTTTATTTTCAACTGGGGAATTTGGTGAAGACTTACAGTAGATAATTTGATACTCCTGTGTTTCCAAGAACGGTAACTGAAGTCTGCAGTTTGGGAATAAAGCCTTTTGTTTGCATTTCAGACATTTTTAATTGGCATTTGTGTGTTATGTTTTGCAGTAATATCGAATTCTTTGGGGCATTTTTCAAAGGTGGTTTGCAGTGGATTGTATACATTTTTTCTGATTAAGTACTGCTGTTTCTTTGGATTTCACTTTTGAATGGCTTCCAAACTTACTAAACTTTGTCAGTTATAATATACTATTACTAGGAGTTAGATTTATACATCACTCTGAATAGAAACCACAATAACAGGGTTTGACAACACTACTTACTTGATGAAGCCACAGAAGGCCACAGAACAGTAGTTTTCAAACTGTTTGGTTTGGGGTATTTTTGGTTTGATTGGTGGGTTGGGGTTTTTTTTAGCAAACATACTATCAGGTGAACATTATACCATGACTGTGTGTTCAGGGTTCCATCAGCTGAGCTTCTTGTCTACATTCTGTATAACCTTCTTATAGCAGTTGGTAGCACCTTGCCTCTCTGGATTCATCCCATCTCCTAACGAGAATATGAGATAACTAGAATTTCTTTCTCACTTGAAGACATAGGAAAAATAAATTTAGAAACAGAGGAGATTTGTCCAATTTTTTTTCTTCCCTGAGTTACTGAAGCTAGGAAATCTGTGCTGTATTTGGCATTATCAATAACTAAATGTATTATTTTTCTATTTCATCTAGCAATCAGAATGAAGTAATAATTTATCCAGAATAATACCAATGAAATAACTCTTGCATATATATTTTGAAATAGTTAAAAGAACCTAAAACCTTCTAAACCATGTAATACTAAAAAACACCTCATCTTAATAAAACAAGGGAGTGTGGTCATTTTTCTTTATTATTTGTTGTTTTGAGAATTAGTGGCAAGATCCAAATTAGCATGTTTGTGTCTGAGTGGGATTTGGGCACAATTCACATGTGTAAGATCACAGCTGCAATTGGTCCTTCTCCTTTGCCCACATTTCCCCTATTGAGATGCAGAGTTGGGTGCTTAAAGTACTGCAAGCTTCACATCTTCGGATGTGATACTTTCTTTGGTGAGTTTAAAGGACAATGCATATTCCTAAAGTACCTAGTATTTTAAGTATGTGTCCAGAAAGTTGGGAGACAGATTTAGTTTCCTTCTTCACTAGAAGGAGAGTACTTATGGGGTGGAGTAATCTGGGTAACAGCAGCTGCCTTTTGGAGATATGTATCTAATATCATTATGATTTGCAGACAGAAAATAGGAAGTCACATGCTGTCAAAATGCAAGAAATGCACATAGAAGGAATGATCTAAAGGAATCATGACTTTGTAGTCTATCTGTTGATTAAAGCATTTGTAAGTGAAGGTGCAGATATGTATTCTGTTGTTCCCTGGCTGGGATATTTTATATATGTATAAAAATGTATATTATATATATTATATATATAAAAATATATAAGTATTATATTCTACAAGCAATTTCTTGCTTGATTCTTTAGTGGTATGGATTGTGTGTATGCAGGAAAAATACACTTGGGCTGTAAGGCTTGTGGTTTGGATGCCATCAGGCTGAGGAGGAACCTAAGACAGCCTTCTAGGAGACTGCTTAGCCATTAAGCTCTTGATGTATCTAGAATATATAAAGAGGAAACAGCCACCATCACAGTAGATAGCCAGCTCTATGGGTAGAGATAATTTTAGAGAAATTATTCTTTTGCTTTTTCTAGTTCCCCCAAATTCCTATATGAATTACATTTGTTCAGGGTTGCTGGTGTGTTCCTTTGAAAAAACCTGCATGTGAAATACCAAAACAGAGCTCATTTTTTTATATTAATGTGTAAATTCAGATTTGATAATGTAATTCTATAAATTATCAGCATTTGGATTTCTGTCCTTAGTGAGGCAAACAGACCAGTATCACACATTTAACCTCAACACTGTGCTTCTCTAAATACTGTCACTTTTCTGAAGTAATTTCTCCTTTTCCTACTGTCCCCCAGCCTGGAACCCACCATCTTCATCACCCATAGTCTAGGATAATAATGTCCTTGAAGAACTGAATCTCTGGATCTGAGGCTTTATTGCTGCCATAATCAAGACTTAGTTCTCCATTCTCTCCTCCATCCCCTTTCTGTTATGTCAATCTCCTTATCCCTATGACTTCCACTGCTTTTGCTTCCTGTGATTTCATCTTCACTCATACCTATGCTGTGCTTGTTGATGTCCCCCTTGACCTTCTTAAGCGCAGCAACCTTTCCATCATTGTCTAGTAGACTTGCTCATTCTTTCATCTATTCTACCTGTGGGTTGTGCCTTTGTTTTCATCATCACGGTTCTCATTCCCCTTTTAATCTGCTAATGAAAAGTCTTGCCTGCACAGGTCACCTCCAGTTGCACTTAGGCACTTCCTAATTGCTTTACTCTCTCAAAATCACATTCTTGCAGCTTTTACAAGAACCTTGCTCTGCCAGTTCACTAGCTTGATTTGCTCCTGCTCTAAATTTGCTCTTTACTGATAACAATTCTGCCTTTTCTTCTGCATTTAGATCAGTTCTTTTCAGAACCTGCTTTGTCTTAATTTTAGGTTATTTGGTACACTGATGTTTTTTTGGAAACTTATGATGCAGAAGTTACCATGTCAAATAATGGTGTAGGTGTTTTGTCTCTCTGTAGGATTATTTCATAGATTCTCCTCTAAAAATTCCCCACTGAAAACAGTAAGTCTTATTTTTACAAAGAATCTTATGTTCCCAAGCAGGAGTAAAGCTGTGGGAGATTTCAAAGGATTTGCCTCACAGGAGTTAAGCATCAAATGTTATGGAAATGAATACAATTTGTCTCCTGTAATACTGCAGTTTCCTTTTTGGCTGTATAGAAAATATTCCAGTGAAATTAAAGATATCAGAACTGACTTCGCAAAGAACTAAATAGCATTTACTTCAGTGTCATGGTTATTTTGAGGTTAAAAAAAACCCAGTATTTTAGTGAGTGGCTTTACATAACATCTGTTTGTTTAAGGTCATGTAGACGAGATCTTTTGATTTAAGGACATTGCGTAATGAGAAAACATTTTTTCATGTCTGAATATTGCAGTAGCTGGTGACTTAGAAATACAGCAGATAGCTGTGTTAAGTAGGTAATGATTGCATCTTAGTATTTCAAGCCAAGATTGCTTGTAGACTGTGAACATAATGGCCATATTATTTGCCTATTCAGTTGTTTGACATTTTCTGAGTTCCTACTGAGGTAATAAAACAAAATTTGAAAATATTCTAGTATATAAATAGGTTTTTATAGGGAGTGGATTTTAAAACTGTAATTTCTTTTTATGTTGACATTTACATTTTCCAGTCTTGCTATTGAAATAGTTAATTGGCTTTGTAAATTCTCTTTTCTTTCTCTCAGTGGATTTTTAATGGACCATATTCTAGGGCATGTTGAGAACCTGCCAGTTCTATGGAGGAATCATTGCACGTGAAAGCCCTTTGTTCCTTTTAAGGTTTTGTCTATTTTAATTTACATAATAGTGAAGTCAGGATTAGATCTGGGTCTAACATTTCCTGCTTAACACCTTACTGGAAGATTGTGCCATGTATGTTAAGCAGCACAATATAAAAAGACCTTATTCAATATGAATACAGGCAGCATAATCTGAAAGAAAGCTTCTTGATGATTACTGGTTATTTTATTCAGTTCCAAAAATGCTTATTATCTTTTTATGAACAATCTTTTCCTCATCCAGTGATGGATTGCTTCAAATATCCGGGTGTTCATTTATGAGCATGTCATATACAGAATTATATCATGGTTTGCTGTGCATCATTACACAAGACATGAAAACACTCCTCCTGGCTGGTGCCTCACTGGTTGTAGTGCAGGGAAGAGCGTATGCTCTTTAGGGATGTTGGGGGAAGTCATACACCAGCTTACACTGCTTGTGCACACCAAGTATAGCTTTTCTGTAGGACAGGTGAAAGCCTAGGGAGAAAAATGTAGTTCTCTAAGGAAGAATTAAATTGTGGTTTTAAATCAGTTATACTGAGTGTCCATAAACATGAAAAGTCAATGAGTGACCTTGAGCCCCAAGAAGTCAGTAAGTGAAGGCAGAGGAAGAGTATCCCTACAGTGTTGATCAAGTAGAAAAGAGAAAAAATTAGCACTGATATGTATATGCGAATTGACAGTACAAGCCTCATGCTGTAGGTCTTCTTTTGGAGTTGAATTGTAAAAGTGGAATTTCAGCTTTTCATTTTTTCGTAATCTTCCTGGCAGAAATAGAAAATTGAAAATGGGACAGCAGTGGTACCAGTGTGGACTCTGAGAGTGTGCAGGCAACGCTCTCATCGCTCTGAACTTTTCCTAACTTAGTAGCCCACTGCTGTGGGGGAACTTGTCACTGCCCCTGTATCAACAAATTCCATTTTTTGCAGAGTCTTACTGCATTAAGGCTCATTTGATGATATTGGTGGTCATTCACATTGCTCACCCTATTCCCTATGCAGAAAGTCCCTCTTGTGGTTAATTTTGTTTTCCATGAACTCCAAAAGGAGTAAAGGTCCAGACAGTGGGGAACCCTTTTGTAGGAAGGTCCCCTTGTCTTCCCAGCCAAGGGGACCATCCAGAGAAAGGGTTAGGGATAAAAATAACACCGCTCCAACAGATTGTTTGGAGATTGCCTCTGCTACTGCTGCTGTGAAAATAAGTGTAATCAGAGCATGGAAGGGGAAGGCTTGTGAAAGACAGACCATTTTATACCTTAATTGTACATTTGCCTTGGAGTCTAAACTGTTTGGCAGTTGTCCAGTACATGGCAGCAAAAGTAGACAATGGAAGACCAAGAAATGTATGTATAGGTAAGAGAGCCATTTGGTGTGGAGTTTTCAGAGACTTCAGAAGATTGTGAGAGACTGCTAACAATTACCACCAAGGATGACTAAGACATGGTTTTCAAATGTTAGTGATTACATTGCATTACTAGCCTGCATATTTTCATAGCACGTTTGCCCACAGGTTTAAATAATATATATGGAAATTATTTTAATGTACCCGTACATTAGAGGTGCATTCATGAAACATTAAAATAATTTCCATTTCCATTTATATTAGCAGAAGATGCAAAGTTGTTGGTTTAAATGGTAATGACTAATAATTGTGATGATAACCCTGATAACCCTTAGAGTATGGTGAACTTAGCATGGCATCAATATTTAGTGGACACAAAAATCCAAAGTGCTTTCAGCTGAAAGACTAATGAAAATATGAAAATATTTACCTAGAGAGGTTCTCCTGCAGTGCATAAAGGTGTTAGAGGACAGCATTTCTTCCTCCTGTATTTTTTATTAAACTGCTTGTTTAAAGACTAATTCAGATAATTTCTGAAGAGTTCTTTTATTCTTAGACTTAACTTCTCTGTTGATGTCATACGCCTTGTCTTGTGATACAACTTTACTACCGTAATTAAACTGTTGCATACATACACTTTACAATTTAACAGAGTTGAAGTAAGCAAACGATAGTGCGGAATGGTATTAAAATAATCCTCAATAATATATTGCAAATAGATAATGAATTACAATTAATATATGCTTTATAGAAGTTTTCAGAGTCCAGGTTTTATTGTCTTTTTAAAACTAGTCTGTAGGAAAGAAGCTGCATGAAGCATAGGCCCTGAATATAAAAAGTTAATAGCTTGCAACTATATTAATGTAATGTCTAGAATATTACATTACTTTGTTTCCAGAGATAATCAATGATGGTAATATAATATCTGTCTCTCAGAGCCAATGTATGATTTAAATTAATTATTGCTTATAAAGCACTTTGAAGTCTTTAGCAGAAAGGTGTTGCATAAGTTTAAAAGTACTATTATTAATTTAACATCACCATTAGAGTAAAGTCAGTACTTTAGGAGCATTTGCCATACTCTGTTCGATATAGTTTTATTCATCATATGCTGCATATTAATTATTCTAACATTTAGAAAGGTTAGTAATCTGGAAGTATTCCAAACCATTGTTCCAGACTGCAGTTAGATATTTGGGTGGATCATGTAAAAACAGTGAAATGGCTGAGAAAGCATGTGAAGTGTTTGTTTTAAATAATATTACATCAATGGAACAGACATCTGCAGCACTGGACTTGATTTTAAACTTTTTTAAAACTTTTTTTTTAAGCTAACATTGTACTGTGCTTTTCTAAAATGGATTATTTATATGAAAAACATTGTTTCTAAACAAATATGCTGCTTTGTCTTTTATTCAGTCTTTATTTCTATTTCTCAAATGTTTTTGGGAAATCAGATTTACAGGGGGCCGGTCTTAGAAGGTAATGAACACCTGCCACTCAATATTATTGTTGCTGTTTGATGTTGTATCCTAACATCAACTATCAGTGTCTGTGTTATCTATTTTAATTTTCATTCATGTTATGTCTTGTATAAGACTGTTTAAAAATATGAGCAGTGATAGGCATTGGATGTTATAGCCTTAGAAAAAGGGTATAAAAATCACTATAGTACAGTGACTATGTGCTATTAAATAGTGCTGCATGTTTACATAGTTGTTATCTATGAGGTTATAATCTAAATTGTCCCAAACAGAGAAAACAAAATTTAGGGACCCTGTCCTCTCTCTTCCCCACTAGTCTTGAACTTGTGCTTAGCTCTAGAGTTCAGCACAGGGTCCACTAGCTTTGGAGCCAGTTGTTAAGACTGGGTAAAACATTTGTAGAGTTTGGGGTCCAGCCAAGCTCCCCAGCCCCACAAAGGTAGTTAGGGATAGCAATCAAGTGAATAACAGGTAGGTCTTTGTGAACGGTACAAGGTGATACTCCAGCTTCCTGAAAGCAGTATTAATTTAAAAGCCAAATGTGTAAGTAATTCAATTAAAAGATTCACCTGTAAGCAGTTTCCTGAGTCAGCAATGAGAAAGTTCGATTTTCACCATGTACTAGAAAATGAGGATATTAATTACTAGTAATATTTTTTGAGTCTTCTCCTTGTGTTAGTCGTTTTGTTTAAAAATACTACTTTCACTACTAGGAGTAGAAGAATCTTTTCTAGGTAACTGGAAATTAATGTTCTTATCCTCTTCGAATTCTTTCTACATTCTGAGATTAATTTAATGTGTACTGCAGATGAATTAAGCATTGAACACTTTGATTTCTCTTGGGATTACTAAATCAGTTAACAAATAGGTTTATCATCCCTAAAATGAAATGCCATATGGCTCAGGTACACCCATCTTATTTTCAGATATATGCTGGAAGATTAAATTATGCTATTAATATGAAACTGCACATTTAATTTTTCTATTTATTAATAATAGGAACAGTTTTCCTCTTATATCAGCAAACTAGGGACTCATGTTTTCAACAGATGCTTCACTGTATATGAAAACTAGCAAATTTGAGACTTAATCCTGCACCTTTCCATGCAGAAGAATATCTGCGAAACTGATCCAAGTATGTGCTCCTATTTCCAAGCAGTTTTACGGTTGAGATGCTTTCTAAAAATATAGTCGATATTTTGAAATGTGGACAAATTATCCCTAATTTACACGTCACTGAAACATTTAAAAGTAATTCACATAAATGAATGTAGATCTTTTTAATGTTTACCCTAACTCCTATTGATATTAATGATGATGCATGCTTTTTTGTTCAATATAAATGTCATCCAAGGCACATAGCTATTTGCAAACCATAGGATGCCATACATGCAGCTAAATAAATACATAAATAAATAATTTCTTCTTAATTGAAGACATTAGAGTGACTAGCACCATAATGATGTGGCTGCATGGCAATTTAAGGTTATTTAAGCACAGGCTGCTGGCAAACACTTTAAACCAGCACTTGAAGCAGTGCTGCTACTGCCAGAAGCTGTCCTTCCTTTGCATCCAGCAGCTCATTCTCATGAGTATCACTGCATGGTCCTACAGGTGCTGGTCCTGGCACAAGCAATAGAGCAGCTGGAGAGTACAAACAGCAGCTGTAGGCAGGAGAGAAAAGAGCTACTTCTGGTGGCAACAGTGCTGACATAGGCTAGTTTAAATTATTTGTAAAATAACAGTCTAAATTATCGCATAAGATAGGAGGTAGAAGATCGTAGTGAAATAATGATTGTGCTAGTATTTTGAAGTAGCAGCTGTTCCTCATGGTTTTCAGACCTCCAAAACTTATTTGTTCATGTTGTGTATTCTGTGCTAGCCACTGTTTTAAAATCCAGGATTGTAAACCCTTAAAAAGAGCGGAGGAAGAGTAGGAAGATGGGTACTTCAAATCTGCTTTGTTTCTAAATAAATCATGCAATTTCATTTGCAGATACTGTGGAAAAAAAAAGATACTGCTTCTAAATGCTTACTTTGTTTTCAACTGCAAAATATGTTAATGAAATTGTCTTCATGCCAAACCCATTCTGGAGTAATGAGAATGGTCTTTGTCTTTGTTTTCAGCACCAAAGGGAATACTCCATCTCTCTCCTGATGTTTATCAAGAGATGGAAGCAAGCCGCAACAAATCAGCCCCTGGTACTACTGTAAGCTATTTGTCATCCAAAGAAATGAGCCAGACTTCTAGCTCTTTCTTCAGCATATCTCCTACAACAAATAGCACAGCTACGATTGCCAGGGAACTTCTCATGAATGGAACATCCCCAACTGCCGAAGCCATAGGTCTAAAAGGAATATCTCCTGCCTCCCCATGTTCTGCAGTGCAGCCTTCAAAACAGCTGGAGTATTTGGCAAGGATTCAAGGCTTTCAGGTATGGGAGGGGGAAAATGAAGGTCTTCAGCCAGAATCATAGCATTGCCATCAAGGTTTCACTCTTGCCCTCTTGAATGTGGGCATGCATGTAACTTATCTTGTAAAATTAGATGGTGTCCAAGGCAGTTGCTGGGTCCAGGAGATACAACCCCTGCACCAATATACATGTCCCTCTTTCTCTTGTTTGTTCCTTCCTTCCATTCACCTTACTGCAGACCATCTTTCTTTCCTTTGTTTATTCTCCTTGAATAATTACGGGCTTAAATTGTGCTTTTTACTTGCACTTCTTTAAAAGTCTTCACTTCTTGGTATTAGAAGCTTTGCATACTTCTGGCATTAGTTTCTCTCTTCGACTCTGAGCCAGAAGGTAGTGACACACCACCTTAACTTCGCCTTCTGGGCCAGGTCGTTAAAGCCGTAACTCTGCCTCCCACCCTGCACCCCTCGCTTGTATCCTGTAGAACAATGTTTTCATCCGAAGGTGCAGCCTAGGAGCAGAACTGATGTCAGAGCAATGCAGAATGTTTTTGACATCACAGTCAGTACTAGAGAATGTAAGATGAACCACACTGGGTCAGTGCATGAGTCCTTCAGCGCTGATAGCCTGTATCCATCAATGGCAAATACCATGCATTTCATAGAATAGGTGTGGCAGCCTCTATAGTACATCCAGTCATTTCTGCAGTGTGGAAGATGTGAAAAGGAAGCCTCTTCCCAATCACCATTACATGCAAAATTACACACTATAAGGACAGTAGCTCTTTTTGCTGTATTGCACCACCAGAGGATAGAATGAGCTACGTACAAATACTATTTTTCCTGTCTTAGGTTTTTTATATGGGTGGTTTAGTTTTTGTTTTTCAGAGTTGTGAATTTGTTTCATTTGAAAAGTTGGTTTCACATGTTCTAGCATATGTAATTTAATCATGTAACCAAATTCTGGAAATGGGAGGTTTCTGTTAGAATTTTGCATGCCTGACAATGATTTGTTTTCATCAAAGCCCATGTAATTTACAAAGTATGCAGCTGTTGGAAGTGGTTTAAAAGAGGCTGCTAGAATTCAAGATGCAGCGTCAGATGTTCTGTTGGCATAAGCAGCATAGTTCAGTTACATTTGCATACATCAGATATCACTAGTTGTGGATTTGATCTAATGCTGTTTCTGTCTAAAATGTACATTCAGCTTTCTTTTGGTCTTCATTTTTAAAGTACCATTTTTGATTTATTAGTTTGAATGTCTTTTAATACAAGAAACGGTAAAAGCCTAAGCCTCACTGTAGTAGAGTTAAGCTGCTAATAGGAATTCAGTTTTCCTGAGTTCCATTTGTTACCTGCCTGCAGTAGAAACAGATGAATTCTGATCAAAAGAAATTCAATCCGTGAAGTTTTCACTGCTCGCTTTCACATCTTGTCAGATTGCTTGTGTCTTCTAGTAACACTTTATTTTCATAGAACCAATGCACAATTTATGTTACTGTTTTGATTCCTACTTGCCTACAGTATGTGGTTACTGTAAAATGATTAGTTGTGTTTGTCCTGTTTTTTTCTCATGCTTTGATTCTAGATGCTTCTGTAGAAATTGTTTATAAAAGGTCTTACCTTGAGCCAAAAAATATAATCTGTTTCATCCGTAAACTAGACTACTACTTTTTACTTGGCCCTGATACAAACCAAGGAGTTTGGTAGAGAATCTCAATTATTAACATCTGTCTGCTGTGTATGTAACTGATGGTTTTACACCATTTTTGCATGGTTTTTAACACCTTGCTTGAGTAAGCCTGGTATTGATATGAAACTCTGCCGCTGCTGGGTGGCTGAGCTGAGGTGGAACAGTGAACAGAATCTCTGTGGGAAATGGCTCGGTGGCCTGTCAGGTGCATATCACAGGTCTCTTCACCATTTCAGCCTAGAAAGCTCTTTGTGTTTAAGAGTTTAAAAGCCAATTTCTTTGCAGGTTAACTTTCTCAGGCATATTTACAAAGTAGAAAACTACTGCATTTGCAAACAGCTAGCTTGTTTCATGTTTCCTGAATGACCCAAAATGATTTTTAAATTGTTAGCATGTATTTGTATTCTGGTCCGGATGATAACCATAGTTCTGTCTTTCATTGAAGAACATATGCATTCTGTTCTGTTACAATGTATTTTTGAATTTTTAAAAAAATCAATAAATACTCATATGATGTTTCATTTGTAAATGTAAAAACTGTTACTTGCTTATTTGAATGGGGGTTTTTGACTTCTTTAGCCTCAGGGGACACGTCTTTAAAATGTGGATGTTTAAATTCTTCTAAAGTGTTTGTATATGATCTCAGCCATGTTCTATTGTAAGCCCCTAGTATTAACAGTTACTGGGACCAATGTATGGAAAAGTACTAAAAAAAATTACATTTTTATGTTTTATGGCTTAGTAGTCTAAGTATATTTGTAATCAATAAGCAGCCAGCTCAGTGTCACTGAAAAACAGGTGTTTAGCTTGGATACTTTCAAGGCTCGGGCTTCAAATTACCTGTGATAATTAAACACAAATACTTCAAGCAGGCCTTTACAAACTCTGAATAAAGCATTTTAGTGCTTGCTTCTATGAATACGATCTACCAGTTAATTGTTTTGCAGACTTTGCCCAGAGATTGTTTAAAGGAAAATTCAGCTTTAGTAAAGATGTTGTTTTTAAGGGACTATGTGGTATTTTGGCCATTGTTTTGTAACTAGATTAGGAAAGTTACAGTTATTTTTGCTGACTGTTGAAGTGCAGTGAATTATTAAGGGAGTTTGTTTAAATGGAAACATTTAGAGAAGCTGTTTACGCATGAATAACTTGAGCTTCCAGTTTTTACTGAGGCAAAACCCAAGTTGCAGGTAGTCCAGTAGGAAATTCCCCTAGGAGTTTCCATGAAGGAAAGGCTGTAAAATTTAAAAAGCCACAATTGCGTGCCCACAGTCAGGCCTGATGTGTGGCTGGCAGACATACTTGGCTTGCTGCATTGGCAGGATTTAAGATTCTTAACATTTTCTCTGTAGTGGCTATATAGTAAAACCTCACACAGTATATAGTTTCTACATGATGCATTCCTTTGATTGCAATGGTTACACAGTTTATATCTTACACCCCCTCCCACCTCCTTAGCATTTGTTTAGAGGCTTGAATGTTCCACTTTATACATTGATAGATTTGAATGTTTTATTGTTGGGCATTTCTAAATGCTTTTAATTCCCCCAGCCAGTACCGAAGGCATGTTTCTGAGAGGCCACATGCACAGGAGAAATCCTGCTGGATGCTCTAGAGGCAGGTTTACTTGTGGCACATACATTTCAGTGTGTGGTTTTGAATTGTCACCAGAGGTGGGTCTAAACTAAATTTCCACAGTTGTGTTAGGGTTGACACTGAGCTCAAGTGTTTCCCTACCATGGCTTTAAACAAAACAAGTCCTCATTTTGCTTTGATGAAGTCTAGGAGTGCTTGAATCTCACTACTGAGATACACATGTGAGGAAAATTTCAGGGAAATCCAACCCTCAGTGAATTTTAAGGAAAAATGTATAGTTTTGGTCTGATTTGAATGTAATTGCAAATTTCCTGGAGCAGGTTAAATTTTAAGGAGCACTGAAATGCCATTTTCAAAATTGACACAGGGACTGTGGATGCTAATGGCAAGTCATTTAAAGCTGCAAAATCATCTGAAAAGGTAGATGCTGCCTTGAATTTTCATAAACATCTGTGCAAATTAGATACCTAACTTTCAGTTCACTTGTAAGCCTGGGCACCCTACATAGTGTTTTGCAAGTTTGTGCTGTTGCCTCACACTGTGAAGTCAGTCGTACCTTTGAGACTTCTGCCCTGTGCTGTGTTGCCTGATGCAGACACGTCCTCATGTGCTGTCAGTTGTTCTAGTGTGATTGATAATGGTACTTTCCTCGGTGTCTGCTCTCTGCTTTCATTGAAGGATGTAGTCACAGAACAATCAATCGGGCAAATCTGGCTTCTTCAGACTCAGCATGGTATGTGAAGCAACCATTGGTTGTAGCTTGGGCCATGCTGTGACCATTTTGTGGTCTCTCAGTTAGCTGTGGTTACTAACAAGTGCAGTACCACAGAACTGGCATCTGGCTTCCCAAGTAAAGGATGGTGGGTGAGCTTTGCATCTGATCTGCCTGAATTTGAATAAGTTTGTGAATCCCAACCCTGGTTTTACCCAGGGTTCTCTTTTTCTGACCAATATTAAATTCACTGTTAGAACCTGTTGACGGTGTTCATCACAGTTTAATAGTTTGTAGTCTTCTTAATGGTGAAGAATTTCGGCCTGAAACTCTTTCTGAAGCAAACCTAGATGCATTCATGAAAATCAGATTTGAGTTTATGGGGAATTTTTAATACAAAAGGAATGAGCAAGAGATTAAGGGTTAAGCCTGAAGGAAATAATCAGGATATAAATTACTATCATCACATTGCAACTTTCGTATCTTGAAATTTGGTGCATTTGTCTTTATCTTCCTTCATTAACATTTTGTGCCAAGTGTGTTGACTCATTGATGTTGACCAAAATAACAATTTCAATTCAAAAGTTCTTTTACAAAGCAGGTCATGATTAAGAAATGTTGCTTGCTTCATTAAATTAAAATTCATTGGACTTCACTAGATGGAAGCAGCTTGCCTTTCATTAGCTCTTGCTCATTATATAATGCAGCAAAATATGCATACTTAATTTGAAAGAGCTCCCTGGCAGTCTTGATGTTAGCTATGTCTCTCTTACCTCAGAAGCTGTTTTTTACCTTAGTAAGCGCAACATCTTATCCCTTTTCAGTCTCTTTTTCTCTTCCCACAGCAAGCGGAATTTTGTTCAACTTAAGTTTCATTGGTCTTTGCCAGCACACCAGGATATTTCTTTTTTTTTTTTTTATTGACCTTCAGTATAACTTAGGACTGGAAAACTAAGGCCAGATTGTTTATTTGTACAAGTTGTTGCATGTCTGAAGGCAACAGATTGACACACCGGTTGTGGATTCGGGTAACAAAGAGCACTGCACAGAAAAAACCCATGATAGATAAGAAGGCTTACAGCAGAACGTTTACCAGTCTCTTGAGCTCTTGAAGAACATAGATCTCTGAATTGGCTTTGAAAATAGCAAGAATTCATTGGTACAAATTGCTGGTTAGGGAGAAAAATAAGCAGGAAAAAACCCCAAGCATTTCACGTAGACTCCAGATTCAAATAGCTATAGTAAAGGGACTTAAGAGATATTTTCTGTTCCGGTGAGTAGGAGTAAGGTGAAAGCATTCTGAGAAATGCTCAGTATTGCAGAATCTCCCTGGTGAGGAGGCCAATGGGAAGAAATGAAGACAGACTAACAAGAATGCCTTGAAGGAGGTAGAAGCTTCAATGAAGGGCTTTGAAGCAACACATTAAAATGAAGCTTCCATGGTTTCCCAGAAAATCAGTGGGTATTTCCTGTCTCTGAGTGTCTGATGGGCTATAGATTGCCTTCCCATCCCAAATGTTCTGTCTCATTTTTATAACAGACATTCTTCTATTTTGTTTTTGTTGTTTCCATTTCCATTACTCTTTGAGGAGAGAAAGCAGCAACTTCTCTCTGCTTCTTTCAGCCTTTGGTGGCTCACTGCCTTGTGTAATGTGAGCCAACATTAGGTCATTCACCTTAAGTCTTTCTACACTACAAAAGTTTTACTTAGAAGTTTAATCATTTTGTGGTGATTGTATTCAAGTGATCAGAGAAGCTGTGGTTGCAGGATCCCTGGAAGTATTCAAGACAATATTGGATCGGGCTTTGAGCAACCTGGTCTTGTGGAAAGTGTCCCTGCCCATGGCAGGGGGGTTGGAACTGGATGAGCTTTAAGGTCCCTTCCAACCTCAACCATTCTGCATTCTATGTTTCTATGCTTTATTTAGTGGTGAAGTTGAGGTGAGCTATGGTAAATTGAACAAAACTCAAACCATCTCTTTTGAGTCATGAATTACTAATGTGATTTTCCTCAGATTTCCTCAAATTGCTTTTAAGGAAAAATAAATGTAAATTTTTACTGTGGTTTTGGGGATCTATGTACTGAATCTGTTACAATGAATATAGTTGTAATTATGGTGTTGTCAGAGTATATTTTCAAAGTTCCTTGCAGATGAATGAACCAAAAGGTATGTTTTAGCAAGTCTTCAGGAAAAGCCAGTGAGAGAAAGCGTAGCAAGTGCTAAAAACTAGAATATAAACCCAGGTCATACTGTTCTGTCCTTGAACTTGTCAGCTGCAAAAAGGTTTGTGGCCACTGTCAGCTTGGGACTGGAATGCCAGCAAATGGGCTAGTTCTGTGGAGTGCAAGTCTCATCACTCATTCAAATTAGAAAAAACGATCAATAATTAAAGAGAGCTTTTGAAATTACAACAGCAGATTTCCTGGCATCATTAATGTAAAATGGATTTGAATGCTATGTCAGCGAACTGATTTTATATAAATGCTTCTTTGAAGAAGATCTTATCTCCAGAAATCAGGAAAAAATTAGGGTATTAAAAACATGATCGTGTTTGTGGAATAATGTTAGGGAATACTTTTGAAATAAGGCTTTTAAAGCAAATTACTACTTCATCCACGTTTGGGGTTAGCCCCCCTATAATTCTAAGTATATAACTGTGCAACTAGCTCCCCCCTCAAGTCATTGGAGACTTCTTTCCCAGCAGGATTAACCAAACTGCAAATATTAGTGAAATTGTTCTAAAATAGTAGTATGTGGTCGGGCCCAGGGGCAGCTGTAGTCAGCTGATTTGCCTTCATGTGAGCACTCAAAGGGCAGTGGGAATTAGTGACATTTGTATTTAAAAATAACTACTCATGAAACCCCTTGAAGTAGCTCGGGAGTGACTGTGCTGCCATGTATTATCAATACCTGCTTCTGCAAAACAAGCAGTGGAATAGGGCTTTTGGTTCCTTTCCCAGTGCTTTGAGTCTTAGTGAAGTTTACTAGCACTGCACCTGCTCAATGGTCAGATTGGTCTATAAAATGATGTGTGGGATGATGCTGTGCTCTATCATCACTGGAAGTATTGAAATCTGGCCTTTTGCAGAAGGGTATTATCTTACTGTGTGTTTGTACTATGCCATGCTCAATGACCAGTACAATAATCTCAACAGCAATGTTGGTCCCTTACCCACAGGGAGTATAAACACTTTTAGAAATGGTGTACAAAGTCCTCATTATCTCAGTTTCTGTCGCGCTGGTTACTTTTTCTTGCACTTTCACCAATTAGCAAACTATTGCCTGATGTGCAAATTACTATAGACTTTTGTTGTGGGTTAACCCCAGTGGGCAGCTTAAGCCCCACACAGCTGCTCACTCATTCCCCCCCTGGTGAGATGAGAGAAAGAATCAGAAGGGCATGAGTGAGAAAACTTGTGAGTTGAGAGCAAGACAAAAGCTTTGTGTACAAGCAAAGCAAAAGAAGGGACTCATTCACTGCTTCTGTGGGCAGGCAGGTGTTCAGCCATCTCCAGGAAAGCAGGGCTCCATCATGTGTAACGGTTTGGGAACACAAATGCCATCACATCGAATGTCCTTCCTTTCTCCTTCCTTCCCCAGCTTTAATTGTCAAACAGAATGTCATAGGTGTGGGATATCCCTTGGGTCAGTTGTGTCAGCTGTCTCTGGGATGCCCCCCGCCAGCTCCTTGTGCACCCCCCACCTGCTTGCTGCTGTGGTGGCGTGAGGAGCAGAAAAAGCCTTGGCTCTGTGCTAGCACTGCTCAGCAGCAACGAACACATCCCTGTGTTGTTAACACTGTTTTCAGCACAAATCCAAAACTTAGCACTATACAAGCTTCTGTGAAGAAAATTAGCTCCATCCTAGCCAAAACCAAACCTTATTCCATACCATTTACGATATGCTCTGATCCCATACTGTGCAATAGATCCTCATTAAGCATCACTTCCCTCCCCCCCCCCAACATCCCTACCCCCCCCCCCCCCCCCGCTTCCCATCCTTTGCTTTATACACAGATAGCATTCCCTTAGTCTATGGGCCATCCCTTTAAAAAGTCCACAAAATGTCTATTCACTCCATTTAGTCCATGTTTATCTGTTTGGGTAAATACTCAGGACAAGAGAAGTGGTGTGTTTTATGGTGTCATTGGACACCAAAGTCAGATCAGTTGGACCACTGCTGCACTTTCATGGCTTTTTGTGAGGCTTGTCCTCTGCTGGTTCAGCTGGTACCTGCTATAGTACTTTATAGCATACAACTCAAATCTTGGGTTACAGTTTAAAAGCATATCCATTACAATCTTCCTCTGTTGTCCCTTTGTATAAGGCCATTGTGTTTAACATTGCAATGAACTCCTCGCCTTCTCCAGCATGGGCTTATCCACAGGCCCAAAGGCCCTTCTGCTCCTGTGTGGCCTTGTCCACAGAAGACCACCATCCTTTAGGAGCGTACCTGCTCCAGCATGACCTTATCTCACCTTGCCAATAGTTCCTTCAGGGGAGTACCTGCTCTGGCATGGACTACTCCATGGTCTCGTACACTTCTGGATGTGCCTGCTCTAGCATGCGCTTATCCAGTCACAGTCCCCAGGACTTGAGTTCTAGCCTGTCCAGTACAGCACCTCAGGAACAGCAGCAATGCCCTGGCCATTTGTCAGCCCATTGCTGTTATCAGTACATTCCCAGGCAGAATAGGATGATAAGGAGAACAGGAAACGGCAGAAGCAAAAAAGCAGCCGCTAACAAGCAGTAGACTCTACAGTGAAGCAAGCAAGCCCCATGGCAAGCACAGGAGCTTGCCAAACAGTAGCTAACCAGCTATAAATTTGATCTGCCATTCTCTGATCAAATCTGTTGCTACCTCAAACCCATCATGCCCTACACTGGGTGCTAGAAGGGACTCTTACAGGTTAACCCTGGTGGGCATCTCAGCTCCACGCAGCTGCTCACTCGCTCACCTCTGTGGGATGGGGGAGAGAATTGGAAGGGTAAAAGTATGAAAACTTGTGGGCTGAGATAAAGACAGTTTAATAGGTAAAGCAAAGCAGAACAAGGAATTAATTCACAGCTTCCCATTGGCAGGCAGGTATCCAGCCATTTCCTGAAAACAGGGCTTCGTCATGTGCAGGGGTTACCTGGGAAGGCAAATGCTGTGACTCCAAACCTTCCCCTTCCTCCTTCTTCCCCAGCTTTTATGCTGACCCTAAAGTCATAACATGTGGAATATTCCCTTGGTCATTTGTGGTCAGCTGTCCCGGCTGTGTCCCCTCTCAAATCCTTGTGCACTACTATGCTGGTGGAGTAGTGAGAGGAGCAGAGGCATAAGAACTCTGTGTAAGAACTGTTCAACAGTAAGGGAAGCATTAGTGTTATCCACTGTGTTTTGTAGCAGAGCATACTCTCACAAATGTAGCACTATACAAGCTCCTGTGAAGAAAATGAGCTCCATCCCAGTCAAAACTACTACAGCCTTTTATACTTTGCTGGCATCTTTACAGTTTTGTGCCACTGGGCATAAGTCGGGAAATAGGAGAGCTCTTTTTATCCATGTGAATTTGCGCATGAACATAGTTGTTGTGCTGTGAGGAAAATCTACACCCTTTTACCAGGTTATTTGCTACAAAACTCCCCCATTTATTCCAGACGACAATGGAATAAAACTACAATTTTTGCTGTATTAATAGGGAATGTAGTTTCTTCTAAGGAAAGGTAGCATATTAGTCAGGATTTTATTGATAATTTTACTGGTATCTCTGATTTGCACAACATCAGGTTACTATCTGTTAATAGAGAGTCCTTGCCTCAGTCTCAGAAACTTGCAGGTGTGCTGCTACACTGAAAATCAACTTGACATCGAATGGCTATGTTATGTAGGAAAGGGCTTCAGGGTCTCCAGCCCTAATTCATACCTGACTACTCAGAAGTAAGAAAACATGCTGGGAATGTGAAATAGAGGGAGAGATAAACCAGAACAAACTGATAGGAAGAATTGTTCGTGAAAGACAGAGCTTCATGCAAAAATCAAAGCACCTGGACTTCATTGCATTCTGGTTTATAGGGTTTTTTTTAATCAGCTAACTTCGGAGGGAAGGTAGACAGTACCACAGTTGATGGCAGTGACCCGGGGCAGACCTACAAGGAATGGTTTTATTAGTTTCCGTTTACTTCAGAAATGTTTCTTTGGACTATAGACCATCTAGTCCACATTATCTTATTTTTGATTTCAAAGGAAGTCAAAATAGCAGTAGTAGTTCTGCATAAAAATAACCATAAGAATCATCCTCCTACTAGTTGCTGTAAGGAAAGGTGTGCAACTTTGGAAACCTAGCATATTCATTCACAAGAGCGTGCTGCAAGAGGTAATATTTGCTGTAGGAAGAATGTTTCTGAATTAGTTCACCAGTATGCAGAATTAGGAAAACAAATGCAAATCTAGCTACGAGGGACAGTAAATTTTCTAACATGAGGTCTCCAACTACCTGGCTTCTGGCCAGAAATCTGTCTGAACTAGCTTTCTTCTCTTCTGGCCATCGTTACCTCTCTCCCTCTTACAAGGAAGAAAGCCCCTTATTCAAATGCTGCTGAAGTTTCGTTGTTCTTACCTCCATAAACAGCCAGGTGCTTCTTTTTTGTTTCAGTTTCTAAAAGGAAAGAAGGATAAATGGAGAATAGCTGGCTAATGGCAGTGCCTGCATCCCCAGGTGAGGTGTGGATGTCACCTCGGTAACATTTTAGCTTTTCTCTTCTCATCTTGCAAATAGCAATTTGAAATCCTCCTACATATCCCTGTGCTTAACTTGGTCCATGGAAAAAATGTGGATTATATTTTCATAACCAATTTTAGAATTTAGGGGGTTTATGTGTGAGAAAATATAAAAGCTATCAGGGTCTCTGAAGATACCAGAGCCAGAACTAAATGCACCAGGCTGTGTTCCCTGCCAAAATCTTTCTAAGTAAATCCTAATGTGACTTGATAACTTAGCTACAGACCTTGGCTTGGAATACAGCCAAAACTTTGAAAGACTGGAAGTTTCAGCTGGCAAAAATGTGAAGGTGAGGTGGTGAATTCATAGCAGACTGGGTTTTCATTTTAATTATAAGGGAGTTCAACTCTCAAGCAGAAACCATTGACAAGAGAGGCAAGAAGAAAAGGTGAAGAAGGAGAAAAGAGACAAGTAACAGTTTATGCCCCCTCTGTGAGTTAAGCTGAGGCTTTCAGGAAAGGGTTTTTTGGCAGTGGTTTCTTTCAGCCTTGTTCAGAATTGGGAGCACAATGAAGCAGGATAATTGACAGAAGTGAAATGGTTGTTTCTTGTTCTACTTAAAGAAGGGTGGTTCTTTTCTGCGTACTGCCCTGTACCTAGGTTAGTGCACAAATCCAGTGTCTGTACCAGCATCAGACTTCAGCAAACTTGAGCAGCTGGTTTTGTACTCACAATTTCATAGTGATCTTCTTCCCTCTTCAGTAATGCAGCATCTGGGGCTTTCATGTACAGTTTGTAAATGGAGAATAGACAATGCTTCACAACCTTCGTAATTAAAGAGTGTTCATGAGAACATATTTCCATTCATGCTTTTGCTAGAAAGTTATTTTAACCCCAGATAATTTTCTCCCTCCAAACTAACCAAGTTCCTCTCTCATGTCAGTCAGTTTTTCAGGATGATACCCAAGACAGGGGCTCCAACACAAGTGCTCCGTACCATGCTCATCCGCTGTGTATGTTATTAGCAGGACACAAGCTTTTTCACCTCCCTTCATTTTTTTATCCCATATGACAACAGAAGATCCCACATTTGCCAGTTTTTCATATTTGCTTTGACTGTGAATTATAAAATTATTTTCAACTCTTCTCCTTGAAAGTACAGTATTTACCTGAATAATTATGGGTGAATGGATCAGAGGCAAACAAGTTGTTTCTGCAAAAACCATGTCAGCTATAGCTTACATTATTTTGTAGTGCTTTGCACAGTTTTAATTTCTGAATATGTGTTTTTAATCATGTTTTTCTTACTCTTTTTTTGGGGGGGTGGAAGATTGTATTCAGTGGTTTAACTCACTGTGGTTCAACCACTGTCTACGATGTCTACAAAAAAATACATATCTTAGTTATTAGAATATAGGAAATGAATAGGTAGCAATGTGTGATTTTTACACTTACATTACTTTTCAATGTAAGTGTGGTTTTAATAGAAAGCCATGTCCTGATTTTATCTCTGGATTTTAGCTTCTCTGTCAGACAAACAGGTCCCTTTTCACACTTTAATGCCAGCCATTGAAAATACGGTTACTCAGATGCTCACTGTGCTTGTGCTCCACAGGAGCACTGTCTTTATAAATACATACCTAGGTTAAGACTGACACAGGGAAGGTAAACAGTAAGCACCTTACTGTACTGATTGTGCTGCACACCGTGATGTTGTCTAATTTTCTCTTAATTAGAACTAAATGTCACATCCAGAGGCAGGATGGAGCTGAGTCTCCCTTGCTCGACTGAGCATCATATGTGGCCAAATTTTCCAGATCTCGTGCATCACTGGAACAGGAGCTCCAAATTCAGGGAGTATCTAAACAGCATGAGAAAATTCCAGATGTATAAGCTTCTTTGGCTTAGACAATAAACTAGTCTTGCATTTAGCAGACATTTTATATATTCTTTTTTGGAACTGTATCAAGTAAGGTTTTTTTCACTCTTATTTGTGTTTCACATTTTTTTGTAGATGTCAGCTATCTGCGTTACTAAAGTGAGGAACATAAAATACTATTGCAGTAACCTGTGACAATGCCTTTAGTCTGCTTGCTGTTAGCTATTTATGGTACAGTAATGTTTTATTTCTTAGTCTAAACCCTAGGACCATATTTTAATGAAGATTTAAGACTATGATACAGCTGCTATTCAAACTCTGTAAGAGAGGAGCATGTTGGAACAGCTCAAGATTTACTGCTGAACTGTCGGTCTTTAAGCTACCGAGTGTCTTTATCCTTCTGTGCAGTAGCTGCGGTGCAAACTTTGCCCACTGCTGTGAAGCAGACACAGCGATTAATGAACCTGAGGCGCGCTAATCAAACATATGTTTTCTTGACACAATGATTGTGTTATATATCACATCCGAATGTACAGGCCTTTATCTTTCCTTAATGATCTAGCAAGGGGGCTTTTTTAAATGTGGGTGTTTTTCATGCACTCCTTAGATTTGTTCCACAGGGGGTGACCGTTAAAAACATCTGACGGGCATGCAGTTAGCCAGCTCCCTGCTGAGATTAGTAAAATACTATATTTAGTAATCGCACTACATCAAGGAACTCCAGCATTGCAGGAAACAGTTTGATTCAACACTTCTTTTCTGATTTTTTAATATTTTTTTTTATTGTACGTTTTATTTTTTCATCTGGGACAATTTTTTTTTTCATCCTGGTCTTGTTTTTTATCTATGCTTTAACTTCTCATAAAAGTCTTTGTTCATGCAACAGGATTTTTTCCCCAATTTAATTTTTTTTCCTTTTAACTGTACTGGAATTGTAAAGCAGGTAGTAAGAATGCAAACTGATATTTGCTACTCCACGCCTGAGGAGACCGATATGTTATTTGCTAGGAAAAGTCTGTGGATAATACAATAAAATACTATACTGTGATAGCTCCTGTAATTGGCATTGAGAAGGTGGTTGAAGTGAGCAAGTATATTTAATTTATTATAGTAAAGTATATTTAATTTATTTAATTATTTTATGAATGAAAGTATATTTCATTTATTTTCACACCAGGAGTGTTCCTTTGCCAGTAAATATGCATGAAACAGTTTGAGCTCAAACAAACAGAATTGTTTCAGTTTCTTTATAGCAGATGACATAACTATAAGTAGAAGAGCAACAGAAAGGGAAAGATAAATGACCAGTATAGAAAAACAAGAATTTCACTGGGAAGCTAAAGAAAGAAAAATTATTCTTGAGACTCTTGTGATTTTTGAGCCCATTCTGCTTTGCTTGTCCCTGTAAATCCAGAGCAACCCATATAGAGTCTTGGAAATTATTCTGTAAATTTTGGACTAAATTGGGGGCTTTCCCTTTAAGGGGCAGATTTAAAGGAATACCATCCTTTGTTCTAACAAAATAGTTCAGGCTTGTCAATCCAGAAGATTTGTGCATTGCTGAACATAATGGCATTTTATTACCTAGTTTATTTCTGTCTAGCATTCTAAGACTCCTGCTGGTGCGTTGATTCAGAGTAGTTTTTGGTTTGGAAACATGAACTCCAGTGTCACAGATAAATTCTTTCTTTTCGTAGTGCATATTATTTCTTTTAAGTTATTAAATGGTCAAGAAAGAAAGTGTTTGGCCAGACAGAAGTTGTGTTTCAAACTGTGAAAACCTAAGCAGCAGTGTGTGAAAATAGCAGTCTTTACTTTTGCTCCTCTTGGTCTCTTGTTAATGAACAGTTAGCTTGTTTCTAACAGTAGTTCGGTGTATTATAGTTAAGCTTAACTACTGTATATAACAGGTCTCTCACCTTCCTCAGCTGTGAATCAGTAAATCATAGCCCTTGTTCCTGCAAGGACAGATGTCCAAATCCAGAAGTGCCAGCTGAAGACCAGCAGACTATCCTGTTCTATTTACACAGTAACTTAGGCAGATTAACAATGGCCATTATCTGAAATTGCGTATTGATCCAGTGGATTCTAGTAGCTTATTTCAAGACAAATCCTGCAGTATTTTTACAGTTTCTATCAGGATGCTTGCACATAGGAAGGTATCATAGCAAAGGTAGATTCAAGAGGTGCCTTTACAGAAATACAAAATGTGAAATTTCCTGCTTTTAGAGAAGGTTTAGGATAGAAGTAACCTTAAATGTATTCTCTTGCGCAGTTTTATGCAGTGTAATTTAGTTTTTCCTTTATAAAACAACATAAAAGGTTGAGAATTTTGGCTATGCCATTCCACATTCAGTTGTAACATTGTAAACATTCATCTTATATCTTCCTTTATGGGAAGCTATAAATGTCCGTCAAAATATTTGCATCTCTTCAGTAATTTAAAGTATTACAAACAAGGGCCAAATTTCAACATAGTTGTCAAATGGTTTCAGACCTTCACATACATTTCTATATACATACACCAGTTTGTACTACCCCTCTATACATACTCATGCCATGCAGCTTGTTCCTGACTGAAACAATCTGTGAAAAAGATATACAGTTGCATCTCATGTGGATATCAAACATGACAGCATACATTTATGAGTAAATGCATGGCATGTGCTTGTGGAAAAAATGAATCCTAGAACATATGTCATTGCTTTGATGCCCAGGATGCACTTTGCATTTTAAACACAGAGGTTTTGTGCTGTACCCATGGAGCGCTGTGTTTGGGATTTCTGAGCTGGTTATACATGATTTATCTCAGATACGCCACGTATGTAGTTACCCAGGAGAAAAGCTAGCAGTGCTGTGTGCTTTTTCCAATAAATGAGCAGGCTCATGTAGACTTATTGCCAGGATCTTGTTATTGTGGTGCTGCTTTGTGCTGTGTGGACATACCTTGGAGGAGAATTATGTGTCAATCACTCATAATAGTCTGAGGCTGGAGTCTTGCATTTGACACAGAAACTTGCACAGCCCTTAGTACAGACATCTGTATGCTGGCCTTTATTTTCTAACCAGGCTCCTAATGCTGTTCTATAAGGTGATCTCTGCTTATATGTTATCCAAATAAAACATTCTGAATTTTAGTGAGTGAATTTTCATTGCTGTTTAATCATTAAAATGCACTAAGCTAATCTGTGAGTAATTTGGCCAGCCTTCAGTCACCTCTCCTTGATAGCAAATACTGAATCAAGTATTCACTTGATTTGTTTCCTGCCTTGGATGGTACAATATTCTTCAAACAGATTTAGAGACATTCAGGTTCCTCCCATACTTAGTTGTAATAGCTAGGACATATAAAATGCAATACTGCTGTCCAAAAACCTAGAAGCATCTGCTCCTATTTAGACTATTAGATAACTATTCAACCAGTACCACTGTTGGAGTGCCTATTTTGGGCATTCTGCTCAAATAGGTAAATACTTCACACTCTTGGTTGGCAAAAAAACACAAGCATAGATCAGATTTGAAGAAGAAAGAAATAAAATAGAGTGCTTGAGAATGTAGCAGCTAGATTGATAAATAACAAAATGTGATTACTGGGAAATTGCGCATACCATGCCAATTGTAGAAGAAATCTGAATGTTTCTGTGACTGCACAAATCTGTAGACTAGAGAGGTTTGATGGAAGGACACAGTTATATTCTGTCCCCCATTCAAAGTGCAGTCTTTTGGTTTTTATATTACTTTTCATATTATTAACATAGAAAGTGTTCGGGTTGGTTCAACTGAAGAGCTTCAACAGGGCAAGAGATAATTAGAGAACTGTTGTCTGAGAAATTACAAAGTAATGGCCTTGATACATTCAGATGAAGCCAAAAATGCATCGTGAAATTCCTCCAGGAAAGTTAAGCCTAGAAAGAAACCAAAATTCTGAATGTATTGCAATTTCAATGTGGGACTCTACAGGGGTTATGGATCAAATCTGCTATTGCAGATAATAATGTCACATAATACTAATTATAATTTTTCCTCTGGATATCTCCTGTTCTTTCAGCTTGTTATCTTTGCTTTATTCCAGTGGACATTTGTGAAGTGTAATGTTATTTATATTATTCTCATTACAAATAAGCCTACAGGCATGCTATACAGCTCAGAAAGTGCTATTTTTCCGTTTCTCCATATGTGATCTAAGACATGTACTTTTCTCTGTCACCAGATTTTGTGCATTTTGCTATGTCATATTTGCAGTACAGAATCATCCTCTTGAGGTTTTTTTGCCCCATTTCTCCACATTGCATCCCCGCAACACATACTCAGCAGAATACGGAGCTTGCAACCAGATACCACAGTTGTGGAAGCTTCTTAAGTCCTTGTCATAACAGTAGTCCCTGACATTTAAAGAACTTCAGTTTATATTTGCAAGCCAGATTTCACACCTTCATACCTCTTTTGATTAATCAAAATTAAACCATTGTATATGCGAAGGGGCCTCTTGTGGTTTCTAAGTAAGTAGTATGGCTTTTCTGGCAGAAAGCCACAAGCAATTTAGTAGGCACATATTGTGGGGGTTGAGAGAGAAGAGAGGCAGGGATAATCCAGAAAACTTTAGGAAGGGCTGAGTGAAATTAATATTTTTATACACAGTACAAGAATTTTGCATTCTGTACCTTACTTTTGGCCACAGTAAAACTGTTTTGATGTGTTGTCGGTAAAATAATTCTATAGCATCAACTTGGTTTTCCTCTCAGCCAGTTTTGCACTGATTTTGCTTCAGCTGAATTATTCCCAATTTGCACCTGTGGCAGAGAAGAGCTAGGCATAGGGGATTTCATTCACACAGTGTACAATTAGGTATCATATATACTTATGTCACTAAATCATTTCCACGGGAATAACTTTAATATTGTTCCTAGTTGTCTTCAGAAATAATAAAGTATAATTTTGTAGCCTAAATGTCAAGATGAGGCTTTATCATGTAACTTTTGCCTGAGAGCTGTACAGCTGTAAATAGATACTAACATAAAAGGTCTGTCTCCAGCAGAGCTGATCTCTCTTTCCATTTCTGACAGGGGTCACATAGCCAATGTAAATTACCACCATAAACTAAATTCCACCTCTCCTGTAGAACAAAGTGCTTGATCTGCCTGTCTAGAAGCCAGGAGCTACACACAGAACTGTAATATTTCAACAATTCAGCATGAGTGGCAACCTGTTCTTAATAACGAAGCACTGGCAACATTTAATTTCATTTTGTCTCAATATATTAAAATCCATGCTTTCTTTAGGGGGTTTGGGAACTATTGGAAGGGAGCCTGAAGACAAGGAGAATAATTCAAATAGAAGCACTATCTTCCTCTGTATTTCATGCAAGATTCAGGTTCAGTATGCACATCTTGACATTAGTAGGGAGTGAGTTACTCTTGGAAAAGGATAGCCTTGACATCTCAAGAAGAATGTGAGTTCTTCTCCATTTTATCTGTCATTTGGATTTAATTAAAAATCAAATTCAAATGTACATTAGCCATGTCAAAAGAGTTAGTGGATTTTAGTAGAAATGGGATTACTGTTGAAAAATTTAAATTATTATTGCTAAGTTTTTGGAAGTATAATGATTTACATGTATGTTTCATAACTAAGCTGCACAATGCTGTTAAAAATTATATCTAGGCTGGAAAAGAAAACCTGAAACTAGGTCCTTATATAGATACAACATCTTGGATTCAGTCTCACAGGTCTCAGGAACTGAAGAATACAACACTAGAAAAACTATCCAACAGACAAACCAAACAGACAAATTTTGGCCCCAGTTCAGGATTATTTTACACACTTCTTGTTTTATACTGAAGATGAATTCAATGTAAATGTTTGGAATTCTTCTTACAAACTTGTTGAAAAGGGACAGTATTTTAGCATGATTCCCTTGTACAAACCTGGTGTTTAGCAGATTACGTATGTTATTCTGTTATAGGTACACTACAGTGATAGACAAAATGGCAAAGAGTGTATGACCTGTTTGACACTGTCTCCTGTGCAGATGACTTTCCAAGGTATCGGAAGCTCCATTGAAGCCAGCCATGACCAGGTATAATACCTTCACCCCACACTCTTGTAATTTTATTAATGTCCAGTAAGGCCAGAATATCAGCATTAGTAGATTTTAAATTTCAACGCATCTTGTGCTTTTCATATGGCATGTTCTTGTCACTGGGATTTGCCTATCTTGCCATGGTAAAATCCTGATTGAAATCCTAAAGAGTGATCCAAAAAGGGGACAAAACTATATTGCCTTTTATGTATTTTTAAGACATGTTAGGCAGCCTGAAGAGCTTGCTTTAGTTTGAAGTCAGATGTAAGGTTTCTGCAAAGGTTGTGTTTGATTTTATGCATGTGTCAGGTCTTGTCTATCCTATTTGTAATAGATTAGGGGTAGATGGAAAAGCAGGGAGATGAAGCCATCATCTCCTGCCATCATCTGTCACAAGAAACTGGCATTTGAGAGGGGAAAGGAATTTTTAATCAGACCGTAAAACTCCTATTTTGTTTGGCTGTTCTTAAAATATTTAATTCAAGCTTCTGGCAAAAAGCCAGGAAGAAAAAAACCCTCAATGTTAATCACTCAGTGCCCTGCTCCTTCAGATGGAAACTTAGGGGGGCTTCCATTTTAATATTCTTGTCCTCCAACACTCAAGTATAAAAGCAGGGCAACACTTGGTTACTCCAAAAGTTTTAACAGCAAAAAGGAAAAAAGTAGATGAAACCAAACCTCGTACCTTTTAGATCTTCAGTAGATTAGAAACAGTACCAGTTTTATCTGCCTTTGCAGGCCATCTTTAAATTGTACTGTGTTCACATTTACCATACATTTTATTAGGCTCTGTGACAAATTCTCTAAGGAAAGAGGGAAAGAGGAATAATTCTTAATAATTATCAGAATTAGTTACTTTTGGGGAAAAGTTTCAGACACTTTTAGCCCTATTTTTGATTGGTGGGTTGTTTTTTTTTTTATTTTATTGGAAGTTTATAAGTTAGTTGTTAATATAAACTAAGCCCATTGGTTATTTACATGGTAACATGAGGATACTTCCTGTCCTTAAGTGTTCGAGTGTTTGGTGTTTTATAATAACGGAGAGCTGTGGTAAGTCAGACCATACTTCGACGTTCAGTTCTGATTTCATACAGCAACTTGTTTATGCTGTTCTAAAGTCACTCTGTTTTTCTTTCGGTAAAGATTGTCTTTTAAAATTTAATTATAACTCAAATACAATATTTAGACATTTCAATGAATTTAAGGTGGTCCCTGTCAATTTGATAACAACTACATTCTGGGCTACCAGCCAGCTTGGCCTTTGTCTTAGCATTTATTTAGGCTAGAGTATGATATGTAAACAGAAAAAAGACTTTGTAAGCAAAAAGCACATTTAAGCCATCTGAATAATTATATATTTAAGACATCTAAATGTCTTAAGTCTTAACTTGTCTAAAGTCAAGCACCTAGAAATGAGGAAATTCTAGATTACATGCAGCATTAGTTTGATCCCAAGCATACCCATTCAGTGCTCCAAACAGGACATTCTTCTGGGAGGAAAAGAAACCCCCATAAAATCACATAGATAAAGATTTTATCATAGGAGGTGCATAAATAGGTTTGCTTGAAACATAATGTAGCTACAATTTCCTAATCTTGCTTCAACTTGAAGTTTAAAAAATGTTCATTGTTGGTTTGTTGGTTTTAGTTATGTAGTTTTCAACAGTGTTCTTCAAAAGCAAAGAAAAATGTTTTGTCGTTGCATGATGGTGTGGTTGCATTATTGAACCCACATCACTTGTGCAAAGATTTCGTCTGAGCTGAGAGCAAAACAAAGCCAACTGCCAACCACTGGGTCACAAAAGAGATCCACATACTGGACAGGATTCACAAATTTCTGCTTGTCCCCTTCCTAAGTATCAAAAAAGTTCCAGTATCTGAGAAAAGGGATGCTATTGACTGGTTGTGTTTGATAAGCAGGGTGGCAGGACTGAATTGAAGCATTATTTGCCTTCACCTGAATAAATAGAGAATAACAAATAATTAGCAAACAAACAGAAAGCTCATCAAGTGTCTGTCAGCCACTGACGTTAATTACTGACAAAATTACAGGCTTAATGGGCTAACTAAAAAAAACCCAGAGCAACCAACTTTTGTTTCTTGTTCCTGTGTAATTGGTATGATTTTGCTTGGTTTTCTCCCATTTTCCTCAAAGCAGGTTAACTTGATACCGTTATTATTCTTACAAAAATAGGAGACAGAACTGCTGTACCTTTGTTAAGCTGAATTAACCACATTTTAAAGTTGCAAATGCAGTAAGTGCAAGATAGCTGTATCCTATAAAACTTGAATTCCAGAAACTTTTCTTTATCTTAAGTAGTCTATTACTTTTAAATCATCTCTTTTGCATTGTATGGTAATTAGGACTAGTCACCTGAAAGCCTGTGGTTTCAATAGAGGCAGGTTGATGCCTATGAGGCCTGACATAGTTTGACGTCAGGATCTGTCCACCTCTATGCTCATGGATATAATTTTTCTCGTGTTCATTCTAAAATGTAGATTTTAGAATTTCTATGTTTCTTAAAAGCAAAACTGTCTAAATGAGACTCTGGAATAGTTCGTGGGAAAGTGGTGGGAGCTGTATACTAGATTTGTCCCTATATTGCAGCAGCAGAACCACAGCTGACCACATACCTTGATCAAAAAAACAAAGAGAAATTAAAAAAAAAAAGAAAAAGAAAACCAGCTTCCCAATGGCATCTCCAGCACTACAGTCTGCCTTCTGCATTGGATTTGTCTTCTGTAATATATCTCTCTACTCACATCCAGTGGTGGATTTGCTTCCAGCAGATACCAGATGGGTACAATCCTACATACGTACATTATCTTGCTTTTTCAAATATTCCAGGACTTGACACAGCAGTTTTTCAAGTCACTTGCTCTTTTCCTATACTCTGTAGGAAGTTTTCATTCCTTAGATTCATTTAACTTGTGATTTTAATGAGTTTACATTTTTTCCCCATATATTTCATTTGAGCTCTTTCAGATTAAAATAAACATTTCATACTTGTACACTAATTAGTGTGTATTTCAAATGACTGATTGACAAGGCATATCTCATTTGATCATGAAGCAGTATTATGGAAGCAGTTGCTGCTCTTTCATTTTCCTTTGGCAAACAGTAAAAAAGGGAAACATCCCTGAAGTACCGCTGCAGTCTAGCCTGCCACATTTTTGTTGGGTTTTGTGTTTAGCTGTGCCACCATCTTTGGTAGAAATGTAATGGTTTTTAGAATACTTTTTTCCTGCATGATTTCCTTTCCTATTTGGGCCCATTTTGAGATTTTTTTGAATGCTTGCCATGGAATACTCAGCCTGTACAACTGAATTTGTAAACCTGAATTTTTTTTGAGCTTGATGTTCATTGGGGAGTGACCAGTTCCTTAAATTTCAGGAGAGAGATCAAAGAACAGTGAATTTTCTTAAAGTCTTATTAATATTTTTGGTGACTTTGGAGGTTTTAATATATGTGCAGTTTTTGGAGTTGGCAGTATTGTTCATTTGCTTATTACTGACTTCTGCTGTTACTTCACCCTATAGTCCCAATGTGATGTGCTGTTAAAGTGACAACTTCTTTAAAAGCAAACCTTTTCTGCTTGTATTTTTAGTTCATGCTATCTAATCCAATCCATTCTGTTTGTGTAGTATGTTAGACCATGTTTTTAGAATTCTCCTACACTTTATAATGCCTAAAATAAAATACTTTTATTTTCTAGGGCAGATAACAATTGTGTGATGCTATGTATAATCTACCACTATTATCACTTTTATTTTCAAGTATAAAAATAGCTGGAAAGGGAATAAGCAGGGGCAGAAATTGTAGAAGTAGAGAGCTACTGATGAGACAGAGAAACTTGATAAGAGAGTCCAACAGGGAGGAGATGTGCTGAAAGGGAAGATGCCATGCTCACCAGTTTCAGAAATTGCTGACAGAAAGCTTGACAAACAGCAGTGACAAGCAAACAGAAATGTGGTATGAGGCAAACCATCAATGTAGGCCTGCAAACAGGCATTTCTGGGCAGGGCGAACGGATTGTGGTAATGCCCAGAGGTGAACAACTCCCAATGCACTTGAATACAGCAAAGGTGGAAGTAGTTCTCTAGGGATAAAAGACCTCAGAGATGGGTGGCAGGCTCAGGGGAAGGTGTCTGAAGCATTGAAACTTAAGGTTTAAGAAGAACTTTACCTGTAACAGCAAATACATAATACATACGAAGTTTCACATCTCTGGGTTTGTTATGGTCTGAGAATTATAGTCTAGGGATTTATGCCAGCCGGCACCACTGTCTTATCTGTAAGAAAAGCAAAAGCCAAAAAACCTAATGCTGTAGTCAGTGAGTATGCAGAGGATGAGAGTTTTGTCCAGTGCTGTAACTGAAAAAGATTAATGGGATTAGGTTTTTTGTTAAGTTACCTTTCCACATTATAAAAGAAAGATTATTTAGTGGCCATGACACTAATTCCTGCTTAAAATCATTTTTGTTCTAAGGTGAAATTCCTGTTTTCTAGACGTTCAGATTTACTTTATGGGGTGGTTTTGTCCTGGACATAACCAAAAAATAAGAAAATTTTAGGATATTTTTTTTTAAGATACATGCATTACTTTTTTTGGCTGGTGTTATGATGTGCTTCATTTTGCAGCTTATTTCCACCTAATTTACTATAAATGCAGTTCTCATTTCTTTGGGGCGCCTTCTTTAATAAAATGAGAAAACTTTAGTTTGACTCAGTGAAAATCTTTTTGTATTTTCCCCAAAGCCTGGCAATTCCATCACAGCCATTTCAGCATCAGGACTCCTACCTGACCTTGTAAAAGCATCTCCTTCTCATGCCGGTGTGATGCGGCTGACTGCTGCCTTCTCCTTGACATAATCTTCAGAGTGAGTCAGGCATGGCCACAGCTGAGTGCCTGGCGCTCCAGAAGACCACATTCATGCTTTCGATATATAGCACCATGTTTCACTCTTCTCTTATTGTGTCGGGGAAGTTTCAGTCAGGAGTCATCCCACCAGGTTTTCGTTAGAATCACCAAGTTGTTGTCTGCTATTTGGAACTTTTTCTTCGTCTGCTGTGCTCCCCATGACTGTGTGTGGAATGTTGGTACATTCTCTCTGTATTCTTCATCTTCTGTTTTGCATTATCTCAGTCTAGATGTGTGTAGCAGGACATTTGCTTTTCCCAGGCAGCTGAAGCTTTCCTTGATGAGCCTGAGATCAAACATTTGGTTCAGGGTGCATAATCTTTCATTTTCAAAAAGTGAGTTATTAATTAACTGCCGAATGGGAACAGAATGTAAACCAAGGCCCGGCTATCTCCTGCCAGACCTCTTCGGTGCTCTCATTCAGGGCTTCCTGAGCAGCTTCCCAACGTGACTACTTGCTGAAGATGCCAAATATGATGTTCCATGGCTCTGTGTATGTATGTTTGTTTACACAGTAGTGTGAGCAGGGTATGAAATGCTGCTGTTGCAGTCTCAGGGTGTCTCACCTTGCTTGACATGTAAATGATGACAAAGAAAGACCATGTATTTTTTGGGGACTGTTTTCTCTTCTGGTGGTGACAACTACTGGTGAGGTTTCACAAGAGTGGTGAGATTCACAGAATCACAGAATGGTTGAGGTGGGAAGGGACCTCTGAAGGTTATCTGGTCCGACCCCTGTGCCCAAGCGTGGCTACCTAGAGCAGGCTGCCCAGGACCATGTCGCAGGATTAACTCCATAGTGGGAGACTCTGTCTTGGTCGTTCCTTCTCACCGCGTTCATCTCCAATCCTGGCTGCTTCCTAAACCACTGAGCTGGCAGAAACTAACTCAAGTTTTTATTCAGTTAAGTGAATTGAACTGATCTACTGTGGCTTACAGGAGTACCAGAGCTGAAACAAGGGAGACATCGGGACTGCCCAGCCAAGAGAAAAGGAGGGGGAGCCACCCCCTTCCACAGCAGCAAGCTGTTAGATCAGGTTACCCACCTTGTAAAATGTCCCTTGAAGAAGATGAGGCAAAAATTAACCGTACAGAAAACTTATTTTTTTGTAGAAAGTTTTGTCTTGTTTGGTACTCTTAAACCTGTTCACTGTACAGTAGCATGACCTGGCATAAGAAAATAACAGGAATGCACACATAAGGAGGGAGGAAGAGCAGGATCATATCAGCCCTGAGCTGGAGAAGTTTAGATGTTTTGAACTGCACCCTTAGTTGCTTGCATTAGCAGGCTTTCAGTGCAGCATAGCGTGTGGAAGTGAAAAGAAAGGCAGTAACAACATGCAGCGAGCCGACCTTCTACAGACTACAGGCCAGCTCTTTGCTATCCTTAGTCTGAAAATCTGTTTCTGGGTTGGTTTGTTTTGCTGTTACTTTAGGCTCAGCTGGCCAATGGGGAAATATAAAAATCTTGAATCTTCTTGCTGGTGTTAGGGGAGAAGCTTAAAAGGGAAAGATATTGGAGAAGTTTGGAGAAGCTGAAAGTGTCGGTTTCTTCCTTGTCACACTGCAGCAGGAGACTGAGCCTTCTTGCAGTATCAAGAAATCTACCATCTTTTTTCCCTGACAGGAATAAACAGAGGGAAGACAACAGAGGTGGGTTTTTGTACTCAACAGTTAAAATTGGATAGGCATACACCTACTAGACAAAAGTTGGTGACAGAGATGGAGCCAAAATCAAAGTGGAAGGAGAGCCTCCTAGTAGTTTATGTTGCAGTTGGGATTATCAAGAATCTGGATTTTTCATCTTAACCCTGAGAGGACATATTTCATTTTAATAGCTATGTTCATTTTAATTTCTAGGACTGGTAAAACCTTTCAAACCTTATGATTGAAAACTAGCACTTAGTCAAAACCCAGCTGCCTTTTCTGTAGGCACCTCCAATTTAGGCAAAGAAAGTTACAGTGTACATGACTCAACTTTGTCGCCTACCCTGTACTTGCCAGAGTTATTCTGTGGCGTTTTCCACACACTAATCAAAGTAATGCTGTGTCTGTTTGTTGATGTGTGTTTAATCACTTGTCATTTAGTGAAGTCGTTTAACACACTAATGATATAATTGCCATTGCAAAATATATTGCCTTAACCACTCTGCAAGACAAAATAATGATCTGCACATGTTGCATCTGAAGAAATGTGCATTTGCCAAAATTGTGTTTGCCGCCTAATTTTTCCATTTCTCTTGAAATAATATCACATAGCTGGCATTATGCATTTACCTAGTACAAGCGAAGTTTCATAGTTTTTTTGTTTGCATAATTGTCATGCAACTCCCTTGAATCTACATAGTACATCCTACACCCCTTCATTTCAAGGATTCATAGCAAGAAGCCAGGATCTCATAATAAATATCCCGACAATAGCCTTAAAGGAAAATGAAGGAAGTTGGGTTTTATAGGTAATTAATAATAAGTAATTAGTAATTTTATGAGTAATTACAGGGGAATAACCAAGCTTATGTCCCATGAAATACAGTGGTATAACAAAACAGTGCTCCTTTCTGTCACCACTTTATTTTTATCAAATTGGTACAATTTTCCTCATAGTTTCAACAACTTTGCCTTCTTTTTGAGATAGGTCCTACACAACATAACCAGCCCTCTGGTTACTGGGCTACTCTGAAGTCTTCTATAAACATGGACCGCACCGTTCCCACAGCAAACTCCAGTCATCTGTTGTGTCTACATAACTTATGCACTCATCTGTATGTCGTTTGGGTGATGTTTCTGGTGCTGAAGCACGTTTCTCAGTCTGTTGTAGGCAAACTTGTGTCCATTCTGGGCAGAAGTAGCATTACTGGAGGAACATAGGAATAGTTTTGTCAAGTAATGGGAAGAGTGTCAAAGTAGTCATGCATGCACACTCAGTGCAGATTGTGGCAAGTTACTGACGGATTTAAAGTTCAGTTCTAAAATTGCTCTCTAAGCTATGCTACCTGTAATATGGATCAGTATTGAAGCTTTAGATCTCTGCTGAACGTGAGGAAGTTGTGGAGCTGTGTTTAGAAGCACTAAGATTAAACTCAGTTCCTAGATATTCATGGTGCAACAACATCCTGCTTTCTTCATTGGATGTTTTTTTAAATACCCCATCAAGAAAGAGATGAAGACTTGTCATAGCTTGACCATGGAAATTCCTTCACTTTCCTTTTTTTACATGATGGCTATTGGTACCTTGATGGAAAAGTGTCAGACATCTCCAGTGAAAAGAAGTGCTTATATTCCTTCCTATTACTCATTTAACGTAGAATCTGAGTCCCTCTCTTGTCTGTCAAACTCATTTCATATATAGTTTTTTGTAGTCTCGCTGAGTTTCTCAGATCATCATGTCAGAACATCCCACTGTTTGAGACAGAAAGGAGTCACCAGCCAGCCTTCTCTTCAAGGCATTTAATGTGCAATATCCTCACTTGATGGGAGTTTTTGCATCCCCAGAAGCTCCTTATGTACTTGTGTCCTTCATTTCAAAGCCCTTACAGATGGTCTGTGTCCCAGTACTAATGCTTAATTCCAGTAAGATCCTTCACATATGCTGAATGTAAGACTGCTTCCAAGTAATTCACTGTCTCAAGGATCTGGGACTTGAGATAATAAACACTAAAATGGAGGTATCAAGCAAAACCAAAACAGTGAACTCTTAAGTTAAACTTTAAATTTTATAAGTATTTCTTCATATTCATTCTTTCTCTTTCCCATCATTAGGGAGACTGTGAGACCTAGTTTTCCACAGATCCTTACGGCTGTACAAATAATTGATTTTACAGTCCAAAATCTTCTCTCTCATTCTGCATCCCCTCAAAAAAAAACAATTCAGATTAACCCAAAATAAAGAAAAAAGTGTGTCTAGCCAAAAAAAATAATTAATTTTGTACTTGGGCATTTGTAGTGAAAGTAGGAAAATAGCTGAGATTCACAAAGCTGGTGGGAAAAATGATGCATTACTTTACCTACAAGCTCAGCAGCTTGTGTGCTCACACAAGATGCAGAAGATGTCAATTTTATTCTACATCTCTTTGCAGGAGCATGAATCCTCTGTAGGAGCCCTCCTCATGCTGCAGAGCAGCACAGCTGGGTGGCCACAGGAACACAAAGTGAAAAGCACAGAGCAGTCATCTTCTTTGGTGCACTAAAACAAGTGTGCTCAGTAGAGCTGTGTGAGCAGAAGGGTTTGGGGGAATTCTTGTTTTGTAATACCCCACAAGATGTCAGTTAGGGGGCTGTTCTGAAAGGTGAAAAGAAGGATTTGATTCCTCCTGGGAGTCAAAGAGCCATGAGCTATGATTTTCCACAGTTCGGTATTGACTGTCAAGTGAATCTTGCCCTTTTGTTTTCACTACAAATGGCCAAAGCTAACCAAACTAACAAATAACTTGTAAGTTTCTGAAGTTATTTACAGTTAAATTGCAGAATACCTGTCCCAACTCTGGAAGTGAATTTACCCAACACAAAGCTGCTTTTTCCAGTGCATATCTATTTTCAGGAAGAATATGCTTACCTTGCTCTACAGCCCACCCCATCCCTGCCACCAGTACATATCCAGGTGGTGGCGGCATTGATTAAACCTGCAAACCATGTGCTCCTCATGGTTGGAGATTGCCACATGGACCCCAAGGAGGGACTGCTAGATCAGGCTACAACAGCAGTTTAAGGTAATAAGACATGTTCTGCTGGAGTCACTGTGTTCCCCAGCAGTCCCCAGAAAGTCTTCTTCCTTGATCTCATAATTCTTCTAAGCATAACCTGCAGACAAAATGAGAGCTTCTCTTCCTCAGCATTCAGCTCTTCAGCTGTCTATAAAAAAGCTTTGCATTTGCTTCAGGATTATTGAAACTTGGATATATGGTAGGAATTCATAAAGGACACCTTGGAATTTGTTTATATCTCTGCTGTTGCTAAATCTCTTCTACTGGCAGCTTGATACAGTAAGTGCTGAAGACTCAATTCTCTATGTGCTGATAGCAGTGGGGCTCTGAGCAGTTCCTGTACCCATCAGGCCTAAGCTATTTACATAAAAAGCACACCTTTTGCTGATACTGGCTACAGGGCTCTCATCCCAGTAACGTAAAGATTTTAGCTGGTTTGTGAGATCACAGAACGCCTGTTTAGTCATTGCTTCAAGCCGTCAGGCTGTTCAGCAAGTCAGACCTATTTCCGACTACTCCCTAAATATTTCATATTTTAATGCTGTTTTGAATAGTTGGGGTCATTTTTTCTAGCACAGCAGGCTCTAGGGAATTACGAATTGAGAAAATTTTTATGTTGTCATATTTGATTCAGTACCGGTTGTCATTTATGTGAAGTGGTACAATAATCCACTGTCAGTCATTTAGGGGACAGCTGGGTGTGCATGAAGCTTTGTTCTTGTGAGTGAGGCTTCCCAGGGTGCCGCAGTTCATCAATGCAGCTAATACTGCAGGACCAGGGGCTTGGTTTTTGAGTATGCCAGAAAACAGGAACATCCTTTCAAATTAAATAAAAAATAAACAGGGATCAGTGTGTAGACCTTCTTTTGTCATCATGCATCTGTCCATGCATGTGAGGAAAGTAGTACAAAAGCAAAAAATAGGAAAGGAATGTTTGCTATAACTTTCTAAGCTGTGAAATAGCTAAGCAAGAAGATACGGGTTTGGGAGGGAATTAAGGAAATTAAAAGGAGACATCAAACACTGGCTTGACCAGAAAATGGTTTAAACCCCAGTTGCCCTTATAAACAAAAATATCAGCACAGAAGTAGTCTGACGTGCTGGCGAATAGATTTGCACATGTCAAAGTACTTTGAGAAAATTTGCAAGAAGTTTAAAGTTTTTTGGCCCTCATTTAAATAAACTGGATCTTGTGGAGATTTCTGGAACTCCCCTGATAAGTAACACTTAAATCCCTTTTGATCAAATACCCATTCTCAGGCAATTACATCTTCTTAATTTAGAGGCCAGTTCAAAAGATTACTTGTTACCTTCATTTAGCAAAGGTTCAACTGCTGCAATTTTCTGATCCTTTTAAAAAATGCAAACAGTGAAAGTTTACACAATAAAAGTCCTTTTTTCATTCTCAAATTAATTATTTTGAAATATCTCACAGATTACATCAGTTTCTTACTTGCATCCGTGTTGCAAGATGGCGACTATTGTCTGTTGCTAGTGATGCATTAAATTAGTTGTTTACATTATAAAATCTAAACATATTAGAATCTTTTGTGTTTGTCTTCAAAGATTCCTATTCTAATAAAGCTTTCTGAAACAAGTTAGGTTGTCTTTTTTGTTTAGTTTATGCATCAGTGGAGAACCTAAAGATCTGTAGCCTCTAGCCATCCCTGTCTGTGTTTAGTAGAGTGTAAAGAGATTGTATTTGGGGCAACATATATTTTAATTTAAAAAGGAAAGTAATATTTTTCAGTTAATCATTTTGCATTTACAAAAGGTAATACCTGGGGCAAATGTAGATGGAAAGTGTTAAAATTCATCTTCTATTCTTAAAGACTGTTTTGCTGTGACTTTTAGTTGGAGTAAAAGAAGTATGTAAAATGTACTGGAAAATAGAAATTTTGGCTGCATCCTTCCTATTTCTGATGGCTTTGTATTACTCTTCAGGTCAAAGTGATACCAACATTCAGCAGAGAACAGTATTTGGGATTTTAAAGAAATGCACAATTTGAACTCTCAATTTTGCTCTTTAAACAATGTTATAACAGAGACCTAATGAAATATGAAAAATAAAAGCGAAAGCTGACAGCTTTAATATGGCTGGAGTTGTTTTGTGAAAGTAACTTTTATTATTAAGGGGAACTCATTTTTTGCAGCAAAGGAGCTTCTTGAAGAGTCAGTTGAGCAGTGTAACAATGAGTCCTCACACTTTCCCCTCAACACACTCCTTTTAAATGCAATTGTCTTAGTTCTTCAGCTGGAGAAATGACTGCTTTAATACACTTTATAGGTCATTCTGCATCTGCCTTGCGAACATGTGTTTTAATATGTTTAGACATACACCTTTCTATCTCAACAGTGTTGGCAAGTCATGAGAAAAGAGCAGGGTTTCATTTACCTGTCAAACCCCAAAATAACTGCGTTAAGCAAATGGCCAGATAAAATTGTCACCATTCTACTTTCTGTCAATGAGTGTCACTGAAAGGAAGAGTAGTGAGCTAAGTGTTAACTGCAGAAGATTATTTTCTATGTAAAAGATAGGCCTTGTAGGATAACAAGTCAAGATCATATCTAAATAACCTCTAGAACTTACAGCGATATAACAGGCACTGAGTTACAGTAAAACTTGGGAAATGTGACAAAATAAGCAGTGGAATGAAGAGAACAGTACTAAAACCAGTTGCAAAAAACGAGGAAGAATAGAATTTGATGAAACTATGAAATATCTTAAGGAACATCTTGTTTCTAGTCGTGACTAAACAGTGACAAAAGTGATAAGGGGTAAACTGACTGTTTTCAATGTACCATCTTTAGACAAAAAGGCTAAGTGATTAAAAGGTACTGAAGATTAAGTAAGTGTAGCATTTTAAAGTGTTGGATTGAAAAATAAAAGGATATATTATTTGCTTGAAAGATTTTTTTAATGAAAGAAAGTATAAGAAGGTATGAAACAGTCTGATGTAACAGCCCACCAGAAGTTGTTTCAGAGGTAATCACTTGATGAGATATTTAGGCAAGTTGTGTTCCATCAGCAGCATAAGACACTGCTGTGTAACAAGATACCTGAACAGCTTTATTGAAGGTTAATCATGAAGCTTCAAAATTAATATGGACTATGGTCCAAAGTCTAAAATACAAATTCAAGCCTCATGAGAAAAAATAAAGGCTACATTTTAAATATATCCTCTAAGTCAGGACTTATGATTTAGATACCTTAGACTATGGTATTCAGAAACAAAAAAACATGCACAGCTTTTAAACAGATGCATGCTTTATTTTTTGCCAGAACTTTACTTGTTCAATTTATGATATCAGATGAGTTTCCAAACCACTTCCATTAAGAAATTCTGACCAAATGTCCTGATCCTGTAAACATTTTCATACTTAATGTAGGTCTGCATATGAGTTGTTCCTTTAGATCACCTAATGATCAATACGTACAAATGTACAGACAGTCAGAAATGCAAGTTCAACCGATGTGAATGAAGGTTGATCTGAGGTGAAATACAAAATACAGCAACATTCCCTGGTTTTAGTATCACATCTTCATTTTGTCTGGGATCTTCTCTAAGTGCATAACAGTAAAACAGGGCTTCTCTGAATACAGTCAAACTAAGAACTGATATTCCTACATTTAATTTTTAATGTAAAACTGCATGAAAATTGCAGTTTCCAGCTATATTGCATAGTTTATAGTAGAATAGATACTTTGGTTTTTGAGCTCCCTTTTTCCCTCTTTTCTTTTCCAATGGTATAACCAGGTGATGTGGATTGGTTTCTGTTATACAAAGAAGTCAGAAAGTCTTTTTCGGTCTCAGAATGGATACTGCGAGTACATTGATGTAGTGTGTTGGCTGAGGAAATTTGGTAAAGGCAGTGTTACAGAGTTTGCAGCTGAAGTTTCCTTTAAATTCCTTGACTGGCAGAAGAAAAAAAAAAAGCTGAATATCACTGAGTCTGAGAGAAGTTGTGTGCGCTTCTTGTCTGACCTTCCTTTACCTTTTGAAAGATCTTGGTTTTGTCTTTGTTACTTTTGAGACATCTCCCTACAGATCTCTCTTACTGTAGGTACTGCAGGTCCACTTAGGTTGCCCACACCTTCTCCCATAAGCAGAATAATTTAAGCTTCTTTAGTCTTGAAATACATAGAAGATTTTGCGTACCTTACTCTTCTAACTCTTTTTGAGAACCATCTGATTTGTTAAGATATCTTTTAATCTTTGGAGTTTATAGCTAAGCATGCTCAAGTTTTAGAATATCAGAGTTATCTCCGCAGGTAAAAACACTTTCCTCTTTCTTAATATGATTCTGACTATGTATGTCCATGAAGTGGAACTTGCATCATTGCAGATTACCTGCTGAAAGTTCAATTTTTACAATATTACATGTCAACATGAGTGGTTTGCTCCAAAATAGCTGGGTTTTTTTTTGCAGTTCTTGCTCTTTGCTGGGGATAAAGCAGAGAGTGCAGCAAAAGTGCATTTTCTGTGTCAAAAGCAAGTCTTTACATTTAAGAAAAGGTATAATTTCTCCTAAATTTCATTATTCCATGAGTTGCATTCCTTGAGTGCTGGGAGTAAAGTTCAAGATGTTAATATGCTAGTATGATTACGAAGCTTTTGATGAATGTGGTCTGTATAGGGCTGGGCTCCTGTTCAAACTCAATCAGTCAATAGGTAAATGTCATTAAAGGTTCTGAATTTGCTGAGGATGAATTTGTATTCTCTAAATAATCACCTGGCATATTCTGTGCATAATATCCTTATATAATGTCAAAAATTGCAGAGAAAGTAAATCTCAAAAGGTATAACTTTTCTGTGTACAGATGCACAGGATGTACCTCTGAGAACATCTCAGCATACATCTGAGCAGTTCTGTTGAAGCTAATTGATTAATTGAATCTTATGTCAAAAGTCTTATACAATGTTGGATAAATTAAGGCTATGAGTAGGAACAAAATCCTTAGAAATTATCTCAGAGTGAAAGAAGTAGTACTGACATACTGTCAGTGCACATAAGAAGTAACGTGTATATTATATGTTGCTTACAGAAATTACAAAAATCTATATGCCAAGTTGCAAAAATTAATTCACAGGGATTGCGTGTAGGTAAGGTCACTCAGTTACAAGGCACTTTCAAGATCTGGTCCAGATTATATTCATCCATCAGCATACTTAAAACAACTTGTCATTATGGTGTATCCTGTATAAATTAACTATCTGTGTATACATCACAAACACAATCAAATTATATTTTACATTTGAAATATATTTAAAATATTTTCTTTTGTTATAAATTTCTTCGGTACAATGTTTTTTCTGTGGAAATCTGAGATGATCTCTTTAATTGTGTAGTGTTGTGTTTCAGTAATTCAAGTCACAGTGCAGGTGGTACATGCAGTTTGCTGATGTTAGAGATAGTATTTAAACAACTCCATGCTCAGAGGTAGTATATCAAAAGTTTTTAAATTGAGGGTGACAGGAACTGGTGCTGCACTTTCATGTTATCCAACAATGTGGAAGAATTTTGACATACAGCTGGAATGATCAAACTGCACCAGTTTTGCCGTCTTAACTTCATTTGACATGAATTTCAAAGGTATTTGAAAATTACTAAGTTGTATGCTACATTTGAAGAGTTTGCCTTCTTTAGAGAACTTTGTTATAAAGCCCGATACAAGGGGGGCTATGATCTCAAAACACTGCATAAAGCTGACATATTTTTTGGTAAATTTCCTTTTATGTTTAATTTGTGAGTCAGGCAGAAGCTGTAGTTTCTACAGGAGCTGTTACTATAAAAGTTAAGTACGCTGCTACTAACCTGCCTACATTATTTTACAAACGTACTTCTTCCGCTGATGCAGGAAGAGTCTGGCCTGAAAATACTAAAGATTACTTCAGATCATCAGTATTTTGTGTATCTATAGTAGATGAAATTGGAAAACAAAGGTAACAACAGTAAGCCCAGAGTCGTTCGCTGATACGAAGCAGGTTCTAATTGTACAAGCCTTAGTAAGTGTTGTAGAATATTTACTGGTTTGTTGCTTTTTGACACAAAAGGCAAGGCAAAAAAATCCCTAATCTTTTTTGTTGTGCTGTTTAATACTGCTGTGGCTCAAAGAATGGAGCTGTAAGAGTAGAGATAAACACTTCTTTCTAAGGTAAAAACTATGTAATTTAAAATTTTCTGTGAATACCTGTAATTCTTCAGGATTCTGACACCTGTGACCCATAGGACTTAATTTACTTTTATAGTTAGATGTATGTATGAGTCATATAAAAGAAATGAGGATACCAAAACTTAGAAAAAATAATTTAATTACAAAAAATGCTGTAAAAACTGATGATTGAAAAATAGGTATAAGAAAAAATCTTTTGGAAAATGGTTTCCTGTGCTTTGAATTTAAACCTTTTATTTTTTATTTAGTTAATATGAAACATTTCCCTACATTTTTATTTACAGTAAGGTCTTTTATGTTAGTGATGCTTTTTTCTGTCTGAGTACCAAGTGATTACTGCATAGTGACTCACAAAGGGTACCTTGATATAATAGCATTTCATAATTATCTGACAAAACAGCAGATGATGGTTTGGTGTTTGCTGTGCTTATCTGCAGCAATAACAAAGGATTAAATGCTTCCTTGCTCCTGTGTTGCAGTTCTCGTACTTTCCCTGCTAGCTCACATAGGCAAGAGAGACGTGTTTATACCAAGTATAAAGTTCAGCAGGGACTGTAGGAGGGAGCTGGTTAAGAAAGCAATACATGTCTTATATAAGAAAAAACAGTGCCCTGTACAATAGTGATTTCTTTTAAACAGAGGTCTATGGGGGGAAGGATGATGGCATGTGATTGAGACACCTGTTGGGAAAATAGGCAACTATTGACAAGTCTGATTCATGACTGAGTGACTGCTCTGCTAGTCTTCACATGATCCCCACCGAGAGCGAGCCTCGACCGCCTGCTAAACAAGGGCTGTTTGAAGTTTCTTTTTAACATTTCCAAGACGTTAATTCAGCAGGACATCTCCACTGGGGTTCTCGATGTCACCAAATCAGCAGCTGTTGAAATCCATTCACTTCAGCATGAAATGTTTGCATAAGTTTTTTTCTTTTTTTCTTTTATTTGTGACAACAGCAAAGTAAATAAAACCCTAAAAATCCTGCACTAGTCAACTTGTATATGTGTGAGAACAGCTTCTGGTTGCAATTGTAGGTGCTAAGGCAAAATGTTTATTTGTAGAGAGCAGTGACAGTCAGAGTAGTTTATTATGATACACAAAAAAATACTGATTTTAATAGACATTTTTGTGACATTTTTCCAGTGTAAACATTCAGTTAAGTTTTGTGCCAGCTGTTGAACTTGTGTGAAAAGCGTTTTTAAATTGAATTGATTGTTTTTCAATTCAAAAAATATCATAAAAGTCTAGAAGCAAATGTTTCCTATTTTTTCCAGTTAGTAAATGAAACGCTGTTTCTCGGGTAGGAAAACATTTCTATCTGACTCACATTTCCCTGAGAAAACAGCTTGTATCATAGAATTAGTTTAGTTTGAAGGGGAAACAGAACAAGGCAAGACATGTAAACATATGACAAAGCTTACTTTGATATTTAAATGCCTTTTTTTTTTCTTTTCCTGGCCATCTGAAAAAAGGTGTGGTGAATGTAGTCAATTGTAAATAGAAACTGTATTTTCAGTCAGCTTCATTGTTAAACCTGAGAACTGCTGACCACATAGGAAGACTCCCGGTTTGAGCCATCCCTCCTCTGTTTATTAAATCTGTTAAGACTTAAGTGTATTTTTACAAGTTCATTAATGTATTCCATTCTCTCTGATGTATTTTTTCCCACTATTATCAGATTTCATTATATGGGAGGAATTATCAGATCAACCCATTATACAGCCGAGCAGCGTTAAGTCTGATTGGAATTTGGGCTTCCCTCCGTTTACAGGGGGAATATTGTGTAAATCAGACTCTCGGGTTTCAGTGGGAGGCACAGGGCTGCACAGCATCCATTTGTCAAGTTGATTGCACCTCAGCGAGGTTGCATTAGCTTGTCTTTGAACAGAAGTGAAATCCTATGCGAAGCTCCCCTTTCTGTCATTTACACTAACATCCATCCTCTTAAACCAAGGCCTCAGAGAAAAAACAAAGTGATGGCACAATATAATCAGTCACTCAGGTTGTCTGTCATCTGTTTTCTTAAGGAAATGACTTTTAAGTTAGTGGAGCAGAAAATTGAAGAAAATTAGCAGAGGGTTGTTGTAGAAGCAGGAGGAATTTTTAAAAATTACAGATGTATGTAGGGAAGCTCAATTGCATCCAGCAAGCAGCAATGCAGTTAACTCCGTGTTTTACTTTAGTGTCAATGTAATGCCAGCGTGCCCGATACGCAATAATTCAACTTTTAATGAAACTTTTTTCATAAACTTGAATTGGGTTGTAAACACACAATAAAAAGCTGGTATGCACATTTTCAGCTTTTATATCAGTGGCTGTGTTTTATGATGCTGAATACTCGAGTAATTTACACTTTTTTTCTTGTGTCAGGAAAGCTGCCTATGTATCTCAGAAACGTTAAGCTGGAAAGGCCATTGTAAACAGCTCTCTTTTGAAACTCAGAGATCTGTTTTTCTACTCTAATGAAAGTGATAGCAATAAATGACATTTCTTGTTTAAATTGATGCACAGTGAAACTTGGACAGTACAGTAGCAACAGTTGCTACAAGGTTAACGGTGCAATTGAAGATAAAGATGCCCATTTTGCACAAGGTAAAAAGCACCACGTTTAATATAGTTCTTTTTCTCCTGTCTTCCTGAACTCTTCTTTTACCTGCTCTGGAAGTAAGTTTTTAATTAGTGATACTTTGGTTTAACTTCAATCAGTAAGAAAATCAGTTTTGTCTTGTGCGTCTTAAGGGAACATTTTTCAGTGTGGTGTTTTCCTGAAGGAGGGTTGTGCATGGCTATTTTAAGCTAGAGCAAAATAGCACATTCCTAGTTCAAAATAAAAACTGTGAGCTCTTGCAACAAACTGGTGTGAATTTTGAATTTCTTTAGTTATTTTGGAATACATATGCCTTCTGAGGGCTTTCCAGACATGCAGAAAGTGATGTGACTAGCATCCGTCAGTTATGCTTCTTTCTTTTCTTTCTTTTCTCCCCTTTTCAGTCTGCCCAAGGGAAAATTGCATGTGGTCTTTATTTGTTTATGTCATGCAGATATAGTAGTGAAATCTACAGCACAGTAACAGAAATGTTACTGATCTTGGGTGAGAAGCATCTTATATTCCTTTCCCCCCACTCTTTTCTGCTAGAAATGTAGACATGAAACCTCACAAAATGAGTCTGGTTAACCAATTGCTTCATCTTAACATGCCTTGGAAACCTTGGATGGAATATGATAAGACAATACAAAATTGTCTAATTTATACCAATGCACTAGCACATTGTCACTTGGAAAGAGAAGGAAATGTAGAAAAAAGATTGCTATTTTAAATACTATGCAAAGCGTCTTTTTGTAAGTTTTATGCACAACTGTTGTTTGCAGCTGGTTTAATTTTTCAGTCAGTAGGTATTAGATTTTTCATGTATCCCTTGAGGTAAACTTGAATTGGCTGCACAATCTTGAATGCACTTAGATTTGGATAGCTTTAATCAATAGAGACATTACATACACTGAAGTCATTTAAGATCTGCAGGATCAAAGCATAAGTGACTCCATACTTCTCAAAAATAAATCTCAAAAGATTTCAGTAGGAAATTATTTTTAAACACAGCATGTAAAATTATATAAAAAGTTGCAGATTATAGAAATATCAGGTACACTGTTTGTGCAGCTCATGTTTCATTAAGATATATATTACTTAAGGTTGTGCTATGAAGATGATAATGGCTACATTTTACACTTCTTTTCCCTTTTATAACCCAATGTTAACACTTAGGAATTCGGGAACTTGAGAGCCCTAGTAGATCAATCTTGATTAGTTTATTTTTCTTTGTAAAGATTTTGATAGCCTGGTAATGCTTTTGTTTGAAAGAGTATTCTTTACTTCCTCTTGTGGGGGATGAAATATTGTTACACCCAGCTCTTCCTCTGAAATAGTGAAAAACAATTTAAGTAACTGAATCTTTGATGAGGAGACCTTAGATTGAAAAGTCTGGCACTTAATTGCCCTTTTACTCATAATTCTTCTACGTTTAACCTCAAAGGCGATTTAAAAAGTTACATCTTAATTGCATAGCCTCATTCCATCATTAGTACTTTGCCTTGCAGCGATTTATTACAACTTTATTTCCCTGAACCATCAGTGAAGATGATGCTGAATTTTATATTAGCCAAGTGTCCTTTTGAGATTAATGTGGTAATATAGATTTTATGCACCTTTTTTCTGCTTTAATATTTGTGTTATAGATTGGGGTTATAGGTATAGCACAACTGCTGCAGTAGTTTAGAGAATGCTGCATGTATTGCCACAAGAACTGATGCTGGAAATTTATTTGTAAATGTGTATCTGCAAGAAGAAATAATAGCAGGGCATTCTCTGGTGTGCTTCTCTAGCTATTTTTACAGCTTACTTTTTACACAGGGTTTTCACCTTTGAAGGTAATAGTTGGACTCCCATTGTGAGGAAAGCACTGTAATCAGATGGGCTAGGAGATGGGGATATGGGCAAAAGGGTGCTGTTCCAGAGATGCCACCCTTAGCATTGGGCAAGTCACCATAAATTTGGCTTTTCTTTCACAACAGTCCTTTGGAGGTTCCTACATTCTTAAAATTTTTAAGGGTTCCAGCTGCTAAGGCTATGAAATACCAAAACTCCCTTGTGTCAGTGCAGGATCAAGGTAGAGTTCATCATGAGCATATTTCCTGTTGTGTTCTCTAATTCATTTGGATAGCTATTTAAATATGGCAGCTAGAAAGCATTGAGACCCTTTATGCTACTCTATGTAACTGATGTAATTTAAAAATTCACAGCTTTTCCATTCCATTCTTACCCAAATTCTCAGATTAGAGCTGGCAGCTACTGGTGTCAACTATACAAGCATTTCTGCTTCCACAAAGCTCAGGGAGATTGCCATGGATGAGGCTGTTTTGATGAATACTTCAAGCCAGGTGTGCTGACACCAATGCAGAAAGCATCGTTCTGACTTTCCGACACTCCTGGCTTCTCGTTCTTGATGCTTTCCTTTGAGCTATTGCAGCTGTTTATCCTGCAAGCAGCAAGGGAGACAAGGCTGGGGAAAGACATGGCTGCTTCCTTCACATATACGTACCACTGGCACAAACAGCAGAAGTGCGGGTTTGGCTGCAGATTGTGGAGCCAGCCAGATGGGATATATAGGTGAATCAGAAGGCTCTCCATAGCATTGCAAAAATAGGCAATCACCCATCTTCAGGTGAAATAACATGGAACTTGGGGAATGCTGCATCCTTGCTACATCCATTTATATGCTTATGCTAGTAGCTGTTCAAACACCAGCAGCCTCCAACCTAATCCCAGACACATTTTACCTCCTGAAACAAAAACATATGTGGGGATACTCAGGCACTTGAACTAGGTGGAAGAAGGGTATGACTGGATATTAATCTTTATGGAAGTTGGATATACCTGGAAGAGAAGAACAAAAGCAAATGAAAGAAAAGTGGACGAAGCAGGAGGAAAAGTATTGCAAAAGACCCACAGGAAGAAAAGAAAGTGAAATTAAAAGAATTAGATGAGCACTGGAACAGTCCCACAAAGGATTGAGTTCTGGCTGAAAAGACTCCAAGAGGGATGGCAGAGATATTTTGCTGTTGTGTGAATCTCTTGCATTCAAGGAAACAGGAATGAAGTTGAGGGCAGGTGACTTTGGAGGTGTTTTTTTAACTAGATATGCCTACAAGATGCTCGACTTTATAATTTTCTCCTCTTAATAGAAACAGCCCTCAGGGCCTAAAACTTTGGTTAATCAGTTAGGTCAAAAGGGTAATAATAATGTAGAAGACTATGAATTAGAAGTGTACCCTGGGGAAAGCCTGACCCAATGAATAAGTAGAAAATAACCATACAAAACTCTGTAATGGGATCCTCTGAATCTGAATGGGTAAATGAGGGCTCCTACAAATATGTTCACCATCTAATATGAAACATAACTCCAGAAGTATGTATTTTTATTCCCTGTTACAGGAGTGAAACCACACTGGAGTTACTGTAACACTGAGGCTGAACTAATCCCATCACAGGATCAGATCTTGGTAATAAATAGTTCCAGGTGTGATCCAAGGATTAGGAATGTTTAGATTTGTTTAAGCTGAAAGGTGTGGAGTTTTTTTCAGTCTTTCCACCGACAAGGGAGTGTTGTATGAGGTGTGTAACTCCTGTCTCTCAAAACTGCTTATTATCTCTTTTTACTGGTATATCTATCTCAAATACTTTACCAAGAAAGCTGATACCGCTGTGTTTATGTTACAAATAGGGAAATGAGGGATAAGGATGATCAGCATTTTCCTAAAAATCAGCCACCATGCCAGCAGCAAAACTGGAAGTATAGGTGCTGGTCCAGTGCTCTGCTTAGTGGGCTCTGCTGCTTTCCAGGGCATCCTTATAATTCGCCACTTTCTTTGTCATGAAACATTGGATTTACGATGGGACAGGTTTGGAAAAGAGATGGTCTTTTGAAAATGCCCATTTTGTGAGTGGCATTAGACAGGAATAGAATGAGCATGTATTTAAAGATTGTACTATGTTGCACATACGTAAAGGACCATACTAGGGTTGCATAGGCAATCACTGGGGTTGCCAGTGCCTACGTGTTTTTCAGTCTTTGGTTTTACAGTTTTAAGGATTATGTCTAATCAGGTGCTTGAAGTTCTGTGAAATAGAGCTTACCTCAGTTCTCAGTTCCTTTCCTCAGGATGTGGCTGTATTGGCAGCAGATAGTTATCTCAGTCATGTAATTTGGATAAGTTTGTACCTGAAAAAGGAGCTGCCCAGAACTGGCTTTGAGGACTCAGAGTATTTATATCTGGTTTTGTACCATAGTCCCTGTTCAGAATTTATACAATGGTATCAAAGCATCAGATAGGTGGTGACTTCCGCTTATAACCCAGGATTTTCCTTGTGTGCATCCCTTTTATGAACACGAACAAAACAGTTTATGGCCTGGAGCACTTGACTTTTCTCCCTAATCCATGTGTCCAGAGAGATCAGAATGGAAATAGAAGGCATGGCAAAAGAGAAGGAGCATGAAGAAGACTGTTCTTTTGCACCTACACTGGCATTTACGGGATCTGTGCAAAGAAAATAATCACCAGTGGCACCAACTACAGGGCCTTTGACTATGCTTTCCTTTAGGCTGTGTGCTAACCAGAGGGTTGGAGCCAGGGCTGAAGTGTTGTGGGACATCGTTTGTAATGATTCTAGATTTCTTGAATAATTCATGAAGCTTTTGGACCCCTTTTCCCCCAACAAACACAGAGACAGTTGTGCTGCAGAAGAGTTTGAGAAACTCCATAAGGAAAGTGGCTTACTTCTTCAGCCTTTATATAGGCATTTTAAAGCAGATTTTGTTATTCTCTATTTTAGGGGGATGACAAAGCTGAGCATTTACTTTTTGCAGAGTTAATACACTGTGGTGATTTACTTTTTATCTCTTTATTAGGGTTTTACTGCCTTATTTACATTGTAATAGCAATAGTGATGTTTTCATATAATCATATTGCCTTTGATTGGGAGCGACACCAAGATAACAGAGTGCTTCATGATTCAGTTATTTGTGTTCTTTGCAAGAATAATTAAAGGATCATGCCAAAATCTTATCGGAGCATGAAAATTTAGCATGCCAAGAGTGAAGCTATTTAAGTGGCATACCAATGGTTTATTTGGTGACAAGATTCACTTTTAGAATCTCTTTTCTGTTTCACTATTGATGGTTAGAACTGTAAAAAGTGTAGTTATCCAAAAGCATTAGGAGGAAAATAGATTTTCAAATGTCCTGTGATTGTAGATGATTCGGTTTTTTAAAAGTCATCAGAGAAACTGATTTTTCAGAACTGAGCAAATATTTTCTGAAAAATCAAGCCATGGGCAGGTGTTTGAAAGTCAGCCAGCACTGACACAGCTATTCATGCTAATCCTCTCCTAAATCTTCACCATAAAGTTTTTGGAATCTAGTTGCTCATTTGGAACAAATCTTCAAGTATTAGCTTGCTTCAGACTTATTGCAGCTGAATAGGAAACACTGGTGCTTAAGTTGTTCTGAATAATTAAACAATCTAAGACATTGTAAAATGACATACATGCACCTATTTCATACATGCTTTATGAAATAGGTTCTTTATTCACCATTAGATCTTCTTAAGCCACCAATATCTACCTTGTTATTTTTTCCTAAATATTTTCTCTATGAGATTAATTCATTCATTCATTTGCTGTCAGTAGATTTAACTGTCTCCAGTAAAACTCACTTGTGCATGGTGCATATACCTTCCACTTTAAAGTTAATCCACAGTTTTTCTTGAAGAATTTTTGTATGCTTATAAACACTGGCCTGTTGCAGAAGAGACTTAAAGGGATTTATCTGTCAATGCTTGAAGGAAAAATCATTTACTAAAGTAGTATTCAGATCTGCAGGGCATGTTTAGCATTTGAAATGCATCACTAACACTAAATCAGTTTGGGTGTCTCAGCAAGTAACTGGTCCCAGAAAGAATATTGGCAGTATCCTGCAAAGTGCTGATCTTCAACATTTTTAGTGCTTTGCAGAACTGATTTCTCAGTCCCAAGGCAATTGTCCATATCACACAAGTACTGCATACTATTATAGTCAGAAGCCTCTGTTTGAGAGTAATCCAAGAAAGAATACCAGTATTTTGTTTCCAAGTTCTTTCTGTGAAATATTTGGCTTCAATGCATTGCTAATCTTCATAAGGTTCTTTGAAAGTCTTTCTTTAGAAAAAGATGTATTTTTTCTTTGTGCATAGTTCATTTTTAAACCTACTTTAGCTAAAAATTGCTACATAAGCTGTTTTTTCGAGAGAGCCAATAGCCATATTTTTGTCTCCCCACAGAAGGAATACATTTATGTTTTTTAAATATATGTGTTTGAGTAGTCATATAAAATAAGCAACATAAAAGTGCCATATTGAATTCATTAAGATTTCTCTCTCATATGTAATTCCAAGTATCTAAATCCTTATAATTTTATTGGCAGAAGGAGCAAGTATATGGTTTGACATATCAGCTGGACTATGAATGGTAACACACCTCCAAGCTCATGTTTTGATTTGGGTTTCTACTTCAGTATTGGCTAAGAAGTCCCTACTGATGATGCCATCTCCAGACCATGTTTTGCAGATAGATTTTACCTGTCCCATTATCACTCCTCCAAAGCCAGGAGATGGAATGTCCTTTGGTCCCTGGTTCCTTTGGCTGTTCAGTGCTCAGCTTTCTTGCTGCTCTTTGTTCACTAGAGCATAACTGCAGGCAAAGTGAGACAGCACATTTGCCAGGCTGTGGAGCTGCCAGGCCTTAGAGAGCTGTGATTCCCATGGCTATTGTTGTCTCAAAGAACAGAGGGCTCTAAGAAAACTAAAGGCAGAGGACAGGTCACTGATTCAGTCTTCTTCTTTGATATAAATAATTATTAGGAATCAGAATTTAACTTTCAGCTCAGAAGCAGAAATTAGTACCATTTTTGTTTGACATAGTGACATCTCACATTGTTAAAGAGAGCCCTTGATGGCTACTGGGGATTAGTAAGGGGAAATATTTCACTTGCAGGTCACCTACAAGAATCTGGCCCAGGGCATCTGTGAATGACAGCTCTTCAAATGTGATGTCTCTAGGAGGCCCCTGTGAAGGAAGCTGCACGTTTAGGTCTGGGGAGGCAGGTGTCAGTGCTACAGACCCACACTGCCATAATTAGTAATCTCTGCTGGCAGTACTGGAGCAGGGACTGACTGCTGGAGGAAACCAGCCTCAGGGTGGTGGGTGAGGACCTTGGTGGGACATGGGGGCTTTTGTACCCCATGCCAGCTCTCTCCTGGGGTAAGGTCATGCAAGTGAAGCAGGAGCCTGTTCTGAACCGTTTTGTGCAGGCTATTCTTTTTAACCATGAGCATTAGAGTGCAGTGTAGTCTTGGAGAAAGTGAATGCTAAAGGAAGGAGTTTAATGCTCTTCAGTATTTCTGCCCCAGATTCCTTCTCACAACCTGCATTTCACCAGTCTTTTACCACTTCAGCTCCTTGCTGCACTTTCCCATGAAAGCTTTTTTTCCCTTGTAAATGATGTGAAGCAAATATCTAATACTATCTACCTTTAGTGCTGACGCAAGAAAATTAGAAGAGGTATATTACAGTTCTGTTCAGTATTCTTTCCAGAGAAAACTGCTGGATAGGCCAATTTACTTGGCACTGTACACTGCTTTAATCTTGAGTCCTGCTGTAGATATACAGCAGCTGGTTCTAATGTCTTCATGCATGGTTGCAAGCAAGCTAGTTAATTTCTGTTTGTTGAGAGGTAGGAATCAAGCAAATTTTTCTCTGTTGAATGAAAACATTGTGGTGGTGCTGGTAACAGGTGAATAAGCAATACTGGGAAGGAAACAACCTGGAATTACCGCCTAAACTTTGAAGGGCTGGATTCCACAACAGAGAAGTCATGGTTTCATCTCATTTATAATGGCAGTAGTTTAGCCCCAAATCTTTTATTAGAAAAATTAAAAAGAAAACTGGCTTGGCAGATCTTGTTTGGGAGAAAACTTGTCACCAGTGAAGAAGCACGAAGCTTCAAGTCCACTTTGAGCAGTGCTGTAAGCTGATAACTGGGGTGCTCACTGTATTCCTAAACATACGTGCAGGCTACAAAAGCTAAACAAATTGCTCCCCCTGCCACACTGAGGTCTGCTCAGTCTCCTAATGACCTTTCAGATTATGCCCTTCAAGCTTGTTGCTGTATGTCCATGGAGGTAGCACTGTCTATGTAGTGGCCAAAGTTCCTGACACATTCTGTGGAATCATCAAAGACTGGACTAAATTCACTTCATCTTTTGACTTCAAACAGGACTTCAGAGTTATAGCAAGTCAAAGAGTTAACTACTTTAAAAAAGTTGCTAATAAAGCATACAGTGTTCTGATTGGAACATGATGCAAGACCTATAGGTCTGTACCTCAGCCTATAAACAATCAGGCCCCTATCATATTAATGGTAGCTTAATTTCAAATACAGATTATGGTTGTATCTTAAAATTACCTAAAAGTGTTAATATGTTTAGAAAATTAAATTTTAGATTAAAATAGACAACAAACTTAAGAGTAGAAAATGAAAGCCAGGTCTTTCGTCTCCCAGATGACCACCTATAGAGTTAGATATCTGTATCCTCTCTCAATGGGAATTTTATGCTGTTGCCTGAACAGTGCTGCATCCTTAGCAGGAAGAGCAGAGCATACCCACAGATGAGGCTGTGATGCAGGCAAGGTGAGAGAGAGAAATAATCTGAGGGGATAAAATATTTTTTTCCCCTCAAATTACTCTAATTCGTTGCTGTTGTTTTTCCTGTGTCTATATTCATACAATGGTAGAATCATCATAGAATGGTAAAATGGTTTGTGTTGGAAGGGACCTTAAAGATCATCTAGTTCCAACCTCCTGCCATGGGCAGGGACACCTTCCACTAGACCCAGGTATTCAGAGTAGCGAGCATGTTTCTAAGCACCACACTATTTTATTACCAGACTTCATTTATCTCTACAGCCCTGCTTCTTTCATCTGTCGTAGGCTTTTATAAGAAGTGGAAAATCTCAGGCTAGGAGGGATGCTGAATCAGCCCTTCTTCCTCTGTAGCTGGTATTACTACCAAAGTCTCTGTATTGTTGAACCATCAACTGAGAGAAACTGCATTTCAGAAACCTTTTACCAAAGAATTGATAAAAGGCTATAAAAGTTTACAAACTACACAGGATAGAGACTAAACAGAATTAATACCGTATGTGTAATTTCCACAGAATGTATCCCCATTGTTAATTAAAGAGACAGCTAAGATGCAAACTTCAGTCTGTTTCCTCTCAAGCTTGACTTCCTCAAGCACTTTCCTGTAAAATTCTCGTGTTTACCTAAGCCCCTATGTGAAAAGCCACCTTCCCCTCCCCTATGACTAGTAGAGCTAATGAGCCATGCCCCTTCTCCTCCCAAAACTCTCAGCTCAGCAGAACTTAATCTACTTTCTTTGCCCAGTTCTAACACATGCCACCACATTAAGTCAGGAAAATGAACCTTCTTACCCTTTTATGCTCACTCGAGGATTGACTGACGGACAGGTAGTAAGTACTTCTTTGTATGTTGTCGGTCATTATGTAGTTTGACACTAAAACTAAATCAACTTAATTGCTACCTGCTGCCAAAAGAGGTGGTCTCATCCCTTTCCTGCCACGTTATTCCCAACTTCGTGGTAGCTGGCTCCTTTGCACCATCACCTGCCCCTCCAGGGACCCGGTTCAGAGAAATGAACCCTGTGAAAACATGGGAATAGATTTATGGCTCTCCTTGGGCATCAGCAGATGCACATGGTGGTGGAAGACTGGAGGCAGGAGCATGTTCCTGGCATGGGAGGGGATAGATTGGACAGCTAATTTTAGAAGTGGCAGAGCGTTAGATCAGCCTAGCTGTCCTGGCAAACTAGTGTAGGTATTCTCTAGAGAACAGCATAATTGCACTATTCCACAATGAACCTGTGGTTCCTGTTGTGAGTCAGCCTGTATAACTGAATTGACTTTCCCAGTGAATCATGTTTCTAGTGTAGTTCATTTGGCATGGTTGCACAGATCATCTGTTAGTGGTGACACTAGCGTGTACATCTGTCATGCCACCCCTTCTCTTGGTACATCTCTTCAGGCCTGTGGGATGAATGAGATAGATATGAAAACTGACCAGCATTAAATATAACTTCATTTTTCCTGGCAAATTAATTGTAGGCCAGTCACTGGTATGTCCTGATAGACAATTGCAGCAGCATAATCAATGGAGCATTCACAAGGGCTGTAATGATGATGGGGGAGTGGAGAAGAGGGGAGAAGAACTGCTTAAGCAGATTTTGGCACAAAAAAAAAGAATACCTGAATAACCACTGCTGTAGTATAGGTTTAGCAAAGGCTTTTCTTTTATCTAAAGTGTAAAGGACATTCACTTTTGAAGCAGATGGTGTGAGTTAAACCATACTGCCAACATGCCACACTGTGGATCCTTGTGACAATCTCAAAGGTTAACAGGGTAATGCAATTTGCTTCTTGGTGTCAGTCAAAGTGGGTGAAAATCTGAGCCCTGAGTACAGGGTAAGATAAAGCAGCTGTCTGCCCAAAACTGGCAATAAGTTAGTCCTAAAAGGAGCTTCTAGGATTAGCTAGCGTATTCCAGGCTGGTTGTTCACACAAGATGAATGGTGAAGGAAGGAGCTGGGGACAAGAGGGGAATTTCTCAGGTATCAGATCACCTGTTTGGAAGCATGCTCACCTTACTGAAACTGTTAGGCTAGAGCAGACACACTGTGTAGACGACAGAACAGATCTGAACCTGCAAAATATTGTAATTGTATACGTATACCTTTGTTAGCATCTGAAGGAGTTACGCTTACATCAGCATCTTCGAATAACAGTTCCGTGTTGTCTCTGCTGGTATTCTTCAGTAAATGTCATTGCATGAAGAGTTGTGGAGCCAATATAATCTCAGATTCTCAGCAGGGGGTTGCTGAAATGAAAGGAGAGTGACAGCAGGATCAGTCCTACAGCATGATAGTGATACTTGCAAACAGCTTTGAAGCATTTGGACATGTAATATTTTGTTGCTGCATGTAAAGTTCTCTGATGTCTTTCAGAGCACTTAGAAATCTTGCCATATGCTCTAACCTTCTTTTTGTGTGGCCGTGGGTTATGTGCAAACCTTCAGGATGATTGCTAGAACTGTTGTGAGCATATTGAATGCTTGCACGATTCAGGGTGCAACTTGAAATTTGCTCAGCATCCCACGCTGACCGCAGCCCATTGAACTAGGGTGCTCTCAACACCTCGCCACAGCAGGATCTTGACAAGTGGACCGCATTGTGTTAGCTCCTTGGAAGGAAATCAAGTACTACTCTCTTAAAATTGTTTGCCCCTTTCTTTCTGCCCAAATTTGTATAGCTTGACAAACTTCCTCTCAAGTAATTCCTTAGTGCTACTTTGCTCTGTAGCGCGTGGAGGAAGTTTGTCACGCAGAGCCGCCTGCAAGTCAGAGCTGTAGGGCACATCACTGGCAAGTCAGGTTCTTACACAGAGGCTAAAAACAGTTTGTGTCCATGCTTCCCATTAGCCGCCCTGATTTTCAGATGGAAACTTGACTGTCACTTCAACTTAACTGTGTTATTTCCTATCATACAACGATGAGCCGGTTTTGTTTCCCTAAATGTACCATGTGTAAAGACTTTAGAACCAGACTTAAAATGTTGGTTTGTTTGTAAATGAAAGCTGGTATTTCATGCTTGTTCTTTCTTATGACCCTTCATATCAGAGGCAGAGCTTTTGTTTTTCTCCCTTGTTAAAAACCCCATTCATTTAATGCTAATCGTGGGTAGCCTTTTAGTTAGAACAGGATCATTTGAAGTACATTTAAAGTATGCCTACAAAGTATAGCTGCATACTGCATAACATGTTAAGAGCTTTAAATATTTCACATGTGTAAATATGCTTTATTACTGAAAGTTTACTTTATGCACTGTGAGCCCTAATCTTTATTTTAGGACTTTGCTTTACTTCAAGCTGTCTCTATTAATAAATTTGAGGTATACATCTCCAATTTGCAGGTCAGCCACCCTCTATCTTAAAAATATGTTTCGCTTGTTTCCTCTGAAAAATTCTGAATTTCTGACTATGAAAGGGAGCTGTTTATCATTGTTTGAGGTGTTTGTTTGACAAGCAGTCATGCAGAAATAGTGCTATGTGTAGGCTCCCATTATAAATAGAAGCAATCATGATCCAAACTGTGGATAAGTAATTAGAATAATAAGTAGAAATAAAGAAGCTTTGTCAGCTTGCATTCCTTCTTCTGAAGCAGCTAAGGGCAAGTGTAGAAAGTGATCTTATCTTTAGTTTTTCCCTCCAAAATAAAGATAAAATTGGATTTATGAATAAGAGCTTATCATATGAATTTAGGCTTATGGAGGATGTACTCTAGTCTGTCAAAAATAGGTTGCCTAAGGCAGATTTGCTTCTAAAGAGAAAAATGCAATAAAGCTTAGGGTTATACTGAAACTGAACTGCACTGTACTTCAGTAGTTCAGTAATTCCCGAATTGTTACATTCAGATTTTCAGCCACTGTGATTCTTTGTTGATTAAAAAATCCTCTGATAAATACCAAGGACTAGAGAAGTGTCTAACTTTTCCTTCTGTCTGAACCTTTAGAAGGAAGAGAGAGATAATAATTTACACATAAAAAATTAATAGTGATACGAAGCTGTTATATGTATTTCAAATAAATGATTGAGAATAGTGACAATGAAACTAGCTGTCATGAAAAGTGACCATCATGCCTATGCTGTAGCCCATATTTGACTAAGAAAGCTATGAAAAGTTAGTCTCATTTCAGATGTTTTCCACTCTTTGAACTAGGATCTAGAGGATGAGGTCAAAGACGACTGCACATCATGTATGGTCTGTACAGTCCCTACCATGACTTAATCAGGCTTAAATTATAGCAGAACAAACCAGTCTTCTGATTCTTTGTTGTGTAATCTACTGAACACAACAGTCTGTGGATTATTCTTTGATACAGGTTTGTAAGTGTTCTGGAACTGAAAAATAAGCAGATAAAACCCTTTTTTTTTTTTCTAGTACTGCCAGTTCTTGTTTGTAGACTAGTTGTATAAATAACTCCAGGACATCTGACATCCTATTCATATAAAATGTGTTGGCAATATTTGGCATGAATAGGTTCCATTTCACCAACGTTCTTTTTGGTTCTTTTTTTTTTTTTTTCTTTCTGTGGGAATATTTCTATCTTTTTAATCATTTTGGAATTTGTAAATTTATTCATATCTCCTTAAGTGTATAACAGCTCAAGGAACACATAATCCCTTTTAGGCAGCCGCTTTTACAACTCTTGGTATGTGCCTCTGAATCAGCAGCAAACATTGGCATCTCCACTTCCTTCTTCATCAGAAGTAGTGAAGTTTCATCAGAACTAGTGAGAAAAAATATTTCAAGAGAACGTAAAGACGTGGTGCTTCTTTCCTCAGGGACCCCCCCCCCCCCAGACAACCAGAAAAGAAAACATATTTAATATTAAAAGGAAGAACACAATACGACTTTTCAAATCCATCCTGTGCTCTTCCTTCAAACTTACCAAGGAATTTAAAATTCCTCACTGAGGATGGACACTCATTTTGAGATTGACAAGTAATAATGAGAATTGAATATGACTTGTCATAAGACAGAGCTCCTTTGCCTGAATACCTGTAATGTGACTTGGTGTTTTTTTCATGTGTGAAAACCTTGGATTCAGGATATCCTGTTTCTCAGGTCTAGAAAAGAACAAAATTCCGAATAATGTAGTTTTCAGTCTTATTGTCAGTTTAATAAGATGCCTTATCACCTACTTGTTCCAGTTTTCTGATTCATTTGATATAACTACTACCAAAAATATTTGGGCTCACTATTTCAAAAATCACTTCTGAGCTTCCAAGCCCCTGAGGCTGGTACGTACTCTGGCTATCTCCCAGCCTCACGCAGGGACAAGAAGCAGGTGCCCAGAAGGCCTCCTTGCTGACTTCTCTCCAGCTTGACTTTTCCCCAGACATAATCCAAGTGCATGGGTTGCAGGAGGCATTGCAGCAAGAAGGCTGGAGCAGGCAAAGGGTACCTGCTGTACCTCGGGAACTGCTCTGATGCACACCCAGGGAGTCATCACTGAGGTGAATGAAATATGCTGGGTCTGGCCCTGAAGAGCACAGAAAGTCTGTGGGCCACGGCTGTTCTCTTGCATGATGTTCACATCTTAAGGAATTCCGTGTGTCCGAATCTTCCTCTTCCAAACTTCAAATCCCACTGTTTAGCATGATGAACTCAGCAAGAAATTCAATGGAATGTAAAACTTAGAAAGGTCCAAAGGTTTCTGCTTGTAATGGGATCCCAGTATCACTTAAATTCATGGATTACCCGAGCCTTTTTTCTTCTTAAACTGGATATTTATAAGATACATAGAAAATCCACAGTATTTCAGCTTCCAGGAGCTCAGTGGTAAGAGCCTATTATTCTGTAGGTAGGTATAACCCTGATCTCTCTTGCCGGCCTCCCTGGCTGGAATAACAGCCTAAGAACAGGTCACTTTATATAAAATAATAACTTTGGGGGATTCATGGCTTTGCTCTTTCCAGATTATGAGCCCAGACACAAAAGTCTGACCAAAGCAGTGGAGCTTTTAGAAAGCCTTTCCAGAGGAAGGGCTGGATGTCTAAGATGTTTTCCCATCCCGACTCAGGGAATGGTTTTTATGGGATCATATATCAACAAATAAACTTTTAGCTAAGCTATGGGAACAAACCCAAGTGGTTTTGGCCAGTAATAACATCACAGTTGAATAAGGATGATGCAGAAACCTGAATTTTCAGAACTCATTTTTGTCTTGTGTTGTTAATACTCCGTTTGGAATTAATAGGTGACATCCTACCTCAGTTTTATTTTAACTCTATTTCACAATTAAAGTTTTCATCAAAGCCACAGCATTTCTCAAGGTTGAAATCAATATTCTCTGATAACTTAATTCCATTTCTGGATGCAACAGACCTAGATTCTTTCTACACTAAATGGAAACAGAGTGCAGGGTATTTAATATCCTGTCACTGAGACAGTGCAGGCTGCTCCTCTACAGTGAGTAGTATTTAAGTACATGAGTTTTGAGAATTAAAATGAGCTAGTAAGCTAATAAAAGAGTAAGATGTAAAGACAGTCATTGTTTTTACATCTAAGTAAGGCCACACTAAATGATTTCAAGCAGTTTGAATGTTTAGAATAGTCTTTTTTAGGGTAATCTGTCCAACTAACTCTTCATAACATTAATACTTTGAAATAATTGATTTTCAAATACTGAAGCAAGCAGACCATGAAGTTTAATACTGAAAAGCAATAAAGACAAATTGGTTTAATATAAAAACCTATTTTTTTTAAAAAGCAGTACAAGTTCAGTGAAGCATAGCTCATGTTTTAAGAAAGCCTTTGTTTGTCTTGCGTGGAAAGAGTCCTACCATTTCTTATACAGATTTATTTTATATTCTTGAAAGAAACACAGTATTGTTTAGGGGAGGTGGGCATTCATAGCTCAGTTATAACAATCTACGGTCTCAGGCTGTTGACTTCAGGATATACAGCTGTTTAAAATTCTATATATTGTATAGCCAAATGAGGTAAACACCCAGTTTTAGGTTAGAACAGAGCTGATGTTAGTATTCTGACCACCTGCTTTCATAATCTGGATTCAGTACCCACTGAATTCAGTACCACTCCATTGTTGCCCAGTAGTATACTGGATCTGGCTGGGATGGACTAATTTACGTCATAGCAGTCTGTATGATGCTGCAATTTAGATTTGTGACAAAACCAGTGTTGATAACACACCACTCTTTAAGCTGCTGATGAATAGTGCAAGCACAGGATCAAGGTGTTCTCTGTTTCTCACTCTACCCCAGTGCAAACAGGCTGGGGTGGGCAGGAGGTTGGGAGGGGACACAGCTGAGGCAGCTGACCCTAACTGGCCAAGGAGATATTCCATGCCGTATAACATGTTCAGCAATAAGGCAGGGGGGAGAAGGGGGGGAGGGAGGGGTAAGAGTTTTTCCAAGGTAGCCATCACTTGCAAAGTGACTGAGCATTGATGTGCTGGTGGGAAGTGGTGAGCACCTTTGTATCAATTGGGTTTACCTCTTTTTTCTTCACTTATTAAAATGGCTTTATCAACCCGTGAGTTTTCTCATTTTTGCCATTCCAGTTCTCTCCCCCATCTTGCTGGGGGCGGGGGAGAGAATGAGCGAGGAGCTGGATGGGGGCTTAGCTGACACCCAGAGCCAACCCAGTGCAAGTAAGCAAGATCTCTTTGGATGCCTTCAAACATTTCAAGTTTAGCAGAATAGGGTATTCTGCATTAAGAAGGTGCATAGTACTGAAAGCTCCAGACTTCATGTTTGATAGTTTATATTGCTGGCAATATTCAACTTTATTCTCACATCATAACAAAAGTTAGGTATCTCTTTTTTGTTTCTTCTTTATTAACTCTGTTAATACACACAGTTCAAGGCTTTGATCTCATATGTATCCTTAAGCCTAATCTGCAAAGTGTGAGGTGGCCATCGATTTTGAGCATGCCATGTACTAGACTCAAAAATGAGGGTTCATGTACCTAATCTGCACAGAAATCAGATAGCTTGACCTGCAGTGTCTTCTTGGCACACACACACACACACATATATATATATTTCCATTTCAAGCCTATCATTGGTTTACAGGAAACTGCAGACTAGGGCAAAAAATGTGACCTGCTCTTTTATTTTTATTATATATTCAGCATTTCCTGAGTTATCCTGAGAAATCTGTTCCAGTATATGATAAACTCTATTGCTCTTCCTCTACACTATACAGAAATAAACACTTTATTTGTATATATAAAACACAATTTCGGTTTTCAGCCTTGGGTTATATGCAGTATGTTCATCAAAGTTCTGGAAGTAAGCATAAAGTCATCTCTTAGTAATGTTTGCTGGTAGCATAAAGGCCAGCAGAGTGTTCCATGGTGGTAAATTCTAGAATACAATATAGTAAGCCCAGCTGATTCAACAAAGTACATCCTGGCACAGCTAACTGCACGATTATTCATCAAGGAGCAAGGGATCAAAAACATACTGATGGAACAAAGAATTTTAGCCAAAAAGTAAGTAACTGATCAGGGGTCATATAAGATGAGCATCTACATAAGAGTTCCCATAAGACTACTTGACCACGAATATCACGGGTAACAGTATTTATGAGTTACAAGGCGTATCCTTGTATATGGCATTGGTCAAGCTGATGCTGGAAGAATTCATCTAGTCCTGATGACAGCATTTTTAAAGGGATATGGAAACACTGAGGTAAGTTCAGAAAACAGCCACAAAAGAAGTATTTTCTGGAGGAAGTGGGGAAAAATCCCTTCTGTTGGGAGACTTGAAAGTTCATTTGGTGTAATGTCTAAAGGAAAAAAACTGGGAGCTGACTTGAGTCTGTCAAAATACTTACAAAATAGCAATTATTGTTGCCTAAGGGACTCTTTATCTGAGCAGGATATAATAAGAACCAATAGCAAAATTTTGAAGGGACGCAAATTCAGACGACAAAGTTCTAAGCAGAAAAATGTTTATTCTTGGAAAGTGACTCCTAAATGTCTCTAACACTTTGTGGAGCAGGATAGGATTTCTTTGGTCAACACACAAGGACAGCACTATTATAATAGGACATAAGGGAGGACAGACTAGACCAAATCAGATTCCCTTCTGGCTTATGAATTGATTAATATATGTGGTTTATAATTATGGAACAGAAGTCTCACTAACCTGTAACATTCATTGCTGGTCCAAGCAGCACAGAGCAGGAAAATCAATGCACATTACCAGAGAGGGAGAGCAGCTAAACTGAAAAAATTGTACCCAGGGATGGTACCAACTTGCTTTCATAATGAGGTCTCAGATGAAAGCTGAAAAATGAATTTGGGGTGGTTCTTTCTGAATCTGATGATATGGTGAGGTCTTCCTTTCACTTTTGTTTGCAGTTTTGAATAATGGATTCTTGTGTTTTAAGCCTTTCTCTCCACCTCCTGTAGAAGCAATTTCTAGCTATGATGAATTTCTCAAAATAAGAGAGGAAGCCTAGCATCCGGTCTCTGGTTAATACAAGCACAACTGAGAACTGCGATTTTGCAAATGGTTTAAATCAACACAGCCAGGCCCATTACTGTTCTTGTTTGCTGTTGTTTTCTGAGGGGAAGGCAGGAAGGGTTGCTTTTAAAATTCTTATGTGTAACTTGGTCTCCATTCATAGCTCTCTTGTTCAAGGCTGGAATTGAAGAACAGACCTCTGAGTGACAAACATCATGGGGTGACTCTGGAGTTCTTTATCCACCTAACAAGTTACTTTTACACTGCTACTACTTTTTCAGCATTGGGTAGCTTTCCCTTTTTTCAGTGATAAAATGATTAATACTTTCCTGTGGATACTGTGTCTTACCACAGCATATGTTCCTTCCACAGTATTTTTCTGTTTGTAGAGTGAGCATATTTTTGCCCATGTTTTATGACTGTATGAAAGCTTGAAAACTAAAGAGAAGTTAAATAAAAGCTCTCAAAAAAATTTGGTGATTTAACTTGTGCTCTGAAGCTCTAAGTTCAAAGCCCATCTTGGATCTCTAACTGGCAGACAGTAACGCTCAGTTTGAATATTACCTGTTGGATGAAACATAAAAATGAAAACACAGGCACGGTCTGTTGTTTTATCTACTGGTGGAATTCTGTCTTTCTACAGATCTCCTTCTTTTCCACAAAAAGATATATTATTTTCTACTGCAATCTAAAAGAGGTGGATTTAGGGTAGGGGGTTCCCCTGCATCATAGAGGAATTTCTCCTTAAACCACAGAGTCGTGAAGTGTACTTCAGTGACCCCAGCCTAGGCTTTTCTTTTCTTTCCCACTTAACAATTAGAACCCATTAACAAGGCTTAGTATATCCAAATCAATTTTGCTAAGTTTTGTCTAGTGCCATTAGTGCAAGACAAGGTTCTGCAGCGTACAGGGGACACCCCACTCTCCTCCACTATGAAACCCCTGCCCAGCTGATTCTGCTGTTTTGTTCCATATACACTAAAGAATGCCAGAAGCTGATTTTAAGACATCTCAGGTAACTTTGCAGAAATGGGCAGGAATTTTCACATCATGGCCAGTTAATATTGTTCCATGATTTACAACTACTATGCATTGTAACTACTATGTTGGAATTCTAATATCCAAAGTTTCCTCATAAACTATGTAGTCACTAAAACATTTTTCGTACCTTTCAGACACCTACAACACTTTTAGATTGGGCTAGTTTTATGGGGTGCTCTATAATGAAAGCACAAAAAAGAAGCATTTTCAGAAGTTTATTTCTCTCCCCTATTTATTTAGGATAGGATAAATTATGCTCCAAAGATACCTGTCTCCTGGCTGCTCACAACAGACAATTAATTTTGATTATGTCCTTGGCAAGTTCAGGGTTAAGTGAGAATGAATCCATCCATGAATTACTAGCCTGCCATTTCTTCTCCAATTAACAATTTCTTGGGGATTTTACTGAAGTAAAGGATACTACTGGTTATGGAACAATTACCTTTATAAATATGAATAGTTCAAAGTTATACAAGAGCATTCTCTGTAGTGATGCCGTCTGACATTTGCAGGCATTTTGAAAATAAATATTTATAGGAGAAGGATACGTCTAGACCCAGGTAAAGTGGTATGTGGTATTAGAATCATGCAGGACTAGTTTTAGGAGTGGAGTTCTTGTTCCATTCAGCCCAGTTCCCAGTAGTTATTCCACTCCAAAGACAGAGTTCTGTTAGCTTGAGGCTGGGCGCAGAAATCTAGCCATATTTAGCTCAAAGAGAATATGTATTTCTCTGGTAGAAGAGACAATTGTGACATGATGGCTTTAAGCTAGCGAGAAAATGTTTCAAGTGGAGGGACAATTTAAATTCTTTAACCTCCACTCGTATGAGCTACTTCTTGGCTTCTCGTGTATGAAAGCTTCTTGGCATGTGCCCTGCCTGGGGTCGAGTAGGACGTGGGAGAGATTGTGCTTGGATGTCTGGAGTACTACCACTTGGGGGGGGAAATGTGTAGCATTCCAACAGATATAATTAATGACAAGTGTTGTTGTCTTTCTCCTGTGCCATCCACCCAATGGCTGCCTGGTGCTGACCCCTTGCTGTCCTGCTGACCTCTACAAAGTTTATTTTAAAAAGGCATCCTTGCTTTCCCAAACGTTTCAGCTAAGCTTCCCTTGGGCTTCTTATTCAGTGCATGCCCAAGTCTATGCCTGTGTCCACTCCTCAGTGATCAGACACAAGTGTTTCCATTAGAGGGATGATTAATGGAAACTTCCTTGGGAATGGGAAAGGAAGAAGTGGGTAATACAAGTCAAGAAATGTGTTAAAACTGAACAAAGGAACTTTGTTCAAAAATAACTTATTTTTCAAGTGAGCTGCAAATTGCCTTTACTCACTTGGGTCCTGCCCACATCAGTAAAATGCTACAGTTGTTTCTGCAGTGGTGGGCTTGAGAGAAGTTTGTGCTTTCAACCCACCTTGTAGTGAGTGATCACATCAAATAATTCCACTGGCTGAGTAAGCTTCTCTGTTGGCAGATTTAGTAGATACAGGTGTGTTGGTAGATTTAGTAGATTTAATGATGTGTAGCGCAGGTCATGGAGTTTTCGCCATCTAAATACAAAGTAATAAAACAATGCACAGGACCGAAAAGACTACAGGAATCCAAACTGGCTATTATGAGAGCACAGCTGTCAAGTTACTTCTGCCTGGTAGCATTCTCCAAAGAGAAAACTGCATGACTGAGTCCTTCATTTGCACGATGAGGATCATAGATCAGTTTCTGTCTGATCTCAAACATCACCTCACCCTTTGCTTACCCTTTTTTTTTTCTGTTATGGGATATTAGAGGCAAAAACCTGTTTCTTCCATTTCAGTTAGACCTCATGCTTAGCTCTTTGGTGCCCAGAGATAGCCAATGCAACCTCAGACTGAAACAACGCAACAATGAAATGGATGTGATGACTGATTTTTCACTGCTGAGGGGAGCTGGTGAGAAACGTGAATGAAGGACAGAGAGTAATAATGTTGTGAGGAACTGAGGAGCTCTGTGCTGTCACTTCGCTGGGAAAGTAGAGGGCTGGAGTTTCTAGCACCACCAGGTGGGACCTTCCACAGCGCTTTATAAGGAAGAAGCTTCATTATTTTCTAGGAGAAATCAGTGCTTTTTATAGCTTGCTCTTTTTACTCTAACAGTCTAACAGTGTATTAAGAGCTGTTGCAGAGACAACAATAAAAAATGTTATCTTCCCACAAGCCAAACAGTGCCAGCAGCTCTTCTGCCTGCCAAACTTTGCTGTTCAACAGAAACAATCAACTCTGACTACTTGGTAAGTTGTTAGTTGGCATGTACACATCATATTCTTTATGGAGTCAATTTCTCAAGGCTAGTGCTTGATCCTGTTGGCAAATCAGAGAAACTGGGCAGCTGAACTGTGGTGCTACAAGGAGACTGAGGCATGGGGCTGGAGCTGATGTCTGAAACTCCTTTGCAATCTGTACAACAACAAATAAATTAATTCCATCTTTTGTTCATTGAACCAGTTCTGCACGTGCTCCTGCCCTCTCCCATTGCCAAACCTCATTGGGCACGGTGTGCTTGTGAAGGGCTGGTGCTGGATCAGACATCCATGTGCCTGCACAAAGGGAAGGATTGCCCCTCCCTGGCATAGCAAAGGCATTCTGCTTTTGTGACATCTGGGCCACCTCAGCTGTTATAAGGAGGGGTTTGCTCTTTTTAGAAATTATTAGCAAAGTAAGCATGCTGTTTATCAGAATATGTAGTGTATATGTATATTGTGAACTTGTAACTGCAATACAAAAATACCAGAGCACAATTCTGAGCCATTTATTAAAAACTCCTTCCTGCCCATACCCTACCCCAGTGATGAGTGGGAATTACATTTTGAACATGCAATTTTAAATTCTTTTTTAATTTTTTTTAATTTTCAGTTTTTCTTTTAGAATTCATAATAATTTATATTCAGCTATAAACATAAGTTGAAATTGCATGTTTAAAATAATATCAAAATATTAGGCAAAATGACGTTATTTCAGCTCTTCATATATGACCAGCTTTCATGAAACCATGGAAAGAGTTAAAACACGAGAGCCAGTGATCACAAAAAGCAGCTAGAAACCTTTTTTCTTATGTTTCCTGAAAAGTACTGTTCATGAAAACTGCATTATTAACTCAGTGCTCAGCTGCTGGTAAAACTGATGTTGGCAGCACAGCTTTAGCCAGGCACAGTACTATAAATAAGACCTAGAAAAGATCAAATTTTGGCAATATAGAAATATAAGAAGTATATATGGCTAATGAGGGAACAAACTTTGTGTGAATACCGAAGAAGATATTTTGTTAGGAATTACAGTTTACTCATTTTAGTACAATTTTATTGGGCCATCTTCTTAATAAAGTGTTCTTTCACACAGTCTGTTAAGTGTAATAGTGATTAGATGTTTTCTCCAAGATTGTTGAGTTTTTGTCAGCTACCATTCTTCATTTCTTTTGCTTATATATAGAGGGTTTTTTACTGCATTCAAATGATTGATATTCATTCACTGTATTGTTAATTGTTGCACTCTTACTGGAGCAAACTAACCAGCTTTGTCAGTTCACTAGTGCTTCTTTTGTTTTCTTTTCTATGATTAATACCCATTGTTGATAACAAGTTACAGTTCAGTCAATTGTGGCTTAAATACGCAAATGAGAGTAATGTTAGGGAAATATAAATTATTAACCAATTTGCAGGGGTGGTTGATTTTAATGAAGTGAGTTTCTCACTAAATACATGTTCAAATGATCAAATTCCTTTATAGCTAGAAAGAAAGAAACACCATTGCTTTTCACAGCATTGGCAATAGGGAGCATGCTAACTTCTTATTTGAGTAAAGTATTTTTCAGCCATTTAGGATCATAAATTGAGTAGAAACAGGCCAAAAATTGGTAGATCATAGACTCCACCTTCAGGGCAACTGGGTTAGTCCACTGCTTTAGCATCCATAATATATGTGTCTTGTGTCTCATGAAGCCTCACCTAAGAAGTACACAGAGCTTTATTCTATCAAGGTGATATCTGTAAGACAGAGAACTGACCATGCTCTTTCACACCTCTTCTAGACAGGCACTTTATTTGTTTGTTTGGGGGGGGAGTTGAGATTTAGAATAATTTGCTTTTGGCTGCCAGGCAAGGAGGAAAACTTCAGTTCTGAGGTAGATATGTGGTCTACAGAAACACTGCATTTTCCTGAAAGAACTGAAAAGTTTTCAGCATTTGATGTTCGCTTTTTGAGTGTAGTCCGCAGGAGAAAGGGATATGCTGTTTGGCAGCTATCTTGCCAAAAATGAGAGTGAATATTCCCATGTATAAAAGAACGAGGACAAAATGGGTTTCATAGAGGAGCATGTTAAAATGCAATAGGCACTGGGGTGACTTAGAAAGCCTCTTTTTTTGTTGGTGCCAGGGTCATTTTTGTTTAGCTGGATGTGTGTTGCAGTTTAGTAAAGACACACAAGAGAGTTACTATCCTCACTATGGGGATTGTCTTCTTTTTCTAAGGTTTTTAAAAAAGTATTTCTCATTTATGGGGAAAATGGTTAGATGAACATGAAAGTATTCCTTTACTGATGGCTGTTCCAGGGACTTGCTTTATTTTTTGTTAGAACCATTGTAGTACTATCATTTGCAGACTGACGTTGGTTTACATCGCAGTTTGGATGATCTTCTCCAGTTGTATAATCACAGACCAGCATGTGGAGTCTGTGGGTGGTTTTAAGAGATTTTCTAGGTTTCTTTGTTTCAGGAGTTTGCTGTCCAAACATTATATGATTTGTTTATACTGATTTCATTGTGAAGGAAAGAATAAGCCTGATCTCCTCTCCTTTTCTTTATTGTAACTTGATAGCATGACAGTTATCTCAAGCATGGTCTTATTTGTACTTGAAGCATATTACTGTATAATACTCATGGTTATGAATGTATTTTCTCTGCTTCTTGTAGCAGCCTTAAAAAGCTAGTATTTCCTTTATGCTATGATTGTATTGTTTATGTGACAGCTAAAAGTATTAAATTCTTAGAGATAACAGACTGGGCATAATCTTTTAGTCTCTACTGCCATTTAAGTATTTCTGAGTGTGCTGATTCTAGGAAACTTAAATTTACTCTATAATGGCACAGTAAAATTGTTTGTAGCATGATCCTGGAAACTCTCACATAGGGTTTGCATACATGATCAGGCTTATTGGAATCATTTGCATAAAGAGAGCTTGAGTAGTTAAGGATTATTATTATTTATCTTAATAAAATCTTTTATTAAGGTAGAAATGTATATTGATTACCGTGCCTCATATGGAAAAATATTAGCTATAACAGCATCCTGAATTATTTATTCTTAGCTGTGGTTGGAGCAGTTGCTACTGGTTTCTGTGTTTTACACAGTAACATAGACCTACTCAGGAAACACGAAGTCAGACTCTGTTCCTTCCACAGCCTTAAGGTATTTGTAATGTCCTGTCACAGGAGACTGTCTAAATACAAATACAGCTATTTATCTACCTTTCCAGATAACCAGAGCCACTGTGTAACAAAAACTTAATATACTCAATATACTCAGGATTACATAGAGAAATCATGAGGAGTATTACTGCATCCTACCAGCTGAAGTAGCCACCAAAAAGCAGAGTACTGGATTGCAGATCCTGCTTTCATCACTTCATCATAAAAGTGACATTTTATGTCACTTTTGGATGACATGGTTTAGTGTGAAGTGTCCCTGCCCACAGCAGGGGGTTGGAAGTAGGTGATCTTAAGGTCCTTTCCAACCCTAACTATTCTATGATTCTGTGGTTTTGAATTTAACGTTAAAGTATCGATTAGATAAACAACAGAAATTATCTAGGGAGCATAGGGGTGATCCTTGGGATAGCTCAGTATCTGTTGTGATCATTAGCCTATGCAGTCAGGTTCTTCCTTGGACTCTTCTTTCACCCATGAATGTTATTTCTTCTGCAGTATCTGAATCTTCCCTGTCACTGACCTGAAGGTTAGACCATCACCTGGGATGTAGGATGTGTGATTTGTTGACCTTAAGCTAAGAAATGTAAAATTTGTATCATTTGTGTGCTGGGCAAGTGTTCCCACATCTGTGCCACTGACAAAAAGGGAAATCTCACCTCCATCCACTTTACCAGTGTTCACCTTCTCAGTGAAAACAGGGAGCTCTGCTCAGGCCTGTCAAAGAGCTGTAAGAGCCAGCTGTCTTGGGGAGAGGTCTGTGCATCTGTAGACACTAGCTGACCAAGCTGCCATGTCCTCTGCGTGCGATCCTGGCTTTGCAGCTGAACTCAAGTGGAGCAGGAGTTCATCTCTGGGCTTGGAGTACCTCATTGCCTACAGGTAGATGCATACTCAGCATGTAGCTTTCTTGGGTTGTTCTTCAGAGAAACCTGGCTCTTCTCTTAACATGGAATAAAGAAACTGAATGCTTAACTTTAGACCTTTTTGATTTTATTCCAGGGATATGCTATTTTCTATTTTACAGTGCCTAATTTGTAAGCACCTGAATTCTTTATTGAGTCTAACCCTGACAGGTTGTTTTGTCACTAGCAAGATTTTGAATAAGCTCTTTTTGACAGCTGTGGTTAATGGATTTTAATATTAGAGGCTAGGATGAAATGATAAAATAGCTGTGAGCAGATCTTCCAGACTAAAAGCCAGCTGTTCAGTAAAGCTGTTGGACATATATCTATATTTTTGACTGTAACTGTAAATGGAGGAAAAGCAGGTCCATAGTTACAGAGCTCAGTTAATCAGAGTCAAGGAGTGTCTCATCTGCGTTGCTGAGCTGCCAGTTGGAGAGGTTCCTGAATTTAAGAAGTCAGAGTTCTTAAGGAAATCTGGTTCCTGCTTGTTAATGTCTCTCTTGAAGCACTTTTTGAGCTACATACTACTCAGTGTTCTTACCACAGAAGCCTGTATGACACCATTCATGGAGATGACTGAAAGTGCCTGATCCATCCCACATTGTTAGTACTCTTTTTATCTTTCTACCTGTGTTGCAGTAGCAGCCAGAAGTGGGAGTTAATGGCTGTAGAGCAAATCCAGGTGCGCACAGCCAGTTCCTACTTAAATCAACAAGCAAATGGCAGTAGAGGCTGAATCTGGGGGTAGATTTGGCCTTTCCATTGAAAAGGGGAGCTGCAAGCAGTGTAAAATATAAAATCATCCAATAAAAAGTGTATCTACCAATTAACGGGAAGGCAGCTGGTACTGATTTTAGGTGAAGGCTAATCCTTCACCTCAAGATGCATTTGCTAAAGAAATTGTTGAAATTGTATGTGAAATAGCAGCACTGGACTAGGCAGGGGGAAAATATGCTTTACAAGAGTTTTCTGCAATGCTGTCGTTTAACTCAATCACTAGAGTGATGAGTCACTGAACGCAGATTAGTTTTTATTTCACCTTTAGGTGATACCTTTAGGAAATACCAAAATACTCTTACAGGATTTTGAGGTAAAAGGAGAAACAATGAGGTCATGATACTGCTCCTGTATTACAGAAAGGCAGGTTAAAATACTCTATTTGAAAAATATATTTTATTAACAATATGCATATAAACATGGAAAGGAATGGGGGGACAGAGGTAGTATAGCTTCCATTTGTTGCTAGAAAACCAGGACTTTTTTTCTTCTTGTTGCATAATAAAGGCAAACTTTGGGGCACTTGGAAGGTATTCTCATACCTGAGATAAGAAGCTGAGTCCAAGCATAAGGCTCGATGTCTTTCCTGTACTAAGGGACTAGACAAAGTACAGCTTGCATTTTATCCACCAGATTCAGCAGCATCTTCCAGGTTTCTCAGATATTGTCAGTATCCTCAGATCCCAACTCTAAGTTGGAATTTATACATCCAATCTAAAATTATAATAGGTCTGTGGAAGAAGTCCTCTTAAAAATCAACTTCTTTGGCTGCCACATCCTGTCAAAATATGTGGCAGTTGGCATACACTAGCTCTCCCCAAAAAATAATGTTTTCTTGCAGTTCACCTCTAATTCCATACACTCAGAGCTGGGGTTGCTGAATGCTATAAGCTAATAAAGAATGTATAGAAGATTAACAGCAGGAGCAACAGACCCAGGTTGAAAATTCAGTGACCAGGAACAAATGTGCCCTTTATTTAATCTCCCAGCTAAAATCCTAGATACTTTATCGGCTTTAAACTTTTCTCATTTAGTAGAAAAATCTAAGCTTATTGTTTCTTCTTAATCACAGCCACTTTAAATGGGACATATATGGCTCTATAAATTAAGCTAGCACAGAACTATTCTGTGTTTAAAAGACTTGGAATTTTTTTGGCAGTTAACTGTTAAATGGTATCTAAAATACCTGGGATTTCCTCCAAAGAAGTATACGCTTCGACCAAAAGTTAGAAAATCAAATTTACACCAGAAGTGATGGAAATGTACTGCCTGATATCATATGACCTAAATATATGCCTGGAAAATGATGAGCTAAATGGTTCTCCAAGGTCACATAGCAGATTAGTGGCAGAGTCACTGTCTTATGAATGAAACAGATTTTTTATCCCACAAATCCCCATCATGTTCAAGTATTTTTATTCACTTTGAAATGAACTAGGGTCTAACCTCTTGAATTTTTTTTCATACTGAAAAACCAACAAGTACACGAATGTGCCACGCCAAACATAGTCAAGCCCAGTCTGTGATATTTTGACTGGAGAACCTATCCTAGACCTAGAAAACCTTTCCTCAAAACTGACATATTCTCATAAAAAGGTTTGTTTCCTGATTTAGTGTTCTGAGAAAGAATTTTGATTAGCTCTCTTCCTGATTCCTAGTTCAGCGCCCTACCCAGCTGGTCACATGTCCCCCCAGCAAATATGAACACGTCCCCTCTTTGAGGAGTAGCAAGATCTGCAGTATCTCCATAATACTTCTGATGTACTTTTCTTCTCAAATTTTGGGCCTTGACATAAAAAGGCTGGAATGAAGGATATGGTGTTGTGAATACCCAAGTGAAGGCAGCGAGCCAACAAAATGCTGTTGTAATTACAAGTGAACATTCTTGTATCATAAAACTGCAAAGAAAAAGCTATAAATCAGAACTGGCCTGGTGGTCCCTGGCAGCAAAGCACAGGAGATTTGAGCTCATTCCCTGAGCTAGCCAAGAGTGGGATCCTCGTGGAGGCAGCGGCTCATTCCAAGGGAAGGGCATTCCTCGTGTCTCCTGAGTGATGGTCATGAAGCACTGATTTTGGTGGGAGTCAGATGCAGCCTTCAGCCCTGCAGGAGTAATAATTTGAAAAGTGCTAGCCATTGTGGAAAATAAAGCAAATTGAGAACTGGAGGAATTTTATCTTCAGGAGCTCTTGTGTGTGTGTTTAAGAGCCTACCACTTTCAGTGTTACAACTGCACTATTGTCCAGATCCCCTATTTGATCACTTATTGTACTGGAGTATGTAAGATTGCCCTTTAATTCAGGTACCTAGTTTCAAGTTTCCATACAGACACGACACCAAACTGTGCTAAAACCTTTCTCTGGGAATTAGAAAAATGCAATGCAATTAAGTAATACTATCCAGACTGTCTCTACTGAAGTCCCTGTCACTGATGAACATGGACTCAACTTAATCTTCAGTTAGAAATGAGGTTTTCTTCTGTCTTGGAACATGTTCCCTTTTTTTTCTTTCTGGTGTCTCATAAGGATTTAGCTTTTTAAAGTAATTGATCTGTCTGGAAAATTTACCAGTTTGAAAATAATTGAGTAAGTAGCAGGAGGGTAGGAAAGTATTAAAGCTGTGTGCATGGGGCACTTTAGATACTTTCTTTAATACAAGCTATGCGTAGGTTATTTTCTGTCCCTCTGAAAGACGTGGCTTGAGCTGAGCCCACATTTACAGTATGGGAGGGGCAAAATAAGATGATCTCCTGTTGTTAAAATAAAAAATAAAAAAATCCTGAGAATATACAAGTGATTACAGCAAAATAAGCCCCGAATTGACAGCTGCACAAACAGTGCTTGCCCAGCAGTGGTAGTCAGCCACTAGGAATGCCCAGTTTCCCATCAGATTGGTAAGAATTTATAATTAATAGCACATTTGGGGACTTTTCTGTAATGAAACCACAATTGAATCTGCTAACCTGATTACAGAGGAGGCAAAGGAGAGAGGGCAGAAATTCAGTGCCTCGCTTTACTGAGTACATTATCTGCCTGTTGATAGCAGTATGAGACCAAGACAGACAGTGTTTTCCAGAATCAGCCCCTGCACTGGTTTAAAAGATGCAATTCTGAAAGGTGAAGGGCTCTTTCCTGAACAGATGTGACCCCCTTCAACTCTGATAAACTTCCCGAAAAGATGAGGGAAATCTGTACCACAGAGGATGTGCTCAGCACATTGAGGGATTGAGTTAGTAATGTCCCTGATAGCTGTGGATACCTCATTGTAGGAGTCAGTTTTTATTTAAATTTTTTTAATAGGAGTATACACATCTGTCTTTATACCCAGCAGCTTTTCTGGCCCACAAGAAGTCCTCTGTGAGTTTCCCCAACTGAGCTCAGTGGGATCTCTGTCAGCTGCAAGATTTATGTCATCTTTTTCAGTCCTGAGAACTGTTCCTTAAGCTTTTCACATCTGGATTTAATTGGAAAGACATTAAAAGACATTAAGTGTGCTGGAAAAGCATATTTTAGAGAAGATCTTTATAGACACTTCCATTAAAGGAGCTGATGGTTGTAGGTTAAAATAGGATGAGGACAAGCCATCAACAGCTAGCAAGGGCAAAATTACATTACGAACTACTTCAGATGAGAAGTTCAGCCTGTAGCTCTTGGGCCTGACTCTGATCTCACTTAAATCAACTTCAATTAGGAGAAAAATACCAGTTAATGCAGTGTAAAAATACCCTGAGATCAGAATCAAAACTTTTGCCTTTTGGAAACACTCAAATTACTAATTACATACCATATATGCTAAATATAACACTTTTAGCTGTCAATCTAGATTTGGAACTTTGTTGGATGTACATGCATGCTTGTAAAATGAGACTTGGTAGATGAAGAGGGGGGATTGGTTTTAGGGCTCTGGGGGTGGAAGTATCCTCCTCTGAATGCCGATATACAGGCCACAGGAGTAGAGTTACACAGGAGCAGAGATGCAATACAATTTAGTACATGGGCTTCATTACAGATGCTGTAATGAAGGAATCTACAGCCTAAAGCTTCCCCATTGTTCCAGCTATATAATGTGCTCCTTGAAGAAGCCAATGGGCAGTCGTTTACATTAGGGGTAATCTTACTTTTTTTGTCTTTCTAGTCATGTTTAGACTGATACGCACTTAAAATCTAAGCTAATGGTCTTGGTATGAGAGAACAAACATTCATTTTAAAATTGCTAAAACCAAGGAATCTGATATTTCACAAATTAGTCCCATGTCTAAAGCAAAGTGTATGGTCGTTAGAAACAGAAACATGTCGAGCTGTAAAGAAAAAAAGAAAAGCATTTTTGTAAAACATTGGGGGAGAAAAATACTTGTCCTCTTTTCCTAAAAGGGAGTCTTTTTCCCCACTGTGTCACAGAAAGTGCTTAGCTTTTTTTGTTTTAGACTCTATCTTGGGCTATGATAAAATGCATACAGGCTAGTAAAACTGATTCTTACTTTTATTGCTTGACCTTGGGCTAGCCCTTTATGTGCTTATGCACTCTCTTCTTCACTTCAGTTTCCTTCTCTTTAAAAGCAGGAATAATAAAACAACCTCTGGTCTTTAGTGCCATTTTGCCTCATGGAGAAAAAGGTATTTGCAAAAAAAAGCCCCCAAACTTGTAAGCGTGTTTTAAAAGTTCAGTTCACTAAGTGGAAGCGTAGTCATGTTGAAGTAAGCATTGAGTAGTGCTTGATAGTTTGAACTTTGTTGTATACTAATTTGGTGTGGATCTTTGAGAATTCATAACAATTTTTTGAACCACTCTACATGAGCAGTTATCTAAGAAAGAAGAAAAAATGCTTGTATCTTATTTAAATACAACTCAGTCTAGGGCTCATGCGTTTTGTTAAAAGAGTTCTGGCTACATCTACACTGCTAATATTGGTCAGAGCCCATTCCCTGGTGGGGAATGATATGGTCTTCAACTCATTTATGTACTGCTAGCTATAAAGTGATGGCTGTAGTAGTGATTTTAAAAACAGAATGGAACTGTGGAGGTCAGACAGATGGAGAGGATTGTCTATTGCAGCATTTTTAAAGTCAACATGAACTCTTACATAGCCAAGAACCTCAATCCTTTTATTAAAATTCCAGAGGTCAAAGTCTTCTGCAATATGGTTAATGACAATGGACTTGCAAATCTATGGCAGTGATGTGTAGAAATGCGTATAAATAAATAATTAAAAAACCTATATTGTTCTGAGAACACAGCTGACAAGGATATTTTCCAGCCATCAGTGATGAAAGAGACAGTGATTCACGGCCTTTCTTCCATGCTGGTGTAGGATTTTGCCTGAGGATATACATTCTGCTGTTTTCAGTTTTAGGTCTAAAGCCATGTTTCTTAAATTCTCCTATAATGTTTGGCTGCAGCTTCTCAACCATGCTTGAGTGTTGTCGCAATTGTGTGACTTAAACCTCTTGTGTGACTTAAACCCATGCAATAATTGGCTGTCTAAATTACCTCATTTGGAAATCTCTATTTATTGGAAGAACCTATACTATGTAGATGTCTACCTCCTTCTGAAAGTCAGTGTTTAAGCAGCTTTTGTCTGAGGATGTAAAATTAGAAGCAAGATTAATTTAAGCTTAAATGCTGTCTGCTGATACTGGAGCCAAACTTCCACACCTCACATCACCATTAAAGGATGCAGACACACCTCAATAGGTATTGGCACCGAACCTGAAAGCTTTTTTGAGATGTTGATGAAGAAGTGTCAATTTACTGGTTTACAGCATAGATAGTCATGGAGGCAAAAGTCAGCATTTTGGTAGCACTTGAAAATGTTGCTCCTCAGAGTCGAGAATACATGAAGTGAGAGGATTCTGAGGAGGTAACAGGTTTAAGAACAGTCCTGTACAGTCAGAGCCCCGTGCAAGTCTTTTATCAATGCTTCCGCCTCTTATTCCACCCACAAATAAGAACTGAACCTAAACGTGGCAACTAGACTAACCTCTCCATCTCTTGCATTAGCGTTAAGTTCATTCAGTTTGACAACCAGTATTATTTATGAAATACTCTTCATACAAAACCATACCTTTTAATTATTTTGAAAATTAGGTGCTTTTCAGCATGGTTTTCTCTCTTTACGACTAAAAATTCTTGTATCACCATTAAAGCAATAGAACTGGCTCACCCCATCTGATCATGCAAATCTGTCTTGAGCTTTGAGGAACAATCTGCCAGTCATAGAATGGTTTGGGTTGAAAAGGACCTTAAAGAACATCTAGTTCTAACCCCCCATAGACCAGGGTTGCTTAAAACCCCATCTGATCCACTGAAACAACATAATTACAGTGTCTCCAAAGAGAGGAGGGCGAAAGGCTTTAACTCTGCTTCACAAACATTTCACTGGAGTCAAATACCCATCTGCCTAGACTCTACACTTCCAAAAGCTTGCAGATACTACCTCACCTCAGTCCCCACATCACTGGGATTGCAGAATTGTTGTGTAATACTAAGAACGGCAGTCAGATTCTAGTGTGTTGGTTCACATGTGAAAATAAGCTATGCCTACTTGACTCTTTCGACTGTTAATCAAACAGTCTCTTAAGTAGATTGTTGAAGATGAAAACCTACAGAAATAAAATTCTATGTTGAATAGTGTCTTTCACTCCATTCACTTAGATTATTGAGAGGCATGCAGGAATGAGGACACAGGTCTGCTAAAGCTAGGTGGAAGAAGGTAACATGCATGCTGTTGTTGATAGAAGCTCTGCTTAATATATTGGAAAAATTGTTCAAGAACAGTTAATCCTTACTGTAAGATTACCCCTAGAAAGCTGGCAAGGTCAGGCTGTACATGGATTGTGTGTCATTTAAATTCTGGCTGCATGAGTTGCCTGAGGGTAGCATTAACTACTACGTGGGACATGTTCTAAACTGCATCTGTGAATCATCATTCTTTGTTTGAAGATAGTGGAGTCCTTCTATCCTCCAAGCTCTTCTCTTGACAGGTGCAATCAGGAGCCTTAATTGTAGTCCCTACCAGGTGACTATGCCTTTGTGCAGAGATTAATCTATTAATGCTATTTCCATGTAAACTACATAAATTAATCAGATTATAACCCTGTGTTTTTCAAGCGTATCATAAACCGTGTGAGGAAAGGGCTTAAAGTCATTTAATTAAGGTTTACATTGTACAGTGTGAAAAGCCTTTCTGAATTTTATTTTTAAATAGATGTTAACATTGGTTCACATAAAATCTAATCAACTGGGGAGAATGGCACATTGTGAGGAAAGTGGTGAAAACTAGCAAAAGTTATTGCTTGCAATACAGTGCATTATTTTGCAATAGAAGCTGTGGGGTTTTGTTTAACTTGTACGTATCCAACCTGGTAATTCCAAGAGAATTAAATGGACATGGTAAGGAGTCAACTTTGAGCTACTTTGTGTGTGTTTATATATGTAAGTCTATACAATTGTATATCTCTTCCCTTTATGTATTTCTGTACGCATGCAGTTTTGGGTGTGGACAAGTGAAAGAAAGCCAGGTGGAAGCTGGGTCAAAAAATTCTTCATTAAAAGAAAGCAAAAACAATCACCAAGAACGGTAATTTTGAAGACATAGAAGTTTAAATAGTTGCTCAGCTTTGAGACAGTTAAGTCCTCAGTCTCACCTCTACAGCTGTGACATTGTTGGGGATTTTTCAGTAGCCTTTATATGTGAAATTTAAGTCCACATATTAAAAAATCATGAAGTGCATCTTATTACTGATGCAGACTGCATTGCTGCAATGTTATTGCACAGATGACACTGGTCTTTGAGGCCTCAAGTGTCAGGGAAAGGGGAAGAACCTCCCTTATTAAGAGTTCATTTTTCTCTTGGCTTAGAAAACAAATGAGTATCAATTGCTAACTTGTTAACAGTTTTGTTCATGCATTAACTTTACTGTAATGCTGGCTATTGAGGACTAGAGTTATACCTGTCTATCATTGTAACCTCACATACGAGCATTTTCTCAGGCACAGACTGAGACTTGGTCATGTATATGGCATGTGGCCAAAATGAGCTGCTTGACTTTGCAAACTCAACCTTGAACTAAGACCCAGCTACTACAGACAGTAAAATCTTCTCCTTCATGACCTACTCTGGACCCTGACTTAATTCAGTTTTGCAGAGGAACTATTTCTGCACATAGTTGTACATCTTCAGAAAACACAGATTAAGGTCAAGCTGAATATGCTTTTTTATGTACTTAGAAAACCAGTGTTAGGAAACGTATCACCAATAAACTAACAGTATCAAGCAGTGTGTTTATTAAGATTGTCTCAGACCTCCTTGGTAAAGTCAACTGGAAGGGCCATAGAGAACAACAAACTTTTACGATTTTCAGCTTCATGGAATAATGTGAAACGTAATATAGATTTAAGAGGAAAATCACAAACCACATACTGTGCTAAAATAAACATGCGAACATTTTATCATGAGGATGTGGTCTTAAATGCACATGGACTAGTGTAGTGCCTGTATGCTGTTCTTGCTAAAAGAATGATCTAATGTTACTAGATTGTCATTGCAAGACGCTTAATCCCCAGAGTGAGAAACAGGAAGAATATTCACAAGTTTCAATGCTATTTACTAATTGCCAATTGACTTAAGGAAAGCTAAAAAAATGACTGGAAACATCCATCCCCATCCTGACACACACATGTACTAATAATGGAAATGGCAGCCAAGACAAACAGCTAGCAGTGAGGTGCATCCTGTTGGCATCGTATTTTTGGCACTGCTGTAGCTACACAGAAAACAACTGATACAAGAAATGTGTAAGGACATCTGTTCTGTAACCTATGGGGCTTCACTCACAAAACAGTTGTAAAATCTTCTGGGGGAGAGAAAAATTTCTCTGTATCTGTGCAGATGCTCTATTGTAAGAAAAATATCAACGGAAGGAAGTGTTGAGCCTTTAAAAGAGGAAATTGTTCACCAGATTCACTGTCAAATGTTCCATTCTTTCCTTTTCATTTAACCTAAGTTATCTTCCATTCTCAAGTTATATTTAAGCCAAGTGGTGTAAATCTGTTGGGACTAATAGAATTGAATCATGGATTAAATTAGCCCGATGTCTGCTTGTAACTCTTCTTCACTGCAGATTACTTGGGCTCTGTGACACTCTGCTGACTATTCAGGTCACAGCCTCCCAGCTACCAGCTTCCTTCCTGTATCCAGCATCTTCATGTCTGTCTAGGGGCACAACGGGGAGAGGAGAAACATTCAGGACACCTAATAAAGTCCAAAGTATCGCTAATTTACCAGCTTCTCTCAGCTTTGCTGGTCCTTCCAGACATAAGCAGGCTATTGAGAAAGAAAAGGGGGAGTTTTTAAAACAGTGCAAGGCTCTGTCTACCATTTTTCTACTTTGCTTCAGTTACATCTCACAAATGAACATTTTAAAAAGGAAAGAAACTTTCCCAGAAGTCAAATGTTGTTGAAAAAGTTGGGATATAAGTACTTAGGCTTCCCCCACAGATATCTTACGGAGAGAAAGACATGGCTCCATGAAAAAGAAATTAGATTTCATATAGATCTGGAACACATTAGGAAACTGGAAGATAAAGAGGGACTGTGGGATGTAGGAAGTTGGGAGGACTTTGGGAAGGGAAGTTTAGATCTGGGAGCAGCTGGGGGTCCTGGGTGGGAGAACAGAAAAAAAAAATGTAGGGGCCTGGATAGGGGGAGAAGTTGAAATGAAGAAGTAAAGGTGACCATCTCTGCTGTAAAAGGAGTCAGAGCTATGGGATGGATAGTAGGGAGGGGAAAAACGGGTGCACTGGAGTGGCTTGGGAAAGATGTGAGACTGAAGCAGAAGATGTGGGGAGTGGGACTTGGTAGCGAGAAGCATAAGCTTTTGAAGATCCCATCAGCTTCCAGAGCATCAAAGGTGAGAAACCTGGCAGTGAGGGATGTTGTAGAGGGTTGACTTTACAACAGTGCTCACACAAACACCCTGACACCTCTGTTTGAGAGAGTAAGGATACAGGTACAGGACTGCTTTCCCGCAGCTTCACTCCACTGATCTGTGATTTCAGAAATGCAATACATCTGAGATCTTATTTTTGTATCACATTTTTGTTTGGGAAGGGCATGGCTTAAAAAAGGGTGACATGGAGAAACGAGACTGTGCCATGTTACAAGCTTAGGATTTGGATGTTGTGTTGGTATTAAACATGCTTATTATTAAACACCTTGAATCATACCTTTGTTTTATATGTTTCCTCTAATTGTTCCATAGGCAGAGTTTGTTATTTTATACAGTGGTACTTCCCGTCCTGTTAGAAGAAAAGATATGCCCTCTGTTTCTATTGGGATAGTGGCTAATAGTCCTCCAGGGAGTTCCAAAGCAGTTTTCCTGGAAAGCAACACTGAAAACTTCTCTGTAATTTATGTGGTATGCCTTGTGATAGCCAGTTCTATGAGTAAAATAGGACTAAATAACAGGTGAACTCATATTCAGAGCAATTCTATAAGGGAATTAGGAAGTTTGGGTTGGTCTAATTAATCTCTTGATAATGTGGGATTTTCAGTGACCACTGGTCAAGATCAGGCTGTTCTGTATATCATATGATCAACCTGTGATCTAATATTGAATTAAATATTTCTTGGCTCTATTTCCTACGAACTATGATCACGGCCTTTTTGTCCAAGCCACTGTACAAACAAATAACCTGAACAAATAGTTCTCCCACAACAAGTTTACAATTCACACATCACACCCGGAAGCTAAGAATGGATAGAAAAAAGTAAACAAGGTGTGTTAAAAAACAGATGAGATTGTAGTTAAACTATGTGGGAGAAGCACATGTCTCAGCTTCCTTGCAGTGCTACCTGGTAATGGGTTTTGGATTACCATACATAACAAGAAAAGAGATCCTGATTGTTTTGCTAATGTGCACCAGGAAAAATACACATAAGAAGACAGAAGATTCTTGTGTGCCAGTCCCTATCCATTGAATTGTGTTGCTCTCATGGTTGCCAACCCATAACCAACCAAAGTACAATAGAGAAGCAGTCCTGTGCAAGGAAGCATAGGAGCCCAAATCACTCCCCTTCCTCACATAAGTAGCACTGGCATTGTGATGAAAAGGACCCCAGGGAGAAACAGAGAAGAGAGAAGTTGGGATGAAGAAATGTGCCAGGTTACTGGAACAAACAGAGAAGTTGAGAGTGGATGAAAATGCTTGTTGCCACTGGGAGAAATTATTTGGTTTTAACAAACAGTGATTTTGCTGTGCAGTCAAGATCAAGGATGGAAAGGGAGAGGGTGGTTAGAGCTTATAAGAGAGCTGAGAATGCATGTCTAAAGCTACAAGAGACAATATGAGGTGGTAGAGAAAGACCTGTCTCATAAAAAATGCAAAATATCAAAATGCCAAGAAAACCAGAAGAAATGAGGAAAGGGAGGATTCATTCACTAGGGTACTGAACAGGTGATAAAAGTGAAAGATAGGAGAAGCTGTTATTGAGGTGAATTTGAGACTCAGTCCTTATCCATAACATAATAAAAGAATAAAAAGAAAGATGTGGGCAGCAGAGATTTTAAGATGAAGGGGAAAATTATGTCAACAGATGGGAAAAACAAGCAAGTATGGAGCAGGTTAGCTGTCAAATACAGGGAGCCCAAAACACATGGTAAAGATAGAGTAGATGGGCAAGTAACACTGATAATCTGATGTTTACCAAGACACTTTATAAAAGGTTTAGCTTTTGATTTGCTTGATAGAGAAAAAAAAAATAACTTCAAGAACTAGAATGATTCCACCTTCACACGTTAACAGTGAGAATACCTTTTGCAGTCTTAGCAGCTAGTTATTACTATAAAGAAATCTAGGACAATTGGTCTTTTATTTCAGGGCAGCCTAGCAATTTTTGCAGTTATTCATCTCACCAAAATACACATTGTCTAATAATATTTAAGTTGTATAAACACACCTTTCAAGGGAAGGAGCTGTTGAAAGAAGCCAGACAAAGAATTAGTATAAAAGCAAATCTTGTACTTCGTTACAATGGCAGCTCCTGTTCTGGACAGATTCCCTGCTCTCCAAGAGGTAAGGGAAGTGAAGATAGAGACATGCATTCTTTCTGTCCCAACAATGAAGAAGAAAGCAACTTCCAATTTTCTAAACAGCAGCTGTTGCCTCTGTGTCAAGACCAGTGCCATAGGGCCTGCAGTCTGTTCCAGTATATGAGATGTTCCTTGAGGTAACAGTGTCAGTGAAAAGTTACCTCTTTTCCCCCAGGTTAATACTGAATGCATCTAGGTGAGAATGATTAAAGAGAAAAATCCTCTTTTCAGTTCTGCTTGACATTTCACCTTCAAGATAGAACTGACCTTAACTGTTTTATTGTGCTGGGTGTGTTTTCAAAGTCAGACACATGGTGTCTGAGACTTTCATACTCAACTTTTGCTAAATTAATTACAAAAAAAAAGATTTTTTTTTCTTTTGTCAAAGTGGTTGGGAGTGAGAGAAGAACTATTTTGAGTCCTAAAGCAGGACTCACAAAGATGAGAGAGAATCTGATCAATAAGGAATGCACTTTTGAAGAAAAATGTCAGCTGAAAATTGATCATTCTTCTATTGCTGATACTCCATAATCATCCCATGTTAGCTTATTCTGTTTAGCACACTTCACTACCTATGCATAAGACATCAGTCTGCTGCATTCGAGATCCAGTCTTGGAGTGCCAGTAGTTTCCTGCTGACCCTCTTCCCATTGCTCACACCTTCTGCAACCATCTAGAAGACAAGAGTTTGTCCATAGGAGCTCTGGAAAGCGTGAGCCCTAGGAAAGCACATGCAGAAGCTGGAGAGTCTTGACAGGCCAGAGAGGCAAGAATCCTAAAAGCATATCTTATACTTTATGCAGGTGATGAAGCTTGCATTAACACAAATGTGAGTTACTCATATACCCAGGAAAAAGAAGATATCCTCAAAGTCATGCATGAACACAGATTTATATTAAGTACCCACCCCACTAGCTCTGTAACCTAACTGGCTTCAATATACAGGAAATTATTTAAATACAGGATATCAAAACACACACCTTCACTTGGCGTTAATACAGTTGTGTCAGTGGGGGTTTTGACAACTCATTTTTATTTTAGGCAGCGTTAAGTGCCTTGAAACAGTTTTCAGAACAAGGACTGGATCCAGTGGAAGGGGCTATGAAAGTTGAAAATGGATCGCATGAAAAGTAAGTACCATTTAATTCTCTGCATTTTAATGCCTGTGTGGCATGGTAGATAAAGAATGCTAATTAAGAGCTTAGCTGACCTTTTAAACCTGTTCAGAACTATGTCCTCTGGAATTTATGTAGTTTATGACAATTTGAGAGGATAAACAAGATTTCAGGTTTAGCGTTACTGATGTTTACTAATGAGCTGTGAGACAGTCCATCCTCCTATGGAAATCTGAAAGAAAAGGATTTTCTTTTCATTGTAAGGATTTTGAGTAATCAGCATAACATGATTTTTGTCAAATGTGTTTTATCACATCATATTGCCTGTAAATAGGGGTAGCTATCTGCAAGTAAGTCCTTATGGCTGCAAGATGAGCTTTAGCCCAGAGAATTTAAAAGTTAAAATTACTTTCAGGTCTTAAAAAAATGAGGAATATTAGCTTTAAGTAGTAGACAATAGAACCAGGTTTCACACTGGCTTTTCAATTATTTAAGAAAGTGAGATTGTCTGTACAGTATGGACTTTTTTGCCAGTTGCTACCTGTTTATGTAAGAAGGTAGTCATGTGTTACTAAATAAATTAAGAAGTAATAGAATAAAAGAAAGAAGACTAAAAGTGGCATTTGGAATTTTCAATAGATATATTGTGGCTATTTATAAACTAATTTAATCAGAAACATTTTTCCATATGATCTCATCAGCATAGTATTTGAACATAAATATTGTAGTTTCACTTTAAAATGTTACCTTCCACAGTGACCTCTGAATCTCATGTGCCATCTGGTAATAAACATGTCTTAAAGATGTGCAACCCTGGACCTTACCACTCTTGTTAATGTATTAATCTTTCAGACAAGTCAAGCATCTGGGAGAGAAAGCAGACAATAAACAGACTAACTCAGGCACCATTGCTCAGGACTGCAAGGATTCAAAGGCTGTCATCTAGGAGCTTCCCAGCACCCACGGCTGCCACTGCATCCTTATAAACCTGTCAACACGCAATAGGGTGTATGTGTACAAGGAAATGAATGACTAATGCCATTATTTGAGTCTTATGTGAAGACAAGACTATTCTAACACAAGAGATAGTATACATGGTACTGTTTATTCAACTGTGGAAGAAAATAAAATTGAACATTTCCCTTAGAACTCAAGATCAGAGCATAACTCAATTGCCCAGAGGCAGAAGAAGTCTGATCATGTTACTGGAGGTCAAAATAACAACTAATTAGCAAAAAGTGTTAGAGAAAAAAGGGAAACTTTAAAATCGATTAGTATTGAGGAAAACAAGTCAGCATTGGCTCAGTTATACAATTTTTTCGTAGTGTAAAGTTCAGCTTACTGTTTTTTTAAAATGATGCTTGGATATTTTAAAATTAACCAATGACAGTGCTGTGAGAATTGTACTTGTTGTCTTCACATACAGTCATACAGCTTATCTTTTTATGCAAACATTATGCATTCTTCATTCTATATGAATATGTATGACTTAAGATGCACTACTCAGAGTTGTATGCAAACAGAAGTTTAAATCATGACAAGTATTTGCTTAACATGAACGATGTTAGTTATGATCAGTCTTGATATACTCCAGGAAAAAGCAGATATGGTATTTGATTTCCCTTGCCATAGTCAATTAAAGAGGCGTCTTGCCTCCAAGCAACATTTTCCCCTTCAATTCTGCTCTCTGTTGTGTGAAGCACATCTACACCCCATTCTGTGTGTTGTATCAACCCACCGTTTGCATCAACTGAGTGTTTTTAGTCTCTGCATTTGGACCAAGAGCAAAAGGCAGGACTGCAACATTACCAAGAAAAGGATGGAAAGCTGTTGATGTAAAGATAATTCTTTTATGAAAGGAGTGGCAGCAGAGAGAAGACCTGTGTCTACTCTGTACCAGCATATTTCTTATAAGTGTGTGGTCAAATGCAGTAAAACCACATCAGTTCATGTGTACAATGACAGTGTCGTCTCTTTCTTTATCATTCACTGGTAGACAAGTCAGAGAGTGAAGTGAAAAAAGGCCAATTAAAAACTAATAAATGACTGGCTACCACACCAAAGCCAGGGTTCAACCTACCTTTCCTCATGCCACCACCTTTTACAAACCTACTCTGTTAGACCAGTCATCCTGGAGTTCAAGTCATTTGTTTATCCATACTACAGATATTTTATGTAAACCTAATGCAGAAAACACATAAAGCTAACCACATCTAACCACTGCTCAACTGTCATGACAACATTGCACAAGATTTTAGAAGCATGTAAACCAGGAATCACAACCCAAGTGACTCATGCAGGAAAGCAGACAAACAGCAATGTAAGGAAATGGTGCAAGGTACGGTGGCATTGATTCACCTCTGGGATAGTTTTTTAGGGCAACATGCATCATGTTCTTACAGAATCACTTGTCGCTGAAAATTTGAAGTCCTTCGTTCTAATTCTTGTTTCTCAAGGGCAGGATTCACTCTCCCCGCAGCAGATAAGGAGACTTTGTGCTAAAAGTTTGCAATTTCCTAGGGTCTGACTCCATAAAAGAGTCAGGAACAAGCTGAACCTTTCAGTCCCCATAGAACTGGGAGTTTTCCAGAGGCAGTTGGCACCTGGCAGACTCAAGTAACTCAGGCAGCAGCGTACAAAAATAATTAGCTCTTGCATACCATCTTTCTCAGGGATATGTTATGGGACTAAACTGCTAACCTGAGCCAAAATTCTACTGCTCCTTCACCTTAGCAGCCAGCTCAGAGCTCAGAAACAGGCTCAGTCTGTACTTTACCAGTACATGCCAGTATGCAGAAAAATGGCATTTCTGTCCTCTCCCATGGAGAGCAAGAACAAAAGGAAGAGGCAAACCCATTCCTTGAGAACTCTGTCCTAAGGGCAAGAACTGAGCTTGCTAGGGAGAATGTGACAAGATTGGCAGTATGATCTCCCTGGCATTAACAGAACCTCTGTGGTGTGTTCCCTGTCCTGTCACTACAGAGAAACACTTTGTATTGGCTTGCTCAGAAGCTTAGGGTGCGGCTTGGTGCTTGGTGCTATTCTCTAGGTACAGCCACAGAAATGTGCCCAGTAAACTTCAGATTAGTTGCTTAGTTGCAGGTAGCCTCTGTCCTGAGAGCTAGGCTTATGCAGTACATATGGAGAACCAAATACATGCTACCAGCTGTCTAGACCTAAAATGGGTCATTCAGCCTCCAATCCAGACAACGGTAAAGAAAGATCATCCTTATGAAACTGTTACTGTCTGTTGTCTGAGGTCCTTTTGCTGGTCAGAAGCATGCATGTTTGTGACTCTGACAAAAAACAACTAACTGACTTGAGGAGCCCCCTCCTTTTTCCTCAAAAGTATTGAAACATGAAGCGGAATGGGGGAGGAGGGTCACAGAGTAGCAGGATTTCTAACTATTTTCCAAATGCAGGGTTGACTAATAGTTGTAATCACAAGTCAGAAAGCCCTGGGGGGGGCCTGAGGTAGAGCGCGCAGAGATGGCAGTTTTGAAGCACCTCCTAAGCCACAGGTTAAAAGCCTCACAGAAGAGGCTTGAGTGAAGGTGAACGTAGAGCTTTTTCTGGCATAATCTGAAGAAAGAGTTCCTACTCCCTACAGCTACGATGGGATCACAGAGATGTCAGTATGGAGTTCATCAAGATACCTGAGCTCCATAGCGTTTTCTCAGAGAAAATCCTGCAGAATTCACACACATGTACAGAAATGCACTTTAAATATAGTTTGGCATTATCACCAGCAACCTCCCAGGAGCCTGAGGAAAGTTCTTGCATCAGAGATGTTGCAGCAGCCCATGGACTTGTCTCTGATCTTGGTTCACAGCTATTGCTCTTAGTTCCAGAGCTGGCAGTATGTGAAAGCTGCTGGGGAGGGCTGAAGTCCAACAGTCTAAAAAACACTTTATTTTCCTTCAGTAACCTGTTTTTTGGTTTGTTTTTTTTTCCCTGATTTTGCATCCTAAAATTACATAAGAGCTTTTAAATAAGGGCATATAGAACAAAACAAACTTTGTATTTAGCTTTGTTAATAATTAGCTAATGATGGACACTGGAAGAATATCAATATATTTGAATGTTATTAGTTCTAAAAGGGTTGAGTTTACTTTTCTGTCAGCAGTTAATGTATTTTTTTTTGTTTGTTTTTTAGATTATACTTTCTTTGAGATAGAGACTTCATCAAATTTCTGTTTGAAAAGCACAGAGAATGCTTTAGTTCCCTGTTGAGCACTCATCCCACACCCCTCATCCTGGATTTCAGAGCATTTCCAAAGATGAGCAAATACCATGTTTTTGCAGACATGGATCTGAGGTGCAAAATGATGCTTAGGAATAAGACAGAGATAAGTAACAAGGGTTAGGATAGGCAGCCTGCCAATCTAGCAAACTACTGAGGGTACTGTGGTGAACACTGTTTTCAACTCTAAGGAATAAGAACTCAAATCGTCATCAGATCTGGATGCATAGCACCCACTAATTGGGAGGAATGATGCTAAAGAGAAAATAGGCCCAGGTATCCTTTAAGACTATCTTCTCAACACTTTCGAGGGGGGCAGTGAACTAAGAACTTGCACAGGAAAAGGCTCAACACTAAGAGAGTGTGGGTATCTGATACGACTTGAAGGACAAGAAGTCACATGGTTAATTTTATATCTGAGTTATCATCTCCAGTTGCACCCTGGCCTGTCAACAACTCAGCACAAGCTGGAAGTTTCTGTTCTTGCATTGACACATATAGCAAGGGGGCTATTCCAAAGGGACAGATACGCTGCTACCAACAAATGCAGAATGCAGCAGTATCAGGGCCATAAAGCTGGAGAAGAGTGTGCAGTTTTCTGTCCCCAGCCATCCTAGTGATCACCTTCCATTTGCAATGGAGCTAAATTTACCCCTCAGCTAGAGTCCCTGCTGAATTCAAACGAGAATTATGCTTCCATATAATTTCCCCTGATCAAAGTCATAGCATTTAAAAGATTTAGTCCTCGTCAGCAACATTTTTAAAGGGACTTTGGATAATGAGTAGAGAGGGAGCTCAGGAGGTCTTGTTCCTTCTGCCATGTCTTCCTTCTGAAGGATGAGAAAAGGGCTGAGCCACAACAGACTTTATAAATCAGTAGGGGAGTAGTAGGGATGAATAACTGCAGGAATATGGAATCTCCTCCTCCTTGGCCTGAAGTGACAATGAAATTGAATCCTTCCTAAAGTGTATGCAAAGCCCTTGATCTCTCTGAGGGTACTTTACTACATGCATTTTATTGATGGGTGGCTGCTTGTTGTTCTTGTCTCTCTGGCCTGCTCTAGTTCCCCATGAAACAGCAGAAAGTTTCCCATTTCCTGCAATAAGAGTTGAGAAAAAAATTTAAGCTGGATTTGTTTTCCAGTTAATAGGCAGAATGTTGGTGTTTTGTTTGTTACAAAACTCTTTGAAAGAAAAATGCACTTGGTAAAATCTCTTTATCCTTTCTCAGAAACATCCATCATTTCCTCACTCTCAGTGCTTGTCATAAGCAGGTAAGATTTTCTTTGCCCAAAGAAAAGTGTTCTTTGCAACCCCTGAGAAAAGTCATCAGGGGGTGGAATGTTATTTTAATGGTGGTGAAGACAGAGACTATGTCAGAGCTCTGAATAAAACATTGCATGGTGATTTTTATGTGCTTTGAGGCAGCATCATTCTGTGAACAGTGGGAACAGAGTGTGACTGTCCTTCACCAGCCTTCCAGATCAAACATGGCAAATTACCTGCACTGTAACGCAGTGTAACGTGTTAGGCACATATATTTGGTGGAGCTTCCCAAGGACATCTCCAGAACAGCTGGAAGGAGAGAAACATGTCCTGAGCTGCATCTTGCTCTGCCTTTCCCTCCCCACAGATGATGAACCTCAAGCTGAAGGTGTAAGGTACCATCAGGATGAGGCTTGGGGAAGTGTGGCTTCCCCTCTGGGTATTCACCTCTCGTGCAGGTCCCTTTCTGCTTGTAACTGCATTCCTGAGGCATGATATGAGCTGAGCAAGTGTGTACATCGGTAGATGAGATGGGTATGAAGTGTTTTGGTGCTATGATTTCTGTTATTCCACATGAATGGTACTGGCTTTTGTTTTTGACCATACAGCTTGTTATTTGCTTTATGCAGTTAGTCATGGTTGGCTGTGCACTTTTGTGCTTGGTGTTTTAACTCTGTAGTACTTCAGTACAAAGGAAATTTAAAAAAATAATGAAAATATGTCTAACCTATTCTTAATTAAATAGACCTCAATAATTTTTATGCAAAGAGGGAAAGCAAAACAAAGTGATTGCTAACCAGAAAATATAGTTAAGGGACAAGCTTTTCTTTATTTAACCAGGATCTAGGAGTGTGAATATCAGTGAGGTTTTACCTGACAGCACACAATAAATGAGAAGAAAATTAACCTGGATAAACCAGTTTATGTCTCTCACTACATTATATTAGAAATATCTTTGTGCATTAAAACAGATCACCTAAGCCTGCTTATTTGCTTTTTACTCATGATTATATATGCAGCATAGATTTTCTTTTTTATAAGCCACTGGTACCTGTTAAAAATGTTCAAGTGCAATAATAATAAACTCAATGTAGTGTAATTCCCTGTTTTAAAATTGCCTGTTTCCACCCCCTGCCTGACCCCCAATTCGCTTTGTTTGAACTGGGCTGGAGATAGATTTGAAGTTTTTTAATTTATCGAGGTTTAAAGATAGAGGTCTTCAAATGTACTTCAAAGTAAAGAAGACATTAAAATATGATAGGGAAAAAGAAATCAAAATGTGACATCTGCCTGTGGTGCAAAAATAGAAAAAACTGTTGCCTAAAATACATGTGAATTGTTTGAAACTGAAAGACTGAGCTCCACCCAGGCTCTGAAGAGAGTAGGGGTTTGTCCATCAACTTCAATAGAGCCTGGATTTAATCCATAGTTGTACCCCCAAACCATGTAGGTCAAATGTGTGATAACCCATGCACTTAAACTGAACTTTCTTGCCTTGTGTTATCATAAAATGACAATTTATTGCAAACCAAGGTTGACGTCCTCCTATATGGAAACAAAATATAAAGTAAAAGAGGTGCAGAACTTGTATTTTTTGTGAAGAAACATGTACAGTATAGAGTGCAGCATAGTACCTATACTCTGACCAGCTTTTACACACAGCCTTATTAACCAAGGTCCCACTTGTCATATCACTAGGGTTATTGGTAATTGAAAGTTCAACCCAAATGATAAGTAATAAAGTTGGGAATTGTTTACCGATGGACTAGAAACAGTGCACGTAGGTATCTGGTAAACAGAGACTACAGTTCTCATGTACAATACATGGTAGGAGTAAATAATTAAATAAGCACAGAAAAGAAAGTTTCTTGCAAAAGAAAAGTCACCAGGCCTAAGGCAGTGCAGTCAATTTATGCATCTCACTTCAACAAAGCTGCTCTTATTATTGTGAAATATTTGTTGCATGTGATCTACACAGCACAGAGAAAGATGTTGCTACTATTTCAATGTTTCTTCTAACTCATAGACAAAATAACCCAGGGCCAGAATGTTAATAGCACTGAACTATTTAAATATACCAGAAAGGATGACATTTTCAGATGTTTTCTGAAAATCTGATCCCAACTGGTCACAATTAGCTTGAATATCATCTTTGGAAACTGCTTTTGAAATACTACCAGGTTTATCAGCCTATTGTGAAGACCTACAAAAGTAAGTGGGTTGTTGAGGAGGAAGAACATTGTCAAGATCTTGGCACCCATGCGTACAAAATGTTGTGGTAGAGTTTGAAGGCAACTGAAGCTAAGTGCAGGAGACTTCTGTCCCTTCCCTCTGCATCAGTTGTACTCCCAACTGCTGCGTTTGCACAAGAGCTGATGCAAAAGTTTCCACAGATTTCAAAAAGATTGTGAAAATACTTTTGTGAAATAAAAGTTTGCGTGAAATCAGAGACTTAATAACATCCATAACTTTTTGTTTTGCTAATTTCTTTTACAATTTGGTTTACCAAAAATATCCCTTGAAAACCCTTCCCAAATAAATCATGGTTTCTTTCTACAGAGTCCTTCACATTTTGTTTCAGTAGAAGAATAAACACAGAACAGCAGATTTGCAAAATCGGGAAAAAGAGACGGTCCTAGCTTTTTTGAATGGAATTAAATTTTTTTTTCTATATGTAAAATATTTTTTGTATATTATTATACTTACATACTAAAATATTGTATATATACTTGTATGTTTGTGTGTGAATGGATTCAAACCACACATTTGTGTGTGTTTGTATGCATTTAAATATTTTATACAAATGATCTATCTACCAATTTGAAAATAGAATGTTATTTTAAGAAACAGCTACATTCTAGGTACACAGATGTTTAGGTGTCTTACCTGGGGGCAAGCTAGGTATGGAAAAATCTCTGAGCAGCCCAGATTTAATGCAAAATGTCTTAAAGTCCACAGAGAGTCAAATTCTTAAAGCAGAAGATTGCCCATGTGTATCTCCATTTCTGGGCATGTTCAGAAGCACTTTAATCTTAGCCACATGCACTATTTCCTACTCCAGAAGCTCTGGGACTCTAAAGCTGGATGTTCTCTTTCTCCCAAGGAGAGGATACCCAACCCTGTAGATATCCAGGATCTAGACATTTCTACCAGTCTGGGTAACATACAAAGTACTGGTGAAGGAGGAAGTCCTGCCAACAAAAGTCTGCTTTTTACTCAGGAGGTAAGACTGGAGATTAACTTTTTCCTCTGCACCTTGCTTCACAGAATTCCCTGAGCCCCCAGGCTGTAGTCTCTGCTGGAGCAGGGTGTCATCCATCTCTCCAGCTGGTCCTCTTCACTTTGGACAGACCTATTCATCACTCACTAAATCAGTGAGAAAGGGAAAGTATTCCTATTACCTGCTGCTTAGGGTATTTGCAGAATAGGATAGAAGCCTGGTGTTCCAAGTTTTTTCCTTAGAAACAGTGAAATATCAATATTAGCTAATCAAGAGGCAGTTATTCACGTTCGCTTTTGTACTCTCTGAACCAGTGAATATTAAATTACTCTGTACAAAATGGAATGGTTTTCAAGGAGATGAAAAGTAGCCAGTGACTTCTATGATTTGATGGCTAAAGAGTTCTTTGAAGGTGGAAGGTGGATCTGTTAATCAGACACTGTCAGTGCAACAAAAATTCATAGTTCTCTCACCCTGTGAATCTTAGAATTCAGTCTGGTCTGCAAAAGTGCATGGGAAGTACGGCAGTTGAATATGATGTATGTGTGTCACCCTCCCCATAAGGAAACAGAAGTCATCTTACTGAAACGGAAACTATCATCCTTCATGACTACTGCATGAGTGATGAACTTCCCTCTGAGCAACACGTGATGTAAGCCCAAGAAATGTATGACCATGACATACTCTGTATCTTTACAGAAAGGCTCATGCTCATGGATTCTTGGAATGGGAAAGCATCAGTTGCATCTGAAGTCAAGAGGCAATTATGTTCTAAGAAGTACCTTAGATGTATTTTCCTTCTTAATTGTATTAAAAAAAATTTAGTCTTCTTCTTTCCTCTTTAATACAGAAGTTGTATTATAACATCTCATGGAGCTCCAAGCTTCTGTGGCTTCTCGGTTCTGTTTTTGCTTGGCATACTTGCTTTTCCTGGTTTAATCTTTTATTTTTGTTTCCTAACTTGGATCCATCTGGATTCATTCTGTTATATTTCAGAGAGAAAAGTTACAACAAAATTTGAGAACAAAAAGGGTGAATGAATTGGAAATAAAATTAGCAGTTTTATTTTATTGCTTAAGGCCTTCACCAAGGAACAATTTGTGCAACATTGCTGAAAGCGAAAGAAATCTTAACACAAAAAGAGTCAATAGTTTGATAAAACCCAGATCTCCTGTTTTATGCAATTAAAGGTTAGATAGGGTGATAAGAGCTTTAATTTACCTTTGGGACATTTTCATCAGATTTTGGATTAACTTAAAATATGCTTCCTGTGCATTTTTTGCCAGGTGAAGGTCCTTCAATGTTTCCTCTGGTGCAGAGGAAAACACTTTCCCAAAGTGAGGTGAACTCCACAAACCCAGATATGCTATCAGGAGGCTTTCTCTAAACTCCATAATTCTGCGATTTTTCTTCTAGCAGCCAGGAAATACGGTGGTACGAATTCCCATATGTACTAGTTTGATGTGAGTTCTGTTATTATTAATTTATACAGCACCATGCGTGTGCATGATTCTTTATAGACAAAATATAATATCCCCCAAGAGCTTGCAAACCAAATAGCCCAGCGGTACAAACACTTCTTTAGCTTTCCTAGGATGTACTACCTGGAATAATCCACTGATGTCAGTGGACTACTTAGGCACTAGTTAAGTGGTCTGCTGGGTAGGAAGTGTTTGCAGGATTACGCTGTAGTTAAGCCGTGAAGCGATCATGGGTGATGAGGGAAGGAGGGCAAGCTTTCCAGCAATAAGATCATGCTGTTGCTTTGGTTCTAACAAAAGTGTCAAGGGGTTAGGGCATTTTTAATGTTTTATGTTATTTGTGATCCCATTACCAAGAAGGAAATGCTCAGATTTTTAGGCCACACAGAAGTGAACTGCTGAGGGGGAAGGCTTGCTTCAAGCATGGGCAAAGGCACAGCCCTTGAGTGAGGAAGAGGGCTCCAAAGGTAAGGAGGAATGAACAAGAAGAGACACTGACCATATGCTCAGAGGGTCTCCATCCTCTGCTGCAGCTAGCATATGTTCACTACCTCCCTGAGAGCTTTTTTTCAGGTTCTTTTTCAATTGAGGGCATTTTCAGAAGTTTCCCAGTACATTTCCATCTCTTGGCAAGACCCAGACACATCTGTGACATCTAGCTGATAGGCTCCTTAGTGAGGGGAAGGTTGCCAGTGAATCCTTGTGCAACTGCTTATGCTACAAACCAAAGCATATGACTGCCAGTTTCACTCTTACAACACAGAGAGCATTTTTCCTCCTTAATTGAAAGCGTGGAACACAACAGAACCTTTAAATGCTGAGAAAACAACCAGCTGAAACAAGTAGTAAGAGAGACATCAAGGATGACAGGCAGTAGGCCCTCTGCCCAGCGAGACATGAAGCCAGGACATGCTCTATTTTTAAAAGCAGCCTACAGACTGAAGGAAGAATATAGGATTTGGGGGGCAGGGAAGTGTTTGTTCCAGGGTTGCAAGGCATTTCAGAGAAATGCGTCCATGAGGAAGGGATGCTGCCTTTGGGGTAAGGGCACAGACTGGCTATGGGGTTGGGATGAGGCCGCAGTGAAAGTCAGTGTTAACAGAGGGTTGCCTGCCTGGTCTCAGTGGAAATCTTTCCTGGGAGGCTTTTTCAGGTGAAGATTTTTGCACAGAGTTAACTGTGAGACTGTCACTCTATGGGGACAAGCCCACAGCAGAGATGGTGTGAGCAGCAGACCAGAGCACCAGCACCTCCACCCCACCAAGGGCTGTACAAATGGACCAAGTGCCTGGAGAAAAACCAGTGTACGAGCTTGTAACCTCACTGCAGTTTTGCTTTTCTGACAGCTCCAAGAGTTAAAATCTGGGAGGAAATAATTTTAATTATGAAAGTAACAAGGAGACAGCAATGAGCAGGGAAACTCAGGCAGGAGATTTGCTTGCAGCAGCTTTCTACAGCATGAATATTTTGAGTTTTCACCATCTTGTAGGAGCTGAATGGGTGCCACAATGGTTAAATGAACTGAGAGACACCTCGCCCCTACACTTGGAGGGTGAGGATGGCACTTGTACAGAAACAGACATCACCAACCCTCACTTTTCTGAATCCCCCCTCAACTTAATCCCTCCGTGATTTGTGAGACTCTTCTCTTTCCTGAGCTAGTTTGTGATACGTGACTAAATTTGTTTCCATACATTTTTTAAAGTTTTTAAATAATTCTGACAGATCACAAAGAGCACTCAAAGAAAGCAGATAGTGTAGGCAGATCCATAGATTATGGAACTTGGATACTCTAAATTTTCTCTGCCCTTTTTGGTGTTTAACCTGTTCCAGACAGTATTGCTGTTTTCTCTGACAATTTTCATATTTTCTAATGTGAATTTTTATACTTTATTAGTAATATGCTTTGAATCCTACATGAAAAGAACTGGTGATGTAAACAGCCAGAACTTCCTGACTGACAAATCTTTTACATATGACAATTATAAAACTAACCAAAAGATGGTCTGGTTCTGAGCTTGTTTTTCTTACCATAGCGACAGCTTTTGATGTAAGAACCCCACATACATGTTTACTCAATGCATCTGACGCTTGAGATCAAGCTTTTATTGGTACAAGGTACTCCAGACTGTCAGTCACAGCAAAATGAGCCATTGTCCTCACAGATAATTAACATGCCTCTCCCCTCTTAGAGGCATGTTTTCAAAGATGCTTCTGACCTCCAGCATGAATGGCATCATACATACTTTAGCTGTAACGCATGCAAAGTGACATTAGATGTACCATCAAGAAGCACTCATGCTCTCTACTACTGCTTGCAGTCAAAGATAGAGCTCATGCTTCGCAGCTCTAAGTGGTGGCTCCTAGTACTTGCTGACCTTCAACAGACAGCTCTCAGCAGTATGCATGTGCTTGGAATGCTTGAATCAATGCTGACAAAGTCTAGTATTTCATTAGTTGTGACCATGTCCTCTGGTGGAGTGCAGGGTCCAAAAAGACTAGAAAAGGTCTAGTAGATCTGAGTGAGGAAGGGAATAGTCCTCCCAGCTTAGCAGATGGCTGCAGTGATCCTGCCAACAGCCCTGGGATCATCACAGCCCTTGACACAATCAGCAACCAAGGCGAAAATTCACAGGGAATGACTGTCCTTACCTTCTTTCTGACCCTTGAGGATAAATGTGACATGGGACATCACCAGGCAAATGCAGCCTCTAAGAGTGTTTCAGCTTCTCTTAACATCACTGCCAGACTGCAGCTACAGAATTTTATATTAGTTTTTGTACCTAATTGCCAACAGAAATCCCAAGAGGTTTGGTCTCAAAAGTATACTTAGAGGGGGGAATATCGTCTGGATGTAATTTAGCTGCCATTGCCCAGCATTTCCATAGATCCCTTTGACTTGTGACATTAAATATATGGAGCAAGCACATGAATGGATTAACATACATGGCCCTATAATTAGCTATGTTATTAAATTTTCTAAGTAGTTGGGGGGAAAGGGGCTTGTTTGCCATCTGTTTAAAAAGTATCTCTCTTTCCACTGAAATCTGGATATAAAAAACCCCAGACATGTGGGCATGACTGCCTTACATACATTAGTGGGATTATTTCCCTTGAGTTAACCGAAGACGAGTATGATTCATATATCAGTAGAATGCTGTGCAAAAATGTGCATAGCATTTTTTCACATAACGTTCCTTTCCTTCCCATTGTAAATTATGAATCATGTAAACACCATGAATTGCAGAGTTTGTTGGTCTGGGATTTTAATTTTTTTCACTGTGACCCTATAAACTACGTAATGGAAGAGTAATTATACCAGGCAGTATGGTAAATTCTTCCATGAAAATTAATTTTTAATTGTTGCTATGTAATCACAGAGTCATTTGCTTCGATTTCCCCAGAAAACTTGCAATAACCAAACTATGATTTTAGAACCCATATACGCATGCACACACATACACATTTCCACTGACTTTGAATAGAAAGCATGCTTCTATAGGAAGAAGGAAAAACTGGCACTGGGTAGAAAGGAGATCCATACTAAATATTTAATTATTAGCCACAGTTATGTGGAAATTGTCTTAAAGATGTGAAAACAAGATGCATTCCAAATAGCTTACAGTAAAACCCTTATTCACAAAGTCTTCATGGAGCTCTGTCACGCTCTCAGGAGCCCCATGAAAGCTTGTGCTGTGAGAGCACAACAAAAAGACAGCATAAAGGAAAAAAAACCCACCCCAAACTGAAAGATTCCAGAGCATGGGAAGCCTTCCAATATAGTAACTGAACAGTACCATAAGTTGATATTTCTACATAGAGTCTTACTTTTAATACCACATTTCTTTAGAATGATGAATAAGCATTTGTGATTTCCAATCAGCTATTTAGCAACAGCTCCTGCAACATACAGACCAAGTGTTTTAATAGCTTTTTTCAAAATGTAAGGATGATAGCAGTACAAAATCACAATTGAAAAGAAGGGAACACCAGTCGTAGTGGTTTCTCCACTTGCCTCACGCTACCTGAAAGGATGTTCAGTTAAGTCAGAGGTAGAGACACCCACTCCCATATCAGAAATATAAGTTTGGGGTTCATTCTGACATCCGCAAGGATTAAATTTAAAAGTTGCAACAAAGCAGTGAAGAAGGCACAGCATAAACCAACGGGAGAACATAAAGGGAAGGGAGCTGTTAGGTACATCGATGTGTGCAGTCTAGCTTCCCATACAGTCATTGGAGAGGGTTAAGCTTTCAGCATGGGTGCTCTGAGTCACTGCCCAGAGGAGCTCCAGGGGTGATTACTTACACAGCACATTAACCACACAGGAATATATAGGAGGTCTAAAGTTCAAGATCTGAACATGGATACTCCCCAGAAGGTACGAAGTTTGCATTTCTTTCTATTTGCCACTATCCCCATGGCCCCATGAGCTTCTCCAAGCCACGTTATGGAAAACCAAGAAACTTTCTAATTTACACCAGCCAAAATCAGCTGTGATCAGTGATCCAGACTAAAGTTTCTCTGGCTATAACCTCCTCTCTTGCAGTGGTAAATAACAAGTTCTACGTTGGCTGTTTGTCCCTGCACAGAACAAAGTGGCCAAGATAAACTAGCCGGGTATTCTTTGCATGAAAAAGAGAAAAGAAAATGAAAACCAAAAACGAAACTCCCTACTAAGGACACTCATCTATTTGTTTTTCTTTAGGGATGCTTTAACATTAGCTAAATATCACTTTTTTACACCTGAAGAAGTTAAATGGTCTTGTTCCCATGAACTCTCTTACAAATGTTGTCCTGGCCCGTGATTTATATAAAAGTAGCTGTTCCCTTAATTTTATTCACAATAGCTTCATTCTTACCGCATGAACCTGCTTTGTCAGTATTCGCTTTGATTTATGGCAGATTTCAAACTACCAAAATAACTATCCCTTTTCTTTTCATTAAAGCTAATCCCCACAAAGACACTTTCATCTGCTGATTAGTCATGCTTCAGCGATCCCTGCTAACCAGAGGCTAAGTTATTGATGTGTTAAAGATGTAATAGCAGAGATTCAAGACCACTGAAGAAAATTCAACGTGTTGCTCGACTGTCAGAATTTAACAGTGTCTTGCCTTATTGAACCAGCCTGGATAGCACATGCTCAGCAGCATGGTCAAATCTCTAGTTAGGCCACAAGTAAGAAAGGCTGAGTTAGTGTTTCAAGTTTACACAGACACCTGCAGTATGGATCATGAAGAGAAGGGGTAGGGATTTACAAAATACTGAGGGGAAGTGAGATTCCCCTCCTCATTCAGCAGGAACAAACCAAATTCTGGTGTTTCTCCAATTCGCACCCAGGTTTGAGAGAGCCAAGGGAGCAACACATTTTCCTAATTCTGAAAAGTTCACTGGCGTGGCTTATGTTTCCCAGGCCTTGTCTCATTTGAATGTTTGCTTGTAAACTATCTAAGCAAACACTTCTTGCACCTTTTCATGCTCAGGCAATTCTGACCACTCTGAAACAAATTTCTGCGTGGCCATTGCTGTGTCTAAGTGGTTTTATGTTTAGACGATAACAAGCTATGATGAGAAGCTCATATTCAAGCAGCAGTTTCCCATGAATTCACACAGATGATCATCCCAAATTATTAATTTAATAAATGTTGTAAGGACAATAAGGACTCAAGAAGCTCTACACCCTGGCTTAGAGCTAACAAAAGTCTTCAAACCTAAACCACAACTGAGCAAGGCAGCAAGGGAGCATGACAAGCCTGAACCTCCACTTCTAGCACTCAGCGTCTCTCTGACAAAACTGTTATTAGCAGCTACATGATGCATGTTTAAGTTAATCAGAATATATTTTCGTCACAGGTACGTCACAACTTTCTCAGTTATATGTGTATTCATGTCTGTTGCTTCACTACCTTCACCCTAGTAGCTGTGTGGTAAAAAAGGAATTAAACATGAGTGAGACCTGCTCTAAATCTAAACCTGGGCTGCACCAAAATCAGCATGGCCAGCAGGTTGAGGGAAGTGAGTCTCCCCCGTACCCCCTATATGTCTTGTGAGACCCCACCTAGAGTACTGCATTCAGCTCTGGGGCCCTCAACACAAGAGGGATGTCAATCTGTTAGAAAGTCCAGAGGAGGCCACAGAGATCATCAGATGATTGGAGCACCTCTGCTGTGAAGACAGGCTGAGAGAGTTGGACCTTTTCAGCCTGAAGGAGAGAAGGCCCCAGGGAGACCTCAAAGCAGTTTCCATTGCCTAAAGGGGGCCTGCAAGAAATCTGGAGAGAGACTTTTTACAAGGGCAGGTAGCGATAGGACAAGGTAAGCTGAAAGATTTAGATCATATATTACGAAGAAGTTCTTTACTGTGAAGGTGGCGAGGCACTGGCACAGGTTGCCCAGAGAAGCTGTGGCTGCCCCATCCCTGGAAGTTTTGGAGTTTTCAAGGCCAGGTTGGATGGGACTTTGAGCAACTTGATCTAGTGGAAGGTGTCCCTGCCCATTGCAAGGAGGCTGGAACTAGATGTTGTTTAAGGTCTCTTCCAACCCAAATCGTTCTATAAGTCTATGATTCTATGATGCAAACTGGATTTACAATTGGCATATAAAGGTCTTCAAGTAATAACCAGCTTAAATCTTGTGTAATCACTTTTTGGGGCATAAACATATTCAGCTGCCATTACCCATAATTATCTAGCTGTAATAAGACCCAGTTCATTCGAGTCTTCTCCACCACTGGTGGATGATTGTAGATTACCGACAGCAGGAGACCACTGTGGTTGCTACAGTCAGCTGGTCCTCAAAATGGGTTAGCTGTTTTTGCATAGTATGAAGCCTGAACAGACATGTCCTGCTGAGCCTGAACCTGCAGGTCTAGGCCAGGCGTCACTGCATCATGTCCCCAGACTGAAGGAGGTGACAGTATGGAGACCCCTACACAGATGCTCAAGAGGGTCCCAACCCAGCTGACACCATTGTACCAGGGTGGGAGGTGGGATGGCCCTGTGCACCCACCAAAGCGTCTCTGTAGGAGCCTTTCTGAATGCACTTTGTGCTGCTCCTTCTCCAACAGCCCCATTACACAAATAGCCAGGCACTGACTGCACTAACTCAGATGCCTGCTTTGTTCCATTTTCAAAACTGCTGCATGGATAAGCCCACACGTTCGTCACTCTCTTTGGTAGATCAGGTACAGGCTGCTTCAGGTTTGGACCCTCTGTACCATAATCTTCCGTCATTCAGTTTCAAGTGCTGTTCACTGGTAGACTTTATCCTCATTTCCAGGCTTTACCCTTCCTTTCATTCCCCATATTGGAAGACACTGATGATGCTCTTTCTGCCATGTCCAGTCTTGTACTCCTAGCGCTCCTTTGTCTCACTTGTTTTTTATTATGTGGTTGACGTTTCACCCATATTATGTCAGTACCCTTTATTTTGCAGCATAAAATCATCTGTCCTTGCTGCTTAGTAAATCCATGAGCAAGATCAGAATCTCCCTTTCCTCATGGATATTAGACACAGAGCTGTGTGTACAGGGTTCATGGCAACCAGCTTTCTAACTCCTTTCTAGCAGCTGCTTCTTCATTTGGTGTATTTCTGGATGAACAGAATCCAGTGCCAGGGCAAATACTGCTCTTCCAGGAATGTTCTTGGAATCCACTGGCTGAGTTTGGTCTGTGAGCCCAAATACACTGAGAACATACAAATTGGTCCATTGCTAATTTGTGCTGGAAAGCTCCACTGAATATAGGAATATGTTAGGAACACAGATTTATTTATGAGATCCTCTTTTCAGCTGAAATGGCTTCTTCTCACTCAATCTGTTTACCTTTCAGCTTTGTCCTGGCCAGCTCAGACTAATGACTGCTCCACACACTATATCAAAGATTTGATCCATCTAGGCATAAATTATGCTTGTGAAGGGTGAAGAGTTTATAGTGCAGTTGGAGCTGATCCTGCAGATTGCCTGCTGGATGATACTCCCTGAGTCCTGTGTCAATCATTTGTTTGGTATTATTATAGTAAAATAAGCCAAATAAGCCTATCAGAGTTTTCCTCCTCATATATAGTAGGGTTTTGTATTACATTAAGTTGTGACAGTCTAACCTTAGGCTCCATGGCAAATGAAAAAGGAAAAAAAAAGAATTCTTTCAGTGTCCAAACTAGATCAAGTCTGCTTTGATTTGTTTCAGGTCCACTACTCGTATTTGTTCTGACTGCACATTTAAGGTAAGGGTTTTGTTCCTATATTTTGTGCAGCCTAAACGGAAGACTTCAGAATTGGACTTCCACTTTGAAACAGTTCTATTTCTTCACTTTTGGAAAATGATAAATTACGGTGAGAAATTGATCAGATTAAAATGTACAAAATCACTCATAACCTGTATATGTCAAATTCCAAGGCAATTAGACTATTACTAGTGAAGAAAGACAGCACAGAGGAAAAACATGTTTTCACCGTGACCTGGCAGTTCACTGACTCAGAGGCAGACTATCTGTACCAGATCTGTGAAGCAATCCAGAATATTTCTACCAGCTGGGATGGATAATGCTGACACACATGAGACAGAGCCAACAGTTGTATCTCACAGAGGCCGTAACAGCGCTTAGTATAACTAACAGGTGTCGTGTTGTTCCAGGAGCTTTGAATGATCCCACCCTAGCTTTACTCTAATGAAAAACTGTTTGCATCCATATTGACTGCTTGCAGACATCTGATTGCTAAGATTAGGTAGGTACTGATTACCTGTGCAGGGCTCTTGGGGTGACTCTTCATTTCCTTTGCAGTGTCTGGACAGTCACATATGGATGTGGTAAGGAGCGCGCCTTGTTCTTTTAGCCCAGGCAGCATCATTCACTGTTACTGAGGCGAGCACCCAGCTCCTTCACTGCTATCTTGCAGATCAACTTAAGAATGGACAATCACTTCTTTTTCAAAGGATATCCCATTAATCAGTTTGTGCATGCTGATGTGCATCCCTTTGCTTATCAACACTCTCTCTTCTTGTTACCCAAGATGAATTTAAAAATGTTTTGATAAAATCCCATTTCTTGATGACCAGAAATGTACCCATTGGTGGCCTTCTGAGTCCTTATCTCTTCTTCTCTCAGGAAGCTTCTTTAAAGGGAGAGTTACCTTCCATCAGGAGGAGCCCTACTCTGTGTCACAGGTGTCATTAGCAATAGCCAAACCTCTTCAAAGTGGGTCACAAATACAGTCTGCACAGCTGAGTGCTTCTGACTCCGCATGGTCTGGCACACAGCTACCAGCTTCTCTGTGGTGGCACCTGAAAGCGTATCTGGGATCCTCAGGCTCAGAGCAACCTTTACCCATCCCAAGCAGGCTACTTTCTCTGTTGAGTGCTTGGGTGTGCTCTTTGTTCCCCCTCCTTGGTTTTTTTTCCTCAGAAAGTGTGGGGTTTGTCTCCAGCATTTTTCTGGTATGTCTCCTGTAGTCTTTCAAAACATGCTGGTTGTATGACTAATGAAGTAGGAGCAGGATTTGCAAAAGTCACTTCACTTTTTCTGTCACCAGTAGCTATAACCCCAATGGCAATTTAACAACATAAGCATGTTTTTGTTTATGTTGGGCATGTTCTTTGGTACTATTTAATTTAATAACACAGAAATAACCAGCATGTCCTGAACAGATCTCATTCTATTTTTTCCATTATAGTACTCAAAGAAACTTAACACTTTTTAACCCTTTTCAACCCTTTTCTAGTGTAAGAACTCTGAGATTCAAGATGTAATTACTTAAGGACAGTAATTCCCAGCTGGTAAAAAAAAATGCTTATGGACAACACTTCTGTGGGCATTTGTGTTAGCAACACTTGTTCTCATGCACACACACAGAAATTGACCATATGTGAGAAAGAATTTGCAGAGAATCTGAGTGACAGCACAGAGACTTTTGTTTGTTTTTCAGGGCATGTCCACCACTTGGTGATATGGCTGGAAGCCGTGATATTCTGCTTATGTTTGGAAGCCTTTGGGACAGGAATTGCTGGTCTCACCTCTTGTTCATACTCTTTGGCTATTCACATCATAGAAATTGTGACTGGCTATTGTGCAGACTTATGGAGAAGGTAGGGTGAATCATACTTGTAGCATGAATGTGTATCACAGAATGTTCTTTCACTGAAGAAATTCACAGCAACTGGTTGAGTGTGGAGAACCCAAATCTGATGTCATGCCACCTATACAATTCCTGCTTTAACCTATGAGTTCACTTTATCTCTTTCACACGCCTTGAAAAAGAAAAGCAATTTAAATGATTTCAAGTGGGCATGTTGAAGCTTTGCTGGAGTAAGTGCTACAGGGTGGTATGAGCCATTTCATAATCTGGCAATAGCAAAAAATCCCTAATGCTAATACAAATCCATGAATGGGAGCAGAGGTTTTGCCTAGTGTCTCCTTTATTGAAGTCAGTATGATAGCTACAAGCAGTGGTGTTTCTACTTCCTCCACTCTGACTGTTACTTAGAATCAAGTGCCAGAATATTTAGTTCACTGCTGAAGAACTTTACATTGCTTTTCTTAGCAGATCTCATCTCACGTACCAGGCAACAATTCACTGAGCTCTGCGTCCAAGTAGAAGAGGGTATTCCATCTGGGACTAGGAAAGAAAAAAGCATTAGATGATTACCTCAAACCAATTCATGTAGTACATTTTCTGCACTAGCGCTCCACCACCCAACAACCCAGCTGGCTTGAGTCATCTGATGAACACTCAGTTGAACGTACAGGACACACAACACTCACAGTGTACATAAATGTGATAAAACTCAGATCTTATCTACATGTCAAAGGGCCCCAGGCTGTGGAACACAAGTGTAAATGAGTGCAGCTGAATGCTTTTCCATTTTTGCTTTTGTTTTTACCATGGGGTTTGAAGTGTCACATTCTGTAATATAACTTCCTTTTTCTAGTCACAAACAAATGACATCTGGCCACTTTCAATAATAAACTTGAAGAGAGGGGACATTTCCTTTCAGCTTGTTGGGCCCCTTCTTAACCTTCAAATTCCTATGAGAGCTGGGGAGAAGAAAAACTTTAAAAAAAAAATAAAAATCCCCTAATGATTAAACTCACCGATGAAAAAAAACTTTCCTACAAGCCTCTGAGCACCATTTGATTCACACAGTCTCAAACATCCCAACACTGTTAATGTTCGAGGAGCTGTTTGCTGCTCCCACTCTCGTTCTTGCATCATACAGGAAACTCTTGCAGGAAATGAATGTTCAGCCAGCCTTCTTCTCCCTCAACAGCTTGGGCTTACAAGTCTATGACAGAAAGTATACAATGAAGAATTAAGGTGGGGTAAGAGCACCAGAGAGGCAGGCCAGACATCAGTAAATCATACACCTTGACTTTCCTGCCTGGCAAAACATACAGTTTTCTTTCCGGAGATGCTTCTGTCACATAATCTGGGTTTCACTGAGCAGGAAGGCTTCACTACCTATCCCACACAGGGGCTTGTCATTCAGGCTGTGTAGGCTGAGTCTGCTTTGTCTGTGTATTCTCAGTAGGCATTTTCAAAGGAATACAAAGAAATTAAATACCTCTCTTACATTTCACATGAAAGAATGGGCTCCCAGCCCTTGATGTACCCCCAGCCTTAATACTGACATCCCCATAATGATGTGGTACACCTCTTTGTTCAGGCGGAATGAGTGTGGTTTCTACCAGACTCACCCAACTCTTTTTCTCCTGGGAGCAGAGAATGGCTGGGGTTATCACAATGAATAAAAACTGGGGAAGGCATTGTGAGCAGCAGTAATGAAAAGCTCTTTTCTTCTTCAGTTCTTAGTCACCAGAAATACCAGACACGTTGTTTTAAAGAGTAGATTGTTCAGGACAAATCACTGCCAATGGTGCAACATGTAGCAAGTCCAGAAGAGGCATTTTATAAGGAAAGAAGCATAAGGAGCCACATGGCCTCCTCCTGATGAACTACAAGAGCTTCTTTCAAAGCTGATCCAGGACAAGGGAAAGATTATCTATGGTTCCTATAGCCCAGAGAGTGGCACCATCCCTGCCACCCCAGCTAGTTAAACATTTCTAGTTAAATATTTTTCTCTTTTTGATGAAAAGACAAATAAACTGAAACTTATTTCTTTTGAAAATATTGAAATGCTAAATGGAAATGTATCAGTTCTGACTCTCTGACTGTGTGCCCTGCCAGCCACCTGCTCAGTTCCCTTCTAGCTCCTTCGGCAGGTGTAGGACTTCTGTCTCACTTAGTGCTTGAAAAGCACCTTTCAGTTTCAAAACGCTAACAAGTGCCACAGCAAGAGTTGTCTGTTTTTGTCAAAGAGAATGAGGAGCTATTGCCAAAGAAAGCTAGAGGAGACTCTGTGATCCAGGCAGAGATTCAGCCTTCTGGACTGTCATCACCACAACCTGCAACAAGAAAAAATGTGGGTTTTTTTTTAAGGTATTACATTTTCCCATGAATTCACAGAACAGTAGAAGGCCCTCAAAGATTCTGTGTAGTAAGAAGCCAGTTTGTGATTTTCCTAAAAGGACACTGGCAGGACACACCAGCCCAGGTGAGCTCACTGACATGAATCTGCTTTATTGTCAGGCTGTAACAGGGACAGTGCCTTGGCTGAGCTGTTGTGGGGTGCAGCATCTTCCAGATCTCTTTAAATGCATCCCTCTCCTTTGGAGGTAAATTGCTTAAGGAGCCTACAGGATATCTGGAGAGGGACTTTTTACAAAGGCATGTAGTGATAGGACAAGGGGAATGGTTTTAAACTGAAAGAAGGTAAATTTAGATTAGATATTAGGAAGAAATTCTTTACAGTGACGGTGGTGAGGCACTGGCACAGGTTGCCAAGAGAAGCTGTGGATACCCCATCCCTGGCAGTGTTCAAGGCCAGGTTGGATGGGACTTTGAGCAGTCTGGTCCAGTGGAAGGTGTCCCTGTCCATGGCAGGGGCTTGGAACTTGGTGCTCTTTAAGGCCCCTTCCAGTCCAAATTATTCGGTGATTTCCCCAGGACTCACTGGCAGCACATTTCTATTGGGAACATACAAGTGAACTTCTTGTGGTGCACAGAGGAAATCCTCTGCATTTATCCTGTCCCATCCAACAGAGATGGCAAGCTTTTACCTTCTGCCAGTGTGTGGCCCCTGAGGCCATACTAAGCTCAAAGGCCGTTACAGTCTCTCCTGTGATTAGCGGTGTGGCTATGCTGGTTTGGGAAGTCCTTAAATAACCAGAAACACCCACTGTAGTGGCAGTGAGCTGGCAGGTCTGCTGATGCTAACATCACCAGGCCATATTTCATCTCTCTTCCACACCCATGATCACCTTGCAATGGTCCATTAGGAAGGGAAACTCACCCTTAAAAAAACAGAAGGTAACAAAACCAAATAACAAGTGTAACAGTCATGTGCTGCAGCAGCCGGGGTGTTAGAGGAATGCAACAGCTATCACATGAATCACAACAGTACCTCAGGGATTAAACCACTGGGGACAAGTTTATTCATAGCTCAACACAGAACTCTCTCTGAAGTGGTGGTGAATTGTCAGTGCCATCGTGCAGCTTGAGAGGTTTTTGGATATTACCTGGTAATAGGTGAGAGGAAAAATCTAATGTGGGGTCCTGTTGCTCCCTGGCTGCCCTTGTTAACAGGGTTTGTCTCTTAGCATGTAACCAGCCACCCAGTGCTCTGCCAAAGAGCAGCGAGACTACCTTAGCACCAGCCCTCCAAATGTCATTGCTGTGCTGCGGGGCCATACACATGGCATTTGGAAATGATAAAGTAAGCTGTTTGTAAATGTCCCTGTCCAAGTACAGAAAGGCCCACTGTGGAAACAACCAACAGGGCTGTCGAGCCTACTGCCATTACAAGGCTCACAAAGTCATACTTTGAACACACCTCCCCCCTCAGATTTAAACTATTGTCATAATGTGCTGTTCTCTTCCTCTGTTGCCTTCTGAGGTTGTGATTGTCTGAGACTTGTGCTTCTTACAGCTTCTTTCTGCTGCAAGGGCTTTGAAGGAAAATAGTATGGGATCTCTCAGGATGAATCACCACACATGGACACACTGACTCCTATAGTGAGATGAAGGAAAACACCACAACACTGGTTAGAGACAGTTAACTATAACCCCCCGCCTCTGCCTGGGGGCACAGGAGCTCAGGCCATGTCACTGAACTTCAGAGCCTGCAGTTGCATACTGTTCCTATCTCCAGTTCAGAGGGGATGCTCTGGGAGTCAGCTAAGCTTTCTAGTCCATGAGAAGTTCACCCACAGTTTACATTTTTCAATATTTTCATGGTGACTAACAATGTCATTGAACTCTGAGGACAATCTTCCTGGCCCTGGCTGACCAGCTCATTTTACAGGTCCCACACTCGTCTCTGGCTCTCCACTTGCAGCCTGCTGTTCAAACAGTTCCTTTGTCTCTGAAACTCTGTGGTCCAGTCCTCTACAGTCTGTCCCACATCTCTCTGACCTGCTACAAAATCTCTTTCCAGAAGCTATCATTCATCAGTTTGTTCTCATAAGAGTAGTTGATCAAAGCAAAAATGTGGCTTGTTGCACTTGCCGATACAGAGAACAGCACAGTATATCTGATGTGAGCACTCGTCTCATTCATGGCAGATGAACTAACTGGTATAGTGATTAGCTGCACACTGACTCCAGGAAAAGGTCTTGGCTGGGGCTAGAAAGTCCTTACAGGGGGGAAAAGACTGATCTTGTGTGGAGAGTGAATGAATGAAGAGCTGACCCCAGCTCTTCCAAAGCTTCTGAGAAGAGCCCAGAGCAGAGAAAGCATGCAGCAGCGCTCCCTCCAATGCACTCACAGTAGGCAGGCAGCAGAAACATTGCCTGGCTTGGAAAGTCACGGTGCTAGTGCATTGCCTGCCCAGCACAGCAAAGTTTCTGTGTTTATGGTAAAACGACCAGAAACAGGGCCTGAGCGGATTCTTTTATAATCAAGATCATTTTCTGTCTTGCAAGCAGGAAAGAGGAGGGGCATTGCAAGAGAGGGAGATTTTGTTAAGCGGATTAACATATTAACTAAAAATAAAGATTGAACATATTTGGAATTCTAGGATAATCTTGCTTTTCTGGTGACAATAGAAACCTCTCAAGCTTCTCTCCTCTATTTTCTCTAGTGCTCAAATTCGTACTAGCTGGTTAATTCATGAGTTTATCTATATTTTACATAAAGAAGATATGTCTATGCCTAGAGCACATGCTGACATTTGGGTCCAGATGATCTAGTGATTGGCATATTTTGATTCAGCAGCTATATGCTGAATAGTTTACCAAAGACTTGTTTTTACATACAAAATTGGTATTTTTTAACTTAATTACTTCACATTTTTCTCCCATCTCCCTTTCATTTTGCTCACCCAAACTCACAAACCTCATCAGGGAGGGAATTCTTTTCAAACCTGCTATAGTCCCCTCTTAGCCTGAAATGTCAAACTCCCTGCCATCCCAACAGCAGTCCTGGCGCTGTGCCTGAGCCTAACTAGAGCCCAGAGCAGTCTGAGGGTGGAGATATCCCATAGGGATACCGATGTCTATCCTGAGCTGTACTATCTTGGCATGGTCAGTTCCAGTCCTGGAAGAAACTCGTTTCAGCTGGCTTTTATACCCACTGGTGTGCTGTGACTTGTGCGGTGATCACCATACGATGTGTAGGCACACACAGGTTTTTGCCTGTTCTCACATCCATGGCTCCTGTTTGGCTTTTTCTGCTGCAATACATGTTTGACTCAGCAAGCTGATACATGGTCCTTTGGCTGCTCTGGGCTCCTTAGTGTGTCCCCTCTCACACACAACCAGAACAGTCTCAGAGGAGGACAGAGGATCAACCCAGGACGTTGGCCAGAGGGGTTATCTGTGGTGTCCTCTTAGGAGAGTGCCCAGAAAGCCAACAGCTCCACAGGGGTACAGGGACTCAGTGCCTCCGCTGCCTGTGTTATCTCCAAGTTATGTTGATGAAGGTAACTGATTTATTTTCCCATCTGACAGGCCCAAGGGGAGCCTCTTGGTGCATACTCAATGTGTACTTGGTGACCAGCTTTGCCACCACAGCTTAAAGTCATGGGGATTTCAGAACCCCCTCCCCCAGTCAACTAGAAAGCACAAGAAACCCCATGGGGGACTGTTTTGGCTACCCACCAGTGACAGCCTGGGTGAAGTATGTCTGCTAACCAACAAGCAACCATTTACCTTCATACTGGAGCAGACCTATGCCATTACTCCCATCAACCCTATTCTTTTGTAACTTAGGATTATTTCTTCTTTCAAGCTGCGAAGATAGCTGAAATCTCTCAAAAATTAACAAAAAATAAATGCCATAGCATTCTTCTATAGGAACCTTCCAATGGGTTTATATGCATATGTATGTGTGTTTATGTACGGACACATGCATACACACACTGCACCATTTCAGCAGGGGACTTTCTATTTTACATTCTACTCAGGCTAACACTTGCACTTTAATACCAGATATCACTGCAAGACATAATGAGGGTCATTAAATGTATTTATTAGCTTATTAAACTGAACTGCCTTCACTGTTGCAGCTGGCCTGTGTTTTATAGAAACCCCAGCAAATCCCCAAAGTCACACAACAGGAGCCCAACAAACTTTAACTGATGACAGTATAAATATCAAATTTACTAGGGCTAGCAAGTGGCAAACACAGCTCTGGTATGTTATTTAAAAACCTGCCATGAGGCATAGTACGTAATTCTCAACTCATAGGGCTGGAGTTGCTTTGAAAGGAAATATGAGAAGAATTTGGTAGGGTTTAGTGATATTTTCAGGGATACAGTTTAATTACAAGCTGTCAAGAAGCTCTTAGATACTAGCTACAGTCTGATCCAATGATCACTGAAGCGGGAATAAAGACTGAAGTTGGTTATATGGGTTGGTCTAACATGCGTTTAAATCATAATACACGAGATAGAGACACTTGAAGTGCCCACATCTTTATTGAAGTCCATATGGGAAATAAGTTTATGTTTTTAGTTAAATATAGGCAGGAAGAGGGAGAGCCTAGTGGGTGCTGGTTGTCTGAATGTGGCGGTGTGTCTGCTTGTGCTCGGGTTAATGCATCTATGGTTTTTCACTAGGCAACATGCCTTTCTCCCAGGCTGTTGTCTGCAATGCAGCTTTGTCTCTAATCTTTAACACATGAATGTTTCTTTCATTCAAATGTTTGGAGAAATGTGGTAACAGGGTCTTCTCAGTGCCCTGAGCATGGGTGGAAGCAAGTGTGGTGCTAATGCAGCATGGGGTTCCCATGCTCACCACCTCCTCCCAGGGGTTTGACTGGGGGGAAACAGCTGCAGTGAAGCCCTTCAACTGTAGGGATGGGCAGATTCTGCAGGGAGCTCTGCCCCCAGCAAAACCCCAGGAGGACTGGGCTCAGTGTCCCAGCCCCACAGATGTCACAAGCGTTGTGATCCTGGAATTGCGCCAGGGTCACACCACCCTTTAACCCTCACTTTCCGGTAGTCCCACACGTGCGAATATGATGGAAAAAGCTCCAGCCCTCTCAGACATTTCTTGAGCTGTCCCTCCAGGGCAATGACAAATGGGCAAGTCCCCGGGGTGATCGGTAGATGCAGTATCAGCTGTACTTTTGTCCAGAAATGGCTTTGCATCACCAAAAAGAAATCAGAAAGGGATTAGTCACAAGGAAGTACACCATGTTTTAATGTCTCCTCTCATCCAAACAGCCCTCTCCAGCATGGTCAGGAAGAGATTCTCCAGGGCACTGGATGAGCAATGCAGCCAGGTGAAGACAGAAAGGCTGCTCAGCTGCTGTGAGATAGCTGTGACTAAGAACGATGACCTCGCAAAACCACTGTCTGCCTTCATAAAGAAAAGAATCCTATGTCCCTTTTCACTCCCATTACAAGGAACTCACAAAAGGTTTTGCATCATTTTCCATAAAGCAGAAGGAAAACCCCTGATGAGGTATTTTTACTCTCACTCTATCTCACTGTCCTGCTCTAACACCCACAGTTCTCCTGAAGATACAGTCACTGCTTATTCAAAGTTCAAGTGTAGGGGGACCTTGAGCTGTTCTGCCAAAAGCTTTCCCCTTCCCCCACCACCCCCGCTTGGATCACTGGCAGCAAACAGAATGGCAAAGCGTGTCACATTCTTCTTACTGTAATCCTGTAAAGCAGACTGGGATATTTTCTGAGATTTCTGGTAAAGCTGGATGCAAGCAACAATGTGTGCGTGTGTGCGTGTGTGCGTGTGTGTGTACATGTGCGCACCCCCAATTGCCAGTAAATCATCTTAAACTCACTTATTTGGAAAACGAATGCCCAATTTGGCTGTGTTCTCATGGTTAAGAGTATGTATTCAAATTATAATTGAAGATTTAATTCTTCAGGTTTTGTTTTTCCAAGATCTTTGTTAAATTTCATACACAAACAACATGAAAAGTGTATCTCAGATAGCTGAAAGGCATGAATTACAAGTACCCACACCCCTATACACACATTTTTATAGTCAGGCTTATACTGACATGAGCCAGGAAATTCAGAGTTTGGACCCACACAGCCTTAATTTGTACCTTTGAACACACAAACTCTTCTCTCTGTAGGGCTATATTTTAAAAACAGCCAGTGAGGCTTAACCCAAATTTCTGAACAGCCCTGATTGTATTGGATCTTCCTTTTTCACCTTCATCTTCTACAGCCTTTCTTGTCTATTTTTTCAAAAGATATCACTTAGAAAGGGGGTTGAGAAAGGATTAATTAGTTTGCCATAAAACCAATGTTATTCTGAAAGCGTGTTGTTATTCTTTTAATTTTAAATTTTAATATATTTTAAGCATGTGTATGTTTTATATGTTCTTACCAACACAGTGAAAAAAAGATTTTAAGTAAGTGATCCAAGGACTCAACAGTTAAGAAATGCCAGAATACATTGCTTGCACAAGCCCATTCACTTCTTTTATGCTTATGTACAGGGAGACAGCTTCCACTTAAGAGTCGAACCCGGCTCATTCTGGCACTTGCTGTTATCAGCTCCCTCTGCCCTCCCTGTCCTCTTGGGTCCCTGTCACCTTGGCCAGCCAAGCCCAGTTGTCCAAAGAGTTCAATCACGTCATGCCCTCTCACCCCTCTTACCATGTTTTTCCACCCTGCTTCTAAGCTCTTGGCCCACAAAAGCTAGAGCCATCTCCCTGCTCTCCTACCAAAGCATGGTTCTCACTGAAGACTCTGTCACACCACAGCAGAGGGAAATTGGCTGTGGGTCCTGCAATTACTTTGCATGTACACTAATACACCTTCTACCAGCAGGTCTCCTACATGCTTCAGCTACTGTCTGCTCAAGTCAACAGAGGATACAAATAGTCCGAGCCTGCAGATGAAGGCAAAGGAAGGACATAGGGGCCTTAGAAAAGAGATGAGAGAGAGTTTACAGCCAGCCTGGACAGTTGCTTGAGTTGAGCATCCTGGACACACAGGACACGCTATGCTTGCACAGACCTGACCATGTGCAGCAAGTGGGGCTGACGTGCTGCAGCAGCAATTTGTCAGGGAGCTGTGGACATCTGGCTGCCTGAGCTGCTCTACAGTCAGAAACTGGAAGCCGGACCAGAAGCACGCAAGGCAGCACAGACAGGACCATGGCTCCATAGCTGAAAGTTGTGGGACTTGTCTGGAAAGCAGCTGAATTTTGGTCTTTTCTTGTGAAAACACATTTTCAAGGCTCCCCAAAAGCAGGCTGCAGTGTGATAACCCTTGCTTATGCTGCATGGGCAGCTCCTGCATTGCTAAATCTCTCCAGAAAGGTGATTCTGAGAAAAGCCTGGAGAGAGGCAGGTCCTGAACAGAGAGCTGGCTGACAGCGACGTGGAACAGGGACCAAAAGGACTGTCACCTGCAGCTTGAGACCTCCAGGGAAAGCATAGTTTCTGAGATTTTCTGTAAGTAAACAGGATTGCCTCAGAGAGACAGCTGACTCCATCTTCGGTTTCCCGTGAAACACCTGCAGCTCCACACATTTGGCTAAAGTTTGGGTCAAAAAAAGGCTAACATTAATATAATCAAAAGTAATGTCATGAATTTAACCGAGTGAATGGTTTCTAAACAGCCGAAGGTCTTTTGGGCTGAGGACTGCTGGGATTCTGGATTGGAAACTTGTCAGTCTTTTCCAGAAATGCCAGTGAGGGTTAGAAAGGATATGGAGTATATCCTCAGCAGCAGCTTGATTGGCCATGTGTTCCCAGAGAGTCCAGAAAAGCTTCCACCCCCATGGAGACATTTCCAGCGCCCTCCAAAGATATGCTTTAGGGCTTCAGCTCTGGTGCTCTCCCTCTACCCCATTTCCCATTGTGGAGAATGGGACCAGTGCTGAAGACCACAGTCCTGGCATTGCTCATCATGAGCTGAACTTAAAGAACATGAAGGATTCACACCCTGAAAACAAACATCTCCAAATCATATCCTGAGTATTCCCTTAACTCTATATCATCTTACTTACTTTGTCCAGTTCCTTAGGTTCATTTTTATTCCCAACTTTACTCACAGCATCTTCCAGAGCTCTTCCAGTTTCTCCCCACCGATCTGTTCCTTAGATTATGTCTCTCAATACAGAACTTCTCTATGGCTGAAAGCATGTTCCCTCCCAGCCCTTCTCATCAATATTGGAAACCCCCTGATGGTAAAGAGCACCTTGTTGGTTATTCTCACTGTGTTGACAGGTAAATCAGCCTGGAGGAGCAAGGAGCTTTCTGCCCTCATGCCAGTGGAGGACAGCCTCCCCTCCACCACTGCCAGCGGTCTCCAAGAGTACAGAATAACAAAACAAATACTTCTGAAAAGCCTAGGAAACGTGTGAATACAGGTAAAAGGTTTCTTTACACTACCTGCTTTGTGTGGTGAAGAACACCAATGGGTAAAGAAGCTGTTGAAGCCATTTTCTTTCCTTTAAGCAGAGGCAGCACCAATTTGCCGGGTTTAATATAGTAGCACTTATGATAAATATATGCAAAACTGCTGCAAGCAGTAGAAAACTGCTTGCCATGTGGTCAGATTTTATACAGAATAAGCCATGTGGTTTGGATGCAGATTCCGGATACTGAATGAGAGGAGGAGAGGATGAGTTTTGTGGTGTGCATGTGTGTGTCCATACCCAGTATCTATACTATACAGCCCACACTGTAAGCTATATCATTTTAAACTGAAGAAACTGAAGAAAATATTGCCAAAAGCAACTGGTATGTGCACGAATTAACAGATTTTAAAGCTAAAATCTCTTTTTTATTCTTTACTTGTAGTCCACTCAAGTTTCAGTTGTTTCAAAGGACTTTCAAAAAGAAAACAAAAAAAAAAAAAAGAAAAAAACCTGAGCAGCAATTTGAGCTTATGCTTTGTGTGGAAGTCTCTGGCTTGAGCTCATGAAAGTATTTTGCTTTATCTTTTATTCAAGGCACGAGCTGCTCAGAGCCTACAAGTTCTCACATGGTTTGCTCCTGTAACCCAGGCAGTTTGCTGAAGGATCCATCCCACTGAGCTATATTTATTATCCTGGGGATTTTTTTATTTGTCTCCCAGTAGAAGAGCTTTTTTAAACTCATTGATACACTATTTGGGTATTAGCCATTGGGACGCTGAGTGCACAGGTGCTTTGAAAGACATGCACTGTTAAGTTACAGAGCAGCTCTGCTGTGATATTTTGACTTTTGGGTCTCATTGTTTAAAAAAAAAATAGAAAATGCAGCAATTGACTACATTTCATTAGAGCTTTCCATCCAGCAAACAGGCCAGAAGAATTCCTTAATCCTGTACGTTTCATTTTGGGACCTTATATGTAATATCAAACAGACTAAAGGAATTGCATCACTCCCTGATTCAGCATATGCAGACCGTTGCTGTTGAAGTTTCCCAGTCAATCCATCCTCTTCCTTCCAGACATAAATAAAGTCAGGAGTGGAAGATTCTCTTCAAGGAAATTTATCTCCTTGACAGTCAAACAGGTGGCGAAGTTAATGCGAAGTCCCGAGAGAACCTGGTTGGTAAGAATGGCCCTGCAATAACTAACCACAATGATTTACAAGGGACTAAATTGCCAGATTAGGCCTTGATAATTTTTCAACTCTTGACTTCATTATTACCTTGTGGATCTGGATCTTACATCACCTCTAGGAATGCCTGGGATCAAATTAAAGTGGAAACACCTGGTTGAAAGTCAGTTCAAAATACAGATTTAAGAACAAGGGGGCTGTTTTTGTGTGCTGGATCTGCTTTTCATGCACGGTAGATTCTGTTTCTCTGTGTTTGAGCTCTGTTTTCAAATGCCAGTTCGTCTTGAACGGCGCTGGCTAATAACCACTGCTCTTTGCAAGGGCACACACTGCTTAGACAGCCACAGATCTGCCATGTGAAGCAGTTTTAGTAGTTAAATGAAGTTTCCAAGTGAACTGTTAGACCAGGATTAAAATCTACAGTTTGATCTAACACAGCATAACTATCTGGAGAAGAAGGCAGAGGTACTCATGCACCAAGGATTTGCAAAGAAAAAAGATGATCCAGTAATTTGACATGAAAACCATTTTTTCCAGTAATTGTGAGATCCAGATAACAATATTTACCAGGAATCTGTAGCCTGATCAATGCAGTGGAATGCTCACAGGTACAGTGGACAGTGATTTAATGACTGGAGACTCAGTACTACTACACAGAGCTGTTTGAGAAGTGTCTCTTGCAAGCTTTATATCTGCTCCCCTTTGCATCTCAGTTGTCCTCCAGCAATTCTGCTTGACTGGGATGCTGCAGCCTGAGTTCATGGCTGGGTTACTGTGAGACAGGGATCTCAGCACTGGTACAGAACAGGCAAAGCCGTATGACAGAAAAGCAGTAGGACCCTTTCATGGAACACCAGGTTGAAAATAGATTTCTCTTGCTGCCTTTTCATTGGATGACCCGGCAGCAGTCTGGACTAGAGAAATCATTGGAGTTTGTTCTGCTGCTGCTGGCACACAAGCAGTGGCAATTTCAGCAGAGAAAGACTCCACTTCCCAGTGAGACCCACTAATTTGAATGGGAGCCTTGCTGAATGGCTTCAAGTGACAGATCTGGCCTAACTAGCATGATCATTGAAAAGTAAGCAGTTCAACCAGGTACAGATACAGATACAGATCTGGAGCCACTCCTGGAGGGTACCACTGCACATGGCTGACAGCACCAGTGGGTATGACATGATGTTCAAAGGGTACTGGTGGGGCAGGGAAGGACTTGTCTCCATGTTTCAGCAAACGATGCATTACTTTGTTCTTTTTAAGGAGTAAGGGTCTTCCATGTGTGAGCCTTTCTGTTTGAAAAAGCTGCATGTGAAACTGGCTCCTACCTGGCAAGAAGTCAAAGGTGCTTGACAGAAAACAACTGCCCATGGGGGCACTGGAGCTACCTGGAGAGACCACATTGCCCAAGGGATCAGAGATTCTTAACCACCTATGTAAACTCCTATTCATGCACTATATTACCTTGCTGTCTCCTTCTGCCAGATGAAATGGGTGTTAGGATATGTGTTCTCTTCTAATGGCCTTGTGTTTAATTTTTCCAGGGCTAGAGATTCTTTCATAGGCCTGTAGGCAGACAATGCAGCACAACAGCTCAAGGGCCAACTTCTCCAGCACAGAAGGTTGGGCTACAAAAATCACCCCCATGCATGGGCCAGCCTGCAAGTGGTAACTCTCTCTCCTGTGTTGTTGTGGGCACTTGAGACTTCCTGGTGTAGGATGGGAGAGAAGCAAAAGCAAGAAGAGAGTGGTAAATAACTTCCTTTTTCCCCTCATGAGAGTGACTCGACAGATGGGGAGCCCTTGCTTTGCCCATGCAGTTCAGTTCCTGCACCCCCTGGGGTCAGACCTGTCACCCCCAGCAAGGAGGAGAGGGGAGGAAGCAGCACCTTGGCAGGTGAGAAACCTCAGAGTCCTGACCATGACACTGGAATTGTCTTCAGGGAGTGGGACTTGAGGAAAAACTCCAGACAGTGACAGAACAGGAAGTTACAGCAGCTGTAGGAGCTGTGGTTAATGAATTTCCCAGTGGGGCTTTAGCTTTTGCTCTGCCTTGCTCCCCCAGGCCCAGAGTGCTGTATTAGTTTCTCTGCTTCCCAGCCATCCTGGTCCCACAGGCTGTTTTGTGTAAGAATTTTCAAGGCAGCAGATTGTGTTATGAGTCCCCAGTGAGAGAATCATTTTAGGTCCAATTCCAGATATTTAATAACAAAGGCTTGGCTTCCCAAGGTGAATCCCAGGAACACTGACAGCATCCCCACATCTGATCCTTCAAGCATCAGGAGGAAGGCAAAAATGAAAATATGGGTGGGTTTGGTTTTTTTGAGAAAACAAGAAACTTGGGTCTCACAAGCTCAATGGTTGTGGAATTTCATGTGCAGTTTTGCCCCTTCAATAAAAAGGGGCTACCTTGGCTGACCTGACCACTCCTATTAGATGATCTTCAGAGGAGAACCTTCACAGGGGACTGCAAATATTTATCATACCAAAAAAGCCACAGAAAGTTCAAAGCTGCTTGTTGGAGACTCTGGGAACTCTCACCTCCAAGTCTATCATCCTTGCTGATTTCAGCTAAAATCTTGCATCTTTTCCAGGAATGGAGAACCTGGACACAACTTTCTTCAAGTCCCTGTCCCATCCCAGCTGTAACCCAAGTTGGACAGTAGCTTGGTGAAAGTTACTACTGATCTCTTTCAGTAAAGGAGAAATAAACTGTTTCCTTAAGAAAACACCATCTCGCCAACAGCTGTGGCTCAGAATTGCCTGGTCTATAAATAAGGTCGCCACATTAAAATACAGTTTGAATTATTTTTAAAAACTTATTCCCAAAGCTTATAACCTCTTCATGGACCTGGCATTATTGCAGAGAGCTTAGCTTGTTCCCCCCTCCAGTAAGGACAATCACAAATCTTCTAATTGCTTCATTTATTCTAGTTTGCTACATGAAATAAAGATGTCACAGGGGTAAACTGGGAATTTCTGAGGAATACTGTGGTGGTTCTGAAAATCCAGGTTGCTCAAGCAGTAGTTCAGTCCAGTTTAGCCATGGGACCTGCAAAGTGCACATGGCAACAGAGGATGTACTATAGGAGTCACACGTGATTTTTAAATGTAGAAATTGTTAGTTAAACCACCAGAGAAGTGGTCACTTCTGTAAGTACAGAAATAAAATACTGAGAGCACTTGTTGAATTCACTTTTATTTTGAGTCACTGCAAGCCGGGAAAAGCTGGCATTTCTTATCAGGTTGTTTGGACAGTGGATATGAGTGAGAGATGAGAAAATCCATGCATCAGTGTTTTTGCTGGACTGTTCTACTTTGTGAGCCCTCCACTGGAAGCCTTGGTCTCATCTGCCTCATGCTTATTTCCCACCACTGTGAGCACTTGCTGGCCAAGAAGCTGGCAGTCCTCAACATTTCAAGCACTGCAGTTCACAGGCAAGCCCTGGGAAAGCAGAGGCCTTGAGGAAACACTGGTCCCTCAGAGCCGTCTCTGCATTAGGGCTCCCACTGTTGCTATCAGAAGTGAGGTTGAACTAGTAGGAGTAAGAAGACAAGAACTGCTGATGAAACCTCTGTGCAGATACCCATAAAACAAAGAGCACTGGCACTAGCTTGATTTGGAAATATTTAGGAGACCTTAATTCCAACCTCTCCTCCAATCCTGCTGTTGACATGAAACTACTTACCTTACATGCAGAAGTTTAACTAGCCAGGAGCTTCTTTCTAAAACAGCTGAAAAGGTTAACATTCCTGGCTCTGAGTGTGGCAGGAAAACCTAACATCCTAATCACACTTCCTCCTGCCCATTAATTACTGATGTATTCAAAGACTTAACTTCTATAGAGTAAGGTTTGTTCTGAACAGTGGATCAAACTGTTCTTGCTCGTTAAGAAAACAAGTTTAAGCTAACCTTGCTTATCCATAGCTTAAGTGGACTCGTCCCAGTGAAAGTTTGTAATTATCTTCCAAGGGCTCATTTAGACGTGACAGCTGATGCAGATGAGAGTACAACAGGCATTCAAAATGCTCTGGCTAGTCCCAACTAAGTCTCAGAGCACAGAACTTCTTACTCCAAAGCATTGCTTTTGTTTGAGTTATGCTGAAACAGTTTATGCATATTGAAAAATATAAAGGCACACACACACATACAAACATAGGCACACACTTAAACGTGGTTATTCCAGAATAACTTCTGAGCAGATGTGTGTAGACAAGCCCTCATAGATGAGCTCAGGACTATGGCTGCCTGCAGCTGCGATGAGAAGGGCTGGATGTCAGCACACGAGCTGGACGCTGCGTGTACACACACGCTGTAACAGAAGCTGCTAGCACGGGGTATAGAGGGGAGATCCCTAGAGCCATCTTAGCACCCCATTCTTCCTCTCCTGCTAAAAACCTGTCCCCAGATACAGCTATTAGCTTTCCTAATGGTTTAGCTCTACCTACTCCCTACATATTGCTGCCACAGCAGCTTTTATTGATAACTGGATTAGGAAAGCAAGGCCGCAGTTACCCATAGACACGGGCCCAGACACACAGTTTGCCAAAATGCTGTCAGTCAAAACGGGATAACACTGAAGGAATTTTGGTCAGCCTGTATGGCCAGCGATGTGTTTAAAGGTTTCATTTTTCCAAAATACATTACAGCTCCTTGGCTAAGAGCTACCATTGCGCTGCTTAGGAAGAAGGAAGCCAATCCTGCCAATTTAACTTCTCCACAGACACACACAAACAACTCAGTCGTGGCTTCCGCCCATTCATCATTTAGCTCAAAAGCTTTTTTTTTTGTGGAAGAAATGAATTGTTTGTGTACTGTCAGCATTAAGCAGATAGACAAGTATGTAAGCTGGAATGTTATTTCTAAAATTATTTTAAATATTTGGGTTGTCCACTTAAACTATGCTTAAATAAAGCTAGTATTAATTTCTTCATTTCTTTGATGGCATGACAGAGCCATACTTGCTGTCATTACATACAACAGCATTTAATGGCCAGGCTGAAACACGACAGGCTAATAAGGATACCAGGTTTGGGGGTTTTGTGTATCTACACTTCTAACTTTGCTGAGAACTGTCCCTAGACTTCCCAGCTTTTTTTTGCAAGGGAGGGGAGCAGCTGTGTGACTAACCATCTGGAATTTAGGGTTAGGATCTTCATGACAAAGTGCACCTTAAATCAGGTGCTCTCATTGACCAGTTCTGCCCAATTCACTATTTTGGGGGTTGGGCTGTTAGAAGACCTTACCTCTGTGATAGACAGTTTTATTTCCTGTTTGTGGGGTATGAACTTGGCAGCAGTGGAAAATCGAGCAGAGCCCCAAAGCTTCTGTACTTGGAAAACTTGGGTTTAAAGAAGTAATGGACAGAAGCAGACTCTGAGGCTAAATACTTACCAGATTACTATTTGTGTTATGATCACCTGGCTTTGTAGAACAGATTCTCGAAACTCATCTTCTCAGAGATAAAAATTAGGTATCACATTCAGAGGTTAAATGAATGCTTTTATATGCATTAAATTGTTTTGCAGATGACAGAATGGTCTGTAACTTAATCCTTTAATTTATTTAAATTATAATTTACACAACTTTGATTTCTCTAAATTTTCCCAAGTTGCTCCTGAAGATAAGGCTCAGCAGAATTTGTCTACACACCAAAGTTACAACAGACTACGACGGTGTTTGAATGCAAAGAATAATCCTTGCTCCTGAATTATTTATTTATTATGAAGCAAAAGAGTATTGTTCCTGATCAGCTTACCTCACTTAAGAGGTCTTCTGCACGTCACTATGATGCAAGCTGAAGCATACGCTTATTGTGCATTAACAAGTCCGCATACACCACCCGAACACGCCTAATGGGGTGTGTGGAAAAGAACAATTTATACTATATCTGGATCAGGTGATCCAAGCTGCAACTACATTAATACATAAAATAAACAAGCACAAGGTACAGGAAACTACTAACACCAAAAGCAGATACCTGAAGCAGAGATACTCCCCAGTTGCTCTCCTGTAGCAAGAAAGCAGCCAGCTCCTGTGTTGTGAAAGTATCTAATGATCAGATAGAAACACAACTAAGACTTACCAAAAAATACCCAATTCCATAAATCAGTGCCTATTTCTCTTCACTGACTGTAGATGCATCAATGGTGCAATTTGTCCTGCTTACTGGGAAGTACTGCACTACAGAATGACCTTCAAACACCTCACTTACATGACTGTAAGCTTAGCACCATTAAGCTAGGAGGTTTCTGAGAAAACTGTCATCTGGTGCCTATCATGTCTGGCAAGACAAAGATGGGAAGATACCAAGAGGTGCAGCCATATTGGCTCACCCAATTTTACCAGTAAACTACAGAATGAAGGAAAGTGTTCCTACACCAAGTTACTAGTTTAAAGTATTAATTTTAAACTTCTACCTAAGCTACTTAAACAACACTGGTTTTGTGCTAAAATAATGCAGTCTATCAGTTAGCCACAACCCTGAAGAGACGGTAATTCTCGTCGTTTCTAATCAGTGTTAAAAGAAACTCTCAGCATCACATGGTATTTGCAGTAGTTTAGGGTAATCTAAACAGGGGAAATCCCAGTTCCCACTCCATCCTCAGTCACAGGTCTTCTCTTCCTGCTTCATAGGAGGCACCCATGCACCTGGGAAGCCACCAAGTCTATAGAAAACCCTCTTTTACAGGTGACCAGCTTCTTTATGTGCTGTTTTGTTTAAGGTGTGAGTAGAGGTGGCAGAAGTTTCAGAATTGTTTCTAGAACACCTCATCTGTATCAGGAAAAAACTAACACTTTGAATTTGTTTCTCTGGAGGCTTGAACTGAATTTAAGCCCTATTTCCCATTCTGCCAGACAAGCATTGTGCATTTTGTTAAGTTTGGAGCCACGGGTGTCTCCAGGGATGTTGTGTGCAGTAACTTTGATATTACTTCACAAACTAAAATATAAAATTAGCCTCAAAGATCCTCCCCACAAGCACTTCTGCAATTCTCACCAGATGTACAAGATATCCAATATCCCTTTTCTCTATATGTACCTAAATGACTTTTGAATAGGAGATTAAAGGAACAAGACTTAGAAATATGCTCAGAGAGTGCACCAGTCATGAGCCACCCCTCATGAACTACTGTATTTCTGGAATAGTAGTAAACTCAGAGAAACAAAGATGACAATGTATTTGATAATTAAAGTAGAACTCTACAAGCCCTGAAACTTGCTTTAAGTCTGTAAGCATTGTAAATTGGCATGATACTTTATAGAAGTTTGGTATTACTTGGTCAGCTTCTTTTTTTTTTTCCTTTTTGTCTGGCTAAAAAGTGCCTTGAGTATCAATATATCAAAATTTAGAAGTTGCTTCTTAATCCAACATGGCAATATAGAGACATCTTAGAAAAACAAATGTGCGTTAAAATAATGCTGTGTAATAGAATGAAATTTGCTGTACTTGCTCTTAGTGACTCTGCTGTAAGAACTCAGAAGTTAATTTGGCCCTGGGGAAGTCATTAAGAGGCTTTTTCAAAGTATGGGATTTTGAGCAAGGGTTAATGCAAACAGTTTTTTTATACTTTAATTTCTAAACAGGCTTAGTTAACAACACTATTCTCCACACAGATACCAGCTTATTTTAGATGTATGCTATATATGCAGTAATAACTACAACTGTAGTGAAACTACGTTTTTTAATTGAAGGTACATTTTTTAATTGAAGCTACGTTTTTTAATTGAAACTACTTTTAAAAAAGCACTCACACGACAACGTTTTTAAATAGATCTAAAGCTCCATACAAAACCAAAATGAATATTCTTCAAAAGCTCTTTGACCAATTACTTCATTGATGAGTTTAGAAACCAGAGAGAAGTCAGCTTCTAAAGCCTAATTTCACAGTACTGACTGATAAGAGATTACACTGTAAAACCATGCAGCTGACAAAGTGGCTATAGGAATTGAGCAATACATTTCTGAACTGTGTTGATACTCAAGAGCTGTGGATCAGGCACAAGTAGTTTGCATTAGTTTAGTCTTTAAAGGAAGCATTCCAGTCACTGTTTTAAGGAAAAGGTGGCTCACTTTAATAACCACAGGCATTGGTCACTATTTAACAAGACATTCTAAAAAAGTAATCACAATTTCTCCAATAGTAGTTTACAAGTGGATGGTATACATTAAGATACAGAGGTAGAAGTTCACTTTTACAATGCTTCACTAATACAGATTACCAAATTCAAGGCACACAATTGTTCGCTTTACAAAAAATACTGTAAAAATTCAGTTGCTGTTCTACAATGTGAGTACAACTCAAAAAAAATCTTTACACCCTTCCATATTCTGCATGTAGAGTTGCATCAGGCGTTATTCTATTTTTCCTTTGCTAATAATGGGCACATGACCAGCACTTACATAAACAGTTTGTATCTCAGCTGAGTTGCTTTGTCTTTTAGGCACAAGTCCAGTTACAGAAATTGAATACAACAGCTTCCTCAGGGGGATGAGAGAACTCTGGCAAAAGAAAGAATGAGGAGGAAGAAAAGAAACATATAACCATAACAGTAGATTGGACTCTGACATTTAAAGGGAAACAGAACAGAGCTTATTTCAAATCAAGCGACTTGAAAAAAGTCAGTTTAAATCATTGACTGCATTCCTAGAAAACCAGATGCCCAGTACAAGTTTGCTCTGAGAGTATTTAAGACATTCACTTGCCTTTGAATTGGCAGAGATTTACAAATTTCTTTTTATCTTTAAATAGAACACACAGCTGATACAAAAGAGAATTACACCACAATTGGGCCATGTGTCCTTCAGAGCTTGGGTGAACAAGTGAAGAGATGCATTCAGAAACTGTCCTTGAATTTACTAAAAGGTCATGAGCAGTAGCTTAAAGGGCAAGATTTCCCTCCCCCTTCTCAAACAACATAGGGAAAGACAAACTATTTCTGAAACATTGCATCTTCTAGTAGGAGACAGTTCTTACAAGCCTTGGCAGGCTGAGGAAGAGATAACACACAGTGCATCCCTACAAGTATTATGACTTGTTTACTGTACATACAGTGATATTCTAAATGACAATCGTGGCAGCTACATTGTAAATTCATTCTGTATATCTATCAAGTACTCTAGTCAGTTTTATTTACAGTATATAAAAAAACCCATTGATTTTTAGAGTTCAATACACAGGTTTAGGACCCAAGAGAATGCCACAGCAAGATGCTGACATTTGCATCTGTTAGATGCAAGTGCACTTCGCAATTCAGTCATGTAACATTATTGTATTCACCTATAAATGTTAGTCCATCCAAAATAGTGTTACATTCCATTTTTCGCTTCATTATTGTTCATAGCCTGTTTCCTTTGAGCGATGAAAGGGTACATACACTTGTCCGCTCCCAAAAATCGATACATGCATACCACTGCTTCGAAGGGCAGGATACTGTGAAAAACAGGTTAGAAAATTGTTAGAGGACAGAGTAAAACAAAACCTCTGCTTTCACTATGTACTTGGTCTCCTTAAAAGCAATATAACAGTTATTAGAGAGACTAAAAGACTTGAGGGATTTTTTTATTTCACAGGGATACTTAGAGAAATTAAATTCTAGAGTGCTAAGCATGCAGGTAAGCAGAAAGGAGTACGCTGCATAGTCACATGCCTCCATCTTAGGACAGATTTTCTGCTGTCTCTTCACAAGCAGTAGGATAGCTGGTTTTAAAGAGGTGGAGGAGGGAAAGGTCATCACAGGTGGTCTACTGAAAGCAAAGCATCTGCACAAAGCCACATCAGTGGAGGTCACCAGATATTGAAGATATTCTTTAATGTGGGATTAGCACTAGTTAATGCCATTCTTTGATCACCAAATGTCTAACTGCCTTGACTTATATTCTAAACTCAATCATCCATCTTCAGAGAGAGCCAAAGTAAAGAGAGCAATTTCCTCTCTCCCTCTCCAGATAAAATTTCAGGAAGTGTCTATGTCATGGGTACCTGACTACAGACCCTCCCCTCCTTCCCACATCTACAAAATAATTCCATTTCAAGTGCAGTACTCAGGAACTCTAGTGAAGAACTAGAATGGGATTTCCTCAGCCCCAGGAAATAGCAGCAAACATTCATTCAGTGGAAAGCAGTGCACAGAATCTAGCCATTGGGAGTAATGCCCACTGAAGCACTGAGGAGTATGTCACAGTACAGGTGTCCTCCCTGCTAGTAGTACTGCTTCTGCATTAGTGACTGGAGGGCCTTTGATCTGTGCTACTGCCTGAGGCATGGATTATACAGAAGCTTTGATCTCCCTGTTGGAAGCTAAAGTGTTGAACCAAGGCAACACGAAGGGCCTTTGATGTGACTCTTGCTGCATAAGGCACTGTTTTTGCAGAGAGCACTAAAGGACCCTCTGAGCTTCTGGCTGAAGAAGCTCGTTCTTAAAGATGCTGACAGTGGCCTTGATTTGTTGGCAAAGACACACATACATACACTCTTCCAGGGAAGAGGTGAGTGATGATGGTTCTTCCAAGTCTTTGGTGAGCCTATCCACCATGAGAGACTTGAGGCAGAGAAGAATAAACGTGCAGATGGAACAGAAATCACCAAGGTTCTCTGTTTCAACCATCCCTCACAGAAGGAAAATAAGACAATCCTATATTTTAAAGATTCTTTCTACACGCTGCACATTTAAAACAAAAACAGACAGCTGTGAGGATGTCCTCTATAACAGAATGCAAGTGATGTTGCATCAGTGGAACACAGCCAACTCCTGTATTACCCTGCATCTGTGAAATGTCAGCCTAGTTATAGACTGAAGTGTTCCCATCCAAAAACTGTGGCATGATAGAACAAAGGAGGTAATATTCCTTTAAATAGCCCTTCTTCCAAACTTAGACTCTGAAAAATGGTTCTGAATGTGCAGATTTGCAGTTTATCTACCATATCTGTACAAGTCCTAGAGAGTCTGTAGGCAGGGCCTCCTACACATTGGTTCTAGAGACAAACAGCTAGAGGCTGTTTTGCTGGAAGCTGCATCAGGGCCCCATTCCTAAGGAGGAACCCAAATAATAGAAATAAGTCAGTTGAAAAGAAAGTAGGAATCTAAGAAAAAAGATACGAGAAAGGTAAAACAAGGATGCATAATACATGGGATCTGTTTTATGAAGCTTCCCAAGCAAGCAACCTACACTCATGCAAGCCAAGAAATACTTACGAATTCTAACAAAACAGCACCAACAGCCTGTGTGAGTGGGAGGGTATTTATATCCAGAAACCAGACATGCTCATGGATTTTACTAGTATTCTGTAGAGTGTATTGCCAACTAACTAGCAGTTCAGCTCTTACCTTTTCATGAAGGTGACCATATACATGAGACGAGGTGTGCAAATCATTGGCTGGTCTGTAAGGATAGCTTTCATAGCCTGCTTCACACAGTACTCTGGTTTCAATGGTGGAAGGAAAGGTTCAATTTCTTTTCTGAAATATTTAAGACACATTAATAAGATAAATAAAGGACTGCAGACCTCATTCATTAACTCACTTTCTCTGGAATGCCTCAGCAGGGACAAAGACTTTAATTTTTTTTATTTTCACTCTTAGGATACAAAGACTATATAGCTCAGAACTTGTGTAGTTTAAGTACAAAAGGACAGAAGACAGTGAATTCAGAAAGTCTATTTTCTGAGTCTAATACTAATGTATATTAAAGCAAGTATAATACTTGAAAGTATTTTTATGGTAACAGGTTAGTTATCTTCAAGTACTTTTATACTACAAACACAGAGGAGGAGGAGACTGTTACTCACCTGATCCTGCACCCTCTAAACATTCCTGTATCTACAAGATAAGGGCAGACCAAAGTTGTTTTGATTCCATCTTTTTCAGCAGCCTTCAATTCATGGCTCAAAGATTCATGGAAACCTACAGCTCCAAACTTGCTGGCACAATAATCCTGTGTTGCAATGAAAAAAAAAGGCAAATTAAAAAGGACAGATATGAATCACATTCAAAGCCAAAGCAAATCTGCACAGACTTTCAAAGCAATAACAAAAGACACCCACTGAATACAGCATGACATCAACTCATTATCACTTTACTTTTGAGGCAATTAGCACAGAATCATGAAAGCAGGAAAGCTGAATGTAGGAGAATATTACCTTGGATTCAAGTCTGATTGGGCAGGCTCATGTGGCAAGTTACTCCAATTACCAATTTGTTATAACACTTAATATTAAGCAAAAGATTAAACCACCTAATACTATCTTGGGTCAGATTTGAGAAAGACTGGGGAGTTGGCAGGGCATAGGTGTAAAAGATCTTGAATATTTCACTTCTAAATTGACTTTCAAAAGAAGATATAATAGAGATCTGAGTGTATTTAATTTTCAGAAGAGGATATAGCTTGTATATCTCAAAAATAAAATCAGCAACATTGAAAACCAATTACATAGACAGCAGTAGCATTCAAGTTTCCCGATGGATGCATCCACCTCTGCCAGTCACACACACTAGGAAAATCTAGTCTAGTCTAGGAAATCCTTTTTAGTTTTCTTAAGTTCTACCAGCTTCATTCATTTCTGTTACAAAACACTGTATTCTAAGGCCCTTGATTAAATTGCACCTGTATACTAAGCCTTTGTTTACGGGATAATATGACCATTATTCCATTAGGCACATTAATTAATTTTCATTAACTGAATGCTTTTTGTTCACACTTGCATTTGTGCTAATGACCCCAAAAGCAAGATTAGGCTCTAACCCTAACCTAGCTTTATGTACCAAACAAGTCTCACAAACTGGTGTTCTCAAACAGCTGCTAGCAAATAGACAACCTCACGCTCGTAACTGGGCGCCTAGTAAAGCAGGTGATCTGTATATTCTGGGAGGAAGGTCAGCAGCCATTTCCTCACAGAAACAGGAAACAGAAAACATTACTCTTGAAATAGCTTGCCTTTGGCTTCAAGCTTAGCACTGAAGATCTTGACAGAAGTAGATAAGTGTCACCTGTCAGTTTCTTAATTTTATCAGGCAATTAAAAAAACATTTAGCATTTTAAAATCCTTTGCCACCCTAGGCTATTGCTCTCAAGTGGAAAGTCCACCTGCAAAGTACTTGAATACAGTGGCTGCCTGAGTCCCATGGATCCCATACATGGAGCCATGTGTTTATATGGTACTCAGCACCACAGCTTCCAAGTATCTTTGAAGATTTGACTTTATTTTTGCTAGTTGACAATACAAAAAAAGCTTATCCTAAGCAAGATGGGACAAATTTATTGTTAATTATAGTCTAACAAACCTCCACTCCAGCAGTGCTGAACAATCCCAAAGAGCTTGCAACTGTCACAATATGTCCATGGTTCATTTCCAGCATCTTGGGTAGGAATGCTTTAGTAGTCTACAAAGTCAAAAAGAAAAACAAAAAAAAAAAAAACAAAAAAAACCCACCATACCATGAACACCATACATTAGCGATGAGCCTTTAAAACCTCCATCTCAATTTATGGTCAAGAATTTAGGAGTACAATCTATGTACAGGTTTTGAACTTATGAGTTTTTCAAAAAAGGCCACAAGAAAATCTACAGCTTGTTTGTGAATTCAGACAGCAAGGCAGCAAGGATTATATCTCCAGAAATTCTAAGGTTAAAGGATTAATTGAGCTCAGACATGTTTATTTTTCTGCAAGAGACTAGTTATCAGAAAGAGATAATTTGACCCTAAAATGGAAGTCAGATTTTTTTTAAGACATAAAAAGGAATGCCAAGTGTTTAATTACACCATCCAGCTCATCTATGTTAAAACCACTGAAGATTATCAGTTCTCATTATTGGCAGTGTGTTTTGTAAGTTAGTTATGGCTCATTGTATCCAATTAACTTATCTTGGGTATTTTACATTAAAAGAAATACTAGTGAAAGAGCTTTTGATGATGGTATTTTTTACACAAAATTCAATAAGTATTTGCTAGTCTAAATTAATTTTCATCTTTATTAGTATCCATAAGCAATTGTTCTAGCTAAAGACAAGATACACATTTCTATTACCAATTCTTTCAGTTTCAAAACAGAACAAAATAAAACAAACACTAGTCACAAGATGAAACTTTGATTTTAACCTCCAGTTTTTATGCTTTTAATTATAACAAAGTTTGTTCCTGTTTAAAACCCCAGAGTTAACACCTTTAAAAAATTAAATTTTAAGCAATAAATTGAAGCCATTTGCTAGAAGGTCACCCCTGCTAGAATACCTTTGTCATATCTGTTTGCTGAAGCTGACCCAACACTTTCCTTTTTTTAAATAAGTATTAAGCAGATATCTGTATATGCTAAAAACTACATATACCATTTTACTACTTCACTGATTTATTATTTATTTCAGCTTCTAGATTGGCAGTGTACTATGAAAAATCACTTCTAAATTGCCAAAGAACTTGAGACAATACTTTTCAATCACAAGCATGCCTAGTTAATACATAAATCTATTAATGACACAGCTATTACTCTATTCTAGTCTAATTTGTTCAGTCCCATGAATGCTTAATCCTCCCAGAAATGTGGTCTTCCCACGTAATTTGGATCCAAGCTCAGAGCATGCAAATGCCCCTTAAGTATTTGCTACTTGCTTAATTATTGGTCTGTGTCAGCTGCATTCTTAAAAAGATGTGCAAGCTACAGCTGAATCCATCTAATTCCATTCTTATGCTGTCTGCATTTTCCAATCACAGACGTCAGGACAGTTTTGCCCTAATGATTTTCACATGTTCTTGTACAACATTTTTGCCTGCAGGTGTTAAATGACTAATCCAGACCTCCTAACACTACACAAAAGAGTGTTTTCACTGGACAGCTGGCAGATGATAGAAGATTAACAGACCTCTTGACTCCTCTGCTTTTCTACTGTTGATTCATAGAACTCCTAGATTCTGTCACAACTGCATAACGGAGCTAATTATAAAAATAATCTGAGCAAGCTGCCTTGCATTTGTTTCTCTCCTCATGGCAGAGATCTCTAAACCTCTTATATAGAGGCTTGGACAAGCATTTAGCTCACTGTGCCAGGCACCACAAAGTTTCAGCCTCTCTTCACATGTTGCATGGCAGCAAAGCCCAGTGATCACAGGGTAGTGCCCTCTTAAAAGTAACAGACTTCACTCAGACACACTTCAGTTCTACAGTATGTTATTTATCTGAAGCTTGCCTGATGGACCCCAGCACTGAGATTGTGTATGCTAGCTCTTACACTTCACGCTATCCCTGTAAGGGATCCATGCTCCCAACTCAGTCCTGCTAACAATTTACTCCCACCTCTGGAGCATTAGTCAGCTCCATCAGCAGTTTCCACTTACGTCTCAGTTATCTGCCCACATCACATTGGAATGACTGATTGCCACCTCGCATTGCCAGAAAGCCTGATAAAGCAGACTGAAGCTCTGGCTCAAACCACAGCAACTACAGAAATGAAGAGGCACTAGCCCTGGAGCTCATCTTGGGGAAGAGAAAGAAGGGAAGGAAGTAGTAATAGATTCCCCCACCACCACCATCACCTTCAAGGCTTGAATCAATGTGTTTTGTTCCAAGAAATAAACAGCAGATAAGCACATCAAGTGTTGTTAGACTGGCTTTCCTATGATCTTTATTATGGCACTGCTTAGTTTTGGAGGTTTTTTTGCCCTTTTTTTAAACACGATGAACTATAACCAGGTGTCCATAAGTGCCTGTATCTACAGCTGAAGAATTTTCACAGGCATATACATATAGATACAGCAAATAACTGGAACAACTGCAGAACAGTAAATTTCAGAAAGCCCATTCAACTATGCTACACTCTTTCAAAGCATAAAGATTATGAAGACTGAGTCTTCAGAGCTTGTGGCTACAGTAACCCATTTTCAATCAAATAAACCCTGTTGAGGACAATTTTGGGTGATGTCTTCAGCAATTCAAGTGCAGAGCGAATAACTTCCAGAGCAGAACCACACTCACTTCATGTAAGTCATCTCTTAAAAGGGCATTTATAGCCACATAGGAAAAAACACAGCTCCTCTGCTCTGAAGACAATTAGCAATTCATGGAAATCTTTGCGTGAGACCTCGGTGTTCTGAAACAGCCTGCTCACAGCAGGCCCCTGTATTTTGTCATGGGATATTATTCTGCAAATCTATTTAAAACCTGAAGCTGAAGGACTCTATAAAGTTAGCACAACTATCATATGTGTAGAAAACTTAGCAGTCAGCTATCAACATTTCAGCTAAATGGATGTCAGAGAAAGTCATCTTTGGTTGCTGCCACCCTCCAGCCATCTGCAACAGCTGGGAGTCAGTACTTAAAAACAAGCAGAGGCAGACACACCCTACGGGGGGGGAGGCATTTCCAGTCTCAGAGTAAAGGCTTGCCCACTGCTCCTCCCAACCTTCGCTTGCTGGGAAAAACAATCCCAAAGTGAAGTTATTCTCTTTCGTGGTATAAGCAATCCCCAAATAAATCAGTGCTCTTACTGAGCTTCTGGCACAGCCCACTTCCTTGATCAAAGCAGCTTCCTCCATACGCTGGTCCCCAGTTTTTTTGCCTGTTACATAAACCAGATCAACCTAGTTTCTTTTTTCTAGTTTCTTTCAGCTTCAGCTACATCTGCCCACCAGACCTGAAGTCTTCTGTGTGCTGTTGAGAAACTAGTTAAGAGCTTGACTGGTTCGGGGCAAGATGCCTCCTGGGTGGCCTTCCCATCTGGAGTTTGTCTGAACAGGTAGCACAGCCCACATTAGTCTTCTGAGGTGATGCGTGGACATGCTAATCCTCCATAAAAAAAAAAAAAAGTATTAGAAGATACCAAGCAAGAAATGTGTTTTGTCCATGGCATTAGAGGTCATGAACCAGGCTCCCAAAATAATTCAAATCAACTCAAGTGATTTAATCAACTATCTATCTGCCTTCTAGTTTGATCTTTCGGGTTTCAGTTTTACCTCTTGCAGCTGCAGAGGAAGACATTTAACCAAAACTTTTAAGTACTTGAAGTCAGACATCGGTCTTTTATTAATGACAAACAGAACACACTTTTCAACACTGAGGAGAAACCAGTAAGGACAATATAGCAGATGAAAGGAACTGTGTTGTGATGCATCAGGAGGAGGAATCGGGACAGTTATGCAGCGTTCAACAGCAAGAAATTTAAGTTAAGCATCCTCTTCACTTGGAATTAGCTTTTTTCTTTTAGAAAAAATTAAAAACCCCCAAAGCATAGTGCAAACATGCATTTTCTAACCTGCAATGTCGTTTAGATAGAGCAACTAGGTAGGCTTAGATAGAACACATGAGGCTGTTCTGAACAGAGAGTAGGGCTAGTTTAAGGTTTTTTTTGAGCCTAGAGATCATTTCCTAATCTAACCGTTTTCCTCCATGCTTCTGAATATACTAGTAAAAACAAACTATTCCCAGTAGCTGTAACCAAACATCTATTTCATGTGCACACAGCTTTAATGACTTATTTCTCACAAGTGTGAAACTGAACAAGCATTTACATGTCACTTCATAGCTTTTGTAATCTGTTCTCAACATTTTGGTTTACGGCAAATTAACTTCTAACAGTCTAGCACTTCTTCCCTCCCCTTCCCCAAATTCTTTAGTTCCATTCTTAATGAAACAAAACTCAAAAGATTGTGCAACACAAAGAACAGCACAGCTGCAATGTCAAAACAAATTAGTCTAAATAGAGCAAATGAGAATATGAAGAAATACTGTGTTTGGGAAAGTGATTTTTTTAATTAAATTTTGGATTAATTATTCTTAAAGAAGCAAGCAAGCATCCACAGAAGACAACGTTAGCTGTATGCAGCTCAAGACAATGGATACTGAATGAAGAAAGCACACCACAGCAGAAAGTATGTGTTACCTGATGTTTAGAGAGTTGTCTTTATATAAACAAAAGAAATATAGCAGAAACTTAAAGGACCTTATGTGTTGGTACCTTTTGTTTCAATACAGTAATTTTCTTTCTTACTTTCCGCCTTCTGTCAGCCCTTTTAAACTGTTTTGATGACATAAACAGCCTGCTTTACTGTAAGGCAGAAATGCCTTTATGCCAAAGAAATAACACATTTTCCATACACCCCATCAGGTAAGGAGGATAGAGCATGGCTATCTCTTTCTGGGGCTGATCAAAACAGGTGAGTTTTTACATCACCTTAGTTATCCCCAACAGCAGTGTATTAGTATAACAGGACATTTCCTCCTAAGCCGCAGCTATTCCTGACTGCCAGCGCAGCTGCATAACTGCAAGAGTCCAACATTTGGGTAAATGTATTATTTCATCTTCATGTTAAACACTATTTGGCCAGACTCAAGAAACAAAATTGGTGCAATTACTCAAGGACCTATTCAGACGGCTCTGGGAGCTAACGTACCAGAGATAACAGCGGCCTGCTGCCGTATGTTAGCTAATTCTAAAAATCATGTATCAACAGAGTTGGTGACAAGAAAACATTGTTCGAAGTTTCTGTCCTTTCTCCCCCTCAGCACTGACATTCAGCCTTCTTTTCTTCCCGTTCCTCATAGCCTACAGCAGGACACACTGCAGGTTCCCCTGCAAGACAGCATGTGGCCGCTCACTCCACCGTGGAATGAAATAGAGAGATTTCCATGTGCCCCAGTTTCTCTTTCCATTCCAGTAATTGAAAAGGAAAGCACAAAGGTCTGACAAAAGAGCACCTCTAACTATTGTGCAGACAGGCTGTAGCACCTTGCTTTAAAATAGATTTCTCCAAACTGCATAGTACAGCACTAATGCGCTACTATATGTTAAAAGGGAAAGAGAGGTGCCTGAAAGGCAGAAAATCCCCATGGTAAGCTTATCAGTAAATGTACTGAATTTATTTTCAGCTACAGTCATACAGCCCAGCTTATTTCAGAAGATAACGACTTTAAATACATTTTATAAACACTGGGTAAAACTTCACTTACAGGATTACAGTGAAAGCCATTGCCAAATAGTTTTAGAAGAGGCCTTGAAAGTATACCCTAGAACTGTGTAAGTCTCAAAGGGGAACTTATTCAAGTTAGAAGTTATAATATCCAAAGTGCCTTCTCACGCACCATAGCATGCAGCTAAAATCCTCGATTTAACCATTTATTTTCCTTCTATCTTTTTTATCTGGTTCCAATGAGAACTGAAAATAGTTATTTCTCATTTGCACTTCCATCTGAATTACTTTTCCCATATTATCTCCACATCCTTTATAATTCCATTATACAAGGATCTCCAAAATGCTAGGTTAAGGTAAGATTAGTAATTGTGCTAAGACTATATGAAAATACCAAGTACTGAGTTGAAGACAAGAGAGACCACACAGCACAAAGGACATGGCTAAGCCAGTAATAGGCTGAATATAGAACGTAGACAGGAGTCTGCAACTACTGTTGGCCTTGCTAACACAAGGGACCAAAACTGTACTTTGAAGGACCTTAGATGTCTCTGTTGACTGTTTTTAAGAAGTGCTGGGCCCCTTCTGGATAATTAGCCACTGTCTAAGTAAATATTTGAATAGCTGTGGAAGTCAGAACTATTTCTGATCTTCAGTTTCTAAACTCAAGATAATGAAAAATAGGCCAAATTTACCAAGTCTTTCTAAAGAATAGATTAAACGAGAAAGTCACATATTTGCCTGGATTTCTGATGTTCTACACAGGTCCTTTCAGAGCAAAAATGATCAGGAGATAAACACGATGTCCTCAAGCCAAGCTTCCATAGACAACTGTATTAAAACTACTAAAGGAAACTATTCAAGGATTGCCCTCAAGTGTCTTGAGCAGGCCCTGTGTTCAAAACAAAAAAAAAAAAGCTAGACCTTCCAATATTTCATCTCAAAAGGGGTCCCTTAGTTGTTTAGCTCCTGGCAGGCAAAACAACCTTCAATTTCTCACTAAAGCTTTATTTGTCCTTCACATAAAACCCCACTGTTTTGGGGCCATGGGGATTCCTTTAATACTGAACTGCAACAGCAGTTAATGCTTAACATACATACACAGTAATAATGTTACAGTTGCCTTGCAACCAGAAGCTCATGAAAGAAAGAGACAGACTTAAACAGAAGTCTATAATGATGACTGGTAGCAAGAAAGCAAAGCCACACACCCCAATACTCTGGATAGCCTACATTTGCAGACAGAGTGAAACTACAGATAAGATCTAACCAGGTTAAAAGGTGAAGGTAGCAAAATAAATACTGTGAAGAATTAAGTCACATTGAAAAGCAAAATTGGTTAATTTAAAACTGTATTTGAAATATAGAGAAATACATATATTTCTTCTCTTTCCAAGTCTGCATGAAATACTGATTTGAAGCACATGAAGTCTTAGCTTAATAAAAACATAAGCTATTACTTGAATCACTTGTTTAATTCACTATTAATTCATGGGAGTGATTAACATTCCTATTTTCTTCACCCTCATGACCAATCTATATATATAAAATTTCCTGCTTCACAACAGACATTTAATCAGCTGAAAAGCATTAAAGGTGTACTAAGCTAGGTTAAATTTTATTTACTAAAGTTTGTAAGTGGGTTTCTTAGTAGTAAGAAACATCTGTCATGCCACTTGCTAAAGAACAGTCCATATTTACATTACAACTTTCTTTAGCACTTGTAGTATTTACGTTACAGCTCTAAAATTTCTTCAGTTTTCAAAGCCAATAGGTACCACTGTTTCCTGTGAATGGTTCAGTTACTGTAGTAGTTTCTCTTACATAGAGTCAACTCATGTTGCGTATACCAGAAGAAAGCTGAAACTGAATTAAGTAGTTTCCTTAATCAGAACTTCGTGCCACAAGGCTGTTTACAATGGGTAGACAGTAAAGATAAGATAAGTAATGCTATTAAAAAAACCACACAGGAAACTAATACCACTAGTTATCTCTCAAACATTAATCATTGATTTCCACTCTTTACTACTAGAACTAATTATGCTATGCCTAGAGCAACTGAACATTGCCTGGCTAAATTGCCTTTTGTATAGCTTGTTAACAAAGCTTAGTTGAAAAAGGGTTGTGTCTACAGAGACTGGGATACGAAAAGTGCTCAGAGAAGGATATTTCAACAGTAACTTTTGTTACTGTTGCCTTACCATGTCACTACATTGTTTCCCCCACTCCCTTTCTTTTAAGGGCATCATTTCCTATGATCTTACCCCAAACTGGGTAACTAAGAGTGAAGCAGAAAACAGCTTTGTTCTCCCACTTGTCTGAAGTATAGGTTAAGTACTCAAGACACTACCTAAATACAATTCCTGCTTCAGAAACTTTCTTCTTGAGGCTTAAGGTAGAAAAGTTATTACCTAAGCTTTACAGTCATCTGCTGTTGTCCTGGTTTCAGCTGCAACAGAGTTTAGGTACATATAACGCAGCCAAAGGTGGCCCCAATTTCTTCTTAAGAACATTTCACTTCAGTTTAGACAGGGCACTACTTTAATATGCTTTCCGGCCATGAAGAAGTTCAGGTATTCAAGGTGAACTATCCTCGTTATTTCAATGCCAGCAAGAGGTAATTTATGCTATTTGTAAGCAGTCTTCATCTTTCTGCTCCTGATAACTTTTATATTTTTTCTTCCTAAGAGGAATAAGACTTCAGATTTACAAGCTTTTACAATTATTTCCACTCTCAGATGTCAGGTGTGTCATGTAAAGTGTCTGATCTTTCTAATGACTATATACTATCAGTCATTTCTGCGGAAGCATCTAGCTGCCTTTAATGGACATGCTTGTGTATATGCTACCATAAATACACACCTATTTGTCTACTTTCATCTGTTCTTGCAGATATCACTTTGCTGATGTATAACTGCTTTATATACATGCAGCAGCATACATCATTGTTTAAAATCATTGGTGGTATATATAGAACTCTTCCCTCCAGAATTAGCAAGTCCTTGATTTCATATGGCTATGAAAAATGAAGCACATCCTCGCAGGTTGACCAGAGAGGCCATGGAAATGCCCGTCTTTGGAGATACTGAAAAGCCAACTGAACATAGTCCTAACCCCACAGCTCTAGGTGGTCCTGCTTGAGCCAGGGTGAGGAGGGGGTTGGACCTGATGACCTCTAGAGGTCCCTTCCCACCTCAACCATTCTGTGATCCTCCACTTAAGTATATCAGCTCCCTGCTCAACAGTCCATTCTCTCACAGAGGAAGAAGTTCATAAGCCAGCAGAGAATTTGCACTTTTTGTTCCTACAGGAACTGCAAGTTTATCGATACAGAATCATAACTAACTGGAAATAACCCAGAAACTGCAAGTTTATCGATACAGAATCATAACTAATTGGAAATAATCCAGGAACTGCAAGTTTATCGATACAGAATCATAACTAACTGGAAATAATCTCTCTCCTGTTTCTCCCCTACAGGAGCTCTTGCCTGTAATCAATTACCCTGCTCTGTCTGACACAGAGTCTGTTCTTCCATTTCTTTCTCCTTTCCCTTTGGACTCAAAGTCCTTTCAGCCGGAGAGAGGGTCCAATGAAGCAGCGCAGAGCACCTAGATTTTTTGTGGAATTAATATTTGCAGATGAGTCAAGAACATCCACATAGCAAACTGCTTCCAAAATCTAATGATGCCTCCCCAGCTGCTAAATGCCCTCCAGTAAGCTCACTCCCTTGCCAGCTTCTTCTCTTCAGAGTTTTCTGAGCCCTCACAGACAATTCTGCCTACTTTTAATTTTAATGGCTTTTAAAGCTTGGACAAAGCAATTGTATTGGATTCTTGACAGCTAGCAATGAACCAGGAGAAAGACAGTATCTCTCTCTATGGAGAACAGGGACAGTAAAAGTGCAGAACATATGTTGCCAGGGGTGTTTGTTGTGGATTTCAAATGCCAAACTAATCTAAAAGCTGAGAATGATTAGTAGCTGGTAAGATGGCATGGTAGAAAGGCTACTGGAGGGCCAGCTATTTCTTTAGCCTGCCTTACACTGCAAGACAAACAAGATACAGGTCTCAACTGAACTAGAATTTGGGAATAAATGTATACATGCAAAGTAGCACACACTTTAAAGAAAGTGAATCTTTCTGCTCAGATCTACCATGTCAACGTTTGAGCTTTCCATATACCCACAATTAATACAGAGCTCCAACATTGCTGTTACAGCCCAGTTTTACTTCAGTAAATTCAGGATCTTAAGTCACAGTCCCAGTGAGCAGCACCACCAACCTTGTATTCTTCCACAGGCAGACCTATGAGCAAAGATGGCCTACCTTGCATTTATTCAAATGTCAAATCTGAAATAACTTTAGAGTTTGCTGGGAAAGTGATATAATAAATTGACACTTGGCTACTCTTTTTCACAAAAGCTGGTTTAAACCCTGTTGAAGTCAAGCAACTAGAAATTCGACTTTGTTTATACACTGACAAATGGCCATGTCAAAGGATTTGTAGTGTTTCAGAGCTATGTTGACATAAGTGTAACAAACACATTAGTCCCTCACCTTCATTAGCACAAGTCTGAAGCAAATGTCCAACCATTTGGAGAGCAGTTATTTATTGCCAGCTATTTGATAATCATGACAAAAATGAAAACATGCTCCTATGAGTCAGTGAAAAATCCACATCAATTCATTTCAGAACAACTATTAGATAAGAACTCAGCATATTGTTCAGTGAACAAGAACACAATCCAGCTTTTAAATACACATTTTTCTACAGCTTGCCATAAGCTTAATCATCTTCTGGAGTATTTAGTAAATCTTGGTATTTTAGTCTGCATGTTTCCAAAAAGTTACTAGAGAACAGCACTGTCAGAACTACTTACGGAAAAGATGAAGTCATCATTCATACTTTTTGATTTATGTAACAGACATTTCAGGAAGTGGCTAAATTGAGACTCTCTCATTTTATAGATACCTTAAGGCCAGTACCTCCATAGCACTACAACTGCTGTACTATTTGCAGGCAGATGAAAGCTGAGTCACTTCACTCATCCTCCCTAACTCAGTCACTAAGTCATTGTTTTGAATCAATTACTTTATAGAAAGGAAAGTGATTATGCCATAACTATCTCACAAGAGGAACAAGATTAGAAGGAAAGCTTCCCTTTTCATGTAACAGCCTTACTTAGTAGAAACGGAAAAATAAAGAATATATTATAGTTGAATGGAAGTTTAGTTTCAAAGTTCGTTTACACCCCAGAAGGCTCCAACTTACGAAGTAACTCACTGAATGAGACGTAACATTCTTAAATGCATGTGGCTTAGAGGTTTCTAGAAAAAAGGGGTTTGTTCCTTACTTCACCTCACTCTCCCAAAAAAGGCTATTTTCTGCATACCCCTAACAGGTAAACTTTATCTTCATAAGCAAATGAGAGCTAAAATGACAAAATGCCTCCAGCTGATACAGTGACCAAAAGAGCAACTGATGCAATTGTCTAAGATTCTACTTGCACAGGCATTTTAACCAAACATCAGCAAACTGCTCCCTTTCTCGCCTGCCTGTGGAAAATATGCTTATTTCCCACAAGCTGAAACACAGCTCTGGCTTGGCTTTTCCACATTCAGTGTTAGTACAACTGATTTTCAGAGAAGTCAAACAGTGCAGTAGGCAGAGAGATCATTGCTCTTGAAGGCATGCCACAACAATTACAGTATCAGTGCAAGGTAAACAAGTTAGAGCTGTTAACACATTATTCCATGTGTTCAGAAAACTAGCCTACCTCTAAGAGTTTTTAATAGTGTGTAACTAAAATACTGCAATTTCTTTAGAAGTTGTTACATTCAGACTGTTATGTCAGTGTCAGATTTGCTACAGCTTGGAACCATTTATGCTTAACTATTTACAGCCTCTAAATTCGATCCCAGAAAAATCTCTCCAAGAATGAGGTTTCATTAGACAGCCACAGCTATGTGGCTTTATCTTACCCCTCCTCACCCTTTTCCCAACACAGCTTCCCCCCCCTGCCACTGGCTAGTGCAAGTCTGAAATTTCAATGAGGAGTCTCTAAATAGAAATGTCAATGATTCTAGTCTCTCAATAGAAAAACTAATCAACCTGGCCAAGAAAATGAACAGCTTTCCTCCCTGCCCTCTGGACAAGCTAGTGAACTGAGCTGGCTCACCCATGGATCAGATGAATACCAAAACTAGTGAGTGGAAGGCAAGATGCAGATTCAAGGGGTGGCCCCACACGAAAGCTTGCTACCACTAATCTTCCTTGCAGTTTAATTCTAAAATCAGAAACTTTGGACAAGTCACTTTGAAGTATACGCACTCAAACACTTCTCAAAACCAACATTGAAAGGGGAGTGCTTAGGAAACTGTCACACAAGTTCAAACAGATGGCAGGAGTGACCAGCACCAGGGCACATTTAGGTGCAGAATTCAACAGCCAAACAAACTTGAATTTCAAAAGGTTCACAGCAAGTCAGCCACCTCGGCTCCACAGCTGTTCTGGCATTCCCTGGCCTACCATGTTCTCCCATCCCAGTTGTGATAACTCACTTGTGTCAAGTGTTAATTTGACTGGCATATAAATCATTACGTTAATATAATTATTTATAAGAACAGAGTGTTCATTCAGAAGTGTAAGCACAGATGTAAATCCCTCCTGTTTGTGACATATCTTCTTTGAAAATAAACCATCAGAAACTGAGATTCTGACAGTCTCAAAGTCTGCCTACTCACCTACATTGTAAATGTATTTCAAAAGACTTTTTTTAACAGAAGCAGCACAAGACCACAGGTAAAAGCACATAGCATCACAAGTAAATCAGCTTCAGTTTGCCTTTGCAGAAAGACCTCTACCATTTTTTCCACAAAAGACACACAGGTATCAGTAACTTAGTTTTACCATCAGTGTGAGGAGCCAGAAAACCTCAAAGGCGAAAGCTTTATCAAGACAGTGATGCTCTGGCTTTTACATAGGGAGCTGTGGAAAGGTTTAGTACTAGAAAAACATAACAAAAACCTTCCCTTTCCCCTCCACCCCCCCCCAAAAAACACCCCAGAAGTGAAATCAAAGCATGAAAAGCACTGGAAAAGAATACTACTTCATATCTTTATCATAAAGATAAAAGTAGAAAAGATTTAAGAAGTGCAGTGCTAAAACGGCAGGGATGGTGCTAGCAAACATAACACTAATCTTTCCTCAACCTGTCTGGTCAGAGTAATTGATGACACCAAGAGCTACAGAAGGATTGCTTACCCACACAAATCAGTTAAGACAGGTCTTAGGCAGTGATGGAAACAGTGGGTTAGCAGGACACTTACCCATATTATAATTAGGATTGCTTTTCTCCACAGCTGAACACATGAACAGGCATATCTTCAAGAAGTCTGATATAGTTTATTGGTTATTACAGAGAGTTAATAACACAATGAGATTTCACTAACTTAGATGATTTTCATAAAATAAAAGCAAGTATTACTTGTAGATAGAAGAATCTGGAACTTTAAACTCCATTGCTCTCTTAACCATCCAAAGGACAAGAAAGGTATACACAATCTTCTAAACTGAGTATTTCAGTGAAACAGTTAAAAGCCACTCTCCCCGCTTCTAGCAAAATTAGGCACCACACTGGCAATGACTACTATGCTATTACAAGTAACAACATAGTATCAGACCAAAGTCCCAAAGTCAGTGCAGTTTCTGCTTAGTCAGCTGACCTACCTCATTTGATAAGAAGCAGGAATTTTATCATCACACTGATTGGTCACCCAGGACCACTTCTTCTGAATAGATAGCAACCCTGAAAGCATTCATATGGCTTTGTGACAGCCTCCAACCTGCAGAAAAAGTCACAGGAGACTGAAGAGTGAGATTATCCCAAGTGCCTTACCTCTGCAAGCTATACTGAAACTCCAGCTTTATTTTAGATGGCTACAGAATTGCAAGCCACTAATAACTGATGAACACTTCAAATATGCTTCAAATAGTTTGAGAAGTCTTAGAATGCTCTCTTCAGGACAACTCTCCTTCACAGAACTTTTACATTGCTTTTCTGGGAAGCATATTAATGTTTTTACCTGAACTCTTCAAGCTTCATATAGTTTAGTGCATGGAAGTAACTGACTAATCACACCTTATGTTACTATACTGGACATCAAACTACAGGCAACAAACAACCCACTAGTCACAACAGGAATCTTTATTTTCTGTATTTTAGGACCAATGCACCTTTCAAGTGGTGCAGCAAATTAATTTCCAAAATACACCTGAGAGAAGCTGTCACAAAACCTCAGGTGCAATTTAAGTTTAAGGAAAACATTCTGAATGTTCATTTCACATTTGTCAACTGACTGGAATGAAAATCAAATACTTTACATCATTAAAGAGAAGAGAAATGCATGAATTCAGTTGCTTTTTGAACAAAATAGGCCAGCATTCTTTATCATGCAAGGAAGATGCTCTAGCACAGAAAGCGTATGTAGGAATGCCTGTGTCGTAACACACTGAGAGTCTTCTACACAACTTTTCACAGCCCTGATGGAAGTACTGCCAATTAAATCAAGAATGCTCTAAGCTGCTTTGTTCAGACTCCTTCATATGTAATCACTCATTTATCAACAAGGTACAGTAGATGATGGAGAGCCATGACTAATCAGTCTCAATAGACCTCAAGGACTAGAGTTGAGTAACTTGTGGAACAGAAGTTTGGTAGGCAGCATTCTGGAACCCCAATTATAGGTGCCTGAACTCATATGATTCCCACACAGGGCAAATAAAGGGACATATTGCATAAGACTAAGACCCACCTACTACACCATCCCAACTTAACTGTGCTTGCTGACTCTTCAGATGAGTACATTGTCTGAAGAATCACTTTTATCCTTATCCACAGCTACTCTGAAACAGATAAAAGATCACTTCTACAGCCAAAATGTAGACATGAAGGTACTTAACCAAAAGGTTTGTGTTGATATCCTCCCCTCCAAAAAAAAATCCCAAAACAACCACCCAGGATCAGAATTAAATTTTAAATTTAAATTATTTAAATTATTTTTAAATTATCACTACCACTAAAAACTGACTACAAGGCTACATTACAGATACTGTATGTACAGATACAAGATACAGGTTACAAAATTAAGCACTGCATGCTGTGACAACTGTGCTTAACACAATGTTAGACAAGCTCCTAGTAGACTGTAAAATAAAATTGTGAGGAAAGCTCTGAGCCAGTAGTCTTGTGCCCACTCAAGCTCCAGAAATATATGGCAACCTATTTATTCTCTAAAACTTGTGGTAAATACATCCCTCCATAAAATGGGAAAGTACAGTTTTCTAGAGCATGCAACTGAAAGACAGTATTTTCTCAACTAACAGATTCCCTTCTATTTTCTTGAGAAATGAACCCAAGAACATATGAACTGCAGAACCATACCAAAGCAATTATAAGTACAACTGATATGACTATTTCTATATCCAAGAGTACATGTTTTTTCCTTCATATTCATTACCCAGCATACTACCACAGTGTATGAAATACATGTGCTGTCCAGGGTAACTTACTGGTGGCATGTAGTTGGAACCATTTTTGTAGGGAAGAGTTAGTTTTGATGACACTTTTTGGATCACATACACATTTTACTTGAAATTGATCCAGCTCATTTTTCAAAGAAAAAAAGTATAGAACTTGTAGATTAAACTTCGTAAGTAAATTTGTGCATCTTGGGATACACTATCATGAAACTGGGAAAAAAAGAAAATAATTAAAGCAGCTAATTCCTCTCAACCAAAATGCTAAATATAGATAGCTGGGCTGTCCATGGAATATTGTGTCTATATATGTGATCATAGATACTAGAATCCTAGAGATGAAGACAAAAATCAAACTGTTACGCCAACACGCCACAAGACTCAGCATGTTATAGTTTCAAATAACATAACAAGCTGTCTTTTCTTCTGCAGAATATTCAGTGTGCACACTAAGTGCAATACTTTCATATTTAAACCAAAAAAATACTATAGGTATGTGAGCTTTACTTAACACCAGGGAGCTTAAAGAGACTAGCATAATAATATGTAAGTATTGATACATGATAGGTAACTACAAGCCACTTATTTTCCAAGGCTTTAGCAATCCTGTCAGTCTAACTAGACCAACAAATAGAGCAGCTGCATAAATAGGTATTTGATTTAGTAACCCTGCATTAACTTTCTTTCCAAGATAATTCAAATTTAAACTACTTATAAATGCCCTAATTCCTTAAGTAACAGTACCCTCTTCACTCAGTATTGTATTTTTCTGTATTAATGTCAGACCACCTGAAAGATTTAATTCCTACTAATGTACCAGCATAATTTCAAAAATCAAGCAATTTGTAAGTGAATGAACATAACTTCACTGGTTAAGACAGCCATACACAAGTCTTTGAACTCTTGGTTCTAGTCTTTTACTATGTGGATTTTTATTTTTTTTTTTTAAATAAATATGACAGAGCTGGAGCTGAATGCTTTTGCTTCCCCCTTTTGGTAAGTTGAAGAGAACTCTAGGAGAGCTTTAAGCTAAAAGCTTTGCAGGATCCACATGATAGGGAAACACAGATTACTGTTCTCCGAACTTCATACTGAAGATCTGACCTTCATGTCACAGAACTTCAGACCTTGGTCATCACCTTGCTCTTGCCTCTCCACGAGTCCCATTCAACCAGTAATTCTAGAAGTACTTCCTAGGTACTAAGCTGATGTCCTATATTAATACCTACTTAGAATCATAGAATAGTTAGGGTTGGAAAGGACCTCAAGATCATCTAGTTCCAGCACCCCTGCCATGGGCAGGGACACCTCACACTAAACTGTGCCACCTAAGGCTCTGTCCAACCTGGCCTTGAAAACCGCCAGGGATGGAGCCTTCACAATTCCCATGGGCAACCCATTCCAGTGCCTCACCACCCCTATAGTAAAGAACTTCCTCCTTATATCCAATCTAAACTTTCCCTGTGTAAGTTTTAACCCATTACTGCTTGTTCAATCACTACAGCCCCTAATGAAGAGTCCATCCCCAGCATCCCTATAGGCCCCCTTCAGATACTGGAAGGCTGCTATGAGGTCTCCACGCAGCCTTCTCTTCTCCAGGCTGAACAGCCCCGACTTCCTCAGCCTATCTTCATACGGGAGGTGCTCCAGTCCCCTGATCATTCTCATGGCCCTCCTCTAGACTTGTTCCAACAGTCCCATGTCCTTTTTATGTTGAGGACACCAGAACTGCACACAATACTCCAAGTGAGATCTCATGAGAGCAGAGTAGAGGGGCAGGATCACCTCCTTCGACCTGCTGGTCACGCTCCTTTTGATGCAGCCCAGGATACGTTTGGCTTTCTGGGCTGCGAGAGCATACTGCCAGCTCATGTTCATTTTCTCATCAACCAGCACCCCCAAGTCCTTCTCCACAGGACTGCTCTGAATCTCTTTTTTCTTATCCAGCAATAGTATTATTCTTCCAGAAAAAAAGTTAGGATAGGTACAAGAACCTCAAATTGTCATGAAGAGTTTCCACAGCAGTTTTACTAAATAAATTCCACAATCTAAACCGCTGTATTTTGATACTTCACTTAAGCTTTATTGTAAAACCAAAAGAAAACTGATTAAGCAACAGCTTATCTTAGACTATGATTTAACATTTTTCAAATCTGTATCCTGACATATCACAGGAAGAAAATTTCCTAGTCTGGTAAGTTCGGTTCCAGCAATTGACAAGTGCAGCCAAGTTAGTTATTCTTGCAACAGACTGGGAGGAAAGATAGCATTACACTCCTGCTACAGTTTTATGCATCTGCAAATTATAGTAAAGCAGAGCTGGCTTGTTTCATACTGGGAATGGATTTTGTCCCTACGTTTCCAATATCAGAAGCATTCAAGTTATCACAGCATGAAATAACAGGTTTTTAATACTGCAGTCGATTTTATGCTGTGGAAATTGCTACATGATGCAGTGGTGACATGTTTATATAGAACACTCATGGGAAGGATTATACAAATCATGAATGTCAGCAAATGGAAAGCATCTGTTTAGGCTGTGGCATGCTGCTCAGGCTCTCCTGACTGCCAGTTTGTGATATGGTACACAGCCCAGTTGGAATCACATCAGCAAAGCAGTGACAGGCTTTCATGTCACTGCCTACTGCAGAAGTTGGGCAGTCTTTAGATCGTAGCTGCTAACAAAGCAAGCTCAGATTACCTGTGTTCTGCATGGAGAGCAGACAATCAGTCTTATTTCGGATGTTTCAAGGGGACAATAATAGAGCCCCAGTTGAAGTTTTTATACAGAATTACACTGAGGCTTGATTAATGATCAAGGGATGAAGAAGAATTTTCCATCACATAAACAAAACCTCAACAAAAACCCGGAAAGTACAGACAACTACTGAAACAATATTACATGAAAGATCCATGTCTTTATAAAACCCATTTACAGCTTTTTGGAAGAAACACCCTCCAAGAATAGTTAAAAGCCTGCATAATGCTCCAGAGTATTAGCTTTGCTTTTGGACCACCAGTTTAGCTGACATGGAAACAACTAGCTGTATAAAACTTCACACATCTAGACACATTGTTCTATTTAAGTCAGCATTGACTTGCATCAAAAAAAGTTGGCTTAAAATCAGCTGATTCAAATGATATCTTATGAATTAAGTACTATTACTTTTAATAGAAGTCCACCCACTGCTGGTCAAGCCAACCTTTTCTGGGATTATGAAGGGGAACACAAGGAAAAAAAGCTTTGCCAAAAGTGGAAGAAAAGGAAAGAAAAGGCAAAGCAGGACACCAGATCTGCAGGAAGCATACATATGAACAGATCCTCAGCTGGGGTGTTGACTGCTCCTTAGAAGCTTAAGCCAAGATTTCAAGTTCCACAGTTCACATCTAACTATACCTTCTTAGAATATTTTTGATTTGGGGTTGTTTTGTTTGTTTTTTTGTTTTTTTTTTTAATTTTAAAGTCACACTAACATTTGGAGATGAATAAAACTTATGGAAACACAATCATGGCCAATACTAGGCTAAGTTTAGTTTTCTATAACACACAGAAGGTGCTTTAAAAAGGTCTCTGAAAAAGTGTTATAACTAAGTGTATGGCTTGGGCCTGAAGGAAGAACAGCTGGAGAATTTAGGATCCTCCCATATTTTAATTCATGGTGATGTCATAATTTAGACTTCTTGGAAACTCTGTCAATTCAGCATTTAAACCACATCAATAGCAGTCATTAAATCTAGTGCACATCACTGTTTGCTTAAGCATCAATTTAACTTTTATGAAGAAAAACACGCAGAGCCCTTAGTTGCAAGTAGTCATATGAGCTTTCTCAGAACATTTCAAGTTGTCTTAAAACATATTTTCAGAGTTTGAAAGAGTTTCCAAACACACTATCTTGGGTGCACAGAAGTTTAAGTGACTCTCTGCAAGCTTTACAATACATTGGGAAAAGACTGCTTTACCATTAGGTGTTTCACAGCACAGATTTGAAGGGGCTCCTTTAGGGTTATGAAACAGCATTTCTCTTCCACATAAAAAAAAAAGTCCGGTTTGGGAGAGCCTAATAAGTTTTGAAGATGAGGCATTTTTCAGAATTTTGTTATGAAAAGGTAAGAAAAGCCAAAGAAGGCTTGAATTGAAGTATATTTCAGATTGCTTAATCCTTTGATTGTTATGCAAGTGTATTTCATAACATTATTTGAAGGACCAAAGAACAGTTTTAGTACTAACAATGGGCTCAGTCTGACAGCTAATGCTAACCCAATTGTGCCTCATGCCCTCCTTCAACACTCCAGTTTATGTAACTCCACACCACCATGGGTTTAAAAATAAACCATACAGGAAAACAAGGTTGAGATAGAGTAAGATCATGTAACTTCTTCTCCTTGATTAACATCTGCTCGTTATGGAGACAATATTGCTCCAGAAACCATGGTAAAGATTTTCTTACTTCTCCTGGCAGCCCCCAGAGAAAGCTATGAGGACAAATACGCAGGATTCCTGAAAAAGTGTTCTTGGCTTGATTTCTTGAGAAATCTTTTTCGCCATCCTCCCAGCCTTCAAAAGGAACAATTTGCCTCCAAGGCAATTCAAACATTTCCAGCAGGGGTTTTAAGTATTTTTTTCCAGAAATGTGCAAGTTTGGTATTGCAGCTATCATTAAAAGAGCATGTTAAAGCTGTTAGCATGCTGGCAGAAGACTATAGGAGGAAGGCTTAGAAACCATTCATTAACAGTAACAAACTTTACACAGATTCAGAGGTTATGCTTGCAAGGGTTTCATATCCAGGGCTAGAAAATAGGATACAAACTTGGAACTCTGAGTTAGAGGAATATATAGTCGAGTTAAAGGTTAATAATACCCACCATTCCTGCTAAACAAAAAAGTTAAAGACAAGAAACCCTCAAAGCACTGAGCCCACAACTGAGAGGGAGGAATTGAAAATCCCAAGGAGACAGGAATAAAGCAACAGCAGCTAGTTTCCCAAAATTAACTGACAAGAAGGGCAGCAGAATGGAGTTTATATTTACCCAGAAGTGTGCATGACAGTTGACCATCATGGTCCTCTCAATAAGCTCATCAGGACACTCTAGAAGATGGTGCCCAGAGACCACACCAGCATTGTTAACCAGGACAGACACTTCGCCAACCTCCTTGCGGACCCTCTCTGCTGTTGAATAGACATTTTCTCTTTTGCTCACATCACAGGTGTACGTGTAAACCTGCAAGTTGCAATGGGGCAGCGCATCTTTCTCTCCATCTCCAGCTACTAAGGAATATAGACAAGAGAACAAAAGCGGGGGGGGGGGGGGAATGTGGATTAAGTTCTTACTTGTATTATGTATTTGACATTCAAACAAGTAGTTGAGTGGAAACAGCAAATACATTTCCACTACAGTAAAACTTCTATTTGCTTTGGTGTTGCCACAGTACACAAGGACTTGTCTATTTACTATTGTTGCCAAAGCGTTTTAAGAAAAGCTGAATGGTTTAGAGCCGCTGTCGAAGTCCCAGGCTACACGAAGCGGGTCTCCCCAGGGCACGGGGTCGGCCCGGCTGGCTGAGGCACTGACCCCGGACGTCCGACGGCCTCGCGCATGGTGGAATCCAGCCCGGAGCCGGTTCCACCTGCCCGCTGCATGCGAGAATGGGTCCGGGACGCAGCCCATCGGGCGCGCAGCTGCGGCTAACCCTTCCGCGGCCCTGCAGGTGAAGGCCAAGGGGCAGCGCCCGGGCCTGGAGCAGGGGGCAGCCCGGGGAGCCCGCCCCGTCAGGCCGCCGCTTACCTCGGGGGGCGGCGGCAGCGGCCGCCTCAGCCATCTCCCGGTAGATGAGGCGCACCATGCCCGCCGTCTCCTCGTTGCTCTGCGTGTTGATGTCCCACAGCACCAGCAGCGCCCGGCGCCGGGCAAACTCCAGGGCGAATAGGCGGCCCAGGCCGCTCCCCGCCCCGGTGATCAGGCACACCTGCCCCACCACACTCTTCTCCTTGGGCCGCACCAGCCACTTAGCCGCGGCCAACACGAAAGCCCACAGCACTCTGAAAGTCACCACGAAGAGCTCCAGCAGGATGTTCATGCTGCCGGACCCCGACCGCGGAGGGGTGGAACGGACCCGCGCGTCCCAGCACGGCCGCCCGCGGAGCCAGAGGGGACGGACAGACACCGGCGGCGCGGAGCCTCTCCGCGGTGGAGGCGGCTTCTCCTCACCGCCCGAGTCCCCCACCTGGGGCCGCCTCTGCCCGGGACCTCCCGCTACGGGCTGGGAGGGAGAGGGACTCCGCTCCCGCCGCTGAGAATCTCGCTGCGCCGCCTGGGGCCGGGCTCCCCCTCCCCGCTCGCACTCAGAGCCGGGCAGACCCCCCCCGCCTCAGTCACACACACCAAAGCAAGCCCATACGCAGCGCTCCCCGGCCGCAGCCGCCTCCCCGACCCCGCACACCCGCAGCCCCGCTACTGGCAGTGAACATTTTGCTCGCTCGCCCCCCTATATAGGGCGGGCCCGGCGGCCGGGTCCCTCCCCCGAGCTCTCTAGCCCATCCCCGGGCCGGTCCTGCCCGCCCCGCATTCCAGGGACCCCCCGCCCCGCTGTGGACCCTCCTCTCCCCGCTCGTCGGGACCGCCCCGCTCCGCCCCGCCGCCGGGGACGGGTCCCGCGGCCTCGTGGAACAGGGCGGGCTGGAGCTCCGAGCCGCTCGGGGAGGGCGGTCCGGCGGCGGGGACTACGTGTCCCACAGTGCGCGGCGCCCAGCGCGCCTCCGGGCGCAGCGCCATCTTGAGGCGGAGGCGGGCGCCTCGTGGTGCCCCGGGGTGCCCGCGGAGTTCGCTGGCTGGAGCAGCGGCGTGCCCGGGCAGAGCTTCCTGTATGTGGCTGGGTAGGACCCATCCCATAGGCTGCCGCCTGCCGAAGAGCACTGCCACGTTCTTCCTCCCTGCGCGGTCTCCTTCCCTGAGCAACCACCCATTCTCAGAAAAGCTATTGGTACTTTGTGAACGTTGCCTTTCAGGCTTAGCAGGAATCCAGGTTCTAAAGTTTTGGGAGAAAGCGCAGAAAGCCTTTTTCTTTGGTGAATGTTGTAGATGTTTATTGCACATTTGCGGCCTTTTTATGACGTTTCTAAAGTAATGCAAGCTTCTTAGCATAAAGCAATGCTATTTGACAAAAATCAGTATTGACACAGCTGCAACTCAAATCTCAGTAACACTCTTCAGTGCTACGTTTGCATGCCATGAATAGGCAACAGATAAAACCAGCAAACACACAGCTCCGTCTGTTCTCCAGCCCAGTGCCATACTTTTTACTTTTATTTTTTACACTGGATAATATTTTCTGCTCCAAGCTCCACTTATTTCCCCTCTTTCTGTGCCTAGATAATGGTGTGCCAGGGCTGGAATCTCGGTGGGTGATTTTAAGAGCAGAGGTAGGGGTTCACACGGTCAGGCCTAAAACATCCAGTCCACAGCCTTCAAAATGAAACATTGCTGTGGTGCGAAGCTGAACCTCTTCCTGAACCGTCCCCCCTACCCTATCTACACAATTAGCATTTTTGCACAGTGTATTGTTTTACCTAGAGCACTGCATCCAGCTCTGGGGCCCCCAACACAAGGACATGGACCTGTTAGAACAAGTCCAGGGGAGGCCATAAAGATGCTCAGAGGGCTGGAGCACCTCCGCTATAAGCACAGGCTGAGAGCTGAACTTTTTCAGTCTGGAGAACAGGCTTCAGGAGACCTCAGAGCAGCTTAAAGGAGGGGCTACAGAAAATCTAGAGGGACTTTTTACAAGCGCATGTAGTGATCAGAGAAGGGGGAATGGGGGAATTTACATTAGATATTAGAAATTCTTCCCTGTGAGGATGGTGAGGCACTGGCACAGGTTACCCAGAGAAGCTGTGACTGCCCCATGCCTGGCAACGTTCAAGGCCAGACTGGATGGGGCTTTGCACAACCTGGTCTAGTGAAAGGTGTCCCTGCCTTGGGGTTGGAATTAGATGATCGTGAAGGTCCCTTCCAACCCAAACCCATCTGTGACTCTATTTCATCGAGGATGGTAAAGCCCATCTTACAGGCTTTCGGCTCAGGTTCTCAGGCTGGAATAGGAGACAGAAGACGCCTAGCATTCGCAGCACTGCAAGTTTTCACAGGTTCCTGCGGGGAAGGCTATACTGGACGGCGGAGCAGCTCCCGCCTGCCCGAAATACCGACAGTCCCGCCCCCCGGGCACCGCTCAGGCGCTCTTACCTCAAGTGGTCTACCAGCACACCGGCGCTTCCACCGCGGCCAGGCATCGCCGCGGGCACCCGAACTCGGGGTCCTGCGGCGCTGAGGGCCCTGACTGCGCAGGCGGGTTGGTTAAGTCCGGCCTGCGCATGCTCCTGATCGCTCTCTTCCGGCGCTGATCATGGCGGAGAAGGAGTAAGTGGCTGTTCGGCGCTAGGATAATCCGCCGCCATCGGCGGCTGTGGCTTTGCTTGTTCCCTGTCCGCGCCACCGAGACGCTGTCTACCGCTCCCCGGTTGCTAGGCCTCCGCCGGCGGCGCGGGACTGGCATAAATGACTTGGGTCTGGGAGCGGCGAGAGGACAGGGCCCAGCTCGGCGGGATGGAGCCGTTGCTGGTCCTGTCTCTTCCGCAGGCAGCGGTTGTAGCTCTGCCGGCCCTCGGTGAAGTGGGTGGGAGAGCTGGCTCCCAAGCACCGCTTCCATGGTGAGGGACCTGGGCCCGTAGAGCTTCTCCCGGCTTGGCGGGCGGGCGGTCGGTCAGTACTGCGCCGGGTGCGGGGAGGGGTGTGTGGCTCAAGTAGGAAGTCATAGCCGGGTGCGCAGGGGATGGGAGACACTGGTCTTGAAAGTTTTGTCACATCTAAGAATTTAAAAACTTGAGTAAGCTTGAAGTCCTGTGCAGTAAGTTTCTACTAACCTAGTTTTGCTCCTAAAGCACCAGCTGACAGATTAATCTGAAAGAGATGTGCTTGTAACAGACTGTTATTGCAAATTGTAACAAAGTAGGGGTAATGCTTCTTATCACTCAAGTGATCTCAGTCATTACTGTTCTGTGCAGCTCAACAGCTGGTCTCTCAGAGTCTTTGTCTTGTATAGAAGGTGAGCTGTTCAGGCTGATCAAGGCCTGGTAACAGTTGGAGCAAGGAAGATGCGTTAGTGAGCTGGCTTAAGGGAGTGAGGGCCACATGCACGTTGTGTTAAGAGTTTGCATTGACTGATTGTATGTCATGTATAGCTTTAAAGCCCCGTTTCTTCGAATTGTCTAAAAGGAATTTGTTTCCTTTTTTCGTTTCCTTTTTTTTTTCTTTTTTTTTTTTTTTCTTCATTTTTGTCTGTTTTTGTTTAGAGCAAAGAAGGTGCCATCTGTACCAGAAAGCCTGCTGAAGAAACGGCAGGCTTATGCAGCTTTGAAAGCCAAACGTCAGAAGAAGATTTTGGCTATAAAAAAGGTGACTATTTCATGGCTTCTTTATTGGAACTGTTCATTTGCTGAAATACCAGCTACTACTGCTGATACAGAGCAGTACAGAAGTTTGCAGCATTTAAGTCTAGCATGTTGGTGTTTTCTGAACTTTAGGATTGCAGTGTCTTTTTCTTCATCCATAAAAAAAAACAGTTCTGGAGAGTAAAGAGAAAACATACTGTTTGTGAGATTAAAGGTAGTCTTTTGCAAGTCAAGAGTTATATTACTTTTGTGAGGGTAAGCTTGACATACAACACTGCTTAAGGTAAAGCAGCAGTTCTGTATAACAGTCTTCCAGGCTCTCTAGAATATGACTGAGTGATTCTAAACTCCCTGATGTAGGCAGATGTTCCTTTAATCTATGCTATTTGTGGTAAGCTTTACAATATGCCACAGTATTTGAAGGTGATTTCCGTGTGTCAAAAGATATTTTAAAATCTTAAGTAATTTTTTAATGTATTGCAGTTCCGTAAAGCACAACGAAAACTGATCTATGCCAGAGCCCAGGCCTACCACAAGGAGTACAGACACATGTATCGGCAGGAGATCCGCATGGCCAGGATGGCCCGAAAAGCTGGCAACTACTATGTTCCAGCAGAACCAAAGCTGGCGTTTGTGATCAGGATAAGAGGGTAAGATTGAATGCAGATGTAAACAATGTCATGTTTAAAGTCACTGAAATTGGCTTTCCTGCCATCTGTCTATTTTGAGGGCTTAAATATGTAAGTAAAATAAAATATTCCACTGGTGGCTTGGAAAGTTGTTAGGGTGTTGTACATGCACCAGAGGCTTATTTAGCTCAGTGCAGAATTATTACGCTATCTGTCTTCTGTCTTTAGGAATCCCTGATTTTTAAGAAGGGAGCAAGGCAACATGCAGAGTTGTTCTGTTTTGCCTTAATTTTGATAAAATTACATGCCGGTATTCAGGAACTTTCTGCAGGCTTTGTTTGAAATGTTTAACTCTCCTCTGGCAAAGTATTATGGGAAACTAACAAAAGGTGAGAGTGGAAGAATTATGTTCAGGGAGAGCTCAAGGATAGTTGCAAGTGATTTCAGTGTAATGCTTATTTCCAGTGTTTTAATACTGAAATGCATAGAAATCATTTACTAAGTTTGCTTTGTGTAATTGGTAAAATAGTGATGTGTTTCATATGGAAATAATATAATTGTTTCTAACCTGATACTGAGTGTTTTCTGGGATAGATAACTGAGGCTTTTTTCCTATGTTCTCCAGCACCAATGGTGTCAGCCCGAAAGTCCGCAAGGTGCTGCAGCTGCTTCGCCTGCGTCAGATTTTCAATGGCACATTTGTAAAACTCAACAAAGCTTCTATCAACATGCTGCGGATTGTTGAACCCTATATTGCATGGGGGTGAGTGAAGTGGCCAGTTTTATCAAATTGGTGTCTTTTGCATTTTGCTGCGCTATACTTGCAGGTTTTCTTTGTGTTAAATCTTCTGTCTTCTGTGTGCTTTGAATTGAAAGCATGATTTAGGCAGTGCTTTAAAAGGTGATCCTTGCTAGATGAGATCCACTCTCATACTGGTGTTCTTGGAACTTCGTGTGAGGCAGATTTGCTTCGCTTGCTTTTCTGTTTACATTTAGGACATGCTGAATTGATCTAAAATCGTTTGTTATGGAAGCTTCATTCAGGGATGTTAATTTGGAGTGTGTCTTGCAAAGACTTACAATTTGTTTCTGATTATTTTTTACTTGACTGTTTCAGTTATCCCAATCTGAAGTCTGTGCATGAGTTGATCTACAAGCGTGGTTATGGCAAGATCAACAAGCAGCGCATTGCTCTTACTGATAATTCCCTGATCCAGAAACGCCTTGGTAAATAGTGCTTCACTTAACAAAAAAGAAACCAACAACTTGTTGCATTATTTGGATTATTAATGTGAAAACGGACTGCTATCCTTACTGTCTCTGGTGAATAGTAGTGGTTGGTTAATCTTTCTTAACAGCTTAATACAGAGCAAGCTGGAAATAGCTTTCATTACAAAGTATTGGAAGCCAGTGTAAAGAATCAAATTTTAGCATTTTAAATTTGTAATTTTAAATGTAAGCGCCTTGACCTTTAATAGGTCAGCAGATCTTTCAGTAATGAAAAGGTGCTGCAGGAGGAAAGAAATCTATCATAGATAGCTTTGAAGTCTCAAACTCAATATTAGATACTCTTTGGATGCTGGAGAGGAGCTCTTCATCAGGAACTGTAGTGATAGGACAAGGGGTAATGAGTTCAAACTTAAACAGAGGAAGTTCAGGTTAGATATAAGGAAAAATTTCTTTACTGTGATGGTGGTGAGGCACTGGAGCAGGCTGTCCAAAGACGTGGAGAATGCTCCATCCCTGGCCATGTTCAAGGCCATGTTGGACAGAGCCTTGGGTGATGTGGTTTAGTGTGAGGTGTCCCTGCAGGGGGGTTGGAATTAGGTCATCTTGAGGTGCTTTCCAACCCTAACTACTCTGTGATCTGGTAGACAGACTTCTAAAACCTCCTGCCAGAAGAACTAGCTTGTAAAAGTGATTAGTGTATTTAGTTAAAAAGAAGTGTGGTGGTCAGTTGTCAAGAAATAGACTGCTCTAGGAGGCTTCTTCTTTTCCAGTCATGCTAGGAGTGAAAGCAAGCAGACATGTCTCCAATTTTTGGCAGTTGATTTTGTATCGCTTCATATTAGACTGTCACATTTGTTCCTTTTCCAGTGCAACAGATAATCAAGCTTTGAGGTTACAAACATTACGCTATAATAGCTTTTCTTTTTAAGACTGTATTTTATGAGCTGTTGACTTGTCATTGAAGACTCTGGAAAGCATTAATGAAATACGTGTTGCATTGTTCAACAGAATAAGTAGTTCAGTGAATTTCCCTGAGCTACACACAATTATGGTTTAAGTGTATTTAATCTAGCTTTTCTTCAGAGAACACAGTCTTTTCCTAAGATTCACTAAGTGGGGTTTGGTTTTGTTGTTCTTCATTGCTGGCTACAAATACTCAACAGTTGAAATTGGTGCCTCTTGCCAAATCTAACAACTAAGTAATGCTGAGTTGGCTGCAGCTAAGCCATTTGAATTGAATGGGTGCAATGATAGAGTGGGTGCTTTCTGACTTCCTGAAGCTTATCAAATAAGTAGGTATGACTGTAACGGTGTGGTAATTTGTAGCTTGTTATTAACCAGTGGCTCTGTAGCCTCTCTGAAAGCAACATTTTGAATTTTAGGAAAACTTGGTATCATCTGCATGGAAGATGTGATCCATGAAATTTACACTGTTGGCAAGAACTTCAAAGTTGTGAACAACTTCCTTTGGCCCTTCAAGTTATCCTCTCCTCGGGGTGGAATGAAGAAGAAAACGATCCACTTCGTGGAAGGTGGGGATGCTGGTAACAGAGAAGACCAGATCAACAGACTCATAAGGAGGATGAACTAATGGTGAGCTGATACCAAAGGTTATTACTACCCATTGTTCCATCTCTGCTGTGTAGGCTGCTGCTGTTACTAACTGAATGTTGAGGTTTAATACATACTCCTTCATGCTTGGGTGATACCTACAGCATAAAGCTACTTGGACAATAGTGTTCTATTTTATTTTTAAAATCTTACTAAAGCTTGAAACATTTGTGAAGAGGTTAAATCTTCTTTATAGGTGGTATGTTTAGGAAGTTTAAATATTGCCAGTAACTTTTCATTTCAACCATAACTTGTTTTAAAACTTATTTGGGTTTTATGATGAGAAGCCTTGATCTCTGCTAAAATTTTCAGCTCTCATTAATGAATTCTCAATATAATCAAAGCCTTATGATTGCAAGTAGTGAGGTTTTTGGTTTGAGTTTCGGGTTGTGGTGGTTTTTATTGGTGGTTTGTTTTTTTTTGTTTGTTTGTTTGGGTGTTTTTGTTGTTTTTTTTTTAGATTTCTGCTTTAAAAACCTGTTCAGAACTGGGAGAAATTAAATTACCAATTTAGACCATATTGTAAAAATTTTCAGCTTCTTCAAGCTTCAGAATGATTCAGTTTAAGCTTTCATGTTAACATAACCAAGATGGTAATTTTGAAAGTCTAATTTGCCCATTTGAATAGTCTACCCTTTAGAAACAGGAGGGTTCATTAATACTTAAAGCAGTTTCACAGTGATAGAGCGAGGTGTCCCTGCCCATGGCAGGGGGGTTGGAGCTTGATGATCTTAAGGTGCTTTCCAACCCAAACGATTCTATGATTCTGTGATTCTATGATGGCCGAGTCCTGAAGTTAATACCTCGTTCAAACAATCTGTGTTCCCATCTGCTGTTGTCATTCTGCTATTCCTGCTTTGATGAGAAGTCTGCCATTTGAAGCTAAAACTATTTTTTTTTCTTTAGTTCTCATACTTCCCATTGACTTTTCCATTCTCTTTACACACCAGAGTAGCTTTGGTGTTGCCCGTATCTTATTTTCAATCAAGGATAAATGCCTTTGTGGTATGACAGCTGTGATGGAATTTAGGAAAGCTTCATTGTGTTGGAATGCTTGGAAAGAATAACAAAGACCCAGTCTTCCCCAAGGAAAGGATTTTGGTTGGTTTGTTTTGGATTTGGGGGTGTTGTGTTTGTTTGCTTGCTTGTTTTAGAGGGTATGTGTTTTTTTTAAATAAGATGTGCAGTTTACTTAGGAATTCCTAACTTCCAGAGGGTTGGTTAATAAAAAAACAGTAGGTAGTGATGTGACTTTATAGCCTAAAACAGGTGCAGTTGCTGTTCGTGGGAGTTCTCAGAAATACTATTTTTTGAAAGGTTGTTCTAAGCCTTTATGGCCAACGGGGCAGAGCAAGTTGAGCTTATGAAGGTCTGCTGTCTGTCCGAGGAGCTAAAGGAAACTTATGAAATATCTTTCCATTTGCCTGGCAGCTTTTTTTTTCCTTTAAGCTTTTTTGTAGGTTGTTCTTTCTCAGTTTCTGTTTCCCCAAGCTTCTTGCATGCTGCTTTGTTGCCTCCATCTGTGAAGCAGCAGAGTTTTAAAGCACTTGGTTACATGGCACATGGAAACTTGTGCTTAGGAAAATAGTTGTTTACCAGGGACAGTGTTCTTTTAAAGTTTTTTAGCTCGACTCTGGGAAGAAGTGGGCAACATTGAGAAGCAGAATTACTGTAATGTTTGGTGCCTGAGGAAATATGTTACTTACACTAGCTTTCTTGTAGAAATTGTGCAGCTGGTGGCATAGACTTAAAAAGTTCAGTACCAGCAGATGTTTCCCTTAAGTTAGCATGAGGCATTGTAACCAAGATTGAGCTAAGCTACTTTCACTTCGTGCTCTTGTCTGGTTTCTGAGCATAAGATGGAAACTGCTGTTTTTAATTGAAAACCTGCAGCTTTTCTGTCAATGTGGATCTTTTCTCCTCCCTCTTCACTGCCAAACACCAGAAGTATGCTGGTGGTCTTGAGGGGTTTCTTCCCTTCCTACAGGAAGGAAGCTTCTAGTTCGCTACTGCTATGTCTATAAATGCCTGTTAGAGGAGTAATGTTTTGGCAGAGAAACTACAGATATTCAGCTGGTTGCTTGTGTTTTTCATTGGGCTTCTGTCTCAACTTCCCATGTAGGTAGTAGACATCAGGGCTTTAATCTGTCTTTCAGTTTAGGAAGTGACCTTGCAGTTTCTTCGTGCTTACAGGCAGTTAGCTGGTTGGACTGCAAACAGACAGACCTCTGGTATAAAGCTAAGAAAATTGATCTTGTTTCCTGCACTTTATATTCCCACTGTTTTCCTACTGCCAAATAGAGTACATGTCTGAAATACAAATAACCTACACATAGAAAACAGGAGAATCTTGTAGTTTCTACTGAGGCAATGGGCAGCTAAAGTAGTGGTAATACTCTGTACTATCAGTACTATCAGTTCTAAAGGTAAGTATTCCTCTCCGTATATGTAGATGGCTTCCTGCTGTTTGTCTTAATTTTATATTTAAGTGACAGTCTTAAATTTAAAGACATCCAGTATCAATTTGTTCATATAGATAGTGAAAAACAGCGTATTACTTGATACCAAATTTTGACAGTCCAGTATTGGCAAAATACTGGATTTCATTAGTTCTCAAGCAAATTTTATGGGAGCTGGTCTTAAGTCTTTTTGACTTTCGTTTCTGTATGTAGACAGTTCATAAAATGTGATGAAAATAGTTACCTGCTACAAAAGTTAGACTATTCACAGTGCCTCAGTATGTCTTTAAATATCGAGTTCCCGCTGTTAAGCTTGTAGACAAATAGGAAAATAGGTACGAGTAGTTCAAAGCAGAAATATTTATTCTGTAGTTCTGGCACTTAAGTTTTGAGTGAAGAGATGTTAGTTATTATCTGTGGGACTGTTGAAATCTTAAGTTCAGTTAAACTTAGTATTTTCAGCCCAAATGATGAACTGTAGAAGTGTGGCAATTCTTTGTGTGGCCAAAATAGCTTCAGATTTACGTGTGTCTAATAATACTTTTTTTTTTTTTTTTCCCCTTTCAGATTCAGATGCCCAGATGCAAACTTTGGTCTGTTAATAAAACCATCTTGCACAAAACAGTGTTGTCTCGATTGGTTTCATTTTGTGATCCTCTTGTGGAGGTAGTTGCTAAATTAGCTTTGGAGTAACCTGTTTCAAAGAACCATGTGTAGTTTGAAGTAACAGTGTATGGATAATACTCCTTCACCTTCATTTGAAGGAAAAAAATGTGGAAGGATTTGTGCAGGTAACACATTAGGCTTGGGGTGCCAGCAATTACTTTGTTGTGATTAAAAGTACAGCACATGACTGAGCTGTGTGTTATTGAGTGGGCAGGATTCCTGTGTGGTTGTAGTGTACCAGGAAGCTGTGCAAAATGTTTATATGTAAAGAAGAGGTAAGGGTAAATCAGTTCTTCACTTAAAATCAAGATCTTAACTAATTTCCTTCCAGCTCTGAACATCTTCAGGTATGGTTTTTACCAGAGGAAACATAAAACACTTTACGAAATAGCAGAATTTTTCCACATTGTAAATAATTACTCCACATTATATTTGTTTGCAGTGTTTTATTTCAGATATTACAGAAGTGGAGACTATGGGATTGATGAGGGTAGGGACAGTTGTTGATACTGTGCATGCATGTCTGGCAGAGTACACATTAGAAACCCAGGGACTGGTAAAACACGTCATTCAACTTGTGTTTAGCCTGACTGCTCATGTTGTGAACACTTCAGTGATGGAGCCTTAGCCTGATGGTGAGGGGTTTGGTATAAGAGCTCAACAAGCTGCCTCTGCTCTGACAAGGTTTTCTCAGTGACAGGCAGGCTGTATTTACATAGTTCTATTAGTGAAGGATGTCCACTTAAAAATCACTGGGATTGTTGTTGTTTGTTTTTGTTTTTTTCAAATTTGCACAAAAGCTAATAAAGCTTGCTGAAAGCCAGTTTTGATTTTAAGTAATTGCCAATAGTATATGTGTGTTTTTTTGGTTAATATGTTTGAACATTGGAGGGTTTCCAGATCCTTGGAACAACTAAATTCTGAAACCTGAAGTGACAACTGTGACTTGAGCTCCGAAATCTGGTAATGCAGGTTCTGTCTTAAGTATGAAAGTGCCAACACCTTTGTCCCTTTAAGATAACTGCCAAGTGAGAAGAACTTGTCAGTTCCTTAGTTACTCAGTGCAAGTAACCGAACTACTGATACGTGCTTGGAAAGGGTTTAATGAGTGAATGAAAACCGTGCAACTACTTAATTTGTTAGTCATCTCTTCTAAAGTGATAAGCAGACTGATCAACAGGTAAATTTCCTTAAAGTTGTTGGAATAGGGGAAAAGAAATGGTGAAAATTACAACAATAACTTTGTACTATTAATGGGAAACCTCAGTTTCTATGTTGTGATCTTGTAAGAGTAGTCTGACTCAGCTTAAAACTGCACCAGTGGGCATTGAGACTGATGTATCTGAGAAGTTTTGACTTCAGTATCCTTGGTTCAATTTGGAGAGTTCTGTTACTTTGCTACAAGGTTCTGGGTTATTTCCCTTTGATTCATATATGTGTTTTAGTATATTCTTAGCAGAAAAGGATTTCATGGATATAATGAAGCCGTGCAAATGGATAGCAAACTTTGTATGATGGCTATAGAGAACAAAAGATTAGCTGGTGAAGTTAATCGTATCAGACAAACAAGACCTGATAGGAATGCCCTGTAGGTCCTGAATTTTGTTTCAACAAGCTCATGCACTGAAGTGTTAGGAGAAAGGTCGTTTGGTTTTCAGGGTACTTGAGCAACTCATTTTCCTTACCTGTCTCTGGAATGAACTTTCAAATAACAGCTGCAAAATGTTGATATGTAGTGTGGGAACTTGCATGAAAGCATAGCTTTGTTTAAGCTGGTAGCCATGTGTAGCTGATCACCTTTTATACCAGCATTGCTTTCAGGAGTTTTAATGTTACTCTTCATGCGTGTCCTATAGTAGGCAATTACAGAAACAGTTCATGATCCAATAGTTAAGGCCAGAATTTGCACTGGAAATGAGGCACAATCTGCTTACTCAGTGCATGAATAGTACGGTTTAGAGCAGTTACAAGGTAATCTGAGTGAAAAACATAGCTAATAAAGACAATCACTTGGTCCCCAAACAGTAAATAGTACAGATCGTTTGTCAACATTCTGTGACAAAGTTCAGGTTCTTGTGAACATGCTGTTGATTTTTCACTGTCCGTAACTGCCAGCTGCTGACACATTCTGGAATAAAATTTCTATGAACTCTTATCCTCATTCAGAATGACCAACATCTTCCTTTTTCCCTCAGAACTGAAGCCAGAAGCCTTACCTAATAGCCTTTGGAGAAGCAGCAGGAGACTTTGAAACACTAACAACTCACAAATTTTTCAGGGATGTGAAGGTTTATAGGCTTTGCAGTTAATTGCTGTTCATTTCTTTGCTGGTGTCCAGCTTGTACAGCCTGCTTCACTATCACCAAGTGTAGTTATGCAGCTGGAAATGGAATGGAAGCCTGTCGTAAGAATCAGTGTTTTGAGAGAAAGTTGGGAGATGTGATGGATAGTCAGCTGAACGTAAGCTCCCACTTGGCCAAATGCAATTCTTGGATGCATTAAAAAGGGAATATCAGATGCTATGGGGGAGGTAATACTACTTTTGTTCCAGTAGTGCTTACACTAGTGCCAAATGCAGTATCCAGTTCTTCTGCCAAAAATCAAGCACATGCCTTGTAATGCTCAGAGAGTTTACTTGAAAGGCAGACATGGTTATGAAATGAGTATCTACCTATAATTACCTCCATGGAGGAAAGTATTTTGATAAAAGAGAATTCTTTGATGTAACAAAGCTATAATAGGATGAAATGTCTTGAAATTGAAGCCAGATAACTCTTGGCTTTAAGCAAACAATTTTAATGGAACAATTAGACATTTAACCAGTGGTGTGCCAGAGTCTTTGTCAGCGGTCATTTCTAAATTGAGGTTTGGGTTTTTTTTTCTTCCTTTGAAACGCATGCTGTACTTCTAGGAGAATGGTGGGAAGTCTGGGAGCCTTTCTTACTCAGCAGAAGTTAACTAAATGCAGGCTCTTCAGGTACTTGAGGGGTACAAGTTAGAGACTTGTTTTAAGGGTCAGAGTGAAATTAAGAATGGCAGCAGTGAGTGTAATGTGATTCACAAGGGAACTTGCGCTAATGCGGCACTAAATTCACCTGAACCTCAGCGTAAATAGTGCTCAGGAGAGGAATGGTAGGGCTTTGAGTACCTTTTATGGGCTTTACTGCCTTCAGCCATTTGGCATCCATATCACACAGCTCTCTCCTCAGAACTGGGACCTGTGTGTTTTTCAGAAAAGCAAGGTTTACTGTCAGTTCTGAGACCCCAGCAAGCAAAGTGGTATCTCTGCTTCATGTAGCAACTAGTTTGCTTGCACTTAGGAAATAAGATACATGGGTTTTGTTCAAACCATTCTTTCCATCTCCCTGTTTCAAGAACACTATCCTTTCCACAGAACTGTAAGAAAATCTGCATGTTACTCCTTATTGAAGCTGTGCCAAAGTCTAAAGCACAGAGGAGATCCTGATTTTAGATCAGGAAACTGCAGAGCAGACAAATACAAATCTGCAGTCAAATTAGGAGGGAACAAAATTTTAGCCTCCCGAATCCCAAGCGAAATGTTCTGCTCAACAAGTTTCATTAGGTGTATGTTGTAGTGGGAATTTCTGTGTCACTGGGGATCTTCAATGTGATTGTGCCAGTTTTCTTTTGTGAAGTTCCTAATCTTGGCATGACTATTCCTATTCTTTTTTCATGACTGAAAGCTGAAAAATCAAGTACTGAGCTCATGAATTTGCTAAGAAGGAACAAGGATGTTCAGAAGGAATTTTCTACACAAAGGTCCTATAATTTTTCAGTCTGTCTGTAGATGATGACACCAGCCATTTCTAGCCTGATCCATGAAAATGAGGAGCACTTGTGACCTTGGTCATATTGCAAATAAGAGCAAATTTCCAAAGTTGAGAGCTGTAAGCAATTTCCCCTGAATTATTTTTCTAAAGATAAAAAAACTCCACAGAAGCAGGGTTTTTATCAGTTTTTTTTTTTTTATCTGCTAAGTATTTCTTCATATAAACTATTCATTGCACCAAATATGTTTCATTATGAAATAAGTAAGTACTTGGGTGGAGGAAACAGTGAGAAACAGGGGAGTGTGTAGTCTTAGGGCCATGGAGTGTATATGGGGAAGAAGCCACATGCGAAGTGAAATGTAGGGTAGAGGAGGAAACGGGAGCAGGGGGAGATGTAAGCAGCAGCATTACTCTTTGCTTGCTTAGCACTGTTTTGGCAGTGCAGAGGGGCTGTAAATCCAGTTTAACTAGCCAGAATGCCACATGTTTTCCATGCTTCCCATCCTGAGTTGCTCTGGCAGTCAGAGGCGTTTTGCACAATTTAAGTAGTGTTTGGAGTCTGCCTGGAGCGCCACTGGCCACCTCCTGGTGCATGGCCCGGCTCTGCAGTGGTGTCGTGAAGCTCTGTCCATGGCACATTTCCACTCCTACTGCACTTTGTTAGGCTATGCAGGGTTTACCGCACTCTACCATATCCGATGGTGTCTGTTATCCACAATATTATACTCTTTTTGTTTGTTTTTTATTGCACAATAAAATCCAGTTGAAGTTTTCAAGTCCTGATCACTCTGAATCTCATGCAATAGAATACTGCAGTAGTACCTAATAATTTCAGCACAATGCATGTTTAAATTTTTTATTCTAATACTGTATATCACACATCATTATAACAGAGCCTTCAAGATAGGAAGAAATAGGATATAGTGAGCCAAGACAACTATGAAAATGGGATTCAGGGAAGGCTTTAAGCATCTCTAGTTTTAGTTTGATAAACAGACCTTTTTTTCTTCCTTCAACTTCTTTTGCCAAGTGTTATTTAACACAACTGAACTGCAAGAGAACAAGTTTAACTTGTTCTCATAGCAGATTGTAAGGCTGGCAGTTTTTTGTACCAGCCCTAATATAACTTTAGCTACTTTTTTAACCTGATTTCTGTTTTCTCCCCATCCCTTACTACTACGACTGCAATATATTTTGTGAAAGGAGAAAGAAAAGTTAGGTGAGGCTTTTCTTTATACAGATGTTCTGTTAATGCACACACGCACCTTTTGTGGAAGAAGCCATCAGGAATGAAAACAGTGTAAATAGTGGGTGACAGTTGGGCATAGGAAGTGTTTTTTATGTGCTAAGAAGAAATTAAACTGAATATATAGTAGTGTCTAGCTCTTTAACATTCTTTAGGAGACTAAAGGAGCTAGGATGTGTTGCATTTACTTACAACCCAAAGTGTTGAAGGCGAGGGGGGTTTAGCTCTGATTTGGGTACAGTGTTAACTGGTAGATTAGGTTACTTTTATTATTATTATGGTTTAGTTTTCATGATTGCTTTGCCAGTTTAGAGTCTGCTGGTTCTTTGAAGCTTCTTCATGATCTCTGCTGTTTTTCTTGTGGCTATATCTGAAACTACTGCTCTTAAGTAAGTATCTTGAGGACAAGAAACTTGGTAGACAAAAGTTCTACTACTCCTTTAATCCTTTTATTTTCTTTTACTTACTGTATAAAACTAAAAATCAACTGGGTCAATGTAGAATGAAATGAATAACTCCAGAGAATATGTGTTTTGAACAGTACTTCCAGGATAGCTTGTTTGTAATACCTTATGAGGGAGGACTGAGTTAACTGCCTTCTAGTCTCTCTCTCCTAACATCTGGCTTTCTGCTGTTACGGCTTTCATTTCTACTCTGTTGGATTCCAGTCCCTGGCTTTCCCAAATGAAGGTTAAATGTTTATAGCTACTGTCCTACAGCTTCCTTTTCTGAAGCTGTTGTGTGGCAAGGTCCTTCTTAGCAGACTTTAAAGTCCTTCATCACTGGTATCAGTACTATGTTTTTCTTTCTGCTGGAGAACAGACCACAGACAACATGACTTGCCAGGGGTTACCTGGCAGGCTGGTAATGGAGCCAAGACTCAGCCTGCAGGAATGAGATGGGAATCTGCAGCCTGGAAGGAAGTCTCTGAGCAGTATCAGTGGCTGTGGCTGGGAATGGGGTTTGTGTCAGTGAGGCTGTGAAGCCAGGTCTCTGTGGACACAAATGGCAAGATTCACCTGTGATGTGAAACTACCATTGTGATTGCTCTCTCCCTCTCCCAACTCCCCACCTGAGCTATCCTTGCAGGCAGGGTTGGGACTTACCCTCCAAAATCCTGTCCTGGATTTAAGAATCTTGAATATGAATCCCTGACTCGGGATTTCAGAGGTACTTGGAAAGGTGGTAATAGCCTGTGCTCTTTTTAAAATATTAGTCAGTCTAGCATGCTTACCTGAGGTCATCTCTGTGTACTCAGTAATTTTTGGTGATTGAGATGGGTTCACATTCACATATATCAGACTGCAGCAAAACTGACCTACACTTCTTAAAAGCTGAGCTTTTCTGAGTAATGGTTATGCTTTCTTTTGAGCTCAGTATTTATTACATATGGTCCGAGTTATCCTACTGGCGGCTAGAGTGTCTTTTGGTTTGTAGACATCTATTGTGGATGTTAAATAAATTTAGACTTGATATAAATACAGAGATTTTCTCTGTCCTGCCAAAATGTTCATTACTCTGGACAAGCACAGTAGGAGCATTTTAGGCAGTTTTGGCTCTGGTAGTCCTGTAGGACTATGCAAGTAGGTAGGCTTTAGATACCTATTTGAGTACCTATGTGCAAAGGGAACTGGGTCCAGAGCCAGGTCTGAGGTCAGCAGTTTTCAGTTGGAGTGAGGGTTGGGCTGGACATAAGAGGGGCTGTATCCTTTGACTACTCCCTCTTAGGTTTGCTGTTTTTCATATATTTAAATGACCAAGGCCCTCTTTTGAAAGTTACTTATTTCTTGCTTTTATTTAAATTGGCTTATTTTCTTAGTTTTTAGTCCTGAGTTCTGTGAAAACTTAAGCTGTGAAAAATGCAGGGAATGGGAATGCAGCAACACTTTTAATTTCTATCCCTTCCCTTAACATGCTTCTTTTCACCAAGCCCACTGATTCTCCACTATTCAAGTAATCTAGCTGAGTAATCAGTGGTGTCAGAGTAGCAAGCCAAAACCTGAGATAAATTTGCAGAGTTTTTGTTCTGAATGCTGTACTAGCACTTTCTGGAAGATTGTTGTTGTACTGAGGAAACTATAAACTAACATGAATGGATCTTGTAAATCAAGCGATGGCACAAACAAGTGAACTTTAAAATATAATCTTAGTGTATAATGTTACACTGAAAACATTTATATGTAGTTGGATTTAAATGCACATTTTGTTAAATGCAGAGATTGTTTCTTTTCATTCCCTTGCTGCTCTCTTTTCCTCTTTCACAAGACATGCATGCTGAGCAAAATGGGCTATTTCTGCCTGAATTGTACTTTCAGAATGGAAATCTTGATTCTAGTATTTAGTTTCTTATCATGTTTTCAATCTGAGAATTCCTGAAACAAGATTTTGCAGTGGGAATAAACTTAACTTGTGCTCAGAAGCTGAGCTTTTGAAGCGAATATATATATTTTCCTCAATGATAAACTGTCACTTCTGAAAAAAACAGTATTCAATTTTTTCTATTTTTTAAATGACATGTTTGAACAGTATAGATAAATGTGTGTGGGTAGCAGTTGTTCTGCATGGGAAATGGAATGAAATCTGTAGAAAAAGTCTTTGTATCCCTGAAGAAAAGCAGGACTTTTCTCCATCAGGGAATCAGGATGATGAAGTTCTCCCTCCGCAGATTATTTTTCCCAAGGACTCCTCTCACTTAACTGTCTGCAATGCCTCCTCTTGAAGTGCTGAACTTCAACCTGTGTATTTGTAGTACAGAAGTAGTATGAACAGCTACTGGGTCTTTAAGACCTTCAGGATCCTATCGAGATGCCAGAGTTAATGGTGTTGACAGCTCCATCAGACAGAAAGGCTCCTGCAGTAACATACTGTAGAAATGTTCCTTCTGGTAATCCCCCTGTACAAAGCTAAGAGTAGCTGAAGGCTATGGAGAGGCAATTGCTCTAGTGTGTTGAAATTGTTTTATTTCAAACAATTGTACTTAGACTGAGATGCAGCAATACTACTATTAGTTACATGAAATTTCATTAAAACTGCACCCAGAGCAGCCTTCGGTTGGGAAGAGAAAGCAGCCCCTGGTCCAAAAGCTGCCAACATCAGCCTGGAACCTTCCACAAGTGAAATGCAGTTCCTGTATGTATATGTTTGGATGCTGCTGAATACCTATGAAGTGGGATGTATCAGAGCACATGTCAAGCTATCACCTCTGCAGAAAGTTTTGGTCATTTTCTGAAAGTTCGCTTTGACAAAAAGAAGCCCTTTTAAGCATGCATGTTTTGTGGGTCCACATTCTATGAGTGGCTGGGAAAAGACAGGGCACATGGTTAAGAACCCATAGTAATTTAAGCATTAAATATAGGTGCCCAACTCCACATACCTTTTGGTCTCTTACACAAGGTCTGTAGAGATGTGGCAGGTGACTGTATCGCAGTCAATTTGTAAATCAGTCTCTGGATGGAGCCAAACCAGATCTGATGTGTGAGCTTTGCAGACAAAGAAATGACCTTAAGATTTTCTACTAAAGGCCTACAGTTGTGAGAAAACATCTAATTCCATAATAGATCTTTATCTGAAAAATGCTGAGGTTCCTTACTGATTTTAGGGTTTAAAGCCTAAAGAACTGCAGTGCTCATACTCTAAAACAATTGGATATCAGGACATTTTACTACACATTAATGGCTACTGAAATGCTAGAATCCTTTCTCTTACAGTAAGTTTAGGCATCCATTACATATATAAAGTCAGTATGATGATCTCATGGTGAGTCCTCCGATATCTGCCTGCACATTAATGATTTACTGAACTGTCAGCATGGATAAGTGCCAGTCACACATGTTCCCTTTTGGTGCTGTATTTATGATGTCATGTCTGGTTTGCCAGTTATTTGCTTGCCCACTGTTTTAGCAAAGCATTTACCAGCTGTGTGCTTTGTATAGGCTTGAGAATCCCAACACTGTTGTCTGAAGTGCTTATTGACAGTTTAGGAGAGACCACCGCTTGAAAATCCTTCTTTTCCTTGAGAAAAGAAATTGCAGAGTGCAACTATGACACTGAGTAAAACTAATCCTTGATTAGTTTTATATGTTATTCTTAATTATTTCTATAATGTAGACCATATGATAAAGAGACTGAAGTTGCTTTTGCTTTCCTTTTTCCCTCATACTTTATAGAAATGCATGATTTCACAAACTCACAGTAGTGAATGCTGTATCTGGAAGAGTAGGAAAGCCTCCATGTTAAAACTGACCAAATTAAAACCAATTTAATGAACTTTCAAGGTCCTTTTATGGCACAGAACCTCCTTTCTCCTGCTGTCTCACTGGAGCTGAAGGTAGCTGCACTCAGGGCTGCACTTTTCCAGACCACCCTGTAACAAAACGTGGTGAGTTTGTGCCATATTGTGTTAAGACTAAGAAAACTACAGCTCTCACAAATACAGCTTACTGCACTGACCCTGAACAACTGCTTAGACAGCATGATCTGGGTAGATATATCCAGCCTCACAATTGCTTTCTACCTTGGCAAAAAGATCCCAGCAGTAACTGCTCACAAATACCACACAGTACCTAGTGAAGCACATTGAGGACCATGAACATTGCCTTGCAGGGAACCCAGGTGGCACTAACTCATGGTAACTGCCCCTGTTATGTTGTAAATGATCCTCAGCAAATGCTTTTGAAGAGACTGCAGGTAGTTGCTCAGTCAAAAGTCACACACCACCTCATTTTATTTCTGACTTCATTGCGTGAGATCCCCCCTCTTTTCAGACAGCAATGCTGAAAATGTCTGCTGAGAAACTTTTAGCCCCAGTTTCTAGGTGACCCTTACTCATGTGACTGGTGGAAGAACATCAAGTGTATTGTCGATCTCTCCGCAGACTCAGTTACAGGGCAGTAACTGCCTCTGCTCAGTCTGGTCATCGCTGATGAAAGGTGGACATTAGACTCAAAATGTGAAAGCAGTTAGGGGTATTTGTCAAGGCAGTAAAACCACAGTCTGTTTCAGTGGTTTATTCCTATCCTAGTGACCTGCAAAGAGAGAATGAGGTAGATCTGGTTAATGTATGCAGAGAACAACTTTGCCATTATCTGCTATTGAATGTGGATAACGGCAGTAGGTGATACGTGAGATCTAGTTCTACCCCGATATTCCTCTATGATCCCTGTCAAAGCACCAAGAGCCAGAAAAAGACTCACAGTGAAATGTCAAATAGGAACTTTCTCTCTAGCCTCAGAGAAACAATGAAAGGTGATTAATGTGAACAGAAAAGCATGCTCTGTAGTGACAAGGAGCTAACTTTAAAGTAAACAAGGACTTGGACAACTAATAGAGATGAATCTCTATTTTATGAAAATAAAAATCAGTTGGAAGGAAGCTCTTGAAGTCAATTACCTGCCTGCAATGAGAAGTGGTGAATGAATTCCTCATTTTGTTTTGCTTGTGCATGAAGCTTTTGCTTTACCTATTAAACTGGTTTTTATCCAACCCACGAGTTTTCTCACTTTTACCCTTCCAGTTCTCTTCCACATGCCACTGGAGGAAAAGTGAATAAGCAGCTGTGTGGTGCTTATTTGGCAGCTGGGGTTAAACCATGACAGTCCTTTTTGGCTATTAATTTACAGGCTTCCGCGCTTGCCATGAGACTTACTTGCCTCACTGTGTATTAGAGCCTAGTGCTGGTCAGTGGCTGCTTTTTGCTTTCACTGCTCACTGTGCACTGTACTGCTTGTCCATCTTACTCTGCCGTGCCTGAGAACATTCTGATAACAGCCGTGGCACATGGCCAGGGCAGGGCTTCGCTGCTGTTCCTGAGCTGCGGGGCTGACAGGCTGGAGCTCCAGCGTGAGCTGAAAGCTCATGTGAAGGTACTGTGACCTGTACATGACTCCATGCAGGAGCAGGACAGCCCAAAGCATCTGTGCCTGTGGATAAGCCCATGCCAGAGCAGGTACATCTCGAGGTGTCTGTGACCACAGTGATGTCCTTGCTGCAGCAGCTGTACCTCTGAAGGGACTGTGGCCCAAGTATAGTCCATGCTGAGCAGGTACACCTTGAAGTATCAGTGGCTGTGCATGAGGTCAAGCATCTCAAAGCATGTGGCCATGGACAAGCCCACAAGAGAGCAGGTACACCCTGGAGGGTCTGCAGCCATGGGTAAGGCTGTGCTGGAGCAGAATTACTTCTGAAGGGACTGTGGCCATAGATAAGGCCACACTGAAGCAGGCATATCTCTGAAGGTGTTGTGGCCAATGGGTAAGGCTGTGCTGGAGCAGGTGCTCCTCAAAATGACTGTGGCTGTGGATAAGTCTATGCCCCTGGAGAGATTGTGGCTCATAGATCAGGCTCCACTTGGAGCAGGTACAACCCTAAGGGGCTGCAGTTTGTGGGGAAGTCCCATCTGGTGCAAGGGCAAGGGGAGGAATTAACTGTAATGTTAAACCCTATGATCTGGTCCAAAGAGGCAAGAGGTGGAGACTGTAATGGAACTTCAAGTTGTTGTAACCCGTGATTTGAGTTGCATGTTACAGGACTTACTGTAGTAGGAACCACCTGAACCAGTGGAGGACAAGCCTTACAAGCAGTGCAAGTGCAGCAATGACCTGACTTGACCTGTCTTTGGTGCCCAGTATCTCCATGCAACATACCATCTCTCCTGTCCTGAGAGACCACTATAACAGATTGAGCCCAAAGTCATGGACTAAATTAATCCAATTGACATTTTGTGAATATCTGTGGACAATTCTGGAGCATTTTATGAACATTTTACAGGGGTGGTCCACACACCATGGGAATGATATCTGTGTATTAAATCAAAGGATGGGAAAGGTGGTAGTGGTTAATGAGGTTTATTGGATAAAGTGCAGGTGCATAAGAAGTTGTGGAGTTGGAATTGTGGGCTGTTGTAGGCTGGGGTTAAACCATGACACACATGATGGCACTGAAGATGATCATCTCCATAACCTTCCCTGGCACTGAGGTCAGACTGACAGGCCTGTAATGCCCCAGAACCTCCTTCCAGCTCTTGTAGACAGGTGTCACATTTGCTAACTCCAGTCAAAAGGGACCTCCCCAGTTAGTCAGGACCGCTGATAAATGATGGGAAGTGGCTTGGTGTGCACTTCTGACAGCTCCATCAGAACCCTTGGGTGGATTCCAGTTGTGTGTGTCTAAGTGGCATAGCAGGTCACTGATCATTTTCCCTTGGATGATGTGGGCTTCATTGCATACCCTGTCCCTGTCATCCAGCTCAGGAGGCTGAGTATGCTGGGAATAAGTGGTCTTATTATTCCTTCCTCTGCACAGTATGGGGCTTGGGCTGTTGTCTCTCTTTGCAAAGGTCGTATCTTCTGTTCCTCCTCTCTGATGCTACTGCATGGTCATCTCCTCTGTTGTTCCTTCAACTGGTTGCTCACCTGGTGACTTGACCAGGGCCCACTTCAGCAGGTGACTCTACTGCAGACCAGTGTTCTCAGGGAGGAGCACCCAGCACTCTTTGCAGCCTGGGACCTTTATGGCTGCATCCTCCTTTCAAGTTCTGTCTGCAGGTGGGCCTCTCACAAATGCATCTTGTAGTTCAAGTTCCTGGGCTAGGCTGTAATTGTCACGTGTTATGCACAACTGTGGACAGTCACCTCACAAAATATAGCTTGATTGCAATCCCTTTTGAGTTGTGTTGGTCTTCATTACATGACTACATGCAGTGGCTTGCTATCATGTGTCAAATGGACTTCAGATTTTTGCTTTGTGACATCCTGTCTCTTCTCCCTGTGTCTTTTTATCTCATCCTTCTAGTCTGTTCATAGCCCTTGCCTCTAGGAATGAATCATGTTTGCGTAGGCAAGGACACTTGTTTTCAGAATCACTATGAGTTTTACTGCTGAAGTTTAATGACAGTGAGTAAGATGCAGGGATGCTGGGAGAGAAAAGAGGTTTCAGTTCATACCACCAAGAAGAATTGAATTCCACTCCATTAGAATGGTTCCAACTGTATGTTTCCTAATTTTCTATGCATCTGGTCAGAGATCTCAGGCTATTACTTGCAAATACCTTGAGAACTCACAGTAAAAGCAATGGGGTCTGTGTTTTTGCATGTGAAGAGCTATTCATTGCCAGTACCTTGAACAAACTAGATCCAGAATGCTTCAGATTAGGCAATAAAAATCAGAATCAGCAAGTATTTTGCAACGTACTGTCTGTGGAGCAGTCCCTCATCTACAACAGTAAAGTAACTTCTATTGTGAGATATATGTGTGCATGTGGTGAGGAAAACTCCTGAGAGAATTTGTAGCTCTGTCTTCAGAACAATATGTAATAAATCATTTTGAGGGCCACACACTGAGTAACAAAGGCAAAACAGTACTGAGTTGTTGTTCATTAACTGAGCATCGCTCATCTGATGAACCAAAGGAGGCAGGAGTGCTGATGAATAAAAATCCTGTGACTGTATAATGACGCTACAGCTTATTTAAGGGTCATTGACAGAAGAACATAATACAACCTCTATTGTTAGTACATACGGAGAATTTAAGATAGACATAAACTTCCCACCACAGTTATCAACAGGAAAGTCTTTGCCTTTTTGCTGAAAGCAGACCAACCTCAGAATGCCTCATACTACTTCCTCAGTCTACAGCACAGCAACACCCTGCACTGTTGCTTTTCTAGCTGTCATTTCAGAGTTACATCATTAATTGTTTAACAGCCTTCCCTGCTCACCACCATTTCTCCATTCATTTTTTCATCCTTCACACTTTAATGTCCTTAATTCATCTGAGGAAGATGATGATAGTGATGAAATTGTAACTATTCAAAAGGAGCCAGTAAGATCATCAGGCTTGTTAGCTGAAGGAGATGCTGGCTTCCTGAGGGCTAGCATTTGTGGCTTTGTGTCTGTCAAATCTGGTCATTTTAATGAGGCCAAAAGCCTGACCTTAATCTTTTCTGCCTTCTTGTGGCCTGTTTCCGAATGGTTACATATTCATCACTGTCATCATCTTTCTCTAACTGGAGTGAATTTAAGTAATCTATCAAGGTTGAAGGATGGAAAAAGAAGATAATGATGACAGCAATCAGTGATCAATCATAGTGAAACATCTCAGCTGCCAAAAATCCAGTGTCTCCTCCAGCTGATGATCCTGCTTTTGACTCTTCAGCTTCCACACAATATACACTGTCCTTGTGTGTTTAAATTGTACTTGTATGCATCTCCCATCTGTTAAATTCGTTCTTATGGGAACAAGTGCTTTGCTGTCTGCAGAGTTGCTAATCACTGCGCTTTCTAGGAACAAAACCTTCATGGATAGAGGTGTAAGGTTGTATCAAAGTACCCAGGAGGATAACTGCTTTGCGATGTTGGGATAGATGAAAATAGTGTTACACTAGAATTTGTCCCTAACCTCCTAAGCCTGCTGATACAAGGAAGTAAGTAATCCTGTATCACTTCAGGCAAAGTGGACCAGTTCAGTTTAATCCATCAGTGAAGGTGGTTTCAGCTAACATACTTGACTTTGCCAGGGCAGTAGGGACCACTTCTGCACATACTTTTGCAGGAGCCTCTAGAGACAATAACCTTCAGTTGGTGGGCAGTGATAACCAACTAAGGGCACTACAAGTAGAGCTGAAAGTGGACAACTTCCTAAGGGTTTATAGCAATGACCCTTTGAAGTCTTTCTACTGGTAGAAAACAGAATAAATTGTAGAAGGATTAGAAATCCAGTTTACCTTTTGTATTTTTTCTGAATGGATTCATAACAGTCCAAAGACAAGAACCAACCTGCTCATATTAGCTCTTCAGGTACTATAGCGAGTGTTACAATGACTCATGAATCCAGGTTTCCTTTAGCACTCAAGGTCACAGTGCTGTGGGGTCTCTGCTGGCTCCTCGTCCTATGGAATAAAGGAATAATTAATATACATTGTAAATGTCTCTTTCCAAAACAGAGGAATATTTTATTTTAGGACACACGAGTACAAGTAGGGGAAGCCACTTCCCATCATCTTCACACCACATATTCTTGGAGAACTCAGTATTTGTAAACATTTTTTTCTTCTACCACACTTACACAAGGAGAAATGTTATTAGAGGTTAGGATAAAGGAGGCTCTAAGCAAACAAAACATTTTAGCGAAGTATTAGAGCTAGTTTCAGTAATTCTTGATGTATTTCTTGTTCCAGGAAATAAACAACTGATTGTTTACTGATGTTGCACCATAAGAAGAGTGCAATAGCAACAGAAATCTTGGGCTCATGTCAGTGTTTTCCATGACAATAGTTTGTTTGAGGTAGTCTTTCTAGCAGTCAGGTCTTATTCCAAGATTTCATCTGTTACTGGTGAGAAAGAAAAGAGAACACCCACAGACACTCTCTTCTGGGAAGTGATCAAAATGACAGTCTGGTTTCCTTCCAGCAAATAAACCAACAGCAGCTAGATTGCAGTCTGCTGTAGAGATTTCTCACAGGCAGATTCTCCCTCAGTGGAATCAGGTTAACTCCTTTTGCTTGTTCAATGTTTTCTTTTAAAAACTGCATTACTTTACACAGGAAATGTTCAGTATTTACAAAATACTCCCCCAAAATGGGAAATTTGATACTTTTGTACGGAGACATACAGTGACCTCTGAGTACCTGGAGTATTAAGGGCTTAATTACTTCAAATTATGAAGAGAAAAACTTGGAAAACATGGTATCCAAGAGAGAGGTTATGGGTAGCATGACATGCATGCCTCTGAGTAGCTCTGCATGGAGGTGGTTCAAGATGAGCTGATCTTTTTAGTGTTAGCTCTGGCTTAACATTACTACTTAGAAGCAGATGTTGTACAGAAGCCCTGCTGGCTCTCACTTGTGCTCCCCAGTACTCCAGTGAAGATATTTAGTTTAGGCAGAATCCCAGATTAGGTCTGGTTTAGAACTTCACACAATGGAGACCATGACTTATGGTTCCTAATGGAACCTAAAGACCAAGGGAGATAAGCACAGAGGTCTCTTACAGAAATTACTCTCACCTGAAAGTCCAGCAGGACTGAGACTGACCTGATAGAGCCCAGTGCAATGAAACTGGACTCATGCAGAACTCTTCTGCACTGTTAAAGCCTACCTTTGCAGTATTCTCCAGCTGTGTATGGAACAAGCTGAAGGGGCAGCTAGGCTAAATCTGGAATCACAAAGGTGCTGAAATCCAAACAACCGTGTTAGTTCACGTGGGTGCTGCACCAGCAAGAATAGCCAGAAACAGGCTGGCTTTTTATGGTATCAGCTCTGCGTCTAGGACATAGTTAAAATCAGTACCACAAAAAGCCTCAATAACTGAAGGGTGAGTTCAGTGATGAGTATTGCATGTTGTTAAGATGGGCTTTAAAATATTACTAATACTTCATTGAAGTTCATGCACGTAAAAGCTACCAAGGCAGAAGAACTCGAGCCTTGCATGTTGTAGGAGAGACCAGCAAGTGTCATCTGCAAAAGCAAGTCACAGTGACATCAGCTTTACACAGATATGTCAAGAAAGAATGAATATATATGTCAAGTCACCTCTTAATTATCTTTGACCAGTCTCTCTGGGTTGTAGATTAACTATACCATAGACCATTCCCAGACTCATTGAAACTACCAGGATTTATTAACTAGGGACAGAACTGTACTAGCATGGCTACACTGCTGATAGGACAGGTTTTCAACAGGTTAATCCCTGGAGATCCAGCGACTCACAAACAGTATCCTGCTATTGCCCCATACTATGCAGGAAGTGACTTTAACAAGAGCTTGTAAAAACAGGCTTTCCCTAGGTATTGTATATGAAAAATAACTATCAGTCGATGGAGAGGGAAAAAAATGACCCTGACAGAAAGCAGTTATGATGAAAGAAAGTGAAAGACAAGGAACAAGCGATAACCAGCTAGAGGTGTGTTATTTTGCTTATTTTTATAATGTGTAGGAGGGAAGAAGCGTGAAGTAATGATAAAGAAACTTCACATTTTTAAGGCTTTTTCCCTGTAGAATTCATAAATATTCCAAGTAACCTTTGATTCATATGGAAGGCCACCAGTTCTCTAAAAAACATCCCAACAATTAAAGAGTTTTTTCCCAATGAAATAACTTTCATTTAAAGCAAGCTGAACTTCTCTAATCTTTAATAGAAAACCCTTACTAGGGACATGTAAGCTGATGTCCCTTCCCACACCCACAAAGACCAAACCAAAGCAGTTCAGGATGGTTTGTCATGAGATCATCATGTAAATACACTTTCCCCAAAGATCTTCCATCTCAGGTACAGCCTCCCTCACATTCTAAACCTGAAAGTGAAAAATCCCACGTTTCAGTTTTTGGCATCTTTCCTACCTTTCCTCCTTTCACACACACTGTTCTCTCTTTACTGACATAAACCACAAGTTTTAAACAGAGCTTTGAAGAGCGATGTATTGGTGTCTCTCTAAAGCACTTTTGCTGTCTTAACTTATCTAACTAAATCTAAATGCTGTTGCCAGTTATTTATTTGGGAATAACTCAAAACAGAATGATTTCGCTCATGCAGCTGGCACAAATTCAGGAAAGCTGATAGGATGAACTTGATCAGATTTTTATCAGTTCAAATGTAGTAAGCTCTTTAAAACACTAAAAAAAAGAAAAAATAATTGCCTAATATAGGTCAACGCAAAAGGCCATGTAATGACAAGGAAAAGCTATTTTTGGATATTATTTTGTATTGTCTATCAATTCTAGATTGTCCTTGTTTAGCAAAAAAAACAGAAGAGACATGCCACAGCACTTAGGCATGAAATTAGAGCTAGTGCACTTTAAACAAAAGGATCAGCATGAGAGTTCTGAGCATATTCTAAACCTAAAATCATTAAAAATGCTGTTGGAGTCTTGAATATTTATTTTGAGGCTGAATCTAATTCTGGTTTTTGGAGACTCCAGGCTGTTTACCAAATAAGGAATCAGATTGCTTAGTTTCTTTGAGATAAGTTATTTATTTCAATATTATTTAGCTGTAATTCATTTAAGCAAAACTTGACATATTCAGAACCAGCTGTTCAGAATTATACTCCACAATTTTCCGGATTCCAACAAGAAAAGTAGGAATAAAGTTACCTTTTTCCCCCCTTTTTCTCCCCATATTGTCTGCAATGATTACAGAATAACAACAGTTTAAATTAAAATCTTAATTATGCCAAGCCACCCAATCAACAGCATTAAAACCACCATTTTATTAGTTAAATTCAGAAACAAACTCTACAAAGACTAATCCAAATAATTACAGAAAAGGCTTTTACAATAATAAAGCTGAATTGCTTTTGCTGAAATGACCAAGGAAAAGTTCTAGATGTTCAGACTTTGCTAAAAGTTTTGGAGCTTTCAGCTATGCTACCAACAAGAAGAGCTTCCCAGCTTATCTCAGCTAATGTGCTAAAGAGATAAATACGTTCCTGCGTATTTGGGATTTTAAGGATAGTTTAGGGATAGTTACAGAATAGTACCTGGATGTTTGTACCCTATAAAGGATTCCTAGAATAATGTTCTTCTTCATCATAGGGAAACATCTGAATGGTCCATCCCAAGGCAGAACATTAAGTGCAACCAGCTGCATTCTCTGGTTCAAGGTGCTCTGGCACCAGTGCCAGAGCTGCTAGACTGATACTGTCAGAGTGAAGACACCTAAGTACAGAAAACAGTCTAAAGGGCTGAAGAGAGTGCAGAAGCTTGGGAGCAATGATATCCTGGCTGATGGTCTAATTCAGATTTAGGTTTATTCACTGGGGATCAGCAGTAGCATTAAGGATAAATGATTTCTGAAAGTCAGTTTGATAAAGATGACCATGTCAAAAGGCAAGAAAGTTTTTCAGGAAGGAGACTGTCATAGTATCATAGAATAGTTAGGGTTGGAAAGGACCTTAAGATGACCTAGTTCTAACCCCCCTGCCATGGGCAGGGACACCAAACACTGAACCATGTCACCCAAGGCTCTGTCCAACCCGGTCTTGGGCACTGCCAAGGATGGAGCATTCACAACTTCTTTGGATAACCTGTGCCAGTGCCTCACCACCCTCACAGTAAAGAACTTCTTCCTTATATCTAACCTGAACTTCCCCTGTTTAAATTTAAACCCATTACCCCTTGTCCTATCATTTCAGTCCCTATCCTCAATATCCATAAGATGACCTGATCATAGTTCAAATTCTGAAGAAGAATGCAGGATATTGCAGTTGAACAGCATGATGGGGGGGAGGATGGCTAGATAAATACCTGCAATTCAGAAAAAGCAGAGCAAAATGATAAATAATTCAACTACAGGAAAGAACAGTTTCACCTCTCTGGATGAAATAAATGAGAAGGATCATCTTTTTATTGCTGGAACAAAACAATATAATGGGCTATATGTTCAAAGATTCATTAGATATTCAAGAGTTTGCTGAACCTGCAAAGGTTTCATTCTGTGAAGGTCAGCGAAGTCATGCACTGAAATTCCAAAGAAACAGTAGTGGGAAACATTAAACAGAGTATATTTGACTTGGACTAAGGCATAGCTTAAAGCAACTATCAAAATTTCAACAGGTGTTTTGGATTTTAGCTGTCAGAGAATTAGTTAAACTTGGTTGAATGCAAGAAAAGATTCCCTATGAAAATAAGAAAGAGAGAAAAATATATCTTTCAATTTTAAGACCTTTGAGCACCGTTTTAGCAGCTCTATTCAAGTTCTTGCATTCAGACAGACATGTTCTTCAGCTACAATTGTACAAGCTACTCTGAAAACAGATAAAGTTGGGATGAACTGTCACAAAACAAGTGGTTTTCTTATTTTAACTTAACTAGACAGAACAATTAGTTACTGAGGAAATACTTTGAGAAAACAGAATAGATTTCATTATGTATACAACATATTGGCAAGACATCAAACCTAAAATGTCATAAAAACTTATAGCAATCTAGGCAAGTAGAAAAAAAAATCTTGTCAAAGAGTGATAGAAGTAAAATTCAACATGTTAGAGAAGGACCATATCCACTTCAAAGATTCACCCTCTTTGAGACAAAGCCAGCTGAAAGTACATGAAAACTTTGAGGTACATGAGGCAGTTGATAAAAAATGAAAACAATACAATACAGGTTTTTCGAATTATAAACCCCAGGCCTCGTTAACCAGTCAATTCCCTTTATTGGCAAAGCTTTCCTAAGGCTGATTTTGAAAATTGTCCATAAGTATTTAATTTAGCTACATTGCAAGAGGAAACAAAAATACATAAAAAGGAAGAAAACACAACCCCAAACCAACAAACCCAACAGCCAAACCCACAGCTTGAACAGCTGAGTCATGAAAATACTCTCTGAGGGTATCCTGAAATGGAATAAACATATACTTTCAGACTTTACAGTAGAACAACTATTTAGCAAGCAAAATACAACTTCCATGCTGGGCAGGACTTAATGATTTATTCACCACAGTTCCTTCTTTTGATAGCAGCTGGCATCTAGTATTTCAAGGAAAAGCAAAAATTTTTCTCTCAACATGAAGCTACCCAGCTACAGACGTTTTTAGCCAGCACATTTTCCGGTCACTTTAAAAATCCAGCCTGTGTGTGAATTTGGAATGTCCTTCAGATCTCTATTTCACAAAATAAGCACTTCATTTTTTACTAATACATTAAAAATAGAGTAGGTATTTTGTGAATGAAAAGTAGACTAACTTACTATGATTTTCATATTTTTTTTTATGTATCACATTGATGTTCCTTCCTGGGTTCTATAATATGATCATTATTTACTGTCCTCAGAAATGCCACCACATTTCTAAATCATGCATTCAATAAAAATGCTTAGCAAGCGTGTTTATCATTCACTGATTTGTTACATAGACTTGTCTGGATTTTAGCAATGCTGAGCACCTTTAGCTCCTATGGCTTCTTCAGAAATCAGAAGCAAGCTTCATCTTGTAATTCTCCAGAGACTGGCATCCACACAGTTTGTTTCCTCACAATTTGGCACTGTGATGAAAACAAGATGAAACCATTATTTTCCAAAAGCAGTTAAATTCAGGGTGAAATATTTGACTGTTCTTAAAAGGTCTGAATGGCTTTCAAGGCAGCTATTACATGTTGTCAGGTTTCAGAGTTGGTTTGCATATTGTGGCATTTTTCTGCAAATCCTGCAGCATCTTCTGCTTAATTGTAGGAAACAGAGAAGTTAGTCACTAAATTGGATGTTTCCTAAGAAGTTATCAGATCAAAGATACAGCCTGTTTGGCAATAAAATGATTATTTGACATCACCAGTGTGCAACGCTTAAAGACTAATTTAATTTCCAAGCAGCTATCCACGGATAGTGAACATTTAACAGAGGTATTAGTTCATTGTTTTTCTACCCATCTCACCTGAAACACTTGAGCCATAAATAGCTACAATCTACAGGGTGTATCAATCTGGAAGAATATATATCAAATTAAAACTCACTTCCTGCTGATTTTCAGGCTGAATGGTGCTGTACATAATAAAGAAAATTCAGATAAGTGGTTTTAGTCTGTTGGGTTTTTTTTTGGTTGGTGGGTTGATTTGTTGTTTTTGTTTGTTTATGTTGTTGTTCTGTTTTATTATTTGATATTGTCTGAATATTTACATCTCTTGGTTGGAGAACTAGACTGCTGCCCTTACAATAGATTCAGATAAAACATGCAGAACATGGGATGGAAGAGGAGGAGCGGGGAAAGAGCATGCTGCTACTAACCAGAAATTATGGAGAAAGAAAGTGTCATTAATAATTAGAAAGGAAATGATGGATGCCAATCAAAAACTACATGTCAGGAATTGCCTTTTTGTGTGTAAGAAGATTTTGGCAAGTTTGGAAAAAAACCAACAATTATCAGATTCTTACTTGTGTACAGTGTCACGTATCACTTCACTAATTTTCACTAGTGAATTCAGAGGAACATTTGACATTCAAACAACTTTTAGACAATTGGTGGCTTTTGAAGGGGGGGGACAGTAGGTGTCTCCTGACAGACAGCATGCTGTGCTGAAAGGTGCTCACAGGGGACTTACTTAAAAATTTCAGTTTCCTCTCACCAACATTTTTGTGCCTGAGTAGGAACTTCAAAATACTGCCTAGTTACTTTGTCAAAAGTTAGGCATATAGTTAAGATCATTTCTTAATACTCAGGCTAAGAATATTCATAAAAGATACATTTGGGCGCAGAAGGTCTCTTGCTCTGATGAAGACACAGATGCACTTGCAGAATTTGATTTCAGGTTCTACAGACAACTGAAAGAAAAAGGCAGTTGCTACCCCCTTAGTTCAATTTAAATTATTTGTGTGTGAATATTCTTTTCTTGTGATGACATAAGCCTTTACTTCCCATTCGAGATTCTAAGAATTCTTCTAGCATGGGTAGAAGATTTTTTATTGCATTCTTCAACCAGCTGTGACCTGGGATTCAATTAGAGAGTCAAATGCCTATTGTCTGGTCCTTGTACAGCAGAATTCTTACATTTTCCTCCCTCAAGATGTCTTTGTTTCTTTTGTCACTAATGCTGTCATTTCCAGAGAAAGCTTCATAAATAAAGTCTGTCTTACACAGATTAAGTTGAGTTGTGCTGGTTTCCCCAGATATCTGGGACATAAAAGGAGAAAACAAAAGAAACCTACATAGTTATTCTTCTTAGCAGAGTTTTGAAAACCTCAAGGCACAGACCATCTGCAGACTGCCATAAATAGAAGGGACATACTACAGAGGCATCATTCTCTTACCATCTATGCCATCAGTGCAAGAGCTAGGGAAGCTCAAAGCTCCAAGTTTACTGCAGAATCCCATGTACTGGATTTTATATGGGAGAAACTATGCCACCCAGTGGAAGTTTAAAATTAAAGAAGAAAAAAGTAGTGAGGGAGACGAGGAAAAAAGATTTGCCTGATATTTCAAATTCAGAAATGAAACTCATGAAAAAATATTTATCTAAAAAATTGACCAGCCAAAGATAAAAAATATATTTATATATATAGAGAGGAAACTACTTTGATAATCACAGCTGCTTTTCATTAATACCAGAAAAAAAAATAAAATAAATCTTCATGTTAAATAAGACCTCCTAAGGAAGTCTAACCAGAACTTTGATTGAAGTTCAGTCCGCCATGAGCTGACCTGCTGGAATATGGGATATCTATTAACCTAGGGTTTCCTTTCCAAGGAAATTTCTGGGGGAGGAGTGAGAGAGAGGAGCATGTGAGCATGTTTCATTACGTAACACAGAACAAAGGTTTAGGGTGAGTCCTAGCTGGACACAGGCACACCCAGGGCAAACAGACATACCCAATATGATTTTCGAAAAGAAGCAATCTCTATAAATATAAAATACTAATGTGAAATATAAAATACTGCTATAAAAGACATATTTTATATCAATATAAATATTGATATAAAACACACAGTATACATAAATACAAACATATTTAATAACAAATCATGATCTCTATGAATTACATGCATTGGCAGTTTTAAGAAAAAATTATTGCGTGCCATACTGCATACAAAGTTAACTTCTGGATTTCAAGGGCAAGAAACTTAGTCCTTGATATAACATTCTGAAGAACTTTATTTCCTGTCAGCCTGCCCACATTTTCTCTTTATTTTCTTTTGCAATTACTTTGTTTCTTTCCTCATACACAGTTCTATATTCTTATGAAGACATGTCAGAAAGGCTTTGTAGTTATTCAGGTGAGGTTTCATTTAAAAGATCTGTGTAAAAGGTAGATCTCTAACAGGGAAGGCCCTAAACAAGGAACGATGTATTATATCATGCAAAAGCAAATACTTTGCAAACTAGTTATTTGTTATTAGCATGACCTGGAACTTTCTTTTGTTCATTTAATGGATGGCTAATCTAAAGCTGAAGTTTGGTATTGTATTTTCCAATTATAAACTTTAACAGTAAGAATGAAGTTACAGAAAAGCTGGCAAAGATAATTGTATTTCAATGAACAAACCAGCCTACTTATTACTAAATGCAAACAGAGATACCTTCCTCCTTGGTTGGAGCTGCACTGTTCCCTCCAGTGCCCGTGACAAAGTAAGCAGTTACTGTTTTCCTTCCTGTTTAGTTAAGGGATTTCACTCCTGTACTCCTATACCTTCCAGGATGTGCTGAAGCTCTGAACCAGTCTTAAGCTTGGTGCCAGTTAAATTACTGTCATATAAAAAAACCTCCCCAGCATTTTTTGTCAATTGCTTCATTAATGTATGTCCATGCCATAAATGGGAAATAGTTACTTCAACTTTCTCAGTTGTGATAAGCTTTATTTCCTTTATTTTATCTGGTGGATGACTTAGAAGCTGAAGGATTTTGAATGATGGTCAGTCAGGCTTCTTTCTTACCCATATAAAGTTGCACCCAATTTCCTAGTCAAATTCCAGGCTGGGAAATTACACTTCAGCAAACTGCAGTTATTTCTGTATTGCTAAACAGAGTGTTAAAGCCAAACCAAAGATGACAAGATTTTCTATGGTATGTTTCACATTAGCAAACAATGCGCCACCACAGCAGTAACAAAAACTATTCTTGTAGAAACTCGTCTTTCCTGACAACAATTCTATTGTTTACAGATTCTCTTCTCACCTTACTCTTTCCAACGTTTTTCCCACTCTTAGGATGAAGATAAACAGCACAGCAGTGGGAGATTGACTGGCCCTCTCTGACTCCAGTGAGCCTGTCCAGAGAATTAAACTCAAACTATTTGCTATTTCTCTCTGGCAACTTTCCCCCCCACTTTCCTGCAGTGGCCTGGTATCTCATATTCCCTTCCTATATAATAAAATGTTTATTCCCCTGTATACAGTAGTACAGATTACTTAATTGCCAGTTCTTCATCTCTCCCCTCCACCATGCATACCTCCCAGTGCCCAGCTTCAAGGATTCTTTTGCCCCCACCTGCACATCTGTCACAGACAATTTCCACACAGAGAAGTAGTCCTTCTGAAGAAGTGGTGTAAGTGCAGCAGATTTTTAATTTAATTGCTATTGTGAATAAAACATGTGGTCATTCTTTTCTTCACCATTATTCCCTTTCCACCAAAACCAGAATGTATGACTTGTACAAGCACACACTTGTCTGTTATTCCACAGTTTATATTTATTCCAGAGAACAGCTTTGAAGTGTAAACTGCTCTGTTGTTTCAGTGGGTGGAAACCGGAGATGATACTGAAGATGAAGTCAACATTCAATTACTTAATATGTAAAACAAGCATGTAAAAAGAAGAGGCTTTATGAAGACCATAAGAAAACACTGGACCTGAAACACACATGGGAGAAGGAACGTATAAAGGAATAACAAGACAGCCCACCCTGTTTCAAAGGAATGGGTAATAGTGAACTCAGCCTTGAAAGAAATCTAATGAATAGACAACTGAGCTCATGTATTTGGATTTTACTGGGTAAACCTTATGAGCACGACACTGGCTTCTTGTTATTGTGAGCATGTAAAGGAAGGAACCGAATGCATGAATGATTAAATGTAAAGTAAAATAAGGAGCAAAGCTGGCTAAAAAGATTTCTGCTCATCCCTACTCTTTGCCCCCCTCCATGCTGATCTGACAGAAGAAGTGAGTGCAGCGAATTGGATCAGGGAACTGACCTGGAAGAAAAATGAGAAAACAGTTCAAAACTAAAAAGCAGAAATGCATAAGCAAAGATAAGTGTCCTAAGAATGGATCCATCTACAGATCTACGCACACAGATGTTCTCATCGAAGCAGAAACTTTTGCTTTTGACACAATTCACTCATTCAGCATAATGCAAACCCATTACTACCATTCATAGTTATGTACAGCTTATTAAAAGAAGACCCTAGTTTCATAAGGATCTGAAGAAAGAAGGAAAGAACTGCTGAGCATGCTCCACCACTTATTCCAAGGCCAGGTCTACCTTTCGCACTCTTTTCAGGATGGCTCTACCAGGATATGCTATGTAGGCAATGCTATTCTAGCAAAGCACTTTCTTTTGTAAACTGCCTATAATATAATAATTAAAAAATCCTATTATAGCAAAACTACGCAGACAGCAGTGTGTTTCTGACTTTATATCCACAGCTGTAGCAGTGGCTTCTATTGATGTAACAGTGCTGTTCAGTGAATTGAAGAAACTATCATTAAAAGGCTGGATTATATGATACTGAATAACTTACACTGTGAATTGGTGCATAGAACATACTACAGATTTTATTCTGATTTGGAAGGGAAAGTAATCTGTTTTGACTCTTTTTTTCCCCAGAACCGAGGTATGCCAGTAAAATCTAAAGGGAAGGAAAAGGTGGGGGAAGTATGCAAAGAATCAGTTGTTCTTCCCCTAGTCCACCCCCAGAAAATCCTAGTTTACTTGTTTCTTAATGTCTTTCAGTAAAAGAGTGGATATATGTATCTAGTCCAAATATGATATGTGATAGTATCAATAAACACAGTAGACAAACCATAGTTTGCAACACACCATAGTAAGCATGTCAATCATAACAGGCACCCAAATAGGTTTTCCAAACCCCATGCATTTGTTTACTTTGCTAGCCATCCAGCTTATTTTTTTCCCAATGGCTAATTTATACATTTTCTCAAGAAATTATGTTAGATGTGGATCACAATTACACAAGACTGATGTTGATGGGTGACTTGATTTTATATTTTTAAACATAAAGATTGATTTGATAATGCTCATTGACTGCTCAAGCAAGAAAGATTTTTGACATATTTAAATGAAAAAATATTGAACTTATCAGTAAAGTTTTCCTCCTACAACTCACTGCTTTTCTGTGTACTCTGTACTCTCTCGGTAAGTCATTTATACACCACAAATCCAAATGAAGCATGATTGAGTGTATGATTGCTATGAATACTCCACAAGTATGAACGTTCTGCATTGATTCAGGACCACAGCCCTTCCCATGAAAACTTTCTGTAATGATGAAGTGTTCTGTCCTGTCAGTACAGACCGCCATAAAAAACACTGAAGAAAAGATTGAGAATGGTTGGGCACTGGTAATACTCTGGTTTGCCAACTGGTATTGGCAGTCTTCAAGAATAAAGTGAGCTTGCAAAGAATGCTCTTTGTGGTTTCAGGGGAGAGTGATAAAAACTTTCAAAACTAGCTAAAATAATACATAAAACCAGTTTTTCTTCAAAACCAGCTTCTTATACTGTCACACATCCTGAAATCTTCTGGATATCAGTTTTGTATTCACTATGAGTAAGGACTTGTTTGACACTGTCTGTGCTTTATATTTTTTTTCCAGTAATGCCAACATACTGATCCAGCAAGAACACATACTGCTTGAAGACAGGATAATTCCAGTTACATATTTGGGAAGGAATAGACCATCACAGAAAACGGTGATATAGCAGCCATTAAAGTGATATTACATCACCCTCAGACATTAAACAAATAGTTAGAACACTGGCATGTTAATGGAAAATTGTTTAAGTTAATAAAAATAAAAGCTATTAAAAAACTCATAATGTCAAGAAATTCTTTAAGCTCTTAGTGATGGGAAACAGAATCATCCAGTGGAATGCAAACAAAAGTTTCTGTCAGCTAGAAGGAGATCTGGTCTCCATTACCAAGGCTGTCATGACATCTTGAATTTGTGAAGAGGACTTTTGAAGAACTCAGGTGTCTTTGTCATTAACATGTGCCTGCCTAAACTGCAGGTACCAGCTAGATCAGCGCTATCCCTCTGCAGTGTCCATGCTGCTTTTGATGGAAGTGAGTCTTTAATTTTTAATTGTTGTGTATCTTAAAGAAACATTTGCCACTGTGTCATCTTCCGTCCGGTGTCCATCTGTCCTTCCCCCCCCCCAATAACACAGAGCCCTTGCAGCCAGAGATGAGTCAGATCAGTTAGGGCTGAGCTCTCTTCCTAAATTCCAAGTCTGCCTGAGCTGATTGCAACAGCAAGGGCAGTGATCATCCCCCAGTACTCACACTGGTGAGGCTGCACCTTGAATCCTGTGTTCAGTTCTGGGCCTCTCACTGCAAGAGAGACATCGAGGTGCTGGAGTGGGTCCATAGAAGATAACAAAGCTGATGAAGGGTCTGGAGAACAAATCTGATGAGGAACGGCTGAGGGAACTGGGTTCGTTTAGTCTGGAGAAGAGAAGGCTCGGGCGGACCTTCTTGATCTCCACAACTACCTGAAAGGAGGTCGGAGTGAGGTGAGGGTCAGTCTCTTCTCCCATGTAACAAGCAATAGAACAAGAGGTAACAGCCTCAAGCTGGATGAAAATGAAATGAAAATGAACTGGCTGCTATGGACAAAGCAAGAATCTGCAGATGGAAGACAGTGGGCCTGCTCCTTTTGGTCACGTCTCTTTGTTGTAACATGAAATTACAACCTCAGCCTAAGGGATAGAGTATGAAAAATTACTATAGGGCAATAAAAGCCTCTTTAATTCTCTAGAATTACATCACTGCTTGAAAACTAGGTTGCCGGAAGAAGATAGAACCTGGAAAGAGAAAGAAGGAAATAACCCACTCCTGTATTGCCCTGAACTAGAGCACACAGGCACCATGGGAATTGGACAATCCTTCTGTCCAGACATGAGGTGCTATACTGCAATAACACTAAACAACACAAAACAGTAATAATGCTGATCCAGTCTTGCCCTGATTTGCAATACAGAGCTGCTGCTCTCAGTGCAGTGGTGTGTAGCAGAACAAGTAGACAGATAAACTCAGAAAATCACTGTATCTGGCTGTACCACACCAGAGCCTTCATCCATCTTTGCACTTAAACCATCTTTACTACAAATTTGGCCAGTCTGAAACCAGTGGAAACTAATTAAGATGTTCTTTGTCTTATTTTAAGATCCACTTATTTTGTAGGGAAGTATCACACTGTGTACACTACGCACTATAGAGAAAGACTAACCTTTCAGAAAGAAAGCAAGCACCCTGGTTGCTTACTTGTTTTTGCATATTATTGTGAAATGCAAAAGGCAATAAAGACAAAAATTAGAAAACCGCCTTTTAGTATGAAACCAAAACAGTAGCATTAATAATATTTAAAACCATTTAAATGTTAGTTAATTTTAAAAGTGAACTCATCAGCATCTTTTCCTACACTCAGTCAACAGACTTTAGGGCACACTTCCTAGTGGCTGCTTACCGATTCCTTTCCCAAGTTCCCTGTGTTCCTGGTTGCACAGATGACATTTCCTGCCTGACTTGGCCTCCCAGGTTGTTGTGCAGTGTGCTATCAACTGCCACATCTCACACTCCTATAATGGGCTGGGTTTCCAGTCGTTCTTACTTCTCAGTCACGTTAAGGTGTTGTAAGTTTCTATGTACAACAGTGTTTAGATGAGGCTTTCTATGCCAATCACTTTCCATTTACTGCAACCAAGCTTTGAGTGACTGCTCAGATACTGCACACCAAGGCAGGGCTGAGCGGCAGACGGCCTCAGCCACCCGCACCTCATCCCACTGAGGCCGCTGCCCTCCCACCACCTTGTGCTGTCCATGCTTATCCCCCTCGCCCACCACTATGGCAGCTGTGCCTCCCAGCTGCTGACAGGGCCAGGGGTGCAGAGTGGCCTGGATGAGGCATAGCAGCTGTGGGGACAGCCACGGCAAGGGCTGAGGCACTGGCTGTGGCAGTGAGATGTCGGCGTTGTTGGGTGTCAGCTGGATGTTAGTCATTAATAAGCCATGTCCTGAGAGACCCCTGTGCAGGGTGGGCACATTAGGACATGTTTGGTTTTGGGCTGTGTGAAGCAGCCTCTTACCTCTACAGCCCCTTTTTTCCGCAAGTCTCACTTTTCAGACCTCCTCATTCTAGGCTGCAAGAAGCTGCTGTGCAACTCCAGTTCCTCCCACATTAAGCAAGACCAGGAGTGAATTTCCTAAGCCTTTTGTTTTGTTTGTCTGGGGGTTTTGCACTATCTGCCTAGCCTTCAAATTTAGTTGATCAGTCCTTTCTGTATCTAGGATCTTCTCCCATCCCACTCTGAAAGCTGGGTTTTGAGCTTGTCTTGGGGACAGTCCCTGAAGCGGTTGATCTCGATGGGGCTTTCTTACCTCCTTACAGAAGCTGCAAGCCAAGATCAAGAACTGTTGTGGGATTCTAGGGTGAAACTGGGTCTGGAGTAATGGTGTCTAAGTGAAGGCTGAGTGTTGTGAGGGCTGATAAGCAGTGTTGATCTGGTAAATATTGTTAAAAGGACAGTTTATACAATTTTAACAGACTTTTTCATCATTTTCTCCATTTTTATCTATCAAAGAGATTTGTAGCATCTTGTAGATGAAATAACGTGTCCATCGTCACAAAATATTTCAGACCGAAATCTGAAATTCCAATTATTATTTATTAATTCACAGCTTATTGAAACACATGAGGTTTGTGCAAGGTTACTTGTTCTTGTCTAGGTTTTTAGCTTGTACATGTTATAGCAGTAGCATTGCTTGCACTTGGGACATGAAGAAAAGTATGAAAGAAATAATAGAAAGCAGGTTCTGATTATAACATGTAATTACATCAGTTCCTCACATTATATTTCAACAAAATACTGTAAATTCCTTGTTTTCATATTGAAAAAAAATCTTTATATGATATCAGTGTTAAACCTCTGACCCATAAGAATTATTTTTTACATTAAGAAGGGTATTAGTTTTCCCTGGCATTAATGACTTCCAAGGTCTTTTGGAAGAGGTACCAAGTTCTGTTTGTCTCCTTCTTGAGTCCTGGCTTCAGAAGCTGTCTGCTGCAAGATCTTGTCCACATAAAAAATCCTCCTACCTGGCTCCATTAGTAGTTAGGATTCAAAGAAAACAACAAACACATACCTATATAGTGTATTAATGAATCTGTTACTTCTAGCAACATCATGAAATTAGCTAAAACCTGCTTTTAACAGTATTGTTCACTCATCTTGTTTCTTTAAATTTGAGACATTAAAAAGCCCCTTGGCTCTCTAATATGCTCTTGCACTACCCCAGCCACACAAACTTTACTGAATCAAGGTTGACTCTTGCTGAGAAGGTTTCTGCCACACAATTTTGCTTTTGCATGAGAAGCTGTTAATTCTATTGACAACACATTCATCAAGGATGAGTTATTCAAGCACTTAGCAACTGCTTCAGCAATCTCCTCAAAGAGGAAAAGGCATTGCAGAAGCATGAGTGTGGGAACAAGTGGAAGTTTTATGACTGCCTTGGTACTGCTTACAACATCGAACTTAAAGTACCTAATTGGGTTGTCTGACTCAAGGAAGCCACTGAGCTCGCAGGAGGGGGCATAAATGTTTAAAACATAAATGTTTTGCCATTTATGGTAAACAGGGCAAACACTTTTTCTCCATATAAAGGTAACATTAGCATAATGTAGCTGTGATAAGGTCCCACATGCTTTATTGCTACTTTTTTCTTTAACTGAAATGCTCAGGGAGTGTCCCTGATAAAAGTACCAGAAAGCAAAGATAGAGCAGAAAGACCCTGCTGTGATAGAAGAACTTCCCCTTGCTGCAGATTTTGTCTGCACCCCTAGTACATTCCTTTGCATGTTTGCTTTTTTGACATTTTCAGTCCCAAAGAGGTTCCACTGGATTTTGAGTGCATTCTGGGGACAGTGCAAAAGGACGGATGTAGTGTGTTGTGAGGTTAGGTTCAATAAAACATGGTTGTGGTGGAACAGATAATACAGGAGATTTTCTGGGGGTAGGGGGTAAGATGGGAAATGAGAACAAGATGCAGGAAAATGGAAAGCAAAGATTGTATATATAGGGAAAGAGATAAAAGCATTAAATGCATGATAGGCTTTAGGCTTTCCTCTCCTCCCCTACTTAGTTATCAGATGTGGTTGTGAAACAAAATTAGTCATCTGAGTTAAAATGACACATGTCTCTAAAGTGGAGAGACATCAATTTGATGAATGGACCACTCGGTGGATAAAGAACTGGCTGGATGGCATCACACAAGGAGGTATGGTCAATGGCTCAATGCCCAGCTGAGACCAGTAACGAGTGGTGTCCCTCAGGGATCTGTGTTGGGACCAGTCTTTTTCAACATCTTCGTCGCTGACATGGACAGTGGGATTGAGTGCGCCCTCAGCAAGTTTGCCGATGACACCAACCGTATCCTGGGCTGCATCAAAAGGAGCGTGACCAGCAGGTCGAAGGAGGTGATCCTGCCCCTTTACTCTGCTCTCGTGAGACCTCACTTGGAGTATTTTGTTCAGTTCTGGTGTCCTCAACATAAAAAGGACATGGAACTGTTGGAACAAGTCCAGAGGAGAGCCATGAGGATGATCAGGGGACTGGAGCACCTCCCTTATGAAGATTGGCTGAGAAAGTTGGGGCTGTTCAGCCTGGAGAAGAGAAGGCTGCATGGAGACCTCATAGCAGCCTTCCAGTATCTGAAGGAGGCCTATAGGGATGCTGTGGATGGACTCTTCATTAGGGACTGTAGTGATAGGACAAGGGGTAATGGGTTAAAACTTAAAGAAGGGAAGTTTAGACTGGATATTAGGAGGAAATTCTTTCCTGTTAGGGTGGTGAGGCACTGGAATGGGTTGCCCAGGGAGGTTGTGAATGCTCCATCCCTGGCAGTGTTCAAGGCCTTGGGTGATATATGGTTTAGTGTGAGGTGTCCCTGCCCATGGTAGGGGGGCTGGAACTTGATGATCTTGAGGTCCTTTCCAACCCTAACTATTCTATGATTCTATGATTCTATTCTAAATCCTACTGAAGCAGTACAACTCCTTATGATATTTTTACAGAAACATCATCTTGTAATTCTCTGCTTTGTTCATGTGATACCACAGGCTGATACTGCACCTCCTGAAAAATAAAACCTGTAAATGCTATAAATGTTGCTAGAAATTTCTGTAACAATGGCACTTGGAAAAAACATCCAAACTTCAGATGAAGCTGGGCAAACTTATCTCTTGCAAAGTTTATAAATGGGGTTCTGGAGCACTGAACAACTGCAGGGTTGGTATTACAGCCTGTAAAACTCAATCCCTATGTGTTGCCTCATTGCAGCAAGCAGGTAATGCTTTATTTGGAAATTATTAGGAAGGCATGCCTTCCCAGTAAGTGATCCTTACAAGTTCCTTTTGAACAATAATACATTTAACATAAAAATTTAGACTCTGGAGTTACTGAACTTTATGAGGTTGGCTTGGTTTCATTGCGAAACTCTTAGCTTAGAGCATTTCAGAGGTTTGGCTTTGTAAAGACATATGTGAACAAACTTGCCAAAAATAGAAGTGAGATGCCACTCAGGGTTTTTTTTTTTTTTAATTATTTTCTATCATTAAATATTTCAAGAATCTTTCTGCTATAGCAACAAAAGAAAAAGACTTGCTTATTAGATGTTATATGTCACAGAGGGGAAATAAAACCAAGCAAATATTATGCTGTATATCAAACCATGCACATACCCAGTACATTAAATAGGGGAAAAATATCTAATAAAACTGGATTCTCTCTCATGAAACAGAGAAGCAAAATTGTTGGAGATACTGCCCAGATATTCAGATTCAGCCATCCAAGGCTATCCCTGTGAGGCCTATGCAGTCAAACAGGACAGCTATCTAGAATACCAGTGTGTAAGATAAATGCTGAACACATGACAAAAATAGGTGTTGTATAAAAGTCTGAAATACAGGCATTTTTATTCTCATTTTAAAAATTCTTCTAAGTGGGTTTTTATCCATAAAGATGAAATGCATTCAGCTGCCTTTATGTCATTCTCACCAATTGCTGTCCCACCGTACAAACAGTGCTATATAAGGAGTATCAGTTACATTCGATGCTTAAACAAATGTGGGTGGACCCCCATGGTTTTGTCAGTCAGGCTTTTCAAGAAGGCTGGAAAAAGCACTAGGCACAAAAATTGCAATAACATAATTTCTTTACGAAGGTACTCTAAAAATGGCTTAGAAAATGTGTTTAAAGGCAAGGAAATAACAGGTTTAGGGTATTTTAATGTCAGTTTACAGTTTGCGATGCATCTTAAACCTGAAAGTTTCTTAGATTTAGTTCTTCCACTGTAATTGTTGAGATTAGTTTTCACTAATTACTAGTTTCTATAGCCAGTTCCAGGAGTCTTGCCACCAACATCACTGAAATCTTCTCCCTACTGCTTCTTCAACTAGCAACTAATTTCAGTTAGAAAGAACTAGTTCCAGTTTTAAGAGGAACCTTATATAGTCATCAGTATGAAGAATGAGATTTCAAGGAAAGGTTTATAAAAGGAAAGCAGAATCTTTTCCCATTTTCCCACAGGTCACAAGTTTTCTTTTATTAAAACTGGGGATAATAATGCCCATCATCTACCTTTCAGGTGAATGCATAATAACTAGTAGCTAATGGCTGAAATAATGCCTTCAAAAGTTGTATGTTATTAGTATTCAGCTGCAGGAAAGAACAGTCTTCAGTATGAGACGTTAAAGGGCATGGACATCTCATGGAAAGAAAACACAGGTCTGTGTTACCGAAAGAATGAAGGCTAGTGAGTGGGAACCTGATGTACTGAGAACACAGTTTCCCATGAAGTCAGCATGAGCCTTAGTTGCTTCATAGATTTTAAAATCAAGTCTGATAATTTGTATCTATAAGAAACAGCAGCAATAACATGTGGGAGGAGAAGAACAACATCTTCATTAGTAAAGAAAGATGTCTTTGTTACCAAAACTGCAAGAAACCAGTTAAACCTTCATGCATGTGAAGTATAAGACACCGGCAAGTTGCTATCTCTCTCGATGACTAAAGGGAGGAGGTAACATGCCTTTTTTCAACTTCTAGAAATGTGTTGAACAGCTCTTTGCAAAAGATGAATTTCAGTACTTGGCAGAATAAGGCACATTTCTAGATGCTTGAGAAGTTTGAAATTTCCAATGAATATTGAAGCCTTCTGTGTCACCAGGGTTCTAACACTAATGTCACACTAAGAATATAGCTTTCAGTAGTTCAGTTGATGCGAATTATCAAGTGAAGGGCCAGACAGATGAAGTAAAGCAAGCTGACTGTAGAAGAAATTCAACCTCTTATGATAACCAAGGATGTAGCCAGCATTATTCAGCATCAGGACATGTACCTTGTAACACATTAGGTCAGATTTCTGGCACAATTTTTGTGCACAGGTGGTTTGAGACATCAAAGGGAGTTGAAGTACATTTATTTCCACAGCAAGTTCGGCAATGTGCCCTGCCAGCACCATGCTGGCCTGACTTACTGACATGTGCTACCCAATTGTTAACCACATATGATGTTGTCATGCCTGAGTTACTCCAACCTGAAGAAAAAAAAAATAATTGGAACTTCTTCCTAAAAATCTACCAGGATCTAAAAAACCCCCAAACAATGCAACAAACCAACCCAAACCCAAACCCAAGAAACAAACAACTCCCCTCTCCCAACAAAGAACAAAAGAACAACAACAACAAAAAAGGTGTTCAAAGTAGCAGCTATATAATGGATCTAGTTTGTCTTGAATAAATGACAGCAAGATTTGACTTAAGACTTGGCTATATACACAAAGTATTGAAGACTTGCAGATCCCTTTTCAAGTTTGTCAGCAGTTACACACCTTTCATTGACTGCACTGAAAATGCTTTGATATGTAGCAGCCTGCCAGTGGGAGTAAAGGGTTTGCAGTCTTATGTACTTTAATTATTAATTACAAATTGAGACTTAGTTTGCACTTTTTTGTTAACTCAACTCCTCTATGGCTCTCTGTCATGATGATAGATTCCCAGGCTTAGTTTGTTTAGATCTACATAGATTTTTATAAACAGTAGGTAGATGCTGTTATGTGAAAAAGATAAGATGCCCATGACTGCCAAACACTTAATAAACTTCAGGTGTTCCACAGTGTGTGCATATCACAGTTCAGGATTCAGAAGTAGTATAAATCCTGATGTATTTGAACTTCTCCTTGGAAAATTGCAGTGGAATTATGCACATGAACATCTAACTGAGAACCAAATAAGTGTAGCAGTCATGCTCCAGAGAGCATAAAGCATCAGTAATAACTTCACCAGTTTCAACATGCCAGTCTGTCAGTCTAATGGCAGTTTTTAAACTCTAATATATCTTTATCTTTCAAAGGAAGGCAAACCTCTGAGGAAGCTAAAATGTTTCCCTTTGGAATGACATAGAGAAAAACTTGGTCCTAGTTTTTGCTTTTGTTTACTAAGATACAAAAGAATATTCCTGAAGTTACTTAGTGATCTCTGACGAACACAGAAAAAAAAATTACAGATCTCAGTCCAAGCCCTACTTGACTTAAATGATTTCTGCAACCACACTGGGCGCAAAAAGATGAGAGTTTCATTGCTAGTATTTACATTTGGTTCAGATCAACATTCTAGAGTTCTTTGGAAAATTTGGCAGTCTGATAATGTGCCCATCTTTCAACATGCTGGCAGAAAATAATAATAATAATAATAAAAGGTTATTCCACTCCTTTATTAGGGAAAGCAAGCAAGGGAAAAAAAAAAAAAAGTTACTCATTCCCTCCTAATCAACTCCTTCTTAGGGCCAAGTGAGTAAATAGAACTGTACAAAGATGCCAAATATCCAAGGACTCAGCATTTTAAATGTGCAGAAAATAAGCACACAGGTCGGTCACTGGTGCACCCATGGCTATCTGCAATCTGCTGAACTCAGTACCCCTCTGTTATTGCCATTAAGTGGTGGTGACCATAGTTTTTGCACAAGCCAGAGATTTCTTTAGGTATTCCATTTGTTGCAGTTCCTGCAGGGGTTATCTCTGACTCATACTGTGAGACTTTCTCATGCTGGCTGGGCATAGCCTCCTACATTCATGTCATAAGGTCCATTTAACTCTAAGTTTATTCACTGCACAAACTATGTGATACAGTTGCGGCTCCCTCACATTTTTGGTACTTGGCTGGACTGAGGCAGTGAATTCAGCTGCATTTTAAGGGTGAAATCGCACTTCATCAATACCCATTTTTATGTTTGCTCATTTTATATACCATATGAAAAACGAGTGTGGTCCAACTGCCAGCACACAAGTCAGATCTGGGGAACGAGACACTTCCTGGTCCACTGCCTCTTCTGAAGAGCAAGGAAAGAGGAGCTTTTTGGTTTTGTGTCTCAAGCTGCTTTTTGTTGTGTTTGTGAGCAGTGTGAATACACCAAGCCAGTTGTGCTGCATGTACGAAGAAGGGCATGGGCTTTGAAATGCACTTCCTGCTGCATGTGAACACAGGTCTGATTTCAGACTAATGCTACACTAGAATGACTCACAAAGGTGTTCTCACACCCAGGAGGGTATGCAATACCTGGTGAGAGGAACCATTCTGAATTCAGATCTTTTCAATCTAGAAATGCTCTGCTAGCTCAGGCACTGACTCAGGAAAGCGTGCTTTCTTTTTCTGAAATGGTCCCCAGTCAGTGATACAGAGACAGGCAGTCCTCTAAAATTTGACAAATATCAGGTGATACTTGCTGGCATAATGGCAGCTCTCTGCCAAAGAAGGATTTAACAAACTTGAATCTCCATTTCAATCAACCAACCAGTTATTTTCTATTAACAGTTATGTATTGTACTGATATTACAGTACAGATGGTTTAATCTTGTACTGTTCATGTCGCAAATTCTACATAATCCCTAAAGAGTCATATATTTTAACCCTTAGTTTATCGAAAGAAACCTCTTATCCAGTCCTAGATGCTAAAATTGTTTTGTTTTGTTCTGTTTTGTTTCGAAATTTAATTTCCGCTTGGCATGTTTCACAGATTTGTAAGTTGGTATGTTCTTAATTTGCCAATTTTGATAGATTCTTTGTGGGTTTATTTGCTTGTATTCTCTAAAACAAACACATATGTTATTGTGAATGTGATTTTAGTAGTAAAGGTAGGTAAGCTTCTTATCTTCTCCGCTTTGGGACAATCTGTTCTTTAGTTTATTTTAGCAATTAACATTCTTTCCCTCTTCATAATTTCCTTCCAAGAGGTTCTTCCTGCTAGTTTCCTGATTAAATGAAGACTTTTGAAGTCCGAGCTCCATAGTGGATTTCAGTGTTTATGGCCATTTTCAGCAGTTTACCTTCCGCCTTTAATTCTTCCTCTTACTCAAAATCTCATCTCCATCTATCATCTTTCACTTTACCAATGTGGCTGTTCTCACTTGTCAGTCTGACAATGACCTGCTTTACTGCCTTCCTTAGAAACACACAGGTAAACGCATTTCATTTCCTGGGTAGGGGTAGATCCAGTGAAACTTAGCCAGAGATCCTACAGTTCCCATTACAGGAGATGACATGCACTCCTGGATACCCTGTCCCTCCTAAGACAGAGGAACCAGAGGACTCTCCCTTCCTTGCTTACAACCCATTATCATCATGACCATTTTTCTTTTTTCCTCCTTTGTCTTCACCAAAGACAGCAAAGTCTGTCTCTTCCGTCTCCTTGAGCTTCAGCATAATGAAAGTTCAGAAAGTCAGTATTTACATTCTGTCAATACAATAGGAAGCTTACCACCTTTTTTGGTCCTTTTTCTCCCGATGCTGTTATATCATTCTATACCAGTTTCCTAGCCCTGTGCCTGATGCTGGTCTTTGTCAGAGACAGCAGGGCAGACTAGGTTAATCACGGCTGATCCCTAGCTGAGGCAATTCTGTGTTTCTTTTGAACACTTTTCTTTTTTTCAGTTCATGAAAGACTACGTTTTTTTCAGTGGAGCTGTTCCTGTGCTGTGAATTTGGATTTATTGTCGATAGCTTTGCTATTCATAGCTATAGATGGCTTAGGAGCAGCTCCAGTATAAAACAAAGTTTGCAAAGAGTTGCAAACCAAAGGCACAAAAAATATATTTGTGTCTGGGCCTAATCTGAGAGAAAATTCCTATTAAGATCACCTGCACAAGGAATGGAAGATTATCGCAGATCAAGTTTTATAGGAAGTCTAACCCCACCCAGAAAAGAAAGTGTTTCCAGTCTTTGTTTCTTATAATTATTTCTATCTGTCCTCTAGAACATGTGTGTTTCTTATGACTGCAGTATATTCAGTCTTAGTTTAAACAGTGATAAGTATATTTATAGATCTGTGTAAAACAAAATATTACTAGCATGTCAACATTTGGTTGATCTTCACATTCTTGGCTTCAGAGTGGTTTAAAATAAAACATACACACAAAGCACGGTTGTTTTTTTGGCTCTGGTTTCTTCATTTTTGCCCACAACAGACCTGGCAGATGTGGAATAGCTGGAATGTGCATATCTAACAATTCTCTTCTGTGCCATCATTTGAAGCTGCAGGAGTGCAGCTATTTGGCTGTAGCACGGAAGAGAGTGATGAATGTGATGAAATACAGATTTCATTTATGACCAGGGGATAAATTCTGTTCAGGTCACGAAAACGGATTAGTGCATAGGGACAAAAAGTTTGTGAAGAATTCCTTCTTGGAGGTAGAGGGAAGGGTACTACAGAATTGCAGCGGTTAAACTGAAATAACTAGGTAGTTACCCAGAGTATATAAAAATAAATACAAAACAGGAACCACAAAATGATGCAGTTTCTTAATTGCTCTGGCCTTGGGGTGGCCTTGCTGGATAATCACAATCTGATTAATCAAGATTACAGAGAAACTGGATTACTTCATGGAAGATTTTACATCCATAGTTTTGTGGGGAAGTTTAAAATTGTTTCAGGGGCCTCATACCTAAGATAAACCCCAAACAAATGAAAAGAAATCAGACAGTTGTAAAAATGAGTTATGAACCAAGACTTTCTCAGATGACTATTAAGCCTTGATCACTTTATAATAGATCAAAGAAAGCCCTTCTCAGTGTAAGCAGGACTGTTATAGCAGAAATTGTGTTCTTATCAGAGCCAAACCGTTATCCTAAATTCAGATGTGGATGCAAGCTTGATAAATGAATCTGTTTTTAAAGCTGACTGCTCACAAATATAAATGTGAGCAAAGGCGTTTTAAAGATGGATTCATGATATATAATGTCCTGCATCTGTGTGCTGGATCAACTTAAAAAATAAGGCTAAAAAGGTACAGGTTTATATAAGGTTCAGGAAACCAGAAGAACTCCATACTATTTTAGGAATAATGGGGTATTCTGCATTCTTCATGAAAGTGAGTTTATGAGTGTTTTTCTGTGGCAAGAATATCAGTACTGACCAGAGACGTACCTGATAGATCAGATAGAAACCTCCCTTACCACTGAAGTCTTTATTTAAAAATAAACTTGTTTTCTGGTCCACGTCTTGTTTGTCTTTTTTTTAACAGCTCAATTGTTCCTCCCAGCAGGCTATATCCGTAGGCATTTTCCATAGAACAGGGCTCAGTGGCTGGCAAGTCAAAGAAATTACAACTATCCAAGTCAGAAGCAGGGAATAAGGAAATATTTTCCAAAGAACCTTTACTGTATCCCACGTAGTTCAAAAAGGGCGCGTCTGGCTGGAAAATCTCTCATATGAGAGAGCAACCTGATGGTGTGAGGTCCTTCTCACAGATGTCCAGGTGGGGAATAGGCTTGGCAGTTAATACAGGAAGGATATGACCCAACTAAACTGGGAGACAGAGATTTTCCTTCCATGCCGGAAAGTTTAAATATTGTTTTGCCTCTAGTCAAATATGCAGTTGGTTGGGAGGGAAGAGAGCAAGGTGTGGGTGTGGAGCAGAAAGCAGAGGACAAAGAGAATTGGAGGACTTTCAGCCTGTATCAAACTTTCTTGAAGCTTTGGGCTCTCTGGGGGGTATTGTTTATTCCTATCACAGCCAGAGCAGTCTAACAGCTTTGTTAGGCTCACTGGTCCTCCTCTTTGAGGCAGCTCTTGTATTAGGGACACTAGCCAAAGGCCACTATTCTGAGGGCTGTGCCCTTTGCACAGGGAATATTCTCTAAGGACAAGTTCCACTATCATTATGGCCCATTTTAACACCTCCAGGGACCAAGCTGTGCAGAAAGGACCCATGTCATAAAGTTTTCCAAAGCATCATTGAGACACGCTATCTTGCCTTTTCAATGTAACATAAAGTACAAGAAGAACATGACTCAGGGTTGAAGGAACTCTGTTAGCTCCAAATTTCTTCACTAGTTTTTATGGAAATAGTCCGGGTTTTAACTGAGCAGTGTTCAGCCTCTGGCACGTTTTGCAGGACTTGTCTAATCAAGTCCACATGGATTTGCTGTTTTCAACAGCTGAGACCTTAAACCATTTCACTGCAGTCACCAGCTCCAGGATTCATAGGTAGGGAGTGAAGACATCACTAATTCTATAATGTCACACAGTCCCATAGGGAAATATATGTCTTTCTGGTTTTATTTCCTCAATTCCTTCAGCTATCCTATGACCTATGTTCTATAGTTGAATAGTTTGACATGCATTTGTTGCACCACTTCTGAGTCTAAGACATTTTAATCATCTAATGATGATGGCTATCCTCCTCCAAAACCACTTAAATACAATCTGATCCAATTGGTCAGTTTTGTTGGAGTGCTGAGCCAGCACGTTGTTTGAGTGCCAAGAATCAATGAAGCCAAAAATCAGGGTCAAAAGTTGCTATTAGTTGGCACATACCTCTGGCAGGCTTTATAGAATATCCTGATTAAAGCACTTGTTAAGCCTTGACTGAATTCTTTTTCCTCTTATAAATACAGTTTTGTCAGATTTCATTTTTTACTCTCCACATGCTTTTGTGAAGAGGCCTGTGATCAGGATAATGGAGTAGCAACCTGAAGCAAAAAGCAGGATTTCTGCCATACCAGGGGGATTTGTGTCATTCTAGATTATTAACTACTCTGGTGACAGGTGCTATCTCGTGAATTATCCCAAGATCATTTGCAAAGGTAGGCTGTGAGCAGCTCTGACCACCGCTGCAACGCTGAGTGAGGCGATCTTGGGAACTGCTGTTGCACTTAGTCTGAAAAACCACCAGATGGTGCAAAGAAATAAATCACCATCAGATGGAAACTGCAGCCCACCCCTTCCAGCCTGGGCCGGGGCTCAGCCACCGCTTTGTGAACCTTCATCTCTTAATTTTCGTAGAGAAATAAGTGAGCTCCGACTGAGGGAAACCAGTGTGGTTCTGTGGACGTTCACATCAGCCCAGGCAGATTGGTGGCTAAGCTTTTGTTTTCAGAAGAGCAACTGGTTTAGATTTTTGCCGATTAAAATGGAGTTCATTGGATGCTGCAAAGTGGGAAGCAGGGAAATGAATGCACAATCCAATTGTGTTTGGCTATCTTTCAAAGTTCAAATCCATCCTGAATCAAGGATTAATTGATGGATTAACTTTCTGCATCCAAAGGTTGTAAACCCTGCTGGCTGTTCAGGTCTTGTGCAGTTTCTGTTTCCTTGGGCTGGATCTGGAAAAAATCTGACAAATTTAATTTTTCTAGTTTGTGCTTGGCCCAGGCTCAAAAGTTTGGAGTGAATTTTCAATCTTTCGGTGTGAGTCTAACCTCTCATTTAGGCATTTGGTTTTTAGGTGCTATTTGGATCCATAGCTGAGCCAAAGATGATACAGTAAAGCTGAGCATGTGCTGTTCTGTCACAAAAGAAGGTAATCCAATGGTATGCACCTTAAAAGCCTTCCTAGTAAAACAGAACACCATTAAAATATCACTGATATTGCCTGTCTCTTCAGAACAAGTCTTAAATACCTTATTATTTTCCTCATGTGTTTTACATTTGGATTTTTACCTGTGTGACAAACTAGGACTGCAGCTCATTATGCACCCTTGGCTTAGGAATGTTTTCCTTGTGCACAGGGACTCTGAAGTACAGTATTATGGATGCTTATTATCACAGGAGAGGGATGTAACTGGAATCCACTCACAGCCTGTGATCAAATTAAACTATATAAACTTGTTGAGCATCATTTTAACTCTCACACTTTCTGGAATTTTTAAGGTCCTGCTACAGTGCACAACCCAGCATGTATGTAAGAAAGACATATCCCTGTACAGCTTATGGTCATTATACCATTTGTCTAAGATTTGGCCTGTTGTAGTGGATAATGGCATAATTATAGCTAATGCAATGGCAGCAGCATTAGTAGCAATCATATGTTTCTGCTTCACAGGATGCAGAAACTAGAGGCGCAGCCTGGCAAACCTGCCTATCATAGCTTTTGTCTACCCCACCAAAATGGATATTTCTGGAATGGAACAGCAACACAAACTGCAGGGAGGATTAGGCTACCTATGGAAATCTTGCATTATTATAATACAGGCTTTTATAGACTAAGGTCCAATTCAGAAAAAAGACCATCACTCTGGGATGAGCAAGGAGCCTAGGGAGCATATACCTACCCACCTTTAGGAGCTAATTTCATTACACTGTTACTTTACCCAATGGAGAAAGGCAGAACCTGCAGAGATTCAGGCTGGTTAAACCAGCCCCTTGCACAGGATGGATCCCCACAGGGTCTGTGTCTCTTCCTGGCTCTGCTGGAACTCAGATTTTTGGCACACTGGTAAGGTCGCATGCCTGGCTAGTATGAACACCTCCTATGATGCACATTTTGTTCCAACAGTTTGAACTTTTCCGTATTCAGTGTAATGTAGTAAAAGTGAGCACAAACTATTTTCTTTTGGGAACAGTTTTCCTTAGTAGTTGCTTTAAAAAGAAGAAACGTTGCATTACATGTAACTAGCATTCCCACCCCCCACCCCCCAGTAATTTGGAAGACCAATGTTCATGCAGTAACCAACTCCATCTTTTAGGAGAGTTCACCCAGATAAGAATGGTTTTTGTTTTCCATCTTTCCTTGTCTGGTTTGTTCAGATATAAATTTGCCTGCCTCCTTTGGAAGGACCACAGGGCAATCAGAAGCTTTGACAGCACTGCCTGGCCTGTTCCTGTACCAGCAGCATTTCAATTATAGATATTCTCCCAAGAATTAAACCCACTTTCCATGGACATTGACTGCATTAGTCTTAAAACTCACAAGTTGAAAAGTCTGAGCAGTACTTGGGCTTTTATCTGACTACTGGCATCTAAAGGACACAAATTCAAATGTCACAATTTGTATAGCAAATTACAGATATAATTTGTAATTAAAAGAATAAGAAAATAAGCCAGCTGCTTATGCAGACTTCACATTTAGGAAAGAGAGATTAAATTTTTGGAATAAATTATTCCACTCAAAATAATCTCTTTAGCCCTAGACTTTATGAATTTTCTGTTGACTTAGATCTTTGAATAGGTTCAGCCCTGGGTAGAAACTTCAACAATCCTGGATGTACAGCTTCTCTTTGCACTATTTCCTGGAAAGAATTAATTCATTATTATGAATAATGAATCTCTGCTACAGGCTGGGCAGAGAAGAGATTCAGAGCAGCCCTGAGGAGAAGGACTTGGGGGTGCTGGTTGATGAGAAAATGAACATGAGCCGGCAGTGTGTGCTTGCAGCCCAGAAAGCCAACCGTATCCTGGGCTGCACCAAAAGGATTGTGACCAGCAGGTCGAAAGAGGTGATCCTGCCCCTTTATTCTGCTCCTGTGAGACCTCACTTGGAGTATTGTGTGCAGCTCTGGTGTCCTCAACATAAAAAGGACATGGATCTGTTGGAACAAGTCCAGACGAGGGCCACGAGAATGATCAGGGGACTGGAGCACCTCCCATATGAAGATAGGCTGAGAAAGTTGGGGCTGTTCAGCCTGGAGAAGAGAAAGCTGCATGGAGACCTCATAGCAGCCTTCCGGTATCTGAAGGGGTCCTATAAGGATGCTGGGGAGGGACTCTTCATTAGGGACTGTAGTGATAGGACAAGGGGTAATGGGTTCAAACTTAAACAGGGGAAGTTGAGATTGGATATAAGGAGGGAATTCTTTCCTGTTAGGGTGATGAGGCACTGGAATAGGTTGCCCAAGGAGGTTGTGAATGCTCCATCCCTGTCAGTGTTCAAGGCCAGGTTGGACGAGGCCTTGGGTGATATCGTTTAGTGTGAGGTGTCCCTGCCCATGTCAGGGGGGTTGGAACTTGATGATCTTGAGGTCCTTTCCAACCCTAACTATTCTATGATTCTATGATAGGTCAATTTTAGCATAATTGCATGATACAAAATACAAATAAGTGATGTTCTATGAAATGTGACCCGAACAAATGACAGGAGAGGAAGAGCAGGTAACCAGATTGCATATGATACTACCATGGAGCAGTTAGTCTCACAAATAGTGAGATTGTGTTTCTGTAATGGATGTGAGGAAAATTCATTCCTGAGCAGAAGACAGTTATGAGTTGACACTGAATTCAAACTAGTACTTAGACTTCATGTCTAAGTAATACCTGTGCATGCTAGCAGTATCAGTCAATGAAAAGATGTCAGGAATATACTATTTGTCAAAGGAAAATGGAGAAAAGATCACTTAAGTTTTGCTACTATGTTGTAGAAAAATTTTCCCAAGGGCTCTATATTCTACCATAGATTAGTCAGTTAAAGACTTGAAGGCCTTGTGTCTGGCTTATGTCCTACCTGACAGAAATCTCAGAAAGGAAGACATAGTTTTTGCACCAGAACTATGTTCAAAGGGGTGAGATGAAAGGCATTTGAAAACATACTTTAACTGTATTATTTACTGGAGTCTGCAAGGAGAACCAGAAAGAATTGTGCCAGGCTGTGATACGAAGGTCCTTACTAAATTAACAACAAGCAGGTGTTTTATCATTAACATCCTTGTTTTCTACTCTGGAAGTCAAATTTCCAGGGAGTGTCTTGGATGAAGATCAGTTTAATAAAAAAATCAAGTCACTGCAGCAATGTAGCCACGCTGGATTTTAGATTTGGCTCAAGCTAAGCAAATTCTCCAACCTTAAAGTGCTTGGGAGTTAGTATTTCATACTGTCTGTCTCTGAATTTTACAGAAGCAGAAGAGCTTAGTCACACAATAGAGTTCTTTTAGTGATGTTCCAGTGATGACCTGCCTAAATTTCTTAGCCCTACTTGCCAGGTAGCTTCAAAGTGTGATGGATGAGTATATCCATGTGGTGCCTGCCACAAAACTCTAGCTGTCAAAAGCATCATGTCTCTTCCTAAACACAGACTGTATGTCTGAACAAAGGGAGCACTCCAATGGACTGGAATGGATATTGGGCTCTTGAATGGTATCTTGAATGGATATTGGGCTCACTCTATGAAATGCTGAGTCCAAATAAAGGATTAACCACTCTAAATTGCCAAAGCCATTATTTATTTTTCACCATGAAAGTGCAAATACTGCCGTTGTAAAAGAAAGGTTGAGGGAGCTCCATTGTCTTTCAGTAATCACTCAAGGACCAGAGCCCTTTGGCTGAAATTCATGCCTCCCAGTGCTCAAGGGCTGTGATGATCTCATGGTATCTGTACTTTTATGTTTACTCCTTCTGCATTGTTTAACAAGTGACAGAGATACATTCCAAGACTTTTTCTATACCCCATGAACAGCGCTTAGATACTACAGGCCAGGTTCTCAGCTGGTATATTACCTTACAGTCTTCTGTAGGACCGTATTGATTCATATTTCCTAAGGATACAGCCTGCTTACCAGAAATACTTTGCAGAAAAGAGACTTGTTTCCCTAAGGTTTTCAGTTTGAATTACTCAGCCAGAAGAATGCTTTGACTGGACAGTATTTTCTTATAAAAAGGTCTACTTTTATAAAAATGATGTGCAATCCTTTCAGAAGTCATCGTCTGTAGCTCCACCCCACTGGGATATGCATCCTCATAGGAACTGGGGAACCACTGTCAGTACCTACCAAAACCACAAACAAAGTAACTTAAAAAAAGACTTGATGAAAATGTACAAAGAATTGTCAAACACCTGTAGAACAATATTCAAAGCTACAAACTGTGTAACTTGGCATTGTGCATGCATGGCTTCTTCATGGTCAAGCTTCTCTCATTCCAATTACTGTCAGAATTTTTGCCTATGGAACCGCAAAAATTAAAGCCTGATGTGAGTGTTTATTTTTGTTAAATGCTAACCACAATCATTTCACCAAAAGACAATGGGCAATGTTTGACACATTTGCATACTGTGATCTGACTGGAAAATTATTAAACATAGATTATATTCATGGAAGAATTATGGCATCCTGGAGGAAGGATGCCAAAACTTGGTTTATGACTCTTACTCTGGCAATATCTACCTGTAGCTGTCTACAAAGTGTCTACAAAGTATTTTGCAAATAAATATGAGATCTTTCTCCCTGTCCTCTCATCAGTCACTGAACCCCAGCTAACAGACAGGTATTCTAGTGTTGGTTTAGGAATGCGTTTAGCACATCCATGTAATCCTTGGTCATTAAGCAGTGTGAGCTCATGCCTGTCCTCAATTGATTGTGCAAATATTCTTTCTGTTGCATTTTTGCAAGGTTGAGAAAAAAGTTGAATGATGACCGTCATTTACTACATGAACAAGCTTTGAGATATTAGAAGCTAATATTATCCCTTCTGGTATGAACCAAATCCTTTTTAAGGCAACATCTGTTTACAAAGAATGCTATTCTCATAGCTTGTTCATCTTATGTGACTTTGTCAAATAACATGTTTCCTTTCCATCCTTCATCTGCATTCTTCATGTAATGCGAACCAAATGGCTGTATGTTTGGACAGCAAGGGGCTCCTATTTATTACAAACGAGATACAATGGAATGAAGGCGCCCCAGTTCAGCAGCATTTAACCTCCTCTCAACACACCACTGTGGAGTCCTACTTTTTCCTGTGGCTCTGATCTTTCATTGCTTGCTTTTCCATTCACAGAGGTATAAATCCATTGGTTAAGTAGACTAACTCTTACTATACCCAAAGTCAATAGTTTTGCTTAATTATAAGCAATTTTGAATACAAGACATAAAAATACGTTTGCTTGAATGCATTCAAAAAAGTTTATTTGAGCAATAAAAACATAACTAAAAATACAGACATATTTCAATGCCTTTTGTATCAAATTTATTGGATTTTTTTCCTCTTCGCTCTCAGTATAGATTGCTTTGTCTCAGCAGTCTCCCAGTAATTCTCTTTTTGGCCTAAGAGCTAGTTGTCTGCTCTTCCTGGAAGTTAAATAAACTTTGTATTTCAGGATAACTTTCAAGCACCTTTTAATTGGATAATAACAAACCCTTTAATTTGCTGACCCATGTTCTACCTAAAGACAACTGGGAGGTCCTTTTCAGATAAGCATTTTGGCAGTTAATGTTGCATGGAGTACTTTTATTAGCACTGAATGAGTTGCTCAAAACACTTCAACAAGTAAATAAGAAAGAAATCATTATCTGTGCAATTAACTACCTTAGTAAATTACAAACAAAAACTATTTCATGAATAGCTGAAAAAATGAAGCCTAGTTTCCTATGGATTTGTGTTACATGCCTTCATTAGCTCAATCTCCTCACTGCAGTTTAGCCATCTCCTTTGCTATCTGCTTTCTGTTTGATTGAACAAAAAGTAGCAGGATGCATTGGTCAAATGGATGCTGCATCATAGAATAGAAACACAGCTATGTTAAAATTGCCTTTCCTTCATAGGGGAACTACTTTGGTCTTTCTATACACATGGTTTTCCTAAAACTTCAGGGAATAAATGTGTTGAAGGTTTATCTCTCTCTCTGTCAAACATACTTGAGATCTGTATTATCTTTCAAAAAATAGGTATAAAATCACCAGCACTTTGCCAAAATAATGGAAAAAAAAACCCAAAACAACAAACAAAACCAAAACCAAGAAACAGAATCATAGAATAGTTAGGTTTGGAAGGGATCTTAAGATCCAAATCCCCTGCTATGGACAGGGACCCCTGTCACTAAACTATGTCACCCATGGCTCTGTCCAACCTGGCCTTGAACGCCGCCAGGGATGGAGCCTTCACAACTTCCTTAGGCAACCCATTCCAGTGCCTCACCACCCTTACAGTAAAGAACTTCCTCCTTATATTTAACCTAAGCTTCCCCTGTGTAAGTTTGAACCCATTCCCCCTTTTCCTATCACTACAAAGAAGAGAGACAGAGAAGCTTGGTTGTGTTGCTTCCTTGCAAAGGGTGGCAAAAAATACCTACTCTTACAGGAGACTACATGAACATTTCTCCAAACTTATCTTGGGATCACAGAATGGCTTGGGTTGGAAGGGACTTTAAAGTTCATTCAGTTCCAACCTCCTGCCATGGGAAGGGACACCGTCCACTAGACTAAGCTTCTCAAAACTCCATTCAGACTGCCCTTGAACACTGGCAGGGATGCGGCAGCCAGAGGTTCTCTGGGCAAACTGTGCCAGCATCTTCCCAAAAAATACCTTGAAGTTGTCAGAAATTTCTTCTGCTATTTGTGTAACTGCACAATGCTGGACACATTTCAACATTTAACACCTCTGTCTGAAACATCTGGGAGACTTCTGCCCGCTTTTTATTTAGAAATCAAAACTGACACAAACATGTTCTTATTCTTCAGTGTAAAAAAAAGGTGATTAAAATTAAGTGCAGTCTCAATGCAAGATAGTCAAGAATTTATGACAAAGAAATTCTTTACTAATGTCTTTGGGCACTGTGTTGCGATTATGTCAGCTTCAGCCTGGCCAAAGTCCTGCAGGACTCCCTCATAAAAGTTGGTCCAGAACTGCAGCTGGAAAGGCCTCTGTGATTCCATGTTGTTTTCAAACATTAAATTAAGAAGTTTGTACTGCCAGTTTTCTAGTAAACTTCCCATACTGATTTTCCAGATATTAGGGGGAGCCTTTTGCTGCTGGCAGAGCCATACAGAAATGGACATGTTTTGAGGACAAAGAAGACATTGGTCCCCTGTGCTACTCTGTGAAGGAGTAGGGCTGTGGAAAACTTGCCAGAAACCTGCTGAGAAGAAAGTGGGCTATTGCTAAATCTACTCTTAGCTGGACTGAGCACTCCTTTCTGAAGGTCTGCTGTGCTGTTAGAATAAAACTCAGTAAGAATGTTTTGGCCATTTCCAATCCTTACAGGAACCATTCACTGTTGTTGGAAAAATTTGCCTCTGGGCTAAGAGCATTCGTGCATTGTCAACTGGATCCAGCGTGCTTTGGCACAAAAAAATTGTGCCAGAATAAGGTTGAAGAAAAGATGTTTGTTGCTATCCAGCAGAGAAAAAGTGACATTACTGGCACAAGAAAACATATTTGAAGAGGTGGTCTGGAATCTCATTTGCAGCCTACTTGAATTCCACTTCTTTATGAGAAGAGATCATGTTGGATTTTTTATTTCGTATGAAGGACGTATGTTAAATACAACATGAACTCTCAGCTTCAAATTCCTTTATACTAATGAAGTCTAGAGTTGACTCCACAGCCTTCTGAATCTGGTTTATAGAGCTTAATCAAAATTGCTGCATAGCTCATATATTTAAGAGGACTTCCATATAAATGAAGTGAAGGAGAAAATGGGTCACATCTTTGGCAACCTATTCTCGTTTCCTCTATATTTTGTCTCAGAGTCAGTGCCTTCAACATTTCCTTGTATAGACAAAACAATTAATAAAAAAACACACGTTACAGTGGAGGCCATCATACAACTAAAATGACTTCACTTTAATAGTGAGGAAAATAGGTAAAAATGGGCAAGAGCCTGTAAAAACCCCAATATCTTACCACATATGGTGTGACCTGATAAAATTAAAGTAGGCGATCTGTAGATAATGTCTGGGAAATGTTAACAATAAAACTGTATATGCTGAAGGCCTCTGAAATTTAAATAAGTATTCTAAGTAAATGTTACTAAAACTTCTACTCCGTTCATGAGCACCTGTTTCAAGAAGGCTGAACACGGTAGAGTTTATTTACATGAATCCCATTCTGATCTTCAATCAAAATAAAGTACAGGCTGCGTTGGATTTGATAGTATCACACACCCAGCAGGATAGGGCACAAATCCCGATCATCTCAAAGATATGCCCAGCCTGTGGAAACAGAAGATATTGTTCCCCTAAGAAAGCAATAAATTTTGTTCTATGAATGCTCCAGTTTTACATCCTCCAGAGTGCTTAAAAATACAGTTTTGGCTGATCCTCCTGTAGGAGGGAATTCAGTCCAGTTTGTTCCCTTTGGGAAAGCTACAAAAACCTAAAGTGAGGGGAACATGTTCTGTAATGCTGTGTCCACACACAACACCAAAAAGGCCCCCTGGGCAGCAGGGAGACCGTTCCCCCGATCCTGGCCCAGCAGGACACTGCTCTTTGCTTTGCAGACCTAATGCTTGCCTTGAGTTAAACACAGCCTGGCTTGGAAGCAAGAGAGGAGGTTTAGTGAGATGAAAGGAAGGTGGGAGTTGGGACACCGAAGCAGGTCTGTTGTATTTCTGGGTCTGGTGGACCTAGCAAAGGTGGGAATAGGGACAGGAGGAGGTTTCAGGTACTGCAAAATGGGAATATATTTCCTGAGAAACTACAGGAACAAGGTTTCTTTCTTCAACGCCCATCTCCCCAAGAACTCTCTTCCTCATACAAAATTACCAGATGCTCTGCTGTACCTCCCCACTTGTGCAGCATGTACAGCCTAAGGAAGCGGACAGAGGAAGGAAAAAGGTAAGGTAGAGGACCATTTCCCGTGAGATCCTGGACATTGAGCTTGTCTCAAACATCACCTACAAACATCATTCCATAGAGTCAGAGACAGGAAACTGAGCGTGTCTCAGGCACCATTTGCATTTGACCATGGGAGGCCTTGAGCTTAAATGAAGCAAATAACAAGGATGTTAGCTCTCAATACTGCATAGATAAGATTGTTCTGACCTTTCGTTTAAAGCTGATAAGCTTCCACAGGAATGTGAAAAATGCTTAACTCAGCGGCTGAAGTTGAATAGCAGACACCACAATATGAGGGCAATGACCACCCAGAGCACCCCCAGGGAACCCCAGCTTTGGAACTGCGCAAGTGCTCACTAAACTACACCCATCATTACTATAGTAACGCCCCTCTTTGTTTCAAACGCAAATTATGGATAACACCCCAAAGAACGTGATCATAAAAGCACAGAGCTCAGGTCAGAGGGTGATCTGTCACCACTGCCTATACCCTGGGTGAAGGGGACCAACAAAACGTCGCTGGATCCATGGGTGGTGATACTTGTTCTCTCTTTCTCTCCCTTTCTCTCTCTCTTCTCCTTTTTATTGAATATTGACTAGATCTAAGTAAAACCACATGGCACTGGACTCGCTTATCCAGTTAATCATTGCTTAGTTATATCTAACCACGTGTTGTATATTGTATTAATAAATCATAAAACTGGTTGGTTGGTGTCATTTCACCTTGATTCAATGCAAGAGTAATCACAAACTTGATCATTGGTCACAGGGGGAGGAGGTAGTCCTAAATGACTCCTTTCTGGATGTGATATTTCCTCTCATCAAGGGATAGACAGAAATGCAGCTGGGCTAGAGATCCAGCAAAAGAACGCAGGGGTTTGTACTCGATGTTCACCCTGCGCTGATGGACCTCAACAGAGATCAAACCCAGCTGGAGGAGGGAAAGGCAAAGGAGGAGGCTTTTGCCAGCCTGGGGTGGACTGGCTGGGATTGGGGTGGCAGTGCCTCCACAAACATGGCTCCATGGCCACCCTTGCTGCTTAAGAGTCACTCCATCTTGGAGCCAGGAGAAGGCCCCAGTGGGATGAACACAAAGAATGGCTAAAACCAGCTTTCTTATCATTGCTTACCTCCACCCGTACTGCTCCAGACTTCATTTATGATTTATTTGAAGTCCCACTGTTTTATTTAAAAATTAACAAATTCCTTAAAAAAAACAACAACAAAGGTCCTTAATAGACCTAAGTTTCCAGAACCCCTGACTTTCAAGTGGAAAAGATCCTTTCAGCATGGTCAATCACCACTGCACACTGTGGCTCAGGCAGTGGAATCAGACCTTGATACTGTAATTTCAAGACATTTTGAGGTGAAATAGTGGTGGAGACAATGCAGAAAGCAAAAGCAGATGCTGTGGCAGAACTGCCTCTCTCAGGGCCAGCTTATGCCGTTATCTGCCTGAGAGAACTAAGCCATTCAATTCACCTGAAAAAAATCACTTTCTTATAGATACAAACCATGACACAACAAAGCAGGTAGAATCAAACCCAAGTGACACGCATTTTCAATTCTTGGTTTTTTAAGGCTAAGAAACTGAAATCCCAACTGAATTACATTTGTCAGGTTTTAGTTTAAATGAATGTCTTCAGTTTCATAAACCAGTTTGCTTTTGGGCTGATAGTGTGTCAGGTTTCATACTTATGACTGAGTTACAGACTCCAAATTTAATAAATAATAGGGAACCATAAGCATGTTCTATATTTGTAGCAATTTTTACTTTGTAGAAATATAAAAGGAAATATTTGCATTTGATTAATAAGTTTTAGCTTGATTGCATAACTGTGCTATTAACTTTTCTTTGTGTTCATTTAGTATAAATTAAATGGCAAAGAATGTTTCATTGCAACCATGTAAATTACTCCAACAAGAGTTCCTCCGTTTACTGGATAAGCAAATTGCTCCTGTGCAGCAAAACTTCTGGGGAATACTGAAGGACAAGAAATACAGAAACTTTTACTCTTTGCCAGGCTGTGGGTCTATCTATAAACAAGTGAAATTGATGGGGGAAGTAACAGTGGAGAATGGTCAAAATACCAGTTTTTCACATGCTCATGCCTGTTTTGTGCATGATCCAGTTTTAAACTGGACGCTAAAGAGGATTTGAACAGTACATTGTATCTGCTAACATCATAATATGATAAAATAATACCTGAGGATTTTTCCCCCAATATTGGCAATTCAATGGCTGTATTTTCCACAGGTAGGGTAGGATTTTCTTTAATTTATCTACACCATTACATATGACATTCCCAGATCATCTACTAAATACAGAAATTTTACTATCAGATGTGGTATCTTTGATAGAAATAGCAGATTCATTTAACTTTTTGGAAAGTTGGTAGTATGAAAAAACTCCTTTGTTGTACTTACAAACTGCCAACATCAATGACATAGGGGTTAAAAAAATATTAAGTTGAAATAAACTAAAAATACCAACAACTTGGGTATTACTGAAACATCATGCTTCCCTTGGCGCAAAAGCAATTTCATTCATCTGCACCACTTCCTTTCATTTTTATTAGCTGTCCAAATCTTGGAGTCAGCTCTGCAAACCACAGCCCTACTTTTTTCAATTTGATAGGTCACACTGAAAACTGGTAAAAGATGTTTATGTTTTTCCCTGCTACATTTGCAGTGCTGCCAACTGCAAATTTAAAGAAAGCAAGAATATAATCCCCATAGCATTGAAATGGAGTAGAAGCCGTGAAGAAGAAAAAGAGAAGTGAGTTATTCGTATCTGACTTGGGACTTCTCAGTTCTGAAATAATAATTGTCTCACATTCTTCATACTTTGCAAGTAAAAAAGACAGAAGCTTTGCTTTTAATGCGAGGGGAGATTCTTATGAAATAGAAAAATTTTAGCTTTCTCTCAGCCAGAATCTTGAGGTTTTAAAAAAAAACATAGTAGTGAGGCTTGTGATGAAATTGTGAGAGCTGGCAACACCTCAATCAAGCTTGTTCTTCATTTCCATTGAAGTTGAAAGGGAAAATGCCACAACCATCCTTCTGGTGCAAAAGTGATAAACCAGCAGGAAGCAGTCTTGCCCAGTCAGCCCAGTCAGCCTTTTTTGTTCCTGAAATGAAAGACAAGCATCTTATAAAAGGTCTGCTCAAAGTTCTAACGAAGTCAAATTGCAGAATTGACTCTCACTGACTCTGGCATTACAGTAGTGTGCTCATTTAAGGGGTTGTTCAAGGGAAGACAAAGAAATCTGCAACCAAATTGAAATGTGGGTATTCTTGAACATGATAAGTCTGTAGCTCTTTAGAAGCTGGCTGATGGAGACAAATCTTTTTCTTAATGTCTCCTTGCCAATATGAGCTTCTGTTGCTGGCTTTGTTGTGAAATATTCAAAAGTTATACTGAAAACTGTTTTTCTGTTTATGTTTAAGAGAAGATGAATTTACCCAACTAAATTAAATGTTTAGTAGAATCTGAATTTAGAAGGCTAAATTTTTTTAATCTGTAAAAAGGAAGTGAGTTTATTGGGTAAGGAGTAGAGACCTAATAGAATCATAGAATCATAAAATAGTTAGGGTTGGAAAGGATCTTAAGATCATCTAGTTTCAACCCCACTGCCATGGGCAGGGACACCTCACACTAAACCATGCCACCCAAGGCTCTGTTCAACCTGGCCTTGAATACTGTCATGAAGAGCATTCACAGCTTCCTTGGGTGACCTATTCCAGTGCCTCACCACCTCTACAGTAAAGAACTTCCTCCTTATATCCAATCTAAACTTCCCCTGTTTAAGTTTTAACCCATTACCCCTTGTCCTGTCGCTATAGTCCCTAATGAAGAGTCCCTCCCTAGCATCCCTATAGGCCACCTTCAGATACTGGAAGGCTGCTATGAGGTCTCCACACAGCCTTCTCTTCTCCAGGCTGAACAGTCCCAACTTTCTCAGCCTATCTTCATATGGGAGCTGCTCCAGTTCCCTGATCATCCTCGTGGCCCTCCTCTGCACTTGTTCCAACAGTTCCATGTCCTTTTTATGTTGAGGACACCAGAACTGCACACAATACTCCAAGTGAGGTCTCATGAGAGCAGAGCAGATGGGCAGGATCACCTCCTTTGACCTGCTGGTCACCCTCCTTTTGATGCAGCCCAGGATACAGTTGGCTTTCTGGGCTGCAAGTGCACACTGCCAGCTCATGTTCATTTTCTCATCGACCAGCACCCCCAAGTCCTTCTCTGCAGGGCTGCTCTGAATCTCTTCTCTGCCCAGGCTGTAGCTGTGCCTGGGATTGCTCCGACCCAGATGTAGGACCTTGCACTTGACATGGTTAAACTTCATGAGGTTGACATCATAGGATAAGTTAAAACAGTGTAGGTTTAAGGGTAAATACAACACCATGATAAAAAGCGTATAATGCTGTGTACTCATTATCTGTAAAACATGATGGAAATCCTGGTGTCACATTGTATTCCACATTACAATATGCTATCCACAGGTGGTGTCTTAATCAATGCAAGGTCAAATTATCACCAAAAATGCCTGTGCCATCACCTGTACTCCAGTCATGTGTGCCCACCACATCTTTCTCATTAGCATTGTCAAGTATACAGTCTCAGAGCTCTAGGATCTGCTTGTAATGCTGTAAACAAAGCGTGAAAGGGATAATCCTCAACTCTTGTAAGTGCAGATATATTGCATTAGGAAAGCTGTAGCTAACATGATAATACTAGTCTAACAGGACAGCCACAGGTCATCTAGCCCAAAGAGGACCAGCTTCAAAGTTACACCTGGTTGCCTGAGCTCTTGCCCAGTCTTATTTTAGGTATCTCTAAAGATGGTGGTGATGCCACAGCCTCTTGCACAACCACTTCCAGTGCTTGACCACTCTTACTGTGAAGAATGTGTCTGTTCTTTCCCAGTGATTCAGTGACTCGGTTCAGGAAAAGAGGGGGTTATACCAAGCCTTAGAGCCAAAGAAGAGGGGCAGCATGTGTGCTAGGTAGACACTAGGTCAGGTGGCATTAAGGCACAGAGAAGATGGCTCCCAGAGTTGTGAGGTCATTTAGGTCACATGCTGGGTGGTATCAGTGGGAATGTTAGTGCTGGGCCAGATGGAAGGATGATGCCTGGATCTGTAAGCAACAGAGTTACACTGGTAGGTTTTGCTTCTATTTTTTTTTTTTTTTTTTTGAAGGTGAAGATATTCTATTTAAGGCCACTTCATCTTGAGGTGAAGATCGTATTTAAGGACTTCTGTAGTTTACACTATGTTGAGGGATATGTAGGTTTGCATAGCCAGTTACAACCTTTATAAAACCCCTTGTAAACTTGGGTTCACTATCACAAAAGGCTATTTACAGTTTCTTCCCTAGTCTGGGGGAGATTACTGGGAATTAGTGATGCTGCTGAGCCACCCAAAGTGTGATGTGGCTTGCCAAATTGCTCTGGGGAGCTGTGTTGCTTGCTTGCGGTCAGACTTCCAACACAGCATCAGTTGTCACAGAAATTGATTCCTGACGTTGTGTTGCAGCAGCAGGGTTACAGGCCTGAGGCTCTCTCTTTATTGTCTGCTTGCTTTTTTCTACCAGTAATTCAATCATATTAACAAACATGCTTTCTGTACTACATAGGTGCCTTAGGGCACAAACAGAAGTTGGGACTGCCTTGTGCCATGTTTTCTCTGTGTGCACTGCTGATGCTTATTCAGGGAATCAGCTTTAGACCTGCTGTTTAACTGAACTGTGCAAGACAGTACTGATCAGATCTAAATCTGATCACATTTAACTCTGATGATGTATAAAGAAGTAGAACCCTATTTTTGTCATTTTTTTTTTTTGATCCAGTTTCTAACTGAGAGAGCACATTGCTTTCAGTGGAACCATACAAGTAACTAATCTGCTTTTGGTGCACAGTAAGTCCTATTCTGTAGACAAATGAAAACCCATTTAAGGGAAGTGTTCACCATTTATTTTACCATGACAGTTCCAGAGAGGATGCGAGTTGATTTGTAAGGTCAAGAAACCAAGTAACACAACAAAGTAACATTCTTTTTTTACTTTAGGTGTTTGCAGAAAAGATTATAGAGGCTCTTTTACGCATGCCAGACCAAAAATGTTCATTATAAGAAACCACTTTTTCCTACAGAAAAACTGTAGAAAAATCTGCTTAAAGCCTCATGGTTTGCAATGCTATCAGCTGTTGCCTGTGGAATCACTTCTAAACTGTTTTTCTTTTCCCCATAAATAATCAAGTCTATTTTATCTGAAGTATTTTACATTACTTGACTCATGCACACATAGGAATACACTGAGCCAATTTTTTTCTTTGAGGCCATGACAAGGAAACAGAGGAGACCAAGTCTGAAGACTCCTGATGTCAGTGATGGAGATTCAAAGGTTACTGGATAAAGCTCTAAGCCCGTGATAAGCTCTGATGTGTGAATACATTAGATCAACTGAGGATGTGTCAAGGTCTATAAAGTTACCTAGAAACTTCAAAACCTCTGTGGATTAGGAAAACCATTACCATGGCTTACTTTGCCTCTTGGGCAAACATTGTTCTCTCAAAATTGGATAACTATGGGACATTAGAGTCTAGAGGCTCTAGGTTATTTCCTTCTGACGGTGTAGTTTGGTCCTTATGGGGTATTAGATAATTATTTTGATTTCATTTCTAGCTTCACCTTCGTTGTCAGTCTTTGAAAAATCAGAAAATTAGACAAATCAGTTTTGTTGTACCACTTGGTGGCCCCATGATTCTAGAAGGTAGAGTTAATTTTGGCAGAAGGCATATTTTCTCATCATAGAATCATAGAATATTTAGGGTTGGGAAGGACCTCAAGATCATCAAGTCCCAACCCCCCTGCCATGTGCAGGGACACCTCACACTAAACCATATCACCCAAGGCCTAGTCCAACCTGGCCTTAAACACTGCCAGGGATGGAGCATTCACTACCTCCCTGGGCAACTTATTCCAGTGTCTCACCACCCCTACAGTAAAGAACTTCCTCCTTATATCCAATCTAAACTTCCCTTCTTTAAGTTTTAACCCATTACCCCTTGTCCTATCACTACAGTCCCTAATGAAGAGTCCATCCACAGCATCCTTATAGGACCCCTTCAGATACTGGAAGGCTGCTATGAGGTCTCCACGCAGCCTTCTCTTCTCCAGGCTGAACAGTCCCAACTTGCTCAGCCTATCTTCATATGGGAGGTGCTCCAGTCCCCTGATCATCTTCGTGGCCCTCGTCTGGACTTGTTCCAACAGTTCCATGTCCTTTTTATGTTGAGGACACCAGAACTGCACACAATACTCCAAGTGAGGTCTCAAGAGAGCAGAGTAAAGGAGCAGCGTCACCTCCTTCGACCTGCTAGTCACACTCCTTTTGGTGCAGCCCAGGATACGGTTGGCTTTCTGGGCTGCAAGTGCACACTGCTGGCTCATGTTCATTTTCTCATCGACCAGCACCCCCAAGTCCTTTTCCACAGGGCTGCTCTGAATCCCTTTTTTGCCCAACCTGTAGCTGTGCCTGGGATTGCTCCGACCCAGGTGTAGGACCTTGCACTTGACATGGTTAAACTTCATGAGGTTGGCATCAGCCCACCTCACAAGCATGTCAAGGTCCCTCTGGATGGCATTCCTTCCCTCCAGCATATCAACCGAACCACACAGCTTGGTGTCATCGGCAAACTTGCTGAGGGCGCACTAAATCCCACTGTCCATGTCAGCAATGAAGATGTTAAACAAGTCTGGTCCCAACACCGATCCCTGAGGGACACCACACATTACTGGTCTCCAGCTGGACATTGAGCCATTGACTACAACTCTTTGTGTGTTGCCATTCAGCCAGTTCTTTATCCACCCAGTGGTCCATTCATCAAACTGATGTCTCTCCAATTTAGAGACAAGAATGTTGTGTGGGACAGTGTTGAATGCTTTACACAAATCCAGGTAGATGACATCAACTGCTCTACCGCTGTCCATCAGTTCTGTAGCTCCATCATAGAAGGCCACCAAATTGGTCAGGCAGGATTTGCCCTTAGTGAAGCCATGCTGGCTGTCACCAAGCACCTTGTTGTTTATCATGTGCCTTAGCATGCCTTCCAGGAGAATCTGCTCCAAGATTTTGCCAGGCACAGAGGTGAGACTGACTGGTCTGTAATTCCCGGGGTCATCCATTTTCCCCTTCTTGAAAACAGGGGTTATATTTCCCTTTTTCCAGTCATCAGGAACTTCACCTGACTGCCATGATTTTTCAAACACGATGGCCAGCGGCTTAGCAACTTCATTTGCCAGCTCCTTCAGGACCTGCGGATGGATTCCATCAGGTCCCATGGACTTGTGCACATTCAGATTTTTAAGATAGCTTCAAGCTAGTGATGAAATGTGGATTTCTATTAAGCCTGAACAGAAATAAATACAGGTGGTAGAGGTGGGGGTGGGAATGGGAATGGGAGATGTAATTCTGTTAATATTTGTTTTTTTCCTTAGTAGTTAGCATGGGAGAAAAGAAAATGGGAATTGGCAATCCTGATACAATAATGATTGCAAACTTAACCCAGCACTGACCTTCAGGTCAAGTAGGATTACATAAATTAAAGAAAAAACAAGTAGTCTAAGAAATATAAAACAAAACATACCAACTAGAATTATACCTACATGGAAAAAGCCTTTGTGTATGAGCTGTAAGGCTGATGCACTAAACATCTCAGGGAAACTGCTGATTAATCTTTAATTCCAAATTCTCTGATCACTTACCCTGAGATAAAATGTTTGTTGGAACTTGCCGTATTCCTACCAGACTTTTAATTATGCTACTGGGATACTATTTAGAGCCAGCATTTTAGGGTGAGTCTTGGAGGTGCAGTTGCCATTAACATTAATGATGTGTGCATGCCGTGAAGATAACTATAATCCCTCTGCAGATTAAATACTTGGTGCTGTCAAACCTTTTCCTAATGCTGTAAATCTGAAGGCATTCAAAATGGGTGTAGGGGTTGTTTTGGGTTTTTTTCCATATGAGTGGTTGCAGTATTTTTATTGCTTTGGACGGACAAAAAGATCTCTCCGAGACTGATGTCTGCCAGAAAGCATGGTTATGAATGGGTGTCCTGGTTAGTGTAGGTGTTCAAGATCTTTGAAAGCCACACCAAAAAGTCTTTACACTATATTCTTGTTGGAGCTAATGTAGTTAGAATGCATAAAACCCTAGAAATTTTAATTCTTCAATTTACTTTAAACCCACTGTCAGATCGCTGGCAGCCCATTCTGTACTGATACTCATTTAACTCTGTGAGTTTTGTGAGTTGTCTATAAAACCAGAGTGTGATCTCATGAAAACAATTACTGCTCTCCTTTCTGAATATAAGCTTCTCTATGCACTAACTGCAGTAGTTTTGTTCTTGATGGATGTGTTCTATCTGTAGCTGAACACAAAGCTAATGTAAAGAATTTCAACATCAGACTTCTCAACATGCTGTGCTGGTCTACAATGAAACTAAAGTGCAGATAATGGCATGAGGAATTGATAAACATGTTTCAGATAGAGGGGCCTAACTGGGTAGGTATCCTCTGCTCTGGTGACCTCTGCTTTATAACTAACCCAATATGGGAATCCAGAGAGAGACAGAAATACTGCTGAAATACTCACATCTTCAAGCTAGGTAGCAAACCAAGGCATTTAAGAGAAAGATGTCCCCAGATGTCACTCTCAGTCCTTCGCTTGCAGCTACTGTCTGCAAAGAACGCTCTTCTTTAATATAATATGAAAATGCCTTTTGAAAAGGGGAGAGGAATCAGGAAAAAACACTGGGAAGAAACCTAGGTTAATCCAGGGCCATTCTATGAAGTGCAGAGCGCTCAAATACTTTCTGAGTACGTGAATTAGGCAAAACACAAAAGAGCAGATCTCCATGTAAAATAGCATATTTCCATATAAGTCACACAGAGTGATGCCAGCTGAGACCAGGGATTGACCTTAAGGTTTATATTATTTATCTTTAGAACGATACAGGTTTTGCAAGTGGAACTGCAAAGCACTCAAGAATATTTATATTGCAGCAGGAGGGCCTTTTGGTTCTGTGATCATGGCTCTTGCCTGCACTTCTAGATAGTGTTTCTATAAATGAGGAAGTATCCATTACTGGTAGCCCCTGAAAGGAAGCACATAATAATCCTCCCAGTGGGGTAAGTGTCAAGAAAACATCAATGCACTACCAGGCCCTTCACATGCACTCCTCAAGGAGAGGCCACGTACCTCCACAAGGAAAGCCTGTGAAGCTGGAGATGAGGGTATATTGGGTAATAAGTCATTCAGGGTCCCTGCAGAGAATTTCTCCCAAACCAGCCCACATGTCTCAAACCCATCACATGCTGCAAGTACAATGAGTGCAAAGGGTCCTTGGGCAGTGCCTAGCCATGCTGTGGCAGGAAGTGGCAAAGTGGGAAAATTGGCAGGAGGGAGAAGCAAGTCATGCCTGGTGGGTGATGCAGTCCTGAGGGCACCTGAAGAGAACCTCCTGAGTGAAGCCTTGAAGGTCATGGGGGCAATGGAGGGATCTTTCTAAACTAGATCCTCCATTTGATACAAGGCTACTTGGTTTCTCAGCTTTATACAATGAGGCTCATTTTCTACCAGGTGTGTGTACTGTGGTTCCCTGGTAGCTTAGTCAAAGGATACTGCTATTAAAACAGTTGTGAACACAAGAAGGAACAAGTGGTAACAACTGGACTAATTGCATATTTCTGAGCTTCCATCCCCTGCAGAGATGCCTACACATCCCCTCAGCACCTTCAAGTCCTGACCCTGGTACTTGCAGGTAGAAGAGTACACACAAATCCCATGGTGTTCACATCTTGCCTCTCAGCTAAGACTTACATATGGAAAACCTTTTCCTATTTTTTTCCTTCAGACTGAATTAGAGCTCACAAAATCTTGCTGCACCTTTACCTTCATGGTGCACACACGTGTACAGACATGGATAGAACTGAGGGTAGCGTACAGTCTGCCTACAATGCAGGGAATCTTAAAATCTCTTAAGAGTTGAACAGATGAGCTGCAAAGCGGTGCTTTATCAAAAATCGCATTTGCCTAAGCCCATCATCATCTGACTGAAAAGCTTTGTTTTCTGTTCTGCTTTTAAATAGCAAGATATGCATGGAATTTGATGGACAAAATAATTCAGAATATTCTAGATGCTGCAGATGCTAGCTGTATGTGGTTCAGAATACCCTGCAGCCTGAGAGCCAAAATCTACTCTGTAGACTGGCACAATTACAGTCACTTACGTGAAGTGACAAGGCTGTAACTAATTGGACTAAGCATGCAAACTTTCGCTGCACGCAGCCAAAGACAAGCTGTGGCTCCGAACGTTTTTCCCTGAACAGTTTTCACGGTACCCGGTCTCATTTAGCCCAAACAATGCATTTTTTGTCTACAGAAACTAAAAATAGTTCACGTACTAATTAAAAAAAAACAAGCTGTGACGGAAAACAATAAAGGCAAGGAAATGGAAAAGCATTTTTACATAACCAGCAGCTTCCCTGGCACCATTTCTAGCTATGAAGAGGGCTATTAGCAAGCCCAGAATTATATAAACAGATTCCTCTGCCAGCCAGTGTACAACAGAATCATCATTTACTTCCAAATAATTCAAGTCAGCAAAATCCACCCTTTCACCAGAGCAGTGGAGAGGTTGGCAGAAGTTCTTAAAAGCGGGATTATGATCAGGAAAAATACTCCCTCTCTCAACAGTTCCTGCCCTAATTTCATAAACTCACTGTTATTCCTGCTTTCTTCATTGACAAAAAAAAAGAGTGCTTATTCCCACTTGCAGAGCACGATCATCAGCTGCAGGAGGGGGAGCTGCATTCTTCTCTGCAAAATGCACCATCATCAAAATCATCCAATAAATCCAAGATGCTGAATTGTTGCTACTGGACTTGGCAACTGAGAAAGAAATAAACAGATCGAGTTTTGGACTATGCTAGTTTTTGGACTAATACTGCTTGCAGTTTAAAGCAGGAGGGCAAATTTGTTCTGGAGTTAATGAGAAATAAACAGTCTTAGCCCCTTTTTACATAAAGTTAAATAACAATCTGAGGATAAGCTTTTCATCTCTTCAGCTTGATACCCTGTTGAAAAAGGAGCTGACAGGGCCTAAATCTGGGGTGATGTTTGCTCTAGATCTGGCAGAAATCCGTGGATGCTCCGAGGCAATGCAAGGAGAGGCTGGTGGCTGCAATGTGTAGCTGAGGGTGAGGGATCTGCATCTCAGGGAGCCCTCGGGCACATCAGGAGGCCCCGGTTCAGTAAATCTTCCATGGTTGCATAACTTGGAACAGGTGAACAGTCCTACAGTGGGGTTATTATGTGCCTCAGGTTATGCAAGTGCTTTTGCTGGATGGGGGCCCTAATCTCTGTGTCATTTTCTCCTATATTTAAAATGGTAATAATGATGTCCCCATGAGGAAGGGACATAATTAATTTAGTCATGATTACAGAAAAGAGAGGATGTTTCACTACGGAAGAAAATAACCCAAAAGCAGGAGAAACGGGGAAGTATTTGGAACAATATCCTGGGATGCTTATTTTATAAGAAGCACATCTGCTCTGAAAAGTGCTTATGTTAATCTGCCACCTTTTCTTACTCTGGCTGATCATGTGCAACTAAAAAGGAAAACTACCCAGCAAGCCTTGCAAGGAAGCTACCTTACAGACAGGCTGTCTGAATAACAACCTGACTTTCCAGGACCAGGAGCTAGAAAACTTTATGCATCAGTGGTTATGTTACAAACGCTCTTCTTCAAACATTACCAGGTACTCAGCATGCTCCCTTGTGAGTGATCCTCGGGGAATATTGTTCTCAACATCACTAAGACAAATGACAATTGGAATGGCATAAAGATGACACTTTTAGATTATAACAGCATTTATAATTAAAATAAAATAAGATCTAACATGAGAAACTGCAACACTATTATGCCATAAGCCATAGGCTGTTTAGACAGACAGAAGATGTAGCTGTATCCTGTTAGAGTAAGGAGAATGTTGTACCATGTGCATCAGCTGAGCCAATCTCATCATTAATTGCTGCTGGTGGATGCAGTCCTGCTTCTCTACCCACTCTCCCCTTCCACGTGCTGGGTCAGGTGCTTAATTTCAGTTCAGCAACCCTGAACTTGGGGAATAAAATAAAAAGGAACTTGGGGAATAAATAATAGGAAAATGAAGTTTTCCAGCCCTGATCCACTTAGGTTGGGCATACAGATTTGCCTTGTTCTGCATGGAAACTCAACAGCAGCGCTGTGTTCACCTCAGTAGTAGGACATTTCTTCAGTAACTTATAGTAACTTATATATGAAGGCCTTTATGTATACTTCAGTAACTTATATATGAAGGCTTTTAAAAATCATCTACAAATAACCTGAAAGATAGATAGATCTGCTATACTCACACCAACCTCTCAAATTTAAGCAATTTCATGCATCATTACCAACCCCAACCAAAATCAGTGGTTGTAATTGAGACACAGCAAGCCAATGTGTCTCCCATGGCAAGGCTGTACCCAACAGGACTGCCAGGGCAAAGCGAATGGAAGTGTGCACAGTGAAAGTGCCAGGTTTTTAAATATAGCCAGATACTCAACGTGCTCTTTCAGGAGCAATTCAAGGTAGAACAGCTCAAACTGGTCACTGAAGCAGCATTGTGCTTTCTGTGTAACAGCACAGGTTATGAAACTATGCAAACCTTCTTTTATATATCATCTGCTGTGATCTTATACAGGCTGATTGTTACTGAAGACAAATTACTCCTCATTTTTCTTTTGCACAAAATGCTGCTGTTGCTTTAAGCTGTCAGCTACACTAGCAAACACCATGATTCAGTTATTCCCCTTAGTAGGGATTATATCTTATCAGAATAAAGTCTACTTTTTCAGAACAAGGGGAACAAGGGCCTCTTATGTCAAACTCAAGTTGTAGCTGACTGTGGTGCTCTCAGGAAGCATGATCCTGTGTAGCAGGATGGAGACAGCCTGTAGCCTTTGTAGTCAGATCAGTCACCGTGTTGTCTCAATACAAAATGTGAGCAGGTTGCTTTTCGGAAGGTATTTCTGTAAAATAAATAGAGCTGTGTGCAAACATGGGTCTAAAAGAAAAAGAAATGCCCCACAGGATCTTTGAAGTCTTGGCATTTTGTTGCCATCGGATTAACCCCCCAGCAGCAAAGAAAAATGAGATCTATTTGTGCAAGTTAGAACCTTCCAGAGAGTTTGCTCATGAGGAGGTGTGGGCATGTGGAATGCTGCGGGCTGACAGATAATGTATTTGAAAAGGACTTTGAAGTTGATCTGAATAGTCCTTATATCAGGTTCTCAAACTCACTGTGGCTGTAAGTTAAACTTGAAAAATAAAAGAGGTATTTTGCTATCAAATGTGTACTTTGTTCCCAGACTGAAGCTTTTCCCAGTTGCAGGTGTTTTCAGTCATCTGCTTAATATTATAGGTAGATGTGCACCATAGGAATGGACACAGTAAGAGCTTGGCTCTGCTGTACATGCTTTATAGAGAGAGAGCATAAATAACCATAGTAGATAATAGAGTTGGTAAGCATGGTAAATAACAGAAAGTAGTTCTCTTTCTAGTTTACTGTTGGAGCTCATCTGGCTTAGTTTTGTCTTTGTGGTATTGCAAACCAAGGAGAACTCCATGTAAGGCATTGAGAACACTTTGGTTGGAAACAGGAAAACAATGGAACAAGACTCAGTGGAACCATTTACGTGTTGGAGAAATTAGTTGAAAAACATATTTTATAGTCTTGTTTTCCTTCTCCTTTCTTAACGTATAATACTGCAGTTATATTTGAGCTCGGGAATTGGAGTTTTGAGTACTCAAAGCTAAAATAGGACAGAAACGTCAGAAAAATACAAAAATGGCTGGCAACTGGAGCTAGACCCCGGGTTTCAAAATCTGAGAGCCAGAAGTAACACCTGCTTTTGAGAAGACTACAGTAGTCCTGAGATTTCCCCTTATCTCTGGGATTAAGAAGTGTTTTGGCATAGAGGGCACATGTGAAACAGATGACTCTCATGTAATGCTCCTCCATGGATTACAAGGAAGATTGAGCAAGCGCTCTGCCCATTCCCTAAGCTTACCTACACATGTAAGGTCATTTGTATCAGCCTTGCCCAGAACTGCTTTTCCTCATAAAGGCACCTGCATGACAAAAAGATAACCAATAGCAGGGGATGAGCAACACCTACTTTCTGTGGACCATCTCATGTAAAATTAGAAGAAATCTCTGCCTATTTGTCTGCAATTGCCTGTAAGGGTTTCAATGTCCGAGAACACATCATTGTGTTTCTTTGTCCTTACTCATGAGTTATCTAGTGCTACTCCTAATAGTGAGGATCTACACTGAAAAGGAAAAACATAAAGTATTTGCTGGAACAAACTGGGTGAGCTTGTTCTCTGTTTTAGTGAAGATTCTTTTTTTTTCTGGTTGCTCTGAGGAATCTGACTGCATCTAGTAGAAACCTGAACAATTTTCCATTTGCATTCTGGGTTTTTTTACTAGACCATTGCAGACATAGTTTCTTGGTTTTCTGTAAACATACCCACTAAGAGAAAGACATTCTTTATTCTGTTCCAAACTGGCGCAAGTTTTACTGACTTATCCTTCAGCGTAAGTTCTCCGCACAATTTATCTACTTACAAAGGTAGTTTCTACATTGATTTGATAATATTTTGCATTTCAGGTGATTCAAAGGAATACAGCAAAGCAAAGGAAAACATAAGGAAGCATTCCTGCTCTCACATCGCCTCTTACTGAGGCAGGCTGCAAGCCTTGTTCTGCTCTCACCCACTGCAGGAACTCCCCCAATGTTCATTGTTCACAGGTTCAAGTTTTAGGCTGGCGACAAGCCAGTGGGTTCATTAGTGGCACGCTGGATAACAGTGCAGACTCAATCCATTGGGATTTAAACAACGCTTTAACAGCAGTGCTGTGATGGCTCAGAGAAATTAAACTCTGGCTGGCCTGAGCTGCCTCGGGGGGTCCAAGCACCCGCATGTAGCAGGTAATATAACAGGCTGTTACCTCCCATCTGTAGGCAGCTCTGGGAGGCCAGATGGCTCTTGCCTTAGTAGCTAACTATCTGCAAACTGAAGTGTGCAAAGATGACATATTTTTGCAGTCACCTCACTACGTACTTTTGGGATTTGATTTCTTTGGCTAAACCGATCGTGTCCCATCAATCCTGAAAACCTCTTAGGACTGGAGATAACTGAAAACTAGAATCCAAATCTTTGTGTTTAGGATCCATCCCGCTTTCCTTCTGCACCTGCAAGTACAGCTTCTTTTGTTTGTTCTGGAAACAGATCTTAACAAAAAATAGGAAGAAAAGGAAAAACATAACATGAGCAAATGCTCTTGGCTGTGTGGGATGTGCCCTGAAATGAGAAAGCGCCTGTACCAATAAACTATGTCCGGTGGCCCCAGGCCATCCCCATGCACTGGGCTGTGTGGAGGTGGATGGGGATGCTCTGGGATAGCTGTGTGGGTCACTGCTAACAGGGTACGGCTGCACAGGTCACAGTTCTGCAGGCCACTTGTGTAGGGCACCGCTGGGTGGGATGTGGCCATGATCAGTCCTGTGAAGGCCACTGCTGTGCAGGGCGTGGATGTGTGACAGTGCCATGCAGGACATTGCTCTGTGGCTCACCACTGTGTGGGACATTGCTGAGAGGGTTGTCACCATGGGGGCCATTAAGGTGAGGGACACCACTGTGGGAGACACTGCTGAGGGGATATTGCAGGTCACCACCATGTGGGTCCCTGCAGTGTGGAACACTACTGTGGGCTATAGCTGTGTGGGACACAGCTGGGTGGGTCATTGCTGTGTGGGACATGGCAGCATGGGAAACGGCAGTGCAGGATATATCTGTATAGGACATCACCACAAGGGCCATCGCTGTTCAGGACATGGCTCTGTGTGATGTGCTGGGTGGGTCATTGCTGTGTGGGACATGGCAGCATGGGAAACGGCAGTGCAGGATATTATCTATAACATCCGCCTCCTGGCCGGACACCCCCGGGGACACGCACCCTCCGCATCTCCCTCTCCCCACACCCAAAGCTTCGCTGCTGCCCGGAGCCGCCCGGGGCCACGAGCGGGAGCGGCCGGGCATGGCCCAGCGGGGCCGCGCCGCCCCCCCCCTTCCTCCGCTCCCTGCCCGCCCATCCCGCACCTCTCCGCCGGGTGCCTGTGGCTGCCGGAGCGCGCAGCGGTGTCAGGATCCTCCCGTCGGGGCAGCACGGTGATGGGCGGCGCGGCGCTGTCGGGAGCGCTGTGGCTTGGGCTGCTGTGGGCAGGCAGCGGGGTAGGGGGCAGCTGCTCGGGAAGGTGCTGCGAGGGTCGGGACGCCGCCTGTGTCGGCGAGGGGTGGAGGGAGGGAGGGGGCTACGGGACCTGCTACTGCGACGGAGGATGCCGGCGAGCCGGAGACTGCTGCCACGACCACGGCCAGGCGTGCCCGGGTAGGTGCGTCCGACCCCAGCCCCGTGGGTCTGGGTGGGCTGTAGCCTGGTGCGAGCCCACTGAAAGGCGCATGGGGGTGATGTTGACCGGGAGCCCCCAGCGCACCCGGCCCTTTCTCCAGGGCTGGGTGCCTGCTACGGGTGTTCCTGGGGCTTGGAGATGGGGCTCAGCTGTGAAGGGGCTTTGCACGGCACAACTCCCCCGCTTCACTCAGCGTCAGCAGCTCTGGGGTGAGGGCATGAGCAGGGGCCAGGCTGGGGCTGGGCGAGGGTAGCAGCAGACAGAGAAATGTGAAGAGCGGCTTCTTCTGCACTAGGCATGGGCGAGGGGTCTGGGTCAGCTGTAGCACAGTGCCAGGGGCTTGCCAGCCTGAAGTTATTTTGCCTCTGAAATGTGTTACTTACTTTTCACTCACGCTCCTCTCAAATACACACCTATTACAGTGGGGGTGCAGGATCACAAGCACAGCAGGAAGATTGGTTTAGACACTGTCTGTGTCTCTGAGCAGATTCCTCCTGTCTTGCCAAAGAAATAGGAATGAAAACATTGAGGAAAGCCTCAGGGTGAGGTTTTTGTGCTCACTCCTTGGGGCAGGAACCAGCAAGCATTCATCACGAAGGCAAGGACATAAAAACGAGCGTAGGGGAATGAGTGAGAGGGTCCTCTGCCAGCCTGGCTCCCAGAGGAGCAGTGGCAAGGAGGGGAATGTAGCTCAGGTTGAACAAACTGGACCTGGCAGGCTTGTAGGCATTGACACCTGCTTTTTCCACGGTACTTCTACCCTTTGTGGTCTTACAGTCTGCCTCCCTGCACCTGCACTGCAGGACACAGCCCTTGCTTTACAGGTGCAGCACTGGGGCAGCCTGATGTCTCTTCTCAGGTGGCTGGATGCACATCAGCCTAAGCCAAAAATTGTGTGTCTCCCTGCAGAGTCCTGGTAACCAGGGAGTATTTACAGGCTCAGTGCTGTGCCGACAGAGCTATGCAGCTTAGGGACTCAAGCTGTCTGCATCTGCCTGGATTGGGAAGGGGGAGTATGACTGAGGGAAGGTGTGGACCCGTCCCAGGTGATGTAAAGCTGCACAGAAAGACTCAGCAGAGCAAAACTCTGACCCCGGGTCTCCAGAGGAAACACGCTCAGTTCTCTCACTGCTAAAGAATCTCTGCAGAATAACAGAAGGGAAAAGACGTGCACTACGGGGTCTGACAGGAGGTAGCATCTTTAAGATGAGCACTTTTTTAATGCGGTGATCTTTCACTCAGGGAGGTCAGTAGGGGGAGAACTGACAAGATGCTTGTCATAGAGTCACAGCATATTGCATCTTTTCAGTAAATCTAGTAATTTTTAGTGTTCATAGAAGGGAAGGGAGCTAGCAGAGATGTGTAGTGTTAGCATTAAAATGGAAATGGAAAAATTCCTATGCTTTTCAAAAAGAAGATCAAAGTTGGGCTTGAAAAATTCTAGTTTAGATACTTTTCTTGCCATGACTTCTGGCACCTGATGATGCCTTATTGTTGTCAAGGTGGTATTTTTTGTGTCAGGCTCAGTGGTGGTTGCCTCAAAAGGCAGTGTCTGAGCTGCCTCTCTTGTGCCCTGCATAGACAGTGGGTGCCCTAGATCCAGGCAGGAAGGTGTAGTCTCAGCTCAGTGTCTCTCTCCCTCGCTCTCCTGCACCAGAGCTAGGATTTGACAGTCTCTGGTGGCCCAGCACAGGGAAATAAACCCACAGGAAACTGTTTCTACTCTCTGCTTGCCCCTTTCTGCCTGGTTTGACCCCCTGCAGACCCTCACTGCCTGTGTGCGCACCGGTGCTAGTGCAAGCAAAGGGAGCAGAATGATTTATGTGGTTTGGCATGGGAGGGCAGGATTTTGGCAGCCCAGTCCTAGAACCCTTGCACCTAAACCCTACAAAACTAATCACAAGAAGTCATTCTTTTGAGAGCAAATGATCACCTATACTCTCTATTGCAAGCAGCTAGCCAATGTTTTGTATAAGCAGAAATTCCAAATAGTTCCAGCGGGAGTTTTTATCAACTTAGAGAAGTGCAGCTGGAAATTCTGAAGTATTTGTTCCTGTTGGATGTTGAGGTCTCACCACCAAGTGTTTCTAAATTCTGTCCACCTGTTCAATGACACCAGGGGTGTTTACTGGCGTAGTGCACTCTGAAATACTGTTCTGAATGCAGAGTTCAAAAACCTAAACCAGAAATGTGAAGGTGACCAATGGTTCTCATGCTGTAGCTTGTTTGTTGGGCTGTTCACTGCTCATGACTCCAGCACCTGCTGAAATGACATTTCATCCTTTTGCAAACATTTAACAGGATGAAGTACTTGGCGGAAGCGTAAAGTGCCTCAAGTACATGTAATCAAGAAGTGCGCTAGCAGCAATAGAAAACCAATGCTCCCAAATACTATAAACCAGTGAAAGGAGGGGTGTCCTACAGCTCCAGTGCCATGGTTAGATTCTGTCATGCCTAAAAGTCATAGTGGCTCTGGTACTTTATAAATGGATGGGTCAGCAGAAGTCCACAGGTTGCTGAACCTATGGATTTTAAAATGGATTACCTTATAGTTCTAACAATGGAGAAAGAATATCTTTGTACACAGAGAGCATTTTAGACAGGAACTACTGTACAATGGGAAAGCCTGGGAAAGGAATGATCTTGTCATTTGAATGGAAATAGTTACTCTGAGAGAATCCACAGAGCCTTATACATGACAATGTATGTTGTGCAGTGTTTCAGTGGAGACACTGTCATCCTTTTTTTTTTTTTTTCCCCCAGAGATAGGGAACAAATAAAAAGTGTGACTCAGAAAAAACAAAAAATTATGATTCACAGTGCTGCAAATGGAATAAAAGTTCTGAGCACCAAGCTGTGTTCACTGGAATGCAATGTAATTTTTCTGTGTGCTTTTGAACTTGCAAGAGTCCTGTTAGCTTCCACATTTTGGTAGGTACCTGAGCACATATCCTGTCCTTCAGGTTCCTTTAGCTTGCATCTTTCTCATTGTTTCAATGAACCGTCATTCACCATCACTGTTAACCAAGCTGGAGCAACAGTAAAATAGACAGAGACCATGAAGTTGTAGCTACGTGTCCCTGATACTTCTTTTTGTATTTCAAGTGATGTACCCATTCATTCCTTTTATGTCAGCTGTGGGACCCATTCTCTGTTAGGCTGGGGAATTTGACATCTTTCCAATGAGGCACAAAACTGTCCCTTAATAGTTGCTGGGCACTCACTGCAAGAGTGATGTTATCATCCCACTGGCTAACTTCCATTCAAGCAACCCAATATTCTTATTTTTCCACATCACTAAGGACATTCATAATTCTTGTTCTAAATCCTGATGGCCATGAAATTGCCTTGTTTTGCTGCAGATGACCAATACTTAACTGTCAGCTTCATTTAATTCCAGTAAGATGTGAAGTCATTTTGTTATGCAGCTACTCAGTCCCTTTGGGAGGTTTCTGCATGGAAAATGTGATGTTGGACCTGATGTTATCTGCATATCAAAGCATAAATATGGGCTTAAAATTAGGTGAAAATCCTTGCTTCTGCAGGTCATTCATACAGCCAGCTTGGAAGAGAAGCTTGGAATAAGGGAACCTGGTTAGATAACACTGTCCTTTAGTACTCTGGCTAGACCTAAGATGTGTGATCAGGCATTGATGTCTACCCTTGTCCTATTAAAACAACTGGGGCCAAGAAATGTTTTCTGGTCCTGTGGCCAGGTAGCAAAGATTGTGAGGCCCATACATTTAGCACTTGTCCTGGGTGTCCCATGGCAGGGTCCAAGACATTTTTACTGTCACTAATTTCCTGGTTTTCTAGTTCAGAATGCTTGAAACATATGTCTGAGGGTTGTGCTGCAACATGTTAGAGCAGTGCCTTCATAGCCAGAGAGACTACCTCATGCCTTGGGGTTCTTAGATGCATTTGAGGGCAGTGCCTGGTGCTGCAATGTCAGGTATCTGTGTGTGGCAAAGGCACCCATATGCTGTTTTGAGAGCAATCAGGGTAAACCAGAAGTCTTGACTACCAGTAATGGTTCAATACTGCTTTACAGCTCTTCCCTGTGTTGTGGGGGAGTGGAGTCACTGGAGTGGCTGTGCAGAACAATGTCAACCTGACCTGCGGATACGTAGGCGCTATGTACAACAGGAACCTAGAAATGGTGGGGAACCTTGTCCTGCTCTAGAGGAGAAGGCTGGCTGCCTGGAATACCTGACTTACCAGGGAGAGGACTGCGGCCATGAGCATGGTATTCTTTGATTTCATATGTACATCAGAGCCTTCATAAATTTACTGATCATAGAATCACAGTATGGTTTAAGTTGGAATGGACCTTAAAGATCATCTAGCTCCAACCCCCTGCCATCAGCAGGGCACACCTTCCACTAGACCAGGTTGCTCAATGTCCCATCCAACCTGCCTTTGAACACAGCCAGGGATGGGGCAGCCACACCTTCTCTGGGCAACCTGTGCCAGTGCCTCACCATCCTCATGAACAGAAAAAAAAGCATCCATCTGCATCTAACTGCTTAACAGTACAATTTAAAATCTTACTTTCTACTGTCATATTGCACTTTATTATATTCTTACATATTTTTTCCTACTCAGGCTTTTCTTAATTTCTATTAAGTAATCAGCAAAGCTGCATGCATTCCTTTAGTTTCTTATTTAAGCCCCTCAGGAAGTATCAAATGATCTCTGTGCAAAGTTACAACAGGAAACATCTCCCTGCAGGATCCCATCACATTCTGTTTCTACAGAAACTAGATGGCATGTGTTTCTAGATAGTTATTTTGAATAAGGAGAGAGCTTAGCTGGAGAGAATGGGGTTGAGGTCTCATGTTGCCAACATTTTGCCACTCTTCAGTACAGTCAGTCAGCATCACCATCCACAAGCTCCTGATTCATTCACCCACTGTTCCAGTAATTGAAACATGACTCAGATGCCTTTGCTGCCTTACTGTAACTGTTTTCTTTCTCAGTCCCTGCATTCATAACTACCTCTGAATACGGTAAAGAAAGAAAACGACGAGCAGCATCTTCACTCTGGCCTTCAGACAAAGAAGAAGCTGGGTAATCTATTTATTATATTCATGTGGGTCATCTTGCTCAGTAGAAAATAGCTGGCTACAGACAAAAATGTAACTGAAAGTGCAGTAATTAAACCGTAATCTATAGCTTTCACTGGTTTCCTCTCCTGCAGTTCATTTGCACTTTCTAGATGTTGATTACATGCTTAATTGTCCTGGATTAGACACTGGGGTCATGGCAAATCAGGATAGCTGCTTTTGAAAGCAAACAGTAATTAACACTAAACCAAAACTGAATGTATCCACGTCTTACAAATTCCGTATAGTTCTCTCAACAAATGAAATGGGCAGAATCTAATCAGTAATGAGAGACCATTTTGAAATTGACACAGAACAAAAGAAATTGTTTGTTTACCAGTAGAAAATTAGGCTGTTACTGGGTCTGTAATGCTCTCAATGCTTTGCTCTGTGCTACTTCTCCCAGAACAATAAAGCCATCAGTATCCTTCAAGTTTCAACTTTTTTTTTTTTAGCAGCATAAAACAAAATATATGGGTTACTGAGATCTGTTTTCAAAATTTGAGAATATAAAACACAACCAGGAAGTGAGATCATACAGAAAGCACTGGACTGGGGCATGGAATGAGAAATAATTTTGCAGTGTTTCTAAGAATTCACTAATTAGGTGAGGGTCAGAAACAGATTTGTTAGCAATGACAATGTCTAACTTGGGCTTCAAATACCACACATATGCTATGTAAGTACATTTAAAAGTATATACCTAGCTTGTGCTTTATCTGTCGTAATTTGGTACTTTTCCTTCTGAGCAGATACTGTGTGGAATTCAAAACAGAATCACTTTCACAGCACTGTGCTTTGGAGAATCGGCCATACGCTCGCTGGATGCAGTACCTCCGAGTAGGATACACTGTGTGTGTAGCTTGCCAGTCTCCAGCTATGAATGCTGACACACATCGTTGTTCTGGAGATGGCCATAACGCAGACGGGTAACAAGTCTTTTTTTCTGTTGTCTTTTCTGTAGCAAAGACTTCTCAAGGTGTCATTAAAAGTTGCATTTTATATTATTACACCTAAAAATTGAACCTTGTAGAGCTCAGAATATTTACCCTTTCAGTTCTCACATAAATTGTTACCTAGATAAAATTGGGGAAGAATTTCATTATTTTGAGATTTCTTCAAAATGTCAGAATTTCAAGAGTTCAGTGCTTTGGAATGATTTACTGTTGTGAAAGGGTGATGCAGCTTCTGTAGTGCAAGAAGTCTTTTTACAGCAATGGGCACTTTTACTTAAACCCAGTCTTCCCTGCCATAATCCCGATCTTGTTTCAGGTTTAACAGTGGTGGATCACGACTCCTCTCACACCTGTACATTTTGTTTCTAGAACAGTAATTTTGAAAGTAGACATTTGATATTCATATCAGATTTTTATTTGCTTTATACATTTATTAACATGCACAATACTTAGTACCTGTACAGTCAGCTACTCAATCCACCATCCCATGTACTAAAATTAGGAATACAGTGTCTGCTCCAGAAAGCACTTTAAGCGCTAGAAGAGATAATTAAATATTATTAAGCAAATCTAATCTTTGACAATATGCAACACAACCTAGTAACTTCAAATATAGTTTTCAGCTTTTTAATCCTCACTTATTGTCACATTTCAGAGATAAAACCTTACACTGGGAAGCAGTTGGCAACTCTCGGTGCCAAGGAACCTGGAAGAAGATTCGTCAGGTGGAGCACTGCTCATGTCCCCTTGTGCATAGCTTTATTTTTACATGAAAGTCTAAAAGACCTTTAAAACAGCAACAATAAAAAGATTAATGCCGAGAAACCCACATCTTTCTGCTGCATTTTCTGGAGCCTTGGCAAATATTAAATGAATCAGAACTTTTGAAGCAGCGTTTTGGGAAACTCTCTCTTCCTTAATACAAAACACTAAGACTGATCTTTGTATTAGAACACTAGAAGCATGTTTCCATGTTTCTCTTTTGTAATTAAAGAGATAATGTTTTTAAACATAGTAGCTGCATTCCCTGCTGAATAAAAATCCTGACATTCATGTTTGCTAAAAAAAAACAATAAAAAATAAAAATTATGACTTAAGGTTGAGAAAATTCACAGTTAAGACATTCAGCAGTTCTGTGCAACCTATAGACTACTGCTTGTCACCATTTCTACCAGCTGCAAGAAGAAACTGTAGCATCTGGTGGAAAGAATGAGGAAGATGATCTGGCTGAGGTCTTGTCCACAATAAGAGTGTGAAACAAGCCTTTGTAACTGTACTTTACCAAGTACATAATCTTAATGGAAGCAGGCCTCCAAAACAGAAAGCAGAGAGATTTCTTAATACTTCCTGAACATTTCAGCCTGCAGGAATATATGTCTTCCTTGTAGCCAGGAAAAATATCTGGAAGTTTGATTTTTTATCATGACCAATTTGGACAGATGCTTTTCCTTGTCAGGTTCTTGTAAAAGAAAAAATCTTATCCAAGGATAAAGGTACAGAAAACCTCTGAATTGAAGAGACTTCCTTTTTGAAAGAATGCCGTGATATGTTAGTTTAAGTCCAAAGATTCACAGCAGCATGACAGTGAGAAGTATGGGTTTTCTGAGGTTGTGGAACCTTCTCCACACAATCTGAATCAAGAGAGACAACCTAGTACCATCATCCATTATAGTCTTTCAGGAACATTATTTACAGTGATACCTTGACAGTTGGTTACCACCATGAAAGCATATCCTAGTTTGCTATAACTACCTACAGAGAGAGCGGAGAGCACAAATGAAACATGAGGTGTGCTACCAGTGTCAGTATAGACTTGTTATTGAGCTCCACTTCAGCCATTTGTTTTCAAGCCTTCCCTTTCCTGCTGGTCTAGAAGAAGCCACTTCTTAAGGTAGGTGACACAAGATAATCAAGAGATGTTAGCTGTTAAGTGCTAGTAGAGTACTGTTATTTTCCATATGTTTTCCATCTCTCCTGTGAGATAAGAGATGGTACTAAGCCAGTATACATACGTTCAAAGTAATCTTCCACCTAGAACTTAAAGCTTCATTCTTAATCCCCCCCCAAATGAACCACCCCCCCACCCTCACCTGTACTATTTATAAATAAGAAATTACATGGAGTATCACATTTTTAAGTGCAAGAAAAGGAATTGGTTTGTAAAATGAACAATTCCAATACATACAATTTTTTTTTTTTATAACTTGCTGAGAGAAATGACAAATCTGATCAAAACTTCAAAGTGAAGCAAATCAGATTAGAACAAATTATATGGCAGGAAGTAAAATACTAAAAAGCTCAATCTGACTAGAGATACAACACTTTAAAAATACAGAACAGTTATCTATCAATCCAAACATGTTGCCAGGCATTTAATACTTTTATGTACATAACTGACCTTTCTTAAATCACTGCAAGCCATTTTCCCATTTCAGAAATCAGGTCATCTATTGTAAAGCATGTCCTTTTACCTACACACATTAAAGTCATCACTACACAAGCAAACAAGCTTACATGAACTTTTAATATCTATTGCTTTTCTGTTCCATATTTTAAGACAGCAACACTGCTGGACACTCTGAGACTAAAATAAGTATTCTGAAAAGACAGACTAGGTCCTTATGTAGGGAAAGGTTAGGAAGAGTTGACTCCTCTAGTCCAAATTAGCCTTGTTGGATCTTGCACAGTGTTCTCCATCGGTCTTTTAACATGACACTAGTTCGGTTGTTGAAGTTACCATGGACCAAAATTTTAGCCCAGTTACCCACTCCAAACTCTTTTATTCCTAATTTCAGTTGTAAGTCTTCTTTGTAAGTCCATCGCTAGGGGAAGATCAGAAAAAAATATCAGATATACAGAGAAATGTATTAATGTAAAAGCTACGCTTACAGAAAACATAAAAGAAAGTACTTATACAGCTCTCTAGTTATTAGTAGACTATTACAGTGCAGATGTCTGAGGGGTCAGTAGGGTCATTCTGATTTCTTTTGAGCTCTACAGAAAACATAAAAGAAAGTTCTTATACAGCTCTCTAGTTATTAGTAGACTATTACAGTGCAGATGTCTGAGGGGTCAGTAGGGTCATCCTGATTTCTTTTGGGCTCTATAACTTGATGCTAAACACAAAAGCAAAGGTTATCAAGTCAAATGTAACACAGTAGCAGACATCACCTGGAATGAGAATCACATGCTTAAACATTCACATGTCGCAGGAGGAAAAGACAAGAAAAAGAAACATCAGGTGAAGTTTTGCTTTGTGCAAAACTTGCTTTCCAAAATTGCACCTTATTAACTAGTTGAGCCAAGACAAATCTTGATTGATCCTAGTATGCATCACAAAAGAGAAAGCATTTTGTAACACATTAACCTACAGACTAAGAATCAAGACACCATTTACCAACAAAGGAACTTCAGTGTACTTAGAAAAAAAACACCTAGTATCTAAAATGCTGATAGAAACAAAAATGATACATACTGCATTTGAAAGCGAGATCAGCCACATCTTCAGGTTAACAGGTATGCATTTGGTTTTTGTCATTTGTTGAGCCAACCACCTAAGTCTCACTGTCATGAGCTACAAACTTTTTAAGCTTTAGGGAATGACCTTTCTCTCACAGGAGAGAAAATTACTTGCTCTTACACATCTGTAAGCAATCCCTTCCAATGAAGTCTTCCAGTGTACCCGTTCTTCCTCAGTTGCTTCTTGATACAAATATCTCAATACAATTTTTAAGACTGCACACAGAGTGAGCGGAAAACCAATTAAAAAAAATAAATAATCAAATACTTGATTTTTGAAAGCTTGTCTTTCCAGAAAAGTGTGAGGAAGAACTGAGCATCAACTCTTTTATTGTAGCTTTATAGAAACATATATTTAGATAACAAAAGTTTACAGATCCTACATATCCATCATGCGTATTTTTAACCACTAAATTACAGAGTAATTTTTTCCACTCTGGAATAGCAATAAGCAATTTTAATATGAAATGATCTTAAAACAACTTATTCTGCTAGAATCTGATCCTCTGATGTTTTCAAATCCTTGCTTGCTTAACACACAACTAAACGTACTGATTTACAATCAGCACACCTCCTTAGGCAAACTGAATTGCATATCATCAATGCAAAACCAGCTGTATTGTGTAACTGTTCCATTTAATGTATCTGTGCTCACTTCTTCTTGCACTGGAGATGTCCTGCTGTTCCTGATGATCTCATGGACCATAGTAATTTATGAAAAGAGACAAATAGTCAGGGGCACGTGTACTTTTTTAACAGTGAACTTATACTTCTACCAGAGAAGAGTAAGTGACTTGGCTGGCTGTGTGTCTTACATGGGTAACTACATGTGGGTGGCATTGTGGGTGACTGTGACCACACCACATCAGCACCCTCCCTCTCCCTTCCATGTCAGTGTGCCTCTACTATTTGTGCTCAGCTCCACTACTGGGTAAACCCGCAAATGGGAAAGCAGCAGCCATGTCTCCCAGCCTGAGCAGGGACCCTGCACGAGATCCCAGCAGCCAGGCAGGAGGGATCCTGGGTCGGGGCTGTTACAGGAAACAGCCACTGCTAACATCCCTCAATGGTTCTGTAGCCAGGAGAATCTGGTTGAGCTGTGAGTATTCCCCAAGACTGAATGTGTATAATCCTTACATAATGACAGACCAATCTTTTGCTAATATGCCTACAACAATAAATTCATAACTAAACCTATAGAGCCTTACAGGGGCTCCCAAAGAGTACATGTGCTAATAAATCCTCAGGTATGTATAGAACACTAGAAGAGTGATAGGAGCTGTAAATGCCTGAAGCTGAAGGCCTAGAATGTGTAGGTTGGGGGATGAAGAGAGAGGTTTAGCAGAGTACATAGAAGATGTCCACCTGTAAGTAACAGATCACTTCCAACTATCAAACAGATAAATATATACTCTTTTTTTTTTTTTTTTTCCTGTCTCCTATTCTAATGACCTAGAACTCTTCTCAGGATCCTTAAGAAACTTGGCTCTTAAAAGCATGAATTCAGGCATCAAGGATGGGCCAGGTGACAATTTGGGTGCCATTCTACATGCCTCCTCCCTTCCCTTGAAATTAAGCTGCTAAAAATGGCAGCAGAACTCAGAAGTGAAAGGCAGGGGGGTGTCCGGGGGTAAGACAAGGGGAAAAATGTTAGATAACATTCAGCCCTATCAAAACTGTATTCTGGTTATCCTGCAACAAGTAAAAATTTGGCATCTACACAAGTGTAAGCTGAGGTATATGAAGATCAAAATTCACATCTGAAAATTGGACTTACCCCAGCTTAATGGAACTAGCAGTGCCTCTTCAAGAAACTATAATCATTGATAAACCTTACTAAGCAGTGAAGGAATCATGAGTGGTATTAGTTCAGCTGTATTTCTAAACAGTTAAAAACCTAACCCATTTCTAAAGTAGCTCAGCTTTTATCAGAAATACTTGCTTCTCCCAATACTTCCTGTTCCACAGATATTCTGCAACATTAGCTGTGAATGGTGGGGTTTTTACTCTTATTAAAAGGCCAGAGATTCCACTGGAACCATCTAGTTCATCTCATTTCAGAGCATGCCAGAAAACTTTCCTGAGCAAAAATCTTTATTCAAGTAACAGTTATACCTGACATACAGCAGCAGAATATTCAAACACTTGCAGCAACAGAGACAATCACAACCTTTGTTACTTGTTACATTTGCTTTTAAAAGGGTTGGATTTTGCTTGTTTTGCTTTTAAATTGTTCATATTGAGCATTTTTAAAAACAAATTTCTTCTGCTTTAACATATAAATGAAGAGCTTGACTAACAGGTAAACCAGCAAGTAATTCATTTTCTTTCCACTGAGGAACTGCATTGAGCAGTAACTTGTTCCCCCCAGCCCTGCCACTGCCTGTGCTCTCTGGGGTGGCTGTTATGTAGACTCCTGCATTCCACTGTTAAAAGCTACCAAGACTGGGTGGGAGATTGGATATAATACAGCACTATACGTGAGCTAACATAACCACAGTGCCTAGTCCAGAACAATGACATCTGGCTAGTTCAGAATGCTGGCAGAGCTTGAGTTTGCCAGACAGACCTTGTAGGCATACCTCAACATATCTGAAAATCTTGTTATTCCTTAGTCAGTTCTACCCTATAGTAACCTGTCTTCCTTTGATTGTGAATTCTGGGACTGCTCCGATTTCTTTTTTTCTCCAAATTTAAATACATGGATTTTTTTTCCATACAAGTTTGACTAAATTCTGAAAACCCAAATTTTCAGACACACTCTTTAAGCAAACTGTCAGTCAGATTTCAGACAACTCACAGGACTCACCATACACATACAGCATATAAAGTTGAGTACAAACAGTTCCCCAAATCCTGACACCTGCATCCCCTAATTTAAGAACAAGAAAATAAAGTACCATTCCTTTCAATAACACTGCAGATTATTGTATGCAGCTAACTGAAAACACAGCAATGAAAGGGTGAAAAAGGGCACTGAACCATTGCAATGAAATGTCATTTACAAAACAAGAGAAAACGATGCCAACATTGAAAGAGGGACTACATAGAAAAGAAAGTTCTAGAAGTCAACAGCTCTGCCACTCACAGCACTCTTTCATGCATGCAGACACTTAGGTAAACCAGATTATTAAGAGGAGGAGCAGATTTATTGTCTAAAAGACCAATTGTCATTGTTTTCTATACAATATTTATGAGGTCCCACTGTCAGGGAGTGTGGCTGAAATACCACACAGACAGCAAATGCCTACTTTTCCAAGTGTTTAAAGAAACAGTTCTGAATCAATTTCTTTCAAGTTCTTATAAAATTTTAATGAGTTCTTTGCTACTATCAGATGGCAGCTTTCTATAAATTTAGTGTTTATAGTTCAGCTTTAACTGAAATATAACAGAATTAAACACACAACACCTCTTTTTTGTTTTCTAGTGAGATGTGTGGATTGAGGACTGGCTGAATGGCAGGTCTCAGTGTTGGGGTCAGTGGCAGAGTCTAACTGGAGACCTGTAACTAGAAGTGTCTCCCAAGGATCAATACTGGGTCCAGTATTGTTCAGCTTACTCAAGAATGACTTTGATGGAGGGGTACTGTGCCTCCTCAGCTGGTTTGCTGATAGTAACAAAACTGGGATGAGTGGCTGATACCCCAGAGTGCTGTGCTGCCATTTAGAAGGATCTAGACAGGCAAGTGCAGGGTCTAGCACCTGGGGAGGAATAATCCTATGTACCAGTACAGCCTGGGGGGCTGACCTGCTGGAAAGCAGCTCTGCAGAGAAGGACTTGGGGGTTCTGGTGGACAACATGTTGTACATGAGCCAGCAATGTGCCCTTGTGGCCAAGAAGGCCAATCCTGAGCTGCATCAAGAAGAGCACTGCCAGCAGCGATGCTATTCTCCCTCTCTACTCAGCCCTGGTGAGGCTGCATCTGGAGTAATGTGTCTAGTTCTGAGCTCTCCAGTTCAAGACAGACAAGAAACTACTGGAGAGGGTCTAGCAGAAAGCTACAAAGATGATTAGGGGACTGCAGCATTTCTCCTCTAAGAAAAGGCTGAGAGAATATAAAACTAAAAGGGGAAAGGAAAAAACAATAAACACAAGCGATGCACAATACAATTGCTCATCACCTGCTGACCAATACCCAGCCTGACCCAAGCAGCAGTCTGCCCTTCTGGATGACTGCCCAGTTTATATACTGGACATGACCTGTTGTGGGATAGAGTATCCCTTCGGCTGCTTCGGGTCAGGTGTCCTGTCTCTGCTTGTTCCCAGCATCTTGTGCCACTCCTCACTGGCAGAGCATGAGACTGAAAAGTCCTTGATCAGGGTAATCACTACTGAGCAACAACTAAAACCATCAGTGTGTTACCAGCATTGTTCTCAGACTGAAGCCGAAAACCACAGCACTGCACCAGCTACTAGGAAGCAGAAGAATGACTATTACAGCTGAACCCAGGGCAATAAGAAAGTGAAAAACTGTTTTTATATAGCAGGTAGCTTCATCTCCAAGGACAGGTAAGTTCTTGTTAGGACTTCCAGCAATTTGAGGACAGCGTATAACTGAAGATTTAACAAGTACTTCAGTAAAAAAAGATCAAAGAAATAGGAATAAGTACAACCCTCCTCAAGGACAGTCTGAAAAATGTTAGAATAGTTGTCCTTCCCTGTTCTGTGAAAAACTAAATGTCAAAATACACAAGAGAAAAATGAAACAGATGGAGGTATGTTGATAACTTGCACTGTTATCTAAACAGAAAGACTCCATATTGCTTCCTAAGAGATATTAAGAGATATTATCAAGAGGAATTCAGGAACGGGAATACATTTAATATTAATTTCATTTCAAAGTGCTTATAATTTTATCATGAGAAGTGAATAAAGTCTGGTATATGCAAAAATCAGTTTGTAACAGTGCACCCCAACATCAAATCAACTTCAAATTGCCTTCTATTAAGGCATAGACTTCTGTACTTCCCACCAATAGGGAATTTTGTCATTAGCTTCCCAAGAAAATACATGTTTTCACTTCATATGAAAAAAGTATTGAATTATAAAATTGCCAAATCTTTAACCTTCTAGGTGGGAAAACAAAAAGCCCTTGGTATTTGCCCAAAACTCTCAGGGGTGAATGACATCCTAAACTCTTTAATCCAAACAGTGGAAAGATTTTTTGGTTTTTTTACATGTTTTAAAAGACTCAGACTAAGCTTTAGTAACTCTATTTCAACAAATTAAAGGCTCATAAGCATTAGCAATAATATTTGAGACTGCTCAAGAACAGGCCTCTACTTTTTTAAAGACAGGAATTGGAACTTAAACAGTTTCAGGATCTGCAGCGCAGCTTGAATAACATGGATAATCTTAAACACAGGCATTTTGAAGACAGTCAAATAAGGGGGGGGGATAAAAATTTTATGCATCATAGATTAATTTTTTATCTATTTAAAGAATGGATACAAACCTGTCTTTTTCGGAGAGAACCCAAAGCATGTTCATGTTTTTCCACATTTTTCAAGCCATTCAAACCTAGAACACAGTTAATATACACCCAGACCAATGAGGAGTCAACATCAGGGCAGCAGTTTTTCATTCTACCATTTAAAGAGACAAGAATTTACAACGTATGTGCATACATGATATGCTTTGACAGACTGGGAAAATTTCAATCTGTTTATACATGAATATACTTTTATATATGTATACACATGAACTTTACCTTAGCTCAAGGACTCAAAAAAAAAATAGGCTGCTCAAAAAAGTCACTATACTTTCTGTGCAGAAAAGCTCACAGCAGAATTGTATTTTAAACAATTAGATAAAAAGTGACACATAATAATGAAACACTGTTACTTTGGTAAAAGTATTTTTACTATACATCCTGGTCTCATTTTACATAGAGAGAATGGAAACTAACCAGAAGAACTACGATACTTTGTATTCAGGTCCCATCATTTCCGCAGAACAAGTGTCAGGTTCTTACTGCGGCAAGCATCCAAGGCACCAGTTTGCCCTTCCCAGTACAACACAGCCACATGCAGAAGCTACAATGTCATCTCTTTATGGTAAGAGGATCCTAATGTTTTTCAGAACCTACTTATAAACAGTGCATACATAATCCATGCTGTAACATTTTAGAAAGTTATACCAAGAAGCTGCATGAACATCATAACTTTGTTTTGATTTGGTTTTCAATTTGGTTTTTGATTTTCCAATGTGTTAACTTCTTTAGTTCCCTACCCCTGTCCAAATTACCTAGGCCGGAAATGAAAGAGAGACAAGTTTCAGTACTTCCTCTGGCAGCTCCCTTTTGCACAGAACGGCATAAATGCCAGTAAAGCAAACAAAGCTCCAAGCAAACCAGAAAATAGTGACCGATTTTGCAAAACCAAATTGCCAGAGAGCCTTAAGCCACCTCACAGCTTCTAAATGTAACAACCACAAAATCCACATTTGCAGAAACCTCACACAAGAATTGAGAATGTTTTTTTCCCACCACAGTAATTTTTATATTACCTAATCACACTCGTTAGCAGTTACCAAACCACCAACCCATTTGGGGGGGGGAGAAAATGTTTGTCATGACTGTTTTGAAAGTGTAAGAAATAAGATAATACTCACTCTGAAGAACAGTTCTCTCTCCAAGTTTCCCTCCTGAACAAGGCCTGCAAGGAACACAGAACTGAAGTAAAAATGTTCAGAACACAAAATGTCTTTGACCAAAAGCAACAACAACAAAATTTTACCTTACTGCTGGGTTTCTGACATCTCTGGGGGACTGATCTGTAGTACTGTGTTGCTCTTTTGTTAACCTTAAAAAAGCCCAAAAATAATTTCCTAGGCAGCAGCTTGTCATTTACATGATTTTAAAATATTTAAATGAAAGAAAATCCCAATATTTCTGCACAGAAACAGTGGCATACAAATACTAACTGCTTCTTAACCTTGCCTCACTATATCCGGAGAAGAAATATACAAGACATTACACATTAAAGTTGAAGATTTGAGGCATTCTGCACATGTATTTTTTCATACCTTCTTCACAATCTAGTAATTGGTTGGACTGTTTGTTTGTTTCTTGTGGGTTTTTTTTTTTAATCAAGTCTTTCATCAGACCACTCAGATGTAATTGTGTCAGGAACTGTTCTTCTTTAAAAAAAAAAAGCCTTACGATTTGTCTTCCTGCATACTGTCTGCATCAGTCATTTTCCTTAACTAAGCAAGGGCAAGTATTCCAAGTATAAAACAGCAAAAATACAAGCTCTATCCCAACTAAGGACTACAATTTATTCTCCATGAAAAAAGTAGCATTGATAAACCCAGAATATGAGTATTTTTTCAAAATGAAGTCAAAGGAGGGGGAAGGAGCTGGGCTTCAAGTGCCCCAACATTTCTTGGGAAAGTATGTAATCATTTTGAGGGTTCATGTTGCCAGAATCATGAAACAATATAACCAACTCCCATCATCACAATAATCTCATTAAGGGAAACTTGGGTTTAGCTGTAAGGAGAAAGTAACAGACTAATTCCCTTTCATTATTCTGTTTCTTCTGCAGATGAGCTATAGCCCAAAGTTTGAAGGACAGGACTAAAAGAAGCTCAATTAAAGGAAAAAAAAAAGTAAACCATTCCTATGCTTTTACTATTATAAGAGACTGACACTGCTTAAACTGAAAAATATCTATCTCCAACAAGTACTTCAACTTAATGTCAAGCTACTTGAGGTAAACGCCAGACATTAATCATAGAAAAGTCAAAACTTAAAAACAGAGAATGTGCTCACAGTTTTCTATTAGATAGCAGTTTGGAATTAAATGTCCTTCCTTCTACCCACTCTTAGTTCTACGAGTTTCAAGTTACTGTCCAAGCATGTCCTTCAACAGGATAGTGCTTTAATACAAACCCTTGTCTTGTTTCCAAATTCTTTTTGTCATTTTTATCAGCATTCACAGTTTTGCTTTGCAATGCTATTGCTCCCGGTCCTTGAGACTCTACCTCTTTCATGGCTGCCTGTGAGAGATGGAATCAAGAAGTTTAAAATCAAAGCCAGCCAGCACCTACACAGTAGTTTACACTAAAATTAGTAAGTGTGCTTCCTATTAGGACTAACAGTATGTATCTCATAGACCCTTCAGACACATATCTCCTAGAATAAGCAGTTTCAAAACAACTGCAATGTGTTAATCATAAAATGGTTTGGGTTGGAAGGGACCTTAAAGATCATCTAGTTCCAATCCCCATGCCACAAGCAGGGACAACTTCCAGTAGGCCAGACTGCCCAAGCCCCATCCAATCTGGCCTTGAACACAAGATTGTTACCAGTTAACATCTCAAGAGAAATTTTAGTCATAGCCCCACGTGATATTTATACAGACACACAGAAATACAATGAATATTTGCTTAACAAGTGAGCATGTAGATGTGTGAAACACATCGCAGAGATTTACTAAGACTGCAAACACTATCGATGTACTCCCAAGTTTAATATAACTAGATTAGAAACTGAAAACTGACAGGCCTTGCAAGTTCATCTAGTTCTGTAGCACGTGGCACAATCAAGCATAACCTTTCCTGTGTTAACAAAATAATTTTGTTACATCCTGCCTAAACTTCTAGCCACAGATTATTTCTTCTCAATTCCCAAGAGGAGAAGCTCATTACTGTTTATAGAATGCCCTGAGAATTGTAAGATTCCTGCATTTCCCCAGATTCCCCCCAAGTTACTTGCTATAATAAATGACCCATCCCTTCCCCACCCCCTAAAATTAGTCCACATGATGTTGCTTTTGCCACTTTGCTATCAACTTTCTTCCCTAGCATCTTAAGGTACATTTACTACCAAAGCCATAAAATAAATCCTGGTTGTGCACCACCAATACTAAGCACAGCCAACCACCTTCTATCCAACACTGTCTATACTGTCTATGATATTTGGGTGTTGCAAAACAGATCAAAATGTTACTAAGTTGACAGGCCAAATATTACATCTTTTTCTGCTTAGCCAGTTGCTCCTGTTTTCACCTATTTCTTCTTTCAGAGCTTGCTTTTGCCTCCTGTTACTTTTCTGTCATCCATCCAATTTTCAGTCTTCTTGAAATCTTAACGTGTCCTTCACAGTAGCTTGCAGAGTCTCTCAACATTTATAAAAGTCAGATAATACAAAACCATTCCCTATTTCACTCATTCATCCATATAAGTACTGGAAGGTATTCTGGTTATAGAATACTTTAACTCACAGAAAAAATGTTTCACTGTCAGGAATTTCAAAAATATCCAAACTGCCACAACTTTCAGCTGTAAGTTTTCAAAACACTGGCTCTTTTACAGTGGCTGATGGTAGCAATAAAAATCCACTATATTGCGTTTTAAGAGTTAAGAGTAGGCATCAAATTGTACTTGTAAAATAACTGTGCTTAGTATATGTCCTTCTTCCTTGTAAGGCATTACGTGCAAGACTGTTCTTGGGGCAGCTAACCTACAAGAGCTTTCTGAAGTGCAATAGCTTCACCAACAGTAGGAGCTGCAAACTTGTAGATTCCAACCTTGACAACAACCTAGAAAAAGCAGTCTACTAAACAGTAGTAGGCAATACAGATCCCTCAGGGGTACGAAAAACTGAACATAACCCTGCAACGTGTACCTCCAGCCTAGAAGGCAACCATATCCTGAGCTGCATTAAAAAAAGCCTAACCAGCACGTTGAGGGAAGTGATTCTCGCCCCTACTCTGCTTTGGTAAGATCCCACTTGGAGTACAGCTCTGAGGGCCCACAATATACGGAGAACATGGACCTACTTGAGCATCATAAAGATGCTCAGGGAGCTGAAACACCTCTCCTAATGAGACAGGCAGAGAGAGCTGGAGTTGTTCAGAAGGTTCTGTGGAGGCCTTATTGCAATAGATGAGGACAAAATTTTTAGCTGGGTCTGCTGCCACAGGACAAGGGGTAATGGGTTCAAACTGGAAAAAAAAAAAAAAGTAGATTTAGATAGAAGGAAGATTTATTCCCCCCCCCCCGCAATGAGGGTGATGAAACACTGGAACATGCTGCCCAGAGAGGTGGTATCTGCCCCTTCCCAAGAAACATTCACAGCCAGGCTCAAGGGGCTCTGTGCAATCTCTGAGCAAAAGTGTGAATGCTCCACAACGTAACTCAGTCCAATATAAAGGTTTCAGAAGTAAGATATGCAACATTAGCGAACAGCATGACAAATGTGCAGGCAATGGGGGTGCAAAACAGAGTGCCTAGGTAAGCCAATATGGAGTTTCAGGCCTTCCCTGATACCTCCAAATCTCCACCTCCTCTCAGACTCAAAGAAACAGCCTTGGAAAATAAATTTGGAAACTTGACAGCTGAAACTATTAAAAGGCATCCCTTATTAAATACATTGAAAGTATAAGTTCTCTAATCTCTCTTTCTGGTAAGAAAATGAAAACCCTAGAGGAACTTCAAGTTTGTTTATTTAAAATGTGCTTCTTACTACCTTTAGATGTCTGCATGTTTGTAATTGAGTAATTCAATATTCTTTTATAGGAGGTAAACATAAGAGAAATTCTTTACAATCCTCCTGAAGAGGAGCTGAAGGAGAAATGTTGTTCTTGCCAATCTTAAACCACTTTTGAGCAAGACTGTAAGCTTTTTTATTTACAGGAAAGCAGGAATAACAATCTTCCATCTACTAACTCCTCTGACATTCCTAAAGCTTTCAGTCAAATTAGCAGGTCTTGAACTTTAAGTTTTCGCATGAAAATTCACATAAAGATCAAATATATAGTTTATTATCTGTTAAGTAGTCCGAGATCAAAACTGCTTCTCTTAAGCACACAGCAATGATGGACCTCATTTTACTTATTTTTTCTTAACTATTTTTTCTAATCAAAAGTTGTGGAAAAACCATTCATGAGAGATAGTTTAGAGAAGTCTTACTCCTACTTTCTCCTAAACATATATTCAACTTTTTTGTTTTTAATTGAGACAATACAAACTTCCTTTTCTTCTAATACAGTAACTGAATATTGTCCAAACAACCTATATGAAAGTATAAATCTATTTAATCTTATCAGACACCTCTTCTGAAATAAGATTTGAAAAAGCATTTGACATACCTGTAATAAGAAGTTAGTTTCATTTTCTTTCATGAAAAGTTCAATGTAAGACTTGATTTTACTTATCAAAACATTGTAACTGAAGGTTTGGAGAAGAGGAACATGCGGATCCTTGCTTTTAATTACAGTTGCCAGCTTCATCCTTAAAGGCTAAGAAAAACACAGCTTTATACAACACAAATGTATCCTATAGTAAACTCCGCATCTATGCTAAACAGGACATACAGAAAGCTAAACATGATGATTACACAGTTTTCTGAATATGCCTACCCAACTTCATGCTACATTTTGAAAGGGTTCTGAAGTCAGGCACAATACCAGTTTACTCAGTAAGTGGTTAAATACAACTTTCCAGAGATCCTTATTTTCATGCCCTTTAGGTGTAACACCAAAAGCAAGATTGTCAAAGGAGCAGTACCACCAACAAAAGGCCACTCATCATTGGGTTCTCTTTTCTCATTTACTGCCTCAAAAAGACTGCCACTGAAAGGGGTTCATAAAGGTCAGGAAATGGACTATTTAGTACCATAGCATTAAGGACACCCTGATACTGATAATCATAACTTTACATCTTGTCTACCAACCACTCTAAATCTTAAAAGAGACCAATACATCCAACAATCAACTTCTGTATACAGGTTGCATTCCTATTTATGAATGAGTACTTTACCAGACTTTACTTTCCAAATATATCCGAATGAAGAGTTTATCTGAAGATTTTGTTACACATATGGAGCTATTTATATAGAACACGTATCCCAGTATACCAGCAGAAGATAGAGGCAGCATTTTTAACTTTTATTCTTTTTGCCTATAGTCCTTTGCTCTTTTCTTCACCCCAGCAAATTCAGGTGTGTGCACTAGATATTCTTTTAGAGATACATACTCGAACTTGCATCTTTCTGAATTATGTAGTCAACATCAAACCAGGAGGTGGCCTCACCTACACATTATCTTTTCCAGATAAAGCAATAATAATCACTCTATACTACAGATGCTAATAAGCTTTATCTTCTCTGTGGTGCATCAGTATGTAGAACAGTAATCAGAAGAGACAGAGTGCACTGTAATGGTTCAGAAAAAGTCAGACTGATTACTTGGGAATTTCTATGTCTCTATCAGCATGTTTATACTGTCTTTACTCTGAGAAAACAGCAATATCAGACTCACAGAATCTGTAGTGACACCTTACATGAAATGGGAGATGAAGTTCGGACTGATGCTGTCCACAGTGAAGAACAACTGCTGCTAGCTAGAAACATTTTACTCCCCCACACCACCCATTATTTCTATCAGTCCCCTACCTACAAATTTCTTTTTGTATCTATAAGTGCCACAGGTGTGTAGGTGACTGCATAAGCACCAATCACAACAAAGCTCTGCATGTATCATTTGCTAGCTTTGGAAACTCATTCTCTTTTCATCTTAAAGTGAAAGAGCTTAATGCAAGTTATTACCTTATCTGATTCTGAGCCTGTAAACAGCCTTTCAAGAGCTTCAGCAGCCTCTCTGAAATATCCATTTTCCATATAGACTGCTACAATCTACAACAAATATAGTTACAAGACATGCTGAAATACATGTCAACAGAGATTAAAAAAAAAAAAAAAAGAAAGAAAATTCACACTTAAATAGTAAGGCTTTCAAAATCCAGAGGATTATCTATTTAAGGGTTACCAACAATTATCTAGTTTTAACAGTCCTAAAGTAGCATTAAACCTCACTTATAAAGGCCCAAAGCCTTTTTGCCAGGCTTTTAAAAGGACCTTCACTGATTTAAAATGTCCCATACTTACCTACCAAGTATTGCTTTCATCTTTCCCAGATTTTCAGTCCCAGTACCTGTCAACATGTTTTCACATGTTCGATAGCAAAGGTTTTCCAACACAAATAATTATTTGTAAGCAAAGAAAAAACTAAAAAGCTACTAATAATATATTTAAAAGCTCAAGATACAAATGGTTTTAAATTGATTTTTTTTAAGATTGGCAGCTTTCGAAACAATTTTGAAGTGGGACAAACAGGAACCAATTTAGACAGGAAAAGGTTCGCTGTACAGATCTATTTACTCTGTATTGACAGTACATCAAACCTAGAAAATTTAGTTCAGCCTGCTCATAGCCCAAACTTTTTGTAAAATGAGTCCTGTTTTAGGAGAATTAATAGATACCACCCTAAAGCATTTTAAGTCATACAAACCTGAATTTGAATCAACTGACGAATATCTTTATGAAGCTTTTCCAGTTCAACTTCTTCTCTTTCAAGTAAAGTCCAGAAAGACAGAGCAGATTCCAAAGGTGAAATTCTTTTTTGATTTTCAAAATAGCATTCTTTGGGAGGGGAAGAGAGGAAGTAGAAAAAAGTATTTTAAAAATTTGAAGGGTAAAGTTAAATATATTTTTTATACACAATGAAGTAATATGCACTATACATTACTTCAATTCTTTTCTCCTCAAATTTTTAGTCTCTCTCTTCAAGTGTGTTTAAGAGACCGAAGTTAAATGCCTTCTTTTCACAGAGACTGGGTCTTCCTGCCCTCGCTAATAACATTACTGTTGCATTTTAATGGGAGGTTACATGTTTTACTGCTCACTTAAACTTGCAACAGTACTAAGTTTAACATCTTGTATTTGGGCTGGCATTAGCAATATTCTTGCGTTAAGTTTGGCATCAAATATCAAAACACTCGGTATTGATAACTGTAATTTTGTAATATAACCACTACCTTAAGGTTTGTTTGTTTTCTGTGGTCCCTCTCTCTCCCCCAAGTCTATATATTTCTGTGTTTTTACTTTTCATTATATTAGAAGGGGTTAAACTGAGAGGGAAATTCAAACAGCTTCACACAGAAAAAGCAGAAACAACACTGTGTTTCCTGTGTCACAGTGCTGCTGTGCCAACACCAAGGTTTGTGAAAACTCCCAGCAAGCAGGATCAGTAACCAGTTTTGGCAGAAATCTAGCCCAGCCAAATAACCCTCAACACTCTAGGAACAGTTTCCCAGTCTGGTCACTGCTCACTTGCACAAGTGAGCATGCCAACATAACAGATGCAGTAGGAGATGGCAGATGCACAAGTCTGCTTTTTTTTTCTCCCCATGACATTGCCAGCTTCGCTTAAGATGTTCATTGAACCACAGCCTTACTTATTCCTTAATTTTAGATGACATAGCAGAATCTCTCACAGCATCTTACTTCTTATAGTTTTCAGAGAGAAGGTAAACAATTTATGCAATGCTAAAAATATAAAAAATATTTGACACCCACTACAGCAGAAGACAAACACTGAAAATGTAAATAGTATCATACGTATAGATATACATATTAAAAACAAAACAAAACCCAACAGAACAACAAAACCCCCAAAAAAGGAGTAACAAAGCACACTTCTGGTTTCTCTATTTACTGTTTCAATAAAGTAATGACACTTCATATTAAGGTTATTCTAATATTGGAAAACCAAAGTGTTTAACTTAAAGAGCTGGCATCTGAAACAGCCTACTCTATTTTAAGGCTCAATAGAGATCAATTATTTTAATAACTGGAAACAAATGAGGAGAGCTACCACACAATGTATTAGCTTTCCATGTATATTGTGCAACTACATCTGATGTAATACCCACTTAAGCACATGCAATCTTCCTTACCATATAGGTCATTCTCGACACCGCTAGATAAAAAACAGATACTGAATTTATATTGACAAGTGTTATATACAACAATAGTTTTAAAGCATTATCAGCAAAGTTGCATGATTTGTATACAATAAGAACCAGATTTGCATATTTAAAATACTTCAAGTTGAACTAAATCAAGAAACGTATTATTACTTGACAAGTAACATCAGAAATTTCATTTTATAAAAACAATCCTTTCTGTCACACTTCTTTCCTTCCATGCTCATGCTGGCAAGACTGGTTTTATAGACCTTAAATTCCAATGAGCTTTATCAAGCAGTAAAAACTATCAGCAAAAAAGTTAAGTCTTGCAGAAACTTGAGCACAGAAGCAAAGTCAGTTTGCCTAAACTAGCAAGTTGTGAATACAGCTAAACAGAAGACATGACAGTGAGTAAGAGTCCCAAGGACCTGCGGCCAGCTATAAGCCTTACAGCCTTCTGTAAGAGACAAGGAAAGCCATCCTTCTCCATCCATATTCCTATTTTAACCTCTAGAGTTACATGTGCAGAAAGGAATGCACATTCTGTGCTTTAAACTTGCAAATATCATTCACCAATAGTCAATATTTTCCAAAATATTATTTTGTTGATGCTAACCTGACCAAAAACCCCATCCCTATAATTTAAGCAGCATACAGTCATTCAAACTCAAAGCAGCTAAATCACTCAGCACAGAATAACACTGGTCCTGCATATATGTGGAATAAAGACAATCCAAAAGGTAGAGTTCAGACATTTTACTAGATATACATAAACATATGTACAGTAAGACTATGTGAAACATAGCCTTTACTGTAGATAAAGGTATTAGCATACATAATTATGTGTAAGTTCATGCAAATCTATTTAAACATTTGAAGGAAAAAAAAAGTATTTACCAAGTTTTTTTCCTTTTGCAATCCTTATCAAAAGCTGACAGAGATACACGTTTTTTTCCTGATGTGTAGGTATTTTTGAGAGGCCATTAATAAGAGCTAGAAAAGAAAAGTTAAGTCAGTCTTGCTCCAGCACTGCCACAGTGTGGCTAGAAATATACTAGTCACTACGGTATCAGGCTTTAATAATCTACTGAGTTTCTAATTCATTAGGAAACAGATGAAAGCATTTAGTTATTATCGGTCAATGTTAGAAGAACTTAAATCATAATAAAGTATTTGACCTGAAAAACCTTCCCCTCTTGCAGTTCCCAACAGTAGCCTAGAAGTGGTAAGATGCATCACAAGCATATATCATCAAGTTAGAAGACCACCATATCTTACATAAGTAAGCGAAGTTTTATTTTTCTGGGTAACTTACTATGAAAGACAACTGCCTGCTCCAAGGAACATTCATATGGAATGCTCACAAAACATGAGCCATATGCAGATGGACAACATTTACATGTTGCCATAGCAACTGCCAGACCAAAAGCAGCAAAATCTACAAGAAGAGATTAGTCAGAAATGTAAATCTACAAGGGAAATCCTCCTTGCAAGGTTGGAAGCTCACAAGTATTTTTACATATTTTAGAATAAGAGCCATCATGAGATTATTTCCATCATGCTGGTTTACTGTGAACTTCTATTTTTTGTGTTGAATATAGTAATTTATCTTGACAGCATAATACAGAAACACTCAAAATGAAAAGCAAAGAATGTATTAAGTGACTTATCCAAGTTGCAGACTGAACACCCTATTTCAGGAAGCTTTTATGTACACATTTCTGTGTCAACCTAGCAAAAGTCAGGATTCCAGGCCATGGGACCCCCAAGTTTTGCAATGACGAGGGCACATAACACTGTTTTACTTGGAAGCAGTACTTAGCCTGCTTGCTTATTAGCATACAGTCACCTACGGACAATGGATAAGCATGAAATTACAAAGCAATTAAAATAGCCCCAAATGATTACCAGGATAATGTGATTTGGGTTTGGAAGAACACATTTACAACTGCTTCAATAACGACAGAGCTTTCAATTCCCATAGCCAAAATAGGAAATAAAAGCACATTGCTTAGAACAGAAGTGCCAGTCATTATAATCACAAATTCATGCATCTTCCACAGCTGACAAGAGAGTTCAATTTCAAAGAGTTTGGATGAGTTGAATGACGGAGACAAGCACTCTCATAATGCCTGAACATGGAGTCAGAGCTTGGAGATTTTGGAAGCTGGCAGAATACTGCAGCTGAAGAATTCCACAAGCCAAAAGCTGTCAAGTAGCTTGAGATCTTTCAGTTTTCTCTGTTCTTTTAAGGTGCACCTACATTACTGCTTTAGTTCAGAGCAGGGGTTCATTTTTAAATTTAAATTTTGCATTTAAAATGCAAACTTTCTGTTCAGTTTGTACAGTGGAGACATCTTTAGTATACACATTGAATTCCTTTAGAGCTATTCCAAAGGGAAACAGAAACCTTGAAGAGTTTACTGTGTGGACAGCAGGTCCTTAGCAGCAATTACCCACAAGTAATGCAAACAGAAAGAGACATAGCCTTAGTACTTCTCTAGACTCTTCTACTTCTCACCCAAGGCAGTTTCTCTGTTGTTTAGTTAGTAGTGCCCTTAATTATATGACAAGCTTTCCTCCCTCCGGCCACTCAAATTTATTTCTCATCTTAAGTCTTTCGCTAGATACTCTACAAATCCAGTTCCTTACCATGTAGGTACCTACACAAGCTCGTTCAGATATATTGACCACAATACCCTGTCACGGCAGGATAACATAGGCAGAGCATATGACCTTGCCATGCTGTCTTTAAATCCTTAATTTCAGGTAAGTAGCTATTTCTACTTGGCAGTGTACTGAGCTTTATGGCAATACTATTTATTACCTAACTAAATAGCTCATTCTGTTCCCTTAGCCATCTTGTTTCTCTGCACTTGCTCCGGTTTGAACTGACCTTGTTGACAGCCAAACATTATTTCAGCAGGGTCTCCCTGCAACATAAGCAATAGTTGTACCTCTGTATTTCTATGAAAAAAACTACACTGACTTTTATAATACAATCTTATGCCTGTGCTTAGTTTTCTCCATAGACTTTTACACTCCTGACTTTGTAATCCTATAGCACGAGTATGCCCAACTTTCCTCTGTTGCTAAACAAAGCAGGAACAAATTCCAAAGTCGTTATTAGTTTCCAGCTCTACAAGACATTATATTTTGCTCAGTTTAGTAATTTCCACTAATACAGTCCTAAAAAGTCCTCCTATTCTTCTCAGGAAATATTCCAATCTGCTTCTGTTTACAGTGACTGCTTCCCACCTACATCTTGGAGAAATTTCAGTACAACTTTCCCACTGAGCCACAGTCCCAAAGCCAAATGGAAAAGCCCCATTAATCATTTAATCAAGCAGCACCCCATTCAATGTACTTTGTTATATTATCTTTAGATTTCTTACCTCTCACATGCCATTGTATTCCATTCTTTGTGAAAGTTTAAATAAGCCACATATTTTCATTAACCTGAATCAAGAACACATGCAAGACACAGAAAAAGCAAAACCAAAACAAACCAAAAGCCCCAAAAGCTCTAGCCTGGTATCTTCAGGAAAGAAAATTTCTAACAAAATGCCAAAAGACATGGATATTTGCTTCCAGCTGTTAACTACTCTGAAGTATTTATAATTTGAAATGCATGTTTACTCATTCAAAATCCAGTCACTAGACTTTATTCCACCTTTATCTACTTGACAAGAGTTAATTGAAATACCTTTTTCTAGTTTTCTACCATAAGCCTGAATACAAACTCAGGGAACTCTGTGTATTTAAGCAATTCTCCCCTGTTTTTTTAGCACATTTGCATCTCATCATCTAAAAGTCTTCAACCCAGCCGCTCAGTAACCAGGGGTCACTGGGATAGTTCAGCTTGTTTCCCTCCCTGGACCCATTCAACCAAAACATTAAAATTCCCCAAACCTGCGTTTTACACCACTCCAGCACAGCGGCCATACCACACACTAAAACACCAGTGGATTAAATAAGTGAACAAAAAAATCAGTCTCCACTGTTTTATTATCACCATGTGCAAACGTTGCTGATGCCAGCAGATAGCCTCAAGAGAACCCTGTAAGAATCTTCCTAAACCCTCAAAAGAGCTGAAAACCTCCTAGCGACCACCGTCATTAGAAGGCTATTCGCATGTATAAAACGAGCTTACACGAAATACTAAGTGCAGAAACACTACTAGTACTTTAGGATACTCTTTACTGTGATAAAAACAGCTACTCCTCACACTCCACAGGGACACAGCGCTTCCAGAGCCGCGGGCGCCCACTCCCTCAGAACCGCAACAGCTGCGCCCCTCACCTTGCGCTACGTCGCTCCACCGCTGGAACTCTGCGGGGCACCCGTCCCCGAAGTGCCGGCACAGGCAGCTGCAGGAGAACTCCAGCATCCACCCCGCGGCCACCGCCTTCACCTCAGCCGACAAGCCTGAGCTCTCACCAACGGCTAACGCCATTTTCAACCCGCGCACCAACGGCAACGACCTGCCCCTTGCCGCATAACAACCACTCAGGGCTGCCACCTACTCTCCGCGCCGCTGACGCCACTTCCGGTGGTGGGCGGGGTCGCGCCGCTCAAAGCTGGGAGGGCGGTGGGAAGTCGGGTGTGGGGGGCTCTCTGCTAGGTAAGGGTTTGTCGGGCTGCCAGAGGCCTGCTGCAGGGTAACCCCCTTAACTGTGAACTGAATAAGCGGTGTGAGCGGCTCGGGGCACCCTGTTCTTTGATGGGAATGTTCCGGAACATCCAGCCCGTGCTCTGGCTGGCCACTGGTGATTTGAGAGTTTTCCTCTTGTGGTTGCTGTGTCCTGAGGAAACTTAAGAGCCTAAATATAGGTGTGTTGTGCATGTGTGATAGGAAGGGCCGCCGTGGTTTAACCCCAGCCTCACCTAAGTACCACGCAGCCGCTTGCTTGCTCCTCTCTGGTGCCAGTGGGATGGGGTGGAGAATAGGAAGAAAAGATAAAACCTGGGGGTTGGGAAGAACAGTTTAATTATTGAAATAAAGTACAATATATTATTAACACTAATACTGAGAAGGGAAATGACAGCAATAAAACAAAAAGCACCGAACCTACAAGTGATGCACCATACAATCACTCACCACCTGCTGACTGATAGCCTGACTGAAGCAGTGATCTAGCCCTTCTGGGTAACTGCCCCCAGTTTGTATACGTGCTGTGGTATGGAATACCCCTTTGGACTGTGTGGGTCAGGTGTCCTGTCGGCTTCTTGTGCCCCTCACTAGTAAAGCATGAGACTGAAAAGTCCTTGATCAGGGTAAGTGCTATTGAGCAACAACTGAAAACATCGATGTTATCAGCGTTGTTTTCAGATTAAAAGTCAAAACACAGCACTGCACCAGCTACTAGGAAGAACATTAACTATCCCAGCTGGAACCAGGACAAGGGCTTCACTTTGAGATTTAATGTTTGGCAACAGTTGTAAGCTTGTGTTGTAGTAAGCTTTCAGACACACGTTTGCATGTGTAACTTGAAGGACATGAGTTCTTTAGATCAGGCAGATTTGCTGTTATTTGCCATACTGCTTTGATAGTATTCAGAATAATGACAAATATGAAACTGTGACAAGCTTTATCAGGCTGCTGAGAATCTCAGGAATCAAAATTCTCGGTATGCTTGCCATGAACCAGTTAGACATAAAAAATAAGATCATTATGCATTAATCTTTAATTGAGTGTGCATCTGGGGGCCTTTGTAGTAGGAACTGCAACAGGAGGGTATGTTTAAGTTCAAAATTACCATTATCAAACAGCAGCAGGAGCAAACCTTCAAACTGTTGGCTTTTTGGCAGCAATCCTATTCTGGTCCCCTCCAGAGAACCTTCAGAGGATTCTGACTGCAGTGGTTCAAATAGAGAAGATAGTTCTGTGATGAACATTTGAGTGTTGTCTGGTTTTCCTTTAGTTACCATCCTTATTTATGGGTGCATTTTTGTATTTAGATTACCTCCACCCTTAGGACCTGGAAGGACCAAGATGCCTGTGCACCTTACCAACAGTACTACATTATTTCTGCCTGCTTTGTGGGCAGCATCAGAAGATTGTTTTAAAGACTAGGTTGTCTCTTCAGCGTGAAAGCAATGCATGAAGATACTTATAATGCAATTGAATTTTCAATTAAAAAAGTCCAAATTTAATGTAATTTTCAAACTCTTTCTTGCATCTTGTGCCTTTCTGTAGTTTTATGGTACTCTGTGTTGCGTTATGTGTAACAGCAGCTTGTTTGCACACCCACAAAGGAGCACCAAAACACAGTAATGGGGGAAGGAGCGCCTGAATAGTTCCTTGCCCTGGATACTCAGTCTCATCACAGGCCCATCTCCACAAGCCCAGAGGAGTACAGCACACAGCAGCAGGCAGGAACCCAAACTGCAGACTCCTAGGAACAAACACCATATTTGGGCCCTTCCCAGGGCTGCCCTGGGAGACTCTCCAGACATGAAACCCATCACCATGAGTCACTGGGAGCAGTTCTCTGGATCACCTTTTGAGTGCTGCCAAGGAGTGGGACATGGGATGGGAGGCAGGGGAAGAATGTTTTTTGGATTGCACAGGACTTACTAGGGGAGGAACCAAAGGCAAGAAAACGGAGGGATTAGGTGAACAGAGGGGCAAGGGGAAAAAAAGGTTGCATGAAAATAATTGGCTGGTTTGTTATGCTTGTCTGCACCTAATCAGTGTAGTTTGTCCCATGTCCTTATTAAATTTGTTTCTCACTCTTTCCTGTGCTAAGGTTGTGTGTATAGTTGTGTGTTTGAGCCCAGTGGACCTCCACCCTGCTCAGCCAGAGAAGGGAGCAGGATGAAACCTGGTACTGTTGTCAGTATTTGTGTGAGTTTCCTCTGTGTCTCTCTGATCTTTGTGCCATCTGTGTATGTATGTGTGTGTATATATATGTGTACAGATGTGTTGTATACATGTGCTTTCTGTGTATGTGCCTGCTGAAAATACATCTTTTGCATGTTTATAAACTGAGTATTAACTACTAACATTGCATAAACACATTTTTTATGATTGTTTTCTGGGTTTGATGAGGAAACAAGTAGGAGAAAGGAAAGGTATGAGTACAGGACATGGGTAACCAGAACTTTATTTTAAATGGGCCTGACAGAATTCCCTGTTCAATTGCAGAGGTTCTGGAGCTGGCGTGACAAGTTTGTCAAAGTTTATAAAATGCAATAGTGTTAGATCAGGTATGTTTTAATTTTTTTTTGAAAATACACTGGGATCCAGTGGCATCTCTTACTGCTGTTTGCTTCACTAATCACTGTTTTGCACAGTTACTGCAAATGCACTGTTTTGGAATACATTTCAGCACATTAGCAGTTTTAGAGTCCTCCCCAAACAGTCGCCATTGTTATTTCCACAAATAATACAAAATTCTGTGGTTTCCTTGTTCTGAAGGCCTTTCTTTCAGGTCTCTGCATGAATTGATCTTCCATTATTTTCATCTTGCCTCAACCAGAATCAAGAGTCGTATAAAAAGATATTGATGGGGAGACAAGAGAGATGGAAAAAAGAAGTCATACAGTGAAAACTCCAAGGTCCCTTATGGAAGTTTTTGTGGTATTAGTCTGGTTTATCTCTTTAGCTGTTTTTTTCTGCCCAAAAGGCACACTTTGAGAGCTGCTGAGCTTTTTCAGGCATGTTGTGCTGCAGTCGTTTGTTGTGTGACAAAGCTGCTTCTTGGCTCACAAACTAATTTCTCCTGAGTGTTAGAACATAGGTTTACCTTAGCAGCAGTGCTGAGCCATGAGACCGATTGAACCAGTAGACTTTAAAATATGTTAAAATCCTTACAACAGTGAAACACACATTTAGTTATAACAGTGGTTATATACTATTTATGCAGTTACTTTAGAATAAAGGTGAAAGGGATGGTTTAATACTCGATACACATTTATTCAGCCAAAATGCTGACCTACTGTAATTAAATTAGTTCAGTGGTAATAGTTATGCAATATAGATTCATGAAAGAATCAAAATAACAGAGCCACGAAAGTTCTGTTTAAAGACTATTATTGAAGTTATTCATCATATATAGAAAAAAAGGATCAGGCCAGACTTCTGGCAAAACAACGTCAAAAATAATGGATCTTGGAAAACCACATCTGTCTAGAAATTACTGGCAGTAACTTTCCATTCAGTGAAGGATTTTATTTATGAGTAGGCCAAGATTAGTCAAGGATAATACTATATAGATATTTCACGGATTTATGGGTATGTGAGAGACTGATCTGAAATCAGACTCCACTGTCCATTGTCACAAAGATTGGTATGGGAAGCTGAGATGAAAATCCACTTGTCGTTTGTTTCAGAGATGGGTGGGAGAAGTTGAGAAAAGACTCCAATATCCATTGCCTGGGAGAAGGGTGTGAAGAGCTGGACTGGGACTCTACTGTACATTGCCTGAGGGCTGAATGGGAAAGAGCTAAGACTCTTCCGTCCATTATCTTGAGGACTGGTGTGAGGAATTGCTACTCATTATCCCAGGAATTGCTGCAGACACTTGTGTGTGCAGACACGGGCAGCTGAAGAGCTAGCTGCAAGACCAGGGAAACTGGTCCACCAGGAACGTGCAATGCATGACATGAAGACAAGGTACTCCTGCCAACTCCTTATAAAAGTGGGAAAAGGTAATCACCAAGAGACATTGCCAAGGAGCCGTTGCTATGAGGATGACTCCAGAAGAACACCTCCGTGAGGAAACTCTCCACCAGTGACTACTATGGACCCTGAGGGACACCCTCCATGAGACATTGCCATGAGGGCAACTCCACGAGACACACTCCACAGGGTACCTTCAAGGGGACTTCAGAAGGATGCATCCATGAGGACACCCACCTCCAGTGGACTCTTGGGGGGCACTGTGCTGCAATATGGGCTACGAACCCTGAAGAACTTCCACCACCAACGACAACGACAATGGATCACCGGGACACCACTGGATCCATGGTGGTGACTATCTCTCTCTGCACCCTGAATCCTTGCTTCATTTTCCATCCAATCGGTATCCCTTTTATTACAATAATTTCCCTTTTTTATAATAATTGTCCTTTTGTAATAAACAAACTGACCGATTATGGTACTTGACCTCATTTGCGTCTTAATTTCACTCTCGGGATTATGAACTGAAACTGGGTCTGACACTGGGGTTTTCTCTAATCGGACCCTGGTAGGGTATTGTTCCTGAACCAGTCATACAGAAGCAATGAGATAAGGTACATTTCTGAGAGCAGACAAACACAGTGGGTGAGGTTGGTCTGCGGTAGAAAATAGTTACAGGTCTGCAACTGTATTCTATCTTTCCTTGATCCTCTGGGTGCACAGTCTGCTGTGGATTCAAATGGTTTGGGATTTGCAGGCAAAAGTGGAAAGGCTGAACCAGTAGCTCCTTTGTCTACTGTCACAGGCCTCATGAGTACCGGGGCATTCTCATAGTGAGGTTTAAACCTAACAGTTCTGTATGAAACTGTTTGGGAGCTCTGGAGGTCACTGCGAAAGCACATGCCCCCTTTGTGGATGGATACTGTGGCTTCCGAGGGGATAGAATCCTTATGGAATCTGATCAGTGAGAAAGGAAGAAGTTTCTGATTAATTAGTTAAAATGTAAGAGAAAATGAGTCGAATTTCCTGAGACCTGAGAAGCAAGGTATTATTCACCATATATGTTCCTGTTTTGACATTCCAAACTTAGATTACTCGATTCAGTATTGCAGATTTCTTCTTCTTATTGTAAATAAATGCATTTTGTGGAATAGAATGAAACAGGAATTTAAAAAAAATAAAAAAGGCTAAATTCTCCTCTCACTAGTGCTATTAGCACTTGCAGGTTATTTGGATGATTTCTGAAGCTTAAACTACAGATCTCCTTATTGTATGCTTTAAACACTGGACATTTTAATGGCTCATTAAGCTATTATATGTATGAAAAATAAGGGTTGCATTATTCCCAGTTAATGCAGTTTCAGAGACAAATATATATTATAGTATTCAATATAATGAACTCAGCAGGGTCTTCTCCCATTTGCTGGGGTTAATTCACACACAGAAAAGGAATTGTTAGGTATTTTATTCTGCCCCAGCTATGTTACAGACTCAGACAGAGTTAAAGACAGCATAGCTGACTACATTATCACCAGCCATCACCTCTGGCACATTTGTATCACTGAGTGTCAAACCCATGTTTTACCAGAGCACATGAAACTCTTTTTTTGGAAGAAGAATGGTAACTTGGCATGCTTTATAGCACTGACCAGACTCCATCTTGCTACTGGAAGTCTGTGTTTTGGCTTTACTAAAGCCAAAATTGTGTTCTGGCTTTACTAAGTATCTCTTGTTTTAACCAGGGACATGCTCTTGTAGCCCACGTGGCAAACTCCCGATGAAGTTAAATGGAATTCTCATTGGCTAAGATTAAGGCATTTATATCAAACAATTCCATGGTGTTTACATGCTTTAATGAATATGGATTCAATTTTATGTAAATTAAAATAGCCTGATAAAGATATGTAGAATGAGTCCCTGAGTTACTGGCCAGATACTGATGACTCTTGTACACTGAGTAATGACTGACATTTGGCACTGTCTTCTGTGGAATTACCCCTGAGATACACAATTTCAGCGTGGGTAACTACATTTCCATGAAATTATTATTAGAGGCCTTTCTGAAACTTTGCCTGTTTAGAAGTAATAATTTATTTACGTGTTTATTTATTTTGCTTAGTGTGCCAGGCACTAGGAACTGAAATCTTTGAAACCTGTCCGAATTTGGAAATAAGGTCTTGGAAATACGATTCTCTGGCTCTACTGATTAGCTGAACGGTGCATGTGTTTAGCAGACTGAGGAAAAGAGAATGGACTTGCAACAATTTTAAATATTGTGAAAATAGTCAAAAAAGACATGCTTACCTGTATATCTGTAAAAGTAACAGAGCAGACGAGTTGTTAATAAAAAGAACACAGAAAATTTGAGATACAGATGAGTGGATGAAATTGAATCTGATGGTGTTATCAATGTAAGCATCCAAATGAAAGGGGAATCATTTACTGTTGTTTAAAAATGGGAGGTTGGTAGACTTCATTGGATTTCTATCACTTTGTTTTAAATAGCTATTGTGACAGGCAGTACACCTATAAATGTCAAATTCATTTGCAATATTAATACACTCCTGGAATTACAACTTTACCCATTCAGAGCTCTGGATACATTCTGACAGTCAGTGGGATTTAATTCTGCCGAAGTTGTGGTTTGAATTTCCAAGGTTAACAAGACATGCTGATTATCCAGATATCACGTTCATTGTTAACTGTGGGGAAACACTGACCTGAAACTTGTTTAACCGGAGGCAGAGATAACTGCATATTTATGCAGTGGTGCATCTTTAAATCCTTTTTTAATTCTTTCACTTCCATGGGTGAGAATTAGAGCTCAGACATGAAAACAGTACCTGCTCATTTCTGTTACTGTTGAAGACTATAGAATTGATTTTATTTTTTTTTAATGAACTGAGTTTTTTTATTTCTTTTGATTGCTGGGAATCTTATTTTGTCCTCTACAAGAAATGTGGGTAACTTCTGATTAAGCTTTGAAATATTTCATAGAAAAAATAGAGCTTTTCTCCAGTCTTTACAAGGTAAACATACTTGTGGAACTTGCTTGAAGTGATTAAATAGGACTTGCTTATATGATCCTAATGAGAAGGGGGGTCAGGCAAGCAATAATGGGTAGTAAGTAAAGCAGTAGTTCTACTGTTGCTGCCATAAGAACCTTCTTGCTTTGGAGATGTCACATTTCATACCAGAATGAAATTATTCTAGTTTATGTATGCTTTAATTTGCTGGCAGATATATAAGCCTCATGGCAACCACAGTGATGTGCAGATGTTAATACTTCAATTTTTCTGTGTGCATGGAAAATGTCCTGGTATACAATCTCTTTCAGTTCAACTATGAATTAGTGCTGTGAGAACTGAGAGATCTTGCTTTCTGCTGTGCCTCGGTGAAAGGAGAAATCTCTTTAGATTGCAGCTATATCATAGCACATATGTGAAGTGTTGCAGGATTTTGGTTTGTAGGCTATTGTGTGAAGACAGTGCCAGATTCCATATGTGCTGTTGTGCGTGTATGAGTGTTTGTATGTATGTGGAGTCACTCACTGAAGTGGTCATCAGACTTGCTGCTGGAAGATGAGTCACAAATATAAGATGTTTCTATTGGGTAGCATCCTAATGAGGGACTGGAGAACTGAAGACACAGTTCCTATATCAGAATGGTGCAATTATGCCTGCTTCTTTATGTATTTTAATGAAATCATTAAACCAACAACAGTAAAAGATTAAAATGGAAAAGATGGTAAATACAGGCAGTTCCTTGAGTGGCTGAGCTAATGAATTCTGCTTCTTTATGGATCTGGGTTTTGTGGTTGAGTGCCATAGTGTAAGATACAAATATTTCTCGCAGTTGAGGCATTCATAATGGCTCTTTTTGCTGTGGATTATCCAGAGTCTAATCGGAGTAAAGTTCTCTTTGAATCCTTTCCTTAATGAATGCACTAAGTTGTAATAATCTCTTAAGAAGCTTTTTTAACTTTAATAGCATCAAGTATGGATACTGTATTGACACTTCACAGCAGACAGCTCATCTCATGCCATCTAGTAGAAAAAATTGATATGGGAAGAGATTATGATGAATAACTGCAAATTGCCATTTGAAAATTAGCATGAGAGAGCAAATAATAAAAATGGATTTCTTTTGTGAAGTAAACCAATAATTTCATTAGTATTGGGTAGTAGCATAACTCAAACTGTTTTTTTTTGTGCAGTAGGAATACCTAAATGGTAATTTAGTAGATACTAGCAATAAATTGTTGCTGTGCTGATTTTCAGTGTGGGAAGGATGATAATCTGTAGAAAATATGAAGATGAACAGAGAGAAGTAACAAATAATGATTATTATAATTAAAAAAAATTATTCCTTTTGTCTCTGTTCAGGGTTGGTTTGTCTTTTATTTTCTGCAGATAAGATGTATTTTATAGTTCTAGTAGTTCAGTATGCTTACATGCTTTTTAAGATACAGATTAATGCATGGGACTAAACTTGAACCCGAATGCACCTAGACACCTCTCTGAGGAGTTTAGAAAGCAAGGGGGCTCTTTCTGAGCCTCATGACTCAACAGGAGGGTCTCCTTGACAGTTTTGTTTGACCCCGCCCTCTGTACAGTGAATAATCATCAAGTGTACCTTGCATTCCAATCCTGCTAAACCACTGTTGCATTTACTCTCAAACTTCATTAAATTGCTGTTTTATATCATAGAATCATAGAACAGTTACGGTTGCAAAGGGCCTTAAGACCATCTAGTCCCACCCTCCCTGCCCTGGGCAGGGGCACCTCACACTAAAACCATGTCACCCAAGGCTTTGTCCAGCCTGGGCTTGTAATAAACATATTGCTATTACTCTCTTATAAGTGAAGTGCGTTACACCATCTGTGGCAAGAGTTCAACTTTGAATCATCTAGGTACTCAAAACTTCCATTAAGTCAGGTTCTCAATCTTCATTGGCTCATAGTGCCTAGGATTTTACTAACAGTAGAAAAGTCTTGATGTGGATAAGGCAGCTATAGTTTTCATAGAGTCATGGTTGGATTTCATGTCAATCAGGCCTCCTTGTATAATATTCGTTATCTACAGACAATGGTTTTGGCACAACTGAATAGAATTGTCTGTTTCTGAAAGCAAGCAAATGTTTTTAATTGGAAAGTGTCCAAATGCCAGGTCTGTGCTGGAGGTCAATCTCTGCTTCCCTCTGGTTGAGGCACCACGCTGCAGATTTCTAGTTACAGGATCCAAGTGAGGGCCATGTCCCCTTAGCTAATCTGTGAGGACAAAAGAACAGGCTCAGCCCCTTTCAACCCAGCCAACAGCCAGGTAAGTCCTTGAAGGAAGAGCATTAGTTGAGGAGAGGCTGTGATGCCTGATCTATGGGCTTTTGGCAACAATGTCAAAGTTCTCATTTTTTCTTCAGGTGCAGAAGAAAAACGTGAGTGAAAACCTTTGTGTTTCTTGCTAGATACAATTATGATTTTGATCAGTGTTTTCATCATGAACTGATGAAGTGAAAGTAACTTCACATTTTACAATTTTGTATCATTTCAGTGTACAACAGAGGAGAAAATAGTGCTGAAATATTGGTAGGTGGCTGCTTACTTACATGAAACTGACAGGAAAATTCAGTGCCTATTTATGAAGTCAATTTCAGTAGCAGATTCTGTGGTGCCTTTTGATTAAGTCTACTGGTATTTCAGTGCATAGACGAAAACCTGTAGCTACTGAAAGTGCTGTTTGAAAGGTAATTTGAGTTATTTTACTGGAGGAAAGTCTATTGGCTGACGGTCTAAAAATGAATCAGCTCTATTCAACTGGTCTGAAATGCATCCATTAAAAGTAGATAGTTCATTTGGAGAAAGTCACAATTTAGAGAGTTAAGTTTGCAAGCTCTTTTCAGAAGACCAGGGACTGGAAACTGACTTGCAGTCACAAGAGATAAGTCACGATTATTTTTTGTATCACCATTTGTTTATGCAGGCAGTTGAGGACTGTGGTCCTCAGAAGGACTTCAGAAGGTATGCTGAAATCTTGAAAAAACACCCAACCCACTGCATAATACAATGTAGTCTAATTTCCCCCACTCAATTTCTATCTTTCTTTAAGGTAGAAGAATGAACATGGGGTTCTAGAGACTGAAAAATGATCTGAACAAATTTTACTCTTTGTAAGTAAACCTTTTAGTTTTTTCTACGGTCAGTGAAAATTTGCATTCACAGAGTCAGCAGAAGCATTATTTAAGCCTATACAGTAAATGAAGGTATAACTTAATCATATCCTGACTATTTAGGTTGTTTTCTTTCCTAATCTTTTTATTAGAAATGCTTGATTTTTTCCTCTGAATAGGTTAGGGAGGGGTTCTTCTATGCGGACCTACTTGCCCCTCAGTACTTTGTCATTATGATCATTCTGACTTGCTTGATTCTTGGTCTGCTAGGAATATTTAATTCTGTAGGACCTAATCCAAACCATGTATCACATTTGCAGCTTTGAATAAAATAGTTTGTCTGCTTTCTAGCTGCATTTGTATTCAGCCACAAGTCAGACTGCACCAATAAAACAGAGATTTTCTGTATTTTATTTTCTTGCTGGCTTCTAGTCCAGTCCTTTCATAGGCTGGTATGGAGTTGGGATGAGATGCAGGGGTGCTAGATATTATTTTTAAATGAGCTCCATGAGAAAGAATAGAGGGAGAGGAGAAGATGGGAAAAGATGAAATAGCTAGAACAGAAAGATCTCCTCATCTTACGGCATGGTCTAAGAGATTTTTAGTGGTGTCTGAACTACGGTGGTGTATCCTGGTCCCTTTGACTCTTAGACTCAGTGATTCTGAGTCTGTTTCTCCTGTGTGCTTTAGTCCCCTTTCTATGCAGGCAAAATTTGGAGGGTCAGAGGAGTTACACAAGGCCCCGATCTTGTTGCAGGATGGGGGCAGCTGGAATGTGCACCTAGAACTGCAGTTTTGGAGATACTTTTGGGTACTATGGATAGATGTGTTGGGTGCAGACTGCTTAGTTACTGAATAGTGTATAAACCTAAAAATCCTTTCTTTTAAATGCAATTGTTCAGATAAATGCTAAGCAGAAGAGATGGGGAGAAGCACTAAAATGGATGTGGGTTTTGTTTTTAAGGAAAGAGGAGGTTGGGAATGTGTTGAACAGGAAGATGGATCAAATTTAGATTTATGTGCAGTGCTATTCAGAGGGGATCCCTTAGATTAAAAGTTGAAAGGGGTGAAATTCTGTGCAGTGAACAGGTATGTATAGCACAGTGGGGTTGTGAAGCTGAAGTGTGCCTCTAAGCTCTGAGAAATAACTATAATCAATCAGCATGTTCACCAAAGTGCCAAGTTTGGTCCTCCATTTTTATTTCATTGTAATACTGTTCAAATGTAGAATTTAAAAAATAGCTTTCTATTTTGAAGATGAGGAAATGATTTACTCATTTTCTGAAAGGCAGAGGTATTCTATTATAGTTGCATTTGCAGTGAAACTTTGCCTGTAAAAAATACTAGTTATTTCCATGACTTACCTTGAAGGAGGAAAATAATTCCCAGTACAACTTACATTTTCTCACATAGTTTTTGGTCTATAAAAAAATTGGTCCACTTTAGGCAAAAAGGTGCTGTGGTCCAAGCTAGTTTGTTGCTTAACAGTAAGTTGAACAAGAGATTAAGTTATCCATCACCTCTGAATATCAGTCTGAGGTATCTAGGGGCCTGACTATCCAAAAAAAGGTTGCTAAATCTTTCCATGCTTCTGCTTTTCATCCTGTAGGCGATAATGTTTACTCACCATTACAAAGCCATTTGATGTCTTGTATCTGTGACAGTGTGAGTAGTAATTAGCAGTAATGCTGAACAGAGAGGGAAAAAAAAAAAAAGAAAGGCTTCGGAGCACTGTGTTTCAATTTAAAAAAAAAAAAAAAATGGATTCTGACTTTATTTGCATAGCCAAATTATTTATTTCCATACACAGTCTGCCAGAGATCCCTGTTTAATATTGTCAAGTAATGAAATCTAAAGACACTGTGAATTATTGTTTTGGTATATATGCAATGTTTAATGTAAAGTGGTTTCATGCAGAGAACTGAAATGAGACACAGATGATTCATTTACACATTTATTTACTATCCTGCTTATTCTATCAGACTGAAATGGAGAACAATGCATTCATTTTACAGACATTTGACATAAATTAAACAGATATTTTGATGTTGAACGATCGTACAGACTACAACATGCATATTAATATGTAGATTGGTGCAGAAATATTTAGTTGATCAGCAAAATCTAGTATGACAAAAATAATCACATTTTCTTTTTTATGAAGTTAAAATGCAGCTGATATGGAGACATTGATATGAATATCACTAAATGTGAGAAGTTATTGGTCTAATGGAATCAGGTGGTTAGTTGAAAAAAAGAGCTATTGTCAAACAGTCTACAAAAAGAAATTAAATCAAGATGTTTCTAACAAATACAATAATAATGAAAAAAAAGCATGTTTGATGCAATTACCATTGCAAAATGCCCTGTTATTCCCCTGCCCCACCCCCAAATACAAACAATGCATGAAGCAAAAGCAGCAAATTCTCCCACAAAATGTCTGGGGCATTTTGTAAAGGCAGATGAATGAGATTAGACAAGACATATCACATATGCTTTTATCTCCTAGTGACAGTTCTTTTAAAGAAAGATATGTTGTTAATATAGCGATTTATGATGAAATGTTGCTAATTCTGTAAAACTGAACAGTAGTGAAGACACTGCTATCACGCCAAGAGAACTTGAAAAAATACTGTTGTGCTTTTTTTTGTTTGCAGCATTCAGAGCATTCACAGAGGAATACAAAGTAAAGTTCATTAAACTCAATAAAACTAATAATAGTCATGCTACCGTATCTATGAAACTAACACAGTAATAACATATAAACATGAATTAGTACGTATTTTTAGTTGATATTTACAGTGATCTTAAAGCAATAGGCTATGTATTCAGCTCTCAGGTTCTTTGTACACTAATCCCTTCATGATTCAGTTTATCAGCATGGCTCCTTTGACTTGTGAAAGAGTTATATAGTTAAAACTCTGCATAACTCTTTGAAAATTTAGAGGTATAAATCCAGAACTCCACATCCTTGCAGAAGTACCCGTGATTATCCCCAACTGGTGGGTTTTTTTTTTTGTTTTGTATACATGTTAGAAACTGTTCCTTTTGCCTAAAGTTATAATATATTGCTCCATCCTTCAGCTTTACACATGCAGAATTCCCACTGCTGTTCTGCTTAAGGACTTCAAGAATAGGCATGAATGTTTCGTATTCTGAACCTCCACTGAGAGATGCTATCTGAGCAAATTTAGAGCAAAAATACCAGTATAAGACATATGTCCTTCACCTTGAAATCGTTAAAAATAGTAATACAAGGAATAGGTGTTTTTTTTCCCTTCATTAGCTTTTACAAGCTACGTCCTAGACATCAGAGCAACTAAGCACATGATCAAAACCCTTTTAGCCCCCCGTTTTAATAAATTTTAACTGATAATCCAAATGGAAAGATATCTAGACATGGTGGATCAGCACAAAATATTCAAGCTGGGCTTCTGATCCTTCATAATTGCTTACTCATTTGCACAGCCATTTGCTTTTATTCATGCCAGTATAAACTAAGAGTTGCTGTTAAGTGAAATAGACCTACTTGCAGTCAGTTTAGTCGTTCTCCTGATTTAATGATTTTGGAGTGAGAGTTGATTTAATGCTGTCTGTACTGTCTTAATCAAATGTAGCACCAATTAGAGTAAATTGACTACAGAAGTATGCAGTATTTAAGAGTGTGTTCCAAACCGCAAATCACAAGTACCCAAGGGTGATAAAGAATTTACTGTTTAAATGATTGCACCTGGGTTAAATTGGAGAACACACAGAGAACAATTTATCTTTGGCTATATATTGCTCTTTCTATGCAGTACCACTGATGACAATGACAAAATTTGTTTGAGTAAGGGATTAAACTAAGACTACACTGACTGGAAAACAGTTTGTGCTGATAATTTACACTATGTTTACCTGGGATACTATTTTGGACTAGCTCTAGTCTGGTACCAAGGCCTGAATATTTCATACTGCTTGAAGCAAAAGAGATGACCTCATGGAACATGTTACTGGTTCAGCTTTACCTAAACGTAATCCAGTTTGCATGGTCCAGGATTGCTCTGTGATGTGAACCAAAGCATGAGAAGCGGGGATAGCTGAGAGATTCACATCAAGAGAGCTTTCCTGGTTTCCATTAAGATACCAGTGTAAACACATCCATAAACTTCCAGATTTAGAAGTGTACATTATCCTGCTGATGTTACATATTTGTTTAAATACTTATTTGATGTAAAAAAGTTACCCTAATGAAATTAACTACCCAGACTGCTCTTAGATTCAGGGTTTGCATTAACCACAGGATTACAGTCAATGTCTAAGTTAATGACATATCACCATTCGGTTTGGTTCATAGGTATAATTAGGATAATCTTATATTTTTGAATTAAATATTAGCTAATATCATGTTCTTTAGCTACCTTTAATTGAAAAGAAGCAATAATATTTGTTTACTACTTCCTTGTTATGCAATGGGATCCATCTGGAGGTGTCATAAAAGAAAATTGAATAGCAATCAATAGTAATATAGGACTAAAAGGTATCACTGCTGTTTTGGAAGAAATTTTTACTGCAGTAAAGGTTAATACTTCTTAAATGTCATAACACAACATTTTAAAAAAATATATTTAAACCTGCAACAGAACAAACACAAAGGCAACTCTGTTACTCCACCTGCAGGTGTCACATGGTGTATGATTACTGAACAAGAAACCATCACAGGATGCAGACAATTTTATCTGCCTGCCTGTCGCCTAACCTTTCTTCAGTAAGGAAACCAGTACAGTAGCAGCAAAGCATTTGGATCCCGGAACACCTGATCTGTTTCAAAATATGAAAGCATTTCAGCTGGAGTTTAAACTGAGTACCACTACTAAAAACATATTGGACAAGAGACAAATAGTCACAATCTGATGGCTGTCTTAATGGCATTTAACGGTCCACTGCTTTTACAAAAGCTCTTACAAAAACACTGAACAAATACACTGAAACATTTTGCAGGTTGAGGGGGACACTGGAGTAGTCGGAGTATTTTAAGACTGGAAAAAGTGTGAAGCTATGAGATGGTATGGCTTCAATGGTAACAGAGAGAAAGGACACTCAGTTCTTCTTGCTCCTTGGTTAAAATGCAGTAGAGTCCTTCTGGCCATTTGCACGAGACTGCCAAAATGCTTTCCTGATAAAGAAGACACATCTATCATCTTATTCAGTGGGTTGTCTTCTGACTGCTCCCAAGAACAAGAGAAGGTTGGTGTTTGAAGGGCAATGGGAAGAGATCCAAAGGTCAACAAAGACAATAGCATACAGTATCTACTTTTTCAGGAAAGTCTTCAAAAAAATGATTACAGATCAGGTGTTCATGTAGCAGGTGAGTGGGTCATAACATCACTGAAAACCTCAGTGCAGACATGTTGGTTCTTGGATGAAAATTAAGATGTGCAACTGGAATGAAATATTTTGCTACTGGCATTTTTACCTCATTAAGTGTGAAAATGAACTAGTTTATATATGTTTTATTATATCTCTTGTTATATAGTATATTAAAACACGCCTTGTTTACTTACAGTTTTCTTTCTTGCCCCTTTGCTGTATTTGCATTTCTTGCTTGATCTGTGCTGGCTACTTATTTTTTCAAAAAAACCCAAACATATTTCTGCCATGTTTTTGCTTTTAAAATATGTTTTGCATGACCAAAATATTAAACTCTATTTTCTATCCAAATCATTAAAAAAATATGTGAATGAAGAAAACCAGTTGGCTAGGCCCTGGACATTTTCACCAGGCTGACTGCATTTGCTTAAAAAAAAAATTTGCTTAAAAAAAGACAACTGGCTTTTGCACTTTTATTTTTTAGGCAAAAATACAACTTTCTGTGCACACTTTTGGTTATGTAATGTTATGCCAAAAAGCTCTTCAAGTCAGTAGCTCTAGTGTTAGATCAGATATCACCTCTCTAATGTTTGAATTTTGAGACCAATTTTGAAGTGAGGATGCAGTGCATTCGATTGCTGCATTAGCACAGAGGCTCCTATGTTCTATACAATGAAGCATTAAAAGGCCTTTTGTGTTTTTCTTTAAAAAACTGTATTTTATATAAATTCTGTAGTGCAATAACTTCCTACACCATGTTACATTCTTTACGTTATATGCTTCCCCTGTAAACATCTTTTCTGTACGAACTTCCTTTGCAGTTTGTGCGATATATTATTCCCCCCACCCTAGGTTTGGATTAATGTGACTATTTACTCAAAAAATTGTCCGGATTACTCTCTGAAAGTCTTTTAAATGTGTACATTTGGTTTCATCTTTGAAAAGGAATGAAAACTTTGATTCAGGATTCTGCAGTTAGTATAAAATATAAAAAATAGATTGATTGCAAAGCTATCTATCTCCCTGAACAATCATTTTCCAGTGATACAAAGAGTCAGACCCCTTTCAGGTGCACAGGGGACTCACTTCATCCTAGAACTCCTTAAGTTGTTTTGACATTCCACAACTGTGGGAAATTGACTCCCAGAATTCAAAACCAACCCTCCCCTTACCATGGTGAATGGGTAAAAAGTCGGAAATGGCTTCAAAGTTTCAGAAAAACAGAAAAATATACACAGGTAATTTTGCATAATTTGCTACAGAACAATTCACGATGAAGTGATCCTGGACTGCACTTCTTACACCTGCTGTACTGCGATGAAAGCTAGATCCAGTCCTGCAACTGCTCAAGTAAATGTTTTAATCAGAAATTATACATGAGCTAGGTATTCAGGAGTTGATCCTGTGTATGCAGTCAAGACTGGAAAAACCAAATGTCTAAATCTGTGCTTCTGGAAATAATATTCAGTATAGTCAAAAGCATATAACGAAATCATACCAAAATCACTTCTAAAGCTTGATCCTTTTTCTTCCACAATTTTAAAAAAATACATCTGTTAATAAAGAGAATTGCATTTCTTTTGCTTGTGTAATTTCAAAATAAATGTGCTTCTCTGACAACATTTTAAATATGGCAGTCAGTAAGGGCCTGGTTTTCTCATTTATATACTTAAAGCCCCTGTTGATTTTCATCAAGAGAGAGAGAGAGACATGCCATCCTCATTTATATTTCAGTCAGTCCCTTTTTCCATCAGGCTCCCATTGACTTTGGAAAAATTCATCTGCACAACGACTGAGGCCTTGATTTTACCACTATTGAAATTTTACCAATTCTAATAGCACAGAATCATGTTTGCATAAAGTTTAGCTCAGGAGAGCTTAAGGAATGAAATCTCTGCTCATGAAATACATTCCCTATGGTTGGACTCCTCCCCTTCCACCAAGTGACACCGATCTGAGGGATTTTTTCAAAGTGTAAGGGTCACCTTGGACAAAAAGCATAAAGAAGGAACATGACACAGACCTCAGTCTTGTCAGAACAATATAGTTTTCTTGAATGGGATTTATCTGTGGATCCAGAGCATGGGATCGGTCTCATTTGGACTTAATTTGGTCTTCATTAGTTCACTAGGATATAAAGGCAGATCGAACAGGCCCATGTGATTTCATAAAACTGCACATAAAAAATACAGACCAACACTTTAGGCATATAAAAATTGACTGGCATTTAGTTTTTGTCACTGAAAATATCTAGTAACTAAAAAATAATAAAAAAAAATAGACGATTAATGACTATAAAATACTCAAGAGCTAAGTTTTGGACCAGTTAGGATACAACATGATTGAAAAATGTTAAGTGGAATGCCATATAAATAGGCAAAACTGAATGCAGCAACAAGTTGCAATGAATTTCAACTAATGACAAAAAAAATCACTTTTATTTTGAGAATTAATGACCAGACATTGTTTGGATAAAAACGTTTTTCAAATGACTGAAGAGATGCTTCAGCATTGTCTTGTTATGGAAGTCAGAAAACTTATGGAAATACAGAAAACTTTATGGTTTGGTTTTTTTGCAACCAAAGGATTGTGCTGTGCTCATTGATTGGCCCAGCCACCAGAGTCCATAGTTTGAGGCTTTTCAAACTTGCCTTTTTCCCATGGGCCAGGCTTGAGTGAGGTCTGTGGCATCAGCCCAGCCCTTTCAAGCAGAGGGCAATGTTGCAACAAAAATGCTTGCTCTTTCACATTAAATACATTAAGTGCTTGCTTTTTTACCCATTTAAGTGACAGAAAATAACACATAAGTAAAAATTAACCTAGGTCCCCTATGGGAAGTAAAAGCCTGCTATTACAAACCATATGTTCGCTGGTCTAAAGTGCTTTTAAGGCTTCCATTCTTGCTGTCTCAGTGCCTTTGCAATCCTTGCTGTTACAGTGCTGACCTGGAAGAAGCATTCACTCACTCCCTTTTGTGCGTGGGTAAGTGAGAAGGCCAATCTCTGGCAACAGGCCTGTGGAGCAGTGGGGAGCTGATGCTAGAATTTCTAAACACCTCCTCAGATTTTTAACTGCTGGACCCTCTAGCTATTAGCTTCGAGGATGGACTGCTGCTCCTACAAACTGTTGTAAGGAAGAACCCAACTTCAGCAGAAATCAGTGGACTGCTGCTCCTACAAACTGTTGTGAGGGAGAATCCGATTTCAGGAGAAATCAGAGTACAGCAAAACGGTCCCATATTTTGTTTTAGTTAAAAATAAGAACATTTTGTAGGACATATCTGTGTAGCTGCATACTTTTCCTTTTGATTAGGATTAATGGATTGAATAAATTTTGTATGATTTAGAGAATTAAAGTGATCTATAGGCTTTTTATATTACAGCACAGGAAGCTATTGGTACTTGATAAAAAAATAGCTTTTTTCAGACAGTGGTTAGATGGGTACTTTGTAATGAAGGCTTTGGTTCAGCGTCTCTTTTACAAAGCTGGAGAATATCAGAGAAACCAAAAATGCTTTGGCAAAGGAACTACTGACATTTCCCTTTATTTAGGGGAAAGCCTATACTCCATTTTGGAACAGCCATGGAAGGATGGGTTGAGGCAAAGTTGGTGAGTCAGGTGATGCCGTCTGTCAGTTCAAATGATTGAACTGAAAAACACAGACAAGCTTCAGGGCATGGAAGACCTGCGACAAGTGACATGTACTTGAAGCTTGTTTTTTTCAGCTATATGATTTGTGATGATAAAAGGTACTACTTCCCCTTACAAAGCTTGTAGCTTATGTCCTTACACCATAACAGTTTCAACAACGTTGCCATTACTGAATTATGGCCACTGCATGCCAAGAAAAGGGAAGAAGAGCTCAAAGGTTGTGTAGAAGAGATCTGTTAAAGGGAAAAAATAGAATGCATGTAATATATTTTTTAAGACCAAGTTAATAGAAATATTAAGAGATTGAGAACTTTTGAATATGTCTATATAGCCATTTGGCACTATTTATTGCCACAGAAGTAACGGTGTTTTTTATATTTTAAAATGGAACATCTTTTTTCTTACTTATGAAATGTTGGCAGTTTTCTATAAAAATATGAAATGCTTCAAGTTCTGGTCATTAAATCTTTGCTTTTCCACACAGGATCATTAATTAAACTGACAAATGCAACTAAAGTTATGCAAATAAAAAAAAGTAATCATGATTTACAGCACAGATAACCTAAAATACTGTAGTACTTAATTAACAGATAGACTCATGAGCTTTTTAACAGAAAGCAAGATACGTGAGATGCTTTAAGTAGAAGTTGCAATTTTGCAACATAAGTCTGTACAAAACCTCCAGGCAGCACGCTGTGAAGGAAGTACCTGTGTCCCAGGAAATGCTTTTTTCCATGATCCCTTGTTAACAGTAGCTTTCCCCCCAGACCCAAACTATTTACAAATATATGCATTTTGCAAGCTCAAAGCACCTTGTTTCACATCTTTATGAGTGCATGCATTGACATTTCATCCTTTCATGTGCAAATTCTAAAATTCATTGAAACCAAAAAACCAAAATAAAGTTAAAAGAGTTCAAAATCTGTCTACAATCACGAGTGAAAGGATCGAAAATGCCATATGTTGCAGAACACTGGCTCCTAACAGAGCTCTCTTTATTGTATTCACTCGAGTCATTTTTTTTCCTGTTTTTTTTTCGGTTTGTTACAAAAAGCAGTCCCCTTTTTTTAATTAAACAGTATTTAAACTAAACAACTCTTCATGCCATGCAAAAATAACATTTTATGCACTTTTTTGAGGCTTTCCATGTTTTAGTTAATAGGCATTGCTAACTGTTTTAAGAAAAGGTATTTTTATTGCTTTTGTAACTAGTCACATACTAGTTTCGCGTGTGGGACAGTAACCGGTTTCTCCTGGACTTGAATGAATTTCTGGGGCAAATAAATGGTTTTCCATTTTGTGACTTTCTTGGTTACTGTCTTGCTTTGCCTCACCCACAGCATGGTAAATGTCTTGAGTACAGTTGTGGCTCATGCTTTTGGGTGAAGAGCTGACCTGTGGCTCCTCTGCTAAATGGTTACCACCACTCTGCTTATCACCACAGCAATTTGTCTTGATATCCTGTTGTTTTTCATGTTCCATACCATGTAACTCCATAAACTCTTCTTCTTCTCCAGTGTCTATTTCAGTGAAGCTTCTCCTCTCTTTTGAAGGGAAAGTGAATATCTTTTTTTTGGGAAAGAGAGGAGATGATTTTTTAGCAGGTCCCTGACAAAGTGCTGATGCATCAGCACCAAGTAAAGGTTGTTCACCATGGGGTGAATTTTCTTCTAGGAGAATGGTGCTGATGTGCTGAGGGGTGACCTGTGTGAAGTCTGCTCCTGCCGTTACTGGCAGTGGTCTTGCAGTGCTTGGTGGGGTTTGTGGAGCACCACCTCTATTGTCTTTAAAATTAACTTTAAGGGATCTAGATTTTAATGGGTTGCTACCTTTCAGGGAACTTTTGGGGCTTTCCATGGCAGTGTCAAAATGCAAATGGCCAAGCAAAACAGTTTGGGACCCACTACTATCACTGGTAACGGCTCTGTTGATTGGATTATAGTCAAAGGTGACATCAGTTGGAGAAAACATTCTGTCTTTTGTGAATGGTATAAACTGAGAACTCCTTACTCTTTGGCTGTCCTCCAGGTTAACAGAATCAGCTGGAAATCTCATTTGCAAGTGAGAAACAGGAAACAGAGAAAGGGGAGACCTTTCTGTTTCCGTGAAGTCAGTCGCACAACTGGCAAAACTGTCAATACTGGATGTGCTTCTCATGTCCATTACAATGTCTGTAGGTCCAGTTGACAACGGATCTCTCTGACCTCTAACTTCTTCCATTTCTATTTCTTCTTCATACCCAGGTGGCTTTGCTGACTGGTCTTGGTAACCAGCATTAAGATTAGTCTGAGACTGAGATTTGGTAATTTCATTATACAACATCTCCAGTTTTTGGGCACTGAGGTGCTGCGGGCTGGAGGATGCTGCGGTGTTGTTTAATTGCTCATTGGAGTCCTGCTGACTCACTTCTTGGTATTTGTTCTCACAAGACTTGTTTGAGCTTGTTTCAGACATTGTCCTTCTGGCCCATTTCCACCTGCTTGGGGACAGGTGGTTGTCATCAGGTGTCTCCTTTTGATTGGCTGCTTCTCCAGGCTTACCTGAATCTACTGCTACATCTATCATTTCCATACTGCGAGCAAAGGCATCTTTCAGGTTCATGGAGACAATACTGCCATTTCTTTTAGCTCGCTCAAGTGCTTCTCTCCTCTTAATTGCCTTCTCCTGTCTTTTCTGTTCCTTATAAAACTCTGAGAAATTGTTCACAATAATTGGTATGGGCAGGGCTATGACCAGCACTCCAGCAATACAGCAAAGTCCTCCAACTATTTTACCTAATAATGTCTTAGGATAAATGTCACCATATCCTACAGTAGTCATAGTGATTGTTGCCCACCAGAATGATGCAGGGATACTGGTGAATTTTGTAGCATCCTCATCCTTTTCAGCAAAGAATACAAGACTCGAAAATATCATTATTCCCATGGCTAAAAATAATATCAACAAGCCCAATTCATTGTAACTCCGCCTCAGCGTAAAACCTAAGGACTGAAGGCCTGTTGAATGTCTGGCGAGCTTAAGAATCCTTAGGATCCTCATAATACGAAATATCTGAACCACACGTCTGACGTTTTGGAACTGCAGGACACTTTTATTGGACTCCGTGAGGAAAATGGTGACATAGTATGGCAAGATAGCCAGTAAGTCAATGACATTTAATGGGCCTTTGAAGAACTTCCACTTATTTGGTGAGGACAGAAAACGCAAAAGATACTCCATGGTAAACCAAGCAATACACACAGCTTCAACGTGTGCTAGCTGAGGGTTGTCATTTGGCTGCCCAAATTCATCTATTTCTTGAAGCTCTGGGAGCGTGTTAAGAGACAAAGCAATAGTGGACAGTACGATGAACAGAATGGACACAATGGCCAAAATCTGTAAAACAAAATAAACAACATTTTGGTTAGACTGATACAAGTGTATTTGCCAGGGCTTGCTTAAATCCTTTCAAATGTGCATGTGTCAAATAAACACACAATGGTGGAAGCTGCTTTGGCTGCTGCATTCATTATTTTGTTTCAATGTTTTGATTTTTGCATAGAGAAAACATTAGAACCATCTTAGACATAGTGAAAATCTGATTGTTTTACTGTCTGCAATAAGCCAATTCATTTCAGAAAGCAAGACATAGCTGGTCTTACCATTTTTAAATCACAATGGGAGGTGACATTTATTATTGCAAGTTACTAACTAAAGGTTATAAAGTTCCTGCTAACATGCAGAACATTATTAGTTTTCTGCATTATCTGTAATTATGTAAAACTTTACACAGTACGGAGAAGTGACTGGGAAATAGCAGGTGTAAACTGTGAATTTAGTACTACATAGTGCGCACCTTCTTAGCCATGCTTAGATTTATGAGCCAAAAGTCAAACTTATGAGAAAAACAAGAAGCATTATTCACAAGACTAGTCCTACCAAATTATCATGTCTAGGCAAATTTCAGGTGCTCAAGAATTGAAGGTATTGACCCTGAATTAGGCTCAGTGCAAGACGTTAAAAAGTAAGCAGTAGTGTGAAGGTGAATCCAGTTTCTCATCATGATTAAAATGTATGAGTAGACAAATGCTTCCTAGAAATAATGTTTCAATTTCTGTCTCAGGAGAGAGGTTTTCTGAAATATTTTGTCATTTATTTTGATAAAGCTTAGGCACCTCCATACTTCACAGCCTTTCATTTTGTCTGGAATAGCTGGTCATTCTATTTACAGAACCAATATTATGAGAAAAGAAATGAATCTATCAGAGAACCTAATTGGGTTTACTATGAAGTTTAGTTATTTATACTCAAAGGAATACGGTCAGCTTTGAGAAAGTGTGCAAAGTGTTACAGTGATACAAAAATTATTATAACACTTTGCTTGGAAAAAAATATATCAGTTTGGTTAGAAGTCCTAAGTAAATCCAGTTTTCTATAAATTTCTATAAATGCAATAAATTATTTTCCATTTTAAAACTCAGTTTAAGCTCATTTATCAAAGCATTTGAGCTCATTTGTCAGAAGTGGTTCTGTTAAATCCATTTGGTAATGTTTGGTGTACTGCAGTGACACACTAAGTCTGACAAAATTGCTGTAATATCCAATAAGAGTGAATGTATCTAAGCAGAATGCAAGTTTTATGAGTAGTACATGAGGAGAGATCAGTCGCAGTGGCAATAACAGCTCCAGAGATGGAGAGGAACTCTAACTTTGTGAAAAACATCAGTAAGCCTGTTTCAGCTATGGGCTACTAAGCACAGATTCAGCTCTCTAAGCACAAACTGAAATTGCTCACAGTGTGAGAGTCTATATTTGGCATCATCATGTACTTGTGTGCTTTGTCCTCTTTCAGCTAATAATAGTACAGGATAGGTAGCACCTTTCATATTTGAAGTATTCCAAACAGATTTCTATCTCTCCCTACCAGCACTCCTTCTGTCATATTTTGTTTTTTTTTTATTGGAGGAATAAGATCTATTAATTTCTTCTGCCGAGTGAGTTGTGGACTACTTGTCTTCATCCTTCATACAGCCCATTCAGAAAACATACTCTGATTAATCTATCCTGTTTAAGAGGCCTATGCATCCCTTTAAAGCTTATGCTACCCACAGCAGTAGAAGCAGCCAATCTTAGTAAAGAAAGAAGGTGGTAACACTGCATATCCACACAGGGGTGATTAATGAAATTTGTGATGTCCTGTAGCTAGGGCAGAGGCAGCCAAAAGGCAAATCTATCACAGAGCAATAACTGCCTTTCAAACTGTGCAAGTTGCCTGATTCAGATTTCACTGATTGAAACTTAAGTAAGGTATACTGTGTTCTTCACTTCACTGAAATCACTATGAAATAACTAATGCATGCTTGAGTTCTCTAAAATAATCAATAACTTAATTATGCTTTCAGAATTCAAAGAACAAATAAACATGGCACAGGTCTGAATTGTCGAGCTTTCAATTCCTGTCAAACTGATGGCTTCCTCATTGGAGATGGCATCAGAATGTAAATAACAGCACTGGAAAAATCTGTATAATACAAGGACCCAGTTACTTGACATGCATTGTTCTTAAAAAAGAAAGTCAGAACTTATCTGCCCAACTGTGGTCAAATTGGTTTTAATTAGGAAATACTGGCATTTCAGTATGTCATAGGGAATTTATTTTATGCCTAAATGTTCACCAGCATACAGAAGATCATAGTAAAGAGGTGAGTCAATGTATGGCACTCCTTCTTACACTGTGTGACAAGGCTAAAACTCCATGCATTTTGCAGGTCTGGAACAGAAAACTTTTTTGTTCAGAGTTGCCATCCCGAGTGTTTTACTGACAACAACCATCTACCTGTTTCTTCCGGCCATTCATTCATATGCTGGTAATGTGCAAGCCTCAACTCTGCCAACTACTGTAATAAAACATACTGTATAGCAGGCTTGGATTTTTTAGGTTAGTTCTTGGTGAAAATTTCCAGTGAAGCAAAGTATTTTGGTTTCTTCTAATGTAAGAATCTCCAGCTTTTATTTGTCTGGGACTTTGTTGTCTAACTAAAGTTCTGCATCATTCCACACATGGTATGTTTTAATTATTGCAATTGATTAGATGTTACAACTCATTAGGCAAAAAAAAAAAATAATAAAAAAATGGCAGGGGATCACTAGGAAGAACAATAGCAATCATGAGAAAAAGAAGAAGTAAAAAAAGGCACCCCCTATTCAGAGTCTACATAAACACTGTGGAGACTACTACCCTGGTAAATCCTCATAGAAAAGACATGTCTTATATTAATAGAAGCATTGAGTTTATAAGAAAGGCCTGTAGCAATCTGCTAAGCTATCTATGCTGATACAGAAGAGCAAAAAACCCACAGATCACAGTATCACAGTATGTTAGAGATTGGAAGGGACCTCAAAAGATCATCTAGCCCAATCCCCCTGCCGGAGCAGGAACGCCTAGATAAGGTTACACAGGAACGTGTCCAGGCGGGTTTTGAATGTCTCCAAAGAAGGAGATTCCACAACCTCCCTGGGCAGCCTGTTCCAGTGTTCCGTCACCCTCACTGAGAAGAAGTTTCTTCTCAAGTTTAAGTGGAACCTCTTGTGTTCCAGTTTGTACCCATTTCCCCTTGTCCTATCATTGTTTGCCACTGAGAAGAGCCTGGCTCCATCCTCGTAACACTCCACCTTTATATATTTATATACACTAATAAGGTCACCCCTCAATCTCCTCTTCTCCAAACTATAGAGACCCAGCTCCCTCAGTCTTTCCTCATAAGGGAGATGCTCCACTCCCTTAATCATCTTAGTTGCCCTGCGCTGGACTCTCTCCAGCAGGTCCCTGTCCTTCTTAAACTGAGGGGCCCAAGACTGAATAATTCCCAACAAAACTTCCTGTGTTAGGTGCATGTTTCTGGAACTGCATTCTAGACTGAAATGCCTGGAAAATTTTACATACTTCAGGTAAACAATCTCTAACCACAGTTTGTCTCTTTTAAATCTGCATTGCAGAATATAAGCAATACTCTGCTTAAATAACAGATTCTGGCAGCTTATATCATTTAGCTGTATTTCTACAAAGCCACACAAAGATCCAACTCTTATTAAACTTTTAAAATATATCCTTATAAATTGCAAATTGTTTCTGAAAAAAAGATATACTTAAATGCCTTTTTTATGGGCTAGGTATGAGACATTTGAATCTGCTACTGATGTAATGAATAGTAACATACTCCTTGAGGGAAGATGCAATCTTAACAGGCTGCTCCAGATACTGTTGTTTCTGATCTTTGAGAGGGCAAGGAAAGACTGGTAGCAATCTCTTGAAAAGTTAGTGGTTTCCCAGTATTAAATTGCCACTAAACCCTGGCTTTTTTCCTGTGCACCCATTTCAGTGCTCATTATTGCTAGCATTGTGAAGACCTCTGCATAGAATGAGCATACAGCTGAGGCAGAAAATAAAGGTGTAAGGAATATGCTTCAAATTGCTCCTTGCAGTTCTACAACAACTGATATTGTGAAAAGGCTTCTGACATAACTGATTGTTATTGTTATATAAAGCAGAGGAAAAAAGTATACATTAGGTTCCCACTAAAATTTAGCTGATCGGGGAAGGTTCAGTTGAGCCACATCTAACTGCCAGTGCACTATATTTGATTAATGTTGGTTTCAATCTGTAATCAGATAAAACTGTAATAGGAATGTTGTTTGCTTATTTCTTTTCTCCAGGCTGGGATCTAGGGTAGGATCTACATCATTTAAATAATAAACAGCAATATAGTCCCATTACTTTTCAAATCTCTAGCCTCCATAAGCACTAAAATTTATCAGACTGTTACCTATGCTTCTCTTTCTGCATGGAAATGTATGCTATCTTCAGATAAAGTGCTCTGGCAGTAACTGGCTTAAAAAAAAAGAGTAATCTTTCAGCTTTTGAAAGACTTCTGATAATGGTTTCTGGAGAACTGTATCAATTTCTTGGGCACTTAGCTATATATGCTCAGAAGCATCTGCTCTTGGGAAAGAGGTGTCTAGGTCTAGATTTGGGCAGATAGATAGCTGGAGGTTGTCTAGGTTCTTCAGAAACACCTGAGAGCTCTCAAGTGCTGTAGCCAGCAGGCCATGCTGTATCTTGCCTAAAGGTGTCCTTAGCTTGTAGCACAGAGCTTCCAGCTTGGGCCCAGACCATCCATCAACTCACAGTCACAGTGGCAGAAGTAGAAGGTCAGATCATGGAGGTTTTCATTCCTCTGAGCCTGTGAAAATGCGAGACATTTGTAGGCTTGGTGGGAAGTTTATGGAAATTGGTTTAAATCAGCAGCATCCTGTCCTGGGTTTAGCAGTAGCAGTCATTTTTCTCTTTCTTGGTAGCTGGTGCAGTGTTGTGTTTTGACTTTCAGGCTGGGAACAAAGCTGATAAAAATGATGTTTTGGTTTGGCCAAGGTCTTTGTGAGCCTCATGCTCTGCCAGGGAGGAGGGGAAGCCAGGAGGAAGCAGAGACAGGACACCTGGCCCAAACTGACCAAAGAGGTATTCCATACCACAGCACATCATGCCCAGGATGTAACTGGGGAGTGACCCGGAAGGGGGCTAGAGTGGACTGCAGGGTTGGAGGAGGCATTGGTCGGTGCTTGGTTGGGCTGGGGGGGCAAGTTATCCGTCGCCTGGTGATGGGGTGTTGTATTCTCTTCCCTTATTATTTCCTTTATCATTACTATTACTGGCGGTAGCAGCGGTGATTTGTGCTATACCTTAGTTACTAAACTGTTCTTATCTCAACCCGTGGGAGTTGCATTCTTTCTGATTCTCCTCCCCGTCCCTCCAGGAGTAGGGGGAGGGCAAGAAGGGGGGGGGGGAGTGGGTGAACAAGCTATCTGGATGGGTTAAACCACGACACATTCTTTACTGTCAACAGTCTTCAGATTGTGATATTCAGTTTGCAATTGAATGGAAAAAAGTTTTGCTCATTAGGAGCACTGTCTTGTAGACCTGCCTAAATCTCTGTGTGTCCTGTTCTTCACACCTGGAACTATCCAAACAAGATGCTCATTGGAGCAACAAAGGTAACACTACAAATTGAGCTGCCTTCCAGCTATAAGCATTATCACATGAGGAATTAGAACAGTCAGGACATCAGTCTGTAGGTATTTCGGGGAAGGGGACAGTATACTTTCCTCCAACAGTGCAAAGGAGAAACACATTTTTACATTTGTACAATCAGGGTAAGTGCAAGGACATTTTACCAGCTAATAATAGCATTTATCACTACAGCACTATTGCACTGCCTTCAGCAGTTCCCACTGCTGTTCCTTGCTGGGCACTGCAGAACAAGATCATGAGACAGCATCTCTGTTCCTTGTCTCTTCACTGTCTCCCTTCACTGTGTTCCTGGGGCTTCCCAATTACAAGCATCACCTCTTACTTCTGGCCCACCATTCTACATTGTGCTGCTCTGCAGAGAGGACTGTATTCAGCTCACACCTGCCTGCTGGCAGTTCTGCACTCAGAGTGTGTACTGGTGTGTCACAGTTCTTAGAAGCCTGTTACTTTGAATCTGAGGTTTCAACAGGCCACACTGAAAAAGTTCAATAAAAGGTAAGACATTTCACTACTGATCAATAGAGTATGGCCCTTACTGGCTACTGCTCTTTATAACATAAGGTCCTTGATCAAGAGACACAAAAAGGAGACAAACAGGGGCAAACACTACTTGGATTTAGTCCAAACTGCGATGCGATGGAGTTATGGCAAGCCAATTCTAGCCAATCTTAATAGTTCTGCAGCACTGAAAAATTATGTAAGAATAGGTGTATTGTATAAGTTTGCAAATGCTCCTTGTCTTAAGTCATGGAAAAAAATCATTGCCAGTTACTAAAATTAGACCTTGGTAGCAATTTAAAATCATCCTAAAACTATTACTGAGAAATAAATAAAACATCAGCCTCCAGTTGGGTCAGGTACTCTGACCTCAGCCTCTGCTTTGTCATTTTTAGAGCTAGGCAGTACTTGCAAGAGTGAAGACAGAATTTCATGGTATAGTAAGAAAGAAGTTTAAGTCATTCTATCATAAGGTCTCAAAACAGGCATCTTTTGTAGTTGTCTTGCAGGGCCTGGAAACCATCATTACAAGTGGAAAACTGCCACTGCTTATGCACAACTACCCTTTCAGAGTACACCTTTCATGTCTTTTTACCTCTCTAGAATACCTGCTGATTGCAGACTCCTGGCACAGGTCTAGCAACTCCACACAGAACACAGTGTTTAATTTTTGAAAAATAAGATGAAGGAGAGGGGAATAGTTTAACAGAATAACATAAATTTAGTTCAGCTTACAGCTCCGTCACAGTTGCCCTTTCAGGAACACATCTTATAATGGCCCTGACAGCATTTGTGATCACAGAACAGCTTCTCCCTTCTACGCCTGATCTCCCTCCTTGATGACATTATTTAGAATTCTGACCTTTCATTTCCACTTTTTCCTAGATCATTATTATTAATACTTTAAGGACTTAATTTGAATATTCCTCATTGATCTTTCAGGAATATTCATTAAGCCTGACATTACTCTCCATATATGAAGGTTAAACTCTTAGAGTTGTACTTACCTGGTGCCTAAGTGATACACATTCTTTTCTATTTGTTTCTTTGCACTGGCATGACTCTCAGCTTAAATGCTTAGTCTAGAAATGCTCATTTAGTGGGTTTTCACTAAAGATTTCACCACTAGCTCCATAGACACTCCCTATCATATCTTGAGATATGAAAAATGTCTACTAGGTCATCAGTAGATGAGTAGCCACTGTGCTGTCTTCAGCTTGACAGACCCAAGGTCCCATTAAGCTAGTGAATTCAAATACTTCTAGATGTTTATTCCTGGTTCCGTTAAGTTCAGTAGTGATTCTATCTAAATGTCATTTCTTAAGTGGCGTATGTCCAGAGATGTGCTGTCCTATGAAGATCACACAGACTGGGAGCCAACACTTGTAGTAGTGAAGCTGAGGGCAGGTAGTCAAAAGGATTGGCTTTGGTTCTGTAATGCATCCACCTTCAGGTCTGTGTCTGAGGGGGTTCAAGGGAGGTAGTAGTTTGACACATACCAATACCAGTATGCATGGGAAACCATGATGGTAAGTCTAGTGGGATGGGTAATAACAGGTAGTTACACAGATTTTACCACGAGGTTACTCAGACTTTTTCAAGCACAGCTGTAACTGAGCAAGGTATTTGAAACTGGATCTGGTAGGTTTCCCTGGCCTGAGTAACTACTCCTGTCTTGGCATATCCTTCATTTTGGAAGTTCATAAAGCCTTTCTGTGTAGCTGATATCCTTCCTGCTTGAGAGCCCTATATGAACTCCATTTATTTCACAAAGCCTTCCCATGTCTATCCCTCTTCCACTTTGTGCTGGCCATCCTATTCCATAGACATAAAATTTGCCTTAGAAGACACAGTTGTCCAGAGAGTATAAATCTGCTTAGAAGAGGATCCTATGTTCTCTTAGAGCAGCCTGGTTTAAATTAACAGCAATAAAACACATCATTCCTGCATTCTGTTACAAGTAAATTACTCATTTTTGTATTTATGCTATTAGGGTAACAGCAATAGAATACATCCCTCCTGCACTCTGTGGTGAGTAAACTGCATTTACTTAATGATTTGATTATTACTTTAGAGAGGGATGACCTTGGGGTTTGCACCACCTAGAATCTCAGCATCAGAATTTAGTAAAATGTGGATTTGAACATTTGATTATGGCTTAATGTGGAGGTGGCTTGGCATATAGGGCAGTCTTCCAGTGGATAATATGGGAAAATGAGAACCCTGGGAATGTGGACTGATTCTCTATGAATCTGAGCACAGAGGCCATTCAGGTGTATTAGAACACATAGTACATTAGTGACACATAGTAGCTACGTAATAGAAAATAAAAGGCAACATTGCTCAAATATGCAGGATGCATTTTCTTAATATTGTGATGAAAAAGCAGTGACAGAGATGTTAGAGACCAAAGAAATTACACTAGGCACAAGTAATAGGCAATGACTGCAACTGTGAGTATTAGCTGGATCTTCATCACAGCCCTGAAGAAACATGCTGTCATTAGTTATGTGCTGAGGAGAATACTGGGGTTATCTGTTAGAATGGCAAAGATGGGAGACCTTAAGTAGTCACAGATTAAGGCAGTCTTCATAGGTAGGAAGAGGCATATGTATTCAGTTCAGCATCAATGGAGACAACCCTGAATACTGTTTATTTAACACAAAGCTAATGAGCATTAATTTGGTCTTGTTAGCAGATTAAAATCCATATAAAGTCAGTTCTAATATTTATTTTTTGTTGAACAACAAAAGGCTATCTCAGCTGGAGACATGCAATGAATTCTTTAATGATAAATAGCACACTGTCTGCTAGGATTTAATGTAAATGAAACATCAGATCTAGAGTCAGAGTAAGTGAATTGCTTCTTTGTTTTTCTTTTCACTAGGAATTGGATAGGCCCATGAATTTGTCTGTCATATTATTGACAGAAGTGGAGGTAGTACCTGCTTGAAATTACAGTGTAATAGTCAATTAAATAATTTAATGTAATGTATGTTACAGTGAAAAAAATAAAGTATATCTAGCTAAAGCTTTCTTTGCCATATAAGAATGGGAGAGATTTAACTCCCCATTAGAGAGAGACACAAAAAATTAACTTCAAGAGCCATGTTAAAGGCTTTACTTATAAAATAGTTTTGTGTCTGCAGAGCTTTTTGGCCTCCATAAATGTTCTTTTTAGAAGAAACAATTTGCCTGTGTGTGTAAGAAAAGTCAGCTAAATTAATAAAAAATGAATGAGATGTCTTTAATAAAGTCCCTTTGTGTCCCCATTCAGGAGCTTCTTAAACCTTTTGATGATAGCAACTGGCATGTTTCTTATGTTTAGATTGTGTTTTGCATTAGATGTCTAATTTTCAGGTAATAACAGCTGATTATGATTACTTAGATATATTTACGAGAATCGTCAAAACTTCCGTGTAAGTTATGACAAAGACCTTGCAGTTTCCAGCTCTTCTGCACAGGAGACCATTTGCAAGATCTGTTCTTCACTCCTTGCATGCACAAAGCATGGGCTTAATTACCAGGAATTTCGTTTGGAAAAGCCAAACAAACAAAACACACACACACCCCTCCCCCAAACCCAGACAAAGAGTTTATCTGCAGCCGGCAGGAAGACCCAGCGGCCCTGCGCGGCCCAGGAGCTGTCCCCGACCCGGTGCTGAATTCAGGCCCCGGCAAAGAGGCTGCCGCCGTGAGCCGTGGTGGTGTGCCCGAATTCACTGCAGAACCCCGTTATCCTACCGCCTTAAACACATGCAGGCATGGAAAGCATACCATTTATAAAGATGGTACTGGCAAAATAAAGATAATGCTGGCACAATATTTGTTTCTCAGACAAAATACTATTGAACAAGTCTGGAATCTCACCATAGGTGAGAGATTTATTTTTGCTGCTTGCCGTGACATAAGTAAATGAGAACACGTAGCAAATCATGGTGCGGCTAAGCAAGAGGAAGTAATGAAAAATCAAACCCCAATTGTTTGGCTCTGAGAAGTTGTAGTATAGTCTGTTGAGGATGTAAGAGGCAAATCAACACACACCTAATGTACAGATTTATTCTGACGCTACTAATTTTGATGCTAACGTTCAACTTAAACCTGAAAGCTGGATGTAACTGCTTTTTCAGAAAGAAATGATGTGGAAATCAGAAATTAAATTTCTTGGTTCTCACTGTATGTATTTGCCATTTCCTTTTAATGGAATTTGCTTACGGCTGAAACCTCAGATTATTTACCAGGGCAGTACACTTGAGTATAATTTGCTGACAAACATATTAAGATTTTTGTTTAAAATCTAATTTTATCATGGCTTTACCATTGACTGAGACTTTCTTTAAGTGATATAATACAGTGAGTAAGGGTGGCCTCCCACCTCAAGATTGCTGTTATCTATCATAGAGATTTGCTACTCAGCCTTATTTGAAATTATGACAGGCACAAATTCCAGACATAATCTTTACTCGCACTTTTAAAATAACTTTTCTCTCTTGGCTTCATGTCAATTTCTATCTATACTTCAAAACTGCAGCTCTATATAAAACATCTACATTCATCTATAAGTTTATATAAAGCTTACTCCAATATTTCTCACACTTGCAGAATCAGAGAAATTGTTAGGGAAAAGAATCCAGTCTGTTGTTTCCTCTTTTGCCAGTACAGTCATGTGTAGCTGTAGGCCTGCATATCTTAACTGTCATCTTTTTTACTAACTGTAAGGTGATTTTCATTTCTTTTTCCCTTTCCCTCTTAGCCAATTTAGACTTCCACTGGAAATACATGAAGTGTGATAATTTTCCTCACTACCACACAGATTTGCATTTGTGACATTTAGAATATTAATTATGGCTTCAACAGAAATATATGAACCTTTCATATCATATGTGTTTTAGGATGCTATCAAATTCTAGCAGAAATTGATTTGTTAGTTAGATTCATTTCATTCTTCAAAGACTATGCCCATAACCATGGGGACTACGGACCTAACATAAATTAAAAAAAAAAAAAAAGTAATTTAAAAAGAAGAATTAAAAAAGAAGGAGAGCGATCAATCTGAGAACACAGACCTGTTTATCAGATTTTAGTTTTTTGCATTTCCCAGAAGGACTTAATTTCTCCCATTTGGAGAAATTGCCATCAATACATATTCCATTCACAATTGAAAGGACTTAATTGTCTGTGGGATGTTCAGCTCCTTGAATTAATAAAATTTCTTAGAAATAAATCTAAAAAAGGACATTGATTTAACTTATAGTCAAGTGACATAGAATATTTTTATTTTATGTCTTTCTTATTGTAAATTATTAAACAATATTCAATTGCCCATGGTTAATATTTTCTCATTTCAGTATGTTTTATTAAGATTTTTAATATGTTTGAATTTATTTTACAGTAAGTTTAATCTAACTACACAACTGTACACTGCAATCCTACCAAAACATACTGCAAGCGCAGTCAGTAAATAATACAATGATCACATGATAATCCATTCATAAGTCTCTATAAAAGAAGGGATCACTTAATCGTTGAATCTCCTAGTGCTATTTTAAAATCTTTTTTCTGCCCGTGGTTCACTACATATTGCTTTTTATTAACTTTTAAATTGTAGAATCTCTTTTCTGAAATGAACCCCAAAAAATTAGTGTTACAGAGAGCTAATTCTAGGGGATGAAGAAAATGTGCAGCAGTTAAAATAAGATTTTAGTCAATAAAGAAATAACATTGGTTTGGTTAGATGTAGATGTGTTATACAAATTTCTCACCAGTTTTCGTACCATGAAGACATGTTACTAAGAAGCAAATCTGACAACTTGAGAAACCAGAAGAGAATAAATTAAATAGTTAGTAAAGCCAAAGTATTCTGTAAATGTAAAAGTGGCATTGATAAGGTATGTATATACTGCATACTGAGGTGGAGTACTAGTTGTAAATAACCATCAGGGACATAAAAAGACCTGTTGGAGTAAGTCCAGAGGAGAGCCATGAAGATACTCAGAGGGCTGGAGCACCTCTGCTATGAAAACAGGCTGAGGGAGTTGGGATTGTTCAGCTTGGAGAAGAGAAGGCTCTGGGACACCTGAGACCATCCCAGTACTTAAAGAAGGGCTACAGGAAACCTGGTGAGGGGCTGTTTACAAGGGCATATAGTGATAGACCAAGGGGTGATGCCTTTAAATTGAAAGAGGGTAGATTTACATTAGATGTTAGGAAGATATTCTTTACTGTGAGGGTGCTGATGCAATGGAAGAGGCTGCCCAGAAAAGTTGTGGATGCCCCATCCTGGTAGCAGAATCTAATTTGGGGCTGTAATTCAGATTTAGCTTTTAGCATAAATAAATTGGGAAGTTTTGAATAGGGTGTTCGAGGAGTGTCTGCTTTCTCTTGAACTGTGGATTGCCCAGAAGAAAGGCTGAATATTCACTACTCTACATAAAAACCTGGTTTTGTCTAGTCACATATAAATGTCGATTAGGCTTCAAACTCTCATGGTCTACCTGTGTCACAGGGCCTGGTTTTGTTCTCAGGGTATCAAAGGGAAATTCTCTGGAAATTAATCAGAGTGCACAAGTGGAGTTTGAATATTTTGGTAAGCGTTTGAGGGAATGTGCTGATCACCAAGGGAAGAAGGATGTCTATATAAAGAAAAGCAGGTTTTGTATCTCATCAGTGAAATGAGAAAGCAAAGGAAGTCTGACAAGCCTGTGTTGGTGTTCCACAAAAGATTTGATATTTTTCCTATTTCGTATTTTAACCAGTAGATGTCTCTGTTTTATCATGCAGTTGCTGACAAGGACACACCATTCCTGTTGTCACAATACGTATTTATTAAAACCCCCATTTGTTTCCCATGTGAATATAAAAATGCCGACTTCATGATCTTGGCATTCCCTGCTGATTTCTATCCAACCTAAGCCCTTGGAACCTTTAGTAAGAGCTCTGACTGCTAAGCAAATTTGAGGACCATCTTTATGGATATGTCCCATGGGATTTTAAGAGGCAAAAGAAGAATTGGTGAGATTCCATTAACGTTTATGTGAAAATGTAATAAATTTAGTGCAGCTTTCTTTATCACATGGGAAGGTTCTCAGAAGCAGTTTACAGACCAGTATGGAGTATTCAATTTCTATACAGTGCCTCAGGAAATTCCAGGTTTTGATAGATGAATTATTTTCTCTGCTTTGTGAATGTGTAAAATATTATTTATATATCTATAACTAATCTAATAATCTACATCTATATGTATAATGTATAAATTGCATCTAATAATGTAGATTATGTGAAGCATTCACCTAAATAAAAATACCAATATGATGCAATTCTGTTCAGACATTTGTATTTTCCTCATAATTTGAGAAACATATAAGATATATGTAGTTATTCTAACATCTTTACTGAAGAGACCAGAAGTTTTAAAATTACATTAAAATTCTATTATTTTAAATACATATAAAATGAAGATGAAAAATTTCAGAAATTTTAAGTTCTTGAATTTTAGCAATTGTCTAAAAACAGGAGCTACTGGTTTGTGGATTGTTGCTGTTTGAGAGAAGCATGATTTGGTAGAAATCCCTACAGAAACTGCTGGGATTTGTGGTTGCCTCATAGTAATTAAATTGCATCAGCATATCATCTTAAAGAAGAAAAATGTTGCTTACTTTAGATGATAGCTGTGCCCACATGAACCAAAGCAGTATGCTGGGGCTTTTTCTGCCATTGAGACCCAAGTCAATGCTGGAAACAGAAGTTCTCCAGCTGGAGGGAGCACTGCATCAAGAACAAATACATGTTACAGGGCGCCTCTGCATGCTCACACTTGCACACACTGTAGCTGTTTCTCCTACTGTTGAGTGGAGCCATAGGTGAGCTACTTTTTAGTCCATATTTATGCTCCAAATGCACTGTGATAGTGGTGTGGGCAGTCAGTCTCTAAGAGTCATTAGTCCTGTGTCAGTGGTTCCATCTCCTCAGAGGGTGGCCATTTCAAGGAGTCAAGCAGAGCGTGAAGTAGTAGAAGGAAGTATCGGGAGGAAGGAAACGCCTTGAAAGGACTTATTAGAACTGTTCCCCAGGTGTATGGACAATGAGGACTTGATTTTAGAGGTAGAAATCAGTGTTGAATAGTTGCAACAGAAAGACTGAATTTTCTGATGAATCCTTATGAATGTCAAACTAATAACCAGGCCGCAGAAACCCTAGAGGTTTCCATGACTGCAGCTATACTGCAGAGTTTCTACAGCTCAATCAAGCTTAAGAAATGTTTATGAAAATAAATGTCAGGTATGAAGAGCTATTATGCAGCTATTTGCAGCAAGGACAATAAAATTCCTCTTCAAAGAACCCATGAGCATAGAACAAAAACATTATACTCTGGCTGTATTTAGGGAGCAACTTTTGTAGCTGACGTATCTTTTTCTTTTAACTGCCAGCATCTGGCAATTTACAGTAAAGACCTGGGATGGAGGTTTTGGGGTATGTCCACCTGCTTTTGTCTACACACTGATTACATCTACTTCTGCTTCCTGAAAGCCACATTAAAAAACACCTCCACCACCATAAACCCCAAAATTTGCTGGAAATAAGGGCAATGTGATTACTTTGCACAAACTTTATCATAAGGGATAACACCTCATGAGAAAGTCATGAAGACAAAAATTTGTATTATTATTCAGCCAGAAGTGCTAATCAAATAGGTATTTTCAAAAAAATCTCTAATTGTGGAATATATATCACACAACCATGTGACTTCTAGTACTTTACATAAAATCATGGCAGTACTTAGAGGACAGTATAATTCAGGCAGCAAACAGTTACACCTGGAATAAACTGAAACCACTGTGTATAGGAATATATATAACAACCATACATATTGTTATGTATGGTTTCTCTGACATGAAGCATACAGCTATGTTCTTGCAGAAATGTTATTATTGTTGATCTTGCAGATCATAAGTGCTTCTGATTTATTGAGCCCTTCATGCTCAAGTATTTTTCTGTAAATAATCTAATAAGAAACACACTTTTAATGGGAAAATACCTGGTTTATTATAGCATAAGCTAACTGACATTGATGTATTTCACTGCTATTAATAGAAACATGGCAACAGCACCCTGGCTGCAGTTTGGGGCTTTTTTGCAACATGATTTATCTTAGTAGCCAGTGAAGTGCATGCTTCTATAATTTTCCCATGCTCCTTTGAAGGATAAGAATTGGGATGGGGGTGATTTGTTGTCTTCAGTACAATATGTTTAGCATTATGACAAAAAGTTGATGTTAAACTGAAAGCAAATACATGTCAGTACTGCTTTTTTGTCATACAAGATGCAGAAATGTGATATGGAGATTAAGTAGTCAAAGCATAGCAACATTTGAGGTGCTTATAAACTTTGGGATCTTGAATTGCAGATTGAATTTTTTGGCATCTAAGAAAACGCTCTTCGTTGTTGAGTTCTCATTTATATTTACCTCTAACAGAATCCATTATTCTTAATGGTAATATTTCAAAAGGAATCTAGTTTAACATGAGACTGAGATTATTTAAAAATATGGGACTATGTTAACTCACAGTGAGTGAAGGAAATATATCATCCACCATCATCCCTAACATCATCGTTGTAGATACATCTATGCTCAAACAACTAGCTCCCCACTTCATTTCTAAATCCTGGTTCACTTCCAGGCTCTTTCCAGAGGCAGATAATCGTCTCCCACTAAGGTGAAACCAATATTCTTGATAATATACTCCAGGAGAGCAATATGGGAAAACATTGAAGTCTAAAAGCAAGAACAAGAATGCTCAGATTTGCTCATGACCTCCACTCTGCACAGGGCCCTTTGCTGTAGATGCCCCTACTGACACTTCCAGAGCGGGAGGAAGTGTTGAGTTACCTGTCTACATGCTTGAGCTGAGCCAGGACAGACATTTTCTTCACTGTCATAAACATGTTTTCAAATGTACCTATTATAGCTACAATTTGACACCAAATATGATTTATGAGAGAAAGCACTCATATAGCGACTCTGTGTTGTTACTGTGCACATTTAATGCATCTGTTGGAGAAAGCATGCTATATATAACTCAACAAGATAAAAAGCAATTTCTATGGATTTCTACCAATGGGAGGCTTGTTTGAGAGCAGCATGATTTGTGTAAGAAATTCTCATAAAGGCATGTGAAATTATAAAAGAGGAATAGAGTTTGAAAATCTCTCTCAATGAAAATCAGAGATCCAAACAGTAAAATGGTGCCAGTACAGAAAGTAACAGACGCACTTTCACTGTCTGATCTTTCCACTTACAGTTAGTCTTTCAATATGATGAACATCATTGCTAACATGAAAATGTGAAAATAAAATTGTGTTGAAAGGGTTAAACATCATTAAAGTTAGTCACGAGTTAGGGTCACTAGCTGCACACCAAATCTGGAGGTTGGGATAAAAGAGATTAGGGTTTTTTTCTTTACACAGAAGGAAAACATGTCTCCTTTGAAATACCCTGTTGAAACAGAAAAAGTTGCAGTGCCCTTTCTATTACAAAGCATTGTTGTTTTTTTTAAAATTAATTTCTAACTCTGCAGCTGGAAAGAAAAAACAGTATTTATTTGGGAAACCCAATTGCTTTTGAATTTGACAAACTACTTACTTAAATTATTTGCTTATCACATTTAGTTTAGGAAAGAATTGTATATTTTTCCAGAGGGTGTTACGATTGCTAAAGAGTTTCATCAATTTTCCATTAATATGTAAGACAGTCTTAGTGACAATTACTCAAACGGATGCATTGTATATAACATCTTGGTACCAGAAGTTGCAATTAGCATATTAGCACTTAAGAAATCTAAGTGTTGGCCCATTGGTGACAAGAGATTAAACTTCAGCATACTCTGCCTGAATGATTTACTATACCTGGTCTCCTACATTTTCTTTGGTGCACAAATCCTTATCCAGATCCACAGAACTCTGTTGGAATATCTTCACTAACTTTATCAGCTAAAGGCCCATGTAAAGCAGGTGTCAAGGATCAAAATCCTACCTCAATTTGATATGTCATAAACCACCTCAAAGGAGTGAGCCTCTAGCTGTTCCTTAACACTCTCTGCACTCTATAGAGTAATCACTGTGGGTTTTGTTTGCTTTCTTTTTCTTTAGTTATTTAGATGCACTAAAGCATACAAGATATAGGTAGGTAAAGCCACTTAAGGCATGTGGAATACTGCACTGATAATGTCACATAAATTAATACGGCTTTTGCTGGCTGGCAAAGCTGGAATTGACCAAACAGCTAAAAAAAAAAAGAAAAAACAAAAAAAAAAAAAAAGGAAAGAACATATTTGTGTGGCTGTAACATTACCAGCCAAATATATGCTTTTCTGAACAATAATTTATACCTCAAGATATGCTTCAGAGTCTGATCACCACAGTAGTACTAGCTGTAGGAGCCACACTGCTTAAAACTAATATCTTCAAAAAACCCCTTTAAAGATGGACACGGTAGCAGCAGTACAATTTTAAATTCAGTGACTGAATAAATTTTTTTTTCAGTGAGATTATCTGGTTAAACAGTTATGCATTTTTTCTTCAAACACTATTTAGACATCGCAAGTTGGAAAAGAAGCAGCAAATATATAGGCACAGCTATCTTATATAAAATGCCAACATTTTCTTTTATTTATTAAACACATCAGAAGTTTCACGGAAATAAAGTTATGAAAACAATCTTTTGTTCTGCTTTTTTATTGCCTTAAGCTTTGATGACCTGTGAGTTATCAAACCTCACAGTTAGGTCCTGAAATTGAAACCAGGTGGCCTTTCCAGATATGAGCTGTTTAATTTTCAAGAGGATCAACTGCAAAGAGATCCTGGGGAAGGCTGTGGAATATCATGTCTACGGCCACACTTTTCCTAGCTGTAATTTCCTATTGTATAAAGCTTCTACATAAAAACTACTGTATATTAGCTGCCAATTTTACATTGCTCTTATGAGGATCAATTATGTTTGGTATTTGATAAACTTTCAGAAATCAGTTCCCATTTAATTAACAGAATCTTACTGGCTCTCTTTCTTATGCAGGAATGGATGGTGGGGTTATTGTTACCATTCATGTCCTGTCACACAGGCACTTGGTGTGCTGGCCACAGTCTGAGGACTTGCACCGATATTCTTATCAATTCTTAAATTGTTCTGGAAATGGCCTCAAGTTGTGCCAGGGGAGGTTTGTATGGGATATTAGGAAAAATTTCTTCACTGAAAGGACTGCCAAGTACAGGAGCAGGCTGCCCAGGGAAGTGGCTGAGTCCCCATCCCTGGAGGTATTTAAAAGACATGCAGATATGGCACTTAAGGACATAGTTTAGTGGTGGACTTGGCACTGCTAAACTAAAAATTTGACTTGATGATCTTAAAAGGTCTTTCCCAACCTAAAAATGATTCTATGATTCAATGATACCGCACTGGACCAACTGTTAGTATTGCTTAAACGACAGTATTAACCACACTGCACTACCTCTCTGAAGTACTGGTTTGTATGACATGATTTTGTGGCACTGGATAGTTGTTTTCTTTATAATTTATTATTTACAACTATTTATGTTGTATTGATGGAAGAATGCAGGTCACTGAAGTGGTCTTTTTACCGACAATTGGCAGACTCTTGTCTGTATCCAGATGAAACTTGATACTGAATGACATAAGAAATAAATTGGAAAGATAGGAAAATGGGGGTGCTGCCTTTATTGGTCAAAGCTTAGTACTGCATATTATCTATTTTATGTGTTTTATATGACTGCCTTTAGGCAAAGTGAGGGTCTTTATGAATTCTGAGAACCGCATAGCAGCAAGTGCTTAAAAATGCACTTTATGATTTTCAGTGCTCATTAGTTTTACATACAATTTGTACGTGTAAGACCTTTTTGCAATATTAGAAAGATTAAAAGTGCCCTTAAATTAAATGAGAATTGGGTTATCACATTAATAATAATTTTAATTTCCTCATAATGAGATAAATACAATTCTCAAAGATAAAGGCAAGGCTTTAGATGGGTAAACTGGTCTCGCGGTCCAGAGTTTGTGTAGTTTAATTTGTTGGAGTGGCTCATATTAATTCACTTTATTCCACATGTCTAACAAATATCAGTTCATATTTCCAACAAAACATTGGCTTTTCCTTCTCTTCCCTCCTGAAAAGAAGTTGTTTGCAAAAGTTCTGCCAAACTCATGAAACATGAATAATAGATGAATTTTATACATCTTCCATGGCAGAAAAAAAGCTGCAGGTACCCTATTTGAAGAAAAGCCTACTAGCAAACTCTAAACAAATGGAGAAAAACCCACATCCTTTTCCCCTCCTCTCCACTACCTTGCCAAGCTGGAAGATTGACATTAGTTATTCTCACTGAACCACCTTTTCACTACATTTTGTTAGTTCATTAAAATTCCTGTTTACCAATTTATAAGCTTCCTGTGCAGAAATTTATAGCATAATCTGTATGTGCATGTATTTATGTGTGGTTATCCATCTTAACTACAACATTTACAAAAGGTGAAACCTGAATGACCTTAATGCAATCAGGAAAGGGACTTCTGAATCCTTTCAATACAAATACCTTATTAATGGCTTTTACAGCTGATCTGCAGAATACAGAATTGAAACATATGAGAACAGCTGATACTATGTGGATAGACAAGAGGTCAAATCTCTATAGGGTCACGTATGTTACTGCTGACAGCTTAAGCAATTGCTTGCACACATGGTTATTTATAGTGTTAAAGAATGAATGAAGAGTATTGGTATCTGATCCATATCTCAGATATATAAAGCAAGCTGAATGCCAACTAAGGGAACAACAAATGCCCATGAAGCCATGAAGGTTGACAGATGTCATGAGTGGGGAACAACAAATGCCATGAAGGTTGACAGATGTCATTTGAATAAAGTTTATTAAATATTAATGGCCACTTAAGCGGATTTCCTCTGCTAGTTTCTCTGGAACAGTCACCAAATCCCAAATGATCTGGGCTGCATTACAGTCTATAAAATATGCCTATGCTACTTCAAGGTCTAGGAAAGGTTGAATCTCAGGCCCTTCGATGAAGAATCTTCTTCTTTCTAAATCTTCACAGGTGTGGAAATTAACTCTCACCTGGAGCAGGAAGGGGTCACAAGTAGCTGTGGAACAGGGATTGCTGGCTTTAAGAATCAAAACTTCACAATAATAAAACCAGCTCCACATCATCAGAGGCCCTGATGAGATCGGAAATTTGAGTTCATGGATTACTTGTACTGTTTTCTCTTTAGCACATTTTTAGGTTTGATCATCCCATTTTTAAAATGAATCTTGGATGCAAACATATGCTGCTTGGTTATGAAGAAAACAACAATAAAAATACTATGCTTAGTTTGTGAATAGAAGTAAAATTACTTTGCTTAGTCCAGGGTTTCTGAAACTATATAACACTTAACTGCCATGAAAAATGCATAAATAATACCTAGGAAGCGAACAGCTTCCTTCTGAGCAGAAATATGACTGGGAACTGCTGCTGTTGCTCCCAGCATTACCATAGAGATGGTACATGAGAATAGTCAAGTTGAAGACTTCTGGAACAAAGCTATGCAGTTTAGTACAATAGGCAGCTTCTCAGCAGGACAGGACATGCAGAGGTCTATGCAGTGTAGAAGCTGGAATCATAGAATAATACAGTACCAGCTTGGAAGAGGACCTCAAGGATCATCTGGTATAACCTTTCTTGGCAAAAGCATGGTCTAGACAAGTTGAGGAACTTGATAAATAATGAGCCACTTCTCATAGCAGATTTTGTGGCAGCATTTTGTAAAATGATTCCTCCAGTATGAGCTTAATTTTAAAGACATCTGCTTACAACTGGGATAATATTTTGCAGTGATATGGAAGGTACGAATCACAAGCAAGAGACTGGAGTATTGGCTGTGACTACCTGCAATTACCATTTCAACTCTCTCTTACATTACAGATTTCATTCCAGATCTCCATAGCTGTTCATATATTCATGTCATTTCAGATGAGGAGGACAAAGCTCAGGCTACCTACCTCTCACAGTCTTTTAGATACATCAGATAATCTAAAATATAAAAAATGTACATGTTTAGATGTGCAACAGCTAAAACAGAATAACATTATCTCAATGTTACAGAATCTGCAGCAGTTACCAAATCTCAGATATATTCTTACACAAAACTGCTGTTTAAAAATTTCCAAATTTCATGAGAGCAGCAGATGGTGAAAATAGATTTCTAACTCATTTATGTTCTATGCAGTGGCATGAATTCTTTTTGCTCTCCTCATAAATACCCTGCCAATATGATTCTACCATTATTTCCAAAAGCTGAAATAGTCTATAAGGTTTTTTTTGTGTTTGTTTTTTTTTTCTCCATTTCATTTTATATTGTTTTTGAATTGAAAAATAACAGCACCTGTCAACATTCATTATTATATCGTATACACACATACACATACATATATATGTATCTATACACTTATAAAGAGAGACATCCCTGTTAAACATCTTCAAATCTGAAAGACAAAGGTATAATTCAGGAGCATTTAGAGGCTACATTGCTGGCATGGTGCTAAATGCAATTTACTAAGCCCTTTATGCAATGTTTTATTATACAAAAAACTGCAAATGTGCCAAAAGTAACAAAGAGGATTGGTTTGGAAGATTTAATGAATTTATGTCAGCTCTGAAAGCCCGAGTCAAACATCATATTCCTGGAGCTTAATTTGGATTGCTAGTGCTTTTTAAAGTAATTAAGAGCATATAGTTAGGAGACATTTGAACTGGGCTTGAAATACTCTACTGGAAAATAGTTTTGTTACATATCTTTTCTGCATTGTGTCATATTGGGTTCCTTTCTTTTTTACTGCATTCTTGCACTTCCCATTATGTCATGTTCTTGGCCCTCACTGATTTCTGCAAAAATCTCATTTATGGGAGAATGGCAAAAAAACTCAGAAATAACAATGAATATGCATATGTTCCATGTCAAAAATCTGCAGGCTCTGAGGCTTTCAGGTAGGTGTTTGTATAATAAATACATACAGAGCGATTCTTTGTTCATTCAATATGATGAAATACCTGGACACCCCACCTCTATTCCCCTCTGGATCCTGTTGTGGATTTGGTTGGGTTTTTTTTAAAAATTCACAGTATTTCCTGATTTGCTTTATCAACCTGATCTCATTTCAACAGTTGTCTTCATGAGGAAGATGGAATGGGAATCTTCTAACACAGTCAGTTCAGCTCTGAATTCAGTTATACAGAAATGGGTTTAATGTAATATAGTACTGTGATTTATAACCATTTAGCAAGGCTAAGCATTAACAGAATCAACAGAAAGAGGAAAAGAATAAAATTATTACTAGACCTTACACTAGATCTTTTCTTCACAAAAACCAAAATAAAAAAGTCTCAAGACTGACTTTATATTAGAACAGTTATCCACATAATACTGATATGTTGAACTTAGGAGTATCTACAGGTTATTGAATGACGGCTGGAGGTACTTCACCAGTGCTTTAATGTTCATTATGCATCATAAATATTGATCACTGGAACACATGGGTAAGTATTTACTGAGGAATATTTTAAGTGAAATGAAAATGAAATATATGTTTTTTCCATACTTTCCTTTGTTTTAATGGTAAAAAAAAAAGAGTGTTTGTTTAGAAACCAAATGTCTCAGCTTTTCATTAAAAATGTGAAGATGTGCCCATCTTCCCTGTACACTGAATTTAGGGGGATGGCATTGTGTACACATTTTTAAATGAGTTCATCAAAACCAAGGGTGTGACATTTAGCTGGAGTGAATCCAAATTCTGATGTTCATGACTTCCTGACACTTCATATAATCACTAATTTGTATATGATCTATTAAAAATAAGATTAAATAATAACCACAGCATATTAACCTTCTCTTTGTTTGCATATAATCTATATGGGAAGAGTACAATTAGATATCATCTAGTCTACCACCTTGACCCCCTGCCTTCAAATCAGGCCATGGTCAACTACAACACATTTCTCAAGGCTGTGCCCAGTCAGGTTTTGACTGTCCCCAAGGACAGAGACACCACAACTTCCCTGTGTAACCTGTACCCAGTGTTTGACCACTCTAACCATAAAAGTTTTTTCTTGTATTTAAAGGGAATGTCCTGGTTTTTAACTAGTGCTAATTGCCTCTTGTTCTGTCACTGGCCAGCACTGAGAAGAGTCTGGCTCCCTCTTCTTTATCCATCTCCCTATCAGGTATTTGTACACATTGATAAGATTCCCCCTGAACCTTCTCTTCTTAATGCTAAACAGACCCAGCTCTGAGCCTTGCCTTGTATTGTCACAGAATCATAGTATGGTTTGGGTTGGAAGGGACCTTAAGGAACATACAGAAGATCTATTTCCAACCCCCGCACCCCATTTCCAGCTTTCCACTAGACCAGGTTACTCAAAGCCACATCCAGCCTGGCCTTGAACACTGCCAGGGATTGGGCAGCCACAATTTCTTTGGGCAACCTGTGCCAGGGCCTCATCACTTTTACAGTAAATTATTACAAATGATATAATCCTTCAGTCATCTTTGTGGTCCTTGGAAGGACTCATTTCAGCCTGTCTGTCTCTGACCAGGATTGAATACATGTCTCCAGCTGTGGCCTCACCAGTGCCGAGCAGAGGGTGAGAATCACACCCGTTAACCTGCTGGCAACACTCGTCCCAGTGCAGTCCAGATGCTGTTGGCCTTCTTTGCTGCAAAGGAATATTGCTGACTCATGTTTAACTTAGTATCCACCTGGACCCCAAGTTCCTTTTCTGCAAAGCTTTCCAGAGAGTCGGATCCCAGCATGTACTGGTGCCTGGGGTTGTTTCCCGCAGGGACAGGTATTTGCATTTTTCTTCCGTTGAACTTCATGAGGTTTCTGCTGGCTCTTTTTTCCAGCTTATCAAGGTTTCTCTGAGTGGCAGCACAACCCCCTGGTGTACAAACCATTTCTTTGAACTTTTTATCATCCACAAATCTGCTGAGGGTCTGCTTCTTCCCATTATCCAGGTTATTAATGAAAACGTCCAACAGTAGTGGCCGCAGTATTGACCACCAGTATACCACTTCCTGCTTCCAGCTGGACCTTCTGCTGCTGATTATAACCCTGTGTGCATGGCAGTTCAGCCAGTTTTCAGTCCACTTTGCTACCCACTTACCTAGTTTGTATTTTCTCAGTTTGTCAGTGAGGATGGCAGACAATGTCAAAAGCCTTATTAACATCTACTAATCTCCAAGTATATACACCAAGACAGTCATGTCATTGTAGAAAGCTATCAGGTTAGTTGTAAATCCATGTCTCAGTCACCTTCAGGTCCTTAATATAGTTGGAAACAGCTTCCAGGATGATTTGCTCCATGACTTTCCCAGGGATTATGGTTAGGCAGACCAGTCTGTGTTTTCCCCTTCTTGCCCTTCCTGAAGATATGAGTGACATTTGCTTTCTTCCAGTCCTCAGGAACCTCTCCTGATTACCATGACTTTTCGAAGGCAATTGAGTGTGGCCTCATAGTGACATCACCTGGCTCCCTCAGCACTTGTGGGTTCATCCCATCAGGTCACATCCATTTATGTATGTCCAGTTTGCTTTAATGTTCCTTAATCCAATTCTCCTCCACTGAGGGTGAAGGACTCCTAGACTTTCCCAGGGTTCTCAGAGATCTCAGATTGCTCATGATTTATGTTATCAGTAAAGACCCTCTGTGCTGGCTCAGGCTGCAGCTTCAATTCTGCTAATGTGAATTGCATAATATTTCACTGGTAGTGGATGGGTTAGAAATATTTTTTTTTTTGACATTTAAGTTCTAAGCTCATTTTTTATAGCCATGAGTCACAAAAGCCTTCCCTACCAGCACTGATTTGCATGCAGGACTCCGAAGCTTTGCACTGAAGATATAGGGCTAGGAACCTCAGGATATACAGCAACTTCGAAGGATTAGTTCTTTGGTAAACTTCATCCCATGGTACCACATCTTCAATGCCATTGGTTCTGAACCAGCTAGATTAAAACCAGCAATTTCTGTACATGCACCAGTAACTTCCACTACTTCTCAGAATTCCCCTAATAAACACATAAAAGGGGAAGAGTGGCTCACAAATCGATATTATAACATGTGGAAAGCATTTACCGTAATCTTTGGGTTTATTCTACTCTTGAAAAATTTCCACTCTAATGACCAGTTTTATGTTCCGTGTAGAAGAACATCTCGTTACCACAAAGCACCACAAAGTTACACCTTCTGACTTGCTAGATATGGCAGAAATTGATTTTAGCCCAGAAAGTAAAAAGCCATAGCAAAAACTTGTATCTGAAGACCACCATTTCTTACTTTTTGTGTCAAGTGGTAATACAGATAATAAACACAAACATTTCAGAATGAAACAATTTAGCAGATAAGAGGAATAACTATGAAATGGGTTTCCTGGAACTAGGAATGGACAGAGTGAATATAAGAATGAAGCACAATTATAATAAAAAAGACTGCAGGAAATACCTACTGTTTGGGATTTCCTGAGACTCTTTTACAGCTTTTTTTCCATGCTGTACTAGGCTGATTACTAACAAGATTTTTCTTTTTCTTGAATCGACCTTTCTCTCACTGCTGTTACCTGAAAACTGCTAAGCAGACTGTATTGTATCAGGCAATTAGAAGTCTCTTTACCAAAAGATATCTTACAAACATTTGTTTTGAGTTTTTCTAAGTTTAAACGAGAGAACAATGTCCTATCATAACAAACTTTTGCATGCTTGTTTTTTGTAAGTTTTATTGGCATGGTGTAAGTAAATCAGTGATAGGAAAACCACAGAAAGATTTCAAGGCCATACCCAAAAGGATACTTAGATGGTCATGAGGAAATCAACTGAATGCAGACTTTTCCACTATGCACACCTGTGCCAGGGATCTGGGGAACTCTGCTTGTAGTGCTTGTGCATCAGGATTGTCTCAGTGGGCAGGCATGAAAGGAAGGAATTGCGTGCTAGGCTTCTGCACAGTCACAGAAAGCTTTTCCCTTTTAGTCCTGCAGTTCAGCAGCAGTGGTTAATGCCAGCAGATAACAGCTATTAACGCAGCCTGGGATGAGCAAGGGGATTGACTGTGTTTCCTAAAGGGCAGAGACAAGTATGAGCTGGGAACAGATGTGGCTCAAAAGAAAAAACTAGGAGGAGATATGCTGGGGCAGAGAGATGGGATCTTTTAGAACAACATGCAATTTTTCCTGGAGATACAGAGGACCTCTAGGAAAAACTTGGGGTTTGATTAAATTACCCTGTGCTTGAAGCAGGATTAAAAGCTACTTGCTCATAACTGTATTCATTAAACAGCTCCTTTTAGCAACTTCTGGATAGAAAAATGAGTAACTGACATTTCTGAACTGTCACTGGTGCAGTATGATATTTCCCCATGGCACACAGTCTTAGAAATGAGCTTGCTTGCCAGTGACTGGAGCATACACTTCATATTCTGAGCCTCTGAATATATTTACATTGTAGGACTGTCACTCTACAGCACATACCTAAAACAAGGTCATAAATCATCTGATATGAAAAGTATAAAGTTATTGGAATAGAACATTGTCATGAGACAAGTTACAGTACATTTCTGACCTTGTGTCTTTAGTATTTATCATTGCGGTAAGTAGATTTGCAGGTCTGTTCCCTTTGAGACTATGAAGAAACCTGCAGTGAAGGGAAGCTTGTCACTTGTTCCATGAATAAATAGAGCACAAGATCCATCAATCCAATGCCTTTCCAAAGCAATACATTTAGCTTCTAAAGGAAAAATCCTTACAACTTCAGTTGCAGATTTGTCATATTGTATGTGTGTATTTGGTCTGACCATTTAAAAGTATATTCTTAGTGACAAAATTTGGCAAAAACTTTAAAAAATTATCTTTACAAAAGATAATGCTGTTCTTCACTTTGTAATAGATGCTCACATCTATTTCCAGACTTTATTAGGGCATGTGGTAGAGAAATCCCATCAAATCAATCAGAAGTTCTGAAGATAGGTTTGTCACAGTTGTCATTCATCCTGCTTGGTTCTGACTCTGTTTCACATACCCCAGAGAAAACACCCTTATCCTTCAGAGAAAACATGCTCACCATTCTCCTCTTGGATGCTTCTTCCAAGAACAGGAGGTATCTCATACTTTCATGCACTATAATACATCTCAGACATGAAAGACAACTATACTGACTATACTATGATTCTGCCTCATGAGACAGCACAATGCAGAGGTCAGTCCCATGGGAAGAGAGTGGTACAATAATTAGAAAGGATGTGGGGGTTTTTCTGCAAGGATTTTCTGCAACAAAGCCATGTCTAAGCTGATGAAAGGGTTGCATGAATCCCATGCGATTTCTTCCCCTCTCTCTGAATTGAATGACTAATTAATCAGAAAGCCTCCTTACAGGCTTGGTAGCTATTTGGACTGCTATTTGAAGCACACTGTTAACATTTGTCAAAATACACGTGCTTAGAAAAACCTTGCTAGCATTAAAAAATTGAATACAGCTGTATGAGGCTGTTACAGACAAAGGTTCTGCTCTCAGTCACACTGGAGGCTGCAGCATAGAGGCTGTAGATATGAACAGAAGCTAAACTTGGTCCCTCAATAATTTGTGAAATATTTTGTAGCTTGGCTAAATGTGAGTTCCACATGGCTCAACACGTCTGAATATACAGGTCTGTAGTATGTCACATCGGGCCATCACAAAAGAATGCAGGTAGGAAAAGAGAAAGAGAAGGGAGACAGTGAAGTTAGGCAGCCAGTAAACAGGGTGCAAGGGACAGCATATGTGTGTGGGTCTGTGGGGTGACTTGGTGAGTCTACTAATGAGATCAGGAGGAAGAGCAGGTCATAAATATTTATTTGTTATTTTGGTTTTAATTCTGTTGTCAGTTGTGATTACAAGCCAAAATGAGCAGTCCTGAGTGAGAACTTACCCCTGTGCCTTTGGAAAGGCGTGGAACTAAAGCTTGACTGGCTACAACATGAAACCACGGGAGAGAGAAAACTGGAATGACAAATTGCTACTCACACCACAGAGGCATTTTGAGTTATTTATGCATAACTGATAAAAGCATTTTGTGTTTTGACAACACACAAACATACAAATCAAATGGATGTTGCTACGTCACATACTTTGCTATCAAAACCAAACTAAATAACATAATATTAACAATCCTGAAATAGTGTCATGGAAAAAGTAACCATGGACAGCCAATATAAGTCAGTTAATGTCACAGAATATTTTTACTATTCAATATCATGTACATTTGCTGGGATCAGATTTTTATTTTTTTTCAGGCTTGCACTAAACACAAGAGCAGCAAGGAGTTAGTTGCAAAACTGATAAGCTCTGTTTTTAATATATTATGGAATCAGAAACATCATCCTCTACAATATAATGACAAATTCCCACCCCTCATGCCTTTTTGAGGACTCATTTGTTCGTTCCCTCCAATGCCAAGTAGTATTCACAAGCACATTAGCTGATGCATTTTTTACATGATTGTGTAAAAAACCAGTCAGTAAACTACACATACTGTGGACTGCCACCAGTGAAACTCCTGTCCTCCTGTGCTCTGTTCTCCTGTGATTTATCATGGCTTTAAGATACTACGCCTCATCACAATTTTAGCCTCTTCAAATCAGCAGTTGACCTTTTCCTTTGTCATGGAAAACTCCATTCATATTCCTGGAGCTATACATATGATAAATACAAATCACACTGTCCCTAGCTGGTGCACAGCAGAAACTATGTTAAATATTCTAAAATCATAACTTGCCCTTAAGTATTCATTACTGTTAACAGCCAATGATCAGGCTGGATAAACTTTGTGGAAGGATCTATTTTAAGCCGTTGAGAGTAAATACATAGATAACTTACTCTCCAGGTTTGGGTAATAGAAAAAATTATCTGTAAAGAAAACGCACTTTACCTCTCTAGCTCTACCTCCATCTTTCTTATTTTAGGCTGTTTCCTGAATGTTTAAAATTCAGCCTCATACTCGTGATCTCAGTTTGTCTTAATGGCCTAATGCATGACATTTTATAAACTAATAATCTAATGAAGCCTAAAAATGGTTCTGTTCTAAAATGCTGTTGAAGAAACATCAGACGGTTTGTCATCCTGTACGGGGAAAGAATGAGTAAGTGCTAAAAGTGGCTTCACATCCTCACTATATATAGAAATCCTATTACAATTACCCTTAACTGTCCTTTGCTTTCCTGCAGTAATTTCCTCTGTGTCCTCTCTACCTCTACAGGTAAATACATTAAGATGCCAGGGTCTGTGTATGCAGAAAGCAGAAGCAACCCCAATCCCCTTCTTGTGTGTAGTTCATTTCCAAGCAAATGTGTAGTATCCTCATCCTCATCTTCACCTTTGTTTCACAGTTCTTTATGATGCAGCTATTTTTATATTTTGCCAACTGAACTGTTGCTCAGAGTATCCTCCATTGACACATATTGTATTTGGAGTACAATGTACTCAGAAAAAGAGTCAGGCAGCATTAATTCCTTCAGATAGCAAATCTGTGCGGAATTTATGGCCTGCATAAGGAGCGAAGGTGGATTTTAGTGAAGGAATGTTAGCACATGCCACAGACGGGTAACGGTTATATTAACCATCAGTGCATCTAATCACATTTTTAGCAGTTCTTTAAAAGCCTTCTTTGTTGCCAAAATTTTTTCTTCCCCTCTCTGTAAGTGTAGACCCTGTCCCTTTCCTTCTGAAGATTAATGGTCAGTTAACTGCTCATAGCTGAGCAAGGCTCATTAAAGCAATATTCTCTAATCATCCACAACACTGCCAGTCTCTCCTTATTCAAAGCATATAATTTTGTGGAAACAGGATCAGAGATTAATTGAGGCAATTAGCAGCTAGATTTGCAGACAGTTTGGGAGACCTCAGATTTCCCACTTACTGTATTGATTTGTGTGCAAAATGGCATCTAATTTTCCACACTTCTAGGACTGGCAGGCATCCAGTCTGTTGCTTTTCCATCCTAATGGCTAAGAAAATGTCGCATGATCTTTGCCAATAAATGGAATTTTTAAAGTCTTCCTTCTTAGTCCAGTTATGCTATTTAGGTACTTGGGGCTTTGTTAATATATTTTTTAAAAATGAAGCTATGTTGCTAAAATACATGCCTGGCCAAGCTTAACTCCTAAGACACAACTGATGGACAGTTTTCGGCCATTGGCAGGGATCTGGACCTCGGACTGGATTTTGAGCATCCAGAAAAGCACTGCTACAGCACTCCTGGTGTGCTTAGACATATACGAGAACTATTTCATGAAGATAAACACTGATGTTTAAAGGGTGAAAACTGCAGAAGAGAAAGTCCTTTCTATTTAATCTTTTGTCTTCCATCCTAATAGCGCTTAAGTACTTCTAAGTCATTAACAGTGAAAAGCCCTTATGTCTTTACAGGATGCAATGGAAATCAACTCTTTAATCTATTGGCTTGCTTGTGAAAATAAATGATGGGGAGCTTTCACTTCCCAGAGTAAATAGTTTTGTGGCTATCTCTGAAAGCAGTAAGGTTGTGGGTTCTCTTACATGATTGATTTTTCTGGGGCCTTCACCTACCTGTACCTGGTACTCACCAGTGCCAAGTGAGGGCATTTGCTGCAGGAGAAGGTCAGGGATCCACAAGCACAGCTTATCCTTGGTTCAAAATAGAAACCAAACCCTGAAAGTACTGGTGAGCTGGCACAGCACCCTGCTAAACTGCTCCTGCTGAACTATGTGGCTTCCCATATTGCTTCCTCCCTTCTTTAGCCATACATCTAGGATGCTCTGCCCTACCCATCATGTCAGGCAAGCCCTGCTATTTGACTTTTCTCTCCACTGGAATCAGTTGCTCTTTTTCTGCTCCTCTGGGGTCCTGCTGTCTTTTCCTGCCTTAATTCAGATGCTCACCTCAGCCCTATTGCTGTCTCCACCTGACACATGAGGAAGAGTCGTTACCTCCCTCCTTCTTGCCTTTGCTTTCCTCACTTCCCCCTTTTCTCCACTCTCCCATGTGCTTTATGAGTGCTCACTGTTCTCTGTCACATAACCATCCACTGCAGGACAGCTGAAGGATCCTTTCCTAACAATCCATAATCTAACCCCATGTTGTCTCAGGGCCGCTGTTAATACTGTTGTATATAATCTACTAACAGGCAAAGTGAAGCCTCCTCACTGCCAAGGAAGATCATCCCAGCCCAACCATATTCTTCTCTTGCAGAGGCAGAAGGTGTACACTTCCTTCTGACTCTCTGCCCCTCTTGTGCAGACCTGACTTGTGCAGAGTTGCATGACCTGAAGTCACAGGAAAAATGGTTTTGGACATAACTCTTCCTGGAGGAAGCAGAATATTGTTAAGACCAGCTTGTTATGTCAATGAGTAAAGGAGCGGACATTCCTGTGTTTCTATGAAGGACTCCATTTATTTGTGTCTTAAAACAGAAGATAGTGAAACAGAAATGAAGGAAGGAGGAGAAAAAACTTCAGAGTCTGATCCAGACAGCACTTCAATCATTGAGAAGTGGCTGACTGATTTGAACAGGCTTTCACAGGGATGAAAGAACCTCAACTACAGAACTAAAACACCTCCAAAAAATCACTTGCTACACCTACAAATAGGACTACGCTTCATGAGACCACCTACACCACATCATTTTCTTTGTTCTCACTGTTCCTGCTGAGAGGATATTTCTGAGCATTCCAACTCTGATAGAAACATTCTTCTAGTTTTTAGTTTAAGTTCATTGATAACAAGTTTATAGCAAGTCATTCTTGTGCCAATATGGTTAAAGTAGCTGTCTTCCTCCCTGATATTTACTCCTCTTATTTGCTTATAGATAGTCTTTAGTTTGGAAGGCTAAGCAAGCCTGATTTAAGCTAGGCAAGTCCTTTAGTCTCTTGCAAGAGAATATGCTCTCTATTGCTCAAATTATAATAGTAACCCTTCCTTGCCCTTCCTTCAATTACTCTTGCTTGAGCAAGGAATCATATCATCTGTGTCCAACATTTTCATCCAGAAGCTTTTTGCTGTTCACATATCTAAAAAGAAATAGAGAGTTTTTAACCTGCCTGTCCAGTAAGGTTCCTTACAGCCTTATTATCCACCTCCTCAGGTTTCCATTGGCAGGTACTGCTATTCAGCTGAGTGGGAAACAGAGCTAATTGCTTGAAAGACAAAACCCACAAATAATGCAAGATAGCATGACCTGGCTCATTAGTGTTTCCTCTTCACTTCCAAAGTGCAATTCAAAGATCTAGGCTGGTTAAGCATGTAAGTTTTTGATTCCTGGGGATTATTTAGTGAAGGTGGTGGAAATACACTATTGTAAGAAAGCACAGCTTTCATTTACTTAGTGGGCATAACAGATTCTCATCTACTTTGTGCAACCAGATCTGCTGCTTTAGTTAAATCACAGTTAGCTTTAAAATATATGTGAAACCTTGTTTCTAACCCCAGCAGTTTTCTGCCTTTTCCTCACCTGTTAGAACAGATACATGCTTGTCATTTTCCATTCAGGCCTGCAGTAGGAAAGCATCTTCTGTGTAGGTTTCTTTGAAAGAAATGTTTGTCACTGACTCTTTGTCTCCTCTTACTGGCCCCTGTTATCAACTGCCCTTTTGCTCTGTGGAAGGCATGTATTCTTCAAGATGAGAAAGCACTGTAAGAGGAGCACTAGGGAAATGGGAAACTTTCAGTGGGATGAACTAACCTGAGTCAGGTGCTGCAGAAGTTCTGCCACTAAAACAGCCACTAAAAATACATTATTAGCTTCTGTATTTCTCAAAAGAGAATCAGCAGTTGTACGAAGAAAGTGTCTGGAGTCTTGACACTATATTGAAGAATGGCAAAAAGAAAACCTTTCCATTACGCATCGTGTAATGGAAATAAGAATCTTACTCATTGTAATCTCCCATGTCCATGTTATATTTTTCAGTATGCAACAAAGTTAAAAGTTTTCTATTCAGTGAAGCTGAGTATGTTACACAAGATTAAGGGTTTTAAGGACAAGGAATACTAAATTACATTTTATATAATATTGGGGTCACAGTAGACAAAGAAGAAGATAATTTAGTTAAAAAACCTCATTGTATGAATAAAGGTTCTGATCAAAATGCAAATTCCCCATTCAGCCTCTTTAAACTACTTGCACCCTCCAAAGTTTTATCAAAGACCATAAGCCTCAGGTTTGTAGGTGTCTCTGGAAGTGTTATTTGTCTTTTATTCTAAGCGAATCTTTGCTATGGTGCTTTGCTGCTGCTGGGGTACTAATTCAGTAATACACCTGAGCGCATCTGGTGTGAGGGAGGTGCATAAATCTCTCTTGAATCAGTTGGATGTAAGGATTTTATTGAAATGAAATGAATTCAAGTGTTTTACCTAGTTGTACTGTGTGAGAGTGAATATTAGGGGTGAATTAGAGCACACAGCCAGAGCCAAAAAACCCACCTGCAACTGGATTTAGGTAGATACCATTCACTGAAATCCCAAAGGAATTAAAAAATACACGGATTAACAAACTTCCTGGAGGTACCTAAACTCTTCGCTTCCACTGGAAAGTCTCCCTGGAGAGATTGCACATGAGCAGAATGACCCTGTGTGAACTGCTACACTAAGCTGCCTCTAAAGAAAACTAAGCAGACCTAAGCTTAACCAGCAGCAAGACCAGGATGAGAGTGTTGCAATGTGCCCTGCTGTCCTGCCTCTCTGCCAGCCTGAGAGACGTACTGGGATTTTTCTTCTGGTAGAAACCAAGGCACAGGGACCTGTATCACAGGGGGAGGGAAGTCTGTGGGCACCCTGGGCTCATCCTGATACATAATCAGGCTGCAGCTGGGATGCTCACCCAAACCTGAGGGCAGGACAGTGCTTTTGTATCCCACAACTGAGTTGTAGTCTGAGGTGAGGAGCTGCCAGTCAGCTTTTCTTTATTCTAATAAGAGTCATCTCCTCTGATAAACAAACTCTATAAAGCAGCAAATGGATGTCCCTTGTTGTGATCTCTCTGTTTAAGGGTGTCCTATTTAGAAGCTGATGAAATGGTTTAGGGTTGTTTGCTACAGCTCTGAGTTTCTAAACTGAACCAACCTCTTAGCAACCCAAAGAATTAAAAATTCAGCTGCACTTAATTGCCCATCGTTAAAAGTGTGATAAACACTGTAATGTAAATGAGAGGACAAATCAGAATATCTGACCACAGATAGTCACTCTCCAAAGAGTAGTGTGTTCAGATACAAATGATTACTCAATAATGAAATAGCAGCAGTAGTGATGAACCTATTTCCTCAGTTCTAATTACATAGGCTCCAAAAAGGTGTAAGCTACGCTCCCTGAAAAGCTAATTATTCTGCATTAGGAATAACTTCAACCCTATAGACATAACTGAGTTGAAGTAAATGTGACAATGTTTTTCCCACAGGGAAAGGCATTTGCTCCAAAATGTTTAACCATTCAAGTACTGGGAAAGCTAATTTTGTTCCCTTGAAAATATGTACATTTTGATAAACATTTCCAATTTTTCAAGGTTCTTGACCTCTCTCTATTTAGTTATTCATTACAAGGACCATTTAAATCCCTTTTAGATTTTTCAGAAGACATTGCTTCTGATTTTCTATCTAAAGTTAGTTACTCATTACCTTTAAAGCACTTTAAAAAATGTTTTAATATGACTTATAAAAGAACTTTAAATAAAAAAAGTCCTAAAACTTCAACAGGACTGAACAGTTCTTCATATAACCTTAATGTAGTAATAAAAATTCATAAAATAAAAATGATCCCAAGTACATTGCTATGTTATAGTCTATTTTCTCAAAAATAAAGGCAATGCTTACTGAGAGTTCAAAGGCTTCCCAAAGTCAAACAGTACAAAGGGGAATCTGGTACTTGTGTTCTAAGCCTTATGTTTAGAGGCATACTGCACACGACTGGCAAAAGTTTTAAGACTTCTATTTTCCTGCTGCTAAAAGCCAGGATGCTTGAAGGTTGGGGTATATGTCTGGGGTCATATAGAAGACATTGACAAACCAAAGTCTACAGAAACTGAGAAGGTTTTTTGTCCCAGCTTGCTTCACTCTTGAATGCCAAGATAAGATGTAATTTATTTCATTTATAAATATATCCTCCTTCTTTCAGTTTATATGCTCCAGCCCAGGCTCTCAAGTGACTGGACAAAGTGCCATTATGTGAAGAGCCTGAGTACTCTTGTGGTGTATGCTGAGAAACAGCCCAGCAGCCTCTTTCAAACAGCAGGATCAGTTATATATAAACCATGACCACATCCAAATTCTTAGAAGAGATGTCTGCCAGTTTGCAGAATGAAGTTAGCAGTTAACACAGAGGGAAAGAGAAATGTTTCCTAGTGGTGTGAGCTCAGCAGGAGAGAGAAACCATGCTCATCTCATAGAGTAGCTGCCACCAACAAAAGTATTATCCTGTTCTCCCCCTGGCATTAGTTCTCTGGTTTTGACAAGCCACCCAAACTTTCTGCTTCCCGTTCAGCAGAACACAGATACGTACTTTTCTGTCTACATCACAGCGGTGCTGAAAGGACTACTTAACAAAACTGTTGACCAAATATTCTCAAGATGAGGAGCACAAATGACTCTTGTTCACCCTCTCACGTACAATGTTCTTAAGTTCTCTGATTAGTTTATGCTTCAAATTATGAATAGAGACTATTTTAAAATAGGCAGACTAGCTTGTATGAACCTTTTCTGCCTGGGGCAGCTAATATGTATCTTTCCTCCTCAACTCTTCCTGAGGCTAGCAGCAGCACAGCTGGAAATGGAAGGAAGCAGAAAAGTCCTTGAGGCTTGCAGTACCTCAAATTTCCACCTCATGGTCCTACTGTTAGGAAAATAAATGTACTTTGTCTCCACATATCTAAAAGGAAAGGCAAACATCCTGCAGGGTCAAAAGAATTGTCACACTCAGATTTAGAAGCATCTTGACATCTCTTTGCTTTCTAATTTATATTTTGTTGAGGTTCTTTGTTGTTGTTGTTTCTCAGCTTTGTATATGGAAGAAATCCATGAACTCTGGATTTAAGTATGATCTTCACAGATACCATCTTGTACCTAAAGGGCTATCTTATTTTAAGATAAGCTTAAGAAATTTCTTGACATAAATATTCACCAACCCACCCTGCAGCTAAAATAAAGAGAGTGAACAAAACGCTCTTTTGGCTTGTTAAAGAGCACATTCCCAAGGAAAAACAGAACCATCTAAAGTAACACTGTAATGCACTAGTTACTCCCTGAGGGCTTCATTGGATGTGAAGTTTTTACAGCACCTAACTTTCATATGTAGTATAATAAAAAAGGGTTAGTAGAAAGAATCCAAACACTTCACATAGAATTAAACAACATGAAAATGGGAGGACATATGACTTAGAAATTATGGAATTATGAACAAGGTTAGAGCTTTATGTCTAGGGCAATAAGCACAAGAAATACTTAATTTCAAACAAAAAGGATCTAAGAGCATGATGGAAAAAATAAGGTAATGAAAATAGTTGGGAAAAGAGTTTGATACTCCTTTATTCCTTCAACATTCAGTCCTTATGGATCTGTCTGGGATATTTGACATAATCTTCTATAATAAAATAAACAGCATTTTTTGAGAGCGTATTGCCTTTTCACAACATTGGCATGCTGCACTGGTTTTTAAGTATGGCAATTAGACCAACATAAAACTTGAACTGAGATGGATGACTTTCATTTAGTTTTCCCTTTTACAATCTGGTCCTTATTTCTTAACTGAAAACCAGTAAAAATAAAGAAAACCAGAAAAATGTAATTGTTTTGCAATCCATTAGATGAAGAAATATGTATGCCATTGTCTATGTAATAGTTTTCTGGGAACTAATGAATACTCAAGATTCAATCTGGTGGTGATGCAGCATAGAAATATGGCAAGGAAAGAAAACAACAAATGCAGTGTGGAAGTTAAAGACTTGAGGGGAAAGCAGAGGGATTTTAAAACAATATGTTAGTGGAATGGTAGATGAAGCCTCCTGTAAAAGCAAATTTTTCAGTTTAAATTTAAGAGTGTATTTTAAAATCACTTTACTTAAAACAGTGAAAACCTGTGAGGAAAAACATACTTTAATGTGCTTCAGGCTTAATCCAACAAGATGTTTAGTTAAATCAGAGCAAGTTTTTGAGCAGACCTAAGTGCCACACTTATGATTTACAGTCCACCTTCAGCTTTCAAGCCTGTGTTCCCCACAGGCTGTGACTATGGAAATGCCTGATACCTCCATAATAAGCTTTAGCACTGAAGATGCCAGCTAAAGCAGGGTGCAGAGGCATGTTTTCCTCAGCATCACAGATACTGCAAATGTGTCAAGCCTGGCTGCTGTGTTCTACACTGTCCCCTCTACAATGCAGAAACATGTGAAGGTCACGGTCTTCATCTTCAAGGCATCTCTCCACTGAAATTGAGTGTTCGAAAGTTGACTTAAACACAAAGATGTAGACCGCAGCTGACAACTCTTCAGATGGAAAGGAATAACACAGCTAAAGCTTATCTCTACAGAGAATAGGGCTGGCACATTCAGACATTTAAATAAGAGTATCAGACACCTCCAACCTGAAATAGAAAGTACATTTATTTTACCTTGTCTTCTTACAGGGGTATTAACAGTATCTCTTAGTTAATGTGCATGAGTTTTCAAAACAAAACTCTCAAGTACTCACTTCTGTCTCTGGGGAAAGGGTAAGAGAACAAATACTGCCTGTCAGGCATTAGATATAGTGCTTAATGCAAGATAATAAGGTATTTCAATACATGATAAACATAGTCTGAAAACCTATAGAAAGCCAACAAAGAGAAGGTTAAGATATGAAACTCGTGGAGGCAAATAGCATGCAACGTTTTTGGGAGGGATAAAGAGGAGTGCAGGGAGGGGGGAAATGAGTGAAGGTAGGGACTGAGACAAGTATTTTTAAATAGCTCCCTTGTATTTCTCCTGTTTTCTGCTTTCTCTAATCATTGAGCCTTTGTTTTAACTGACACAAGATGCACTTGACTGCGCAAAACACGGAATGGGAGAAATGAAGTGAAATGCCCTTGAACCATACTCAGCTGCAGATACCACCCGTGTCTGTCTCCTTTTTTTCAGTATCATTTACCAAGAACAAGTAGGTGATTTTTTGCCTTCTCTGCTTAGATGGTTCTATTAAAAATAGCTCATTTCTTTCATAATTCATAGTTCAAGTTCTCTAAGAAAGGACTGATGGCTCTGGACAGTGAACATTTCCATTTTAACCTTGAATGTGTTTATCTATTAGGGTGAGGCAGATTGCTAGTCTAGCATTACAGGCAAACCAATTGTTTGACAAAGGAAGTCACCTCTTTTCCATGGTACTAACAAGGGGACCAGCCTTGGTCCCCTGAGCTACTGGTAGAATTGCTGTCAAACTCCCAGCTTCTGCAGAGCCATTGAACAGTGTGCCCAGGAGCTGGGAGCTGCTCATCTGTGGGAGTGAGCTTTTAGTAGATCATAACCTTGTGCTTTGGCTCGTTTTGCTATGAGGGCACATTAGGTGCTCTTTGGCTTTAGATGGTGCAGACTTGGAAACTGATTCTATTATTACTGAGAAATGACAGTGAATGTGTGTAAGATTTATTGCAAGTCATTAATTCACTTATATATGACTGTGTAGAAAGGTACTCAACATTTTTTAGGAAAAGAACAGTATCTCACCATTTGGGAAGATATATGGCATTACACTGATTCTCTGAAGACTGGACAGATGAAATCTAAAGTGACGAATATTTCCCAAAAAGAATTTATCACCCTAGAGCAACAGTTACTGCAGAATGAATGAGGTAAGAGAGAAAATTATGCTGATCCATGAAGCCAATTCTTTGGAGGAACTTGTGATTCTTCAGAGGTTAAATCAGACAAATGACAGGGATCCTGTTAAATCTTTATTTCAAGTGCCTGCTTCCACCAAATTGTGATGAAAATGTGATAGTAAAAGTTTACAGGATGGCTTTAACGGAAGAACAGCCTCTCTTCTGATGATCTCACATCTTTAATTTAAGTTCAGCAGTATGCAAGACAGAAAACAGTTTTTTCCCAGACTTCATTTACACATTATACTTTCAGGACGCACAAGATGAGATCCTGTCTAATTGTGGCAGATGAGATTGAGGCAGATTTAAACCTATTCTGGCTCTCTTTAACCAAATTTAGCAAACTTTTCCATCCAAGGCTTTCCAAAAATGTAGCAGCAGAATTGAGGAGAAATGAAAGTGGCAGAAATAATTCCTAAGCATCACTTTTAAGTATTTTCCTCAGATAACTGGACTGATCATTTTAGAGTGGTGTTCATCTGGGCTTGTTCTGCTCTGTAGCTTTTACTGCAGGGGACACATAGAGCCAACAAGCTACAGGAACATGAGGAAGCAGCTGCAGCCATGTTGCCTGGGGCCGTGCTCTGCTCTGTGGGCTTTGCTGGCTCCAACTCTGCTCACTCCTGGTCCCCTCACCCACCACTAGAGTCTCCCCAAGAAATCCCCCAAGCATCCTTGCTAGCACCAGCTGCTGGGAAGCCAAACGTATTTGGGCAATCTGTTCTATTACCAGAGATTATGATTCATTTAAGAAAACAGGGGTGCATTATTAGTGGTAATCTCAAAGTGCAATTCTTCTGCAGACAGAACACTGGAAGAGACACAATTTTGCCTGATGTTTTTCAGCTACCAAGGCTATTTCTCAATAAAAGGCAGTGATTCACCCTAGTTTTTGTCACTTGTTATTTTGAGGGAATTATCATGGCTTGGCATTAGTTCTGGGGTATAATTCACAATGTTTAACATAGTATATATGTAAGATTCTCTTGGAAAACAAATACGTAGAAAGGGCAGGCAGATGGAGGTCTGTGTGCAGTTTTGCTGTATGTTCATCATTACTTACATTTGGTTACTACTGAAACCCTTGACCTCTAACTCCCCTCTTGTAAAATACTGTGAGAGTAGGAAGGCTGCACTAATCAAGTGCCAACATTAAAAAAAACAACACCCACTGTCAGGCATCCCATGAGGGATGAGTGAAAGATGAAGGAATTGTCCCAGATCCTCAAAGATAGACCTTAAGTATATTTTTCTTTGATTAATATGATTTCTAAAATACCAAGGTAAGGGTGTTTCTCTGTACCTCAGTATCTGCTCCACAAAAGAATAATGCATTAGTTAACATGAATAAGAAGACCAAGTTAATTTGATCTCTTCCGAATCTGTGGGATTCACACTCAAATTATCTCTAATGCATTGTGAAAACAAATATTTGGATTATGTTTTAAAGGTTCTTCATCATACAGTTAGGGTAGACTAAGTGACCTGGGTGTAGATGCACAAAGCAGAAAATAGCAGATAAATCTCTGGTTTACAAAGGTATCACAAGTGCAATTATGAGTTGGAGATATAATTTGTTCACATACAGTTTTTAAATATAAAAAAGCTTCTACACCCTTCTGTGCCTAAATAGCTTTGCCAGTTTTCTTATTTGCCAAAAAAAAATACAGCAGTGGGACTCCTGAAATATTCAGAGTTGCATTGGTTTTGTAAAAAATATTTTTTCCTTTCTTGAAAGCCTTTCTTTCTAGCATTTTCTAATAAAATGCTTTAATTTGCTATTTAGAAATTACACTTAAATATAATAAGAAAAACAAAATTATGTGCATCTTTTTAAGCTAAACAAAACATTTTTTCATTCAAGATGACTTTGTCACTTCAAAATTTTCAAGCATGAAATTGAAAAAATCTACAGCTACTAAATTAAAATATATATCTGTATTCACAAAGTCCCAGTGACTGTATTGATATTTCTAACTTGCTTGGCTTAGTGGAAAATCTATATCCTCTTTCTAAGTTATTCAAAGATAAAAGAGAATATTGGTTAGAGAAGTGCTAACGTTAGTTCATTGGAGTCTTGTGACTGAGGGCCTTAAGCTGAATATGCAGTACATATTACCCTTAAAATGATTACCCCCATATTAATAGAATTTCCTGAACATCATTTAAGGAAGATCACTTCTATCACTATTATCTTACCTCTTTATTGAAGGCAAAGCCCATAAGTGTTTAAAATGAGGCCAACTTTGCTACATTAAGAGTAATGATTATCAGCTATATTGAGGATAAGACTGTGCCACCTTCTATTAGCTACTTGAGAAGGAATAATAGAATTAAGAAGGCTTCCTCTTCTCTGAGCCTAATTATGTCAATATAATACAATTTGATTTAAAATTACCATTTTTTAAAACTTCTGAGCCAGAGGCTGGCTGGATGGCAGGAATTTGAAGAAAGATTTTTAGTGTGATATATGCGTGCTGAACAGGATGCATTGAAGCCAACAGGAGCTCTGTAACAGACTCAACTAAGAAGCATGCTCCAGCTGTGAATGATTTAATGGCCTTGTGTCTAGTAAACATGAGCTGGATTTTGCCATGCAGTAGGCATAACATTCAAAATATTGCAGAAGTCATTAAGGAAAATAAGTACAGCACAGAATTGGTCATTGACTATATTTCAATTTTGGTTTAAGTGTGAGCATGATTAAGATATAATTATCAGAACAAACAACTAGAAATGGAAAAAAAAGATCTTGAACCCCTTCATCAATCTCCAGTGCTTCCCTCACTACGAGATGTTCTGGGACCAGAAGTGAGCCATGAACAAAACTTACAAAACAAAAACTGATTTCTTTTTCTTGAGTGAATGATCATCAAGACATAATGGAGAAATCCCCAGCATACCTCCATCCTCAGCATACCCATTTCAGCAGAGTGCCAGAGTGCTAATGGAAGATGGAGGTCAATGAGTTTGTAAACCCACTGTGGATTTTCTTGTGTCTTTAAAAAGATTGAAACAGAATTCAATAGAAACAGCAGAATCCCAGAGTCATCTGAAAGGCTGACATTTTGAAGGCAAGAGTATCCTCACAGTACAGTATTTTAGAACCTACAAAGTATAAAAGTGTATTCTTAGTCCCCCACTGATTTTCAGAGGTTCAAGCACTTTCATCTTGCCCTTATAGTTAGGAGACCTCAGCAGTTTTGAAATTCAGAAGAGGTGATTTTGTCTTGGGCATGAAACATGGAAGAAATTAAATTTTAAAATGCAGGTTAACAAAAGTATCTCAGCAGCGCTCAGTTTGAAACCTGTTTACATTAATTCCCAATTCAGAAACACACCTGTAATGCTGTTCTCCCATTTACAACCAAGGATTTAGAAGCATGTGCGTGATGGATATATCACAGGAATAATTGCAGAAAGTTCTCCAGAGAGGTCAGCTTTTGGGCCTACCAGTCTTGAAACTGCTGCTTGCAGCAGCAGGGATTATCAAACAAGTCAAGATACTCGTGTAAAGATGACAGTGAAATATATGCAAGTGTCAGCTTTCACCAGCTTTTAACCTCCACAATTATAATGAACAGCTTGGAAATGTGACAGTCAAAGCATGATTCAGTGACCTAAACAAAAGCATCCAGTGTCGTTTTGGATGCCCTATGGGACACTGACTGGCCCCCAGCTACTCCTCTAGAAAGGCATGGGTCTTCTGTTGCTCAAATGTCACATCTGAGAGCCTCATGCAGATGCCCTGGACACCCCCCACAGTGCATCTCAAATAATACTAGATATCTATATTAAGGCAACTGAATGGAGTCCTCTGTGCAAAAAGAATGCAAGCAAAAGGATACAAAACAGATTTCTCAGATCCGTAATTATTTTTAAATTGTTATAATTATGGGAAGCTCACCAGAGATTTCAGAATGCTTCAGCTGGCAGTACTGAAGCATGAAAAGTGATTTTTCAGATGTCTGCAATTAATTAGGCACTGGAAGTATTCAGCACAGTCTTCCCTCTGATGAGCATTTGCAGAGAGGAGAGCATTCTGGTGTAATTCTTTCACTAACAGGCTGCTTGGGAAACTGCAGTGTTTTGTGAAAATTTTGGACTGACTGCTTCAAAACCTTGACAATATGTTTAGTCTGCATAAATGAGGGAAAACATATTTTGTTGTGTTCAGCATGCTCTGAACTTTCACAGTTACATAATTATCTGCTCAGATGGTCCCACAGTCTTATTTTGACTGAAAGGGAAATTGGAAATGTTGATAAAATAAACCCAGGCTGGAAGCTTGGCAGCTCTGCCATTTGTTAGAGAGAAAAAGACCCAGGTTTGGGACTTTCTTCAGCGTGGTATATTTTTCACTGCAATCCCTTCCCTGACACAGTGACAGTTAGCTGCTGAAAGGATGTAAGAAATGTCTGGATTATGCTTTTCTGGTCTTCTCTTGAAGAGAGACACTGTGAGACGGTTGAGTTGCAATCTGCGGGGCATGCTGAGATGCTGGCATTTCATACTGCCCAGAACGTGAATCAAAGTTCTGGGTCTGACTTTTGAAATGAAATGTCCCAGGGGTTTGTTTCAAAACTTTTAACTCTCAGAAAGTCTCATTTTCTGTTTCCCAGTACATTGTATGTAAACCTATGGTGACAATGATTTCTGCAGCAAAGCTCTTAGGTGATACTAATACTGTGGGCAGCTTAAGAGACTGGTATGATAGGCTGAGAAAGTTGGGGCTGTTCAGCCTGGAGAAGAGAAGGCTGCATGGAGACCTCATAGCAGCCTTCCAGTATCTGAAGGGAGCATATAGGGATGCTGGGGATGGACTCTTCATTAGGGACTGTAATGGTAGGACAAGGGGTAATGGGTTAAAACTTAAACAGGAGAAGTTTAGATTGGATATCAGGAGAAAATTCTTTCCTGTAAGGGTGATGAGGCACTGGAATGGGTTGCCCAGGGAAGTTGTGAATGCTCCATCCCTGGTGGTGTTCAAGGCCAGGTTGCACAGAGCCCTGGGTGAGATGGTTTAGTGTGGGGTGTTCCTGCCCATGGCAGGGGGGTTGGAACTTGATGATCTTAAGGTCCTTTCCAACCCTAACTATTCTATAATGAGCCAAAAGGGACAGGTATGATTTGAGTCAAACCAAAATACAAAAATAAAATCAAATGAAAAATTTCAGATGCTTTCCTGCCAAATATTTTGACAAACCCAATCCATGACCATGAAATGGATTTCTGAGTTGCCTGGGACAGTTTCTGCTGGGAATTCTCTGACAATTATTGTCACTTGTTTGTTGTGCACAAGCCCATCCACTAAGGTGTAGTTATGTAGGAAAAGAAAGTTTTTCCTCTCCAGTTCTGTGCCTTGAGACTGGATTACAGCAGAGGTGTTTAGTTTTGCATCAGACAAAACAAACATGGTCCAAAAGTGTAACTGACCTGCACCTGTAGTCATTTTATACTCTAGCTAAAAGTGAAATCTGCATCTTGAAATTCCGGTTATAAAAGCATCACCTTAGATCCATTTCCTCAGGTGTAAATGCCACCATAGTGCACAAGGCCTGTGTCATTAATTTTCAATGAATGCACCAACATGTCATATCTTGTTGCTTACAAATTTCTTTGATGGACTCTTGACAGACAATTTATTCACAGAAAAATCCAAATTATCTCCTATTGAAGCAGCAATCCAGGATTCAGGCAAATCTAGAAGGGAATGTACACACTGTACTTTCCCTTGCACATATGCAGTGGTGTGAGTGCTCAGTATTCATGGGAAATTTGATACAGACTTCCTAACCTCTAGGTTTGCTACAGAAATGCAATGCTTTTTTGTCCTCATGTCTTGTTTCACAGTGAAACTTCTCTGCTCCCTTCAGATTCTACCAGTTCCATACTTTCTTCTTTACCAGAGGCTGAATAAACTGCCAAGGCCATCAGGCATAGCCACCCCTGCCTGTCCCTGCTCAGCCTCCCCAGGACCCCCACCCTGCCCACAGCCCAGGACCCCACGTCAGCCCACTGGGGCCACCAGTCCCGTCCCCCCCCAGTGATGCCACAGAAGGGCTGGTCACCAGCTCTCCACAACCTGCAGGGCCCATGCCTTGGCCCATCCCCTGGGAGGTGCTCCATGTCTGGGGCTGGGGCTGCCTGTGTGTCCCCACAGCTGCCCTGCTCCTGGCTTGGCTTCCAGGCCCTGCCCTGCCACCCTTAAGGTGCCCTGACAAGACACATTAAATATTATTAATAACTGAACCCATGACAGTAAATCAATACCTTTCTATGTTATTTATTTTGGGACTTTTAATTTTGGAAATATATTAACACGCAATGATTCCAGTGGATAATCACTTCAGTCATGTTACTGGACTACCAGGCTTTGTACCGTTACTCTATGTCACTTAACTGAGGCCAGGAAATAAAATTCACTTTCTCACAAAATCCCCTGTGTGTCTGTGGTCTCAGGAGGACATTAAAACTTTGGTTAAAGCTACATAATGCTTGTGTATAAAGATAATTAAAATTGAGGGGGACAGAGAAGAGTCAAGTTGGAAGACATGAGTTGAACATAAATATTCAGAGGCTGGCAGCCAGGTATACATACGGTGTATCCCTCAGTGGCTTCCTCTGGTGTGTTGACTCTTCATCATTCTTGGATTAAGCTTCAGAAAAGAGGTTGTGCCCACCCTGCTGCATGGGACCACCCTGTGATGGGCTGCAGACTCTGCCCCTCAGAACACAGCTAGGCACCCGCCGTGTCTTAGATTGGCCCGATGACCCCATGGTACTGCTAATAGCCTTCTGCCCTTCCACAGCCCTTCCGTGTAGACTTATTGTATTTTTATAGACCTGTGCATTTAATATTAATAGAAAGCTTTAAGATCTTGAAGATCTTAAAAGCTTTTCAGAAATCAAGGTTTGAATATTTTCCAGGGCATTCATCTAGAACCTTACCATGTCCTTTCCGATGATCAAAGCAGCTGACCTTGAACACTAGAAGGGAGGAATGTTTTTTGTTACCAAAAAGAGCTCTGTGTTGGCAGCACCAACAGCTTCATGCTGCTCAGGACCTCCATTGCTATTCCTACATCCCAGACAGAGGAGGGCAGTGAGGCTATATTTTCTTGCAGCTATCCATTGCTAAAAGGATCATAATTTTGGTGGTCTAAGGAACCCCAGGAAATGTTTCTCTATCCCAGTGCAGCCTGCAAACTGGATTCGGTGGCTTTTTTATGCCAGACATCCTGCAGGTCCAGGGGCGATATTTTCTGGATTAAAGATGTTCTTTTTCTTACCTGGGCCTGATTTAAGGGAAAAAGGCTTAAACTTCTCACCTAGAAGCTTTTCTGTCAGTGGGACACAAACATCAGGGCTGCAAGAACACATTAGGACATGCTTTCACAGGATGCTGCCCTCTCATCAGAGTAGGATACAGTCAAAAATACAATCTGTTTTCATACTGCGTCATGCTTGTGATTAAGCATGAATTGCTCATAGTTGTTAGAGCCTAGGACAGTCACCAAGCTGATAAATGTTGCTTAAATGAAAAGACATTTTTTTGTTATGCTCCTGGTAATTGAATAATGATGTGGACAGATCTCTGGCAGGGTTACTCTCAGACCCTACAGAATATCAAATAAATGGCAAGATGACAATATGCCAAATCACTAATTTTTGGCCTAGAACCATATCCCACAAGGATAAAGCTCATTTCCATATAACTCCTACATGACACTGAAAAATTTGCTGTTTGATTTTGAAAAGTATATAAGGAAAGCACAGATCTGAAGTAAGAAATAGGTATATATAGCCTGATATATGGCATGACTGATGAGCCATTTTGTTTTGTGAAAACGCCTCAGGGAGTTGTGAAAACCCTCTGATAGGACCGGGCCCTGTGGTGCTAGGTGCCATAAGCATGTAGCAATATAATCGCATCTGCTCAAAGATTTTGCAGTCAGAAAAGGAGTTCGCAGCATGAAGCACAGTATAATTCTTGTTTTACATCCCAATGAGTTAGGCCTAAGAAGTGCCTTGGGTAAGGGTGAGTGGGAAATAACTTCACTTTTGTGTAAGCTCTAGTATTGTATTATAAATGCCATTTCATGACATAGGATGTTTTATGTATGTATGTTATGCTGATATATATCCAGTTGCTGGAGGAGGGAAAACTCTTCTTGATGAGTAAGTTAAATTCTCTATCAGTTTTAACTTTTGGTATTAATCATAATGTTAATGATAATAAGGCTCATGCTAATAGCAGCGTTCTATAATTTAGGGATCTAAATATAGCAATTTCCTGAGGCTCTAACAGTGTGAGGTTATTAGTCTTTCCTGACTGGTGTACTGAATGGGACTTTCTGCTGGGAGCACTATGAATCATAGATTTAATATATGTAAATTCTTTAGTGTAAAATCTTTCCATGGTTTACAACCTGGTTGCTTAGACTCACAATCCACATTTGATGTAGCTATGATGACTTATGCAATATCCTTTACAGTGTCATACCATAAGGGGAAAGTGTTGATACATGTTACAAAGAAAAGGTAGAAGTTATGTGTTCCTCATTGTAATATGATATTAATGAAAATGAAAAAAATTCAATCTCTACAGCACTACCATTTTAAATTTCTAATTCATTAGCTATCTAGTACAATGAGCAATAAACATCATTTAATTGGCAAAGCATAACAAAGGGAACTTGCTGATACATTTTTAAGTGATTAAACATCAGTGATCAGCAGGTTTCAAATTGGGGATTTTTTTTTCAATTATAATTTAAACAGAATTGCTTCACTTACTAGCTTAAAATTTCTATTCTTAAGAAATTATGTCTCACTTCCCAGAAAAGACGTATTTAGAGAAGGTATACATGCTGTTTCTGCAGTGGTGAAAACTGAATAAGAAGATGCCCAAACCTCTGCCTTATGTAAAGGCTACTGCCTAGCTAAAAAAGAACAGACTGTTTTTGTTACAGCTATGAAGTGCTGTTCCCAAAGAGGTGACAGGAATATATTTGCAGAACACACAGCACATCTGTAGAAAACAATAATGCCCTTCTCAATCTTAGGGAGAAAGTCTAGAGCTAAGAAAGCAGACCTGACTTGAGAATTTAATAACTTCTGGGTAAGTTTCCTTCTCCTCCTTGCTGGTGTGAGACAGCAGTCTTATGAAAGGACATAGACTACTAAAGTAATGAGTTGGTGACCACAACCTGACCTCATATTGCTTCTACATAAGTGACATTCTCTCCTGGGTGCTGGTTTCTGTAACACAGAAATGAATCCAACAAATCTCTGCTCTTTCTCAACTCAAATCTCAACTTTCTGTTCCCTGTTCCCAACCAAGGACAATACAGGGCTTCTCAACCTTTGGTCCCAGGCTGGGATTCAGGCACCATCAGGACATGCTCCCTGTACTGCTACCCAGAAGCTTCTCAGGGGTTCCTCAGTGTTCCTCAGTGAGCAGTGAACATGGATCAGTCCAGGGTCCTGCTAGAAACAAGCTTGTAGACATCAGCTCTGGAAACACATGGCTTTGTTCTCATTTCTTACATGCAGAGAACAATTTCTCCATTCCACTATATCCTTCTTTCAAGAATCTGACCCATCTTCACAGAGTGTTCATGGTAGTAATAACAGCAGGCATTAGCAGCTTTGCCTGGATGATCTCCAAATAACAATGTATGGGACTCCTGCTGGCAGGCTTTTACTGTTCACCCAATTGGAGTTTGTTCACAGTAATCTAGAGAGAGCAAGAGCAAAGGCATGATTCCACAGCTAGTGGCATGAATGCTAGTTGAGATGTCTGCAAAGCACAGGCCCTACTGCTTGGTCAAGTAGTGTTTTTTTGATACCCCTGCCGCGAAGCATTAGTACAGAGGATAGAAGAGCACAGGAGGAGCAAATGTTACTCTGGTGACCATGTGGATAAAATCTAGAAAACAGTCCCTTGTCTGCTGGGAAAGGATGGACAGTTAATGCCAAGAGCGTGTTTATTACTATACATGCATACAAGTGTGCAGTCTGGTATCCCGATGGCTCTCTAAGGCTCCCAAGGTCTGTGGGTGATTACAGTAAATATGCAGAAGTGTGACCATAACTACAGGTCTCAAAAATCATCCTGTTAAATACTTTGATTAATGTTTTCTTTATGTATGTTTTATACATATACTGCACGTAAAATTATAGAAAATATATCTATCTTATACCAGCACTTTACCAGTAGAAAGAGTAGGGAAAAAAAAAAAATCAAGATTAAGAACAATTATTTTTCTTACAATTACTTGTCCCATATTCATCTACTGCCCTATTTAAACTTTATTAGCTTTCCTGGATAAGTCTGTAAACTGCACAGATGTTCTCATTTCTTTAGTTCTCTGTAAGAAAGATAATCTAAACAATAAAGTTCAAAATCATTTTACTTCTGAATAGGGGTTGGTCAAGTGAAATGCCGAAACATTATTTTAGAGTGATCAAAACCCAAATGTAGAGCTAGACTTCTGAAAATATTCAAATCTGAAGAAATGTGAACTATCCAAAAAACTGATATTTGAGTTATGAGACAATTTATAGAAAATTTTATTTCTCATCACCATTAGTAAAGTATGAAATCCCCTTTCTTTTAAACAGATTAGGGTTTTTTTGTTTTATTTTGGGTTTTTTGTTTTTTTTTTTTTTTTAGGGAAGAAGAAGTGAAACAAAATTATCTTCTTTCTCCTTTCCTACAAATTTGCCACCAGTTGCAGAGAACAGTTTAGGTGGAACTGCATTAGCATGCAGAACCTTTTTTTATCATAATCATTATCCTCACCCCAAAACACAGTGCTTTGTATCCTTATGAGTAATATGTGAAGTTTTCAGGACATAATAATGCTACATCAGTCACAAACTCAATATAAACAGAGGAACTCAGTTTGTTCTAAATTGTCTATTCTAATAACACAGCCAGTGGCATTTTGCCTGAGCTACACCAGGAATAAGTGTTCTTTGTGATTCAATAACAAACTGTTTTTTTCCCTTCTTTTGTCAGTGTTGGGCTAAAGTGCTTGATAAATAGAATAGGAAGCAGTCTCTGAAGTACTTGTGTGATGGGGCTGGACAGAGATAGCTGTGGAATGAAGTCAAGATCTAGTGATGGGTCTATAAATCCAATACATTTCCAACTTCGTATTAAAATCTGTCTGTTCACAGATGAAGGCTAGCACACCTTGAGAAACAGGGAAGCTTTGTCTGTAGGCAGAAAATGTGTGGGAAGCAAGTTCCTGAGAATGTATTCTGGAAAAAACAGGGCAAATTGAAGAAAGTAGGAGGTTTGGGATAATGAAGCAGCTGACTACCTAATGCAGGAATGAAGCCCAAAGTACAAATGTTCAGCTTGAAGTCAGCCTCCAACTACTGCTTTGTGAATGGTTTAAACTTTACCGTATTCATTGCTCTGTTTTATGTGAATCCCTGTCAAAGTCTTCTCAGCAGCTGTGGGGATCTAGTGATCAAAAGGAGCCCAACCATGTGAAACAAGAATTCTGTATACTATCAAGAATACACACCTCTGTTCTGTGATTTAATGCATTGCTGAAGGTTGCTGTTCTTCACTTTTCTAATGCTGGTTTTAAGTTTTAATTTAAATACCACTAATTTTTTAATGTAATTTACTTCAAATATTCAAATAGAAGTAGCAGTAAAATGAGGTATGGAATGGTGATAGTAATGTGTTTTTTGAACTGATAAAAATGGGGTTCTATTATATTTGTCCATGCAACAACAAGAGCAGTCAATCCTTACTAGAGAGTAGCTATGGATCTGTGACACTTCTATCACAGTAACTGGTTGTTTTGACCAAATATGTTGGTTTTACTTCTTTCGCTGTAAAAAGTAACAATTCTTACAGTGTGTTTTCTTGTTGCAACTATTTTTTCAGTATGTCTTTATAGCACAGCATCTGAACTGCTCTGTGGTTGCATTAGCCAATGCTGGTAAGAAACAATAACCAGTTTTCTCTATTTCAAGTCATATGGGTGATCAAGAATGGGTCCTGATAGTCTTAGGTCCAGTAAAGAAACAGAAAATTACAGGTAGTTTCCTTTCGTATGTCTCATAAAGATCTGTGACAGGACAAGAGAAGTTCAGTTCACATGGCTGCTATGACAGCTACATCTCCACAGACTATACAACTGAAAATACAGCAAAACCTGTTACATCCCGGAGATAGGAATTTGTTCTACTGTTATTCTCTGAAAACATTTTGTGGAAGCAGAAGGGATTTTGCTGCTTTAAACTATGACAAGCAGTTTAGGGATGCAATTCAGACATTTGTTCATACCTCTGCACAAAGCCCAGATACTCTTAATTTTCTAGAACTTTTTAGAAGGAAACACTCTGGTACTAATGAATTAGCCTTGTGTCCACAGAAATGTAGGGGAATCATGGCTGAATGAGTTTTAGCTGAATCAACATGTCTCTGTAATGTCCGCAGAGAAGATACCTTATACCTACGGAGCCTCAAGTGACCTAACCCCATCAAATGAGATAACAGATCACTGTCATGCAAAGCAACAGGCAAGCCTGGAAAAACAAGGTGTCTTTGGTCAGGGTGGCAGTATACAGCATTAGCGCCTCAGCACTCACAGGTGTTATAAGAGGTTTTTAGGCTTTAATTGCAAATTAACATCTGCTTCCTCCAAAGATCACTTGGGCTTTGCACGATTTCATCCAAAGCCAAAACCCCCCAGCCCAACCTCCCCTTTGGCTCTAGCAACAGTAACATTCTTTGCATTTTCTTTTTGGCAGACAAAATGAAGTTGTTAGACAGCAAGCTTTGTAAAGACGCAGTACTGCATGCAGAGAAAAAAACATTCAGGAAGGAGTGGCACCTCCAGCCATTAAGCTGAGATACTCTTCTGCCCAGTAAATGCTCTAGATTCTTCATGAAAAAGAACACCTCCACTGCCATCCCCAGTTCCACACTACTAAATCACTTTTTGTCTTGGGACAAATTGTTAATGTGTTAGATGACAGAGCGGTGGTGCTACTGTAGTTGTGACAGTCTAAAGACACATGGCACAGGGATGGCAGGAAGAGATGGTATCTTCTACTAGATCAGCCAACACAGTTTTAGAAAAAGGATAAGCTACTACGTGAAAAAAATACTTGTTCTGAGGACTTGATATAACCTTCTTTTCAGATGCTAAGAACTGCTATAATTGAAAAGTATTTGCCTAAGGATGATCACCATTTCTTGATATTTGACTATCCCATGGTCACACATTAGTTATTTCTACAGATCATTCACTAATAGATCATTTTAATGACAATGATAAGAACAAATATTCAACAAAATATTAAAAATCAAAGGGAGTGTTGACATTTATCTTGGTTTTGCCAAGATTTGATCAAGCTTTCCACTCTTCTTACTAGTTGCAAAGGATTTGTTCAATGTTTCATTATTTTCTTATCTCAGGCTGTGGTTCATAGCTGAAGGATCATGAAGAGAGTAAAAGAACAACAGGGGAACGTAAAATTTTTTTAGATAGGGGTCAATTATTCATTTGGCTTAGCTGTTGTAATGAATGATGTCACACATATCTCACTTAGCAACATAATACAAATAGCAAATATTTTTCCACAGAGTGCTAAATACTGTAAATTGTGTAGATAATGAGTATTTAATGACTAAGTTCATTTGGTGCAGAGTGTCTTAGAAATGTTCTAGTTAATGTTGTTTACATCATGAAAAGTGCACATTAAGTACAGTACAGTTTACCAGTCTGTACTCATTCCCTGCACTTACAGACACACCATTAGAGAAAAGATTCGAAGACATTCAAATACTGTTGTAATTACTTCACATGAAAAAGAAGATTTCTGTCAACACCCAGTGAGAAGGGATATTTTGTTAACAATTTAAAGTGCTACAAAAGAATCTAGAATTACTTAAGCATTTTGGCGCATGCTTGAATACAATAGGCTACAATTTAATTCCAGGTTAAAACTGGAATTGAAGCTATGTAAAAACTAACGTGTTTCATTTTGCTTGACCTTCAATTCGCTATTATAGTGCTAATCATGAACATATAGGGCAATTTTTTTTCTAAAGGAAAAATATGTGTTTTGTTAAGACAGAAACGTAGAATTAAAGTAAAATTTTGAGTTGCTTCACTATGATAGTGACTTTTAACTAGTTCAGCCAATTTTACGCACCTTGTGACACCCTGACTATGATGGTATGGTATCCACATCTGCTTCCTTTGGAAATCAGGAGTATTTTATTGTGATTTCAAGGGGAATCATTACCTCTTCCATTCTGAAAATGCTGTGTGCACCTGAATACATGGTGGTTTGTATAACTTAAATTCCTTGTTTCCTGAGAGTACTTGCTGATTAGGCCAATTGTAAAAAATGTATCAATTTCAGCAATGGCAGGGCCAAAGTACTAATTATGCTTGACTAATTTATAGTGACTTTATAACTGCATGTTGATAAATATACCAGTATCATCTGAGATGTTTTATTTAGACAAAATTAAACCATTTTGTTTCCATTTCAACTTCTTAAGTTTATAATTTATTCTGTAAAGTTTGAAACAATGAATGAATTCATTTTTAAATAGCTTTTTCCATTATTGAAAGGTTAAAATGTTAAGCTGTTTTTTTTAAATATTTTTGATAAATCTATATTTTTCAATGATAAAATGTTCTGTCTGGAATTTCCTAATTAGCTCCAGTGGTAAATACCATTCATAAAAATTGCATAGCAATTAGTAGTCTTTTTCTAGGGGAATTGTGCACGGCATGAGTATTTTATATTTCCTGGTATATTGAAGAAAATCAGAGAAAACATTTAATTCTAATTATATTTATCCCAGTAAATTATCTTAAAGTTTACAAATGTATTTGTCTTGGGTCATTACCAGAAACCCCATACTGTATTAAGTGGTTAAAATTCTTCCCAGTCTTGACTTTCCTGATCCTGGTTTCCACAAGATGCTGCTAGTCTTTTTTTTCCCATAGCCTTGTTATCTAGTGATCACGGGTTGCCTTTGCTGTGATTTTTCTCTGCTTCCCCGCCAAGTATGTTTATCCTTAGACAACACCAGCAGTGCTTATTGCCACTTTGTCAGCAAGTTGCAAATGCCCATTCAAGCACTAAAAAGAAGTCCAGAGTCTAAAATTTTGAATGAAAGTTTCTCAAGTAGCTTAAAATGAGCAGCAGGACGCCAAAGCTGGGTTAGTGAAAAGAGATTGTGAATCAGTTCTATTGATTTCTAACACACTGATTAAATGTTTGCTAGCTGTCCTTTCACCTCCACTCCATCCCTTTGGCCACGACTGACTGCTCACTCATCAACCTTTTGAACTCCATCAGCCACCACAGTAATTATCAGCAGTCCTCAGAAACCTTACTAACTTTATAACGATACACTAGGGCCATTTATTATGGGCCCTGCAATGATGAGCAATACACACAGTGGTTTTTTCCCTCACATATGAAATGTTTCTTTTTCAATGCAGACAGTCTGAGCCACAAAAGCAATTTTGCACGCAAAGCGCCAGTATCACCTAACTTGTGAGACCCAGAGCTGCAGCAAAGATATCACCTCTGTTCCTCTGGGTGACTTGGAAATCATCACATTCCTGCAAAAGCAAGCTCAAATGTTAATCTGGTTTATACTGGATGTTGTGAAGTCGCGTAGATTGAGAAATTACAACTTTGCATTGATTTTCTACTCCTTTTGAAAGGCTCTACCAGGAGTATTAGTATTATGCCATCATTAAATTAATGACACACTAGTTTTTATAGCTTGTTTCCATCCCCAATAAATATATAAAAAAGACCACAGGAAGAGCAAGCCCATTTGTTCTACACTGCAGAAGAGACTGTAGTCAATATTTTGACTGGGCCTGTGAAGAATAACACAAGTGAGATTATACAAAAAAGCAAAGATGCAAAGATGCCACTTGAAGGTGGTTCTGTAAAACAATACACAACAGGTCAAATCTGTTAGGAAATAAAGGAAGTCACAGGAATTGGCTGGGATGAAGGCTTAACAGCATTCATAAATTAGGCGATGCTTAAAAATGTTATTCATTATGCTCTAGTTATCAGCTTGTAAAGGCTCTCATTCTAACTTATAACAATTCTCCTCCTCAGTCATCACCCTTCTGCCTCCTTTCATTAGATTAGAAAATTCTTTTCTGTATACCTGTTCTCCCACAGAAAACCATAAATTTATTTTCCTCCTCACGTTTTGACTATAATATGCAATCTTGCCTAGATGCTCCTGACTTTTAGTAGTGTAATAATTTACCGGACAACCCCCCACCACCTCAGGGATGTGCCATGAACACATTGCATCTCTGTTTTTCTTCCTGGCAGTAGAATATTGAAATTAATTGCAAAGATAAAAATGCCATCCAGTTTGATTCATCAAGTGGAATAAAGCCCTCTTGCTGAGAAAGCCATTTGAATGTGTGCTAAATGTGACCTGTGCTCCTCCACAGTCCTTGGAACATCTGGCCATATGGGCTGTAAGCAGATTAATCCAGTGCTTTGCACTCTCCTCCTTTAAACAGCTTAAAGGTTGCTGTTTAAATAGCACGGCATGCATGTTTTTAAAGAAAGATCAGCAAATATCTAAAATAACTGGTACCAGATGAATAACCCCTCTCCACAGGAAATTTTTAGAGAACCTGCAGGAGCAAAACATTTCAAAATGACTTGGTTTTGTTGTGGTTTTGTGTTTTAACTTGATACATCTACATTTAATCCTTTCCCAAAGTTGTCAAATCCTATCTAGCTTACATGGGTGATCCACACATACAACTTCCACTATTTCTGCTTCTGACAGTTGTAATAGGCAGTTTTAAAGTCTGGCTAACCAGGGAGATGTGGCTAAGAAGAACCTGTAGAAACACCAGGGTGTCTGGATGAAGACCTTATGCCTAGACAAAGCATCTCTCCAAGGGTGATGGTAGCAATGTACTTGTAGCTTCAGCTGTAGCTCCAAAAAGCTGTGAAGTACACGCTCACAGCACTGACCACCCAGCTGGTGTCCATTGGTGCCCAGAGCTATGTAAGCATGTCACTTGACATATTTGTGGAGTAGGCAGGGAGACTGGGCCCTTGCTACTTTCCTCATGCTTGCTCATGCTTTTGGCTGCAGGAGCAATTGCAGCCGGATTGTACTGGTGTGCTAGAGGTCATGTGGAGGACACTGATGCAGAGACTTTTTAAACTGCTTCTTTTCATAACAGCATAAGCAATACTGTGGTTGCTCATATCACTTGAACTCAGGTTTCTTAAAATTTGTGTTTTCTTCTTTTTCTACCAAAAATGGCAAGCTCCCTGTTGGTGTAATTTTGACTGTTTTTGAAAACAGTAGAAGAAAGTCCATTTTGTTTCTTTTAAAATCTATTCTTTTGTTTCTATAGAAATAATGGTTTTAAAAACAAGTCAGGTTGAGGGCAAGTACCAAAAAATTTGAAGTCAATAGCAGACACCTTTTATACCCATCTCTGTTTCTAGGATTTATACTGATAAAAGCAGAAGCTAAAGCCCCCAGCACCAACCTTTGATTTGTTTAACACTGTACTTCTAGGTTGTGCCTTCAGCTGAATTGATACTTGTCTCTTGATTTCCAAGAATTTCACCTCTCTGCCCTTGTACTTCCTAGTTACTGCACTAGTCATTTAGCCTCAGATGACTATGCTTTTTGTGTGTAGCAGGATGAGCTCTGGTCAGAATAGCTGTTTCTGTATGTGAAGAAGTTGTCTCCTGCACAGGTGTGGGTGGTCACTGCTGCTCTGCAGACAAGCTGAAGTCTTATTATCTTCATTTTGCATAGCTACTAGTTTTAATGTCATCCAGCAAGATTAGTTCAGGGACTAAATCCTGTCAGTTACCCACCATGGAATTCAAGAGTGTCTCTCGACTTTAAAGAGAGGAACATCCTTGTATAATAGTAGCTACTGGGAGGAAACTCTGCTGTTATACTTTGAAACAGTACTAGAAAACAGCTTGTAAAGTTGGGAATCTTATTAACATGCAGAGCAGCACACTGCCTATTACTCTGCATTCCTAGTTAATGGGGAAATTATTAGCAGACAGCACTAAATTAAGAAAATGAATGATATTTTGATTTAGTTATTGAACTGGCTCGATTAAAGAAGACTCTGTAATGGCGCTGACAATCCTTGCTCTTCATTCTGTTATGCATCTTCTAGGAGGGGACCTGAATGAAAGATGAGTGTCAAAGTGTTCACCTGAAGCAGACTGCAGGATCATTACCACATCTAAGGCAGTGATTTAATGGCTAGATCTCACCTCTTGCTTAAGTTGCCTGCATTGGGTACACTGAAAGGCCAGCTTGAAACAGAAACATGACAGCAGTTCACAGACTTTTGGCCTGATCCTGCCACTGGTGATTCTCCACCAGCCAGTTCAGGTCAGATGAATGTGTGATGCATGATCTTTCTTGATAATTAACAGCAGATTTAGTGAAACATTGAAGCAGCAAGCAAGTCTTTATTTCAAATAAAACATATGCAGTGTTGACATGAAATCTCTCTCTCCTTAAAATTTGATTACTGTTATTCCTAGAGCATGGTGAAAAATAATTTTCCAATCCTTTAAAAGTTTCTGAGTTTACATTTTCCCACTACATCTGGGTTGAAACTAAGACCTTTCCAGTGAAAGTCCAAATCTCAGGATATAAGAGGATGGGTTCTCCTCTAAAATGGAAGATAATCCACCTGAACTTCCTTCAGCTCCTGATTTCTGCCAGAGTTTTCTATTTTAGCAGCTCAGTTGGGATTCCTGATTACTACATTACAGACTTGGTATCTCTTGCTGTGCCCTAGTAACTACTCAATTATTTAAACATGGAATAGCTCCAGGAGATGCTATTGCAAGAAACACACTCTGTAATGGCACAGTCAGGGCATTCATCTGGGACAGTGCAAACCAAGGGTCAAGTCCTTGTACTACAGAGTTTTAAAATCTTTATATAAAGAATTAAATTTATGCTAGGCAAACATCAATATCACTGGGTCAGGGGAACATAAGTTCAAATGCCCTTTCTGGGCTATATCCTACCCTAGCATGGAATTAACTCCATATCTTGTTATTGAGAAAATAATTTATCTGTTGAATTTTGGCAGAAATGAGGCCTTACATCTTTTGTGATAGCATCCGAAGAAGCAACAGAGATCCTCTCAACTCAGTAATGCAAAAGGCTAATGGGCAGTATAGCAAACACTTTGATAACTATGGGGCATGAAAAACAGCTATTTTGTGAAAGCACTGAAGTTTTATTGAAATAAGGTATTAAAGCAAAGTTCAGAGATGTTGATGACAGTTCACTTTCTCAGCAACTGAAGAACAGGCTCTGCAGTGCAAGCTACCTGCCTTGCAGGTAGCTTGCACTGCAAACCTCCCTTGGAGCTGGGTATTAAACCCAATGTTCCTGTTGAGGAAGGGACTCATTAACGGATGTAAGTCCAGCAGAGGTCTGTGTAGGTCAGTGGAGCTTTGAGGCTTGACACCTGTTAGAAACCCAACATATAATCCCTTGACAATCAAAATCAGCACTCTAGAAATTCAGCTATAGTCAAAGCATCTTTGATGGTGTGCTACCAGGGGAGATGCATTCACTTTCAACTCATGATGTGACTGTCTGCTCTGGCACAATGGGGCTTCACCCGCCTGGCCAGACCTGAAATGTGTGTGGATGTAGCAGGGCAGAGGGATGGAAAGCACATGATAATCTTGTATAAAAAGCACAAATTCACAACATCTGGTCATGATTTCTTCTTTCTGAAACTGAGTGATTTTGTGGTATGAATAATTCTCTGACTACCACTAAGATAATGTCTTTGTTCAAACTGATAGAATCATAGAATAGAATCAATAATTTATATAAACACTCTATATTACGTATTTGCACTGTATATCAATTTAATGTCTGTGCCCACTTATTTCTTTCATAAAACAGAAAACTAAAACTTAACACACTTTTCAGATACATTACCAACTACCTGCCTGATTTCTTAGAAGTGAACAAAAAGATTGCAGGGGACAGTCAAGGCAGGCAAACAGCCACTTGCAAACCATGTTTACTTTCCATCACTGCCTTTTCTTTTCTGATTCATCTGTAATGAATATCCTCCTCTCTTCATTAGATTTAGTTACTGTTTCTTTGTCTACAGTAACATAATCCACATGGTTTAAAAACAGTTCATCTCCCCTTTACCATTAGTATAGTTCATCTCCCCTTTACCATTAGTATAATTGGGATTAAACTTTGCCCATGAGACCTACAGATAGAGTTCCCAGTAATAAGGTGTCAGATGAGGTTAAAAGTGAGAGACCTTTAAGGCAGAAAGAAACATACCACAGCAGCTCTTCAGCAAACAAGCCTGGGTTTTGTCTGGCTCTGAGCGCCTGCTACTGCTGCATTACACATGAAGAAATCAATGTGATGCCCAAAGGCAGAATATGCACATTTGATAAGGTAGGATGCCTTCCCCTTGCTGGGTGCTTCCAGGCAGAGCAGGAGCAGGGCCAGCTCATGAAGGCCATGTTGTAGCAGCTGATCAGCCACTACTGCTGCCGCCACCGGTTTTCAGGAGAGGATGACAGCACTCAGTGAGCTCCTCATGGTTCTCAGGAATCAAACTGTAAGGTATTCGCATGCCGCAAGAAAGAAGGAAAAAGATTTGTGCAAGAAGCAAATTGTACAGCTGCTGTACTCTTTAAAATAAATCTCACACCCTGCACGGTGACTTATCTTTTCTGGGATTATTTCTGCAGCCATGGATTTCCCCTCACTTCTCCAAGTGAATATCCAAAGACTTTAGTTCTAAGACATACAGAAATCAAACAAACCAAGATTCATATAAGCTTGTGTCCTCTAGCTGACCTATCATGCATGGAAAGCAACTTAATCCTCAGATTTTGGAGTGCATCCAGTCGATAAAACATGTCAACTGGGAGGAACAGATTGGAAAGGAGGCTCAGCCACAAAACTGCTCAGCGGTGCTTTCACAGAGCAAAACACTGCAAGTCTGTGGGGTTCATCACCCTTGGGTGCTGCTTCTGTCCAGTTTGGCTTCTAACGGGGAAAGACAACAAAAAAGAGCAACTGTATTCTGTGAGATTAAGGAACTGCCATAGCCCGTTAATGACAAAGTGCAGCCTTCGAGTTTTGTCTCTGATGCTGAGGGTTAGAGATGGCAGAATAGCACTACAGCACATGTATTTGTTTCTGCCAGAAGTGCTCTATTTTGTGTTTGCGGAAAAAAAAAGAGCAAGCTTCTAACTGGAGTTTATTTCAGTTCCCTTGCCTTTCTACAACAGAATCCAACACGAACAGTAAGCATCATTAGAAAACTACTTAGGTGGAAAATATTATAGTAAAATTATGAAGCGATACCTTCTCCGCATAATGCTGCCTGCTATTTGCCAGTATTCTATAAAGTAGCAGCTGTCCCTGCTCTGTTGCAATATATGGGCCTGTATCATACCCTGCTTGCTAAAGACAGAGGAGATGACACTGCTTCAATCTGTTTTGACCAGTAACTCTGCCAGAATGAACCAAAATGCTGCTGTGAGCATCAGAGGAACATGCCAGAGATTAGCTAAAGAAATCCTTTGTAAAATAGTAGTACACAAGTCCTCTGAATCCATCTTCAGCAGCACTAGGCAGGTCTGCCCTGTGAACCGAGAGCACCAGAACCACAAAGGAGATTTGCTCTTTGAGTTGCACAGCTTGTCAGTGAGTGTATTCCAGCCCATGGGCCATCAGGCACAGAAAATGAAGCTGGGTGCCAAACACAACATGAGCCAGAGATGGCAGCTGAAGACACTGAAGGGATGTGCTGGTCCACGATCCAGACAGGCAGGAGGAGGGAAGGCCTGGCTGTCCTGTCCCCAGGAGGAGACAGGGCAAGGATCAAGGAACAGAAATGGTGTCCTTGAGGAATGAAGAGGAACAGGGGCTCAGTAGCAAGACAGCTACACACCTACTGCCAAGAGACACTGCAAGCAGACAAAGTTGAGATGGTGAGATGATTGCATCCTCTACCAAATGAGAAGGGCACACATTTCACTAGTTGGATTTAGCAGACCATTTTATCTGAAGAGCTAAGCTGATGGGCTACTAGCCCAGGCAGAGCCTGTTAACTGACCCAGAGTCTTGCTGCATTAGCAGAGAGCTTATGATATATTGAGGGAGGAGGAATACAGCTTGAACAACTTAGTTCTCCTCTGCTAAACCTACAGGTGCTTACAAAGACCTGGAACTTGCAAATCTGTTGGCAGAAAATGGATAAGATCTTTGAATATTAAAGCATGTTTCTATGAAGAGTGATTACAGCAGGATTTTAGGAGCATGATCAGAAAGCTGGAAGGAGGCTGAGGGTGCAGTGCACATGGCTGAACTGTACTGTAGACAGACAGGGCGGGCTGGTTCATGGCTGTGAAAGTCAGCCCATGCCACCACCACCTCCAGCTCCTGCCCACCTTGCTGCATGGCCCCGCAGCATGGTAAGGATGACCACCATCTTTGAGGCTATGGCACAGTGGGGTCTTCGATGAGGCCATATTGCAATTAGCTTTCAGAAAAATACACTGGTGTGCAGACCAGAAGCATACAAACACATTAGGGCAAGTCTTTAAAAAAACAGTAACTGGAACTCACCTTTATTTTTCTCCTCTTGATACCTAACAGAGCTCCTGGACTCCTTTAAACCCTTATTCCTGGCCTTACAAGGAACAATCTCTCACAGCAGACGCATAGGAAGGAAAAGGTTCCTTCATCACGGAAATTCTGCATAAAACACTACACTTTAAGTAGTTTTTAAGTAAGATATTAATGTAGCTGAAAATGGCTGAATTATATAAGCTCCAGTATAAGATTTTTCACATTTCACGGAAACCCAAGTACAAAACAGCACATTTGTTATTCATGACATGAATCTGCATAAAACTCCAGTCTTGTAAAATGTAATGTCAGGAAAAATCTGATTAAATGGTGATGTCCTCCCTCAGGAAAAACCTATTTCAATTAGAAGAAATTGTGTTAAAGCCTGCATTTCCTGCTCCATTTCATCTTATTTATCATTTCAGTAACTGTTTTTCTTTTTTGTATTTTTTTTTTACTAAATAAATGCAAAAAATCAGTGAGTGGCAGGTGAACATATATACATTTATATATGTATATATAGATTGACTGATGGCTTGTCTTCACGAATGAAGATTTGGAAAGGGCTTTACCCACGCTTACTACAAGCACGATGACCAAGGGCATGTGGGGTATGCAAAACTGGTTGGAAAAAAGGCAGCTTAGGCAACCAGGAAGTGTCCGACCAGGACTGACATCTCCTGGGCAATCACGAGTGACGTATGCCTTGGTCCGCCCACATGTATTTATTATACTTACCCATTTAGACTTAATGGTATTCAGCTGCCTAGTTTCAAAGCTTAAGTACTTTTCTGGGGCTTAGTTTTGTCAGCTTGACATTTTTAATAATCTGAAAATTTATGTGTGTCAGTCTCTGTCATATCTGTTGCTGACTGCTTTAAGTGGGAGCAATAAATTTGGTCAATAATTTGGCCCTTGAACTGGATAGTAAAGGATACTTTGAAACTGCATTTACATTTTCTTGGGTATTACATGAAGGAGCTGGCTCTTGATTAATACAAAACTTTGGTGACTCTTCACGTTAATCGCATCAGTGTTCATTTAACTTTGATTTGGGAAGACAGTTGTATTGTGAGTGATTAGATAATTACTGAGAAGATATCTGAAGATTATCAACTATAATAGATATTTTGTGTTTTCTTGCCTCTGATTTAAGTTTGTGTCTATTATGCAGCTGTGAATTCTAGTGATTATGTCCTTATTATTCAAGTGAATGTAGTTGCTACTCTGTCAACATAAAACCAGCTTTAAAAACACTAGCTAAATTCATACCTTAAGACCACTGACATATATGGCAGAGGTATTGAGAAATGAAGCATGATACTTAGCTCGTTAAAATACCGATGTTCACTACATATTTACTATTGCATATGCTAGACTGCAAAGGAATATGCTGCACCATATGAAGTGCGTGACATCTGCTAACAGATATTAATGAACTTGCACATCTGTTCTCCCTCAATTCATGTGGCTCACAGTAAAACCGTGAAGACTGAGGCAGAGGCAGATTTCATTGACTACTTCATTTTGTACATGCTGGGGGCAGCTTGGGACAGATGCTGAAAGCAGCTTAGGACAGACTCTAGAGCAGCTCAGGGAAAAGTTGGTACCTCTGATTGGGTAGGGCACATGATGCAACCAGGTGCCAGTCTTCAGCAGTGTAGCAGTCCCACTCACTCTGTCCTCCCCAATTATATATGCTCCCCCCTCTACTTCAAACTTTGGCCATGTTTTATTTGTGATATTTTTGGTTGCCTTCTAGACTGATGAATCAGCTGTAGAAAGGACAAGGCCAGGCAGTACTCATGTCAATGCAAGACCCCTTTTGCAGCTTAAACTGATACTGAGAATATACACTTCAGGGCAGTGATTTTCATTATTAGAATGTTTTCTTGATTTCATGAATTTCTGATAGATTTTAAGTTTCTTTTCTACCTTTTCAAACAGCATGGAGGGACCATCTAGAAATGGACATTTTTGTAAAAGGCTGAGATGAGGTTTATTCACATGCTGAGAAAACAGTGTTTAGCAGGATATTACAATGCAATGTGCAAAGCATTAATGTTTACAGTTTCAATGAAGCTGTTTGCTGATGCACTGGGTTTCAAAAAGGGACTGGAAGTCTCTGCCATGCTGGGGCTCAAAAGTGTTCAAGGTCAGTCATTGTTTTGGATTCTCTTCTCAGGGCTAGCATGAACTGATGAACACTTGGAAGTGATTTTCCTATTTAGCTTCCTCTAAAGAAATTTAAAATCCAAAATTGTTTTCCTAACTAAATCAGAACATATATGGAACTGATATAGGAAAAACCAGCCAAAACTCCTATACAAATGCAAACATTCATCTAAAGTAACAGAAAGTTCCCTGTTGTGCCACCATCCACGTGTCATCCCCACTGATTCTACTTAAACCCTCTCCTTTATTTAAGAGGAAAAAATTGTAACACAACCACAGCATTGCAAGGAAAAAAAAAAAAAGTAAAAAAAAATAAAATCAAGTTACACCACCGTATGTCTCTGAAGTTCTCCAGAGGATTAACTCTCATTTTGGCAGTGCTAGTTCCAGTTAGCACCCTGTCAGCTGGTGGGCTGAGTAAGTAGTTGTGAAGGTATCATGTGGCATGTCTTCTTCTGCAGCTAATCTAGCTGAAGAGTAAAAGCTATGAATCATTTTGTAAGGTTGTAGTACCAGAGTTATGGCTACTGCTGGAAAGCGTTACTGTGTGAGAAAAAAACATCAGGGTGCAGAAGAAAGACAAGCAGGAACTTACACAACTTCTTTGGGGCTAAAATGGTATCTTGTTCTGAGGAACTCTTGGCATCAAGTATCCTGAGTACCCATGGAAACTAGGCCTGTGTGAGTCAGAACCACAGAGTAAAGCAAAATTAAACACAACAGAAAATTTCCATTTGAGTTGATGCAGACAACCATTTTTCAATGCATTTAATTTGGTAAATTGAGAATAATATTTGAGAATTCTCATAATCTGGGGGCCCTTATGATAAAACACATATCACAATCCCAGTTCTACCATGGTGAAAATGCAGATCTAGTCTCATTACTCAGTCTTATGTTAATAAACCCAGAATAAAGAAATATATGTCACATCCTATTTTCTACCTTGCCTAAAGTATATTTAATTACATCCCAGCATGGACTAGCTCTGAATTCTGGTTTGGAAGAAATACCCACCTTACCCACCTTTTTCTTCTTACCTGGTTTACCTCTTTTCAGGGCATGGTTCTCAATTCCCCTTCACACTATGAGTATGGAATAGGGAACAACTAACCAGTCTACAGAAAAAATGATCTTATACAAAGAAATCTTGCACAGGTCTGTTTTGTTGCATGAAGGCAAGTGGATCAGCACTGAATCTTCTTTTGCATGTATCATTAATGGCTTGACTTCATAGAATCATAGAATCATAGAATAGTTAGGGTTGGAAAGGATCTTAAGATCATCAAGTTCCAACCCCCCTGCCATGGGCAGGAACACCTCGCTCTAAACCATATTACCCAAGGCCTCATCCAACCTGGCCTTGAACACTGCCAGGGATGGATCATTCACAACCTCCCTGGACAACCTATTCCAGTGCCTCACCACCCTAACAGGAAAGAATTTCCTCCTTATATCCAATCTAAACTTCCCCTGTTTAAGTTTTAACCCATTACCCCTTGTCCTACCACTACAGTCCCTAATGAAGAGTCCATCCCCAGCATCCCTATATGCCCCCTTCAGATACTGGAAGGCTGCTATGAGGTCTCCACGCAGCATTCTCTTCTCAGAGGCTTTAAATCATGACGTATTTATTGTTGGTAAGAAGCAGTATTAGGGTATTTTTAGACCCTTCACCCTGTGTATATCATATGTAAAGAAAACAACCGTAGGTTCAACTTAGCCTTTGTATTTCACATTTAGTCCCATATTTTTTTTTTCTAATACAGGGTACTCTGTTGTACTTTTCTTCAGCTGCATGAAATTTCATGTTATGACTTGCCAAGTTATTTTAAAGAGATTTATAAAGACAGCTCATAACATCTTCAGAGACAAGATTACATCTGTAGGAGGGAAGGAAAGAGAATCTGAAAACCACTTTCTGGAAGGGGCTAATGGCTGAGATCATGAGGAGAACCTGAGAACAACTTCAATGACATTTACAAGAATACATTTTTCATTTAGCTCTTGGAAGAGACTCTTTCACAGGTCAAATGTGTCTTGGCAATTTGTCAGTAAAATGCAATTTGAGTTTGAAACAGTCTGAGTGATTGTTTCCAGAGTCTCAGTGTTGGCCTGACGAAGGTTTCATTTCAGTAACTGTAGACCTGATTCTCTACTTCCTTTCTTTCCTTTCTTAAACCACTAATGTCACTGACTCAATGACTACACTCTCAAAGTGATATAGAAATCCATTTCTGAATGTCAATACTAAGGGCAGCTGTCACCAGGACAGCAGGCTACAGGACAATGAGAGGAAATGGTGTCTGGACTTATGTGAAGTCTACATATGGGAAAGAACAGAGGCAAAAGTAGAGATGAGACAATCACACTTTAGACACAGACTTTTACTGTTTGACCCTTCACTGTGGCCAAAGGCTTTTTGCTCAGTTTCAGGGTTTCAGGTTATTCTCCAAAGGCAGATGAAGTTTGTGGCTGAATAATCTATGCCAGCAGGTCAACAGAGTTTCCCATTGAATAGGCTGTACTAATGACCAGAAACAAAAACTAATGAAGGCACACTGGGTTGGAGGAAATCCAGAAGCATTTACATGCTGGCCTTAAAGAAATTCTGCTCATAAAGATGAACTCCTTATAAACTGCATGACTGACATCATCTACCTGAACTTCTGCAAGGCATTTAACACTGACACTGTCCTGCACAACATTCTTGTCTCTAAATTGGAGATACATGCATTTGGTGAACAGAGCACTAGGCAGATAAGGCACTGGCTGGATGGTAGCACTCAGAGAGTTGTGGTCAATGGCTCAAAGTCCAAGAGGAAACCAGTGATGAGTGGTGTCCTTCATGGGCTGGTGTTGGGACCAATCTTGTTCAACATCTTTGTTGGCGACATGGACAGTGGGATTAAGTGCGCCCTCAGCAAGTTTGCCGATGACACCAAGCTGTGTGGTTCGGTTGATACGCTGGACGGAAGGAATGCCATCCAGAGGGACCTTGACATGCTTGTGAGGTGGGCTGATGCCAACCTCATGAAGTTCAACCAAGCCAAGTGCTAAGTACTACACCTGGATCAGGGCAATTCAAACACAAATACAGACTGGGTGGAGACTGGATTGAGGGCAGCCCTGAGGACAAAGGCCTGGGGGTGTTGGTAGAAGAGAAACTTCACATGATCCGTCAGTGTGTACTCGCAGCCCAGAAAGCCAACCGTACCCTGGGCTGCATCAAAAAGAGTGTGACCAGCAGGCTGAAGGAAGTGATTCTCCCTCTCTACTCTGCTCTTGTGAGACCCCACCTGGAGTACTGCATCCAGCTCTGGGGTCCCCAAAAGAAGAGGAATGTGGACCTACTCAAGCAAATCCAGAGGGGGCCATAAAGATGCCCAGAGGGTTGGAGCACCTCTCCTATGAAGACAGGCTGAGAGAGTTTCAAAGGAGACCTTCTAGCGTACTTCCAGTATCTAAAGGGGGCTAACAAAAAAATCTGGAGTGGGTCTTTTTACAAGGGCATTTAGGGATAGGACAAGGGGAACAGGCGTTAAACTCAAAAAGAGCAGATACAAGATTAGGTACAAGGAAGAAATCCTTTAATGTGAGGGTGGTGAGGCCCTGGCACAGATTGCCCAGAGATGCTGTGGCTGCCCCATCCCTGGCAGTGTTCAAGGACAGGTTGGATGGGGCTTTGAACAACCTAGTCTAGTAGAAGGTGTCCCTGTTTATGGCAGTGGGGTTGCAAGTAGATGATCTTTAAGGTCACTTCCAATCCAAACCATGCTATGATTCTATGATTCTATTACAGTTGGTGGTATATCCATTACCTCTGTTTACACATTCTCTCATGAAACTACTGCTTTACAGTCACAGAGAGGATGTTGCCCATAACCGTCCAGGCCACACTTTCCAACGAATCCACATGGCAGTTTTAATGTCTGAGCCCCATTTCTGATCAAATATAACTTCTGTCACCTTCTAATGCTCAAATCCTAAGGAAAGATATGCTTTCTGTTCAAAGCGATTTTGTGTAAGTCTCCTGAACAACGCAGCCTGTTGATGTACCTTGATGATAGTGGGAGTATTTTACATGAACTCATGGATGTATTTTCTATAAATCCATGCAAAATCAAGTGCCATTGCTTTTTTCTTAAGTAGTAAGAAATAAAATTTAATCCTGGTTTGACGAAAGAGCACCTAATATTGAGAGAACAACAATTAAGTTACATTTCTTTTCGGTTCCAACAAGAAAGAACAATAACAAAGGTTCTGTGAAAGACATGGCATGTTTTAATTTCCATATAACAAACCTTATCAAAATGGAAGTGGTTTTGCCCTATCATTGAAAACGATGGAAGGCTGCCTAAACTTCAGGCCCTTCAGAAGAAAATAACTACGCAGTGGAAAGGACATAGAGGTATAAATGATATATTGGATAACACATTTACATAAGGATAACATATTTTAAAAGCTATTGTTCAGGTAAAGGCAATTTTTGTTACAAAAAAGATGAAAAAATGCCTCTGAATGTTACTATATAGACATTTTGTGAGGTACTATTCTTCTAAGTCTCAGCCAAGCACTTCTAGTATATGCATCATTACACTGAATACTCGAATTGCACAGAACAGTGACTTCCACAGAACTCATTTTAGACTGGTCAATTCTAGTAATTTATGCCTACCATCACCATAAGCAAATGAGATGAAGAACTCATTTTGTAATTGCAGGCTGAAAGAAGATACGAGACTAGAGGCAGTAAGTGCCTGGATCAATATTTTATTTATTTTTTCCTCATTTATAAAATGGGTCTGCTACTGCATCTGTAAAAACATAAAAAAGGAATAACACAGTGCATTGACTATCCAATGTTGTCAATGCTATCTTATAAAATAATTCTATAAATATCTATATATCTCCAAGTAGTTAACTCATGAAATGCCAATAGAAAGTGCTAAGAATGAGTAGCAGATTTTCTGAGTTTTATAAAACCAACAAAACTCCTGATTGAACACTGGTTCTTCTTTGCAAACCTTGACCTGGAACTGTTCTCATGCTCTGTACAGAAATGAATGGTTTGTCCAAGCTCACCCACAGATCACACTTAGAATAGGAAGGCCTCCTATGGGATTTGGAAATGTCAACAGCTGTAATCAATGCATCGCTTAAAGTAAGAAAGTCTTATAAGCATGTTGAGCTAGTGAGATGCAGGGAGTGACACAAATAGCTAAGAATTAGTGCACAGTTATTAAGATGGCTCATAGAATAAAGGAGGATAAAAGCAAGAAAATGTTACTTGGTAAGACTCCCATAAAAGTATCACTTCCCTTGGGACTGACATCTTTCCAGGAATAATGGAGACAATCATTAAGGAAGAAGAAATATATTGGATCTTTCAGATAAAACTCCTGAGGGAATTTCATAGATAGGATGCAGTGAAGCCAGTTGATTAGCATTGGATAACATTTTTGACTAGTTCTACAATAATTTTGGAGTATTGAGTATCAGAAACCTAGCTGAATCACTCACAAATATACTTCTGAGTAAGTTCTTCAGTGTGTTCCATGGCATTTGAGTAAAATATATAATGAATACATTTGTCCAGTTCTCAGATAATTCAAGTAATTAAACCAAATTGGGATTTAGCCAGGACATGGGGCCAGAACAAAATTATTCTTACAAAAAATGTCATGAGATTTTTTAATGCCCTAAGAATCATAACACACTTTGCTTTCTGGACTTATGAGGGAAAGTTAATTGGGTGCAGGCAGAAAGAACAACATCTAGTGAATGAGCAGAAGTACTGTCTGTGCTTAATTACTGCTGTCACCCAAGCTTCAATACAACTACCTTGAAGTGGGAAGCTGGTGGGATGTCAGTGTGACATGTCAGCAAGGACTATGGGGCAGAAAAAATGGCATGAAATGTGGAAAGCAGGCATGCCTGCGCACTCTCACTCCCTGCTTTGTTGAAAGAATTGCACAGATTTAAAGATATCAAACATTGAGAACTTGAGAAATACTAGGATTAGTAGTTTCTATTTGATATTTGTCCTTATTTACCCTTCTCCCTCAAGCATTAGAATAAGTTTTTAATTACTTGAGCATATACAATTTTTTCCATATGCCTCCTACCTTATTCAGTGCATGCACTTGATGCTGTCTTCTTCTCGCTTACTATATTGTGTACACCTCAGCAGAGAAGCTACCTCCTGAATATAACAGACACACTCCTGGGATGTTCTGTGGTACACACAGAACCATCAGATGATTTGAAAATTTTATTTATATATTTTCTTGACCTGTAAGATGAGGAGATAGGTATCAGCACGATTTCTCAGATATAGTACTAAGGCAAAAAGACGTCAAAGTTAAGAGTACATACTAGTTTTAAGCTCTCATTTTGAGATGCCCTAGGACTGATTTTTCAGCACAGGCAACATTTGTACAGTGGTTAATATATTCTGAGAACAGCTCTTTTAAGATCAGCTGTGCCTGGTATTGGCCATAGTTCTCTAAATTAGAACCGTGCTGCTCTCAGGCCAGGCACTAATGAACTAAGAAATCCACAATTAAAAGTGCAAAGGCTGGTGTGACCTGCTCACTAGTGCATAAGAAGCAGTAAGAGCTAAGGAAAGAATCCCATTTCCTCAAAGCAGAATCATCTTAATTATAAGAGCAACCTATCTCATCTAGCAGATCCCTGCCCCATGAACTGCACACCTCAGCTCTCACAGTGGCAGAACCAGTGGTATACAAGCAGTGGTCTTCCTAACCGTGCTCAATACCTCACTTGAGTAAACTGGAACACAAACTCTCCCTTATGACAGTCCAAAAAGATCCCTTTCCAAGATCATGAACTTAGCAGGACTAGTTTGACAAAAGCTACAGACCTTTCTTTATTAAAAATATAAAGTATAGACCTGATTATCTTAGATGGTATGTAGAGGAAAGCAACAAAGTGGCAGCCATCTGCACTAAACAAATGATGTGTGGTTCATACATCTATTTTTATATGTATCTTTATCTTCCAAGTATGATCTTCAATATATGTGGAAGCAAGCCTTACCCAGGTGGATTCATTAGTTCAGAGCACCTGAACTGACATATTCACCTCCAAACTTATGATGATGTCAAGCAGTTCCAGTTTACCACCCACTTCCAAAAATTTAATTATTTAAAAAGCAAAATATTTTTAAGTTTCCAATATAAAGTAATCCTTTTCCATTTCAAATAATTTAGAATAGTTGATGACTGCTGCCAGCCTGGATCCCTGTGTCTCACAAAGCATTAACAGAACCGTTTCCTGAGCCTCATACTTCCCTAGTCCTAACAGCATAAACCAAATTACAGGCTCTAGAATCACAATCATAGCCCTGGTATTGCAGCATAGCTAATCTTCTGCAATAACTGAGAACACTATATTTTTCCTAAATACAGTGGTAGCTTGTAAGACTTATCAGGTAAATGAGCTTCTTTTACCCTATGAGATTAATATTGCTCTGAAAGTAAATCAGTACCAAGCCTTGTATAGTCAATAGTGAAGGTACCAAAGTATTTTTTGATGCTGCAGCATTTTAGTTTGAAATCAACACAACAACATTCACTGCTAATGGACTGTGATGGTACGCGTTGCTCTGTTCCTGTAAAGATCTGTGTGCAAGGCACTGCAAATAGAGCTGAAAGGGAGTAGGTGAGGTTTATCAAAGGCAACCCTTGTTTCAATTGACATTGTATTCTGGTGCTGACAGCTGAAGGCTAAAGTTCTGATTAATTCATTTTCCTTTCATTATAAACATTTTCTTTTCCTCCTGAAGGTCGATTCAAGCTAGAAAACCACTGGCCCTTGGCAGTATTGGCTATTCTTATGTGGTCACTAAATATGCGAGAAATTTTGACTTGTAATTTCTCCCTGAATTTTCAAATCTGTCTGAAACTCTGCTTGATGAGTGAGAAAAAGCATGTAACTGACATATTTACAGCAGTGGACAGTTCTGTTCTCTGATCTGTCTTTTTTTGTCTCTGCACAGGCAAACAAATAACTTAAGTGGGAGATTTGCCTGTGTAATGAATTTAGGAAGCCTTCCAAATTATGAATAGGATGTGTGGGTAGCAACAGTGCTACCCTTCTCTCCTCCATACCCTCCAAATATCTGCATAGAAAGAACAAAGATGGGACTAAAGAACAGAATTTGGATCCAGATTCAAGTTTCAAATCACAAGCAGAAATAAAATATTCTGATACAGTTTTTGTCTGACCCCCAAAAGCCAGATACAGACATTATCTACAGAGACTGAGAAAGCTACCACTATTTCCTCTGAGTCTTAGAAGTATTTAAAAAACTATTTCATATGAACTTTAATTACTTACAACAGGACACATGAAGATGGATCCCTTTTCTGCAAGTGACAGGCATGTATAGGATTTGTAAAGAGAAAAATTACAGATGTGCATCTAAACCTTTTGTAAGTTGCAATCACGTTTTGTTAATAACTCCCATTTCCCAGATTACTGGCTTTGTCCTGGGTTTTGTTGTCTTTGTTTTGCCACTATAAAATACTACCTAATGAAACTGTTTATTAATCCTGAAAATGCGTTATTGCTGAGAATAAATAAGGAGAAATGCTGCATACTGGGTGGAAAATCATGAGGGCCAGAAATTTAGCTTGAGGGAGAGTACAGGACAGAACTGTAGTCTCCTAAGTGAGGACCATAATTATAGTCTCTTGGGTAAAATCAGTACATTTTTCTCTTGGACTCCTGTGCCTCCTTCTGTGATACAATAGGCTTTTATGGCAAGTTCAAGAAAGCACACACCCCATTTTTGCTTGAAATACGTGTTTCCTTCAGATGGCAATGAACACAACCAAGAACTCCAGGTAAGAACATCTGGAATGTCTATCTATCTGTCATATTAGGCTGAGAAAGTTGGGGCTGTTAAGCCTGGGGAAGAGAAGGCTGCGTGGAGACCTCATAGCAGCCTTTTAGTATCTGAAGGGGGCCTACAAGGATGCTGGAGAGGGACTCTTCACTAGGGATTGTAGTGATAGGACAAGGGGTAATGTGTTAAAACTTAAACAGGGGAAGTTTAGGTTGGATATAAGGAAGAAGTTCTTTACTGTAAGGGTGCTGAGGCACTGGAATGGGTTCCCCAGGGAAGTTGTGAATGCTCCATCCCTGGTGGTGTTCAAGGCCAGGTTGCACAGAGCCTTGGGTGGCATAGTTTAGTGTGAGGTGTCCCTGCGCATGGCAGGGGGGTTAGAACTTGATGATCTTAAGGTCATTTGCAACCCTAACAATTCTATGATTCTATATTGATCTGCCTGGTGTTTGGTTTTGTTCCGGACACTGAACAAAAAGAATCCATTGTTGCACTGCCTTAGTGAACAAGAATTAGATAAGGAAATTTTTGAGTTGTTTAATGCCATGGTATCCACAGTGGTGTCAGTGATTTAAGGTAAGGATCTGGTCAATGCTAACCATGTGAAACTAGTGCTTTTGCACTAATAAATGATGTCAAGAGGCAAAAGTAAAGAAAGAGCCCTGTTACTGTAGATGCGTGATCCTGGCGCTGGGTGATTCTGTCAGTGCTTTGGCACATAGAGAAGCCCTCCAGGGTGGATTTGGACATTCACATACTTTCCAGCCAGTACCTTGCTTTCGCCATGCTAAACTTCATAAGATATTCCAGAGCGTGTGACAAGCCCCTTAACATGCCAGCCCCTTAACAAGATGGCTGCTTAAAGCAAAAATTTCATTGTTTGGAACCAAAGCTTTTGGCTCAAACTGCATGACTGCCCATTTACATCATGAAGTGCTATGTTCAGTTTAAGGACACATTACCTTATCCACTGAGCAGTCTTCAGTTAAGTATACTATGAGCTAGTCAGCAATATATTTGAAATAATGATACTGTAAATAGAGTAGGCCTTAATTTTACACAGTCCTGAGGGACATCTGAAATCTCTCTGAGGTTAATGTTCTGAGCAAATATTGAGTTCAATGTGACTTATGGAAATGGAACCTCATATAGGCTCTGTTTAACAGACAGATTGGAATATTTAGAACCTGACACTTGGGATTTATCTGCCAGAATACAAATGAGAGTGGGCAAGTGCTAACAAGAAAGCAGGGATCATTTTATCTTTCCCAGTTAGGTATTCTTGGGCTGGCTGGTCAAGCACTAATGTGCTGTCTAGACATTTATATAGAAGCTGATTTGGTTTGTATGACGGTGAGTTATATAAATGACTAATTACTCTATCTTACATGAGCCATCTTTGACTACCATGTATTTTATTGAGATGAGCATATTAAGAGGCATAAACTCTATATAGTAAAATCTTGAAAAGTCCCTCATAACTTAATTTTCATAGATAAGAAATGCAAAACAGTCTTTTCAGTCTACCATGATTTTCTTCAGGAAGAAAATCCATTAGAAAAATAAAGCTTTCTAATGCAATGACAGGGAGCATAGTCTAGTCATCTGTATGTAGGGCTGGGATTCAGAAATTGCCATTCCAGCTGCCACTGGGCAGCACTTTTTATTAGATCTAATTTACCCATCTTTTAGCAAGCCATGTGAGAGACATCTTAATTATTAAGGGAGGGATACATCCTACCTAATGTCAGCTATCTGAAATGAGGCAGATGGCGCTACCCTCAAGGCGATGCTTACAGTTAGAGGAGAGAGGCACCTGTTTGAGAGACCTGTTGTGAGATTGGGTCCATGACCCTCCCAAGCCTCTCATGTCTTGCTGCTGACTATCCAGAGTCCACAGACATCTGGCTTAGACCTTGGTTTTAAGTTCTGAAGTGGGGTGGGCTGAATTCTGCCTTATTTTCACAAAATACTAATGACAGAAGTGAAACAAAGGTTTAAAGGACCTGGAGACAAAGATTTTTTCCCAGATCATGGCTATGTGATGCCTTCAATCCATTACATAAGGAGGATCTCATGTGTTTAGACTGATACTAAGCTCAGTAAGGACAAGCTGAAGAAAATGTTCCTGCGAGATACAAAAAACCTAGTTGATAAGACTTGAGTGATCCTCAAGATCACCAACACAAGGCTTGCAACTTTGCTGTTCCAATAGCTGGTAAGCACCAAACCTGACAGGAGAGCAATGCTATCACTCTCCAAACAATAGATTTTCCTTATTGCCAGCAGGAGGTATTCCATACTGGATACCTCTTATTTATCTGATGTTCTTCAACATAATTTGGAATCCAAATAGACTGAAGTAATAATAATAATATGAAGGCTTCCAGGTAGCTGCCCAGACCATGCTGGGTAACTCAGAGTCAGCAGAGATAATGAAGAAATAATTGGGTGAAAACATGAAAAAATATTTAAAGATTAGACATGATTTTTGACAAGAACTTGTTGAAATCACATTCTCATCTGTCCTTCCTTAAACAGTCTCCTACTTGAATTCTGTTATGCTATTGAAACCAAAAAAGATGAAAGCTTCATTAAAACGCAAAGTCAATAGCACTCAGAGATGCTGTGGTTAAGATGGAAAGCTGTGCAGGGTACATAATGTTACATCACCAGGATGAATTGTTAAATTCTCATCAATACATATACAAAAACAAAAGGCTGTTCTGTAATTCTTGTTAGGCTAAATATATTGAGATCAGGTCTTATGATTCCCAAATAGAAAGCTCTGTATATTAAAAGTAAACACATGCATTGGGAGTATACTGACCAGCTCCAGTCAGTTTACAAAGACTGACAATGACGTGAGCCAAGCAATTTCCACAAAATGTTCTTGTGTTCTATTTTCCACTTTTCTTTCCTATAAATTAAGATAAGCCAAATAGCAATAGTGTAAAACAGATGAATAACTACTGTGAGTCAGAAGTGGGTCAAAGATGGATAAAGAACTAATCTGAAGACCAAAAGTCATTGTATTTCAGATACACAGGTTTAAAGGTGAAGGGACTCTAGAAACTGTAAATGAAATTTGGCAGGCTGAGATTGGTGTAATTGACATCTTTTTCTGGTCATCACAGTCTGAATTCAGTTTGCTGCTAAGGACATCCACCTGTGTGAAAACACTACTGAAGTGAAAACACAATATGCTATATGGGAATTGATTTATTGTCATCATCCACAACAAATGCATTAACTCATCCAATTTAATGAATTAGTTTGATTCAATTTCATTGATTTTCCTTAGTTTTCTGGGCTAGGTAGTAGTCTCACTTCATTATAATATGCCAGAAAAATATATCTAAATATCACATACCTGTACAAAGATTGGTGTCATCTAGTAGTCTCAATTTCTGAATAATTGAGACACCTATTTTTAATACACTGGCAAGACATAAAACTGCTTTTACATACATTAGTATCAGGAATTCCTGATCTGATTCATTGACAAAGTGTCATTCTAAATACCTGCTGAGAAAATGTAGAAAACTTAGACATTTGATTAAACCTCATCAGAGGGCAGAGACTGTTGTCATCAAGGTATCATAGCCCAGTATTGGCTGCCCTGCTAAATGTGAAAGATCTTACTCTCACTTTGTTGTTTTAATTTTCTTCCCACTTAGATATTCAGTCTTAAGATGGTAATAGCAAATATAATGAAAGTACAACACTTCTGGAGCACTGCTTACAGGGTCTGTGCAGGGGATGAGCCACAGCAGGGTATTTTACTTTAAGTCGATTGCTGCAGATTGATCCTAAGAAAGCACACAAAGGGAAAACTGGTAAAAGGCTAAAAATCCAATCTGATGCTCCAGTACTAGTCCAAATATCTGTACTTTAATGACTTCAATTATGGAGGAAATGAATGCATTAGAGATAATAGTGTCCTGGCTAATACAGCCTCTTCTTCCTCAAAAAAGGCATTTGATTGACTTTCAGGATTTTTTACAAGAGTTGATGTCCTGTGCTTGCCTCACAAATCATTGTAGTGGATGAGATCTACATTGTCTAATAAGCAGCTACTTTACGTTTTGTGACTATCACAAGAAGTTTTCACAAATGTAGCTACTTTTCAACTTTCCTTTGTTGTGTAGTAGGCTGAACTGTGGACACATTTCAGGCCATATCTAGGGAAAGCCATCTCTTTTGCTTGATTTTAAACCCCTGGGTTTTAGAGGCTCAGGCATCTTACCTACACTTACTGGTAATGGATGATGATAACTGGCCCTAAAAATGAAGCCCCGGATGAATGGATTTCTGCACACAAGTGCTGGAACTTCATGTGGCAGAAGTACATCAGAGCTGTGTCTGGAAGTTATTCGTTGGCTGAGGCAGTGCTGTCAGGCATCTCCACAATCACAACACACACACAAGGGAGTTCTTGACGAGAACACTCCCTTTTTGAAGCTGAGGTGATCCTGTCCATTTGGAATGTCCTTCCAGAACTAAAAGAGAGTAGCTATGGGTAAAGCACAGGATGCCTCTGTTTGTCCAGAAGGTGAAGACCTGGTGTTTTTGTGGCAGAGTATGTCCAACAGGGAAATTGCCCACCAGATCCTTCCCAGGATCTGGTTTAGCTTCTGTTTATTAGCTTCTCAATAAAGTGCTATCAGGCACAAGATGGCTCTAAACAGGCTTCAGGTTTACTGTTGGTTCTTTTTTTTTTAGCCAAGTGGAGGATAAGCAAGAACATTTTTGTCCATCTGCTCCAATGCAAATAGCCAGCCCAGTCTCTGTGGGACTGAGATTCCTCTGTCCAAGCTGAAAGAAGGAAGCAGGATTTTGTCAGCAATTTGATGTGTTTCAGATAACTGGACTGGATCCTTAGCTGGTAAAAATCAGCATTAACTAAGATGAAATTTTTTGGTCAATGTACACCACTTGAGTACATATTTTCTAAGGTTGAAATATTTGAAGTAAAAGGATTAAAGTATTTGTCATCTTGGTGTCTCAGTTCAATTCGCTGCAGAGTTCCGACAAAATTCTAGAGAAACTTCTCATTGATCATAAGATGCCAGACATAAGAGCAAGTGTCATTTTTAAAGTGAAGATGAAAATGCAAACTATACAAACAATTCTGAGAATTTATACAGTGCCACAGAACATTTCTCCTGAATTTCTATTTTGGAATGAGTGTTTGCTACAATGAGTGAGCCCAGGTGCACTGGCTGACGTCCATGTGAGTAATTACATTGATCTCAATATGAACTTCTCTTTTCAGAGGATCAACATATTCTCTCTTCGTCCTGACATACTGTATAGCGGTGGTACCTATTGTTTCAGAGCTGCACTCAGCCTGAGAGACAGCTGCTCTTTACTGATAGCTGAAACAATCCTTGTACCCATAGTTCATATACTCTTTCAGACTCTGCTCTGCTTCACAGAACAGACTTGCATATTGCATGTCTTGTGTAAAGGTGCTTATCCTCCTCTGCAAAGAGCTCTGAGAGCCACAGAAGAATGAGTCCCTCCACAACTGTAAGGAATGGGAAAACAAAAGGGGAGAGGAAAAGCACTGGCTAGTGCCCCTAACTAATGTGTGAGTACATGCAGGGACTGGATCTGAGGGAAGTTAAAGGGTAAGACAAGAGTAGGATACAAGTATGATCTTACCATTCATTAATGTTCTTTTTTGTAAGTCTTCTACTTTGATTTGTCACCTTCCTTCTTTTTGCCCTCATCATCTAGAGCTTTCTGTCTCAGTGTTATAATTTCTTAACTTGGTTTCATTACCAAGAGGGGTTTGCTTCTAAATCCATTAAGTGTCTTAAGGTGTTTAGCCACAAGGTGCGGAAAAGGAGGGCAGTTTGTTTTACCACGGCATTAGTAGCACTGTGCACTGCTGTCTCATGCCATGCCATTTACAGCAATTGGAGTGCCTTTAACCTCTTAAATCACCTTCCACTTTTTAGTGTTTTCTATATTTTTCTTCTAGCTTATTTCATGTCTGAACCTGGTTCAACATTTTTACAATGATACCGAGGCAGTGTCAAATTCTATTCTGGTACATGACTGGCTGCTAGTAAATCGTGACACAATTTTTACTTCATTAAGAGTTTATTAGACAAACTGTTATTACCCATGATGCCATCATGGGGTAACAAAAGCTTTTATGAGAATAGCATACAGGAGAAGATGTTTCTGCACAAAAACCATTAGCAGATACATTTATTTTATTACCACTCAACATATGATAGGGGGAAATAAACCAAATGGGGTATTATTTGCCACATGGAAAAGGACCAAGTCGGTTAGAGGGAAAAAATTATTTTCAAAATTCTAACAAGCTTTTACAATTACAAATAGATGTGAAATTAGGTTAAATAAAAAAAAAAAAACAACCCAAACAAAAATAAAATATGCAATTGTGGTCTTTTTACCATCATTGTTTATTCCTCCTAATAGTCCTGTTTACTCCTTTTCTGCCTCTTTTGATCTGACTTGATTGAGTTGCCACCCCTTTCTCTGGTTTTCATTGAACTGAAAGAACAGAGGAACTGAACAAAGCTGTTGATATGTAAATAACAGCTTTGAAGACAGAAGTACCAGATTGCTCCTAAAAAGAAAAATGCAATTGCCTTTCTTTTTTGACCACATAAAGAAATATCCTGATGTATAATTCAAACGGTGCCTGAAACTAAAGATTCCATTATCTCTGAAGAGTAATCATTTCAGTCAAACCAGGTATTTCCAGGGTACTGTGGAAATTCTATTAAGTGTGAAAAATGTTACATTCTAAATGTTGTTGCAAAATTGACTATTTCAACACCATTTCAGTTTCCATATTTTCCATTACGAGTACTTTTTGACAGGACTTTTCAAAAGATGGGATAATTTTCCCTTACACAAAAACAACCGAAGGCCAGATTCTGATGCTTCGGCTCCCACTAGGTGGTATCTGAAGTCACAGAGCTGGAAGTAACCTCTGGAAGTCACCTGATAAAACCCTCCTGCTCAAGCAAGGTCATTTAGAGCTGGTTGCCCAAGACTGTGTCCAGATGGCTTATAAGTATTTCCAAGGATAGAGGCTCCACAACACCTCTTTGCAGCCTGTGCCAGTGCTTGGTCACCCTCACAGCAAAAAAGTGTTTCCTGATGTCCAAAGGGAATCTCCTGTATTTCAGTTTGTGACTATGTGTGGTTCCTCCAACTCCAAAGAGTGTCTTCCCTGGATCACAGTATGATAAGCAGGTTTCAAACCTCACTAAAGTCAATAGCCAGTAACTTTCACACTTCTGGGCTTTGAACAGGACCCCGTATAACTAGAAGTATTAAATTATCTCTACTCCTGCAACTGCTAGACTAGTGTGCATTTTTAAGGCCATATATCTATATGAAGCCAAGGAACAATTTGCAGGGATGGCCACTTTCACTTTTCAGTGAGATAACCTAATGCTTTAGTCCAAACATACAGTTGGTGGTATGAAGTTACGAGTTGCGTTTGCACAGATGTCATAATATGAACCTTGATAATGAGGCGAAACAGCCAATGAAAATGATCAGCTTGCCAATGAAAATGATCAGCTCTAACGGAGGAGTATGTTTACAGGTAAGAAGGGACCTTTTGCAGATGATGGATCAACTGCAGTAAGACTATAGAGTCCTGAATGTATCATAGTTAGTTTAAATACACACTGCATAGCATCACTTTTAGACCAGCTTGCGTTTATCTGTCTTCTCGCATAGATAAGGGACAAAGGCAGGGTTCTTGAGAGGGCCATGAAGAGCACAACTGATGAACAGTGAGCTTTGGGTATCACAACTAGCTGCAGACCTATCTGCATTAGGCTCCTTTTTTTCCCTGAGACTGCAATTGCAAACAATCCCATGCTCAATGTCTGTGGCTCCAAGGGTAAAAATGAGCTACTTTCTTAATTTTTTAAGCTCAACCTGGCAGCTAGGTACTCCCACAACTACCCTCTGTCCCTATTCTACCATAATCATTTGTGTCTGCTTTCTTGCCTTCTCTCTTATTCAGTCTTTTTCTTGCTTACCAGACTTTCTAATTCACCACATCATTTTGTAAAATACTGCACTCCTTTCTGACCCTGTGTGGAAAGACCACAAAGGTAACTTTTTTCCTATAAAAAGCAGCATTGTGAAAAAATCCCAACTTATATTGTTGCTTACCATGATAATGCTATAGTCTCACATTGCTGACAGTCCCCAAGAACAAGAAAATTCAGATGTTAAGCAATTGAGAAATTGTCATTTTTACATCTGTATCTTAGAAACAAATCTACTTAAACAGCCTACGTGTTAGATAAGAGAAGGTCATTTTATGTCCCTATTAATTATGAATTGGTGTCAACTTCAGCAGGCAATACACTTATTTTTGTTTACCTTTTGTCTATCAATCAGGCACTTTGGCTGCTTATTACTGGTAATGCTCACCCATCATTTATCATCATGAAGAACAGTAACACTGTGAAAAGCAGAAATCAGCATCACTTTGCCAGTTTTCAGAATATGGACAGAATCAATAACAGATCAAACTGGCTCCATCAAGGTGTCTTGAAGAAGAGGCAAGCTGGGATGTTTAGCAGTAATTTGTGAACTACCTGAGCTTTGCTTGAGATCATCCTGATCTTCTCCACATTTTGCTCCAAAAGGTAAAACGTAGCTGTTTCTGAACATTGGTAAGGAGTCTCTGACACACACTATCACACACTAAGACACCTTATGTAGCTCATAAAAAACAGAAGGCTGCAATAATGGGTATACCCTTTTCCACTCATTTACTACTGGGTAGCAAGTTTAGAAACAGGACAATTTTGGGTAGTTAAATAAATAATTTCTGAATCATGTTCATAAGAAGAATCAACAGTGCTCTCCCAGAAGCCACCAAGGGTTTTTTTTTACCTTCTTCTACAGGAAGTCAGGTGTTTTCCCTCTTGCAAAACTAGAGCAGGTCATGTACTAGCACTGACATCCAAGACAGTTGCGCTTCTTTCAGGAAGCGCAGAGATTTGCATTTCGCTGTAGACTTCTTTGTCCCTCCACGTCCACCCACTGGAGCAGCTCAAAAGAACATTTCATCCCAATGCAGGGACAAGCTCAAGCTGGAGACTACCATATGCATATTCTACAGGTTACAGTTTGGAACACAGCAACAGATCACACTTTTGTCTTAAGCTGCTGCAAAACTACGTGCTTAAGTGCCAGGCTGAATCAGTGCCTGAAAAGAATTCTTCATGTGAAGAAATTCAGCAGCTCTCTTGTGGGGTGTTGGATTTTCTCTTATCCTTCTATCATAAGAATGCCCTTGGCCACTACTAAGCAGTTTAGAAAGAAGCAAACCGCTTCTCCCAGTGTTCATTTGACTGAAACCAGAATTAAATGCTATTCTTATCTTACACACCCCCTGTTGTGTCCAAGTCTAGATAAGAATAAAGAGTCTGGAGTCTATGCTCTTTAGGGTAGATCACAGTGGAAAAAAAGGGAGGTTTGAGAAATTTCAACTTGCTTGCTTTCTTCTAGTGTGAGTTGAGTTAAAAAAGGTTTAAATCCCTGGACCTCAAACTCATCCCTTCCTAGAAAAAGATACATAGATAGATAGATAGATAGATAGATAGATAGATAGGTAGATAGATGATAGATAGATAGATAATTTAATGCCATATAATAGCAACAATCCCATTTACCTCTGTGTAGACTGGAAGATTAAAGTTTACACCAATCTACTGAGCAAACAGTCAGGCTGCAGCATCATACATGCCCTCTGTATATTCCAAGGCAAACAGAGCTCACTTTTAATTAAAGCACAACTTGGCCAAAGAACTTATGGAACCAATTATTAGTCATACATTAGGTTGCCCCCAGAACCTACATAAATTAACCTAAAAAACCAGTGGGTTAATTAAATAGACACTATGCAACCTTATGCACAGACTGTGTTTTTTCTGTCAGTGGAAACCTAACACAAAGCCATCTTAATCCTGATGCTTCTTCCATGCTATTATGAGATAAAATTTATTACTACTATGAATAAAATTTTACACCTATTCATTTTATTTCATCCCAAAGCTGTTATAGAGGTTTGGATCTGGATTATCAACTAGTAGCATCATCATGATGTTATCACGCACAGAGTATATTGCATTGAAGGATCTCAAAATACTTAAAATGTATTAATCAGAAACCTTTGCATGTTTTTAACTGTTTATCTGCAGCTGCACATCTCTGAGATTTCTATCCTTGATCAGACTGATGTTTTAGTGTATCATTCGTTGAGAGAAAAACGTGACTGATTCTAAATATTATACTTGTGCTTTGAGCTCAAAAATCCTTTGAAAGGATCAAAAATGGGACCTCTTATTTATTTAATCTGATTCTATCAGGTTCAAAAAACTGGGTGCAAGCCTACTAGTGCCACTTAACATTTGAAGAGAGCCTTTTGTGAACCCTTCTATTAAAATGGCCATGATAGTAGGAAGCAACTATAATTTGGCTATGAATCACAGAGCTATTCAGAGGAAGGCTGTTAGCAAAGACAAAGGCCCTGCTGTCCATTATAAACCCATGAATTGCTTTCTGATAAATGAAGCTTGTCCTTCGATGTAAACCTACTCATTGCAATCCACCCAGCAGCCTTCATTGCTCTCCCTAATGAAAATGCACTCTGTAACACAGAAGCTGCCTAATTCATCAAAGCAGAGACTGTTTTTTTGACAAACTGTTTTGTACGGGAAACTGTAAAAATCCCCAAAGCAAGGAGAAATGAATTTTTTGTCTTCCATAAAATGTAACCTTCATTTGCAAACAACAAAACATTTGTTTTCTTTAAAAATACATAAATAATAAAGGTGTTCCTTTTGTGGGTATTTACCAGGAAGATAAATCTCAAAGAGGTCTCTTCTATACCATCTTTAAAAAGAATCTCTTTCTGTGTTTTATGTATCATGCATATGTATCTAGGGGCTTTGAAGACGAGGAGGCAATTTCTTTGGGTGCCTTTATTGTCCTCCCTTCTCCTTTTAGATATTTGCCTAATATTTGATAATTGCTACTAAAGATGCTATATCAAGTAATGCACTTAATTTACCTACTGAGCCTGAAACCACTGGAAGGAAAGTGTATCTATGGATATGCCACTGTAGAGTAGCAACAGTAGCTTTGGGCTACAGCTGCTAAAAATAACTTGCTCTGTGCTGCAAGTCAGGTATGAGAGATCAAGACCATTCATAAGAACTGCAATTAAAAGCACCAGATGGACTGGAAATACCCTGCTCCATCACTCTGGCAATTCCTTTTTGATGAGGCTGTGCAGTGGTGGAGTTTTTTCTTGTTTTGCTTGTATTTTTTTTTTATGAAGAGCACAATATCTCTTGATTTCTTGGCTGGGAAACAGTATTTTTAGAGTTTAAACAGACCTGGCCATCATTTTAATTCCACACAGACGGCAAGGAAGAAGAAAAGATAATTTTTCAAGGCCAGTGTTAGACTGTCGGCATTTTTTTATCAAGGCAATCAAAACAGTAGCCGTCATAATAAATAAAATCACTTTAGCATTTATCTAAAATGTAGCCTCCTGCATACATTTAATTAGCATATTTTCCCTTGCACAGTCTCCAGGGGCAAGGCTGATCTACTCTGACTTGTATTTAGAGCATACATCACTGATAAATAGTCCCACTGAAGTTGAAGAGCTCGATCATGCAAGTAAACCTCTCATCAGTTGGGCTTCATAACAAATGCTGCAAAGCCATGGTCAAAGTGCTGAAACCCTGCCTGATGTTCTTTCCATAGAATCACAGAATCATAGAATGGTTTGGGTAGAAGGGACCTTAAAGATCATCTTGTTCCAACCCCTGTGCCATGGGCAGGGACACCTTTCACTAGACCAGGCTGCTCAAAGCTCCATCCAACCTGGCCTTGAACAATTACAGGGATGGAGCATTCACAACTTCTCTGGGCAACCTGTGCCAACATTGCATCACCCTCAAAGCAAGGAATTTTTTCCTAGTGTGTAATCTAAATCTACCCTCTTTCAGTTCAAAGCCATTCCACCCTGTCCTATACCTACATGACTTTGGAAAGAGTCCCTCTCCAGATTTCTTGTAGGCCCCTTTAGGCACTGGAAGGCTGCTATAAGGTCTTCTTTGAACTCTCTCTGCCTGTCTTCATAGGAGAGGTGTTCCAGCCCTCTGAGCTTCTTAGTGGCCCTCCTCTGGACTTGCTTAAGCTTATCCAGGAAATAATGAGTAACAAGAAACTGTCCTTTAGGAAATCAAGTGAAGGCAAAGACAGTAACTCATATCACACACTTGTACAGTCCTGGAGCTGGGAACACTGGCTCTGTCAGGCTGAACAGTTGCACTCAGGCAGCAGAGGGTCTCCTTCAGCTTCCTTCTTTCTCCAAAAGCAATCCCTAAAGGCATGCACTTAGCATGGTTGGGGCAACCACTGCCTTGCAGCAGCTTTGGCTACTGGCTTGTCAAGAACAGGTGAACAGTGTCTGGTTTCCCCGTGTTCCCAGTAGGACAGGCGTGCGAGGGCAGGTTGCTCCCATTACGCAACAGGCAGCTGGCAAGTAGGGATTGTGAGGGATGTCGGAAGCTTATGCCCAGCATTCCACACAGGGCACCCATGCTGCCTGCCCCGGGGCTGACAACCTCCCTGCAGCAGGAGATGCGCTCCACGGCTCTGCCCGGGGAGGAGGTGGCTCAGATCAGCTCCAGCCTCGCACAAGTGATTTGCCCCCATGCTCGGTCTCCTCTTTGCCTCTTCCAGCTGTGCTTTGGTCTCTTCCTGCCTCTCATGAAGGGGACAGAGCACCTGGATGGTGGTGGTGGCTGTCACTCTATTGTTTTCTTCCTCAGGGTATTCACTCTAAAGGGGAAGGGATATTCTCTGATCCATGTTAAGCAGCAGCAGCAGAGACTCAGGCTCGTCTTGTCAATACCCATGATCTATACAAGGATAAGAATGCCAATAAAAAACAATTGTTTTTTTTTCTTTCTTCTAGTTCAAACTGAACAACCTTTCTTTTTTTTCCATTTTGTTCTTCCAAAGCCAAACAAAACAATTTTCTTATCAAACTGTAATCGCATCAGAACATCTCTTTAATCTGAAACAAAATGTTAAATGTGGCAGGCATACAAGAAACAAAAGGAAATGAAGGACTAGCTGAAACTGTACTGCTGCTTCCTACTTTCACGATTGCCAGTGATGGAAACGCTTGTTGGACCTGAACTCCAGGCTCCAGCCCCAGCTCTGCCTAAAGGGGTTTCAATTTGCATCTCCTGTAAAGTAACTGTGCAACGCCATTCTCTTGCTCTTGACAGCTGATGTTTTAGTATTTGTTCAAATGTTTCAGAGCTGTAAATATTGAAGAAACACATATTGGGATATTTTTTTTCTCTGTTGGTTAAATCACAATTTTGATACAGGAATTATAGTTAAATCAACACAGGCAGCACCAAATGCATCTCCCCCATGTTTGCCTGACAACATTAATCATTGGACACTGAAAAAGCAGAAGGAATATTATCTGTTCCACTGTCAAGACATGTATTCTACTCAACAACCTAAACATGTCTGCAGCTGAAAGTGCTTGGCAAATTTGGTCCAAGTCCATGTAGATTTTGAGGTATATGAAACTATGGTTTGGCAAATTTTCTATTTGTACTACTTGCAAATTTAAACCCAGTTCTGCTACACTGTTCTGCAAGAACAAGAATTTACAAGGAATCATTCAAAAATAAGCAGTATATTTATTCATATTTTTGTGAAACTGAATGTGTTTTGCATGTGAAATATTTCCTGTGCTAAATTCATTCTCACAGCGCTGCTTCGTACTGACGTTTCTCCATACCAATCAGTATATTCAGCATATTCAGATTGATATATCCAGGATGATAGTGGTTTAGTACAACTTTAGTAAATTATTCATGTGAAAACATATGTTGCACTAACCGTGTTTATAAGCAGTATGTCTGGGGTGAAAAAAATAAAAAGAGGAGAGAGAAGAATATTTTACAAATTAAAGCCAAGACATCTTGTAAAATTAGAATTAATAAATCTGGGACAACATGTAGTAGCATGCTAATAAAAATTGCTGATTACACCAAAATAGGAGGCAATGTCCATTAGACAAGAATCAAAATATCACAGTGGAGGAAAGAACTGAGTGTTGCTAAAAAACAGAGACTGGACAAGAGGGACGATAGAAAAGCTGAAGGTTATGTTCACAAGTTGTCTATATGGTCAAATAAAACAAGGCAGAAGAGCCTGTGATTTATACAGGCAAGAAAGAGGCAGTGGGCAGAAGCAGTGACACTACGCATTGAAGTAACACATCCAAGTCTGCATCCTAAGCCAGGAGAAGAACACAGATCTACGCAGCATCAGGCCAGTGAGCTAGGATCTCCCTTTCTGGTGATCACATTGATATTACATGACAAACAGACTCTCTTGAAGATGGCACCATGCAATCATGAGTTTCCTACTCAGAAACTGTTTCTAGACAGGCAAACTTTACACCAGTTTTGAGAGCAAAAACATTGCCAGGGACACCTGTTCTTCATAGATATCATGTAGTCAGGGGCCACTGCTGAGAGTTTTCTCTGTAATTTCTACACTCCTTTCTGATCCAACTTTTAAGGTCGGCAGAGAGCAATACATGCAGCACACAGGTTTAGTGGGTAGATTAGCAAAGTGACCTCAGAAAGAGAACAAAGTGTGCTGCTTTCTCAATCAGCATCTTTTTGAAATCTCTGATAACTAACACTGAAATATTTGCTTTAACATGAGAGTTTGCTGAGGGAGTTTCCATGGTAATTCTTGGCCTCTTGACTGTGGGGACAATTTCAGCTAGCTTCAGTGGGCAGGATGGGCTTAAGGATTTCCTCCCAGATAGCCTCTAAACTATTTATTTGCTGCACAGAACCCAGGAAAAGCTGCAATACAGATGTGGATGGGGGTGACTGTGAGCCACAGGGTGTCCTGTGGTTCGAAGGGAAGGGGTGCACATGTTCCTTTTATTTGGTAAATCTACCTCCAGATTGGATGCTGCTAAGATTAAAGATGGGAGATATAGGATGATGTTTCTCCCAGATTATCATGAGCCCTGGCTGTAGCTGGAGCGCAGCTCTCACTCAGAGCAGCAGCTGGCTGCTGGCTCCACCTGTGGCATTGCAGCCCATTCTCTGCAGGCCTCCTGGGACTCTGCAAAACCACAGCTCTTGGATGGCCTTCTGCTGCAGACAGCAGGAACGTGTCAGGCCATTCAAGCAAAATCTTTCTACTAACCACCTGCCAGTTGTTCCTACAACAAAAGCACTTGTCCACTTTTCTAACCAGCTGAACTGCATTTACTAGTATTGCTCCTTGAAATACCTCTACAGTACAGCTATATGCAAGTAACATCTGGTCACTGGTTTTGCAACTCATATGATGATATTTTATACACGTTTTTAGCATTGCAGTGGTTTACTTCTCTCAGAAACAAAATACCTATAAGTATTATGCATATAATAGCTCTACAACATAAATAGTGCATCAATTTTGCAAATTATTATATACACTGTATATCCTATTATATATTACGGAATATTTATAACACATATATATCCTCATTGACACTTGATGTTGTGCTGTTGCGTCATCAGTCGCTCAAGATTGACCCAGGAGATGACAGTTTTGTTCAGAATGTGTGGGTTAAAGCCCTTCCTGAATCTTTGTTAGCAAAGACAGGTCTTCCTCACAGGAGAAGGAAAACTATTTTCAGACCTGGGCAGATGGCGCTCGTCTGGCCTTGTGTGGTCTTGCATCTAAGAGAAAGACACTCTTACAAAACCTAAGACCTGAGGACTTTGCTGTCACAGTCCTAGCTAGCTAGGCCGTGGCAGTTAAACCTCAGGTGTAAAAGGTGGGGCCAGTTCTGCGCATGCTGCCCTCACCTAAAATATCCACTGCACAGGCTGGAAGGGCTTACTCTCGCTTGTCTGTATGGATGGGTGAGGGTCAAAACAGCAGGTGACAAGGGGCATGGGATCCAACCTTGCATGAGGGTGGACCAGGGCATGGGTCACTCATGATTGCCCAGGAGATGTCAGTCCTGGTTGGACACTTCCTGATTGCCTAAGCTGCCTTTTGTCCAACCAGTTTTGCATATCCCACATGCCCTTGATTATCGTGCTTGTAGTAAGAGTGGGTAAAGCCCTTCGCAAATATTCGTTCGCGAAGCCAAGCCATCATCATCATCATACCCACATATATAAAGATGTACAAATATATCTACATATCTGCATGCATATATATGTATAAATACATATGTATATATAAAGATGTGCGAAAGTATATTTCTATATAAAAAGATTATGGAACAGGCTATGAATGCAAAAACTCTTGCTTGCATTGATAATGAAGCAAGTGAGCACTTAATTTAATAACATCTATGATGCAGAAGAATAAGGATTCTCCTTGATAAGTCTGTAAATGCTAATGACATGAACCATCTCTGCTGTATCACTGAGTAGTTTTATAGCAACGTGTCATTATGACATACAACTCCTCCAAATTTCTATCAGCATATACGCCCATTGGTTTCTGGTATGTAGTACTTGCTCTTTCTTTGTTATTCTATCCTTTTGATTAGAATGAATGAAACTCAGAACAAAAGGCCAAGTTCACACATATATTGAGTGTGTGCTGCAGAGTGCTTTCCTGTTTTGCTGTCATCAAGGCTGCTGTCAGCTAGCACAAAAGCACACTGCAGGATACTTACAACATCCAGCCCAAGCAGGCTTTACACATGCAACCTTACAGTTCTGACAGGTTCAAACCACAGTTCTGTGGGATATTCCTCTTTGTGTGATTATCGACATGCTCCACCTTTGGCCAGGATACTGAGAAGTGCCACACAGTAAGGGAGGAATTCACATACTCCCCCTAAAGCAAAATCTGTCCCAACATTTAACGACCTGAGCAGTACCACAATGTCATCAAACAGAGATGCTAATTGCTATGAAGTGAACAAGCCATGCCATATGGCTACAACTGGAAAAGGAACAGGCAGTCCCTTGCTTGGTTCCTCCATCATCCCATGGGGCTACCTGATGCTGGTTCCCAAGGGCAGGTGCCACTCACCCTGCCAGTCCCTGGGGAAGTGTCCTGGGACCTCTGGGGCTCCATGTCAGGGACCACTCGCCTGGCTCCTGTGGACCACAGAAGTGTTTGGGGCTCCTGGGGAAAGGTGATGCAGGGCATGCTAAACTGCCCTTCACATACCCATGACTGATGAAACCACAGGGGGTGGTTTTCAAAATCTGACCTTCCTCTGAGATTCTTCTTTCTGTCTCTTTAATCCTACTGGGAGTGGACAAGCTGTGATTTGCTTCTGACATTCACAGTCTGTCTTCAATAATGTATTTATCGGAGACATAATCAAATACTGCAGCCAACAGGACTCTCGCTCCTTAACAATGTCCTCTGGGATTTTGGTTTGTTTTTTGTTTTTGTGTGGTTTTGGGTTTGTTTGGTTTTTTTTTTTTTATTCATGAGGTAAATAGTTTATTTGGGTTATTTTCTTGAAACAAAGATATTTTTTTTCTGTTATTCGTCTCCAAACCTCAGCTACCACATATTAAATAAATATTAAGTCTTAAAGTCTTCCCTGAGAAAAATCTCTTATAGGCTTCAGTATGAGGTTTGTACAACTCCTACAGAATTATTACTGTGCTTGGAGACTGAGTTTTATCTCTGTTTCTAGCCCTCCTATTTAATTTAACTACTTACATAAAACAAAAATGAAACTTACAACGATCGTCAACTGAAAGTTTGAAACCTTAACATCATGCCAACAAAGCTGTCTAATATAGAGCTGAAGCAATAGGAGGAAGCAGGACAATAAAAAACATACTTGAAAGATTATTATAACTAGAGAAATAAATATGAGGAAAAGCAGCATCATTTTTCAGGAAGTATGCACTAAGAAGAGCTATTACAGACAAAATCAGTTGCTCCTGTTGTTTTTTATTCCTGGTTGGAAGGAAAGAAGAGTACTTCTATGTTTGAGATATACTATAATTTCCTACCAGGACTGTTTTTACTACAAATACAAACAATGCTTTTTTCTGTTTGAGAAATATTTTATTTTGGTTTGTTTTTTCTCCTTTGCGGCTCCAAGACTATAAAGAAATACGACACTGAATTTAGTTAATTTATGTATGATATTCTCCATCAATAAAAGACAGACAACAGGAATAGCTACACCAAATTCCAATCATTAAATACACTGCTTTTAATCTTTTTATCCTACCATTTATTTACTGTCTTCTTAGATTTTGCAGAAGTTTGCAACAGAAATATGGTTTTCTTTCTACCTGCTAACTTCAGGCTGACAGACTCACTGCAGCTACTATAACAACAGTTGTGTTTAATTAGGACATGCATGTCACCTGGGGAAGATGGGACAGAAATTATTGGGTAAAGTTTCCATAAAACATGTCCCTGGTGTATCTAAGTGCTAATAATAATGAGAACCTCAATTCTCTGCTCTAATCCCCTCTTCCTATGGTTGTTTACCACTGAGAAGGAACTCAAAACACAACCGATTGGTTGTCTGGGAAAACACCAGGAGAACATAAATCTGAAAAACATGCCAAAGGAAGAAGAGGATTTGGACTCTTTTCTACCAGCTACTCTGGGCTGCTGCTGTGGACAGCAGGCTCTTGGGAGGAGTGGATTCGTTACAGTGTCACCTGGGGTGCAGAGACTTGTGTATTCCTGAAGATGCTAAACCTATGTCTTCTGAGGCTTACAAATCAAAATCTGGCCTATGTCTCTATTACATTAAATTACATCAACCTTTTTGTTGCTGCAGTGTATTGCACCCCAAAACTGTATATTAACACTGGCTAAATTATTACTGGATCACATCTGGGACTGTACTGGAAAAACATTCAGCTTGTACTACTCACAGCCTTACAAAGATTTAAATTGATTCAGCATACATACATGTATAGCTGTGTGTATGTATACAGGTTTATATAAAACTGATCTCTAACCATCCTGTTTTAAAGAGATAAAAAGGTGTATGTGTGAGTACGCATGCTCTTGAATATACTTATGTGCTTGCATGTAACACATTAAATAACGTGTTCACAAATACAAATGAAAGATGTAACTTCTTCAGAAAGTCAGTACTTGCACCAGATTTTGCTTTTTCACTAGCAATTTCCATTTTGTTTCGGAACTGAACAGTGAAGAACGGTCAGAGCACTAGGTGAAAAAAACCACATTGACGTATCTATCTTAGTTATTTTAATCTGAGAAAGTATCTAACACTGCTTTTGAGGGATAGGAAGATTAAGGAGAGGACCAATATGAACAGAATGGTTAGAATACGAATGACAGGAAAGACTGAGGGGTAGATGACATTAACAGAAAAAAAACTTTCTCAGGAGCTCTAATATCACTCTGTGAGATGCACGGCTCACTGAATACATGTAACTGAGAGAGCCAGAGATAACTCCCTGAAAATGGAAAGAAAAGACAGTATGATGAAAAAGGATTTGACAAAAAAGGAAATAAAAAATCTGTCCCCGAAAATACCACAAACCTAAACAGTTCCATGGGTAAATATCATATGTGTACTATTTGTCCAAGATTATTTGAGTTTTGATGAGAGATTTCATCCTTAGGCTTTTCTGTTCAGACCCCTGAAAGCTCAGTCAACATGTGTTATTAGATGGAACTTGGTTTAGATTCAGGCATGTCTTCCTGGAGATATAAACACCTTATGTAAACTATTCAAATAAAGGTGAAGGAAGCACTGTTACTTACGACAAAAGCAAGACTTATTTAGTTGTGGAATATTTCTAATACAAAATAGCATAAGATTTAATGAATGAACACAGGATGCATTTTTCCCCAAATCTGTAATTTCAGGGCTCTATTTTCTCTTTGAACACAACCCATGATTAATCTCAGTGTAGGATTTACAAAATCCGCTTTTAGCCATAGGACATACCCAAAAAAAGAGAAAGTAATATGTGGCTTGTGCTAAACTTAGCAGCTTTGGCAATTAATCAACTTTATTCATTGATCTAGTCAAGGGAAATAGTTTTCTAGATAAGCTGAGGAATCGTTACTGCAGTTTTGAATTCTAACACATATCCAGCCAAATGGGCTTTAGAATAAAGAGGCCAGTGTGATTTATTTGTAATCCCTGTAGTTGCTTTTTTATTTGTTCTTTCAGATTGCAGAGAATGAAGAATGTGATACTTACCGAAACCTTTGGATTATGTTCATGCGGAAGATTTGACCTTAATGCTCTGTCTACACGTATAATAAAATCAGATGGGTTTGAATGATCCTCGTACAGTGACGCATTCTTGATTCTGTGTACTTATTTGAAGCATGCAAGTGTGGTAACTTAACGACCACTCTCTCTGCCTGCACGATTGGGCTCATGTTGACCCTTAATACAAGATGACATTGTAAGTCCTGTTTACCCTGGGAGCATGATCAGCAGGGGAGTGAGTTGGTCAAGCTCCCTTTCACTGCTCTCAGGACTTCTCAGCTATGCTTTTATTTCAGCATCTGCCTCCAGATGTATTTCAATTAAAATTAAATGAGAAAAGGACCTTAAAATCCTGAATTGTAAATTCTTTACCAAGGTGGAACCCAAATTTCAATATCCCATTGGGAACAGTCTCCAGCCCAATGCAATCCTTAAATAAGCCTTTTTCTGCTCGCATCCTAACCCCACTGGCCTCTCCTTTTTCATGCCATCATTTTGACATTTAAGAGCCCTGAGCTATAAACCTCAAGAGGAGACCTCTGATGAGAGAAACGACACTGAGGAAATATGCACACCTAGTTGCTACTGGTATTCCTTTCATTGATTTGGAGTGTGTGTGTAAGGGACCAAATGAATACCCAGGGCTCTAAAATGAATTTCAAGCAGAATGGAGTCTGAGCTTTTAAGTGAGGGGAGGGAGTGAGATGGTTGGAAATAATGTTGAAGGAATACCATTATATTTTCATTTTATTTTGTACAAAGGATGAGGACGAGAATGAAAATATTGTATGAATGTGAATATGCACTGAATGGGACACCTAATAGGATACTGGACTTTAAAACCTGGTTTTAGCATATTAAGAAAGACCCTCAAGTCTGAAGCAATTTGAATCCTAAAAAAGACAGGCAAAATGTCCCTGTGTCTTCTGCAGCGTCATATACTGAAAATGCTATTCCACACATAGGAGTACACTGTTCACCGGTTGATTTTAAGCTTTTTTACAAAGCTTGCCAGCATCGCTGCATGTTTCACTAGGAATATGTGGGACTAGAAAATGAAATGGTTTGGTGAGCGTCACTTCAAGGTGGGCAGTAGTCCAGATTTTATGCAACTGCTTTGCCATGTCTCCCCTGCTTATGAGATTATTATAATATTGATTATCATTACCTCCCACTGCATTTCGATGTTCTTGCCATTCTATAAGTCAATGAGCAAAGATATACTGAAAAATAAACAAAATTCTTAGGATCACCCAGCCACAAGAGTGAGTAGCCAAGTACTTCTGTGTAAGAATGAAAGGAATGGCTGTCTTGGAAGTACACACAGACTGATCTAGCAGATTAACAGTCACAAAAACTTACTTCTGATGTCAAGTTCAGATGCAAGAGCTAGTCAAGAGCATCACTGATTTCAGCTGTAAGATGAAGACTGTCAAACACTAGAATAAAAATATCCAGTATGAAAATCAGAAATAATTGCTAACTTTGGGTCAGATCTTGTAGTCCCAATGTGCTTTAGCTATTCTGCCCTGATCTTTACAGAAACATATGAACCAGAGGTCTTTTGTTCAAACGTGAATATCTAATCCTTTTGTTTTCCCCTTCCAATTTAGAGAGAGCTTTCAAAAGTAGTAATTAGCCAGAACCAAGAAACACTGCACTTTGAACTCCACTGCTGAAGAATTCTATGCCAACTCTGAACAATTTTATTCTTATTATATTGGGGGTTGTGCTTTTCTGAATCATATAATTATACACAGCAACTCTACATATAGCATGGTTCTTTTCTCACCTCTTGGGCTTAAATTTATATATGCTTGTAAAGCGTTACTAATTAGGGACTTGGATCCTGACTATGCATACAAAGGTCATAGGTTTCTTTTTAGTTTCTATGCCTCAAATTAGTATTCTTTTTATACTATATAAACCAAACTCTTTCCAAGGTCATCCCCTAAAAAGAAAAGAAAAAATGTTGCAAAAAAACAAAATTAGTAAGCTATATAGCAAGAAGTACAGCATCAGGCAGAACAACATTGCTCATTATGAGATAAAAATATTCAGTGACCAGTAAGCCACACTTGCTTAAGTAGACCAAAGGAAAGATGAAGACAGATTCCATAAGAACACAGAAATTGGTGAAATTAAGCAGTTCATTCAATACTTTCCAACTGTCTGAAAACTGCTATTATTCTTGCAAGTGATTAAGCATGGAACAGCTGTAACCTAGGTCACTATAAACCTAAACAAAATTAGCAGAGGTCATTTAAAGTAATCTTTATAAACACTATAAGGAATAGATATTTTAAGAGTATGTGGTACTTGCCATTGTTTTAAAGGAACATCCTGTTATATTGTATTATGTTGGACTTAATGTTTTCCTACTCAAGCTCTGAGCAGCTCCTACAGTTGCTCATTTCTCATGAAGCTCACTAGCAAATGCACCATTTTAAATAATTCAGAAGTGATCATTTCACTTAATTGCATGGACTTGGTTGTTATTTATTTATTTTTTTTTTTTTAGCTTCCTAATGTTACTAGACAAGGCCACAGGGATCAAAACTAGTCTCAGTGATTTCCCTCTGATATTGCTCCACTGTGTCCCAAAGGATTACAAGACAAACAGACAGAGCTCCCTTCTGTACAAGTAGGTACTCTGAGGAAACACCACCTTACTTTCTTCTGACTGACAGCAATATATACTGGTCTGTTTAATTCCTGAATGGAGGTATATTAAAGTTTGGGGTTGGTAGCTTGCTGTAGCGCTTTCTGGGGTAGATTTGCCAGCTGAGACATTTCTGAAACAACACCAGGCCCAAAAATCTGTACACTTACTGCTGTTGCTTCAGAGAAGTCTGTGTATTCTAAAATCAGTGAAATTTTCCATCTTTCTTTTCCATCAAAGTTATCTGAAAATATGCTGTATGCTGCTTGGAGGTGATGGCCACGCGGGTGCCCTAACTGCCTTTCACTGTGGCACTCCTGGTGTCTGCAGCATGAGCAGCAAGGGCTGGTGGGGCTGCTGGTGGCATGTATCACACGTGCGGTTGCCAGTCATCAAAGCCAGCCAGCATGGCCATCTCCACCTGCCCCAGCTTCTCACTCCTGGGGCTCAGCTCTGCACTGCTTCGGGGAGAATGGAGACAGGCTTCCAGCTTTGCAGTAGGGTATTTAGTCCCACCTAGCCAATGCTTGTGATATGTGCTCTATGAGCTGCTGTTTCCCTAGACAAATCTAAGCTAGATAACTGATTAAAGTATTTAGGTCATATAACTTAACGAGTTACTAAATATTACATAAGCCTCGGGCCCAGGAAAAGGAGGCAGCTACTTCTGAATTGAGCAGAGACAATATTTTGCTATCTGAAGACAGATCACAGAATCTCACGTAAGGAAAAAATAAGATGGTTCCTGGATATCATGAAACAACTTATCAAAACAAATCAAAGCACTGTTAGGAGCTTTAGAAATCCACTGAAAACACTGAATAATAAATGAGTACATTTATAAAGGCTTTAAATCAGTGTGGCACTTAACACATGATGAGTGAACAGGACAGATACTTGTAAAATCTCTTTTACTCAAGGCTACTTTGAGGGTCCACAGATACTATGACCTAGAGAAATGTAGTTATCTAGTAGATATTTCTAATGTTCTTTATAACATTTTTTTTCCAAATATTCAAAGAAACAAGGTAATCCCAGATACTCCAGTATGTTAGTATTCAAGTATCCTAAATCAAGTTAATCTGTACTATGCCTTCTCTGACTTCTCAGGTTGCATCAGAGAACAGAATGGTCCACTGTCACGTATGAAATCTTTTATAATTTGACAGTAGCCATCCTTATTAAAAATTCTCCTAAAACAGCTACATCAACTTCAAGAGGTGAGATTGTCCTAGAACAGAACTTCAGGCTATAAAAATAAATCTACAATGTAATTATTTTGGGGAACAATCAGCAATTAAGAAGTATTAAATTCAAGGACACAGTCAGACATTTTATGGCTTTGCTAAAAGTCAGAGGTATGATTTACTTTTTCTGTTTGATTAGGTCATCAGAAAAATAGCATAATTAGGAATAATAATAAAAACCTTGAAGTTCAGTGAAGACACCATCCAACTTTCTTTCACAAAGGGGAAACGTATGTGCCTTTGAACAACTCATAACATTAAATATGTTTCAGATGCCATATGCTATCTTTCCTCTTTGTATCTCATTACAGAACACATAACCCCTAAAAACTTTTTTTTCACCAATTGCTTCTTTGCATCTATCAGTCATAATCACATTTTTTGGTTGTAAATTTGCATTTTGGATATTATTTTTTTATCAGACGTAACACAGTCATAACATCTATTCCAGTAAACTCTGCAAAATTAACAGATGAAATGGTGTGTTAGGTTTGTTTTCACCACCATGATCATTAAGTACAAGGCTGGCTCATTATGGGGAGACAATGTTTAATCATCCTCCAAATTTTGCAGATGGATTTACATCTGTGTATCTCCTTTTCTGTGATGCTCAATAGCCAGGCACAGTCTGTTCCAACCGTCTGTAAACAGGACTCAGTTCAGCAGGCTTCTCTGACCTAGCAAACCATTTTAGTATGTGTTTGTGTCTTGTCGGTTTTAAAGGAGTTTAAGCCCACAGTTAAAGGTAACAAACCTACACTCAGGGCACATGGTAATGGAGATTGGCCTTGTGCTTTGATGTTTTTGTGAGCTGCAGTTCACTACGAGCTATGAGGGCTATACCAAGAAGCAGAAATCCTGACAACTGCGCCTTGATTAGCCAGTGCTGCTACTGCCAATGAAAGGCTGGGAAGAACAAAAAATGGAAGAATCCCCAGAGTATCAAAAAGTAGAAACAAATGGTGACTAGTCATTTTTTTCACAAGATTAGAAGACATTCTAAGAAGAATTAAAAATATATGTCAGCCTATGCTTACCATTTCCTTGTCAGGTTCTTGGCAACAACCTGGGGTTAAATTATGCTTAAGGAAATCTTATTTTGGTTTAATTTCTCATCTTAATTATTTCCCTCCCAAAAGGATGAATCATGGGTGAGGCACTGCAGTGCTTTGAGGTTCTTTTTCTCAAATGAGACAAATGAGCAATAACACCCAGCATTTTGCCAGTTCCAGCCTTGCCCTTCAGCTGCTTGGCTGAAGAAATTGTGAAAAACATAACCTGGCATCTCACAAAGAAGAGCACAGAATCATAGAATCACAGAATGGTTAGGGTTGGAAAGGACCTTAAGATCACCTAGCTCCGGCTCCCCTGCCATTGGCAGGGGTGCCCTCGCAGTTAGACACTCCAGCCCCCTGATCATTCTCGTGGCCTTCCTCTGGACTTGTTCCAACAGTTCCATGTCCTTTTGTGTTGAGGACACCAGAACTGCACACAATACTCCAAGTGAAATCTCACAAGAGCACAGTAAAGGGGCAGGATCACCTCCTTTGACCTGCTGGTCACGCTCCTTTTGATGCAGCCCAGGATACGGTTGGATTTCTAGGCTGCAAGCGCACACTGAAGCTGGCTCATGTTCATTTTCTCATAGACCAACACCCCCAATTCCTTCTCCACAGGGCTGCTCTGAATCTTTTCTCTGCCTGACCTGTATCTGTGCCTGGGATTGCTCCGATCCAGGTGTAAGACCTTGCACTTTGCCTCATTGAACTTCATGAGGTTGGCCCTGGCCCACTTCTCAAGTGTGTCCAGCATCAGTGGTGTTCCTCTTTGTTCACTGTTCAGCATACTTGATCCAGGACTCATCATGAAGCAAAATGACTCAGGTGAAGTACTTCAAGGCCCTTTTATTGAATATTAACCAAGAAGTAAATACTAATCCATTTTTTACAGAGAAACAAAGGTTGTTTCAGAATCCAGGCTACAACACTGTTGGAGCTCACTGGAAAAAACTGAGGATGCAGATAGAACAGGCTTTCACTAGTGGCAGTGAAGAAAACAATTATGGGCAGGTGTGGATCAACCATGAAAACCTTTTCCTAAATGAAAAATGTAGGAAAACCATTCAACAGAGGAGAGAAAATAAATGCTACAGTATTATTTGTACTTTCTGAGGATGGCAGATATGGAACATCCCAATGTAAACACAGAAATCCTAGATGAATGACAGTAAGAGGATCCAGATGATGCTGAAAGTGGTCCTGTTAATGGGACTTCTTGCTGTCTAATCTTGCATAAACTTAGTGACAGAGCTATGAGGCAAAGCACCTTTCTCCTCCAATTAATATTATAAACAAAGCAAGTTGTTAGTATTCATCTTTCAAAAATATAATCTACCATGTAGTAAAAAAAAGCAAACTTGAATCAGATTATTTTTAACACTCCCAAGTGACATGCTTGGGGGGCCTTTTCTACAAGGATAAAATTAAAAGAAATTATTCAAACTTTCTCCATTTGAGCAATCTCCTAACAGCTTCTGTCCCATCTCCTTCTCTTTATTGTTTAGGAAGGGCCTAGTTACATTTAATTCATGTTACGAAACTTAGGGTCTTCACCTTTCTTATTCTGCATTTAAGAGACTTGCAGATTCATTGTCATGCTCTAAATACAAATCAGCCAATACATAAATAATGCGCATTATTATTTTATTATCATTAATAAATAATAGCAACAACAAGAAATTCTGCCTGAGTCAGAACTCCACAGTTTGACTCCAACACTGGAGTTTATTCTCTGACGGGAAGGGAACCAGTAATGATGGGACCAGAGTGTGAGAGGCACCTATATCATATGATTAACCCATTTTTCCCAGGAGAGTGTTGCATTACAGGAAGGGACTTCATTCAGGAGAGCCATAGACTTATGTGAGTGAAGCTGTGCTGTAGGTGCACGCCTGTGGACATGCAGAAAAACCCTGACTGCAAGTCATACAAAAATAAACACACTCTACTTCTCCCTGTCTTCCCAGGGAAAGGATGGTCTTTTAAATAGCCTTGAAAGCAGGGATTTTTTATGCTGGAAGCAAATTCACATTAATAGCAGTCAGAGACTAGTTAATAATGTGGGCCTCTGAGACAAAGGCCTTGCTGTTCAGCTACAAATAAAACTAGGGGATGGGCAACTTCCGCCTGCCTGTAAGTAAATAATGAGAAAGATTAGTGGCAACAGCACAAGCTAGAAGCTGAAAAGAGGATTAATGTGATGTTTTCCAGCAAGACAGCTTTTTTCCCCACGATGTAGAAAGCTACATCAAGAGTAATCTAAGCTTTTATTTCCAACAATGCCAGGAGAAGGTTTCACAGCCAAGAATCCCTTTCTTCCATCCTAGAGTATGCTGAAGGAGCTCACATCACTTCCCCACACAGCCCTTCTACTGCTTTGCAAACCACGTACAAGGTTATCAGACAGGGGCAATAACCAGAGTGATTTCTGATCAACCACTGTATTTAATCATGGGACTTGGAAGTGTAGCTACCATTGTATCAGGGTGTGAGAACACTGCCAACTCCGTGACTACTCCAGCTGGCAGCAGCACTGTTCACGGATGGCACAGACAGAACTTGCAGTACCTCAGTCACTGAGGTGTTGCCAGGTTTTGCATACAAACCCAAAGTCTCATGTGCTGCTTGGGACTTAGAAGGTGACGTTCAGAGGTCAGATTCATCTCCATGAGTTTGTAACAAGGCCAAGCACCAGGTGCTTCAAGACAAAAGCCTCTCATTCAACTCCCATGCAATTTTACTTTACAAAAACTCCTGCAGGCTTTGTCTGGGGAGCTCAGATTTCACTGATATTAACAGCAAAATGGCACATATGGGATAATCATTGAGACTGCCATCCCCTAAGACTCCCCTCAGTATTGAATGGTTAATCTAGAGAGTATCCAATGTGAAATAATCATTGAGAAAAAAGAATCTGGTTTATCCTGGCCAGATGTCCCCTCCCCAAAAGCCCCCCAAATTTGGTCCAGTTCCAAAGATAAAATAACCTATGAAGATCACTGGTTCTTATAGCCCAAATCTACTGCATGATGTCAAGGATATTGATAAGACTGCTAGCCCAGATGAAGATGTGACATGTGTACAGGATTTCATGTCAGAAGATTGTGAATCTGGCATGTTCCAAGGCACATGCATAGTGAAGAGCTCAAAAATTAATAAAAAGAAGGACTTAAAATAACATGATCAGGGAACTCTGAGCCCTGGAAGTTTTGAACTGAATTCCAAACTCTCTGAGTCAAGATACACTGTTGCAGGACCATAGTTTGCTGACAAGCACAGACAACATACTTTCACAAAATGAATTTGTTTCCTGCATTCAGAAAACTTTTTTCAATAGAAAGAAAGAAAACTGAATACATTGGGAAGCTGAAAAGTGCTTCAATCATCATATTTGCTCTATCATCTTTGCATGAATTCATAGCAAAACATGAAAACGGGTACAAACTGTTAAAGTAGTAGAGAAAAAGGATGTAGGAAGGAAAAGGGAAGGTAAAGGAATACCTACGAAGTTAAGTTGATTCTAAAGCTGTCCCTAATTATGCAGATTACCCACATAATAATCACAGTTTGAACGCAGCAACCTGTATTGCAGTCATTTCATACTATCCACAAAGATCAACATTAAACATGGATCCAACAGAATGATCATATCACTAGTGACATAAAACATAAGTAGCTACTTTATTTACCTTAAAGGACATGATTTAGCAATACCAGGCATGACAGCCAAATGCAGAATGGTCCTAAAATGTTGAAAACTCATGCAAGAATCTCTTAATCTGATGTTTTATCAGGTTAAATTTCAATGAACTTTCAAGACTTAAAAAAAGTCACTGTACTGCTTGATTGTAACAGAAACCAACTGATCACTACTGCAGTGCTGTCCAGTTATACAAGCAAATGTCACACTCGAGTCTCAGACAGCCTTACTCTACAGTGACAATAACTCTTCAGGCAGATTGTTTAGTGCCTCCTTGGAGGAAATGTCAGGCCAAATTTGAAAGTGTTTAAATGCAACAGTGCAGAAAAAGTAAAAATGTGAGGAGAGAAACAAAAGCATACATTAGGATGATCTGCTTTCTATTACCTTTTTTTCTCAGGGCTATTGCCAATGTTATCTCCAATGGCATCCAATGGCATATCTCAGAAGAAAACCTCCCGCACTCTGTGGCTCTGGTACTATCATGACAACTTGTCACCAACATGCCAAGAGACATGTGAGAGAAGGTTCCTTTTCAACCAGCCTTCATGGTTCAACCTTCCTACGCTGTTCCGTATTGTCACCAGAGACAGTGGGATCTGAATCTCTGCACTCACCCAACTTGAAACAGGCACTGATAATTAATTTCCACTGAGGGCTTCAAACCCTTTCATACGTATATTTAGACTCTTCGTTATAATGTTTTGATAGACCAAATGATTTTCAGGCAGCTGAAATAGCCATGATTTTTCCAACAGTACTCATTTGCCCTGATGAGTAATGTGGCAGGGCAGCTTCCTCCGCGTGCCTTTTGCTGCCTCATGTGTGACTGATGCTGTCAGGCAAAGGAATGTTCCTCAAGTACTTCAAATAAAATAAAGGTTTTTTACAGAGGATCTCAGCTAACCTCCCACAGTAAGCTCCAAGTTCTGAAATAAGCTCAACTTCTACAAATCAAGAGGAATTCAGATGGGGAGCTCATTAAACAAATGCAATCTGAAGCTGAGTTTATGGTTTGGGGGCTTTTTCTTTTTATAAACAATTTCTATCTTCTATTGCAAAATGAATGTCACAATAACTTTTTTTTTTTTCTGTGAGGAGCTAGCTAGACATTTTAGAAATAGAATGATTATTTGTACATACTGCATTTTGCCATTCTTTATGTTTATGAGTTATTAGCCTAGTACTCTGAGAGATTTGACATACTCTTTTAGAAAACCATTATGTTACATGTAATGTATTATAGAAGCATAGAACCATACAATGGTTTGGGTTGGAAAGAACCTTAAGATCATCTAGTTCCAACCCCCCTGCCATAGGCAGAGACGCCTCACACTTAGATCATGTTTCTCAAGGCTCTGTCCAGCCTGGCCTTGAACCCTGCCAGGGATGGAGTACTTACCACTTCTTTAGGCAACTCATTTCAGTGCCTCACCACCCTCACAGTAAAGAACTTTCTCTATCTAACCTGAACTTCCCCTGTCTTAGTTTAAACCCATTCCCCCTTGTCGCTACAGTCCCTAATGAAGAGTCCCTTCCCAGCATCCTTATAGGCCCCCTTCAGATGCTGGAAGGCTGCTAGGAGGTCTCCACACAGCCTTCTCTTCTCCAGGCTCAACAGACCCAACTTTCTCAGCCTGTCTTCATATGGGGAGGTGCTCCAGCCCTTTTTGGCAATGGTAAAGGCTGACTATTTCTTGAGAACAATTTTCTTCCAAAAAATGTAAACTGAAATTTATAAATGTGGCCCTTGTTCTTTAAAACACAAAGATCCTGCTGTTTTCCAAGGATATATATACTAAGTCTTCCAAAGCCTAATGACAGAATTATTCCACCAGGGTCCTTTAATGGCTTAACATTATTTAATCTTTTTTCTGTTGGTTCTGATTTGCCTTTAGAGCAGTGAAAAAAATTGCTCCTGTTCAGGAAGTCTTTTTCATTTGTCTTGATATGACTGATTAAAAAAATTATTAAAGATGGAGGATTAAAAGTGCAGGAGTAAGGTACTCAGGGCTAGATTCCTGTCTTTTTACTCTGAGGAGTGAGTTCATTGACATGAAAGTAACTACTGTGGGCAATGTAGACACTGGAGATGGACTCCAGCATTCATCAGGAATCCTGGGACAGCATCCAGCACTCCCTGTCTTGATTGGAGCTCCTTCAAATTTGACCTTGCAACATATCTATGAAGTGGTTTCAGCCTACTGAGGCTGTAAGTCTCTAAATGTAAATAGACAAATAAAATTTGTTACATTTGAAACGCTTTTTTGCAACAAGGCACCGACTACTAAAGCTTCATCTGGTGCTGTGGATTTCTCTTTCTCCTTTTGAGCCCTAATAAGGTCTAACAGGGCTTCAAACTTTCCTGAAACCTTCATCCCTAGAAAACTCTGTCTCAAGGCCTGTATGGAATGACTTGCTTTAGATCCTTTGGCTCAGATACTACTGCTTCTACACTCATGACCTGGAGCTTGAGTTAGGTCCAACAAAGTGTCATTTGGTGGTTGCCAATACAGGCAAAACATTAATAAGCAGTCAGGAAATGGGAAGCAGGCCTTCTTAAATACAGAATATAGCTCAAGAACTGGTTGGCGTCCAGTCTCTTACTTCTTCCAAACTGATCTTCCCAGTTCTAGTATGAAGCCTTTATCTTCTGAGGTCCCAAGGGCCTCAGACAAGAGAAGGACAAGAACCTTCTAAAATCAAAAATGCAATTCGAAGTCAGAGCTGGTCACCCTATTTGGACTCCCTTCATACATAATATATACTCATGTACATATTGGGTACACCATCTCCTTAGAGAAGCAGGAGATCATTTCGAGGCTTCTTTTAAAAGAGGACTGCCAACACCTTCCCATGTTTACTGAAATGTTTGAAGGCTTTCCAGTGTGGGTGGCATCTCAGTTATGCTAGCTAGCAACTCTTTTTCAGAACTTGGCACCACTGCTACTAATACGCAGTGGTATGGAAGAAACAGCAGTTAAATGTAATTCAGAAGCACTGTAAGTACTGTATCATGTTGTTTGTAAACAAGACTCAGCAGGTAGAAAGTTTGGACTGGCAAAGTCATTCTGGGAAATTGGTCACCAGTGAGAAGACCTGAAGAGTAATAACGTGAGTTTTTGAGGGTTTTTTTTCTGTGAACAGGGCCTTTTTCAGCCTGCAACTCCTCTCCAGTTCACCAGAATTAAACATTTTTTCCTTCAGCTGTCCTCTGTGTTCCCTCCACTTTCTCTGGCTGCTTTTATTCTCTGCTTGCTTTCAGTTCCAGCCTTTTTTGCCCTTTTTTTTTTACCACAAGGCCACTTGGCCACCTTATGACTATCTGCTCCCTCTGATCTTGCTCTCTGTTATGCTTTCTGAGCTGGGAGTCTGAGCTGGACTTTGTCTTACTTGGCCCCCACTGAAAGATAGGGGTTTGACCAAAACCAGCCATCCACACACCCTCTATAAGCAGTGGGGAGACAGGCATTCCCAGAACATGGGACAGTCCATCCTAAGAGATGGATGCATGCAAACTCTCAAGTTAAAGGCAAACCCCATCCATAGCAGCTATCCCCATCCATAGCAGCTATGGCTCTACCATCTCCCACTCCACTACCTCCTAGCCAGCTGCTGCAAAACAAGCAAAACTGGCATGAAACGATACTCCCCTGAGGCCGGCCTCTTGGGCGTTTTTATCTGGCCACTGATTTTTATAAACTTCCAGTGACTCTTCTTTCCTTTATTTGTTTACAATTTCTTTGCAGTCAGAGTGAGGATAAGGGGACTGATGAAGACAAGGATGCAGAAAAAAAACCACAATTAGCAATGGGACTGCCTTTAGGCAACCCCGACAAGAAGTGTTTGAATTTTTCTAAGCAACTCCTTCCTATAGCTCCACATCCATTGATACTTCTTAATCCATACATATAAATCTACACTTTGTCTTCGTCGTCTTCTATCACAACACTGAATGTATTTTTTTGCCTTTTTGATCTCAAGTCTCTCATTTTCTGATAGACATCACAAGCTCTACTGCTAAGAAATGGCTTTCTTAACACATTGAGTATGATTACTCTGATCTTAAAAGCCATTCTCTCACTCCTCTAACACATGAAACATAGCCTGCTTGAAGTCTCATAACCCTTTCCCATCCACTACTAATCCTTCTGCACATATGCTTCAAATGCTGATGCATGTAGAGCCAGTGACATCTAACACATTCAGTCTGCTTTCAAAGGGGCACCTTGATTCTGCATCATTTCACTGAACTCTTCAAAACCTTTGCATTACACTCAGTTTTGTAGAGGCTGCAATTTCCTATACCCTCACTCAGTGCTTTTACTGTGCCCAGATATGGGTGCTAGGAAGGAGCAAGGCAAATGTTTGGGTGTTGAAAATACATGACCTGTGAGGAAATGTGTTAGTTGCTCGTCTGAGAGAAGGCCGAGGGATGACAACATGTGATTTACATCAGATGAGTGAAAAAAGACTGCTACAATCAGCTCTCCACACCTACTGTGAAGACAACAACATGTAAGAGACTTCAGTTTCAGGAGAGCATGCAGGAAAATCAGAACAGATTGCTTGGGAAGGCTGTGAAGATGCCATCACTGAAGGTGTCTAAGGAAAGATAAGTTTGTCAGAAGCAAAGCAGGTGTATTTGATTCTGTGCTGGGGAGGATTCACTAAGCACCCTCTTCATGTCTCCTCTATTATATTACTCCATGACTCAGAGATAAACACCTGTTAAGTAGTTCCGTTGTGTTTCTTCAAATATCTCTACATAAATCTCATTCGTCATAGTCCAGGAGGAAAAAGGATCAGTGCTTATCATAAATTGCACTCTCTTCTTCTACCTATTCAGGCATATTAACCCATACTGTTTGGATCACCTTTCTCTTATCAGCCTTCTGACTATACTGACCACATTAATATACATAAAATCCCCAGTCCTACACTGTACAGCACAAACAGCATTCAAGGAAAACAGCCATGACTGGGACAGTGCTTCACCTTGAAGCCACTCACCCTTCCCAAAATGGGATACAGATTATGTGGAAGCAGCAAGTCAGTTCCAAGCTACACCCAAGATGCACTCATAAGTTCTTGCTGTTTTGCAAGCAAGCCTGTCTTATGGCAGCAAAGGTATTCTCCATATTTTTCTTTTTTATATTCTCTTAAAAGTTCATTAGTGAAAAGAAAATTTTATTACCTAACATGATGCCTGAGTTCAAATTTTGTTGTTGGACAATTTGTTCTATGAGCCATTTGGGGGAAATTTAGAGAAAAGTAATTACTTTTTTTCCCTAACTTTAGTTTTTTTCTTAGCAAATACAGTAGCAATAGCAGTACCATAGCAGTAAAGGACTTCTGTGCCCTCAAGCACGTTAATTTTTTCCAGTTACCATCATTTGGTCCGATGCAAACCACTCAATCTCCCCGGAACTTCTGCCTGTTCTGACAAAGTCTTTATTTTTCAAGCATACGACCAAAATGCTACACCAAAAAAGGAATTGAGAAGAAAAGCATTGCAATTCACTGAAAGCTTTTTACTACTGAGGATAGGACACAGGCTTTTTGAGCCATCTTCCATACTGATACAGACAAAAAGCCCTGAACTGCTCACAAATAATGAACGTAACTGTCATTTCTTACAACACTAAAAGCTCCAGGACTCCTGCCTTGGGTTTTGGGAACGACTGTGGATTGTGAAGCTCTCATAAAGGCTGCTTAGTAGGATACAGCAAATTAAACCATCCTTCAATTGCCTTTGATGTCAGGGGATGCCACACAACCTTTGGCACTGCAATAGACTCCTGTAGAGACCAAGCTGAACACTGGTGGTAGGCAGGTGGTCTGGAGTCTCCATCACTGCCCCTCTTTCCAGCAGGACCTCTCTGATCACAGCCCCAGTATAGGGCTTATCCTCATCTCCCTCCTTGTGTGGCTGAGCCAGATCCCCTTGTCTCATCTAATTTTTTGCTACACATAATATCCAACCTTCTGGTCTTACTACTGTTTCTGCTACCCCATCCCTCCTTTTGTAATAGTGAGATGAACTGGAAAAAGGGTGGCTTGGTCTGCCAACCAGAAATACTTATTGGGATGAAATGTGTCTTATCTCCTCTCCGTACTAGTTCATATATATTTACGAGAGAGAGCTCTCCTTCAGATGTCCTTGTTTTCTTCTCATGTGTGTCCATCATCTCTAACACAGCATTTTTACAGGACTGATAAAATCATCAGTTCAGATTAATCTTTGTGAAAAACAGAAGAGGAAAAGAGCTGTTCTGGTACTAACGCACCTGCTAGTGTTGGGCCACATGAAAAAAGGTTTGTGCAAACACTGGTAATACCACCCCTAATGGCTGTTAGCAGTGGATTACCTTTCATACTTTTTTTCTTATCGTTTATGAACACACGTATATTTGTGCTTATCTGAAGAGGTTTTGTCACTTTTCTTCTTAAAATCTTATGTTTAATTATGAAATTAATGTGGGCTACTTTGGCATTAAAAAAAGATGAAAGAAAGCTGCAATAGAGTAATATTGGTCCTGAACTGCAATCTATCTAGACCCAGTTGGCACATTTGGCCACATACGGGCATTCCTAAGCCTGAGACACCCAGATAGCCAGAGGGACCCAGAACTAGCTGCACAGCAGCAACCTGATCCATGAGGCTTACCCTTCCCCACATCTGGACATGCTGGATATCTGGAGATGCTGAAGAAGGACTCTTCATTAGGGACTGCAGTGACAGGACAAGGGAAAATGGGTTCAGACTTAAACAGGGGAAGTTTAGATTGGCTATAAGGAAGAAGTTTTTTACTATTAGGGTGGTGAGGCACTGGAATGGGTTGCCCAAGGAAGTTGTGAGTGCTCCATCCCTGGCGGTGTTCAAGGCCAGGTTGGACAGAGCCTTGGGTGACATGGTATAGTGTGTGGTGTGTCTGCTCATGGCAGAGGGGTTGGAACTAGATGATCTTAAGGTCCTTTCCAACCCAAACCATTCTATGGTTCTATTATTCTACAAAGATGTCTTTGTAAAGCACCGACATCAGAAGACTAAGCTGCTTGGAATAGCCTCTCATTTGCTTCATCTATTGACTACTTCATTAAAATGTTCAATGTTCAGATCTGAGATGGGAATACAAATGGGAAAAAAAACCCAAAACAAAACAAACAGAAATCTGAATAGCAGTTAAAAGAGAGTAGGACATTGACAAGACTGACAGGACACTGATGCTGACAACAGGTGTGACGCATTGAGAGCTTTTATGTTTTCTATGTATTTTTGTTCACCAAGCAAATGTTCATGTAGTGACAGAGTGAGTTAAGTTTAACTGGAATTTGAATTACGGGTTTGATTTTATACCATTCAATTTTCCACACTGTTTATTTTACACAGTCAATGCCAGCAAAAAGCAGCACAAAGTAAACAAAACACAGAATACAGTGACATGCCCAGAGATCATACTGCGAGATATCAGTGTTAACTGGGGCACACTGAAAAGAAAATATGGCCTAGTTTTCTCACAAAATAAGGGAAATTTAAATATATCCTTGTGTATACGAAAAAGTGATACCTTAAACCAGAGAGGATTGAATATGCTGTGTGAATGAGACAAATCTAGATCTTGACTAACCCCTACTTTAATTTCATTTAAAGCCTCCTCCGTTTTTTCTTACAATTATGTTCTTATGAGTCTAAAAAATGCTGCTGTATCACAAAGGGTATTCTGTATGAAGATTAGAGCCTTAAAATACCTAATTTTGGAAATTTTCCGATTTCCTAAATTTGGGTCAAACAGTTATTTTATTTGTTCCACAGAACCGTAGGACCTCTGAGGTTGACAGGGACCTCCTGAGATGATCTCATGCAACACCTTCCTGCTCAAAGCAGTGTCAGCTAAAGAAGACTTTGCTTGATCATGTCCAACTGGGACTTGAGTATTTCCAGTACACAATATCTATTTTACTACTCTTCTTTTTAGCTAAATTTTGTCAAGGGACTCTGTAACATAAGTGGTTACACAAGTCAGTACAGAATTGCTCCACTTCAAGAGAGTCCTGTGAAGACTGGGTCTCCAACCAGTCTCTGAACATTTTTTTTCAGCAGAATAACTAGTTGTACGCCAAATGTGCATATTCACCTGTCTGAACTATGGGATTGGCAGTCTGAATTGCTATAAAGAGCTTTTATGTCTTACATGTAGCTTGCAGAGCTCTATCATGCATCCCACAACCTACCTTAAGGGCAAAAAGACCAACAGCATCCTGGACTGTATCAGAAATAGTATGGCCAGCAGGACTAAGTGATTGTCCCCTGGTGCTCAGCACTGGTGAGGCTGCACTTTGAATACTGTGTCCAGTTCTGGGCCCCTCACTACAAGAGAGACATTGAGGTGCTGGAGTGTGTCTAAAGAAGAGCAATGAACCTAGTGGAAGGTCTAGAGCACAAGTCTGATGAAGAATGGCTGAGGGATCTGAGGTTGTTTAGTCTGGAACAGACAAGGCTCAGGGGAGACCTTATTGATCTCTACAACTACCTGAAATGATGTTGTAGTGAGGTAGGTGCCAGTCTCTTCTCCCAGGTAACAAGTAATAGGACAAGAGGAAATGGCCTCAAGTTGCACCAGGGGAGATTTAGATCAGATATTAGGAAAAGTTTCTTCACTAGAAGGGGTGTCAAGCATTGGAACAGGCTGCCCAGGGAAGTGGTTGAGTCAACATCCCTGGAGGTATTTAGAAATGTGTAGATGAGGTCTTTAGTGGCATGGCTCAGTGGTGGACAGGGTAGTGCCAGGTGAATGGTTGGACTTGATGATCTTAAAGATCTTTTCCAACTTAAACGATTCTATTATACGAAATGTGTCTCTATTAATCTCTTCTTATTTAGCCTTAGTCTTGAGTATATCAGCATATGCTTTACAGTTTAGACAAAACATTTCTACATTTAATATATAATTTCAAATGAATAAAACATTGGAAGCAAATTTCCCAGTGAATCAAAATAGCCAAGGGCCAAGTTAATTATTGTTGTTTATATTTAGGTGCCAGATAATCTTATTCATCTCTTATTTGAGAAGAAATATTTCAGCTGGGTATGGAATGCCCACAGTTTCATTTTGTTTAAAAAAAAATAAAAAAAATTGCTTTCAGTCATTGCACTGACATTAAAACATGTATACTGATCTGACCAGAAGGCCCTAGAAGTCCTTTGACATCTTTTATTTGGATTCCACTGATTTGGAAACTAGACCTTAATGAATCAAGAGGGTTTTCTGTAATTTGTTACACTGGTTTCCATCTGTGAGCATGTTTTCTGCACTACTTTGTCACTCCTGTTCAATTAGAGAATAAATCTAATCACAGCTATAAAGCAAAACCCATTTCAGCTTAAGAAAGGCATATAGTCTCCCCTGAAGGCCTTCACATAATTATTGTGTATTTCAATTACCAAACCATTCAAACAACTGTAGGGATTGTTTTATAAGGGAAAATTTAAAAGACTAAATAAGGCTAGCTGGCCAAATACAGACTAAATTATTTGTTTCTCGACCACTTCCAGAGGAGAAAAGTATTTTAATGAGATTAGAATGAGCACTCACTGCTCATGTGCTTGTAGGTTTGAATATCAGGATCTAATCCTGCAATGTCTTTATACAAGTAATATAATCAGTAAAAATACTTTCTGTACCCGAGTCTTCAGAAATATATTCCCTAGGAAAAAAAAAAAAGAAATGGCAACAGCAAACAAATACTGATGGCTTTAAGAATAACAACATGGAAGAGGGTTTTTAAGAGCTCACAACTAAAGATTGTGAATAGTATTTGATGCACAACAGAACAAACGAGAAGTGGGTATGAAGTTCCATTAAAATGGAGGAAGCTGTGCAATAACTTCCCGTCCATGATTCTAAATTAAATGGCACTTCAATTTTATCAACAGTCATCAGATTTCCTTCTACTGTTGGTACCTTTAGAAGAAATGTAACAACCCAGTGATAACTCAGTAAGTAAGACTGAAATTTTAATGGCAATGTAAGGATAAAAATGACGTTTTTATAAATTGCAGGAAGTTCTAACCAGCACAACTTCATGAAAATTAATGAGAATTATTAACAATTTATTTTAGTTTGTGTAATCTGAGGTTTAATACTAAAGAAATGCTTAAAATTTTCATGTTGAAAAAAAACATTAGCATCAATGGCATTTGATTACTGCTATGTGTATGTCTGTGTTCGGAGACTGAAATACCATAACTCTGCCATGGACAATTCATTCCCAAATAAAAGGCAGATTTCAGGTAATAAGTTTTTCTTACTTTTCTTCTAATGTCTGTTTAATAATAAATGTAACATTTTGCCTAAACTGGAAAAAACAGAAAGAACAAAAGCTAAATTCTGTTCATGCCAGATCAATGTATATGGAAGTTTTGAAGCCTATGTAATGCCTTTTGTTTGACCTCCTATTTCTGACTGCAGAAAATTACAAGCACAATGAAGGCAGAATACACCGACTACACATTCTAAACTAAAGGTTTCTAATACATGTACAGAAATAGCCTGCATATATGTAGATAGCAGCTAAATACATACATAGAGCTTTATTCGGGTTTTCTGCATCAGTGTTAACTTCATTAAGTCCTAAAAATAGCCTTGCAAAAGCTTTATCCTTACAGGAACATAAACAATACTATGACTGTTCTATTATAGGCAGTGGTAGGCTGGTGCACTTGTACAAACCTAGAATAAACTGATACGGCCCTTGAAATTTTTGACTTGAACATAAACCCAATAATTAACTTATGAAATGGTTATCTCAAGGAATATATCAACTAATAAGCACTTATTTAACCCTTAGAACACCGGTGCTCTCTGGACTTCCAGCAAAATCAGTGCTTTGAAAAATATATCTGTTGACACCTACACTACATACTTACTCTCCAAAGGGTTACTTCTAAGTATTATTAAGCAAAACTGTCAGTTTGAATGATTGCAGCATTAACACACAGATTCTCCTTGGCAGCCGGGAAGCCATATATTTCATGCCAAGATGGCATCTGCCATTCATAATTGCTTGAAAAAGACAATCTCCACTACACTGCTGTAAACTCATGTCTTTTATCTTTTACTCTGATATCCTACACTTGGAACTTCAAAGCTATTTACTTTGAATATATACAGAAAGAACCAAAAGATGACAAAGATAGACCTTGGCAAGGTGACAGTGACATTTGGTGCTTGCTCTTTTGCTACCATTTGCTAAATTTTTTGGCACAAAAACTCTCAGGGTAGAAACTCTCAGTAGGAAATTATGTCTCCCAGCCAACAAAATGGCCCAATGAACCCTGCTTTAGTATTTTGGCAATATAGCCATGATATCACAAGTTCTGACAACACATGCAATATTGTCTTGTTATCCATTTGATGTCTGTTGATCAGAAATAACTCACAAAAGCAAATAATTTAGCTTTAAGGCATTCTAGCAAATTAAAAAGATACCTGGATGTATCTATGAAAAGTAAGTTCTGCATCTACAGGAAGTGGAAGAAAGCCTCTCTTTTTAAAATGCCTTATATATTGATGTCTGTGTTCACAGTAGCTTTGGAGACCTCTGCAGTACAGGTGAGAGCTCACTCATGTACAAACTGGAGAAGCTCAAGTTGTTTTCTTTCACTCTGACACCCATGGTTAAGTATGAGTATAGCTAAAGCATACAGCCCCATGCATATTGACTTTATGTTCCCTCCCTGTTCTCAGTGTGCAGCTGCCTAGGGTGGAGGAGGACCCAAAAGGATAGTTCTGTCATTTTTTTCGCCATACACAGACCTTCCTTCAGAAGAAGTGTTAGGACCAAGCTAGAGAACAAGTAACCATATGGTAGAAATCCATACATAATATATATTTCCATATAACTTTGATGAATAACTGCATTAAATGCATCATTTCATCCTGAACTTCTCTGTAGTTGCTTGGCTGAAGTTTTCTCCAAATTTTTGTCTGCTCTGCTGTGCAAGGTTTCTTTGCAATTAAAAACCCTTCCATGGATTACCCAGGAGCTAAGTGTGATCACATGCAATGTGACAATGTATGAATATCTCCATTATACAGCAGTTTGTGGCACAACTTTCTTAAGGATAAAAGCCTTGCCCATTGGACTCTTAGCACTTTGAACGACTGTTGCAGAAGTGGTCTTCACAATTGTCTTCTTCAGCAGGGGTTTTTGTGCTCCCAGAAAGTATGAAAGAACGAGCTTGGTATTAACTGTCACTGGGTGTTACTATTTACCTGCCTGCCTGAAAGAACTGCAGGAAGAACTGGTGATGAATTTAGATCCTGAGTGCTTTCTGATTAAGGGACTGCTCCCAAAAGAGGTTTAGGTTTACGGCTGTGTTTGGCTGAAAAGTAAACAGCTACAGAGGTGGCTGCAACTGTTTTGTTTTTATTCAGTTCAGTGGTTGCTTTTAATAGAAAGCATATTAGCTAATTTGCAAAAAGCAGGGGTAATCCTGCTTCCTGTGACTGCAACTTTGTTTGGGAATTACTGTAAAAAGCAGCCCCTGGCTGATTTCTTCTCCAGGGTTTTTAATTTAATTATAAGATCTGAGACTCACTGAGTGTTCCTGTGGCTTCCACACAGATAATTCTTTTCTATTCCTACTCGTTCTCCTAACAGCACAGGATGTGTGAGTGTGAGGGGGGAGATCTACAGTTGCTGGAAGCTTGTACACAGCCTGAATTCTCATAAAATAATAACAACAAATGAAAAATGCAATAAAAGACATGACATGGCTTTTACTAGCTAAATCTGATTTATAACCCAAACCCTTCCTTTAATATAAAATGCCATCACACTAAAGACATGGTTATAAAGCTAATACCAAATGCAGTGAAAGAGAATCCAGACACATATTGTTTAGGTTTTGCCAGTCGCCTATTCTCCCCATAGAGCTATAGTGCAGAACAAAATTAATATTTGCCTTAGTTTTGCTCATGTCATAGAAAATTCAAATAAAAGAAGATTTAAAAGGTGGAATTTGGGGCTTTTTTTCTTTTCTTTTTGTTTCTTTTTTTTTTTGTGTGTAAGTTTTTTTGTGTGTGTAAGTTCACACTGACACTAGCATTTTGGATTGCTTTTCCACACATCTCACACTCTCTCCACCAGGTGCATTCGGATGTCAGGGGCACAGCTATTTTGGAGCTCAGAACTTTTAGGATGAGACAAATTTTTGTAGCTCACTCAGTGGACTAGTGGGGTACCCAGCCTCCTTAAAATGCACAGCCACAGCATCTGCTATGAGAGCAATCTCCTTGGAGGACTTGAGAGGCTTTGGGGTCGAGGGTCATTGTTAGAAGTTCTACAGTTGTTCTGTGCCTCGTTTTCTCATACGTGGAAAGTGGTCAGGTGTATTTTTCTTCTCTTACTTGTTCTCCCGTTCATCTACTTTGTGCCACATTGTGACAGTTTTATTCAGAAGAGTGAATTGTGGTTCTTTAAATACCACTGGCTTTACAGAAACTACTCATCAACCTAAGACAGGGTTAGTTACAGTTTAGCAGCCCCCTGAAGTAAGGGGCAGCTTGTTCTTATGGGTTTGAACAGTATTTAACAAAATAAAGACCTAATTTTCATAGGTTCATTTCCCATGATTAAAACATTAACAAACCCTTTGCAGGTTTTTGCCCCAGGCACTCTTTTTCTGTCCAGTCTGTGCATGTGACTTAGTCTTTGAATACCACTTTCGACAAGGTCGTTTTAACAAATTAGTTTATCATTTTAAACTAACAGATCAGTTCTGTGGAGATGCATATACCCATTTGACTGGATACACTCTAACATAGACGTTTCAAACTGGAGATGAGAGTATCCAGTCAAGTTTATATGTCAGCAATATTTGTGCCTTCTGTCGGATCACTGTACAATTCCAGTTTTTATACTGCTGTCAAATCACCACATGGTAATTGGTTTTATACCACTGGCTTGTGCAGCTCAGAGCTGTCTTCATTGACTTTAACAGTTGGAATCAATGATATTAAAGGTTTCTTCCCTTCTAAACAACTCTATGATTCTATGACTTCAGGAAGCACAAAGGTGCTATGGATTGCAATGTTAAGGAATCTTTACTAGCAGGGGACTGAGAAATGTTAGTACCTCAATCCATAATTCCCCTTCACATTCACAGCTTTCGTATTCTGACTTCCCTGGAAGTTAAACGTAAATATTGGAAAACTTACTTTCCTCTTCTTTCACTAAGCTGCTCCTAAGCAGAAGTGTTTGCTATATACTGAGCTATGATCCTCTCAATTGGAGGCTGAATGACAATTTCAACAAAGGCCCTAACCCTAAGCTACTGCAGATGTGAACTCTAGAAGAATGAAAAGAAACATTTCAAAGCAGAGAGGAATATCTTCATTCAGAGGTAAACAGCAGTCTCACTTTTGCTCTGGACTTTGAAATGCCCTCTGTGAAACATGAGATCCTGCTTGCCAACTGTTTCTGCTAGTAATGTTGTAAATATGCTAACCTAATGAAAGCAGATGTTGATTTTTATACATGCAGTTTCCCTTATAGTCCTTGTCTGTAAGGCAAAATAATCTAATTCATTATATAAACAGAATTGCTTTTCATTGCTGTGTTTTCCTATCAGATAACCAGAGTTCAGGTACATATGAAGTTGAAAGTTATTCTGCCCAAGACATATCTGAGAATAAGATCAGGCTATAAATATGACCCTGTGCCATCAGAAGAATCTTTCAGAAGGCCCCATAGAATGGGGAACTAGCAATGAATTTCGGAAAACAGCATTATGAAGCAGAGTTGCAGAACAACAACATAAATAAGAGAAAACACTGTATTTTAAAGCCATTGAGTGTCCCTTTTCTTGGTAAGTTAGCTGCAATAATCTCCAACAAAAAGTGCCCTGAATAATAAGTGTGAAGAATTGTATGGTACATGGAGTATATGTAATAGGGAGGGGGTGGAGGTGCAATTACTGATAACTACTCTGAGACTGTACAGAATGCAGAGCGTAGGCTATTTGGGCACTTTGCCATGATTCTGAGTTAGCACTAAAGTTTTGCTAGTAAACCATGACAACCATTATTTTTATTAGGTTCAGCAACGGAAATATATCAGCTTGCCACACAGCATTAGGATGCAGAGCACTCGCAAATCTGGTATACTATTGCAGCCTGAGGGTGGGATGAAATGAATGGAACGAAGAATCGGTTCTACAGGAAAGGAGGCTGTAACACCCTCAGGATTTTCAACACAGTGGTCAAGTTGCATGAGTTAGCAACACTCATTTGGTCCCATTCCAAACTTGCAATATCCACAACTCCTACCCGGGCAGCACAGCATCCGCACCTCCCTTCTCCCAGGGACACAGGGATGCAAGTAGAACTGAGAGGCCCAGCCCAGCATCTGCAGCTGCCAAGGAGGACCAGGCTGGTGACAAAGGGGTTTACACACCTGCAGGATGCTGACCATTGCACAGAGGTTCCACGTTCAGCATCACCATGCTCCTCTAACTCATTCTCCAGTTTGTGATCTCATAAAACAGGGATGCTGGGAGTCTGTCTTGTAAGCCAGTACGTGGGCATCTCCTCTTCAAGTTCTCTGCATCTCCTCTTCAGCCAGCACCCCCAGGGGAACTCAATAATAACTGAAAAGCACTTGTGGAGGTTGCAGCCTGCCTGGAACAGGCAACATGAACCATTTTCACCTTTACCTGTTGGACATATACGGGTTCTTGCTTCCTAAGGGGATAGCCACAGTCTCAGAAGAAAAGCTATTGACGGTAAGCTGCAGAGAGAAATATTTCTTACTGAACCATGTACAAATTAGAAAGTACAGTAAGCTGCCTCAAATGAAATATTCAGTAAGCTATACCATGATGAGAGTTTAATGAGCATATATCCAGCCGACTGCTGTACAGGAACAGGCCTTTTTCAGTTGGCATGTGTTGATTAGGACAAAATTCACCAATTAAATGACTGTGTTAATGAGAAGCTGAAAAAAGTTAGCCACCACAAGAAAATTAATGACCAGGCAATGTGCCATTTTGGAGGAGAGTTACCAAAGATGAGCCAGTGATTTTTGTAAGCCACACTGAAATCTCAAATGTTTCTGCAAAGCAGGAGTCAATGGCTCGCCTAGGACAAAAGATGAAACACAGCTCTCATTCACTCTTTTCCAAAACAACTGCTAGGTTTTTTCAAAGCATGAAAATCAACCTATCCTTGCATCAGGGGATAACTACTCTCCAGCTCCATTTCTGAATGAGAGTGCTTCCCAAGGGAAGGAGATAGATCCTGTCGATCTATATTTCTGCAGTTCCCCGGACAGAGACATGTCAGGGCATCTGATCTAACAGCTGGCTATCACAAAAGTGTCATCCTAGTGCACTCTTTTCCCTTGTAAAGAGAAGCTTCTGGTGCTTCTCTTTACAAGGCCTAGTGCTCACTTCACCCCACTGTAAGCTGATTTGATTCATTATTTTTAGGGGAAACTAGAATAATGGGCTAAAAGAAAATTATAATTTTTCTGCCAGGATGGGTATAGGTAGTTGAATTGGATCTCTGTGAGGTCTGGTGAGAGCTGTAACAGAAAAAGCAGGACTGTATGTCCAGGAGCTGGGAAGACGGTCAGAGAAGTGGGACTGCTGCTTTCAGCACCAACCAGCAATCAGATCAGACACCATCAGGCCTCTAGCTACACATTCAGTGTCTCCTCAGCCAATAGCTCTGTTCCTGCAGCAGGACTGAAAACCTGCAGCAATTACTGGCTTCAAGTATTCCCACTGACCAGGCAACCACTAATGACCTTTAATTGCTGGCAGAAGTTCAAGTGTTAGTAATTGCAGAGCAGAGGACAAGAACAGCTACGCGAAGCAGCAGCTGCAGATGTCTTCACTCCCTTGTGCTGATGCGGGCAAGCCTCTGCTAACTCAGGTGGTCATGCATGTGCATGCCAAAATAGGTTTGTGTTTAAGTTTGGGAAACATGCTGTATATCACACTCTCAAGCACACATGGCTCTAAGGCACAGAGGCAAAGTCAGCACTGGCATTCAGCACTCTCAGTACAGCCACTTTTTATTTCACAACTTCCTCGAAATAGGCAATTTGCAGCCAAGCTGTGCACATAGTGATAAAGCCTTGTAAAAATGACTTCAAGCTTTATGGGGCCAGGGAAGATGTATGAGCCAAGTCGGGGGTTTATGCCACAGAAGCACTCAAAGGACAGAGGTTCAGAAGAACCTGTCATGGAGGGGAGTAAGTTGTGCCATCTACATGCCTGTGGGTACTGTAGCAAACTCCAGTTATTTCTAAGGACTCCTGCACTTTTTAACAGGATGACAGTTATCTGCACCCATTTCTCCGCATGCTTACGCTGTGAGCTGCTCAGGGTGGGGTGCTTGTAATCATCTTCTTTACCAAATAAAATCTGCACTGAGATAATTGAGTGTGCGGCATTTATACACCTACTTCAGGTGTTTCCTTAGGGATCATTTTGTCATCTCAGAATAGGCAAAGAACAGATACCCAGCCTGAAAAGATAAGTGCACTGCTTTTAATTTCATAGTTTAATTTGTAAGGTGCAATTTGGAAGTTATTGCTTTGCTACATACCACAAACACAAACATAAATACTGACACTAATTCTGGACTCGAAAGGTAGGAGAGGCATTACACAACTTCAATTGAACAGCATCATTCCTATTGACTAGTCCATTAACAATGAGGAAATTAAGTCTCGTAACCAGTTACAACCAAGTAACAATATTTTAGATCATAATTAATTGGTTGATGGTGTGGGTAAAATTTTAAAGTGTCATTAAGAATATAGTTTCCATCCAGAAGGATCATTCCACTTGCTCAGCTGGGGGCAAAACTCAAAATGAAGCAAACTACATGGGGTTTAGGGAGTAATTCCAGCAACAACTTCACATAATCAAGACACAAAATAAGGGCTGCCATGCAGCAAAGTTTCATCAGATCCAGAATGCCTTGCATTTAACATTAAGTAAGGTCAGACGCATTCTGAAATATATGGTCCTTTCCTCCCAGGACAAATAAGTAAGTGTAATAGCACATACTTCTCTTAATCAGGATGTGCGTAATCAGGATGGTACCTTATTAGGATACATCCCAGAGAACCTGTTTAGCTTAATGATAGTGAATGGTAATGACAACTGCTTAGCTGGGATAGTATTAGCAAAAATTTCATTTAATGGGTTACATGCAGATTGTGTCAGGGGGTTAAGTGGTATTTAACTAAGTGTGAAAATCTAAGCCCATATCCCTTAATAAAGCAATTGTTGAATAATAATTAATAGAAGAAACTGAAGTGACCGGTGGTGCACAAAATCTGTAGCCTTTTGTTTGCAGACAGCACTAGGTGCTATGTACACACACACAAAAATGTACTTCAGAAATGTAACTTTTTTCCTTCCTGAACAGATTGTTAATTTTTCAACTGTTTTCATTATTTGAAGTAGTTGTTAGAGAGGTTTGCAAAATAGCTTCATAGCAGAGGCTAATCTGAAGCAGTTCATTGCAAGGGTTAGGTCTTCTGCATGTGAATGACTTTTCCTGAATAAAGAGGCCACATGATAGATTGCTGGTCTTTGGCTGGATGTACGTAATATAGAATTGTGTTCACAATGAGAAAAGCTCATACATGAACTTCATTATCTGATGATTATGCTCTCCAATATTGGCTTAAGACCACTCAGTGAATGCTCGTTAGTAAATCCATTTGTCAAGAAGTCTGATAATGAAAAAAACCGCAAAGCTGCGCTGGCAGACAAGAGGCATTGTATTTTACACTTCAGTGGCATTTCACTGGATTAATTTAGGGGTTGTTGCTACCTTGTGACTGAAGTAATGGTTAGGATCTGCACCACAGAGAGCAGATCTAACACGTCTTCTCTATACCCTCATCTCCTGCAGGCAGGCACCCACAGGAGTGAGACCTATAGCTGCTTCCTGTCTCATGATACCTGGGTGCAAGGTATCATCACCCTCCACAAAAGCTGGTCCTGAATGGAAAGCTAGTTGGAAACAAACTGTGAAACATCCAGAGTAGTGATCCAGCGCCTTACTTCACGAACAGGACTCCTAGGGAAGCCATAACTGACTCTTTCATCCTAGCTCACATAGTATTTGTATGACTTAGCATCCTTCTGACTTCTTTTATGGCTGCTTCAGATCAGGACATTTTAATGAGGGACAAGAAAGAGCTGACAGATGCCCTCATTAATAAAAATTTAGTATGCTATTTTTACTGTGATAGGCCTTGCTTTGGCATTTTGGAATAAGCTGGCATTTAAGATTGGCTGCCGACTTGAAGACTTCTAAACAGTCCCCAGCAAACTGCTCCGATTAATACTATTCAGTTGTGTGAGAGAGAGATTGCAAAGTATATGGTCCAAATATTCTTAGCTGAAGTTTGCTGTTCAGCTGTATGAGTGCTCCCATCCACTTTAGAAGTGCTTCCAAGTCATACAATCAGTTGCATGGAATCATACAGAATCAATTTACACAGATGAAAGCATTCTTCCGGAGACTAAATTACGTATCTACTAGGGCTTTTACTAGTATAGCTGCAATAATCAAGGACAAACACCCCTGACAAACACCCCTTAACATCATACAGACCCAAGGTAGGGGCTAAGCTGCACTGAGGCATCCATCACAAGACATTGCTTCTCCTCCTTAACTGAATGACTAAACATACTTATGCACAGTCTTTTCTTAAAAACTCATTTCCACTAATGAATTTGCAGGTTTATGTCAAATGCAAATAAAATGTTGGCTGTTGTGCATCATTCCTATTGTTTTATCCTTAAATGGACAAAAATATGTGGATGAAGTAAACCTGATTAATTCCTAATACATCCAAGCCCAATTATTTTACATGGACTTTCTGATTCTATAAAAATAGAATAAAATTATGTATAGTGATAAATTATACAAAAATTATAAAATATATCAAATTATAACAATGCATATTTGAATACATTTGATAATGATACATCACCAGTATTCCACTACTTTGAGACAATAAAAAAAGCAATGCAATATTTCTGCTTTCATTCATTTGCTTGTTTTTCTTTTTTGTTCAGAAAGGAATAGTTTTCTTTATGCATTTCATTCCGGATCAGAACCAAAGAAATTACACTTGATTTGTTTGATTGTCTCTTCAAAGTGTACAGCAGAGGAATTATTTCTGATTTACCAAGCAGAAAATCAAGAGATGTGATGAAAAGGTTTTGCTGTGGAACAACTCCTCACACTGCAGGAGATCTGGATGCAGCCCATTCATCACTGGGCATTATTTGTCCCTCTGTGTTCTGGCACATAGTGGATTTCAGTTTGTGATAGCCCTTGATATGAACATATTGAGCCTCCGACACAAAGCCTGTCTCTTTAGTGGGTAGCTGCAAAGACAAAGACTAATAGTTCTGAAGTCTACAGCTCCCAGTGTTAGCTAGGAGAGCAGACATGATAAAAGTGGGAGCTCATCCAGAAATTAAATGCATTTTACTGTGCAAAAAAGATAAATTATGTGACTGAAAAGTAATGTGGATAGTACAACAATGTTGCATAAAATAATAAGTCACTGCAAACAAATTTCTGAATCCATGTGAATCCAATTGTTCCTTCTGTTGTACATACTGCATTTTATTGGCCTGGCCAAGATAAGAGCACTGCCAGTTTTCTTGGTGTTACTGTACACAGACCATTTTCAAATGCATGCAGATACCTCCATACCACTACAGCCATATAGAAGTCCACCAAATTGAATAAGATGTCACACGAACAATCATCTATGGCATGACTGTACATGGTGACATTACTTTTCTAAGCGCAAAATTAGGGCACACACACTCTGTCTGTCTGTTTTTCAACTGTATCTTAAAAGAACAAGACATTTTAAGCCTCTGGTAGTTCACTTTCAAATTATGGATAACCCTGTGGATGATTTAAACATCCAATCTATTTTCCCATGACATTTCCTAGTGTAATGAGCTTCCCCAATGAAGTAAACAAGACACGTCTCTTTCTGCTTAGTCATTTCCGAGGAATACCTTGAACTACTTCTGTATTGCATGGGAAATAATAAAGCCAATGCACAAAACCAAAGAGTAGACAGGAATGATGGAAAGGCATGCACACCACAGCTGCACAAACTCCAAAGCCTTGTAATCTACAAGGATTCTCTGCCACACCTGTAACCTTTGTTATGTGTTGGCTGGGTTGCTCAGTTCTTGGATAAACCTGCCCTAAGACTGTGTCTGTGGAGGCAGGCACTGCTGGGATGGCACGGGGGGGACTGGTTCAGCAGCCGACTTGTAAAGTCTGATTAAGTGATCTGCCGCTGGTGAAGTCCTTCACTGACCTGCCTGCTATTTCTGTGTCTAAGTCATTTGTGAAACAGCCCCAGCATGTGATGCCCTTGCTGACGCATGCACACACCAACTGGGCAATGTGGCTACTTACAGCTAAGGAAAAAGCCTACGCACACTTATTTCCTCTCATTTGTTTCTAATCCAAGCACTGCAAATGTCGTGGTAGATTGGAATGGGAGCTTCATTAACAACCTTACCCCCCAAACAAACAAAAAAAACACAACAACAAAAAGCACCAAGGAAAAATAAGAAAAGGAAAATTAAAGAGATTTCAAACTGGTTTTCACATTCTTTGATTAATTTGTAAGCATTTCCTCCCACATCAAAATTGCCAGCCCATTTAGGAGAACCAAACTAGCTTTAAATATTGCACTCAATCTCTGATTTATCACTGCTTTCTTCTGTTCATTTAATGGAAATAGACTGACAAAAAAACAACTTACTGAGTAGCTAAGATGTCTGTACTTCCATGAGGAAGATGTTCTAGGAAGGAGAGGTCAAAAAATTCAGTTAATGACAATTTTTGTCAGTGCTGCACAAAAAAGTCTCATTTTAGTCTCAGAAATGTGATCTCTTGCACTCCAGATGATTCAGTAGCATGCACTCCTTCATCTTCTCTTTCTGAAGTATTTATCTATTTCAGTATCAGAGCTGGAGTTCTGTTAGACATAATTAAATGGGGACCTGCACATACAGAGTAATTCTTTAATGAAGATTCTCACACTTTGAAGTCCTGACACAAATATTTCCTTCAGAGAAAGGGAAAATTAGTGCATTTCTTGAGTGTTTTTAATTATGGAATGAGATTATTATGATTCATTAAAAGAAATTTAAGAAGTACATTTGATTATCTGATTAAGTCACAAGCACCAGCAGAAAACCTTCCCAGCAAAGACGAGCAGGCTGACTTTCGTTATTCAGTGTGTTCCCGTGCCTGGTACCTATCTCTTTGCCTTACACAATTCAGCAGTAATTATGCTTCCCAATGCACTGTGGTGATGTCCAGCCTTCATGGAGGTCAACCAAAAAGCACCAACCAACGTAACTGGCTGTGGACCAAAGCCCTTCCTGAACTGAACATTACTAGCAGGAGGGCAGTAAGATACGCTGTAAGGCACCAAGCTGGAGTGGATGGAAACTACATTTTATCCTAAAAAGTGTTATTAACACTTGTAATGAGATTTTTCTTATCGAACATCTATCAATAATTTCGTATCACAGAAAGCCATAGGTGTTCTGGCAAGGGAAGTGACAGCTGGGCGACAAGCTGAATAACTAAACTAACCTCTCCAACCTCTGCTTATCCATTTGCATCAACAGAGGAGGTTCAGCAGCTGGTTTCAAGCATCAAGTATAAAAATGAAACAAGCTACAACATCATCTACAACACAAAGAATTGTTTCTTTCTGTCCACCCAAACACACTGTCCTCATTCCCGGATAGTACTATGGAGAAAGCAGTTGCCTGGAACTAGACTTCTCGATTCTGGATGCTCTGTTATATAGTAGCTATGGCTAGAAAATACTTCCTTCCAACTAAGCAATTACTCTGCAAAGGTAATTATTGCTCTGGAAAATTTCTGTACAGTCTGTCATTCTGATGATAGCAGACTGATATGTGAAAAAACAGTGTTACCCCCAGTGTCACTCAAAGACCTGACCAGCATGGCAATCCATGACACAATTAAGTCAATTTTCCATAGCATGCATCCTAAACAGTTAATTAGTTACACAAATTCCATTAACAGTGGCTTAAATGACTTGCATGCCTAATTTTCTGCACACCAACAGAAAATGTATTCAAGACAGTGAATGACTATGGCTTCTGGTATCTACCACAGTGCCAGTAATCATGCTCAGTTTTATTCCTATAGTAGTTTGCTATCAATTCATACCCACTTAATATCCAATATCCTTAATATCTTTGACTACTGAGGGTATACTGAGGGTAGATCACTCAGAAAGAACAGGAAAAAAATGAGGGAAGTATAAGGTGCCAGGCTGTAAAAGGCTGAAATTGGTTTTTCTAGCAATCACTTTTAAGAAAATGTGAATGCTTTCGTGGTCTGCTTCCTAGCTAATATCAAGACTTTGTAATCAAAACCTGTATAAGAAAATATACCTAGTGCCTATTTCAGATGTAGTTTGCAATGAGCTGTTTGTGCACATCACGATCTCAAAAGAGTTTTAATGATACTGTGAATAGTGGTGCCTCCAAATCAGTGTAGGTTATCTAGAAACAAACCCTATGTCTTGAGTTTGCCCATATTTTCCCTTGTCAATGGGTGCCAGATCTATGGAGCCATAAGCAGCTGAAAGAGACAGCTGGGGAAAAATTGTGTTAATCCATTTTACACAATAGTAGTCATCTGCAGAATAGTCATCTGAAGAATAGGCACCTACTTGTCTAGTCTTCTCTATAGCTAGTGATGATACCTCCAAAGGGCATTTCATTATTATGCATTATTTTAGAAAAAAAAAAATCATGTACAGTGGACTACTGAATACGGGGCAACAAATTCTTTTTCTTATTCCTTCATCTAGAAGGAGATATATACAAGAGTCTCAAGATTTCTGCTTCACTCTGCCTTGTTCTTTTGAAAATTACATGGCTTTCAATCCCAAGCTAGTTAAGAAGCACAAACAAGCTGATAATAATCTTTTGCATGAATGCAAAATCCTTATTCAGGAAAATGGAATTAAAAATCACCTTTCCCATCTTTTCAGTTTAACTGTGCTATTGCAGAAAGAGCATTTGTAGCTTTTCCTTACTGAAGATCAGGGATCAGTGGATGCTTCACAGAACAGAAGGCTGACCCTGAGACAATTTCATAGGCATCCTCGCAGCATTTAATTCATCCTAATGGTGACAGGCAATTGAGAGTCCATAAGAAATCTAATGGTAAAGGCAGTCTGTTTCAGCAGAGGTGCTACTTTAAGACACTCCTTCCTGTCTTACACATGAAAAGCACCTGCATCTGAAGGCTACAGCAGACTCCTGTAAGGCACAGAGTCTGTCCGATGGGATTATGCTGGATTACACCGGTTGAAGCAAGCGTTACCTGAGAAATGACTCCTTATGCTACTTAAGATTAGATCAACTGATTGTACACTAATAGAAGTAATTTTACAAGGAAAACAAAAGTCTTTATTTAGAGGATTATGGAATCTTAAGAAAGATGCAGTATGCAATTATGAAGAGTCTTCTGCAGACTTTATTACTTTGTCAAATTAATAAAAGTAATGAATAAAGGGATGCTTGACAGTTGCTATTTGAATTTTAGTGATGTATTTTGGAGTCTCTCAAAACAAGTCTTACTTTTTTAATTAATACAAATTACCCTGGATATAAACATTATTATGAGGATTGAAAACAGGTAGAAAACATAAACAAAAGGTGATGATGAATGACAACATATCAAGTAGTGAGACTGTGTGTCTACTGAGGATTGCAGGACTCAGAGCAAGTATCTCAATTAGATGAAGGAAATAGTTACAGAAATGAAATTTGCACATAATGCAAACCAGAGAGGAGCTGAGTACCCAAATGTTGATAATAAAGTAATGCAAAGGGCTCTATAAAGATTAGAAACATGAATAGACTGATGGTGAATTATGATTTACTGTGGGAAAATACAGAGCCATACATGAATAGAAATGTACTTTAAGGATTGTCTCCAGGTCAAAAGTTCCCTAAGCAGCTGTACAGAACAATTACACTGGTAAAACTACCAGGATACGTCCCTTCCATGGCCATTCCACTCTGGAATAAAAATTATTTCTTTATTCTCAAGGCAAGTCACCTTCATTCCTTAAAATCAGTTCCAAAGGGAAGCTATGATGCAGTAACTGGAAGCAGCTGTGCTGTGCCAGTACTGGGTGAGGGGATTAAACAGCAGCTCTGCCACTGGTGGGCATGGTACAGCAGCAGGGTGCTGCAGCTCTACCCCATGAACCTCCCTATGGTGGACCTGTGTTCTTCTTAACTACGCTGACAGGTCATCTCTCTTTAGAAAGCCCCTAAAACTCATCAGGAGAGAATGCTAGGAAGGCAGGAATGCTAAGGGGCCCACAGAAGCTGTAGGTGGCAGCTCAGACATGATTTTGCAATGCAAAACTGCAGCAAAACTGTGTTGAGGGGTGCAGAGGAATGGCAGTAGGAGAAGGAGAGGTGGCCTGGTGCTCCCTGTGGTGTTCCCTTTATGTAAGCCCCTAACATGGCTGCCCCAGGAAGGTGGCACTGAGTTTTGCTTACTGTCAGAAATGCTCAGTGCAACCGAGAGACATTTGAAGAGAAGTGTTGGAAAGCGCTGACTCACAGGGGGAGACCAGAGGAATTAAACATGTAGCTGGCTAAAAGCAGGGTGAGTGGGGAACCCTGTAGTACTTTATAAATATATGACTCTCAAGATGAATTTTCTTGGAGTGACACTAGAAATCATAGCATGAAGCTAAGAAAGGAAACATTTACAGTAAAGCCAGATAAAATTTCCTTATAAGAAATAGCATTAGCCTTGGCAAACCTGAAGGGAAGAGGAAGAGATGAAAACTCAATATGTGGGAGAACACATAATCTGATTTGCCTGACTTGAAGGAAAGGTGAATTCACAGGAGTAACCACACTGAATGGAAAGCAGAAATGTGTAATACTTGACTTACCATGAAGAGGTCAAAGCTAGGGTGGTGCTCCTTTCTCATTAGTCTCAAGTAGGCTATGCAGACACTGAGAGTTTGAACAGGCCCTTCGTCAGAAGGTCCATACTGCATTTGGACCTTTTCTGCATCACAGGATGCTCCAAGGGCACAGTCCTGCAGGAAAGCCTCATGCAGAGGAATTTCATTCCCTGTGCCTATTTAAGGTCGAATACCTAGCATGGAGATAGTTCTACATTGCTCTAATAAATTGAAAAGGATCAAAGTTTAGACACTAGCTGCTATTTCCTAACTGAAAAGCCCAGCTGACCCTTGAGACAGACATTACCACTGCCATGAGATAAACCATGAGCACAAAATCCTTCTGCCATTCCTCAGCCTTAATGCACAGCAGACACACACAGGGGGTTAGCCCTCTGATATGGCAGATGCAAAACTAAGGGATTACACCTACCTGGATGATAAAGTGGCCCTTTGCTCAGTTTGCCTGGCTAATATTCCATGCTGCAGCATGGAAACTGTTCTCAAAATAGGTTTCTAATTTCTGTACAGATTAAGTGCAACCAAGCTACTTTACTTGCTGATAATTTATCTAATACCTCTTAGCTGTGCCGTCACATTCATTACAATGAGCTGGACAAGGAGATATCAGGTGTCCGGTGGAAATTCAGAGAATTCCTAATAAACAAGCAGCCTGCTTGGATTAGACATACGTTAGTCCTATTTTTCCAAGATGGCACCTCTAAATCCTTATTCTCTTGCTCTCACAGCTACCTCCTACCCTGTCTGTCAGCATCTGTCTCGTGCTTGTTAAATTCATGTGCCACATCATATCTTAGAATGAGAGAATCATAGAATCAACTAGGTTAGAAAAGATCTTTAAGACCATGAAGTCCAGCCATTACCCCAGGACTGCAAAGAACTCTACTTAGGCGTATCACTGTAGGCCTCACCTACATGGTTTCTGAACACTTCCAGGGACAGTGATTCCACCACTGCCCTGGTGTCCTGAGACAGAGAGTCAGTAAGTGTTATTTTGTGCTTCAGAAAATAAGGAGCATCCCCAAAAGGGACACACTTACCTCAGTATCCCAAGTATGTATGTGTCTCATCTCCCTGCCACTAAGAAATATAAACTAGAAAAGAAGACCCAAACAAGCAGATACTTCTGGTTTGCAAAATGAATGCATTTTATATGCTTTTAAATGACCAATTCTAGAAATCTAATTCTAAAAATTAGAATTCTAGAAATCTAATTCTAGAAATCAAGGATCAACACAGAAAAATGCATCAGTAACCAATAATTCAGTGTCTAGAAAATAATTATGAAGGTCCTTCCCTGCAATAAAATGATTCAGGTACTGATGCTTGTTTTAAAAAATGCTGTAAGATGTTTGGGAGACCGGTAAAGCTGCCCAGTCAAGCCTTTCCTGCCCAGCTCCTGCTAGTGGGGAATCATCACAGCTGGGACAGAGGAGAGAAACAGCAGGGAGAACTAAAAAAACAAGAGAGTGTCCTGCAAGTCCCTAAGAGGAGGTGACAACTGGTCCAAAAATTGCACTTTTTCCCTTTTTTGTTAAAAGCGCTTTATGAATAGTGTTACTTATTTTTCCTCTGAAAGCTCCTTGCTCCCCTACTCCATCTATGATGGAAATTTTCTGTTTAGTCAGTATGCTGCTTTCTGTGGGAAGTGACTGAAGTTCATTTGGTTTAGTGTGAGAGAAGTAGCTAGAACTGCTTCTAATTCCCCTTCTGTGGGGCAAGGCAGATATTAGAGAGGAGATGTGAGGTATGCCTACCGTGAGAAGTCCAGGTGGCTCATAATGACTTATTACTTGCAAACAGCTGCCAATATTGTCTTTTACTACTATTTTTAATTGGTTTATCCTATTTATTATGGTGGCCTTTATTATCCTAGGCATTTCACAAAATGAACAAAGACAGTCTTCCAGTAAGAATTTCTTCTTGCTTATCAGGAAACAGTGATAACTTCAAGTAAAGGTGGTGCTATTAGTGCTTGAAATAAACATGAGTATTGCTGCCCAAATCCTGCCTCCACAGAAATTATGATGCTCTGGTGATAAATACTGCTTGCTGTAGCCTTCTGTGCTTAACAAATACTAAAAGAAATATTAGAGGGTCAGAGAGGTGGCTGGAAGCTAACACGTACTATGAACAGACACTTGCTAGTAAAGACTGGTAGTTCATTCATTTTGAATTAAACTGTAAATCAAAGAACTATGGAAGTGTGGGAGGAGTGGATTAAAAATTTAACAAAAAAGCTCTTGGTTTCTTAATTCCATGATCTGTCACATCCCTCCATCTGTGCACAACGTGTGGGTGTTGCAGAAAAAACCTGAAAGGGTGGGATGTTAAAATCTTTTACACTGAGGTTCCTGTGTAGCGTGGCTGACTTCTGTGCTTCGCAAACGGCACCATTTCAGAACACCTCTGCTGTTCTGCAGAATCAAGCCAGACATTTTTATCACCAGTCAGACAAAAAGTGATTTAAATAGCTGGACTGAAAATGGAAATAAAGGATTTATCATGCTTGAAAAATGTCATTTACTTTAAAGTGATGTTTTCTACTCCGTGAGCACTAATTTGAGCAATAACAGAAAATGATACTGGATATAAGATTCTGCCAGTTTGCATTCAGAGATTCTTAGGCAAAACAAAAGCCATCCTTTGAGAACCAATAAGAAAGATAGATTATATGAGACGTGTCTGAAAAAAAAAGACAAATGATTCTCAGGTTTTTAGTTTTACTCCAAAAATGGATGCTTTCTAACCTCCAAGTATTGACTACTATGTATTTCAAGAAATGATGAAGGGAGGCTGGTCCCAAGAACTGCTCTCTGGCAATGAAGTACAGTGCCCCAAAGCTAACAAAATTAACTGGAGAGTGAATATATTTACAAGTCAAACAAATAGTTCTAAGTGCAAACTCCCAAAATAATTTATAATTCCCATATCTTCCTAAGTTGCTGGATCTGTTACTTATTTTAACTGTCTGCATACTCAAGCATGGAGACACACATCAGAAAATGCGAGGTCGTTCATCCCTAACTATAGTACTAGTCTCTGTGCAGGGAGAGACCACAGGAAAACTCCTCTCAGCTTTTAACACAATACGTTTTGATTCAAAGCAACTGGCAGCAATGCAGCTAGGTAGAGCAACAAAAGTAGTACCAGCGGGCTTTATACCACCACAGGATCCCACATGCAGCTCTGCTGTCATTCATGATCTTCACGTCCTGAAAAACAGCCCATCTGGATGAAAAGAACAAAGCAACAAAAATCATTGTACTGCAATAGTGTGGAGCCAGACCAAACTGACCCATAAATTGTCTCTACTATGCAGGGATCAAAGCAGGAAAGATGGGTTGAAGCATCCTCTCTTGCTTCAGAGAAAGAGTATCTCTCTATTAATAAAGAAAGATATTATTAATCACGATCTCCCACTATCTTCTCGGTCAGATAATTCAGAATTACCATCTGGCTGGTGTTTGGGAAGTTTCATTATAGACCTTTCATATTTCTGGTGTCTCATTATCTCTGGAGGAGTTTCTTACACTATTGGCAGCCATTCCAGCTTGTCTCTGACTGTGAGACTACTCACAGCAGCAAGGAAGAAGAAAAATAAAATAAAACCCCACTCAGCAAACACAAATGATGGTAACTGGAAGAAGCCTACACTGAAAATGGAAAAAGAATCACTGGAGACGTGGGCTGTGTGTGGGAAAGCCTTATCCCTGGGGACCTAACTGGCTGGCTGGAAAGTGGGGAACTGCAAGAGGATACCTACATGAGAAATACAGGAAGAATCAAATAAGAGAGATTTTTAATGAAAAAGCAACCATAAATGCAGATGATAAATCCATCCCTTCTTCCTGTCTCCTCTTTCTCCACTCTCAGTGTTGAAAATGCTGTCTCAACCCCACAGGTTTATTTCCCTTTCCTGCTCTGTGAGCTGGATCCAAAGCTTCCTGAAACCAGTGATTTCAGTGGGTTTTACCAAGCTCAACGGGGTCTAGGATCTGATGACCCTGTTTTATGGGAAAATCTTTTTCAAACTCATAAGCTATCAGAAAAGAACAAGGAAAGGAGCAAAAAAGCCCACTGTCCTCTTTCCTCCTGCTACATGACAGAGTGAGCAAACACATAGTTCCCTTTAGTCATGACTGTACAGACCAAGATCTCAGAAGATTCAGAGATATCTCAAAATTCCTATTATGGGTACTCTGCAGTCCCTCTTAACGAGTGGGGACAAACCTGAACTGGCTTTTGCAGACTGGACCAGCACAAAAACCGCCTCAGGCAGCAAAGCACAGAAACACACAATCACAGGATGGCTGAGGTGGGAATGGACATCTGGAGGTCACCTGGTCCAATCTCCCTGCTTAAACAGGGCCATGTAGAGCTGGCTGCCCAGAACTGTGCCCAGATCTCCAAACATGGAGACACCACAAACTTTCCAGGCAACTCGTTCCAGTGCTCAGTCACCCTCACAGTGAAAAAGTGTTTCCTGATATTCCTGTGTTTCAGTTTGTGCCCATTGCCTCTGGTCCTGTCACTGGACACAAAATGGGCAAAGCCCATTTAAGAAGCTGGATGAAATTCAATCACTGACTTGCTGCTTCTATACTCCTTGCAGTTCCTGAGCAGGTTCATTTAAAGTTAGCCTGGTTTTGCATTTAACCTGTTTTAGTCTTACACAGTCTAAGGGCCACATGGTAATCTATCTTTTTTTTGGTTCCCTTAAGCAACAAGTCAGATAAAAAAAATACTTTTCCTGATCATTACAGTACTTCAGTGCAGTATTTTAAGTTAACAGTGTCCCCTGAAGTTACCTTTCAGTTGCAGATGTGTTACAGACAGGCATATCCAAAAAAGTATGATATAATAACGTCACCTATGAGAAGACTCCTACATATCCATATTGCATGTCTGGGAATGGGTCTTTCAACTATATCTTTGATAATAACAGTAATAGTTTTAAAGGAAAAATGTTTGCACTTATACTGCATTCATGAATTTGCTTTCCATTAGCCGTTTTAGGCTAGCTGTATCTTGTATCCAAAATATTCTTAATAGAATCAGTCAGGGAATATTTAAATTTTAATTAATAAATATTCCAATAAACTAGAGCTTATTATTGGCAAAAAAACAGGGAAGGAAGAGCAGCTTACTGCTCTTTAATTTAATGGCACTAATCAGCTCTTTTCAGTGTGGCTTTTCTGCAAACAATTTACCATTTAAAAGTATGGTTTTGTCATGCAAATCATTCTACACTAATATTATACAAATTTATTCATGATAGAGTGCAAGTGCTTTTCAGAATAATAAGCTTTAAGTGGTTTATATCAGAAATGGGTTTTCCAAGATTGGAAATCGCTGAAAGGAGAAACAATGCTCAGAAGCAGCTCAATTCAACAAGATCACAGTCAGAACAAAATGGGTCTAATTCTCATCGCTTTCCACCACTGTAACAGCCTTCAGGATCCCTATTCCATTACTCTAAGCTACATTCCCAGGCCCTGTAAGGCTGCCTTATCACATGGATGAAGGGGAAATCAACCTTGATGTAAAAGCAAATCTCTTTCTCCAAGTTTGTAAATTCCTACAAAGATCCATGTAGTAAAAAAGAAAGGAAATGGATATCCCAGTACAGTGCTGCTGAACGTTCCAAAGAAGAAAATGGAGGTAAAATTAGTAAAAGAAGCACGTCAGGCTTGAACAATGGGAGGAGGGAAGTATTTCTCAAGAAAAGTCAGCTCACAGTACCAATTGGTAAATACATCTCACAGGGCTGGTATTTGATGCCTTGTCCCAGTACAGGATATATGATGCAGAACGCATAAGCCAAGCCTGTCTGAAATCATCTAACATAGTACATAAAGTATAGCTGAGAAAATCAGAAGGCTGTGAGAGCTCTGAGGGTCCCTGAATGCCCCAGAGTTCCCGCCTCATCTCAACAGCTGTAAGAGGCCGTAAGTTTCCAGCTGCAAGGAGTTTGCAGCTCAGCAGGAGCCAAGAGCAGGGACACTTGCCTTTCTCCACAGACGAGATTCTTTGAGTTGTGTCAGTCTTGTCTGCCACAAAACATGAGACAGTATGCTGCCATAGGAACCTGGTTTGAAAGGTTTACAATAAGCGAGTGAGCTAAGGACTTTCGGGCTAATCCTGTACTGTCATCATACTGTCATGGGAAGCAAGAAGGTAAGCAATTATCTCAGGCCACGAAAGGCAGCTTCAACCAGGAGAAAGGGAAATGTGTTAATACTGGAGAGGAAGACAAGTTCCAGACAAACCTGTCAAACTTCTCTAAAATGACTAACCAGAGAAGAGTGACTCAAAGAAATTCAGCAGATCTAAATCACATTTTATCATTTCTTTCTGTAGACATGTCCCATTATTCCCACAAGAAACTTCAACTGATGTCCCTCAGGTCCTGTTTGGGAAGCTGTACAGAGCTCCACCTCTTCTCCCCAAAGATTTCCAGTTTGCCAAGGGGTAACAATTGTACAGACACTAATGGCTACAATTTCAGAGTAAAGCCTATTTTGTTAGAAAGGGAAACCTACTTAATGGAGCAGACAAGCCCCACTCAGAATGTGGGATGCAAGACGCATACCAGAACTTAAACACATCTGGTATCATCCGTATCATATTTTCCTGTTCAGATCTGGGTTTAGAACAGACACATTTCTTTACAGCTAATTAAATCAGCCTGCAAGTCAATCTCAAACCCTCGCAGGAAATGCAAGATGCGTTTAAAAAGAAAATAACAACACTATTTAAAGAAAACTTATTAGCCTTCTGACTCCTGTACATTTGGGCCATGCATTTAAGTTTCTTCCCACAAACCTATCAGCTAGAAATTCACTTCAAAATACAGCAAAGATTCCAACTATCACTTGTTTCTGAGCTTTCCACATTGAGTATCATAGGGTCTGCAACCAACTGTGAAGACATGGCAACTCTGTTTGGAGCATAACTTCTGGATTTCCCTGAACTCCCCTCACAAGTCTTACAGATTCTTTAGTTCATTCCTTGAAGGTGCAATTACATAGGAGCTCCCTGGATCTGCATGTGGATTACAGCTATTTGGCTATACTCTCTGAAATGCTTTCATTGTGAGAGGCAGTTCAGTGCCCAGAGCAAATTGCTGCTTCTGTAATTGCAAAGTAGGTAAGAGGGAAAAATCCACCACTCCAGCTTGGTGCTATGCAATACAATGTATATTTTTTCAAAGCACCAACTCAGCAAACAATGCAAATCATGTAAAGGTAAATTTAAACGTTTTAAAGTAAAAAAAAGTAGTGAAAAATGCTTCACATAGATAAATACTAGCTGAGAGCATATGCAGGATTAAAAGATCAGCTGTGAGAAACTCATATGTAATTTTATATAATGGTTGCAATTTCATATACAGTAATAATAACTGAATGATCAAATGGCCATTTATACATCTAACTGGTAATTTGCATTTGCAGCAATTATGACTAAAAGGTAATCATAGTAACTAGCTTTGCTATTGTGTCCCTGTTTAGATGAAAAGCTAGGTCTACAGCTTTGTATTTTAAATCAATCTATGTGGAAATGAGGACTTTATTTACCCATCTATACTAACTTCAGTCCAGGGACCATGTCTTTCTTTTACAGCATCCAATACTGCTGTTTACACTAAGACAAGGTAAAGTGACTGTCATGATGTCTTTCCAGAAAACCTGGAAAGCTTTTAGAAGAAATTTAAGGTCTTTATATATACTTGGAGGACTGACATTCATGTATATTTGGGGACATCCCCAAGAGCAGAGCTTCACTGATGATTCAGTCATATTCCTTCTTGGTTATTAGAGACAATAAAATACAATGTCAACATAAGCTCATATGGGACCATAGATCTAACTGAAATTCCACCAGAGTCAAGGGAAACATTGCGGTGAGGCTTGAGGATACCTTGGATCAGATATTATAGTATGCATGTACAGCTTCTCAGTGTGCAGGTCTGACTGGAAGATGGAGAATGGTGCTCACCAACACAAGCCTTTGCTTAAGCATTGCAGCAGGGTCAGCATGTTGCTACAGGGATGCACAGAGCACTCCTATTTCTCTTGTGCTGGGAAACCCATAGTATTGGAGCTGTCTGAGAATGAATCCACCTATCTATCTGATGCCAGCTACACTGCTGTGCCTCAAGACACTGGGAAATATGTGGTATACATGACACAGCCAGCCCATACATGCCACTTGTAGGGCTAAATGAAAATGTGGACTAATGTCTCACCCTCCCATATAGTATCAGTACAACCTGCAAGTCCTTCTGCAAGCTTAGGCTTGCATTCATTTAATACCAGACAAACCTGGTATTAAATGCAGAATCAAGCCAACACCAATGTTTGCATTACAGATGTGATGCATACACTGCCTTGCTGGGCAAGATGGCAGCAAGCAGACTTCCTCCAACTTTTCAAATGTGGTCATACCCTGCCCTATGAAAAGAAGAGCATGAGATGGGAGGGAACAAAAAGGCACTGTTTTTCTACCTTCTCCTTTACACACTTCTGTACTACTTGTTTTATTTCTTTTCACTGACAACTCTAATCTCCTGGGTTCATAGGAAGAGTTTATTTAAGAAAAAACAGAATTTAAGAGATTAAGTTTTCCTTCCAGCTTAAAATACAGAGCAGCAAAATTTGACATTAAAGAGTCATCCAAAACCAGCCATTGATTTTAGAGAGCAGATGGGAGTTCCACACTTAGAAAAATAGCAGTGAGAACACAGAAACATTAAGGTGATATTGAAAGGATTTTGTTATTTTCCTTAGAATATTAAGCAGCTCTGGAAATTGATGTTGCTTTTTCTTAAAACTGCAGGAAACAAATCAGTCTATTTTTCTGTTTTCATAATTTTCTTCCATAGTATCCAATTTTCAAACTTTTTGGCAGCTTTTGCAGAATTTTATGGCACTTCAGTATTTTCTCCTTTTTACAGATTTTAATAGAATTCCTCATTTCCACTGAATCTGAGAGCTGTATTTAAGAAATGAATGACCATTCTAAGTATATTTTTTACTGAAGAGCTTAAAAAAGTCTGAAACAGCTCTGACATTTTGCATTTCTACTTCTTTCTTTCAAATATCTCACCTAGCTCTGACGATACTATAGAACTTCACAGTAAATTCTCATTAATGAATACTTTAACACGGCTAAAGAATTCTATTGAATGCAAATAACTGTAATATAGCTTTATCAATTATTTTCTCCCGCCTATCCTTTTTCCCCTTGATTACTTGCATTGTTGTGTCCTATGATACTCTCCTGTGGCATACAGAATCATAGAACAGTTTGGGTTGGAGCGTACTATCAAAGGTTATCTAGTCCAACTTCCCTGCAATGAGATGGGTCAGGTCCCCATATTTTAACTCCATCTGTATAAGCCTGGAGGGGAGGGTGTTTCAATCTTTCTACGAGGGCTGCAGGCAAGGAGGAAATGGCCTTCACTGCTCCAGTCAGAGCTGGCTGGAATCAGACCCCACACAACCACCAGCTGGTTAAAATACTGTCTAGTGATAGCTCACCTTTTTTGTAACACTAATTGCTTCCACGCCTACATCTAAAAGGAGCCCAAATAAATCTAATGTTTTAATATCCCTGTGCCTCTGGACTCTGATATCCCCAAGTAATGACAAAATGATGAATAGCTGCATGGTGCAACTGAAACCTTCATTATAAATAAATTTCACAACAATACCCTAGTACATTTTTTTATATTGACGATTTAACTCAGCTTTTAAATGGCTCTCATGAATCTGCAAAAAAAGCCATTTTTACACAGTTATTTAAAAGGTATCACATATACTTTGAGCAGAAGTTAGGAAATGGATTAAAAGTACATGTATATATTTGGTTTAATTAGGTTCAAAAAATATACCCAGGTTGCAAATCTTTTAAAATGTATATGTCTATTATTTTTCCCTAATAGAAAAGCTCCTTCCAAACTGGATTGCAGTCATCTGTGGCATATAAAGTGAAAATGAGCACATTTGCAAGGCAGGTTGAAAGAAGGCTAAGTCAGACTGAGAAGATTTCTGAAGACTTGACAGAGCTTTACTTTAGCAAAAGAACTGAGCTGATAGCTACTGAAGAGACTAGAGAAGTATGTGGCACTTAGAATTGCTGAAAATCCCGATTCTTTTATGGGCATTATGCAATTGCTGTCCTAAAACACATCTTTCACTTTTACTGCATTATTTACCAGGCTGGTTGTAAACTCTGAAATCTCTTTTTGTGCAGATTATATTTAAAACTTATAAACTTAATTTGTCTCTAACATCGGTGTCACTTTGCTAGAGATGAAGATGAAGCTTCACTCCTGTCTAGGAAGTCTCTGAAGTCCACGCATCCAGAAAACCTGCTGTCAAAAAGGGTCTGGATGGCCTCAGCCTGCACTGAAGGGCCTTCAGTCAGGCACTGCAATGCCTGAAATCCATCTTTCTTGCCCCAGTAAGGTGACTGACAGCGCTGGAGTTTGGGGTCGAGGCCACACCCTGTCATGGTGGATTGAGCACCTCCCGGATGGCAGGTGGATGAGGATGCACACACAGCCAATGGAATTCTGGTTTATCTGTGGTGGTGCTGCAGTCAGTGAGTAATTATATCATTAGGCTTATAACGTAATGTAAGTCATCTTATCAAGCAAACTGAATAAATAAGGAAAACTCCCAGGGGTAGTACTGGTGCAGCGTCTCTGCCCATGCCAAGTGCCCACAGGGAGGTGACTGAAGACTCCCCAGGACCAACAGAGGAGCTGCAGGTAAGTTTATGGACTCCCTGGGCCAGGTGCTTGCTAAAGTGTCAGCATTCTGAGCATCCTAGGCAGAAAACTTCAATTTTTGACCCTAAAATAAGTGCTCTTGGTTTGCTTCATCAGTCCCAAAGCAGAAATGATGAATGTTTCTATCTGCATACATGCTGGATGTGTTGTTTCCTCAATAAAGACACAATTGTGTTTCTGCACTGTATATTTGTAATTTTAAATTTATAAATATTAAAACACTATAATATATGGATTTATACATTAAATACATATGTCTATATGTACACATTTTGCAGATATACATTTTCTTACACTGCATCTCTGTCAAGAGAAAAGGTATTGAATATTTTGCCAGGATTTCTCTAATCTCTAATAAAGTATGTATAGCTGACAGGCTGCATCTCTCACTTTATGGCAACCTTTGAGGACTTTGCAGTACTTTAGGCATCACACAAGTACAAGGATTGTGAGGTTGGGCAAGAGATGGCAACACGCCATTTTGGCTAAGATTTCTCAGCAAGTTGTTTGGTTTTGTTTGGATTTTTTTTTTTTTTTTAAGCTTCTAATTCACAATATTTTCAAATCTAACTACTTTAAATTGTGACCTGTCATATCAAGAATTTATTTGCATATGAAGCAGGCAGTAATGCATCTGCTTAAGAGCAAGAACTCATCACTGTTTCTTCAAAGCAGAAAGACAAATTTTTTCGTGAAAATTTGCACATAGGTCATGGCTCAAAGGTTGCCAGGCTCAGAGCATGTTTTCACATATTCTGAATCATAATACGAAATTTAAACAAATTAGAACACTTTGAAAAAGGGCAGCCCCCTTTTTTTGCACCCCACTGGGACAGCTAGGTACCCTGTGGTGAAACAAATGTGGAAATCCAACAGGCTTCATCAACAGATACAAATCAAACCCCTTTGGGAACCTAATGTGCCTGGAAACTGGGCAGAGCAGGCAACTATCAGCCCAGGGGAAAGCTCATCAGGCTTTAGTGTAGGAAATTTCATTGCATCCCTTCATCCCAGAGGTGGTTGAGAAGCCCTGGAAAGCACTAGGCATCCCAATTTGCACCACTGATGTTGGTAAGCATGGACTCATATGAATAGCGCAGTGACATCAGTAAAATCACATCTGTGAGCAAGAGCTGGTTTGTGGGAAGAGGGCTACACCATCCAGCCCTGCATCAAATGGAACAACATCCTGCACCTTTCCAGGACCTCAGATTCTCTAACTCGTGCACTTGCAAAAAAATGCTCCTGTTATAACGAGTCACTTGGCACCGGGGAGTAAAATCACAGCCGATACCTTTTCCCCTTTATTTATTGTGAGCAGCCTGTTGCCCAGTTGCAAGTGTGAGAGCGTGGAAGTTTCAGACACCAGTGTCTGGTAGGGAAGTGGGCAATTTTACAGCAAACACTTTCCAACACAGAAACTGAGCCAGAGGAAAGTGAACAATTTCTTATGGCCAAATAGTGAGTTGAAGAAAGGGTCAGGAAAAGTTTGGAGAGTCATGAGTGTGTACACCTTGAAACAGCAATGGGTGATACTCCTTCGTGGTACCGATGGCCAGTATGACAGAGGCTGACCTCAGTATTTCAGTTTGTACACCTAAATTTAAATTTATGTCTTCTTTTATGGTTATGACCAGAATCCCAAAGATGTGACTGCATTACCTTTCATTGGTTTCACAGCCAGCCAGATGTATGTTGTTTAGCAAAGCCAGCCTTTAGCATCTTGCTATTCATTTTTGTACAGCAGGGCTCTTCTGTGGGCTTGTTTTGGGCATACTGCACTTTCACACCTGCTGGGTGGGCTGTTATTAGCTGGTACAGTGGGAGTCATAGATCAGCTGGATGTTTTCACTCTTCATCACTAGCAGCAGGATTTGAAATAACTTGCTCTGAAAAGTATGACAGATTTCAATGAGAACACACTTGTACACAGTGAGACAGAGGACAGAAAGGGAGTGGGGAAATCCCATGGCATGGGGATGTGAGTGCCCACCACTCCTTCAGAGGGAAGTCACAGTCATCAGAAGCACTTTTAAGCTGTCAAAGCAGAGTGTTTAATGCATTGTGTCACAACTGGGTTGGCACTGTCATTACTCTTTTATGTGGCATCCTCCTTCCTGCTTGTGCATGGTGTTGCCGTGTTCCACACGGGGGATCAAAGGGCAAACAGCATGGGTGGCCAGGATGGTGAGGGTTAGCCCACTGCATAGGGCACAACCTTTACCCATGGGATGCAACAGTAAGACATGACACAGCAACCATCCACTGTACTCCCCTCAGCTACAGCAGTCTGCTTGTAAAGCCAAACTTGGGCTAGGTCTGGGAAAGGCTTTGAAGGAGCCAAGCAAACCTGCAGCTGTGTTTGAGTTACTGGGGCTTTGCACTGAGCAACTGAATAGCACATACTGATGAATGAGGGCAACTGCATTTTAAAATGGCCTTAGGATGGCATTTGAACCTCTAACCTGCCTAATAAAAATATGGTCTTTCTATCTAATATTAATCTAATACTGTGCATTGATAAAGTCGTCTTCTGACTCCTTCTGACTCTGAAAGCTCTTTCTGAAGACAATCACCATGGGAAATGCTCAGCACTCCCTTCCTTGATGCCAAATCAAACTACAATTGGGAGAGTTTCAACTTTGACGTCACTTAGATGTTTTTAGAGTTCCTTCAAACCCACATGTCAAAGGGACAACAAACTCACAAGGACCAGAACACATGCAGATCTTATACGGGTCCTTGTGAGGAGACCCCACTGAAGACCTCCCCACCGCTGATGTTCCCAATTTTAAATGCACACCTCCACCACATGCTCTTTTAAAGCAAGTATTCTTAAACTCCTGCTGGAGGTTAGATCTGAAGTGCTGTGAGCAGACTAAAAATGTAATGTAGTTGGTTTTAAGTTGTATGATGTTTCCAGAGGAAAGGCTGCATGATGAGACAGGAACTTCCTTCATGTAGAATTAAAAGTTATCAAGAATTACTTTGGCTGAGTAGAAAGTACTCCTTGAAATTTGTGAGACTGTCTCCTGCACATAAAGATGGCCAGCAAGGTCAGACTGTTCATGTACCTTCATGATGGGAACAGGTCACATGGATCCTTCTGAAAACTACTGACACCCTCAAGCAGCCAATCCAATCTTTTCCCTGCAGCAGGGGAAAGTCTATAAATCAAAAGACTGGATAATCTCTGTATCTACTGATGTGATAGAGATGCTGTAGAGACAGAAGGAAATTAGACACAGAGAAGGTAAAAAGATACAAGATAACAAAGATGTTATGGAAAGAATAAATCCAATTGAGCATAGAGTTGGGAGGACAAACCAAAGAGTGTGGAAACTCTTGGAGAAAGAGGGGGGACTTGCAGTGCTGGAGGAAAGACGATGAACTGGGCTGGTAGAGGACAGAACAACCTGAAGAAAGAGGGGAAAAAATGAAGCACCAGGAGATAGAAAAATAGATTAAAACTATATCAACAAATCCTTGCTACTCAGAGTATGCCTCCATGAATCCTCAGTGAATGCAACTGCTTTCTGAGTGTGTGCTAGACTTAATTTGCCATGAATGATAGATTCCAGAAGAACTTTAGATTTCAATATGTACTGTGAAATGTTCCCTGCTCAGCTGTTCCTGTAGAGTGGGGAAAATAGCAGGAAATCATTGCAAACAACAGTGAGTGTTATTTTGAGGGAGACATAATGGCTTGTTTGGTTTGACATCCAAAACAGATATAACTGCGACAAAATCATTTAAATGCTAATCTGTCATTTACAGCGGGTAAACAAAAACTAACACGCATAAAATCTGTGGTGCTTGTGAGCAAGTGCTCTAGAAGCCTTACATGCTACTTAATGTAGACAAGACAGACTGCATCTCTGCAGTCAGAATTTATACCTGAAATATATGAATGTTGAGAGCAAATTTAGGTACACAAACCTCTTCTTCCTGGTGGTATGTTCGGATCACACAGTTATGGTCACAGAAAGGAGTGACTTTTCATTTGCAGTGTACTTTTCAGAGATGTAAATATGCAGGCAAGTATCTTCCTGGAGCAGTTAACACCTGCATGGTCCTATCAAAATGTACCCCACATGTGGCCAAATTTGTTAGATTATATAGACATACATGGATTTTTGCCTTTTGCATATCTTAATGCCTGCAAATCAATGGTGGTAACTGTGATCGAGAGACAAGGAAGTAAAAGGCAGCTCTGGATGAGTCTGGAAGAAACCTGTTTCTTTGGTCGCAGGCCAGCCTGCTTCCTAAGACATTTCCCTGAACAACTGAGAGAAGCTTGAAGAACATTTCTAAAACCACAGTGCCTGCCTCCTGCCTCCAAAGTGTCATCCACAACCAGAGGTCACTGGGAATGATGCTACTGTCAGATGGCAGTAGCACCACTGCAGTGATGGAAAGAAAGGGTAGGTTTCTTTCCACTCTAGTCAGCAACTCCAGTGTCAGCTTCCAGCCACACTGCAGAGCATCAGGTCTAGGTGCTCAGACATAATCTTTCTATAAATAAAAGTTGGGTTTTTTTTTAAATAGAAAAATCCAAGATTTATGTTAGTATCTCAGGCTTAGTCTCTGTTGCAAGTTCTCTATGAATACATAGTTTTGTTCAAGCTTATAAAAAGATGAGGAGAACAGAGAAGCAAGAGTAATTCACTGCAATGTTTCAAAAAATACCTTGAAGTCCTTACTCAGTGAAGATTTCCAGTAACTTCTATCAGGGCTGTATGGATATACAGGCAAAGAGGGGAAAACCTCAGATTGTGCTGTACACAAGCAGAGCTTGAGAAAGAAATACGCAATTTAAGATTCACCTAGTACTTTAAAGTTTACTTGAAAGCTGTACTGGTCTCACTATCCCCCCTGCTTTCTTTCTATGAAGTTTCTCATCCTGTTCTGCCCAAGTTTCACAGCTTCACTGTAGCTATGTTTGCTTCTTTTTTTTACATATACTTTTCTTTCTATTATGATTGCTTGTATGTGGAAGTCTGCAATACACAGACAAATACTGAAGAAAGAAAAAGAAGCCCCTACAATGGATAAAATGTGGCCATATAACTAATTTCAAGCAGGAAGACAAAATGACAGGAACAGAAAGAAACTCAGTACCCTGCTCCTACTTGTTACATGGTGTGGTTTACCTGCTTATTACCTACTAACATGGCTTTTGTCACACAAGTCTATGAGCTCCCAATAACTGCTGAGTAACTTGTACAGAAAACATGCTTTTACAGAATTAGAAAAAAATATTTTAATTTCCAGCTGAAAGTGGCTGCCTAATTACACAAAAATAAAACTTAGTGCATTCAATCGGACATTCTGTAATGATCTGTCTGGATCTGATCTTGACATGGTTCTACTATATGTGGCAGAACTGGTTTTAGTCCTGGGCCTTCACTTGTTAAATTTCCTTTGTCCTTTCCCCACTCACACTGTTCTGTAACACAGGAAAAAGCTATCTGCCCTCTATGAAGAACTGCACTTTCCTGTGTTCTTAACATGTCCTGATTTATAAATACACAATATAGGGCCCTGGAGTATAAATGTCAAACTTCTGTTGAGCTGGCAACTTTCCCAAGCCCTTTGGTCATTTGCTGTATACCATAGGGAGGTGCTGGTTCATGGAAGGTCTCCTGCACATCACATGTCCGATGTTTGCTGTTTGTTCTGTGAGTGAAAACAGTGAAGAAGCGAAGGCTGTGCCTTTCCTACACAAAGCCTGTGTCAAAATGCATGTTAAAGACAGCTTCCTAGAAATCTTAGATTGTAGTTGACAAGTTCAGAACCAAATCATCCTCTACAGAAGAAAACAGAAAATTCATTTGACAACCATCATCAGAATGTTATATTCTTTGAGATATTCTGTTAGTTTTTATGTTATGTATTTGAAAGCACTGATGGGATAAAAATCTGCAGAAACTTTCTTCTCCAAGAAAGCTTCCATCTCAATTTCAACTGGAACTGTCTTAAAACTATTTTGTAGGATAAAGAAGCCAACTCAGTATTCAATACTGCATTTTGGGAGTCTGTGAAATTATTACATTGCTTCAAAATGTTCACTTATGCCTGTGTGAGCTTTGACATTGCTCTTTCAACTGACAAACATAACCTCATAGTGTGTCTAAGCCCTCTCCACATAGATTTTACAAGCTTTACTCTGTTGTCAATATCCTGCCTTGGGCTTCATGACCTAGGTTCAGTGAATACTTCAGGACATCCAGCACATGGCTTCAGACATCCTGATGACACCAAACCTTGCACACTTCTGTTTAATGACCTCTTGTATTATTTTTGTCTGTTGACTTTCTAAACCTATCAAAGCAGATTACAGGCACTTACAGTGTTCATGTCTTCTGAGTCCTCTGCTCAGCTTAATTCAGGAGGAAAATCACCTTAACTGTCAGATATTCACTGTACCCCAAAATCTCTCTAAACTACATCATAATCCTTCACCTGGACTAAAAAATGATCCAATTTCAAAGATAATTACACAATTTGTTTTAAACATCTTTTTCATTCTGATATACATAAAGGACCAGATTCTACTTCTTTCTTATTTTATACCGGGAGTAGTTCACTCATGTCAGTGGTGCAAGTTATGAATGCAGACAGCAGGCTATCACTTTCAGTTATATAGCTCTTGATTGAAGATTCACATTTGTAAAATTATTTCAAAGCAATGCAACATAATAATGTACAGAAACTGAGTCCAGGCAATACAGGTACACATATTTCTCAGGCATAATTCTTGATAGTTTTGAGTACTTACACCTAGGATAAAATTTGATGTGTGAAAATGGGTTTGTCTTGCTTTAAACAGCCACTTATTTTTATTGGAAAGGTGACTGTAGCAGGACTGGCTGAGAGCTGTTGTTGTGTTCCCATCCTCTGTGGCTGGCCCTTCTCAGGTGAAGAAAAATTAAAAGGAATAAATATATACATTAAGGCAGTAGGAAAGTCAATGCTCTACCATTGCCAAGTACTATTTTAGAATATGTGGTCACGATTGAATGGGGACAGAGGAAAAATACAAGAAACACTTTTTTCCAGCCCTTTTGGTTGGAGATATCTTTTCTTTTGGATGTATCATCTCTAACCACCAACTCACAGTTGTGAAGAAAAACTGAAAATGAAAATTTATTTAAGTAGCAGGTGATGTTCTATCTTAGCAAAGAGATTAATGTGAACAGTGTATTCAGTTGTTTTGTTTTCTCCTCAAAGAAAGATGACACGCTGCATTTATGCAGGAAAATTTACTTCCACCTGACTAAAATTAGATAGTCCACATTTATGCTTTGAGTTTATGTCATTATCCTAGGAACGGTGTGGGAGTTTAAACCTATAATCTCTGCATACACGGGGAAAGGATGAGGACTATTCTGAATAAATGCAGCAGCCTCAGAAATTCAGGTCCTAGCATTTGACTAATTTTTTTTTAATGAACTTAAAGGATAGGTGCTGGAAAGCAAAAGTGGAGGGGAAAAGAAGGACAAGTAACCAAGTATACCATATGGGTGTTTAATGTATCTGCTAGCCTGCTGTTTAACCGCTCTGAAGTCTTGTAATAGTATTAGCTGACACAGACGTGTGACTGTGCTTATCAGACGTCACTGATGACACACTGAGGTGGTAAGCTCCAGCACTCCAGTTTACACAGCACACTGCAGCTCTGATTTAGCTCCTGCTAGTCATACTTCCAGGTGTCCAGCTACTCAATAGATAACAAAGTGCTGCCAGGTGTAACAATTTTTTGATAGATTTTCTGATTTTTCTGAACTTCCGTTGACAACTTCTGCTTCACTGCACTGACAGTTTTTATTAAAGCAAGATCAGAGCCCAGAGCCTTTGCAATCTACCAGTGGCAAACTGTACAGGTGTGGGTGAGGCAACATCAGCTCTCGGTAAATAACTCCAGCTCTCAGTAAATTAGTCATGTGGATTTGCCAATGACAATTTTCAGTTCCAGCCCTCAGACCTGCCTTTCCATGGCAGCTTTGCATATTGCATCATATAGTGTACTATCTATGCTTCCTACAGTAGGCTGTAAATTGAGAGAGTCAGGAAGTAAATACCTAATCCAAACCCAGCATCAGTGTTACTTTGTTTGGATGCTACCTCACTGCACTCAGCTGCACTGTGTCCTTCCAGAACTGAGCTTTTACAGTGAGCTCATGTTATAAAAACAGGTGCAAGACAATATTAAAGAGTAATGGAAAACATTGTCATTTCCTTCAGATGCCTATTTCCCATCAAGTTGAAAAATTGAAGTACTTTCACACTTACCTGAGATGTCTGTCTGTAAATCTGGTATCTTATGTTCCAGATCTATCATAAGCATGCTGGTTTGGATTCTGGCACAAATCCATGATGATTAAGATATCCCTTGAACAGTCTTAAGAGTAACTCATGAGCCTATTGAAAACTTCCTGCTCTTTTCACTTGCTCCAACTTCCTGCTAAATTCTTAAGAGAGTGTTTAACAGATGTAAGAAAGTTTTCAGAAATTCCCGAGAGGCTGGATCACAGAAGGAAAAGCAACTCAGAAACCATTCATCTAAAAGCCAGGATACAGCGAGACTCCATTATGAGGCCAGTTTTTGGATTAGGAAAGCCTTAGTTTCTCCTTATTGTGATTTCTCCATTATCTTTCAATCAATATAAAGCTAGAGTAGACTAGATACAGTAGTTCCTTTAGTTTTCCATGAAATTATTAACTAAGTAGGCAAGACAACAATTGTGCATCATTTCTACACACATATAGAGGCATCTTTGTGCATGGGTAAGTATGTGTATATATGCTCATGACAATAGACTTTCAGTAAAAGTAATAAAGTAAGCCCTGCAGGGCTAATTAGTTTTGAACAAACCTTGGCAGAATGTTCCCATTTCCTCCCATTTAAGAGTTTGGAGTTGAATTGGCTTCATTTCTGTTCAAGTCAAAATCTAGCTTAAGTGTTTGCAGCCGCAGTGGGAATGTTAGTCCACTGTGAAGAGTATTTCTCTGATTCAGTGCCTTGAACCTATCTTTTACTGTGAACGCCGTGGTTGAGTTCAGTAGGCAATCCTTATCTAGTCAGAACAGCCATGAATAAGACAATTAGCAAAATGTAGTAATTTATAGGTTTTGTATAGAATTAGAAAAAGATATAATTTCTGGGAATTTTCTGCTGTCAAACCAATTGCCAGTCCTTACTTCTGTCAGATGTCCTTCGATCTTGTCCACCATTCTGCTAAATCCCTTTTTTTCTCAGGAAGATGTTAACATGAGAAGCAGACCAAGGTTTTCTAGTTGGAGTAGAAGTGTTTCTTCCATGTCTTATACTGTAAGTTCAACATATAGCACATGTTAAATCCTGAGAATACATCTGATCTAAATGGTCTCCTATCTAATAAAGTTATAGCAATGTAATTCACTTGAGAAAAACAGAGCACTGTTTGTCCCTTTGTTGGTCAACAGAAACAGTAATAGAAAAGTTTATTCAGACTAGCAAATTACTTCACAGCAGAAGACATATTTAGAGACTCTGAATAAAAAATGAGCACATATGCTTTTATTCCTGGAAGCATGACATCCACAATATTGGCAGTTTGGGACCCACTGTAACAGATCCTTAAGCAGTTTCCACCCTTCTGGAGTACCAGATTAATTCTACACAGATGAATATGATGTAAATATGAAACACTTGGCTCCAGCTCAAAGCAGTCAAAAGTGATTTGCTGACTATCCCACCTGCATTTCAGCAACCTCTAAGCTACCTTATTATTCCTGTCAGCAAACTCTTAGATGGCCAATGCCAAAAGGTTCTGCTCCCTTCCCAACAATGCAGCGAGTGCTAGTGAGATAGTCGCACAAAATGAAACTGACATCCAAAATATTCAACACAGCAATTCAATTTCAGATGCTGTCTCACTGAATCAAACACAACTATCTGAGGGGATGAATGACTTGGATGTACTCTCAAAGTATTTAAAGTGCTACTTCAACTGTCGCAAGAAGTTTTGAGAACGACCCTAATCAGCAGCAACGTTGCGTAGATGTGCTGCTTACATGGTGTATGTGCAATGTAACTTTTGAGTAGTAACTGATGAGAAGAAAATTGTATTCTCTTCATTTAAATTGCTAATCCATGCTTTGATCTATAAAAATGCCTTATTAGCTGCTTCATTTCCTAAGCTGATCACACAACATGAAGCTTGGATATTACACTCCTGATACAAATGAACTGTTGCAAAAATGACCAGACTATACTGTCACCAGTTTTACACCAGACTTACCAGAGACCATACATATATATAAAGATGCATTTCAGCATTTTTCCCCTTAGGCATAAAGTACCTTATGACATCACAATGAATCTGTTCTAATTTTCCCAATAGTGTGATAAAACTTTTGGATTTATTTTCTGTTTCTGTGCCTATAAAGACCATTTAACAGCACTACTCTCCTGTTTAGAATTGATCATGTTGAAATATGTTTCAAACATTTCAACATGTAAAGGCAGATGAATTACAAAATCTATCACATCTATATGAAACTATCAACAGAACCAAGCTGCACCTGAGTGAGATTTTGAGGATCTAGAAAAAAGGTGGTTCAATGTTTGGTTATTTTACAGAAGGTGGATCATGAGACAAAAAAAGTGCTGTGTCTCATCTCTGTTTCACGAAACCAATCATTGAACTCAAATGAATTTTCAGACATGACTTGCAGACATGACAAAGGACAAGGGGTAATGGGTTCAAACTTAAAACAGGACAAGTTCAGATTAGAAGAAGTTCTTTACTGTGGGATGGTGAGGCACTGGCACAGGATGCCCAAATAAGTGGTAAATGCTCCATCCCTGGCAGTGTCCAAGGCCAGGTTGGACAGAGCCTTGGGTGGCATGGTTTAGTGTGAGGTGTCCCTGCCCATGGCAGGGGGATTGAAACTGGATGATCGTAAAGTCCTTACCAACACAAACCATTCTATGACTCTATGATTTAGGTACATGTTTAAGTTCCAACCAAATAATATGTACAAAATATAATCCACAAGTAACATAATGTGATGAATAAGGTAGTCCCTACTTATTCTGTAGACAATGTGATAATTTTAATATTAGCTGTCATGGTTTCAACGACACCAACTACTGAAGTTTCTAAGAAGTGGTATATTGTATGCACTTCACAAAATTTATTGCTTTGTTGGTATAATGCAAAGAGCAGCTTTTGGGAAGGGACATACCTTTGTGTGAGTAGCTGCAAACTTCTTCAGAAGGTAAGAACAGTATAAAATTAAATTAAAACAAACAAACAAACAAACAAAACCCCAACAAAATCAACTAAGGCATAAATATTTCTTTTTCTGTCATCCAGTACCTGGCTATGCTTCTGTGGAACACAGTTTGCTGCTGTGCACTTAAATAAGCCACTGATGATGGATATCTATTGAGACAAATTTAACTCTCATTTATTTCAGCTCAAACTGAAGATGCTGTTTGCAAAGAACCCTCAGAGTTTTGAGCCAAATCTAGCTCTTTCCTACCAGTGTTTTGGAAAAGCTTCAGCTTCCATTCACTCAGAAGATGGGAGAAGGTATGCAGACAACTGACCTGAGAAAATTGAGAGGTGTCTCGAAATAATATGGTGAGTGTGCAGCAGGACACCAAAACCTGTTTTTTTGTTTGTTTTTTTTTTTCCCATTTTCCTACCTCTTGTGAAGCCAGGCATGCTGCTGTTAATCTTTTGAGAGCTGCATTTCGTAACGCAGCACCAGAAGACAACTTGGTAAGTCCTGATCCATTTCACACAGGCAGGCGCTCTGCCTGAGGTCCATTCTGCTGAACCAAGGTGCCTCCCTGAGCCTTAAATTCCTTCTGTATCGAGTGGAAAAGGACAAGTTACTTCAAGCTGCTCTCAGTCACGCTGAGCTCCTGTTTTCCCTGACTATGGCATGGAGCTAGAGACATCCAGACTCCTCAGACTGCGTGCTGGAGGCAGAAGGGATGAATACATGGATCTCTTGCAGTGGGACTGAGTCTGGAAAGCCAGTTCAGCTCCAAGGAACATGACTATATAGAGGTAGGCTGAATTCAATCTTAGGCTGCTGCAGATTTTGTATTTAGCAATGTTGCAGAGTAATCCAACTAAGCCAACATTTTCTAAAATGCATGGAATGCTTGAAAATTAAAGCTCAGTACCTAAACGATTTAGACACCTCAATAAAATTCAATTAAAGTAAGAGTGCAGGGTGAGTTTAGATGTTTCACCTCTTCCTCTTCTATTCTTTACACTTCTTTACAAATGAAAAAAATGAACTTTGGAAGAAACACTGTTTCCACAGACTGGTATTTCATCAGCAACTGAAAATGCTGGAGTAACAGGAGTTCAGCTACTACGCACTTAAGGAAGAATATTAAAAGCCTTGGGATTTATGTCAAAAACATTTCTAAAGGATCTACTTATGTTTTCTCTTCCTCTCTGTAAGTGCTGCAAAGTGCTGAGAAGGATTATATCTGAATACATACATATACATATATATACATATGTTTAAAAAGACAGAACTCATGGTTTGAAAGCTCAGCCCGATGGGAACACATGGCTGGCTGTGGCTTCGGGGCCACCAGTGAGATGCAGCTCAGGGTGGTGGTGGTCAGGTCATACACCTCAGCAGCACTGCTGCAGAACCGAGGCTATGTTACTCCTCTATTTCTGGGCTCTCTGTAGGAAACCTCTCATGCCTGCTATAGCTCTTTTGTCTCCTGAAATTATACGTTAAGATCTCATTGAGGGTTTTTCTGGCTTTATGCAATGTCTCCAGGCATTGTGAGATTGTAAAATATTGGTGAATGGATAGGGATAACTCCCTATCACATGACCTGCTGACACCTGAAATGCTCTTTTGGTCTTCCTTTTATTTGCACAGGTTGTTAGACTATAGAGCCAGACACCATATCATTTTCCCTCACACAGATCACCTTATTTCCTATTGTTAGAGAAACCAAACCACCACATACTGTGCCAAGTGACATTTCTTAAATGCCTTAAGATACAGGAAAAAAAACGTTCTTTTATGTTTTAGATTAATACCTTGACTTCCATTTCATTTCACTGCACTACATACTTATGTCTACCGGATAATATATGTTCCCTTACTAACCCCTCTTAAAAATCTTTACACAGGGACTAAAATTTGCTCCAAAGACATTTGATTCTAAAGGACAAATAATTGAGAGGTTGTTTTTCGTTAGCAGATTTCCTAATCACACACTGCCTTTGCTTCACTAGCTGAGCATATAATGAAGTCCTCTAACAACTGCCATATTTCAGTCTGTCTAGACTCCTGGAATGGAATTTTTATGAAATCAACGGCAAGCAAGAAAATCTGAAACACAAGACTCCAGACACAAAAAATACGATCTCCACTTACAGTATTTCAAATGTCGCCATATTTTTATTCACGGGAATTATTCTAGTTCAAATCCAGGACAGAAATTACAAATTTTATGAATTAAATCATTTTGAAAGAAGTGGAGTGTGCCTCCTGGTACAGGGAGCGAGGAGGGAAATTCCTGGGCTGTAGTATTATCTCTGTAGTCTTGAACTTGTTCTCTATGGTTGTCAACTTTTATCCATCTGTCTGAGAAACTGCAGCAATGGAAGCAAAGGGGTAATTGCCTTCCAAATGAATCCTGGGTTTTAGCTAACCCCTAAAGAAATCAGCATCCATAGGGCAGAGCGAGCACTACTGTACAGTATGACAAGCACGGCTTCCACATCAGCCTTGCCTGAAAGCAGATCTGACATAAGACACTCCTTAACATGTGCATGCTCCATATTTGCTTTCCACACAGACTGTTATGATTAATGAGGGCTCATTTCTTTGCTATTTGTCAATGATTCACACTAGCATTCGAAAAACACTCTCCTTTAATTCCCAATGCAAACATTTTATGACCCTGAGAAAGCCTAGTAGCTAAATGCTTTCAAGCCATAAAAGAAAAAACCCTGAAAACACAACAGAAATATCAAAACCTGGCTTTACCAAAGAAAAACAACAGTATCTCATGTAGAGCCAATCAGTTTAGCAGAGATGCTAACCAGCTGTCAGGGAGCAGCGGAGTGTTGTCTTCCACATTGTTGGAGAAGGGCCCCAGCTGTGCTTTGTGACTGGCCTCCTAATAAGGGGAGCTGCTGTGACTTGGAAGGGAGGGGGCAGACATTTCCCTTTGTAACTACATTTCTGCTAATTAACTTCACCTCTGAGCTGTGCAGGGTTACTGCTTCCCCTTCAGGAGCAGAGTGACACAAAGCACCTACAGTCTCACCTCGCTTGATCAACTGTTTGGGTTTGAACAGCACAAGGACACAGGCTGACTGAATAAACTCAAGAAACCAAAATAGCACTGTTAACCAGAAACAAGCAAACAAACATAAAACTGAGCTCAGCTGCTGTGTGACCTTGAAATGTCCAAAACATACTCAGCAACGCCCTCTTGCTCAGAAAACTCTTAGTGCGTTGCACAGCAGTATGTGAAAAAGGAGGATGAGCTTTTCCTTAGTAAAATAAGAGAAAATGTCCATGCCAGAGAAGAGCCATGACTCACCTAGCTCTTCATCACACATCTGAAAGTGCCCAGTACCAGGGAAAGAGTATAAAAGAGAACAGCTCAGGGAGAGATTTTCCTTGGTTGTTTGTACTCCCAACCTCAGCAACCCATGGCTGGGGCCTTCTAGAACTAGAGGTTAAGCCCAGCTAGTTGCCTACAGCTCCATTTGAGGCATCCTTCCTTGTGCTTATTCTGTTTTCCTTGTTTGGACATGAGTTCCAGTTTCAGAAGTTTTATTTATTTGCAATAAAACTCTTTGATTATCTGTTTTACTATGCCAGTCTGTAGAATTCATTTTTTAATAAGTGCTAATATAATTGCACCAATTTTGGTGGTGTTTCATTGGTTTTATTTTTCCTATCATATTGGCTCTTTTCAAGTCAATTCCAGTGAATTTCCCCAGCTTTGTGAAATCCTTTATTTTTAATATTAAGTATTTCCATAGTGGGTCTTTTTTATTTTTGATTTTTAAATTACAATTAATTTCCAAGCAATAAGCTGATTTTTAGTAGCTTCCTTATGGTTATATTTTGAAACATACAATTATGAGGTCTAAACATCTGCTTTTTATAGCACACCTTATCATGTGCTTTTTTTGCCTTTGCAGGCTTTCTGTTTTCCTTCAGCTTTTCACAATCCCTGTCCTCACTCAGATGAGGCAGCCGGTAATACAGCTGTGGGATTTCATTCTTTGTGTTTATACCTGGGATTCTGGATTCTTCTTGACAGTGTGAACTCCTCACTCCTAATGTATAGGAACTTTCGTCCAATCATGGGACTTTCTGCCATTCATAGATACTTTGTAGACTGATATTACAGGTTGATGGGTAATTTGGCTATTTAGCTAATTTCCTAAAATAAAACTAGGCATTTCACTCCATTTGCCTTATATTTTTAGAGTCATATATTTTACATAGCACCTTAGTATATATTGATCTGTCTATTTTCACCTATCTGGCTCAATTAGGACTTTGCCAGTATTGGGTTTTTTTATTGATCTTTGTCCTATTTTTAATTAAGGAACAGGGCTTTTTTTAGCTTTCTCCCTAATGATGACTTTGTGTGCTTCCTCACCTGCCATATTTTTGCTACTTTTTCTTTGAAAAGAACCCCAACAAAACAACCCAAACCAACCTGTAATGTCTTCAGTTCACTTGACTGTGATACAGAGAAATGACTAAATTCAATGTTAGGTGAAGACTATCCAAGCTTACCTACTGCATCAATTCTGTTTATCAGGATGCTCAGCTTATCCTTTTTCTGAGTCATGCAGCAGTGAGAAAATGGATCAAAGTGAAGTGAAACTAGAAGTTAACTCCATTCACAGAAGATTCATATATATTGTCTAGGAAAATGGAAGCTCCAGAAGCCCAGCTGGTATGTTCTAACAGCACCAACTACTTCAATCACATCCCTGCTCAACTCCACTTCTGCACCCATGTGTCTTCCCTTGCTGCTGCCCCTCACCTGCTCAGCCTATGAGCTCTCTGAGATACGTGTGGTATACTCAGTGATTCTCTACTGGCTGCTGCAGTACTACTGTAATGAAGATTAATTGTGACCACGAGCCACAGTGGAAAGGAAACAAATGTCCTGTCCAGCTTGCAGTTGCAGGACAGGTACGACAAATTATTTACTGTTCTGAATGTCATAATTGTTGTCCTTATTCAATTTGCAACAGCTTTTGTGCTTCCCTTGTCCAACTGCAATAAACTTCGTTTCTTCTGTTTTACAACTCATTAAACAAAAAAAATTAGAGGACGCAAATCCAATACAATGGAACTTCATTCTGAAATCCATATCACTGAGCACACTGGTCTATCCACGATGCACAGCAACATCTGAGGCTGTGGCTGTGCATCCAAATTAGTAAGCACTGCTTCTCACCAAGGTGAATTAACATAAGGGTATCACCAAAGGGTGATGCAGCAATTCAGCTGCCAGTTCTAGGGTAGACCAGCTCACATTAGCTCAAGAGTTTTTGCCCTGCAACCCATTTTAGAATCTGGAGGAAGCTGACTGCACTGATTATAAATTCAGCTTGTCCAAATATACTGGAAGAGAAGGCAGGTTGCAGCATCTCAGAGCAGATGCTTCACATCTGCTTACTGAACAAAAGGAATTTTCAAGCCAAAAGACCAGGAAGGAATTAAGAATCAATGACTATGGATAAATTTCTAAAGCAAAAAAATTTGGATACAGCTGAAGACTTTCTTACTCTTTTATCTCTGCTATTAGCATTTATTTTTCTTTTCCCACCAACAGAGTCTTTTTATTGACTTTAAATTAAATATTAATTCATTTTACAAGCTACACTGTAGAAATCTGGTCAAAGACAAATGGTTACTATGATAAGTAGCAGTTAAATTTCTTAAGTATAATCTATAAATTTTGTTTTGAACATCAGCATTGAAGTAAACATGTCAAAAGACTTTGGGATCCACTGATATGTATACCATTGCAAAGATATACCCATGAAATATTGGCTGAAATTGCTTATTTCCCATTAAAATGAATAGAAACAGGACATCTGAGTCCCTTGGGCTTTTAAGCTTGAAAATTTCTATCAGCATTATTAAATAAGACCATTATTTAATTAGTAACTATAAGGGAGGATAACCTCTGCCTGCCTTAAGTCTAAAATATGTAAGACAGGTTTCCACAGACAGAAAAGATGGTCCAGATGTAGGGGCTCTGTAGAACACGAAAGATTTGGATCCAGTTTCCTGTTTTGTCATGGACTTTCTGTGTGACCTTAAATTAAGACCAGTGTACCTCAGGTCCGCATTTGTACAAAGGGCTTCTCTGCTGCGTCAAAAGACTGTGAATCTCAAATCACTCATTACAAGGCACTCACTGCTAAACCAATGACGTTAGGGACAGACAAGAACATACATCTACTTGTCTGCATTTAATTTGTAAGCAAGGCCCATTAACTCTACTCCCCAAATACTATAAAATGTCCATGCTTTCTTTAATATATATGTTTTCACTCCAGAGGTAAGCTTCTAACACTAATTCTTTACTAGGAGTGACTTATACAACAACAATCCCTGACAATATCATACTGAATTTTTTCTCAAGTACAAGATATAGTGTTCTCTGGGGTATTTTGATTTGGGAACTGTGAGGCGACATGCTCATGAGACTTAACACAGCTGCAAAGCACCTCGCTTTGCACGATAACTGTCATATGCACATGCCTAACACGTATGCACCAGCTGTCAGTAAACACGAGGGAACAGCTGTCTCCTGCTTAGTTTAAAATTCTGTCCTACACAGTTGGAGAAAACACTGCTTTGCTTTCACAGAAGGAATAATCTCACTCACAAGTAGGTTAGTCATCAGACCTCTCTTTTAGTAGATGGGGCTGTCACTGTGCTGAAGTTCTGTGCTGTGAATTAAGACCTCACAAACTGAGGAACCTCTGTATGAAATCATATGGCCAGCTACCATTTCTTTTTTACCAAAATCTGATAATAGAAACAAAAAGTTATGTGAGATATCAAGATAAGAGTTTTTCAGAAGAATTTAGGAATATTGCTGTAGTTTTCAGGGTCCAAACTGTACTATGTACTAGGACTTCAGCACATTTAGATACTTGGTGACTATTTTTCTGGTACTCCCTACCTTGTCCACAGCTGTCTTTTCTGCTGTTCTCTTCCATCCTTAGGTATCCTACCTGGTGACTTTTAGACTGCCTATTCCATTTTTAATTTGACTCATGCAATACTGTCAGCTCTACAGCTCAAGTATTAGATTACTTACACAAGGATGCAAACATAGTTGTCTAAAGTGCATGTGTTATTCCAGCCATCATGCTTCTTCCTTCTGATACAGGTTTCCTTCCTTTGACACATGACAAGCCAGCCAGAACACTGACACCCTGCTCTGTCCCCAGGGCAGCTTGTCTCCAAAGCATTCTGCAGCTCAGCAGCCCCAGGAAGCAAGCCCTCATCCATAGGCCTCAACTCTCCCAGTGCTTTCCTGTGGTAAGGCCCCATGCAACAGCAGCTGCAGTGCAGAGGCTGAGCTCTCATCACCAAGCCCATTAGCCCAGAGGGATTCCCTACAGTCAAAGGACTATAGTGGAGATATACACTATTGTGCAAAAGAAACAGCATTCCCTGGCTTACCTGCAGCTACAGATTTTGCATGGAAGGGGAAGAACAGACTGCTTTTACTGTTCAGACACAACGTGGCTCAGGGTTCTGTGTCTTCATTTTGATCTACTGTCTCACTCCCATTTTTCTAGAGTACTGTAAATCTCCTTTAACAGCAACTGTGTTTCAAAATAGCACCCTTAAGCCTAGGAAATCTACCTTATCTGCGACAACTCACCCAACAATGAATGCCAACATATTTGACATCACTGTATAAATTTATCAGGGGTTTTCATCCGCTGAGAAATGTATCTTCTTTTTTTCTTACACGTGAGATCAATGTTATGGCAGCGTACACCAGAGTCAAACAGTGTTTGTCTTTCTGCTATAAACATCTCAACATACTTAGGTATCCCTCTGAAGGGAAGGTTTTAAAAGAACAGTTATGGTAATATTAAAAAAATAAACATTTAAGAAAAATTAGTAAAAATATTGTGAGATTCTCCTATATAGAGCTTAAGAAAACAGAGAGCACTGTGATTTTTTGCCTGATTCCTTTCTGATTGATGAATGACTCCTTTCATGCATGTATAATAGGGAAAACTGTATTTATACATGCATGGGAAATAAAAAGTGGAAAGACAGTTAAAAACCTCCATCCTTCTTCTGAGTTTTACTTGTGTACCTCTGTGCAGGTTCACTGTCATTTCTGTGCTCCTTGCCTATGCCAGAGCAGTGGAGGACATGCAGGAGAGAACTGCTTCTTCCATCCATCGTCACCCAGTTAACAAGAACAATTACCATGTGTACTCCTCTTGGTAAATTGATCTGTCAAAGACATCCCCCAGTTAGTGTCTGCCTTTGAAGCACTGCTCCTCCAGACAGGGCCACTCTTGAGTTCACCCTAATTCCCAAGGGATAACACTCCTTTTCACTGGAATATGGGGAAAGATTCAGAGCTTTTGAAGGTTTTCTTCCCATCTTCCCTTCTGAAGAGGGAGGGGGCAAAGGCATCAGACTGATTTGCAGTTGTGCCTCCTTTTCACAGTGACTGACACGGGCTCTCCTGCAGCTTGCACACCGACTTTCAGCTTGACTTCACATGCAGAAGACATCTGTGCCTGCGCTGTGCCCTTTGCAGCTGCATTGTGCCTTTCCAGAGAAACCCTGGGGGAGGATGCCTTAGTGAAAGAGTGGAAGCAATAAAACCCTGCTAGCAACTGCGGCCTGTTAACTACTTTGTCACACACAAGCTCCTTCTCAGGAGCACAGGCTTAGCTAAGGGTTGGGGTTTGTTTTTAAATCAAATTATGGAGAAAACAGGTGATGCTGGAGTTATAAATGCTGAAGTTACATTAACATGAATGCGGTATTGCTGAAATGTGTCAGACACGGTATCAGGGAGTCAGTGCAGTAATGAATATTTCCAAGGTTAGGCTTGTGCTTTCAATTTCATACCTGCCTAAACTGAAAAAAAAGAGTACTATCAAATGATGATGAAAATCAGTCTGAGAGGCAAGGACACCTGTAAGTCAGACACACCAGCTCTCTTCAGAGAAAACTCATTTGCTTCCAGAGAAGTATTTCAGAAGAGCTTGTTCTCCATGCAGGCATTACTAACACCAGTGACGAAATACTGTAATAAGACTTGTCCAACCATCCTGTCACTTCTGGCATTAACTAAGAATACTTCCTAAAGAACACATCTAACCCTCATTGTTTTCTCTCATCAAACAGATTATTCTTCAGTCCGAGATTTCTCATCTCCGTTAGCTACTCTAATTAAAAAAACCCTTCCATGTACTTGTTTCATCCCAAACTACACGTACGAGTCCATAACAAACTGCACTGGTCCTTCCTGAATTCAATAGACTGAAGAAACTACTGAAAAGCTAAGAGGAACTATTCACCATTTCACTGTTACTGCAGCACCTATAGTATTTCTGGGTTAATTTTCCATATGTAGTTTAGAATGAAATCTGCACACACCAACCTCAGCATTAGCAGAATATGTGAACTTAAAATTCAGATTGCAATAAGCTAGGTTCACTGAAGCAGGTACAACGATTGATCTGAGGGTCAAATTTTGGCTAGCAAAAGTACTAATGAAATACAGCATTTATCGCAGGAAACTAAATGCAACTAGTAATTAGGAAATTGCACCTATCTGTATGTTTGTGATACTGGACTGAATTTTCCCACTTAAAATGGCCAAACAGAACCATGACAAATGCAAATGATTTAACCACTCGCTCCTCTCTCCATTCCCCCTCTGACTAAAATGTCTTTTATAATGAACTTCACTCAAGCATGAAAACACAGCATCCTTCTGTCTTCAGATTCCAGGCTTCATGTATCCTTTACTGAAGTATGAAAACACCAATCTAGATTTCTAATCCCATCTGGAGAAGCATTCTTTTTCTTCCCAAGACACAGGGTGCTCATCAAGGTGATCCACAGGACATTCAGCCTCATGGCTTACTCTCTGGACCTCAGCTAAACACCGTCAAATACAGCAGATTGCACTGCACAGACCTGCAGTTAGGTAACAGACTGTAAAATGACATGGAAAATGTTGAATCATAAGATGAAAATAAAAATACTGACCATATGCAGGTCATGGGCCAAAGTAAAGGTATGAGAAGCCACCTGTGCTTAGTGTGAAGGGTTATTAAATGTTCTGCCAGGGCACAGGGGAAAACAGTAGAAACATCTCAAAATTACTTCAGGCTTTTGGTCCTCATTTTGGGTTCATGAGCATGGCCTACCCACCCCTAGAGCTTTAAGTGTGTTTCCAGCCATCTGAATTGGAGATGCAGAAGTGGCTAGTTATAATTCCTGCCACAGTACTGTAAGTGCTTACCATTTCTGCAATTACCTTGTGCCCTGTCAGACTAGTCTGTACCATACTGGCCTGAAGTACAGAAGAAACTTCTGATCAGATAATTCCTGAATTTATGGTCTCAGCTCTAAATTATGTCTAAGTCACTTGTCCCTCCTCCTTCAATTCTAAAGAAGTCTGTAAGGTTCAGTCAAACAGGCCTGTCCTCATACCTGTGTACTCTTTTTCATATTAGATGTTTTGCCTTTATGTGCTAAATGCTAGTAGGAATGGTCTAAACTGCTTTGAAGTCAATGTTTCAACAGAATTCAGGGGCATTAACCAAGTTATTCTGTGCTATAATATTACAAAATGTATTTGCGTGCGCGCACACATAGAACAGACCAAGATACATCCATAACTTTTTTTTCAAGTGGCATTTAACTCCACAAAAGAATTTGTATCAATATAATTAAAAGATAATATATGAAAATATAAAGACTTTGTGCAAATAACAGAAATAGAAATGAGCTCCCAGTTCTTCTCAGAACAACCCTGTAACACTTCTAGATGATCTTGCAGTCTGCAAAACCTTAACTACTTTAATTTGGCAATACCGACTGTTCCCCAGAAAAACCTCCCCCAAAGCCAAACACGATGGTGGAGGCATCAGTAAAGCAGAACAGACAGATCACCTGGGGAGCGTTCAGTAAGCAATCCAAAAGGAGATTACAGTGCTGGGGAAAGAAACTGTGTGAACAGGAGTTTGTAAACCCAACTTGATGCCATTGTCTGTCACAGAAACCCGACTGACTGAAGAAGTACAAAACCCAGCACTATCTCAGGCGTTCACCAGAAATCCCATGCAATACATTAAATCAAAGCAAGCTGGACTGTTCCAAAACAAGCCAGCAGCCATGCCTTCCAATGGGGCATTCTGCAGATGGCCAGTGACACCCGAAACTGTCACTGCCACTTGGCTGTCCTTGGGATAGAGCTGGCATGTGCCATACCTCAGCTATTTAAAGCAATGTCTAACCCTTGTGGTTACATCAGGAGGAACCCAATGAAAGATGAGTGAAGACACTGAGCTTTGGGTAACAAATGCTCCCTGGCGTTCTGCGTTGAAACTCATTACTGCCTGGAGAGAAAAGATTTCCCTTTAAGAGCTGTTTTTTGAAGAACCTTGTTCCTTTAGGACTTTCATTTAACTTGCTTTTTAGAGGCTAGAACAGAAAAACATAGATAATCCTAGAAGGCTTTTTTATTACTCCAGTGAAGTGCCAGTGTTTAGGCAGGAGCTTAGAAGAACACAATACCATCTCCCATAAACTGCAGGCATAAAAGGTTCTCAGACAGGAATGAACCTGAATCTCAGGGAACTCAGACTTCAGGTTTGCATCCTGTGTTCTGGCTCTTGCCTTTTCCTATATTTTAAAATAAATCCTCTATGAATATTTTTAACAAGTAGCTACAAGATGACTTGAAAATTCAGCAAACATGAATTAAGCAGTTTGTAGGCACTTAAGTACTGAGACAAAACCAATGTTCTGATTCCTTGCACCATCTCACACTTCTTCTCATTGCTCAATATTGTGTTAAAAAAAAGGCTCAGCTGTCAATATTACATATACTTAAACATAGGATATACATGACTAGAAGCTCCAATAACCCCATATAGACTTTTTGGAAGCAAGAACTACTTTGCTAGTATGTAGACTTAATGATAACAGTGCCTAAGTGTGCTTTTCAAAGACAACTTGCCTCTTTCTGTTGTTGCCCAAAACCACTTGAAGACGTGTCTCAGTTATAGTATGTGGAGTACAGGTATTCCCTCACTCATAATTCCGTAACGTTCATGCGGATAGGATACTGTGTACTTAATCAAACAACTTCAAATGTAGTGTGTTGTCTGGGTCCCAGCTTCTACAAATCAAGTACATTTAAATGGATATACACTTACATATCCCCACCTGAAAACCCAGCCTTATTGCATGCATCCCCAAAGACAGAGTTGCCAAGCCATGTAAAGAGCAGACTGTGGTGGCCTCATAAAAAGACTCTACTGGGATACTTTTTTGATCTCAAAGTCACTTTGAAACATCTGTGCCAGTGTCACATGCTTGTTTTCAGTATTCCCTCAAAGGACCTGGGGTTCAGTGCTATGCGTCAAATTTTCACATATCTTCATCAAATAGAAAACTCATGAGTCTGCCATATGTTATAATAAACACTATGTTTTTTTTTTTTTCTGAAAAAAGTAACATGCAGAAATCTGTTTAGCTTCCTGGACACTTGGGAGCAGTTTTTGCTGTTCTACATATGGCAACAAAATCAGAGACTCAGACAGAAAGGCCAGTTTGTGGGTTATCATAGAGATTAGTTTTGCTCTCAGCTTTACAAAAGCAAGATGGTGCCTGTCCACCCAGCCAGTCAGGGCAGTCCTGTGCTTCCAACAGATCTGGTCTGGATAATCCTTCAAATAACATCACCTTAACATTATTTAATTTATTAGTGCATGTCCCTGACATCTGGTTGTTTCCAAATATCCTGCATGAGAGAAGACAATGCACTGGCAGCTGCTTCTGAAAACACGGAACGGAAATGCAACATTTTTAGGACATATGATCTGCCTCTGGGTGAAGGGAAAGGCATAACACCCTGGTCTGTCCACTTAGGCATGACACAGCTTAAGTGACATGTCACAGCTGAAAATCCAGCTTTCGAGATGCCTCTGACATTACTGAGGGGCATGCTGTAATGCACAAAACATTACCACCCTAACCAGAAATACCACAGTACATGTTTTAAAAGGTATACACAACTGATGCTGCTCTATACTGAATTGGTGGTAATAGCTACAAAAAAAGGGACATGAGCAGCTGTAAAAAAAGGAGTCACTGTAGAGTTAAATTGTTCTCCTAACTTAAGAAGGACACATGCAGCTGGGGTAAATCAAAATAACGCTCGCTATTTATTGTGGCAAAGGACAGCTATTCTCATGCAGATTGTACCTGCTGGTAATGCACTGTAATCTCATACAGTCTAAATCCTAGCATGTTTCTATGTGCAAGAGGTACTGTGTGATTCTGTGAATGGTGTCACAAGTGCAGGCACACTCTAGTCTTTACTCAAACTTGTTTCGCAAAAAATTACCAATTATATATTGTTTCCAAATATGGAGACTCAATTTCCCCATTTTAAAAATAATTATTCTTGCTTTTTTTCCCCCTTTAGCAAGATTCATCATGAATCCTCTTTAATTTTCCTTAATGTATCCATAAAACCAGAGTCAGTGAAGCCTCTTCTGACAGCTCCAGGAATGAAAGATCTCTTCCTGCTGTTCATGCACTGAATGGGATATTCCTTGGCCAGTGCTTGAAGCCAGCCTGAATATGAGTCATGGTATCTTTGCTGTTGGCACTGCTTCCAAAATTTCGGCATCTGATTTCCTGATAATTAAGTGTAAATAATAAGCAGGTCAGTTCAAAAGACATTTTGCTCATCTCATTCTGATAGAAATTTTTAGTAATTTATTTTAGTAAGTTTACGGCGAGACCTTTCAGACAGCACATCACAGATAATTTCTCAGGGCTGGAGTGAACCTGTAGGTAACTGAGGTATTAAACATCCCCAGAACAAGACAGATTGTAGCTCCATTCCTGTAATACTTATGCTGACCAAACATGCTGAATCATGAGTTACATGATACTTCATGTAAGAACCATAGAAAAGGCAAATAATCTTTTAATGACCAATTTAGCAGTGAGCATACACAAGCTCTTAAAATCAATTAACTACTGCCAGTCTACTGTGTTCCTTGATATAATATCTATTGAAAAAACAATATATTCACTTCTCCTTCAAGACATTAGAACATTAGTTATTAAATATGAATGACTAGGATCAAATATAATCTCTTTGTCGTACAGTTACATTGACTGACTTTCTTGTTTGGCACAAAAAAAATTACTTCATCTTAAAAGCAAAGAATGGTAATAAGTGTCCTGGCCAGAAACAAAAGTTAGATGAAGACAGGCATTTATTACCAATGATCATTCTCTGTGCTTTACCATAACTTAGTTTCAGCACACAAATGTCTTTAAAGTATTGGAAATGATGAAGCAAACTATAACATTCCTGGTAGTACATTCAGATGAATCCTCATAACAGGATTCGTCAAAAAAGTCAGTTGAAACCAGAGGTCAAACAGAAGTTCAACCCCCACATCAGTTAGAAAATACCACTTGTCTTCAACGACTGTTATCATGCTCTGAGGTATATTATATACAATACAACAACTTGTGGGAATTAAAATAGTACAAAAAGTTATTTCTCATACTTTAAAAAGAGACGGTCTTAATTCTCAGTCATCTTCATCCTTGGTCTACAGTTAGATGAGAAGGCACACAGAATATAAACTTTTCCAGGGAGAAATATTGACAAAGTCAGGATGGCACACAAGATGTAAACCTAAACTGAGAACATACATGTTTTGTTCATATAAAAAAGGATGAAAATACAACAGAAAGTATTTATTTCACTTGATCACTTGCATACTCCAAGTGCAAACATTCAGCTGTTGACAAGACACTTTTCTTATGTGGTGGCTCTCATTTGCAATGCAACCAACCAGATAAAAGTTCTTCTAAAGTCCTCTGAACATGTGATGTGACCTTTAATCCAAGAACCATCAGTGTTTCATTAAGGTTCACCTGAATGAACACTGTGTGACAAACTAGGAGATAATTTATAAGTACTTGCAAAGGAATACTGAAATGGCGGGGGGGGGGGGTTGAACTAGGTATCTTTAAGGTTCAAGGCCAGGTTGGACAGAGCCTTGGGTTGAGATAGTTTAGTGTGAGGTGTCCCTGCCCGTTGCAGGGGGGTTGGAACTTAATGATCTTAAGGTCCGTTCCAACCCTAGCTATTCTATGATGGTATGCTTCTATGGTTCTTTCCAAACCAAACCATTCTATGATTACACCAAGCTGTGTGGTTCGGTTGATACGCTGGAGAGAAGGAATGCCATCCAGAGGGACCTTGACACACTTGTGAGGAGGGCTGATGCCAACCTCATGAAGTTTAACCATGCCAAGTGCAAGGTCCTACAGCTGGATCGGAGCAATCCCAGACACAGCTAGCTACAGGCTGGGCAGAGAAGAGATTCAGAGCGGAGAAGGACTTGGGGGTGCTGGTCGATGAGAAAATGAACATGAGCCAGCAGTGTGTGCTTGCAGCCCAGAAAGCCAATCATATCCTGGGCTGCATCAAAAGGAACGTGACCAGCAGGTTGAAGGAGGTGATCCTGCCCCTTTATTCTGCTCTCGTGAGACCTCACTTGGAGTGTTGTGTGCAGTTCTGGTGTCCTTAACATAAAAAGGACATGGATCTGTTGGAAGAAGTCCAGAGGAGGGCCACAAGAATGATCAGGGGACTGGAGCACCTCCCGTATGAAGATCGGCTGAGAAAGTAGGGGCTGTTCAGCCTGGAGAAGAGAAGGCTGCGTGGAGACCTCATAGCAGCCTTCCAGTATCTGAAGGGGGCCTATAGGGATGCTGTGGATGGACTCTTCATTAGGGACTGTAGTGATAGGACAAGGGGTAATGGGTTAAAACTTAAACAGGGGAAGTTTAGATTGGATATAAGGAAGAAATTCTTTCCTGTTAGGGTAGTGAGGCACTGGAATAGGTTGTCCAGGGAGGTTGTGAATGCTTCATCCCTGGCAGTGTTCAAGGCTAGGCTGGATTAGGCCTTGAGTAATATGGTTTAGAGCAAGGTGTCCCTGCCCATGGCAGGGGGGTTGGAACTTGATGATCTTAAGGTCCTTTCCAACCCTAACTATTCTATGATTCTATGATTCTGTGATACTGCTCTGAAGCGCTGACTCTGCCAGTTTGCATTTACCCCAACATAACTCTTATGCTGCTCTACAAATTCTAAAGAGGCAGAAGCATCAGTGTGAATTATACATAAAACAGACTTACAGAAAATAAGAATCAGGCACCTAATGAACAATCGGTGCGCCTCTCTTCTCAAGTCTTTGTAGCAAGCCTAGCCATAATGCACCTGGTAGCTAGGTAAGTTATCAGTGGCCTGAATCTCTTTCTTCATGCTGCTATTTTTTTTCTTCCCTTTTTTTTTTTTCCCCTTACCAAAGGATGCTTTTTCACCTAGGGGATTAGTTACTGAATGCAGCACACTAACTACACAATTTCCAGTCAGGCTTGGGGTAATTATACCTTCTGTAATCCACAATCCACAGCTGATAAATTAGTGTGCTTTTCACAAAGGAGGAGTACTCATGTCACAGTCAGTAATGCAAAGCAAAAAAACCCAGAAAACAAACCACAAGAAAAAAAGTATTCAACAAAATAATACAAGGACAAATGAGCCATGCAGTGAAACAAACAGAATTAAGAGAGAACACTTTCAATTCCATCAGGCTTAATGTAACTTTAAAGAAAGCAAACCCCATGCTGCAAAGCCACAAAGGCCAATATTTTACACTTCCTTGTATGTGCATCAACAGGGGTTTGCAAAAATCAAGGACAGAGTGTGACTGACTAGTAAATTTTTTAATGACTTAACTTACATTACCTTTTATGCTTGATCAGGTAATAGTCACACTGAGGTTTAAGGAAGCACTTCATGTGAGAAATAATGCCTTGCACAAGAAAGACCTGTAGAATCAATCCTAAGCTATGGCACTCTAGTTTTAGCCAAAGCCCAACCTGTGATATGAAATGCCAAATGGAAAATCTGAGTTATACTTATTGATAACATTACCATAAGGTACTTAAAATACTCTTGTAGATTAAAGGTGATTGAGTCATTATCCAGTATCTTTAGGCACACATAGGCTCTTCATTTCTTCTAGATATTCCACTTACTTCTGACTTTATTCACGCTGTATGTATAGTAAATCATCTGCATTAGAAACATTCCATATTTATTTAGGATTTAATCTAAATAAGTTTTAGCAATATAAAACAAGTGTAAGAAAAGAACTAAGCTCTTGTATTCTATAAACAAGATTGAAAGGAAGAGCTCATGCATTAACACTTTGAAAGAAACACTAAATTTATGGTTTCATTTGATTGACAGTCATTCCAAAGTCAGGCCCCTCTGATTTTATGTGCACTGCACAGAACAATATAGCACAGATGTAGTTAAAAAGGCATTAGCTTAGCTAGGTTCATCCTTAATATCCCAATTCAGCAAGGTGTTGAGTCAATTCACATCCACTCAAATCAATGCTCATTCTGCTATATGCTGAGGACTTTCACACTACTGATAAGTTAGTCAGATCTGCTGCTGCTCTAAGGGAGCTGTTATAGGTCCAGCAACTGTAATTAGAAGACCAAACGATGACTTTTTTACTTCCCAGAAGGTGAAAGACAAGACTTTTCTGGAGAAAAACAGATGTACCATGACCCTGCTCTGGAGAAGATCTATTCTGCTTCAGACCTCTTTGCCATAAAGTTTCAAAGTATTTTTTTGTTCTGGTTTAGCTTCACTGTGCATTAGTAAAATAACATTTTAAAGAGTAGCTTTCACAAAATACTGATTACACAATAAGTATAAATAAATGCCTGGCTGAAAGGCTCAGATGTTACTGTGAATTAAATAATGCCATACTCCTGCAAAACTCTGTGGACTGGGAAACAGGCTTTGGGACTTTTCTGAGATGTAGAATATTTGTCTGACTGACATGAGGCTTCATATCTGCACTTACTAAAAGTAAATAAAACCTCACTGTAAAGTGTGCCTGTATTGTACAACAGTACTTGACCATAATATTCCTTTTTACTAGGCAACTATAATGTTAATTTCTTGCCATACATCCTTATTTCTCTCTTCTCTTTATTGTCACAGGTATTTTACAATTATTTATTATAAAATACCTGCTGCTTATACACTCTCACCTTGTGTGTCACCTTGCTGTGAGTGAAGTCAATGGCGAACCTTTGTTGACCTTGAAAGGAGCAGGATTTGTCCTAAAATGCCTAATCCAAAGTGGACTCCCCCTTAATTCAGTAAGCTTTGAATCAGACCTAGAGAGGATCTTAGTAGAATCGAGGAGTGGCAAGACATAGCCACATATCAAAACCACATCCAAGCATTTATCTCACATTCCTAATCTTTTATATGAAAGGGATTAAAAGCAAGCTGTTTCCATCAACTGCTTAGGTGCTACACAAGATATGAATGATTGAACAGACATCTGCAGGATAACTATGCATATTGACTTGACATAGTCTCTTTCTACAGAAGTGTGAAATGGAGCAAATGTTTGAATTTGAAACTTCATAGTAATATTTCCTCCATTTGTTTTCAAGTACCCATTGTCAAAATTCCACCATCCTTCCTAGTGCAACAGAGGAGAGATGGTTCTGCCTCTTGTTTCAGGACAAACTAGCAATTTGCCACATAATGGAACAAAAGATAAGAAATCTGAAAGTGATATTACCCAAACACTTCAGTTAAAACCTTGCCACAGAGCCTAATACAGCCTGTGATGGTTCCAGACTCTTTGGAATTACATGCAACTGATTCTAGCATATCTTGTTTTACATGCAGCTCTGCTTGTTTGCTTATGTTCTCCAAGTCTGAATGCACTGAGATAGTTTTTTGCTGTCTCTTACGCCATTCAGCCAAGTTTCTACAGATGTTCTTGAGATGCCATGGATGTATCTGACTATAATTTTGGCTCAAATATATATTCACAGAGTGAGGGTCGCTAAAAAGAGAAACCAGGTACATGTAATATGGTGACTTCCAGCTGCTACAATCACAGAAACCACATCAAATAGCATCAATTTAGACAGGAGGCAATTGAAACAATGAAAATCATTGTAACATGTATACAAATGCAGTGTGAAACTCCCCATAGCAAGAATGCATAAAACTATAACATGCAATCAAACCAGGAGACAAGCAAAACGGGAAATAAAATGGTAAAATGTAAGCATTTAGACATCTTGGGAAATGAAAGAAATGGCCGCTTTCATCTGCAAACCCTGAGGAGAAATCTGGCCTCAATGGCCAAAGGGGGATTTTCTTAAAAGCTCAGAACTGGCCTAACTCCTTTCAATCAAAACCATGACAGGGCACTGGTAAGTCATAAGAAGAGTTTGGTCAATGGCAAGCACTTATGCAAGTTTAACTGTGCTATATTTATACATTTATCCTTAAAAAAAAGAAAAAAAGAAAAAAAGAATGTGAGTCACAGTCAAAGAACCTAAGAACCAGTATTTCAGTTTTGCCCTTTTCATCTGGTCCATCTTACTGTGTTGACTACTAGCTAGTGTTAGGCAAACACTAATTAAGCATGTATCTCAAGCCCTCTAGGTAATTGGCTTCTTTTCTATGGTAAAAAAAAACACCCAAGAGATAAAAGATACCACAAGCTAACACTTGGGTTTTCTCTCCCCTCAAATCTGCCTGCCAGGTATAGTGTGGGAGATAACTGAGGCAGCGCCTACAGCAGGGATATCTCCCAGCTCACACACAGCATGTCCCAGCCACATGGCTCCACAAGGAGTTCCTCCCGCATCCAGGAGGAGGAGAGGTCTGTTAGAGACCGCATCAGTGATGTTTTAAGCTGTGCAGGACTGAGAAGCTGGTCCCTGACTCCTGCAGGCTGTGTAGCAGCTGTGTCACAGCAGTGCTGGGGGCTGCTGATGGATGCTAGTTTGTACCAGGGGATCACGGTGTGTGACATGGCCTCCCTGAACCCTTTTTGGCACAACTTATGCCCATCTGCTTTCCCTCTGCTCCTTCTCCTGGAGAGGAACATATGGCCCAGAATATGTATCTCAGAAGCAGAAAATGTATTCATATAGTTTTTAAAATATTCTGAATATCTTATTTTCTTTTTTCTCCTATAAGCTTTTATTCCAGTTCTGAACCTCATATCCTCACATGATATTTTTTTTTACAAAAGTTCTTCTTTAAACAGCACCCCACAATGACAGCAGCCCACAATGAAAAATATAAAATAATAATTAAAAAAAAGTGTATTTCACCTTGATTACAGAAGTTGCTATTGCAAGAGAAATCTTTGCCAGGATTCTGGTTTTTTTTGTCCATTCCACCATGTTATTTTAATACTTACCTAAGGCCGAAAGGGTTGCATCCAATAACAAATCAACAACAGAAGAAAATAATGCCACAGTTAAGCTTAATAACAAACATTTTCACTTTCAGTGGTTCAAACTGGAGACATACTTCCACAATTTACTTCACATTAAATAGTGCATCACATCACAAATGCAACAATGAAGTTCCTCAAGAAGCAAGAAAATCTTTCTTTTAAATAGCAGTAGCAACATCTATGTGTGCAGTCCCCTGTCCCTAACAACGGTAAACTGTTCCACTGCATGAGTAAGACTTTTGCCAGCTTGCCTGTTTGAAGATAGCAATATTGGAACTAGGCTTCATCAGAATGCTTCCTCATTTCTGCCTGACGTTATGCAAATTCTACATATATATATGTATGCATGTATGTTTGTATATATATGTATGTTTATAATAGATATTTTTATATACATATACATTCATACATGTATATAAATACCATAGATATCTATGTGTATACATATGCTTTTGTATTTTAGTAATTTTTTACAGAGCACTCTAATTCTTGATTGTAAACATACAGTATAAGAGAAACATACTGCAGTTCTTGCCCAGTGTAAAAAACCATGCCAGACAGCAGCTGTTGACACTACTGTCTGAAAACCTATCCAGCACACCTTAGAAGACACTGGTACCAAACCTAAGCAATGCCTGTAATATGACAAGTAGCAATACTGAACCATATATTTCTCATAACCAAATGCTTTTTTTTTTTTAACAAAAAAGTAGAGAGCTTCCTTTAGCTGTATTTTCATCAAAGCATTTCATATACAATCCATTAATAATCTCACAGATGTTTCTGTCATAAGACAGCAAAAGTAAAGTGTAGCAGTTGCCTAAAATCAACTGAAGTCAACAGGATTCCTTCTGTGGATTTCAGTGGGTTTTAGGACAGATTTGGGTGTATTCACCTGATGTTATGTAGACTTAGATTCCTCTTTTCTCGAATTATATTAGTGGAAGTTGTTGAATCCTCCATGTCAGATACATGGGCCACAAAACCATTTTCTACTGTCTTTGCGTTAAGCCTACTGTTTATCCTACCTTTGCTGCCACAGATGAGTTGGGTTTCTCCAGCAAGTCCCAGAGTTTCTTCCTCTTCTCTGGGCAGCAGGTATTATCAAACTCTTCCCCTTCTCTCTCCCGCATTGTTTCGGCTTCTCTCCTCAGCTCCTCATTCATCTGCTCTTTCTTTTGATGGTACCTTGCCTGGCAGCAAGATTCTAAATAAATCTCATCAATCCCCCAGTAATCAAGCTCCTGGCCAAAAGAAAGAGCACACATTTCTTCCATCATATGTAGTTTTCCTGTCCTGTAGAAATTCAAAATGGAAGTGAAAGCCCCTGGGTGTCGATCAAAAAAATATTCATTTTCATTTAGATTATAGTCATCACATACTTCTAGCAGAGATTCGTGAGTATTGCAGTCTCTGAGCTTTCCTAATCGTGTCCTTGGAAGTCTGTCCAAAGTCCTCCACAGCACTTCATGGTTGAGCCCACCAACGTTTATTTTAACTCTCCGTGAGCAGGCTTTGCTCCTAATGATCTCCACTGGTTCTGGAGGCAGAGAAAGCGTCGACCTTGAAGACTTTTTGTTGATCCCAGGTGGGGCCTTCTCAGCCATTCTGAAAAAGGTGCAGTTGTGACACCAGAGTCTTTAGGGGAATGAGCTTGGAGACTACAAGTATTTGGGCAGAGTCCTCTTCAGACAGACAGCTCCATCCCTGAAGCTAAAAAAAGACAAAGAATCAGAATGTACAATATATTCCCCAATCTCTGTCTCTCTCCTTCCACGCTTTCATATGCAGATGAAAATTTAATGAGGGTAATTTGCTCACTGTATAGTGAGACTCTTTTGTGGTAGTATACAGAACCACTGGAACAACTGGAACAGTTAACAGCACTATGTTTAAGCAAAGGAAAAAATTCACTGGCATTTCCGCATTCATAAAAGATCAACCGTGACAGTTTGTACAGAGATCTTGTTCTTTTGTTGGTTTGTTTAATCAGTTTCTGATGCAGCCATATTAGCTTAATCTGAATAGTTACCAACTAGTTTGTGAGGTGTGCTAATAGAAACACTGAAGGGATAACCATAAGGGAAAAGTGAGACAGGGGAAACCTTTCCGTTCAATGAAAAGCTCAAATTTGGGAGATACTGAAACTGAGCAAAACAATTAGAGCATATCAAAATCTCCTGTGAAACTAAACTGCTTCCCTCTCTCCCTCAACTCAAATCTTGATTTGCTGTATTACTTCATGGCTAAACATTATTCTCCAAACAACTGAATTGCCATCCAGACAAGTTAAATTTTCTAGCACTAGACAGTGCTGATGTCTTTACAAATAGGTTAAAAGAATCCTGGATCTTCTGAAGCCAACTGACCAGTAATACATGTTATATAGGCAAGAACTGTGCATACCATTCCTTGGCTCCTCAGAAAGGCTCTTTGCACGCCACTTGTTCACCTGTTAAGTTGCTGCAGGGACAAGATTGCATGACAAGAATCACCAATCTCAGTTTTAATAATACAGACGTGCATCCTCACTCATTGCGCCTAGTGCTTCAGTGAACTCTGAAGTGAAACTGTACATCACCACATTTGGAGCAGCACTATCAAACAGGAAGGAAACCCACCCATTGTTTCTACTAGAGTAAATAATTATCTGACACAGTGCTTAAATAATTGCCCCAAAAGGAAGAATATTAAGAATGCTTAGAGAAGCTTATCTTCCAAGGTAGGAAAGTCCTCCTTAGTAATTCCCTAAGTTGACATCTCCTCCTCCCATTTTCTCCAAATCAACAATACAACAGTTTGGGGTTTGTTTTTTTCTTCTTTTTTTTCTTTTTTTTTTGGGGGGGGGGGTGTGGTTTGTTATTTGTGAAATAACTCCAGCTTAAAAAAAGCATTTGATGTGAACAAGAATTTGATCCTCTTTGCAGAGTAAGCAGGAAGGTTGTGATGGAAGGGATTGTTAAATATATCAGAGGTAAACACCAGGGAGGGGGAAGAACCATTTGTACTAAAGGACCATGATAACACAAGAACAAATGAGTACAAACTCACCATAAAAAAAGGTGCAAATTTGAAAGGGAAGTAGAAGGTCACAAAGACCAGATCCCTGCCAGAAAAGCTAGGATCTAGAATAATTACTAAAAGTATCAGGAAACACAAATAATTATTCCAGCATGTAATCTGAAATGCTTATGACAGTGTGGACTATGTTCCTAGTGGAAACTTACTAAACCTCATTATATCTAAACCTTAGAAGTTCCTTCACCAACAGCTAACATAACAATAAGGCTCAGCCATGTATCATACAAATATTAACAGACTTTCATGTCCAAAAACATCAGATAAAATGAAAATTACCCATCAGAGTAATATTTACAGTTAGACTATATTTTTTTTTGATTGATTGATAACTCACTGTCTACTAACCCCTATGATGACAACAGCCCAATAGAGTAGCATGTTAGCAGTTTCACTGTAAAGCTGAACCTACTTCAAAAAAACACTAGAGCTAAAATATTCTGCCTTTTTGCATCCTGCCTCCAGCACTGCACTGTGAAGCTCCCTCCTGATCTCCCAGTGCAACCCAGAGCACCTCTGTGCCTATTTACATAAGGGTTTAAGCCTGTAACATTTACCTTCATTCATGAAAAAGATAAGCTGATAACTTCACTTGCAAAGATAAATGTCACATCAAAATCAAAGCCTGACATCAGTAGGTTTACATAATGTATATTCCTTTTTGTTGTGTTTGGTTTGCATTTTGCTTTTTTTTGTCTTCAACTTAGGCTGATTTTTTTTCTCTGTTTTTACCCTCTTTCTCATTGCCTTTGATGAAACAGTTGATGGGGGGACTTCTGATAAAGGGGGGACTCAAGTCTTCGCAAAGTCTCACTAATGTGTCTCCTAGTGGTCTGTGATGCATTGATCAGTCTTGTGAGACAGAGACAACCACATAAACACTAAGCAGTTATGAGAGGATATTTCTCCACGGAGGAAGCATTTACAATCCTTTTTGAAAAAAACCTTTTAGACTTTAATGCACAATGATGTTTCTCCTTTAAAGGATGTCTTACATAACAAACCCCAACAATTTAAGAAATTCGTTGAGAGGTTCTGTCATTCTCCATGAAATCAGACAAGTCTTCAGGCAGTTTCTACAGAGCTTCTATAATTTATTTACCACTAAATCTCAGGGATGACTTCTTGTTTTTAATTAATACGTGTACCCTAATATTAGCAATACCAAGTAAAATACAGTAAAAATCAAGCACTCAGATTAATCTTCTGTTAACCATATCCTCATTTGCTCTTCTGACTACAAAAACTAAAGATAGGCAAGACTATGCATCGGTTTAGCTTTTGTGCAGTGTAGTGACCACACAGATTTGCTAAACAATGTGAAATTATAGTGTCACCAAGACTGGTCTAAAGCTGATAAAACATTTTCTGATTTGTCAGTATAATTATTGGTTGCATCTTCCTACTTGAGGAAATGTGGCTTTTCTGAAAAGCTTTAAAAATCCTGGTTAACTGTGGTCATACTGAAGTCAGCAGTGGAAAACCACTAAGTTTAGTGTTGAGAAGACTGGAGCTAAGGTGCTGTGTATGTATGTATGTAATAAGGGATGAACCAGCATACACAACATGCAGCACTCTGAAAAGATCAAGAGAAAAGAAATCATTTTCCCAAATGAAGAATCTTAAAATGTGAGGGCTATTTTTGCCTTTTTTTCAGAGATCCTTTCATTGAAATACATACAAGTAACAGACTACATAACTTAAAAAAAATAAAATTATATAAAAAAAATCTGTTTTGTTCCCTAAATGCCTTTCATCACACCTTGCTTTGTTTTCTGCTGATATTTTATATAAATTTCTTCCTGCACAGCTTTTTCCCAAGGCTGGACTACAGAGCTTGAGTGTTTGAGTATTCAGTAAATATAGAGTATTTAACTGTGCCTTTAACAAAAACATAAATTAACAAAAACATAAATCAATAGCCTCTCCTTTAACTACTAAACATTTTTAACTTTATAATCCACATTATAAATTTCACACAGATCTTTCTTTATAACAAACTGATGCAAGTGAGGTTACCTTTAAATTTCATTAAATAAGCTTTCTAGATTTTAGCTACTGCACTTAACCCAGGACACTGTAATTCTTGTCCTGAGAAGGGTTAAAATATTTTTCAGTCCAATTTATTGCCCTAATCTTTTGTCTGTGTGTGACTCCACCATGCACTTTGTCCACCATGAGCTAGTGAGAACTGCGACTATCCCTCAGCACGCAAGCAGAGCCAGTCTGCAGCTCATCAGCACTGCTTAGCAATAAGTGGAGAAACACAAATTCTAACCACAGATACATAAAAGCAACTCCAGACGAACCCTGTATTCTGTCCTTGCAACAAAACAAGTACTTTGTAGGAAAATACCTGTAATACTGAATAAAACTCTTCTGAATCAAAGCCAATTCTTTGCATTAAGTAAAAGTTAAAACTGCGAAGGCTACTACTCAAAAAGCTAGGGAAAGCCAGAACAAAGGTTTTTTTCCCTCATACCATATGTGTACAGCTTTTTAAGGTAGTGATTCTCCCCATGCCTTCTGCTTTGAGTGAAAGGGTAATTTTTACCATTTCTTTTCCTCTTTCTCCTTCAGTATTTGCCCTCTGATGTTATTTAGCATGTCCTACTGCAAGCCCAACACCACACACAAAGTCCTGAATTTCACTCAGGGAGCTCTCATTATCCTACCTGAATACTTCCAGGGCATCCCAAAGTTTCCCTTCTTAACGTCACTAGGAGGCTGTTAACTGCCATTGCTTTATAATGGAGAAATGAAGGTCACCAGTGCCTGGAGTATCCATTAGTTCTGGCTGCTCAAACTGAGATAGCTGTATACAGTCCTTAGCATTTTTATCACATTTGATGGGCATGCCTACATGAGCAGATTAAACCCTCAGGCAGGCGAACTCAGTTGCCTGTGCCATCATGCTGCTGGAGCATGGCACAGTTAAGACTCTCCTGAATCATTTGCCAGGATGGCTGGAGATTCACCATGCTCCAAGGTCCACTCCTAATAAGTGGTTTGCGCAGCCATCTGCTTTGGAGCCTAGGTGAGTTTAACCACACACACAGAGGTTACCATGCCAGCTGGCCTGAGCAGCACCAGCCCCTTCCACGGACTCATGTGCAAAACCTTGCTCCAGATAGATTCACATCCAACCTATTTCTGCATGCCTTAGTCATAAACTTCCTTCCCAAACTTTGCCACAAAAGTTGCACCAAAGAATGTGGAAATACTACGCTATGTAAGCATGCTGCACTGTTGGATCATGTTGTCCCTGTGCATTTAGAGTGCTGTAAGTAAAGAAGTACATTGTTTATAAAAGAATGCTATATCATAAGGAACAGGCACCCAAGAAAGGGAAAAAAAATCACTTTGTTCTGATTTTTAAGAGAAAAACTCATTTTTGTCAGAAGATGTCCTTTTGTCAAAACTTGTCAAGTTGTTTGCAATTCATTTCTTTGCTTTGGAAAGAAATAAAGGAAGTCTTCAACATTTATATTTATTTAATCTAGATTTCTGTTTATAAATGTAGCGATGTGATGGGGTTTTTTAAGGTTAAGAAAGCTCTGAATCAAAACAAGATATTTTGAAATTATTGAACAAAATTATTTGGGTGATTCCATTCAATGTTTTTTTTGTTTTATTCAGGTCTGGCAATTATAAGATCAATGTTTTTTATCTTTCTAGGCAAAAATGCTCACTGAAATGCAAAAACAATCTGCAGAGACAATTGTTGCATTGGCTAATTTGGCTATTAAAAGTGACTTATTAAAGTGTGACAAAAATACAGGTCTGCAGTCTGTATACAATGTACAGACTTACCAGAAAACAAGGTTTAGCTTTTTGTAAGTGTAACATCAGGGCAAGTTTTGACTGGGCATTAGGAAAGGTTCTTCACCGAGTGGGTGGTCGGTCCCTGGAGCAGGCTTCCCAGGGAAGTAAGTGGTCACAGCACCAAACCTGTCAGAGTTCAAGGAGTGTGCGGACAGCACTCTCAAGTCATATGACTTACTCTTCAGTTTTAGGTAGTTTTGTGAGAAGTAGGGAATTGGACTTGATGATCCTCATGGGTGCCTTCCAATTTGAGAGATATTCTATGATTCTAAAAAGCCTTAACAAGCCTGTGCCCACCTCAGCAGTGCCTGACTCTTGAGGCCTATAACCTGAGATACAGCCAGTTAAGAAAAGGTAGGGCGAGTTAGTTGTGACAAATAAATACATTTCTACTGAGTAAACAAATGTTTAGAGCTTTATATGCTGAGTTATTTGGTTGTATGAGTCTACTTTTTCCAACTTCCGCTTTGTTGCAATATCTCTTCTACCACAACTCAGCTATCAAATGTCTGTTCTTTGTTTCAAAATATGAAGACCTACAGTTTCTTAATGGTGAGTGGTAGGATATTTACTAATAACACTTTCCTGTTATTTCAGGTTTAAATAAATGTCTGAGGTGATAGCTAAATCTCTGAATAAAAACATCCTGCAAAAATTAGGTGTTCATTATTTCCATTCCCCACCATTACAGAAATCGCATCTCATGCAGTTAAGGACTGGCAAGCATTCAGGCAGCTGAATGTCAGGAAACATGTCCAAGTATTCCTGAGCATCGTGTGTACGTCTCAGATTCAGATCCATATGCAGGAACACACACATGCACACACAGAGGAGAAGTAGCTGAGCTTTCTTTGATTGTCCAGATTACCAGAAACAGCACCAGGGTCAAGGTCCAGGTCCTCAGAACCAAACAGCTAAAATCACTTGAAGTACCATGCCCTGAAAGGGGGAAGATGGAGCCTGAGACTGTCTCTCCTGTGACAGAGCTTCCCTGCGAGCAATGGCTGGCTCATGCTAGACCATCACCATGGTCAGAGCCATTGCTGGTGGGTGGCAAACTGCAAAAGAGCTGGGTCCTTCCATAAGCTAAGACCAAATCACATCTGAACCCTGAGAGCTCTGCTTTCAGCTATGGATGGGCTGGTCTGTGGAAAGTAAGATCTTACTTTCAGAATAAATCCTGCAAAACCAGCTCTCGGGGCGTTACTATGGATAACTGGTCTAAAAATGATGATTATTTCTATTTCATGAAAGACCTCACAGATGATTTATTTCTGGTATGTGAAAATTTAAACGTTGGCTGCACAAAGTCTCAGAGATCTGCAGGAAACACTCTAAGATGGGGCCTTTTATAGATGAACTTTTCAAATCGACTAAATCAGTCTGTCTGCTAACTCCCTGTTCTCACCATCTTGAGCACAGAAGTGTCTTTTAGATGAATGAGCTGAAGTTCACTGAGTAGCAGCAGACTCAGAGGCTTTATATGTTCCCTAGGAGCCCTGGATAAGAAAAGCCAGACAGAAATAGGTAAGAACACAAAAGACAGAAAAAGAGGGAGAGTATAACACATCTGAAATCTTGCAGTCACACAACCTTGGCAGTTTTGGCCTGAGTTTTCTAACTATGCCAACAGCACTTGCAATTACTTACTGCAGCTTGTACTCAAGGTAAAGGCTCATGGATGGGCCCTAGACTCCAATACTCCTAGACCAGTTGCCAACTAATGCGGACAACTTTACAACAAAAGGTTAAATGATCTTAAACTCATAGGATCATAGAATAGTTTGGGTTGGAAGGGACCTTAAATATCATCTAGCTCCTTGATAGTGTTCAGTGTAATTTTACTCTGAGACTCAGAATTTAGAACTCAAGTGGCCTTTTTGAGTAGGACCTCACCATAGCTCTGGAGCTGAGAGCTGGGTTTGGAGCACCGAGGAGTCAAGTGAGTGATGGATGTGGCTTTGCAGCCTGTCGCAGCATTGAATTAAGATCACCACCAGCGTTTACCCCAGACCAGCTCCAGTTCTCTCTCTTTCCCTTATTAGCAATGCTCTACTGTTGGTGCTTGTGACAAGCCTGGCTATATGATCCTTAGAAAACAATCCTGATGCATTCCTGCTTGGTTTAAAAAAACAGTTGCATTTCCATTGCACCCCAGGTTGAAGCATCTCTTGTTTAGGATGTAATTATCTGTCATGTCTCCACTTTACTATTTATGTTTACAATCGGTTGCTAAGGGCTGAGGCATTGCTTTCGCCAAAGATACTGTCTTTCACTGCGTATTTATCCTTCCGTGGAAATTTTAGAGGGGATGAGCTGTCACAGACAAGTATGAGGCCAAATGGCAGATCATTTTCTTTAATTTCAAACAACCAGATATTGAAGAAATGTGGTTATGTAAGATCCTTATTTTCAGGGCTAAATCAGACTACATACTTATATCCCGACTAGCACTCTGGATCCACAGTTTTGATGGGTGTTTCCATACAGTTCTTTAAGAATGTACAGGTATTACATATACAGGATACAGTAATAACAATAAATACATTACTATTAATAAATCAAAGTTTTTAATTGCAATTTATTCAGCCATTACTTTTTTTTTTTAATTGCATTGTACTGCATTAAGATGATGGAGGAGGTTGTCAACACATCATCTGTTCTTTGAGGAGGCACTATTGTAACCAATTGTCCTAAAACAATTAGTTTTAGGGCTATTCTAAATAAGCTATCTTCTGTAACCCTTCTGTCTTCTACAACTGCCTACCAATAACAGTGCTGCCAACTAGCTGAAAGCACTGAAGAACTTCACAGATGTCTTTTTGTTTTCCCGAAGAAAAGCTTGCACAGTGTGGTACTGAATGGTGATCCTAGGTTTCTAGGCAGGGAAATATTACACAATGTATAATATTATTCTATAGACAAGAGGATGATGTCTGAAGCAATGAGGCATATTGAGAATGGTCAGATTTTATCTGTCTCTGAATGAAACTGCAGCCAAAACTCTGGCACTTTGTCCAGAATCATAGCATAATGTTTGAAAGGATAAGCATGCACCGCCACCATCCTAGATCTACAACTAAGGAAAACATGGTTGTATTCTTAAGTGACTTCTTTGGAAACGAAAACATTCGAGTTTAGTTGCTGCCTCTCTCAAAGATTTCACTTTGAGCCATTTCTAGTTGGACCAATACCACATTTAATCAAGGAAAATTGACAAAAACACCTAGGCAACAGATAGGAAGAGACATGGCCAATAATTTCAGTTTGAGATGGGCAGATTTACTGAAGAGATGTGTGCCTCATCCCTGTCACTCTGCCCAGCAGGAGTACAGCCTATGCTCCTGTCTTCGGTGCTTCAAGAAAGCATTGATGCTGGAAGGAATGAATCAAAGCCTTGATTTTTGCGTGACTCAATTCTGACAAGTGCCTTTGCATATACCTGGAAATGTCCTCAAGGTCACAGCATCACCAAGTCACAGCATTAAAAATTAAGACAAATTTCAGCCTAGGCTTGATTCTGGACAATTCATCCCTTCAATGTTTTGAGTTCTTAAACTCTTTTTTAGGGTTTTAAACCCATTTTGAGTTCTTGAATCCCTTGGAAAAAAACAAACAAACAAACAAAAAAAAACACCAAAAAAACCCCACCAAAAAACCCAACAAAACTACAAACTACAAACTACTACTAAAAATTGTTGTGCAAGTCCTATGACAATTTGTCATCTTATTTTGCCCATCTGAGACAAGCAGTCATCCAGAAAGCCAAAAACTTTTGAGTCCTGACCTTATCTACAGTGTTTTGGTTCCACATACTGCACAAGGGTACAGCTGGGTAAGGGAGAGCTGCTCTCAGGAACTCCTGTTTAACATTGCAGAGAAGAAGCTACACTTCATTTTCATACTGACTTTTAGTCCTACCATGAGTGGAAACAGCATAAGTTTTGGAAAGCTGAATGTCCAGCCTAAAGGCAGCTGATACCACGAATGTTGACATTTTTCACCCACAAATTGACCTGACAATAGAAAAAAGTTAAGGATTCACTATCATGCCCAACCCCATGCTGCTGTTGCTATAACTCTGAAATCAAGACAGGCTAAAAGGAAAGTTTTTATAAAACTGCCTCTATAAATTAATTTATTTACCTCTATCAAGCTAAAATGTATTTTTAAAAGCCACAGCATCCTCTTAAAAAATGTGCTTCATCAGAGCTATTAGTTCAGGGTTTCTGGTATTAAACATGCAAGACACAAGTTCAAAGATGGGTTTGGGAACCTCTAAGGCAGGTCAGAAGAAGACACTCTGAACTCCTGTCCAGGCTCAGTGCATAAGCAGGATCAAAAGGGACACAACTCACCCACATGATACTGAGAGCCTTGAAACCTCCTCTTATAAGAGGCATGTAGAGCACAGCCCTTCAAAAGAACTGAACAAGGTCCACTCTTTTCAACATACACCTTGAGTTGGTGGTAACAACCTACTGATGTAATTGGCAGGTTATTAAACATTCACCCAGGGACTACATTCATGCCCGGCGACTCAAACCTGTAGTTTGTATTTTGTAGGCTACTGCTGTATCAGTAACACCCACGATGGCTGTGGGGATGGAGAACAGTCTTCCCATTCCTTCGGAACATGAATGAGGCAGCCAGCACTTAGAAAGGAACATGCATGAGTCTGTAGCTGAGGGGTATGAGTAGTTCTTTGGCTGGGGTGAACCCTGGATTACAAGAGGTGAAATATTTTTTTGCATCATGTTAATCTAAGAAAGGCATAAAAGCTTGATTTTTCTCAGGAAGTAACCTAACCATAAGGCTACTGAACAAAAGACAGACATTTTTGCTTCTACTACATGATTTAGAAAGACATTGGAGCAGTCAAATATGCTCATCCCTTCTTTAGCTCAAGGGTAGCAGAATATACCCAGCACTGCTAATGCTACTTTAATGACATGTCTAAATAGGGACTAAAGTGGCTATCGATAGCCAGGTACCCAGCACTGTTAATGCTACTTTAATGACATGAGTATAATAGGGACTAAAGTGGCTATTGGTAGCCAGGCTAGTCCTGAATATAAGTTCAAGCACAAGGCCTACCCAGTTGAGAAATTTACTCTATGTCAGCAATAACGAGAATGAAGAAAGCATGAGATGGAAATATTCTAGTATGCAAGACCTTCCAGATGGCACTGCTGTCAAGGTAGATCAACTCTGTGTGCTATTAATCTCAGCAACCACTGGATAAGCACGTACAATAGTGTCATTCATAGCTTTGTGATTCAAGGCTAATTAGGCCAGTTCAATGTTTTGAGTCTGCTTAAATACATTAGTGGGATTCTCCTAGCTGCTGCTGCCTGCCAGCACTTACTGCTCAAATTGTCTCTGGATCTCTCTGGTATATGTAAATTTACACTGAACTTATGGCTGTAAGTTATAGCAGTATTATGCAGTCATTTGAGTGTATGTACAGCTGATCTGAGGCCATCAACCTCATTTACCTTGTAGGTAAACCAAAACCTTACACTTTAAGAGGGCAAGACACAACTGAAAAGTCTGTAAAAAGCAGCATTATGGCCTCATTTTGAGTTGTTGAATTTGGTTGCAATTTTTACTTCTATGTATTAAAAATGCAGCTAATTTTCTAAAAGTTAACTACTGATACAGTACTATGAAAAAATATTTTATGAGCTGCCTTGAGATGTGTTATTAATGCTCTCAGGCAAATTTATTCCGTATTTGGACTGTACAGTCATAATTGATTTCTCTTTCTTAACTTGTTGGGCAATCAGGGGGAGAAGCTCATCTCCAGTGTCATCAAAGAAGATTACGTTTGAGAGCTTTGTTCGGTTAATTATCAGCACAGCTTTGCATTCATTTCCTCGTTACATGGTTTTACCTGAAGGGCTGATGTTTATTTCCTAATAAGCTAATACCAAAGTATGACAGCAGCATGAAGAATACCCTGCAACAGCAAGCAGGACTTCCTAAGGAGAAGCACTGACCAGTGTAAAGCCTTCTCCAGAAACAAGTGCTGGTGCAGTGATAAGGGAACTGCTTGCCCCCCAGCCCCCCATCTAGGCTCAGACTCTATCTGTTCTCACACAGTGTTGCAGTGTACTGCGGTTCCTCTGTCGTGGGGAAGGTAAATTGGTAGATTGCCATGGTTCCGTGTAAAGACTACAACTGCTGCTTATCACAGCCTACTCCTAAATACTCAGAGCTGCATTACGCCAGCATGACATATATTATTTATTAGCTAATATATTGTTGTTCTGACTGTCTTGCTGCTGCCAGCAGTGATGCTACTGACTACTCTTTATAGTCATCCGGAGAAGGAATAGGGCCGTACAGAAGCCAGACACCTAAGTCACAGCTGATCTACCATTACGGCTAAATATAGATTTCCTGCATTAGAAACAAATAAATTAAAAACCCCACTGATTTTAGTGGCCTAAGACTTTTCCATTACTCTTTCCATATTGCTTATGCGGTCACCATAATCCATGAGCAGGTGCATTCAAAATAATACTCATTATTTACTGATGACGCAGTTAACATCGTATTTTCATGCTGGTGGAAAAAAAAAAAAGAAAAAAGTAGCTCCTTAGTTTAAAAATTACTCAGTTTGCTCCAGCCTTCTAGTCTTGGAAGAAAGCAACGTATTGAACAGTAAACAAGTGAAACTACAGGAGGACGCCAATGTGCGACTTGCACTCAAGTTTCTGCATGTGCTCTAACAAGCACCAGGCAGGAAAGACAAAAAGCAGAACAGCCTTTGCAGTCCTTCCAGCTTTAATGGAGTAGTTTTAAGCTTAATAGATTTAAAATATCTTGGCTGATGTATATTATATCTAAGGCTTTTATGGTATTTAGTGAGCTGGAAAGCTATACTGGGACTGCAGTTATACCTATAGCTAACCTAGGTAAGAAACTTCCAACTTCAATAAAAAATTGAGTTGTTCAGTTTCTCATTTCAATTGTTATATTTAATCACACAATTGAACATATATATGCATTTTACTTGGATTGAATCTGATTATTACAGCATGCAATATATCTAAAATTCCAGAATACTCAAGGAAATAGTCAAAATAATGAAATTCTTTCCAAATCCTTTCCATATAGCCAGAGAATTATAGATAAACATAGGAACCTATGGGATTTACAAAAGTCTATGCTTACAATAGGAAAAAGATCTAAAAATCTAGTCTATAATGTCCCATGCTATTCATTTTCACAGTATCCCATAGAACACTGCTGCATGATTTTGAGATCTCTGCAATTAAAAATTGAAAATTTATTTTGATTTACAGTTAAAATTATCATTAGGAAGCAGATCCTCATTTCTACCTGCTAAAGGGAGAACTAAAACAACATTTCTCAAAGATTTATTATAAAATCCAAGCAATGGAATACCCAGCAGCACTACCTCAGCAGTAACTGTAAGAGAAAGATGCCAGTTAACTATGAGAAATAAAAACTATTTTCTCTTAGGGTGCTCATATCCTGGTGAGAGTAGGAACAGCATAACTCAACAAAGTAAACAACAGCCTGTTTTTATCATTCATCCAAGTTTATAATGTTGAGACAGCTATAAGGTAAAAACCTCATTTCTAAAAATGAAAAGAAGACTCCTATAGCAATACTGTAAAAAAGGAAAAGAACTTTTAGAGGCAATCGCTATTTAACTCCAGGAGCTGCGCGCATATCATTGCTGGGTCAGAAGGTATTATGCAATAACACGATGAGTTAATAGAAATGACCTCTGAAAACATCCCAAAAAATCATTTTTAGAATGCATGTATGTCTACTCTGATGAAGCTGAAGTGCCTCACAACTTTTAGCATTCCCATTTCTGGTTCCCAGCTTTCCCTCCTGGGCTTGGCTTGTTCAGAGCAGCAGGTCTGTACTCTGGAAGAGCAGACACCTTTAAAGGGGTCTGCAGCAGTATCCCAAAGCACCACCACCCTCCCAGTCACTGTTCCCCTCTCTGGAAACCTCACCTCCCATTCATTCACTCCTTTCCTCCAAACCATGCAAAGCTGAGACCAGAACAGCCCCTCCCCAGCATGATGTTTATATAAGAACAACATACAGAGTAAAACACAGACTGAAACATCCTCAAGCAGGTAACTTTTAATATAGTAGCACCATGAAAACTATTTTACCTGTACATGTAGTGACATGAAGCTCGAGGAAGTCACATAAGATCAAGATTTTTTTCTAAAAGTCACAGTAGCAAGCTGTTTGGCAGAATCCCAAATGCTGGCAAGAAAGCTATTGTAAATCCCGACTCCTCGCTTTGCCTTCAATGGCAAGCCAGAATTTGCCAATTAACTTGCACTTACAAAAAAAGGCTGAGCACGAATAAATAAATACACAGGATATGGTATCATTATGGCAACGGGACATTTCAGAATGCTGAAGCATGCTGATCCAAACAGCACTTCTCCCTCATCTCAAACTGAAGATGTTTTTGTTTTTACTGTCTGCATATGTCTGAATGAGGACAACCTGCTGAGCCCCAGTGACAGCGTCCAGCTGAGAAAGAAGGAGGCGAGAGGAATTTGAACACTGTTGTGAGAGCTGCCTGTGGAAGCATCATTAAAATGAAGAAAGAAAGAATACAAAAACCAAAATCACAACAAGGCAGCTGCAAGTCCCAAGAAGGCTGAGCAAAAAGACGATTTATCAGTTGTTGTTTGAGTGCAAAAGACAGCGGCGTTAAGAACCAGCAACAAACTTTTCTTGCGTACTGCACCTCATCTCTCTGGGAAAGATTTCCAGAGGTCTCCTAGGACATCTTGGGTGATCCCAGAGCATCCAGATCTCACAAACAGCATCTACTCACTGACGCTGCTCCCCTCCAAGTTTCTAGCAAAACTCCCTGGGAAGGAGGGTTGTACCGCAGGCTTGGTTGGACACTTGGTTCCTCAGACCTTGCCTAGCCTCTGAGGCTTCGTGCTAGCTCGGCACCAACTTGGATATGACTCACCAGCTGAGCAAACTTGAACTCTTGAGTGTTTTTAAAGTAAAACCTCACCAGATAGGCTTTTCCCACTCCTAAACCTGTCCAGCCACACTGCTCCTCTTCCTTTTCTAAAACAACCCTGGCAGCTCCTCAGAGCTACAGGATGGGGTCACTGAGATCCCTTGCTTAGGTGTCCTTTCAATAGCAAGGTCTTGATGACTGTGTATTTGCTAAGGAATGTTGCCTCCACCTGATGCTACTGATACTTTCCTTTTTACATAAACAGGTAAAAAGAGACAATTTTTTCAGTGATGATAGAGGTGGTCTCATCCACAACGAGTTAAAATGCCCAAGAAACCACAAATATACCACTTATTTGTATCTTAATCATTATGTAACTTGAGTTGAATGAAGTCCAAGACCTGCTATAAATATGGAGAGTACATACATAGCTTATAAACAAAGGTCTACCTTCAGCCGGGCAGTGAAATTCTGATACAAGAAACACTGACTGGCTTGTGGAAACCACACAGGGAACATGCCTTTTTATAAAGATGCTTTGGATTTTAAATCTAGGGGACTGACAGCACGCTACATATCTGCAGGAAACATATATGCAAGTATATTTTAGACTAGCACAATTCTACAGTTTTTCCTTTTTGACAGGGGGCGGTTTCAGTCCCCGGGTAGATGGTGTAATTCAAATGACAACTATCTACCGAGAATGCTGAGGGTTTCTATCATAAGGTTCCCACAAGCGCTATTAGAGCATCGGAAACAAATGACGAGCCTTTATCTTTAAAGCTCACCCACGGCAGGAGGTAGAATACTACGAAATGTCATCCCCCCCCAAGCAGCTCTGAAGGAACGAAAATACAAGCCGCGGTTTCCAGAGCGCTCCAGCGTTAGGGCTGCGTTGATCTCCCTCCAACTCATCCCGCTACCCGGGGAGAACCCCCCCGCGTGGGTCTGGCCCCTCCCGAGGGGCTCACCCCGTTCCGCCGGGGCTGTGCTGCGCGGCGGGGGCGCGCCCGGGGCTCCCGGGGCTCCCCGAGGAAGAGTCGCGCTCCCGGCCCGCCGGGGCCAGCTGGCAGCTTTCGCCTCCCTCGCAACTCCCATCACGGGGAGAGGCGCGGGTGACTCGGTCTCTCAAGAATACACACAAATAGAACCCGAAAGCAGCCCCCGGTGGAGGAGAGGTGCCCGTCTCTTACCTTGCTCTGCGGGCGGCCGGGGCACCGCCGGGGGCTGGAAGAGGGATTCCCCGGCGCTGGCAGGGGCTGCGCGGGCTTCCCCGAGCACTGCGCGGCCGCCAAAGCCACGGCGAGAGGTTTGTTTTGGTCGCTCCTTACCGGGGAGGATTTTGTTCTACATTCCCGGCTCCACATCACCGCCCCCCCCAGCACGGAAAGGACCGGGGGAGGAAACACCACGGCAAAGGCATCTCCCTCCTACCCCCGGAGATGGAAAGCTGCCGAGCAAGCAGCGCGGCGAGCGGCTGAGGTGGCGGGCGGAGAGCGGGGGGGGGGGAACCGCGGGAGGAGAGGGGGAGATAAAAGCCGACCCCGCGCTGCCCTCGCCCCGCTGTAATCCCCGGCTGCATGCGAGCTGCCGGCTGCCGCCGCGGCCGCCCGTGTCTGCGGCTGTGCGCGGCGGCGGGGCGGGGGGGCACGGCCGCTCCCGGACGGGGCACGCGGGGCTTCCCCCGCACCCCCTCCGCGCCCCCCGCGCCGCCCTCCGCCCGGCTGCGCGCACACCCTCGCACCGCACCCGCTGCTCGCTCACTGGCCGGGCGGGGGGTGTGCACACACATGTGCAGGCAACGCAGACACTGTATAAATGGTACAGTCAGGGGATACGCACGCTCATGCACATGCATGCATACACACATACACAGCTAAGCAACCCCGGTGGGGGATGTGCACACACACATACACATGCACAGACACACAACCCACGCTACCCTCCCTCAGACAGGGGATCCCTCTCAGGCAAGGGCTCACCCACATTAACACTCCCAAATGGAATGAGCACACCCCATGAGACCTCCCCACACACCTCCTTCACAGACAGGGAATGTATACACACACACTTCCATAACTACCCTCCTCCAACACACACACCTCCCCACACCACCATGTCCTGTCAGTGGTACACACACTGCACCATCCCTCCCGTCTTGTCTTTTCCCTTTCCCCAGCCCATTCAGGGCATAGCACACAACACACTACACATGACACGGGTCTTCCCCAACTCCAGCTGACAACCTGACAGCCGCAGCCCAGCCTTGCTGTTGGCGAGCAGGGAGTCTGCCGAGGGCAGAACCCCCCGGCAGAGGAACAATGCCCGGGGGTGAGTCAGGACCCTTCACAGGATGGGTACTCACACACTTCTGTCATCAAGTCTTGATGGGGTAGCAGACTGAAATCAAGGCTTCAGCTACCCCTGCTGCCTCTTCCTCCCTCCCATAAGGTTTAATAGTTCTTCTTTATTGTTTTTTAATGGGAAGTCCTTCATCATTCCAATAATGGGAGGAAGTCTCTCTCCCTCATTCAGTGATGCCCCTCTATATTTTAGGTATCAGATTAGAAAGCTGTTCTCCTTTTCAAGCTCTCTTCTCTTTCTTATGTTTCATAACAATTCCTCTGTAGCTTTGCCCTCTCTGCATAGTGTTACTTAGGCTTCATCTCATCCTATAGCTCTGAGATTCTGCCTTCAGTGTTGCACATTTCACTGCTGGGATGAAGGCTTTCAAACACAGTGTTTATCAGCTTCCTTTTTTTTTTTTTCTAATTCAAAGACCTCCTAATTCTTTTGAAAGCCATCCAAGAAACAGATTGGGCAGTATTGCCATCATGATACCAATTGCAACCAACTGAAAATAAGGCTAAACTTTGAATGCTCATTTACTGTATTAATTTCTCCCCGTTTTATGTATTCCTTGCCCACTGGCTTGGAAACAGATAGACTGTGATTTTTAAAAAGCTGACCATCTTCTCCTGGCCTTCCTTCTGAAGTTTACTGAATGGGTACCACAGTAATGAAAGTCCTCAGTGATGCTGATCTTAAGGTTAGTTTTCCATGGAAAACTCCAGGAGAATGCACTTTGTCTGAAACCTGGACATCTGTGACATAAACATCCATGCCTGTGATATGCAGCCTACTCTACCCTTATGGTCAGTCAGGGAAATTCTCTTCCTTATGTTATATGTGATAAATGAAGCTCCATAGCAACCCGTCCCTCTCCTCAGCTACTCCCCAACTGAAATACAGGTATTTATGTGTTCCATACCTTCCCTCACTTCTGTGCATATGTGTCTGTGTGCCTCGTTACTAATTTTTGAACTCGCTGATCAGTTTCAGCTGAATGCAAGAGGTGGCCAGCACTCCTAAAAACAAATTCCTACAGATTTAAGAAAACAAAGGCAGTTGAGTGAAGAGGCTTGCTAGGCATCCCTTTGTGCACAGAGCATGGCAACAGTGGCATTAGGGGTTCATGTGCTGTTACGTACCTCAAAATCTGCATGTATATGTCACATCAGTGAGAACAGCTCAGCTGGAGTTTGTCTTTTTTCAGTCATTGCAGCCAGTAAAGCCCATGAGACAGAGCTGTAGGAAACCAGAGTTCATTCATGTGGATGCTCATGAAATAGTAGGTTCTGAGGAGCTCCAGTGCTCCTCTACTGCTTTCCATGATACAGTGCATGGAAGTGTTTTATAGAAACAGACTATGTTTTTGTGAGATTTTAATATTTGATTTTTCAGTACTTTTGATAAAGGGAGACTCTCTTATTTCTGTCTCAGGCAGACACCCCCAGACACTAATAGAACTTGCTTGTCAGAAGGAGCAGTCAATTGGTAAGTTCCTGCGATTCTCCAGTTATGCCGGTGTGCATGCTGTGTAGACACTGCTCCAGAATAAGCAGTTGATCTGCTTCAAAGAGGAGGAATTATTCTGAAATAAAATTTTCCTTATTGAGCTAGTGAGTCCAGAGTAAAAATAACTTTATCCTGGGAAAGAATTTTGCACATGGAGGCACATTATCACATTACCTAGATACATGTTTACGTCACTGGATCTACGTTACTCAATTTTCCTCCACAAACGAATGCTAACTGTTCTTAGCTCACTTCTTTTCTAAGCTTGGGGCTTTTCTGTTCACAAAAACTCATCTTCTGTTCTTACACCAATGTGTTTGGGAGTTGAAGGGAAGCCTTTCTGGTTCTTCTATTTACCAGAAAAAATGGCAAAATGTGTGGTCATGCTGCCAGTGTATGGCAGACGATGTGGGAAAGATTTCCTTCAGAGGAGTTTTGCTTTGGTTGGTTAGATAAGGGGAAGAAATAAATAGCCTGGATAAAAGAGAAATCTCTTTCCTACCAAACTTTTTGTTGCAAGAATATTTTCCCTCATTACAGTGGTGTTCTTCAGAGCACCTTTCATCAAGACCAGCTTCATAAACTTGATAGACCTCTTCCTTCTCACTTCATGCCCGGTTTGTGTAGACAAGCCCACTAGGTTTCTGTGAGGTAGTGCTTCCCAAAAGCCTTCCTGAAGTGAAAGGAGAGGATGAACAGAGGAAGGCAGGAATGGAGGAAGATGGGCAAGCATTTGGAAAGGTATGGTTGTATGATATGCAGCAGGAGGATCATTCAAAATCATAAGTTAACTGTTGCAAGAAATAACTGTGTTCTCCACTACTGACCGTCTTGACCACACCAGTGAATTCATGTGACCCACACATTTGCTTCCTTTTGAAAAAAAAAAAAAGGTGGATTTGTGTTTGTCAGGGCCCTGAAGACACTACCAGGGCTGCAGGCCTTGCCCATCTTCCCCTGGGGGCTCCCCCAAACCCTGCTCATGACCAAGGACCCTATTTCAGCTCAACCCATTTCTTTCAGTTCCTATCCCACCAACACTTGATAACACTTCCCTGTGAAGAAGGGAATGATCCTCTTACAGGCTGCCTTAATGGCTATTCCGGAGTTGTAGGAATAGATATTACAATAAGTAGCAGCAACAGGTAGACAGCTGTCATCAGCATCAAAGTTGACTTGTCTGTCTAAACAAATCATTTATCAGTTTCCTGAGTGTAAACGTCTTAGTTATTGCAAAGCCAAAATGTAATCTCAGGAGGTCTGGAAATGTATCCCAATTTCCCACTGATGAGTCCAACAAATGGCAAAAAGAAGAAAGTTCTGCTCTAGAAAAGCAAACCCCACCCACTGCCCTTTCTGTCACCCAAGACCATTTGATAAAAACAAGTCAAACAAAGGCAGTTTCTTTGCCAGGTCTAATATTGTCTTAAACTGAATCACACTGGAAATAGCATCTGGCAATAGCATAGCCCACCACAGTTCAAACCGAGTCTGGTCTGCATTAGAAACTTCCTGAGTCATGGAATAGCTTTTGATGCTTCTTAATGAGAAGTTTGGGTTTGTTTTGTGTTTGGTTGGTTGGTTTGGTCGTTTGTTGTTTTTTTCCCCCCTCTTTTTCAGGGTTTAGTTTTCTTTTATCAGATTTATCCAGCTCAGAATAGCTCCAACATACTTCCTCCAATTCTTGGGTTCTAGAGGGACTCCTGGAAGGGTCTTCAGCTCTTCCACAGGATGCAGTGGGACAGCAGTCTTGCTAGTATTTAAAGGCTATCTTGTAGACACGTCTAGGGGCTGGGTATCACAAAACCAGCAATGGAGCTGAGCAGGAGCACAGCTAGGAAAGACAGATTATAGGCAAGATACCATTACCAAATTAGCCACAACTTGGGTGAGTTTTGCAGGTTTTTGTTTGTTTGTTTTTTTTTTTTTGGCTGCTTGTAAAAATTGATTCACTGTTCCTTTCTTCTCTGGGCCACCAAGTTTACTATTTATTATTATTATTATTATGGACAAATCTACACAAGAAAATAGTAATTGCTGCCAGGGCTGAAATCAATTGTAGACACGACAAAACACAAATGGAAAACAAACTTGAGCTGAACAAAGGCATATCAATATGATTACAGTTGAATTAGAGTTCTAAAAAACTGACCTATTTCAAATTTGGGCATCTCCTCATGTGGAGAAGTTAAACAGATAAAATTTAATGTTTGAGTTTTGTGTCAAGCAGACAGAAGGCCTGCTGAGCAGCTCCTGGAGCTTCAGCCTGCAACACTGGGATATGGGGCTCTCCCTAGTGTAACAAGATGGTGATGATTTCCACGAACACAGAAGTCTTTTTTTAACCTCCTGTAACGGGTTACTCTCATTTTGATAAAAAAATAAATAAAATGACAGTTTGTAATGTAATCTTCATAGATTTTTATTTTAAACATGATCTGAATGTTAATCCTCTCTGTCAGTTAAAATGTTATCTGGTGTTATTCACAGACCTTTAAACTGGGATCTCTTATTTTGGTTCCATGCCAGATCACAACTTGAGAAATGATTTAGCTTTACTCATTAGCTTGAGGTAGGTTATGCCTGGTTATGGCCCAGGTTTAAACTTGCTCAACTATTGCTTTCTAGAAGTTGCAGTAGCTTGGTCCAAGTTTATGCCAAAAGGGCAGTCAAATAAAACCTAATCTTGTCTCTCTAAAGACCTGATTATTTCCTGATTATATTATGTAGGGGGAGCCAGGGGATGCTTATAGCAAAATGTATACTTAGCATGAGGCTTGTCTAGCTTTGAACTCTGCAAGCTTTGCAGTGCCAAAATGTTTTTCCCTAAATACCTTCTCTGAGGAGATGACTTTTGTGTCTTTGGAAGCATTCACTGCATCTTCTACAGTGCTTGCTGCTGTGGTGTGTAGCACTGAGCAGGCAGCTAGGTCTGAGAGCATTGGCTTCTTCCCCCTCCCTGTGGAGGCAGAGCCACACAAGCAAAGGTCTCCATTTCCAGGAGGTCTGTTATGGAAGAAACATTTTCCGATCTCCTTTGAAGGTCTGCGGTACCTATCTGGGGTTTACGCAGCAGACAGCAATTTGGCTGCCTTTCCCCAGTCTGGCTAAATGGGAGTAAAGATTTTCAGGCATTTTGCTTCAGATTATTTCTGCTCTATGTCAAATATGATTTAGTGATAGAATAATTAAAAGTATTTTGTCACAATAATTTTCACATATACGGAACGCATTTTTTGCACAGGTTGAAGCTGAAGGAAAATGGCAAGGGCTGGAAGAAGGGATGTTCAGCAGCCACTCAGAATTACCAGCTAAATACCTCTCTTTATTAGCAAGGGAGAATGAAACATGCAGGAGCAGAGGATTTTGCAATGGGAAGAAGCCAGTTGCAGAGAGAGGAGGATCAGACTGTGATTAGTTGTGAGAGGTATGAAGCTTCTAATTATAAGAGCAATCCCCTTGCTCCTCCCCTGCAGCCGGGTAGAAGAGGATAGAGCCTCTGAGCGGAGAGATAGTGCCCAGCACTTGGGAGGAGAGCTTCCTCCATACCGTGTACTCTAACAGGCTCTTGGGGGAGCTACAGGGAGATTAATTTTCCAGAACACACAGTTTGAGGCTTTCCCTGATCAGTGCAGTTCTGCAGGTACCTGGACACTGAGCTGTGCACAGGCAGCAGTGCAGTCCTTCTCTGATGTGGCAGGAAGTGGGGAGTAAGCTTCCCAGAGATTAGACTGAAGCTGTTCTCAACACATCTGATAAACTTGTGCTGCTGATAAATATGATAAATTATATGTGGATAATTAGTTTAAAACTTGTTGTATTTGCAAGTGAAGCGTTAGGCCTTGGAGCTCTCATTCCCATCATTTTTCATTTTTAACTCATTCCCCATGGATTAAATCTCAGGACTGAGATGCAGAGAACCTGTGGACATAAACGCTTTTAATTGGATGTCTTGATATCTCTGGCAAACCATGACCCGTTATTAGGCCCATGTCTCTCCAACTGTGAATATAACACATTGCATAGAACATAGTTCTGCTCCTGGCTTGCGGCACCAAACAACTACTACAGCTACTTTTCAGGGTTTATACAGACTTTTTTTTTTTTCTTATAGGATTGTATATGAATCTGACAAAGTACTAAGCTAACCTACTTGCTTTTTTCTTTAGCCTTCACCCCAAAAGTTTCCTACAGCCTTTTTATCCTTTGTAATGTCTGGAAGACAGTACTGTTGAGATGAGTAAATGAGGCCCTTAGCCCAGGTTGAGCCTCCTTGAAGACGAACAACATCCAAGTTGTTAGCAGGTAATGGTTTCAGTTTATAAACTCATTTTTGGAAAGAACCATGTCGTTTCTTAAAGCTGCCTGAAAAGCAGAGTTTCCTGTTTGTGAGAACTCTTGCTTTTTCCAACCTGAGTGGCAGCAGTTCAACTAATAAAAATGCCAACTTCCCTGACAAACTGTGGACAAATTCAGTGGTGGAGGGTGAACCCTTCCTGGACACAAACGCAGGATGTATGAGCTTGACGGCTTGGAGAGTGAGGAGTTCCACTGGCTTCCACCTCCCTGCTGCAATACTGCAGGAAAGCTCTGATTAGGTGGATGGTTCCCAGGGCCCTGTGTCAGATACATCTGCAAGTAGATCAGTATATGAGGTCAGCTCTAGCGTGAGGGAAGCCAGAGACTTACCAATCAGTGTGCTTGAGACATGGCAAGCCAGGCTCCTGAGTAAGTTAGTATCTCTTTGGACGAAGTCATTGAAGAGCAGCAACGTTCTGGGTTCCAAGGCAGTCTGCCAGGAAATGAGGTTGGTTTGGAGCTAGGCTTTAGGATGATAAAAGTTCACCAAACCAAAGTAATGTAAATGAGCTTCTTGAAACGAACACACTGGCTTTGCTGGAACATTTCAGCAGGTCTGTGTTCATAATGAGCTTCAGAAATAACAGCTAGTAAGAGAATGACTTTCTGGAATGATTTTCTAAGTCATGCACAGGTTTAGAGTTTCTTATTGTGCAAGTATGTGTTGCTGCTCTGCTTTAGATTCTGCATACCTGAAGATGCTGGCTCTGTGGGGGTGATTAATACCATGCAGTGCTATTGAAGTCAAGGAAATCTAACTTTTTTTAAATTACATGTCAAGTCCTCAGGCTTCCTTGCAGTATATCAAGTCTCAATTGTCAGGTTGCATGCCATAATCTCTTCTGAAATATTTCATTAGACATTTTTATACTTACTGTAGCTGGCTTTTAAGTTCCTGTAGTGCTGGATAAATGGCATTATGTTTAAGAAACCCCACCTTGGAGGTGTAAATTTGCATATTCACTTTTTCCTAAATAGGCTAGAACACATTTCTCACTGTTCTCATTTAAAAATAATAAAAAACCCCAACAAACCAACAAATAACAAACCCTAAAACTCTTACGCTTAATTTGCTTTGCAAATTAGCAGAAGAATCCAAAAAACCCTGCATAGATACCACAATGAAGCACAGTGTTTTGAGGAATATGAACTTACATGGTGACATGAATATGGAAGCTAATTAAGACTGGAAGCAGAGTTGTGGAACTTCATATTCTTACTGTAAGTTAAACAGGAGTTTTTTTGGGTGGCTCTTGTTTTATGTTTTAGTGACCTTTATCTCTAGCTACCTCCTGTTATGCTTGAAATTTATTTCCACAAGCTTTGCCACTTCATGCTCCTGAAATACTCCTATCTTGCACACATACACTCAGTATCCTCCATCCACTGTGTTCCATTCCCTAGCTGCTAGCGATATACACTGTGGGTGATTCTGAACTCTACATGCTGAAAGGCCAATGTTTCCACTAAATTAAACAAATGAGGGTAAAGGTGTATTGCAGAGGCACTAATGTGAGTTCCTCTCCTCTGCTGTCACTATTTTTCATGAATGTTGATAAGATGTTTTGAAATAGGCTAATGGATTTAGAAGCAATGGAGAAGAGATTGTAGTGAGAAAATGCATCTGAAAGGCAAAGATTTTTCCCTAGGAAGCCAAGCTGAGCTGTGATATGCAGAGCTGAGCAGGCAGAGGTGTTCAGTGGACCCTCTTGCTCACTGCTATCTGAATACTTGCTTGCATTGATGCAAAGTGACTTTGAAGAATGTGGGAAATTCTGCAAGATCTGGTTTGAAAAATATTACATTCATTTTCCATGGATGGAGGTGACTGCTGAAGATGCAGGTAGCGGGAAATCAGGCCCAGTAGACTTCTGCGATTATTATTAATTTGCTTATTAATTGAATTTACTTGTAAATGACTTAGACAAATATTCCAGTTTATGAATTGTTTGTCTGGGGCATAATTCCTGCTTTAAATGCTTGTTATTCATACTTGCTATTTGCTTAGTGTTTTGGGATCATGGCAATGCATTGTGGGTCTCATGATATAATTTTGCTCCCTCACTAGGCAGTTCTCAACTCAGGATGGCAACATGAGCCCTGCACTGTAGCACCCTGCTTTCTGCCACTTTTCTGTCCATCATTTCTGTGTTCTGTTGTTGTTCATTCAGTAGACTACTCTGCTAACTGTTGTCATTATTACTGCTATTTTCCATTAAAAACTCCTCATCATATTGAAGTGTGCCCAGACAGCTGTAGTTGCTATCATAGAACTGCTTTAGCTCATGGATGACGTGAATAGCTGCATGTTTATAGCCTTTTCCATATATTTTGGCAAATGCATGTTTTCTTCCAGTATATTTATGTAAAAATAACTGCTGCAAATGCAAATATAGTGATCTGCAGTACCATATTTTTGACCCTTCAATAATAAATCACAGTACTTAGATGTCACATATGCCAGTAGAAATACACAGGGCATAGTGTGTGCACTTACGAAGCAGCAATCCTGGTTTTCTCTGCATTCATACCATTGGGAATTCACTTCCACTATGGAATGGATTTTCATTGAGAAAGCATTTGTGCAAATAACTTATATCACAAGTTCAAAGCATTCCTTGAATGATTCTAGCAAATCTGTTAATAAGAGGCCACATAATTTTGCTTTCAAAGTTAAATCAGATGGGCTGTGTTGTATTGATTGTGAACATGCAGTTCATATTGGATATAGCTTTGCCTCCAGCTCTTGTGTGCACTGGTCATAAGAGAGACCAGGTTTGTAAGAGTACCAAACATGCCACACTGTTGCATGTCAAAGGAAATTATTAGGCAGAGAAACCCTATGATAGTGAAAACATTACATTTGCATTTGGTCTGTATTGAAGACCTGAATAAGAAGACTATGATAGTAATTCAGCTCATCACAAAGAAGACTAAAAGCCTGTGTGTCCATTCGAGGCAGAAGAAGACTGTGGTTGTGGGGAAGGAGACTTATTTAAGGTCACTGATAGCTTGATCCACACACTGAACATGTTTCAGGGGGACAGAAAAAGCCACTGGATGTTACAGTGAATACACTCTCTCTTTTATTCTCAAAGACAGAAGTTAATATTAGGTGTGTTACATAAAATGTAGCTAATATACTAGAACCAATTATTGGACTTGAATTTTTAGTTTTAGAGGAAAACACTAGATTCAGACAATAAATGGGTTTTGCTATAGGTACTGCCAACTGGATATACATGATCTTCAGATTGATGAATGGTTGCGGCACTCCAAGCAAGAAACCATTAGGTCATGAACTTGTGCATCAAGCTAGGGTATTCAGGGCAAGCCCTCAGCAGAAACTGTCAAATAGACACTTCTATCTCTTGAAGAACCACTTATTTAGAAAATTATACCATTTTTCAAAGGAATTCCTGCCGTCATTTAAAGGCTTCAATCTCTTGCTTTCCCCACATCAGAGATTGACTTTCTCTGAAATAAAAAGTAAACCAAAGCAGACAAAGAAGCAGAATAACAAGATCTGTTTCTAATTCTGTAAACCAGATGTAATTTTAAAGTCCACATTTGTTGAAAACAGGTGGATTAGCTGAAGCCAAAATCTACAATACTGGACTTCTGGTTGGATGCCTCAATAAGTACAGTCCTTTTCATCTCTAATTTCCCAGTTATTTTGCATGAATAGGAGCAACATATTAACCTCTTTAGAAGGAGAATGCTTCCCAGAAAATACTTTATCTCTTTCAGTTATTACTATTGAAAATGTCTGAGGGTTCTCACCATCTGAATATTTTAAGCAGGTTCACTCAGAGTAATGCAGATTGGCATTATTCTATTTAGCTTCTTTTAGCAGAATAATCCTCTAGTGAGTGAAAAGCCCTAAGGCAGCAGCTGGTTCCAATTTTGTAAGAAAATCTTGTGGTTTCCATCAGATAATGGAAAAAAAAAATAAGCTGTAACTATGGAAAAAGCTGCAGTTTGTGCTATCAGATGCTGGAGAAGTCACCCTAGAGAAGCCCTTAGAAATATCCAGGTTACAGAAAAGACTTGTCACGAACATTGCAATTTAGATTCAGTACTAATGATCATACACGTCTTTAAGACGCTGGGCTTCATTGGTTCTGGTGTTTGAAGAATTGATGTTTGCTGCATTGTCTCTAAGCAAAAAATATGCTAAATGCCACTTATGCTTTTCTTTCCAATATAAACCAAAAATGTCTCCAGATGTGTCTAGAAGAGCAGTTACATATCTGATTTGGCTGGAGTACAGGGATTTGGCATTGATAGCTCCAACACATATGGGACTGGGCTGTTGTAAGGACTGTGTCCAGCATGAGGAATCCTTCACACCCCTCCACTCCTCACATCACCTGCATTCACATGAGATGGGGTGCACTGGTTTTCTTTCTCTAACTGCACAGGCCATCTCATTTCCACTAGAAATATATCCACATAGTGCAGCAAAAGCATTCAGATCACTGTAGCCACAGTGCTGAGGTACATTAGTATGGCTGGACAGCTTTCAGTGCAGGACATAGCTCTGGTATTGCATATACCACATAGCTATAATTAATTTTGTGGTTCCACACTATGTCCTGGCTTCAGGATAAGTATGGGACTCAAACATAAAATGTTGCTGAATCATAGTTTAAGTGATGGTATTTAAATTGATTTTCACTGAACAAGAATGTCCTCAGCATAATGAGCTGCTGCTTACACACCACAGCTACTGTCATGCTGCAACTGAGGCTGCCACCAGTGCTAGTTAGATTAGAGCTATCAAACCATTATTCAGGCCATACTGAGCTCCTAAATAAGGAACATTCTTGCCTGCCTTCCTTTTAACACAAGTTTTGCAATTTAAATGTTCTAATGTGATCAAAATGTCTCATTCTCCTGAATGGCTTCTTAGCTAAACTGTTTAGTTTTTAGAAAGAAAGATGCATGTGAGAACTATATAAGCAGGACAGAGCATATAAACTGGAACAAATTAATACCTCAGTTAAATGTACTTAAAGTTCACCATAATGATAAGTGGTTAACTTTATCTTAAGCTTTCAAAAGTGCCTCAATAACCATGTATTAAATTAAGAAGATTTTTTGAATATGCTAGATTGGCAGATGCTCATTAGAAGTATCCAGTTATTAAGGATGTATGCATTTTCTCAAGTTCTTTAAAGATTAATGGTTGCACATATGCATCTGCCTTCCTACAGAAAAAAAAAACCACCCTTCCTTATACTTCAGTTGGAAATATATTTTTGGTATGCTCAGTTTTGTACGCTTCTTTAGTTGGCCCAGTCTCATTACTGGACTCCAAGCTACAGAAAAGGGTTATGCTTTTATATATTTAGATAAGTGATTCGGCACAATCTGGCTGTCCTCCTAGAATACATACATTATTACTTTTTTGGGCTTCCTTACTGCATTGTGTAATGAACTGTACCAGTACATTGGCTCAATGTAGTATTAAATCAGTCAGTGCAAAGATTTGTTAGTTGGGCCCCCACTGTGCTACCAATTCAAAGCCACTCTGCGAGTGACAGAAGTACACACAGCACAGGAACAGCTTCCAGTAAGGGAAGGCTGTCATGCTGGCTCTTAAGGCACTGTGGCAGGCAGTAGACACACCATCGAAGGACAGAACATATGTGTAGTATGAGGAATCACAGCTGTCTTGAAGCTTTTGATTAGCTACATAAATATATTTATGTCTTAGCAACTCTAACATAGTAGAGGCTGGAAGCTGCTGAAACACATGCTTTTAGTAGAGCCATGTACTGCATGCCTTGGACACAATGGGAAAATGAGCTTAATATGTTTAGCAGGACATCTACACAAATATTACAATTTTGTGAGTAGTAGATTAGAAAAAGTGCCCTCTTGAAACTCATTTTCTGCATTTTTTCGTGATACATGAAAAATGAGATATATACATTAATATGAATTTATAATGTTTGAATTTATGACACATTAAATGTTGGGGCATCCCAGGAAGGAACTGAATCAGGCCTTTTATCCTTCTAAGTGTTTTGTAAGTGTTCCCTAATTTGTGACAGGTGCTATTGTGTTCAGGATAGAGATATGTTAGCGCCACTTATGACTTTTGGACGTCTTTAAGACCTGTGTCTTGGTCCCTACTATTGTACTCAATTAGCTGAAGAATGTATGGACAATATCATGACACAGAAAATAAGCCTTGATTACAGAGAGTTTAGTTTGTGGAATATTTTTTTTCTGGCTTGAAAGCAGAATAATTTGATTAATTCCACTATCAATACTGTGCCCTTACGTGTGTAATGTACATGCAAATATAGGTGCAATCTGTGAAATGGCGGGTACTGATAAAGATGTCAGCTTCATTAGTCAAATAATCTGAGTTCAAGGTTGGTAATGAATCATTTCCTCCATCATCCTTCATACCAACTTCTTGGAGTTTTGCAGGAAATTAGACTCTCTTTGAAACAAGCAAACAAACAAACAAAAAAAGGTCACAAATATAATCCAAAATTCCCCTTTTTTCTCACTGATGCTCGGAAGCAGCATCTCCTCATTCCATTCACATATATTAGCAGGAGTTCAGCATTTATGTATTGATGGTGAGTGTCTTCTGTTGCTTCTTTGGCTTGATTTGTCAGGTGGGATGTATCACTGCTTTACCTAAGACAGAACTTGTTGCAACTGTGCCCTTCCTGGTGCTGTTCGTGTTATATAATTGACTTAATGCCTTGATCATTGTCACAGGACTGAAGTTTAGACTTTGCTGTGTGGTTTTAACCATTTTACTGAAGTTTCATGAGAACAGTTACACATATTTTTTAGTTTCTCTCATTTTAAAGCCCTGAAATCAGATTTCAGGCAGGCAGCTGAATTTGCAGAGGTTGGTGTGGTGTACAGATATGCTTATGGCTCATTTTCTCCTAAATGTGGGAGAAGTTCCTTTTCGGTTCAATTTACAGCACTTGCGACACTGCCTCAGTCTAAGACATAAGGAGACCAAAATTCAAGATGTGCTTATTGCGTTCCTCCCATCTCATCATAAGCTGGTTGGAATTATTGATACATGCCTCCAAATGAGATTCGGTGGATCAAAAAAAACCCACCCAAAATCCCAGCATGGTAAATTATCTAATTCCTATGAGTGAGGCTACCAAAAAAAAAAAAAAAAACAAAGGTATTTTGCTATGGACATTTCTCCTTTTTCCTTTGAAAGCAGGGTGGCAAACTTCCAGTGTTTCATATGTTATAATTTTTCTTAGTTACACTGAATATTTGCTGCTTTCCAAAGGAAAAAGTTAATGCCCAGGGAAACTGTGTTTTCAGATTCTAAGAGACAGATTATTGGACTGTTGTCCCTGTAATAAAATTCAGTACATCAAGTGAATGACTTGTTGTTTAGTGAAACATGGCACAACATCGATTGAAGCTACCCATTAAGTCAAGACATCAAACATACCCTTGTGACACTGCACTAGGAAGCACTGTTGAAACTGCAAAACTTGCTCATAATAGCAACTGAGCACAAGGTAAACATTGTCCTTAACTCATGCCATAGTGACATTAATGGTTCATGATATCACACAGTGATCAAAGCCTTCAGGGAAGACATACTCTCAAAAGGACAATTTTCTTGGTGATCCATATCCATTTTTTATTAAAAAAAATACAGAAGATTTGAAATTGAATGGATGTTTACTTTAGAATATCCAAAGAAATTCTTATCTGTGGGCTCTTTTATTGTCTTTTAAAGCTTCATAGAAACCTAACCCCTGATGGCTCTAAACACGAGAGCCATCAGAGTGTTTTGTCAATTAACTATTATAACAAAAAAATCCCCCAAACAAATAATTACATTACTATGATACTGTAAGAGTTTTTCTGAACCTAAATTTATAAATGCATTCATAAATTCAGACTGTGATTAGGGCCCTGATCTTGCAAGCCTTATTTAAATACTCCTGTATGCAAAGATTCTTGAGCGAATCTTGACTGGGTCAATAAGAAGCCAAATAGTCAGGGTCCAATTCCCTTCATGTAGATGCCAGCAAAGTGCCAGCTGCCTAGTTGTGCTCCTAAGGTGGTTTTATCTGATGACTGATGGGCTGTACTATCATTTGTCGTTATTGTAAAGAAACGTCAGATTTAAATTCAGCCCAGAGTTTGAGGACGTGCACGGACACCCTGTCTTTCTCCCCATCTGGCCATCACCATCCACCTAATGGCTGTGCTTATGTGTTGGGAACATTTTGGTAAGATGGCAACCCACAACAGATATCCCATCCATAACAACCCCCTACTAACATTCTTACAATTTCCCAAACCAGCCAGAAGAGATCTCTTCCCACACCAGGTTTTACAGCTGGTACAAATGTAGCTTTGCCATGACTCCTATGGCAATCATGTTGGACCTTTCTGTGTTATTTAATGTCATTCTAATCCATACTTCTGGCTGAAAGCAGAGATTGTAGAATTGCCAGACAGTAACACCTGAGTACTAAATTGAGCCACAATGCTTTTTACATGTCTAGTTTCACATGTCAGGTGCGCAAATTTGGTACACTTAAAATGACTGGTGCATACATACCTTTTGATAACTGTTCATTCACTTCATACATAAATACTGGTTTGAGGCTTTAGTCATAGTCTTCAGAAGCAGTTTACTTCCCTCAGGGGAAGGCAGTACCATGAAATGCAACTCTGATTCTTCATGGAATTTTTAATCCTTTGGGGAAAAACATATTACAAATCAAAGTAAATAATGTTTTCTTTGTATATAAAAGATACTAAATTATCTCACTACTGTCACTGAATTTAACGTTTTACTTAGTAAAAACTTTATTTTTTGCCTGCCAATACTTCATGAAGGGTCCAAATGTTCTATTAAATGAAATCTGTGATAGATAAAATAAGCCTTCGATTTAGTGGTAGAAATAAGCTACACACAGGAATCCCTTGATTATATATACCTGAAGGTGTTTAAAAGAAACCCCAAACCGTCCCTTATATATTCATAGAAGCACCAAGCATCAAAGTCTTCTGATTGCATCATAAATAACACTTTGACAATACTGGTAATTTCAATGGATACTCCATATCTAGGCCAGTATGTTTGCGGTCTTGTCACTCTATTATCATCTTATTCGAATAGTTCAACAATAAATATTGCCATTTATTAGTATATATTATATGGCTATTATATAGCCTATATCATCTGAAGAGCAGCTTGCTAAGAAATATCTCACAGGTCTTCAAAATACTTGATATCCCCCTCCAAACTAGAAATGCAAATGTCTGCACAGGAATATTTGTCTGAAGACAAATGCAGTTTCCTAGCACCTATCTTCAATACATCATCTCTGGTGCTTGGTAATAGCATAGAACAAGAAGTGCCATGGGAGATACTACAATCTAAATGAGCCAATAATAAGAGCAATCTGTAGGGAAACAGCGCAGTAATTAAGACTCGGAGAATTCTGACATTCCCTTGAGTGGCTGGTGAGCTGGAATAACCATTCTGTTTTCCACATGCAGCTGAAGAGAAGACATCAATGAAATCACAGATTGAAAATGTCAGTGCACCACTCATTCAGAGCCACTGCTCAGTAGTGGACTCTGCAGGTTACATACAAGCAATGGAAGGGGATTCCCAGCTTTGGAGGAATTTGTCTGGAGATGAACACCTGTCTGCATTTAACTGTTCTCTTGAGTGTCTCCTCATCTCCTCTCCAATGTATACACACACACGTGCAGACACACACACATTGTGATTAGTAACAAATAGCTCCAGACTATTGTTACTAAAGCAGATCATGAGTTTAAAGAATGATTTATTTACACCTGCTTCTTCTTTTCATGATTGTCGCTTCCAGAAATAGTTTTCTTATTTTAACACACACATGGTTTAATATAGTGAAGCATTTTGTAAGCATAGCCAGGGACTAAATATTAAAATGAATTCTCACCAAGTAATTTACATCACTAGCAGACACCATGGTGGTAGAAAAACATCATCAACCACTCATTGCAGTTCATATTTTTCTGAGCTTTATTTGGTTTGTGCTGAAGTCATTGTGAATATATATATTAACACAGAGTGAGTAAACTGACACTCCAAATTATCATCTAGGAGATGCAAATAGTACTTTGGAAGGAAAAAAGCTCTCATCTTTGTTACATAAAAATGCCTCAAATTGGCACTGCAGGAAGAAATGATAGAAGTGATAGTGATTAACATATCTGGAAGCTGGGAAATTCTTTATGATATACAGTGAAATCCCAGAAGAAAAATGAAAAGAGGTTGAGAACTAACATATTTGAATAGCAAACTGAAGATATAATTTATGACAGGTATGTCAGAAGCACAAGTGTTTTATGAGGTATTATGCTTCTGAGTGTGTTTTATTTAATGCCAGATCTCAAAAGCTAAGGTTAAAATGCTAGAGGTTTTAGGAGGTGCCATTCTGCATTGATTGATATAATAATATTAATTCCCAGTCTCTTGATTAGTGATACCAGACTTTCCCTGGCATTACCAGGAATCAGCTTATCTGTGGCCCTTCTAACTCTTGGTCAAAATACCAATATTTTTGTAAGAAATATGATATATATGTTAGAAGACATGGTAAATTTTCAGAATGATAACCTTTAAAAACTATATCCAGAACATTTTCTTGGAGGCAATATAATTTTTTAGGGTTTTTTCACTATTTCAAAGTCTTCTGGTATGGACATGAAGTGCCTAGTTTTGCAAATGTTTCTGCAAAACCACATGGAAGTTCATACCAAGTGCGCCATTCATACCTATACTCTCAGTTCTAACAAAAATCTTGCTAGGTGGACTCCACTTCCTACAAAATGTCTCCAACCTCCCATCTTGTTGGGCAACTCAAGTGAAGTATCTTTCACAGTTCCTCTGGGAGCCAGGTTGCCCCACTTTCCAAAAAAAGAGATATAAGATCTCATAAGTATGGGTTTTCATCACTTTTTTGATTTTCTTGTTTTGTCTGAAAGTCACTATAATTTTTCACATAAAAAGTATGGAAGATGATGTTCAGAAAAGAAGATTTTTCCTAAAATTGTCAGTAAAATTTTCCAGTTGTCTCCAGCATTCACGTTGTCATGGATTACATTTTGGGAGAGAACTTTGTGCTACTTCCTTTGTGGGAAGCAATTAATATTTTTTGCTAATGGACATTATGCATCTGTAAAATCCACAAAAGACATTCCAATAACTTTAGATTTTCACTTGCTGAAACCAGACTAGAATTTGACCCATTTTTCTTTATGGGTGAAGAGTAGAATAATGCCTTATGTTGTCATAAGGCAAATTATTTGTAGCTATTGACACCAAAATCAGCTGCAGCCATAGGCATTTGGCTGCATGTTTATTAAACATTAATATTTTTGTCAACAGATGGATTTTGTACTGCTGATATCCTGACAAGCCACTAGAATGAATCTGAAGATTCCCAGCCATAAAACAATCCAATTTTAACCTTGGTTATTAAAAAAACCCCACAGTTTAAAAAGCATGACAAGCAACGATGCTTAATGCAAACGCCAGTGTGTTACCTGGTAACCAAATGGATGGCATGTTGGAGAGGGAAATGACAACAGCGAGTGAACATATGCCAGATCAGCTCCTAGCAGGTACAGAGTTGGTCACCATGGATTTTGCCACATCAAAAGAAAAGATCATTATCACCTAGTGTCATTTTCATGGGAGAAGAAATCATGATTTTCCTTTTACATGTTCCTGTGAAGACAGAAGGCATTCATAGCCTGTGATATCAGAAGCTGCTCAAAGTGTCACTTTGGTCTGTCCACAAGGGAGAAAATTTCCCACAGATAGGAAAAAGGAAAAAAAAAAAGTAATACATTTGCCCATTGCAACAAGCTTGTCAAAGTGAACTGCAGCATCATGGGAGAACCTGGTCATGGTACAACCATCGCTGGTCAAATCAGAAAACTATTTATTGGGAAAGATCAGGATTTACTTTCTTTCAGTGGGTTCAAAGATTCAATCATTTGACCTGGCCTTTCCTCAGAAATAATACGCAAACCTGGCTCACTGGAAATTCATCATCTCAAAACCACAAGGAATTTCTTTGGGTTGGGAGAGGCAACCTGACAGCTCTGTCACACAGGCATTTACCACGGGTCATGTTCTAAAGATGAAATAAAAACTTGAGGTATGATCAGAGCATCCAAATAGATTATTTTCTATAAAAACAGAAAAAGCAAACAATTTTTCTAGAGAAAAATGTACTTTAAAACATTTTTTAAAAGATTGCTAAAATATCCTACAAAATAAGTAGAAACCAAAATGATGCATCTAGGAACTAAAATACTGAAACACCATAAATATATTTCTATTCAGGGGGGCATCGGTGTGTGTTTTTTATTTCCCAGTGATACACAGGACAAACACAGTTTATGCTGCCTTTGAAGTGTTTGGGTTTGCAAAGTAATCTTAAAATAGCTTCCAAAAATGGCTGGTTTTCTGAAGCTATTCTTGGCTGATGCCTTATGTTGCATCATTTTAGATTAACGCTGGGAGTAGAAATGTCAAAGGCCTAGGAGAAGGAAAGTAAAACGATGAGTGCCAGACAGTCTGCCATACCTTTATAGAAGTGGCATGCAGTTCTGGACCCTCATAGTTCACTTTTTAAGTCTGTATCAAGTGGCATAATCTGTACTTCCATATGAGCTGCAGAACTCAGCCCGTCCCAGGACCTATGGCAGATTTCAAATGATCTTTGTTTCCAGGGAACATGCTGGAAATAGCCAGCTTACCAATACTCTGATTTCATCTGTGAAACTTCAGGCTTCAGAAGGAAGAATGAAATCTGGCTGTTAGCAGAGAAGGCACTAAATCACATTGCTAGCACAATTAGTGATAATTATAAAAAGGACAAAGCCTGGAAGAAAAAACAGTGCTATTCCCCAAGGAAATGCTTCTTAACAATAGATGCTTCCTGTTTCCCTCAGAAGACCACAGGAGCACAGTTTGTACTTGTTCAAACCACAGTTGGAGCAGCTTACTTTGTTAAGATCCCTATCTATCTGTTCTTCAGTTATTTTCCAGATTTGTCAGTCTGGCCCATCTATTAAATATATCCCAAATAACTAATCAAAAAGCTTTTAAGAATGTTTACATGCAAAGATAAGGGATAAATTATTCAGTATCTGAAATCTAATCATACACAAATTTCTGGAAAGTACTTAACTATGTGCTTACATCCTCCCTCAGGAAAGCAGTAGGCATTCACCAAAGAGACACAGGGCTCCTGCCCTCTGGCTTTGCTGTACTCACTGAGGTATGGTCCCAACCTGGGAATGGGGTTCATACTGCTAACTTGCTAATTTCCTGATAGACTGTGTAGGCAGAGAGAGGCTGCAGCGATGCAGTTTGCAGGACCAGATTTCCAAACCACTTCTGCAATGCTGCTGTCCCCCTCATGCTGCCCTTCCAGCCTCCCTGTGCTCCCTGTCCAGACGGCCCTGCCACCAGTGTTCAATTATCCTGACCACATCAGTTACTGGTTCTGTCACCAGATTTTCTTGTATTTAGGCCTGGCTGGCACCTCAGGCACCTAAGTGATCAACTAAATGCCTTTCTTTTGTCTAAGTGAAGCCCTGTATGACATGAAGTGCTCTCTGGTTTTAGGAGGGACGTCTGAATCACAGACCTGCCAAAAAAGAGATTCTGCTATTGAAAAAAAAATATATAAAACCAGCAAAATGAAAAAAGAGGTGTTACTTTTTCCCCAACATTTGAAAGATCAGCACCAGTTTTTTTATGCTAAATATATTCAGCTAATACTGTTGATGGCAGTCCAATGCTTGCAATAATAAGAGGATACTTGAAAAACCTTTTTTGTCTGGAATATGTAGGCAGAGATCTTGCCCTCGTAACTGTACAGGGAAGATTTATGTGCATGCAACACTACAGTTCCTAAACATGTTCCCACCGTTATTTAAGGAAACTGCTACAGCTCTACCATGGTTAATTTAATCCTTCTATAGATCCACTCTGATCTTAGCACATGGTTATTGCATGTCAAATGAATGGCATTGCTTAATATTTTTATTAATGAGGACACGAGAGATGAAACTTCCACTGGAGCCCTTGGCCACAGGGATTTGTTTCTAGCAATGTGTCATCTCCACTTCAGTTCTCAGTTACATTGATGGCATTACTCAAGTGACAAAAATAGCAAGATTATTTCTCATGTATGTATGCATTGGAGTTATTTGCATGAGACTGACAGGGAATGCCTGCTTGTCCTTAAAAACAAGCCAAAAAAGGAAAATACCGTATGATGTTGCAAAATGGCACGTGAATTACCTCACTTTCTCATCTCAGTCTGTCTGTCACTACAACTCATGTTATAGAGAGAGTAGAATACTCTGAAGCTTGAAATGGACCTGCCACTCGAAGCCAGAGGACTCTTTTAAGCTTGCTAATCCATTGGAAAAATAGCTCATTCCTTTGGCCAATGGACACTGTCAATTGAAAACAGTCTCAACACTGAGATTTTATAAATGAAAACAGATACACATACAGAAATGTATACATTCATATGTAGGTAAGTTTAAATGGCTTATATTTATATTTACATAAACAAACGTGCATATATATATTTTGTGAATGTGCATGTATCTTATGTATAGGTACATACTTACATACAGAAACAAAAAGATATTCCTACAAAAGAATGTGGCTGCAAGGAAAAATCACTTTTCTGCAATAGTTGCAAGCCAGCATTATTGAGCTGACAGTAGGAAACTTAAAATGACTGTAGAGTTAATAATTTGCTTAATTTTAATATCTAAACTGAGGGGGGAAATAAGGGAGGAAAAAAGGCAGAAGAAATCAACATATAATTTTTATTTTTTTTAATACCTACCAGTTAAATAAAGCTGGGCTTGCCATTATTATTATATACATACAGTCCTGCCTTTTGAATGGTTCAGTATCTTCTGTGAGAAGTTCACCAGATACAATTTTTAATGTCTAACTATAAAGGGAAAAGAATCTAACAAATTTCAAGCATTAGCAGAGTTGGGTGCATGCCTACATGCATGTGTATGGGTGCTTGTGCATATCCATATACATGAGGGTGAAAAACAGGAATTAAAGAGTCTGAATGATCTGGCCAAAAGAAAGAGCTAGTTGCCTAATCTTTGTTTAATGGCAGGTTGCTATGATAAAAATTTACTGATAGCCTTTTGAAGTCAGAAGCTAAAGGAATCACTGTATTATAGGACACAGGGAGAGTTGAAGGCTGGATGCTTTCTCTGAGCTGTATTTCAGTTGAGGTCATGAGAAATCCTAGCCAGTAGTGAGCATTAATGAGAGGCTTTGCTGGATGTTTAGGGCATCGACCTCACAATAGTTTGGGAGAAGGCAGAAGCTATTAGCACGGGAGTTATTTACCAACTTCTCAGGCAGTTTCTGTTGTGGTTCAGTTCTGAATGTCCCTCTAATTCTTTTCATTTCAGCTGTGATCTCAGTGTGCAATAGAAAAAATCATGAACATCTGATTGACAGAGAACTCTCTTGTGTCTTTCTGTTGCCTTGTGAATAAACGAGACACACAGGAGAAATAATTACTCTGGGTCAGTGCTTCTGTCCCCCACTAATCATAGTTTCTAGAAAGCTGTTAAGAGCACTGAAAACAAAATGAAAGGCTTTGTTTGGGTTATCTCTGTAATTGTAACTTCTCGGTGTTTTAGAGGCTTTGATAGATGCAAGACAAGAGCATGCTAACACACACAATCTTCATGGAAATTTATTAGTTGAGTATTTCCTTTCATGCCCTCTGACATGAGACTTCAGCATATATATCAGTTTATTCTATCCTTTCTACAGCTCACATTTCTAAATAATAACTGAAGCAGTACTGAAGGCAAAGACCTGGCAAGCTTAAAAATGTAGTAGATAGTTACACAGACAGCAAAAATAGCTGGTTCTGAAAGCAAATACTAAGAAATACAAAGTGGTTTAGATGCATAAACCCCTCAGGTTGTATAGCTCAGTTGTAACTATTTAACAAATGATCTGATAGGTTGTCTTAGAATAAATTCTGACTGTGGCATGCCACTGAGCAGACTACAGTATCCTCCAATGCTTCTGTATCTGCCTATTCCTTGCTCCTACTGATACTCCTAATGGCTTGGATACTGAGATGATCTCAGGTGTAGATTTTCATGGGGAACAGAGTGACACACAATACTCAAACAATTGGGATATACAAATGGTACTGGCAAGGATAGGTACAGGCACAACCTACTACATGTATTTTTCCAAAGTAAACCTGGATTTCTCTTTACTCGCTTCAGTAATGTGTCAGGACATGAAATTTGTAATTTAAACCAGATCAATGCTACCAGGAATTTGCTACTCTTTCTTGGACACTGGCCAGGATAACCCATTCCAAATGACTGTGGAATAGTATATTGATAGCATGGTCTGTTGTTAGCAGTATAGAGTTTTGATCCTTCCTCTAGTACCACGTATGCATGTTTAATGCTACTGTTTCAGACTCATTTCAATTTATGACAATGTGCCACTTGGCTCAGCAAGGCTGAGTCTCTGAGTTAACCTGACCTGTTACGGAAAATCAGAGCTTCATGGACTGGGTCAGAGGAGCACAGCTTTGAGTATTGATAAAACACTGCATATTCTTATCGTCTTCAAATCCATTTCCTTTCAATCTCTATGGCTGTCTGTGCTGGTATATGTTCTTATACACCGGTCGTGACTGATTAGCCTGTAATTATGAAAGGAACGGTTTAGCAATTTGGTGTTTCTAAAGGACAGAGGGACTCTTCTGAAGTCTTTAAAAAGGACTTAAATGCACATTGGTAGAGAATTGTTTCTGAGTGTGAGTTAATAATTTTGCTGGCTCAGATGTGGATCTGGACTGCCAGATTTGGAAACAATGATCAGAGGAAACTAGGAGACAGTTAATTATGTCTTGTGTGACATTCATGACATGTTAAATACTTCTGCTGGATACTACAATTTTCAGATTAGATCAAACATCATTTACTGTGAATATTACCTTTAATTTTACCTTTCTAGAAATACTGCTGGGATTGGAGAGATTAAATTTTATGTAATAGATAACATTATATAGTTAGGGTCTGTTACGGTCAGGGTTTAAAATAACAAGCGCATCTTACTATTTTGTTGTTGAGTAATTTATTTTTGAACAATTCTGTGTTATTTTCCTGACTGAATTGATAAATCAGTGCTAATAGTGTTCGTTCAATTTAATGAAGTTTTAACTCTAACATTTATGAAGCAGCATTGTCATATGTTCAGTGTTATTTCAGTCTGAATATCTGGTTTCTTAATGAACTAGTCAGTTTATTTCCATGTGATCTGACAGAAATCATTTTCAACAAATACAGTTCCTAAAAGGGTAGTTCATTATTTTTCTTTCATTCTTGGATAACTAATACTGGGATATTTTAGAATGTTAGAAAAATATCCAGTAGCTGAAATTTTTCCAGATGTCTCACTATTGATCATTATGACAATGCCATGTGTTTGTCTGATTTAGATGTAGTTTAACTGATGCTCTGCGAACATAAAGAAGATGGTATTTTATTTTGAACTTAAATTCAGCTGGCTCATGTATGTATAAAGGCACAAACTGTGAAGAAATGTAGAAACCAGGTGAAGCTCAAAAGCCACATAGTTAATTCACCAGCTCTGGCAACCGTTTTTTTATTGTTAGAGTTGCTGTTGTATTTTGCAAAGCAATTCAAAGGCTGTTGTTCTATGGTAGCCAGTCTAGAAAAATATGACTTGAAAGTTTTGTATCATCAGAATTATTAATATATCCTTGTACAAGAGCAGTTGCCTTATGTTCAAATTCAATACTATCCTATGAAGTTCAATGCCATAGATGACAGATATGATAAATACTATACATTCAGTGCTATGAAATGATGGGAACAATCCCCCAGCCACTCATAGAGGAACCATTTTGCTTCAGCAGCCCTGAAAATTTTAAAAATAATTATTTTAACATAAGCCTATTCAGTTTCTGCTGCAAAGTTGCTTTTTGGGCTGGGTTAGCATTCATTCTGTGCTGCTAAATTAGACCAGAATTTCCCCTGCAGTAAAATCAGAGCATTGTTTTCAATATTCTTTTTTTTTCACTATTCAAAAAACAAAGCCTGCAAATAGGAGCCATCTGGTGAGCAACACCAGTTCAGTGCCAGAGCTCCTGCATGTGTCCATGATCCTTGGGGCAGCCAGGAGGTAGATGGGGTCTTCAGGCAGGGGTGGGGAGGTCTCAAACCACTGAGTGGTTTAATGGTTCAAAGCTGCACCAGGAGAGGTTCAGTTTTAACGTTAGGAGTATTTCTTTACTGAGGGGGTGGTCAAACCCTGGAACAGGCTTCCAGGAGAGGTGGTCAATGCCCCAAGCCTGCCAGTGTTTAAGAGGCATTTAGACACTGCCCTTAATAACAGACTTTAACTTCTGGTCAGCCCTGAGTCAGGCAGTTGGACTAGGTGACTGTTGTAGGTCCCTTCCAACTGAACTATCCAGTGCGAGTCTATCCTATCCTATCATATCCCATCCCATCTCATTCACTGAAGGGATTTAGGGAATGCCGATATTCACGATACATATCATTGCTATTGGTTTAATGGTGAGACATGGGTGAGAATTCAAACTAGCCAGTTCATGGAGGCTTGAGGGTTGGTTTTGGTGAGTACCTCGTAACCACTTTGTAGTTTTAAATGTTCAGCATGGAGAAGACTCCTGAGATCTTACAACAGTCTTCCAATATCCAAACTAGACCTACAAAAAACCTGGAGAGAGACTTTATACAAGGGCCTGTAGCAACAAGACAAGAGGGAATGGCTTTAAACTGAAAGAGTGGAGATTAGACATTAGGAAGAAATTATTCACTGTGGGTGGTGAGGCACTGGCACAGGTTGCCCAGAGGAGTTGTGGAAGGCCAGGTTGAACAGGGCTTGGAGCAACTTGGTCTAGTGGAAAGTGTCACTCCCATGGAGAGGGGTTGGAACTAGATGATCTTTAAGGTCCCTTCCAACCCAAACCATTCTGTGATTCCACGATTTTGTGCAGATTCTGCTTGATTCCACTGATAAGATTCCAGTCAAGTTCCAGAAAAATCAGTATTTGGAAACAGAGCAGTAGTCAGATACTCAGATTCTAATTCTCTAGGGTGTGAGCTGCAGCTTCATTGAAATACATGAGAACAGGGTTTAAACCAGGCTGTGATCCCTACAGCTGCCATCCTGGCTTACCTTTCAGCCTGTAGAAAATTAAGCCAACCTCTTTTAACATCCAGAAACTGCATATTTTTCATCAATATCTATTTTAAGCATGATATTAGAAATGCAAGTCTAGACAATATTGAACAAACCCAGACCTTTATGTATGCCATAAAGGAAAATGGGAGCTGTCTCCTAAGGCTACAACAAAGTATTAAATATGGCATATGAAAAGAATCTCCATTAAAATGAAATATGCAGTGAACTGCATTATTAATACTGAAATTAAATGTGAACAAATAAGACAAGGAGCTGAATGAATAAATAATCCATTTAAAAAGGTCATTTTAATAGTTCAGAATAGCTCTATGGGATAATTTGGAAAGGAGAAAATATTTTATTTTCAAGCTGTGTTAAAATAAAAGCGTATTTATAACTATATGAATAATAACTTTATGTGAAAGTATAATGCTGAATTGTAAGTTCGCTTGTTAACAGGTTTGAACTCCATAAAACTACAGACTCAAGTGCTGGTAAGTGAAAACAGACCTTTTATCTTCCCAGGTCAGACCAGCTAAATTCCATGCAATTTTCCAGATGAAACATCAGAGACTTTGGTTCTGGAATTCTATACATGTTTTTGGTATTCCCCAGTCCCTGACTTCACGTGCATATTTCATTGTTTAACAATTCTGAATGCTTTTTCTGTAAGAAAAATTACTTTATACACACAATTAAGACCACTGTAACAAAGTACTGATAATTGAAATTCGCCTGCTGTATATTTAACATATGAGGCATATATTTCTGTATATTTTCTACATATTTCAACCCTTAATATATGTGCTTGTGTGTATTTGCATGTACTTGTAAATTAATACTATGACAAGACATTTCTAAATGGTCACATAGCTGTGTGGTTAGTCTAAGTTGCAGGACGGAGTGGAAGAGTTGGACAGAAAATAACATTTCAGCAGTTTTTTAGAAGGTGTGAAAATCATCCACAGTTCAAGCTAATTAATGTAGCTCCAATTACAGAATATCATGAAACTGAAAATATATTTTGACACACTCTGTTATATCTTTATAAAGATTATTCATTTATAGTTCTAGCCTCTGCTTTCATTTTGCTACCATCTTTGGGTTACAGGACCTTAGCAAGGAATTGCTTGCTGGGTTCCCTCAGTGAAAGAAAGCTGATTCATACCACCTGATTTTGGAGACATGAAACACAGTGCTTTACCCAGGGATTCAGCCACCTTATCAAACTGAACTATGGCTTCTAGCGGCAAATGCACTCTGTGCTGCAGTGGGAAATGCCCTGTTGGGCATATGGAAATCCCAGGCAAAGGGCTGCAGTGTTCACATGGAGCAGCTCTGTGGTGCAGACAGGGATGCTGTTATTCTTATACTGGTATTCTCCAGGGTGTACAGGACTACCTGTTCAAATAAAAAATATATGAGAGCTCCCCTTTTTGGACTATATGATGCCAGTAGGTCTGCATTAGCATAAAACTGAGCTCTGTTTACAGCTTACTCCTTCAAGATGAGTCATGTTATTCTTTGGCTTTGATGTAGCCATGATCATATTCTTTAACAAATTTGATGTCTCAATATTAGCTAAAAACTCACATTAATTTCTTAAAGAAAATATTATTCCTCATGTTCCAAGATACTGTCAGAATATCCTTCAAATTAGGGATACCTCATGGAGAATTTACAAATATTGTAGTCTTGTTTTCTTTTGTGGATTGACTTCCCAGGTATGCCATGATAAGTACGTCCTCTTGTTCATTGCTATCCTGCCATAAACTCTGTACATAGTTCAATTACCAAAGGCCCAAAGCTGCTACCAACTCCGCAAAATAATATTTCTGATTATTTTACCAATATTTTTGCCAACTTCAGTCTTAAGAGAACTGGGCAACAGAATCCAGCTAAGCCTGAAATTTGGAAAGTTCACATCAGTTTGGATATGCAACTGGAGTCAGTTCCTGACCTGATACAAATTGTTCCATAAATCTAAAAAGTCTCCTTATAGATGTTTTTGAGGAAGCTTGAAGCTTCTGAACATGCAGAGAGTCTCCCATAACTGATTTCAACTGGATGCACAACAATGGATTGTAACATTACATTGGAAAATTCTTAAAACACTCCAGATGGCCGTAAATCAGGGAAGCTGGTGTTGACTGCTGGCACAGAAAGTGAATACTTGACTCTAAGACAAAATTTAACTTTTTAAATCTGTGTATTAAATAGGAGTAAACTCACCGAGAGTGCTGGGATTTTGGTAGGCTCAGAATCTCATTACTGTTTACAAAACACCTTTCAGATTTTGGCAAGAAAATACTATAGAACTCCAAAGTGTTTCATTATTGTAATGATATCTTGAGCACTTTCAGGTTCTCGAATACCTAAAATAGTTTCTAAGGATGAATGAGCTGCTTAAACAAAGGGAAGCTTAATATAGCTCTGTGGTGAACATCACCATTATGGAAATGGAAATATACAAACGTGCATGATATTTTAATTGAATGTTAGAAAAAGATACATTTATGAAAACGTTGTTGTGCCTGAATGTGTCAATGTTCTTCACAATTTGTTACAGCTTTTGAATAGCCCTCTAACAAAGGGGTGTTATTGCAAAATGCCGTAAGAAAAGACAGCAGATTTTACTGATTTTCTGTGGTCCCCACTGAAGACTACTCATCATTCTAGACAAATGAGAGGGGAGGAAGCTACAGGCTACAGAAAACACCAAGCTAAAGAACAAGATAATCTATATTTTTAAGTCCCAGAGATACCGGCCTTTGTCTGGGCCTTCTGGGCAGTTCAAGAAACCAGTGACCTATCCCTGGGTGTCTATCTTCAGTGATTTTCAGGCTACAGCTTAATTTTTCGTTCTAGACTGACAGAGCTGTCTGAAGAGATAATACTTTTAAAAACTAAACTGAATTAAAAAAGAAATGAAAAAAATACCCTCTTCTGAGTTGTTGTCACAAAGGTAGCTAAAGCCATCAAGAGATAAAAGCAGAAGCAGATAAGAGGGCCTGGGACAACTTGCTGGGACAGGAGACAGCTATTACCTAGATGAGAGTGCACAGACAGTGGATCTGATGGACCAGGAGGAGGAAGATCTTCAAGGATATCTGATTGTGGAAAACACAGCTGACAGTCCTAGGAGGGTGGACTACCATCCTTGAGTTGTAAAAATGTTTTTGAGGTTCTGTTGGTAGTGGAGGGAAAGCAAAAGTGTAGGAGAAATCTCCGGTCTGCAAGGGAGAACAGCATAGTCAATGACCTCTGAGATACGACCTCCCTTAATTGGTATATAATGTGAAGAGAACAGTGCACTGTATATTTTGCATCTCATCAATATAGTTGATGTGATAACCTTATCAGGAATAAAAGCAGTAAGAAAAATAGTAAGTTTTATAAAAATGCTCTTTTATATTTTTTTAAATATAGGCATCATACCCACATCCATTCTTTTTGATATCAAAGCTATTTGAATAGATAGTCCTTTTTTTCCACTGAAATATTGAGTGAAAAGGAAACAAACAAGCTAATAAATAATGACTAATATGTCATCTCTGCAACAGAATAACATCTTCCAATGATTTCCTTTGTCTAGATTTGATTCAGCTCTGTTTTTAATGAGTTTTCACAGATTTTCCCAACATGAATTCCGCATTATAAGCTGTGAAAACTCTTCTTCATGTGTGGAACATATATGGTTCTACTAAATCTTGCAGATTTTCTATTTTTTTTTTTATTAAAATGTGAATGTTTTGCTACCATGAGATTATGCTTTCATAATGCTGTCATGCCATAAAATGTGTAATTAAAATTTTATATCTGTAGAGGGGCACACTCTGCCTTTCTTTTACACCTTTAATAATTTACTATTTTTTGGCAGTCAGTGGGGGTGTTTTAAGTTCCATTGGTGTAAACCAATACAGAATTTGTCCTAATGGACCACATTTATTCCTGCTATAATTCTGTTTAGTTTAGTGGCTTAGCTTAAGGGTGAATTTATCTTTAAATATAGTAAAGCTTACTTTTTACAGAGAGCTAAATTTTGAAAAGGTATTTCAAATAACGGTGTTTCTTTTCATCACAGCAGCCAGTAGCTGAGATTTCCCTAACAATACTAGAAATAACAACAATTTTGTTTGGACTTGCTTCAGTGCTTTCAACTTTAAAACAGCTTTACTGTTCTCAGAAGAAGGCTTTTTCATAATCTGATTTATAGTGATTTCAGGCACTTGGCTGAAAGCAAAAGGGGGAGGGGGAAAGGAGACAGAGTCTAAAGGGCAAAATCAACTACGATTCAGCCCTATTTATAAACAGAAACACCATAATACAATGCCTTCATTGGCAGTTGTCTCCATGCTGAAATGACACTATAACCAGTTACAAGGCTTGAAATGAATTATCAAACACTGAAAGGAAATTAGTCCTTACTGCTCCATTCAACTAGATCAATTGCTACAGCTTTTTATTTCTATGGGGTGATACATACAGTAGCTTGGTTGTGTAGGACCAGAGTGTTAATGACATTACCTATCATTTTTAACAAGTATGAGCCATGATAAATTGCTGCTGTATGCTACAAAATGAACAGGAATACAAATAAAACACACTTGCTTGGCATTCCTCCCATTTCATGTGCCGTACAAAGGGAAAATTACGAATTCTCACAATGCTTTTATAAAGAAGGGGAATACCAATTACAATATTCCAGGAAAAGGCTGTACCTGCAACTACATGTATTTTTAAAATGTGACGTTGTTAACACCAAGTGGATCTTTTAAAAAACGCACTGCACACACACCCCCTATTATCTATGTTGTTATCCAGCAATTCAAAAGCACAGGAAACCCCTTAAAATACAGAAATATAAAAGCCTTCAGAATCCGCATATGTGGCTGTCACAAAATCTCTAGAACAACCTTCCAAAACCCAGCTAGAAATTATCAGAGTATTCTTTTCTTGGAAACAAAATGATAGTGCATACACTACAGATTGTCTAAGCTGAAATTATAATTAGTACATTCATAAATGTACACACTGATGATTTTGTTGCTATTGGTACAATTAATATTCTGGTTTTAACCATTTCTAAACTGCAGGTAGAGCAGGGAAAATTTTCAAATCAGATCTTTACTTGCAGAATACATTGTCTTGGTATTGCCTGGTTCCTCCCTCCTGAAAGGCCAGACAGTAGTAAAAGGCAAAAAAGTAATCTTCCACAAGCTCAGGGTGGTATTTTCAAATGTTGTAAGTGCATATGCATTGTTACACCTTTTTCTTATGGTGTAACAGGACAGCTCAATGCAGGCTACTGTATCTTGCCTTCTTTCTTTAAAGCAAAGGCACAAAGACAATTAAAAGCACCTGAATACAGAGCCTGTCCTAATAGCATCAAAGAGATTGCATGTGTAGGAATCAGATGTGAGTCCAGAGCGGGGTGGGGTATTGCCTTAGCAGAACTACAGGAAATCACTGTTGCATGTCAAAACAAACATTTGCACCTTCTCCCAGGTTTTTCACCTGAGATTTGTAAAGTATGAACATCTTCCTCCCTCTATCAACTGGTTCTAGGTACACCCCGTCATAAGGGGAGTAGCAAGGGAAAGAAATCCCCAACATGTTGAATGTTTCTATGACTTGTGACGTCCAGAAGCCCTTTTGACAGTGAGCTAAAGTGGGTGTCTGGGGAAAATAATACAGTTCTCCAAGTACTCTCTCAGACTCCAACTCTCAGCAGCATAAAGACTTCGTTAGGAATGATTTAGGTTTTGTGTGTTTATGTATCCTCTTTGGAATCATTTACCTAGAGGTTTACCATAGTCCTGCATAAACCTTAAATACTTCCATTTTCCAGGAACAGGGAGCTTACCTGTGTTCTTTGCGTGAAGAACAGTCTCTGTTCATTAGGTACCTGCTGTCTCCTAGCACCACTTCAGGTCTGCTTGCTCCTGTGCTAGAGCAGACAGTGAATAATGAGGCCCTCTTCTCTTCTCTGCCATTATAACAGACCTCCGTCATATTCTCATTCTCCACACTAAAGAGATCTAGTTTATTTAGCTATTCCTGTGACCATTCTCTCTACTTTTCTCTGAAGTCTGCTGTTGCTAATACATCTTTTGGGAGCTGGGAGAACCAACTATGCTGGCCATAGGGAAAACTCTTCTGTGCCATAGCCATACTATGCACCAGACCTCATTGATACACAACATGACATTGTAGAAAGCTTAGACTGGGATCCCACCAGTGCAACCACTTCTTCAGTGTTGTCCAGATTCTGTGGGCAGCTGTCATGAGCAAAGTCAGGTATAACATATCACGGCCATTTATCTGAAAGCAGCAAGCACATGGATCACTATAATCAGGTCTTTGCCTGGGAAAAAGGACTAACAAATATAAGATGGAGAAATTATTTTTTGCAAATTGATATGTAATTGAACAAAATGAATGTGAAAGAACGTGCAGTCAAAATCAGGTGGTAGTGATTCACCTCCACTTTGCACAGATTTAAATGATTGTAGAGGAGAAAAAGTGGTGAGAATATGTCTGGAATTCCAGAAGAGGAATCATAGGCCACAGGTTTTGGTTTGGGCCCACTTCTGTATAAATGCAGTAACATGGATGCTTTAGGTCTCAGGATATTTTGCCTTAATATTTTTTTCTGACATTTCTTTTAAACATTTGTGAAAGAAAAATAATAGTGTTTGGAAGAAGAAAAGGTACCCAAAGTACTGATAGACATGACAGAGATTATACAAGCTTTCAGCCTAGTGGCATATTTTATGTCATCTTGTGATTGTGATGCTCTGAACGTGAGAGCCATTTGAATTTTCTAGTGGTAAAAGTGCTTAAGCGTGCATCACATTAAAGATTCTTAGATTCAAAACCAATGGGGTATATTCTGAATTCATCTCCAAGAAAACAGCCAGGGAAATGGAGGCAGCTGCCTACCTGACTGCTTCACGTGTGACATATACTGGCTTTGCATATAGTGAAGCATATCACACTCATGAACAAGTTTCTGAATAGCTTCATGCTAATATAAAAGTCAATAACAGACTACCTTCATAGCCATTCCAGCACTTAAAGTAATTTGTGGGAACTTCATCTGATAAAAGAAATTTTAATTGGCTGACATTTAAGAAAAAATAACATACTTTCAGCATTTCATATTGGTAGAACACAAGATCAGCTAGAATTGCATGAAATACTTCAGAGGAAGTAAGTTCCTGTCTTTTCCAGAGGCACATTCTGAAAATGGTTGCCATGTCTAAGGACATTGCTTTGGAAGAAGAAACACATTTTGCATATATCAGGACTTGAATTTTGTCTGTTTCCTCTTAGAATAAAGGATATGCAAAGCTTTTTGTCCTCTTCATTGCTAGCATAGCAAACACATTAAGCATTTGTCTTCTTTATAGGATGCAGCATAATTTTCTAATTGCAACATAAAATGCAGCAACTCATTGTTAGAGAGGCTGCAAATCACAAATTTAAGAAAGAAACACATCAACCATTATGGGTGAATTAATGCTCGTGGTGACAGGTTGCTAGAAGTGCAAGTCAGTATGAGAGCCCTAAGTAAGTCTGTGCAGGTCACAGATTTGTTTCTCTAATTCCTTACAGTTTAACAGCATAATTCTAAGAGAGACAACAATCTAATGAGAAAGATGTGGCACTTGTGCATCCAACGTTAGTCATCCTGCTGGAAGCATACAAAGATTATAGGGGGAAAATGGGCATCTACCCATGGGATGAAGAAGACATGAATATGTTTCCAAAGAAGAGGGGAAAGCCAATTTTCAATGCCAATGCACACAGTCTCCCAATTTTCACCTTTTTTCACCTGCACAATTTTCAACTTTTTCCTTTAGGAAGGGGCTACTTCTGCCTCCCTCATGGTCTTTCTGGATACTTTGAGCCCCTAAGCATTCTCTTCATCTATATCTGTATGTAAAAAATAATTGTTAAAAAATGGGAAGTAAAATTGAAGGACTGTGTGAATGGAACAGAAGCAAAGCAGGAATGGCATGAGTAGGTTTAGGATAAACAGTTACTTTATTGAAGCAGGGAAAGCTGCAGCTGTGACAGCACAAAGCAAAGAAGAAGGGAGCCATTTGAAAGTAATCAATAGCTATAAATTGAGGAGCTGAAGAAGTCATGAAGAGAGAAAAGTATGAGAATACTTCCTATTAGGAGCTGTAGCTAGAGGTCTGCTTGAGACAGGAATCATCCATCAACAGCTTGCTTATAGGGTAGAGAAACAAGGAATTTTTTTACATGCAACCTGTTCCAGACAAAAGGCACTTTGGGTTTCTCATTATAAAATGTGACATACGTGATAGTAAAAATAATTTGCATATGATCAGGAAGGGTCCAAGAACTAGAACTTTATGTCTCATTCCCCAGAAAGACTGGAATCTCTGGTAGGAGACATATCTGAGGTACTGCCAGTAACTGATCTGGGATGCGACATGTCCCTTGGGATCATTTCTACGCCGTTTTAAATAAACCCCTCAAATGCTGGGTAATAAACACTTCTCTGAGATGGGCATCTCTTCAGGGTAGAAAAGAGCCTGCTAAGTAAGTCAAACCAGGCTTATTAGCCTGTAATGAATGGTATATGTGAACTGAATCGGGTGAGAAAAAAAGAATTATACAGCAAAATGGGTACCTATTGTACTATAAGGAAATGTATAGTTATGGAGGCTATATAAATTATAGTGTATTATATTTCAGTAAGGGCCACCAGATTTACTCAACATGACACTAATGAATTCATAAGGAAATGGGAAATATTACTGTAGTGCACAAAGCACTGCAATCCAACCTGTACAGACCCTCCCCTTTCAGAGAGCTGATTGCACTACTTGTTCAGTCAGGGAGTTTGAAAGCAGTAAACGAGTTGCCATGCTGCCATTGAAAGTGCCTCCCTTAGAGCCCTTTGCCAGTACAAACCCTAACAATTAATGTGGCTTTATTTAACAAACCCCTTTTCTTTTACATGTTTTTTCTTTCCCTGCTGAGTTCTGGTCACATAGTCCAGATTATATTACAGCATCTGTTTTCAAACCTGTTTTCATAGTTGATGGAAGGGAAAGCACTAATATTACACAAATGGAAACTGCAGGTAGAGTTCTTCCATTGCCAGTTTTTAATTGGTTTGTATTTGACCCATATGGGTGTAATAAATACCTGACGAGAAGGAATGGGCTGGATTACACTTTCTTGTTTAAGTCACAATATTTGATTTGGAGTTAGGGGAGATTAGAGAAAGGGCTCTGATCAATCTTTTTTCTCTTTTTTTTTTAATATATGAAAACTGAAAGTACTAAGTTTCACAGTCAGAGGAATTTAGTAAGTTCAATAAGATCAACAATGCAACTAACTTAAGAAAACTGTGAAAACTACCCAAAACCAACCCAAAAACCCAAAACTACCCAAAGAGATGGCAAGAAAGCAACAGAGAAATGCTATGGCTCAATATGCTTTTGTCTTTTCATAGAACAGTTCAGAGCTCTGGCAATCTAAATAAATACAGTACATTAAGCAAATAGGTAGTAGAGTCAGACCCACTGTCAGGTTTGTGTGTTCCCAAACTTCTCGTGCATGTTGCTTTACAGAGGATCATAGCATCGACATTCACACACAAGAGGCATGGATAGTTGTGCTTTTTTTTACAGAAGACAAACTGGGAACTTTTCAGATTTTCTCTGAAATGGACGTTGTTCTGAGATGCCTGAGCTCTACCCAAGCTTTGGATTCCCAAAAGGGAATTATTTAAATATCAGGAGTCTCTTGCAGCAGGGAAGTAGCTCATTATGTGTGTGTTGCATGGTCAATAGGCTATGAGCAGGAGATACACATGCCTCTAAATCCCAAAGGTAGCTCTCCATTCATCTCAGTACACAAAATGCCCTAGCCAGAGAGATAACTGCGCACAAAAAATGAAGGCAAAAGTTAATTACAGTCCTCAGTATACCGGAAAGCGACAGAAGGTTGCAGGGCCTGTCAACTTTCTATGGGTGAGCCAACACTCACTGTAGTGCTCGATAGCCGTGGTCACTGTGTAAAGCTGAGAACAAATCCCAAGGTGCTGCAGAGCCTTTCCAGCTCTGCTCTGAATGGCATATTCTGTGACACCAGTGGGGATTCAAAGCCTGTCTGCCCTAGGAAGTGCTCTGTGCCTTGCCACATCTTCCCCTAAAAAGCAAGTCCCCGAGTCTCATGTAAACAATATATTCAGAGATTACTTTTATAGAAGAAATCTGTTTCAAATTTGAATCAAACTGATTTTTTTCTTTCTGATGTATTAATTCACAGAGGGATTCACTTTTTTTTCAAAACTTTTACTCTTCATACTTCATGTTCTTTAAAGGTCTCCTTACAGAAATATTTTTGTACTTTGTTATAAATGACCTAACCTGCTTTTTCTGGGTCACTTTAATGAAGCTTAATGACAATATCTCTTCACCTATACCTGGTCACACAAAGCTGTCTATCTGGATATATTATTCAACTTATTTTGGCATGCAGAGTTTACACGGAAAGAAGGAGGTTTGTGCCTTTTTATCAGCTCTCCTAAATCACAAACCCACTATTAAAACTGCAAAAGGTTAATGAAGTCCAGACTTGTCTGTCAGATTCCAAAGTGGGAAAAATGTCAATTGCTGTTACTTAAAAATGTCATTAGCACATCTGTTTAATTATGTATGAGGGACATGGTTATCAGAGAGCCTCTTGGCTGCCATAATCTGAGCAAAGGAACGTTTTTAAAAGCCAGGCTGGAAGTCCCTGACTAGCCGCTTGTCCCGCCTTGCCTTCCCACATCTGTGCATGCATATGAACACAAATATGTACATCATGATCTTTATTGATGAGTCTGAGTTAGAAAGATATACATAGAGAAAGTGGGAGAAAAAGAAAGGATTCATAATAGAATAAAAAAAAGGAATGAACTGAAGAATGTGCAGACAAGAAAAAAGAGAAGAAACTTAAGGAAGATCTATTCTTGAGTGAAAATGTAAACATTTGCATTATAACTAAAGACAGCCATTACAGCTTCATATTGAATATATTCATCTCTGTACTTGGCAGACTATGAAATACATATTGGCCTGTTTTTTTCTGTTTCAATGACTAACTTTTCCCTTTTTTTAGTTTTTTTCTAAGAAGAAATTATATGGTATAGAACAGCAGAGTGTAGTGCAGTATAACATTGTTTTAAAGGCCTCTGTTTCCCAGCTCTTCCCACCCAACATCATCTCTTTGCCTTTTAATGGTAGAAAATCCATTTTTTATACTCGTGAAAAATCCGTATTTTGTCTTCTGAAGCAAATTTAATGGTGTGTCTAAAACTGGGTATTGTCCTTGAGCAGGATGTTACAATCTTTGAAACTCTAAATTTCCATGGGTTGACTTGGATCTTCATTAAAATGGATTTGCAGTCTGAAAGATCAATATAGGGAACAGATGAATGTCTTCAGCAAAGGTGGAAAGAATACTAGTTACTTAAATACCAGATTTCAGTAATAAGCATCAGATCCTCATTCCTCCCTTTCACTGATACAGTATTATCTACTGCTCAATAGCAAATCTCACAGACTTGTGCCACAAACAGCATAAATCCTGATGTGGTGACAACTTTTAAAATTAATCATATGCCATTTGTTAACAACATTAGTTGGAGCATTCGGTGTTTCAAGGTTTTATTCCTTGTCTTCTCTAGAAAATCCAATTGTCAACGTGATTGCACATTGTGGAGAGAAATTATGACTCGTGTTATTCTCATCATTCTGTTTGTTCTCACCTCTTGTATTTCCTGGGAAATCTACATCGCACAATAACCACAGCACTTTCTTTTCAATAGGAGCACTCTTTTTGAGATTCCACGGTCAATGCATACAAAGGAGAGGTGTGCTGAGAGTTCTCCTCTTCCCATCTTCAGTTGATGTATTTGTTTTCTCGAGTCCTTTGTATATCAACATAGTAGAAGTAAAATATTACAGAAATAGGCTTTTCACTTTATCAACTCAACTGATGTACAATAACATGAATAGGTGATGTGTGTCCTTTTCTTTCTTTCAGTGCTCCTGTTTGGAGAAGAAAATGTTCCTGCTTTGGGTAATAACTATTTTGAGCTCTGGCACAGAGCTGAGATTCTTAAGAGATCATTTATATTACAAAGGCTCACTCTGTACTTCCTCAGTGCTTGCAGGCACATTTCAGCTCCCAGACCAAAAATAATTTTATGGCTTTGAAGGAAAAAAAAAAAAAAGGGGGGGGTGGTGGTGTGGGGTGTGTGTTACCTGGCCTTTTTTAAAAAGAAAAAAATAATATATGAAAGCAAAATTAATATACCATTCTGTCTGAAACAGAGATAGAGTTCGCCCATTCTTCTCTATTTTTCAGACTGTCCTCTGAAATATATTTGACCCTCACACGGTGTCTGTGTAAAAGGGATTGTATTTCTTAAAGCCAAATAGGAAAATGATTCATAACATCCTATTCAAGATGACAACTGAGCTGATGGTCTAGCTAGCTACAGATCTATTTCCAAACGTACTAAATTTAAATAGATGTAATCATAGTATTTAGTACATACGTGATGTTGCATGATGGCTAGACAGATTGGATGCATTCTTGCCATAGAAGAGTCTGGTGCATGAGGCTGGGTTTATTCACACAGTTTAGACCATGTATTTTTCAGCCTTTTTGCATAAAGATTCAGTCCACTTGTAGGCCAGGGACTGTTCTCAATGAGGTCAATGGAAAATTCACTGAAAAACCAAGGGTGCAGCAGAATATGTGTTTCACATTATGAAAAGGCTTTCTATTTTGTATTGTCTGAAAGCAGAATTTTGATCTTCAGTATTGATTCTGGTAAATTTTCAAGTATTCTATTTGACCTTCCATAAAATATGATGTATTGCTCTGTTTGAACCGATATGTTATCAAGGTAGAAATCTGTTTGTCCTTCTTAAATAACCAAAGGGAAGAATGAACCTCCTGTATTAGAGATAAATATAGTTCAATGGGACAAAAATAGGAGTAAGGAAATCAGTTTTGAAGCGTTTTAAGACATCCTTTCCTTTCTGTTGCTAGTGTTTGGTTCCCATTATTTTAATTGACTTAAATAATTGATGTGTATCCAGTTTGAAGCTTTGATTTATGTTTTTAAAGTTCTGTCTTTATGCTCTTACATGATTGCAGTTTCTGAGAAATGCACTTGACTCCACCAGTGAGTACCCTGCTCCCAATGAACTACATGAGCTATGTTTGCCATGGGAACCTGCCACTCACCGAGCAGCAAGCCCCGCTGCTGTGCAAGATGTGACTGAATATATAAGAGGGGAAAAGCAAGAGCAGCACAAGAGAAGGAGAATAAAGCCCCCAACAGCCATTACATATTATCCTGGGGAAAGTTGCTTAGGGAGGAGACTGAGATGATACAGGAGACCTTTTGTGAGAAGCGAATCAATGGGACTGATGGATAACTTGTCTCCAATCTGTATTTAGGAAAAGAGACAGTGTACAGACGAAGTTAGTAAAAAATGTGTAGGTGTAAATTTAGCCCCTCTGATTAAACTGAATGACCACTTTGTAGGCTTGATGCCCCCTTCCTTCTCCCCTTCCCTTCATTCTGGTCAGTAGTTCCTTGCTTTGAGTATCCCATGGGGTTCACTGTGACTGAAGCTTTGTGTGACCCCAGATGGCCCAAGCAGCTCTATTTGGCAGATGGCAAGTGATATGCCATATATAATTTTGTATTTTTGCAAGAAAATATTCATTTTTCCAATCAGGAGACAGTTACTAGTAGAAATACTTAGATGCTACACAGTAAATTTAAAATAAGGAATGGCTTTTATCTTTTTGTATTGACATACACCTGTGGCCATCTCTCAGGGGCTTTTTAAATAATACAGAAATTGTGTTCTTCTGGGTAAGTCCTACTATTTTCATTTTCTACGTCTATTGTCTAAGTAGTTCTTACCCTCTGTTCTCCTATATCTAAACAGCTGCACGTGTGCAAGCCAGGTAACTGCTGGGGCAAGCCACCACATTAGACACCTACAAATCCCACTAGAACGCACTCTGTACTAAGCCAAACCAGAATTAAAGGGGTGCGAATTAAGTTTCTAATATTATTACTTTATTGAATTCCACTTGGGAGCTGTCTGTCAGAGCCATACTGCCTAAATGACAGCAGGGCCTTTGTGCCCCTGGCTGATCTGAGAACCTGTACAGAGTCTGCCCAAGGAGACAGGAAACTGAAATGGTATCAGTTAAAGAAATACACTGCTGATATGCACAAGGCATTGTAAAACCTGTGCCTTAGAAATTCATTAATGATTCAGAGTCATGCTGCTGATGGTTGCTAGATAGGAAACACAACTGGAGACACCTTTGTTTGAGAGATGGATGCAGCGGAAATGTGTTGCTGCTGAACCAGCTGCACATGACTCCTAACTGCTTAACTTGGGGGAAGTTTGGAAAGAAAACTCGTAGAATTAATAAATAAATGTCTTTTCTCTTTTACGTCACCCCTCTGTCATTGCTTGGGTGCTCCACAGTTCTGATTATTCTACATTGCAAGGTACACTGTGTGGGTTTTCCCTTCTGAAGACAGCAATTTTTGTGTGAAGGAATATGAATGAAAATGTCCCATTTTTGTTAGGGCTTTTGATATACGGGGGATTTGCCTTCCAGTGTTAATTTGCTGGTATCCCTATCTTAGGGTAGGGATATCTTAGTTTCTTAATTTTGGATCATTTTATGAAATTAATTAAATGTAAAAGGTCACCTGAATCAGCAGGCCATCACCCAGCATTTCAGATGTGCAAATTCTAAACGTATTTTAGAAACATATCTGGGGGTTTATTTTTTGTGTTCTGGTTGGTCGCTTGTTTTGGTTTTGGTTATTTTTTTTTATTTTAGCACAGGTGTAGTGCAGCTAGATGTTTTGCAAATGTCACTATGATATTTGGAAAGGTACCTAAGCACTGGGAAGTGCAAATACGTATTTTAAGACACTGGGTCCTTATAGCACTGTTTAGCTCACAGTATATGGATGATGACCATAGACACATATTTCTAAAGGAATAGGAAAAGTCTACAGGGAACAAGTATTCTCCTTTAGTGGATGTGCTACAAAACTGGTGGTTGTGACTGTAAGATACCTGGATCTCATCTGAATATTGATATCAGGCCAAGATGACTACACCGGACTGTGACTTAGAGCAACGTGACACTTCACACTGTTTCTCAACTCTGAAAGACAGACCTGTTCTCTCCTACATTTTTTAAGTCCCACCAATGCTCACTTTGCCCTGCTGTTAGGATGGTCCAACTGAGATGCTAGGTCATGCACTGGAACCAGAGAAAATGTAACTGTACACATGTGCATTGGGTGAACAGGAACTCTTCTGCATAGTCACGTGGCATATCCCATCTCAAGTTAGACATGTCCTTGAATCATTAAGGTCAGCAGCAATATTGCTTTGTGCTTCATATAGGTCAGTGGAGAGGAGCAATCATCTGCAGGAGGTCGCTGCGGTCTTCACGCCTGAACACCCTTCAGAAATACTTGACTCTCCCTCGCCAGGCTCACCATCACCAATAATTTAGGTACTCTTTTCAAGAGATGTTACTTCAAGAATTTGCAGGCCAGCCTGGTTACAAAACCTGAGGCACCATTCACTGCAAGTGGGAATACCAGTACAAACTTTCTGAAATACTCAGTATATTTTCAGTGCTGAAGTCTGAGAACTGCAAAAGCTGATTTCTAAATGGCAGAAAAACATTCAAGTAACTACCCCTCTATTTCAAAAAAGGTGGTGTTCCCTTCCATTAAAAAAGTCCTTTCACAATCTTCTTTCTGACTTCACTGGAAGTGATCAGTAGAGGAACAAGAAGAATGAGGTCTTAACTGTAGCACATTTAACTGAAGATACACTAGATACCTGCTTCCCTCAGTGATTCAATTGTAGCTGTAAGAGAGCACACAGAAGACATTAGTATCTCTGTACATTGCTTTTATATAACTCTGTTTATATAAAATACTCTGTTTATTAGTATCTCTGTACATTGCTTTTATATGTTACCTAGTGTGATAGGCCATTTGAATAAATGAGATTTTGTCTAATAATCTGTTCTTGAATTATTAATGAGAAGGTATTAATGGTTTCTTTGGCACATTGCACTGCTTGCTGTGTGCTTCTCATGTTGTGCATCGGGGGAGTTCCTGGAGCTGGCAAGATGGCAGAGGTGAAGCACATTTTCCTGGTATGCACACACACGCAGAGCACACATATACACCACATATATGCATATATGCACAAAGAACACAGAAATGTCTCTGTCTCCCCACAGGTGGGGGTCTGTGAGGACCTGTGTACCCAGGATGGGTGGCAGGACAGTGTGTAAGAGGTAGACAGTATGCTGAAGGAAGCTGAAGAAAGAGTTTCACTGATCAGGGTGTGAGATGTGACTGGTCTTCAAGCCTGATGGCACATCCTCACGTTTGTTGTCATCCACATTCATTAAGTAATCAGCTGCTGACCTCCTTTTAGCTCCCATTTATTCAGTCATCACTGTGGCAGGGATTTCAATATGTAAGGAGTTGCACAGACCATGCTAAGCAGAACTGAACAAATAAGGAAGAAATGGCCTGGGAGACTGCACTGAGCAACAATCTGATTAGCCTGTTCCTGCCCTCTTGTTATTCATTGCTTATATATGCTCCACTAACTGAAAATGCAGTGAATATAAATATTTTAAGAAAGCAAATTTCAGGCTTTTACTCATGACTACTAACATCAAGGAATTATTCTGTCATTCATCTTTTGTTGAAGCAGAAGTAAATTGCTCTTAAACGACATGTTTTTGTAACAATACCTACTGATTGAGGTGCTGAAGCTCTGCCCATGTCTTTCAATTCTGGTGCATGAGATCCATCTAGAGATGGAAAGCCAGGTTCCATCATTGCCTTACCTCCAGTGATAAGGCAACATCAAGTAACTCTTTAAGCGACTAACCACAAAGCAGAAGTGCTTTGATTAAATCCAGCTTTGATTAAGCACTTGAATAATCAATTTTATGAATAATCCAGGGATGAAAGAAAATCACAGATATGATTGGTCTAACCCTTCTAAGGAATGAATGCATCAATATAAAGCAGGATCAGGAACAATCTGTGAACAGAGAAGACTCTTAAATCTGTCCGTTAACTGGTAATAGTGAGTAACATGACCAGCTCCAGTAACAGAGAAGAGACAGAGCTCTTTCAAAACAGCAAACTCGTCTTTTTCTGCAAGATCTGAGACACATTTAAGAAAGTTGCATTTAAAAGCCTAGTTGAAACAACCCTGTGAAGAATATATCAATACTGCTAGCAACACTGGCAGCTGATGGGAATTTGGTGAGCAGAGGTCAGAAGGATACAGGTGTTACACAACACAGAGCCGCAGGGCAGAGCTGCCCAAGGAGCCTTCCTGAGCAGTCCTTTGCTGGCCCTGGCAGGTCTTGGGGCTGCCCCCAAGACTGTGTGAGTGTAAGGTGAGGCTTTTGGAGCTTCACTTGGATTGACCTGGACTTCATTCACCCTCATTCAGAGAGGGTACTCTTTTTCCCTCTGTAAACACCTTTGATATTTCCATTGACATGTGACAGCACAGGACATTCAGTGCAGTATGCAGATGAGAAAACCATGGACAGAGCATCCTGTGTAGAACAGAGGCAGAAATGAGTAATTTCTAAGTTGATTTTCAGCTGGGTCAGTGTATCTGGACTACTCACAAACAGCATTGTCAAAACTTCCTTTTTTTCCAGAAAATACCCCTTCTCACTCTAATAGGGAACATTACCGACTGAACTGAAACCAACCAACTGAAGAATGAAAACACAGCACCAACAGCAGTCAACAGATCATCCCAAAGAAACATAAAAAAACCTCATCTCAAGCCTTCTCCAAAGGTAGTTTTGTCCAAGAAAGGGAGGAGAGCTGGAGACACCATGAAGCCCAATAGGACATAGTTTCTGGCATATGCAAGCATGCAAATAACAGCTCATGCGATCTGAAATTGCCAGCAGGTATCTCTGGATGATATCAGACACCACTGGATTCATAATACTTCCGGATGAAAGCATATAACTACTGAAGAAATATGTTCCAAGATAGATCCCTGGCAGGACTTTGAAATTACTTACCACTGGAAACACCGTAAGTATTAGTTACCGAAACAAAAGCCTCAGGTCAGATGTCCAAGATGCCTCTGGGAGGTGCAACTGTATGAGGTTAGGAAGCAAAAGTAAATCACTGGTCAGCAGATATAAACAGACCTTTCTGAACCATGCCAGGACAGTTTTACTGCTTTATTACAAACCTAGGATGAGTTCTTGTTTTTGCTGTAGCTTTTGTCTTTTCAAGCTCTGTGTTCAAAGTTTGCAATCATAGGGGTGTTTTCAGTGCTGAAAAACCTTCTGGAAAATTATAGGCAAAGTTTCTATTCACAGAAATTGTGGTAATTGGTTTCTTTTTTATTTCTGTAAAGTTTTGGTGTGTCTAAGTAATTAATCTCACCTTCCAACCAAGGCTAATTGTACCCTGACAAAGTTTTTCATTAAAGGGAAGGATAAATAGCTTGTTAGCCTCCTGTTTGTCTGTACAGATGCAGCCAACCTGCTTTTCATTAGGCTCTTTACAGACTTTCAATGGGGTTTTTTGGTTGCTGTTGTACTTCTTCTCCTAATGAATTCTGCCCTGCGCTTGGGCCATGTATTTACAAACAGTCTCATTTCGTTTAGTGGAAGTCCTTTCCCCTCAATTAAAATGTGTGAGACTGCTGACAATGAAGAGCTGCTGAATTTGTGCTACTTTTTAGCGATCCTTGTTAAAAGGAAAACTGATGCAGTATTTCTGTCAAACTTTAAAAATCTAGCATAGGTTTGACTCGCTAATCCATTGAAAACTATGAGAAAAGGAGCATGAGATGGTGTGGTTAAAAGCCTGCCAGTGGTTCCTGATGTAAGTGACCACCCAGGCCCCATGGGATGCGGGACTACTGGGGAGCAGCACAGTGCGGGGAGCTCTGTTCCTGTCAACATCTGCAGGAAAAGTTCCTGGAAGGAGGTCTGAGGATATGGACCAAGTGAGGAGCAACCGCTCAAGAGCTGCCCTGGAGTTACACTTCATCGCCAATGATACCACCAACATTGTGGAGGTTCTGCAGCCCCCCTCCTCCCCCTCTCTAGAAAACTACAATATAAAAATGAACAGAAAAGACCTCCCAGACTTCAATTGTGGGTACATGGCTCTTTTTCCATATACAGGAAGAAACAGGTATGAATGGGTTTGATATACTGGGACCTCAAAAGCCCGTCACACACACACACACACACAAAACCCTTGTTCTATATGTGAGATTTCATCCAACTTACTTTTGCTTGCTTTAGGACTTAGAATTGTTTAGCTTTAAAACTGTGCCTTCTCCCTCCCTTCCCAATCCATCTGCATAAGCACTGAGAGGAGCCTGAATCATGTGGGAACTCATCTATTTTTGTGTTCATAGAGACACAGGTAAGGCAAAATTAAAATATGCTGACATATGCACATCACAGCAACTGCCTTCTCTGTGTGATCCCACTGTCTCCTTTTGCAGATTTTGACCTTCAAAGGTTTAGGTACTTTTGTCAGAGTAACAATTATGCCCGCCTAATGAAGGATTTACACTAGGAAATGTTTATTGGAGTACAGACATACCTTCTGTGAGTTTCCCATATGTTGCTTATCCAATGTGTCAGGCCAACTCTAACCAGTTATCCATGCTTACCATTATATGGCTTTTACCTTCCATATCTGAAGACAGAGATCTTGAAAATACATCTGTTTTTTTTTTTTCAATTAAAAAATATGCTTCTATGACAAAATGTTAAAAAACATACCTTAAAACTACATGCAGACATGCTCACTTTTAATAGGACTCACACTGACTTTCAAAAGCTGTGAATATGATACCCTGAGACCCATTTCAGCCTCTGTGCCAGTAGCTCTTGCAGCTCTTTGGTGCCTCTGTACCACCCTCAGTTTCCAATTTACTTTGAAAGATTATTTATGCAGCTGCAATTCCATTCAAACAATGAACTGCAACAGCTTTCTTCACAGCACAGCTCAAACAAGTCTTGATCCAACAATAGGATTTCTTTCCCTTTAAAATTTGTAACAAATTTCATTTTGTTTTTGCCTTTTCACCTCTGCTGATGACCAGGAGGATAATATTATTGCAGATGTGTTTTGAAGTCTGCTGATCAAGCTTGATTTTACTTCTGAACTTCTGCTTTGCATTTAATTGCAACACCTTGGTCAGTGTAACCAATGGACTATATTGTGAAGAGAGAGTGTGGTCTGTGCAGGAAACACAAAATTTGGCCTAGTAGTATTCGTAGCAACAAGCCTTATTATGGAGTATAAATGAGTGTCATAAGAGTAAATTACATTATCCTTTTGGTGATTTTTTTTGAAGGTATTTCCTCAGTGATCCTATTTTACCTACAGTCTCAGGATGCTGATGTCTGAAACGAGATAAGTAGCCTATCCAATGCATTTTTCTTTGTAATTAATCTGTATAAACATGCTGCAGCCAAAGCAGTCTCTGGTTGCTCATAACTGCTCAATCCTGCCACTTTTGTATTAGCTTCAGTTCTAATGTCCTCTATTTTACAGCTGTGTGAGAATAAGTAGATGAATTTCTGAGAGAGGGATATTGGAAATCAGGGATTTAAAATTTTAATTAGTCCAGTTTGAATACAGAGCAAAGCTGTGCAAAGAGCAAAACACGTTCTTGTTTCTGCAACACAAAAAAAGTGAGGGACAGAAACTAATTTAGGTAGGGCATTACATTTGGAAAGAAAATGGAAACTATTGATCTGCTAATAATATTTTTGCCTTAGGAATGTTTTGAGCACAGAGTGCAATTACATACCCAGTATTTCAATTCAGTACCATCTTCTTCACTAATATGGTTGCATCTAAATGAAATGAAAGAACAACATTAAAAATATAAGTTTTGCTCACTATGTCTGAGTGCTGTATTTGCTATCAACCCAGCATCTCTGAGAAAGTCGAACCATGACTTAGTGGGTGGCATCTTAGATGAAAGATAGTAACAGCTAAAATAAAGACATCCAAAACCTAGTGTGCAGTGCATACCCATAGCAGCATGACTGCTACCTCATGTACCTAGAATGCTCTGTCTACTTTACTGAAATGGGCTGAAGTTCCTTGCTAAATTGGGAGCTTGAAACATGTAAACCATTTTATTTATTTACTCATTTTTTTTCCTTCTTTTTTTCTTTTTTTTTTTTTTCTGGTGCAAAATGTAAGATAAATTATGTGAACTGCTTTTGTAAATTAAAAGGAAAAAAAGTCACCATGGGAGAATATGAATTGTTTAACAAATTACTTGAAAGATGAAAGCATCTGTAAAGTGCAGTCTCTACTGTGGTCAGAGAGGTTTGAAAATATGCACAGTCAGAATGATCTCTTTACCCTTCATATGAGCTAACCATTGAGACTCAGCATTTTCCATGTACGGAGTTTCACAACATCCAATGATATACCTCACATCAGCAAAATAACATCAGAAAAATAGCACTGGCTTTCTGTAGGACAATCCTCCAGGCTCAAATACACAATCAACTTAATTTGGTATACAGAGCTATAGTGTGTCAGCTCAGCTCTAGTATCTGACTGAATCCAAACTTCTAACCTAACTTCCACATGCAAGGTAAGAAGTAACAGCTTAAACCTTGTTAGGGGAGAGAGATGTTCGATGTTGAGTGGAAAAGTTCTTCACTTACTAACATGCATACTTGGAAGACCATACACACTAAAAAATTCAAACATTTTATCGTCAAGGAACATTTCCCATATTCCTGGAAATTTCTGCCAAACAGAATAAAGGTGCTAGGTGCTAAGCTGACCATGGCACTCTAAAGCTCTTGGCAATGTATGAATCAGTCTGGTGTCTAAGGTGAATTTGTTAGTCTCCATCAGGCATCAAGTAGTGGCAGCCTTTTGCGTGATGGCAGCCTTTTGCGTGATGACAGCCTTTCTCATGGATAGCCTTTGGACCCTTGGAGCACTCATCAGGACATGGGAAACTTCAGTTCGTAGACACCACAATATGGGGGCAAAAGCAGTAGGTCTATAAAATTATTGTTGCATCTTGGATGTTGGACATTTAGAAGTGGCAGATTCATACAGACAAAATAGAAAGAAATTTATCTGTAGCTTAGACCAAAGGATAATAGGGTTTCTTCTGCTTTAATGATTTCTAGTGTCAATTTTGTAGGGAAAATTGTCATTTGTAATTGTAAACATGGTTTATTCTATTTCATTCTATTCCTTATACTGCCCTTATCAGCATTACCTCTGAGCGGCAGAAGTATCTTTCGGTATACCCACTACCAATCACATGCAATTCCTTTTTTCCTACTAATGAACAACTTTTTGCTGTATCATGTTCTATAGTGCTCTTACTTCAAACATGCACTTATCTAAAGACTGGTGCCTTTCTAAATGCTCAGTTTGGTGTGTACCAAAGTCACAGGATAAGTATCTATAATAAAAGTGCTGTCACACAAAAAGTTAACACACTTGATATGCACTGATGTCTACCTAACAAGCAGGTACTTACAGCTATTACTCTCTAGAAGATGGCACATGGAATGAGCTGAACTGGCCCTTATGTAGGCATTTGCACTGTTCAATTCCAGTTGCCTACAGGAGCATCAGAGTCAACCCAGGAGTTACACCAGTGTTGACACTTCAGCTCTGCTGCCATTTGATCCTAGGTGATAATTATTGTTTTCTAAAGTGATGGTGAATGGCAGCCTCAGTGGCTCACTTACTGAAATGAAACAGATTATCTTTCTCTCTTTTATGCACTCAAAGTTTGCCGCTCTTCAGTCTTGTATTTACAGTACTTAGCTAGATAATTTCTAATTCAGTGACTATAATTTGCAGATATCTCATTACATCAGCAATAATCACTGCCGAATCTCTATTTTTTTTGCCTGGTTTGACTGGTGATGATTGAAACAGTGCCTTCAGATTAGTTTTTGAAATACTAAAGTTAATCTATATAGTAATGAGTTATCTAAATAGGCTTTTGCAGGAACATAATAGTTGCAGATGCTCTGGCTTCAAGGTTGATTTATACAATGGGGAGAAAGAGCTGCAAAAGACAGCAGCCACACCAAGGAAAGTCAGTGGGGTTGGTAAAAGGCAATGAAACTGTGTTTTAGAGTGAATTATTCAGGGTGTGAAACAGGCAGCACACGATGGGACAGAACCCATGGGCTCTCTTTGTCAATGCATATATAAAGATGATATCTAGATTTCAGCCCAAGGACAAGTTTAAACTGATATCAGCTGCAAAGGGAGAGGTGAGGGGCTGTTAAAGGACTTCCTGCCTTTCCTGGCAGAGAGGATGTCTGCAGGCTGACATAGACCTTCATATAATATAGGACAGCTATAATATTTAAGAGGTTACTGTATGGATGACAACAGCGTAGGCTGTACAGGACCTACACCTTCAGGACCTCCTCATGTTTTCAGTATGCACTAAAAGCTACCTGGTCAACTGAGCAAATGTTCCACCTCTGAGATTTCCAGTATATTAATGTTAGGATGTTCTCTAGTTTTTGTCATATCAGAGGCACAATTTACAAGAAATTTCTAGCAGATTAAAAAGTGTGATAAAACTACCATGCTGTTTCTAAACACTTTAGAAACGTGGTGAGCACTGCTGCTCTATGGAGAAAGGGGATTCAAGAATGTCTGCATAGCAGAAGATGTAGTTACCAGTGAGTTATTGAGTATATGAAGCCTACAGCCCTGCAGAGTAGCATAGTAAAACTGCAATTTAAAAGGACAAATACTTTTTATGAAAAAGAAACATATTTCAAATTGGGAAAGACACTTATCTTTCACTTGAGTCTCATTATTTTTAGCTGACCTTGGCTGTCATTAGTCACATAATAAATTCATCTATAAACACGGCTAAATCTGCATTTTATATGGATTGTATCTATATAAGGCTCAAGAAAAGATGGATTTTCTTCCCTCATGATGTATGTATCACTTCACCAATTTGGAGATTGCTCTAATGCAGTTTGGGTATAGATCTGAAATGGGAGACAAGTGGAAGGTGGGTTTTTATCAGGGAATTCTGCACTTTCCTATTTGGTTTCTTGTGCCCAGAGAGGTAATAAATTAGATGGATAGACTCTCTCATCTGTAGTTTCCTCTCCATTTCTCCAGGCTAAGTGCTGCTGTTAGACCCCTGTGCCACAGCCTTTTCCCTTAGCAGTCCTAGCTAATCCGGGAAACAGCAGCTGATTTACTACCCAGACTGTCATGTGCAGAGTGGACCAAAGGTTAATCTGTGATTCTCCTTGCAGTGCTTCGCCAGCGACTGAGCAATTCCTGTCCTCCTCCTCCTGTTGCAGCTGCCATTGCTGCAAAATTGAGAGAACTGAGCTTCTCACACGTTTCTCCCATTTCAATAGAAAGCTCACTGCTGGGGTGTGTGTGTGTGTGTGGGGGGGGGGTGTATCACTTTGCATGTCAGACACAGAGCCCTGTAGGATGTGGCTCTGAAGTAGCTTTTTTGAATATTAATTATTTATCTATCAGTCTTTGTTTCCAAGTTGAAATAGTGGTCAAAGAAATCTCATGGCACAACTAAAAGACAAAGCCTGTGATTCAGACTTTTTAAAGTACTTGTATGTTAGTTTAGATTTTGTTTGAATATGTGGACCCTATTCAAACAAAATTGAAACTCCTTTAGTATCTGAATTGCTTTGTTGCCATCAAGTGGTTTAAGGAGGCATTTCACTGCACTGCAGTTTGGTAAGCCAAAAGAACTCGAATTACCTTATCAACCAAAATTAAGAAAGGTGGACTAAGAATGCAAACAAAACGTGTGCAGTAATTTTTCTTTGGCATGATACTGACTGATTTGAGGAAAGTGAAAGTTTTGCACTCCAGCCACAGTGATTATAAATGACTGCTGTTGTTAGGGAAAACACCGTCTATTTATTGATTCTAGCTTTCACTTTCTTGGACAATATATTTGCAAGTGAATGTTCTAGATAGCTGTTTTTACCCAGAACTGTACCCAGGTCAATGATTTTCCTGAAATATCACAGTGTTTTGTTCCACATCTAAATTCTGTTCAGGCAATGATGATGCTGTTTGTATTTTTGAGGAGGTTTTGTTTTAAATCTACTTGTTCCTTAAAATTAAACTTACCCTCATTTCCAATCTCCTGTCATTCTGTTGACAAGCCCTGAGTCTTAAAGCACCATAGTGTCCTTATTTGTTTTTATTGCCTTACATAATTTTAAGTACAGAAGCTTTCCTCACTACAGAGGTGAAGATTTTCATATTCTGATTGTAAAAGCTCCTTTGAAAAGCAACAAAATGTCTTGCCTACTTGTCAGTTTTGTTGATAGTTTTCCACCTCACCACTGAAATTTCTGGTGGAGTATATTAATACCATTCCATAGTGAGGCATCTCTTTCTTTATTTCCACATTTTTCCCCAAGTGCAGCAAAATAATGACTGCTGGGATTTTGCTACAGATGGAACTAGGAACAGTCAAATTTACAAGAGATGAGACTCGAAGGGAAAAATTAAGAAGTTCTTAGAATAATCCAGCTTTAGACTTTATGTAAGCACCACAGAGACCCAACTTAAAATTTCCTATTTATGTGTAGCCTGACAGAGCCTTGGGTAACATGGGTTAGTGTGAAGCCTTCCTGCCCATGTAAGAGGGTTTGGAACTAGATGATCTTATGGTTCTTTCCACCCTAACTATTCCATGATTCTGTGATAAAGAAAACCAAAGGGAACTTCTGTACCTCTAATTCTAATGAAGTTATTTTTCTAGTAATAAAATAAAAAAAACAAGGATTTTTTTAAAAGGCTGAATACTTGCACTTACCAAACTCTGGATAACTAATCCATAGGGTAATATTTTATTTAAAACTCAGCCATTTTTGTGTCCATAAACTGATCCTTAATAAATCCAATGCAAAAAAAAAATAATATATAGCCTTTGGCAATTAATTGCATTGATCTGTGGTGTGCTAAAAAATGGCTGTTTGTGAGTATTTGGCATCTGATGTGTATTGTTTAGTTTGAACAAGAAAAGCAAGTTTGCAGTTGTTTTTGATATCTGGCAGATTGACTTCTTTTCATTTTTACAATCAGATATACAAGATGAGAAAACCAATTTACAAGGCCTAATGACTTCCCAAGAACAGGTACCAATAATCATTTCTTACTCTGCAGACAGCTCCCAAAGTCATCCTGCTCTGTTTGCTGGCAAAAGAAATCAAGTGGTCCAGATGGAGAAGAAGCTCATTTAATTTTGTACCTAAGCAAATTTCTCCAGAAACTATTTAGTTTCTGTAAACTCAGGTTTACTCTCCTGTTAGAGAGAGAATCACCTCAAGCAGTCCTGGCTGGACTATATAAAGCATCATGTCCTGAGACCGTATGAATAAATGCTGCCTTCCATGCACTGACTCAAGAGAAAAAACAAAATACATGAGAATATTCTTCATGTTGCTTCAGAAAAGACCATTATATTCTCAAAAGTGCACCAGGTGACTTAAATAATGGAACAGTGAGGTGTGTGCTTAAAATCCTAAAGTTAGGAACAGACAAATATGTTCCAAGGCTCTCTTTTTTTACAGAAATGTTATTGCAGTCAGTAATGCACATATGTAACCTGTAATACCTAGAGAATTAAGACTATTCCTCATTTCTTAAGAGTTATAATTTTGTACATTTTTATAGTATAGCTGAAATTCATCAAGACTGAGTTAAATTTTTTTATCTATGTATCCATCAGTTCATATATATGCGTGCATACCTATATATATGGTACATGCAAAATTACACATGCTCTGAAGAAGAATCGAGTCCAAATCAAAGCAGGTTGGAACTCTGTGGGCATTCCCATTTATGTTGGCTTACCATTGTATCCATGTCATGCCAGGGCTATGCCTTTGGGATACAGTGAGATGCTAACATGAAATGCCTTTTGAATCTGCTGCATAGGTTGACTACAGGCTCAGAGAAGCACTGGCAGACCTGCATTAGTAATCAGCATGTATTTGCACCTGAAAAATATAGCCATTTTCTATGAGTACTGGTTGAGATTCTGATCTCATTTGACTTTAAAAAGTGGGGAAGCCTCTTTCTAACCTAGTCTTCTACACATACTCTTATCCGTAATGGCTTATACAGTTACATTTATCTTTTCTTTGCTTCCTTTTATTATAAAATTTGACTTATAATACAGAACACTTTGTCAGCTAATGTGTGTTATAAGAGATGTAGAGATTAAATATATGTTTAGATGATAGGCTGGTATAAAGAGCTAGCAAGGGGATGATCATATAGTGAAGAGACACATATATTGACACGGCAATGTTGTGAAGAAGGTTGAATCGCTGCTTTTGATCAAACTCCTCCTATTCAATAAAAATGGCAGAATCTTCCAAGTCAAAGATAGCATATAGAAAAAGGAAAAAAAAAAAAACAACAAAAAGCCAAACCAACTACACTAAAGCACAAATGAATCTTGTGCATCATCAAATTACAAATAATATAGAACTATAGAAAGCAGAAGACCTTAAAAATCTCTAACTCCATTCTCAAAGAAGGATCAGCTATCTGCAAGACAAAAGTGAGGTAATGAATTTAGGGGAATAGACATTTATTTAGAAAACAACCCCACTCCCATTTATCTCTGTATTTTAAAAGATCAGCAGGCACAGTCTGGTGTTGAATGGTACATTACTAAATACTAATTTCCATTTAATTTTTATTTTAATTTATAATCACAATGAAACTGGACAACTGAAAGGAGGCACTGGAAGGTGAGACTAACTAAAACAGTAAATTAAGCAGATTAACTGATAAATAAGCAGGCTATATTAATAAGAAAAAAAGAGTAATCATCTGCAGAGAATGGCAAGATATTTTTGTGCAGTTAAAAATGCCTAGAGAGTCAAAAGAATTGCCTCCTTCTTCCTGGGAATAAGGGGTTTAAAGGAGAGGACTGGAATTCAAAGCTTAATTTCAGAAGTAGCAGAAGAAAAAAGCTGGAGTGTAGAGGGCATGGGACTGGTGAAAAATATCTGCAAGGCTGTCAACTGGAATGGGCATTGCTGGGTACAGGGATAGAAAGAGGCAGAGGGATTGTGCAATGATTGGGAGAAGAAGTAAAACGTGTTTTGGCTACCATCTAGTTGCGCCAGTTAATCACACAAGGCTGCAGTGTGGGACAAAAGGTTAAAACAGGAATGCATACTACTATCCCTACTACTACAGTTAAATAGTCCTTTATTTTGAAGATGTGATATGCATGTTTTTTGTATATTGACTTGGCCTCAGAATTTAAGTACGCAAGAGAAGGTCCAAATAATCCAGAATTTTTCACCCAAGGTTTTCAGTGTAGTGCTCTGTAAAGGGTTATGCACAATGGAGAATAGTTTTGCGAGGCCTCTAAATTACAGCTTAATGCACAGAATCGATGTAGCATGACTGGATAAGTTTTTTCCAACCAATCTATATTGCTGTCTGCTCTGTGATGGTCAAATACGCTACACAAACCCTGCACACATGTGAAAGGGAATAAAAATGAAACAAACCAGCTTGATTTTATTTATGTAGTCATTGAAAACCTGTAATAGGCAATTTTATTGCTTGTAATTAGAAAGACACATTACACAGTTCCCTGCTATAAGCATAGCAAAAAACCTGACACAAGCAATAATACAGTAGAGTAATGCAATATGGGAGCAGTTTCTTTTAAACGTTATTTTACCACATCAGCATTTCTAATGCCCATCTAGAAAAGTCTCTGGCAAAGAAAAGGAGATTTGAATCACAGCATGGCTAAGGTTAGAAAAGACCTCTGAAGATTATCTGGCCCAACCTCTCTTCTCAGGCAGGGCCACCTAGACCAGGTTCCTTAGGACTGTGTCCAGATGGCTTTTGAGTATCTCCAAGGATGAAGATGCCACAACCTCTCTGGGCAACCTGCGTCAGTGTTCGATCACCCTCACAGTGAAAAAGTGTTTCCTGATGTTCAGAGGAAACCTCCTGTGTTTCAGATTGTGCCCATTGCCTCTGGCCCTGTCACTGAGGATCACAAAAAAGAGCCTGGCTCCATCCTTTTTGTACTCTCTCTTCAGGTATTTCTACACATTGATAAGATCTTTCTGATCCTTCTCTTTCTCAGGTGGAACATTCCCAGCTGTCAGCCACTCCTTATAGGAGAGATTCTCCAGTGTCTTCATCATCTCTGTGGTTCCTTTTCTGGGTTCTCTTTAGTATGTCCATTTCTCTCTTGTACTGGGAGCCCAGAACTGGGCCCAGCACTCCAGGTGTCCCCTCACCAGTGCTGAATAGAAGGGAAGGATCACCTCCTTCCACATGCTGGCAGTACTTTGCATAATGCAGCCCAGAATACCATTAGCTATTCTTTTCTGCAGAGACACATTACTGGCTCATGTTGAACTTGGTGTCAACCAGAACTCCCATGTCCTTTTCTGCCAAGCTGCTTTCCAGATTGGTGCTTCCCAGCCTGTAAAGGTGCTGGGGATTGTACCCCCCACCCCCCCACCAAGGTGCAGAACTCTACACCTCTTGTTGAACTTCATGAGGTTCCTGTCAATCCATTTCTCCAGTCTGCTGAGGTCCCTCTGGAAAGCAACATGACCCTCAGGACATGGCCCTCAGGTGTATAAACCACTTCTCTCAGTTCCATGAACTCACTTGCAAAGAATGTGCTCTGTCCCATCATCCAGAACATTATGAAGATGTTAAATGGGACTGGACCCAGTACTGACACCCTGGGATACACCCCTAGCTACTGGACTCCAACATCTCTATGAGAATCTTACAGGAGAAAGTATCAAAGGTTTTCCTGAAGTCCAGGTAAACAATATCCACAGCTGTCTCCTCATTTGCCAGGCCAGACATTGGATGGTGTAGGTCTGTCAGACTAATGAAGCATCCTTTTCATCAAAGATTAAAGACTTACCTTGCTACCACGTAGATCACTGTAGACTTGCTGGTGTGGGGCTGTTGTGTGACATTTCCCAAGTATTCAAACAATCAATATGTAACAGGGTATTATGCAAGCACATGCTAGTTTTTCACTGTACAGGAGTGCTCATACTCATTTACACTAGGAAAACATAACTACATCTTTCATGACAGTAACGACCCTAGAACATGGAGCCCAACAGAGAACTAAGCTTAGAGCCCAGTGTTACAATCACTTTGTAATAACTTGGCATAAATTCCGTTGACAGTTAGTTTGTTGCATAGTTCTGCATGTTTCCATGTGGACAGAAACAAACAAAAAAAAGAGAAAAAAAGAAAAAAAAATAGATAAACCCCACCTAAAATGTAAAATGTAACTCAGAATGCCAGTTAAAGGATTACTACAAAGAAAAGAGTAGCTATAGAAAGCCACAATTTATACTGAATCATCCAAAATAAGTCTGCAAGAGTAACTCAAGCTTGCTATAATTTAAATGTATTTTATAACAAAACATGCTCTGGATATCATTCACACCTACCGTGAAATTAGGTAGTAAATATAAATATTACCAAAGATAGTAACAATTGGATCATCACTGAAGTACTGAGGCTCGTGAAACTTTGTGAAAACCATTGGATGTTCTTCTGACTGAGTTACTGAGGCAGACAGCTTCTGTTGCTGTAGTTGTTGGAAGGAGATCGGGGCCTTATTTTTCTATTTCACCCATTTCTTAATTTTAGAATGTCTCTCGTTGGATTAAAGACCCAATATGTAGGGAAAAATGACAGATTGCAATGGATGGTCTCCTTCAGGAAAACAAAATTCTGTGGGATTTTAGGGTTGGTGTGGGGTTTTTTGGAAGGCAGGTTTTATCATATTGCAACAATTCTTCCAGACAGATGCAGACTGTCTTGAGAGATAATCTGATGATCCTGGCTCTGGCTTTCCTCTTTTAAATACAGCTCATCTGATGAGTCAGCTGTTCCAAGGTCTCTTTTGCCATCTGTTTTGATTTAGAAATTAGTGTAAATTACAGATATGATTTTGGCCCATTCCCCCTTTTTCCTGATGTTTTTAAAATAATACATTTCTAGTAAGAAAGGAAACAAGAGAGAGGCCATTTGATTAGCAAATGTCAGTGAAAGATATAATTATTTACTTCTGCCAGAACAACTTAATTTGTCTTCCTCAGTTTCCTCTGTTGGCTTCAAAGGAGCATTTGGCTACTTTTGCTTTCATTGAGAGTAATCGTTGGGGTTGTTTTGTTGGCTCAGCTGGACAATTGTGCAATAAATGAGAGAAGATTGAATGAATTCTCCATTTCCAAAAAGTCAGACATTCAGAGAAACCATCTGAGGCATTTGTGCCAGTATATCCTTGCAATTGAAAAACATAGCTTTATACTTAAGGAAAAGCAACTGTTCTCACACTACTTAACAAAAGCAGCTTGATGAGGGTTAGCTGTCATCACACCACTGGCTGTGGAGAACCTACCACCAGAAGAGCTCCATGAAGTGTCATGGCCATGTTTCAGGCACAATGCCTTCCGAAAGCAGCTCTTGGTGGTCACATGTCAATGGCACAAGGCCTTCACGGTGGCATACCTGCATGAAGAAGAAGCAGACAGCATACAAGAGTTTGGAGCTGTCAGTGTTGCTTGTTCTGTGAAGCCATTCCAGTCACTGGCTTCAAATGGACCTCCACCTTTTTTCCTCTGCAGCTTGCACCAGGAAATAGTATAAAACTAAGTTATATGCTCGTGCTTGCAATCTCAGACTTTGTGTTACACATTTGGTAAGAACTGGAGACTCTTGAATGGAGAAACTCCACTCTCGCAAGGAGCTAATTCCCATTTCAGTTTTGAAAAAGGAGCATATACAGCTGTGATAATATAAAGTCAAACAACAGAAAACTTGTTTGCTCTTGATCTTCTACAAGTTTTATTTGCATTTCCAAAATACAATATATCTCTCATATCCATAGTGCAAGTTTCATCCACAAACTGCAGCATTTGCATGACGTGTATTTATGCTAGAATGTCACTGTGGGTAAAGGAAATGAGTAACACGGATAAGAATGAGAATCTCAAAAGAAACTTATTTGTGATGCTATTGTACACTTCTCTGCAACTTTCCCCAATAAAATTAGAAACTGGAAAGACCACTGCCTGTATTTCTCTTTTCATTCCCACTCATTTCTTTGCTGATGATTTCTACTGAAGTTATTTGTGCTAAGCACATCTGTTTTATTTAATACTTGAAAACTGGCAAATCTTAGAAGTTTCTATTCTTCTGGACAAGTACATATAACCACAATGATTGTTCTGTGATTTGAAATAACTTAGAACTGCAAATTCAGGAACAAGACAAGAAGATGATGTCGCAACACTAATTTCCACGGTCATACATCTTGCAGAAGTACCATAAGCTTGTTTGTAGTAATCTTTATTTTGGAAGTAGATGAAAGAAAAAACAGGAGTATTAACTACAGATCACCCAGGAGATAAAGAACATGTTCATAATGCATAAATGAAAAAATACTGACTGATAGTTAACAAATACTTATGTGCATCACATCATTATTTATGGATGATAAACTGTTCTATTAGTCGCTAAGCATTTAGTTGGCAACAGATGAAAAAGAGATCTGCTGTTGATTCTGGCACAGAAACCTAACATTACTCAGCAACATAATTATGAGCATTGTAAATACTGCATATGGAAAAACCTAAAAGCGGCTCTTTGGGTGTGCAAGTGATTAAAATTCCATGTACTTCATTGTGTAAGGTCAGCTGTAAACACTCATTAAACTTGAGTCTATGTCATATATCTCAGCTGCTTAGCCCTTACTTCTTGCTTCTATATCTTTCTACTCTTCTGAGAGAGAATCTTTCATTTAGTCCCCTGCTTATAAGGTCAAATACAGATCCCCAGAGGTCATGACCTTTTGGCTCACTTTACCTGCTTAGATGGCAATGGTCCTGTCTAGGACATGAAATGGAGTGTGTTTTCAGCTGAATAAAAGTCATGGCAGCAAAGGCCATTTGTATCTTGGTCATAAAAATGTCTGTGTATAGTATGTGTATCTTTGAGCATCATTTTAAAACAGAAGATGCTAGATTTCTGTGAATGTAGAAAGGTTATGTTAACACTGGGGTTTTCTTAACTTGGAAAATGAAAGAAAACTAGTGGATGGTGTAAAAGAAGATAATTCCTTACTTTTTTTATATTTATCCCCTTAAGGGAAAAATTTCAGTCAATTTTGGCAGAGCTGGGACATGTAGCTTCTCTAGCACCAGCAGCCTCAGAACTTAGGAAGACCCATCCAAAAGCGCCTGGGCTGTGAGTCAGTGACAAATTCTGTCATTAGTTTGTAACATGTCATTGCTTATGTGATAAATTGGCTATAAATATACCTTCACCTGAAAACTAATTTCATTTTGGGTATTAATCTCTAAATGGAGTGGTTTTATAGATGAACAAAGAGATATTTCTTTTTGATTGAAAGTCTGTGTTAAAAGAAAACAAGCTCAAATTCTCTGAAGGGAAGAGATATGTTTAGGACATCTGTAAAGGCCATCCCAAGTCCTGGCAGAGCTCCTGTCCAACACTGTGCAACACTGCCCACTGCCTGCAAGCCTTATTTCCACCTCACTCCAAAGAAGGTAGCAGCATTTGTTATGGAAGAGTACAAGATGTGGCCATACCACAATAATGACAGACTCACAGTAATGTACAACAAGAAAATACATTCCTCATTACATCTTTTCACTCATTAAAAAAAAAAAAAAAAAAAAAACAAAACCAAACAAAACATTCACACATTAAAAAAAAAAAAAAAGAACAAAACCAAAATAGTAGCAAGTTAATTTAAGGTAGGCTTTTGGTTAAGACAAGTAAATAACACTTAGTGTGCTTATTTAACTAGGATTAGTTGCAACTTTGGTAATGTTCATTTTAATCAAATGTTAGCTTAAATTAATCTAAAGTACTTGCAGTCCAAGGGTTCTATTTGTGAAGGTTTTAGTGTGAGTGTTTATATCCAGGATCTATGAGTGATGATTAGATTGAGAAACTCATATGAAAGTGTAGTCAAGTCAGGAAATAAGGGTCCTGAATTAATTTTAAGCTTGCAGTCACAGTATCAGAAAAAAAGCAGGTTTAGTTCTGATGTAACTGATGGGGAACAAGCTGATACACAGCAACATGAACCCATTAAACTGGGCAGAGACATGCAGAACTAGTAGCAGGTGGGTGGGAAAGTGACTTGATTGCTCTGGCTCATAGGAGCTAGATAGCTCAGGCATAGGGATAGGGGAATTACTGTGCTACTGTTTAATAGTCAAATATTGTGCCTCTGGCAATGGCTAAAGCTATGTACTTCAGGGAAAGGGCACTTGTAATAGGGGATCACTACACTTCAAAGAAAAATTCTTTCCTGTAATGAAGGATGGGTTGCCATCATTCAGCAGTAAACCTGTATTATGAAAGTATACATATTTAACTCATGCTGCGGATTATTATACTATTATTAGCAATGGAGTAGCATTACAGGAGACAATAATTACCATATATAGCTGGATTTAGTTTTGAACTTCGCATACAGGGCCCATTGCCTTACATACATGAGAATATTCAGGTGTTCTAGATCACATAAAGGGTGATGATCTCAAAAAGAGGAACATGCCTAGTGTTATCACAGCAGCTAAATAGGCCACATGTTTTATGGCTCCATTACCTCACTCTGACATCAACTGAGCATGTGGCCTGGCTAATAATAGGGTTTCAGACTTTCACCTTCTCCTTTTTCCTCTCTTAATACCTGCAAAACTTGTTAAAGGAAATGTGCATTCATTTCCCTTCTCAACATGTGCCTGATATCTGTTTCCAGCTTTCTGGTGAGTTTCTTCAGCATCTAGCAGAAGGGCAGATTTGGTAAGGGGTGGAGGATGGGAGATCCTTACCCAGAAATGAGCAGGGAGGTCAAGGCTCACTGCGCTTTGCAACCAGGGCACCCATGTGGCAGCGACAGCTAGGGGGAGCTGAGTCCCTGTCCCTTCTCTTAAGAGCTACAGTAGTTGATAATGGGCAGGACCTGCCCTTGCCTACTTTTCCCCAGCTGCGTGTGCTCCAGGGAGGCACTCTGGGCTGAGCCCACAGGGACATGGCATGGAGGAGTGCCTGCTTTCCACAGCTTGCTTGGATTCTTATGGCAGCCCAGCCTGAGCTTCTTCATCCTGTCAAGAGAAGATTCACTCACAGGGTGGTAATTGTTCTTAACAACTTCACTTTTCATGACAGAAAATGCCAGGGGCAGTGGGAGGATGCTGTAGGTGATAGCCAGGCTGTCAGGGGACCAAGGGGGCACTGTCCCCCTATGCATAACTGGGAGAGCAGGGCAGGGCTGGTTTTGGGGATGGGGATCCCAGCCAGGTCCCAATAACTGGGACAGGTTGAGGCAGTGACAGGACTGTGGTGGAGCACAGGTCCATAACATGTTGGGCAAGAGCAAGGGTATGAGCTCTCCCCTTAAATGCTCTCCCAAGCAAGGTGGGGAGAGACTAGCCGAGAGTCTTCCTCCCATGGCTGATCCACACTGTGGTGTACCAGGACTGGCCCTGAACACAGGAAGCCAAAGCTCTTGGCAGAGATAAAAGGCTATTTCATGTACCTCAGTGTGTTGTTTTTGTATCTGACCCATGCCTTTGGTGCTGTGGGGCAAGGCTCCCCATGCCACAGATATCCTTTCTCCTTCTGCACTTGCTGAGCTTTTCCAGAGGCAATGTGGTGGCTGGAGGCTGGCAGGACAGTCCCCTGTTGCCTCCCCTTTTCCCACACATCTGGGTCCAGCCAGGCATTATTTGCTCTGGAATATTTCTTTCACAGAATGCTATCACTGAAGTGACAATGGCTGACAGACACTGCAGTAGGCATTGCAGGTTAACTCAGGGAATATTACTGAGATCTTCAGTAAATGTCTTTTTGTTAAGCAAAGTAGTACAAGGAAAGGAAGGGATGATATACGAATAATTGAAGATTAGAGAAAAAGAAAGACAAAGCCCCTGAGCTTTTTATAATATGGAATTAACCAGGAAATAGTCTTTTTCAGTAATAGTCTTCTACTGTACAACTAAATTATGAAAATACTGCCATCGTCTGGATGATTAAAAATGTAATCTAACTTTCTGGTTACGAGTTGTAAAAATATTTGAGAAAGCAATAGAGCAAATTTCTCCCTAAGTAAAAAATATGCCAAATCACAGCAATGAATAGACAACTAGTTTCAGAGATAGAGGACTATGGCTGTACCTGGGATGGTCTATGTATGTAATGACATGAGGCTTATAGGCTGATACATGTAGTTGTGTGTTGGGTGCTGTTTGAAGAGAAGCAGGGGCCAAATAACAATCAAGGAGCTGAAAAAGTGCTTGTATGTCCTAAAGGCTTTTACAGATCTTGTCTATTTCTGAGAGAAATCCAAAACAAAAGGCGTGAAGCTTCATAGTTTTTCTCAACGTAAACTTCCTTTTTAATCATGTGTTTTTGAACTTGGAGTCTAACTCTTAAATGCCATTTCCTCCACATCCCTTTTCTTTCTATATTTATTACTTCCATGGATAGCCAGATTTGTAGGTGTGCACACATCTGAAAATTACTAGTATTAAATATTGTCACAGTCTCAAATCTCATACCAACCTTGGGGTGTAAAACTTGCAAAAACTAGGTTTTCAAATATTCTTAGGTGTTGCAAAACTTGGTGGTTCTGCTTATTATTTCTGCATTTGGCAGAAGGCAGTGGTTTAATCCAATTTTAAAATATGAATGATCCTTTCATGCATGTACTTGGGCAAGTTTGTTAAATGAACTGAACCTTGACTGATACCTTAAATTAACAAGGTCATAAATGACTTGAAGACGGGAAATTTCCTTTCCTTTTTGTCTGTTAGAGAAAAGCACAACCTTCCCACATTAAAAAAGACAGACTTATTAATTCCTTAACATTTGAAGTCAATCCAAATGGCAAAGTGAAAAGACAGATAAAACCCAGAAACTCCATATTTTATATTCATTCATACTAATCTAGAAAATATATGACTTTCCAAGGAAGGCAGTGAAAACGTCCTGGGAATACTAAACAGACAAACTGTGTAATTTCAGAACAAATCCTTCCAAAAAGGACTCGATTACCACAGCATCTTGAGACCATCGTGCAAAAGACCAACTTTTTAGGGTCATTCTGAAACTTGGGGGTGTTAACTGAATTTCACTTGCCATATCTGTACTTCAGTATACAGTATATTTCTTATATAATACAGTATACTATATACCTGGCAATTATGGTAAGAGAAAGGAGAGAGAGCAGCTTAAATCTAAAAAGTCCATGGCTCCTGTGGGATGAAATCTGTGAAAGTGATTGCAATCATTGATCCTTATGTGTAGATCACTATCTGTTATTGCAATAATGCATATTGCATTCCTTTTAACAGGAATCTTCCTAACAATCTGCATAAATTAAGCAGTCTGAAATGCCTAACCCTTCTGCATATGTAGAAAAATTAGGAATTAACCACTAGTAAAAGGTAGTAAATAGAAATCAATGTATTTTTCTAAAAGATGATTATACAGCCCAATAGAATATCGCTCAAAGGATGTGCTGAACAAACCATATTATTCAGGAGGGGACAAACATGATATGGATAATGTCTATATAAACTTGTGTAAGCCCAGGTAAGATAACCACTATAAGTGATATGAACTTTCTTGTCCCAGAGACCATTGATCAAACACTACCAAAGTTTGCAAAGCTCAGAAAACAAACATTGGGAACTACACTTAGTTGTGTTGATAGGTGTAGTACTGACAAAAGTCAGAAATAGAAGCAGAGGGTAGACTCTGCAAGTGAATTTAGAAATCAGCATGCAAACCATAAGCTTGGCTTTGGAAAAAGATGTGAACTTGCTAATACCATCTTTCTTAAGGACAACATTATGCCAGGTCAAGAGAAATACTATGCTAGGGATGGTGTAAAAATGTGGTCATGGGCTTTTACATATCAGCTGTGTATGTTGGTGTTGCTCTGACCTGACATTGGAGCAATGAAGGCAGGGGCTGGTGGTGGTTTGGAAAAGAACAAACATCCCCTTTCTTTCTGTTAAAAACTGTAAACAAGGATTTTGTGCTCATATATCCATAGACGATTTTTTGTCAATAAATATATTTTTTGCAGTAAATATTTTTATTTTGAGCCATAAATTGTCATTTTCTGTCACTGTTTGAGGTTCTTGAAGGATCTTCCCTGCTTCTGCTTTTTTTCTTCTTGGCTATTGTGGCCTGTGGATTTGAGACACCCACAGTATGGAGAAGAAGAGGGAGAGGCAAGAAAGACCTGGTTATTCTGCCAGACACCCCAGCAGGAGTGTCTGCTTTTGCCAGAAACAGAGAAGCTGCACAGTCTGAAGGGGTGACTATTAACCAGGGTATCTCCCATACCTGTCTGGTGAGAAGGAAGGGTACTGCTGCTCCATCCATGCAGTGAATTCAGGGCACAAAGAATTTCTGTATCGTCAGAGAAACAAAATGGCCCTCAGAAGGAATCTAGGAAAGTGAATTGCATAAATGTTTTGTGTAAAAGTGAGGGTTTTTTAAAGGATTGCTGATACAAAACAGCATTATCCCTAGCAGTTTGAGGTGTCCATCATTTCAACTATTAGTGGTTTAGAGTGAAAACGTACAAGTTATCTGAATAGTAATAAAAAGTTGTTATCATTCAAATCTGATATGAGCTGAATTTCTCCTCTTCCTCCACTGACAGTGTTTAGGATTACTGAAGTTCCAGTGAGTATGTCTCAGTTAAAGTCTAATGGAACAAATTCAAGCCCCCATGTCATTTGATGTAGCTCACACAGTATCATTTTTTTCTATAGTACAAAATATTTTATACTAAAGTAACCAGCTTTTATTTGCATAATTTTATGTTCCATTAAGATTGCACCAAGTATGGGGAAATATGATTGATTACAGGCAAATAATCCTTGATTTCAGCTACTGGTTCTTCACGGCACGTCTGCGTTTGACAGTGAGACGCACAGTTTAACAACTCATTTTAAAGGGACCTAAACAGATTTTTTGAGCTGTGCCTGTAGGTTGTATTCATAACTACAGGGAGTCTGAGCTATGTTCCTACATCTCTCATTTAAAGACAGAGCTGTTTGCTTGGTTAGAATCCCAAATCTCTTAGTAACCTGTTAATGCAGCTCAATGCAATACTACAAACCTTTGATGATTTTGCATCTCAGGAAGAGGTATGTGCATTGAGGCACCCTGAAGTCAAAAATGGAGATTTTTCCAAATGTGTAAAAGATCTGCGTAAGGGACAGATTGCTTTATTTACCTATAGCTCATCCATTTACTCATGATGTGATAGTTAAGAAACTGAACATCCAAAACACCCAGCTCTACTGCAAGCAAATAATGTCACTTTGGAAATAAAATCGACAAAAAGTTTCAGTGAAACAAGATTAATCAGGAAAAATCAATTCATTCACAAGGAAACACTTAGAGAAAATGTGCTATTTTTGACACCTTTCTTGAAAACTGCTTAACTGCTGGTTCTGGGCAGCCTTGCCTTAAAAACAGTATTGGTGGGAGGGACTTTGGTGCTGGCATTTGCCATTCTGCCCCATGGGCTGGCCCACTGGCTCAGAGGCAGTGTGTGTGATGCCCTTGGTACCTTGAGCTGGTGAGGACCCTTAGAACCCGGGAGGTGGGGCTTCTAAACTCAATTTTATTTTAAAAGATATTCACAGAATCACAGAACCACAGAATACCAGGTAAGAGGCCTCAAGGTTCACCTGGTCTAACCTTTTTAGGTAAAGCATAACCTAGACCAGGTGTCCCAGCACCCTGTCCAGCCATATCTTAGAAGTGTTCAGTGCTGGGGAATCCACCATTTCCTGGGGAGATTATTCCAATGGCTGATTGCTGTCACTGAAAATCTTCATCTTGTGTCCAGCTGGAATCTCCCCAGGGGTAACTCATGCCCATTACCCCTTGTCTTTTCCATGTGACTCCTTGTGAAATGGGAGTCTCCATCTTTGTAGCCACCCTTAAAGTACTCTAACACCATGGCAAGGTCTCCCCTGAGCCTTCTTGTAAAGTAATAATTTAAAACTATTTCTTTCTGCAGAAAATATCTTCATTTTCTATCTCAGCTCATCACAGCTGCTTCTTTCTCTTTCATTCCTGAAATATTCCTGGGGTTGCAGCTGAAAGCATTCAGCATCCATTCACCCATGTGGGCCACTGTGTCCCTCTCACAGTGTCCCTCTAGCCTTCTTAGCTCCCATCCCACACTCCCTCCTATCCACCCTTCCGGCTCTTTCCCCATTCACCGGGATTGGCCAGACTCCTCTGTAGCAGCACTCAGGCTGGATGGGAGATATCAGGAAGTGCCTGATACCAAACTACGTGGTACAGAACATAAAGACAACTGAGAGAACTCCTGTTGTTTTGACAGAAGGAAAAGTAACTCTTATAATACTCATTTGAGTCAGTGTGCTGCTCCACTACTAAGGAGAAAAGAGGTACAACTGCATTGTTGTATGAATATATTGTTTGCAATGTTTTCTTACCTTTTTATGGTTAACTAGGGTTGGAGGGGAATAAATAATATAATATAATATAGACGATTACAAGAATGATACATCTGCAGCAATCTAGTCAAACTGCCAAACAGCATTACACAAATTCCCTGATATACTACTAGTTCTGGCTTTTTAGTAAAGTCTGTATGCCCCTAATTAAAACTGTGGTTTTCTTTACAAGCAGAAAGAGGATCATTTCTTGGTGATTAACTGCTGCTTACTGAAACAGGATATTTCACATAAACTGTGGCTGATAGTTTTGAGCAACTGGCAATTCCAGGAATCAAACTGGGATCATAAGGAAAACATTCAGAAAAACATTATCTCCTTTGGATTTGTTGCAATATTGTGCATTCACAGGGAAATTGTAAAATTATTGTTCCACAGACAGAAATAAATCATCCTGGATGGTGTTTCATTGATGTTATAAATTTTAAAGTAGTCTTTAGGAAGTTTGAGTTCTGCCAAAGTGCAGGGATAAAATTGTTTAGAGTACTGATGCTGGAAAGGATAGCTTGTAAGGGGAGCACTTGAGACTGAGAAAGAAGGGAAGCTAAAGGGAGATGGGGAAAGAGCAAGGGTGCTTAAGGCATACATGAGGAAGGGGAATTCTTACTTAGGCTCCAGCTGAGTTGTACCCAGCAATGGTTTCTGTTACTCCAAGAAGGTGCAGCAGAAGCAACCTGCCTCTGGGAGCCTTCATAAATATCGTCCTGTCTGTCTGAACCCACTTCTCTAGGCCTTATGAAGAAAAAAAGCTCAATGCATGTTTTTACTTAATTAAAGTGTGCTTCCAATGCAGAGGAGTGGTTTGACTGTTCAGTGTAGTGAATTGATAGGCAAAATTCATTCTAAGACAGTGAGTGCATATTTTAGTGAACTTAATTAAAGGCTTTCTATTTTGCATCCCTTCTCTTTATAGTTCACTTAAAATGTTCCAGCAAAGAAAAATCTGACTTTATGTGTCTGTATGCTTTTGTCTTGTCTTGCTAGGCCCCCATAGCATCTTACTCCCTCAGCTCACTTTCAATGGACTAAAATTAATTTAGAAGTTAATGTACTGCTTTGAACAAAAGGAGCCTTGAAAGTACTTAAACCTGTATAGATTTATTTCTGATCCTACATAGAGTATGTGGGTATATTGATGAGTTTGCATGCTGGACTCTAAATCCTGCAGTTGGAAAATTATGCCCTTCAAATGGCGCTTGCATTTTTCTGCAGAAAGATGTGTTGGTTAAACAGTTAGATATCTGTTGTGAGGACTAGGAATGAAACATGAAGAGCCAGATTTCTTATGTAATTTTGTCCTTAAATCCTTACAGGTCTTCAGTGAAAGGCAGGATACCCCTCACTGCCAAAAGTCCAGGCTAGATCAATAGCAAACATAAGTCACATTTTCCTAAATGTTTGTTAGAAATATGTGACAAAAACTGTTGGTTATTTCCTTTTCTGCTGGACAGATGTGTGTACAAACTACTGGGAAAATAAACTGAGCTGGCAGCAAGTTTAACATGAAGGCAAAATAGTGAATGTATTTGGAGCTATCTTAGAGCACTTTGAAGACACTACAGGAGAGAACGGAGAAAGCCGAATTTCTGAGTTTATTTAGGTCTTGAACAGATAAACATAGACTTTGAATTATTTGTGTGTTTACTCTCTATGTATATTTTCTATGAATTTTTCAAAGTGGTATCCTGTTAATATCTGGGCAGCATGTATGCAGACTGAGCGAAAGAGGGAGAAAAGGGATTGAATAAGGATGCTTTAATTCTTGTAAAGGTTTTGATAGCATTTTATGTCTTCTCCTCATTATGAAGGATCAAGTTATAGTAGGAGAAATAAAAGAAAATATTGAAGAAAAAACCCACAAGCAAATTCACAAAAAATTAATTCAGAACAATGAATGAGATGGAGGTAGATGGAGTATATAATGCCAAAGACAGACAAAAAACTGTCAGTGGCTCATCTACAACAGAGTACACTGGTATGACATTAAAAAACATAAAGCTATAATGAATGAAAAAATCATTAGGAAGATACTTTGTTTAACATGCCCCACACTAACAATGGTGAATCACACCATGAGAACTGAGAGGAAACCAACCACATAAAAATCCCAATGTACTAAAAGACAGTGTCTCTTCAGACTTCTGTATTAAAACTGGATCTTTCGGTGTCACATCTTCTTTGTTACGACAGTTGCAGTAAAACGCTATTCAGAGAACTGAAATAGCAAAATGCACAATAAACTGAAATAGAAAATTGCATACAGAATCTCCCTATCCTATCTTTCCGTATTAAAGAAATCTTAAGCAGATAGTATTGTCATCTTTCATTGAGGCCAGATAGAACATAAATGAATTATATTTATGATGCTGAAAATCAGCCCTTGCTATGATGCTAATTATTTGCAGAATAAGTATGTTTTGCCAATGAGAAAAGCAAGGGTTATACCTACTAAGCTTTTTTTGTTGTTGTGTATACCACGTACTTCTTACAAAGTGGAGGAAAAAAAAGCCCATTACACTCATAACTGTCCTTTAAATTCATATTTTTTGCCATAAGGATATTGCTGTTGTTTGTGGTAAGAATTACATTTCTAAGTGGTCAATAGTGTTTCTTTTTGTTGAGTAGCAGACTAGACGTTTTCAATAAGTTTCATTTTAAAGCATTCTGAAATTGAAGCAAAGTTCTGTAGTACAGCAAGTAGTCTGCTTTATAAGGAGTTCACTGGCAATAAAAGCTTTAAGAGAGGCATTTCAACGTTGCACACTAAAAGCAACTAATTCCTGTATTGCCTTAGAGAACTGAGGTTTTGTTTAATAGCCTAGGTTGACGGTTTCAGCCACAATTGGAAGTGTTTTCCTGACTTTCATAACAATTGTAAACTACTTCAGGAAATGGTTCATTTTTGAGTGGGTGATCAAAAATGTTTATGAAGAAATGTATTGCAGAGTCCACAAAATATTGTCTGTTGGCAAAGTAGAAGGTGGTCAGTAAACCAAAGGATTTAGGCACTTCAGTGAATCCCATGTCCAAGAGAAAGAGCCTCAAAATGTCTATCTCATGGGTTGGCACCTGGCAAGACTCATACACATGCCCGAAACAGCTGTCCCACTGTCATGCTCTGAGGCACTCAGACTTGTCTGTAACACAATTTTTCTTGGAAAATGTGATCTAAACATCTGTCTGCCCATCTGCTGCGTTCAGGAGCAGTTCAGGAGCTGAGCTTGGGCTATTCCCAATGATTTCTACCTTAGGTTAAACCTCCACAGTTCCTTACAAAATCCTGCTGTCACATCCAATTTTATTTGAAGCAGTAGCTCTGTAGCTTGTACTGTATTATACCACTTTTTAATTAGTAGCTTTCTTCATTAGCTCACCCACACAGAAGTGAGGTCTTAGTGCAGATGATGTCCAAAACCATGTTCCACACTTCATGAAAGTGTCAGCCTGTTAAACCAAAAGGCAGTTAGGATTCAAGTATTCTCTGGACTCTTTCTTAAGCCCTTCCAGAGGAGAAAGCAAATTCTTCTGGCTACGCAGCTCAAGCACTTTAAGGTCATTTTAAAAGGGATAGAAGTTTAATATGTATATTTTATGTTTCTTCCATATTCAATTTCACTCTGAAGTTTTACGTCCAAAGTGTGTCAATCTGTTAAAGGTCTAAATAATAAAATGTTAGTTTCAGCACTTCAGCCCAAAAAGTATATCTTAAAACCCTTCTGTCTGATTCTGGAAAAGCCTGTGGCCTGTAGTCAAGAATTAAAGAGGTCAGATGCTACTGAAGACTCTTTAAGCTAAACTTTATCCACCTAGCTTTTGCTACCTAGGCTTAATCTGATGTGTGTCCTTAGAGCATATTTACTACTGCCAGTCCTGCACAAAAAGTTGGTAGCTGCAGTGCCTGTGCCCCTTTTTTCCCATGACTCATTTTTAGGGCTTTTACCAGAATATGAGAGGTCTAAACCTGCAGTATACTTGAGTTCAACCAGTTCTTTCTCTAAATGGAATTCGCTTTATAGGTTTCAGGATATACTGGAAATAATCCAATTTCAAATGGTACTTAAACCATTAGTAGCAAATTTTCACAACAGCTTTGCCTTCTCTCTGTTAGGAGAAATGCTAGTAACAGGGCTTAATCCCCACATATAGGGAAAATCTGCTTTGTAACTCCAGTGGGAAGGTACCATCAATGTAGATGTTGCCCTTTGACTTTTATGCTGTAGAACCACAAGATGTATGGATCAACAAGAAGCTGATCTCTTCAGAAAATCTGATGTACTTCTGGTGAACTTTTTATAAAGGTCCTACTGCATTCTAATGAATTGACAGGAGGCAATTCATCCTGCAAAGTCTGACACTCTTGAGACCAAAAAAAATCAAAGTGTAAGGTACTTTCTAAATCTCTAAAATAACAAGCATGAAAAAATGAGGTGATACTGAAGCCACTCAGGTCAAAAGAAGCTGGAAACTGGGAGGAAGTAACTGTTCTTCCCAGTTCCAAAGAAGCATAAAGAAGTCTTTCTACTAGAAAATGTATCAGCACTGGGGAACTTTACTTCATCTACTGGTCTTCAGTTTTGGCATCTCCTTATCTTTGTGCATTTGGTACATTGTAAATCTTGATGTGATTAAATCCTACTGTGGATAATCCATTGACATTCAATTACAATAAATCATTCTGCTTAATCATTTTGAAAGTCAGGCATGTTTAATAAGATAGACACAATGAAAACTGAAACATTAGAGACATTGAAGAGCTTTAGGTAGGCGATAATATCTGTTTTTATTTAGATGCAACTATAGACTAGCTCTGGTCCAAAATCTATTTTCTTTCTCAGCACATTTCATAAAATCAGACTGTCGAACAATAAGACTGTACTGCAGTTTTGCAGAGCCCATGGAGGCAAGACGAGGTCTGACACAAATAAAAAAACCCTGAGGTTTAATCTGCATTTCTGAGAAAGATTCTTCAGGGTGAAAGAAGAAAGCAGTTAATTGCACCAGCTTGGGGCTGAACAAGCATGTTGGCCTTCTGGTGGGATTTACTACCTTGGGCAATACATGCAACTCATGCAGGTTCGTGGGGAGCTGATGACTTGCCTCTGGCTACTTCTGTGTGGGTTGAGCAGGCACCTTAATAATAAAAAAGTATTAATAAATAATAAATTGTGCATAATTAATATTGTGCATAAATAATGTGTTCAGTCTTCGTCTCTACAATAAGTAGGAGGCAGGAAAGCAAAGTATGAACCACAGGGGATGTATTTTTGCTTTTCTGTTTTCACAGACAACAGTATAACTTGTGTCTAAAAGTTTAACAGACCTTACATGGATGTCCCATTTGGATGGAAATTTTCCATATTTTCATTTTACTGCCTGTGCACTTAATATGATAAGAGTTTTGATGCATTGCAATGCATACATACGTTTGCAAAAATATGAGAGGGTTCAGAGGGTAGGCCTGTGGAAATGAAAACATGGAAGGGGATTTAACAACTAAATAAACAGCCGGATTAAAGGGTGGCATCTTTTCACTGTGTTCCTACCTCTATTAATGCAAGCTTAGCCTCACTTCCACTCAAACGTGTGTGCAGCATTAGGTCAGTCTCCTGCAAATGGGCTGTGGCAAAACAACATATACTAAAAGGAACACAGGAACATTTAGTACCTTATTCCACCATTACCCATTAGTGCATCACACCTGCCACTAATGTAAATATTATTGTCTCATGGTATTTAAACAGACATTTTGAACTATAAATATGAGAAGAGAGAAAACAGGCAACCAGATGTGTAGATCAATGACTTATTCTGCTTGTTTAGAGGCTGATTCTCAAACAGCAGGTGTTTTCTCTTGTTTGTTTTTTTATAGATGTGTAAAAAAAAAAAACTAAATTAAGTTGATAAAAGAATAGTTTGGTTGTCTGAGTGGTGGAATGAAATCTAATACTAAAGTGAAATACTCTTTTTCCTTCTATGGCTTTATGCAAATTTTTTGACCTCTGCTCTTTGACAGTCAATCTGTGATGAAAATAACACCTCCTTAATTCACTGTGATATTTTAAATACTTGATGTTTGCAGATTATTTTTCATGTCAAGCATGAATACAACTCCCCATGAGTGGAAAAAGATAGTAGCCTCCTGCTGCTGTAATTTCTGGAGTGAATCTGGGTCCTGCTTCTACCCATGTTTACAACAGAGTCATCATTTTCTCTTTTCATTTGGTCACTACTGATCTCTTTGGTTTGGAAACAGTGACGTTTCCTAAATTCTTTTCTGTCTCATCTACATCTGAATGATTAATTCAGCTACTTTAGACATGTTTTTCTAGTGCAATAAGTACTTAGGTAAATTTCTTTTTTATTTCAAATGGAAAAAAGTAATAACTATTTTTGCAAAAACGTAATTCCAACCCAATTTTAATCTTACAAGAGATATTTTTTCCCAGTTTTGCCTTCTATATTCTTGGGGGCCTTGTTGTGTTTTTGTTTTTGTTTTTTTTAATAGTAAATACAGAAAACTTGGTTTATAATCATACAATTGTGTGGTTGGGGAGGGAAAGATAAAACCAGGATATTTCCCATTCTGAAGTAGGAGTGATCTTTACACTCAGTTTGATTATTTCCCAGAGTTCACCCTGACAGGGTGGAGGTTCAAGAAACTGAAGTATCTGAAGCATGTTTTACTTGCTGAATGAAAAACACAGGACCAAAGCATTCTTCCTTAACGTTATTGCTTTTTGGCTTTCCCAATGCAAGTTTTCTCTGTCAGTAGTGACTTGTTGAATACGTGAATTCGCATGATTATAGAAGAAGTGGTTGTGCCAGACTGAGGCTTATCTTCGGAAGGCAGTTGTTAGAAAACCAGTGACTGTAAGTCATCTGCGGGGAGCTCAAGCACCTGTAACCCCAATAACATAGTGGCTTTCCTACAGTGGAGATGAAGGTTGGGTTATGATGGTTTAGAGCTCCTTATACCTATGGAATTCACAGTCAGTTGATTATCTGCATGGGAGGGTTTTTGAACTAGTAACAGTTGCAGAGAGAGCAAAATACAGGAAAAAGTCTGGCCTGTGGAACACATCAAAGACAGAAAGATCCATGTGAACTCAAAGCCAGACCAACCATCCAGGAAATTCTAACAGTACTGGAAAGAGCCTGTACCAGTGGCAGACTATTTTGTTTTCACAATATTATAAATCTACTTATCTGGCTAGTGCCATGTATTGAGTGCTTACATATTGCTAGACCAGTACATATTTTTCATTTATTTTAATTGCTGTTTTTACCCCAGTTATCCAATTACCTAACTGTGTTTATTTTTGTACTTTGTTGAACCTGGGTCATAATTTTGAACAGCAAACTATCATTGGATAGACTTGCTACTTTTTGCTTTATATTAGAAAGTCAAACCGAGGGGGAAAAAAAAACCAAACACCTTTTCAGAACGTATGGGAAAAAATGGCACTTACATAATTTACATTATATTTATCATGTGATCCCATGAGAAATACATTTAGTCTTCCCAAATCCTAAGAAACAAGACAGTTTTGTGATGGTGGGTAACTGGACAGTTGGTGACAGTGGGAAGCTTCATGATTTCATAGTCACTGCAGCTAAATAATTTTCAATTGCATTAATAATTAGTTGATCACCACCATTATCTAAACATGCCAGCAGCTTGCACAAATACATGTTCATGTGAGTTGTAAATCATGTGTGGTATTTTTCCATCCAAAAGTCTGCATGAGCTCAGTTTCTACAATGCCAGGCTTGATAGCACTGAAAAAGGACATTCTCTTCTACATCGTAGAACATGCACAAAAGATGACACACTATGGTATCCTAGGGTGTATTCAGATTTTCAATAAAACAAGATTTAATGGCCAGAGCTACTTTCAAGTTACTGCAAAAAGTATAATGAATGTTACAATTGCCCATATCACTACCTCAGAATCAGCATTTAAATTACTAAAATTACTTAGACTACCTAGTGGAAAACATTGTAACATAAAACTAAATTCTCAACTACTTTGAAATGCAGAATGTAAAACCTGGAAGTAAGAATGTATTTTTAATCTCCTAATGCTGAATCTTCAAATGTTTTTCCAGGCAATACATAAAAGTGATGAAAAAAGATAATAGCTAAAGTTCTGTGGCTTATTCTTTATTATGCTGACTGAATAATGTATGAGACAAAAACCAATATTTAGTAGACCAAATATTAGGAACCTAAACACACTCCTAACTCCAGTGTCCTCGCTTTGAAGACAGTGTGATGTTAGGTCTTCATAGAGTTGGGCTTTGAACTTTTTACCATTTGTGAGTCATGGGCCAAATTTAGCAAGGGATGCTAAGAATAATAAAGGCTTCTACAGATACACTGGCCTGAAAATGAAGATTAAAGAAAATGATTTAAAAAAGCAGAACTGGTGACAACCACCATGGAGAAGGCAGAGGAACTCAACAATTTTCAATGGTAATTTTTCTTCCTACATCTTTCAAGCCCCTGAACCTCAAGACAAGTACAGGGCAAAGGAGTAAGAGAAGATCAGCTTCAAGACCACCTAATGAACCCCAGCATACAAAAGTCCATAGGACCTGATGAGATGCATCCCAGGGTCCTGAAGGAATCAGCTGGTGCAGTAGCCAAACCGCTCTCAATCATATTTGAAAAGTCATGGCAGCCAGGCCAAACCCCAGTGACTGGGAAAAGGGAAATGTCGCACCCTTTTTAAAAAATGGTGAAAGGGAGGACACTGGGAACTTCCCATCAGTCAGCCCTACCTCAGCGCCTGGCAAGATCAAGGATTCTCCTGGGAGACATATCAAAATACATCAAAGACAGGGAGGTGAGTAGAGACAGCTAAAGGCAAATCATGCCTAACTAATCTCCTGGCCTTCTACAGTGGAGTGACAAATAAAGAGGTACAGATGTCATCTACATAGACTTCTATGAGGCCATTGATACAGTCTTATAAAGGAGATTTATTAGAAAGACAGAGACTTTTACCAAGGTCTGTAGCGACAGGACAAAGAGCAATGTTTTTAAGCTGAAAGAGGGTAGATTTAGGTAGGGTTTAGGGAGGAAATTTGTTAAAATGAGGGTGGTGAGACACTGAAACAGGTTTCCCAAAGCAGCTGAAGATGCTCCATGGTTGGAACTGTTCAGAATCAGGTTGGAGAGGCCTTTAAGTAACCTGATCTAACTCACCATGGTGGGTGGTGGGACTAACTGGTCCCTTCCAAGCCAAAACAAGTTATGATTCTATGAATATGTAAAGGGCACAAAGGGTACACGGGACTCTGTAGAAGAATGGAAACTCGACATATGATGAGAATACCGCAGGCAATCACTCAGATCCTATTTCAGCCAATCTGTGACTGTTTTCTTCACCAGAGGATCTCTTCATATCTATATTACACCTTACATTTTCGTGACTACATAATTATGATCCCCACTCTCACAGGCAGAATGGCCAAAATATAGAGCTGGTATCATTCTATTTTTATGCAAACAAATGTGTAATGTCCCCATGTGCCTTTTCTGGCTTCAAACTCAGTTACACCAAGGCTTCCTAACCTTCTTTTTGTCATCACTGTCTGTCATAGCAGTAACAAGCACCACCAGTGGTGGAAGAGCCAGCATTCTAAGCTCCATGATGTGCGATTTTTGAGTGGCTGGGTGCTTCTAGTTCTACACGTAACCACAATTTGTATTACATTATCTGACAACAGTACATCTCAAAGGCTACAACATGCACAGATTGTTGTGTGCTTAAGTTAGGAGATGGGAACATACAGCAGCTGAATAAGTCTCTCAGGACATGTCATGGATTTTAATGGATCCCTATGAGTTTCCCATTCACGAAATAGTACTGACTTTCAGGCCAGCATGGCACAGTTAAAAGAGTGAGGAATGAAACAAGCATTTGCAGACTTTTCTGAAAACAGTTATTTTTTTTAAAAAAATAGCTCTTCATCTGCTTGATGGGTTTATGTACCTAAGAGAGACAATATCCCTAGTCCTAAGGGCTACCAATCATAATCACTGTGTAGTGAGGAGTCACAACGTGCACACTGAAAAAGTATGCAGAAAGATCAGCAGGCTGGGGTTATCAGTCATAGGTGAGAGATGTTTAGAACTCCCCTGAGGTTAAATATTTCAGGTCCAGGTGTCTTTGGGATCTTCTACTATGCCAATGTCTTACTGTAGGATTAGCCAGAGGAAACAATGACAGTCTTAAAAGCCTTCACACATCAGAGGTTCTGAATGACTTGTGCTCATCACCCTAGAGAGTCTCTGGAAGAGGAGACAACTGAATTCAGATCATGTCAATGATAGGCATGTATGCAAATCAACAGATCATTTTTGATACCTTAAGTTGCCTCTTTAAAGTTCTGATGTACAGAAGAGTTCAGGTTTCAGTGTGCTGTTCAGGATATAGCAACATTATGAACCCATGGAAAAGTTGTTAATGAGCACAAGACTTTCAGTTTTATAAAACTAAACCATAAGTCATATGTGCGCAATGCACTGTGGAAAAATGTAATATGGTTTCAGCTTGAAAACACAAATATAACAAATTTAGATACTAAAAAAGACCAAACAAACCTCAAAACAAAAACAACCAAACAACAGTTTTTGATCAAAGAAAAAGTTTTAGGTAGAATTGAGCCAGTAAAACCTTGCTTATTTTCCACTGCTATGCCATACACTGAATGAACTGGGTAAAGGATTGTGTGTTTACTGCAGAGATCTTTAACTAGTCAACTAACAAATTATATTAAATATATATATGATTATATTATTTTTTTATGTTTCTAAACTAGAAACTGAGAATACTTCTATGGCTCAGGACAGTAAAAATCACTAACCTTAAAATGGATTTGGTTCTACCCACAAATACCAAGGTTAGCTGTATTCTCCCTTTGCTCCTATTACCTTTTACATCCTACTGTGATCTGGATTGTGAGGCACGTGAAGCAACATCTGTATTACACATAGGGCCAGGAAGCTGTGATTGCAACATCTGCATGCTACCTCTGAACAAAGAGCAATTGCTTGCTGAATCTGGTTACAGTAGAGTTGAATACTGCCTGCACTGAACCTCATACTGTACTTGCATCATCAGGTCTCAGGTCCCCCTGTGCTCAAGTGTCTACTCCTCAGTAGCCTGACCTGATTGATTCACAACTCGGTATATAATTACCTCATTTTATCTTGATTTTTTTCTGGCAGAGTGTGTCACCATATTCCCTAGCATGCAGCAACACAGTTGATGGTGAAATTGCACAACACAGTCCTATCTGTAGCCAGTGGTTTTGGTTAGCTATTTATTTATCAAATCATAGTTTTTCAGCTACAGTTTTCTGCTGCTTTCTTCTTACAAAATTAATCTTCCTTGTATATTACCCTTCTCTTCTGCCTTTACAGAGAATTTTAAGAATAGCCTTTTTTATTTTCTTAGACAGTCTTATAATGCAGTTGTGGATGCCCCATCTTTGTAAGTGTTTAAGGCCGGGTTGGATGGGAGTTTGAGCAACCTGTCTAGTAGAAGGTGCCCCTGAACATTGCAGGGTGGCTGGAACTAGATGATTTTTAAGATCCTTTCCAACCTAAACCATTCTATGATTCTATGAATTTGGAGCTGAATGCTGTCAGGTACATACAGCTGTATAACATACTGTACATTTGGGACCTGTTTTTTAACACAAAATACGTAGCTAAATGTAAACTTATAAATGCATATGTATAACTCTTGCTTTGGATGTTAAATCTTGAGCCATTTTAATCTCTGGTCAACACACATGTCAATATACCTTTTTTTGTTAACCAGCTATAACAAATATAGTTCTCATTATCTGGTGAGAATTTCAGCCACAGGTTCTGGCAGATGAATCTTTGTTCTCTTCTGAAAAAGTAGCAGCCACAGAATGAATGTATTGGCATCATCTTGCACAAAATCAAGATGCTTAAAATGGATTTAAAATAGAACAACTGAGCCCATTTGCTAGGGCAAGTGGTATTGAGAGAGAATTTATGCGATTCACTGTGGAGGTGGGCTGCCTGGACCTATTTTTAAGGAATTCTATGAGGATTCTGTCAGTTATATCATTCTTTCTAAGTGGTTATTTCACAATTTCAATATTCCACAGCCAACTTTTTACTCTTGAAACTGGACTTGAAATTGAGGTTATTTTCTTTTACTATTCCTCCTATTATTTTCTAATTACCTCAGTCTATTTCCCTCTTTTCATTCAGTTTGTTGAACTCCTAAGCATCACCTATAATAACTATGCGGCCTTAACTAACTAATAAAACATTCCATTGAACTCAGGTGTGTAAGCTTTATTGCCCCAAAGTCTATAATTGGTTTAGATCAGCTCAATGTTGTGGCATAAGCAGATTGGTGGCTTTATGCAATTGCATGTCAGGTTTTATCTTCTGTCATTAAAGTGCAGAAACAAACTGTGTGTATATACTAAATCATTATTACTGTATATCATTAGCTGTGATCTGCTTCTTGTTGTATTGTTTCAAACAATATATTTTTTAATTCAGAATGAATAGGGAAGTAAACAATGTCACAATGTACCATGTTTGCAAGAAAGCTATTAATATCCAAGCTGATATTTACAGTTTTAACACAATCCATGTAATAAAGTTTCTACTAATATTATAAACACAAAAAGTGATCCAGTGTAAATATTTAAACTGCAGAGATCCTCGTCCAGCTTAAGCTAGGGTATATGGAGCTGACAGAGGCAGACAGGACTTCAAGTCTTTTAGCCAGCTTCTGAAACACACAAGGCATGACCTAGTTCTGATGGAGAAGTCATACAGCCCATTTTTCCATCATCTGATGTTTCAGTTACTCTGGGCCAGTTGAAAGGCTAGCAGCATTTTCAGACTTTCATCTTGTATAGGCAAGACTCTTAGGTAAAGCATCTTACAAATCTTTCTAACACATCCCTATTTTTAAGCAGCTCTCAGTTGTATTTTAATTTTTCACAGCAAGATGTTTTTGGCTGGAGTGACTGATTATCTTGGTGCAGTTTAAACAGTACTTTTAGGGAAACTTTTTTTTTTTAATGGCTTATGACTCTCAATAAACAGAATGAGTCATATTAACGGATGTGGTATTGCTTGTTACCAGATGTAAGCATACTGCTATCATCTTGTGACTTCCTATGCAACCTAATTGATCAGCATATGGCTGTCATTTTATTTGTTGCTCTGTTTAAGTAATGCAATCACTATGGCTGTTCCAAACACACATTTGGAAGTTTAATGCAGTGGGCAAAGCTGACAAATGTTGTAAAAGGGTAAATAATTTCAGAGGGTCTGAAAGAGTTATGAACCACATTTTAATGGCATGTTTACTGCTGTGGGTATCTTTCAAATGTTCTAATAGGAAGCAAAGTAAATCAGCTACTGTCATAGATGCAAAAATACCACAAAAGGTCAATCCCGTTGGCTATAAAAAAGGGTATGGACATACAAATCAATTTGTTTATTGCCAAAGCATTACCGGCTGCGCTTAAACCACGACAACAATATAGAAACAGTAATGGCCAAAAATTCCCCTTTCCTTCTGCCCTGACTGCTTCACTCTCATTCCTGCCTTTTGCCTGCCTCCATTTCCCTTGGCATCCCAGTCCTTCTTCCTTCCCTTTCTTCCCTCCCCTTTTCCCCTGGCATAAGGTTTCTCGTTACAGGAACATCTGGAATTATACATATAAACTCAGGTTCTCTATGTTTCCATATTATGGCTGAACCATCAGGTTTCCCTGCTAGTTTTATGTAATTCACATATCATTCCATAGAGTTTATAAAATGAAAGGGTTATTCACAGTTATTTCAGTAAGCTTTTATATAAAAATCCAGTGTCATTTTAAAGACAATGACAACTAGGATGAACTATAACAGGCCCTACTAGTTTTTCTAGCCACTGAAAAATTACTGTTGGCAAAATCTGCAGAGTTTTTTATTGTTAAATAATTACTTAAAACATGTTTTCCATTACTAGGATTTCCATAAAATCTACAGGTTTTGATATCAAATATAATGGCTTGTTATATTGGAAACAGCACATTTTTCTTATGATAAAGTGTAACTGAAGCTTTTCTGAAGTTCTGCTTTCTCATCATATTTCCTGCAGATTAATGCACATTATTTTCTGTATGTTCTTACATAAAACTGAGAACATTTTTAAAGACCAGATAGAAATATGTTGATTGATTGCTGGTTTTAATTCCTGAGTATAAACGCAGAATCTGTTTGACACTCAATGTAATATACTCAGGGAAAGCATACAAGCTGGTTAGACTTAAGAGGGAAAGAAATTCTTAATAGCTCATACTTGTTTAGCACCGAATATCAGATATTAGACAAAAATAACTATTTTTCAGGTACTGAGACAACAACACAATTGAAGAATAAGGCCTAGTTGCTTTAATCTCTTTAGTTTTTAAATCAAATGGACACATTTTCCATTGAAGGCACCCCATTAAACTTTTCTGGGTTGGTGAAACTGCAAAAAATGCAGCAGATGTGGCTGTTAAGTACCCAGTATTTGAAGATCCTGTGCTAGGAAAGGAGTGGCTCAATAACATCCCTCTTTCCCAGGGCAGTTGCAAAAATTTGCTAATGTTCTTGGTGCTGAACTAGTAACTCAAAGGCTGGTACAGCCAGTGAATTACTGGAACAATTTTGACATTCTTCTAATATATGCCAGAAATCGCAGTCGAGGAGAAATGAAGGATTTTGAATTCTGTTGAAAGATATCTTCTGGTTTGGCAAGAATAGATGAGGTGATTCACAATTATTTTTATTGAAGTAGTTCTGTCAAAGTGTTAGAATTCTTTAAATAACATACTAATGACTTAAATATACTGGATAATAGACTACACAGTGTCATCCCATTGAAGTTCAGCTGTATCTGTAGTTATCAGAATTTTCACTAAGTAAAAATAGATACGTGTCCAAGAAGCAAGGGTGTAATGCATTGTTTGCAATGTGATAGTAACTTTTTATTTTAATAAAATGAAGTGATAATGGTTATATATATATATATAAAGTCTTTTCATGAAAGCTACACATTCATTCAGAAGACAGCACAGTGCAAACACTAAGCTTGAACTTAATACAGGTTTTACCTTTTGATACATATTCCCCATTATTTTAGCAACATTAATCTTGCATCTTGCCTTAGAATACAGTGCAATATATCTGTTCCAAAGAACAGAAACAGAGTCATAAGAGAAAATGTTAAAGAAAAATTGACAAATTATACAGAGAATATTCAACTGTATGCATTTGGAAAATATTTCTGATTAAAATCTAATTGTGAACCTGCCAAATGGTTTCACCATTTACTGTGCTGCATAGTTGGTGTGTTTCCATATTATGGCTGAACTGTGCATACTTTTTCCCATCTTCAGTTTATAATTAAAGCACAATTTACTTTTTCACATACATAAAACTTTCTCTTTGATTTCTCTCCTGCTTTTGATACTGTAATACCATTTCATTTTTTTTTTCTCTGATACAGTGTACTTTTATGTGCTTTCCTGCTTTTCTTTGTATATGTTACCACCAGCTGCCACATGACTTATGGAGAGCTGCTGGTTCCTCCCCAGATTCTCTCTGACATGTATCACTGCAAAAAGTAAACTTTTCACAAGTGGTCTTCCTAATCTCTTAGTGTCAATAAAAAAAAATAAAAAAATCTTAAAACTTGATGAATAATTCAGGTTTGTGGTATTAAACACCTAGTTCCCCTTTATTTGATCAGAGCCTATTTTAATGTAGCACTTACTGATTTTTAAATGTTAAAGAATGCTTTCAATACGTTTATGACAAGGTCTATAAAAGATGCTGCAAAGTTTATTTCAACACTGTATGCAGCCTCTGGCTGACACAGCTGCATCCTGGAGGTCTTCTTTCATCGTGATATACTGTCTTTTCTTTGCTCTTTCCTTAAGAGAAGTATCTAGGAACTAGGTACTTAAATGTCCTTGAAGCATGGGTCCCAGTGGTTCTCAGCCCTCATGCTTGATTTGTAAATCTCTACCCCTGGAGTGGTATGAGAAAAAAATGCAATCTAGCCATCAGGAAAAAGAGAGAGGGATATGTCTTTGAAACACTGTTAGTATTTGCCTGAGTAGTCAAAAGCATGACTTCACTCTCGTAGCAACACAAATTGTTACAATGGGTTCATTAGCATCATTAAATGTTCTGAAATTAAGTCCTAATGTACACCTGGAATTCTTGTAAATGCTGTAACTTCTGCAGCTGCCTATTTTAATATTCACAGAAAATAAACCCTACAAATTGCCAATTTGGAAACAGTAAAAACAAACAGGAACATTTCCGAAGAGGCTGTTAGAATCTGGGGAAGAAGATGAAAGAATAGTTTGGTTTTGCTAAGTCTGACAAAATCATGGTGGCAAAGGGCCACCTTTGAGAGAGCGTCCTTTTCAAAATAATTCCAAAAGATAGATAGCATGGTGAGGGAATAATAGCTTAAAACAGAAAACAGTGTTAACCAAGAGGAAATGGTTTATGAATAAATTTAGTTTGGAAATTTCAGAAACATTTCTAACTATGAAAGCAGTAAGGTATTGGAGAAGCCTTTAAGCAGGAGCAATAGGAGCAAGAATCTTAACTGGCTTTAAGGTAGAATTTGTTCACCTGCTCAATGGCATGGTATGACCACTCTGGTTATCAGATGACTGAATTTGGTGATAATCCCTTTTTAAAAAACATTCATTTCAAAGTTTCCTCACAGAATAGGACATGATGATTTGAAGGAAATTAGGTTTTCTGACTGAGAACCACTATTCAGTATGCACAGAATTCCATCCATCTCCATGTCAATGAACGAGTGCACTGTACTGTCTAGTTGCTTGCTGTAACAAGAGTCTGTGAACAAATTTCATGCTTCAAGCACTGCATGGCAGCACTGGAAAATAACTCAAACTGCATTGGTAAGTCTACAGAACCTATCAAGACTACTCTTTCCCAGGTTCCATATTTTTTAAAGATACTTATGCTATAAAGCTTCAACTGTTAAACTATTTTTGTGTATGTATCTGCTTTCTGTTTACTGAGATAGAGACTCCATATCAAAAAAGATAAATAGAATTACGTAGTGATGTGAAACAACTTCTGTAGGGAGAAATGTCGAAGTTGCTTGATTGTTGTGAGGATAGAAAGCTGCTTTCTGTCTGTCTCCTTGAGTCACTAAGCTGTCTGGTCATGAACACTGCTAGCATGGCTGACTTACAATGCTTGGTGTGTTTCAGCAGGTTAGGGAAAGACAAGCTGAAGAATCAGAAGCTCCATCCTTGTCAAATGCCAATTTAGAAGCTTTAATCTAAATTTTTTTACCGGAAAAATCATTTACATGAGACTTTATCCGAATTTTGAGTAAGTATTTTATTCTAAATATTTTGGCTTTGCCCATCTTCTATGGAATCAAAATGACAGTAAAGCTTGAAAATATGGCTCTCTGAACCACAAATTGAACCCCTCATTTGAAAATCAGAAAGGCTCATAGATTCTGAAAGAAGAAGACGAAATCAGACAGATCTTACATTTGAGATGCTGCTTGAATATTATGAGCTACTTTCCCCAGATTACACAATTATGTATTTTAGTATATGTGGTAAGACAATGGATTGATACATGGTAACACAAGAAAACATTGTTCTGTACCAAAATGCTGGCCACAGTCTAATGCAGATGAGGCCACGGAGTCATTTGAGAATTCATCCAAATGAACCGAGCAATTTTGTGGCACTTTGAAAATAAAGTTCAGAAAACAAAGTATGATTTATGTTTCAAAAAGAAAGCACACGTGACTCACGCTGCCTTGTATTGCATTAGGTATTGATCACAGTCAGCTACCTTTTATATGGCAATTCTAATTTTTGAAACATTTATTAGTAAAGTGAAGCTTTATAAGTAGACAATATTCCTCTTCAGTGATGTTTAGATTTTCCATTAAAAGCAATTAGTTCACTGAAAATAGGTAAACAAGTACCCTCCAGTGACTACCTAACAATCTGAAAATACTCTAAGATATTGCATTAGGAAAAAACTTCTGGTACAGAAGGTACATTTGCAGGCAGAAATTAAAATGGATGGGGTTGGATTAGATGTATTAAAACCAGAAAGCTTCACTTGATGACTACCAGTGCTCCTCCCTCACTGAGCAATGCACACCTACCTCTTTTAAATAAGCGTCCGCCTACACAGAGCAAGCCACTAGAGGACACAACTGGTGGCTTCACACCTCAGATTCACAAGAACTTACTGATATAAGCATCAGATAAGGATTTAAGTAGTCCCATCTTTGTGTTCTTTGTATGTGTGTTGCTTCAGAGAGAAATCACCTGCAAACTTCTTGAATGGTAAGTGTAATATAGTTTCCATGTAGCTCAGATTCTTCCACTCAAATTTTGGTTTGTCCTTTTTTTTTTTTTTTTTTTGCTTTTAGGGAAATTTCTACAAGGTAGAATGAATATTTGGGATTCACATTTAATGTATATTTGCCATAATTTCAGTTAATTGAAGAATTGTATGATACATATAACAGTAAATTTTAATAAAATACTTTTTAAAAGTAGGAAAAAACAAGTAATATACAAATAATATGTCATCCTTTCATGTTCAGTATTACATTTCTTTTTATTGCCAAAACTTTTTTACAATCTAGTTTTTCTTTTGGCCACCAGCCATTGTCTTTTTTTTTCCCCACTAGATCCATATGAAAAAGCATTCTAAGTATTGTATCTACCATATTGGTAGATATTAACTCTATTTCTAAGTAATGTTTGTAAAAATTAAATATTTCATTATATTTGCTTAAACTAAGATAGACTATTATTATGGAGGGTCTGGTCATAGTTTCATATCTACTAAAAATTAAATAGAAAATATATTTCAAACAAATACCCATATCTATTGCATCTAATAAGAATACAGAGCTTAGTGAAACACATCTGAATGGTTTTGATATGATCACCAGTCTTCAGTTAGGACAAGAGTGTCCAGAACTTGAGGAAATCAAGTCAAAAGGCTGCAAGTTTAATGACAAGATAATATATGCAATGTTGTACTTAAATTAACATTATTTTGTCCTTTTCTTTCCTGAATTATATTTGTTTAATCTGTCTAATATTAAAAAAAAAACCCTATGTATTTCCATATTTTACAAATTCAGGTAAATAAACATCATGTTCACTCAATTACATATGTAACCATTTTCAAAATAAAGTTTTCTTTCACTTTAAAGTAAATATAAACTTGATTTGCCCTATAAAACATAGATTTAAATATTTCTTATTTTTAACAAGCCTTTTTTACCCCTAACCTGATAGAAATATAGTTTATTATACCAAAAGTTCCGTTTCTCAGTTTCAGTGCAATTCACTATGATGGTGGTCAGACATATGGGAAGGTTGCCCAGAGAAGTTTTGGCTGCTCAGTCCCTGGAATTATTCAGGGCCAGGTTGGACAGGGCTTTTGGCAACCTGTTCTAGAAAAGGCGTCCCTGCCCATGGTAGGGGTGTTGGAACTAGATGACCTTCAAAGCCCCTTCCAACCCAAACCATTCTATGGTTCTATGATAACAATGAATGCACGGAAACATTCAACAGAATGATAAATAAAACAGTTAATGTAGCTGTAATAATGACTTATTCCTACTTATTTTGCCTTTCTGTTGTTGTATATGGTAAACTCATTTATATTCCTAAAGAGTTTTATGAATTACTAAGACGATTTTCCTTCATAGAGTCACTTTTAAGAACTTCCACCTTTAAAGATGTCTATCAATAACAGGTCAACATCAATAACCACCAGCAAGGCTAGACTGTATCTCTGAAATAACAGAAGTCATCGAAGACTCTTTCCAACATTTTAGAGAAGAGTGAGTAGAAGTTTGTGATTAAGACATCTTTATAGAGGACAGATTTTATCAAACAGCATGTCCAGAAATGAAAAAGGTTTCTAAGTAGGCAGAGTAATGAATGAAAAACACTGTCACAACAAGGGTGCTGACAGGCACAGCAGCATATATACTGTGTAGGTGAAATCTACAGATGGATGTTAGGATAAAAATGGTGATGCAAAATACGCAGCTGTTGAGAAAAGACTAAGTAGCACTAAGAAATAATGATTTCTGAACATACTCCTGGTCACCAAGAAAGTGCAAAAATTACACTGCATGTAGGATTTAGGCTTTGAAATCTGAAACTGTCTTGCCTAAACCAAACCCTTGCCTAACCTTACATGTATAAATATCCCAATGCACCTGTATATAGCTGATGATGTCCATGCTCATTGCAGGAGGGTTGGACTACATGCTCGTTGCAGGAGGGTTGGACTACATGTTCATTAGACATCCCTTCCAACCCAAACTATTCTATGCTTCTATGTATTTCACTGATTCTCAAGGTTTTTAGAGTTGGTACAACTGGAGGTATAGCTTCACAATATCCAAACGGAAATAAACCTGTCCATAATAAACAGTGCAATGCATATATACCAATCCTCAGTCTGATCGGACTTGATGGACAAGAAAGTTTCTGAAGCCTATTAATTCAGCTTTTCCTAAATTCCATAGTTAGGGGAAGTTGAGGACTGAAGTCCCTGCTTCACAGATGGTTCTGGATTTGATCAGTGGCAGCCTACAGTAAAACCACAAAACCAGTCCTGGATGCAGGAACAAGAAGGTAAGTTCTCCAGTGTGGTAGGGAACCAGATTTCAGCACTTTGACCCTGAGTCTCTTTGGCTATACATTGGCACAGCTTCAACAGGAGAAGAGAGCATCACTACCAGAAAAGTAGCTGCCATTTGATTGCCATGATTGTTTATAAAACGTAGCCAGAGTATGTTCTAATCTCTAGTTTGAGGGAGACATACGATGCCTGGCATTTAAGAGTTCCTCCACTTGTTTAAAGGTACTTTGCAAGAGATGGCTTAGCTCCCAGCTTCACAGGGGGATTTCTGTCTGAAATGGGTACCTAATGCACCTAAGTCACCCTTACTGATACAAACTCCACTCTGAAGTATCCAACTTTCACAGACACAGGGATTTCTTTCACTTTTGCTACCATTCACCTAAACATTTCTAGATCCAGCTTGTATACTTGGATATACTTGACCCCTTAGTCTAGGAGTTACCTTGCAGCCAGTAGTAGCTGTAATTAATTGCTGGGCTCTACTGGAGACCTTTGGAAGCATCTTTACCAAGAATACGCTCATGGAGTGTTACCTCCCTTACTTACTACAATTGATATTAACCATAAGATCAATTTATACTTCCTTTCAAAGTGCAGATTGTAGTCTATGGGCCTCAATTTAAATTTCTTTTTTTCTAACGCATTGAGAAGGACTCAAAAATCTGTAAGTTATTGTTTCATATCTGATTATCATTTGAATAATAAAAAGACTCTGAAGTGTAGCAGAATGAAATATTGTTTTCTAATTTTTTTTTTTTATTGGGCATGTAATACACCTGTCAACAACTTAAATCCTTCTGCTGAGCACAGCAGCATGTTTCTTACTGCAGCAAAATATCAAGAATAAAAAAAGCAATTAAAAGTCCATTAGATATAAGTATAAAATATTAGTTAAATTCACCTTGCTGGTTTGAAAAGGCAGTAGCAACTTTCTCTGTGGCAAGCACAAGCATGTTTCCAAAAACATACAGGAGATAATGCATTCTTGCTTGTATAGGCAGTAGCTCAGATTAATTTCTGGATGACTGTAATCAATATCTGAAGAAGCATCTGAATTAAACAGACAACCTAAATCCCACATATCATTTTACACATCATAATTTGTAACACTGTTGTCAAATAAATCACTTCCAGAGCAAAGTACCATGCAGGACATCCTTTTCATTACTGACATTTGCTTGAATTTATAGCTCCTAGGCCTGCAAAATTAACAAAACTGCAGTACTGTATTACTAAGGCTACAGGACTGGAATGGTAATATGGCATATTTACCGTATATACAATTTAATTATTAAACAATCATATTTTTAATGAAATGCTGCTCTACGATTACCTTTAGTGAGTTTTGCTTGTACTAATGGATCCATTATTCTACCATTAGCAAGATCATGTTTGAAATAAAATGGTAGAAATGTATTTTAACCCACTCTTGGGAAAAACAGCTATAAGTTACTCTTTGACTGCTTATGTGAATTATTTCCTTATGTCAGATCATTATGCAGAAATAAAAGCTGCGGACAGCCCACTTAAAATTCCATTTGATTCCTCCTGGGAGTGGAAAACCTTTGTATTATTTTTCCTGCTCTGAACAGTCTTCTGAACATTTACTAGAAGGCTGAAAACTAACAGTAATTTTAAAGGAAGGGAGTAGTGCTATCAGATTCAAGAAAATAGGTAAAACTATGGTTGATCAAGGATCATGACTTCTGTTGTTTCACAGCATTGCTCTAACTGCAGTTCAGGGGATTTTAAGAAAAAATGGATGAGAGATTTACTGATGCATACTGATGTTTCAGTGATACCTCTGTTTCAAGGTAAGGATTCTTGCAGAATAGAGGATTTATTTTCTTTAGATGGTATCTAGACTGTTACTGTTGAGTTTAATTTCTCAGAAAGAGACTAAGAGCAACAGAAAGGTCAAGGTAAAGTAGGAATTGAAAGGGACCTCACCATGAACAATCTCACCAACTGGGGCTGCTTCTAATTGAAGTACCAAGAAAAGGGTTTAGAAATAGAGAGCTCCTCCAGTGACTAATCCCAAATCATGTAATTAGACTCTCTGCACTAATGGCCAGCTTTCTTGCTATAGCAAAAATGACCCTGTTTGTTTTGGTCACAATTAATGATGACATAAGAATAAAAATGTATCTTAATGTACTGCTGTTGAATGCATGCCTATGAATACCTATGACAGAATGTGGGCTGAAGAAACTTTTTTAGTTCCATGTTTTAATGTTACCTGATAATTAACAGGATCAAAGCTCTACACCACAATCGCTCAAATCTACTCAGTCCTAGGACTATCTACTCAGTTAGTCCTAGGACTATTTAGTCTTATGATCTCTAGACTTAAGGCTGTGTAACTTAAGCAACTTGCTATAAATTATTCTGGAGTTAAAGGCTCTAGGATCAAAACAGCAAACACAGTGTTCACAGAGAGAAGTCTGGTGTTGCACACATTCCAGTGAAACTCCCTAAGGAACTGGCAAAAGTATAAATGATGGCAGTGATAAGTGGATTTGCTAAAGTTCTTCAACAAAGTCCCTCCTCATAGCCTCTTAAGGAAATTAAACTGTCATAAGACAGGCAGGAAGGATTTTCTGAATCTAGTTAGAGGACAAATATATGAAATAGGAATACATCTTGACAAAGCAAGGACCCCTTAAAATCACTGTTGGGATCAACGGTGCAAAGATATTCTAGTGATCTGGAAGGCGCTATTGGTTTTTCAGAATGATCTAAAATGCAGATGACTGTGGGAGATCCCACAAGATTTGGTGATACAATAATGAAAAGTCAGATGAAATTCAGTGTTGATAAAATGCTAGGTGGGTAGACAGAGGAAGCATAACACTAACTATCCTCATGAGTATAGCATGAGTGCTCTTTATTTATTCTATTACCACTGAAAAGGGATTGTGGTGGAGCAGCAAAAAAAATCTCAGGAAACATAGTTCAGTGGCACTCAAAACATAAAACAAAACAAAAAGTAAGCAGATAAATTTGTGTTTAAGAGAGGGATAAAGAAAAATTGAATGATTAGTACTATAGCTTGAATATATCTTGTCATCCCATTCCAAAAGGAAAATATGTAGAGTAGGAGAATGAGGATGTTCAGAAATAAAAATTGGCATCCTTCAGGAGGAAAACCATATGAATGAAGACCCATCAGCAAGGAAAGAGCTGGAAGAACTTTGTGCAATTATGAGTACTAACAGAGAGAAAAAATGGGGAACAACTCTCCATTTCTCTAAGCACTAAGTGAAGTTGACGGTAAAAGAAAGCCTTTTTCAGAAACACATGATGAAATTACATCATTCAGTGCCACAGGATGTTGTAGTATGGACAGTATAAACAGGTTCAAATTGGGCATGAGTGAAGTAATGGAGAATTGCCGGCTGACAGCTAATAAACGGACTGCACTGGCTGCAACACCTGGTTCTGGTGGTTCTTAAGATGCTGATTACCATAAACCATGAAAACACAGGTGGAAAGTCATCCTCTGTGCCTCCTGTGGCCTTTCCTAAGCATCTGCCCCGACTGCTACCTGACCTTTGGCAAGGCGGTTCTTATCACATTAAGTAAACTGTTAGTTCTCCCAGTCACAAATGTTTGCCTTAAAGACCCAGCAGGAATGACTCAGTTAAAGTCCCTTTAGATATTAACCCTTTGAAACACTTCGTGCTGCTTCTTTCTATATTCTGCCTACAGCCTTCCTATGCTGCTCCAAACTGATGGCAAAACAAATTCCACAAGAAAAATGTACACTGTAAAGTAAACGTTGAGAAGTTAATTGTCGATAACTCAAACAGCTGTCTTCAAGCTCTGAGGCCCGAGCAGGCCAGCCCTGCTGCCGGGGCAGTACAGCTTTTCTCCCAGGGCACTACTAAAAGCCTGACTTCGCATTTATTGATTTCAATTTGTTGCACGCTGTGCAACATCTCCAGGGTCCGCTGTTTCTGTCAAACACCCTCGAGAACCCTGCGGCGATCGCTGAGCCCTCTCCCTCTGTTAACCCTGTCAGCGGCGGCCGCAGCCCCCAGCCGGCGATCCCCAGGGTCTACTCTGTGCGGTGGCCTCCGAGGGGACCGGCAGGGACCTGCCCTTCGTGGGGTTCCCGCCCCCGCGGGAAGCGGCTCTCCCTCCGGGAGCTTTGCCCGCCTCCTCCCGCCTCCGCCGGTGCGGCGGGGTGCCCAGGCGCGGCTTCGGCACCGGCAGTCACTCGGTCTCTCGCCTCGCAGGTCTCCGGAGCGGGCGGGGCGGGCGCTGCTCGGAGCCGGGCGGGCGGGCGCCATGAAGCGCTCTCTGCTGCGGCTTTGCCAGTCGCGGGAGAAAGCGGCCGTGTCCAGCTCCTACCAGGGCGTCGTCTGCGAGGCGGATGCCGCCTCCGTCGCCTCGCAGGATGTCTTCAAGGTGCGTGCGGGGGGGCGCGGGGAGGGAAGCGGGTGTGAGGGGACAGTTTCGGGGAGCCCAGCTCCTGAGGCACCCAGGCAGGTGTGGGACGAGGTGATGCGTAACACTGGGGCTCGTGTGAGGGCGCTGGGTCAGGGAGGGATGAAGGTGGAGGGTGAGAGAGGTGGGGCTCTGGAAGCAGCTGCGCAGGTTGTGTCCCAGACAACCTTTCTTCCACGAGACTCTTTCCCCTCACTCAACAGTGGAGCATTGAGAGAAGAGCTGTGAGGGGTGGGAGACAGGCTGGGAGCCACCTTGGCCGTCGGGCATGAATACACAAGAGCTCTGGCGTTGTGTGGAAGAGTCAGGACCGGGAGTATCCAGAACACAGGAGGGGAGCGGGAAAAGAAGGATGTGGGGTGGTGAGTTCAGGTGGCGGCTATGGGGCTCACATCCCCCCTGAGTACAGCTCCCCAGAAAGAGCCCTTAGAGAATGGTCCAGAAGTCATGATGGAAATGAATAGTCCATCTAGCAAAAACATCCCAAAAGGAAAGTTTAGAAGCACTGGAACAGTTATGAAGGAAAAGAGAACCAGCAGCAAAACCTGCAAATGAGAAATTGTTGCCAGAAGGGTATAACATCTTCCCTTTTCCATAGAGAACAGGACAAGAAGTGATGTATTTATATTGCAGATAGGGTGACCTAGACCAAGCATTAAGGAAACCTTTTTTAAGGGTAAGAATAATAAAGCAAAATAAGAGGTTGCTTATTGGATAGATGACTTGGGTAACTTTGGTGATTTTTTAAAAGCAGACTAAACAAATTTGACAAAGTATGTGGATGGGTTTAAAGACCTCTCAAGGTCTTTTCCAGTCTTGTTTAATGTTTGCTAGCTGTAGTCCTGAGCAACACCTCTTGTCACTCCAGTGGATGATCTGCCTCTGCAGAGCTTTTAAGGTGAAAGGCAAAGAAGCTGTTGCTGTTTAAAATAGTTTGTTTTGCTGCTTTGAACCAACCAAAGTACTGGGAACACCTAACTGATTTCTTTCTTCCTTATTTTGTTAATGAAGCACTGCAATATTGGCTGAAAAATCTTATTTTTGTTGATAGAAATTATCAACATGCCCTATTTTGGCCACATTGTGTCTCACACTGACAAAAAATTCCAATGTAAAGAGTGGTGAAATGTGGTCAAAATCAATAGAAAGATTTGGAATTTGTTACCATTAAAATTAAGTTAGGAAGTTAGAAGGAGTGGAAGATAATAGGCTCTGAAATAAGGTTTTCTTAAGTAGCTTTTTGATGTGTATAAAATGTATAGGTATTTGTGTATGTAATTGACGTCTTATTTTTATGACAGTTGAGTCATCTTAAGTACCCTTTCCTCAATGATTGCCTGTTTTCTATTAGCTTTCTCTGACTGCACTTTTGAACGAGATGCTACCCCTGTGTTCTAAATCTTTAATACTGTAGCATTATTGACATTACTGAGTTCAATTGGACTATTAAACTGAAGGAAGTTAAACGTGTGCTAAATGCATGAATGGACTGCTCCATAATGTGTGCTTGTTTAATGACAGCAAAAACTGTTGAGTCTCTGTGGTCCAGGGGAGCAAAGTTTTCCTTTTCTTTAGCAGATGAGGAGGGAACAGTGTTTTTAGGGGATTTCCTGTTTTTACCCTTTGCTTGCTTACATATCTTTGAGAAGTTTTACATTACGTTTGATACCTGTTTTTATCTTTTTTTTTTTTCACTCCCAAGTTTGTTGAATAGTTTTTCCTTTTTATTCCCTCTCAACATTTTAATACTTGTTTTTAAATTCCTGCCCATTCTACTGCAGTCACTTCTTTTCATAAACAAGTATAGATCTTGAAACACTAACAAAAATATTCAGAGATCTTCATAAGGTAAGAATCAGCAGTCCTTCTATAGTTGGTTTAGGATGCAAAGCATGCTCCCCAAGGAGGTATTAGGGTATCAGTGGGCTGAGCTGTCAGAGGGGGGTTTACTGTATTATACTGTGAAGACTTGGGGTTGTTTCAGACTGAGATGGTAGCCCATGGAATGCCCTTAGGATACTGCAGAAATTTAAGGATTTAGTGACTACTCTGACGTAAAGAACAACAAAGAAACCCAGTGGCTGAACTTGAAAGACCAGGACATATTAGTCTGTAGAAAAACCTAGACAAAGAATTTGTCAAAATTATTAATTTTTCCTCTCTCTTGAATTGATTTGATATGGTCATACCTGGAGAGAGTATAAAACAGTAAGTTATAAATTTGCTTGCTTGAGGTTTATCGTAGTAGAGGGAGAATCTTGAACTCTCTACAGAAGATAAAATTATGTATTCAAGAGAATTTCAATCTTTTGTTTATTTTGTGCTGCTTCTCATCTGGGCCAGGCTTTGCAGGCAATTAAATCAGTCTTGAGTTTCACTGTCGGTTCAGCGTGATCAGGATTTGTATACTTCTGTATGAAACTAAACACCTGGGAGAGAATTACTGATAGTAACATTCACACTGTAACACCTTATATCATTGCTAACATCTTGCATGTTAGAAGAATGGAAAATTAGACTATTTTTGTCCAATATAGGTTATTTCAGATGGAAGTGCCTGTAGGCTACGGAGCTTCATTAAGAAGAATCGTTCTGGGCTTACCAAAGTGGATGAATTAAATGCCACCCCACTGCATCACGCTGCAGAAGGAGGACAAATAGAATTAATGCAGTTGATCATAGACGATTCTTCCTGTGAAGGTAACACATGTTTTATGAACTGTTTTATTTAACAGAATAAAAAAGTTCAACGATCAAAGTGTTAAACCAACTGAAGCAGAACTAAAATTAGGTGTTTCACCCCTCCCATCTCTCTAACCGATACCATGTATTCAGCACAATATTTAATCCATTTAATACAATGCACTGTGTGACGTGCAATCTTTCACTTTTTCTCTTAAAAAAGATACAGTAGTAGCACAGAGCTAAACCTCCATTGAAGACACTATTATTTTTATTTTCAGTGCAGTTGGAACATTTGATGGTTTTGGTTTGGTTTTGTTTTCTCTCCTTTGACCTAGTATTAAACGTGATGGATTCGTCTGGAAATACCCCACTGCACTGGGCCACAAAGAAAAACCAGGTTGAAAGTGTTAGTTTGCTTCTGAGCAGAGGAGCCAATCCAAACATTCTCAACTCCAATATGATGGCACCTCTGCATATGGCTGTGCAGTCCCTGCATAATGAAATTGTTAAGGTAAGTCCAAAGTCCACGTAGACTTGATAAGTGGCTCAACACCGGCTTGACCTTGTTTATATATGCTGTATCTCCTCATATGGTTTGTTTAGAAAGCAGGATGTGTAACATATGATGTTTATTGAAATGTTTGTGTCTTTAGCACAGCAAGTAAAAAGTAACTTACTGATCTATATAAATACTGATATTTGTGCTATGATAGTAGTTGTTGTATTTTATGGAGAATTCTTCTTAAGTTTTCCAATTTGTCTTTTTAACTTACCAAAGACAAGGAATTTTCTTTAAATATGTTCTTTTAGCATCAGAATTTCATGTAGGCATGTGTCATTTCAAATATTTATTCTCTGATTTTTTTTTTTTACAGTTGAGTAGGGAGTCATACAAGTATCAACATTTACTTGAAACTAGCGTACTCTTTTAATGAAAACCAGATTAAAATTAGTCAGAAAACACAGTTCTTAAAAACAAAGTTTCAATAATAATTTGAATAATAGCAGAACTCAAGTTCCAATTAAAAATCACAAAAATATTTTGTGAAGGCATTACTAAGGTGTCCATTTTGAACCTTCTAAAATAGCAACAGCATTGAGATTTTAAACAGCATATCTTTATCCTCATTTGTCCAAGTGCAATGAGAATATTTTTACTCCATATGTGGCATTTGGATAGAATTTGTAAAGCTTTTGTATTTAATAAGCGAATGCAGTTTTAACAGAACATCACTTGCTTTTCCCTTTAAAGTTGTGTCTTTTTCTAGTTCTTTCAAACAAAAAGAAGAAAAACATGTCCCTGTATTCAAGACTTAAAATCCTTTAGAAATTTTCAGTGCTAAAATATGTCACTGTCTTCACATCCGTTATAAAGTCTGTATTTGTTATGAGCTAAGAACAAGAAAATCTGAAATACAATGACATTTTAAAAATAAGCTTTATATCAAGTTCTGGGTTTGCGTTATTTTCAAGAAGGGGAAAATGGATGACCCGGGGAATTAGAGACAAGTCAGTCTCACCTCTGTGCCTGGCAAAATCTTGGAGCAGATTCTCCTGGAAGGCATGCTAAGGCACATGAAAAACAGCAAGGTACTTGGTGACAGCCAGCATGGCTTCCCTAAGGGGAAATCCTGCCTGACCATTTTGGTGGCCTTTTATGATGGGGCTACAGAACGGATGGACAGCGGTAGAGCAGTTGATGTTGTCTACCTGGATTTGTGTAAAGCGTTCGACACTGTCCCACATGACATCCTTGTCTCTAAATTGGAGAGACATCAATTTGATGAATGGACCACTCAGTGGATAAAGAACTGGCTGTTCAGCCACACACAAAGAGTTGTGGTCAATGGATCAATGTCTGGCTGGAGACCAGTAACTAGTGGTGTCCCTCAGGGATCAATGTTGGGACCGGTCTTGTTTAACATCTTTGTCGCTGACATAGACAGTGGGATTGAGTGCGCCCTCAGCGAGTTTGCCGATGACACCAAGCTGTGTGGTTCGGTTGATACACTGGAGGGAAGGAATGCCATCCAGAGGGACCTTGACACGCTTGTGAGGTGGGCAGATGCCAACTTCATGAAGTTTAACCATGCCAAGTGCAAGGTCCTACACCTGGGTGAGAGCAATCCCAGGCACAGCTACAGGCTGGCCAGAGAAGAGATTCAGAGCAGCCCTGTGGAGAAGGACTTGGGGGTGCTGGTCGATGAGAAAATGAACACGAGCCAGCAGTGTGCGCTTGCAGCCCAGAAAGCCAACTGTATCCTGGGCTGCATCAAAAGGAGCGTGACCAGCAGGTCAAAGGAGGTGATCCTGCCCCTTTATTCTGCTCTCGTGAGACCTCAGTTGGAGTATTGTGTACAGTTCTGGTGTCCTCAACATAAAAAGGACATGGATCTGTTGGAACAAGTCCAGAGGAGGGCCACGAGAATGATCAGGGGACTGGAGCACCTCCCATATGAAGAGAGGCTGAGAAAGTTGGGGCTGTTCAGCCTGGAGAAGAGAAGGCTGCGTGGAGACCTCATAGCAGTCTTCCAGTATCTGAAGGGGGCATATAAGGATGCTGGGGAGGCACTCTTCATTAGGGACTGTAGTGATAGGACAAGGGGTAATGGGTTCAAACTTAAACAGGGGAAGTTTAGATTGGATATAAGGAGGAAATTCTTTCCTGTGAGGGTGGTGAGGCACTGAAATAGGTTGCCCAAGGAGGTTGTGAATGCTCCATCCCTGGCAGTATTCAAGTCCAGGTTGGACGAGACCTTGGGTGATATGGTTTAGTGTGAGGTGTCCCTGCCCATGGCAGGGGGGAACGTGATGATTTTAAGGTCCTTTCCAACCCTAACCATTCTATGATTCTATGATTCTATTTTAAGCTCTGCTTTTGACTGAATATGTACTCTCATTTTTCCCCCACTCTGTTCTTTGTTCAGGCTAATTCTCCTTTGGTTTCTGTTGTTAAACGGACTGAGAGTGATTAAAATGTGCCAGTTCCTCTTGTACAGAACAATTAGTTGGAATTGCTGAAAGACAATTGAATAAATATGTAGGTAGAGGAATAAATATGTATGGTCATTATCATTTCCAGATCCTTTGCTTCTCAAAAAATGCTAGAAGCAGTCATAGAGGTACTTGGTGATACTCATAGCTTAATAACAGCTGTTAACATAGGGACTGAAGCAGCGTTCCTGTCTTCAAGCCCTGTCTCCCTTGGTCTTATATAATTGTCCAATAGATGAATAAGGGAACAGCATCCACAGCATGGCCACTTTCCAGAGAATACAGAATATTACAGGACATTATCACAAACTTGAGTTGAAATCCCCACCTGCAATTTGCTACAGAAAAGACTTTCTCCCAGCATTGGGGAAATTTTTAAATAAAACTTTTAAGAAACTCTGCATCTATATGCAGTGTTTAACATTGCTGCTGGTCTATCTGCTGTAAAGAATTTTAGTTTGCTTTGTCCTCACTTGCATTTTTCACCTGTGTATTTTTTCATTCTCCTGCGTTTTGTCTCCCTTTTGTGTCTATGTGTTGTGGGTTGTTGCCATGAAAAAACCGAACCCAAGTTGCAAGAGTGCTATGGGTGATAAAAATACTGAAGTAGGCACTTGTTGTTGCATTTGGCTTATGTTTGACTGAATGTTTTCTTAAACATTTAGATTTTAGTTCAGCATAGCAGTACTGATGTTAATTTGGAAGGCGAAGCGGGGAACACACCTATAACTGTAGCATGTTACAAGGATAATCCTGAAGCATTGACACTCCTGGTAGGTATAGCTGTCCATCATCTTTTATTGTCTGTTTCCCTTGATGCAGTGTTACTCTGTGTCTGTGATCTGTCTGTTCAGTGGAGGAAGGTTAATCACGGACCTAGTATTCAAGTTACCTTGCATAGGATACTAAGAAACTTTACTCTTTTAACAGCATATTTATCTGCGTATATATATATCACAGAAATATATCTGAATGGCAAACTTAAGAAAAACTTAACTGATTTTGAAGGTCATGAGAACACAAAATGAATCACATATATGTATAGATGTATGGATATAACATGCAAAAAAGTTTGTATATAAGCTTCAGAATGCATATATAACATAAAAAAAAGAGCTACCCAGGAGAATATATCTGTAATAATATGTTAATTAGTCAGAATCTTCTCTATGTCATTAAGCCATATCCAAGCATTATTTTTCAGATCGAAAATGGAGGGAAAATATGTAAACCGAACAAAACAGGATGCATGCCTATCCATGCAGCTGCATTTTCAGGTGCAAAAACGTGTATGGAAATTCTATTAAAAAAAGGTAAATTATGTTGCTCCCAAGCAGTCAGTAAGAGCCGTAATTTATAGTAGTATTACTGATTTAGTGCTTTAATTCTCAAAGAGCTATGAAAACACTTATAACAGTGATTTAACTTAGAAAAAGTTAATGCAATTATTCCTATGGGCTTGTGACTTTCGTAACATTGCAGCAGCAGCTTAGCTGCTTTCCTAAATGCATGTCCATCCAGTGTTCAATGATAGATGTGAAAGGTTCATATTTTGAGGGGGAAGAATATTATTCTACAGTTAATGTGCTTATTTTTAAAGCCTTTATTTTCTTCTGTTATCTCATTCTTGCTTAAAAAAAAATCATTTATTTTCATCTCTCAGGTGAAGAATTGGGTCACTCTGCTAAAACCCACATCAATTTTACCAATAATGGAAAGTGCAGTCCACTTCATTTGGCAGTTCAAAGTGGGGACCTTGAAATGATTAAAATGTGCATTGAATTTGGAGCCCAAATCGATCTAAAGCAGGTAAAACCTAGATTGGAGAAAAATATAATTTTGATAAGACCTAGGTATTTCTGCATCTCTGAGTGGTATGAAAAAAAGATGAACAGATAATTATTGCTTGTTGTCTACTTCAATGCAAAACCTAGGGAGCAGCAAAGGAAAACAAGACTCTGGTTCAGATCAGGCAAAATGCCAGGTTTCATTACACAGGTTGCATAGGATGTTGTATGAAAAGTTTTTATAGGTTCAAAGTGCATTTGGGCTGATCCATAAAACAAAAGTCAACCCTCAGCTACAAGCTCAGGCGTGTTACATCCCAACTAGAAGGAAGTGCAGCAGGAGGGCCAGGAGACCTCCTTGGATGGATAAGGAGCTGCTCAGGAAAATTCGAAGAAAAAAAGAGGCTTATAAAAGGTGGAAGCAAGGACAGGCGGCCTGGGAAGAATACAGGGATGTTGTCCGGGAAGCTAGGGACCAGGTTAGGAAAGCTAAGGCCCAGTTAGAATTAAACTTGGCTAGGGATGTGAAAGATAACAGGAAGGGATTCTGTAGGTACATAGCGAATAAAAGACAGGCTATGAACAATGTAGGCCGCCTCTGGAAGCTATCGGGAGAAACGGCTATCCTGGATTTGGAGAAGGCTGAGGTTCTTAATGACATCTTTGCCTTGGCCTTCACTGGCAAAGGCTCTGACCACACCACCCAAGTCTTGGCAGGCAGACACAGGGACTATGAGAATGAAGACCCTATGCCCACTGTAGGAGAAGATCTGGTTCGAGATCATCTTGAGAACCTGAATGTACACAAGTCCATGGGACCTGGTGAAATCCATCCGAGGGTCCTGAAGGAGCTGGCGAATGAAGTTGCTAAGCCACTGTCCATCATATTTGAAAAATCGTTGCAGTCGGGTGGAGTTCCAAACAACTGGAAAAAGGGAAATATAACCCCCATTTTCAAGAAGGGGAAAATGGATGACCCAGGGAATTATAGACCACTCAGTCTCATCTCTGTGCCTGGCAAAATCTTGGAGGAGATTCTCCTGGAAGGCATGCTAAGGCACATGAAAATCAACCAGGTGGTTGGTGACAGCCAGCATGGCTTCACTAAGGGGAAATCCTGCCTGACCAATTTGGTGGCCTTCTGTGATGGGCCTATGGAACTGAGGACAGGGTTACAGCAGTTGATGTCATCTACCTGGACTTGTGCAAAGTGTTCGACCCTGTCCCACACGACATCGTTGTCTCTAAATTGGAGAGACATCAATTTGATGAATGGACCACTCAGTGGATAAAGAACTGGCTGGACAGCTGCACACAAAGAGTTGCAGTCAATGGATCAATGTCCAGCTGGAGACCAGTAACGTGTGGTGTCCCTCAGGGATCAGTGTTGGGACTGGTCTTGTTTAACATCTTCATCGCTGACATGGACAGTGGGATTGAGTGCGCCCTCATCAAGTTTGCTGATGACACCAAGCTGTGTGGTTCAGTTGATACGCTGGAGGGAAGGAATGTCATCCAGAGGGACCTTGACACGCTTGTGAGGTGGGCTGATGCCAAACTTATCAAGTTTAACCATGCCAAGTGCAAGGTCCTACACCTGGGTGAGAGCAATCCAGGCACAGCTACAGGTTGGGCAGAGAAGAGATTCAGAGCAGCCCTGTGGAGAAGGACTTGGGGGTGCTGGTCAATGAGAAAATGAACATGAGCCAGCTTCAGTGTGCGCTTGCAGCCCAGAAAGCCAACCGTATCCTGGGCTGCATCAAAAGGAGCGTGACCAGCAGGTCAAAGGAAGTGATCCTGCCCCTCTACTTCACTCTCGTGAGACCTCAGTTGGGGTATTGTGTACAGTTCTGGTCTCCTCAACATATAAAGGACATGGAACTGTTGGAACAAGTCCAGAGGAGGGCCACGAGGACAATCAGGGGACTGGAGCACCTCCCATATGAAGAGAGGCTGAGAAAGTTGGGGCTGTTCAGCCTGAAGAAGAGAAGGCTGCGTGGAGATCTCATAGCAGCCTTCCAGTATCTGAAGGGGGGCTATAGGGATGCTGGGGATGGACTATTTCATTAGGGACCTTAGTGATAGGACAAGGGGTAATGGGTTCAGACTTAAACAGGGGAAGTTTAGGTTGGATATAAGGAATAATTTTTTTCCTGTTAGGGTGGTGAGGCACTGGAATGGGTTGCCCAGATGTGAATGCTCCATCCCTGGCAGTGTTCAAGACCAGGCTGAACAGAGCCGTGGGTAGCATGGTTTAGTGTGAGGTGTCCCTGCCCATGGCAGGGGGGTTGGAACTAGGTCCTTTCCAGCCCTAACTATTCTGTGATTCTATGATTCATACACAGAGGGAGTCTGGAAGAGCACTCTGGAGAATGATACATCCTTCTTCACAAACTCTTCTTTACTTTTCAACTGCTATTATTCCTTCCCAGAAATGGGATCTTCAGTCCGATTCCTCTCATCATTCGTGTGCATCCTCAGCCTTCCCTGGCCTTTACAGTTTCTTCTTTGTAAGGAAGCACAAATTCATGATAATACTGCTGCTACTGTGGTACTGTTAGTGTATTGGCCCGGATTTAGGATAAATAAACATTTTGAAAATATCTATCATTAGTCAAATTGTTTTCAGGGCCAAAAGCAGATCATGACAGTGAAGATGGCTAAATATGATTTTGCCTTCTATTGGTTTGATTCTGTGAACACAGATTTTGAGCAGATAATTTATGCTGTTGATTTTGTAATGGGTAAAACTGTTTTGAGAATGCTCATTCTACAATGCAGGCATTGTGGAAAAGCCAATTCCAGTGCATTCACTGAAATTTTGCTGTTCTAAAAAGGAGAAAGTCAAAACCCTCAGGTTTTGTATCAAAACTAGTTTGTACCATTTAGCTAATTGAAATCGTGTTTTGGCAAATATGGTTCTAATAATTTATTTATTGTTTAATTTTATGACTGTCTAGCTTTTAATAGTTTAATATCATATTAGACCAAGTTATTTTTAACCTGAAAAAAAAAATATTTAAGAATGACTTCTAAGAAGGATTCCATTTAAGGAAGTCATAAACATTTTAAAATAACACGTTTTCTTTATTACATACATTTTTTTGATTATTCATTTTTACTGATCTTCCTGTGCTTTGCTGTAGTTTTCCTTTGTTTCATCTTTCATATTAAAGGTCGTGGTGTGCGTGTTTATTAATTCAACTACAAAAGATTGCTAGGAGTGTAATTACCTCATATCTTAAAATCTTTTCAGAGTTCCACTGCTTCAGTTACAGACTAAAGTTTCATTACTTGCATAGAAATTCAGGCATTTGGGAATTATGACTCCTGGGCTATATCACTAGAGTGTTTAATAGATTGGAGGTTAGGTGTTTGGGATTTAAATACTTAAGTTTTTTTTTATTTTCCATTTACAGAATGAAAAATGCACAGCACTTCATTTTGCTGCCACTCAAGGAGCAACTGAGATTGTAAAGTTAATGATGTCATCCTATGCTGGTGAAGAATCCATTATTGATGCTGTGGATGGGAATAAGGAAACTCTGCTTCACAGGTAGGACGCTACCAGTCTGCCAGACTTCACTATAAATTGTGACCCATGATATTATTAGTTATTCTCAGCATCCAATTATATGTTACATAGTATACTTTGGAACATCCTCTCACATGGGGGATAGCTTTAGTACAATATGAAAGAGTCAGTAATTTGGTCAGAATCTTAAAGATTTTAGTGTTGATATCAAAATCAGAACAGTTCAAGTTACTTGGGAACCATGTCAAGGAATGGTCACTAACAGTTTGTATTAAAAATTTACTCCACTAAAATAGTAGGTGAACAAGTTAATGGAATTTTTAACAGCTTCTGAGGTAGTGGAGCAAATGCCCTCATGTAATGTGGTTACATTCTCCAGAAAATAAATAAAGAATGATATAAACAGTTTAAAAACTTTTTTTTTTTTTTTACCCCCAAATACATGACTTTTATGCCAGTAGTAGTCATAGTCTGGTATATATATACACATAGTCATATACCCTATGACTGTAAAGTTGCAGATGGCATTTGAATATGTAATGATCCTCTAGACTTCTGTTTTTCACAGTCCATTTGAAAACAGAGCACTAGACTGTGCAAAAATGTCCTCAGTCTTCTGCAGTGGAAAGGCACTTAGTTAAATGTGCTGACTACCAACTCTATGGAATATAGTATATTTCCCCATCTATATATTTTTGCAAGAAAGTGATGTCTCACTGCATTTAAGTGTAATAATTTTACAGTGTTATTTTGTGTGCCGTTTTACAATACGAAATGATTGGTATAAAGTCAGAGACAGTGGAGATGATTGTTCTTTGAACACAGTATAAGGTGGAATGATTTGAAGATAATTGAAGAAATTACATGGGGAGTGTGTTGTAAAGTTAAGGTAAGTTTTGGGTGCAGTTGGAAATGCTACTGTGATAGAACAAGACTGAAGACAAACTGCTAACAGAATGCCGAAGAAAATGTTACAGACACAACACTACTTAATAGATAACTGGCTGTCATGTCCATGAAAATGATTGTCCTTGGAAAAAGCTTGAGAAAAGAATGACATTCTTTTAATCCCTGTGTCTGTGAAACAGGGCAAAAAATTATCAAGAATAATCAGAAAAGTAGAAAGTCACCCAAATTTCTCAGAATATAAATAAATTCAATAGGAATATTAACTTATTGAGAAGTGGGGGAGCAGTGCAGCATAGGCAGGACTTAATCCTTTCACAGACTTACTGTTATGTTTCCCTTTAAATGTTTTATAAAATAACTTTGTTTTCTCTTCAGTCACCTTGGAATTTTGAGAGTGTGTGAAGCATTCAGTATTTATTCCTGGCTGGTAGAGGGGTCTGCTACAGATAATGGAGGGATCTCTACTTGTTTGGAACCACAACATGATTTTTAAAATGCATTTTTTGAGTAATCAGTTCTAACTATAATACACCCAAAATTATTACTTCTTATAGTGCTAAGGGAACTGTTATCTTTGAGATACATCACAACCTTGGAAGCTTCCTTCTATGTTGCTTATTGAATCAAAATATTTAATAGAGATCTGACATAAAAAAAACATTTAGACTGCTATAACTGAGCTATACTTCCTACTTTGACCATTTTTTCCCTGTAATATATTATTCAGTGTCTTATTGTAGAATAAAATCTGAGATTTTTTTATGTGTATAGACAGCTTTAAAATTCTTTCAATAAATAATTGTCACCACGATTTATATCAATATATTATATTTTTGCATATTTTTTCAAGTAAACTTGCCCTCCACAGTCAGAATACATGTTTAGCTATTGCCATTTTAACCCCATTCCAGCATTATTACACAAAATGTATAGGAAGTTATTTTTGAAGACTGGGTCAGTGAAATGGATTGAAGCTGTAGATCTGCCTGGAACAAACAGAGTCTGAAGTTTACGGAATTCCGTATTGACATTGTGTGGTACAGCAAAAGATCTGACATATGAAATGGCTGGATTTGTTAAAAAACTGGTAAAATACCTGTTGACCCACCAATGAGGTCTTTGTTTCCCACAGTGTGTTTTCATTGTATTAGCTGAACAGAACTTAGTTTAAAAATTAACTGCATGATGAAAACCAAATCAACTTATTTAAATGAATTAGGTAATAAAGGTAACTCACTGTCTTTTAGTTTCAAATGGATTTCTTTGAAAATATTAGAAAATGCACAAATGGAGAAGAATGCTGCCTTTTGGCTGGAAACTTCATTGTCCCTTCTAATGTTACTGTGTTTTTGCATTTTTCCCTACAGGACAGCATTGTTTGATCATTATGAACTGGCAGAGTATTTGATTTCAATGGTAAATATTTAATCAATTAACATGTTTATAGAGATTATTGCTAGCTATTACTACAGGTCTGCATAGAGAAATTCATAAAGGAAAATATGTTCTCAGGTATAGGTTATTTAGATATATATAATTTCATAATGCATAATTGACACTTGCAATACAATGGTAGTTGTGGCTCCTTATTAACGTTCTACAGTTGCAGAGGATTAAAAACTTGCATCTTTTATTGCCATCTTACTTATTCAGAAAGGTTTAATAAACATCTTTTATCAAATATGACAATATCTGGTTTAGTCATCGTCACTTTTAGGATATGAAATGCAAATATATGCTAATTATGTATTGAATTTCATCTGATTTTCCCAGCAACAAATCCTTTCTTTAAGGTATGCAAAAAGATTTAAGGATTAATATGTAGAAAGATTTAAAGGTTGTCCTGGGATCATATAGCCATCTATTGAAGTTTGCGCATGATCTCGAAATAATTTTTACTCTGTGTAGTTTGGTTGTATTTCACCACTGAATAATTATGAGGGAGAAAGAAGAAATGTAACCAGGAATGCTACTGGCTATGATCCATGTGTCCATTTGTAGCAAGTAAGCTACGACTTATAATCATTATATACCCCAATCTGCTAAGGAGATTTTCTGAAGTTATTAGACTTTCATTTTATTTATATTTAGGAATTTTTACTTTATTTCATGATAATTACATTAAGCCAAATTCCCTTCTACATACAGTTCTGGTTTTCTCAGAAGCTCCATTGTAGGGATTGTATTTAGTCAGAACTAGATATTATGCTTATTTTTAATTGAAATGTGAAATGGTGAGGTTTGATGGCTTCAACTTGTCTGACAAAACAACCTCTCTGAAGACATTATTAGCTGAGAAATACAGGCACAAGCATAAGGTATCACCTGTGCTGTGGTGTACATGAGAGTGATAAAGAAAAGCAGAGTAATGTTACTACTGAAAAGGAATAGCAAATTCCAGTTCAGAATGGCTTTCTGGTTTTAATAAAAAACAGCATTCATTTATTTTATATATAAAATATCCACTTTTCATGCACATCAGCTTTGAATGATTACTTCCTTTATCTTAACTTTGGTTCTTGTTGTGTCTGAAAATAAAAGCCTTTGCAAACAGATACAGTGTTACATCTAGCTCTTCTAGACAGAAACGATTATCTATGGTAAGCAGAATTGTCCAGGTACACTATGAATGCTATTTATGTTTAAATTACACCAATTTTTTGTAAGTTATAGGTCAGTGTGCTACACAAGAAAAAGCAGAGAATCAAACTCTACAGATAATATTTTGCAAAACCTTATAGCTTTAAAGAAATGCTACTTACAAATTGGTTTGCACATTGAGCATTTTAAGCTCAATGACTTGGGCAATAATGTCAAAAGTGGCCATTGTCACATTTGACAGGTGCACAGTATCTGATTTGTGCATGCGAAGGTGATTAAAGACTATGTTATTAACTGGAAATTGCAGCCCTGTATTCACTGAAATGAATGAGCCCCTTGGCTAAAAAAGGTCTTTGCTTCTTTGATGAATAAGAACGTTTTTAAGAGGTTGTCTGACCCTGTAGAAAGGTAACTGGGGAAAGGGTCCTCCATGTGTTACTCTCAAACATTTCATCAGCATACATTGGAAGCTTCCTGTTCTCTGTGGCAAAGTAATCACTGTACATTTATTAAATGTTTCTTATTACTACATTACAGGTTTTACCATGCTAGAAAGTAAATATTGCTCTTGATTATGATTAATTCCCCAATTATGACTGGACCCAAAGGTGATTAAAGTTAATGGAAAAACCCCCATTGTTTTTTTTTTTTCTTTTAATGATCTTTGGGTGCTATCTGAAATAAAATATGGGGGTTTGTGTACTTTTGTCAATTCATCAAGTTTGACTTGCAACTCAATACCTAGAAATACATATCTAAGTAATCATAAAATAAGCATATCTCATTCATGCATTTACTTGTATCATCATACTGCCTTATTGGTGTGATTTTTTTTGATAGATATTTTTATGTTCATAGTATTTTACTGGTATGATCATAATGATATTGTGACCACAGTGACGATCCTGTCGTGACAGTATGCACCCTGTGCAAAAACAGAACAACAAAACTGAGCTTTTGCTGGAATATCACATTCCAGTCCTTGTGCTTCCTCTAATGAGAGAGGTCACGTCAAAAAAACTTGAGTTTGGAGAATAAAAATGTGTCTTCTGTTGATACAGCTACTTTGTAGTCAAAATTAATTTGGCTTATACAGTTTATGATGAAGAATAGAAAAGGAAGATAGATCAAGCTATACAGATTAAGATATACTAACCTCTGAATGCATTATTTGTTGAACAGTTTTCATAAAACGTAGAGGTTCAGAAGGGTCTTGTTCTGGTAATTAATAGGTAGGCCACATCATTCAAAATGACTGCAATTTTTGTATTTTTCCAGAGCTTCAATCCCGATATTTTCAAGTTAGAATTATATATTTTGAGCATTTAAATGTATGGAAAGGCATCTTAAGAAAAGATCATGAGTTGTGATAAACTTGAAATTCTTTATTGCAGGGGGCTAATATTGATAGTGTTGACATAGAAGGTCGATCCCCACTTCTGTTGGCCACTTCCTGTGCATCATGGAAAATTGTGAATTTACTGCTCTCAAAAGGTAAAAAGGAACATACACATACAATACACTTCATTTGAGCAGGGTTCACACATGTTAAAACTGTGTCTAACTTTCCTCTCAATTTCAATTCAGTACTTCAGCATACAGTCCAGGAGCAGCTGAGCTAAACAGCTGCACGGTGCTGGTATCCCCCGAGATAAAGGAAGAATTAGTGTGATGATTTCACCCTTTTTAATACAGAGTGAATAGGCTGTAGAAAAATGTGTATGCCATATGTCATGCTTCTCCATATGTCAAGGTAGAGATGGCACTGGCACTCCATCTCTACATTCCTTACAGTTCACAAAGTAAGCAGAACTGTGGAATAAATACACCACATATAGTCATGTTTTATAGCAACAATCAATCTTTAAATGTTAAAGTGCATATTTCAAGCATTACCTGTGGTTTTATATAATCACAATCACCTTGAAAATGTTTGAGCTGTCTTTCAATGACTATACTTCTGGTGGAAGCTAGTTATTGTTACTATATTTTTATCTTGTTAATAGTAATAAAACTGATTTGTTTATAAGCCTTGTAATGAGTTTTGAAGCTGTAACAGAATTAAAACTTCATTAAAAAGATTAGGAGACATGGTCATCTGCATCTTTAAATTACCTTGTGGTTTGTGGATGCCCAATATCTCTGAATATAAGGGCTGTACATAAATCTTAGTTCTATGGTAAAATACAAAATAGATATACACATAAGATAACTATGAAATCTGTGTGTCAGTGTGGGGTGTGTTTAAATGTAATTCTGTGTTATAATGCTGGCTTGAATAATTGTTACTTAATAGATTTATAAACACATTTGTTCAGCGTTTGTTCCTTTCTCTTAAATGTCATCAGTTAGTGTCAGGAGCCAGCAGTTTTGAAGTTGCTGGTATTTATTTCCATATTTATCTAGGAGCAAATGTATCATTAAAAGATCATCTTGGTCGGAATTTCTTGCATTTGACGGTATTGCAGCCTGGAGGATTACAGCATCTAAATGAGAAATTTCTGCAGGTACAGTAAGCATCATTTTATCTCTTTCTGCTGCCTTTACTAGAAAATGTAAAGACAAAAAGCAACTACAATTTCTTTTGGAGTGTTTGTAAAAGTTTGTGGTGTTTTTTAAATTGCCCGGTGTCACAGAAAATAGTTTGCAGAGGTACGTATCTCTAATGAAAACATTTCGACGCCAATAATACAGTTTTCTTATTGCCAGGCAAAGGAATAACAATCTCATAAATTATTTTGCTGTTGGGGATTGAATAGCTCAAGAGGTAGGCAATAAAATATAGAACTTCTCACTTCTATTTTCCCAGCTTGCATGCAGTAAAGCTAGGGGATGTGCTCATTAGTATTCAGTCAAAGACTCTAGGACTGAAATAGTTTACAGCATGTTCTGCAGGAGCTTTCCGTAGACTGCACTGTAATGAAATCTTGGATTTAGTTTTAGAAAGGATTTCAAACATGGATTTATTTGAAACATGCTGAGGTGAAGCACTCACATTGCTAGAGCTGAAGCTCACTGGAAAGAATAAATTTGCTAGCCTCCAGAGCTCCAGAAACAACCTTTTAAATGTGGATCAAGTATAACTGATTGTACAACATCTGCTGAAATCTGTAAACAACTTTGATTAGTAATGCAGAAAGGATTTAACCTCCCTTTTCAGCAGATGTAGAGAATTAGTTTTAAACCAGAGTGACAATTTTGAGTTGTCTGCATTGACTTTCCAATTATTGATCATACTAAAAATTCAGACAAAGGAGTGGAGCAAACTTGGGGCAGAGATTGTTAGTTGCTGTACGAAAGGCTATACATAGGATAGTGTTTTGCAAGGTACGGAGCAAAACCAGGGAAATAAAGATGAGAAAGAGAAATGTGGGAAATAAAATTACACTGTAAACCAGTGAACTGATGTTTTTTGACAGCCAGAAGTTTCACTACTGAATGCAAACTACAGACCACGCTTGCATTCTGTACAAGCCTTTTGCTGACAGCATTGAGTATTATGGTTGAATGGCAGTAAAGAAGAGTCTCCTGCATTACACTTGTGCTGTGGATGGGTTGCAATGAGGGTTGCAAAGTGGAAAACTGCTGTGTTCTTCAGAGTAGTTGTTTGAAAAAATGGTGACCCACAAATCAGGAGAAATTAAATGCTCATTGTTGCTAAATCTACTTTTCCTAAAGTTTCTTTTTTTTAGATACCACTTTTAAGTATTGTTGCTATTGTTACAATCTATTAGAAGCTGTGCAGCATAAATTATATAAATATAATTCTGTGCTTTTGGGTTTTTTTGGGGGTTAACAGATGGAACACATTAAAAATCTTGTAGTGGATGAAGATAATGAAGGATGCACTCCACTGCATTATGCATGCAGACAAGGTGTGGCCCTCTCTGTAAATAATTTACTCAGCCTCAATGTTTCCATATACTCTAAGAGCAGAGACAAGAAGTCACCATTGCACTTTGCTGCCAGGTTAGTACTGCAGTCTAGGCAACGGAATCAATGCCATTTTTTCCTCTGTATTTTTTTACATTAATTTCTATGTTTATCTTTCAAAGCTATGGGCGTATCAATACATGTCAGCGACTTATAAGAGATATGAAAGACACAAGACTTTTGAATGAAGGTGATAAGAAAGGGATGACTCCTCTTCATTTGGCAGCCCAGAATGGTCATGAGAAGGTAGTTCAGTTTCTTCTGAAGAGAGGGGCCCTGTTTCTCTGGTAAGTATATTAATTTCTATTCATTAAAGCAAAAAAGAATCATCACCCTATATTTTATGCCCATTTTCTGGGAAGATATATAAATATAAATGCAATATATAGAAATATTTAATATATTAGTATGCAGAAATACAAATATACAATATAAGAGCATATTTATAAAATAATTTATAAAACAGCTTATTGTGCCTTGCTGACACACAGAATCAGGGCTAGCTATAAAGCAAAGCTTCTAATGCTAGGGAAACTGAGGTTTCTTTAAATCAAATCGAGAAGAATATTGAAACTTTTGATGGAAAAAATATTAGTTTTGAAATATTATCACGTTAGCATCACTTACAGGCCTGAATAGGGGTTCTTAGGGTTAGTGTATCACAAGTAACTTGCCTTGCACTCCAAGTCCTGATTTCATATCAGTAGTCCTCAGATCATTGACAGCTCCACAAAAGCTTCCAGGGTCATACCTGTAAAGCCAGGAGCTGAAGCTACCAAAAATTTAGAGTCCTGTTTTAAAGGTACAGCCTAGAGCTTCAGCTTATAAGTCCTGTGCTTCCAGGTCCACTTCAGCTCCAACCTGGAGCTAGGGGCCTAAGCATTCTGAGAAAATACCTAACAGGCCTGTCATATATGCATTGCATGCATTGTTTGTGACTGCAGAGGTCTCACTAAATGGACTACTGTCAAACCCTTTATTTGCCCAGTGTTCTTAGCTGGACTAGTACACCTTAGAAGGTTAGAGATGATTGTATACATATATATATGAGTATATATATATGTGTATGTATTTAGGCTTCATTTAGGAGGCAATTACATTTACTTAAAATTGATAAAAAGTTTTCCTTTTATAATTTCTAATTTTATACTGCCACATATAAGTGATTATAAAGGCTGGACAGCCCTGCACCATGCTGCCTTTGGAGGATACACTCGCACAATGCAGATCATTTTGGATACTAATGTGAAGTGTACTGACAGAGTGGATGAGGAAGGGGTATGTTTTCACATGGCATTATTTGTTTCTTGTCTGCTATTACTTCTAGAGCAAATGTCAATGGTATGCTGTTAGCAGTTTTCCACTGTGCATTGCATGTGTAATATTTCATTTCCTCTGGCATATTTAAAGTCTATCTGTTTCACCACTGTTAAAGCTTATTTCTTAGATTAATATATAATTGCTGAAATTGTTATTCAGTTGTTAGAAATGGGAGTCAAAAGACAAAGCAAATAGCCTAATGGAAAACATAAAATACTGAGAATGTTAGACACATCCCTCTTGCCTGCTTTACAATACAAGAGTATTTTAACAATCTAGTACAAATGTTGGTAACATAAATTTGAAGAGCTTATACAGATTTAGAAAAAAAGTCCAGTATAGCTATAGCTTGTTTGAACAGGTCGCTTGAAATCCATGTGTTCTGCACAGCAATGTCCAACAGATACAGCTCTTGGAAGTCTGGACAAATGTAGTGTCTTTGGGTCCACAGAATCCATTTCCTGGACTGGAGACCTCTTCTAGGGACCTGCCTGACAGTTCTGTATCAGAAAACATAGGGGGATCATTTTAAGGAACTGTTCAGTTTCCAACATAGAAAGTGCTGCTAATTTCTCTCAGAATTGGTGTTGGAAACATTTAGACTTACTAGATTAGGAACAGATCTTGCCAGGAAGTTAATGAGAAGCCAATGCTTAGTTCTTAATGTCCTTCAGAAAAATCTGGGAATGCTTTCAAAAGTCGTCTTCCCTGAGACTTGGTTCCTAAAACACTCATTACCTTACTTTTATAGAAAATACCAAAGGAAAAAAAAATGTTGCCCTTATAAAACGGTGCTTGCAGGTTTGATTTTATGAGCACATCTGGATATAGTTGGATGCTTCTCTTCCTGATTTTCAAATGTTGGTGTTCTCTGCCTGTAGATGACATAATTTTTTACCTATCTATGACTTGCAGTTTATTAGTTATAGAAATAAAAGGTATTAATGAATTGGCTTTTCTTACCCACAGCTGAGTTTCTTCTTCAGATTTAGCACTGCTGTATATGTAGATGTAGCATAAATATAATATCTATAATCTCCGTCAGAATTTCTTTAACAATATTCTACTTTTTAATGTTGCTAGTAAAGGTATTCAGAACTTGCAACTGAGAACAGTACGTGGCTCTTCAGTGTGGGAAAGAACTGAAATACATATTTTATTTTTTTTAATGATTCCCATTGATGCATTGCTGTACTACTTTCCTGTGCAGAATACAGCTTTGCATCTGGCTGCAAGAGAAGGACACGCAAAAGCAGTAAGGTTACTTCTTGACTATGGTGCAAAAATTCTGTTCAACAAAGCACTAGCTTCTTTTTTCCATGAAGCAATACACAATAGGAGAAAAGATGTAGTGTCTGCTGTAATTTTGCACAAAAGGTAAGATATCCACAAAATGCTTTTTGAATTTCTGTTGTTTTATTTTGTTTTTAACTGAGATAAGTTTCTGAAGACCTGTAGTTTAATAAGTACATATTTTAAAACTCCAGAGACTATATAGTCTAGTGAGAGCATATAAAAAATGGCATAATTGTAATGGACGTCAGATATGTGGCATGTTGTTTTTCATATTAGACTGAGTATTCATAATCTGTTAAAAAAAAACCCAAGCAAAATAAACCAGTATGTAGAAGTCACAAATAAATAATCTTTCCTGTGTCTTCCCTCTTATGTACATAAATTTGGCCTTTCACAAAATGCTTCAATACATAAAATTTTAATCAAAATGTGAGTATGTGTGATACCAAAATTGTTGGTTTAAATGTTGCAAATACTTTTAAAAATAGCCCCACTTCAGGAATAAAAGTGTTGCACCATTGCCTAATGATCGCATCTCTTGGTAACAGTTGCAGGAACACTGCCAGTATTTTACTTCATTTGTTATTACTCACCTGATTTTATAATCCAAGATTCCAGTTTTAGTTCAAGGTTCATATTTTTTAGAAGGTCTTAGCATAGTTGAAACATCTCTGTTTAACTAATAACAGAATTAAACATAGTCATCCTTAGAGAAGCATCCAGAATGTTACACAATTACTCCCCAAACGGCTGATTTTCCAATTAATGGTACGCAAACTTGTTACATATTGTGATTTGCAAGATACTATCATAAATAAAAGTCAAATACTCTAAAAGTAGATGAATTGAAATAGAAGCAACTAATTCATTTTCCGTTATCTTAACTCATTTTTGCAGATGGGAAGAAGCTGTTGTGACATTCTCTCACTATTCTAGCGCCAATAAGTGTCCTTTGCTAGAAATGGTTGAGTATCTTCCTGATTCATTTAAAGTGAGTTTTCTGCACATATTAAAGAAATTACTACACAAAACCCCCTTAGTTACATTGCATCACTTTCCATTCTTTTTTTAATGCTGTCCTCACTCACATGTGTTATTGTAAAATAGAAACACTATGCATTCACAAGTTGATTTAACTGTGTTTTAGTGACAATTTTAGTTTGTTCAGTTTAATTTCTTTAATATTAGGAAGGCTCTCAGTTTCCTGAGGTCAATGGAGTTATAAGAATATGAAAGTATAGAACTAATGAAAGTCAGAAGTCAACTGGGTTCAAAATGATTTGAGATATTTTTACTTTTTGAGCTCTTAAATGATGCTACAGAAACGCTTTTTATTAAAGTAGCAAGTGACTTGGTATGTATATATTAATAAACATTTCACATTTGACACTTGTAAAATAGCATGTAGTCTTGTAAACTTCATAGTTTCATTATTTAACTCCTACATGGATGTTTATGTCTTCAAAACATACACCATAAAATCTGACTGAATCATCACTTCTGTATATTTGATTGCTGTATTTGAAGGTCATTTTCTTCAGGTAGAAACATATTCTTTCTTATGAACATTATCTGTATCACCTTAATTCACTTTTCTGTTCATCTGCGAAGCTGGTTTTGGACAACTGCATAATTGAATCTTCAGAGGAAAAGACAAGTCGAGACTTCTATGTAAGTGAATGAAAAAAATTATGAAGACAGTGCATTTTATGGTCTTAGGTTGGAATATGCCACAATATGTCTGGCTGCATGTTAGCAGCGGTATATTATCTGGATAATAATAAAGTTAGAAAATCATCAGCTTGGCTTTTAGCTACTAATACTGGACTAGACTAAAAGTCTTCTTAAATATTTTCTGTTGTTACAGCTATAGTTCTGTACTTGGTAAATTGAAATCAGTCAGTATTTTAACTTGATTTATGAATAATTCAGTAGTTATTCACCAATAACTGTATTTGAATCTTTGCTTTTAATATATATTTGGCAAAAAGCTCCTCAGTATTAGGATAACTTTTAAAAATAACTTCATCGCATATTAGCAATCTTCAGCTATGAGTCTCTTTTTGATTCTCAACAAGCCACTGATTTAATTCTCTTTGTCAACTCTGTGACACTGAAATTAACACATTTTTTACTTGAAAGTTTAGGAAGCACTCAGTATGTGTAGTTTAGTAGTTGTGTCAAGTTCATATGAAGAGGCACACTTGTAGGTTAATACAAGATCTTAACAGAAAATGCATGTGACTGATCTGAATTTGTCTTCTGGTCTGTAAATGGCTTTGAAGCTCAATTTCTGTAATCTTCATGCTTATGCATTTTAACAACATTAAACGTGAGCAATCTGTAGTTTTTACCTTTGCTGTGTTAATTCTTAAAATCAAGCTGAGTATCAGACGTTGTGGATATTTCAAAATAACAGTGATTGATAGAAGACATAAGATCTATTTATGCATATCGAAAGCATGTCTATCATAAGTAGTACAATTGTCATCAATAATTCAGTCATGTTTCTTTTTTTTGTAAATTCTTGACTAAAATCTTTAGTAGATTGCTTTCACTCTATAGCTATGTTACCTTTGAAACCGTATTGTCAACCTTATCAATGATCACATTGAATTGTGTCTGCGTTAGTAATAGAAAACATGCAAATTTTCTACTACTCTACATTTTTTTATATTGTGTTATCAAAGTCATATAACTTTTAAATACAAGCTTTTCTTCAAAGTCAACAGTAAAACAAATTGCAGTTATGAGAATGACCTTTTTAAACTAATAATTTAAGGAGAACTTCTTATTTTACAATTCAAAATGGGTGTTTAATCATCTTACAGGCACAGATATGTACCTTGATGGCACGTGCTCACTGGCAAACTAACTAGCAATCATTATACATCAATGTTCTAATTACTTTGACTCAATATGACTTTTTTGTTTCTAAAATTAAACACATTAGCTCAGTCTTAGATGATCAGTTTCATTTAAATGCTGGTATGTGTTTATTTTTCAGATTGAATATAACTTCCGATATCTTCAGTGTCCCTTGACACTTAACAAGAAACTAAAGGATGATGAAGACATTTTCTATGAACCACTTACCACTTTAAATGTAAGTTCTGTATTTTACTCTGACATAATTCCATGCTTTCGTGTTCTAGATAAAATCAAGAGGTTTGAATTTTTCATAATAATACTTCTCTAAAGCTCATAACTCTCTATGTTTAAAGTATATTGGACTGAAATATGGGCAAAAGTTCTTACAGTCTAAGTTAAAAATAACATTTTTTTAGGTTTACATAAAAATTCTTAGTTTATTTAAACAACTGTGAATGTTTCAAGAGAACATGCTATACATGCAGATAATAATACATTAAAGGAAACCATACTCCAGTCATTGTAGTGAACATCTACTGGAATGTAAGGCATTGAAAAACCTGACAAAACTTGTTTTTTCACATGCTAATTGCGAAATACTTTCTGTGCTTAAAACAAACATAGCCAGTCTGTCCTCTCATTCTTTGTCAGAAAATGTTTCCAGAACAGAATTTCTGGTTTAATTTGATCACTTTTGGGGCTTCCCATTAACAATTTGACTTGGTATACTGTCTAATAATAAATAGACATTTTCTCATTAAATGTATCTAGAAAAGCTTGGTAATCTCAGAATTGTAATTGGCAATAGTCTGTACAACTTTTTGAAGCTCTAAGTAGACTAACAGAGCAGCAGGAAAGAAGCTGGATGCCTCAGCAGACAGAGAAGGCAAAATAGTAATATCTTGGGGCCAGTGTGCATAAACAAATGAACTTTTCAATATCTTACAGACATTTTAATTTTCATTAGGCTAATATTCAAGGAAAGAAGGTGATTTACCCAGTTTTGTAAGGACTTTTACTTAGTTATCTAGATGAGATAAGCTTGATCCTTCTGCTTTCTTGTTTTGTAGGCCATGGTACGTCACAATCGCATGGAGCTGCTCAGTCATCCCGTGTGTAAAGAATATTTGCTTATGAAATGGTAGGTGTATTTTAATGTATATAAATACCACGTTGCATGTCAGGATGAAGGTTATTGTGCCTGGAAGTTATTTACTAAGATGTACATATCTATAGCATTAACTGAAATGAATATCTTTTCCTTATAAACTCTCATGAGCATAATTGCTGATGACTATAATATAAAATGTAGCTTAACATTTAGTAATTATTCTTGCATATTTAGAGCAAAGATTACCACTATTGGTGTTTCCAATTTATTACATAAATGTATAGGAGGATTGATGACTTAAAAAGAAAGGAACAGTATTTCAGGAAGGCAAATACACTTCTGTCCACATAAAGCTTAATAAATACATTCATCACAAAAGGACATTTTGAGAAATGTTTATTTCTTCATCTTGAAAACATTGTTGGCTGTTACATTTGAATGCATGCTCTTCTAAACTTACAAAGTGTCGTAACTTTACCGTTCTCACTTTCAAGGATGGCCTATGGGTTTCGAGCACATCTAATGAATTTAGGCATATATTCTCTCGGTCTCATCCCACTGACTCTTCTGGTCACTCACATACAGCCAGGAAGACCTTTGAATGGAACAGATATCTATGAAGCAAGGCCATTAGAATACGAGGTACTGAGTTTTCTTGCTAGCTACAATATGGTTAGACTTTTTGTTGCAAAAAGGTATGATTATTTAAATAATTTCTAGAATTATGATTTATCAACTCTAAGGAATAGTCTTTACAGGTGGCAACTTCTGTGGGTAATTTTCAGTTCTTATTACTTATTTTTGGTCTTTTCTGAAAATTTTTCATCTGGTACATGGTTACTTCAGTGTCTTCCCTAATATGAATCTTTCTGTAATGTGGAAGAAAAAGGATTAACATGTACTTAATTTTGAAGAGACAGAATCCAGTGGATTCTTTAGTTTCCTATGTCCATTTAATTTTCAACCCAAATAACTGGGTATTGCACATTTAAAATTTGACCTAGAAAGAGCAGTCATTAATAAAGCGCTTTTGAGTATTCAAATATATCTTTCTTTGCCCATATTATGTATTACTTTCCCTTGTTGGCCCAGTATTTTTCTTCACTAAGCTCATAAAGTGTGAGACTAAGACAGAAAGATTTCTGCCAGTCTGTATATAGGTACCTCATGTACAACAGTAGTGACCAGTGTAACAGCAGAAATCAGTCATACATGGATGGAAAACTCTCTGAAAGATTTTTAAGTATAATGGTTGTTTTCTATAATCCCTATTCATAAATGTAAAAGAATAAAAATAGAAAAAAATGTGTTGTGCCAGAATTCAATGATATACCCCTATTTTGGAATTACAGTATCTCAAAGTGAAAAACTTGCTTAGGTAGCGAAGTCACACTGTGGTAAGTGTGGCTCTTCTCTGGTAATTTATGAATATTGATCTTGTTCATGATATGCATAGGACAGAAATGATGCTTTAGTTGGGATCTTAAGGAAAGCAAGCAAGGATGAATCGTGTCTCAGGATAAAACTGCCCTCCATATATACTATGGGGCTGCTAAGAGACAAAGCTCAAACTTTTTTTCAGAAGCTAGAACTGGAATAATTGGGACAGCATAATGAACCAAAGAAGGTAGACTTGTCAGTTCCACCGCTCCAGGACAATGGGGTTTTAGAAAAAAAATGTATTGGTGTGACTAGTGTATGTCCTTTTTTCATAAGGGTTTCTTTACTGCAGTTAAAGTAAGCAGTATTCTCTTTTTTAAGAAGACTGTATTGCCCCAAAGCTTAGACTTCCAGAGAAGGAACTGGAAGTTCTGCTGTTTGTTGAACCTGTGAGTAAAACTCTTACATACACTCCTGTGTTCATGTGAATAGTTAGGGTTGGAAAGGGCCTTAAGATCATCTAGTTCCAACCCCCCTGCCATGGGCAGGGAAACCTCACAATAAACCATGACACCCAAGGCTCTGTCCAACCTGGTCTTGAACACCGCCAGGGATAGAGCATTCACAGCTTCTGTGGGCTACCCATTCCAGTGCCTCACCACCCTTACAATAAAGAACTTCTTCCTTATATCCAATTTAAACTTCCCTTGTTTGAGTTTTAACTCATTACCCCTTGTCCTATCATTACAGCCCCTAGTGAAGAGTCCCTTTCCAGCATCCTTGTAGGCCCCCTTCAGATACTGGAAGGCTGCTATGAGGTCTCCATGTAGCCTTCTCTTCTCCAGGCTGAACAGCCAACCTGCCAGTTCTTTATCCACCAAGTGGTCCACGTATCAAATTGATGTCTCTCCAATTTAGAGACAAGGATGTTGTGTGGGACAGTGTCAAGCGCTTTGCACAAGTCCAGGTAGATGACATCAACTGCCCTACCCCTGTTCATCAGTTCCAAAGGCCCATCACATAAGGTCACCAAATTGGTCAGGCAGGATTTGCCCTCAGTGAAGCCGTGCTGTCACCACGCACCTTATTATCATGTGCCTTATCATGCCTTCCAGGAGAATCTGCTCCAAGATTTTGCCAGGCACAGAGTGAGACTGAGTGGTCTGTAGTTCCCTGAGTCATCCATTTTCCCCTTCTTGAAAATGGGAGTTATATTTCCCTTTTTTCAGTCATCAGGAGCTTCACCTGACTGCCATGATTTTTCAAATATGATGGACAGTGGCTTAGCAACTTCATTTGCCAGCTCCTTCAGGACCCTCGGATGGACTTCATCAGGTCCCATGGACTTGTGTACGTTCAGGTTCTCAAGATGGTCTCAAACCAGATCCTCTCCTACAGTGGGCCCAGGGTCTTCATTCTCATAGTCCTTGTGTCTGCCTTCCAAGACTTGGGTGGTGTGGTCAGAGCCTTTGCCAGTGAAGACCAAGGCAAAGATGTCATTAAGAACCTCAGCCTTCTCCAAATCCAGGATAGCCATTTCTCTCAATAGCTTCCGGAAGGGGCCTATGTTGTCCCTAGTCTGTCTAGTTGGAAGTGGGTGTCCTGTCTTTCAATGAGTAGAGAAGTGGTGAACTGAACAGGATCGGTGAAGGTGCTGGCTGAGCGTCTAGAGCAACATCAGTGTATATGAAATGTCATGCACTGGAGGAGACAATGTCCTAATCACCTAACAATTGGAATGGAGTGTGCAGAAACTGTTTATCATGGAAATGCTCAAACTTTCGTACTTGGTTTGAATTATTTAAATACAATATATATGACATGGATTTCACAATAAATATTAGTAAAACAGACTTCAGATAGTAATGTTTATATAAAGTAACCTAACAAATGTAATGTTTATGTAGTAGGTAGAGCTGAAAAAAGCATTAATTTAATAATTTCTAATTTTTTTTTTGTTCTCTGATTTTTGTTTCAGAACTCATACTTCACAAGGGTGTGTATGTGTTTAGTTTTAATTATGAGTTTACTGGGAATCTGCAAAGAAATATTTCAGCTGATTCAGCAGGTAAATACATCGAGAAATAGAATTAATCAGACAGTGTGTTTGCATAACTGTGTGATATTGAAATCTTTTTTTCCCATTTAAAAAGGGAAATACCAATTTATAAAAGATTAAAAAGGAGAAGAGGATTTGAATAGTGTAGTGAGTTCAGTTGTTTAATGGTGCATGACTTCTAAATATGTATCTGTCTATCTCTCTTAAATCCTAGAAACTGAAATATTTGTTGGATTACTCCAATCTACTGGACTGGACAATTTATACAACAAGCATAATTTTTGTGTCTTCTTTATTTATTAATACACCAGCTCATTTGCAGTGGGAATGTGGAGCAATTGCTGTATATTTGTCTTGGATGAACTTCTTGCTTTATCTTCAACGGTAAAAGTTACTAACGCTTGACAATAAAATACTTTAAATATTTTCAGATATTTTTCATACCCTAAACCATGAATGATTGAGTGTGATAGCCATATATTTTATGAGGTTTTTTCAACCTATACAAGTTTCCAAGTTAGGAATTTTTTTATTACCATAGGAAATTTTTTAATCTACAACACTGTAAAGTAGTTTTCAGTGCTTTACATATAGAGAATAATAGCATGTATTTTGGCAACTGAGGAAATAAGAAGAATTATTTTTATGTTAAGCAAAGCCACCACATATGTCTTTTTAAAAATATGTTTCATTATTCTGTAAGGACTTTTGCTTAAAAAAAAAAAAAAAAGATGTGATTTACAAGAGGCCAAAGGAAGTCTTTTTATAATACCTGGAAGAAGGTAAATTCCTTTATCATTTCACAGATTAAATGGCACACCCTAATTTTCTACACCATATTGTCCATTAAAAGAATTACAAAGGAGGAAAATATTTCTTTAGTTGACACAAGGTCTATTTCTTGCTAATGATCTTGACGCTGTCACTGGTACAATAGCGTCCAAGAGCTATAGAGCGCAGGAGAGCTGGGTGGAGAGAAAAATTGTATGTGGTGCTTAAGACTAATAAACTAAACATCTTTGTTCCTGATGGTAACTGCTTTGCACAAAGGTGAGGTGTGACTGATCAGCAAAAAAGCGCTGATTTGGAGCTGTTCAGAAAATAAGGATGACAGTATGTGACAACAGTGCATATATGATCTTCTGATATATATGTACTAATCCCCAAAGTGAGTCCTGGCAGACAAACATGTCATTTGCTGATTAATTTCAGGACCATTTTAGTGTAGTTGGAATGTTTGAGAACAAATTTTGTAAACAGAGTTAATGTCAGAGTGAGATCTTTATGATACTGCCTCGGCTGGCAAATCTTGTCCTACACATGCCTGACCTTAGGTGACTTGTGAATGGGCATGTCCTCCCTGCTGTGTGCTGTATGCAAAATGGGGATTGAACCTAAATAGTAAAAAATAAATTAATGATTGACCAACATCCCTTTTTCTGCTTGATAAAATGCTTCTGTGGCCTGCATATTCTTCATTTGTATAGCAGCAGTACACATCATTTTTCTAACTCATTCAGGCCATCTCTTCTCAAAGCAACCTGTAGCTCCATTGGCTTCAATGGCTTTTGCCTAATAAGTGCCTGATAAATAGGTTTACTTTACTTCCGAATTGATCTTTTCAGCCTTGCACATAATATTTCAGGGGGAAAATCCTGTGGGGGGATTTTCTCAGTGGCTGCTATTGTAACAAAAACCAATCATCTGGTTCCTGAATCTAGCAGTGGACATAAATTCCCAAGTTCAGGTTTGGGGGAAAAAGTAACTTAATCTGCTTTATGACAATTCATGTTCTGAGATACAGTTTTTGTGTAAGCCAAGAGTGGGAGAGTTTGCCAGATGACAGGACTGTTGTTGGAAACACCAGTGTCTTAAAATTATACTGCTCCCCCTCTCTTCCTGAGAAATGTGTTTTTGTTTGCTTGTTTTCCATACTTCATAGTGCCACAAAAAGAAAAATCTCTTTATACCAGGCATGTGGCTGGTAGATAGGTCTTGATGCCAATTGTCCTTTGTTCTGGTTGCTAATTTGCTTCAAAAAGCATCAAAAAAGGGATAATTTTCTAAGGTTAGCATTCCAAGTGCAACAGTTGTAGAATATTGTACTCTCTGTGGCTATAGAGAGAGTCCATGTTGCCCATGAAAAATAGTATCTTGAAGAACTACTGCTCTGGTGCGTTAAAATATAAGATTATGTGGTTTAGGCTTGCTGCAAATAAGACCACTTGCATTGTTTTGGGTGTGAAAGTACAAGACATTTGTACCGTCTGAAAATGTCTCAGAGAGGCAAAATGTCTTTTTTCACACATGAAAAATGACATTTCTTATGCCTTAAGTAACTGTAAGGGATTCTACCTTCAGTATTTAATAGTTTAGTGGTGGACTAAACTATCTGGAATGCCAGATTAATGGTTGGACTCAATGATATTAAAGGTCTTTTCCAACCTAAACAATTCTGTGATTCTGTATCTTTTCTGTTTACTTATCATTTAGATTTGAAAACTATGGCATCTATGTTGTGATGTTCTGGGAAATTTTGAGGACGTTGATACGGATTGCTGTCGTTTTCTTTTTCCTGATATTGGCCTTTGGATTAAGTTTCTTTGTCCTTTTGGGTTCACAGGTTAGTTAAATGTCATAATTAATTTTTTATTATTATAAATATTAATTTTTATTAAAGAATCTCAAGAGGTTATTTACAGATTTCATCAGTCCATGTTTTTTCTTGATTTTGGTATTTCTTTTTGCAGCAAACGTATAGCACACCTCTGCTTTCTGTAATGAAGACATTTGCAATGATGCTGGGAGACATTAATTACCATGATGCATTCCTTGATCCATTACTAAGCAGTGAATTACCATATCCTTTCCTGAGTTACACAGTTCTCATTATATTTACCTTGCTTATTCCAATCCTTCTTATGAACTTGCTAGTAAGTAAACTATTTATTAATATATAGAAGTGGTTAAGCGCAGGTTTATATACAGTTTTAGCATATAGCTAAACATAGCATATACTTTAGTGCTGATTAGTGACATTCATTTACTATGTAACAAATTTTCAGTAACATTAAAAAGTTGCCTTTCCCTGGACTCCGTTTTCCTCCAGTTTACTGTTCTATTTTCCCACAGTTAACCATTGCAGGGTTATATTGCATATCTTTAGGTAGTAACCATAATAGAATTTGAACTGGAGCGACAATGTATTATTATGAAGTCTTGATAAAGAGAATTAGGGAACAATGATTTTTCTTCAGTCTCTTGCTGAATTATAACCTAGAGCTTGCAATATATGTTTTATTAAGAAGCCAAACTCCATATCTTTACTGAACACAAAGCAATAGTCAACTAGTATTAAAGCTAACTAATAAGCTTGACCTGACAAAAAGAAGCAGAAAAGTTGGTAATGGAGATGAAGGAGGAAAACATGTAATAAATTTTCAGCCATGTTCCATTCAACATCAATTTTATTATTTTTTTTTTAGCAAATCAAGTTTTTATATGAGCTAAGCAATAAAAATCAAACAATTCCATTTTTAAGTTATTTATTGCTGCCATGATTCTATCCAGTAAAGAGGTCAACAATTTTTTTATGTAACACCAATATTGAAGAATCAAAAAAAGAGATGTTATTCTAGACAAATCTTTGAAGTAGCTCTTTAGTGCCTTACTGGAAGATGGATAGTTGGCATTAAAAAGCTATCTACATTTCTTGATACGGATTTCCTAAATATGCACATAAGGGGCGTGTTTCCAAATTCAAGTGAAACAAAATAAATTTAACTTTAGAGTTATTTTGGATTTAAATACGAATCAGAAATACAGTTGAAATCACAGACTACAATAAAAATAGATAATTGTATCTTTCTTGGCATTTTTAGATTGGTTTGGCTGTTGGGGACATAGCTGAAGTACAGAAATACGCTGCACTCAAAAGGATTGCAATGCAGGTATGTAGCATACCACAGAAGCACCAACTATGAGAAGCAGATATCATTGTTAGAACACCACTTATTTAATTAATTGATTTATATTCCTTTGCCATCAGAGTGCTCAGGAAGGATGTTGTCTTGCAATTTCAGATAGGACTATGAAATCATTACTATTAATGTTCTGTATGTTTGACAGAATTATGGTTGTCTGCAATAGGCTTATACTATACAGCCTGTTCTTCTACATGTGTATGATCTGTATTTCTGTACCAATTTGGTAGCATCTCCTGAACAAGCACTCATGTGTAACATACTTGTTTCTACCCAGGGGAAGACTTTTCTCACAGACATTCCACTGGCATCTTAATCTATACTGACTCTGTCCTAATCTAGTAAAAGGATATAGCACAATTAAAGAGAGAAAGATTACTCGCCCATTATGATTTGGTCTTAAAACCTGTGCCTATAATAGGCCTTTTGTCTTGACTGTTTCTGCCTTGTAATTCTATACTGTGACCCACAGTGTACTAAGGAGCTATTTGAGCCATTGAACAGAAGTTAACTCAGTTTTGAAACCAGTTTAGTTATAAGAGTGCACATCTATGTATAACTCTGTTAAGACAATCAATACTGCTATGACTCAATGATTTTAGTATCTGAGCTGGACTGTTGCAATATTATACAGCAGCATAGATACTCTTGAGACTTGACATCTAATAATAGTGATTTGAATATAATGACATGATGGTTATTTTCACATGATAATATGTCTTTATCTTAAGAGAACATATTTTAAATGCAAAAATCCGTTTAGGTTAATCTTCACACCAACTTAGAGAAGAAGCTACCATTTTGGTTCTTAAGTCGGGTGGACCAGGAATCAATTACTGTATATCCGAACAGACCAAGATACTGTGGATTTATGGTAAGATGGTGAATTTTAGAGTAAAGAATTGTTACTAAAATGGGATAGAATTGACTTAACTGTGCACAGATTGCTAAGAACATCACCTTAATAAGTCTCAGTCATTAACTGACATCAGTGGAATCATGATAAGGCCTTAGCTATTGTCAGTGAAAATGATAAATCAGTTTTAGTGCATCCTAACTTATTCAGATATAATTAGTGTTTGAATTCTCAGTGATCTGTGACTTTATTAAGCAAGACAAGCTACCGAAGTTATTCAGACAGAAAACAGAGTTTCTTTTGGCATTTCTTCTTTTATTTGTTTACTTTTGATTTCAGCTGTTGTTGGTAGATGAATTTTCTTATTAAACAAATTTTGGAAAACAAACGTTTAATATACAAAAAATAACTTCATAGCTGAAACTCTTTTTGACTTTAACATTGTGTGGAGACTTAACCATTCACTTATTTGGGAGTTTTAATTTATTGTCAGACTATATTGTCTGATCTCAGTTTGGTTCCATATTTTCTTTAGAGTGTGTTCCAGTATTGCTTTGGGTGTGAGGACTCTACCACAGATGCACAGAGCACTGATACAACATTAGAACTGGAAGTTCTGAAGCAGAAATACAGGTATTCATTGTGTTATTTTACTTCTGTAAAAATAAACAAGATTACAAATATAGTGCTATTTTTTAAAGTGTTCTAAAAATCCATACTGTACCTAAAAAGTAAAATTCAGTGTATCTGGTGTCCTTAAGTAAGCTTTCTCACTATGGTAACTTAGTATTTTGTATTCTGCAATGTATTCACCTTCAAAATACTTGTGTGGTAGAGAAATATTTTTATCCCATGGCAGAGAAAGATGACAGGCTTGTTTGTTCATTAAAGTAAACTGAAGTAATGTGGAAAATGCATTTTCATTTCAGAATTAAATGTTTGTGTATGGAGGTTTTCAAGGGTTATTTTAAACTCACAATTGATGTAATTCCAATTGGTTTGCAAATACACACAATCTTTCCACTGGTCTGATGGTAAATCTCCCTCAGATTGTTTCCCCAAAAATGGATTGGTGTCCTGTTTCATCTTTGAACAGATCATCTGTTTAGAAAAGCTGGGGAAGGAGTTCTCTGTACTTACTTTTCTTATTCATCTTACCAATATATCCGTTAAGAATCACTTCAGAAAAGCTGGAGAAATCTATTCTTTCTCACTCTGTCTCATTCTCCCCTGTTCTTTTTCTCTCTCTTTTTATTCCCCCCCCCTTTTTTTCTTTAAAACTATTAAATCTTTGTCTTACTGCATAGCTTCTGATTAAGTATTTTTTTTTATTAAGTACCCAACAAGAATTGAAGGGGAGTGAAAATACACTCTACAGATGTAGGCAAACTATGGAATTTAGCAAGTCTTTTGCATCAGTAATTTTAATTATTTAAATCAATTTTTTCCAAACGACAAAGCCTGTTGTAAGCTGTATGCATATTTTTTCTATTTTCTTTTTCTTTTTCTTTTTTTTTTTAGGCTCAAAGATATATCAACACTGCTGGAAAAGCAACATGACCTCATTAAATTAATTATCCAAAAAATGGAGATAGTGTCAGAGGCTGAGGATGAAGACAGCAATGATTTGTTTCAGCACAAGTTTAGGAAAAGGCAGTTAGAACACAAGAATAGTAAATGGGATACAGTGTTAAAAGCTGTTAAAACAAATGTGCCCAACCCAAGCACAGAAAAGAACAATAGCTTCTTCTAGACATGGCTGTGATATCATGTTGTATTATCATTCTGGTTTACTTTAGGGTCACTTTTTTTCTCTTATTGTCTGTGCATAATGTTAATGTGGTACATCATGTATTCAAATATAAAAAAAGGCCAGATCCAAAAAAAAAAAAAAGGGTGCAGGTGCTCAAAACAGTATTTAAGGAGACTTAAGATGTCTACATCCAAAACTGTGATCCTGAAAGTGGCTGGCTAATCAGGAAAGTGCCTAACTCACCAGATGCCAACTTCACTGTCCTGACAGTTCCCAAGGCTTCTGCCTAGATCTGTTTCTGGATTTGGTCCGAATACTCTTAGGTCTGTACTTAATTACAGTATTTTCTGTTACAAATATTTTTAGAATTTCCAAATTTTTAGAAATTTAAACTCTAATCATTTACTATTCAGATGTTTTGGGAAAGCCAATGGGCTTTACGTAGCTTAAAGAAAAAAGTAAGTAACAAGTAAGAAACTAACCTGACAGATTGCTTGGAAGTTTTGCTGAGTAAGGACTGCAGGATCAGGCCTGAAAGGTAAGAAATGAAAAGATCATGGAATTGTAATGGAAGGGGAGGACAGTTATCTTCTGTAGGTAACTATACACAGGTCTCAGAGGGATCATTTATACTAGCATGCATACAGCAGCGATGACATGTTAAATATTAGTCATTTATAACTTGCTGCCCTTATACTGTTAATGTCATTTTGACGTTCCTGATAACCTAAAATTGACCTTGCTACTTTGATCTGCACTTTGGTTTTATTATTTATTTACTGGATATTCAGTGCATTATGTAATATACAGTAATATGTCACATAAACATAAATTAAGCTGTGTTTAAGTACCTGAGTATAATTGTTTGAAACCCAGTGCTAATAAACTAGTGAATGACTATATGTGGTTGTAACAATCTGTGGTCTGCTTTTGAATTCAGACATTCTTTAATTCTTCATGTAAAGAGCAATTATGATTCCTATTTATTTAAAAGGTAGCCACGAGAAAGTAATTCACATTGAACAGAACTTGTGCAATATTCAGAAAACACAGGAAGATGCGCTGTGTATTAGTGAGACTTGTGCCTTAAAACTGCTATGGATGGCAGTGCTGTTTAGTAAGAAAAACACTACCCCAAGTGTTTTATCCCAGTTTTGGGGCTAAATCCTTCTCTTGTAAAATAGAGAAATTAGGAGGTTATTGCTAGTTTTGCCTATTCAATTATAGTTATTAAGGTGAGCAGTTGCTTAGTATCAAGTGATGGAGCATTTGGAGTTTGTTTCTCTTCACTAGCCAGATTCATTGATAACTTTGAATCCTGTGGCATAAATCCACACCACTTGTAACTGAGATGTTTGCTGTTAAAACTGAAGTCCTGTTCTGGGTTTGCCTCCAGAATCTGCACAGGCATTTTGCATTTAAGTGTGACTGTAATAGTTGAGTTAAGTAAGTTTGAGGCAGAAAATAAGCAGTTGGCTACTCCGTTCAAATGCCAAACTGGGGGCATGGACGTAATGCATCACTGCATGACTGTGCCCACAGATATGCTCCTGGGTGCCCTAGAGGCACCATCCTGAAGTCTGCCTCTGGACCACATCTGCTGTTGAGGTCTGGTATATACCACCACTTTCACATACCCAGGTGCTAAGAAGTGCTTTGCACAGACAGTGGAGCATAATGGTGTCTCCAGTTTTCTCTTGACAATGAGGGGATAGGGAATGTGTGCTGCAAAGCATGCAGTATCTGCCACGCATGCTGCAGCAGGAGAAGCTGCAGGTTCAGGTTCGGTGCTAAGCCTAGTGTGACACAGTGAGTCAGGGAGAGAACCAGTAAGGAGAGTCAGGATCAAAAAAGTAAAATTGAAGGTAACTGTAATCATTGAAATTGCACTGTAGCCTGTAACCTCACAGCTATTCCTGTGAATAAACTGGATGGACTTCTGAGCCACCGTGCATCTGCAGCTCCCTGTGTCAAGGGCAACAAGAATGTCCACGTTCTCGGGATAAGGCTGAGCTTGAAAAAGTTAGACTTTTAATGGCAGGAAGTAATTTTAAATTCCTGACAATCTGTACGATTAACACTAGATGGCAGTGAGCGATAACATTTTTTAGTAAGTAAATTGAGCCTAAATGCATAGTTTTAATTGACAAGGAACAGCAGTACAGTTACAGCAGAAGCAAAGTAGTAAGCATTCAAGTTTTAAAGATTAAGCCTTTCAGGCCCCATTAAACAGAACTCTGAGCCATTTATACACGGCAGCTCTTCAGCCTTTCTGAACATTTAACTCACAATTTGGGAAACGCTTTCTTTCCTCCCTTCCCTCCCCTGCCCCCCTCATGCTTTGCTTCTTTTATTCATTTAGCAGCTGTCATTATGGTGGAAAATAGAGATGACCATATCCACCCTTCCCACATACACATCTGAAGCTGACCCTAATGCTGTTGCATAGCTTGCCTGCATGGTTTTGGTTTGATTTCTTTTCTGTGACTTAGCTGTCGCAGGTTCACAGCCTATCAAAATTCTTAGCAACTGCTCTTCCACATATTAGTGTGACTGGACAGCTTGGACATCCAGTGTGGGTCTAAATCCAGTGTAGGATCAGGTTTAAGAAGACAGTGCACATCATTGCATACAGAAGTGAATTTGGCAGTATCAGCAGTTCTGCCAAACTCCATGGTGTGTTATAACACCATTTGAAAGGTAAATGCACTTAGAGATTTAATGAAAAATTGCCAAATAGAAATTGTTTACTGGGTAGTTTGCACACAAGTAGGTAGTTTTAATAGATGTGGTTCTGGGCAACCTGATCTAGTTAATTGGTGTCCCTGTTAATTGCAGAGGGGTTAGACTAGATGACCTTTGGAAATCCCTTCCAACCCAAACTGTTCTATGCTTCTATGATTCTATGCTAGAACCTACCAATGCATTGGTTTAGGTAGTTACTCCTATGTGCTCCAATAGGATAGATTGGCAGAGAACTGTTAATTTCCACTGTGGTGGCAGCAGGACTATATAAATTGAGGGTAGAAGAAAATTCTGTTCATTCAGCCACCCTTGGGTGCCTACAGAGCAGGACTCTCATGATGCTGTGCAGAAAGAAAATTGGCCCATTCCTAGAAGAAAGCACGGAAGTTTAAAAAAGGTGTTTCCTGCAGTTTAAGGTAAAGATTAAGTTAGAATCCGGCCTTTCAGCTTCGCGAGGGAGCAGTTCTCAGCAGATGCAGAAAGAACAGTGGATAGAAAAGTTAAGCCACCTGTATGTTGATTAATATGCAAAGAAAACCCAATTTTGGTCAACAGTTTTTATTTGGAAAGAGAGAAGGTATTTTATCATTAGCCTATTATTACAACATTAAATTATTTATTTAACTTTCTTCGGAAATTGTCAGAGTCAGATTATTTAATGTGATAGAAATATCTGATAGATTCTGAAAACTGTAGAGCATAAGAAACTTAAGGCAACTAACCAGATTTTTCTTTAGGTTAATGCCCTTTTACCTCACTATGTCAGTAAAAGGAACCACTCAGGCTGCAATATAGTACTCATCGGTTATATCATTACATTGACTGCCCAGTTGAAGGGGTCTCACTGTGGGCAGGAGTTAGGCCCATGTTATTAGTAATGAATGGATAAAATAAAGGAGTGTAGCAAACCTTGCCCTGGAGTTCTGGACAGCGAGATACTTTTGTGGGCTTTCCTTTTGAAATGGTAAACTATAATGGCTGGCAAGTGTAAATTGGGTCTGGCATATGAACAGCAAGAGAGCTACAGTGAGACTGTGTATGAGCTGATCTGTGCCCAGGCCACTCAAGCTTAACTGAACCTGTTAAAGATGTTGACATCCTTATAGAAATGCAACCATGTCACAGTAACCATGAGATAAGGTGTTTCAGCACTTGAACAAGTAGCTCAGGCAGGGAGAAGTCTCAGCAATGGTAGGACTTGGTTTAGAAGTTAAGATGGGAAGTACTGCAAGTGGTGAGAAGCAATGCATTTTATGTCATTTCATGATTGGGAATTACATCTTAGGAAGCAAAGCAAAGTGTAAAGCTATTAATTTCAGAAATGAGTAATAATACTGTTAATATTTATTTATCCAGAGATGTGATTGCAGTCTAAATCATCAGCAGGAAACTGGGGATTGACAAAATCAGAAGGTTCAAACAGGGCAGTAACTTGGAGAAAAATGAAGAGAGAGAAACTGGGAGTAGCATTGACATTCATGTGATCAAACTAAAAAGGTCCAAAAGCCCCAAGACACCACTGGCACAGTCTAGGTACAACAGCGGTGCTCACAAGAATGTCTATGTCAGATGCATTCAGCCATGTCCTCAGATCAAGGACACAGTTAAGATTGTTTAGATTTTTAAAAGCAGAAAGCAAACTTCTCAGCTCAGTCCTCATGGTAATCCCTGGAGCTGGCAATGTGCATGGGAATGAATCAGCAAGGCAGCAAGGAAGCGATGCAATGATAGATAACTATAATGGACTTCAGGAGTTATTTCTCATTACTTAAAATGACTCACTTCCTGCAGATTTGAATTTTAACATTTATTGGCGTATTCTCCTAATCTGGGGGATAATTACAGTTGAATTAAATGTCTGAAAGTAATCACAGTTAAAAGTTACCCCTGTCACTGTTACTGTATTGTGAGGAAAGGAGCATTTTACAGGATTTGGTCTGCCTCATTTCAGTTTGAAGACTGTGTCCACATCTTGCATTCATAAAGAGCTGAAATATGATGGATTAGAATCCTAGTGAGGGAAAGGGATTCTCAAGGCCACCTTCCTAGGCTTGAAATTGTTTGTTAAAAGTGCACTGGGCATTTGAGAATCAGAGAGACCAGTTTCAGTTAGCAACATTCAGCCTCCAAGCACAGTTTTGACACTGTGGCAGTGCTCCCTCAGAAGCACTTGTTGCTCTGAGCCCTGCACCATGTGTTAAGCTTCTTCCTCCACTGCATCTGCAACCCCTTCCAGCTGTCTTTTGTGCCCACCAGGCCTCTGAAAGCCAACAGAACAAAAATGCTAAACACGGCTGGGTAAGTCCTTCAAGAACCCAAATTAAAAGGAAAATGAAGCAGGAAAGGATTACAAAGAGCATTCCAGCAAGGAATAAAAAATTAAGGAATTCAAAGATAGAGGGAAAAGACAGAGATGGATTCATGTGTTCAGCTTGGGTAGCATCCTCAGTGAAGGCACCACCACCTTTATTTTGTTGTCCTGAGAGCAAGGTATCTGTAGTAACAGGTTTTTACATATGTATATTTATATATAAATTGTATTTTAGATAAAAGATGGGAAGAAGAGAGTTCTTATCATCTAGAACATCATTTTATTTTTCTCCAATGAGATCTTTCTTTCACATACTCATGGTGATGACAGGAATATAGTATTTCAGATTCTTCATATGACTACTCCACCATGCAGGAGCAGGAGGAAATCACTCTATTCCTGGGAAATGTCAGGAACTCCTCTGGTCCATGCTGCTTAGGAAGTACAGCATCCAGAGTATTACAGGCAGAATCTATGTACACAATTCCTTCTGTACAAATAAATAACTTTATTTTTACCCATATATATATATATATACACTACATATATATTTAGTCTATGTATCGTATATGCAATATATAGTTATAAATATTATATACATAAAAAATAGATGGCAGGTATTTCATACTTGTGAAAATGGCAGTCAGTACCTGGGGCCGTGGTATACCTCCAAGAAATTCTTTACTGTGAGGGTGATGAGGCCCTGGCACAGATGCTCAGAAAAGCTGGGGCTGCCCCACCACTGGAAATGTTCGAGTCCAGGTTGCACAGGTTGCCAATTTGAATCTCAGATGTCTCTAGTAAGTTTGTAGGATGCTCTGATCTTGCTTACCTTTGGCTTTGAGAAGACCCAGGATTAGTGTTTCAAATCCATGTCTGATCTAAGTTTGGGCACCATTTCTCCCTTAAGAGAGCTAGCTGATAGTACTGTTTTGTGAGTAAGTTTCAGACACAAAGGAAAAGCTAGGGAGTTCTGCATTACTTCAGCCCTTAACTTCAACCCAATAAACACTGATAATTAATAGAGCCAGACTGATTTTGTTTCATTACAATTTGTTCCCTTGCTAGTTACAGTAATACTTTCTCAGCATGTCAAAACCTCAGTTATTTCATGTTTCTTCATTAACATTATAAAACTGGCCAAAAGATTTCACTACTTTCTTCATTCCTTCATATGACTCAAATGATATTTTGCTTTGAAAAGGTCTCAGTTATTCTGTAACTTAAGCAAATAAGTACTGGGGGGGTGTAAAAATATATGTTACAATTACATCAGATGAAACAAGACAGATGACCACAATCAGATGCCTGCACTTCAGCCTCCATCTGACCAGACAAGATGGGTCTTATGGAAGGACTGAGGGCGATCCAAAAGTCAGGCTGCTATAACCAAGGAAAAACAGCTGGAGAAGTGAAAGAGTTTCCCACAAAAATTCATTACAGGAATGTAAGGCAGAAATAAGCACTGCTTAACACTAAAGATCTTAGAAAGTGAAGGTGACTGACAGAATATATCTCTTCTGCTTCCAAGACACAGTATCATCTGTGGCCTGAGACTGGGAACCCTCCCGCTATGTGATGGTTCCTGATGTCTCTTCCTCCCTTATACGAAACCCAATTGTCACTTTCCCATCTGCCTTCACAGCAGCTGAGGTGGATCTATGATGCCTTAATCTGCCTGAAAGCAGTTGTATGATGGATGTCGCCACAGGGAGAGGTCAGGCGCAGGGTGGCCTAGAGGATGCAACCCCTGAGTACCTCTTCCTGGACAGGGCACAGCTGATGCTTCCCTTGAGGTGCACAAGCTGGGTTTCTGTGGAAAGCCCTAGGAAGTGACAATGCACTGTTAAAATAACTATTTTCTTAGCTGTATAACCTATAGACATGGTCAAAGAAGTCAAGAAAGTTCCATGTGGAGTGGTGAGTGCAAACTGGGGAGGAGGAGGTGCAAATATAAAGCATACTTGACCCAACCTGGGGGCTGTAGGCAATTATGGCTAGCTTTGAAAGGAGGGGAGACAATATGAAAGGTGCTAGAGAGAAGCTAGCTTAGAGGGCATTTGTGATCTCTTTGGGACGACAAAGTTATCAATGCTACAAGGTTTCTTGAGTTTGACTGGTGAAAGCAAAGCGTGCTGGGGGAATTCAGGATGGAGCCAATAGTCCACCACAAGGACTATGAGTCACCAGGGAGCTTTGTTTGTTTTCCAAAAGTCATAAAAGCATTTTCCACTTATCTGAATAAACACAACAATGCACAAATTATTCCTGAGAAACTCATTAAACATGTATTAATGACGCTGGAGATAAACAATGGAATCCTGGCTCCGGCATGCACATTTGCTGATGTAGAAGTCTGTTTTTTAATGCCTACAATCCTACTTTACAAAATAGCCTTTAAAAAAAAAAGAGACCAAATGATTGGTAAAGAGCTTAACTCTTGAATTATAAAACCAAGTAATATTATGTTTCCAGGCCTGTGTATATCTTTCCTATTAGGATTTAGAAGTAGTTAAAACCTAAAACCTCTGTCTAGAGAGAAGTAAAAGAGGCTGTAGAAAACAAAAATAAACATCACTTAAGCTGTGGTTTATTTCCTAGTGTATCTAAATAGTTAGGCTTGTGAAAGGTGAAGTGGTCCAGTGAGACTAAACCAAAATTAAAGCAGGGTTGGTCATTCTTAGATTCAGCACCCATAGTTGTGTCAGTCCAATTCCTGGTGCGTATGCATTGAAATGATGCTGACAGCTGATAAAAAGGGGGAATGTATACTCCTGGTTATTCTGGCCCCAGTGACAAATCCACTACTGATCTTAATGAGATCTCAGTTTCTCTCAGGTGATAATTCCTTTGGGAATCTCACCTGCAGGTGGTAATTCTTGTTCAGTGGCATGGAATGCCACATCACTATGATGGGACTCAAGCCCTCCCCCAGCCCAAGCAGCCTGCCCCAAGCCCTGCCCCATGCTTTCTAGTCCAGCTTTTCACCTGCACCCCTCAGAGTGGGATGTATTGCTGCTCTGCTGTTATACTTAGGTGGGATGAGACAGCCTTAGGATAGTTTATTTCAGATACTCCATTTGATTGGGTTTTGCAATGAGTCTTTCCTGCTTCCCTACAACATTTGCCTTTCACGTTGCTTAGGAGTTGAGAAAATGCTTGAAAGGTCTACTGATGCAGGTGACAACCCTTGTCCCTGCCTGGGGACACACATGGATGGTTGCACATTAGTTCAGGTTATCATTATTCCCAGCCCAATAAAACTTTGGAAATGCATGTGAGGTTCATATAAACCTTCCAGCAAATAATGCCAGATTTCAGAGTATGTGTGGGATGCCTGAACACACCCTGAAAACCGCCAGCAGAGTTTTGCCCTGTTACACAATCCCCCACCAAGCGCATTCTTAGATGAAGGAGCAGCAACCTCTGCTCCTTTCAAAGCAGGAGCAGACTATACGGTCCCAACAACAAGTTTCTGCTTAGTGTCTGGACCTCCATGGTAGCACAGCACTTGTTTCTCAATTTCTATCAACAAGATCATTTTCCCAGGGAAGCAAGATACACGGCATCCTGGTTGTGGCAGCATTGGTGCTGTCGTTAGTGGCATCCATCTTACATTAACATCCTCCTATCCATAATTTAAGTTGGTTGGGCTCCTTCTGGGGTTGGGTGGCAGATTTGCTTGGTTTTTGTCAGCAGAGACAGGGCACGAGCTATTCCCAAGGCACGTGTGGTGGCACACGGGCACTGCCGTTCTCCCTGTGTGCTTCCCTGGCACACAGCAGGAGGGTAAGCAGATTGTCCAGCACAAGCAGAACTTCTGGGTCTGTGAAGTACTACCAGTGCTGCCAGGGGGACACCCCTGTCTTCTCCAGCCCCATTTGCAGGGTGCACTTGGAAAACTACACAACAGGTGCTGCAGCATGACTCATATATTCCAGGACAAAAGTAGTGTAGTCTCAAGTGGCTGCCCTAATCCACTGGGAATATTCTAACCTGCTGTAGAAACAGAACTTTTACCAACTGTTTGGCTTTTGCTGATTCAGTGGCCTGTGCTCTTCCTTCAGAACACTCTCAGGATATGTATAAGGAGAATAATATGTATTCCTGAGTATTCTATGATTCTACTGTGCTATTGTTATCAAAATAAGATTTTTTCAAGATCACTTTCTACACCAGAGCCAGCAAAGCAAAGCAGTGATTGGCAAGAAATGTGTAGCAGGTGGTGCAAGTGCGGTAATGTGTGTGGTCTTTCCCAAATCAAAGCCATATGATGTTTCCTGAGTGGCTTTCAGAGTCACAGAACCTCGTGGATGCCCTTTCTGTAACATTACATGTTGGCACCTGGCAGCAGTTTTAGCATAGCTCTCAGGCACAGGAGTAAAGGGATGGTGCAGCAGCCAGCAAACCTGCCAGTGGTTCTTCATCCCCCCCCCCCCCCATATTTTCCTATTAAACTAATTAATAACTGCATAGAAGCAGCAGCATTGTAACAACTATGGCAGTGAGTCCCACAGATCATTGAAAGCAAAGACCCATTTTTACATCAGAGAGCTTGAAGTCAACTTCCAGAGGTGGCTCAATGTAGGCAGCAATTTGAAACTGATGCCCCATCCCTGGCAGTGCTCAAGGCCAGGTTGGATGGGACTTTGAACAACCTGGTCTAGTGGAAGGTGTCCCTGCCCATGGCAGGGGGTTGGAACTGGGTGATGTTTAAGGTCTCTTCTAACCCAAACCATTCTGTGATTCTATGGTTAAGGCATAGTCAATTTGATGGGCAAAGGGAAGCAAGTTCTGATGAAGAAGGAGGGAAGGACAGAAAACAGTAGCCTGTTCTTCATAACTCCTAAATTAATTCAGTTATCAGTGCAGATGAAGAGTTGCCTTAATTTCTTTCTTTGCTATAATCACCCTCACCAAGGCTCCAGGCTGTCGAAAGGCCCCCATCTCTGGACAGAGCAGTGACACCCAACACAGGGCCTCACTGTGCTCACAAGGCTTCACATGTTAATCCACAGAAGGTTAAAGCAGGCTCCAAGGGAAACCGATTTACGCTTCCTCTGGGCAGGCTAAGCAGCCAGCTGATTGTGGATGCCGAGTTAGTGACTGGGCTGTCAGCCCTCCTCCCACCCCTACTGCATCAGGCCATAACACACTGGAGGGTCTTCACTAACTGTACAAACCAACCCTTAACACATTGCCCTCTCTTTTGTAAATTCATCCTAATCTCAGGTTTGGCTGCTGAGGTGGTGCCTGGCCAGGCAGAACCTGAGCTGTGCATGCCCAGCTTCCCCAGCCACACAGCTTTGGTGTGGCAGTCTTCAGGGGCAGGTAAAAACAACTTGGATATTTCTTTGTGTGTCTCACAACCAGGGCTATTTTTTATTTCCTAGCAGTGACAGTCTTCTTGTTTACTCCTTTCTTCCTTTTCCAATTAAAAGAAGAAAAAACTCAAACCCCAAAACCACCCTCTAAAAAACAAAAGTTAAGGAATTCACCAAATACTTCACCAAATACTTCACCAAATATTTCACCAAAATAAAAGACTCCCCTGCTATAACCCATGTAAGACAATACCACTGGCCCTGAGATGCTCTTCTCCCCATCTCAGTGTTCAGGAAACCTAAGTTGGATATCTGCTAAAGAAGACAGTAGGAATAAACTATAGACTCTTACATCCTAATGCAAAAAATAAAACTCTCGAGTTTCAATTTCAGGATGCATGGATTGTGTACTTAATTATAGCAAGTGACAGCAACCTGAAAGATCTTTTCACTAGCAGGCATCATTCTTATGGGATTTCTTGTTTAAAAAAAACAACCAACCAAAGCAAAAAATCCCCAAACAAACAAACAAAACCCAACCAAAATCACTCTTAAAAGAATATAGCTTTCCTCTTCTTTAGCACCCAGGAATGTGAAAAAGCTTTGTAGATACTGCTTCATAGCATCTTCATGAGGCCACTGCTTTTAACTGCTTGATACAAGCAAGGAAACACCAGCACATGCTCACTGGAATATTTTAAAATGTTTCACAGAAAGAGTTTTTTCATCAGAAAACACTGATTAAACACAAAATATAAATCAGTATCATGAAAATCAGTATTTAAAAAACATCAATAAATTGTGAAAAGTCTGTGGTTTTATTAGTTTGAAGTCGGAAGAGGCTATAACACAGTTTTAATTACAAAGTTTTTAGCCATCAGCTTCATGGTTTTTATTTTGGGTTGAGATTTTTAGTTTGTTGTCCTGATCTGCCCTGTGAAATACAGTTTCAAAACCTGCAGCATGTTGCAGGGAGGTATATTGTGCCCACCCAGCTCTAGCTGCAGGTTCATCTGGGTTGTCCATGGGCATGGATGACTGCATTTTGGACCCCTGGCACTGGCAACCCAAATGTCACCATTCAGCTCCATGGGGCAGAGCTGTGCTTGTCTCTCTGGCCAGCCTGGGTAAGGTTTAGTCACTTGGTTTGTACTCTCCTGCTCAAACAAACGAGTGAAGATCTGAAGATAGGGCTACAGCCCAGTTCTCTGGATGGCAGTCTTAAGCCTTTCCTCCTCCAGCTAATGACTCTGGATGATTGTATCAGGGAAACCACACAGAGAAAACTCTTGTTTTGTTCTTCCTGCCAGCTCTCAGTTAACCTCCGTGCCCTTTGGATTAGCAATATAGTGAAACTGTGTGTCTATTACTTGACTTCCAAGTTGCTCTGTAATGCTCCTTTCTGGGAAAGCAAGCAGTAAGGACTGACTTTAGGGTAACTGCAGTTTGACGGATGTGGGAGGTTTTCGTGCTTGGAAAGAAGTGTTCCAATTTTCTCCTGATTACTTTTTTGTACACATGCCCAGAGATGTGGCTATGGGCCCACTTAGAGCTAATTAACAAAGAGAGTTGAGGCTTTGGGTTTTTTTAAAGAAAATTTAACCCACTCAATTATCCCCTATAGGCGTTGTAACACTGACTGACTCAGTAGTCACACACCTTTTAGTCGCAAACACAACATGGAGGAAACAGACCTTTTCCTCTCTGTTACCAGCTCCAAGCCCTGACATTAATGTTTGATTCAGAGGACAGTGCCAGCCTTAACAAACTCGCTGTCAGGAGCTCATTGGTGTCTCTGCCTTGCTTCCCCTCTGAGCTTCTCTGGCTGCCCTCTGAGTGATGCTCACTCGTCCCTGGATATCGGCCCTGCTTTCCCCTCTCTCCCCGCCCCACAGGCAACCATCCCCTCTCCTGCCTTTGTCAGAGAGCCCAGGGAGCTATTAAAACACTGTTATAAATCATAGTTATTAGCCAAGTGACTCATCTTACAGCACTGAGAAGGAATCTTTGACCTCCCGAGTGCGTGGTGTCTCGCACAGAGAGCACTGGGGTGTTGATGAGCCTTTATGGTATCCTTATCTTGCATTTCCAACAGCAAACCCGACCTGTGTTTTACTCGTGCTGTTTATATATCTAATCAAAGTGGGTCAGGAAATGTGGAAGACAGCACCAAGGCTGCCTAAGAAACATAATATTTGTCAGAGAGCATTAACTCAGCCTCTCTCTTTCAGGGAATGATAGATGAAGTGTGCCTGAAACTCTGTTTAGATTATGTGAAGTAATGCACTGGTGGTTACATTCATCCTAAGCAAATCATTTTCACTCACTTGAGCTGCCTTACAAAATTTTCCAATAACACTTTAAGCAGCCTGAAACAAAATGAAGTCTTCACGGGTCACTCATGCGGGAGTTCCTCTCAGAGCCCACTTGCACACAGACAGGTTCAGAGGGCTCTGGACCTAAAATAGAGGTGGGCCCCAGGCCAAAGCCTGGATCAGCATCGGGCCCAAAGTCTGGGAGGTGCTAGGGCTGGTGCCCATGTACATTGTGCAATATTTAAGCTGGTTTGAGCAACAGAGAGCCTGACACCAAAGAAATGACAGCAGCCCTTTATGAAACGACAGGGTGGCCTTCCTGGGGGATCTGAGAAGGTTTTGCATCTTCCTGGTCACCCAGGCCAAGACAACTGCCTGATGTCAGCTGGGGGCAACAAATGAGGGCATCTCTGTTCCTTCTAGAACCTGCTCCCTCACCCAGCTAGCATCATCCCCAGGTACTGGTCTTTGTGGGGGCACCTCAATTTGAGGACCATGACAGCTGTGGACCTGCCAGTCCCACAGCAAGGTGAGGTCTTGCATAATGGCTTTAAACCGGAAAAGGACAGGTTTAAGTTAGCTATTAGGAAGAAATTCTTCCCTGTGAGGATGGTGAGGCACTGGCACAGGTTGCCCAGAGAAGCTGTGGCTGCCCCATCCCTGGCTGTGTTCAAGGCCAGGCTGGATGGTGCTTGGAAAAACCTGGTCTAGTGGAAAGTGTCCCTGCCCATGGCAGGGGTTTGGAACTGGATAAGCTTTAAGGTCGCTTCCAACCCAAACTATTCTGTGATTCTACGATTTTATGAAAGAGGAGTAAGACAACTCGTTGAATCTTTTGTTCCCCAGGTGAGTGCAGCTCAGTTACAGCACAGGGAACCCATGCCACGCCACATGCCAGAAAAACAGGCTCTGGACTGACCTGAGCCAGCTTTGAGACCTGATCCTGCCTCTCCACAAAATGTAAAAGAAAGGGTTGGTCTAACAGACAAGAACTCAGCGTATCTCTTCTGAAGCCCAGGGAACCTTACTAGAGATTATAATTATGGCTTGCTCAATTTAATAATTACACAGGGCTATATTTCATCTGCACTCAGTGCCAATTCTAAGCTGCAGTGAAATATATTTGCTTAATATTTTTTAGGGAGGAGTGCTATAATTTTCAGGGGAGGAATGCAATTAGATGAAGCCTAACAATGTTTCTGCTAGCCAGCAGATTTTTAAAGAGTTTTGCCTTTATCTTTCTTGAAAGGAGCTTTGTTGACATCAGCTCCTGCTTTCAAACATGGTGTGGCCCCAGCAATTAGGAGTTCTGGGGATTAAGTAAAAAGTCCCTTTTAAAACTGCTCAGAAAATACTTTGAACAAGAGGGGGAAACTACTTAAGTCAGCTGCTTCTGTGCATGTCTTTTTGTGCTATGAAATATGACTTCAAAGAAAACCCTTCTGTTTCCATTTCAAGGTCTTTTTGTAAGGCAAGGAAGATAGGCAACCGGCACTGGAATGCTGCCGCTGGAAGATTTATTGGAAGTCCTGAAGGGCTCAGTAGACTGGGAAGGTAATTTTTGTATCCTACTGCACTCAAGACTGATTTAATTTTGTGTCAGTTCTGGAACTGCAACCAGAATATGAGCTGTGAGTTTATAAATTGCTCCTCCGAGTGCCTGACCTTGCAGGGGAGAGGAATCTAGAAGGAGTTGGAAGATAAAGAGATCTTGCACAGCCCATCAGATGCATTTCACTGGGTTAGTGGACCTCTCGCTTATTCGTCATTTCACCCACAAGCACTCTGGCTTTGACAGGATGCCAGTCTCTTTGCCAGTCTCCATGCCACAAGGGTGCAACTATCCGTCAGAGTATGTCTGAAATATGAACTGGAATTTTTTGAATGGAGGACACAGCTACTGCAATAACCTATGTATATAACAATTATTCTTAGGAATATCTTTTTCTTTTCATTACTGTAAAGTATATAAATCTCAAAGTGGTATTTCAAAGAAAATATTAAGGGCAGGAAATTTCATTCAAATAGCAGGAAAAATACATTAATCGGGTGATTAGATTTGGATATTCTCTGTAAGACAATGCCAGAAGTCCCATCGTATGAGTCACTTAAAAATGTATTAGACAAAGCTCTTGGGAAGGTATTTCCAAAAACAGTTTTACTTTGGCAAAAAAATAAAGAGAAAATGAGCTAATAGCACTGTAGGGTTTTTTCATTGTTCAGTTCCAGCTCAAAAAATCTATGATTCAAGTCCTGAAATGTGTATAATCTATGGAGTCCCATTAGAATTTAAGTTTCATTTCCAAAGAAAATTTGATTAGAATAAATTGCACTTTCTCAACATTAAATCACAGCTGTCCATAGGATATGAAGTACAGGGTGAGTGCCTTTAAAAAATCATTTCAATTGCCTGACATTAACATAAACCTTACACTATAATTGCAACAAATTTCATTTTTTCTACAATTGATCTTCTCAGCAGCAAGCATAGAGGACTTTAAATAACACCACACATATCAAAATAACATTGTCTAATTACAGAGGCGACTACCACCACCATGCAGAAGATCACCCATGTAGTGGATGTATGATGCAGGATAGGGACCATCAGATGGCAGCCCCTAAGCTGTGGTGGGCTAACAAGTCACATGCTACTGAATCCTACCCTAGTTTTCTCTGGTATTTTTGCTAAAAGAAAGCTAAATTATACTACAAACGTTGCCTGAATATCAACTTACCATGTAAGCACTCATTGCTGTGCAATCAGTAACGGAAAGCCAAGTGATCCATGAACTATGATGGTGAGATAGAAAAACTGAAATCCCCCTGTTACATATCAAATCAACAAAGCCTTACTGTACTATATTTAGTTCATTAATAAATGTCATCTGTGATTAGCACTGTTGGAGCTATTAGGGGAAATACATTTTAGAATCATACAATCATAGCATCATAGAATAGTTAGGATTGCAGAATACCTTAAGGTCATCCAGTTCCAACCTCCCTGCCATGGGCAAGGACACCTCACACTAGACCATGTTGCCCAACGCTCTGTCCATCCTGGCCTTGAACACTGCCAGGGATGGAGCCACTTCTTTGGGCAACCTGTTCCAATGCCTCACCAACCTCTCCAGCATGGAGATATTTTTGCAAAATGGGAAATTACCCTACAGAAGCACCAGAAAATAGCATAAATTCCATGTATTCCACTTCTTTATGGGATCACCAGGCACTGTACATCTGCAGCTATCGACCCATGATAGTCTGCCATCTTAACCTTCCTTTTTCCATTCTCCATTTTGCTTGATTTACATCATTGCTTATTGTTCCCTCACTTCTGGGGGTTTTGGCTGCAGGGATGAATGGATTATACTTTGTAACTTGTCTATTATAGCACTACCGGAGCAGTCAGTTGTTGTCCAGCGCACTGTGAAATGCTGTTGCTGTTCAAATCCCATGTGAGACAGGCTACCAGATATCATCCTGGAATCCTTTGATTTCATTTACTTTTTTTTTGCACTGCCACTGGGGAGTCTACATATCACAACAAGTAAAAAATCTCTCAAATAGTGGCTGGCTGACTTCAGCTGTGATTAGCAGTAGCAAACTGAAACGGAAATTACACATCGTTTTATCTCAAATGGGGCTGGGTGCCGTGCTTGCTCACATTAGTGCTGTGAACATATTCTCCACTTGATTCTTACACAAAGTCAAAGCTGTGTTGTTACAGTTGAATTATCAACACCATTTAGCCTGGCTGGAAGCAATTTTCCTTCCTGACACACAAGCTAAACGGAGCTGGTCACCTCTCCATAGAAGACTGAGACCCAGTCCCATCTGTGATACAGGCTTCTGTTTTCATGACAAGCATTTAATTCCAGGTGCTGACTTTGCAGGTGTCTTCTTATTTGAGAGGGTTGAGCTGTCAGGCTCTAAACCAAGAAAATGTAATTCCAGAAAAAATATCAGAGAAAGAAACAAGCCATTACCCAGTGCTCATTTAGCATTTCTCCCCATACTCCATCCCATTTTGCACCATCCAAAACGAATAAAGAGATGGAAAGCAGCTCTGAAAGTGCATGCCTGTTCAGGCAGGAGATACCTCCATTAGGGCACTTCAGAAGACAGTTGTAGTCACCTTCAGAAGATACCATGGGGCCGGACTGGGAGCACAAACTATTTTGCTGGGATGGAGCTACACCTGTAGGGCTTCAGGTGTTCACAGTTCTCACTGAGAATCCCCCTAAACCACTGTCCTATGCCTTTACAAGAAAACTGAGCGACAGAAAGGGAAAAGAAACACTATCAAGCTCACCCTCCCTACCAATGGGCTTTATCAAGACATGAGTAAATGGCCAACTGGATTTTGAAGTTGTTGCATTGCAACAGCTGCTTTAAGGACCTTTTTGTTGACCCTGGGTGTTGGGATACTTCCTTTTGGCCAGGTTATTAATAACATGCCCTAAACGAAAGTGTCAGGCATAATTTTAGCTTGGAAAAATGTTGTCTTTGCTGGATATGCAGAACCCTGAAGTACTGCAGGAAAGTCTGCAGTTGGCAGCCAAATAAAATCTGCAGGTTGTGTCTGCAGTGGCTGTCAGTGCATGACACTGACAGTTCCTTTCTGCCTGCTGGTACACAAACTTATTCCACAAAAGTGAGGTATTTTCCAGTGTCTGCCTACAGTGTCTGCAACTGGCCCATTATCAAAGCAGTAGCTGCTGCATACTCAGCTCTGAAAATGTGTCCCTAGTGAAAATCTCTTGCATCTGCAATATTAACAGGACTATCAATGCAAAAAATAAAAATACAAGAGCTTTGGACTTGTCTATTTGAACCAGCTTTGTGTGACTGCATCACAGAATAGTCATTTTTGGTTTTGTTATTCTGGAATAACTTCCATGCTTGGAGACACAGCAGCTGAGGTGTTATTTCTAATAATTTTACTGTCGTGTCTTAACATCTGAATTAATACTTCCAGTAATATTTAGATCTGTCACGCTCTAAAGAATAGGCTAAGCTAACATGTTTTTGCATGCAGCAAGATTAAAAATTATGGTGTTTAAACTGAGATATAGCTTGAAGCTAACTAAGTGTCATCTGCTATCACATTTTCTTGGCCAAATGGAAGTTTAGCAAACAGAAGACCTTTAGTAGAAGTGGCTCGGGTGGGTATCATTAAGCATTAGGCTGGTGTTGATCATACTCACCTTACATATAGAATCATAGAATAGCTTGGGTTGGAAGGAACCTTCAAAGTTCATCTAGTTCAATCTGCCTGCAATAATGAGCAGGGCCACCTTCAACTAGATCAGGTTGACCAGAGCCCCATCCAGCCTGGCCTTGAATGTCTCCAGGGGTGGTGCATCCACCACCTGTCTGGGAAACCTCTCCCATACTCCTGTGCTCTTGCAGGAGGACAAATGTGGTCTTTATTTTCAGATATGTCTGGGGGAAATGTATGCCTCTTGGGGTATTGTGTGCTTACAATCAGTAGCTGCACGGAGGACTGACATATGTGCTGAAATCTCACTGAGGCTTATGCAGAAATAAATATATTAAAATAAAAACACTTTCATGACCACAGATTGGAAGATCTTTTTCATTTTTATTCTTTTTTTTTTTTTTTTCCCAGTGTGATTCGTGTGATGTGCCTCCTGCATGAGCAATTTGCAATGTGGAGTTCTGCACACAAAGGAAAAGAAACCTGTCTTAGGGCACTTATGGCATTTTATGGAAGAGCCACCCAACTTGTCCTATTGTTACAAGTTTCCCAAGTCACCAAGTACTAAGTGTTTCCCTTCTGCTCCAAATCTAATTTCTCAGGTGCAACCTGGCATATTTGACAATAAAAGCTTGTTCTGTTAAAAAACCTGTCCGTGCTAATAAGTCCTTGAAAAATCTTTCATTTGGCTCAGTAGTATTAGGATTTCACTATTCATATATATATATTTTTTTCTTTCCAGAATATGTAAAAATACTGCGTGACGTTCTGGTTGTTTCTCCCTTTTGGCAATGCTGCTCGTTACAAGGAACTTTCCCAAGTGATTCTGATAAGTATTTAGTATTTTTGTTAAAATGAATCATGTCAGCTACCTAAAGCACAAAAAAAAAAAAAAAAAAAGGCAAACTTAAATAAATATTTCGGATGAAGGAGGGGAAACATTCTGAAAATCCTCTGTGTATTTTCCTGGGATCTGATCCTTCAGCAAGCTGAAAGACTTTTAGCTGCTCCTAACTAGATCCTATTTTGCTTTACTGCTCTTCCCTGCTGTTTATTCAAAACTGTAGGGGATTTTTGCTATACTCTTATTCAACCAGAGGATGAAAAGTCCGAGGAATGCCACGGGATTATTGTAACAGTATAATTACCTTGCAGACAGCTCTCTTCTCAACAGCTTCCAAAAGCTCTTCTATACATCTCAGTTACCCACGTAATTAATTAAACACAGCTGCAGACTAGAACAACTGTTGCAAAAAAAATGTGCTTGCCATTTTCTTTTCCTGCTCACTTGTAGGCAGCAGCAGAAGAGGAAGTCACGTAGGAACAGTTACAACAGCTCAGAACTGCCTGCTTTGCCCCATGGCCTGAAATCCTGTTAAGTGAAGTAGGAGAGGGGGCAAGAGCATCTGTGTGAAACACAGCACTTGCTGCAGCCAATTCATGCTCATAGCAGGGGTGAATCTTAAAATCGTTGCTAGTCTCATGTGACTATGTCCTGGAAATGACCTAAGGAGGAAAAGCCCTGAGGATCCTTGCCAAAACTCCTGTGTCATGTCTTTTTTACACAGTGTTAGAAATACAGTACATAAGTGGGGAAAATGGAATAACTGAAGCAGTCTGAGTTTGGAAGGGAGCTGGCTGAAAACTGGAGCAGGTGACTTTAATACTTTCAAATGTTCCTGGAAGCAACCGGTGCTAAAAAAAAAGTAATACTGGAAATGGTGCTGTCTTCTCAACTGCTAGATGTGGCAGGTTTAAAGGTGTGGAGGACTTACAATAAGTTCCATTGGGATAATTAAAGGGAAAGCAAACTGTGCAGCAAATTCACTCAAAACTGTCAAAGCTATCATGACCCATGGAAGAAAGGAACTTTGGAAAGGTATATTTTTTGTTCAAGGAAGCCAGCTATCAGGCCAGATGATTGAATGCTATATGGCAGAGTTATACAGTATAGGTAACATTAAATATGAATAGTTAACTCACAGACAAGCTAAGCAATACTGGGCAGCCATGTTATTCTTTCCTTTTAATGGGCTTTGCCAGCCAAACATAGCAAAGACCACAAAGAGAAAGTAACCATACCAGTAACCATAGCCAGTATTACCTGGGGCTTTGGGAGCACGAAGTAGCTATGAAGGTAAAGACTTCCAAGAGAGAATCACACTGCATCTTTGTTGCCTTTTCATATATCAGCTGCTTTCCCAGAAGAAAATATGGAGAAGCACTAGAAGCAAGGTTTATTCTTTTCAAAGGGTGCCTGGGGATGCACGTGTGCTGTTGCAGCCTTCCCTGCTTCACAGTTACAAATGGCCTGCTTCTGTACAAAGTATTTTATGACCTGTATGATTTCTTTTCCACAAAATGCCAGTGCTGTCAAGGAGTAAGGAAGCCCCGTACCCAGGGTTTGGTTTGGGTTGTTTTGTTTTGGGGTATTTTTACAATGTGTTCAATGGCTGCAATTCTGCTTTAAAATAAAAAATGGATTTGTCCTGGAAAGGGAAACCATTTATCCTCGCAAGGCACAGGTTGTGCACTGTGCAGAATGTCATCAGCCATGTCCCATCCAGCTTTCTTCACCCTGTACGTGATGATGGAGGTCCTGCCTACTTGTCCTGAATGAGTCAGGAACCATAATGATATTTCCAGAGGCACAGCTGGAGCCTATAGCTCTTTCCAAACACTTCCAAAGACATTAATGAGGGCAATCTAGACACGTATACTTCTCGTAAGCTCCTGTGCAGATCTGAGGCTGAAAGATAATTTTAAAGGCTGATATTTGTAAATAGACATATAGACTGTAAATAAGTACTGGAAAGGCTTTTGCAAATTTCTTTTGTCTACATGAGGTGGCACACATTGAAGGCTTGCCCCTGGCAAACGGGATTATGAGAAAGTACAGTGTTGTTCAGTGGTGAACTAAAGATACTGTAAATGAGGTGTTTGGAAGGTAATGCTTGAAACAAAGTGTAGGACTCTGGCTGCCTGTGTATTTCATATATTAGCTATTACTAATGGTGCTGCGTTGGATTGTCTTACATGCAAAGCTTGAAAAACACAGAATCAACTAATAAAGAGAAGGATAAAAAGGCAAAAACAGTCCAGGAAAACAAGCAACAGCCCTTAGCAAGGTTCTCCAGGGAAGAAGGTGTTCTTCAAATAGCATAATCTCAGTGGCTGGTATTCAAATTATGCAGGTCTGGATTTTGCTATATATTGCATGGGTAGGAGGAGGGAAAAGTGCCAGGTGCAGCAAACCATCATCTCACACCTTTCCTGAGGTCCTGCAGTGGTGTAGCTAGCTCTGCTCTTTCCAGCCCTTGAGATGCTATGTGCTCTGGTGGTAGAGAAGTTTCCATATTCTTCAAGCATATGCCCAGCATTTTTTTCAGGCCTTTCTTTAGTGTTGATGGTTTATGCTATTCCTGCTTGCTCTAAATTAAAAAGCAGGCTATATCTAATCTTCGGTGATTTCCACTGTTACAGTGTCATTTATGGGCTCTCTATAGATTTTAATGGGCATAGTGACTTCCTTACAGGATGTGATAATAGAATCCCAGCTATTTTCTTGCAGTGTTTCTCTTCAGGCTAGTTAATAGAGTCATATCCTAGAGGCTTAGGACAGTAGTAACTCCGCTTCTCTTTGTTCAGCATCCCTCAAGCTCCTCCTTTGTATTTAACTGCATCATGTCTTAAACGAAGGACCCTATTAATTCTGTTTTTCTACAAGTCTGTAATTCTGATCAGTAGCAAGTTTCCACAATTTATTTTCCAGCATCTCATACGCCTCGCTGGGTTGACAGTGCCTCTGCCAGATACTCTTATTACACCTTTGCAGCACACCAGTGGTTTGCTGCCCATAATCCCATGATTCTCACCACATGGCAGGGAAATCTTGATTCCCACCACAGGCTGGGCTGCCTTGGTCTCCTACCCCCATGTTTTCTCCTGGATTAGGCTGAGTAGGATGACAGATAATTCAGTAACCACAGTGCACTGCTGTGGCACACCTCTCTGGGAAGAACTGCTTCTGGGTCTACTACGGAGGAAGACCAGAGTGAGCACACACTGCCTGCCATCTCTTCCTGCCTAAGTCTCTGCCAGACAGAGAGCATGTAGAAAAATTGTCTGCATTTACAGTTACAATGGGTGAGAAGTGTCACTGCCAGTCTTTGCCCAATTCCTACCACAGAAATCAGATCATTAGATTGGTTTAAGAGTTCAGAGAGAATTTCCATATATAATTTTATTCTTCTCTTGTCCTATTTTATTTTCCCTACATTTTTTTTCCTCCTCCCCCCTCCTATCTCCCTTCAGTTTCTTGCCCTCTGGTCAGGAGATGGACTCTTGTGCCCCATTCAATAACTGAGACTTGTGAAAGTATTGGTTTTGACTGTCCCTGACTCAAGTATGAGGGAGTCTGGGTGGGATTTGTGTTTCTCCTGTTCAGTTCAATACTCCAGCTGATCTGAGATATCCCAGGTTATACTCCACGAGGCCTGTCTGCTGATCTGGAGTTTCATCAAAAGGCTTCTCTGAACAACAATAGGTTATTTAGATGTCAATGTAACTAAATCCTTCCTAGACTCCAAATATTGTAGTTTTAATCAAACTTGATTGACATTTATGTTTTTATATTAAACTTTTACTATAGGAAAATCTGCTATGGAAAACCCTGCAATTCTTACCAAAATGCTTCTCTGAAAGGCTTTAAAAAAAGTGAGAAAAGCTCCAAATATTTACTTGGCAAGTGGATATGTCAGCATCAGTGCAAGGTCCTGTTGGTGCTGATATAATTCTAGCTCCCACAGTAGACCTCCAGAGATCCCACTGATGCTGGAGCACACCAGCAGTGGGCACACTGTAGATAAGAGCTGCCTGCTAAGGCTGCCAGCTCCATGAGAGGTTACAGGGGCTTTCTGAGCTGAAGGGTGTCTCAGATCAGCACCTAGCCCATGCAGGGTACAGAATAACTCTAGCTGCTAATAGCTCAACTTGGATTGACCCAAAAGTCAAAGAAAGGACTTAAGCCTGGTACCAGCACTGCAGAATGGCTGCTTTCGTTTCACGCACATTCAGAAAACAGAATCAAGCGAATTCTAAAATATTTTCCATTAATTATCTGCAGTAAATTCCTTCTAATAAATTCAAATACCTTAAAATGCACTTAATTCAAATACCTTAAAAAGAAAAAAAAGAAAACCAAGTATAAATGTTCTATAACTGTTAGCTCTGTAACTGTTAGGTATTTGTGCCACTTTCTATTTGCAATCAAGGTAAAGAGAGAAAATCTTGAGGTGTATCTTCATTTGGCCATCAGAATTGGTAATCCCATTCTGAATAAAGCTCTGTGAGGATTGTCCCTTTTCTACTATGCACCAGCTTAGTTGCAAGTATTCCTTAGATTTTGACTTTTGCTCTCTATCCAGATTGTGGAGAAGCATAATAAAAACTGGGAGAGCATAGTCTTATAAAGTTTTGATCTCAGCTTGTCAGCCCAGGCTGCATTCTCTTTAGCATTCTCCTTAGCATTTTCCTAGCAGGTTTCTTTTCCTGTATCAGTATGTTTAAAGTTATTTGCTCTTCAGGAGGAACTTGACGTTTCAACAGTTTGAACTAACTACGATATAAACAACTGTTAGCAGACAGACACTGGCACAAAAACTTTTAAGTTAACAAGGTAAGATAGAAAAAAGGTAGGAAAGAAAGGAGAAGAGGTACAATTCAAAAATATGAAAGTATGGAACAGAACCACAGGGATACCAGACACCTGTCCAAAATTGCCCACAAAGTATGTCAGAATCAGAAATGAAATCCAGGTCTTGCCCATTACTATAGCAGCATATACCTTAGAATATAAGATTTTATTGGGGTGACCTCTGCCATCACTGACCGTTGTGTATGTCCCAGATAACACTTTCTGGGAAGTGTGTTCACTTGAAAGTGAAATCTTGCGTCCTTTCTCCATATATTCTGAAAGAAATCAGCTAAGCAGGCTGTATTTCAATCACAAACTTACTGCTGTTCACGAAACAGCTTAGGCTGTCCTCTCGTAGTTTATGAAGTCAGCAGGCTCCCTGATTGAAATACAGCCTTGAAATCCACTCCTTTCTTCCAGACTCTAGTATATATTATTCTTGTAGTTTTTAAAGACAGCTGTGTGAATTAATGAACTGATCTGAGAATCAAGGTTGGCCAAAAGTGTCATTTGTAAGTCATGTAGATGACCTCATAAAAACTGCAAAGAATGCTTACAACTTGCTTGTAAAACAAATCTATTCCTTAATAACTCAAAATGCCCACATAATTCAGCACACATTTTAACCCAAGTGATTGCTTCATAAGAGAAGATGAAAATTTCCCATGAAAAAGACATTTAACCAGTACAGGCAACAATAAAGTTTAATGGATATTTCACAGTGTGTACAAGTTTGCTCTCCAGGGAGTGTAGAATATCATTTTTGCACCTGCACTCTAACTGCAGTCTTATAGTATTTCAGCCATTAAACATTTTTCATTAAAGCACTTCATATAGAATTAGTATAATCTGATTTTAACAAAAGTATTCTATATATAGGTTTTTCACACCATATTAATGCAGAGCTATTAGAACTGGAGAAGCAGTTTTGTGCAGGCAAACCCCAGGTTTCAATCCACAGGCAGTAATAAGGGTGGTCTGTACTCAGAGCATCATATTTGTAAAACATATTTATGGTAATGTACTTGACTGCATTGGAGAAGAAAGGTATTTCTAATAAATTAGGGGTTTTCCACATAAATTGCTTTTTTGCACTAGATTTCCCCAAAGAAATTGGGGAATCTAGTGAAATAGCAGTTTATGGTATAGCACAATGGTATCACATTCTTTACAACTTCCATCCTCAGCAGTCATAAAGCCTAACAGTAGAAAGAGTGTTTGGATATTGGGCAGCAGAGGGAATATTTTTGGATGGCTATAACTTAACAAATCTGCAGAAATATTTGTCTTATGGTTTGTATTTTATAGCTGTTATCTAGCTGGCAATCAGAGGTGAACAGCTGTGCAGTTTTAAGATGTATGATTTTAAAACAATGAGCTGGAGGCCTTGCTAAATGGTTCAAATTAGATGTGGGTAGTAGCAAACATCACAGGATTTTTCACCTTGTGCTTGAGACAGATTGAAGCTGAAAGTGCTTTGCAAACTCAGTGAAGGCAGCACCTCCTTAGTCATTTGTAGGAGACCCCTGAGAATACCTACAGGTTTCCTTGAAAATATTTTCTGGGATTCTGTGAATCTTTTACGTGTGCCATTTCCTTCAGATAGTTCTCACACGCCATCACCCCCAAAAATTTCCTCTGCAGAAAAGCCAAACTTCATGGGCATTGCTCTCCATACATTTGAGAATGATTTTACTGTTCAAAAAAAGGGGTTACCTGAAAAATGGAGAAAATAAGACATTAGAAACATGAAGGGATACAAATCTGAGTTTCACAAAAGCCACTAAATGAAAAAGTTTCCAGCACACACATTTGCACAGGGCTGCAGGGAATGGTGGTTTGCCTATGCCTGTGATGAAAACATGAGACATGGTTTGTGTTTATTAGAAGTAGAGGGAGCCATGGTTGTTTTGTATAAAAATAACTCTCTCCATACCCCACAGACTTACAGAGGAGACATATGGAGGTGTGACTGATTGACTTTGTGATAACCAGCTTCAGACCACACACTGGAATAGCTTTAGTCCACTTTGGGCTTTTTTTGTCTGTAAGACAAACATAAAATATAGTTTAGGATTCAGAACTGCCCAGCAAATAGCATGCAAACACTTGAACAAAAAATCTGGGAGGATGATGGGGCACAATTTCACACCTGAACATTTCTTACATGACTTTCTTCAAAGAACACCACCTTGCTCATGAGATGTTGCCATATCCTATCTCACAGCACTAATGATGTTCAGATAATTAAGGTATTCTTCCTTCCATTGTCCCGAAGAAGGTGTTTACATTCACAGCTACAGAGATGATGAGTGGGCTCTTGTTTTGATCTGGTTTAGCAGCAGGTAGACTGCTTAAATTTTACAACTTTCAGGTGATCTCCCAAAACACTTTGAGCCAAATTTCTCCACTGCACAGAAGAATGTGCTTAAACAGTCTATGGGGTTGCACGACAAAGTGTTTGTTGTTCTCTTGCTGTCAATATTCTGTCCCTGCTCATGTGAATACTGAGCAGTCTCTTCCTTCACTGAGAGTCTCCTCCTTGTGCATGAGGCAAGATCTTAAGGTATTTTTACATACTCTGACTAGCTATTTATCTTTCAGGAAGTTATACCAGGTCATATTAGCTTTTTCTTAATGACTGTCTTAGCTTAGTTTTTAACTGATATGTAACAGTGACCTTGCTAGAAACATTAATGATCTATCCAACATGATAGATAGGTAGAGCTTAGGAGACTGCTCATCTGACCTGAACTGGCAACCACAGGGCTAGGCTATGCTTCAAAGAAATCCAAGGTCTTTTAACTCTACACCACCAGTACAATCCCACGCTGATCATTTCACTGTCCAGGAGTTGCTGGTTTCCTCCGCATGTGTTTGGCAGGCTAACAGAAACATAACATAGTTGTGAGATTTTTTTTCTTATGTTGACCCATCATTCCCCATGCAGGAAGAGGTGAGGCTAGGTTTCTGAGGCTCATCCAAACAAGATCTCCAGGTTTGAAAAGTGATGCACATGCAGCTAATGGCTGCTGGGGAGGAGAATGTAATCTTAGGCAAACAAGATTTTACAGAGCCTGTCAGGGGCCCAAGGCAATGCAGTTCACATGCTGCAGCCAGAGCAAGGTGTGAGGTACAGCAGTTCCCCCCGAGTCCCTCACTACAATCTAGCTAAACAGCTGAAGCAGTGATGAGATCAGTTACAGTTCAGAAGACAGGCAATTGCAGGTGATGTGTAAGGCTGGTTGCTGAGTGATGCTTGTCCTGTAATATATTTAAGATAATATACCCTCAGAGAACAGCGAGGGAAAAAGATGGGGACAGAACATGATGTTGGCTCAAGGAAAGGGTTCCTAATTTGTTTTTAATGCAATAAAACCTGCTTAAAAGAGGAGTTGAATTTATTTTCTAGTGGAGGGCCTGATGCAGTTGTTAAAGAGACTGGATGGTACTTGGGAAGCAGCACAGCAAAAGAATGCCTTCCTTTCCTCAGTTTGGTGGTGAGAATCCCACCCTTCACATGTGTGGTAAGAGACACTCACCATGGGGTTTGCATATGATGTTTTAAGAGGGTTCTAGTACCTGGGGGCTCAGGCAATAACCCTTTTATAAGTATCACTTATAAGGAAAGAAAATTTACTGCTCATAGATGTTTCAAACAACAAAAACCATGCACCTTGTCTAGGAGGCACACCAAACCAGGTGAATTTAACCAGCAGTGCAGCCTGTCGGAGCCTTTGGGAGGTGCTGAATTTGGAGAGTTTTGTTTTGTTTTGTCTTTCCATCCCACAACAGCAGATGAAACTGCTCCCCCAGAACATCACTGTGAAAATAAAATGTACAAGAAAAGTTCTAAATCTTGCTATTTGTTAGTTCTTTGTCAGATAATATCTACTTCTGGGTAAAGCTCAAAGATTATGTTCTGTGGGCAAGCTCAAATGCAGGGCAAACAACCATGATAGCCATGGCAGCCAAATGGGATAGAGGATACTCGGTTGTGTTGTTTGGTCTTTAGCAAATCATGCTCCTGTCTCTGCTATTGCTCTGACCTCAGTCTGCTTTGCCCAGGTAGACTGGTAATCGGTGGAGATGACAGATCTCCAAGGCTGGAGTGGTATCTCACTGTAGGTCTGCATAGCAGGTAGAGCACAGAGAAGTTCTGATTTCTGCTGGCACATCTCAACACTGCTTCCATGTAAATGCCCATTAGTCAGTACAATCGTATATGGAGACTGTTGTGGAAAATTTTAATTCAGAGAAGTTGAAGGCTGATGGCTAAACTGCCTTGACTTCAATGGAGTCAGGATTTTAAACTTAAAATTTCATTTTAAATTGGGGAAAAGGTTTCAAAACAAACTTGCCTTTGTTTTAGTATATGTTAAATCTTACATTATGCTCCAAAGTAGTTATTAGTGTGTGCAAGTCTGAGTCTCTCTAGTTATTGGCTTTTATGCCACAGACAACTGTATTATCTTTTAGATGCTACTGTGAAGACAGACCAGCAGACTGCTCTTACTATGCTCACATACTGTCTTGAACTTAATTTGCAAGGGCTGATAATTAGTGGACCAGTAACAGTACACTGCTGATGTAGGATGATCTGTCTGAAAAGCTAAGAAGAAAATAGTGTGTTCATAACAAACGATTTTCTTTTTTACTTGGAACACTTTATTGCACATCTAGAGCAACTTCATTATAATGCTTGAAACTGGATTGATTCTGTACTTATTCCCATATTTCAAATGTTAATTTTTCTTGATTATGTGTGAAATTAGTTTAGCTATGGTGTAATCAATCAGTTCTGTCCGTTTGTACAGTTCACATCTGTGGTGGTAGCCACTTTCATAAATAAGACACAGTAAATTCCATAATCTGTGAAATAATTTTAGCCCAAATGAGCATTTTGTGCCCCTCTTTCATGGAGATTGTTTAAAACAGGACACACATGTTTCAATAGTAACTGTACCCTTACTGAGAGAGGGAATTTTTGCATACTCTCTTAAATCAATCATTCTTGCATATTTGAATAAGGCTGGGTACAGCAAGCTGAGCAGCTGATTTAAGGCCAGTTCTTTCTTTTCTCAGGATTGGGAACTTACATTTTCCCCTTTACCTGACCAGCCATTATTTTTTTGGCTTTGGTCACAAGTTCCTGTAACATTCCTTACAGAAACACAGCCGCTATCTATTGAAATACAAGTCATTGTTCATGGTTTGCACTTATGATCTACCCTACTGGTGAGATGCATAATTGTATCTGTCATATGTGAAAACAATTATAATACCTTGTACAGGAGAAATGCCATCAAGTGTCTGCTTGGCTAACTAAGACTAGTTGAGTTGTATATTTGGGAGTAAAGCTGTTTTTTCATAAAAGTAGCTGCCGATTCTTTCTTATGAGCCAATAAGAATTTTAAGTATGTGTACAGTCTTACTGTCATCCTGGATTCCTCACTACAGCCATTTTTGTCCATACCAAGTTGCTGGCTTTCAGCTAGCATAGTTCTACTAATTCCAGGAAGATATATCAACTTATTCCACCTACAAATCTGGACTCTAATAATCAGGTTATATTTTCTACTTAAAATATGAGATTTTTTTTTTTCTTCCCTTGCCTCAAGTTTCATATATATCACTCTCAAAAGGTGGGCTTCCCTTTCCTGATGTGGTTTTGATGGAAGCTACTTGTCAAACTCTGATCTCATTTTCTCATGTTTCTCAAGTTTTTCAGTCTTTAGATTTATTCACAGGCTCTCCTATAACTAGCTATATAATTTTAAAATGTCAGAAAAAAAATCTAAAGTATTTCTTCCTTCATTAACAGAAACTCTTTGCTCAAGCCCTGTGTCAAATTCACAGGGACTGTTCATATAACATTTCTTGTATCCAGTGTAAGAAAGAGCAAGACGTTTGGTTCTCTACCCTCCCTTGTTTTTTTGAAAAGAAATATGCCATAATGGCATTTTTAGGGATCTTTTGTCAATGCTGTGTAAATCACCTCAATCTTTTTAATAGGATTTTGGTCACATAACTTAATACCAGAGAACAGCCCTCCTGTGTTGAATGTGAGTAGGTCAAGGCTTTACTTTTTAATGTGTCCTTTATGCTTATTCTGCTCTTCTACTGCAATGATTCAGAGCATTAATATGGCATGTTACCACCTAACCAAGTGTATGAGAACAGCTTTGTGGGGTTGATGCTTACTATTATTCCATGAATCAACCTAAAAGAGCTTGCCACAGATATTGTCAAATTCCCTTACGGTGATTTAGATTTAGATTCTCTTGGACTTCAACCTGCAGAGTGTTGAGGAGCTTAGAACACGAATGGGAGCCCACTGTCTATCAGAAGTTACCAAAATGAGGCTTTTGTTTACTGCTGTGACAAAGCTGTGTGTTAGATTTAGTACTGGGGGTTTTCAGGTTTCCATCTAGTATCTATCTCTTCAGTAATGACGTAAAACACTTCCCTACTGCCCATAAAAGTATCACGAGAAGGAAATATTACTCACAACAATAATATATTAGACATGTGCTTGTATATGAATAAAGATTAAAAGTATATCAGAAATTTATTGTGTATATTTTTAAAGCTTGTTAAGCAAGCAAACAGCATATCCCTAGATGTGTCTCACTGAGGTACCCGAGGAGGATGAGAATGAGGAGAAGGAAACACGCATTGTCTATACTGAAAAAGATCTTTTGTTAATTAAAATAACATTGGATCCTCATTTTGTCAGAAATGTTCTCACCTTTGTAGAGTTTCCATGGCAAATAACTACGTATGCACCTGCAGGGGCAGTCAGTTTTCAAAACTGGCTTCCCAAGTTAGTGATGCAGCTATTCATTTTTTAACTAAATGCTAACTTCTGCCTGAGATCACCAAAGGCATCAGTGTATTACAGATCTCACTGTTCTGAGGCATGGCACTTAACTTTCCCTCGGGTAAACAAAGCAAATAATGGATAAATACTGTAGTATCAAATGTCTTCAAACTATCAGAGTTGTGACTGCAGGCTTCCACTTCAGAAGTGAAAAGAGAATTAAAAATTGTGGCAACAGACTTTTAATTGTTGGGGAGCTGGCAATGACAGGTTAATGCCACTGCTGGTGTAGCGTCTTACGAGGGATTTTTGAGAAGAAACACTGAATTTGAAGAGCTTGGTTTAGAATGTTCAAAGTCAGAGTTGTTAAAATTACTATTTAATGAGCCTTTGTGTCATTTTATAACTAAATTAGAAGTATCTTACCTACTGCATTACCCTGATGGTAACAATATGCTGGGCACATGTGCAACAGCTTGCTGCTGCATTGCAGTTCCAGATGAAGTCTTGCATACAAGTGAACTTGTGACACTGCTGCCATTTTAGTGCACAGTTGCTGCTGTATCTGTGAAGCAGATTCCTCAGGGAAACAAACAGCCTTAGTTTATCCTTAAGTTTAGGGTCCTGGATTCTCTGGAGATAAGTATTCTAAATTAAGGCTGAAGAGCCACGTGATTATTTCCATAACAGTAAATAGTTTTTTTAACAGGCAGTACCTTCAAGCTAAGTCAGCCAACTTCTATATAAGAAAGGCAAAAATCTATTTTAAATAACAATATGCATACTTTAAAAAGTCATGTTTGGTTTTTTTTTTTAGATGTTGATACAGTGAGGGTGGAAAAAAATATGGGGAATGACTGGAATCTCCAGTAGCTCCATTTTCAAAAAGGCAGAGAAAAAGTAAAAGAAAAAACCCTACATAAATGAAATATTTATTGTTTATTCTCAGCCAGCAAATACATCTTGTTCAAGTTTGAAAGAAGATTTTCTTCTTTTGTTTTAAGCACAAAAAAAATATTGTTTTAAAGTGAATGCCTTTCTTCACAAGTTGTTTTTGTACTGGAGTGACTTACAGTGGTTTGAAAGTTAAAAGTTCCATCTTGGTGGTAGCTCTGAGTAAGGAAAGTGTGTGCTGTCTCCTCAAGAAAATACTGATAGTAAATTAAAAGGTGAAGGACAGTCTTATACTAAGAATCACCCTGGGTGTATGAAATCTGTGAAGGCAGATACAGTTTCTTTCCTGACCTTGACCATTTGTCCCAGAGGTAGGCACTGTCCCATCCAGTTTGTCAGAAGGAGAATGGTGACTCTTGCTGAGAGCCTGGCTGGGATGCCCTCGCTCTTGTCATGCAGCAAAGACCTGTGCAATGTGAAGCTTGTATTCTCATTTGCTACCTCTTCTCCACGCAGTCCAAGACAAAACCTAGCCCAAAGCTGTGAACATCAGCAAGTAGCTTGTTATTTATTCTTTGTGAAGAGACCAAGCATCAGTGCTTAACAGCTCTCCAGATGCTGACCTGCCTCAATCAGCAGGACACAGTTATTCCCATAAAACCTTTCTCTTCACACAGGGTGCAAATTTTCTGAATCATCACTTTGCTCAGTTCTGGCTGATGAGAGGACTGAACCCCACATCAAAGCAAATGCATGGTATGAGGCAATGGTGCTGCTTCTCTCAAATAGTGCCAAGCTGCTTCACTCTGACGCACCAAAGGCCATGGAAGCCATAAGCAGAAAGTTATTTGCTGGGCCTAAAGGGTTAATCTGTCTCAGTAGAGGCATTTGGGTGCAAGGGGACCCAAATAACCACTCATTCCTGAGTGGTTATAAAAATCTTTAAAGAACTAAATGAGATGAACTGCTGGGTGTTCTCAGAATTTACATGGGGGTATATAAAGAACAGATGGGTTGCTGCATCAGGACAGCTGTATAAAGGTCTTTGGACTAGGCTGTTGACAGAGCACAAAGGAAATAAAGCTGAACTCTACTGTATGCAGCTTTCCCTTACTTCAAGTTTGGATGGCAAGATAATAGTTTCCTAGGTGTTTTTTATTGCTTCGAGACCATTTTACCCAAATCTCTGAAATTTAGGAGGCTCTTGACTGCATTCTCCAGTCTGCTTAATGTAAAGAATATTTATTTTAAATCTTGGATGTTATTTTGACTCAATATCTTTTATTATCTTGTAAACATGCTTCCTTACAGGCTAATATACATGGAAAGTAATGGAGAGGAACAGAAACTTACTTAGCTCCATGCCAGTGCTCTACCCAGTACAGATATTCCCTTAACTTTGAGCAGGGATTTGCTGTTGTTTTGCTTTATGCTCATCCTGAAAACAAGGCTGAATTTGTATCTGCAAAGGTAGTCTACCTTTTTTGCAAGAAACAATTTGAGCTGAGTGGGAAAGCAAGCCATTCTTCCCGTTATAATGGCATGTGGGATGCTGATACTAAACTGCAGGCTACAGCTTGCCTTTGTAAATTCCCACAGAGGGTCTCTTCCTGGCATGAAAAACACTTGTAATGGAAACAGCACAATTAAAATGGGACTTTCACATCTGCCCTGCTCTGGTATATCTTCTGCTTTTTTGAAGCAAAAAGAAATTTTACCACTGACTTCAGTGAGGGCCTGGATGCTTTTAAAACTGCTGCTTTTTCATGGCCTCATTTACTCCAACTAAAACTTTAAAAGAGCTCAGCTGTATGGAGTTCTTCGCACTAAGCAGTCTTTTCCTCCATGCCTATTAAAAGAATAAAGACGTTTTCTTTGGCCAAGAAATTCTTGTTTTTACTTCTGTGCTTTCATATGCTTTAGAGGTCAGTTGGGGCTGGCTTGTCTGAGCTCACAAGAAGTTTTTGATTAATTAGCAGAACCTTATTTCAAGATGTTGCTAATAACTGGTAAGGACAGATTGAACCTTTTTAAAGGAAAAACTACTACTCAGCTAAAACCAGAAACATTTACCTTACTTCACTGAAAGATAAACCTAAACATACAAACAAAGCTAAGAGAGGAACATTTATGTCCTCATTTATGTTAGTTTGCAAATCTAAAAGATCAAAGAACTTTCAAATAACTAAAAACCTGTAGCAATTTGTTTTTACCTGATGTTTCTGCCATTCCAGTATTTTAGCCTCTGTGAAATACTACAGTAATCATAATTACAGTGTGAATTAAATTTTCAACAGATTCTGATAAGAAACAGGTAAACTTCTAAACTTCCTGTGTGATGGAGGAATTTTGGTTTGATTATCCAGCTCGATTTCCTACACCAGCTTAAATCCTTATGCTGATGCTGCTATAGCTTCTCAAGATCAGTTCTTCACACTCAGTCCAATTTAATAGTTCTTAACTTTTTTTTGTGAAGGTCAAAAATAGGTATGCCATTTAAAAGAAAAAAGAAATTATAGAAACTAAATGAGAGACCTTTGGTCCCAGCTCTCTCCAGGCCTTTTTGAAATCCCATAATTTTAAGAGATTTATAGCCTAAGACTATAAAATATGACAGCAGTTTTGTAAACTTGATGGATTTGGTATGTATAACACAAATAATGATCGTATTGAAAATGTTGACATTTAACATCTGAGGGAACTTGCTTTACTATTTCTTCCTCTGCCTAATACAGCAGTGGTGGGAACTCTATGCTAAATATGAATATTCATGATTGCTGATAGAGATAAATTGGAAATGATACAAAATGAGCAGACTGCTTCTCAGCATTGCAATATGGAGGCGGCTTGAAAACAAAATATCATAGAATCACAGAATAGTTAGGGTTGGAAAGGACCTTAAGGTCATCAAGTTCCAACTCCCCTGCCATGGGCAGGGACACCTTGCTCTAAACCATATCACCCAAGGCTCTCTCCAGCCTGGCCTTGAACACTGCCAGGGATGGAGCATTCACAACCTCCCTGGGCAACACATTCCAGTGCCTCACCACCCTTACAGTAAAAAACTTTTTCCTTATAGCCAATCTAAACTTCCCCTGTTTAAGTTTTAACCCATTACCCCTTGTCCTATCACTGCAGTCCCGAATGAAGAGTCCCTCACCAGCATCCCTATAGGCCCCCTTTAGATACTGGAAGGCTGCTATGAGGTCTCCATGCAGCCTTTACTTCTCCAGGCTGAACAGCCCCAACTTTCTCAGCGTATCTTCATATCTGTGAATCCTTGGGTCTAATGACCTAGTGGGACTCTAATAGCGTTCTTGGAAATACTGCTACCCAGACAGGATGCTTCTGGCACTTGCACACAGCTGAGGAAGATGATGACTGGAACGAATGAGGTCCCGGAAACATCCTCCCTTGCAGCAGTAGGAGACTGATCTTGTGGGATACATATTTGTGATCCTATGTGATAGCTACTGCAACTGTGTGATTCTCAGACTCTCTCTCCTTGCTGCTTGGAGATGTGAGTAGTCTTCCCAAGCTTGCTTTCTGCCACCATGCCATGCTCCTGCTTGCCCCACCCAAACCGTGCATGCTTATCCATGCTGAACAGCAACTTACTCTAAGTGTGGTGCTATTTACCACCATGGTCAAAGGTTTTAGGATATTATCTGTCCTGTGAGAATTATGACGCTATAGTACCTATGAATAAGCATTTCCAGTCCTACAGCTTATTTCCAGACATTCTTCTGGGAATGCAGAGGAAAACAGAGATGTCCAAGATAAGCAGTTTGTGGGAAAACAATTTTATTAATAACTCAAAATATTCCTTATATAAATGCAAATGAGACTTAGTCTACCCTCATAGAGTCTACATTCAATACTTCATTTAAATCAGGTTTGACCTGCCTGCACATGTGCTTTTAAAGACAGAAATCTGCATTCCCTTAAAAGCCTTAGTCTGACTACACAGAAAGTTATTCCAGCAGAAAGCCATTCCCCCACCCTGCTACTGTCCCCCCTTACAGGATATGATTCAGTTTGTACTTACAGGGCTGGTTTAGCTGAGATGAACACAGTGTTTTATACAACAATTCATATCCTATAACACAAATATTTTCTTTGTATCTATAGCGTATGAGGGATTTCTCTTCTACATGAAGTCCCAATAACACTGGAAGCGGGCTGTCCTCTAGTTTCTACCATCAAACACCACAGAGAACACACAACGCATTGAGAAGCACTAAAGAGGTAAGAATATTGCTCTTTTACTTTGTTATATTACTTGTTCACTCCTTTGGGTATCATGAATTCCTGCACAAATATACAGAAAATCTTCTTCCAGAAAGCCCCTTATTAATCTTGCCAGCACTTCACTCTCCTAGCAGCTCTCAAGCCCAGCTTGATTTCTATTCCGGTTCGTATTCCTTTTCTTACAGCATTCTTACACTGCTCCAAAGCACACCTGTGTAGTGAGTGAATAAAACTGGCAGAAGCTCTGCAGAGCTTCCCAGAACACGTGCACCACAGTGATGAAATGCTGACAAGAGCACAGTGTTATCATTTCCTCTGCCCTTTGGTGAAACTTTACAATAACTGTCAGCTCCATTACTATGGTGTAAGCATGGAGGTAGTTGATACATATCAGGGTTACTCCACTTTTCACATTATCATCTGCTTCTGTTATCTTGCAACAGCTTCTACTTTCACTTAGACTGGTGTAAATTGAGAGATCTTTCTATTTTATAATAGTGTAACCAAGTAAAGATTGGCATTTCTCATGCCTAGTTTGACTAATTCACAAAGTTTGTCATGCTTCTGCTAAATCCAAGGAATCTTGTGGACCCATATTGAGTCATCCACAACCATCACTATGGCTTGTATAAGCATGCTTGCAACTAGCTAACACTGCAAATCTTATCTGTTTTATCTTATTTGCCTAATGCCAGAGGAGGAGCAGCTCTAAGCTGGGATGGCCTCCAAGTGGGGGAAATTTGATGGTTACAGCACAGCCTCCTGTTCCTGCACAGCACTGCATACACAGCAAAGGGGGCTTTCTCTCTTTCCTGCCTCACTAGTTATATTCCTTATTAAGGACCAGTTACACCTACAGTTTCAACAGTACCTTGAGCAGACAGGGTGCTGCATGTTGTCACACCAGATCAAGAGGCAACAAAGTTCACCTTCTTCATGTCCTTTGTATCTTCTCTGGAAAGATGGATTACTTAAAAACATAATGGCTAGTCAGTGTCTTTCCGCAGACCCTGGGGGCCTCAAATTTCCCTGTGTTTGACTTTTTGTCATCTGCAGGTACCACTATCCATCTTGGGTATCACTTTACTTGGTCAATTAGTCCCATTGACTGAAAGGGACTAGTGCTAGCTCTGCTCAGCACAGGAGAAGTCTCTGGCCATGCACAGCTGTGTAATTTCAGTACTTCTCAGTACTTTCCCTACATATTAAACTTTAAAAACCTCTATGTGGCAAGAGTTCAAGTCTACTAGTTTTTGCTAAGTTTCTGAATAATGTCCATTTTCAGCTCTGGTACACAGGAAAATGTCTGGTTTAAAATTATAATATTTTGCAGTTGTAATTTCTAATGCATCAGACACTGTCAGTTTGTCTCAGCAGCTTTTTTTCTTTGCTCATTCTTTCTTGTTTCGTTAATACAGTTTTCAATATAAATTTTGTTGTGGTTTTTATGACAGTCACGTGAGATGAAATTTTGCAAATTTACAAACATGAACTCCAAACTGTACCCAAGGGTCTCGTTTGTCCGCATATAAATACTACAAATACTTTGTAAAAGCACAGAAATGATTGGAGTTGCACATGTGTCATTTATTGTGAGGGAGCTAGTAGGCGAGCTAAGAAATGGCCACATACAGGCATGAAATCTGTCCCTGCTGTGATTTTCCCCTTAAATAAAATACATGCTGAGTTCCATAAATCACTTGCAGGATCTTGTATAACAAGTGGTATATGTTAACATCGGAGGCCTGCTAGGCAAGGTGAAGACAAAATGAGCAACACCATGATGAAATTAGCAATTAAATCTAGAGCCACCCTTTTAAAAGTGTTTCTTGTGAGCTTGCTTAGTCCTAGTCGGATTAGCAGGTAAAGAAACACGTTAATACATGTGCTTTCATGAAAGAATGGAAAGTATGTAAGTGATTTAATTTAAATCCACAAAAGCTAAGGAAATAAAGACTTAAATCAAATGAGCAGCTCTGGCTATAAAGCTGGAATCCAGATCTGGATCTGAACTGCCCCCAGCTGAAAAGATTTTGGTGCTCAGGTGATTTTGATTTGATACATGTCCTGAAGTGAAATTTTCTGCTCCATTTAGGCACACAGCTGGATCTAAACCTACACTCAGATATGCAACTCATGGCCATTTTTATTATTAAACCTAATGGTATGTGATGATTTTTCATTTATAAATTATTGTCACTACACATTCAATCTAACAGATTCTCTTTGTGGGTTGAATCATGGAGATATATATAATATATAATAAAATCTTCTATTGTCATCCAAAATCTAGCATAAAACTAGAGATATCATAAACATTTTTCTTCTTTTTCTAGGAATCCACAACAATCTTTTGGATTCCATATTCCAACAATTGTGATAATCTGTGCTTCCTTGCAGTGTCTATTATCAGGTAGGGCCAATACAGAAGACATGTCAGTGTAAAGGGCTGCCAAGCACTGTTGCCAAGCCATTCTGAATTCTTAGGTAAGAAAGTTCTGTTATGAATTTTTTTGTGAAAACCCAAATGACTAAAGCAAAAATATAAACGTAATTTGTCTACAGCATACTTCATTAAATAATAGATAAATGAGAATCTTTTTCTAACAACATTTTTACCATAAAATTTTTTTTCAGAGCATTCAACCCCCACCATTCCATGGTTCTATTATTCCATGCATTTGTATGCAGAGATTTTAAGCAGAGCTCTTTGCGTTGGAGATGGAAAGCATCATGGCCAATGAGAAGGGATTGGCCTGTGTTGAAGTTTGCCAAGGTTGTCCTTCCTTATCTAATTTCCTGTCTATTTTATATCTTAAAGTAGGTGATATGGCTCATACACTCAGTAGACCATCCAAATATCTATGTGCCTATCAGTGCAGCTCCCAATGACAAATTTCAATCTGAAGTAAGCGTTTAATTCCAAGCTCTAAGCAGTCTGGAGCACCTTCAGGCACTAGAGAGAAGTGAAACATGAAGGAGCATCTATACTTAAACTTGTAGTTGCAATGTTTATGTACACAATAATTTTAACCCCAGCATCATTTTATGATACAATACAATAATGGAAACGCCAAGAAACTCTTGGACTGAGAGCTTACTGGAGCTCCCAGTCCGTAAACGTTCTGTTGGTCTCTTCTCCTTGCTTTCAGTGGTCCCTCAGAGTATTTCTACTGTGAGTGAAAGCAGAACCAGAGTGAGTCATAAACTTAATTTCTTGTTTGACTTAGATTCAGAAATCAATAGTTTATCTCTAAATTGAAAAGTAATGGACTGAAAAGCAATAGCATTGTATTTTAATGATTCTGTGCTCTCTGTTTGAAATATGCATAAAGGAATGAGTCAAGCAATGTTCTCAGACTCAAGGTGGCATCAGATTCACTGATATGTACAATAGTCCTCTATTGCCTGGCATGTTTAGTTAAGTACTTTAAACACCTTACTGTTATTTGCAGTTTCAGTTAAATAGTACTACTCTAGATTCGTGCTCCTGGGGTAAAGGATGGGAACTGGTCCACTTTCAATCATCCAAATGATGTAAATGTTTGTCTTTTTTTTTTTTTAAATAGAACCAATCTACCACTGAAAAAAAAAGGAAATTATTCACTTTTTAAATATGCCCTTTAGAAATCCATAACCTGTTGATGTGACCAGTTCTCAAGAAAAAAAAGAAAAGCATAAACCCCCTCAAAATGTAACTGAGGCACCCAAGCACTGATGGCTTGCTACTTGTTAATTATTCCATTTGCTAATGTGGAGTTGGAGGGTGCTCTAATTTTAACAGGGCAGAGCCAAAGGTTACATTACCCTGGTGTGAGTAGACATGGAGTTCCCAGATAGAGTTGCTGGGAGCAGACAGCACTGAAAGGAGCACCTGGCCTGGACTCCCAGCAGTGCATTAGTTAGAAACAGGAGAGAGAAATAATTGCAGCACTAATGAGCCCCAGGTGAAAAGACCATTTAGCTAGACATGAGTCTCTTTTTTTTTTGCAAATGTGAATGTTTTGATTGATGAGACAAATTGTTTGGAATTCCTAATTGTTCACTGCAGTAACACACCACTTTTTTGCATAGTAAAACCAGAAAAATGTCTCTAAAACATAGGTTACTCACTACTGAAAACACATGCAATGATTGAGGAGAAAAAAAAATCCAGACACACACTGGAAGCCACTTGGTGAGATAAAGCCCTGTATCATATCCTGTGTTTGCTGAGTGTTTATGAGTCAGAGCGGTACAGTGGGATTCCCTGTGAGCTAAAAATGGCTTATTAAGCATTTACAACACAAATTTTCATATAATTGCTCCTTTTGAGAGTTTGGATACCTCTTTTCCTTTCAACCAAGTCTTTTTTTTAGTATGCCATTAAAAAGTGCTTTTGATAGCCACAAATATATGTAGTAAATTACTTATGTGTTGGTGTAGACAGGTTTACTCTGTCAAATTTTTAGTCTAATGCACATTTATGTGTACAGACTGAGCTGCTAGCTAAAACCAATGGTTGCTACCCTTTGATATGATTTTATTTTTTTATTGATGATTAATTTTGTATACAAATACTTTAGAATCATTAGCAATAAAGAAAGGTAGAACAATAATTATTACAGGAGAAGAGGCTACAATGATAGATTTTCACATCAGCAAATACGAAAAAGGTTGTATTTCTGTATCCTTCTTTTCCAGTGTCGCATAGCTTTTGGCAGATTGGAGGATTCACATTTATTTAAATATAGGGAAGATTTCAGATCTAATCACTGTGGTGCAGAAGTGTATAAATCTGCATTAATGCTTCAGCAGTCACAGAACGTCAACTCTATCGTACTAGAGCCATCCAGGTACATCTCTGGAACTGAGGTTGGGACCTGGCCATGGGTTTCTTTTCCAGTTTTCCCAGAGTGAACGATAAGCCATAGTTAAAAATGGGCATTTGCTTTCTGCTTTTTCAAGGGCCTGACTCTGAATCATTGAAATGTCCCATCCCCCGAAGTGTTCAAGGCCAGGCTGGATGGGGCTTTGAGCAGCCTGGTTAGTGGAAGGTGTGCCTGCCCATGGTAAGGGTGCTGGAACTAGATGGTCTTTACAACCTCTTCCAACTCAAACAGTTCTATGATTCTAAATATTTTCCTGACATTGAAATATTAAATATCTCCCACTATCCACTCTTGCTGGATTAGGGCTAATCATTTGTATTAGGTTAAATTATGTTAAGAAAAATCTGTTTGACAGACAGTGAAAGGACTAGACATGGAAAGAGATTTCACATTAACTTGCTCTGAGGCAAACTGTAATTCATGGAATAATTTCACTGTCTGTATTTCTGCACAAAAAGGGAGCTTATTTTGACAGTGCATAATTAGCAGCATGGCCATGAAGTAGAATACTCAGTAAAGGGCTCCAGTTAATTTGTTGTCATTAGATAGATGCTTACTGCTGTTGGGGTAGGGATATTTTAAAGCTGGTAGATGTCAACCCCAGTTCTTGGTCAATGTCTTTTTAAAGCAGTTATAAGTGGCAATGAACTAATAATGGCAGAATTCACATCTGCACAGTGACAACACACTGCCTGCTAGCACAGGATGTCCCAGTGATAATCAGTGAAGCCCATTGCTGCTGGTGCAAATGAGGAAATTGAGACTAAGACCCTTAAAATCAGAAATTAAACCTGCATGGGGCTGGGTAGATAGAAATTAAATATTAGAGATCTTCCACAGTGAAAGTCTCCAGTGTGAGATCTGGGTCTTTTAATTTAACACCAGATCCAATCAATGTGAATAAGCTCAGGGAAATTCACTTTGTATTTAGCGAGGATAATCCATCATGATTCGTATAATACACTCTATTCATTATGAGTGGTACAAAAACAGACTATAACATTTTTAGATAGAAATATTAGGAAATGCACCTGCTGATAAGCCCATCAATTTTAGTATGCTAGGGAGCTTAAAGAGCAAAATCAGAGTTATGAACCAATAACAACTTTCTGGTCTTCCCCAGGAGACCACAAAGGAGAAGAGTTACCATACCAGGATTTAGTAACTTATCTTAACTATGGCCTGCCTGACCCAAAAATTCAGCTGCTAGACAGCTGTGAAAGATCAAGCTCAATTTTTTTTCTTGACATTGAGTTTAAAGGGTGAATCCAAAGGCCTAACAGACTCATTCCATTGCCAAAGGTTTTTTTGCCAGTTGATATAAGTGCGCATAGGATCTTCAGAAATTTCTCATTACCATGATGTTGGTCAGCCAAAATATAATCTGCTCAACTGCAGAGCTGTCACACACTTGCTCAGTTTCTGCACCAGATGGATGGGTTCACCATAAATTCTCATCTTGGCCCCTGGACTGGAAATCTCACATAAGAATTGCCTCTTTAAAGGTTTTTGTTTTATGAGGTACTTCATCCCAGTTTGTTTCTAGTTATCTCCCAGCCGGAGCAGAATTGCTTGAATTCACACTGTGTTCTTCCCCGTCTTAGCCATACAAAACACCATCTTGTTTTGCACAACAAGCACTAAGCTATAATCCTGCATTTTGCTGGCTCCACATTCATCTGAACATTTCAGAAACAATTTGCTTTTCCTAAGAAGGTTTGTCTTTACTTATATCCAGGCTTCAGTCAGGTCCCAACTTTTATTGTTTAAATCTTCACCTTTGACTACATTTCAGCTGATGACTTTGTCTCTTTTATAACAATTTTGGGTGAAACTTCCAAAATGAGTCATCTGAATCAGATTTGCCCTGGCTAATTTACTGGCTGCTGTACAGAGCTTGTTGATGAAATATGATTCAGATGTTAACTAGAGGCAAAGTACAAAGCTAAAGAATTCTGGAAACAGGGATTTTATTTTGCATAAAGAATCTTCACATAGATAACCAAAATCTTAGTTAAGATAAATCAGCTCTTCTTAAACACCAACTAAAAATTTATACCAGGATAAGTGTAACCTGGTAAAAGTGCAGTGCTCACATTTAGTTCAAAATGAGACCCCAGGGAACCAGCAGCAAAATACATGCATCCTGCTGTGACAGGGAATGTAGCACTTAAAACAATGAGATAGGAGATACAAAACTAATATAATTTAATATAAAAATGATCCTATTAGAAGCATGATGAGATCTCGACACCCCTGGAAATGAGGATATATATTTACATAGAGCAATGATACGGCCCCGACTTCTATGTTATGCATCTTAATTAGATTACTTATTGCAAGAATAATATAACCAATATTGAAAATATTCCACTGAAGGGTGACAAAGTGGCTAGCAGCCGGGTAAATGAGCTCAGGCACTAGTTTACATCAGAGGTGGGTTTTGAGTTTTTTAATGTTTAGCTGCACGCATTAAAGTGTGTTGAGCATTTGTAAAATCATTTCAGCATTTTTGGTTTTACAAATTTAAATTAAAATTCAGAATAAACTTTATTGCAATAGCTGCTTGTACTTTGTTTTCATTTGTTTATGTATCTTGTACTGCTGTTGATAGGATATTTAACTTGAAATTCATGAAAGTGCTGTAAGCTATAAATGTTAGGGCCCAAATCATGTAAATATTTAATGCAAGTTATTGCTATATACTAAAGGCTGTATCTGACTTAAGTGTATTTCTTTTAGTGAAAGAAAGGTTTTTCATAGTAAAAGAAAGTTGATATTTTTCATCAATGTTAAAAATTGTTTTAACTTTAAAGAATGTAACGGAATTTTAACCTAAGTATGCATATATGTGTGTATATATATATGTGTGTGTGTTGTGTATCCAGGACAAATTTTTAGAAACCCAAGTGAGTGCTGATTAGGGGTATCAGAGTGGTGTAGCTGTTTTTATCAGTGCATCTTTCTCCAGCTAATATTTGTCACTGGGCTAATGAGCACTGGTGATGTGTATCACTAACACTGCTCTTTTCTACATCAAGCTCCTCAGTGCTGCACTGGGGAGACATATCTCACACCACTAAAGGTTACTAATTTCCTTAAAAATCCTGAAGGAAAAGCAAGCCTAGACAAAACATGTGAGCCTTTTATAACTGTGGAATTTCTTTACAGGGAAAGAAAGCCTCGGCTATGCACACAGCCTAAGTCCATTTATGTCTGAAAGTGTATTTTCCTCATAATGAAGTTAATGAGACCTCAAGGTTTTTTTTTAATGCCTGCATGAACATTTTAAATATAAATATTTTTTATTAAAATCTTTTATTTTGAATCTAAAATGTAACTGATAGTTTCGAAAATGGTTGGATAAACCTGAATGAGAATAGAGGTCATAAAATCAGAAAGAAAATTATAATTTAAAAACATAATTTCTCAAATGAAAAAAAAAATTACCTTACTCATACTTATTTTAACTGAGCAGTTAAAACCACTATGATATAGCCTTATTCATGAAGGAAAAGCAACGAATCATAGGGACTTCATAGGCTGGTATTTAACAGTCATTGTCTTGGAGATACTTACACAGAAAATCTTTGATATGTATCAGGCTCACGAGTGTCATTACTGTTCTCCCTAACAAGAGTTCACTTAATCAGGAGCAAGATGAACAATCTTTTTTTTCACATTGCTGTAAATTGAAGGGTCAGGGAGAGGGACACAATCTCCCGTAAGCATCTCCTTTCCTACTTAACCTTGCCTCACACTGCTGGAAGGTTTACTGCAGCTCTGGTTCTCCTCACAATTGGTATGAGGAGTTGGATGCTTCAGTGTACATCCTATTATTACTCAGACTTGATTTTGCTGCAGCCACACAGTTAAACCCAGGGAGATAAGATGGGAAATAATTGTGAATACAACAGCTGCAGCCTCTGCCAGGCTGCTCAAATTTCTGGTAACTAAGTCCTGGGGAAGACATTTTTCAGTCACTTGAAAATAACTGCTATACAAGTGATCCTCTCAATTCATCCAGCTAGAAGTCAATTTTTAACATGTTGTTTTAAAATGGTCTTTAAAATTAGTGTCTAGGTTTGTTGAAGGGAACAGGAAAGGTGGAACTGTCTGTAAAAAAAACAGGACGTGAGCTCCAAGGACTTAGCCGAAGGGCATATTTTAAAGAAGATGGCTTTAGGCAGGATCCCAGCCCAAACAGAAACCACCAGGTCATGGGGATGAAGAACACTTTCTTCCAAAACTGATACATGCGACTTATACATAAAGACAGGATTCAGCCATGAATCGGATTACACTGACTCTTGTTAATCTACCTGAAACAGATCTTGTTTGAGGGACTTTTGATTGAAGTAGCTAGCAGTCACTTGCCTTTGATGGGAGAAAGTGAGAGTAACTGGCAGAGGATTGTAAGAGGGAGAATGTCCTGTATTTTCAAGCTTGACCTTTGATTTAGCAGTGCAGGAAGAGCTCTGCACCTTCAGTTTTGGCCCTGATGAGCAGAGTCACAACAAACTTTTCCTACATTATTTTTTATTCTCATTCCTTTAGAACTAGTAAGATAACTAATAGTTCTGAACTCCACAGTGAATGTTTGGCTACTGTAAACACTTTTTAAAGATCATGATGTTAGTCATGCTGTGCTGCACTCCAGTGATTTCACAGTAAATATCCTTGCAGGCGAGTCTGAGAAACATTTGCTCATCGTATAAGTCAGGAATTTAAGCCCTTTACCAACACATCTTTTGCTTCCACATTTATCCTGTGGTAAGAAAAAATATAGAGACGTATTACTGCTAAAAATATTCTGCTAAAAATCTCCTGTGTTTGAAAGGGGGTTTGTACAGTTGCTTTGCTCTAGAAACTTGCTCTACTTAAATAATTCCCATCTCAAAACATAGAGTAAAGCATATCATCGGAGGACTGAACTTTCACAAATATAGACATAAAAAAATTAAATCAATGTGAAAGTCCTGATCTCTGGTTATTTATTTTAAAAGGAGTGATATAAAAACTTATGAAACAATGCAATGATTGAGAAGATAATCTTACATTGTTGACGAATGGAGGTACAAACCATGGAAATTTTGTATGAATAAAAATACATTATATATTTAGAAGCTGTTTAGACTTCATTTCCAACAGGTATGTGCTAATCTTATGAAAATATACAGAAACTGCTTATATGTTATATCTCAGAAAGAAGACTATTAACGTATCTGCACTCCTTTACCTTATTGGTCATCATTCAAATAGTAATTTAATTCTGTCTTTATTGGTTAATTTTATTATTACTTTTAGAAAAGAAAAAAAATGAGCTTGGTTTGGCTCAAGAAATTATCCTGAAATTTTACCTGGTTCTAGTTTCAATAGTTAAATGTGGTAAAGTAAATATATTTTTATCACTACATTTGGCAGTCCAAAGAATTCCCAGTTAAAGCTGGAATGAATCAGTTTGAAATACAGCAGCTTAGTCTTAAGAGTATTTATAGGGACTGGATGTTTAATATTGCGTTTTATGGTCATTAAGTTGTATCTGCAATGCAGTGAGAACCTTTTTTGATAGATGAAAGTGGTCTGTGCCTAGAGTGAATCAACAAACAAATTGAAACGGTTTTGCCTTATTGTTTTTCTGATACAAGCATGTAAAGTGCTTTTGATTCCAGCAAATGCAGTGGGACTCTTCCGGACCTGTAACGTCTATGACCTGGGTCTTGTTAGAATGTTTTGAAAATAAATGCATACTGCTAAAAGTCAATTGCCTAATTAAACAAGGACTTCTCAGCCATGTATAGAGTGGCCATTTTTAAAGTGAACTGCCAAGACAAAGATTATCATTTCTTGGCCTTAGTTTGTCAGTCCCATGCCAACTACATATTCAGCAGCTGTCCTAGGTCTCCAGGATATATGTAAGAAACTTGCATGGAACAGCTGGACAGTTCAGAAATCTGAGTAATTTTTTGTTTTTTCACTTTAAGGTTTTGTGGTCAATGCACCAGGAATATAAAGCATAAAAAGCAACAGTCCACCCTCATGGTCAGCCACAGACTGCAGAATCTTCTGGAGGACCCCAAGGAAGGGCTAACGGTCAGCAAATCAATGCATTCTTGCAAAATGACCAAAGGCATCTGAATTTTGTTCATCACTTCTTTTTCTTCCCCCACTCTAAAATGACATCACTTCACTCTTTGCACCTAATGGGTAGTTCAGTGTTCAAGGCCAAGTTGGACAGAGCCTTGGGTGACAGGGTTTACCGTGAGTTGTCCCTGCCCATGGCAAGGGGGGTTGGAAATAGATTATCTTAAGGTCCTTTCCCACTCTAACTATTCTATGATTCTATAGTTGTAGTTTACTTATTCAAGTCATTTAAAAGATCAATGAAAAGAATATCTTACTGCCTAGAATGACCACAAAGCAAATCTAAGCTACATCATACAAAAAATGTTGTAAGGAATGTAGATGTGTGACCTGTGGAGATCTTTGAGAAGATCTGCTATGTTTACTGAGCTTTCCTCTGACTGTGTTCAGCGTCTGCTTAAGTGAAGCAGTTGCAGCACTGAGGCTTGAGTGGTGCTCAAGCATTAGGTGTTAGCACAGAATTCATGTATCTGATACTAGTTTTTTTAACTTTAATATTCACATAGTTGTCTTCTGCTGGTACTAGCCTTTCCATGCCATGAGGTTACAATGCAATTCACTACAGAAAATAGCTATGAACAAAACTTCTCAGTTTACTCTTATACAAATTTTGTCATTCATAAATGAACAGTACCCTTCTGAGCCTGTAACACATCAAAACCAAGAAACACAGGTGTGCATGCAACTTTCCTCTGGGAAGAGGATAAGAAAACAAAGAAAGTATCTGTAGAAGAAAACAAAACACAAGACAACACAAAACAGCACAAAAAAAACAAAACAAAACAAAACCGTTTTTCTTACAGTCCTTCCACAAAGTGTTTAGACTGAAAGACTGACCTCCAGCTGTATGATATTCTGCCTTCTGGGATATTGGCTCCCTGATCATTTAGACTGGGGATTATCTGAAGTGCCCCATTGCTCCTATGCAGCTTGCAGACCACATCACCTTGGGGGCAAACCAGTCTCATTACAGTGCAGGAGCCAGCCCACAGCTTGTATGAAAACAGACTCACCCAAAACTAGAAGTGCTCCTAGATTCTCAACTCTAGGTGTGTATACCTGAATGTCTGCCTGGCCCTCAGTCTCCTAGCTGTCTGCAGGCAAAAGAATTAGAACATGGCACAGTATAGGAAAGAATGGCAGCGTCAAGCATGTAGTCTGTATAAGCTTGGAGTGGCAAGAGTAGAATGTGTTTTTACCTGCAAGGCTTATTTAGGTCTTATGTTAATTAATTAATTAATTAGTACAATATTAAGTCTTATCAGTGCTTATGTTGTGTGTAAGGATATACAATACCTCCTCAGAAATTTCTAAGGAGAAACTAAAAGCAGTGTTTCTCAGCCTGCTGTCCAGAAACCATTAGTAACCCATGCTGTATTAGACACATGACAGGCAAGATGATTGTAAGCATATTTTTACACACAACAGACTCACATGTGCAAGCTAGCAAGTAAGCAAAGGAAACGGAGGGAAATAAAAGTAAGAAATGAATAGTCTGATTTAGTCTGAATTTTAGGAACTGCTGTAAAGGGCTAAACAGCTTCTTATCGGTTTAATTCAAGAAAGGTAGACACTGATTTAATTAAGGAATTTATGAGCAGTTCTGGTCCAGAAAGTCCAGACAAAAGGAGATTCAAAATCTGATGCTATCCAAAATCTGGGCAAGCGAATTAGGTCTACATGCTTATTGTCTACAATAGAGGTATAATTTAAATATACCTGCACATGTAGACAATCCAAATAGAGTTCTTTTGCATTGATGTATTGTCAAAATATAAAAAGCACAGACTGTTTTGTGTATATGTTTTAGTGTTTTTATCTCTGTGTATTTGATGTTGCTGATTGATGAGCAAGATATGGACAAACTCCTTCCTCCCAGAAATAGAAATCATTGTATTTGGAATCATAAAAAAAGAACAAGGAAGTATGATGGCAGGGTAGCAGCCTTAAAAATCAAAGTTAGATGAGATGTTAACTGACCCATTTCTTTTTATTCATTCAGCTCAAATGATAAACTTCAGTCGTGTGCAAAGCTGAGGAAAAGACACAATCTTTGTCCCAAGGACCTTGCCATATAATAAATGTAATGTTGGAAATATAAAGGCAAATCTGTGAGAGAAAAATTAATCCAAGCAGGTTTGAGACTCCTTCTATTTCTTTATTTTCACAGAATGGTGGTCTGGTGACCTGGGGATAGAAACTTTCTGAAAAGGAACTTGAAGGAATACAATTGGTAGAGTCCCTCCTTGACTGGTGTTATCATGTCAAGAAAAGGAAGAGAAAAACCTCTATTATGTTTGGACAGTAGCCCAGGAATATGTAGAGGAGGACTCTTATCCCAGAATACACTTCAGGCACAGCCCCTAAATCTCAGTAAATTGTATCTAGATTCTACTTTTTCTCAGTTGTAAAATAGGCTTAATTTTAAGGCATGACAAAAGCTCATTCATCATCTGCCAAAAAACACTTAGATACTGCATGGCAATAAGAGGGTATGTGCAGAATTATTGGGATGGTGGATTTTAGTAGTGTGCATTTTTGGCATTTTGTACAGACATGAACCTTCAGTAGAAGTTGAAGCAAGCAATTTTTGCCAATCTAATCAAGAGAATGGCTCTGGTTCATTTCCAGGGGCCTGAGGACCACACATGCTATCATAAAGAATACTACTATTATCCAGACTCTTCACAATTCCGTTTTTCAGTTCAACTTCTCTTCAATACCTACTATAACAACACTCTTCTTAGAGACAAGCCCTGAGGGAGACTTACGTGGATGAGATGATGCTTTCCCCCATATATATGTGGAAGCATTTCTGATTCATATATTGCTTTCTATCCACACTTATTACTCCAAATCAAATCCCTTGACTTGGTGCCTTTATTTCAACAAAGCTGGTTATAATGGAAAATTTTAATTCAATTAAATATTTAAAAAAATTAAATGGAATGCTTTATTACATGGTCATCTTTTTCAGACCACCTCCTTGTGTGGCTCATAGAGCCACAAATCTAGGTGATCACAGCAATCCCTTCCAGCCTCAAGACTGATGAATCTCAGCTAGCACTCCTAAAACTTATCAGATATTTTAAGATTGTTTTTTTAGACTTTTAGTAATTCCTTAGCTCTCAGAAATGCACAGGACTTCTTGTTTGGTTTCTGAATAATTATATTGGTTTATCAGAAGTAAAAACTTATATGACAGCATAAGCCAAACATCTTTATTTTAGGGTAGAATTTTAATTTAATACTCCATTTTTTGCAATAGCTTGACCTTTTTATTCAGAGGCTGTGAAAAAATATACACAAATCTTTCAAAAAATTATCACCTACTAATACAGCAAATTAAAAAAATTGCCATAGTATGTTTTGGGGTTTATGCCAGTTAACAAAACCTTTACTTAATACATCATTTTATTACTCTGCCACTTAAGTGCCACTTAAGGCTTCAAAGTAGTTTTGAAAATTATATTTTACGTATGCATATCCATTATTATTAGCAATTACTAGCAGGAGTTTGACTCTGACAGTTGAGATGAGCCTGACTGTTGTGAATGTCACCGCTGAGTCAGTACAAGTCTTCTTCTGTGGTCATTAGGTGAAAGGAGTAAATTAATTCTGATCCTTAATGATTCAGCTATTTCAGGGCAATATTTTTGCAATCTCACCCTCCACAAGCATTCTCTTTCCTGCTTGAGTAATCTTGTCCATATGTACAGGAGTCCCGTAAGTTTACTTGAATTTTTCAAAGCAGCAGTCAGATAAGAGGCAAAAGTGGTCACCATCTTCCCTTTCAAATGGAAGTGTGGTCCAGTCCAATGGGTTTCACTTTGAATGCTGGGCTATGGGTACCCTCTTTAGGAGTCCAACCTTACTACAGCTGTTTATTGAGATGGACTGTAAAGGCAGGATTCTTCTCTCCCAGAAGAGGTTTCCACAGGGCAGATGCCTTCATCTAAGCTAGTATCCTAGAATCCCGTTATAATTGGCATTGAGAGACTGGTCAAAAGAAGTGATTGTTCCACTACAGTTAGCACTGGTGTGGCCTCACCTTGAATACTATCTGCAGTTTTCGGCTTCAGTATATAAGAAGGGTATAAAAATATTATAATATGTTTGAAGGAGAGCCACAAAGGTGAAAGAGCTAGAGGGCATAACTAGAGAAGTGGCTGAGGATACTGGGTTTGCTCAGTTTAGAGGAGACAAAGGAGAAACCTCATTGCTGTCTGCATCTTCCCTACAGGGCGAGCAGAGAAGGGGGTGCTGATCTCTACTTTCTGGCATCCAATCATGGGACATAAGGAAATAGCTTATAGCAGCTCTAAGGGAAGTTTAGATTGAATATTAGGAAAAGGTTCTTCACTGAGAGGGTGGTCAGGCACTGGAACAGGTTCCCTAGGAAGTGGTCATGGCCCCAAGTTTGTCAGTGTTTGGACAACACTCAAATATATGATTTGACTTTTAGATTTCCCTGTGTGGAGTCAGAAATTGGACTGGACAATCCTTGTGAGTCTCTTCCAATTCAGGATAGTCCATGTTTCTATAATTCTATGGCTGCCACTTGAAAGGAATGGTTAAGCCTAAAGTAGATGGTTAAAACAGCTCAGGTGCCAGTGCTTGCTGTGCCCAGGAAGTTCCTGTTTCTTTGCACCATGTAGCAAAAAGGAGGTGTAGTATATTTGCATTGCAGTTTTAAGTTATGATTAGAAAGATTTTCATACAGAATTATGGTCAGTATAAGACACTTGACTTTTTTCTTTTTTCTCAGACTTTTTATCCCTTTCCTCCTTCCCCCAGAAATCCTCTTTTACCTACTCCTCATCCTGACAATGGTTTGCCAATATAAAATGTATGTGCACTGTTGTTTGACAGGATTTTCCCTTTTTCTAAAATATACTTTAACAGAATTCCAAGGAGAAGATTTAGATTTGTGATTAATTCAGATCTGGTTCAAATAAAGGACTCACAGGTTAATCTGAATGATGAACAATTTTATAGTTAATTTATGATCTTGTGTTTGAATTATGAAGAATGAAACCTGTCTAGTTCACAGGAAGGAAATAAAGACCCTAGAATTTAGAGAAGTATAGTTTGGACAAGATATATAACCAGCATTGTCTCAAATGTTTTTTACAATTATATCTAAAATGAAATTCTAAGTTCTTGTTCACCTCTATTGCTGTTTATGTCTCGACTGTTGGCTGAAAGACTGAATTTCGGAGATTCTTAGATTAAAAGATAGAATTTCAGAAAGGCCCAGTTATCACCCAGTTTTATTTCTTTTTTGTTTCATTGCTTTAATTTCACAGGATTTAGCCTTCATTGCTGTATGAAAAGGTTATCATTTAGAAAAAAAAAAAAGATGCTTTCCAGATACTTTGAATCAGCCTTAGCATTTTTCAGTAAGTATTTTATATTGTCTGCCAAATAATTCCATTAAATGCATGAATTAAGTCCCATTACGAGCACAATTTTGACACTTCCCCATATTAAGTCACATCTTAAGACCTGTCTGACAGACTATGTTCAGTATTTGAACACCTTTAATGGTTTTGCACAAAGTCTTTTTTCTATTCAATCTTTTAATTGTAAGTATTTGATAAAAACTCTTTCATTGCATGTTGTAACTTAAGAAGATGGCCTCTTCCAAGCTTAAGAGATCTTCCTCACAGAGTTTGAGACTTAATTACTCCAAAGACCATTTTGGAAAATGAGGTTTGTTAAAGAACAAATAGGAAAGCCTGAGGGAACTTGTTGAAAATGTCTTTGTTCTTGCAGTCTCCCAAGAGTAGTATACTTCCACCAGAAGGGGTTATGTATCTACATCAACCCTGCACTCTGCAGTCACAGCACAGATTATACAGCACTGAACTTTAAACAGGGAGATACAATTTCCTTCTTACAACATTTACCTCTTTCATTGTTTGATTGTAATGAAAGTAGGTTCCCACTTTCAAAGTGAATAATTCACTTTTAAAAGATTACTTGGGCTGAAATTTGATATACAACGTACTGGTTAGGGAAGAGCCTGCTCTATATGAAATACAGATCTGTGCAAAAGCTAAGCATTTTTGTGTTTATACTTTACATTATCTCTTAAAAACAACAACAAAACCCACAACAATAAAAGTCTTTATTCAGCAATACATCAATGGAGGACATCAATGAAGAGGAAACTTTTGTTCCTTTGAACAAAAAAAAAATAAAATCAAAGAGTTACATGCACACTTGTTCCCACAAGTACTAACATAAAGAACATATTTTCAGTCTATATATAGTCTAAATTATGGTCCTTTAGCAACTGACTGAAATAGTGACTGTGCAATAACTACTTTCCTGCTTATAAAGATTTGAAATGGACTAAACGCAGTAAGAGTTGATGCACTGTTGGATCTTTTCCTTCTTACACTCTGATTGGTTCAGCATTTAATTGAGAAAATAGTTACTTTTAAGACTGTTGCACGATAAATGAAAATTGAAGAAGGAGACAGTCAAAGGAAGTGTTCAGATATCAGCCCATCCTGACTTCAGAGATGGCTGATCATGCTCACCACATCTTGGAGGAAGCTCATCTTGCACGATTTCAGTTACTTTTCCTACAAAGCTTTTTTCAAGCATTTGATTATTCCTTTGTTGAATCTGGGTCCTTGTCTGGCCTTATCCCACTGTATTTCCAGGACTGGGAGCATCTAATTCATACATTAAATTCAACTTTTTTGCATGCAAAACCAGCCCTTTGCAGAGACTTTTGTACCTCTGTGAAATCTCTTTGAAACAGGAAAACTATTTCCAGGAGATTTTTCCTTGAGATACTTCTTTCTAATAGCTCATGATCTGAAGAATATGTAAGTCAGTGACATCACCCATGTTGTTCCCTTACAATTTCTTTCTGTTACCTGATATCTCTAGCTCTTTCTGAAGGAATCTTTCCTCCGAGTTCCCCTCTCACTGACTCTTCCCCTCTTCGTCTCTCATTCCAAGCTCCATACCTTCTTCTTACTTGGGTCTGAGCCAGCTTGCTCCCCTATGATCTTCTCTTTTCTCTTTCATCCTCATCCCAGACTGACTTTGACTCTGTGACTGCAAATCCACTGACAGTTATTAAATATACAGCAATGCAAATCAAATCCCATGAGAAGAGCCCAGCTAATTATGTGCTGACTCCCTTGCTGGTACTGAGACTCAGTTTCTCTCATCAATCAACAGGAGTCTACTGACTATGAGAGCCTGCTGTGCACTGTGACTCTCCTCCATGCCCTTTCTGCAGGCTACTCAGTCTCTTTCTTTAACATTTTAGTAATTTGCTGAAATCTTCCTTTTGAACTTCGGAAGATTCATGGATCTACTATTATCTTGAGCCAAGAGGCAGAAGTTCAGCTTGATATACCTTCCACCTTTCTTGACCTGTTTTAAATCTACTGATGCATTCTGCATTCTCCAGTTTCTCATTTCACCGTTAAACCATCCAGTCATTTGGAGGCTTTCCCCATGTCTTCAAATGCTAAGAATTTTCTGAGGCACTTCAGGGCATTCACTTCTTGTTTTGCCTCATTTCATCTGGTTTTGGCTGAAGTGCTGTTTCAGTCTGATTCTTTTGCTGTTTCTTGCCATCAGCCCAGGCTCCACAGGACAGAAGAAGATTCGTTGTTTCTCCTGTATAACAAGCGGTCAGACTCACCCAAAGCCACAGATGTAAACCACAAGGGTTCACTTTGTATTTGGCCAAGTCAAAGGCAGCTGCAGATGAGAGCTCTTGGCTAGTTTCTTCACAGACAACAACATCCTAAAGCCTGGGTCTGCAGGTCCACATCCGGGCAGACGCTGCATGCCTTGGATGATCTAAAGTGGGTGCCCAGGGGTAGTGATACTGGGATTTCAGTGCCTGGTATGTGCAAGTGCTCTGCTCCAGAGCTGCTGCAGGAGTGCTAGAGACTCCCACTGTCCCAGTTAGGTTTCCTGAGCAGCTCACCAAGGCGGAATGTGGGCCCCTGTGTCCAGTTTCTCTCAGTCCCTACTCTTGCCTGCTCCCCTTGCATCAGTAGAAATAAAATGGACAGTTTCAATAATGGCATGACCTGGAGTGAATTACCAGGGACTGATTTAAGGATGATACAGCCTAAGAAGTTTTCATTCCCTGGGAAGCTGGAAGGTTGTTTTATTTCCATCATAAGCAAAATGTTAGTATTCAGATCTTGTACCCACCAATGCCTCCCCTTTTTTAGTTGTCAGGTGAAGCTACATTTCAACTGTATTGTATTATATTTATTACATTATTTAATATAGAATATTAATATTTTTATATTTTATTTATTTATTATTATTTATTATATATTTATATTATATTATAAACATATTAATGCTGAGTTATTTCAATTCCAGCAGATACTGAACAGATATTGAAGAAAACTTTTTCCTAAATTTCTCCACAATCTTTTGTTATTTACCTGCATACAGTGTAACAGGTGGATATTGTGACATTGGTGGGCATTTATAGATGGCTAATTAATTCTGCTTGATATTGTTATGCAGTTGCTAACGCATAAATTGTGTAAATGCCAACAGCACAAGACCAGTGTACGTCTTTTGGCGAACAATTTGTCAGGCCAAAGGATAAGAATTAAATCGTAAGGTCTTGACAGATGACCATAAAAGCAAACAAAATGGAAGAAAATATTCCTTCTAACAAATTTTCCCTCATTAGAGATGGCAGGAGTTTGTACAAATGCAGTAGTTATCTTTAACCTTGCTAATATCAAAGACGATCTCAAAGATCAGATCCAGGCAGGAACCAGTCTGAGGGTAATTCACACGGCAATGAGGGAGTATTTTTTGTGTCGGGGACTTCAGTTTAGTTGTGCTGAACTTTAGCAGATAGACAAGAAATCAAACTATAAGCTTTAGTATTTAAGCCATGTGTACACTTATCCTAGACCATCCTAGGAGACTTCCCCTTTACCTATTTAATGCTATGGAAAAATGAGACAGGAAAATAATGTTCAGAATTGATTATTTTTTGCTTAAAACTGTATAAATTTGATGGCTCCACAGCTGGATCACACTGTATTAGCAGGACACATTCAAACAGTAGAATGAGTATATCAAATTCCTGCACAGAACAGGATACAAGAAAAACCTAAATTGTATTTGGTAAAAATACTCACCTTGCTTTTAGTATCACTTCTTGTTTTCTACTTTAGGGTGAAAATAAGAGCTATTCATTTTTAAAAAAATCTTGACAGTTAATTTTAATACAAATGTAAATTTTCTTAATGCATATGTAAATTTTCTTAATACATAAATGCATTTTATGGGATCAAAACATCTTATTTCCCAGTCACTGAATTCTTCCTCTGTATTGTACAAACTAGACAATGAGCTGAGTTACAGCAACCTGAATCAGTAAAGCACTGATAAATCTCTTCTTAGGGTTTGTTGCTTACAGCACTCAAGTAAATGAAATGCACTGAGAAAAACAAAACATTGGTGCAATCAGCTGGAGGAAAAACAACACACAAGCAGTATTCAAAAGTGGAACTAAAAGGAAAATTAAATAGCCCTTGATTTCTCACTCTCTTTTCCCATTACCCCATCTCCTTTTAAAATCCAGGAATCCAGTAATATGCCTCTTTCCCCATACCTGGTAGAAAATTTGGCTTCATTCTCCTTTTTCCTCGTGAAAATGTTGAAGAACTAAGGAATGAGATAAAGAAGGAAAACAACATCACTCAAAACGTTTGCTTTTTTTCTCATAAGAACAGAAGAAAGCAACAGCATCATTACATGTATCTAAAATATGCATTAAACTTTTTTCTTTTACCACACTTCTGGAGCTCTGCAGGAAGTCCTTGGGGCCTGATCCTGAGTTACTTGGGACATTGAAAACCTCATTTTCAAGAGCCATTTTTGCTGATAAAAGCTTTCAAATTCCAGCCTTATATGGCTTTGTGTGCTCTTTGAACCTTCCCTGCTGGGATTTCTTCTTCTTTCTCATTGAACATGTATACATTACAAAAAATAGAAAAAGAGAAGGTCGTCAGTTTTGGCATCACTGGAAAGAGTTTTATTATGGCTGCCTGGCTTGCAAAAACCTGCCAAAAGCTACAGGGAAGCTTACTAAAGAAAATAACTCATTTTAAATAATTAGCATGGGCCTATGGAAGCGTACAGAGAGTCTGCTACTGACTGCAGTTACAAAAACCCTTGGATCAGAGTGGAAAGCTGTGTTTTTCCTGGTCCATTTCTCATACTCAGGCATAGCTTCCCATTGGTTTATAAGTCAGCTCTAGAAACTTCATCTCCCACCATCTTGGGAAGTTTTTAATTTGGTGGGGGATATTTAACAGCTTTGTGTCCTTGTCAAAGTGTCCTTGACAAACCACAGAGACATATTAACAGAGTTATGCTTCTTCAAAAGTCACTTGTACACAAAGTTAATCGGGATCGTATATATAATCATACATTTGATCTCCATGAACATGTCTCATAGCAACGACTACTATGAATGTGACCTTAGAGTTTTTTAACTAAAGCTTAGATATATGAAACCAAAATATCTACCAAACAGTTTCTACAATTCCTATATTTATCAACTATGATGTGGAAATTTTTTTTGTTAGAACATGAACATGCAAGGTGGCTCTTTAGATAGAAAAAAGGCAAAAAAAGCCCTGCATCAAGGTGGTCAAAACATTCTTTTTCAAGCAGTTGATCCACTTTCACCTAGGAAGTCAGTGGCCTTTTTGGTTTGAAATCATGATCATCCTAATATCTTACAAAACATCAACCTAGGGGAAAAAAAAACCTATCTATGGAAATTCTTGTAGGATTTAGATAACTATCGATAAAATAAAAGCTTTATGTAAATGAAAGCAATCCACTTATACGTAAAGACAGACCGGGAATATACATTCCTGTCAGTAATTACTGAAGCACCCAGTATTCCCAAAAAGAAATCTACTACACTGTTACAGAGACTAAATAACATTTCAAAGTTTTTTTAATTAGATTTTGTATTTAACCTCTTCTGTGACCAGTTCTTTGTAAATCCTTTTTATTTCCTGCTACCATGCTGTGATACTGCTTTCTTATGAATGAAAGACCAAGTAAACCATCTGTGCTGAATATGTGAGGGATTAGGGAATAGTTTGCTATAAATTACAGAATTATTAAAGGAAAGTAGTCTATACCTGTTCCAGTGTTTGAAGAAAGTATTTAAAACCTCCCATTTTACCAGGTTTTTTATACTTTCAGCATATAAAAAACATACATGGCTGACATGAGGGTGAAATATTTTCAAAACCATCTACTTCCACAGTCTTAGTTCCTGGATCAGTGTTTTATTTTAAAATGCTTCTTTAACAAAGTTTTTGTGCTTATGTCTGAGCTTTGTATCTATTTAGTCAAGAAATTCCTAATTATCTCTGCAGAAATATGGACACTAATACAGACATAGGGCACTGTATTAGAGAGTTTTGCTTAGCTTCTGGCTCACTGTCCTGGTACTGTTTTCATGTGAAATCTAGATTAACAGAATTTCCTTTCTTCACTACTCTCATTTCCATCCAAAGCAAGCCCAGCATTTACCCACGCCACAACTTTCCCTCTGCTGGGCCAGTTTAGACAATCAAGGAAGAACAATTCTGTATACACCCAGGTGCAGTACAGTCAGTAAAATATGCATGTTGAATCTAATGTAAAATTTCCAGCTATGCTAATTACTTATGTTAGCTCCCTTAATTTTTGCTTTTTCTGGAGAAGCCTCTTGATTCCTGGAAGTATAAGGGCTTTAATTTCTTAATTACTTATTAGACCCACTTGGATTTAGTCATTCACATTGGACAGACACTCAAATCTTTAACTTTGAAATTGCATGTTGGCTCAGCATTAAGTTTTAAAGGAAATTGCCTTAGCCCAAGCTTTTGTAAAGAGATGGGAACAATGGGATTCACAGTGTACCCAAAGGCTGACAGAGAAGAATTACTAAATGGAAGATGCCTCACAGCAAACACTCCACCAGCACCTTCTTCTGAAAGACCTTCAGTTTCATAAGTTTACATTGCCCAGGGAGAGGCACTTCACTTTCAAGTGAAGTGATTTGGGGATTTCTGAACTAAAATCCAAGTTCTGCTTAGATGCTGGCCTTTTGGGGATGATGAGAGAGTTGAATAGCATGGGCACAGGCTACACTGTGCTAGTTAGCTTAACAGTCAGAGCTGTTCCTTCCTGGGCAGGTTTAATTCCCTACAAGAAGCAAAGTCTTATAATTTGTTGAGCTTGCAAACATGTGAGTTACTCATATGCTGATGATCTGACAGGGGTCTGGTGTCTCCAGCAGGTCCATGCCAAGAGACAGCCCAGATCTATCCCCTCATGTTTTCTCCACCTGTGATAGCCAGAATGCCAAGCGCAGACATACGCATTTTCTCACAGGAAATCTAACCCATTCCCAGCTTCCTTATTTTATATTCAGAAGTAGGTTCCAACTTCTGACTGTCCAGGACCCATTTTCGCCTTCACAAGCCCATGACTGAAAAGTCTGATGGCTTTTGTCTTATTTACTCAAAAGTTGTTTTCTGTTACTACTTGGCGGAGGTTTCAAGGTGCCTGCCTGCCTGCCTGAGCTGCATTTACCTGCAGCAGGAAGGTGCCCAAAAGCCCTCTCTCAGCTGTTCCTGGCTTAGCTTCTGAAGGTCCCATTTCAAGTCAGTCTTTTCCCAGCTACTGTTTCCCGGGCTCCCTGTGGCTGCAGCAGCTGTTCACTTCTAGTCTCCCTTTTTTGGGAGAGGTTTGTCCTCCTCACCAGCTGCCTTCTTCCACCCCCCAGCTATTCAAGCCCCAGCCCTACTCCCTTACCTCTTCCCAAGTTCTTCTGTAACCACTTATGAAGCTCTGCTGCCTTCCCTCCACATGCAGTTAGGAGAGTGCTGGCTCTGCCTTCACAGCTCACCCACAACCCTTTGAACACCACTGTCTCCCTCCCTGTGTACAGAAGGAGTCCAGTGTGGTCTTGTCCAACACGTGACACACTTGTCCAAAGCATTTTGCTTCAACCGAAGGTTCAACTGAGACAGGGAAGCTATGCAAGATATGTTGACATTTTGCATATAAATTTAAGATTAAAATACAAATTTTCTTCTCTAAAACTTCTCAGTCAAAATGTAAAACTTTGCTCTAATAAGCAATCTACCCTTTTTGGCTGGCAGTATTCCACATAGCATCAGAGAGATGAAGTCTGCATTTATATTCATTTTTTTATTTGTAATATTTATGGCATAATTAGTACATATTTTGTGAAAATGCTACATTGCAGTAAGATACGTCCAGTGAGCTCAGTCAAAAAATCGAGTGAACTTATTTTTTGTGTGCTGCTGCAGGAGCAAAGACATGGAGAATATTTCAGAGAGTTGGATCAGAAAAAGAAGAATAGTTTATTTAAGAAGGAGTTGATTGTGAGCAATTGTTTTGGCACAGAGTTAAGGTTTTAGCTGAAAAAAACTGTTTTTAACACAGCATGTTTAGGTATGCTTTAACTGTTTTTTTTTATTTGAAATATTTGTTTCAAACTTTGCCTTACTTTTGGTCACTTTTTTCCTGTAGTGAAGCGTAACTTTCATCATTTTAATGACCAATGAATTTTTCTGCAAAGGCAAGGTATCAGGTTTCATAATACTGTTTTCCAGTGTGAAGAAAAACACACTATGAAGTAAATATTAATGTGCTACATCATGTTTTCTAAACTCCAAATAAAAAAAAAGTATTTTAGCAGAATGCAGGCAATAAGAAACATTTACATTCACATTCCTTCATAGGTAAATTTTTAAACGATGTACAACTTCCTGTTAAGGTTCATTTATAATTGAGGGATTTCTGAAATTAAACAGTTTGATGCAATAACATTTGTTCAAAGTTGAGAAAGAAATGGCAACTTGCCACATTCTTAAGTTCATGTAATTGAGTGAAATCTGGAATTTAATACCTCAGCAGATGACAAGTTCAAGGATGACCCTGTTTTACAAAAGCCCAGTTGGAACGCATAAAGCCATCTGATTTTGAGTTTTCATGTGAAACATTTTAGAACAGCAGGATTAATGAATGTATGAGAATGTGTCCCTGGATTAGAATGCATTCCTTTAGAATGAGAATAAGAAATATGAGAAATATTAAAAAGAAAACAAGTGCAGCATTGTTAATTTCTTGCTATGTGACTGAAACACTTGTAACTAAGTGTCTATAATATGACTTCAGTAGTGGCTCATTTTCTCACAATGCACCTGCATGTCTTGGAAACAGTTGTAAACAGTACATGATTCTGCTAAGAGACAGAGCACGTAAACTACCATTAAACCCTGCTTAGTCTTCTGTAAGTGCTGTAGATTCCTCTCCTGGAACTAACAAGATAATAAATATAAGTCTTCTCACATTTCTAGTTTAGACCACAGTGTTTTCTATCTGTGAACAGACCTTTGTAAGGAGATGAAAACTATCATTTAAAGGCATATGGGATAGTCATATCACCCATATTTGGTGAACAAAATAAACTGAAACTCCAGTTTATAGGAATACTAGCATTATAGCTGTTACACAGATCTTTATCTCCAACTTACATTCCTTCGTTTAGTTACTATAAGAATACCTGAAGAGCACAGGCATTGGTGAAAAATATTTAAGATTTCTATAGAAAAAGAAAAAGAAACAAAAGGAAGAGGAAAAAGAAAAAGAAGAAACAGGAAAAGAAAAAAAAAAAGAAAAAAGAAAAAGAAACAGAAAAAGAAAAATATTAAAAGAAAAAAAATGATCTAAGCCAAGCAGAGTAGTCTGTATTGTAAACTTCAATTAAGTTCACAGATTGGTTCAAAGCGTCCCAGCTGTTCTATTAGATAATTCCTTGGCTAAAGATCACTCTGCAAATAAGAATGAAAATGTTCACACTCTCTAATGACAAAGCATAACTACTGAAGAAAGAGAATTATTGCAAACATCCAAGAAGCCCACGAAGCTAACTTTTTCCCATTACTCTATCTGCATTCTGAGCCAGAAAATGAACCATAACATGCTGCTGGGTTCAGTATTTTACCAGTTTATGTAAAAAAGAGGGCAGTGTCCACAGCAGTGGCAAAGAACTTCTGCTGATTCTAGAACATAATTGCTTTTTAAAGAGCTGAGGGCTGGGGACTACATTCCTTTAAAATTGTCAGGATATATTTATTACCTCTTTTAATTGCCATAGGTCTGATCATTCTGGAGTTTTTCCATTAAAGCAAAGTTGAAGTTAATAAAATACTGTATCAAATGGGAAATATCCCAGTTCTCAAAATCCAGTTCTTTGGAAAGACACTACAAACACCTACATAGTGGAAAGAACAGGAGGAGTTATGGCATCATTGGCAGTCCATGACAAAAACACAGGTGGGTGTGTTGATAAACATGTTCAAGCTGCAGCTGCTGCTGGTTCTGATGGGAAAAATGCTGTTCTAGGGATTAGGAATATAGTGTAATCATGCCAGCCAAAACATGCATGACAGTTGAAAAGGGAAAGACAGCAGCTATATAAACGGCCATGTAACCTAATAAGTGATTTAAATTTGCAAAAGAGTCACCTTCTTTAAGCTTTTCCCTTTTTCCTAATTCCGGTATCTTCATAAGAACGTGAAGAATATTATATTTTCAATGCAAAATAGTTTTTCAGTAACTTACTGGAAAATTATTTTAGCCCTGTTGAGACTTAATTCATAGAGTAACCTGAACCACTGTAATATAGAAAACACTACGCAGGGAGTAGGGGGTACTCATCCTGAGAAAGGATATCAGAGTCTAGTCTGGGGCATTTAGAAATGAAACATGTACTCCTTATTCTTTTACCTCTGAAGATATTTCATACCACATCTGATATGCATGGCTGACGTAGAGTAATACTATATCTATTATTTTTCAAGCAGACAGAGCAGTTGATGTGTCCTTTTCCAGGGCAGATGTTTTCCAGATATGTTATTGTCACTCATTAAGATAGTAAGTAAGACTTGTATGAGTTATGACACAGTAAATACTATATATGCCAGCTCATCCATAACATACTATAGATTTCTCAGATAATTCTCCCTCTGGCTTGCTTTAATCATTTCAATATGACTGGATTCCCTATGAATTCAGGGCATTTATATACCAGTGGCCTTACAAGTACTATATGAGAAACAAACTGACAGTAATTTTTGTGGAATGTTTGCATAACATATATTTATTCTTTCCTGTACCTGACTGTAATCCTTCACCTCTGTCAGAGGAAACACAGAAAGTTGCAATATATTCAAGACTTTAATTGCATTAGCAGCAAGGCTGGAATGGTAGTTACCTCAAATTGCTTTGCACAGTCTGACATAGACTGCTTTCTTATTTGCTGTCTTTGCCCCAGTAATGACTACAGAATCATACTACTGCTTTCTTTTTTATTTTATTTTATTTTGGAAGTGTTGAATTTGCTTCTGGATAAATTCTCTCATCTGCTAGGCTGGTGCAAGTATATTTCTGCTCCATAGTAATGTGAAAATTCTGTTCATTATGGCAATTCTGTTGTCCCATCTGAGGCAAAATTCAGATTTCCAGCCCACACTGTTACATTTACAACCTCTGTACTGCATCTAGAGTGCAAAGAGAGGACAGTACTTGGCACGCTTTGGCCTAAGGGAGTCTTGAGGAGGTGGAACACACAGTATCTTCAATATAATTTTGTGGCCTGAACTCTGAGACTGCAAAGGAGGACAATGTGTGGATGAGCTAGAATGAATTTAACACCCCTGTCTCCCCCCGCCCCCCCCCCCCGCCCCTTTTGTTTTTCCCCAGAGGGAGGTTAAAAGACTCACTCTGTGTCAGGGCTGGAGCTAGCACGGAATATTAAACCTACAAGTGTATAACAACCTCTCATGGATAAGGAAACATGCAGTAACATCCTGCATCGCAGGCTGAATGTGTTTGTTTTCAACAGACCCGGGGTGTTGGTACTTGGGTCAATTTCACAGAATTACTCAAGCCATTCTTTTCCAAATGCCACCCCTTCTGCAGGAGAACAGCAGCATGTGGCTATGGCTCAGAAACTGAATTGCTAGCATTCCCCTGGAAAGCTGTGAGGAGCAGCTACAGACTCCTTCCTTCCCTCCTTTCTCCCTCTCTTCCAGTAGCAAATAACCAGTGGCTCAGGGTACTGCCTGACTTGGTTCTTCTGTCTTGATATTTTCCACTTGCTGGAGTAGTCGGTCTTTTTCTGGAATGGCTATTCTTCTGTTGAAGAGAAGGCTGATCCCTTGTTTGGCAGGTTTTCCAGCTCTTTCTAGATTAGACTGCATACAGACTGAGTTTAGTGCACAAAACATGGGGTGCTATTCATCTCTCCTGAAAGTTAGACACCTTTAGGTTAGTCACCTCTACAACCACCCACCGTATCCATGTAGTCACCACCAGCTCTTTGTAGAGTCAATGAAGAGAAGCAAAGTGTTAGTCAGCTTGCCTGTTTCAGCCATCTGGTTTAGGATGAAATAAGTAATCTAATGCCTTCATAAGAGGCAACCGTCTCCTGTCGTGCAGTTCCTAGGCAGCAGACTCCCATGATCCCTGGATCCTGAAGGGGATTGAAGTGTATGTTAGTGTTTGTTTTCTGGTTTGTTTTCTTTTTATTCATTTGTTTCACTCAAGACAGGTAGGTCAGAAGAAATGATCAGCCTTTGTTCTCTTCAGTCAAAGCTTTTGGGCAGTGTTTACCTTGCAGGGCATTAGGCAGTTGAAAACCACAAGGTTTTGTACATGATCATCCTGACATTACACTGTTCTCTAGAAATACACTTTCATATACTGTCATGTTATAAAAACCCTGAACTAGAGCAACACATTTCAGTTACAGGGTCTGACCCAGGAGAGCACTTCTATAGTCTGGCCATATGCAAGCGTTCAAGCAGCATCAGAGGAAAAAGGAAAAATCCAGCTGATTAGTGTTACTGCTATAATATTTGTGTCCTCCTGGACAACCAGAGAACATGCTTTTTGTGACATTTGATTTTTTTCAGGGGGACCAGTAGACATATTTGAGAGAAGGAGCTTATCTTGTCTGGCAAACCACGTAAGGTCTTTGTGAGAAACCACTGGCACTCACATGCTTTCTCTCAGTCATGGGCAGACCAATCCTCACACAAAATGTGTGATACAGGTAAGTCTTCAAGTTCAATTATCTTTGTGTTTCTATTTAGAAAAGCACTTTCCAATGCAACAGCATGGTGAAGCACCCAGGCCACCTGGAGTCCATGGAGTCTTTGACCACACTTTTTTAATGTGGTCATCTTGTACTGTCTTATGGGTGAACTTCATTACGAGGCCTTTCTCCCTCAGGACATCTCACTCCATAAATAAAATTCTGGAATTTCTGCTCTATCTTTTACTGCGCAGAAGCTGCAATAATAAACTTTTCTTCACAAAATCAAATGCTCAAACTGATTGAAGCTCTTCTAATGTTCAAATATGTGTCTCACTTGTTAGGGATGCTGTACAAAACAGATTACAGTTTGTTTGCATGTCTATGCATTTATATGTGCATTAATCAAGGAGAAAAAGTAAGAGAAACTTAATGAAGTAGTTGTTGGTTTTATGATGAATAAAATCCAAGCACTCACTGTAATTCACATTTTCAAGTCTGAAAATAAAACCTGAGGCACAATTGTAGCAGCAGTCTTCCTTCCTCACCCTTGCTACTGTAACACACATCTGGCTGACAGGTGTATGTTCTCAATATCTGGGTTTTCCCAACATGTCTCAGATCAATCTCTCAGGATGTTTAATCACTGTCAGTATAGTCAGGCTCCATATCATCCTCAAAGAAAAACGTTAAGGTTATTATCTGGTATTTATTTTTTACATCAGCTTTGAAGAATGTTCAATATATTGAACTTAGGTAATGTCTTTCCTTCCTGCAGCATCAATAACATATCCTCAGAGCAAACACTAGATGGAGGAAAAGTCAAGTGCAGAATAGGAAGCGTTACAGATGCCCAGGCACATTAGTATTTTCTCTTGGCATTATTTCATGTTTTTGTATTTATTTTGTAAATTAAATTATGATGATAATAGATTTTGACAGCAAAATGACTGACTTGTTTTTCCCACAGACTCTTGCTGTTGCTTTCATGCACTCAGCAGTGTTAGGTACGATATAGAGAGAAGTTTTATTGCTGATTTTTATAATCTGGATATAACTTCTAATCTGTATGCAAAGCTGGCAGACACAAGTGGCTCAATGGAGAATAGCTGGTTGCACAGCAAACACATTCTGTCAAATTTTCTTCTGGCACCATTTAAATTACTGGAGTTTCCACAGGATAAACTCAAAATAGGGTGAAAAATCAGGTCCATCATTATAAATCCAGAAAACAGCTGCATTTCAGTATAAAATTAGATGTAGGGCTTACTACTGACTTTGTTATATTATTCTAACTATTTGTGCTAGAGGCTGCTCAAAATGCATGGGTGTGTTTATCCATGCAAACTGAAGAGCTAAACATCAACTAAACAATTCATGTTTTACCAGGGAATGAAGTGTTACTGGAGTGAAAACATCTTATACTAATGAAACTTGGAAACTAATGATACTAAAGTGACAGGTCACACATAGTCTGGCTTTGTACCACACAGCACCAGTGATAAAACTTACATTGTACCCATTTATATTATGCCAATAGCAATTTTGTCATTAATATACAAGAATTTCCCATGTAAAAGTTAACGAATTGTATTAATCATGAAAGATCTGTATATGTTTGGTTAATCTTTTATCATTATTTTGTTCAGTTTTCACACAAGAGCTACATGAGGAACAAGTCTGAGACAAAGGTGCCTATAAGCTTTTCTCCATTTAACAAAGATACCTTATTCCACTATACAAGGTAAACTATTCTTTTCTTTCGCCAAGTTGTCATTCTCCAAGGTATTAGTAGTAGTCTTTAATCAATAGGGCCATGATTGCAACTCAACAGGTTACTCTGAGATCCTGGATCTAACCATCTTAAAACTTCTGCTTTGCATTGTCCCATAAAGTACTGGAATCCCAAGCCATTTCTACTGTATGTACACCTACTATGTCACAGGCTCTCCAGCATCTATGGACTTTCTTTTTTAATGTTTTCCTTAATTTAGGTCTCGTGAGATACAATCAAATTTTCTTTAATGGATACACAAACAGAAAAGTTCTTGGCCATCTTCCAAGTCCTCCCTGTTGTAGTAGGGTAATATCTACTTTTATGTCCTTTCTTATTTCTCCATAAAGGCACCCTTGTTTTCTAGCTTCATTAGAATTCATTCCACAGAGAAGAGATCAAGCCCTTTGAGATATCCTTTCCTGTCATTTGAGTTCCTGTCCTTCTTGCATAAGACTAGGTGTTACAAATTGGAAAATATAGACTAAACTAGTTTATTAATAAGTCCCATGACTGTGTTGATGTACCTTATTCTTAGATGGTCTATCATTGAAGAAGTAAAAATAATTGGCCAGCAGCTGGGGTTTTTTTCCTTAGTGCTGAATATGATAAATTTACAAAAATTCTTGATGTTTTTTCATGGGATAACAAGGAAGCAAAAGACCTACCAGTTCTATGTAACAAATTTCACTACAGGAGCTGAAACACAGTCCTGAAAACACAGTCTTTTTTTTTTTTTTTACTTAAATTTTAAGGGATTACAGAAAATCAGGTATGAATTAAACATACTTAAAACCCCTTGTATTTCAGCGTCCATTTGCATTTAGCAGAGGTCACTCTGATAGTATAACAGGGACTCAGGCATACAGAAGAAACACACAAGAAGTGGAAGAAACGACAGATAACCCAGGAGGAATGTGGAGACACTGTCAAGCATGCAGGGGTGGGGCTAAGAAAGCAAAAGCCCTTCTGGAGTTGAATCTGGCAAGGGACATGAAAGGCTTCTGTAGATACAGCGGAACCCAAACAAAGAAACATGGACCCATTCCTGAATGAGGCAGGAGACCTGTTGACAAAGACTTGGAAAAGGTCAATGTGTTCAGTGCCTTCTTCACCCCAGTTATTACTGGAAGCTGAAGCCCTGACATCTGAGTGTCTAGAGCAGGTAAGCCCTGAGAGTGTGAGAGTCTAGAGCAGGCAAAACTTACCCTCTGTGGAGGATGGTAACATTAAGGAACATTTAAACAAACTGGGCATCCACGGGTCCATGGGATCTGGTGATATGACCTGTACATGGTGAGGGACCTAGGTGATGTCACCACAAGAACACACTCAATTACCTTTGAAAAGGTGTGGTGATCAGGAGAGGTTCCTGTGGACTGGAAGAAACCAAACGTCACTCATATCTTCAAGAAGGACAAGAAGGAGAATTTAGGGAACTACAGACCAGTCAGCCTCACCTTTATCCCTGGAGGGGTGGTGGAGCAATTAATCCTGAAAACTGTTTCCAAACATAGTAAGGACAAAAAAAGTGATTCCAACTAATGAACATCGATTTCTGAAGGGAGAATCATGCCTGACCAATCCAATAGCCTTCTACAATGAGATGTCTGGCCTGGTGGGTAATGGGATAACACTGAATGTTTTTAGCTTGACTTTAGCTGGATTTATGACACTGCTGTCCTCACAAACAACCAATATAAATGGACAGTGAGGTGAACTGAAAACTGGCTGAACTGCCACATTCAAAAGACTGTGATCAGCAACGTGTTCCACCTGAGTCCAGTCACTAGTGCTGTTCTCCAAGGCCTTATGCTGGGGTCAGTCCTGCTTAAACTCTTAACGACCTGAAAGATGCGATGGAGTACACCCTCTACAGAACTGGGAGGAGAGGGATGTGCTGCCTTTCAGAGGGACCTGGTGAGGCTGGAGAAATGAGCTGACAGGAGCCACACAGCGTTCACCAAAAGGAAATGCAAATCCCTGAGCCTGGGAAGTGCAAAACCCTCTACATGAGCAGCACTGTTTGATTAGCCGAAGGCTGTAGGGGTGACAGGTGCAGGAGAAGGCCATGGACCACCTTGGCTCTGGCACTGATGTGAGCACCCTGGTGTGCACCAGAACTTGGGGCAGTTGGAGGAAACCATGGGGGCTCTCAACAGATGATTTAGGAAACAGGCAGCTAAAAGGGTAGGGTGGGGGGCTAAGGACACGTACGTACAACACTGAAGGGCTGCAGCCGCCAGCCACTCATGCTGGAGCAGGGATAATAAAAAACAATGTGGGGGAGGAAGGTGAAGGAGGAAGCGAGCAGAAAGCAAAGTGCAGCAGAAAAGAACAATAAGCACAGTGTCAAACAGAAACTGTTACACAAACAGCCCCAATCTGCAGCAAACATAGTGAACACTGAAGCTAGGAAGCGGGAGGAGAGGTGTTTACTTAGGTGCTTTCACCTAAACAAACACCATTCATTCTTTATGACTTCTTTCTCTAAAGCCAAAACAGGGATTTGAAGTTTGTGTTAATTAGCAATTAATTAAATTAAGGAAATACTCACTGCATTAAGACCTTTTTGCTTGTGTCAGGGATAATGCATACTCCATACACCAGTACAGGCTTGGGCCATCTAGCCAGAAAACAACTTGGCAGAAAAGGACCTGGAGGTTCTGGTGGACACCAAGGTGACCCTAAGTCAGTGATACACTCTTGCAGCAAAGAAAGCCAATGGCATCTGGGCTTAGGAAAAGCCTCGCCAGCAGCTGAAGGTGATCCTTTCCCTCTACTCATCACTGGAGAGGCCACACCTGGCACATAATATGCTGGGATGGTGAGTAAAGAAGATGATTTTAAGGGACTGGAAGGTCTGTCATATGGGGAGAGGCTAAGAAAGCTGGGACTGTTCAGTCTGGAGAAGAGAAGGCTCAGGGCAATCTTATCACTGTGTGCAAATATCTGATTGGGGAATGGGTAAAGAAGACAGAGCCAAACTCTTCTCAGTGGTGTACAGTGGTAGGACAAGAGCCAATCATAGAACCACAGAATGGTATGGGCTAGAAGGGACCTTAAAGATCATTTAGTTTCAACTCCCCTGCCAAAGGCAGGGACACCTTCTATTAGACCAGGTTGCTCAAAGCACCATGCAGCCTGACCCTGAACACTGCTAAGGATTGGGCAGCCACAGCTTCTCTGGGGAACCTGTGCCAGTGCCTCACCACCATCACAATAAAGAATTTCTTCCTCATATCTAATTTAAACTTTCTTTCAGTTTAAAGTCATTCCCCCTTGTTCTATCACTTCTTGCTCTATAAAATGTCCCTCTCCATCTTTCTTGTAAGTCCTCTTCAAATACTAAAAGGATGCTATGCAGTGTCCCTGGAGCCTTCTCTTCTCCAGGCTGGTAAAGCTGATTCTCTTAGATGGTCTTCACAGGAGAGGTGGTCCAGTCCTCTGATGAAAGGGCACAAACTGAAATACAGGAAATTTCAGTATAAAACATCCTTGGTAGCGTGAGGGCACTCAACAGGAGCAGGTTGCCCAGAGAGGCTGTGGAGTCTTCATCCTTGAAGATATTTAAAACTTGACTGGATGCGTATCTGAGCAAATGGTTCTTAGTTACCTATACTGAGCAGACTAGATGATACCTGAAAGTCTCTTCAAACTTTAATGATTCTGTGATGATGTTATTCATTCACACCCATCAGAGTCTACAAATCTGCTTGATATACATCAGCTACCACAATGGAAGATATGCCCAGCTGAGCAATCTGCTAGCAGTATTTAAAAGGTCTGTTCATGGTATTAGGGACAATTTCCTGTTAACAAATGAAAGACTCATCAAACAGAAAGTCCTTATCAGACCGTGTGCCTGCTACAACTGCCAGATTCTACCACTGTAAGTAATAAAAAAGGAGATAATTCTGTTTGATATTTGCCTATAGTAGCACTGCTGGTCTGTACCAACCTCAGTCCAATATTCACAGCATAGAGCAGGCAGCAACAGCCACTGTAATAAAAACTTCTCTGCTCTTGTTTCACTGCCCAATTTTAAGAAAAGGAAGCTGAGAAAGTTTGTTTAAAGCACCAACTTAATGTTATAATAAGCAAGATGAAAGCATTAGCAGACTGTAATGAAGAGTGCACCAAAACAATCTGTGCTGTCTCTAGGCAGCATTTTCTAAGACACTGTTGAGCCCATGATATGTCAAAACTGACATCTGAAGCATAAGCACATACAGGAGGGTGATATCCCTTTGCTGAAAAAACAATTCTACCCGATTAAGAAATAGTTACTGCACAGACAGAAAAAGCTAGGAGTTGTCACAGAGGTTAGAGGAATCATTGTAAATCATCTTGAACTTTATTATACAAAGACCAAGCCATAAAAACAGTGGTTAATGGAATGTTGATCACATATCACAAAAGTTGTCAAGCACCAAATAATCAAGAGAAATCATGAACTAAGAGGTTGCTATCTTGGTGTGCAACTGACTTGGCAAAACCATTACTTCAAGAAGGCAAAAACTGTTTCTTGACTAGATCTGAACTAATCAGATAAAATACTTTGAACCAACAACAATGTTCTGTTTCCTTTAATTGACTATTAGGTATTCAACTACCCATAATATTATGTCCAAGATAAGCTGTCTCCTGAAACCAGTAAAGGATACTTCCAAGCCAAAGAACTTCAGAACTATATTTTTTATTATACTAAGGTAATGAATCATATGACCATTGCATTTTCAATTGCTCATTAACCCTTGTTGCTGACTTTTATCACAAAGGAAACTATATATTCCTTCAGAAAAAAGTATGTAACAGTTACATGCTGAATATCACTAACACACTCTATATGAGTCTGAAAATGGTAATGTCACAGCTACACAAGACACCATAAACAGCCAAAGGCTTCTTGCTAAAGATGTACTGAAATAAAAGGTCAGCACACAGTTTAATGACACAATATTAGGAACTCTGAATTTATATAGAAATCCTGAACTGCCCACACTGTTCAATGAACCTTTACCACAACTGACTATTGTATCATCGTTAACCAGCTTAGTCACAGATCCTAAGTGAATCTCTTTCATCTCCTTGATAGTTTGTTTTAATTTGGAGTATGATGCCACTTGCCTAGCAACCACGACTCCTATCAGAGTTCCAGTGATGTTTAGTAATGCTTAATCATGAGCTTTCCTTTATGTTACTTGTAAAAAAGACAGTCTTTCATAGGTTCCAAGGATGAAATGCTGAAAAAGTTCAGTTATCTGTGGAAGATCAACACAGTATCACTGTAAATGGTGCATTTACACAGTGCTGTTCAACAGATCAATATGTTTGTCTTTACCTACAGTACATGCAAAGAAGTTTGATATTGTATTAAGTAACTGGTAGTATTATTATAGCCATCACTATGGATGATGTAAATCAATGAATGCCAACAGTTTGAGTGTGTGCCAGACAGGATGAGAGAAATCACGACAGAAGCAGAAGGCATGCAACAGACTGAAAACACAAGGGTGACAAAAATTGCTTAGATTTCTTGTCATCTTGTTAAGGTACTATCTAAAAGCCAGTGATGTCTGCATAATTGGGAATGTGAAATTCAGTAGCCATCTTTTTAGTGCTGGAATTAAAATGAATGGTATTCCCAAATATTCACCTGTTGGGATAGAGACCATCTGGTTAGCCTAGAGAGATCTAAATTATCTCCAGATGAAAACCAAGAACATAGAAAATAAAATGCAGAAATTGAACCATTGTAAAAGTGTGGACACATATGAATGTGGGGAAACAATCCCAGGGACATCTGTTTCACTTTTGAAAGATGTAGGTAACATTGAGGACCTGACCAAGACTGCAGAAAGAGCGTGTAAGTATTTGTCCAAATTGGGGGGAAAAATGTGTTCTTTGTAGCAAAGAAGGAAATACAAGAATTAAAAAACAATGACATCAGGCTGAGAAACAATGTCTGCACCACCCAGAGGACTCTCAAATGAAAATGGGGGGGTTGGTGTGATTCTAGATGTGCCCCATGTTTATATGTCCATGTTTGCTGGACAACCTGCAAATAGCCTGAACACATACAGTGAGGAAGGTCATGCATGCAGTTAAGCCTGGATATACAAGATATTCAAGATCCTTTTAGCTACATTTGAGACCATGGTTCTAGGTTTGCTGTCCGAACAGACAATGTGGTCTTTAGAGAAGTTTCAGGATGCTCCCCAATATGCAGCAATTACATTGAACTGCATTAAGTTGAATTGGATGAATATAAAGAGATATTTTAGAATTTATGTGAATGGATTATCAAAAATAACTTGTTACTAGAACTGCTTTGGAAATGTAATGCATGTCCAACAAGCCATGTACCCTTAGGGACAAATGGCCACAGAGACATTATGAATGATATTTCTACAACCACAAAACTTGCCTGTTTCAGTTTGGATGTGAGACACCACTTGAGAAAGCAAACTGGAATATTTAGGTTTCTTGTCCTTGCAGCAGTTGGAGCAGTTCAATCCGGGATAATTCTGTGAAGCCAAGAAAGAGACAAGGGTTTATTTAACTGTGAAAGGAAAAACAGGACAGGCTTTTTAAGCTTTGGTTTGCCATTTATTTTGACTAAGAGATGAAACTGTGTTTAAAAGGGCTGCATGTGTGATCACAAATCATTGCTGATGACAAAGCACTTTGAAGAGTAAGTTTACTGTAGGGTCCAAATCAGATCATTAAATCACACCTAGAAGCATGTGTGAAAGATTCAATTTAGGAAAGGTGGGTTTAAAAAGCTGTCTCCTCAGCCAAGGTCAGTGCAAAGGTATATTGCAAAAAAGAAAACCCACCTTCACAAGAAAAGCTGCATCAGATTCTGAGACATTACTCACCCTGAGGATCCATCAGAATCCTGTATAAATGCAACAGCTACTGCTTGGATTTCCCCAAGAGCTGTTTTTGGTGTCCATACTGGCTGGGCCTGACATAGGAAATTGATTTTTGGCAAGACATTTGTTTTAACCACAGCTATATGGCCAAGCCAAGCCAAATGTAAATTTTTCCAATGCAACAAATCATTTTTTAATTTTGAAATAACTGGAGTAAAATTTGTCTTCTGAAACTGACGGACATGAGGAGAAATATTGACTCTCAAGTTGCTCATTTGTTTAGACCACACAAACACAAAAGTATTTTACAGCTGTTCAATCATGGCTTTTTGTATTTCGTATTTCAGATTTCAGATTTAACATAATCAATTTCATAATTTTATATATGGTTAAATTTATTCATTTCTTCCAGAACATAAATTGTAGATATTAATGGATAAATAACTATTAGTAGCCCATCAATTACATGCAGGGAGAGCTGTATAAATCATACCTATTTTGTGCCTTCAGGAAAAGTTTTGACCACCAAGAGAAAACGAGCAAAGAGGGTGGACATAGAAGACTACATTCTTTGGGTCCTTTCTGTAGATGAAATTCTTAGAATGGTATTTAAGTTTTATCCCAGAAACTAACAGAAATGTGCTTATGCAAGTCACCCCACAAGTCTGGTCCTTCTTTCAAGAAGACTGCATGACTTGATGTTTTTACTGTTTAATGATAGTAATAAATCTTTTTTTGCTTCCCTATCCTCTGCACCTGTAAGTTATGAACTACATGCATACAGAAATACACCTATACTTGTCTAGTATTACCTTTCAATTCTTTGGTTGATCCATTCAATTGGCTGGGAATTTTATGGTCCATAGGATGCTCAAGCAGAGTTGTGAGGCTAATATCTTCAGAAGTGCACACAGCAGACTTACATAAATTAACTGCAGAAGAAGGCAGTATTAGGCACTATCCTGCCCATAAGTATTCACCCTGCCCATCTCCAGGAATATATATTTTCATTTCTGCTAGTACCTCAGTACCAGAGATTCTTTGTTTCTGGTTTTATTTATACTGGTAATTGCTTCTTCTAAATGACTTTAATGAAAAAGCCCTGAATAAACAAAAAGGGTTAAATTAACAGCACTTTGCACCACTCACTGAGTAGCACTTTGTAGTGGTAATTTCTGAAATCTGGTCTCTCAGTCTTAATGAGATCCATCAACTGTTTTTCAGGACTCAAGTGAAAGATTACTATAAAAAGCAAGTTCAGTCATATGATGTCTCCAGTGATGGCACAGAAGGTTCCTCAACACTTTTCCTTCCTCTTTCACAGTCTGGCTCTTGAAATGCTATGGAAATTTCCTTCATCATTTCTTTTCCTTTGTTCCATGTGGTCATCTTCCACATTTGGGTACCAGCAGCTTTACATGAGGTCACAAAGTTATCTCTGCTTCCACGTCCAGAACATCGCATAAAGGGGAGCAACACAAAACCTATGGCACTCATCTTGAAAAGTTGTGATCAGTTGCTAGGCCACGCAATATGAAGTATTCTTGCAATACTGAATATTAGAAAACAGCTGGTCTTTGCTTCTTCCTAAAAATAAAGTATTTTGACTTCTTAGGCAGAAGAGAATTAGCTGCAAAACGGAAAATAAGCCATGTGAATGATTCTTCATGCACACTAAAGCATTTGGATCTCAGTGTACGATCCCCTGAACTGCAAAGTTCAGACAGTAACAGAAAACCTCCTCCTACCTGCAGGGACAGACATGTTGATGGCAACACTGAGTAGAAAAGCAGCCAAGCATCCTGGGCCTCTCAGTGCTGGAGTTTGCCAAACTCACACAGTGGCTGAAGGTGTTCAGAGTGAACTTAGGGCCAGACTGAAGTACAGTAACTACTTGCCTTGTTTCTACATGAGTCTCCTGAAGTGTGCTTATTGCCAGCTTATTTGCATTTCAGGAATACAGGCTGGAAAGAGGGCAGCTGGAAGATCTTTTTGTTCCGATATACCTTGATAGCCTATGCAAGAGAGAGACACTTTTTATAGAATACATGTATTTGATAGTTGTGTGCAAGAAAATGGTATTAACTGGGTGAATGAATAAGGATTTGTATGTATCACTAAAGATTAGCAACAGGAAGCTCAGATGTCCCCATATAGAAAAGTACTTTATTCAAAAATTGACATTTTTCCTGACCTTCTTTATAAACCCATAGACAATGAAGTAAAAGTGTTTACTTTTTCCTTTAAATTAATAACCCCTTTTTTAATAACAAAAAAGTACACCAAATATTTTGATGGTTTACTGATGGCACTGAAGTCTCTGTGAAAAAACTTCAAATATAGGTGTCTTCAGGAAGAGAAAACTGAGACATTAAATCCTTGAAATCTATTATCTAGAAACAAGTGGCCAGCTGTTGGCAACAAAAGGTGAGAAATAAAGGAATATTTGTTAAATTTAAATAAATTCATTCCCTGAAGCCTGCAGTCCTGTTTTCGACAGTAAAAACAAAGATGAGTTAATGTTTCAGTGGTGGAGAGTGGGATCTTCAATTTATACAGAAACTTCTTGGCTGATACTAATTAAAATGGCAAAAGGGATTATGTAAATGAAGTCATATGGTGTTTCCATATGTTTTCAGAGCCAAAACATAAACTGTGTTTAGGGAAAATACATTTTTTAAAAACATACAGCTACAACAGGAAAATTACCCAAACTGTTGATGACTGTGAAACTGTCCTGAGTCATTGTCTTTGTAGTGTGACTTTCTGGAATTTTCTTGCAGTGCATTGTGTCTTCCTTGAAAAGGTGGAAAAATACGGAGGTGGAGGTAATTGTAGCACCAAGCTAGGCACAGAGTGCTGTCATGTCTTGCTTTTCAGATGGCAAAAAATGTATGCTGCAAAATTTTATTACGAAGGGATTATAACCCATAGGACAACCAGATGACCAGGCCCAGTCAGCATGGGTAAAGGCAGCTCCTGCTTGACTAGCCTGATCTCCTTCTATGACAAGGTGAGCCGCTTAGGTGAAGGAAAGGCTGTGGATGTTGTCTACCTACACTTTAGTAAAGCCTTTGATACCATTTCCCACGTCATTCTCCTAGAAAAACTGGCTGCTCATGGCTTTGATGGCTGGCCAGGTCCGACGAATGATGGTGAACGGAGTTAAATCCAGTTGGCAGCTGGTCACAGGTGGTGTGCTTGGGGAATCAGTATTGAGGCCAGTTCTGTTTAATATCTTTATCAGTTATCTGAATGAGGGGATTGAGTGCACCCGCAGTACATTGCAGATTCCACCAAGTTGGGCAGGAGGGTAGGAAGGCTCTGCAGAGGGATCTGGACAGACTGGCTGAGGCCAGTTGTACAAGATTCAGTAGGACTAAGTGCCAGGTCCTGCATTTGGGTCACAACAACCCCATGCAATGCTACAGGCCTGGGGAAGAGTGTCTGAAAAGCTGCCCAGTGGAAAAGAGCCTGGGGGTGTTGGTCAACAACCAGTTCAACATGAACCAGATTGTGCCCAGGTGGCCAAGAAGTCCAGCAGCATCTTAGTCTGTACCAGCAATAGTGTGGCCAACAGGGCAAGGGCAGTGATTATCCCCCTGTACTTGGCACTGCTGAGGCTGCACCTCAAATACTATGTTCGGTTTTGAGCCCCTCACTACAAGAAACACACTGAGCTGCTGCAGCATGTACAGAGAAGGACAACTAAGCTGGTGAAGGTTCTGAAGCACAAGTCTTAGGAGGAGCAGCTGATGGAACTGGGGTTATTTAGCCTGAAGAAAAGGAGGCTCAGGGGAAACCTTATCACTTTCTACAACTACCTGGAAGGAGGTTGTAGTAAGCTGGGTATGAGTCTCTTCTCCCAAGTGACAACTGATAGGATAAGAGGAAATATCTTCAAGTTGCACCAGGCAAGATATACAATGGATATTAGGAAAAATTTCTTCACTGAAAGGGTTGTCAAATATCGGAACAGGCTGCCCAGGGAAGTGGATGAGTCCCCATCCCCAGAGGTATTTAGAAAATATGTAGAAGTGTCAGTTAAGGACATTGGTTAGTGGTGGACTTGGCAGTGCTGGATTAACAGTTGAACACAATGACCTTAAATGTATTTTCCAACCTAAATGATTATACGATTCTATGACCTCAGTCTCAGATCACAGTTTAAATGAAGACATAAAGTCTTCAGCTGTCAGCATGTCTTCTGTCCAGAGCTGGATGTGACAAACCCACCACACCAGTCCCACCCAACTGGAATTCACATTCACAGGAAATATGGCACAGAGGATTTACTGCATACATCCAGTGCAGACAACACAGTCTGCACATATAATTTAGCATGTTTTGCAGCAGCCTGAGTCTCCTATAAGCTTCTTAATTCACCTTTACTCTTAAATTGATGAAAGTGATTTATCACAGTATGTAATTAGGCTGCAGAATAATGGGATGGTAAAAGCGTACATGGATTCCAAAGTTGACTCATGGAAGAAAAATCTATCAAGGTCTATTACATTTAAAGACTAAATTTCTGGCTCAGAAAATTACTGAAACACAAATTATTGGTTGTTGAGAGATTTCTGAGGAATATCACTATATTCTTGCCATATTCTTACACTCTTCTAGACACTTTTAGCCACTAAGACTAAGGATTGAGTGGACTTTAGGACTCAATATAATTATTCTTTCTTCTTAAATTCATTTTTATATGCTTACAAAGCAAGACTGGGAGGAAGCAGGGGTGGTGAAGCAGAGTGTGTTATCCTATTCCTGATTACTTTATCCTTCCTGAATTTACCTTAAAAAATATATTATGAATGAAGAAGAATACCATAGCTGTTTGAAAATGGCAGCCAATATTCTTTTGCTCAGATACAATTATTCAGCATGGCAAGGATGAAGAGAGGAACTGAAAGAAACATAATTTTACACATATATTTATATTGCATAGCATGATCTACTCCAATTTTGATGTTCACGATAGAGTCCTAGAGACACAAAGTACAGGCCACAAAGGTTTCTGGTACAAAGCTTAGTTTCTCACTAATCTTTGCCTCTGCTGAAAGACAAAGTTCTTCCAAAACCAAATATCTTTCTAATCATGCTTCTTTTCCTGTTCAGGCATGATCTCTGTTTTTGCCTTAATGTGCCTAAGCTTCAACATCTTATTAATCTACAGAACACAGAGAAACAAATGGATGTCAGTGCAGTATTTCAGTATGCAGCCTCATGAATGCCTCCCACAATTTGACATTTCATGCAATAAATTTAAGAGATGATGTTTTGACCTATAAACTATAACTCTTGCCACTCGCTCTTAACTAGCTGAGTTGTGATAACAAATCTTGAGATGACTGAAATTGGTTGAGATGAACCATATCCTAAAAAAGTTTATGCTAATTTATCTATATCTCAAATGTTATACATAGCTAAGTACAGAGGTACTAGCTATGTATCTCATGTAAGTGCTAGTATTGAGGTAAAGAATGGCAGACCATGCCCCTTTGAATCATCCTATCATCCTAAAACTACAGTGATTTACACAAAATCGTGTAAAGGATTAGCCTCATGAATCTTGGACACGACCTTATTTTTCTCACTTCAGTTGGACATGCTCCAGACAGATGGCAACTATTTTTATTTTTTTTTAGTGTAGCATAAAACCAAAGTTATTTACATATTCTTGAAGTGAAATATCCCTTCTGATTTTAATGTTTATTTAGTCACTGGAAAACTTACTCATCATTACCACAACTGACTACTTCCAATTGCAGGGATGCTTAAGAACTGACTATTGTGGTCATTGTCTATCTTCACCTGCATCTTATTTTGGTACCAGCTGAATCTTAGATATGATAAGTCCTTTGGGTAGGTTTGATAAAAACAATCTGTTTCACTAAAGGCATCAGAAATTACATAGGACCTGCCTTTCAATGTTTCTACTTATGTTAAGGATGCAGGCATTGATGAACATTAATATACAATCGATATATTTGTTCCAATCTACAGCATAACCCATCCAAAAGTTTTTTCTGTTCCTGTCACTATATCTATTTAGTAATATTGTGCGATTTCCAAACACTAATAACATTCCATTGAGATCACATAAACCCCTGCAGCATTTGCTCTGTAAATCCAGTCTCTGGTTAGGATGAACCTTTCACAGGATGCTACTGTGAAGCTTTTCTTTCTGAAGTCATAAGAAACCATACCTATAGCCTTCTTATTGCCTCCTGACATGCTCTTTAAGGTAAGCACATTGAGTAGTTTGTCTTTCCATGATATGATAAATAACAACCTTGAATATAATGGTTACTTCTTTAAAGGTCTGTTAGTTGGTCTTGTTACTTTCTGCTTGGCTAGAATGCAGAAGCCCAATTTTTTTACCAGATAATGATGTCACAGTTTTTTTTAAAGCACCTTTTTAACTCATAGAGATATTCAGTGCTTGAATATCTCTTGATATTCAGAGCTTGTAGTTTTTTTTATTACCCATATTCTACTACAAGTCTGGAAATCTGATGAACTCACTGAACCTGGTGATCATTCCTCCAAGTACAGCAATCAGCTATCTGCTGTATCCATACCCCACCAGTTCACCTTAGACTTGGAGTTACTCATCTGTCACCTTACACTTTCATTTGTACAAACAGCAGCCAAATAATGAAGCTCTTCTTTTATATTGAGTCTGCATATCAACCACTCACAAAAGCAGAATGCACAGCAGTAAGATCAGGGCAGCTCTAGCCAAGGCACTAAGTTACATTTTTAGGCAGTTCTCTCTGCTTTCAGAACCTTTTATAAGCTGGTAGAAATAAGCACATTATCATAGGAACATTCTCAAAGACAAAAGCACTTTGCCTTTGCTCTTGCCTTTCCTTTTACCTTTGACTCTTGCTCGTTAAGCAACCGTGGAATTTCTCCAAGAGCAATAAACATCTTGCTCCTAAGCTGAATAAAATTGATAAAGAAAACATCCAGAAAATGGCTATACCAAGAAATATGATTTCCCTGCTTCAGGGTTAGATAATTTCCATGTTTGAAATGCTTTGCTATTCTAAGTCTTTCTAATTTTGTGGGGAAGAGTGTCAGCTCACCAGTTCACCTTCCCTTATTCAGACAACACTATGAAAGTTAATGTGTTTAGCACTGGTCCAAACTATCTTAATCATTTTGCTTTAGAGACCTTAAAACAAAACATTGTAAAAGTAGACTTGCTAAGAGGCCAGCTTCTTGAAGTTGGTAGGTTAGATAGCGTGCCATAATTTGAAGAAACAGAAAGCAAATGTTTAACAGACCTAATTCCTGTCTTCTATTCAAAGTTTGTTTGCATGTGGGTTTGGTTAGAATACTTCTGTATCAAAATTAAAAAAAAAACAACAAACCTAAACCTTACACTGATGTCATAGAAATTAAATAATCTTCCCATCTTCTTTGGTTTATCTCCACATGCAGTTAAAGCTGTTATTAAGTTGTTAGACTTGGTGGTGACTGTATGTGAAACCTCAGATCCCTGAGATTTCTAAATCTTGGACTGGGACAGAGGCAAACAATTGCTGTCTCTTCACTGGTATTAGGTTGAACAAGAAAATGATCAGATAACTCTTAATTTGGATCAGATGATATTAAGATTGTCTGCTGAAAGGTTTGTATGTTCAGGATTTTCAGAGGCTTTAAGAAAAATACAAAGATAAACATATAAAACTTACAATTCCTCTAGTGTGTGAGTAATTTCTTGCAATGGTCTTCTAATTTAATTGTAAGGAAAGTGGTATGTTGCTGACTTTACTTGGAAATCTGAGGCAACGAACATACAAATGAGTAGAGCATCATACTTGAATATCAGCTACATCAGCTACACTTCCTCCTATACAACCAGTCAGTTTAATTTCTGACTGCTTCATTGCTTTGTTTGAATAGAATAGATGTATGCCTTCAGTCTACTTGTACAAAGACCAACAAGAATTAATACTTTCCAAAGCAATCATAACACTTTTCTAGAAGCATTATTTCCGGTTGAGTGGGTCACACTAACTTCTGCCTTGTCAATCACATTATCATTATCCTGACCCTTGTCACCTTGCTGCAGAGTACTGGCAGTGTCTAAGGCAGTGTTCTCCATTTAACCCTGTGACATCGAGTAAGATTCTGAGTCATGAAACCAAAACAGCAGCTTACTCTTTTTAGCATCCAATACATTATAAGAGCATGGGATCCTGACCGCTTATGACAACACAACGTCAACCGAGCTGCCTCAAGGTGCAATCACAGCCTAAGAAAGAGGTAAAGGAGAACTGTAAATAATAATAGTCAAGATAAGTCAACTGCAAATGTACTTTAGCTACCAATTATGAGCAGGTTGCACTTGTACCTTTCAAAGTGAGGGTGAACAAATCAATAACTAAGTCTTAATGCATGCCATGCAGTATCCTACTGCAAGTGCACACAAGATTGGACAACAAAGCCAGAAAACCATTCTATTGGTTCCTGATAAACTTTCTCAAAAATGATCAGTTAAAGGGATAGTAGAAATGCAGTAATCAAAATTTAAGGGATTTTTGCAGTAGCTACTATGAAGATCCAATTCCATCTCGAAGTGGCTAAAACTACTTTTGTAAAGTCCCTGGGTGCTTTCTAAAGTAATCTTTGTCCTTTTTTTTTTTGTTTGTTTTTGTTTATTTTTTCCAGTTGAAGAACGACAAAATTAATCAAGAGAAACTTACTTACTGGTATCTCAGGCTCTGCTTGTTTCCAAAGACACATGTTATTTAATGCATACTGCTTTATATACTGCTGACTACCTAAGTTATGCGAAGTACCTCTGTGAGAGAGTTCATAAACATCCGTAAACCCAGGTTTCACATTGAATAACATCCTTGAGAGAGGACTGTGGTAGTGTCACTCTCAGAAGGACTGTGGAATCCATTACAGTATATTTTTAGTTGCATCAAGAGGTCCTTAGTCAAGCACTCTTTTTTTCCCCCAGATTTATGCCAAATGCAATTCTACTTATTTGCCATGAAGTTTTTTTAATTCTAACCCAAGGTCCACAGGAAAAGACCTAGACACTGTGAATCAGAATTTCAACTTGCGTCACTGTGTGAGCTCAGTTAAAGTTGATGGCTATGTAATTTTTAATGCTAGTTGATGAACTTGATTAGCAGTATTACCATTATTCTTTTGCAGACATCCAATCAAAGGAATGTCTCTAATTTGTTCTGTTTAATTTTAAGTACTAATTCTAAAAAATCTCTTGTATGATGCGTACAGGTTTTCTTTAATAGCACAGGTTCATCCTTGCAAGAACCCTTCTATTGACAGAATGGCCATTTCATTTAATAAATTGTAGATAAATCCAGATGCATTTTATTTTCTAACTGCTGACTGGCTTGTTCTCAATAACTAGGTATTAATATAATTCAAATGGTAAAGTAAGGAAAGGAAAAGGACAAAAGTCTGACCTCATCTGTGCCACCATGAGAAACGAACTAACAAATAAAAAAAGGCAAAGTTTAAAGGTCTCCAGAAAGCAGAAAGAGATCTCCAGATCTCTAGTCATTGGTTCAAGATTTAATATTCTGTTAATAGAGATGTTCTGCAGGATTAAATTATCTGGGTTTGTCTCCTATAAATCTGATCATCAGTATGTGAAGTCTGAATAGATTTTTCTTATAATGAGATTTGTTCCTAGATACTTGAACAACAGATAGAAACCTCTCTAAATGTTCATTTGAGTTGTGCATACGACGGCTACATCTACAAAAGCTATTTCACTGCTGTTTGTAATGTATGGTTCCAATATTCATTCTCTTTTTCAGGTGTTATTATTTGTCCTAAGAAATAAATAGTAATAACAATTTAAAAAGGCCATGTACATGAATATGGCCACAATCATAAAATAAAATGGAAGACAGACCACAAAATAAACTGCAAAAGAATTCAACTTCAGTCATCCAGAAGTACCTACAAAGAGAATATTGCAGTATCATGACAGGAAGCAGCCTGGGAGACTCTGGAACATTTTAGCTACTTAAACTTTAAAGCACTACTACAGTTACGAAGTGTTTTCAGGTGTAAGAGCACTTTTTAGAAGTACTGTGAAAAGAACAAAATTTCTGGTTTAATATTATGTAGCACACGGAAACAAGCATTCAGAAGGTGGGAAAACTTGGTGTTGTAACATCATAGCTGAATTCTTAAGCTAACACTGTAAGATCTTCCTTTTATATACAGACCTACCTATATCTGTCAAGATTGAATATTAGAAAAACAAAACAAAATAAAACATGTCTATTACATCTTAAAACCATTGTTGGAACCATGTCTCAGAACCAGAATTAGCCCAACAGTGGGGGATGTGGTCACTTGCAATTTTATGAATTTAAAACTCAGGTGCATTATAGGTCCACCAATTCAAATAGCTGGAAAAGTTGATATTATGCTCAGATAAACAGTATTCTACAAAGGAGAACAAGGAACAGCCGAAGTGATGCTGTCTTTTATAAGAGAAAGAGCATCTATCCCAACATGGCCTGAATGTTGAAAGCCTGAGCACAGTTGAATTAAGGTGTTGCAAGATGCTAAACTGCCTCAGTCAGGAGGCTGCCTTCCATAGAATATTTTTTCATAAGAAAAAAATGAGGAATAATTTCACCAGATAGTTGAGTGTGAGTTTGTTTGGACTGCAGCCTGCATGTACAGTGTGCCCTTTCCAGCTTTCCCTCAATATAGCTGGTGACAAGATACTAGAATGCCGGGGGGGGTTGACTCTGGACAACCCTGGGCAGTGTTTTCCTGCTGACCACGAGCTGTCTCACTGGCTGTGTCCCCGTCTGAGAGCCCCCACTGACCTTGCTAGTAGTTCCTGGGGAAGCTGCACTCCCTGTCTGCTCTGCTGTAGCCCAGCCAAAGCCAGTAAGTGTGCTGGAGCGTTCAAGTATAATGAAGTGATGCAGTGGTGCTCTCTCACCATCTCTTCCGTCTTGCTCTGATGGTCTTCCCTCTCAGAGTGAAACACAAGGAGACTAACACAGTGTTCCTTTTGCCTGATGTTTGCTTGTTATTCCAGCTAATTGGCTCCAATGGAAGAAATAAACTATGCTTTAAACAGCATTAATTCTAGTCCTTTTAGGCCAAGAGCACATCTCCAAGTATCATTAAGAAACAATGGAATTAGTGAAAAATACTTCTCTTTTTTAATTAAAAGAAATCCCCATCTCCCTCTCCTCAAACACAAGCTCACACCCGCCCACGGCTGATTGACAAAGTGAGCAGAATCCGTGTTCTCACACCAGCAGGTATCCATTACATGAGAACTTTCTTCTGGCGCCAGGAGGTATTTAGAGAGTTTGCCTGGCTATTCCACAGGGGAAACCCTGCTGAAAGTTGGGAATACCTGAACAAAACTCTACTGGACAAACTCCGGGAAAGCAGCGATCCTTAACAGCTGATAATGTCTCGCTGTTGTTATTGCACTGGAAATGTGGGGAAAAGAGTAAATAACAAGGACCGATTTCTTTTCTCCGGGAAGATGTTCTTTCCCTGTGCTGCGGGGCAGGATCCCCTTTCGGCAAATTAGCGGCTCGAAGGACAAACCTGTAGCTTTGGGGATATTATCATTATTACTATTATTATTGTATTTTACAAGCATGACCCCGCTCACGCTCAGGGTCTCTGGGGGAGGAGCACAAAACCCTCCGACCCACCCCGCCTGGGAATACAGCCAACCCTGCTGCAGGAGAAGGTGCTTTCTCCTCCCGGATCCCAGAGCTGCCTCTTCCGGGCCGACTGTCGCCCAAGCCCTGCCTTTCCCCAGCAGCAGGGAGAGCGCTGCAGGGGCCACACCGGGAGAGCTCCCGGCCCCCTCCCGGGGGAGAGGAGGGGGGCAGCTCTGGCCAGCGAGCTGGTGTCGGCCGTGGCAGAGGAGGGTTTTAACCCCTGGCTGAAGTCCCATATCCAACTGAATCACTGAGGGTGTGTCCCTTGATGGGGGCTTAGTGCCTTCGCACTTACTATGCAAACTAAATCCTATTAAGTACCTTTTTATAACTTTATTTTCCTTCCGGGGGTTCATTTGTCTCCTGTTTGCTTTATTTGACATGGCTTGACCCACTGAGTATTTTCTCATTTTCTTACATGGTGGAAAGACACTTTTTTTGGCAAGCCCGCCCCCCCAAAAAACACACACAAACAGTCATTTCCAATAACCGCTCGGACTGGAGGTTCCTGCACCCACCGCGATGCTTTCAGGACCCCTGTCCCTAAGACCCCGGGGAGCTTACAAAGAGCATCCCCAGGTAGATGGCTGCCGGGGCACCGAGACACCGGTACCACGGCGCTGCCACCTTGGGAACCGATAACAGGAAAAGGCATCCTTTGGCGGTGCCTCGCCCCGGGCCAGATCTCTGGTTAAGGACAGGGCAATGCGGCACGGGCTGCAGCGAGCAGCGGTCCTGGTACGGGCAGCTTATGCAGGCAGGATTAGGAGGGAAGAATAAGGGACACCGCACACCTCTCCCTTCACCAGGTGCCTTTACCGGGTATACAGAGCCATGCAAAGGCGCATTTGTTCTAGATGGCTTCTAACCACCTAGAGCAAAGGTCATAATTCATCCACCTGCCTTTGCTACAGGACCAGCAATGCCGAGCATCCATCCCTTTCGTGGCAGAAGTCCTGCCAGCCTTCCACTCAGCCTGTCTGTGTGCTGTAGGCGCTCATGGAGAGATCAAGACTGAGCCGTTTGCCAGAGGCTGTCCTCCCCTCCTCCGGACATCCTGCCTTCCTTACCACTGCGACAAAATGAATATAATGGATAAACCTGCCCTTGTTACACTGAGGTCTTTCCCCAAAAGTGTTAAGTGCGCTTTTAGGTCGGAGAGAAGTGACTCAGTAACGCTGCCGAGTTCGAAGAAAGGACAAATGCCATAGGAAAGCCTTATTTAAAGCACTTTATGGAGTACACATCATCTCCCTCCTCCTCCACCCTGCTTTGTCACTGCCAACACCCCAGAATGCGAAGGACATGGGGCTTTTAACAGTTCCCCCTCCTACCCTCGGTGATAACCTGCATGTTACAGACTTGGCCTCTGGGTGTTTTTTGTTTGGTTGTGGGTTTTTTGTTTGTTTGTTTGGTTGTTTTTTTTTTTCTATAATTTATTCTTAAACTTCAAGAAAAAAAATCAAAGGGTTCTACCCCTCTGCCTCATCCCAGATACCTCTCGGGTATCTGCTCTCCACCCTGCCCGGGGCCGCGCCGTCCCTCCCCGGTCCCCAGACGCTGCACGAAACACCCTCATCCTCTGCAAAGATGAAGAACCCTGGTTTGCACGGAATACTCTATGCTCGGGTTGTTTGGTTACATTTATTTACGACAATGCCTTCTGGAAAAGCGTAAGGGAAACCGCTCCGTAGCAGTGCGCATCCCCAAACCGGGGATCTCCCCTCAGCAAAGAGAATCTGATTTTTGTAGCCTCAGGGCCAACAGCGGTGGCCGAGCTCCCTGCAGGCCCTCTCTGCAGCTCCTTCCCAGGCAGGAGCTGGTTTAGCTCCTGTTCCTTCCCCTCACACACATGCCGGGTTTTGCTGCACCAGCACCGCACACAGCACCCAGAGGCGGACCCTGAAACCCGGGAGGATGCTGCCTTGGATTCCGGGCATGGATCACATCTGAGGTTTACCCTTTAACAGGGAAACAGGAAAGGCACCGTACCTGATAACGGGCGTAAAATGCTGCCCGGGTATACCAGGGATAATTTCCCTACTCAGCACACAGAGAGCAGAAAGGATAAAAGTCTTGACAAATGGAAGCATGATGTAATGCCCTGGCCCCATTAAAGGCTTCATCCTGAAAATGATATCTTCGTCAGGGACGCAGCAATTTGCTGGATGCAAGAGAAGTCAGGTCTGCTCACTTTCGTTGGGTGTAAATCCGAAGTAACCCCTGAGGCTCAATCCGGATTTACTCCTTTGCACTTCCCATTTCCTTTACTAACTAAGAAGCAGGCAAGGACGACCTGGGAATTTGGCTATTTCCCCTCCCTTCCGTCCCCTCCATCCCCAATCCTTTCCTTAAATGAGGCGAAGTATCCATTATGCGTCACCTTTAATTCACCGAGGCAGAAGTAGGCGCGAAAGGTGAGATTTGCCATTGCGGCTTTCAGACTGGGTAACATTTTATTCTTTGTTTAAAGAAATTCTGCACTTTCTCCCATTAATCTTTAGCAGGGAAAGCGTTCAGCCCGCACCTGTATAAACAACTCAGATGGGTGGAAAAAGTAAACCTATATCTCTTCCCTTCCAGTATCTTTATATATATATATATATATATTTGTAGGGATAATGCAGGCTAACTGGGGAGGCAGAGCAACCCCGAAGCCCGAAGCCCAGAGCGCTGCCCTTTCACCGCAGAGCCTGCGGGACCCAGCCAGAGCATCGCAGTGTCAAACCAAGTTCAAGAGATCCAGTTGCAAGATCAGCTGCCTGTTTCGGTGGTTCAAGAAATGTCAAGTTTCACTTGGAAAGGTCGTTGTTAAACCCTGCTCTGATGTGGTTGTAGCCCCAGCGGGTGAAGCCGAGGTTTACATAGCGTTAAGTGGCTCTCGGTAACACCACAGGGCTGGCGGGGAAGGAAAAGTAAAGCGCTGGGCGAAAAGGCGGCCGACGGTGCCAGGAAAGTTGTGCTGCAGCAGCCGGGAAGGTTCCACTCGGCCGGGATTGAGAAATGGAAGGGAAAACCCCGGGAGCAAAAACTGAGGGAAAAGTTCTTTCCACCTGCTGTAGTCATTAGGTTCTTTTCTGCGAAGTGGAGTTTTATCCTGGTTAACTGTGCCCAGGCAGGGCCGTGAAGGCCAGCGAGGAACCAGACTGTAGTCATTCATCTCGGAAAGAATGGATCTTTTCGGGCATGAAAGGGACACAAATTGTCTGTTTATTTATTGATAACCCCTATTACTTTGCATATAATCATTTCCAGTGGATGCTTTTCCCCACTTTCCCGTGAACTCCATAAAAGCTGTAGTATGGAACTTGTTACGGAAAACAACCCGCAAATACCTGAAAAAATTATCTTGTTTTATTTGTTTTGTGACACAGACCTACCTACGCAGCCCAATTAACTGGCTTTTAACTAACTGCTCTGAGGAAGGAGAACCCTTCGGACACTCTACTGCCTGTAGCTTCTCCCAAAGCTACTTACACCACCAAAACACAGCCCGCGCGTTTCCAATCACTTTTCGCACTGATCCCCACAAACCACCCACCCACCTCGGGGTGCCGCGACCCCGCTGTCCCTGCCCTCTCCGGTGGAGGAACACCGGCACCGCTCGGAGCAGGGCGGGTGGGGAAGACCTGGCTCTGTCCTGCCGCACCACTCGGCTGCGAGGTTGTGTGAGCTGGAAAAATCCCCCGACCAGAAGGAAAGGCAAGAGGGGAAGGGCTTGCAGGTGGGTTGGGGTTGGCAGAGCCCCAGGCTGCGTTTAGCCTTAGCCCAGCCCCAGCCGCTGGGCAAGCGGTGCCCCTCTCCCTGCAAAAGCGGTCGTGGGATGAGCCCCGTGAGTATTTTCCGCCCTCCAGGGTGAGGAGCGGGATCTGTCGCGGTGAGAAAGCGCTCATTCGCATGGCGGCGTTATTCACCAAAGCACACATACACCTGGAGACATCCCCGTCCCCTCCATACAGGTTCGTCTTCGCGGGCCAGCGCGGAGAAGCGCCGCCCCCAGCTCGAGGATCCGCCGGGTCCTACCCCTCCTCTGTGCCCCCACTCCCCCGCTCCGCCCGGCAGATGGTTCGCTCCGCGGACACCCAGATATATAGCGCTGTCGAGGGGCGCATCCCCCTCCGCGCACCCGCCGCACCCCCCCTTCCCCGCCGGCACCGGCGCTGAGCCGACTCCCCGGCGCGCCTTGGCCGTCCGCCCCCTCCGGACCGCCCGCCTCCCTGCCTCCTTCCCGGGGCGATGTCCGCGGGCTCCGGGAGCGAGGCGGACGAGCTGCCCGATATGGACCTGCGGGGGCTGCAGCTGGACTACCCGCCGCCGGCCAAGCGTCAGCCCCGCGGCGAGCTCTACCCCTCGGGGGACAACTCCTCTGCGGCGGAGGAGGAGGAGGAAGAGGAAGACGAGGAGGAGGAGGATGGAGAGGGCAGCTGTTCGGCGGGGCCGGCGGGCAGCGGCTGCAAGAGGAAGCGGGCGCGGGGCGGCTGCCCCGGGGGCAAGAAGGCGGTGTCGGGGCCGCGGGGGTTGCCGCCCGAGGGGAAGCAGTCCCAGCGCAACGCCGCCAACGCGCGGGAGCGGGCGCGGATGCGGGTGCTGAGCAAGGCGTTCTCCCGGCTGAAGACAAGCCTGCCCTGGGTGCCGCCCGACACCAAGCTCTCCAAGCTGGACACTCTGCGCCTAGCGTCAAGCTACATCGCCCACCTCCGGCAGCTCCTGCAGGAGGACCGCTACGAAAACGGCTACGTTCACCCCGTCAACCTGGTACGATGCGGAGGGGCGCGCAGGCGGGCACGGCTCCGGCGCCTTCGGAATGAGCAGCGAGGGGCCCCTGGGGGTTAAGGGGGGAGGCCTCGGGACACTCCGCAGAGCACCTCCCGGGGCAGTGCCGCCGGGCCGTGCCCACCAGGGAAGGAGCCGCGGGGCGGCCCTGACTGTTTCGCAAATCCATATAATCCTCGTCCCAGACCCGAGAGGCGGGTCTGTTTTAGGGTGATGGCGGGTGTGTCTGTGCTGGGGAGACGGCGTAGGGGACCCTAAAGAAATAAATTCCTCGGGCATTAGGCAAGCTTAATGTCCGAAAAAGGAGTAATTGCTCTGAGGGCTGGCTTGGAGCACAGGCACGCCGTCATCAGTTCATCGGTACAGAATTAGTGCCTGATGCGTGCCACAGGGGTAAAACGGTTGCCTATGTGGTTCAGAGTGTTTGGGGTTTGATACGTTATGTGCTTTTTGTTTATAAAATGATGCAAACAGTTGCAAAGCAAGGGAATGGTTGCATTTTTTGTAAGAACGATTTGTTGCTGATCATGGCAGTCCTGTTGCAGAGCATTTAATTACAATGAAAAACATAATGAAAAAAAAAATTGTTAGAGGAACTCCGCTCTCTCTGTGTTTCCCACAGGGACTAAAACACGGTGACGTATTTGCAGCTGAGCCAGAGTTAGACATCTATCAGTAACAAAGCTCCAGTTTCATACCAGGATAAACGTTCTTTTTAATATGAAATACCTTTTTTTTTGGTTACAGACTTGGCCATTTGTGGTTTCAGGAAGACCCGACTCTGACAGCAAAGAAGTTTCTACTGCCAGCAGATTATGTGGAACTACCGCATAGTCACAGTAAATTGTTTTCTTTCTGTTGTTGTTGCTGATGATCCTTCTTTTTTTTCCTTTGTATGGACTGGATATTCTTAAGAGCTGTGATTTATCGGCTCAAGATTAGATGGGGACAAACCCCCATCTCTAACAGTGTTAAATCCGTGTCCCTGACATTCTTTTCCCTTAGAGTTCTAAGGGAAGTTTATTTAAAGCAGTAAAGGGAGGTGGTTGAAATTAGAGTTTTTATGAACTGACTGCAGCAGCTGAAGCCTGAGATTTGGCTTCATCATTCTTGCCACTGCCTGAGGACCTGTTGTTCTGAGGCTCTTGAACTAATGGAAGAAGAATATAACAATATAGAATTAACAGCATGGACCAAAATGCAACTCTACAAACTAACCCCAAACAGTATTATTTGTATTCTAAAGCAAAGCAGTATTTTAAAGTAGCTTTGAAACTCAGATGTATAATATATTTTGATGGCTTTTGTATTCATGGATCTAATTTACTGCAACTATGCAGTAAGTATAGTCATACTTTTTTTTTTTTTTGTCCTTTTACCCAGAGTTTTCTTAAATAAAAGTGTTAAGTGGCTACATTCTGTCCATTGGAACTAAAATAATTCCTTTGGTTATGTCTTGAATTGCCACATGTAAGAGTATGGAACTATCCCTAGAAATGTGGCAGTTTCCTCTTCTTAATCCAGAATGGAATTCTGCTTACCATAAGGGCAGGGTGCATGTGTTGTAAAGGGTGAGTTTCTATGCTGCTGCAAAGTAACAAGAATTTACAATGTCTTAAACTTTTTTTTCCTGTACTGTCATGCTTATGTTTGAAAAGTTTATCCTCAAATGAGTTCTGGTGACATTTCTTCACTGATTCAAAGGCTGTAATAAAAGAGGATGCCATCAAATAAGTTGCAAATGTAAATAACTTTATTTTTTTATAAATGACATTAAAAGCTTGGTTACAATGACTTACTGGTACTGTGACAGTGTGTGGCCGCGTCAGTATTGATAATATATCAATATACAACTTTCTTTGTAATGCATGTTCTTGAAACTGGCTTTTGTAAACACAGTTATCTTCTTCAACTCTTGAGAACAGCTACATCTCCAGCAACAGCCAGATAAGAACACTTCAACTCAAAACAGTTCATGTGAGGTACAGTACTAAATGAACTAGCAGGAAAAATCACATTTTAACAACTTAAGAGAATTCATTGCTATAGTTTCTTAAGTGAATCAGGAAAATAAATGTAGATTAAGAAATGGATGTCAGTAATTTGTTCTGCTTCATAGCATGAAAGACAGTGCAATAGCTTCTTTTGCTGTCATTTTACATTTTCATCTGTAGTCTATTTTACTTTTATTTGTATTTGTGCAGTGGGAAAATTGGCTGAGTTTTCCTGCTTGTTTTAAGATTAAAATTCTTGAGATAAGATTTTCTTTTATTAAAAATATTTCATCAGCAGTTAACTGACAGTAAGGGAGAAGAATGAATTGCTTTAGAGAAGAAAAAGCCTCTTCTTCATTTAAGCAGCCAGGAGAAAGAAACATTTTCTTAGGGAGGACCAGTTTAACCTGGTTTCTTGTCAGGTCTTCCCAAGTCATGGTTTTCTGTTTTGCAATATTTCATAGAAGCTCAAGACTGACTGTTGATAAAGTCTTTCAACTAGACGAACTGCAAAAAAAAAATTGTTTTTCTTGTTATGAAGTGTAAAATAGTCCAGAGCCACTGCAAAATAAAATGAGAGCTCATCCCAGAATCTGCTGAAACTGTTGCTTTCAGTGATTTGAGGGCGAGCTATACAGAGACCATAACCTAATTTACCTTCTAGTTTTATTCAGAGAAAGGTTGTGAAAGAAGGGGGCTATTCCAGTTCGTAGTTACGTAGCTGAGGTAGGACTCCAACTAACCTTCTCTAGGAAGCTTTGTAGAAAGAAAAGAATATGAACAGTAAGTCAAAAAAGGAAGGCATAAAGTATAAGAAAACTCAACCGACGTTTATCTGAACCCTAGAGAAAAGATTATTCAGCAATTTAACTAAGGTGCCACTTGAGATAATCTCAGTGTGATACTTGGCTGGTTTTGGCCTTGATCCCAACTGTAATTGGTTAACGAGTCTGGGAGACTGGAAAAACAAGGAAAGCATGGAGAATTTTTAGCAGTATAGAAAGGTCCATGTGAAATGATGGAAAAAAATACTCAGGGTAAATTCCCAAATCCAAAATGGTTATATTAAGTAAATACAGTAGGTCAAATTGGAAGTAAGAAGGGCGACATGAAGAAAAAACACAGTATTACTTCCATCCATGCACTGTACTACATGCTCTCAAATACTTTTTGTTTTTATCTTGTGTCTACATAATACATAAAAATACTTTCTTCATAAAATAATGAATGCACTTACAGTATTTGCTATTGTAATAGGTACATCAAGATGATGATGGTGCCCCAAAAGACTATCAGTGGTTTTAGAACAGAAGCATACAATGGCCACAGGTGTCATTTCAGGTCAGAATCTGGAGAGGAAATTAGATCTTTTAGACAGTGAATGTTATGTAAGGTTCAATTCTTTGTTTTAAATACCTCCGTACAGAGATACATGTACTAGTGTACACTTATTTATCTTAGTATGGCAATTAGGTATGTTTGGATTTCTCTAACAAGGACATAATATTTTAAACCATTAATCTTAATCCTTGGGTTCATAAACATTATTTTTTAAAAGTAAATTAATCTTTCTTCTTTCTCAGTGAAAGGTGTTACGGGATTAGGAAAAAGCTCAGTCAATTGAGCAAGCTGAGATGAGTGCCAGGTTGATCATATATTATGTCATCTACATCTATAAAAGCACACAAAAAGTACATGCATGCAGTTTTGAATCCTTTTTTAAACTCATGAACAGATGAAATTCAGGTCAGTGCTTTATATGAATAAGGTGACCAAAACCTTCTAAAATACTATATTTAAGCATTAACAAAATCCATAAGAAGATGAAAGATAATGTACTTTGTTTTTGTTTTTGGTTGTTTTTTTTTTTTTAGTTTGGTTTGGTTTTGTTGTTGGTTGTTTTTTGTTTGGTGGTGGTTGTTTTTGTTTGTTTGTTTGTTTGTTTGTTTGTTTTTCCAGCCTGATAGAGTAAATAGATTTCATTTTTAACTTATGAGTGTTTTGTTTGCGTGGGTATGAGTTATAGAGCTGGGTGAAGGGGACACGAAAAACGAAAAATTACTTCACATTTCTACAGTCCACAAGCACGGAAGGTAAGAAACACACACATTTTAATCAGATTTGGCAATATATGCTTAATGATTTTTGTGTTACATTAATGACGTCTTTGTTTTGTTGGTACAAAGTACAAAGGGAACTCATCTTGATCCCGTAAAGGTATACAAATCTTGCTAAAGCTCTTTTACAAATAAAATGTTAAATCATCTGCAACCCATATTCAGCTGAGACCTGCTTCATGTGAAATCTTAAAGGCAGAATACCTGCACTGACTTTCCTGGCAGGCAGTTCACATATAAAGAGAAACACTTGTCTCCCAAAAATATTTTTATGACTTTAGGCTAATATAAATTGTTTTGTCTTTATTTTATGTGGGACTCTGATAGAGTAGATCATTAGCCAGAAAGCTCAAGTCTCCATTGTAAAACCATTCCTTTCCAATACATGTGTATGCTTACACAACAAAAACATATCCTCCTTATTGAAAATGGTAACAATTCTGATCTGAGCAAAAGAAACATAGTTTACATCTAAGAAATACCTAATCTGTACCATTCCCATTTAGTGACTTTACACATGCACTGTTTAAAGAACTATCAGATAAGCTTTGGAGTCTGAATAAAAACTGAAATTTCTCTTCTAAGTAAAGGTGACTATGTAAGAAGTACAGTTGCCATAGGCGTTTCTCATGTGAAAGTGGGAGTTATAGAAATTAATTTTAAGATCTCAGTTTCTACATGAAAGTTACTTTGTCTCTCTTCATTGACTCTAGAAGGACCCAGAGGTGACAAGCTGCATGATTCAGTTAAGTATCTAGTGTTTTAGTTAAATATCTAATGCTGGGAGGGATAAAGCCAGGTTTTAAATGACCTAACTTTATATGAGCCAAGTAAGATAAAAAGGAATAAATGGGATTTAGAGCTACCCACTAATACAAGTTTATAGTAACCTTATAATATAAGCAAATAATAAAATTACATTATTTGAATGAAACAACACAAAAAGCTGGCCATTCTAATGGAGAATAGTTACTTTTCCACAAATAGATTATTCTATGTAATTTGCATTTGGTATGGCAGCACAAACTCTCACCAAGGCTAAAGGCAATTATACCTAAGAATTAGGTTCCACCACTGGTCAGTGTTTATCACACTCTAGCTGAAAGATGTGCAAACAGATGTTTTCTGCAGTGTACAGAGGACTGATGCTGAGCTGCCTTCCAAACCCTAAACACCTAGGTTGGCATTTTTAATATATTCTGCCAAGTGTGCATTGGGATTAGTTGCTACATTATGCAGAGACTTGTGTTCTCTCAGTGCCAGCTGGTTAGGATTCAGGTACTAAGGAGAAACAGGTCTCAGTTCCTTCCTTGGCTCTGAAACCTTTGTAAATGCAAATTAGTAAAAAATAACTGAAAAAGTAGAATGCAGCACATCAGAATATTACTAGAGTTAAAATTTCTACAAAACTTGAGACAGCTGAAATGATTCACATAGGATCTATCCAGCAACACAGGGAAAACTGAGAAAAACTTGTGGCTGATGGAGGGGTGAAGAATCACTCCTGTAATGCTGGGGTGTTGGCTGTCTGGTAGGATCTGAGGTTAGAAACATGTGATGACTCTGAGAGCAACTATAATTAAGCTTAATCATGTGATTGGAATGTAGCAAGCAAAGGAAATCATTCAATCTGCTCATGCTGGTGAAACTGTGCAAAAGAATTCAGATTTCCAGTCAAAAAGAATTCAAAATGTGACAAGAAAAGTTACAACAAAGCAGGCAGAGCTGAGAGTCAGAAAATATACCCAGACACAACCCCAACCCAAGCAAACAGATTGTTCAGTCTCTAGGACAAAAAAAAAGACACAAGAGCAAAGGACTGCATCACTTTGTAAGAGGTTAAAAAGGCCTGTCTAGCTAGCATTGCGTGTATGAAGGGGATGGAAAAACAGCAGTTTTAGCTTATAGGAATTGTCACCATAACAAGAAGAATAAGAAAAATAGATGATAATCCTGAAAACAAACAGAGCACTTTTTAATCTTAATTCCAAGTTGCTGTGATGGCAGAATCAACATCATTAGCACTGTAAATCCCATCGGCAGTAAAAGATAAGAAGTAAACATAGGCATGAATGTTCATAGAAAATCAAGACTGTAACAGCACAAGGAACTACTGTATTCCTTGAACATAAGCAGTATGGAGTTCAAATTAGTTCATGTCCTCAGCACAATCAAGAGGGCATGCCATCTAGAGGAAAAGGGGACCAAACTGAATCAGAAGGCTTTTGCAACAGCGAGCTGAAAGATTTCAACTGTCCTGTGATTCATTTCTTCGGGAAGTTCCTCTTGCACTATGAAGATGGCTGAAGAGGAGTGCAGTAGGTCAATATTCTGGGAAGCCTCAAGAAAAGACATGAGCTGCCAGAAGAGATAATCTGTGGTCGCTATGGGGAAAACCAAAACAAATGCAATGTCACTGATTTCTGTAGAAGTGTCTCATCCCACCCTCAAAATAAACATATGTACATGTTTTCCACTATCTAGATGAGAGATCTTAGAAAGATGGTTAATGTAAAATCTTTTTACCTGCACTCTGGCACACACATAGTCCGGACCTGTCTGCCTCCCTTCTGGGATGATCCTGAATATACATACTAAAGTCATCTGCTCCAGACAGCAACCTGTGGTTCCTGGTCCAAGTAGTAGAGAGTGCCTTGCATCACTTGTTCTAATCTCTTTTAGATCAGACTGGTTGTGTCCACCCTGGAAACCACTTTTTATCTTCCTCCTCTGGGTCCCAGTGAGACATCAGTAACTTCAAAGGCAGCAAAATGATGAGAAATACATTGTTATTTACTAGGCAGTCCTGAAGAAACATTATATTCCTGGGTGTGACATTTTCATGCTACCTATAGGGCATGCCTGAGATTTGCAAGGCCTGTTAGGATAGCTGTAGAACGGTGGCAGTTGCACAAGACCACCCCTCTGTATGCAGGGAGATCTCTGGGTCTATCCAACCTCAGAATCACAGCCAGTTTTCAGCACAGGAAGAACACATGTCACATCTGTTTGGGTTGTGCCCAATTCTTACTATATTTCATAGGAAACAGAGCAAAATGTGTGGCATTTGGAGAAGATGACATTTTGACATAGGACAGAAAACAAAGAGAAAATTGTAGGGCCTCTGGATTAAAGCTGAACTGCCATATTGGTGAAGTTCTTTCTACACATAAGAGAAACTGGAGACAGAAGCTAACAGACCAAAATGTACAGGTAGACCATAATGAGGAATAACCCCTCAAGAGTAAATTTGTCCCCATCAATTAAAAATGACTAAAAATTGGTGTCAGCAAATACATGAAGACATATGTATAAAATCTGACTGGCTGTAAAGGTACTTGGATTAAGAGTTTAAAGTATAACGGGATGACAGTGATGTTGATGAAGCATGACCTGAAACTCTTAAAAGAAGGGCCTGAGTTGTCTTATACTGGCTAAGGTGTGACTCTGTGTCATACATGTGCTTTGAAGATTATTTCTCAAGCCATTAATCATAATAAAACACTCGTAACTGCAGGACCAGGTACAAATCTACTTCTCATAGTAACTTGGCTTGAGATATTTGCTCATCCTGTGATACAGTCCATAACAGTTCTTTCGTCTCAGAGTACGTTTTCATGTTTCTTTTCCATTCTATATAATTCACCCTGAACTTGAGATGCAAATTATGTCATTAAGTGCTTTGTTTGTCAGGCTGCACAAAGAAGAAAAAAAATCCCCTTCTAGGCTAGATGTAACCTTCCTGATGAGGATGGAACAACTCTGCAGGTAAACCTACTTATGCTTTTTGTCTACTCTCACTGGCAGTAAAAACACACTGGATTCCTCCATAAATTGTACATACTGTATCATCTGAGCATAGCCTTAGCTTGTACAAGACAAATAGTTACCATAAATTAACACCATTGGTATTGCCAAACTTCTCATCACTTTGACCACCATTTCAAGTTTTGGAACAGACACCAAGGATTTGACTGACACTTGAGAGTCTCCACTCCCATACTCCCCATGTAAAGGAATTGCATCTAGACTCAGTCTGAGTTGAAACACAGTATTCACATACCCATTTTACAATTTGTACCTTTGCCTACACTAAACCTGCCCCATGGTGGTGGCACAAGTGGGAAAAAATGGTGTCAGGGAGTATTCCTGGAGAGTGCAGCTTCAGTGCCTGTTTTGTTGCACTGCTGGAGAAGTGTCTGCATGGTTTGTGGTTTTGGTGTGGGCTGTGTGCCATTCTCCCAAACAATGCCAATGCATAGCTTACATCCATAGCTCAGCAATGGACAGGGATCATTCACAATATACAGTTTACATCAAGTCATTTTATTATGGAGTCAGTGTGCACAGACATAAGCAGTATGTCCATAAGCAGACACAAGACAGCCTAGAACAGTTGGCCTCAAACTCAGAGGACAATCTTGGTAATGAAAGAACTGCCCTTTACGCTATTTGGTAGTTTAGACATAGCCTCTATGTATCAACTGAAGTCTTTCATTCACGGAACCTCCTGTGTTTTGTATTTGGTTTAGATTGGGCTGTGAGCTTATGTAGGCAAAGACCATGCTTCCCTTCATTTTTATGTATCTAGCACAAAGAAGCCTTACATCTGATGAGGATGTCAACATCAGGAGCTAAATAAATGAAAATCCTGACATTAATCTGTGGATTCTACTGGTGAACAGGTAAGTGATTTAAGGTTTCACATCCAGCCCCTTCATAATATATGCCTCTGTGAGTAAGTCAGTGGCAAGCCTAGCACGGGATCGAATGAAGGCAGATCAGTTTTTCTGAGTACAATTTAACACTAAAATGTTACTGTACAAGAAGCATCAAAGCAACATAACAACCCTAATTTCCTATTTCAGGTCTTTACTGTGTGTTAAGAAGTTATAAGCAATTTTTTTTCATTTCTCAGATATGTCCTTACACAATCATTACTCTGAAGTACCAGCATAAAGACACCACGTACCCTTCGCATGGAGCGGGCACCCCTTTTCAAGGCATTCGGCAGCACCTGCCCCACTCTAAAGTCGTCACAGAGTGCCCCCCTCTTACCTCCGCCGGACCCGCAGCGCCCTCCCGGCTAGGGCTGCCCCTTCCAGCCCCGCGCCCTGGCGGCTGCCGTCGGCTCCCTCTTCCTGCTGCCTCCCAGACTGTGACAGAACCGGCTCTCGGGCCCGTGCTGCCCCCTTCCTCCTCCTGCCTGAACTCCAGCCGTCACCAGGAAAGGGAAAGCGGACAATGACCCGCCCGACGGAGCAACAGAGGAAAAGCCGGATTCTGCTCTTCGGGGAGGTAGAGGGTTGGCAAAGGTAATGACCGCTGCGGGCAGCTCCTCCTCAAGCCCCACCGCAGCCGAGCCTCAGGCGGGGCGCGGGCTCCACCAGGTGGCCGCCGCTCCGAGGTGCAGGGGAGGCAGCAAAGATGCTCAGAGGGGCTGGAGCACTTCTGCTACGAGCACGGGCTAAGAGAGCTGAGCTTGCTCAGCCTGGAGAAGAGAAGGCTTCAGGAGACCTCAGGGCAGCTCCTAGTGCCTAAAAGGGGCCTACAAGAAATCTGGAGAGGGATTTTATACAAGCGCATGTAGTGATAGGACAAGGGGAAATGGCTTTAAACTGAAAGAGGGTAGATTTAGATTAGATATTAGGAAGAAATTCTTTACTGTGATGGTGGTGAGGCACTGACACAGGTTGCCGAGATAAGCTGTGGCTGCCCCATCCCTGGCAGTGTTCAAGGCCAGGTTGGACAGGGCCTTAAGCAACCTGGTCTAGTGGAAGTTGTCAGTGCCCATACCAGGGGTTTGGAAGCAGATAGTCTGGTTAAGGGACCTTAAGTCCCTTCCAACCCAAACCATTCTATGATTCTGTGATGCTAAGGTGAAAGAGCCTCCCAGGCTGCACTGTCCAGCCTGCACCTATGGGCCTGTCTAGCACCATGCTTCTGCCTGGGAGTGACTGTGTTGTGTACGAAACCCGTATCACCTCTCCAGAGCTCATCCCTGTCTGGTTTATAGCTGTAGGGAAGTCTTGCATCTCCTCTGGCAAGGTTGGGAACATCTTGTGGGGACACAGTGCTGTGGCTAACCATGGATTCTGCCACTTGCCCATAAGGTATTTTTTTCAGTGCAGGCTCCCCTGATGCATTTTGTCTATTTACACTGCCTGTTTTATTTGGTAAGTAATGAAAGCTTGTAGTCTAGATTGAAACAGTCAGCATGGAAAAAGATAGCTGCATCTTGCAGTTGGAATGAGATGAGGGGTGTTCTGGTTTTCTGGCTATGTGATACTGACCTTTTAAGTTCTCTGCGCCACACTTGCCCGATGGCGTTTGGGCATATCTTGGCTCCAAAGGCCATTCAGACCTTCTAAGAGAAAATAAAAACTAACACCTCCCCCACCCCCAAAAAAACCACACCCCATAACCAACCAACCAAACAAAAAAAAAAACCCAAACAAAAACCCAATTAAAAATAAAAAATAAAAATTAAAGCAGTGGCAATATTTTGTTACTAGTTTGTTCTCTAATTATTGAGAGTCATAGTAGGACACTCTGTGCTTATGTTTTTATAGACTGAATGGCTGTTTTAGTTCTTCTCTCCTTTTTCACCTTAGATAAGAGAGAAAGAGAATTTTCTGTGGCTCCAGTACAAAAGGCCTGCTTGAATCAACAACCCTCTTGAATAACTTTCTGAATTTTTTAATGGAGCAAGCAGTGTTGAACATTCATTGCTGAATACTGGTTTTATACCAAAATAAAGTACTGCGAAAGGAAAGATTAAGCCAACTTGACTTCAGGTCATCACAACACCCAGTGAGGAATAGTTCTCAAAGCCAGCCCTGAAAAGGGTTGTGGACAGGACAACTGGGGTGACACAGCAGTAGTAATGCAGGGGCATGTGCGGGGTGGGAGGGATAGGAGTCAATCACAGTAGTGCACTGTACAGTGTGGCTGTTTTCAGCTGTGTGCCTAGGCAATAGGAGCGAAGCCTCATCCATTCCCACAGACCTGAAGCTGGCAACTTTCCAACAATGTCCAGCATAGCAAATGCACAAGACACTTCATATTTCCTCCCATTATTGCCTTAAGCACTAAGGAATGAAATAAATAAAACTTGGCCCATTGCTACTTGTCCTACCTGACAGCTGCTCAGCCTTGAACAGGAATTAAATAAATAAAACTTATTCTATTACAACTTATCGTACTTTGCAGCTGCTCATCCTAGGTAGTGGTTTCAGTCTTATCTCTCCAAACACAGTATATAGAATACGGTCTAAATGTAGAGGAGGGATCTTCTTAAGCCAGAAGATCTGTGTCAGATCAAGAAAAAATATAGAAGTGCTTTCTTCCTGCTGTATCCAGAGACTAATTCAACAGAGATATAGTGACTGAAGCTAGCAAAATCTACTGGTATCAGATCAGTACTAGTCTGTAGGAAGCATGGAAATGTCACTATAAGGATACTTAGAATTACTGTGACTCTGTGTTCTTTCTTATTAAATAACCATCCCAGAAATCTGAGGTGTCTCCTTGTACCTTCACCTTTTCAGTTTAACTCTGAGCAGATAAGCTAAAATCTATTTGACTGGAAAATGTAAAAATGAAATACTGACTTGGATGAAAATTTGCTGTCAAAAATCTTTTTGACATTAGTGGAATAGGGTTCATTTTAAGAATTTAGCACATTTAGATTTTATCTCTTTTTGCTCTTGTAGGTCATATTAGCAGTAGTGATCCATCATGAAAACTTTCACTGGTGTGAAAAAAGTAATTTCAATGCATGAGAAACAAATTTGTTTAGCTCCTGAGAAAAAAGTACTTCTACCTACTTTGCCTTTATTTGTTTAAGATTTAAAACATAGAATCATAGAATGGTTTAGGTTGGAAGTGACCTCAAAGATCATCTGTTTCCAGCCCCCTGCCATGGGCAGGGACACCTTCCACTAGATCAGGTTGCTCTAAACCCCATCCAACCTGGCCTTGAACACTGCCATGGATGGGGCAACCCAACTTCCTTGGGCAAACTTTTCCAGTTCCTCACCACTTTCATAGTGAAGATTTTCTTCCTAATGCCTAATCTAAATCTTTCTTCTTTCAGTAAAATCTAAATCTTCCTTTCATTCAGTAAAAACCTATACCCCCTTGCCCTATTACCACTTGCGTTTATAAAAAAAGGGCCCATCACTCATCCTGCCCTGATAGTGCCTAACATCAATCTGTGTCCTGTTAGGAATGTGTTCTTGATGCTGAAGAGCAATTTCCTGGACAAAATGAACTCTAAAAACCACTTCTACAGGTTAGCTGTATGGAGCAAATAATGTTCCTTGCACAGTAGGAGCACAGATAGAACACAGATGAGAGGCGATGACTGCCTCTCTAATATGTTTTGTTTTTAATTACGATTTTCCTGATTTTCCAGCACTCATTCTGCCAGCATGAAGTGGAAAGACTGTGCAGCTTCATTAACAAACTACTTTCATCTTGCTTTAGGGAAAACAGTCTTCCAAAAAGGAGAAATCTGTGCAGGCAGAGTTGCAGATCAAATCTATTGTCAATAGGTTTGGACAAATGATTTGCACTGTCTGAGACTGCAACAGCCCTTGCAGAGCTGGTAGTCAGAGCCTTTTGTTTAGCCCACTTCATATAGTCTATGAAAGACTCAGAGGTGAAAAGCTGGGTTGCTCTCACTGGAAGGTGAATCAGAATATAAAACCTCTTATCTGCTTCATTATATCTCGTTAGCATTGGTCCACTGATAACTAAGGGTGTCTGATAAAATATGGAATCATCATTTACATTCCAGCTTTCTTAGGTGTACTCCTGGGGATAGAGAAGGAGACCAGTCTTCATCTTGGTAAGGGACAGAGTATGTTACTTGTGAATCAGTGCATCACCCCAGGGCCCCACATCTCTGACACATGGTTCCTCCCAGTTCCAGTTTCTCCATTTCTGTTCTATGTTACCTTACACAATGGACCCCAGGATAAAAGCACATTTTATCATAGAATAAGTTTTTATAATTCAGGACTATGCATAAACTAAACACAACAGAGATTGTTTGCATATGTTGTTATTTCAGTTTGCCTGAAGCAATCATTCTGCCACTGTAATAAATCCTGCTGTGGGATTAAATGCTCAGTTGAATCTTTATTTTCAGTTTTGATCCAAGAAAGCAAGAAAAGGCCAAGAAAGATTTCAGTATGACATTCAAGATATTAGCTGTGGAATCTCAGCTCAGTTCTTCAAGAGTAGAACATCCTAAAACTGTGGCTGCTGAAAGTGCCTTGCGTCCAGTGGATTCTCAGAATACAAACCTGCTTCTGTGCATAACTGAAGTGATAAAACAATTGCAAGAAATTATTGCGGACTATTTCAGAAGCCATTTGTGTATCAGATTGTGTATATTCCATTCAAGTCATTGAAGGAAAAAAAGAAAAAATAAAATCTTTCACTGAACTTTTTATGCTTCTATGAAAAAAATTGTCCCTCTAAACAGCAAACTGTAAATTTACAATGTGATTTGCCAGTTTCCAGTAAAGTGACACGAATCAATATTTCACTTTCAAAACTATAGGGAGTATGCACACCTTCTATTTTGAGGCATATCATTTAGACAGCAGCTATGATCATTCGCAGAGAAACTGGAGCCTGCTGATTTGTCCTCCAGACAGATCTACTTTGCATGACTGACTGTATAGGAATTAGTTTCCTTCCTAATTTAAGCATGTATTTTGGATGCTTTTCATTAAATAATATGGCTGCTTCCCCCCCCCTCCCCTCTGGTGTCTCAATTCTTTCTAATAGAAAAGGTTATCCCCTTTGCTCCTCGGGCACTTGTCATATTTTACTCAAAAGTACTGATGTTGCTGGGTCCTCAAAAATGGCCTTAAAAAGCAGTGGAGTTAGCTTAATGAACATACAAAGAGTCGTGAACTTGTATAAGAGCATGAGGTTTTGACAGGATGGGTTTCAATAAGCAATAACCACCTCATACCCTCAGATTTAATAAGAAAGTCTAAGTCATTGGCACTAATGTAAATTATTTTGCTGACATACTGTAGGTACAAAGTTTAAGTTCAGTTACACTGCACCTTCCCTATTTATACTAGGCAGGCATAACCTGCATATATCTTTTAAACCTTGCAGGTCAGAAGCAGTGATACTGCCAAACTGCAACACTTCCAAAATGTGGTAGCATAATGTGGTAGGATTTCACTGTGCTGGTGGAGAACATCGTGTGCTTGATGTCCCAGAAGATAAACATTGAAGAGCCTTGGTGGGGGGTGTCAAATCCAGCTTCCCTCTGGCTTGCTGGGGCAATGGGAAGAAGGGATGCACTGTCTTCTCTCTAGAGCCACTTGGTGAAGTTGCTTATCAGGAACTTCAAGTAGCTAATGTGCCTGGCATACGGACCTTCATGAGCACATGTAAACAAATGCGTTCAAATCAAACGATACTAGAGCTTTAATGTACTTCTATGACCTTTTTAAGCTTGACAGTAACATTTTTTTACATTCATTTGTAGCTAGAGTTATCCTTTATGTCCAGCAGTTCACTATTTAAGGACACTTAATGATATCTTTCAAGAGGATGCATTTTGGCTGTGTGGGAAAAATGGTACAACCAGCATATGAACATGTGAAGTGAACTGGAGGTTGGAGTAATTTGCCCAATCATTTGGCTCTTATTTCATGATGTCTGGAAGAATTCAAGCAAAGAAAGGGAGTAGAACAAATTTTTGTAAGGGGGTAATGTTGAACACTCTTATGCTCATATTTTGTCATTTTTAAAAACCTAAGGTAATATGAGATATGTTTTTTGCTCTATTAGACTAAACCATGCAACTCACACAAGCCACAATTCATGGCTCGGTGTAATGTTGTTCTGCCTGAAATCATGCCAGTTACAGTTTTACACCACAACGTGGTTTATTTGCAGCATTTATTCAAGAGCACTTATTTTAGAGTTTTAAAATATTGGCTAATACTAAATTTGATAACCCCATCATTCAGGAGAGAAAAAAAAAATCTGAGAAACAGTATGTGGGCGAAGCTGTGGGTATTATGGTTTAGTGTGAGGTGTCCCTGCCCATGGCGGGGGAATTGGAACTTGATGATCTTAAGGTCCTTTCCAACCCTAACTGTTCTATGATTCTATATCAAAAACCTTCAGAATAATTCTAAACAGCTTTTCCTTAATCAAATGGAATAAATTAAAAGCATATTTTTAGAATAAGTGCTTAAAATGCAGGGGATAGGGATGCATAGTGTCTGCATATATCACCAAAGCTACCAAATCCCAGGGTACAATGTTCTGGTCTAATACAGTGTGTGGGATTGCCAGTCTAAACCAGTACACTTTTCATTCTTCTTTTTATCTGGCCCATATGCTTGGTAAGGGCAGCAATGGAGTGAGAAAACAATCTCATTTGTGGGTGGGAGAAAATTTGCTTTGAAAAATAGCCTTTCAGTGTTTCAGAATCCAAAGTACCTTACTTAAAAGTAGTAATGAAACTTTTCTGGTATCCCAATCACTTGTTTATGTGAAATCCTTGACAAAATTATTCTTTAAATTTACATAATGCTATGTTTGCAATTATATCACATGTCAGATATTACTATATAGAATCATAAAATCATAGAATCATGGAATCAGAGAATCTTAGAATGGTTAGAATTGGAAAGGACCTTAAGATCATCTAGTTCCACCTGCCCTGCCATGCACAGGGACACGACACAATAGATCATGTAAAACATAATAATAATATCAAATAATATATCTTCTTCAAAAAAAGGCATATGTTTATCCCTCTATTTGGCATATATGAAACTTAGAAATATATTACACAGAAGTAAAAAAAAAAAAAAAGATAAAGGTAGATAAATTGTTGCAGTTGTCCAGTGGTTGGCATCTGGGGGAATTTTGCTTTTCAAGTGTTCAAAGGCATAAAAAATGTCTTTTTTTTCACATTCCAGGTCTTAATCCATAGTCAGACAACTAGATTTATATCCCTACTGCTTCCATCCTCTCATGAAGCAACTTAAGAACAAAAGACTCCATGAGTTACAGAAATTTAAAGGCTAAGGGATTTTTTTGTTGTGCTTGTAGTACTATTTTGATATCCGAGCCTTCTCTTTATTTGATTAATTACAGTTATACCAATTTAGTAACCTCAGAACACCTGCTAATGTACATCAAAATCCACCTTCAGGGAGGAGGAGGAGATGTTATCCGTACTGTCTTTACTAGAAATTCAAATTACTTTTAATTATAATAGTGGCTTCAGAGAGCAGAAAGTCTGCCAGTCTCTTGTAGGCTATTGATAAGTTAAAACGGAAATTATTTGTTGCTATAGCTGGAGTGGAAAGCTATTGCAGCTAGCTACCTGTGCCTTTTGTATCAGTTTTGTTTGCTTCTAAGTTTAAACTATTGGGTTTCCTATGCAGCCTGACACTTCACAAGATTTGTGTTTGTAGTTTCTATTTTTTACTTCTGATAGCTGAAGAATCTTCTGAATATTTTTTTTTACCTTTGTAATCTTCCTTCCCTTTAGAATTAGTTTAAGTTCAGGGAGGACAAAAATCTCAAAGGGAAAAGCAATTCCATTCTCCAACCTCATGAGTAAATACTATCTATCCAGTCTGAAACTGTCTGGTTTTTCTTACCATATCTTTCAACTTTAAAGAGTTTACATTTTAAGAAAAGAGGCACACTGGTATCTCTCACCAGACTGCATAAATCATGGGTTCCTGCTTACTTCCATTTCCACAGCGATTAGTCTGACTAAAGCCTATGTTTCAGAGAGGGACTGGTCCCCATCTCACTACAGCAAGAGATGACAAACCCACCACTACCTTTTGCATTTCTTGCAGCAGCTTCTTAAAATATGTGCCTTATGCCAAGTCATCCAGCCTTGACTTTTGGGATTTCCTTTGTTCAGTAGTGAGACAAGGGTACTACTTGTTCAGTAGTGAGACAATTTTCTCCGAATCAGTAGACCTTGACTATTTTATTCTATTTGGGGTTTTTGCTAGTTTTTGGGTTTGGTTGGTTGGTTGGGGTTTTTTTGTTCTCAAGTCTTCTCCTGCACCCACCACTGTATGCTTTCCAGGAACTTTGTAGGAGGAAAAATCAGGTTGAAAGAAGGGAAACAGAAGTTGAAAATAGGGAGTTATTTTTTCACTGCTCCCTGGGTGTATGGAAGAAGTAAATCCTCCTTTTGTCCTTTCCCAGCTATTTTACTAATCCTCAATCCACTTACCCTCAGGCACTGATCCCTGGAGCCCCCTGTGGTCTGCCAGGAACGAGACGCAAATTTGAAGCTAATTTATCTTTCACCTCTTTCTTCTGATCTTCCCAGTCATATAAATCCAGTGTTTCTCAAACAATGCAGGAGAAGCTGCGCTGGTGACCAGTTGTGCTCAGGGCCATCAAATCTTCATATTGATCTGGCTTTAGTGAGATGATTAATGCCTGTTTTCAGGGAAGAAGACATACGTAGAGGAGACCACATCTAAGCTGCAAATGAATACAATTAATGTGCCTCAGTAATTTCTTCTTAGACAGCCATATAGCAAATGGCCTCACATATTACTTATTGCTTCTTTCAGCAGGACAAGGAAGAGTTCCACCCAATTTTTAACTGAAAACACTTAAAATGACTATTGTTAAAGCTTGGGGCGAAATAAAACATCCCTGAATTTTTACATATGGACTTTAAAATAACCAAAATGGACCAACTCCAAATATTCAGATGTAAGGTAAAGAGAAATAAAAAAACAAAAGCAAAGAACTACAGCAAATCCTTTTTCCATATAGGCTTTATCTGTACAATGTAAATAGATATTTTGATGGAGGGCTGAGTTTTATAAAACAAAACTGTAGTCTTTCTCACTCTTCAGGAAACTTCAGTTTCTGTCATTGTTTTCTAAGGGACATTGTGCTATGTGGTAAATTGCCCAGAGCCTTGTGTGCTGAGCTCTGTTCACTCACCTAATTCCTAGTCTGTTGAGCAGACTCAAAGCAAACTCAAAACATATACTTGAAACTATGCAAAAACAAACAGCAGTATGATATACCAAATTGTTAGCACAGTATTAATACCTGGCTTCATAAGGTGTCTGTGGTCCTGTGTGTAGAGCATATGGGTAAACAGGATAGTGATGGAATTACTTTGTTCCTGGTGAATTAGAATCAACTCATTCTTATCCTTGAGTAAAACCCAATATTTCAAAATTATCATACATGTAGTAATAAGAAGGTATGGAAGACATTTTTTTAAAGATACAACAAAGAGAGGGAGAAGACAAAGCTCCTCTGTTGTAACCGTTTGTGTTGTAAAATGAAATATCAAGCAAAAGTCCATACTGACAATCAAAACTAAATATATACATGAAAAGCAAAATTCACCTGGTAACATTTGAATTGACACAAAAATTGATGATGGTAGGATCTGCAGGATTTGTTCCAATCTATCACTAATCCAAAGCATTGCAAAGAATTGAAAATCTTACTTTAAGATGGTAGACAGAGTGGCTTATTTAAACTTCTTGCTTTCACTGAAATTACATACCAACATAGAAGCAATGAGACTGTTCTCTGTTTTCCCCTCTAACCACAGCTTATGTGTAAAACCAGGTAGCAGAAATCTTAGCCCACATCTCTATTAAATTGGGTAATGACTATTCACCATGCAGTTTTTGGCAAGTAGAGACAGGACAACTGTTCAAGAAAAACAAGAAATTTCCTGCTGTATATGAACTGCTCATAAACACTTGAGCCCTGGCACTTTTTACTCAAACACTGCAGGTCTCAGATGCCTAGTATTAATAGACACTGCTAATTGCAAGCAGTGTGGTTAAAGCAAATGCTTAGCTGTACAGAACATAAATTGACACTGTTGTTGGGAAAAAATGAAGGGCTGTGTGCATGGGGAACTGTTTTCGCAGTGAGAAAGCTCAAGTCAGTGCAGTTTTTTGCCGTTTTATTTGTATTTTCCCAAATGGGTCTAGATTTAGACTGCGTTCTCTGCCTTAGAAGACCAAGGAGGGAACTGTGATTCAACAGTTCCTTTCTGGCTCCCCTGGTTCAAGGTGGGAGGTAGTCTGATAATGACCTATTACCACCAAGTTTCCACAGCTATGCTGGCCAGGTCTTAAGGGGTGTGAAGTCAAGGTTCAGTGCACTGCCTAAGCTGCAGCTCTGCTACTTTCCTACCTGCATCTTACATGTGAATACCTTCTGCCCCTGTGCCTCACTCAGTTGTGCTGAGTACCACAGCAAAAAGAAACCCCGACAAATCAAACAAGATCTTCCATTCTTGCCTGAGGGATTCAGAGGGTTTGTGCAAGTTGGTTCTTTCATACATCTTGTATTTCTGATCTTTATTTAGTAGCACAAATCCTGTCTTTGAAATAGATTTATTAGCTTGGTTTTGCTGCTTCTTTCCTAAGGATCTGCCATTTTAACTTTTGTTTGTTAACACTGAAATCCTATTCAGTCAATCTACCAGCTTTTATAATGAAATTAAGGATGATAATTTGGGTCAATAGCCAGAAGCCTAATAAAAATGAGTTGAGGAGTAGGTATAAGACATAGTGGTCATAATATGTCATATAGTTACACAGAGAAACAGCTGTTAGATGTGTTCCCTTAAAAATTTGTATTTTCCAGCATAAAGCTACTCAAGAGCTAGAGAAAAGGTCACTATCAACAGAAAACTCTTCAAATACCATCTTCATTCAATATCTCCAACTTTATGACAAAATTTAGAAAATAGGGAGATTAATTCCAGGAAATCACCATAGAAATGATCATCTCATCTGACTTAAGAAAGAAAAAAGTTAATTTTGCTTCATTTCTTAGGAAGAATTAGAAAAGTTAATGACCCAAACAAATATCTTTGGTTTGGGGGGGTTGTTTGTTTTGGTGTTTTGTTTCTGTTTTTTGTTTGTTATTTTTTTTCCCCTGATTTGCTATCTTGTGGCAAGTAAAAACAAAGTTCTGCAGAAACAAAAGGAGCAAATCTCTCAATTTATGGAGTGTCTTATTACTTTGCACAGCACAGAAGGGGTTAGGATTCAACAGGTTTCTAATAAAAGTCATGACTGATTGTGGGAGTGTATGGAGGGAGTGGAGGGCAGCTGGCGCAGTTAAGATTTAGATCTTCCAGTCTCCCTCCAAAGTGAAAACACAAAGGACTCTGTGGGGTGTATTTTACCCTCTGTATTTAAGGTAGGGTGGGTCTGTGCACAAACTGCAGTCTACAAGGAGGGAACTCTGTTGCCTAGTGAACCTACAGAGATAAAATGCCTGAAATGAAATATTTTCTAAAACCGTCATAAATGTATTAATTAATCACAGTATCTGCTTTAAATAATAACAATATAGCCTCATTTTATGAGTTCTGGTGTGAGAACGGACATTTTGTACCCCCCTTCTCCCTGTACAGCTCACAGCAGCCTCACATCTTTTCAGCTCTACATCCAGGTGTAGATCTCCCTCTGTGCAAGAGAGGGCAGCCTAGTCCTAGTAATAGTGCCTCCGGAGCGCCAGACATCTGGAAAATCTGTTACCTTATTTGCTATGCTTGACTGTAAAAATTACTGCGTGAATTGAAAATTAATCTTTGTTCTTCATTTTATGGGGGACGGGAGGCTACCCTGAGACTTCTAATGTTTGAAGGAAAGTTACAAAATAAAATCCTTTGTTTTATTCATGGGAAATTTCTGCTAATGCGTTACAAATATGTGGGTTTCTTCAGTGATAAATTACTTTACAACTTGTAGTGTGAAAGCCGAGCTGAATCAGAGCCCTATGTCTGGACTGCTCTCATCAATTTTGGTTTCACAGCAGGGGTTCGGCTTTTGATCACACACTTTTTAATAGATCCAAATATCTAGACACCATGGCCACTTGTGTTTAAATCCTTGCTGCTTGGGTTTATTTCATGCATCACTTTTTGGTCTTAAAAGCTAAGAGGTGCAGCACAGGGTCAGACTGAAGGTCTACATTGTCTGGTAATCTGTCTCCGAGTGGTTAATAGCAACTGCTTAGTGAAGGAATATAACAAATATTGTGAACACAGAGGGGTCGTTGTCTGACATACCTTCCCACCTTCCGGCAGTCAGTGGTCTAAACCAACAACTTCTTGAGCCATAGTTCGTATCTGGACAGCCACTCTTTTCTTTCCTCTGAGGACATTCCATGTGCTCAGTATAACTGAAACTGGGAAGGTAATTTAAATAATTTCCTTGTTTGATTCTAAGAACTGTTTTGCTGTCTCATGCAGACTTTCTCCACCCCTGAGGCTTTCTTTCTTTTGTCATTCTTTATCTTTTCTCCCTTTTTCTTTTATTTTTTCTTTATATAGTCTTTTTCATTACATTCTTCAGAAGTTAAGCCAGCTCAGTCTCAGAATCATGCCCTGATTTCTGTCTTCAACCTAGGTGCCTATGCTTCATTTCAATCAAGTGTCTTTCCTAGAGTTGTGTATAAGAGATATCTGCCTTTTTGTCTGCAGGTTCCTTTTACAATGCGCTTCTAGACCTTCTGAACTCCATCCATTTAATTTTATTTCAGTATGTTTCACAATATTTGTTTCTCTATTTCAAGGTATCTGTCTCAGGAGTGTCCCGTCCATGTTGATGTCTTCTCCAAATAAACCTCTCCTAAAATGAAATGTCTTGTGTGATCTGGTTTCCTGAGGTATGGGAGGATGAGTTCTCAGAGACAACACTAACTGTCCAAAAAAAATACCCCAAATCAAAAAAAACCTGTTTCATTGCAGAGGCAAAGTTAACAGCAATCAGATATTGAAAAAGGAAGAAAAAAAATGTTTGGAGAATGTATTTTTCATCTAACTTTCCTCAATCAAAATGTCCACACAACTTTCACTGGTCATGATTCTTGTCATTACTGCCTGTCTGACCTGACCACACTCTTGCTACTTGGGCAATTTTCATGGATTAATGTCACTCTCACCTTTAACATTCCCTTACATGATATTTGTCTTGCTTGTTTAGCATATTGTGAGACACAGAAATGAAAGGGTATCTCATGAATGTGGACAAACTGTGTACTAGTTGGCCTATGGCTGTTTTCTGTTCGGCTTCTGCCCCAAAAGTTAAAGCTCCTGCTGCCCAAACACTGCATATGTTCCTGTATTCTTCACTGCAGAGCTGCCTTTCTAAAGAGACAGGGTTCTGACACCCCTTGCTAGTACATCAGTGACATTAATTTCTTTGCCAATTAGTAGAATAAGGAAGCATGTGCCTTCTGGAGTTTTCTTATCTTAAAGCAACTCTTGTATGTGATAAGGTGTTGGAAATGTGGGTACTTCTCAGTACACCCATTACAGCATTATGGTGATTTATGGATATTTATGGATCAGCTAAACCACAATCATAGTGTGAATGCCCTGGTTAGCTGTGGAGGCGATGTGTTCATGGAAAGCAATGACTTGACTCTAGGACTAAGTTTCAAACCCACAAAGTTCAAATGGGTTCAGAATTTACTCAAACACGTTCTCACATTCCTCCATTTTACAGACAAGGGTAATGATCCTAAAAGCAACTGCCCTGCAGCATCACTGGAGTGAAAAATTGAAGGGTTGTTTTCCAAGTAATCTGACTCTGTACAGCTGGATCAATAGTCAATATTGCCAGGGCTTGGCTGCCTTGCTTCTACCTAATTTTTACCATTGCATGTCATAATAAAACCCAGTGTGGGAGTCCCTCCAGGATCTGGAGTGGAAAAAGGACAAGAAATCATACCTGCTCTCAATATTGTTTACTTTTTAATATAGAGGATGTATTAGAAATTCAAGCATTCATGTTGGTTTATAAATTGCGTGGAGATGTATAAGTCCTGGTAAAATTGAGAGTTGATTCTTGTTATTTGCAAAGGTACTAGCATGGCATAAGTATTTTGCTCATCAGAATTAACCCAGAACTGCCTGTTTGAAATACCACATAAGGGTGAGTATTACCCAGTTTTTAAAGCTAGTTTTCAACCTTGCGCTAATCTAACTTTTCTGTTTGCACTTTATACCCTAACCCGTTTGGGATGATTTTTAATGTTCTTGTATCAATCCCACAAAAAAGAAAAAAACCCAAACCCTAGTAAGCTTGAATCAAATCAGTGGAGACTTTGGAGCATGGGAAAAATAGTTTCAAAAGTGTGTGCCAACAGTTTTAAAAAAATATGAAATGGGTTCCCTTAATTCAGTCCCATGCCTTGAAAGCTTCTTCAATACAAGAGTGGAATTTTTCCTCCTCCTTTTACCCCCCCCCCCCCCCCCCTCGGAAATTTTGCTACTGAGTAAGACTGATGTCACCAGGAGTTATCCTTTACAGCTGCCACTGACAGAGAGATAATGAAGGCACAGTGGGTGATGGTGTCTTCTGCACCAAGCAGTCCTCTGCTTTACAGTTGGTGCAGTGAGGAGAGCAGATCAGACAGCTGTGGTTTTATGAAGGTCAGTCCCAGACCTTCATAAAGATTAGTCAATGTTAAAAACAGCTACCTGTGAGCGAGCAAAATGGCCCTCTGGCATCACTGTGCTAGCAAGGCTGGATGTTGGAGGGGGAACAATTACCTGTCAGGGACATGAATATGCCAGGAAAGTGGGGTTTTTTTTAGCAGCAGAGGGCTCCTGACCAGCAATACATGGGTGATTTGTTACCACAGATGCCACTTGGGTGGTGCAGACAAGCTCTGACTGCTCTCAAGAATTTGTCCAAGTAGTTCTTTAGAAATTCCACCTGGGGAGACTTAAAACGTACCTTTTCAGGACGTTGCCACTGACTTCCACGAACATCTGTAAATAGCTGGTTTGTATATGTTCATGCACCGTGGAGGATAAAGTTTAGATTTTTTTACTGAGGTTATCCTCTTGACAGAGGACCAGATTGTCAGGGAGTCAGACCTATCCTGGGGAGAGCTGTTTGGTTGACTTGGTGGGTGGCATTCTCATAGGTGAATAACAATTTCTTTGTTTTGTTTGTTTCATTGTGCCTTTATTCCCAAGGAAAGGACCTACTGTGTTTATATATGAGCAGATTGTTCTCCTGGTTTTGAAAGCTATGTGTTTTCATCCTGAACACTGCTTTTCTCCCCAGCCTTTACTAACACCCCTCAAAAAAATCAAATTAGGAAAAAAAACCCCCACCAATCCCAACTGGAGATATAAGGGCAGGTTGACAATGGCTTCATTCATTTTGGAAAATCCTTACCTAATAGCTAAAATGAAAAGGATCAGTTTAAAAATCATTCCCATTCATCTATTTTCTGTCCTGGATTCCTTTGGCTGCTGCTGCATGTGAAATGATGAGAATCTGGAATAAGTCATCTCCTTTGCAAGAAGAAGCTATAATTCTGACATTTCACATGTCTGAATGACTTTCTTGTGGCTGTTATGATTTCACTTTAAAATTTAGACTCCACTGCAAAGAAACTACAAAAAACTACTCTGAAAAAAGTAAAATCCTATTTAATAATGGCAATTGGAAAAATCACTGCGTCTAGATCAGGAAACATATACCAAATCGTGAAAAAGTTAAAAGTAAGTGTATTTATGATGAAATATTATTGTTGAAAGCTAACAATGAGTAATGGAAGTTGTGTTTTCCCAGAATCAAATAATAAATAACTGGAGCTGAACTTATGTGTTTCCACAAAAATACAAAAGAGCAGAAACCCCAAAATAAACACAAATTTGAATTTTTTATTTATTTTTTTTTTTTTTTTTTTGTCAGACAGAAAATCCGATTGGTATAGTTTAGTGCAACCAGTAAGAAAATGGGAGGATATGAGGGTATACTGGATGTAGGTGAAATGAGAAGAGGGTGACTTCTTCATTTTCTGACTTTAATGAACAGCTTTCAGTCAGGAGCATTTGTTGTAAGGTTTTCTGGTAACTCTACCTGGATTCTCAAGCAAATTGCAAGTTCCACAAACCCAACTGGTCTTCTTTAAATTCTTTTTCTTTTTTTTTCACTTCTGATAGAAAGGGAAAACAAGATGAAGCAGTTTAATTACACTTGGATGAGAAAACAAATGTCTTAAAGGCAGGAAATTCTAAAATATTGAGCATTCATCAGTAATTTTTCCCTGATGGCATGTTACTTAGATAAAATTTGTATTCTTTCTGGGTGCTTTTTATATTCTCTCCAGATATTCTGGTTCTTCTCTCTTTCTTCTCACTATTACTCATTAGTATTCTGATAAACCCTTGTAGATTAATTAGCATTCAGCATTAAGAGGTACAGATGAGGTATAAAAATACATTTTACTTTGGTTCCTCATTTAGGTTGCATACAACCCCCATTTTTTGGAATGTGAGCTTTTTTTCTGTACTCACAACAGTTTTATGAAGATAGTATACTTTAGATACTTTTGGTTTCTTTTTGTAAAATCAAATGCTTTTATAAAGGCATGAGACATTAAGATTTGGACAAAGAATTCATCCATTCAGTCACTTGTGAACGTGTTTAGCAGAGGTATGGGTGCTCTTTCTGGTTAGTGTTGATTCCTTCAGCTTGTTAGTCTCTCACCAGTGAATTTGGGCTCAGTGGGATGGAACACATTTCTTGTTGCTCAGAAGAAATGCACCAGTGTATTTCTTTTTTTTATTTTTCTGCTGCCAATGTAGTCATGGAAAATAAAAGGGTCAGCTACAACGAACCTGATATTTTATAGCTCTCTCTTGACTTTACCATGCCTAAGTTTTAAGAAACTACTTCACTTTTTTTCTTTTTAATCAGTATCTATAAAATCTCAATTTCTTTACTATGCTTAAGTTATAAGGCATCAAATCCACAAATGCAATGAAACCTATGCTTAACAGGAAGCTATTTGACCCCAAACATGTTCTTAAACACTGTAATGAGTGGAGGAAGGCTAAAGCAACTGCTTCAAATGAGCACACACCGTAATTTTTTTTCAAAATTAGACACTATACAAATACCTTTTAATACTTGTTGAAAACTGCAGCTGAAAAAAGATCATAAAATACTGATAAGAATGGTGAGATCAGAATGAACAATCCTGTGATCCTACACATACTGCACCGAAGGCAAAAGTTTGTCCTTAGTGTCTTTACTGTGCATTCCCAATATGACACTCCGTGTGTCTGACTCAATATGTTTAGGGAAAAACAATGTTTTTCAAAGTTGCAGTCACTTTTCCATCATTCTCCTATACCTAGGAAAATGACGGTTCATCTTCTGATAGAAAATCCTGAGTATTTGATACGTAGCTTGGAGCAGAAGCACCATAAGCTGACCATGTTAGTAGCTGTGTCTGGGTAGACTGTGTAGACTAAGCAGGTGCTAAACCTTGGATTCCTCTTTGAGAGCATAGTGATTGCATCCAACCTTTCGAAAGACAGTGTACTGGAGGGGAGTGTTAGGTTAAAAAGCCACCCACTTGGTGTCTTTTCCTCCAGGGATAAGCTGCCTTTCAGATGATAGGGTCCTGAACCGCAGAAGCCCAGCAAAGCAAATACTTTGGTCTTTTCTCTGCAATGTGATGTTGAATCTTTACAAATGTGGTAGTTCGGGCTTCAGCTGCACAACACAAAGCAGTTCAGAGTAAGTGATGACTGCACCACAATCAGGATTCCTTTTTAAGACATTGCCAAAGGCTTCCCAGAAGCTGTTGATCCCAGCAGCTCAAGTGAATCCTGCATGGTACCCTGTGCTTGCAGTACAGAGACTGTATTAGACATATCCTCCTAAAGTTTTTCTCTTCTTTAAGCAGCAGACTGCATCCACCTTTTCCCAGTCTGCTTAAATCTGTGTGGGATTTGGCAGAGGATCCACCTAAGGAGGGTCTTCTCTCCAGTATTGTTTTTCTTCGGAATTACCTACAAAGAGTTTCCATTCCTTATACACATCTCTGCCTCTTCAGCTTACTAGAGAAAAACTAACACAGAGATATCTCTGTCCCTTTATGCTTAGCTTGCAATTCAGTTGGGAGCCAGTTAGCTGATCTTTTTCTCCTCTGCTTCCCTCTTTGATTCTGCTCCCTGAGGACACCAGCTTCAAACCAGCCATCAGTACAAAAAAATTTTAATTATATGGACTCAGGTAAATGTCCTTCAGACACTGGTCCAGGTCATGTGAATGCAATAGGACCCCCAAAATCCATTTTATTTCTGGTTCTGTACAAGACCACAACACTGGCACACATTTGCAGGTGCTACCTGTCTTCTCTAGCAAGTATAATTTAAATAGCGAAACATACTGCAGAGACAAAATTTTACCTCTTACATCTAATGCCATTTGACGAAATTACTCCCTGTCATGTTGCGCTATGATACATCAAAGTAAGTTCACACTTTTACTAGAGAACTACCATTACAGCAGAGCTATGATGCGCACAATAAATCCACATTTTTCCTGTCCTGTAAATCACTACATTTACATTTTTCAGGTGAATCATAGTGTTGTGACAGCAGTGGCAATCAAGAGGTAAGACCTCCTATAGCCTTTGCATGGATCTTCAAAGAAGTCCAGGAATATCGTTCCTGTAAGAAAGGAATAGAGATAGCGTTTTTCTGCCTTATAGGCTATTTAGAAAGAAAACTAAACTTTATGACCTTAGAGAGGTTCTTTATCATCTACAGAGAGAGGATGCCACAGAATTAAATCCTTTCTCACACACCATGCAAGATAGTATTTCAGTGGTGACACTCACCCTTTTTAAAATAGAACTGGAGAACAATTTCATAGTAATGAATTTTAAAACTGGCAAGGAACCCTGAGAAATGTCTAGTTTGGTACTGGTATAGTGAATCACACAATCTCGTCTAGGCAGATATGATCCACACCCAATAAATTGTGGCTAAATTGAAGCATTTTGGGTTACTGAAAAGCTCAGAATTGCATTGATGTCTCAATAAAAGAAGAATACCACAAGTGAGACAAACACAGATCTTTTAGGAAAAATCAAAACATTCCAAATCAACCTCCAAATAAGGAAAGACAATTTTCTTTTGTGCTGCTATGAAAACAACAGCCTGTGGTGAATGACTTTAAATGTCTCCTTCAGAACACAGTACAATTAATCTGAACTACTTCTGTTTCAAAGACACCGCCTAAAGAGTCTTTCAACTTCTAAGTGACAAAATACCCTTACCTATGTCCAAGTCACATCCACACTCACTCGCAGTACGGGGTGTGGAGACACAGTGTGAAAGGTAGGTACATACAGCAGCATGAAAGTACTCTTGAATTCCCCTGTTCAAGCTTCCACTGGGTCACATACAAGTAACCTCTGAGCTGGGAACCACACAGCAACATTCTGGGCCCATGCCAATATGACCTACAGAGATGCTGGGTTCAGTTACCTGGACATAGCACTGTGCTAATCCACCCCTATTCCTCAGTGCTGATATCTATTCAGCAAATACAATGTGTAAGTAAGCCACCTGGCTTCATCAGCATGTCTGTGTTGTCTTTTCCTAATAGAAATCTGCTGACAGTGGACATGATTCAAATGCTTGTGTAGGTGTCCCATGTTTTTTTCATTTGCGACCATTAAGGTTCGTGCAAACCTTAGTGGTACAGAAACTTAGTGGCTGCCCACCTTGAGACTGGCTGTAAAATGCTGGCTTTGAGCTCTACACCCTGAATTAACCAGAGCTCTAGTTATAGGTGAAACTGCCTCCCCATACAGTTTGCTACAACTGTGCTGGAGGAGGGTAATGAGGGATTGTGCTCAGTGAAAATGAATCTCACAGGAGTTCAGCTGCTACACAGGAGTCTTGAACAAGCATCTGCAAAGCACAAAACAAACTAAAACTTTTAAGAGGTTTATGTCCTGGGAAACTGTATCTGGCTTCTTACAGCATCAGCAAAAGGCATGTCCTGGATGCTGAGGCTGTTCTTTCCAAAGCACGAGTGTCTTACAACTTCTCAGCAAAGTTATTGTATGGTTTATTTATGTTTTAGCAGGAACGTAACATTGCACTTTTCTCTAAATCATTTGGAAATGATTGAACCAATTTAATGAAACTTTCCAAAATAAGTCAGCCTGAGACAGATACCTTGTCTGGGAAAATTCAGACCAAACAGTTAAAGCTTGGCAAAGTTTTATAAATGGCATCTTATAATGGTAGGCATTGGGCAGCTCAGCTGTAGTTGTCGCTACCAGCTCTGCCCAGACTCCCTAAACTGTCAGAAGGTGTTTGTGTTTCAGAACATTACTTCTACAGTCTATTTGAGCTGGCAGATGTTTGTTTTTTAGCTGCCAGTATTACATTTTGCTTGAGATAAGTGAGGTGCTGAAATTCCAGCTCAGAATGTGCTTGACTTGTAGCAATTTCAATTTATATCACAGCTGTGACAAAGCGAGTGGATTCACATATTTTAGGAACATTTTCTCCTGAAGGGTAGGGACTTCTGCATGGGCCAAACCAAAGTGTGCAGCACTCACTGAAGGCCGGTCTGGGTTTGCTTGTAGAGTGCTGGCTCCAATGCACACTCAATGAGGCCTCTGATAGGTACACAGAATTTGAGCACTCACTCATGTTTAGCCCAAGTACTCGGGTTCTGTGAGTGTGGACTGACTGAGGAACATGAAAGCCACATTAGATTTCAAGGCATAAGAGTGGTTATTCTGTGCTAGTGGATGATCTATTGCTCACATCCTCTCTGTGCCTGTCACAGAAATGCAGTTGATCATACAGCTGCTCTTGCTTTTTCTATTTCCTCCTTACAGTCTCCTCATCTCTACAGGGCTGGCAAGAAGAGATTTCCCGCTCAAGTGCAGCTCCAGGAGACACTTTGAGTGGGTACTGTGTAGGTCTGAATATGCGAAGGTCAGTTCCTGCCTAGGAGATAGAAAGAAAGCACCTTTCTTCTCATAATCCTCAAAGATGGAGAAACAAAATATCAATTTTGTAAATAAAATTATATATGTTAAATGCTTATATATTATATAAGTGTATAATTTGAATGTAGGTGTACATAGATATTTCTTTATTTAATGACTTCAAAATTTTGTTTAATTCTGACTCAGAGCAGTACATTTTCATGGAAGAGTCATAGAATCATAGAACACCAGTCTGGAAGGGACCTCAAGGGGCACCTGGTCCAACCTTTCTAAGCACATCATGACCTACACTAGATGTCCCAGCAGGCTGTCCAGATGCATCTTAAGTGTCCAGTGTTGCAGAATCTACAACTTCCCTGGAGAGATTATTCCAATTGCTGATTGTCCAGACTGTTGCTGCAGATTATGTGAAACACAGAGTTATGGAAAACAGAAGCATTTAAATTCAACCTTGATTTTTCATTTTGTTGTATAAAATGGAACTGAGCAGAAAATTTTAAAATCAATGGAAAATGTTGCACAAAACGTTCCACCTCATGGAAACTTTAGACTTTTCAATTTGCACAGAATTCCAGAATCCTAAAAAATTACCAGAAAACTGGCAAAATTATCATCCTTTAAAGACAGATTTCAATTTTGCTAGATGTATTCTGACATAAATACTTGGTTCTGGGCCTCTACATGAGCAACTCGTTGTAAACACATTGGATTAATCCTACCAGCTGAGCGCTTGTATAAAAGACAAGAGAGCATGTTGTGAGAAGTGTTTCTTGGATGTCTAAATCTCTGTGGTAGATTTCAACACATCTGAATAGTCATGAAGCAGTGATCTGCACCACATATGGATTTGCTGGGATATACACGGAGTTGTAAATGTCCTCTTCCAACACAGATACACCTGTGGCTGTGTGGCTGAAAGTTGTTTGCTGAAAATAGCAAGCAGCTGCAATATCTCCTTAGGTTCTTAATCACCTGGGATCATTACTAAATTCATCAATGTTCCCTATACAAGAGTTTCCTCTAAATCCTGATCAACTGACATATTCCATGCCCTAACAACTTTCTTGGTAGATATGCACTTCAGAAGGTGATACCTGTGTAGATTAATCTGATGATCTTCCCAGACTGTTCTTAATATTGTTCTGGAGTCTTGGCTAATAATAGTTCCTTCTTATACTTGTGCTCTGTTTTCATGAGAAATGAAATTCCAGTCCTTTCACTAGATGTCAAAAATTGTTCATAACAGAAATAATATCTCATGATCTAGGATATGATGCTGGTCTTGGTATGTTTGAAGTAATGCTTGCTTATTTGGACATCTCCTTTAAAAATAGTGTTGCTGCATAAATTTTTCAACCTTTCAAAATTTTTTGTCTTTCCCCCCTTCCCACCCGAAGGGACTGTATGCTCCTGATTCAAATGCCTATAAAGCTATGGCTGCTAATATTGCCTTTATTTAAAATTAGGTAAAACTCTGTTAAAAGACAGCTTCTGTTTGCCAAATCTTTAATTGTTTGGCCTGAGACACTGGATGCCTATATCAAGCTAAATTTCCTGGGAAAGTCTGAGCAAAGGTGACTTGACATGGGGGGGATAAATTGCATTCTCTGGATTAAAATGCTCTATTAGTTGGACTGTCAAAGCAGTGTGTGGATAAGGAGTGCCTAGTAGATAAATGCAAGGTCTTATATTGCTATGAATGCTCCAATAAAACCATTTGAAATTTGAACACTCTTTCTGGGCATGTGTTTATATTCCAATGAAATAAACACATTGTACAGTGTAAAACAACTAAATTTGTTCTTTCCAAGGAAGAAATATAAAGAAGTTTCCTGGAAAAATAAGTAATCAAGATTCTCCCTTCTCTTAATTTATCTTGGTGATCTCCATGTCCAAGTCTTCTTAGCTTTACTGAGTATTTCTCTCAGTATTAAGGATGCTTTGCTGCTTGAAAGGCTGGCAACAAATGTTAAACTGTGTTGGACTAGTTGTTGACAATCTTACCAGGCTGCTTGGAGGGTGATGGTGTTAACTAGGGAATCAGTCAGTACTCCCTTTAACGCCTCTTTCATCTTTCTTCCTCACAAATATTTCCTTTGGCAGCATTACTTACAAAAGAGTCAAAAAACCCTAACAGTGCAAACAATTCTAACACAGCTACACACCTTCCATGACCTCACCCTTCAGAAGTACTGCTCCTTCATCTCTTCTTCTTTTGATACCTTCCCATTCAGCCTTGCCTAGTACAATTCACAGAGTGGAGCTTCTTCCCCCTGTCTCAGATCTGGGGTTATGCAGGACCTGTCCCTGTCATGATCCTTCTACCCATGCCACAGGGAAGCCAGATCCTCCTGCTGCACATGTCCCTGTGAGACAAGCGCAAAATCCAGCCCGGCATTCTGAAACCTTGCAAAACCTTGGCACAGACATCCTTGAACGTCTCTTTCTATTCTGAAAACCAGTGGAAACAGCAAAATCTGAGGAGTGTGGAACAGGTGCTCCTGAAGCTCAGAAATATTTCCATTTAATTACAGAGGCAGGCACTGGGGGGCTCATAAAGTTTCTGTGTTTGTGCCTTTGCTTAGAAATGCTGCAGCTGCAGAAAGCTTTAAGAAAATCTTTTCACTTTATAAAAGCTGTGAATATCAAACCCTAGCGGGATATCTAAAAGGTGAGCTTCTGGTGTGAGAGTTAGTTTAACTGACATATTTAAAAGCAAAAGTAATAAACAACATGGAACCTCATTTTTGTATATCCTGTCAGATTTTCAGGTATATTGAAATGAAAGCAGAGTGAATACTGCTAACAGGACATTTAAACATTCATTCAAAGGCTTCACATGGCTGTGGTAAGATTTTACGGGCTTTGCTAAAACATACAAATGAAAAAGTTAGTTGACAGAGAAATAACATTTAAATAAATATTCTGAGGGTTTCTGTAGAGCACACCTGAAAGGGTATTCACTTGTGTTTACACCAGTTGCCAGCAGTAATATTTATACTTGCTGTGGGAAAGGCAGGACATTCTGTGAACTACTGATTTATATGTTGCACCCATCAGGGGTATATTCTGATCTGACGTGATCAAAGAATCTCCAAATGAAACCATGACACAAGCAAGAGTCATTTGTGGAAAGGCAAATAACAGCTCTCCGTAAAGCTGTCACTTGAGCAGCCTCAGCCTGTTCATGGAACTGCTGAGGGAGAGCTCTGAACATATGAATAAATAGCTAATGTCTCTAAGGTACAGATACACAAACGTATGGGTTCAGGTACTTATATAAATGAAAAACACAGAGCTAGCCTGGTTAGAAATGTATTATTTTTTTTATCTTCTTATATGTACCTAAGTAGTGACAAGTAGTAAGATTTTATGTAACTATTGATTATCATGAATTTTTAGTCAGAATTGCACTGGACATTCTTTTTCCTCTTAAGATGTTTAAAAACACTTCAATATTTTGTTCTCTATCAAATAAATTTGTACCTAGAATTTTTTTTCCTACTCACCTGATTACCTTTAGATTATCTAACTCCCTGCAGCCACCTAGGAAGGGGTGAAGAGTGTCCTAGAAGCTCACGTTATTTTTCAGCAACTCATTGCATTCTTTTCAGTGGAAGCTGGAAGTACATAAGTCACTAAAAAGTCATCACAGAAAAGACACTAAAAATGCTGGCTGTATTGATTCTGAGTGAAGCATGCGAATCCTAATTTATATTTCTGAATTGAGATCATGACTCAAAATCTACTACCTTTACCTTCAAAATATATTCTAAGTATTTCAGCAAAGAACCTGAACATATGATATTTCCTTGTAAATGGTTGTTTTAGTAAGATAAGTGAAGTACTCGGAAAAGTATTAGGAGCATTTTAAAAATAAATACCTCTGTACTGTCTTCTCTTCTGAAATATATTGTATTTCTCATAGGATTATTTTTCAAACTAAGTTTCTAACATTCTGGTTCTTTAATTCAGTGCAGACATACACTATACTGGTACCAGTCATTTTAGGAATCTTTTATGCTTTCTCATGGCTATTGACTTTAGATGAAAGAATTCCGTCTCTTTGAGGGTAGTACAAGTTATATTTAAATACAACTATTATATATTTCAGTCGGCTTCTGAATAATGCTAAATGGGTTTCTCTCTGTGTGTATCCATGCGAACTTAAACTATGTCTACATGCATATATTTTGTGAAGAGTAGGAATGAAATTTGGGTACAAAATGTATCTGTCTGTGTTTTGTAGTATTAAAGATGTATCTTCATCTTAGAAAAAGTTACAGAGATTTATAGTTACTGGCTCACAAATTTTTTATTGTTTGAATAGAATGTCAAGAGCTTGAGTAGAAGTTTAAACTATGAGATGTTCATTCAGCTGTGTTCAAAATGAACCAGTGGTCAATTTTATAAATTTCCGCTGCATTTTTTTTTCAGTCAGTTTTATTTTACTACAAATTCCTGGCAGATTTCACTTTCTGGTTCTCATCAGCCACAAGAATGCTAAAGACAAGGGGATAGTACATTTATTAATATTGCATTGTTAGAAAATGCATGCATGGTAAGCTGGATTTTACAGGCTTGTTTTTTCTTACTGTTTTTCTTGTACTAATAACAGATCAGGAAGATCTATTTTAGGTTAAAGAAATAGAAAATCTGAAATATCAACAAGACGATACTACATGTGTGTGCTCCTTTGCATGTGTCTGTGTCTTGAAAAGAGTTTCTTAACTACCAAAAGCTTGTTGATAAATGATATATGTTTTTCCCACCATCATCTTTCTCCTCTTCAATATCCCATGTCATCTGGCTCTCACAGGACAATTGCTCTCTGCAGATTGTACACAAAGCACAGGTTTACATTTTTTCTTAAACAAAGGTCCTCACTTGGATTACCTAGCCCAGGTCTGTCTGCTCATCCAACCGGAATAGCATCTCCTAGAGGCATTAACTGTATTTCTTCTTTGGATTAGCTGGATCAACCATAGGGAGAGTGGAAGGAATAATCTTGTACCTAGGGTTTTTGTTCTCTTCTTTCTGGTCTTTCCAATTGGTGGGGAAAAAATGGATGGCACTAGTTTCATCAGCAGCTCTCTCTTGGCTTCACTTTTATTTTATCTGGCATTACACAGTGAAGCCTGTGTGAGTTATTACTGTCTCATGTCTCAGTACACAATTAATTTTTTTTCCCATCCCAAACTGCCAAGGACCGGCTTCCATCCAGTCTTTACAAAAAGACTACTGTGTGAGAGGGGTGGTTTTCATTCTTTTTCTGACCATTAAGGCTGTACTGTAGATTTTCTTATTCTAAGACCTCTCCTTCTGAGGGAAAGAAAAAAATATCTTTAATTAGTAAGTTCTAAAGTTGTACTGACCTGTAGGTAGGGCTGACTTGCTTTTTACAAGGGTCAGTGTATAGCATAGTTATTTCCTAGCTGAGTGTTACCATATAGGTGTATTTTCCCATCCTACATATCCTTCCTTGGTTTATAAACAGGTAAGTTCGTGTAAGTAATTACCTCTTGAAATCTTTATATTAAATTTCAGATTTTGATATCTAATAAATTCTTATTAACTGCTCTTGAAGTTGTTATTTTTAAAAATCTGAGCTTTAAATATACTGGCCTTTAGCTTTATAAAATGATCTATAGCTGATTTCCCCTCAAGTTTCTTTTGTCAACAGAGGAAAATGTCTGGCTTTTCTTTGAGAAGGCTCTACTGACACCTGTACTTTAATTCTCTATAAGATGCCAGTGCCCTGGAATTAACACAAGAAATTACTTATTATCAAAATAATGTAGTTCCAGACCTCATTCAAAGTGGGGCATTTATAATGGAGGCTTCACAGTATAAATACTCTTCAAAAAGAAGAAAAAAATATATTTTTTGCAGACTTTACCATAACTAGCTTTCAGGTCCTGAATGGTGTAGATTATCCAGTTGGTCTCTAAACAGGTCTTCTATTTCGTATTCCTTTTATTTCCATGTGTTTACTATTCCTACAGAAACCAACATTGTGGTATTCACTGCTTTGAGTCACTTTCTAGCTGATACTTGTCAGAATGGCATAAGGACACTGTGGCAACACAGGGGGAAAAAAAATATGGAAAGAGAAGATTATGGAATAAGATGGAAAGAGAACATGGAGTAAGTGAAATTGCTTTGAAGTGTAAAAAAAAAAAAACCCTCCTAACTTGCTAAAATTCAGGCCAGCCTTGATAACCAGTTAGCAGGTCTTGGCCCTCTGCTTAAAATTGTAACATCAGGACAGTCATCCAGTTGAATATGACTGGATCTAGACCATACATGTTTATACCTCCACTAGTAAATTATTCATAGCTGCTTTCAGCATCTGGATATGCTTAGGTTGTCATGTCTTTGAACAGAGATTTCCATTGGGCTTCTACACACTAAGCACTTGCCTCAAGCACTGACTTCGAGCAGCAGGTTAGACTAGGTGACTTCCTGAGGTTCCTTCCAACCTGACCTGTTCTCTGATTCTGTGAACCTTTAGCGCTCTAGCTCCGGAAGACTGAGGACTGTAAAATCAACTGGAAAAGAAAGCCTTCCCTTTAACTAGGAAAGGCCTATGTCTTCAAGACAGCAACACATTTACAGTGCAAGCTTTCTTGCTTAGTATCATCTGCTTAAGGAACTTAGTGTTCTGAGTACTGAGTTTTGTGGCTCTCATTCCTCACTCTTGGCAGAAAGACCAATCTGCCAAGCACAATTTAGAATGTTTAGTTACATGTTTCTTTAGATGGTGAAACAGCTGTACATCACTAACCCTTCTGTTTGGTTATATTGCTGCTCCAGATGAGAGTGCTATAGCTTGTTAAAGCCTTTTAAATCATGTAAGTCTTAATCCTTCCAACATTTTTTCCTTGGCCATGTAATTCTTGTTTTCCAGAAATGCACATATTATACAAATACTAGCGCTGACCTATTCATTGCCACATTTCTGGATTCCATTTCTATGAAATATACCTAATGATTAACAAAATAAATCAAGACAGGAAAGAACTACCTCAGATTAGTAACTGAATAAAATCTACAAAACAAAGAATATTATTAAACCATCAACTTCCAGTGCTGCTCAAAGATAACAATAGGATGTATCAGCAGTGCAGAATATATGTCTGTTGACTGTTAAGTATAATTGTTAGTGTTATTTTAAATAAATGAATGAAGTAGAAATATTTACCACTTTGTGTTAAACAGGTCATAATTGGAGAAGGCTGTGAGAAAAGAAGAAGCAATCATATTTAAAGTAACACAGATGAGTACGTTTATGGAAACAGAATTGTTATCAAAGATGTCAGTGCTTTCCTGTTGAAAAACAGGAGGAACATATCAGGATAGAAATGAACCTTTCACAGGACAAAAATTTCTAACAGGTCTGCTGCTGCATGGCTGGCCTCCACGCGTGCGGTTTGCAAGTGACCATATTTGATCATCACCTCAAGGTCAATATGAAAATCTTGCATTGTTTTGATCAGCAGAGTTTTAAGGACATCCTGACATGCCAGAAACGAGACATAGATGTCACTCATGAAGATGATACTGTTACCTGCCTAGAGGTACAGCAGCTGCTCTAGCAGTATAGTCTCTTTGTTTTCCACCTGATGTTAAGAAAAGGTCAGGCTAGAGGCTGCAGAATGACATGTTAACTTGCAGCATGGGAGAGTGCCCTAGGTGCTTCCTTTCATTCTATTTTGGAATCCAACAAGTTGTAAACTTGCTGATATTTTGTCCCTTGCTACTACTTCTTTGTTATGATTGGTAATGATTCTCCTGAGCAAAACAGCTGTGTTAATCTGAAAACAGAATAGGAATAAACACAGAAAAATTACTTAAACACAATCTAAACAAACAGACATGTTGGTATTGTCTGTACGTTTTCTACCTTGCTGACAGATTTTGATGTGAAATGACCATTCAGAAAACAGGCAGCTTGAGAAGGGCTTTTCAGTGTAAATATTCTGAGGTATTTATGTAATCACCTAGCAAGCTCATGAGAAGTATAATCCACCTTGGCAGTATTCCTAACATAGTAGTAATATAATTAATGTGCTTACTGTATCAGCTAGTAAATTAGGAACAGATTTTGTTTTCTTTCATCCTTTAGAGCTAGCAATTGTATTTCCAAAGTAAAATGTCAGATATGAAGGCTTAAGTCTTTGCAGAAGCAGAAGCAAAATCAATAGGTTTTCTTATAGTAGGTAAGATAAGTCCTGTGGTCAAGAAGGGACATACAGGCAGGTGAAAAATCAGTTTTGCTGCTTGCAGCAGCTGAAGTTGTTGATGAGCACTGGTGACTGCTGGTACCAGAGGGGGCCTGTCCCAGTTCCTAGCAACAGCAGCTGTTCCATCATTGCTCTTTGCTCTCACAGCAGTAGCAGCATCTTGGCTAGGTTTTCAGTTTGGACTGCATAAAGTAAGCAGCTTGTTGTTCCTGGCAATGTAGTGTCATAGCTCAGAGTGTGTTCTGAGCTAACTTTCATGACCAGAGAGATTAAATATTACGCTGTTACGGTGTTTCAGAAATATAGTTAGTGTTACAGATTGAGAAAATCACCAATCTCTTTTCTATATTCTTTTTCCTCTCTTTCACAGCAACATCAGCACGGTAGAAGTGAAAATTCCTATACAGAGACAACATTTTCGGTACTGCAAAAACCTCATTATGGGAGGCAAATCTATTACATGATACAATCAGCTTGAAGCTGAACTTAAATTTGGAAATAAGGTACAACTTTTGGAGTGGTAATTGACCATTGGAACAGATTTCCAAAGAAAGTTGTAAATTTGTCACTTGGCATCTTTAAATCAAGATTGGCTGTCTTTCCAAACTAAGTGCTCTGTTTAAACCACCAATCTACAGAGCACTGTTATGTTGAAGAGAAAAATAATTACCCTCAATGTGGAGCTAATTAGCAAAATTTTTCTGACTTTTGATGGACAGCAGTTCAGACTAGTGATTTCTCACGAGTGACATGATTACAGGAGTCCTTTTTATGACTATTATCAATATGCTATAGAAAGTTCCTGTAGCTGACCTACTATGCACTGGAAGGCACAAGCATCCACAGAGGTCCACAGCTGCACTTTTGTGCATCCTGGTATGATGGCTTATGCAGCAAGCTTGGGGTGTTTGTCAAGATGCTGCAGAAGACACAGTTCATTGCAGGTAGCTGGAGAAAACTCTTTCATTTCCTACTGTGCTCATCACACTTGTGGCTTCCTATTCTAAAGTGAACTGTCCTGATAGGCAAGACATCTTTCATAAAAACCTGCTCCAGGCAGCAAAAATAAATCTATTTCTGCTGTTTGTTCTGTTGTTATTCTGTTCAACAGTCAGAATATACCATCCATACAACATTTTGGTCTGTTGCCTGTTTCTGGGAAAACTGCAGTCAGTTTGCTAGATAAACCATAATTTTCTCTTTTGCATCACCTACAGATACTACCTGTATCTACTACTCTTCTGCACCATTCATAGCTGCTATCATGCAAGCTGTACTTCTTGCTGTAGCTGCTTGGGCTTTATTTTGTCCTAGTTTTATAACAGTCACTTCAGGACTATGGACAGACAAAGTACTGAGGTTGTTGATCAGGCATTTGTGGAATACTTCCGACACCTTCACTTAAGATGAACTGAACATTAGTTTCTAGTTATTTTAATTACTGCTCTATAGCGCAGACAAGGATTTCAGATAAGTAATCTGTGTGACTGGAATAAATAGGTGGGAGGCCTAGCAACCCTGAAAACAGAGCATCTTAGCCTTGTGTGAAGTTGAGATTACATCACAGTTCGTCAATTTACCGTTATTTGATTTTACCAGTGAAGTCAATTGATTAAAAAACCTTCAATTTCTGATGCATAGATTCATGAGTTTAGATTAGTATGGGAAAGAAACCTGCTGACACTAGAGATAATTACTCCAAAAAATCATTGTTGAGTCCACTCAGGCTCTTCCAAAGACACCCTAAGATTTTGGTGCAATTTATGTCACTGGAATAATTTTTTATTCCTGCCAGAGGAAATTGGTGCTAACTGAAAACCTTAAAATTCAGCTCGCTCATTAATAATTTTATTAATAACAACTGCTTTTTCTTCAACATGTGGAAACCTCAAACTTCTCCTAATTCTAACTTTTCCAATACTTGCCTTTTTATTTGAGAATGAGCTGGAATGCATTAGTTTTTTCTCCTAAGAATACAGATAAAGTTTTTCCAACCATCTGATTTAAACCCACCAAATTAACTTTCTCTTTGAGAAACACATTTTACTTTATATTTTGTATTTTACAAATAGAGAGAAAATACCCACATAAAAATGAGGGACAAATACTAAGTTTGAGGGTAGGAAAAGATTTATCCACATGAATTCATTCAGTAGTAGAAAGAGAAGTAATTCTTAACTGTGCATTTCTGTGAGACGTTTGTTATTCTTGCAATTAAACACTCACAATTAGCACTGTATATGTCTCCACTGGATCTTAATTTAATCCTCACCATTTGATGACACGTCAGACCTCATCAATTTTACACCATTTTTGCTCCTGGAATGAGTTTTCATTTACCAATTTCACTCCAATTGCTCTTGCTCTCCCATTTCATTAGGCCTTGTAAATGTGATCCTACAATACTGCTGTTAACAACTGCTAGCAAGACCTCATAAATATATTTTATAATTGATGGATGTTACATAACAAATGAATGCCTTAAAAATCATGTTGAAAGGCATTAGAGCACCAGTCCTGTCGGAGGAAGAAGTGAAAGCCTTCCTCTCCACATCTGGACATAAATTCAGTTCGACAGTGTTTTCGCTTGTTATTAAAACTTCTCTATTTGCCTGTTGTGCTTGATAAGTTATTAGAGATGACAGCTGGCATTTGACTGAAACTTACAATCAACTACGTATTCTGAACTCATGCAGAATTCAGAATTGTGCTGATGTAGACTCAGAATTAGCCTAAAAAAACAGAACAGAAAATATAAAATTTAGAAATCGCATGTAATATTACAAATTTGCCCACCAAAACTTTGTAGACATCAAAATGGATGATGATGAGTGCATTCAGAAAGTTCAGGTGGATAAGGGATACAGCTTCCTCAAGAATGATCCTACTTTGGTTGCTCACTCAGTTGCTATAGATATGCCTCTGGAAGATGACTTTTGCCAGAATTATGGGTATGTATTTTCAGGTCTGACTAAGTGGATTTGCAGCAATCAGTCAGTTTGCGAAGAGACTCTGAGAGAGTATTCATACAAATACATCAGACAGGGTGAAAAAGATGACTTCACAAATACTGCAGGCTATGCTCTTTCTGATGTAGTTCAGTATGCAGGCAGCCTTCATTGCTGCAAAATCGCACTGCTGACTCACGTTCAAACTGACACCCTCCAGGATCCTGTTTCTGCAAATCTGCATTTGACCTAGTTGGCTCCAACCTGCACTAATGCATGGTGTTAGACCATGCTGGGTACAGGATTTGGCATTTCCCTTTGTTGAACTTCCTGAAGTTCCTTTGTATGACTGTTCTGGTCATTCATAATGATATCTGAGAGCATGATGAATATGAACAGAATATGAGGATAAATAGTGCCATATCAGTCCCTGAAGGATGGCATTCACCACCAGATATCAAATGGGCTTGTAACCACTGACAACCGCTGTCTTTGCCCAAATGTCTTGCCAGTTTTTCAGCCACATTATAGTTCACACACTCAATCCATCTCTCCTCAGTTCAGGTACAAGGACGCTGTCGGAAACAGTGTTTAAGGTCTTGCTGAAGTCTAGGCGACATCAGTTTTCTTTAATAAATCCTTACTTGCTATTCCCAGTAATCTGGTCTTTCACATGTCTAGAAATGACTTCCAGAAGGATGTACTCCACAGTCTTCCCAGACACTGAATTTAGGATGAACATCATCCTCCTCACTGCCTCTTGATAGAAGTGTTGAATTTAACATTTTTCTAGTAAGCAGGAGATTACCACAATTGTTAGAAGCATATCAAATGCCTTTCAATGACTTAAGCCAGTTCCTTTGACATCCTTGAATACCTCCTGATATGTCTGATGGACTTGTACATGTCCAGCTTAATAAAGTAGTCCCTAACTTTATCTTCCCTGCTTTGGGTAATGTATGTCTCCCTTGAAATCTTCTCTAATGCTTAGAGACCAGGGAGGTCTGTGAACAGTGAAGACTAATGTGAGGAAGGTATTGATACCCAAGTCTTTCCCATGTCCTTCAGCACAAGGTCACCTGTTGCATTAAGAAGTGAGTCACGTTTTCTTACTTTTGCTATCAATATGTCTGCAGAAACTCTTGTTCTTGCTTCACATCTCTCACCAGTTTTAACCCCAACCAATTTTTAGCCATCCCAGTTCCATCTCTGCTTGCTTTTGTGATGCTTCTCTATTCCTCCTTGATTGCCTATTTCTACCTCTGTCTCCTGTATGCTTCTTTTCAGCAGTTGAACTCATTCAGGTTGCTCAGCCAGCCCTCCTCCTGCCATGCATGCCCATAGTGTTGCCTGCTCAGGTCAGGGTGGATGATTTTTGTTGGATGGAATCTTGTTTGATTCATCCTCATTCTCTGAGGATGATGTCCTTCAAGACTGGACAGCTTTTCATGACTCCTTTGACTCCTGCAGGATTCTGCCTACCAGTTCCATGAACAACCCAAAATCTAGTCTCCTGAAATCCAGGGCTGTTTTCAGCTAATTGTCTTGCTCAGTTCCCTCTGAATCTTAAACTTTACCATCTCCTTGTTAGTGCTGCAACTATCACATTTCCAACTAGTTCTACTTTGATCACAACTAGGAGGTCCATAAAAAAACCGTACCGAGTCCAGCATTTGCACTAAATGGTTGCAGGTATTCAGAGTCAGGGCCTGTGACCATGAGACTTGTCTGCACCTTTTCTGGGCCCCTACCCTACAGCCTCACAACCTGTTTTCAACCATAGGACAGAGATCTGTGTATTCATAGAATCACAGAATCAACGAGGTTGGAAAAGACCTTTAAGATCATCAAGTCCAACCATTACCCCAGGACTGCCTAGTCCACCACTAAACCATATCCACACTGTTTTTGAACACTTCCAGGGACAGTGATTCCACCACTTCCTGGGCACCCTGTTCCCTGATCACCCCCTCTGTGAAGAATTTTTTCCTAATATCCAATCTAAACCTCCCCTGATGCAGCTTGAGACCAAGCCAATTCTTTGCATAGACAGCAAATGCCCCTTCTTGTCACCTTTGCCTGTCTTTCTCAATTAGCCTGTAGGTTTTGGCCTTCTCTAGGACTGAGACACAGCATTCTTCATTATATTTTTATGCACATTTTCTCTGTTTTGTTAACCAAAAATCCCAATCTAGACTGTCAACAGATGTTTGTCTAAAATAAATTCAGAACACATTCCTGATTTTTATCCCTACTTATCTGTCATGCACATCATTTGGACAGTAGGCTGTAAGCACAGGGCTTGTGTCCTGCCTGTCAGGCATGTTGCATTGCACATTTTGCATCAAATTCACCTCTGATAAATCTTCATTGCAGTCAGCAGCTACATCACTCAAGGCCCCTGTGACAAGCCTCAGCTGTAGTCAATCCACAGAATTGCTCCAGGTACTCCATCTTTGCAGAACGTTTGTCTGTGTATGTTTCCTTGATTTATTTTCACCATGCACAGAAAATCTCCAATACATCATTTACCATGAAAATGGCTGTTACAAGAGGTGAGATTATGAAGAATAATTACTTACAGGAGCAAGTTGCTTAAAAATCATTAATGCTGCTCAATGAAAATGGTTATTCATCTTCCCCTGAGAAAAGTGATCTATATTTAAGTAAGTTCATTTTTTCTTTTCCCCTTCCAGTTTTCCTTTTTTCCTTTCTTTTCTGTATTCACTGTCAGCACCAAAGTTGATACTTGAAGATTTGTCCAGTGGTGTTGCTTCAGGCTTTAGCTGTCAAACAAATTTAAGGGATTATGTGTAGATAACAGGAGCAATACTGTTTCTAAATGTCTAATAAATCAGAGCAGCTGTCCTCTGTCAGGGACTCCAGTGTGATTCTGCATGCAGACTGCAAGACCTAGCACACCTGCACACTAAGAAAGGGCTGGTTTTAAGTCCTTGGGCTGCTCTAATGATATCAAATAGACCGTTTACTACTGAATGAACATTCTGTGATTGTTCCTGATGAATAATTACTATTAGAACAAGCCCGGGTCTTTCATGGAAAAGAGAGTTTCCTGCCTGTCATATAAATAGAGCCATAGCATAACTTTCTCAGCCCCGGATGTATACTACTGCTAGACTTGAAACTTGTTGAAAAAAATATTTTTATTTGCTTCTGCCCAAGAAATCTTATGGATTAGTCAAAAGCTCAATTAAACAAGGAGATGTTAAATATTTTTTTATATATATTTTTTTCTTTTTCTTGCTTTCAACTCTAACTTGCCCTAAGCATAAATGAATGATCGCTAACTTTTTTAAGAACTATTCCCACCATTTTGGAGCCATTACAAAATATTAGTTCAGTAGGAAGGAAGTTCATCGTTATACTTCAATAGCTGAAATTTTGGTAAACCTGGAAAAAAAATCAATTTTTTTTACTTTTCAGTCTCACTGAGTCCTACAGGTTTGCAAAGCACTTCAGTCTTTCCAGCCAATATTTAACTTTGAAAGTAAATGTTTATATGAAAATGTGAAAATGGAATTTAAGGCAAAGATTTTTGAGTTTGGTTTCTGCTCAGCTTCGTTAAGATATATTTGTTGCATGCAAGTCATATTATATACTGAGAGGTCAAAGTAAATCTGAGAAAAAAAATCTCCTACTATCCTGGATAATCCTAAATGTAAAAAAAGAAATCATTTTCTGAAAATCTGTTCCAGATTTCAGCAGCTTCCAGAATGTTAACCACTGTAAAACAATTGAGATTTTCTTTATAATGTTTACTCTCCTACATCTGAATTAAGGCTTTGACAGGGTTTGTACATGGATATGTCACATGAATCTGTTCACCTGTGACCCTAACCATACCTAATGAATTTGCCTGTCTTCCACAGGAATATTGTAGACAGGAAATTGGAATATTATAATTTCTGTTAAATATGGCTTGAAAATATTTCTTTTAAGAAACATTGTGAAGAAGTGCATCTAAAAAGACATCTGTTATAGTATCCCACAAGGTCTATGAATCTGTACCATAATAAACTGTATCAAGTTATTTCTTTTCGATAGACAATCAGCACACCTGAGAGCCAGCCTTTTCTGACAGGGCCATTTCATCTGATAGAGTATCAAGTAGCTTGTTGATTATTCTGACTTCAAAGGCCAACCGTGCTGATATCTTCAAGGTGGTCTGTAATGCCTGAGTGATGAGGCCACCTGTCAATGTGACTGCAAAATTAGAGAGAATCTGTTGGGAAATGGAGGGTAAACTTCCTCTCCCTCAGATTAGCCTGATTAGCCTTGAACAAGTTAACTTCTACAAACCAGTTTTGTAGCTATGGGAAAATTATTTATCAGTGGCTACTTTCTTCTGGTGGGGGGAAGCTGTTTATGGTGAGTAGTTCAGTAAAATGTTCTCATCTATTTCAGAACCAGTTTTCCATTCATTGAGTTATAAAGAGAATTCCTCTTCACTTCGGTCAGCCTTTGAAATGATTAATTTGGTTTGAATGCTGAAAATAGCTATTGCTCTGCAGCCTTGTTCTCTTTGCTTGTTTTGATGACAATGCTCTGTTAGATAGGCCAATGTTAAGAATTAAGACAAAAAGACTTCATTTATTGAATAATAAGCCTGTGACCAGCAAGAATTTCTTAGCTAACAAGTATATTATTTTAAAATTTGGGACAGGAAGAGGAACAATACTTAGCATTTGAGGAGGAACATAAAAAGGGAGAGGTATACTGACCTTCTCCCTTCTCATTGAAATAGTGAAGAAGGAGCCATTAAGAACTTTTCAGGTATCTATGAAAACGGGGATTATGTGTCACAATATGAGGCATTTTTCTGCTTTTCTTTGTGTGTTATTGTAAATAAAGCAGGAGACTGCAAGAGAAATGAATCTCAGTGTTAGTGGGTTAATACAACTTGCTGATCTTTAGGCTGCCCCATAGCCTGCTCACTGTTACTCCTCTCCAAAGAAGCTAGTGGCCACTCCTGTCATGACCAGGAGTGCACCCACTCCATGGCTGAAATGGAGGCACTTCCCTCACCTGACAGGTACCTCTCAGGGCACTTGTTTGTAGTGAAGATGCATGTCAGGTCAGCCACTGAGGCTGCCTGAATATTGCTTTAATGACAGTAGTGTGCTGGGAAAAAGGACTATCATGTTCAGCCTCCCAGTGTCCCCTCTGCAGTCCACCATTTGTGGGAATTTAAACAGATCTTAATAATGATGGTCACAGCAAGGGAAACACTGTGCAGCTACTCAGTAAAAATTTTTGCCCATGTAAAGATTTAGCTCCATATATAAAAGCTGATTTTAACAAGCCATCCATCAAAAATCAAAAATGGAGGCCTCACCTATCAAAGAGATGCTTTGCATCTCTGAATCATAATCCCCTGCAGGGTATAAATATAATCATAAAGGAATTAGAACAAAGAACAGTGTTGCCACAAGAATTGGCACAAATTGGTCTTTGATACATTTTGGCTGAAATTGTGTAGGATTGTAAAAAATGTTGCCTGCTTAGTTTCTGACAGGTGTTATGTGGTGTGATTGTCTCCAGCAGAAAGTCCTGCCCTATCTATTCGGCACACCCTGGGGACAGAGAACATACCCCGTGCGCAGTGAAGAGATGAAGGGATCTCACTATGCAGTGATCTCACCTCTGCACTGGCATTTGGTCACAGTAACTGCTGTGAGTTGTGGAAAACTAAAAACCTCCAAGTTCAGAAGGGGATTTTCTGTAAGTCTTCACGACTGAGCTGGAATTTACCACCCCTGATAAAGTCCTGTTAGTAACTTTCAATTTATATAATCCTGAAGCACTTTGTGTTCTGATATTGAACATACTTGATATCATTTTAGGTTTTAGGTTTGCACTTCTAGCATGGAATATCAACTTCTTTTGCCTTTTTCATTAGTCACGGGATATTATTTTATTTTTTATTATTGAACTTTTTTTTTTTTCAGAAAGATCAGAAAAAATGTGCAGGGTCAACAGATACCATTTTGATTCCTCCTCCCTACTGTCACTCTCTTTCAGATATGGCTGCAAATATTTGTGTCAAAATAATGTCTGGTTTAACTAAATAAAAGTACAAAATAGTTTTAATTTATGTTGAATGACCCACAGCATGAAAGGATGCATTTTCTAGGCTATGAGAAAGTTAAATGTCACTGTGTAAACGTTGGCCTTACTTCTGGAAGCTCTGTTGTCTTAAAAAATATCATCTCATGCTGAAAACTACCTTTAAATGACACTTTTCTTGCATGGACCAGACTGCCTTTTCTCATCCTTTCTAGTTTTGTCCTTGTGGTTTCAGAAGCAGGAAATCTGTATGTTCTCTATGTATGTCTATTTTTCTTTCTAATTTTACTAAGCCACTTTTAAAAATAACATTATAAACAGGGAGATGGTTTTGTTATTTGCATGAATAGTATATTAAGCTCACTATTCTTTATCTGCTGCCTTTTAATTATTTTTCATTCTTTAAATTTTGGAAAGACTACATTGCTTTCTGGCTATTGTTATTTTTAATTCTGATGTCCTAGTTCCTTTTACTTTCCAAACAAAATAGTCATAGCATATTTAAACTTTCCTCATATTGAGGTCTCTCTGGTTCCCATGACTTTAATTATTTTTGTTATTTTTCCTTTGGATATAATCTGCATATTAGGCTTATACTCTGAAAAATCAGCCATTGCCTCACTAACCTCTACTAAGTTTCCAGTCCTTCTGTAGATGTTTTCTCACACTTCAATAGCCTAAATCTGGATGCACAAACTTCAGAGGAAGATTCTCCAAGCAGAGCTTTTCTTTTTTTCATATTGACCTTTTTTTCTACAGCTGAGCAACATACTACGTACTCATATATCTACTCCTCCAACCCACCCTGTTCCCTTCTTTATATCTGCATTCCACTCTTACTCAGCAATGTACAGGCAGCACTGCTATTTTTAGCTCATTAATACATCATTTAACATTTTCTCACATTGAAACTCATCAACCTTTTCTTCAGCCATTCCCTTAATGCATTTAAATATCACATAGAACAATCTATACCACTTAACGTATTAATGTTACTTTAGATTTTGCTTTCATCAGCAAAGCTTTTCAGTGTGTAGAAAGATCATTAGTATCTGCTGACACCTCTTCCCTGACTTAGTACAGAAGTGATGGGCTCAGAAATGTATTAACAAGAGATATCTGATTTATAAAACAAAAAAAGAACAATTAGCTCTATCATGAAAAACAAATGCATCAAAAAATTATTGTAGCCACAAAAGCAAGATGGAAATACCTCCAGTTCTATCTAGTTTTATAATTGCATTCAACAAAATTTCTCAGCAGGTTATTGGGTCACAAGCAGAACTAACTGGTTGGTTTGTTGGCCAAAAGGATTAAAGCTGTATCCAGCTGCATGTAATACAGGAGCATAGGAAGTTAATGTTCTGCAGGCAAAATCTGAGTAAAGGATAGTGTGTGTGTGATATGCAAATATCTACATGTACACAAAGTAACTTTTATTTTTCCTGTCCTAGAACTCTATCTTTACACACTGCTGACTGAGGAGACTCATTCATTTGTTTGGTGTAAAGCAGTTTCCTGCAGAGAGTACGCACAAACACAGTTGTCTTTTGTCAGTGTTACATAAGTGCATCTTTCTTTCCGTCCTTTAGAAGTGGATGCAGAATCTCACGTAGGTGATGCAACACTGAATGCCTTGTGCTTGCTCCAGGGCACCTGCTCCCAGATGTGTTCCAGCTGTTTGTTCCAGGTGATGAATTTTCAGAGGAGACACCTGTCGTTGTTATGAGCAGGCACTAAATTAGAGAAAGCTTTGAGGAGCATTTTAAATCTCATCCTCTTCCAACATAATTTGCCCTCTACATGGGATCCTGGTGCAAAATCTTCTCCCAAAGGTGACTTCTTACTTGCCTTAAAGTCAAATGGAACAATGTAATAGTTACTCTGAAAACTGATCAGGTGGAAGAAAAGAGATGGGCACAGCTCACAGCTAATATTCTATCTATGAAGACATCATGCATGGTGTGAGTGGTCCAGATGCCCAGATCCACCCTGCTCAGCTTGCTCTCTCTCACCTCTCTGAAAAGGTTCCTGGACCCAGAGGGTATTCTGGAGCTCATCTCTCCTGTTTCTTCTGCCCAGTGCATAGAAAATACTGAAGGGTCCAGAACAAACTTGTAAGAGAAAGAGTAGGTGATCTGCTAAGAAAAGTGGAAAGCATCAGAATGCCAGACCTTTCATAAGGTTGTTTTATTTCCAATAGAGATTTAGCCTGAAGTCAGAAATAATCCCCAAATAGTTGTAGGACAAATGGACCCAGAACTTCTCTACTATGCACATTCTGAGTGACCTAACCTCTAAGCTGTGAGGTCACAGAGATCTCTCTGCTCCAAGGCAGATCTCCTTGTCTCTGTACAATTTTTATGGACAAGGAATAGCATTTATGCCCACTTATGTATCCCTACGATATGCAGTGACCTCATTTCTAAGGTTCCTTCTGTGGAAGATTGGATTCTTACATTATTGAAGATAACAGAATTTGCGTGACTGGTCTGGACTTTAGTTGTTTAAGCCCAAAAATGGTATAGAGGAAAATTGATTCCTTTTCCGTTAACCTCTGTTAAAAAACAAAAAAGCAAACAAAAACAAAAAACCAAACCAGTAACTGCTAAGATAATTCCTGCAAAACTTTCATTTATTAAATATGCTTAGAAAACCCTTACTGGCTGGTCTTCTTGAAGGGAGTTAAGCAGATAAGCTCCTTGTGTATAAATACCTACTAAGTGTCAGTAAGTAACTGATGTGGTGATAACTGAGGAGGTTTTGAGCATTAGATTGAGAACATGAGGAACCTGAGGTGCCTGCAGAGTTGTGATGAGTCTTTATGGTCTCCCATCCAGATTTACCTTCAACACAATTTACAAGATCAACTGATGTACTTCTCCTGCATTAACAGCTTTACATTAATAAATACAAATCTGTTTTCCAAAAAGTGAGCAAAATTACCAAACTTTCCCATGCAATTCACACAGAATTCAGTGTGAATTCACAGTGGATTCAGTGTTGACTATTGCAAATTGATTAGTAGACTCTTAATGGCTATTAAGTTATGAACAAAACATGCATTGATTTAAACAGCAGCTTGAATTTTGAAGGCTGCATGCATGAAAGCAAATACAGTATGCCATGATGCAGAGAAGCAGGGCAATTAATAACGTGACCTGAGAGAGTAAAATCTACCTTGAAACAGCTAAACACATAAGCGCTATTAAATCAAGGCCTTTATTTTACTGCCTTTATCTTTCCAATGTTTAGTTTCACAGTAAATGAAAGGGGCTATTTGAAGTGAGGGAGAGGAGAAGACAGGTCTGTGACCTCCAGATAGACTGTGGAGATCAAAGGCAGTCTCCATATGTGTTAGATATTATCTTTTTGAGGCAAGTGGGCATGATGTTTTGTGATGCAGCAGTGTGGAAACACACAAATAACCTGGCTAGTGATGGCTGAGAGAAGAATGATTGACGTTGTGCTGGAGAAGCAGTAGTAAAACTATGAAAAAGGGATTTAGTTCAGTTTGCAGGAGAGTTCTTCAAAGCTCTGTAGTGCTCAAATACTGGTTTAATAGAAAATTTCTGAGCTTACAGAACTGTAACTTACATGTGAAAAAGAACAGGTTGCTAAAAGTAACAACATCTGAAAGTCAATGCCTTCTATAAATCTGTTAATTTAAGGTATGTATGAAACTACTGTTTCAGCACATGTATCTTTTTGTCAGTTCATTTTTTTCCTTTTAAATATATGCATGATTTAGACTGTCTTGATTACTTTAGTGCTGTTTAATCATTGCATTACAAAAGGAACACTTCTAGTAGAAAATTACAGGACTACAGGGGAAAATGTGATGTTTATGGTCAGAACAGTGTATCAACACAGCAAAATCCCTCCTGTTCCATTGCTGTCAACACAGCAAAGCATTTTAGCAGGGACGTCATGTTAGGCACATGTGTCTTACTGCATAGAGATGTGAGTATGGTAAGGGCTTTACCTGCATAAGGCTCTAGCTCAAGCAAATAACCAATATATTTAACTTAGCTCTATTGATGTTTCCTCTCTGTTTAGGGATACATAGCAATAGTATCCTCTCAGAAAGACCATGAAAATTCCTTTGCATAAGCTCCAAGTCTTGATTGAAAGGAGAGAATTAAATGTGAAAATGATTACTTCTCAGGATATTATATTAGACTGAAAACATCAATACCAGCCCAGGAAGCCATGCTGCAAAAAAAACCCACTTTGGTTTTGTTCTGATTGCCAAACATGTAGACAGGAGAATGTTGTCAAATAGCTGAATATCATCAAAATCAGCTTAAGAAGCCTTAATGTCCCTCTGTCTGCCTAATGTCAATCACCAATCCGCTCTTTTGAAGTTCCCAATTTCAAGAGCAAACTTAAGCAATGGTGAGTATGGTTACAGCTCCAAAGCTGAACTTGACCTTTAAGTAACTCTTTCACTTTTCCCCACTTTCCAATTTATCATTCACTTGGCAAAGCTGAAAAATGTATTTGTTCCTTTTATTATTGCAACAGTTTTTTCTGTTAATATGTTTTTTGTTTGTGCTGTACTTAACTTGCATTTTATCATTTTATTTTTCTTTAAAATACATATATTTTTAATCCATAACACCAGACATGTTTAGTTGATTATCCAATTTATTATTTTCTTGGGTATACTCAAGCTGCCCAAACACCTGCAAATTCCTTTGCTGTAATCCCAGAGAATTCTGAGGCCTTTTTTTACATTTTATTACAAAACCTGGAAAGTATATTTCTTCTTAGTATTTCTCAAAATGAACATCAAGGTCCTTTTAATAACTTACAGTTAGATGGAAAACACAGAACACTGAAACCATGACTTATGTAGTATGCAACATATTCTTTAGTAAAACCAAATATAAATAAGAACAATTCCTAATCTTTTTACACTGACGCATGTCCAGTACTTTGATGCTTTTGTTGACCTGAGCTTTAGACTGTAGCATCCATATTTTGCAGAGGTCAGCCAAAATTTATGTGTAGAACATGCCTACAGAATATGCTTGGCTATACATCGACTCTGTTTTCTGTTATACACTTTGGCCTAGGTCAGGACCATCTGCAAGCAAAAATCACATGCCTGTACAAACCTGTCTAACCCACAGAGGGGATGTGTGTTCCCTCCCTAAAGACTATGTGGATGAAAAATAATGGAGTAAGCCATGCAGAAACTCAGCCTGTATTCAGACACTCACTTGCAGAAGAGCAGTAGCCTTTTAAGAGGTTGCTGCCTTTCTTCAGTTCATTATAATCCTTCACGTGAGATGAATTGCATGTCCCCATGACAGCTCTTTGTCTATGTCAGCACAGAGTAAAAAAGATTACATTAATTCACTGCTGAAAGAGATTTGAGCTGACTGATATCATTTCCACTGAAACAGAGCCAGTTGTACTTTGTCTTTGTTGGAAGAGTGTTAATTAGCAAATAAAGAATGTAAAAGCCTTCATCAGTGACATGGTTTTGTGGAGAACTTGGCAGTCCCTGGGTAAGAGTTGAACTTGATCTTAAAGGTGTTTTCCAGCCTAGCTGATTCTATGATTCTATAATCTGAAACACCTTTAGTACTGAAATCTTGATCCTTGAAATCTTGGTTTTATGGGAGGTGACAGTAGCTATTGTGAGAAATGACAGTGCTCAAATTATTCTTTGTGGGACCAGGGGTGTCCCCTGAGAGAGTTTCAAATACAAATACAAACGGACATTGGCAAGTCAGGCCTTGGTAGTAGTCCAAAGTCTAAATAACAGTGAAGATATGATCTCTGTTGCATCCTCTGTCTTAAAAATACACAACAGAAAGACTGGGAGGGAGAATTGCCATGTACTCCAGCACCAAGCATTGTAACTAATGCATGGGAAATCATCATTCTGCCAGCTGTTCGCTAGAGGTACAGATATTTCCTAGCTTGCATTGTTCAAAAGCGTTGTTGCCAGTTGATTAATGAAACGCATCAACAAATTCTCGAGGGAGGGAGCTCAACCAGCGCTTAGCAACCACAAGGATGATTGTCACAATACAGAAATGTTAGAACTGAAAAACAGAGTAAACTATATTCCCATCAGTGAGAAAATAACTTTATACATACACATATATATACCTACTTCAGCATTGAGATTCATTCTGTGCAATATCTTTCTAAAGTATGACTAGAACACAGATTTGTTTTAATTAGATGACAAAAGGGACTATTTTACCTTTTGTGAAAATATTTACAGTATATCCATTCAATCTTTACAAGCAGCAATAAATAGCTCACAGAACAGCAACATGTGAACAAACACATCGACTGGTCTTTAGACTCATACAGAAATAGACTTCTCTGAGTTAGATATACAGGAAAGACTACAGTAAATTAGAAACAGTCCCTAGGTACTCCAAGTTTCTTTTTTTCAGCAGAGGCAACTGGGGATTTTCTAACCAGGAGCATAACGCTTCAAATTCATTAGTAGAATCAGTCTTGCACTTAACAATAAAATTGAAATACAGCCTACTAGCAAGGAGGTCAATAATAAATTGGCAGAGAATATTCTGTTGCCATATGCAGAATAATCCATCCTTTTCCCATCATGTTACAATTTTACAGAATGACAGCTATGCTCCAAACCATTAAATCACCTTCATTTAAACACCTGAAGATATCTTGCTTGTTGCTGCATACTCAGCATATTCACAAAAACTATGTTCTATTGCTGTATATCCTGAATAACTGCTCTGAAATCAGTGGATTAATTCAGATTTGTGTTTAGGTGAGTGCGAATATCTTTAATATAAAGTGTCTAATAACTTGAGGCAAGATGTCTTTGACAGTTGGTCTTATTAGTAAGAGATGCTTGGATTGAGGCAAAGAGAGAAACAGCTACCAAACCTCCCACTTTAATAAAGCACCTAGCTAATTGTCATCAAAGAAATAATGGGGAATAGGGAAAATCCTAAGCAATACAAGTAAGCAATTTAAGAACAAGACAGAGGTGTGAATGAGTTTTATGTTCTACAATTTGACATAAATCCTTAATTAACATGCAAAAGAAAATGTTTGAGAGGAGAAATGAAGGAACTGGTGAGAATGGGTTTCAAATTTCTGCATTGTCAGTTGAAAGACTGCTTAATAATTTGGTGTGATCATCTCTCTGATGACACTGATTATGTTTTAGTCCTTCTGTACTTGTAGTTATTTTAGGCAGTTCATGCAGGGCAATTCTGACAGAGGGCATGTCACAACCTGTCTCTAAGCTGAATTGCTATGGGGAGTTGTGGCCTTAGCCCTTTGCTGCCGGGAAAAATCTTCTGACACAGATTTGGTAGCCTTCTAACCCCTGCAAAGAAGAGGGATTGTGAAGCTGGCTGCACTCGGCACAGGCTGTAGCCAGCATGTTTGCAATGAGCATGCAAAATAAGGCAGTTGGAGTTCACAATCCCCCTATTCCCATCCTACAGTCCATAACTCTACTAACAAGAGCGATTTACCCTTGTTCTGTAGCCCACTAGAGATTAAAATAACCAAATATAATTCCTATTATAGAAAAAATCAATGTAAACAAAGTATTTGAAAGAGGACAACCTATTCCTGCAAATAATCCTTACAGCTGTAACATGCTTCCCCTCTTCCACCCACTTTGCTTCCCTCATGTCTCTATTTTTCAGTCCTTTGGTCACTCTGGAATACCTTTTTCTCTGTGCTGTTGGGGTGCATTAAGGGGTTGTGTGGGGTTTTTTCATAAACGTGTCTGCTGTGGGAAGAATTCAGTCTCTCCAAAGAAATGGTCATTCATCAAAGCAGGTGTGAAGTCCTCTCTCTGCATCTAAGATATCCCAGTAGTTTATAAACAAGGTAAATGTGCCCAGAGCATCAGTATATGAAGAGATGGAAATCTGCTCTAGCTACAATAAACTCTTACTTGTAAATAGTTTCTCCCTCTGAGTCTTCTTTCACAGATGCTCTCCTACGAAAACACTGCAGTTTGGCAAACCTGCATTCTTGGACAAGCCCTTAATTAACAGAGAGCTAGGCATGTCCTTTCCCAAAGCCTGGAATGTGGTATTATTGGCCACATAACTTAATGAGCCATTGGCACTTTAATTTTATAACACACTTCCCCAATTAAGCTCTCTAGACCCCAGACTTAAACAGCTGTCCACAGCTGTTGGAGAGTGATTTATCACTGTCAGCCTTCACAGCCAAAACATTCAAAGGTGCAAGTTTTCAATATCACTCAGCAGATAAACATTTGTCTGTTTTCATCCAGTTTAATGCTGTTTCAATAAACCTAAAAGTTATGTGCATCAATTTGTACAGCTATTTGTACCTATTCTACAGTATAAAGATTTATGTTAATTCTGCATTCTCTTCAAGTGTGCTCAATGGACTGGAATACAGAAAAACATAACGTTCTGACATTTTCCTGTTCCTGTGAAAGACATAAATGTGAACAGAAATCCTCCAAAACACTGTTTGGTTGTTCATACTAAGAAATGTACTTTTAAACGTGTTAAGAGTAAATAGACATTGTGTGTATAAAGTTATACAAATGAAGTTAGGCTTTAAAGTGTACTTGCCTGAGCTTTCCTTTTTAAAGGAATTTTCAAGCTGTGTGACACTGACTTACACAGTAGGTTGTAGAGCCTCATGAAGAACAAACCTAAATGGACTTAGAAATCCCAACAGCAGAATTCACAGCTGAAGCATTCAAAGGGGCAAGTTTCCTGGATAATTGATAAGGCAAACATTCAACTTGTCTCATCCATTTCAATACCGTTTCAATGAACAGAAACTTTATGAGCATTTACCTCACATTTTTATTCATACATATATTACCTTTCAACTTCAAACAGTATCTTTTATTTTGTATTCTTGCACACTCTACTTTGGTATAATTGGTTATATTGATTTGGTAAACTACACCTTACTTTAGGATAAAGTTGTAGTAACTTTGGTTGGAGCAGGAGATAAATAAAAAAGACTATTTTATCTGGCTGCCAAAGATTAACACAAACAGGGAAAAAAAAAAAAAGACCTGTTTATTTTAGCAGGAAACTTTATTGGAGATAATATTGATTTTTCTATAACTTAATTTGCTCCTCCAATACAGGTGCCAATACATTGATGCCATGGTGAGGAGTCACACTATCTTACTGTATTCCACTTACATGACTTTCCTTAAATGCTTATTGCCTTCAAGTTCAGAAACAACAAAACATATATACCTGTTGAAGGAGAAAATCCTTACACTCAGCACTGCCAATACAGCTGAAAGCATTAGTAAAAAATGCTTTGCATACCTGCAGAGAGAAACGAGGCTTCTTACTTGCATGTCTCTGTTTGGCAGTCACTCGGTAGCCTGTGTGGAATTAGTGGATGATCTTGTCTCAGTTCTAGCTAATCATTTACCAGTGCCAGATTACAGAGGATGATCATAAATGAAAGGTTTTATTCCAACTCATTTCTAGTAGAATTTCTAAAACAGTACCTGCAGACAGAGATTACATATACTCTTACATTCCTTATTGTGAGGGACATGGTCGACAAACCAGTGTTTAAAGTTGTAGCAGCAGTAGAGGTTTTTTCCTAAGGAGATCAAAAAGAGAGATTTGATGCAGTGATGTTTACCAGCAAAATGGCACAAGCAAAGCAAAATCTTGTTCAACCATATTTTCGTTCTGCAAAAAAAACCCACATAGAACAACACAAGCAGAACCAAAAACTTCAGGTTCCACAAACCTGAACTGTCACAAAAGCATTGCTTGCCTTCAGGGGTGGTTCAGCCTTGGAAAGTGGGAAGGGGTTGTCTTATTCCCCATTCACTTTTCAACCAAGAAACCTGGGGAGAGGTCTTAATTTCTTTCTCTCTGATATCTATTTGTCATTAGGAGGATGCTCTGCCTTCCAGATGATCTAGAATAAATTCACTGCTGCAAGAGCTTTCAATCATGGTTTATGATCTTGTGAGTTCAAGGATGGATCATTTAATCCATCTGTGATCACAAAGGATTAGAGAGTTTGTTTAAAGCAGCTCTCTGTGCTACTCTTTGAGGACTGAGCAACATAAACTTCTTTCATTTGCATATAGTTATACCCCCTTCTCTGCTAATTTATAGGTGCGTGCTAGGGCTATGGGAATCATGCGCTAATTAAAACCAAATGCAGAACTCTAGAATACAGCTTTCAACCAACAATGGCTGCTATAAGCACATCAGGTTTGTTTAATACTTTCCAGAGTGCCTTCCATATGCAAAAAATAGGACACATCAAGAAAAATAACCAGTCAGAAGTTTTAAAAGAAGCAATTTCAAAAGTAACTTTTTGTACTCAATTACCTCAGAACATAATAAGTATCAAAAATATGTATTGCTTAATAAGAAGACAGAACAAATGTACATAACAGAAGTCTGCCAACAGTTACTAAGCACAGCAATGCAGATTCAGCTTTCAGCTCAGGAAGTTCCCAAGTAGTAAATTGCCAGGAGCCATAAGAGACGGCATGATACTTCTGAAGTAGCACTCTATACCTGTGCCATTCCTAAGCATTCAGCTCTGGATATTTTCTGGAAAGCTAGAGGACCCAGCAGCCGCAGCCACTAGTAAATTTGACATATCTTTGGTGTGACCCAGTACAGACATTAAGTTCCTACAGACAACAGGAAAACACAGGTGCTAATTGGTTCAAATGTTCAGCACATATCTTTAAGGTTTTGAGCAGGCTTGTTTCCCCGTATCTCAAGCACTGCTTTACCAAAGATAGTTACCCATACAGCTACACCTCAGAACTACATAATTTCCTACATAGGTGTAAAACTTGTCTGCAGGGAGAAAAAAATTCCCTCCAAGACTACAAACTAAGGTCCTGTACTGCTCTCCTTACCTGCAATGCAAGTTCCTTCAACCTTGCCACCACTAACATCAGACTGATAGTCTTGTACACATTGAAACAGATAAAACTATACCCCCAAAAATCCTCTGTGCCCAAACTTATTTTCTTGGGAAAAAGCTGAGAAGGCAAAGCAAACGTAACTAAAGTCAGTCAGGGCATACAGCACACTGCTGGGAACCATTTTGTTTACTGCTGGAATGACTTGATCAGTGAACTTTGTTGCAAACCCTGGTCTGAGCAAGGTTTGTTGTCCTGTCTCCAAGAAAGATACAATCCATTGGTCCATCTGCTAAAGTGAGGAAGCCTCATTCCTAAAAGGGGGGAGATTAATAGACAGTACTTACAGCGTTTATGTCATAAGGATCGTGATCTCATGTGGCAGAAGCGGATACAATGCAGTGTTCTACTCAAAAGAGTATTGCTTTAAATATACATCTAACCCAAAGACTACGAGAGTGAGGGTCAGACTGCATTGAATTTGGTGCCTTTTCAATGTGCCTTCCTGTAAAGTCACCATGAAAAGAATGGACCTTGGTAGACAAAACTAAAATAAATCTGCTATGTTTTTCCAGTTTTAAAAACAGCCTGTCCAACAAAATTTTGCTCTGCTGGAGCATTAAAAGGAATCATAACAACTTTTTCTCGCACATACTTCCTTGCATGTAAAATTTAACATGATCCACCAGGAGCAGCAGAATAGTATAAAAATTTAATTTTCAGTTCTACTCTGTGTTTTATGAGATGTTATCCTTTTTCTTCTTTACTCAGCTGGCACCTCTGAATGACATTTTCCCACTGAACTATTTTTAACTGAAGCAAAATCAATATTAGTTTGAAAGACTGGGAAAGGAAAAAAAGACTTCCGCAGTTACAATTAGCAGATGATGGAGAGATAGGGGGCAAGCTTCTTGCTAACAAAGTGTTTTTCAAGGATAAGCAATGATTTAATAACAATTTGACCTAAAGTATGTTCTGCTGAGGCATTCAGAGTATCTGAGGTGAGACACTGACCAACAAGCATTTGTGACTACCCTGGGCAGGAGGAACCTCACTGCAGACCTGCATTCAGTTTTCTACAGCTTTACCCTGGCTCTTCATGGAGACAAAGTTTGAAAGCTCTCAACAGTGACTGAGTGGATGAATGGCTAATGCAGGAGCATAGCTGCTAAACCTGTCTTGAGCTGGAGGTGGTCACATAGCTAGATACTACAGAAGCACAGCCCTGTAGTATCTGAGCCCTTACATCCTCTTAAACCTGGTACATAACCTTCATCTAATGTGGCTACCATAGATTTAGTTGCCTTTTTTTTTTTTTTTCACTTGGGAGGATGTGATAATAGGGTCCAGTGATTTCTATTCACTTCCAAAGAGTAAGTAAAATCCCTTAACCTTGCAGGCAAGAGCCAAAGAGAAAAGTTGGTTTTTTTTACTCTACTCTTTGAACCATCACCTAACTGAAAAACTCCCTCTTCAAACTTTTCCTCAGTCACTCGTTTGCAAGGCTTGATCCAGTTTTCTCTCCTGGCCTTACAAGTTTCTCTTCTCTTTCATACACAGAATGCTACCAAACTAATATACACACATGCTGCCTATATCCTCTTTGGTTTTTACTTAGAATTCAGTGTAATTCATCAATATAAAAATGTGTTTTAATCATTATATTACAATTCTTTGCACATTTGTAAAGAAGTATGGAAAGGGCGGCTGCAGTATTCAGGCACTAATAGGTAAGACTGTATTAATCTAAATTAGAAATTTATTAACCAGCACTTCTGTATACTGAATCTAGACTGGAACAGCTCAAAAATTCTTACAGCCTGACGCAAAAGGAATAGAATAAAAAGGCATTTTGAATTCATGTGAATTGTCCAAAACTTGGGAATGATATATCAAATCCTTTATTTAATAGGAGTCTTCTACATTAGTTATTGCATTAATTAATATTTAACTACACTTGATCAAATTAAATATGTTAATAATGTAAAATATTGCAACATGTGAGACTTATCTTTCCTTGATTTACAGAGTCATGTGCATAAGCATGTAAGCAACTTTATGCATGGGCTGTATTCCTCTGAGTAAATACTCACTTGCATAAACATTTGTGGTATTTGAGCTTTTCCTTGTAGATTTTGGCTATTCACGAAAATCCATAAACTGGGATTCCAATAATGCAAACACTTGCATATCTGACTTAACACTGTGCATATGAATAATGTAATTGAACTCATATGCACAAAATTATTCACATATGTTTGTAGGATTGTGGCCAAAAGAATATTGATTACTATGACATATATTTATTCATTTCACTTCATTTCAGATGAGCCTGAGCCACAAAGTGCTGGCCTAACGTTGCGTCTTCTTGAAGTGTGGGGGTGTTCTGAGCAAGATCTTGGTCCCAGTCCATTTCTCACACAATTAACCTTTTATGTATTTCATTTGATTGTCTATTCGTATTTCATTCATCAGACCAAAATGTTGGGCTCCAATCACTAAACAGTACCTGGATTATTCATTTCATCTCGCTATGGTTAAAGAAAACATGAATGTACATACCCCAATATAATAGGAAGCTCAATTTAGTAACTTACTACCTTAATGTAATGACCCTTTTCCTCTGAGAACTGGCTTTGACTCCAACGCAAACTAAGGCAGAGGAAACTCATTTTGACTGTAATGGCTACAAGCATAATGAGATTAGGCTGACAAAATCCTGTTCTCTCCTTGCAGCCCAGAGGTATTCAATTCAAAACCTCCTTCCTTGCTTGGATGTGGAAGGTGCTAATACTGGACCTGCTGGCCACTTACCAGCCTATCCAAAACATACTTCTATTTTACTTTATCAAGCTGACTTCTGTAATGAAAAGTACTGTACAAAACATGATATCTAATGCTAAATCTCTAGATAAAGTTGTCTCCTTACCTAATAAACTCTGCTAAGCCCTCTAAGAAACCACAAAGAACATGCTGTTGTATGTCATATGAAATTAGGGTCATAATCTTTGATTTTCCAGCATTCATGTATGCTTAATTAACTTACTAGTTTGGTAGTTTCTACCTACCCCAGCTAACATGAACATAAGAATAAAAGATTTTCACTTTAAGATTGGAGAGAGAATACCTACCTTTCAAAGGAACCACCAGAAGCAGAATGTAACATTTTAAGCTTCTGCAAACTGCTTTAGGGAAGGGAGTTAAAGAGATGCTGGTAGGTGGCACAGCAGCCACGTATTGTGCTGACACACAGGGTAAAACTCTCTCTTTTTCATTGTCCCTGCCTAATGTTTTGTCCCCCTCTAAAAAGCAACACATTTTGAGACAAGAAGGGCCCATTTATGAATTTCAATTCTACTCTTTCACTTTTTTTTTTTTTCTCACTAAAACCATCCTTCTAGTTTTAGTTACAACCTCACTTTCTGAAAGACAATTTACCCCTCAATTAAAACTCCAGTACTGATGAATCAGCTGTGCTTTGAGAGAGATTGTTTTAATTCCTCCACTTTGAAAAATAAGCTACATCTTTTGACTCAACTATTAGAAATCGTTGGGCCTTTTCCGTGAGATTCAATAGCTATCTGTAGGAGATACGTTTTCCACATCAGTATGTGTTGCCAAGCACTGTGTGTGAGAACCTGTGAATCAGTATAGCAGTGAACCAGTAGAGCGGTCAATGCAACATCCCTTTCTCTTGGGACAAAGGCTGAATGTCACACTCAACTGGAATGGACTTTTCAACTCTAGGACCAGCTATTCTAGCAGATTACTATTACATCCCTTATAGTATTTAACTAACATATTTTTTTTTCAGTGGTTTTAATGTATTTAAGAAACACTCATTAGAAAAGCATGTACTCTTTCTGCATGAAAATGTTTTTATTTTGGTGGAAAGAAGAGCAGTGCTATGAACTTAAAATAATAACTACACATTTTCAGAAGGAAAAAAATGCAACAAATTAAAGGACTACAAGCTTCCGTAATTTCTTTCAGGAAGTACCACACACAGCATTTGCCTAATCAGTCAGCCCTTCTGTGAAACAAATAGGAGTATTGTTCCACGTAGAAATTCTCCAAGCACTAAATTCATCAGACAGAGCTTATTATTCACAGGTTCATATTTAACATGTCATGAATCTCCTTATACTTCCTAACATTTTTGTTTCTGATCTCCTGTGATCAGTGCTGCTTATTAACATGGCCTGTGGCACACCACAGACGCTATTACAAACCTGCTGTTAAATCAATCACTGGGTGGCACCCAAGAGCCAGCTAAGAGATGTATTGAATTGCAGACACTCTTAATACACATATTTTAACAATTTCCTCCGTCTTCAGTGAAATTATGCTAATATTTTACTTGAGTTTCCTTAAGTCTGGAACTCAAATTAAGTCTGTCTGTTTCGTTTTTATGATAGTGCTTGAAATCACTTGCAGACAAGGGGTTGTTGGACCATGAGATTTATAGTGGCAATGCCACAAAGGTGAAACACATCCTGAGGAAGAGGAAAGCAATCTGTATAGTCAGTGTTTTCACTGCAGTAAAGTTTATAGCAGTATTAAGGGAATAGTTACAAATCAGTTTGATGGTGTTGATTTCATTGAGAATAAGTGTATTTACACTTGCAAGCTTTCTCTTAATAATTTTCAGTATGTTTTACACAATGGGATTAGTGAAGGTTGAATCTGAGCATATTTCGCGAGTGACAAAATCTGTTTTTCTTTTTCCCACCCATCCTTCTACTTTATTTTGCAAAAATGGTTTTATAACAACTCCTAAGGGGCCGAGTCAAGGTTCAGCTGTTTTACTGAGGCTTGCTGGTGTGTCTGAAGATGCTGCAGAATCTTTTATGTTCAGATTCTTTTGGTTATGATGTAGACCTGTGGGAAGTAAAATACAGTGTATGAGTACCAAAAACCATTCACTTCCTCCACTGGCTCTATACTGCCAATTAATTACCTGGAAGGCTGGGGTTAGAGTATATGATTTCCAAATATAAAACTTTATAAACCATGCAGGTTATAATAATTTTTCTTCCCTGCTGGCAATTGAACTGTTCACACTTCATTGTGCCTCTCTGGTGTGTGAACTTATCACCTGCGGAAAATCCCAAAATTCAGCCACCTCGGGCCAGGGGGAGGAACCCTTAAAACGTAAATAGGCAACAGATTTGCAAGTGTTCTTGGGGGCATTTATATGAGGTAAGGATGATAAACCAGCTGTGTTCTTCAGATGATATTACAGTTGAGAGATCATATTTCTAGAAGGACACTTGGTTTGGAAAACCTTTTCTAGAGTGAATGGAGGGAAAACAGCAGCAAAACCTGAACCAGAGAGAAAAAGAAGAAAAGACAGACTCTTGGAGGGAGTTTATGAGTATTTCCAGCACTGGTAAGAGAAGGATGATAATGGTGAATTAAGTAAAAACAGCTGCATCCAGAGCAAACGGGCAACTGGAGAATGGTGCTGGGATGGTGGTCAGTAGACAGAGAAAAGGGATCAGGGAAGGTCTATCAGGTACCCATTTCAAAGGTGTTTTATCTAAAAACACAATAGAGAGTGGGAGCTTGTGTGACCTGACTCATGAGGAACATAAGCCCATTCTCTGTCCTTCTTTTCTCTTCAAATCTATCCAGAATTGTTCTGCACCCAAACATTTTACACTGTTGACCCTTCAAAAATTTGTTTAAATGTTGTTAAATGTGTCGTCCTGGCTCATCATGTTCTAAGTCCGTCCTCACCACAGCCCTGAACAGCACGGACAATACACTCAGAGCTTCTCACTAACCTGCCTAGCCCTACTGGCTTTCCCTTTCACTTTTCTTTCTGCTTCATTCACATACACCCAATTTTTGTGTCTTTCCTTTTCTAACTAAAACAGGCTTCCAATTAATGTTTGCTTTTAGGATGGCGTACCCTCCACAGTGCGGAGCAAGGCAGGGTCAGAGACCTCACTTCCTTCCTTAAACTAAGTAAGTGCAATTGTACAGGCCACACAAAGAGGACTGTCCTTGTTCCTCCCTGCCTTTGTTCATCCACATAAAAGATTCCTACAATCCAGCCCTAAAGTAATAAAGCAAACCCTAGCTATTGAGCTGAAAATATGACAAAATCATCTTTGCCACTCCTGAGAGCTTTGCTTTAAGATGTAGCCATCACATGCCTGAATTCTGTCCCCAAATAATGTATAATAAAAAGCTAATAAGCCTGCTTGTACATACCCACTCTTTTGGAGTATATGAAATAAATCATCAATAGCTTGAGAAATGAGAATTCTCTAGAGATGAAAAGGTTAAGTCTTTTCATATAACAAATTAAGCTCCTATATAATTCTTGAGCTTTTTTATTTCAAGAGGCAGGAAAATGGTCTAGTTTTGTCAATTAAAATACTTCAAGTTAAATCCTTGCAGTGATTTTCTTTATAATGGAAAAAATATTTTACTTTTATAGAGAGCAGTGAATAGCTATGATAGTTACTTTTTGCTCTCATTTTAAACAATAGGTCTATTCAATAAATGTGAGTTTGTTCTTTTTAGTGAGTACTTTAAATTTTCTAGTTTCCAGTTTCCTTAATATAATGTTTGCTCATTCTTTGGAGTAGGAAATTAATATAAATCACTTATACCAATGCCACAATTTGGGGTATTTTTTTCCTCAGATAATCTTTTAAGAACAGAGCAATCATAATGTCTTCATATTGAAGATATTTCTTCCTGTCCCAGTTCTTAGAAAAATATATTTCATAATAGCATGATATATGTCAGCCTCTATAATTTCCATACCTCTGTGCAATGCACACCTGAGGCTGGGTTTCCACTGGCAAAACTGTACTGAAATAAGAAATAAAACATGGTAGTTAATTTTCAGTCATGTTTGAACTGCAGAGATAAGAATGTCAATTTGCATGCTTGTCTGAGGAAAAGTAACCTTGCTCTTATCCCTGTAGAACCGTGTACTGTGTTTGGGTTTATTTCTGTTTTATACCCTTGTGAGTGAGACCAGAGCCAGTACAAGTAAGTAACTTCAGAAGTGAATTAGAAAAGGGATAGCAGAGCCTGATTATAGCCTATCAGTTCCCCATCATACATGTGTTGTGTGACAAGGTTGTGCTGGTGTGCAGGTCACCTCTTCCCTCCCAGTGAAATCATGAACGCATCCAGGTCTGTGTATAGTTCCCAGCTAAACTGCAGCTGATGGAGCTCCTTCGCTTGCTGAGGTTGCTCTCAGTAGCTCAAACAGCAATTCAAAAAGTCCTCTTGCAGTTTTTTCTTATTGACATGTTGCAAATGATTCTTTTTTACATTAGTTATATTTCAGTGTAAAACTATAGTTTGAGATTAACCTGCTACACTCACTGCAGTCTTGGTGGCCAATTAACATTAGGGGTTCAGAAACCTAATGTGTAAAGTCACCAGCCATCTCCATGCTGAGAAGTCACATACCCTACACCTTTAGCCTAAATTGAAGCTGTAGTTATTCTGCCATTTGCTAACACCTACATAACTAGCTCTAGGCCAGTTATATGGAGAAGTTCCAAGGCTACCACAATAGTTCAAATCTCAGATTGTGAAATATCTTATTTGCTAGTAAGCCAAAATAGCAAAGCAATAATACCCAGTTAGTAGGCAATCAAAGAAAATCTTGTTCCTCTTCTCACTGAGCAGCGTAGCACACCTATCCTGCTCTGAAAGCCCACTTCCCACCTTGGAGCTACTTCTTAGGTTAGAAGGGGTTTAAACAGTTGCTTCCCAGGCATCAGAATTCATTTTTGGTGGTCTACATCACCTCTATGTACCTTAGAAAGTTAGCTTTTTCCAGGACTTTTAAAAGGAACCACATGCTTCGTTTTATCTGCCAGTCAGATTCAATAAAGTTAAGGGAAATAGTACAGTACCCTTTGATTGCTGTAGACGCTACTGCTCCTTGATCTAAGTTGCACTTTCTAATGGAAACTCTCACTCAAGCTCATCTGTGACTTTACTGCTTTATTTGTATGGAGGTTCTAATGGCCTTTCAAATTTAGCCAGGCAGCTAAAGAGTCATTCAAGCTCTCTTTTTGGTTGCTACAATTATCCTCTTTCTAGCCTTGACAAATAACCCATAGTAGCATCATAACTTTTGGCAATACCTTGATGTGATAATCTGCTTAGATTTCATAATCCACTTATTTCATAAACTGCTCTATGGAGTCCCTCACTTCTATTTTATATATTGAATAAAAAAATACTTACCTTCACTTTCAAGGCCATCATACGCTATTTCCAGCCTACTTATACCTCTCCCTTACCACTAGATTGAGTTCCTGAGCAGTATGCAGTTGCAATCTCATCTGCTGGGGACATTTTGAAATTAATAATTCTATGCTTCTTAAAGGAACAGCAAAATTTTCTCTTCTGCTCCCCATGAAGGTATATCACCGTCTTTCCTCAAAGCTGGGATGGCTCCAGGAGTGAGCCCTGTGGCTGGACCTCACTTATTTATTGCTTTCTTGTAGTTGGACTGTGAGTTCTTTGGGGCACAGGCTGTACTTCAGGGTCAGGGAAGAAGATGAAGGACTCCTCACATACTGCAGTCACAGTTAGTCATTGTTCCTAATTGTTTTGGTAACACAAATAATTATTCCTAATAACAGCTGCAATAGCAGTAAGGAGTTTCAGCTGTGTAATTTATCTAATAGATTAAAGACAAGGAGTTTTCAGTAAGGCTTTTCCAGTTGTCGCATTTATCTTTAGTCACCACACTGTAAGTCTCTTGCTGTTCTGGTCACACAACAAAATCGTTTGATCCACTGGGCTTTAGAAAGTCAAATGTGTTGATACAATGGCTTTATGCTCAGGCTGTGCAACAAGTTATGGAAAATCTGTCTCATTTGCATCTTTTAATCTTAAATGTTTGAAACTTTCATAAATGGCTCCACCTTAACTGGAGCAGTCATTTCATACTTTAAAGGAAAACAGAAGAGATAGCAATTGAAATAAAAACTTTTTTCATTCAGATAGAATGGATGCCATATATGATGCCTCAAACGTTTCTGGAGAGCTCAGATGGAAAATATACACTGAAGAATACGAGTGCTAAAACTAAAGCCATAGCAGTTTTAGTAGTTTTGGATGCTGACATTCAATCTGTATTACCAGTTTTCCATTCCTAATATAGACATTTCCATAATAAGTTTTATAAAAGAATGTGAAAAGTTTCTACATTGAAATACTAGATTATTCCATTTTAAGTTTACCTTGCATATCTTCGTACAGTGTAGATGCAATGTAATGTTCTTTCTGCATCAGTGAAGCTGTCACTTTACATTAAAACAAAAATCTAAGGTTTTTTTATTGATACTCTTGAAACGTGATGTTTCTGATGGGACCTTAATGTTCATATAACCTGCTGGGGAAAAAAACCACAATGAAGTAGTACAATATCAACTTTCAGCGAGCTGGTAGTGCTCCCTTTCTCTTCTCTGAGTGCTCATCCAACCTTTCTCATCTCATAGGAGAGCTCAGACCTATCCCAGTAAGATCTTACCCTGTGGTGGACACTGCAAATAAAGGTGGTGCTAAAGTCCCCCATCTCTCTTGGAGAGAGAGCCGTCACTCCCCTTACCTGTCCCTCCCACCAGACCCACAGATCCTCACAGTTTCTGCATGTAAGAATAACTGGAAACAGTGATTCTCCACTATCTCACTTGCGGAAGAAATTAAGGGGGGGAAAAATCATAGAATCATATAATAGAATCATAGACTAGTTTGTGTTGGGAGCTTAAGGATCATGTAGTTCCAACACCCTGCTACGGACAGGGACACCTTCTGCTAGACCAGTTTGCTCAAATCCCCATCTAAGCTGAAATTCCAAGCTGCAAGCTCTGATTTTTCAATGAAGATGAAGTAAAAGCCACAAGTAAGTCTCCAAGTTATAATCCTGACTGTAACCCTGAAGACCTTCAAACCTACTATTCTTTCCAACTTTGCTCAGAGCTAACGTCACCTGCTCCCTACATCCTCTAGGGACTTGCAATGCAACACACTCAGGAAAGTAACTGTGACTGGTATTCGTACAAGCTAAGCAAACTGACTTAGCCTCCTTCTCACACTTGCATCTCTTGTGGACAGGGGTGTCTGTCACGTACATTTGGGTCTTTCAAATTTACAGGGCAAAGCATTCTGTGAATGCAAATACTGAATACTGTAACCAAATAGTTCCTTATTGTTTAGGCAGAAGACTGCTGCCTGACAGTAGTTTGAGTCAGTAAGTTATATTTTACATTGCATTCCTGCTCATTTTGGAAGCTAAGCAGCAGTTTGAATAGTAACAATTAAAGCAACAACATGGTGAAAAATATTATCCACTTCAGATCTACTTAAACTTGTCACATTCAGTAAACATAGCATCAAAAGAACGGCTAGGAAATGTAAATTACTCTGCAGTAAATTTATATTAGTCCAAACAGCTATTTCAAATGAGGTCAGTAGGGTGCATTTTCCATTTAAGAGAGTCATCCAGACTTAACAGAAGGCATTATACACATATTGGATCCCTCAAAGAAGAACAAAACACAGTTGGCAGGCAATTTAAACAAATACTAGGTTGCCAATTAATCCTTATAACTGCATGGCAGATATTTATTGTAAAGTAGGGACCACTGTAGTTCATATTGTTTATACCTGGTTTGATATCATTGCTTTTAATATCCAAGTAGCATTGAAACACGAACTGAAGGGTATATGCAGTACATATCTACGTAAGTATCTGTGTCAATTTTAGGGCTAGGAAATATGCCGCCAGTTCAATTCTTCTGTGAACAGTGGGTGGTCAAACAAAAGGGTTGGTGATATTAATGCATTTAAAACTAAACTGTGCCTAACAATCACGAATAAACATGCAAAGTCAAGATACCCTCCCAGTAACGTAAATTTCTAATAGCTCCACTGGTTTAAATGCATGGCTCAAACTTACACCACTAGGAAGAGAAAATGAATGCAGTCCTGGTCTTACCATAAGTAAATGAAGATCTGTTACATACCTTCTCCTTACCACAAAGCATTCCAAACTGATGCCTTCTCTGCTCTTAAAACAAATGAAAATTTAAGCTGTCAAGTCTCCCTTCATAGCCCCCTCCTCTGTGGCTTCAGGGGGTTGCAGACAGTGAGAATAACTTTATTAAGCAATGCAAAGTGGAATAAAATAAATGGAGGAGAAGATGCAGCAGAGGTGATCACCTCTGATGTGGCAGAGATAGGAAAGGGATGAAGTAAGCGTTCAGGAAGAAGAAATGCACTGTTTGGATGTGGGGATTTGTGTTCTTCCTCTCTGTCTAATCCTACACTTGCCAAGTGTGTGGAAAGTCAAGATGAAGGGTGCTGCTGGGACACAGGGCTCCAGGAGAGGATGGGGGACACTGAGGCTATGTCCTGCGGCTGGATACTGGAGTTTTCAGCCTCTGGACACTCAAAGAATTTCTCACAGTGTAGGAATTTAAAAGTAAGGAATTCTGGCAATCATTTGAACTCAGTAGTTCAGGGAGGCACTTTCACAAGATATCCTTTGGGGCTCTGCAGATCTTCCTTCTGTAGGGGCAGCTGCAAACCAATTGATGCCTCTTCTATATTCCTACAGCCTCCACTGAGAACCTTTATATTTGAAGAGTTTTCCAACCATGTTTAGTCTCATCTTGCTTTAAACAGAGGAGCGAAAAGTGATGTGAACTATGCTTCCACAGGAATTCCCACAGTGAGAGAGCGAACATTGCTGCATAGCTGTCTTTTCATGCTTTGTTAACAGATATTTATATTCCATAAATACCATCTCAGACTCTGCCCCTTTCCTACAATGCTACCACTTTACTGGGAAACCTAAAGCCCCATAGGTCCTTTAACTCCCTTTTTACTCTGAATCCAAAGTAAATAGCACTGCATTGAGAAAGATTGTTTGAAAGATTAGATTACTCAATTAGAGGGATTTATTCTACCTTACCAACTTCCTCATAAACATTTTTATTTTCATTTTCAAGGACAGGAGTCCATTCTCATAACAGACATGGGCCAGGCTCCACATACCATTTGACATTTCTTTCTGGGGCTTTTCTTAACCAAAGTTGAAAGCTTCTTTTGTCAAGTCAAGCATCAGTATGGACATAGGCCATCACGGAAAGCTCAAAAAGCCTAAGTCTCTGTCATCACATTTAGATATCGGCTAGGTCTCCACCAATGACATATTTTACATAAATGGGAAGAGTAGATGCTGCTGCTATCCAGGAAGGTAATAGATAACTATTGCCACTCAGAGGCAAAGATACAAATATCATCTGGAGAACAGTGACACAAGCATCACAAATTCACTTTCTATATTTGTTCGTGGGAGATAGCTGTCATGGCCTAGAAATGGCAGTGTTCAAAACTCAAGATAGCTCTGACCTTCACAGTATTGTGCATTCAGAGCTCTTTACACTGGTTAAGACTCCTAATACTGTTAAGAGGGGTTCCTTTATAAGTCTCAAATATTTGCAGTTTTCAAGGTAGAAGGAATCACTGTGCTTCTGTCATCTGACTTCCTGGGGCTACTGGCTACTGTCCAGTAGTGTGTGATGTGGACTACTGGCCTCCCCTGACCTAATAACTGGAGTTAAGTGGCAGTAGAAGAAATTCTGTTTGCACGACTAGCACTCAGTAAAGAATAAAATGTAATACCTACAGTAGATGAAGAGGAGCAAGAGTCTCATGCCTGACACAGGAGCCAGAAGACCTGAGCTCTATCCTGCTCCTCACTGCTGTGACCCTCATATGTGCCCATCCCGTGCAGGTGGAACCTTTCTTTCTCTTTATTTCAAGTTACTGCAGTACTTCTCCTATCACAGAACTTTTGCACACTTGAAAATCGCATTTCAGACTCCAGAAAGCAGATACCAGAGAGTCACAGGGCACTCATTTTCAGATGGTGTGTCTTTTAGCATGAACAGCTTCATTCAACAGGCTTCCAGTTGGAGATCTGAAACTTCAGAAAGAGATAATGTACTTTCATTTAAATAATGACCCTTTCTTGTCACTTGCATATTACTGCAATGTAAGGTAGTCAGTCTTAGTAAAGGGTCAGCAGAATCTTGTCTCCCAGGGTCCTGCCTAATCCAGGGGTCTGAAACTGCATGGATTTGTCTATCTGTGAAAGAAAAGACAGAAAGACAGAAGAGACAGGCAAAGAGAAATGGGAAATAAAGAAAATCCTTTTGCATTGCCAACCAGCTCAATAGTTAAACAAAGCTTGCATTTGTGTCCCTCAAAATCTCAACCCTTCTTGTTTTATCAATCAAGCAAATAACACTATATGAGTTCACCCTTGGCTGGCATGGTACAGTACTGCTGCTTCAGTATTAACTATCCTGGAGCTACTAATAAGAAATACATTTGAGATTTTTAACAGAAATATGTAATAAATGTCTTACCCACTGAAAGAGTGCTGCATAGTGGCCATCTACATGTGGGATGCACCCACTTTACTCAACTTGGAAAGGGAAACCAGTGGACATCATGTCAACACAGCACAGGAGAAAGATACACGGCTCTCAAGGGGGCACTCAGACACTTAAAGGTAAGCATGTGTATAGCGTTTGCATAGTCAGAAGCTTATAGAGGCAAAACAGTTATTTTAGAGTTAAGATAGGTCACCCATTCAAGGTTAAGTTTGCCTATCAGAAGGGAAAACCAGTTTTGCATGTTATGTTGGAAATAGCAGAGTTCTCCATGACAGCATGTCCAATTTTTGCTTATTCACAGAAACTGCTTGTTTAAAATTGCAGTTGTTTTTTCATTTTCTGTTCATGACCTATTCGGCCAGTTCATTCTTGCACTCAGAAAAACAAGTTTATTTTTTTTGTACCAAAAGTCCACTTAGCCCAGTATAGTCCTAATGGTGTCAGTTGCAATAGGGAAGAGTACAAAATACAGGTTACAGGAAGCAATCCATCCCTTAGTACATTTTCATAGTTTACAGCAATTGAGAGTTTAGGGGTTTCCAAGTCTGTGGCTAAATATGAGCAATTCTACTGATGGGTCTATCATGTAGGAACTTGTCTGGTCCCTTTGTGAGCCTATTCAGGTCTCTGGCCTTCTCAACATCCCATCCCAATGATTTATAATTTAACTATGTACTGGGTCAAAACATTCCTCCTTAGATTTTCTTTAAATGCAACGTCTAATAATTTCATTGAGTGCATTGTTATTATAGAAAATAATCATCCTCTGTTTACTTTCTAAACAATATTTGTTGATCTTACAGACCTCTGTCAGACTCTCATATTGTATTTTATGGGAATTCAGACAACTCTTCCCAGAAGAATCCTACCCTACTTTACCTGTCACTACATGGCAGCTGGTGTATGTCTCTAAGCCACCCTTGTCTAGTTCAGTGGGGTGCCATGATGCGGAGTATTCAAAAGATGGGAGCATCAAGATTTGGCATAATTGTGTTTTCTGTTCCTAATTCTTTCTCCACAATTGTTGTATGGCATTAAAACCAGTCCTGGGCACTAAGCTGGTCTATTCAGCTAGGAAATGATGACTCCCAACTTTCTCTCTTGACTGGTCAAACCTAGTTTAGAGCTTTTGTACGCACCATTCAGGTTATCTGTTTGGGTACAGACGGCCTTTACAATGTTGGTTTTAAGACCCTTGTTACCAGGTGTAAGACCGTGATTAAGGATTGAGGCCTTACCACTGTAGGAACTAGGCTCACAACTCAGGAAAAGAAGGAAAAATCTGATTCAAGAGGAGGGGATACATGATAGTTACCTGTCTGATCTAGTATTTCTGAGACTTACGATGAAATAGCATTTTGAAGACATTTTAAGATATCAAAATGGGTCTAAATGACCTCTCTGTCCCAGTCACTCTGACATGCCATCCTATGGAGACTGTTTTACTGCAACACTGGGTTTGCATAGTCAAAGTCCGTTGATCTTTGGGACGAACTACAAACCTACTTTCTTTCTTAGTCAGCTGTGGCTTTCTGGGAAGCCGAGAATGGTTTGGATGGTAGGAATAAGGAGTATTAGTGGGTTGCCTGCTGCATTTTTTAATGTGGATCTTGGTTGCTTTGATCTGGATTTTGAAGGGGGCCTGCTGTTTATAGAAGGTGTCTGAAAAATGTCTGAATTGCTTGGAACATCACAGAGGCCTCTTTCAGGCTAGAAGAGTAGGAATAAACGAATAAACAGAATCTAGTCTGCTTCTTCCATCCCTTCTTTAACACCTACAGTTGGAGTCAGCACGTACTGCACCAAGTGCCTGTCCATGCTGGCCACCCCACTGCCACCAGAATCAGCATGTTGCTTCAGGGCCTGTGCCAGCAGAACTGGCATCAGGCACCACTTACAGTCCCTGCTATCCCGTGTCCCTGAGTGGTTCCTGATGGAGTCCAAAAAATACAGTACTTTAGTAATACATTGCCATGGTGATGAATGTAAAGACTTTTTTTCTTAAAAACTGTCGTGGTTTAAAATCCAGTCAGTAATTCAGAATCACGTAGTCGCTCTCTCACTCCCCACCTTAATCCCCGGTTCCTGGAGGGTTGGGGAGGAGAATTGAAAGAATGGAACTCCCACGGGTTGAGATAAGAACAGTCCAGTAACTAAGGTATAACACAAACCACTACTGCTTCCACCAATGATAATAATGATAAGGGGAATAACAAGGGAAGAGAATACAACTGCTCATCACCTGCTGACCAATACCCAGCCTGACCCAGCAGTGATCTAACCCTTCCGGGTAACTGCCCCCAGTTTATACAGTGGGTATGCGTGCTGTGGTATGGAATACCTCTTTGGTTAGTTTGGGTCAGGGGTCCTGTCTCTGCTTCCTCCCAGCTTCCCCTCCTCCCTGGCAGAGCATGAGACTCAGAAAGTCCTTGGTCAGAGTAAACATTACTGAGCACCAGCTAAAAACATCGGTGTTATCAGCGCTGTCCCCTGGCTGAAAGTCAAAAACACAGCACTGCACCAGCTACTAAGAAGGAGAAAAATGACTGCTACTGCTGAACCCAGGACAAACACTTAATCTATTATCTAAAAGCTCTATATTAAAAAGAAGTATTTGTCTTGGTGAAAAAAATTTTACCATTTGTCATCTGTTTTTACAAATCCGCACTTACTCTGGCAAAGATATCCGCTGTCATTTTAAATGAAAACTGACTGAATGTTACATCAGTTTAAAATTAACTTATACTGCAGCTAGAATTTATTGTAAGGCAGCTGGTTTTTATTCCTATTTTTTGAAGAAAACATATGGATTATGACCGAACCTATTAAATATCTCTGGAGTGTATCTGGGAAGCTGTGTTGCTTTACCCTGAGCTCCATCATCGAATTTCTGTCTGAACATCTTAGTCTCCTGTAGGCTCCCATCAAGTCACAAGAAGGCAGAACGCAAAAGAGGCTTTCTTAAGCATGCTTGAAAACATATCTGGGTGAATGGCAGAGTTTCCTTGCAAATTCTTTGTCTTATTGCATAGGTGACTTTTGAAATTAGTACAGGCTGTTCTTTTTCTTGCCCCAATTAATACAGATGAAATGTGCACGCTTAAATGTGTGAACTGGGGAATCATCAACTTTTCACCTTACTTCTGTGTTATCTGGTACAGAGGATAACCTACTACACAGCAGAATCTTTTGTAAAGATTAATGGCCTGGTTTACAAATGCTTTTATCAGATTATTTGCTATTCCTAAAGTTTATGGCAAAAATATTTCTGTCGCTTTGTTCATTTTATTGTGTTATGGTAGCAGTGTTTTCATATTCAGCAAAGCGAGAGAGCATTAAGACAGAACACAGCTGTCAGCCTGCACATGCGATGCCCTCTAGCAGTTTCAGTAAGAGGGTGAGTGAAAATAGCTTACTCAGTGGAAGCTGGATGGGTGATTTCTAGGCAGGCTGGGTGCAATTACCTGGCTGGGAATTTGTGGTGGAAACTGTGGTTAGTGCCCCTCCTCTCCTGAAAAGTGCATGGGATCTTTAGCAACCACAATGGTCAAGATTTCAGGGTTTAGTTTAATTACTGTGAGCCGCTCCATACCATTAACACAGGGGGGGACTGAGAGGCAGAGTTTGGTGTGTAGAGTGTGTGTGTGTGTTTCAAATGCCATTTGATAGCCTTTAAAAGCTCTATGCTGGAGGAGCTCAGTTGCTTTCTTGTTTAGAAAACTTATGAAGCAGAAATTCTGTTGAAAGAAACTTCACTGGAATACATTAAGATCTTTCATTTGTTGGCAGCTGACATTATGAATGTTACTGGTCTTTACAAAGAAGCAAATGTAATATTTCATTTTATTAAATTGCAAAATTAGTTCTACTTGTTGCACTACTGCAAACTTCTCAAATGTTTCTCTCTGTTTTACTTTATATTGTACTTTGTATTGCTACCTGGTAATTAAGGCGCTGATTCTGTAAACACTCCACCTGTGAGTTGCCTCTACTCCTTGCCTGTGCATTTTAAACACAGTGTCTGCTGACACTAAAGGCAAATATTTATTATTATGAATGTGTCATTTTTGACTCATAACGATTTATAGAATTCCTAGTGTATAAGAACAAAAAAGCACAGTGTGTTTGTTATGTTCCAAGTGATTTGCAAAACTGGAAGTAAAAAATATTTTCAGACTTAACATTATGAGCACCTTTATTAGGTATATTTGCAAAAATAAATACATCATTTCCAAAGGCGGAAAAAAACCCAGTTTTCTAGCACTGAATTTTAGGATAGTAGACAGCTGATAGAAGAACAAATCATCAATTCATCTTAAGAAAAGAGATTGTTAGAGAAACATGAAGCAGTCAAGAAAATTAGATTATTTGAATGCATGAAGCTTCTCTAAATGTGAAGCATTAGCAAAAGATTTCCTCACGCTGACCTATCAACCACCACTTTTAGCACTGATTACACGTTTGTGACTTGAACAGGAGACATAAATCAGACTACTGCTGACAAATCCAATTAATTTTGTGATCACAGAAAAGCAGCATGCCTTCCTGGCACAATTTGCACTTGCTAACAGGAAGGCAGAGAACCAGCATGTCAGGAAACTTACTATTGCAAATGTAGCAACATGCTTCTGAAGATCTACAAAGTGGAAATAATCCTTAACTTGCATGAAGAATAGCTGTAAAGAAAGATTTCCAAGGAAAAAATAAAACCATCATACGAATGGTAGTCTAGGAAACTGGTGTGCTAGAAAGGCATAAGGGTCCAGTGTGCTAACCTATAGTCAGTGGGATTTTTGCACTAGGGTGAAGTATCTGAACTGCACTATTCACTTTAACAGTAATATGGTTCAGATATCTGTTCATATTGTTTCAATATTTAACCATGGTGAAAATAACTTTTTTTGTTATGTCTGCAGAGGAAGCTCATTTTCCACAAAGATTCCAAAAGTCAGTTTTATCCTTAAAATGTTTCCTACTGTATACCTTTCTTCTCATTTATCAGCAATCCAGCAGTTTGAATGAAGGTCCAACAGACCAAGTTTTCCGTGAATACAACCGCTGGTGATCCCCTCCCCATACAGTCAGGTGATGGAAAAGCATCAGAACCTCTGTAATTATAAATCTCATGGCTCTTTGGAGAGGCAAGCAGACCACTTCATGAGATACAGAAGTATAAAGGGTGTGCTTCACTTTGCATTTTTCAGACTGCAAATACATTCTGCATTACCCAGAGCAGAACATCCGCTCTCACACCACCTTCCTCTCAAATTAGTCCAGCTATACTGTAAAAACAACACACTTCAAAAAAGCAACAAGTTTTTTTGAGTTTTGTTTTCAATAAATCCAAAAGACCTAAAGTATTTTAGAACTCTATCAATTAATCCAGCCACCAAATGTATCTCCAATCCAAGATCATTCAGGCTTTTCACATTCACAGCTCTCCTTGTTCTCTCTTCCATCAAGTGAGGGTGAAGACAACTTCAGAAACATAAGGGAAAAATGTATCACTGCTCTCTTGAGTTGCCTTTGGCCCAGTAAGGAATAAGGGGTTTGAAAACCTACTTTGCTTCATCCAAAGTCACATATGGCCAATCATAGTCTTCTTCATTCTTTGCAACTCGGCTTCCATGAGTTTTTTAGTTTATAGGAATATAAAGACAGAAATAGAACAAGATTGAATGGAGCTACCTATTAGAATACAGATGGAGGAGAATTTTCTTTCCTCAGTAAACGTATAAGCAGCTTGAGTTGTTGATCTTTATTCCATTCTAGCTGTCTCTGAATCCATACCAAGATGGATGAGCAAGCAACACAATTAAAAAGGAATAACAAATCCTACTCTCTCCTTACTAGTAACATGAATTTCTGTTGTTCTCTTTGTGGACCCCTACACATCTAATGAATCTGGTGGTCTGTTCCCCACTTCAGCTTTAGGGTTGTAGTTGAGTATTTTTGTAAGTGAACAGTGTGCTTATCAGATGCAATCCATCTCCCAGACTGCTTTCTCTACATGTGGATTATTGTGAATCTCAGGAACTGCTCTGAATAGTGTCTGTGAATGAGAAAAACAGACTTTTTGCTTGTAGGCTACTTTACACAAATTCTCCTCCTTTTTAAAGCACAGTGGATTTTTTAAAACTGGATCAATAGGGCTCTTAGGAGTTTTTGTCTCAATCCAACTTTAAGCCTAGCTGTTGTACTTGCTAATTCTCAGGGTAAAATCTCATTTGTTCCACAAGACTCTTTTTCTTGTTTGACATGTGTTCTCCAGTGGGAATTCCATCACCCTTTGATTTAATTCTTCCAGATGTTTCATGCATCCTATTATGAGCCTCTTCAAAGAAAGAATAGTCAGTGGTCTAGAAAGCAGTCGCATTTTCATTGTTCCAAGGAAGGTAATAATTTTATGCTAGGAAACAGAAGCAAAAAAGTGTATGGGTTGTTGAACATATATGTGTCTATATGTATATACATAAATCAGTAATAAAGAACTCCCTAAAATCTTGTCAGTTAAACCCAATGGAAATATACTACATTTAAGCAGTAAATACATACATAAAAAATACATTCTATCTGAAGGTAACAGTATCCTTGGGAATGGAAGATTTAGGGCTTTTAACTTCTCCCCTTTCCACATAATGATTTGCTTTGTGTTTATAAAGGGGTGTTGTTACAAAGAGGGGTAGTTTATTGCACCTGAAAGCCTTAATGCCCTCATGAAAGACTGTAACAAAATGGACATTTGTAAAACAGATTTTACATTTTGGCATTTAAAGCGCTATAATACTTCAAATAAGAAAAGTCAAAAATGTGGCTGAATCTTTACACTTACTCAGAACTTAAAGGTTGCTCCTATAGTGATTATTTTGTGCATGTTTCCATATTGGCTACTTGTATCACTTGTCATGAGCAAATTCACTGCACGTACCGTTCCTCTCCTGGCACAATGCTTTTTCGTTATTGCCATATAGCCAGGGGTTTAGGGAACCCTTTTTCTAATTCATCCATGATCTCTAGGCTTGGGAGGAAGGGTTAATTTTAATTAGCTGCCTTCTCAAACAATTTCAAACATCATGTTGTACCTTTACTATTCCTTCAAATAGAAATCACAGCTTAATTTCTCCTAAATCGTAATAGAGTACATCCAACTAACACCCTCTCATAAATCACTGGCCTAAACAAGCTTACCTCATTGGGTTATTGATTAATCTTTTTTTCAAGGGGCTCTTCAGTCCAAGCTACTCTTCCCCTCAGGAGCCTTGGAAAGGAACAGGTGTTCTCAGGAAACACCAAAATTTCTGCCCAAATTATATGGCATAACGAACAGTCTGAAAATAGCCTTTTGGATTTTTTTTCCTGTTAAAAAAAAAAAAAAAAAACACAAAAAAACATACAAAACAAAACCACCAAAACCAATCAGGGTAGATATTCAATATCATAAGCTGTTACCAAGCCCTCTGTACCATTCTAATTTCAGCATTTTATTTCCAGTAACATTGCCTCCAGGATGTAATAGGGCAGATTTTGCTGTCGTGGAGTTTCACTAATAAATCAGGAGAAATTGTACTGATTGCATGACATCACAATTAACTAGTCTTTGGTTCAGCATTCCTCATGACCTGACTGCTCTAAAAGCAGAAAATGCTTCCTTTACTTATACATGGCACGGTGAGAGGGATCTACCTTGTAATGACTGTAGAAAGGACATGCTGGAACAGCTCTGCTAAGCCTCCATGCTGCTACTTACAGGACACTTAGATCCTGTTCTCTTGTGTACAAGGAGGACCCACCTTTCAAATAGCAATATAAGTACAGAAGACCTGAAAACCCCAAGTATGAATAACCCACACTGGAAAAAACACCCTCAAACCTAAAACATAGGTGGAAGCACACTGATTAGGCCCACACAAACTTTGTCACTTCAGTGCCACAAATGTGTTGAAAATTGAACTTGACAGTTTTTTGTTCTAGGTGGTTTAAATTACATTTATCAACACTTCAGCGAGCTTCATGTTATGAATATTGATCGTTTCGCAATGTAGTATATGTGCCAGGCATGTATTTGTCCCTGTAGAAATATAGCAGAAAGAAACATTTGGATTTAACTAGAGAAAGCTTTCCAAAAGCAGCAGCTGGACACAGCATCTTCACACAGCCACATCTAAAATAATGTGCTCATAGTCTCACAGTAACTCCAGCAGCAACTACCCCTACACAAGTGTCAGCATTTTTTTTTCACCTGTAAGGATCTTAGTCACTGAAAGTAAGACCTGAAGGTAGGGTTTTTTCCTTACAAATTCTTTTGTAGCAGACAAAAGTGGAAACCTTCCAGAAAACCTAAGTGAGTCTGCACTGTGCCTCAGCACAGTGGTTTGTCAATTGGTTTGACAATTTTTTACTTAGGTACAGGAGGAGACAACTGAAAACTTCTATGTGTAACTGGCATTTAGGTGGTTATGGATTATTAGGCTCATAAAACAACTAGATCACAATATGTAATTATTTACATATAGCCATAGGAGCCACTTTCGTCTCCAAAACTAGACCATAATGCTATCCAGTGGCTATAGGTGGGACTAAAATTGTGTTTTAAGTCTGTAGTTGCTCCCTGAAGCAAAATAATTTCTTACGATCTTTGTCACTTGAAGCCTTTTAGCTGAACATCTTTCTTCTTCAGTCACAAGTTACTGAGTGTGATAATGTTCACTAATTTGGGTCCTGATCTAATCACTGTAAATAAGGGTGATGCAAAGGAGAGCAATTCTTTAACAGAAAAGAATGAAAACCTGTGATCTGGAGGGAGCTGCCAATTAGAATCTTAGAATCATAGAATAGTTAGTGTTGGAAAGAACCTTAAGATCATCCAGTTCCAACCCCCCTGCCATGAGCAGGGACACCTCACACTAAACCATCTCACCCAAGGCCTCATCCAACCTAGCCTTGAACACGGCCAGGGATGGAGCATTCACAACCTCCCTGGAATTAGGCTGAGTTACACATTAGTCCCTCTTGAATGTGAAATTTATGGCTGCATTCTATATTCCCATTTACCAATCCAAACCCAAGTTTACCCCCTGAGTCTTTTAAAATATAGCTTATGTTCACTATATGTGTGTTTGCATGGATACGTTTAATATGCTCATATTTAGAGAGGAGTATGATACAGCATTACAAGTAACATTGCTTTTCAGCTCTGATGTTTTTATCTCTGTTCCAGAATACGAACATTGATATGTTAGTGCTCAGTGGTGGCTCAGCTGTGATGATCCAAGTGTCTAACTGGGGTACAATCTATAATTAATTTCCTTGCTAACCTTGCTTCATGGTTCACACTTCACATCTCTGATGCTGATTTCGCTGTTATTATTTTGCTCTTAGGAAATTAATGTGATATACCTTGAAGGAATGCTTTGGTTTGATACTGAGTATCATATATTTCTTCTTCTGGCAATATCTGTTTATTCCCTTTGTACATATTTCCCTGTGTTTTGAAGAAAGAAGCACTTATCCCAGAAAGCCAACCTCTCTGAATGACTTGAAATATTATGTTACAGCTTGGAGATGCTACTACTTATAGCTTTGTAATTTTCTTAAGACAAAAATATGTTGGGGTTCCATTTTACAAGAATAGTTGTTTGGTTTGGTTTTTTTTTAAGAAAGGTAATATTGAGTGAGTGTAACACACACAGATACAGTAAGAGGGGAGGGAGCAACACTCAGGAGAATGTTCCTACATGGAAAATTGTATATTTATCTAGAAATCTGTATCTGTTGCATGAATGGATGGGGTTTTTCTTGAGAATGATGAGCAGGTCAGTAGAAACAGTCCTCAGTCATCACCTGCCCCATGTGTACTCAAGCTGGTGACTCCCACTTGCTCCTTATTTGTCAGCAGAGATTTTACTCTAGCTCAGAAAGAAGTGGGATGACCCAGTGTGAACCGAGTAGGGGGTAAAATGAGTGACAGAGGGATTCAGCAGTAATTCTGCATTTCCTTGATTTTGTCAGTTTAAAGTTGACCTCTTAACATTAATGTACATTGTGTCATTTATTTTTTATGCCTGGTGTACCTACCTTAATACAGGGACAACAGTTCACGCTGCATGTTTTATACATAATTTATATCCAGTACTAAAACACTTTGTACTGCTTTAAGGGGTTATAAATTCAGTGTAGGCTAGCGGATATGTTAATGCAAAACTCCTGGCCTGCACATTTTGCCTGATGTGAATTGTCCACAATTTTCCACCCTAGACATTCTGCCAGCAATATATAAAAGAGTTACAGAATGTATCCATGAGCAATAATAAAAGCTGCCTTCCTGGGAATATTCACATCTAATAATAATATCCATCAAAGTTTGGATCTAATAGTCATTGTTCATATTATTATCCACAAAACAGTGCTATTTCCAGGACTTGTACAACATCCAAAGTTGTGGTTGTAGAGAAGTGTAACAACACTATATCCAATTTTGCTGCACTCTGTTAAATGAAGTTAACAACATACTGAGAGCAATGTTGTATTTTGTCTTCTTTGTTTACACTTTTGTTATGACGTAAATGTGCTACAATGATGCATAAAAGCCATCCTAAGGGTATTCCATTGCGTCCTGTGAAATTATCACTATAAAATATATCCACTTCATCTTCAGTGCTCTATTTATTATTAGCCTTCCTATCTTTGCATAAAGATACTAGTGGTTTAGATGCTTTCTAGATGTGACAAGCATAGTCTTTTCTCATAAGAACTTGTACTTTTGAGGTACTATTCTACACACTGTGCCCTTCATACATTTTGGTTTTCATTAGTTTGCAGGACTAAACATTGAATTAAGATGTGACATAACAAAATAGAAAAAGAAAAAAGGAAGCGATTGTGCAGAGCCAAGGCAGAGCAGCGTACGCTAAGAGAGTTGTATTTGCACCTTTAGACTTCTAGAGTGGGTGTTGTCACACATCAATGTGCATGTATTGAAAATACTATTTCTGTCATGGATAGATATTAAAAAGAAGAGGCAATGGGGCTGGATGTTTGATTGGAACCCATTAGTATTTCACTGCTTTATATGTGTGCAAACATGATCCCTCTATCACGTAGACGGTGCTTTCTCTTCATACAATCCCTATTCTTTTGGTCCTTATAATGGAGTCTTTTCACAGAGAACCTTACAGGTGGAGACAGTTGTGTTGCAGACCTGGCATGGAACTAGAGAGGTGAAGGGGCAGATATCAAATATAGGATGGGGTAGGAGCAATGAAAGATGCGGCAACAAAGCTCTGTGTAGCCATTTTGGTTGCATTAAGACTCTCCTTTTGTAGCAGGAGCTGGAGGAGCTGGACCTCCTGCTACTCTAGCTGATGCTGTGGCTAGACAGATGAGGGTCACAGTGCTGCTATTAAATCTCTGGATCTATCAATTTCCCTCTTCTCCAAGAGCTTCTCAATGCTGCATGGGATCATGGCCTCTCTGAGTCCCTGAGGATGGCTCGCTCCCCACCAAAACCCCAGGGGCATTTGCTCTGTACCACAGAGCTAACTTTTCGCCTCCTTGAGCGGGAAAAATAATGAATCCAAGAAAAATGCAAGGGAAATTCAGGAAGCCAGAATATCATTACTGATGTTATATTTTCTTATGAAAAGCTGCAAGGGATCTTTAAGGTTTAAAATAAGCTTTCAGGACTTTGAGTTTATGTTCAAATGAAATAATTTAAGGAAAAAAAAAAAAGAAATGAAAAAGGGATTTCCTTATGGACACAGCTTCTCTCAAAACCACACAGGAGCTTTGATCAAACACAGAGCCTTGAGAAAGTGTATTGTATTATGTACAACATTTCCAGCAGGCCCCAAACTTCACTTGGCAGCCTTTCATTCAGGTGCTTACCAAACCAAACACACCTTTCTTTCATTCAGTCTCATAGGCTCTCATTCCATCATGTTAAGGATACAAGCCCTTAAGAAATATATAAATCTACTCTGTAAGTAGTATGGAAACATGTCCTATGTGCTAGGTATTGTGTCTCGTAGTAATATGTACACAAAAACTGTCATCCCTTGTAGGGTTAAAGTTATACTGCCTTGTTTGCCAGGGAAATTGTTTGTTTGTTTTTCTGAAGGGGAGCACAATTGTTCAGGCTGTTGTAAACTGAGTCAAAATAGATTTCAGAGAAGAGTTACGTTTTATTGAATTATTTGTGACAACTTTGATTAATCGCAGATGTGCTAATCAGATTTTTTCAATTCCTTATTAACTACGGTGCCTTTTTTTTTCTTCAGGACCTGATTTTTCTTCTTTGCTAGCGATAATGTAAACCTGACCTGAAGGCTGGCTTCAGTCCAGCCTTGGCAGCTTGCAGTCACTGTGCAAATGAACAGGTAGCCTCTGGGTTTTTGTTTATTTTAAAGTTTCTGTGATGATTGCTATCTGGCAGCTAGAAGACAGATTCAGGTCTTGTTTTATGTAATTGTTATAATGGGGAAATTTTGTAAAATCCCTTGAAGCCAGGGATAAAACAGGATGACGTTCCTCTCTCATTACACCTTACTAAATGTCAAAGAAGATCAGAATCTGTCCTGTGTGTTTAGGAAGAACTCCCCCTGAAAATTAATTAAGACCTAGGGTTTTAAAAATGTCACCAATAGATATATATTTAAGAGATAAAAGGAAAAAAATACTTTGAGGTTACAATCAACGCTTAATTTAAGTCAATTCTGTTTATTTTACTTACAGGCAGTGAGAGGTATCAGATTTCAACGCATCACACACCTGCATCTTCAGGGTTTGTTTGCTTTCCATTCCATGCCTGCATGCAGTAGACAATAGTAACAGTCAGTAAGAGCACAATATTTTCTAAGCTAAAAGGAATGAAAATCCTCATCTCAGATTCTAGAGTTTAAGTACACATTTAGAGACCATGGAGGAAATCTGGCATATTCAAAGAGCACATAGTTATGACCTCAGGTTGCACAGAAACCGCATTAGTTAATAAGGCATGATCAGCAAGCCCTGATGATCACCCTTGGACTGCTGTTGCTAAAAGTCAAGTTGTCACCTTTAGGTTTGCTTACTCTTACCTTAATGTGGAATTAATAGAAAATTCGATATTTTTTTTCATGGCACAAAATTTGTCAGCAAGTACTAATAGGGTTTTGTTTCTTTTTCCTGAAGTTGCTTATACATGAGGCGTGACTTCCTCAAATCAGTAAAAGAACTTTGTTTTTACGAAACTTCAAATCTGCCAGTTGAGTGCACATGGGCTTTGAAACAGGAGGGCAGAACACAAATGTTGACGTGTGTGGACATCTCCACAACTGTGTGTGTGTACATGCAGGAGGCTAGAGGGGGAGCATGCAGAAATGTTCATGGGTTTTGTTTTCATTTTGGATTTTCCTTCAAGGCAAGGGAGCTCCGCACCTCAGTCTGAATGTAATTCTTCTGTTCAGCTTTAAGAAAAGCTACATAAAGGATAATGAAGCTTGGGATAAAAACCATAAGGTTTTCAATGCATCTTCGGACTATTTGTAAGTAATTGAGGTCTACTGGGAAAAGACTTCCTTCTATTTATCTTACCTTTTTAACTTGAGTTTAAGAATCTAATAAATCTCTCCAAGTAGTCCCCCTTCACATCATAGACATCTTGAGAAGTACCACTGAGGTTCCGTGGCATGCAGCTAGCGACTACCACCCATTATAGCTGCTTAATAAAATTACCTGAATGCTGTTTTTCTGTTTTTACTGTTTTCCTATAAATCAGTTAGGGGGAAAAATAATAAAAAATGCTAAAAATTGAAACAGAAGGTGCTGTAAAAATGCCGATTATAAGGAGCTCCCCAGGTACTGGAAAGGATTTCCAAAAAGATACATAGGAAACTTACCCTGTTGGGATTTTATTTTTCTTTAATTTATTTAAGTTGTGGGTTTTATGAGTATATCCTTAGAAGGGAAAGGTTTGTTTTCTTGGCATGAAGGGCAGGAGAGCAAGTCCTCTAACACCCATGAAGTTCAGGGATCAGTAGGGCGAAGCAGCTTGAAATCTTCCCTGGCCTCCACATGAAAAGCTGCCTGACTGGATTCCCCTGGCAGTTGCAACTACGGTTTTCCTCAGAAACATGCTGCCACCAGGAGCTAATGGTCTGGAACAGGAGCTGCTATTCCCATCAATTGTCTGAGAGATGCAGTTAGAGTTTTCTGCTACTCCTGCTCTAAAATACTGCCTCCTCTCCCTACCTCAGGCTCATTGCTTTATGGAGCTGCTACAGGCATCCTGGAAGAGGGCACATGTTCAAGAGCGGTCTTTCCCACATCTCCTCCTGTGATGGGTGTTCAGAGCTTTCCTTTTCCTCTAACTATCATGTATTCGTCAGTCCAAGACTATAAGGCCCAAAGAGGGAATACAATTACACACAAGTGAACTTCAAAAGCTGAATTGTTAAACTCTTTTTTTTTTTTCCTATATGAACTTGCCATGACTTGTATGCAAGGTATTTTCATTTCCCAAAATGGAGAACAAAGGAGAGAAGAAGAATGTTTGCAGTAGAAAAATGAAATACATTTTCTTATGTTTCAGTTTAAAAACAGACCAGAAAGGAAATAGTTACCTTGGATACAGTAATTTCTCAGTCTTCTCACCATAGCCAAAGAGTATTGCATTGTTCTGAAATTTGGCACAGAGTTTGGTTTGTGTGTTTCCAGAGAGTGGGGATTCAGATTTGAAGATTTTAAATTCATTAGAAAGACAGAGCTGTGAATACCTGTGTCTGCCTTTCTGTAAAACTGAAATATTCGAGAGACTGATGTTTTCTGTCTCTCTTTTTCCCTTTCTCTTTGATTCTGTTCGTTTAAGTCTCTTTATTTTTTGCAGTTTGGCTGGAATTTAGCATTTCTTTCCCAGATAGTCTTTTCTTTCTCCAATAGCAAGCACACTTTCCCCTCTTTCCCATCATGTTGTCATGATGAAATGTCTTCTGCAGGCTCAGACCTGGCTCTTTATAGCTAACACCAGTTGTTATCAAGCAAAAAGGAGTTTCCAGGTGAGATGTGGCAGATTTCAGCATTGTGTTTTAGATACTGGATCTACAAGTATTGGACCCTGGTATTCTGTCAAAGATGGTCAAAATAGAAGATTGAATAGGTCCATTTATCTAAACAGGAAATAATTACAATATTCAAATGCAGGATTTTATTTTAGTCATCCTCACTTGAAAGCTTTTAGTTTTATGCTGGTAATGAAAAAAAAAATCATTTAGGCCTCATCTTTAAGATTTTACCTTTGGCAGAAGAGAAAAATAAACATTCTAAACTTTTTCTCACCTGTTCCACAGTTTTTCATGTTAGATTCTACCTGAGTGGTCATGTGGGAAGATTTAAAAAGAAAAAAAAGGAAGAAGAAGGCTAATGGAGCATGCTAAAAATATTGAGATGTTTGCAGAAAGGCAGTTTTTTTTGTTGCCTTTATTGCTTGATTACCACATGATTATTAGTCTTCTATTTTTACTCCTTGATTACCTGAATGTTTTAGTACCATCAGTGATGGATGATATTTTTCTGAATCTCTTTTGCCTCTGCTATGCGGTGAAGTTCAGCCACTCTGTACAAAGGTTATACCCAGTTAAAACAGCCTGTTAATTATTTATGAGACAGCAAGAAGACCAATGGGACTTCCACTTGTCCTTCTGGAGGAATAATGAGACTATTACAGTCTATTTAACACCATGAAAAACAATATCGGCAGGTGACCTTTCAGAATCATTGCCAAGTTGGATTTATGACCATCATGTACTCTCATCAAGTAAGAATATCAAAGAGGAGCTTCAAGTTAAACTGGAGCTTCAAATGGCAACAGTGTCCTGAGGTTTGATGCTAATAAAAATCTCTTGATTTTCCTTTATTTTATTTAAGTGAGTGAATGTTTCTCACAGGCCAGATCTGATAGCTAGTGTTGGGGTTCTTTTCAAGTTCTGGGAGCCTACTTTGGGTATGTGCTGTGATGTGACATAAAGATAATGGCTGAGATATTGCCACATCTGTTAAAATGGTCTAAACATCTGTACTTGGAAAAAAACTTTGCCACTCCATTCCTTCAGCCACACATTCCCTGAAACCAAGGCTGAAAGCATTTTTAGTAGCGCTTGGGCTCTTGATATAAAAAAATTGAACACCACCATCACCCCCTAGGGCTGAGAAACAGCTTTAAAATACATAAAACTTTGGTTTTAATTAGTGACTAATGCAAAGGAAAAAATATGGTTTGCTGGTCCTCTATGGTAGCAGATTGTTTTAAGGTAGATAAAATTTCAATCCTGATCTCTAGGTGAGTTTGAACAGACACGGACATCTATCAGAATGGTGACTAAAGGAAGAAATAATAACTTAATCTAAATGCCGTCAGTGAACAAAACAGCAGCACGTAGGACACATGCAGCTGTGAAACTGAAGATGGAATGACAAGGAAACAGAAGCTAACTGCATGTCTTGAAACAGATGTGAAGCAGAAGGGCCATATTCCAAGCAGCCGACAAAAGAAAAAAAAAAAAAAAAGAAAAAAAAAAAAAAAAAAAAAAAAGAAAAATGTGCACTGGACTAATTATAATTGATTGTTTATGTTTAAAAAGTGCAATAATTGGTGCAAGTTTCAAGAGGATCACTCAGACCTTGTCTAAATGATGGCATAACAGATCATGATCCACAAGAACCAGTGCCATGGGAACTGCTGGGTAAGAAAAAGCTGGCATTCAATGAAAGCTGAGTGCAGGCAGAAGGCAGAAAAGTAACAAGATGTTTATTCATCTTCTGTCATGAGCATCACATTCATGTGATTTTCTTGGCCAAAGACGTAACATCTTCTACCATCAGTTTTGTCTATCACTTCCTTCTACACCAAAACACTGATAGCAATTTTCTCCTCTCTTTGCAAGCAAGGGAATAGTAAGGGAAAAGTTTTCTTCATTATAAGCCTCTGGTTATAAGAATTGTTTCTCCTTTGATGTTAGAAGAGATTTCTTCACATTGTCTCAAATTTCAGGTGTGAGCAACACTGACTTTTTTGAGGAGCTCAACTCAAGCATTCTCCTCTTCTGTGTTAAGCAAGCCACATGCCTATGCAACTGCAGCTCCAGCTCTCATTGCTGCTTCTGGCCATGGTGTTCTCAACTTGTCACCCTACCCACCTCCCACATCACCACCTACCTCTGCTTCTGACCAGTTCCATTTCCACCAGAAAGAGCTATAAAATCTCAGCATTTTATTTCTCAATAGTGCCAGAGCCCTGACCAGCTGCACAAATTCCTGTTTGTGCTGCCTGACCTGTAATAGCAATGGACATATTATCTGTAAATAACAACACAAAACCTCCAATGCTTAAACAACTGCAGATCCAGCAGACATTTTGGTGTCTTTTTTATATATTGAGTAGTTTCAAGACCATCGCACCCTCTGGAAAAGAGGTGTTTATTGAACTCCCAGTCAGAAGGGGCTTCACAAGGAACATTCTGAGGATAGAATTACCAAATTTTGCTTAAGGGCAACAGAACCTGAATTCCTGTTTGCCCTTTACAGTTCAGAAGCTAGAAAAACTGTATATCCTCCCATAACTCATTAGCAGTAAGGAAATTGTAGGATTAAGCATGGTATAATCTTCTCCTTCCTCTGCTTACTTTTAAAATCCCTTAACTCTGTATTTTGGATTTTTTTTATTTTATTTTTTTTTACTCCCACAGTAAATGAACTGGAGATTATTCACAAATCAAATATTAAAAGCTCTAATGTCCAAGATCACCTAAATCCTGGGAACAATATTGGCCACTTTCCAACTCAACAGCCCATAATCGGTTTTTTTTTTTCCAGTTCACTTTCAGAGCTCTATTAAACTCAGTGTAGTTTAGTGGTCTTCTACAATTCGGTATTCTAAGTAGTCATCAGGCATTTTGAAAAAGCAACATGAAGTAAAATGCTGCCTATTCATTTCTTTGTCATCAGCAGTGTCCAAAGGCCTCCCACATTCATCCTCTCCTTTCCACCCCCCCTGAAGAATCTGATACACCATGTCAAAAGCAGAGCCAAAGCTTGAGGAATAGAATGTCTCTCAAAATGGTTTCATCTGAGTTTTCATCTTGGGTCTGTAGGGTACCTGCTGACAGGGAGCAGATTCCTCATTTCCTGCTGTTCAACATACAACTGGATCGTAAATGAAGCACTTGACATTGCCTCTGATACTAAAATCCGGCTGCATCCTCCCATCAAGTGATCTCTTTCTCAAGTCCTCATTTATCACTTTCGTATTCCACTTTGAAAGGAACAAAACTTCCAGGAAGCAAAGTACCAGAAGGGAACCATTAGGAGAGGATGTTTGGGGAGCAAATTTTCCACACAGACCATCAAGTTTTGTCTATTCACTTTTATAGGTTCAAGACAAACCTTGATCAAAGACTGCTTCCTTCCTACCCTCAAACCCTAAACTACAGCACAAGCAATTTATAGGCAGAAACTGATTTTCGGAAGATTCTGCTTGTTTGTTTTAAAGGGACCACCACAACATGTAAGTTCTTCAGATGTCACCCTTCTTCAAGGTGCAGGAAAGTATCATTTCAACAACTTATATTTTAGAGTATAAACAGATAACTGGCATTCTTTAAAAGAAGGTCTTCCAAAAGTGGAATAGCCTTCTGATCTCTTGGATGGAGATGTCAAATTCTTTTGTCAGCTAGATAATGCATATGGAAAAGACCTCTATAGGTATCTATAGACACCTTATCTATTACCTGTTAGCATGGCTGCCCTCATAGATATGTTCAGGGAGCAGAAGTAGGGGAGTTCTTAATGATAGGTCCTTAGGTCTAAGTGATGTCTCCTGTGCTATCACAAAATTATTAATGTAGGTGAACTACTGAATACAGCCATAAAAGAAAAAGATTTACATGAACTTTAAAATTTACTGTTAGTTGTAGTGCCCCCAGCAAACATAATTTTATGTTTATGTTTCCACATTTAGATGAAAGCGTAATGTGGACACTGGGCTTTCATAGCTAGGTACATATTTCAGCATTGAAAATTTTGGGAATATGCTTTTAGAACAAAAGATAGATTTCCTATAAATAGAAATGAATATACAGTGACAGCTAATGGGAACTGCAAAATTAATATCAGTTATTATGTCTCAGGAGAGTTAATAATAACTATAGCAGGCCTTCAATTAATTAAAAGCTGTACTCAAATTGTGCGATTCTTGCTAGATATACCAATGCAAGCCTGAGTGACAAGGGCAGTGGAAGTGCTCTAACGTCTTAAAATGGATCTTAAATTAAGCAGATAGTTTCATTCTCTCAGGCTACAGACGCAGGATCCAGTAGATAATGCTCAAGGTATAAGCACAGATCAAATCTCACTGCAACAGCAGTATACAAAGGAGCAGAGAATAAGCAGTCAAAAGCATGCTGACCATGCATTAAAGAAAAGGTGCTTGAAAGCCCCCATTTACCCTCGTTTCAGCCAGGAGTACAGTTCTCGGTGTACAGGTGATGCAAAAATAACTCTTGGAATTGTGTCAAGCATCCATCCAAAGTACTTTAGATAAAGGTGGGCCGATGTGATAGAGATTAACTGTACTGTAGACACGCCTGCAGTGCTCTGTGGAGTGAGGTATCCTGAGGTGTGTCTTGAGGCAGGGAAAAAAAAGTCATTACTTCCACAAAATGACACATCACCCAATCTAGTGAACTAGGATGCCCAGAATTTTGTAACACCGAAGTAGGTCTGGCTCAGGCACATCATATTGATTGATTGATGGCTTGGCATCACATCATATAGGCATTAGCTGTTCTACATATGCAACATATGTCCGTAGTCCTGAAGAAAAATTCTTTCACAGGTAGTTACTGATATATTTTTACTAGATTAAAATCAGCCAGGTGCCTTACATCACTGCTGACGGAGTTTTGCCACCTGAATATGGAAGCAAACTCTTCAGTAATTAGAAGTCCAGGAAGAATTTGGGGCAGCCTCAAACATAAAATCTTGAAGGCAGCTTTCACAGCAGCTGCCCTCAAGCTTTTATGGACATCAGTGAGACTGCAGAGCTCTAGGTGAGGATAGATCACAGCTCCTGAATGCTTGTTTATGGGAAGAGAGGGAGACTTTGTGAATATAACAGTGATACTTGTCCTTTGCTAAAACAAATGCTCTCAATGGGTGAGGAGAGCAACAAATCACAGAAGCAAGAATTTCTTCTGGAGAAATAAACATTTTTCAATTGGGGGGGGTAATTTTATTTTTTTTTAATCAACCTTTGAAAATCTTCTGGGTGCAGCAGCAAAACTGTCTACAGGAAAAAATAAATTACTATTCTACAGTTTGCACTCTGGCACAAACTTTTTAAACTTTGACTCTCTTTATTACATTCTGAATTAAAACATTTCTGCTGAATGTAGTGATTTATTTATATTTTTTCTGTTTCTGTTGGCATTTTATGTTCAGACATTTTTTGAAGTACTTAATACAAAATAAACTCACATGCAGATAACTTTGGAGCAGCACAGTACTTTAAAAACCACATGTTTACAATAAAAGAGTGAGAGCTTTGAAATCAAAGTTAACCTCAGGGTAAAACTAGGAAAAAAGTTAGAGATGTTTCTGTGCTCATGAGTGTGATTCTGCCCGAGTAGGGCCAAAAATCTTTTCTCATCAAAAATGACTTAAATCTGGACTTTCCCCAGTAAGTCAGTGAAGATACTTCATGTACCCTTCTCTCAAGAAAAGCAGAATCTGAGCCTCTGTTCCCACCCTTGGTTTAGGTAATGGAAAATCCCAAATGCTGAAGAAATTGAGCCCTATGGATAAAATACAGCCACCTAAGACCCAAGGTTTTCATCCTTTCACTCAAAATGTGTTCACTGCCCCTGTTTGTGATTTCTGTACATTCTGACTTTGTAGTATATTGCAAGGGAGTTTTGTAAGTGAAGGGAGACTTTCAATAAATGTCTGTTACCAGCTGCATTAAAAATGTGAAATACATGATATCATATCAAGTCTAAGCTGATATGGAACAACATTTTTCCTCCTTACATTTTTGGCAGATTTGTATTGTGTTTTCATGGTGGGAAAATGACTGATGAACGGTAAAGACAAAAACATCATTCATTGGTAGCCAGATCTTTTCTGGAAAAACAAAAACTAAGCTAGTGTTCTCTGAAGATTTCATCTTGCTTTAATTATACCTTGAGAAAGTTAAAAAAGTTAGTCAGGTATCAGCTTTAAAGATGCCCCACTTTTTTTTAACTCTGACAGAATAACTAAGAAGAGGCATATTTAGTGTGTAACTCACCTCATTTGTAGTTACCCTTGTCTGGTTCATTCTATTCAGAGCTCAGTGACTGGAAGCTTTGCCTGTGTTTTCTGTTCTGGCCACTTGAGGGAATCAGTCTGTAGCTGTGGTCCATAATTCTTGTTTTTGCACTAAGGAAGTAAGAAAAATTATATTTGTTGCAGAAAGTTTTCCAACTTTACTTCAACATGAAAGACATCACAAAGCACCGGCTCAGAAATAAATTACTCCCTACATACTAAATATCCAGGAAGGGGGAAAAAAGGTTGATAAATGAGAGTCTTGGGAGTTGCTAAGTGAGGTCCCTGCACACAATTTATGATCATGCACTCTTGGACTTCAGAATGATTAATACAGCTAATTCTCAGTAGAATAAGAGCTGTTTTAGCCCAGGAGAGAACTGTACGCTATTGTTTATAGAAGCAGATAACATCAAAGTGGCCCACTGCTTGTGTTAAGCAAATAGAGAATTCTGGGTCAGTGCAAATTAATCCTAAAGGAGTAAGAAAAAGTTCTTAATGACTGTTAGATCAGTGTGTTATCACTTTCCATACTACCAAAAATGGTAGAACTGTTAATGAGAATTACAAATGGCCTCACTCACCACAGTGTGCTGGCAGTCGTCTACTGGCATGGCCACCATTAAGTCCTCTGGCAATCTGTACATATGACATTTGTTAATGAAGTGAAGACGATTTAGGCAATTTTCTGAGATATTTGAGCCATTGCAAAATGGTCTTTTTCAACAAACATGCAGAGTGGTTTATGCTGCAATTAGCTGAGTGGACTGAGACCCTTAAATCCCTTATTTTCTATTCGTACAGTAAGATCCCATTTACAGAAATAAATTAATGGAATTTACACATGAAGTAACAGTGGGGGGAAAACAAGTCTTGTTGGTTGTGTCTATTAAGCTGTGTTTTCTAGTTCAAAGACAAGGGAAGCACAGAGTTTAGCTTTGTTTAGAAGAAATAGGTTGCATTTCAGATACTGACAGTACCACAGTTAACTACAAATTGCATTAGAAGCATTATTTGGTTCCCTTAAAGTACAGTTTAACAGCTAGACCACAGGAAGGTCTAGAAAATAAAATTCCTTTATTTGTTTTTAAGAGGCGGTTCGGGTTTTATTGGTAATGATTTGTGCACCTCTGAACATAACCCAGCACATTATAATCCTGTTCCAGTCCCTCTGATGTGATCTACGTGCCACATTATGGGATGGGGCAGGGCTGTTGACAGGAAAAAAGTGGGAATAGTCTGTAAGGTTACCACGGCCTTGTAAGCTGTAAGCTTGTTAGCTGTGCTAGTGGAATGAAAGGGCAAAAGTCTCCTCAGTCCCTGTTGGCAAATCCATGCCTGTTTGCAAGTCATTATAGAATGCTCTGAATACACATTAGGTGGGTGATTTAACTCTCCCACTTTAGTTACTGTACAATTATTTTTCCATTAAATTTGTTTTTAAATAAATTGTCTTGTTTCACACAGGATCATTACACCAAGAAACTATCTACATCATTATTAGGTCCTCTGGTATATGGTCCTCTGGTACAGTTGTCTCTCAGCAAAGTTCATAGATACATCTCAGGGCTTCTCAGAATACTTGGCCTCGAAAGCAAACACTTTTCAGGACTGCAAAAGGAGATGACTCCCTTAACTTACATCTTTCCTGACTACCACTTTATGCCTTGGGTGCATCTTTGGAGACAGAGACTTTTGCTGATGTAAACCAAGGATGTGAAACACCCCTGTGTGTACACAGAGGGAAAATGTCCTGCATAGGACACTCTTTTTTTCCCCTCATTGATACTCTTACTTGGGAGAGTTTTTTGCTCAGGGGATGCAACAAAGTACAGCTGTAGCAGTCTTGCTTTATTCTGACATCAGACTTCCCCAAAGACCTCCAAGATCTTTTTGTACATATCTGAGTGGGGGGCAACCCAGATCCATACTATGCTGTCTGAAGTAAAAGAGCCAACTCTTTAGCAACACACAGAGGGGTTCGAGCTATTTGCCAGAAAAACTATGGTTGGTGGGAAAAGCTGCCTACTTCTGAAATTAATAGCCTCCCAAAGGAGAGTTTATTAAGAAGGGAAAAAATGCCCCCCCACACAAAATGAAAATATATCTTCTTTTCCCCTTTTTAGTCCTTCTCGCTTAGTTAGTTTGAGGAAGGTAAGTGGCTTTCCCTTTCACCCATGGTAAATCAGTCTCCTGACCAGGAGGGAGGTTACATGAAAATACACAGGTAAAAATTACACAGCCTGTTGCCTTTGTCCTAGGGAAAATGCCCACATTTTAGGTGGCTCTAATGCCCACATCCCCATCATTGCCTAAAAAAACCATTCCTATTTCATTTTTTTAATCTTCTCAGGGGAGTCTGTCCCTTCTGCCATTTAATCAGCCTTGAGGTTTCCCTCTGAACGCTCTCCAGTATGCCTACATTTTTTGCTGGTATGTATCTGGAACTAAGCACAGTGTAATGAGCGCAGAACAGAGCTACAGTGTAATGGGCACACAGAAAAGAAACCTGTGTATTTGGGCTTGGGTAACCACTGTCTAGCAGAGTTAATTTGTGAAGTTTGTGCTTGAAAAGGCAAACTGTGCTATTTTTCATTTGCAGAAAAACTTCTGAAACCTTTCCTCTCCACTCTAATTCCTAAGAAAGAGGGGAACAAAAGGAAACTACTGAGTGACTGCTTGTGTTTCAGCTCCATCTGCCTCTCAGAAGACCGTATGCAGACCCAATAAAATGCTCTGCAGCCTTTCTTGGTGCCTAGCTTGTCCAGTTCACCCTTCCTAGCATCATACAAGTAATATGCTGTGCAACTGGCCACTCTGACAGCTTTCATGATGCCGAAGTTTATGGCAACTGTAAATCTATTAAGCCACAATTTGCACTTAATAAAATGAAACAGCAAGTAGTTAAATGAAAGCTCAATCCTAAACTGGAGAACATTTTTCAGGAAAAGTCATTGAGCCTGCTGTTGCTACTGCTGCCTTCCTTTGAGAAATTCAATAGTGCAGATTGAGGAAACCTGGAGAGAGCTGGCTATTCCTTCCTTCAGTTCGTAATTGCCCCATAGACCATTTAATCATCCGCAGATGAAACAAAGCTTGTGCTGTGGAGTCCCGGAAGGGCAGGCATGCGCTTATCAAACACTTCCTACCCACTGAGCAGAGCTGGGAGCTCATCCCAATGCCTCTGAGCAGCCCTGCTGTCAAAGCAAGGAGCTGAGAGCAGACGAGCTCTTCCTGTTGTCACTACACCAGCCTTCCTACTTGCCTTGATTTTATCACAGTAAAGTCTGTGCAAGGCAGTTTTTCAGGAATAGGGTTTGGAGCAGAGAATGAAGCTCTTTTTGCGCAAGAAGGCACGCAGGCACTGAGACACCCACCAGGACAAGAGCTGCTTGATGCTGTCTTGGCCAGAAAAGATAAGCACTGAAACTTAAATAAGAGGAGAGAGGACATACTAGCTTCTGTAAAACGCTTTCCTCTATTAACTTTAAAATGTCATTCTTCATACCCCTGTCTCTGCCTCTGGTCCATACTGTGGCATTTCTGGGTGACCAAGTGGATGGCCCTGTTTCACAGATGAATAGTCTGGTCAGAAACTATATGCCCGGTTTCATTAACTTGAAGTAAAAAAAAAGCCTGGCCAGGCGAGGCACTGAGAGCTTGAAAACCCGATCCATCATACTAATTGGTTTGGAATATTAGCCTTTAGTTGAGATTTGAAATCCATTTCCTCCTGAATATAGGCAATTTGCCTAACATCTCAGATACTATACATAACCACGTAGAGCTTGACACTCTGCTCTCAACTCCTAGCTCATATTTTCCAGAATACACCAAGAGAATGTGGCACTTGAAATTGAGTTACAAGAACTGGCTGCTCCTGGGAGGGCGTCTCTGGGCATGTATCTTCCCCCATCCAAAACTTTTGTCTGGAAGAATTATGAGGATTTTTAATTCACAGAAAAAACTGTGTGCTGACTAATGCTTGCCAATTAAGTTCAGCCCATTGAATCAACAGTTTCCTGTTACCTGTTCCTTCAGGTAGAACAGCGGCTGATACCCCTGCCCTTTCCCAGGCTTCTGTGCAGGGACCTTTCCTGCCTGAAAACAGTGGGGACACCTGTTTTCCGAGCGTGGAAGGCCAGCACCTGAAATCCTAGGAATGGGCCTGCTATTGAGAAAAGGGTGCTTGATAAGGCAGCCACTGTGATAGGCAGCGGAAATTTGATGATGAAAGGAGATGCCTAATAGATTAATCTGGTGTGATTTGCCAAAACACAGGGTTTTCTGGAAGATTATCCACACTCGCAATAGGAAGCCCTTTGTTTTGTAAAAGTCCCCACTTATCTTGGTATTCTTTATCTCAACAAGAAACATAATGGTTTACTTGTTTACATGCATGGCAGATATATTCAGAGCTGGGCTTAGGAACTGTGAACTCCTTTTCATTTGAAATGTTTCCAGCAGGCAGGTTATTAGCTGAGGGGGAACAAGCAGTTGGACACACATAGAATTTAAATCTGCCTTGCTTAGATTGGCAAAAATGAATGTTATTTCATCCACTGGGAAAATGTTTTACTTCCTGCTCAAATACTTTTGGAAGAAAATCACAAGCTCATTTGTAGCCATCATATATGTATGTATATATTTTTTTAGAGTTAAGTGGTATGTCTACAGAAGCGTATTTGTTACTGTATACCTGTTATTTTTCACTAATATTAATTATTTTATTAGCTTGTCTTTACTTCTTCAATTTTACTTTGCTTACTATAAAATGTGACTGATGGCTTTACTTTATTTATCCTGAATGTGTGGCTGGAATCTAGCCCTTGATGTGCCTTGGATAGAACTGCTTTGGTTTCTGGAATTGATTTTTAAATACCTTACACATCCGGGACTGCAGAACTACCAAAGCACTGTGTTCTTGAACTCTGAAAATAAACAAAAAATACCGTGTTAGAAAACAGCTTTATTAAAGCCCTTTTTAGCAATCTTAAAGCAAAAAGGTTTTTCATAGAGTGCAGTATTAAGCTTGCTGGACACACAACATACATGCTGTACAAAGGCATGTGCAGCAAGAATGTGCGTTGTATTAAAGGATCTGGAGCAGGGGGGTTTGACAGCAGTAAGGATATTGTGTGTACCATACAGATTTTGAATCTACTGCAGAGGCATCCAGTTTCCATAGCATAATAAGTACGAGGTAGGGGCTCCCTTCAAACAAGACTAAAAGAAAGGGAAGGCAAGTAAGCAAGCTCCCTGCTCTGATGCCACTGGATTAGTTGCATGGACCTACCTCATCTACCCACTGCAGCCAGTACAACACTGGGGAAGGAACAGAAACTAGGAGGAGGGAAATGGGGATGGAAATCTGATAAATCCATCAAAAAGAATAGATCTCTAAAGATTTGCCTGTCTAGACCAGTGGACGGCTGCGAATGGGAGTTAGTGGCTCATGCAAATGGATACAGTGTAATGAAAAATTACCATGGAGTAATGCTTGGCATAGACAAAGGATTTTATTTTACTTGTAGGACATATTTTATGGTTTATGAAGACATTGGAAATCTACTTTCTGTTTTCTTCTTCCATAGCCATAGTTTACATTACTTATTTTACAATGTGTTCAGGCACACATTGTACTTCTTTCTGTCTGCTCCAAACCTTCCTATAGTTCACACTGCACTTAAAGCCAAATCCTGAAATTCAGCATAGTCAGGACACAGCTGAAACTGAGAAGTGCGGGGAAGATCTTCAGAACTTGCTTGGAATTGGTGTGAAATCAGCATGATCTTTGCAAAATTTCTTCTTCAGGCTTGTAGCGTCCATAAAACCCGTAAGGTAGAATCAGCAAGCAGAATCAAATACGATTCCTCACAGAAAAAGACAAAAGCTTTCTAATGTCATTTGTTAGTTAGCGGGACTACTTTCAGAGGAAAGCCCTTAGCAAAACAAGGGCAACGGCTGTACTCTTAACTGTAGCAGTAGAGACAAAAAATGGTTTCTTAATGTATTTCTTGGCACCTAGGTTTTTTCTTCACACTTCCTGAGCAACTGCATTTGCAGTACTTAAAAAAATATTAAAATTCAGGGTGGTGATTAAGACATTCTGGCAAAGGTGAGGTGATTAAACATTTCAATGTGCCCTTTAAAGCAAGTTGCCTCCACTACAGAAATTAAAACATCTCTCATTAGGGTAAGTATGGTGGGCCTTATGCTTCATACCACTTTTTCTGAATATAATAGTATAGGTTTCTAAAAGTCTCCTTCATTTTTTTTGGGGGGGGAGGAAAGGGTGGGAGATATATCTTTAGAATTGGTTTGTTTGTTCATTGGGGGGGGGGTTATGTTAGCAAATGCATCACACCCATTTGTTTGTTATTGCAATCTTATTGTTAACTCATCAGACAGTAAAAATAGGGTATTTCCTTTTATATAGGTACTAGATATTATGTCTGACTACAGCTTCTCCCCAAAAAGGACCTTCTGGGTTAGTCAAGTTTCTGCATGCACACTCGTAGATGACCCATGGCATTGTAACCCAGCCTCAGGCACAAAATTTGCCTGGTAATGCTAGAATACTTTCATTATAAGATGAGTTGTACAAATAACATTTGGTTTTATTATTTTTGTTTTTATGTCAGAAGCAAAAGTGTCTATGTGCATCTCAGGTCTCCTGGAGGAACATGTCCCTCCTTGAGAAAAGGAAATACAATGCTAAACCAAAGAAGTGCTGTTGCACCATGAAGGTTGTAGCCTTTCTGATGAGCCATACTATAGCATGGTGCACTCCAGAGAAATCTACAGCAGTGTTTCAGATAAGACCAGAAGTGCATTTCTGAACAAATCTCCTGGTTGCTCCCATTTGCTATGCAAGTCACTGTTCACAGCACAGAGAGTTCTAAGACCATATTCGATAAGCATTTTTGGAGATGAAACTAAGCCAGATGTGCTCCAGGACTGCACCTAATCCATTCCAACAGCTAACAGGTAGCTAACAGTTCTCAGACCCAGGCACAAACTAGCCCAAAGCAAACCCCCTCTGGGACATGCCTGCTCCTCGGCAGCAATGGATTTGCTTCACTAATCTGCTCATACCAGCCTGTATTACCTGCTACTGTATGCATAGCTTCTGTGACCAGCACTAATTTTGCCATATGGAAGGAAGTTTATGTGAGCAAAAACACAGCAGTGGATTTCAGAGTAGATTAAGATCTCCTGGCGCAAATAGAGGTGTTGCAGGCTGAACGGGTGGTTTGCTGAGAAGCAGGGCTTTAGCTGAACCGAAGCATCTTGGTAGACATACAGGGAAAGCCCTGAAGCTTCCACACAGGATTGTTTGCTGCACGCTGCTACATCCCATCAAATCTGTCTCTTCTCGTTACAACAGACATTTGCGAGTGTGACTGAACAAAAGAAAAGACTCTGTCTCAAATCAGTACCCTGTGAACATCCATCACAGTGAAATATCTCTTAAAACTGCACGGAAAGAGCAGTGAGGAAAAAATGACATGTATAGCAATAAAGTAGCAGGCAATGGCACATTTCTGGATAGTGACACAGGCCCTCAGCATTTCTGGTTCACCATTAGAGAGGGGCAAGACAGTCATTTGCTTCTGGAAGCTCATGGGTTGCTTTTTTGCTTTGTTGCTCCAGTTAGACTAGTAAAAGATACCAGCTCTCCTTACAAGCCTTGAGTCGGCTGTAAACTTAGATCACCCAAGCTACAACAACAACAGGACAAACTCTGCATAGTGCAAATGTAATTTGCAGGGTCAGCATGAAACTGATACCAGCTCTTGGATGAAGACAGAGCTATATATGTTGTGTCACATCCATGGAGCTGCCAGCACCTGCTAAGAACCTTCAAGACAAGCTGAAGCCAAAGTGAGCTGAGGTCACGCTTCGGGCATGCCAGGATGGATGAAGTCATTGTGTTCAGCAGCCCTGGCTAAATGTAGTGGCAATGTATACAAATTACAAAAGCACAGTCTGTCCACCCTCTGTTCCAGTCATCCTTGGTCCTGCTTTATGGAGGGTATGCAGGAAAGGTAACCTTTTGGCTGTATGAAACAGCTACAAAATTTAATTTTTGCATTGTTAGATTAAGTACAGACTTTGTATACATGGCCAGAATTTAGCCCATCGTATTTCCAAGGTTTACCAGAAGATATTAAATATGTCTTAAATTCACCTTTGAAACAGATGTGTGAAGTGTATGTAGCAATATGCATTTATTTCTACTGACCTCCCAAATGCAAAGACAAACATTGCAGAAATCTTTATGGAACAGACGGATGACTTTAGCATTGTCAGCTCTCCACCACTGGATCTGAGGAAACAGAATGTTTATTGCTTTTGGGTTGCTGGGATTTTTTTGAAAGAAAATCTAGGATTTTTGGCAGCTGTAAATAAGCTTTCCATTCAGACAAAAGACTTGTTGTTTCTGGTACTCGTCCAAAGGATTAAGTACAATATAAAAAGTAATATACTTCTGCCTGTACCTTAATGCCAATGAAGTGTGTATGCTCTAAATTTGTCCTGTTCATCTTTATTTCTGGATAGATTTGTCATCTTTTGCCTCTTTGCTGATCTTCTTTGCACCACAAGAGGACATGGCACGTGACATCTCTTCACTCTCTTACGTGGCTGTACGTATCCAGGAATTGACACTGTAGCAAAAGGTCATGAGACCTGTAAATTAGTGTGATCTTTGTGTAGAAACTCATACTCTTTCATGTTAGAGGGACGGCTTCCATTATCTAGTTCTGTGTCCAGCATACCATAGAAGTAAATGCAGCTGTTTCATTTTGGAGCCAGTGGACTGTTCCCATCATCAGTAGCAAAATGACAACTGTTGGATTCATCTATCTGCTTGTCCCCAGTATGTGTCTCTCCTCTTTCCTATTGCTGATCTACTGTCCTACCCATGGCTCATCACTACCTGTGAAACTGGGTGGAACTATTTTCAGTTATTCTCTGCAGAGGAGTCACCTTCCTCGTTTCAGTCTTGCGAGACTCTTTACTTAAAGCCAAATCACCACTGGACAAAGAGATCCCTCTGTCATTTCTCTAGCCTTCTATGCGATGCACACAGCAGAAGGATATCAGTTGTCTTCTGCCAGTTCAAACAAAGGCTGCTCAGGAGGAATGAGCATTCCTATTGCCATCTTTCTCTCCCACACAAATGACGATCATTTATAGCAATTTACAATTATACAACTTTGGAAAATATATATTGGAGGAGAAAGTGTTGTTTTAAGAGCTATGTGGAATTTTCAACATAAAACTAAGAAAAGCATAGGCAATTTTTAGTGGTAAGATGTTTAAATCCCTACATATTTGACAGATTATTCCACATGAATTACAATGATTTGTTATAAATGTCACCATAGCAGCTACATATAAATATATACAGTCTAGTCTGACCAGAATAAAGCAAGGTTTGTCTTTGTTACCTGGTACACTACCAAGACTAGAAACAACCCCTTTTATTCTTGAGGAAGGAGACCCAAGGTTTGCTTTTCTTTCTTTTTCTTTTGTTTTTTGAGGTGGGGTTGTTTTGGGGTTTTTATTCATTTTAATAGTGAGAAAATTGCCATGCAAGCTAGCCAGAGAATGTTGGCATTTGCACATTGGATAAACTTGAGGGGTGAAATCTTAGAATGCCAGAAACAAAAAATAAGGATGTTGTCAGAAACACAAACAGACTTGGTAGCCACCCTCCTACAGATGGCAAAAAAGGCCACTTCAATTATTTAGGTTGCCAAAGGATGAATTAGAAAAGGAGAAAGTGAGCAATGACAGAAGAAAACCTTAAGAAGACACTGAGAGGAAAAGAAGAGACAGTGAAAGGAGCAGAGGAAAGGAAGTACTGAGCAGCTCCAAAAGCATTAGGAAATCAGAGGTGGAAGCAATTCAGCTGTCCAATGGAGCGAGTGATCGCAGAAGACCAATGATGGAGAAGCAGAGAGAGAAATTCCTTTGGAGAAGGTGGCAGTCGTCTTGGTGAAAGCACTGCAGGAAAGATGATGCAGTTGGAAGCGTATGAAGGGGCAGTCCCTGAGTCAGGGAGTGAAAGGGAGATGGAAAAGGCAGAGCCCGTGTGGGAGCCTCTCTGCTCTGCACATGGTCATTCCCACCTCTGCTCCTCTGTCACTGACTGAATGGAGAGGTGATGGCAGACTGCATGGTTGTTCATATAGCTGAGGTCCTAATCACCCTCTTCCACAAAGAAATTATATTTCTTTAGGCACATCCTGAAAGCGAAAGAAACCTTTGTTTATATTATTGTGGCTGTTGATCGCATGCTGAAAGCAGCGCCTGAACAAGCTTCTCCTCCACTTAGGCTGTTAGCACTATTCATCTGAAGGCATTTGAAGGTAGTGCCTTAGCTGGGATTCAGGTCTCTCCAGCTCCCAGACGGTCAGTAGAACAAGAGAGGTTGCTCCAGGCAGCAATTCAGGGCTTCTAGCACAAGCTTCTTGTCTTGACTTGCCTCAGAAAGCCACTTATTTTTCTCTCTGGCCTGTTTAGGGGACCTAAGAAGTCCAACCCCAAGGGGGGCAGTGCTCCACCACCAAGACTCCCAAGCCAGCTCCAGATCTCTTACACTGAAATCAAAGCCTATAGGTAAAGAGAAGGTTAGAGCTTAACTTCACATGTCTATCAGGGTTCCTTTTTTTCCCTTTTTACTTTTTTGAATGACTCGCTTCCTAAGCACTTTTCATTTGAATTAAAAATGGTGTGTACTTCAATCACCTGCAAATTTGAAAATGCTTGAAATACACATGCAAGATAATAGGAAGAATTGTAAAGCTAACACATGCATTCAGCAGTGAAGAATATGAACAGAAGTTTAACATGTTGTCCTTTGAAAGAAGTTAATATTGTATGCACTGGTGTGGAAATACCATAGATCCTGTTTCAGTTGAATGACTTCATTGAAAGATCCATAGCATCAAGATCGAATGCTACTATTTATTGAAAGTGATAAATTATCCAAGGATTATAGTTCATAAACATAAGACTCAATGTCTAGGAAAAAATGTATTCATTGTCTAGGAAAAAAATGTGATAACTACCTTAGGTATATTTTAAAAACAAGCTGCTCTGTGAGTAACAGAGCCTGATCCCCTGTATGGTTGTGTCTTATATCGTTTATATGTTACTGCTGTATTAGCCCTATTCATCTCTCATGTCTCTACTTGATAATCCCTTTTGGCAAGAGGGAGAGCACAGCCTGAAACTATGGGTTTACTGGTGAGCACGCCCATACGTGGCCAAGAGCATATGTCCTGCTTCGGGCCATTGCCAGGCAGAAGCAAAGCTGGCTTTGCCAAACAGGGGCAATGCTACCTGAAAGAACAAACGTGGTTTTTTTCTTCCATCCAACCACAAATTTTCATGGCAGTTACTGGAACTTAGCAATGTTGGGAGTTCTCCTCCTCTGTCAAATGTGGTTGAAATTGGCCTGAATTTTTGTGGGGACAGGAGCAAGGAGGGGGGGAAGAAATAGAGAGTAAGAAAGAAAACAGGGCTAAAAATAACAATGTTTGGATTTTTCCAGGCCATTTATCCTGGAACATTAGAAAATGTAATGTGTAAAATAATACTTTTTTTTTTTCTCCATTAAAGACGCAGAGTAGCAGACATAAATTGATTATTTTTATTTTGATCCGGCAATACACTTTCATACACATTGACAGCTGCATTTTCTTCAATTCAGACTACATACACTTTGAGCTCTTTATTTTTCATCTCCCAGAAGGATGTACAACACACTAGGGAGTCATTTGGCCAGTGGGGAGAAAAACATTTTCTAGTGTGTGGATTATTATGAAGATAAGCCCACAGCTGTGTGAGGAGCACATCGATAGAACCACATCTGTTTACATCAGCTGAGGATCTATCACTTATCTGTAGCAGTGTGCATCCCAAGATAGCTTAACTGATTTGGACTTAATACTTGATTACATGGTTATTTTAAGAACTCTGCAAGGACCCATAAAAGAAATCTTAACTGTCTTCAGTAGTTTTGCCTAATATTTACTGTAGGTCCCACAACTATTACTGATAGTATGTATTAACAAACTAAAGAGGCTGGTTTTAATACTCTGTGCCACCCTGTTCACACTACTCACCAGTGACATTTTAATTTTGAAGGAATTAAGACCCTTTCTCTAAAGTAAACAGGCTCAAAGGCTGGTCCACAGGCATAACTGGCAGTGCCAGAAGTTGGAAGGATATTCAAGTCCTTACATACTAATGCCAAAACTAAGATTCAGGACATCCCCCACTGCTTTTGGCATTCTGATGCCATGGCTAAGCATCAGTTGTTATTTCTGAGAATATTATCCTCCCTCAAATTCATACTTTCACACTAGTTTTGATTTGGCTTACTGCATCTTAATTACAGTTCTGTTCTCTTTTCCATGTCTATCTCCTTGCCTATCTCCATGGCATTTGAATAAATGCCAGAGAGGTGCAAGACACCAGAGCAGCATGTGGTGAATGAAATGCAGATGCAGATGCTTCTAGTAAAGGCCTTGCTGTTGTGTAGGTTGTAATTTATAGTTTTCATCAAGTGTCACTCAAAGGAAATAGGGTTACGCATGTATACATTTATCTCTGACTTCCCCCTTGGCCCTCCACCTTTCTTTCTTTTCTTTTTTTTTTTCTGTCTCAGTGTATCTCTACTGTTCTGTTGCTCTCGATTCTTTACAGAGTGGCACCATTTTATATATTTAGTTGTCTACAGTGAAAAAAGCAAAAGAAAATGGATCACTGTAAATACTGGTTTTGCAGAGACCTGTAATGGGCAAATGGCCAAGGAAATTCACTCCAAAGTCAGCAAAAAACCCCAAAACTTTTGAATTTCACTGCTTCCAATGCACATCAGCTTAATGTTAATTCCATCAGGAAAAAACATGTATAACTTAGAAATCTAATTATATTGACCTTCAGGGGTGTTTTTTAGTTGCTGTCACTCCAAAGCCAGCATTTCACACTCTCAGAATACAATCTTAATGCTCATAGTTCCTTGTTCTCATTTAAAAAAATTAATGACAGCTCATCTGCCCATAATCCACATCTCAAAATGCCAAAATTTTCTTTTCTTTTTTCTTTTTTGTTCCCACAGGAATGTTGGTGGATGCATGGAGGGGGCTGAGAGTTTTGTTCAGATCAGCTTTTTACATAAATACTATTTCATATTGAAAAAGAAGAATCATAGGTATGGAGAATGAAGAATGAATATAGGGAAAAAACTGTTTTGTCTGTTCTTAATTTATTACACATTCAGTCGCTTTCTGAATATATCATATGGGCTATTGTACTCCAAATACACTTTGCAGACATCTACCAACACAATAATCAGTTGTGTTTACACTACAATCAGACTTGACTCATGTCTGTAAAGTCATCCCATTTGATGTATTTACACACAGACTTTCTTCCTGCTCTTTCTCCAAAAGACCACATAAAATGCAAGGAATGGCTCATAAATTCTGAAGTAAAATCTGCAAAAGATGCAAAACATCAGGGTAAGGCTGCTCCTTAAGCTGAAAGAATGCTGGTAGTTGGGATTAGGAGGTGGTCATCTGCGATCTGACTCTAGGGGAAAAGCTGGGGTACTCTTTAACTGCATTTTAGCGCTAGAAACAGGAGAGAAAATTGAGCAGTGACCCTCAGGCACCCCATGTCTCCTTCCAGGCTGTGAACCCTGCACAGAAAAATGAGTTCTTAAGAAATTACAGAAGAGAGCAAGCTCCCACTGCTTTTATGTTTTTCTTAGTGGCTTAAAATCACTGCAGACAAATGTAATGCTTGAACGTGTAGGAGCTGAAGCTACCTGTATTCCAAATATGTCAGCTGGATTTCAACACATGGAAATTATGACTGCAACTGCTGATTTGTGTGAACAGGTTTGCTCTTGCTTGTATGTCTTTCAAAGATAGGAATTTTTGAACAAGAATTTTTCATGAAATTCTGATGAAATACCATTTGAATGAAAAAAGGGATAAAGAGGCAAACAATGAAAACAAAATTACTTCAGGTACAGACAGCATCCAAAGCACTTAAATTGCCTGTCCCTAGTCCTGACACAGTACTTCTGTGGCTGATGTGGAGAAATTTATATTTTTATTAGACAGCTCTACGGTAGCCCTATTTAATGACTTGAAAACTGTGGAAAACATCACCCCCTCAAACACTTCCCAGTCTATCTGTAAGGCCAAGTGACTTGACTCACAGTCCAGCAGTGTACCAAAGAGCCTATGCCATTTGAAACACAAATGGTCCCCCTGATTTGACTTAAAGAACTAGGAAGTAAAATCAAACAGGCAAAGATCACAAGGGTTCACAGAAGTGTGAATTCAGTGAAAATTACCCAGAGGCTGAATATAACTGGCAATCACAATGCTGTTTTGTCAAGTCTAATAGCGACTCACCATGCTAAAAATCTAAATGCAACAGTACAGCAAAAAAAAAAAAAAAAAAAGATGCGGTCAGGAAAAGCATCACCAAAACCTCACAAGCAGATATCTGCCATGGAAGCGCTAAAATAAGCACTTTGCCAAATACTTGTTGGCAAAGACAACAAGTTTTCGTTCAAGTTTATAAAATGAAGAAAAAAAAAATCACTCTAGGACCTATTATTTGTAGCTCTTGCCTCTGTAAATTCTGCCTGTATGAATGGTACCATGCATATTGTTTATTAACACTTTAAATTTATGAAGTTTAGATTGTCTTCCACTCTGATCCTGGAGCATATTCTGCATCAGAAAGACTTTAGATGAAAAGTAAGCTTACCGAGTTCAATAACAGAAACATCACAAAATTACAATTAATTTATGCAAAAAGCCATAATAAATGCACATCCCAAGATTGTAGTGTTGGGAAAAGCTTAAAAAGAAACATTAAAAATTAACACTCCTGCACATATTGCCTCTTTTCTGTATTCTTTAAATGTTCCGATTTCAAATTTCAAAACGCTTTCCTATGTCAATGACAATCTTAATAAAGTCCAATTAGTTCCACAAGGCACTTTCTGATGCACAAGCCCCTGGCTTGATTGCGGTGAATGGTGGGTATTTCCTGTGTTTAAGTCCACATATGGATTGAGTAAGGCAGTGGCAGAGAGACTACTGTTTCCCTTCACTACATCTTCATTTCTTTTTCACAGGCTAAGCCTTTTTTGTTTTTCCTGGCTCTGTTGTCAAAACATTGACCAGAGTTTTGGCTCATGGTATTGGAATACAAGGCCAAAACAATCCTCTGGAAACCAGTGTGGCAAAATGTATTTTAAATCTATACATTCACCATTCAACCATGGGAGTAACCACGCCCACTGCCCCACTCTGTGGTTTAAAAACAACATGGGTTTGCCCCCAGAACGGTTTGATTTATTTGACAAGCTTTTTCAAGCTGGGTATATCAACATTTAAACTGCTCTGAGGCTTGGCTTCCTACGTCACATGTACAGCAAGTATTAAAACACACTCTAATCATTTTCTGCCTCTATTAAACTAGACAAGGTGAATGCTTTGTGCATTCTGTAGGATTTCTTTGAAAACCTGTCAGTCTCTCCAGACAAGCTACAGTGATTCTGTATTTTTTTCCCCTCAAAAATGTACCTCTGGGACTTTTTAAATATTATCCTTGTTACATCTTTTTTGGAAAATACATCATTATAATAAATCACAGAATTACAGAATGGTTTTTGGAAGGGACCATAAACATCACTTAGTTCCAAACCCCCTGCCATGGGTAGGGACACCTTCCACTAGACCAGGTTGCTCAAAGCTCCATACAACCCTGGACTTGAACATTCAAGGGATGGGACAGCCACAACTTCTCTGGGCAACCTGTGCCAGCTCTTCACCACCCACATGGTGAAGGAAAATGTGTAGAGTTAATTTCCATTCCTCACATACAAAAGCCCAATACAAAACAGTAAGAGATGACACATTTAAAGGATTTCTTCCTAAACCATAGCATAACGCACAAGTACCCTGTGACGTTGCAAATTATTTTGCTACACTGTCAGCTCCCTGAAGGGATTCTCTTTCTTCAGGATGAAGTAGGAATACAAACAACTCAGCTGTAAAACTGAAATCAGGACAACGCCAATTTTGCACACATGATTGGGAAAATTAAAGTATAGAGATGGTGCGTGGTAGTTTAAATGATCTATCAAAACAGAATTTAATAGTTTAAGTACCAGGATGTAACTCCCCTGAACCAGAATCCCTGTATGATTTACTTCCAGCTTTTTTCATCCATTTTTTGTATTGGGAACTACATCACTGACCCAGGCCCCTGCTGGTGTGTGTTGCATGGACATGATCTATATAGCAGCCACCTACAGAAATATATGCACAGGCACACAACAATTAGGGGTAAGTGGCTCAAGTGATTCAAGGTAGAACCACCTATAAACGATCCATGTGACATCTGAACCAAATTTAAATATCCCACCTGGATTTACTCCCAAACTGCACAGCAGGAACCAAAGAGCAGGCCAGAAAGTGTCTTTCCTCGTTAAATAGAACATAAACTTCTCAGCCAAACCTGTTTCATTGTGCTGCTGCAGAAAGCTTTACAAGGGGGAGGGGGGAACATATATGTTTGTGGATGTAGAGACACTTTTTACGGTTTCTCTTTTATCTCCCCCAGCCCAGGGCTCTTCTGCCCCTTTGGCCCTGGCGCACCTCGCCCCCGGAGCGGCGGCTCGGCGGGGAACGGGCGGTCCCCCCCTCGGGGATGCTCACCTTGGCACGAAGCCTCCCGCCTCCTCGGGTTTTTTCCTCCTTCAACGTATTCCCATCGTCCTTCGCCACAGAAACTGTAAAACCCCGCTGGTGGGTTTCTAGTGGCTAAAATAAAATTGGGGGGGAGGGGAAATTATATAATATTATGGAATATATATAATTCCCCCCCCCCCATATGTATATATATATATATACACATATACAGGGGCGAGGAGGGATGATAGGAGTACCGTGAAGCAGCGCTTCGACAAACCCCGTAAAGCCGAGAAGCAAGTACCAGGGAGATGGGAAAGAGGGAAGGGCGGAAGAGAAGTATGAGCAGGAGTAGCAAATACCTTGGTTTTTACTCCCAGACACCATAACTTGTTTTACGATTAGTGATCTGTTTAAAGATTTGTCCTGGAAGTACTTGATATTGGGTTACAAAAGGTTACGTTAATTGCATTAAGCCATAATGACCCATGAACGACTGAAAGGACTTATAAGGAAAACACGCTTCTTCCTCAAAGAAAATAAAAATAAACCAATAAACAATAAAATAATAAAAATTGAAACATAATAAAAACAGAAAAGAAATCAAGATAAATTAATAAAATAGAGTAACTAATAAAATGAAAGAAAAAAATTAAATTTCAACATAACAATGAAAACAAAGCAGACAAATAATAAATTTAAGTAAAATAATATAAAATATTTCAATAGAATAGAATAGATTAAAAAAAAAAAAAAGAAAGAAAGAAAAGCAAAAGGTGGAGCGCAGCCGGGCGGGCGGCGCTTCCGGGGCTCCCAGAGGAGGCAGAGAGGGATAAAGAAGGGGAGAGAGAAAGAAGGAAGGAGGCTGCACCGCAGTGCCGGTGCCCTCCCGGATGCTCCTGGCCCCCGCCTGGCAAGGCCACACCGTGTGTCGGTCCCGGGGGAAGCTGCCCTCGTTTTGCATCGGGAATTAAATGTGTCTACTAATAATCTATAGTCTCGTTTGCCGGGGCAGAGCAGACAAACAAAATTGTCATTCCAAATGAAAAGAAAACAGGATTTCTTAGCACTGTTTAGGAGGGTGCACAGCGGGGCATATTTTCTTTCTTACTGGCAAGAGTTTGTAACTGGATCCTTTAACATTACTGAGAACTTGAAAACATGAAACAAAAGTATTGATCCAAGAATTCGCCGAAGAAAAGTATCCAAATACACACTGGTTTGTTTGAATTTAGGGTTGTTTTTTCTTTAGGTTATAGCACACGTTTACGGGGGAAGGTGGAAGCTTGCGACACAGCCCTGGCATGCCCCATTCACACATACGTGGAGGAAAGTGTTATTTGTGTTGTTAAATTTACATTATGGTCCCTTTAATTGTATCAGCTGCCAGATAGACCTAGGAATAATGGCATTTAGGAGGGAAATAGAAATCATCTTCAGAAGACTGCAACATAATGGAGGAACATAATTAATTTAACCTTGCAGTCTTCCATAATGGCTGCACTTTATCATTTCCACAGATGGAGCTTGAAGGAATTACCGCCGCTGTTTACCCCAGCAGACATCCCTGCTTGTGGTTAGCCGAGGGCAGATTTCCCACTGAAGATGCATTTCTCCACTTGAGGGAAACCAACTCGAGCCCTGGCAATAGCGGTGAAACTTGCTGGTGTTATATGTGGGGGGACATTGCAGAAAATGCACAATATGTGTCTCTGTACGGTTTTATCAAGTGACACTGGAAGAAGACAGTGTTTCCTTGCTTACCAGAGCCAAGACTTTCCCAACACTATTTCAGTTTCTCTTCCTTAATTTCCTCCTCGCTATATTTTTCCTTTAACAATGTATCTTGCTAACCTTTCCTTTCCCTTTCATTTTCTTTCCATTTCCTTTTCCTTCAATTTTCCTTCCCTTTTCCTTTCTTTTTCCTTTCATTTTCTTTTCCTTCCCCTTTTCTTTTTCTTTTTATTTTCTTTAAAAACGCAATACATGCCCGTTTCTAGATCCGCAGAAATAAACCAAACACTTCTAGATGATTTGCAGTGTTTACAGGCTTTTTATGTTGGGGAAACCTGAGCAGACTGGAGGTGAGCACGCCTCCACACACAAAACATAGCAAAAGACGGGTTATTTGGACAAGCTGATTGTTTATTATTTCAGGAAATAATGCATTTTCCACGCTGTAGGATGCTGGGGTGCACACATTCAAGTCACTCGTGGATGTCGGACCGGAGTCGGACTGGAGAAATCTGCTGTTTTGCGGCTCCGGGCTATGAGGGAATCCCTTTATCCCCTTCAGTGGTTCTAACCTAGGAATAAACTACGGCGATGAAATGCTCTGCACTTTTGCCTGCATGGCTGGGATCTTTAAGAGTGTCGTTTGGACACTTTGAGGCGGATATTTCTCACCCCGAGCAGCCGGGACCCGAGGCGTTATCACACGAGTACATTTTAGGCACGGTTCTCTCTCCCGCTCTTATCCAAAGAAAAACTTGGTCGGTGGCGCGGGAACAAGGATAGTTCTGCTTTCGGTGTGCAGGTAGTTGTGTGGGATGGACCCTAAATAGTATTGCCTTTTTTGCCTGTTTTTAGGTTTATTGACATCTGGGGTTTACTGTTTGGGTTTGGGGATTTTTGCACACTTCCGAGTGCTTGGCAAACAAAACTCCCATCCTTGCACCCAGACTTTGTCCCTGACCTAAATGATAACTTGATACCGTTCTTATACCCTGCTATAGAAAGCGTCTCTTCTATTCCTCCTCTGCACGGAGCAGAGTGCAAGAGAAGACAAAGTAAGCCCGGAGGAACGAGGGCTGCTCTTAGAATCCGTACCACTGTTAGTTGCTACAGAGCGGTGAAAGAACGGCAGCCCCGGGCTGTTTGTGACGTGTCAGTTTAGGAGAGTGAGTTTGGATCCAAACTTCCATTTATTAACCTGGCAAGTATGCGCAGCACCAGCCAGCGATACGACACCGAATACCTGTGCGGTACGGATCCCTTGGGTGTGCTGTCGCCTCTCTCCCTGGCCCTTGGAGCCCGCTCGGAGCTGCACGGCGTCACTGAGAGTGCTGTGATTTTGGCTGATGACGTGCGCCGTGACGCTAACCCAGCTAATAGGGAGCTGGTGATGCCGTTGCGCTAAACAAAGGGGGTTAACCCTCTTGAAGTCCTAGTCATTGGCCACCCGGAAATAACCCTGTACATCTATGTGTATAGTCCCGTGGGACAAAAATATGGAACATGAGGAATAATCGGCACAGAAATTAGCGCAGAGGAGTTCAGGCTGCGACGGGCAATAGCTGAAGTCTGGGGCTTGGGCAAAAGAGTGAGGCGCAGCATCGCTATCTGCGCGGCATGTTAATCTGTCAAAGCAGCTGAAAACGGAGGGAGGGGAATAAATAAAAGAAAAAATCAAAATCACAAACAAAATTAATAATAAAAAATAAAACAATCACGGTCGGTGAAGCCCGCAGAGTCACTGCGGCACCTGCTCCCTCCGCTGCAAGCCCACTCCGCAGCCGGTCCCGCGCGGCTCCACGTAGCCCCTCTCGCTGTGGAGCCCGGTGCTGCACACAGGCTGTCTGTGCCCCTGCGGCACTGGCGAGCCGAGGGAGATCCCTGCGGTAGGCCGGGGAGGGGACGGGGATGCCGGAGGGTATGCTGATGTTAGTGATGCTGTCTCTGAGCAATTTCAAGTTTTGGTTGGTGACTCAGGGAAACGTACCTAAATAAATAAAGTTTTTAAACAGGCAAAATATCGCTACTAGAGAGATAGAACACAACCCCCAGAGGGAAGCCCGCATGCTACGGGGTCCCCCTTTCCCCTCGGAGATACGGGAGGGCCCCCGCCGCAGGGCGGTGGGCAGGAGGAGAGCGGCCACCCCCTCGCTCCGTGTTCTTCTCCCGCCTCGGCTGCTCCTCCTCTCCCCGTGCCGGGGAAATCTGCCTGTGGATCCAGCAAGAACTTTCCTGTTTACCCGGCCCCGGTGGCCCTCGCTGGTGATGGCGCGCTTGGGAGGGGAAAGGAGACGGGTGGGGTGGGGACAGGGAAAAATGGTGGCGGTGAACCAGAAGACTGGAAAGCTGCAATTGCAGCTGCTGTAGTCAGGAGCCGAGCTGTGCTTGTCCTCCCCAGCCAGGCACCGCGGGACAGCGCTGCTCCGCGGAGGCAGCAGCACCCTCCCTCCGCCTTGCGCTTCTGCAGCCTGAAACCCCCTGAGGCAGAAACCTCCTTGGTTCCCCTGCAAAGGTGACCTGCAGCCAAGGCAGGGGCGATGATGAGCTCCCAAGCCGCGCTCAGGCTCCTCTGGTCTCCGTTCCTATCACAAGCCGCTTACGCAGAGCGGCGGGGCCAGAGCAGGGTTGGTCTGGCCCCAGGTAGGGCGCGGTGCGGTGCAGAGCGGCTGCGGCCGCGGTGAAGCTGTGAACGTCTCCTCTGGTACTTCCCACCAGGCCGGGCCGGGCTGCCGCTGGGGATGGGCGCTCATTTCAGAGAGTGGGCTCCGCTTGTATGGGGGAGATCCCCTAAATCTTCAGTTCTCCTGTGAAAATTAAAAACACACGAAATCCTAGACAGTCCATACCAACTGATTTTTATCTACCGTTTTACGCGCTTCATTATCCACCGAAATATAACAACCCCGTGATTTAATGTAGTTTACGGAGACCACAGGCATTTTTGGCTTCCTTTAGCCTTTTTATTCTAGCGCTGGCAACGGGCTGACTTCAGACTTCTCTCAACAGTTGAATATATCAGGGGGTTGGGATAAGACCAATGAGGGAGAAAAAGGGCTGCACTCAATGTAATTGTCTCGGTGCTTCTTCCAACCCACTCTGGGAGCCCCAAACCCTACAGCCCCCTATTTCTGTGCATGTCCCCGGACCCTAGCTCTCGGTCACCGTTCTGCCCTGACAGATTCCCTGGAAGCTGGAGACCGCGACCGGGCTCAGGGAAAGGCGGGGATTGGCTTTAATCAGCATTGTCAGAGAACTAGAATCAGGTGTGGATTTGTTTCAGGCCATGTTTACATCAATCAGTATTTTCGTTACAATCTTGTCAACAGTTTTAATTCAAAGCGTATGCGAAAGCCGGAGAAATTGAGCGGTATAAGGGAGAGCGTTATTTTTAGAAAAATATTATTAAACGTGGCTGAAATATTTTGATTGCACTGGAGGTTAAGTATTTTTTTTCTTAGCTTTATTGGCAACGAGGTGGCCCGGTGCAGGGCATGAGGCCGGTCTGTGATTTTAGCGAGCTCCGTTCGTGGCCTGCCGATACGGAGGAGCACACGGTCTCCCCTGGCCGTTTTCCTCTAAATTCAAGTTAAGAGCAGACATAACCCGTTTTCCCCAGCACTGGCAGCGTCAACTCTTGCGCGCCCTGGGGCACCCCGCGCAGCATCCGCGCGGTACTCTGCTTGCAAACCCCGGGGGACCTGCGGAGCCCTGCGCTCACGCTCGCGCGGGGGGGGGGGGGGGGGGAAACCCGCGGCCAGTCTGCAGGCTTTGCAAGGCGGACGGCGGCGGGCCTGTACGCGGGTTCGCAGGGCGCAGCCGATGGGAGGCGCGGAGAGGTGCGCAGAGGAGTGAAGAGTATCTCCGCGAAGCCGGCTCAGCTGCCCTGCTCGGAAGGTTAATCAGCCAGATTAAAGGCTAACCCGAGAGAGAAGCGCTCCTACCTGTGCTGCGCTTTGGGTTTAGCTATTTGCGCGGGGCCGAGGAGGTGCGGCGGCGCGGCGCGGTGCGCTGCGTGCGTCTCGCCGGCTCTTTTCACTCTCTCTCTCCGGGATCCCCGGCTCACTTTTCACATCAAATAGACCATTAACTTTTGATCCTGGCTGTTACATTTCAGGTTTCCCAGTGATGTTTCCTGCATACTGAGTCCCCTCCCCCCCCTTCTGTCCCACTTCGCGTTTAAACACGACCCGGTAGATCTGAATTTCTGTCGAAAACATAATATTGAACATATGCACTCATTCGTCTCTTCGCGCTTGGCCTCACATCGAAATCCCCCTCGGAGGAAGGACCTAACGTTTTAGATGTCCCAGAAGAGGCTTGAATTTTTGGCTTGCTTACATCTTTCAGCAAGCGAGCCAGAATGAGACCTATTAAAATACTGACTAATGCCTGCGAAGACAATTTCCATAACTTCAAAGTCCTTACGCGACTATTGCCAATGGCTGCGATAAAGCGCTGGGAACAGCCAAAGGGGATCAGAGAGACGTTAGCTACTCGTGTTTAGGACGTTATTAAAGCGGGAGCAGTTGCTCCCACTTTAATGCAGTCTTCAGCAGAAGAGGTTTGGGGGTCCCCCCGCATTTGATCTCCCAGTTCCCTCTCTTGGCCGTAGGAAACAGCTGGAGTGACTGAATGTAGTGTCGAAAGAGCGCCCCAAATGTGCTACAAAAGGTCCCCTCTGCGAAACCATGGGATCAGCAAAGGTGGGTGGAAGGGGGTGTTTTCACACACGACTGCCCCCCAGTTTCTGCCCACCAGCTGATTCCCCATACCCCCGTTGCTGGGGGATGGGGCGCAGAACCCCGCGGTAGGTCCCTGCCACGTCCCTCGGAGCATCACTCCGGGACCATGTCCCCAGGGGGACCTCAAGCCGCGGACGTCCTGTCAAAGCACCCGGGGAGGGGAGAGTTCTAAACAGAGACGAGCGGGCTGTGCTGGACGCAGCCCCAGGCCCGCGAAAGCGGCTGCGCGTCTGCGGAGCGGGGTGGGGTGGGTGGTGGGCACCATTTCTCCCTCCTCCCTGGCTTGTCCCCAGCACGTTTGCGCGGTCAGATTTGATCGCCGGGTAATATTTACTTAAAATTCGCCGTTTCATTAAGTTTCTCGATAATAAATTCACTTTATGGAATATTTCCAAACGTGTGCTCAGAAGAGGCCTGAACAAATTCGGCGAAGGTAATCTTAGATTCAAACGTTTTCCCCCAGATATACAAGAATGGGTTTGAGGTTTTTTCCCTATTAACCTGCCCAAAACGTGTTGCAATGCCTTCATATCCTTTTGTTCATTAAAGGAATACTATTCTTTTATTTTCTCATCCTTACAGTGTTTCCCACCACACTTCAATGATTTCATTGAAGGCATTCGAACATCCTGTTATAAACACAATTCCTTCCAATATACCAAGTAATTTTTTTCTACTGATCTTCATGAGGATATAACAATGGCAGAGAAGCAAGACTTAAACTGTCAACAAAATGATTAAATTAGAGGAACCAGGCTCTTGGACTGCTAAGAGTTAAATCTAGCCACAGTGTATTACAGAGAACGAGGAACATCAAATATATACAAGTTTTCTGAGATCCCCAAATAAGATAGTTTTGATTAAACTCTTCTATCTGATAAACTGCAGTTCCAAATTTGCAACAGTGACTCTCCACTTCACTATTCTACAAATGGCCTAACGCAAAACCAATGCACAAGTTCATGTTTGCAGTATATGACCTTAAACAAATGGATTGTCCCCCTGAATGGCTGAGCCTCCCACTAACAGCTGTGTTATGTACACTGGCTTCTGATTCCAGGCCTTTGCCGTTGAAGCACCTTGGTTACAGTTGTAGAAAGACCAAAGCTAAGGATAATATTCCATTTCACATGGAATTATTCAGTTTGGAGGTCTTAATGAACAAAGGCACAACACAAATTATCAGTGGGTTCAAAATATAAATAGGATTTCATTGATAATTTACTTTATAATCTGGTTTTAGTCAGTTATTTCATGGAGGAAACTTCTGTAAATCTATGTATTCATAGTTATCTCTGCAAGTAGCTTTAAAGTTACAAACAGGAGTGCTTACATTGCTGTTACATCTTAGAAAGCATTAGAGGTGAATTTCCAGATACTGAAAAAAAGTGCTTAAAACTCTTTGGAAGTCAGAGAGACTTCTAATTCTGACTTGGGGAGCAGGGGGAAAGTTTCTGTCTGCAGCTACACAATTACCAGGTGATGAAGCTGGAAGATGATCTTTCTATCTGACCCGCACCATGTTAAGTGGCTGCTTTTCCCACATCCCTCCATCTTTATCAGTTTTAGACAACTCCCTACCAAAAAGATATTGACAATCTAGTGGAGTACCAGGGAGGTACCAATGAGCAGCATAGGAGAGGGAGAAATATTTAAAGTTTTATTTTCTGTGTTAGCATATCATTTGCGAGACAACAACAAACACTGGAGGTATTGAAAATATAAGTACTACAGATGAAAACAGTTTATTTTGGGGAGTCAAAAAAAGCATAACCAAGAGTTAGAAGATTAAACAGATTCACGTTCGGACTATTTGTTACTTGTCCACTCATGGGATCTTCTAAAGGGGTAAGAGAAGGTCTTTTTTTTTTACAGTGGCTCCCCAACATTTGTTACAGGTGCCAGCTTGTACTGGATCCCAATAGCATCTGTCTCAGAAATGTTTCCACGTCCTATTAGAAACCATTACTGAAAACACTTTATTTGAATGTGGTATTTTTATCTAGCAATACAAATTTTACTTTTAATGACATCTCGTTGTAGCAGAGATGTAGCTCTGGAAGAGTAAAGCTCAGTTTTATTTGTCCTTCTTTGTATGGGTAAGTCAGGTTTAGACTCCTGGCAGTGCTTTTGTTCACAATGCTGTGCCAGAGCAACATCTAGCTTGTCTAGCACAGCTGTGTACATTGTGCAGGTGATTAGGGGCCACAATACTAAAAATGCCCATCTGGAACAGAATGAATCCAAAAAGACTCCAAAGCAGAATAGAGCATGTTTACTAAGGAGGTCCCATTTTATACTCCCTTTCCAGGATGAAACTTCACTTAAGTAACACAATGAATATTTTAGAGACTGAATGTATGCTTGCATCACTTCCAGACAGTTAAACCACAGTATAGACTGACTCATCAGGGCAAAGAAAGCAGCATGCTACAGTAAGACCTGACACAGAAGGAAAAAGACATGCAGATAGGGCACAACAATGTCTCCTAATGAGCTCAGATCCTCGAGTCTGTAAAACCACATTGTATTCTAGAGTGATGAATTTTGTATTTGGATCACTAACTCCATTGAAAGAAGCATAAAGACAGCTCCCTACTGGCAAAGTATCTGAGGAGGCTACAGAATGCTGTTTATTCCAGCTAGCATCTGGAATAAATTATGTTCCAGAAATTGGCTCCTGAGACTTCTATTTCAGATGAGAATTTGTATAGTGTGCTAAGTCCTAACACTTCTGGCTAGACCATAGCCTTCATAAGGATTTGCCATTCATCATACTTGCCAGGGGCTCTCAGATCTGGAAAGGTGCTTGTTTTGAGGAGTGAAAGAATAACAGAAAAGAAACTGCTTACCTTGGAGCTATTGTCAGTTCTCAAAGGCACTGGTATTCCAAATTTCAGGGCTCTGAGCTGTTAGTCCTAGTATGTTTTCTTATGACTCCTACTGAAATGCGTTAGCTATGCAAGGAAGACCCAAATTGGGTTTAGATATCACTAAAGGTCATGTAAACCACTTAAAATCTGCTGCAGATAAGGAGATAATGGCAGCAGGTGATCTGACAGCTCTTGGGGTGGGAGGGAGATTTCACAACTTGCTTTTACTCCAGTGCCAACAGCTGATGCTTGACAACTCATGAGCCTAGACTCAAAGAGGTAGGCAGTCTGAGTGCTGTTTTAAACATTTTGTTCTACAAGCCATGTTTATTAGTCACTCCTTTTGATTAATATGGTAATTATGTTAATGTTTTACTCAGTGCCTGAATATTATATAGGCTTTACTTGATTCTTCTCACATCAACAACACAAAACCCTGCAGAAGGGGAAAGCCAACACAAACACTGCAAATCTAAGACAACCCAAATCACTCATCACTATGAAGTCCAGAGCTTCCTATAAGGTCTGCTCTTTTACTTCCACAGCTAGGCTCAGGGATCTCAGGAGAGCACAGTCCTCCTTGAGATTTTGTTGCCAGCATTCTCACATGCCTGTGCAACATTTACTTTCTGGAGCAGAATTTATATTTTATTCTGAGGTATCAGCCACATACACCAGTATGGTTTCTGAATACCACTTGCTCAAAACCAGTAAATACCTAGGAAGTATAAATCTTTCAATTTTTTACCAGGGAAGATTTCTAGGTGAAAAGGGACAGAATTTGGAGATAGGCTTAGCCCTACACCTCACTTGGCTTCAAAGCAAAGGCTTCATCAGAGTGGATAGTGAGCCACCTGCCCAGTCAAAGACCATGAATTCTGAGGCAACTGCTCTTGTACAATGTAGAATTTAGGCTGCACATATCTATTCCGTGAATCCAAGGGAAAGTCTGTTGCAGAGACCCTGTTTTCTTGTTTGTTTCCAGATATTTTTATGGATCCACATGTGCTCTTCTCCCTTTCATATTGCACTAGAAGGGAGCAAGTGGACCTCTCTTGAGTCTTTCTTATAATCTGTGGACCACAATTTTTATAACCCATGGATCCCATTCTCCCCTCAAGTATGTTAGGACAATTTAATACGCTTCCTTGCACTATAAAAATGCTCAGCTGTGGTAGTACAATCTGTTATTTCCCAATGTCATGGGTCGAGGTGAGTTTGGTTACTGAATTTAATGGGAATTAGAGTAAGCTCTGCTTAATATCCTAAAATTGTGTTGAACTAGAAATGGTCTAATGAAAATGAAATACATGCAGACATGCATATAAATATTCCGTAAATCAAAATACAGCCTAAAGGATCAATTTATCTTCAAAAGGATGTGGAGTTCATTTCAGTTTGCCAGTTTGTATGTGGCCTCGTGCTTGACAGTTTAATTAACTCTCACCCTCTAATTTACAGGACTGTTACACCAGAGAAGAAACAAGGGGGGGGGGGGGAGCCCTTAAAACTGTGAAAAAGCAAGAATGGATTCCAAGTGACTGGGATCCTTCACGACAAACATCTAGATATTCTAGTGATTCAAGTGGGCTGAAGTACAGGATGTCTGTGGCATCATTGGTGTATCTGTGGTTAAGGAAGATCATAAGTGCTTGTGGGAACATAACTGCCATTTCTCTAAAGGCAGGTACGTTTTTTACTTTCTGAAACCAGCATATAGTCAGACTGTGAAGACCTGGAAAGGGAAAATAGCAGAAAAGTACATTCTGAAGACAAGTGTCCGAAACAAATGGAAGAGCTTGAGGCAATGGCAACTTTTTTATTTTGCCTTCTGGTTTAAGAAAGAAGAAGGGGAGGAGGAGGCCTGTACTACAATGTTCATCTTTACCATACAGGTAAAAAATCAGTGATTGTGCTGCTTGACAAATTGAGCAGGGCATTCATTTGTGTTACACTCAGGCGCCCATGCTTCACACTTCATGCAGGGTCTAAGTTCAGACCTCCAGGGTGGGCAAGAAAAAAATGTTCTATCACTGTTTTGCTCTGTACCTGAAGTATAACACACATGGAATCATACCCATGCTTTCTCTCTTTTAGGTAATGAGGAGGGGATGATGTGCACACGCTCTGATTTTAGTGATGATCCGAGCTCCGTGGGGTCAGGTGCCATTCGCCTAACACAGCGTCTCCCAGAGCAGCATTCCCATGCTGTCCTTGACGTCTTGACTCATTCTTTGCCCTCTCCATCAAGGACAGCGCTGGATGACTCCCCAGCGCGGTGAGCAGCGGTGTCAGATAACGCCCTGCGGCCGGGACTGCTGCAGGTACCCCCCGGCTGCCCGCCCTGCAGCCCCACGCTGCCGAGGAACCGGCGGCGCTCCAGCCCGGGTCTTAAACCCGCAGACACGCCACGCATCCCCACAGCACTGCGGGAAGCCGGGATTCCTCAGGGACCATCCTTCCCCTCTCCAGCAGTGCTGTCCCTCTTAAAAACAGATAATCTAAGTAAAGGAGGGAGGGAAGCTGGCGGAAGAGGTCGGCCGCGCTCTCCGTGGGCCTCGGCGAGCCGGGCCGCGGGCGGTGCGGCCGGGCAGGCGCGGTGTTGCCTCCGGGCGAGGCGGCGGCGGGAGGAGGCGAGGCGGAGCAGGCGGGAGGGCGGTCGAGCCGCTCCGGGGAAGTTTCCTCGCCGCCGCCTCCCCGAAACCCCTCCCCGCCCAGCGCGGCTCCGCGCCCCTCGCAATTTACCGCCGGGCGCCGCTCCTGGGGAGCCTCCGGGCCCGCGCCGCCGCGCCGGAGGCCCCGCGGAGTAAGTGCGCGCAGTGCCGAGCCGGTGCCGGACACGTGGGTGCGGCGGGGACGCGCGGTTCAGCCCCGGGGGTTGCGCAACGGCGCTGGGCTTGAGGTAGAGGGAGGGAGGGACGAGGCTGCGGGAGCTCCGGGGGTAGGGAATGGGCAGCAGAGCTCTGCTCGCCCGGTGCGGCGGGGCTCCCCTGTGCTGGCCGGGGAACGCCGGGCGCCACTTCTCGTCCTCGGGGGCCTCGGTGTATCGGGTGCTTTGTGGCAGAGGGTATGAAAGTGCGAACGCTGCGTGCGGCAAGTGATCGGGAAGGTGTCCAGGGTCCCCGGTGAGGAGCGGGCAGCTCCTCTTCTGACGGAAAAAGGCGGCCGATGCCGGGGCACCGATAGCCATCCCAATCCCACTGCCAGCACAGCACTCCGGTGCGCCGGGCACGACCCCCGGGGGCAGCCGTCTCCCCGGAGGGAGCCCGCTGGCTGCTGCCTTCAGGGTGTCTAGGGTAGGCGGGAGGGATGGAGGGATGCGCTCTTCTTCGCACATTCCAGCACCTTGCTCGGGACAAGGAGGGCGCCGAGCATCGGCGGCAGGGAAGTAAGGGGCACACGCACAGGTGTCCCTCTCCTCAGCCCAGCTCTGGGGTTTCCACTTTGCCCGCTGCCACCCAAGCCCTTCACAAGGATTATTTTTATGGCGAATTATGAGATGATTTTTGTCTGTGTTGGTCTTAGAGGCAAAACTTTTCTACTGGAAATACTCTGTTCTTTAAAACTATAATTAAGTAGTCAGTTTTTCTATCACAAAGTCAAATACCAGAGTTTTGTTCAATTATTAAAATATAATGTTAGACTTCCCTTCTCCCCTTTCTTTCTTTTGGGCTCTAAGGAATATAGTGTTGCATTTAAATTCCAGAGGAATTCGCACTGAGTCTTAGTAGCAGAGCACTTTCATGGTGACATATGCTTTAACAAAATGCAGTATGAACAGCAGCACTAGACAGTTGCTACATTTGAAGGCTCACACTTTCCATAGTATTTTAAAATAAAAATATAATTTTATGAGGATAAATCAGTCATTCAGTGCTGTGAGAAGTTCTTAAAAAAGAGACTGTGGTGTGTGGAAAGTCCCTATGAAACAATTTCCAGATCAGAGCTGTTCATTCTCTGCCAAGAGCTGTGTAAGCATGAACCATAATGAGGGTAGTTGTAGGATTACAGAGTAGTCACTGAGCAGGTAGCCTGGCTGCATCAGAAAATAGAGAGAAGAGCAACGTGTATGGAAATGTCCTTAATTGAGGACTGCAGCTCATGGAGGTAGCTGGCATATCTTCTAAAGACTGGTCTGGATGAGGTTCCCCCCAGACCTTTGTCTTAGCTTGCAAGCATCTTATTCTAGCATAGATTTCTGTGTAAGGTAAAGTGCAAGTATCTGCATCCTTGAACAAATATTTAAAATGTATGGGTTAGTCTTTCTGAATGGTTTGGCAATCTTGAGAATGGTAGAATTTGTAATAGCATCAATAGAAATGCTTCCAACCCATCTAAGTAGAAACTAAGTCACTGGTTCCTCACAGCTGTGTTATTCCTTCCAGTCCTGATGTTTCATTCCTAATTTTCTTCTCTACCTACATCTTCCCATGTGAATTTAATCATTAAAAGGGTAGGAAGAAGAAGGAGGAAGCAAGCTGCTCTTTTCCCTGTTTGTGTCCTGCTTGCTCTGCAAATCCTGTAGCTGTGGACAAGGTGAGGGATAGACCCTGGCAGGAGAATTTGAAAATCTTCAAAGGTCATTTGAACAGTTTCTCCAAGTCAGTTGGAAACTGGGGGCCTCTTACATCCTGTGTTTTTAGAGATTTGAGGCTATGTTCTTTGTTTCTTTAATTCAGTTACTTAATTACGCAATCCAAAAATACTATTGCTCAAAGTAACCTTTCCTTCTAGATTTAGAGAAAGAAAGGAAGAGCGATACAAAATTAAGAGATTAAATTAAATTAAGAGGCTTGAGGTTTTTTTTCCTTCCTTTAATTTTTACTCCTTTTATCATTTAATCTGATACATTGACCATGATAAGATAATGATTTCTGAAATGTCTGGACACTTTTAATGCTCTTTCACTCTCTTTTTTTAACCTCTTTGTGATACAGCATCTTATCTCACTCTGTCTTGGAGTGCTAATCCTACTGCATGGCCATAGGAAGTAAAATGGGAATTTACTATTCAGTTCTATGATCCAGGCCACATTACAATGGAAAGGCTTTAGTGGCTGGACCAGGGAAGATTTGCCCAGGTTTCATGGTGTGACAATGCACAGTGGCTTCCTGGGAGAGGCACCCACAGGAACAATTCTTAGGGAAGCCAGGGGTGCAGGTGCTGCCCATACCCAAGGCAAGACTCGGGTGGGTGCATGGGCGGTGCAGGCAGTACAGGCAACCAGTGCCCCTGCCGCAGCCTGCCCAGGGCCACCACTGTGGTGGGCTGTCCTGCAAAATCAGGGAGGTGAACTCCCACCCCTGTGAGGTGGGTCTGCATTTTTGCACCTCTGCCTATAATGAAATGAGCTAGGAGAAAGCTCTTTTTATTTATAAGAACGGAAATTGCGTGTAAAGTCCTTAAAATCAAGGAGGCCACAGCTGTCTTTCCTGTGCTGTTTCCATAGCGAGTCACATCTACAACTGGCCTAATTCCTGACTTTTCTGAATTTAAATTTCTCAGTTCAATAGCTTGAGCTCTTTATCATCTGAATATTGAAGGGGATCCTATAGTTCTGTGTGAATAAAATTTTCTTTTTTGGCTTTTAGGTTATATTATTCTCAAAGGAAAGTGAAACATTATGTTCAGAATATTAGTGGAGTTCACTCTTTCTTCTTTATGATGAAATATTATTCATTATAACTTAGTTATAACTTTGACAACTGAAGCAATAATTCATCTTTTGTAAAAAATGAAAAAATAATGTTATATGGATAACAGCTGTTGTCTGCTAGATTTTTCACACTTAATATTTTACTATAGCCAGTAATATATAACAATAATCATAGAATCATAGAATAGTTAGGGTTGGAAAGGACCTTAAGATCATCTAGTTCCAACCCCCCACCATGGGCAGGGACACCCCACACTAAACCATGTCACCCAAGGCTCTGTCCAACCTGGCCTTGAACACCATCAGGGATGGAGCATTCACAACCTCCCTGGGCAACCCATTCCAGTGCCTCACCACCCCAACAGTAAAGAACTTCCTCCTTATATCCAATCTAAACTTCCCCTGTTTAGGTTTCAACCCATTACCCCTTGTCCTGTCACTACAGTCCCTACAGTTTCATGTAATTACAGTTTTATGTTGAGTTGTGATGGTGAAAAAAGATTACAAGAGTATTAGGATAAGCAAACTCATAAGAAACATGGCTGTTGCTAGAAGACAGGTTGATTTTGTGACTTCAACTGTGTTTTGCTCTTGTGGGTTTTGTTTTTGTCATAAATGTATATAAAAGTCATTCTCATTGGTGGATATGGTTTGGAGACATGGAGAACTGAAACTAAATACTGCTGTTTGACTAAACTTGGTGCATATTTTGCTGACAAAGAACACATAATGCATCTTTGTGTAGTTGTGCAAGCAGAACCTATTTATCAAGGTTCCCAATCCTGAAGTTTTCTGGTTTTAATATGTGAAAAATGTTGAGTTGCTGAATTCATTTTCATGAAAACAGAGTCTGGCAGAAATCAGAGGAAAAGAATGTCATCTGTCAAGCAAGAGAGCTCACAAACCAGCATTTAAAAATGTTTTTTAGCATTGTTTTCCAAGGAACAAGAGTCTTACAAATGCACTTACAATCATTTCCCTCTCCTCCTCTATAATATTCACACCAATTGTCCAAATTTGTCAAAGATTTGTTGGTGGGTTTTAATTTCATAAGAAGCGACTGCTGGCTAGAGAAAAGAGGTCCTTGCCAGTGTCTCCTCCCTTGACCATCATGGAGTATGGACAGTGTCACAGGGAGCCAGGCACCACAGTCCCTGGGATTATACCCTGAGAGGCAAGAGTGTGAGGATGTAGCACAGGAACATGAAGGAAAGCTAGCATCATTGTTAAGTAAATATAGTATCACTCATGATTTAAAATTATCTTTCAGTTAGTGAATTGTTATTTCTGGTCATCATGGGTCAGGCTTCCAAAGGTATTTAGGTGACTAAAGGTGCACCTGGGTGCTTGCTGTCATTTGTAAGGGTGCTTGCAGTATAAACAAACAAAAACAAATAAACAAATACGTGTAAATGGCTATAGATGTTTAACCTGTTGTGGTGCCTTTAAGTATCTCATTGTACCTCACATTGATTGACAGTTCAGTGATACAGCCTTCTGTTTTTGTCAAGCTTAGGACCATTCTTTCATTTGGACTTTAACAGAGTTTGGAAGATAACTGATTCTTATAGACGAGTCCAAATGAAGGAAATAGACTACTTGCATCTACTAGTGAAACTCTCACACCTATGCAAGTAGGTACCTTTGCATATGATGAGGAACAGAAGTATCTATAGATAGAAAATACGAATTCTGGAATTTGATCTGCTGTAAGGATTGAAAATAAGATGCTCCTTGTACCATGTGAATGTTGTGATTCATCAAAGAAAATTTTGGTTGACCTTAAGAGACAGTGAAGTTTTCATTGTATGATAGGTAAATAAGCAAGCAGCACACTTAGCCTTGTTGTTGAGGAGGTGAGGAAGGTCACCTGTACACATATTCAGCTGGTGGTTGATCCATTGTGAATCATGGAAGCACCAATTATGCAGACACACCAGAGCTCTGGCTGTGTGCCACATGACTGCAGGCACACTGCCACAGCACCAAGGGCAGGGTGAGGCCAGAGGCAATTTGGTGTTTCTCTTCAAGCGTGGGACCTCAGCTGACCCAAACCCAGTGGTCGGGTTCCCCTGCACTGGGAGATGCTGACTTCGGCCTGTAAGTTTCCCAGCTGAGCGTTAGCTTTCAATAGCAAGGATAACTCACTTGGAACCATGCATTTTGTAATTCATCCTATTTGGGTGTATTTTTCTCCTCTCTGGGATACTGTGGCTTCCCCTGCTGAAAATGCTGCTGGTAGAGCTTCTTACTTGAATACTTTTACTAGCTTGGGGGAAGCCTAGGCATTAATGAAGGTTATTATAATTTCAGACTCAAACATATCTATGTTTTAATTAATGAAAGTTACAAACCCCCCCGATTGAAATAAAACATAGTTTCACCTAGAAGAAAATTACTTATAATTGCTCTGTGTAAATTTTAAAACCTTTACATGTGACTTGTATTAATTCTACCTAGCAAACTTTGACTTGTTTGCACTGAATTGTGCAGAAGCAGTACAGTTGTTTGTTGTTAGGCCACAAACTTTTATAGACTGCATGTATTTTACAAACTACTTTAAAAGCTCATGTAAAATAATAAGTAATACCTTACCTTTAATCTAAATTTATAATAGGTGAGAAAGGCTTCCTAGAGCACATATATAATTATTACTCATTATAAATGTTGTATGGAATCACACGGCTTGAAAGTAAGCTCTTTGTAAGGCATCTTACACTTCTTTCCTAAGCTAAGTAAGTATTACAGTTGCATGTTATATTTTGTAGCTCAACATTTTTCTTTGATGCAGTTCGTATTCTTTATTAACCATGACACTTACTCTAACAGTGTTAACTTGTGGATCCCACATCTTTTGTGGTGTGTTTGATGCATGAAAACTAAAGAATAATAAAAAAAATGGCTGTTGCATTCTGGTTTTCTGCTCTTTATTCATGCTACATGAATAACCGAGGGAAATTGGGGATTCATGTAACTTTCAAAAATAAAAATCCCATGGAATGCTAAGAGCAAAGCTGTATAATCCTTAGTTGAGGCACAAGAATTCACACTGTAAATGATCATTTTATTAATTTTTGAAAGCATAATTTTCCCTTATGTTTTCACCTTAAAAATATTCTTTATTTTCTGTCCTTTCTTTGCTCAACAGTTTCAACCTATTTTAGATACAAATAAAGTTGATCACACTGGGTAGTTTAAACTATTCTAATTTTGTAAGTCATTAAAAAAAAAAAAAATGTTGGCAAGCAAGTTGCCAGTATAATTTTAACGTTGTTCTACAGTTTGACTTCCATGTGTATTTAATATTCAATGAAAAATATGATCTTCTGCTATGTTTGGAGAGCTTTGCTTTTAGAATAACATTAGTGCTTTAAAATTATATACAGAATCATAGAATAGTTAGGGTTGGAAAAGACCTAAAGACCATCTAGTTCCAACACCCTCCCATGGGCAGGGACAGCTCCCACTAGACCATGTCACCCAAGGCTCTGTCCAACCTGTCCTTGAACGCTGCTAGCTATGGAGCATTCACCACGTCTTTGAGCAGCCTATTCCAGTGCCTCACTATGAGTGTGTGTCTTTCAGTTTGGCCCTTTGTGGAGTTTTCTGACAGAGGCATCCGACTGGGTTGCTTTGTAAGGGAGATGAACTCGGCAGTCTGCCCATTGCTGGCGGCAGATTTCATACGTGATGCACATACTTGCCAGGACCTCATTCCTGTTCACATCTTAAACCATTTGTGACCATGGTAGGTCAAGGAAGCAACACAAAGACTTTACCAATACTGTTTCTGAACCAGTTACATTTCAGTTTTAGAACTTGCAAAAACAGTGATAAATTATTAGCTTAGTTTTTGCAGTTCTCCAGTATGAGAACTTAGACCTTCTCAGATGCTTTGGGAATTTTGGTCATTATGTTGTCAGGTTCCTTTTTCCACCTAAGGAGAGGTTTCTGTCTTTGAGTTTGGACAAGTTCCAAAACTGGGAGGTCAGACAGTTCTTCTGAGCTTGCTGAGATTATCAGCTGTCAGATCCCCACGCTTTGATAAACATAGCAACATCTTTTTGCCTTTGTCTATTTCTGCAGGTTGGAATTTTCTGTTATTCTCATTCCACTTTCTTGAAGTGGTTTAGTCTGAATAATTGTGCTAATCAGGCACAATTGTTTTTCAAGGTTGCTTCCACTTGAATGGAAGATATTCCAGGTTAGCAATTTAAATTAGCAAATTGTCCATAAACAACTTGGAGAATGATGTGAAGAGTAGTGAGAGCACACCATGAAGAACTGTACAAGGGCCTTAGGAGACAAGTCACTAGACAAGAAAATGACATGAAATTCTGCAGAGATAAATATAAACTGTTAAACCTTAAGCAAATAGTTGTATCTGTACATGGGAAATGATGGGCACTGAGATGGCGCTCACCATTTAGAAATGAAATCTTGGCATCAAAGAAAATTCCAAGAAAATTTGTTAAGTGCTCATTAAAGCCCCCCAAAATGGATGTTCAGAACTCTTAGGAATACCAAAAGTTTGCGTGGATTCATAAGGAGGATGGACAAGTACTTGAGAGAGCTGTACTGAGGGTTCCTAGGCAGATGGACTCCGTAAGTCTGAGGAAATCCTCTGAACTGAAATAGCAGGAAACTGAAAAGATACGGGGGATATGGCATATGCTTGCTCTGTTCTTGCTCTTCTGTGTCCAGTTATGGCGGTCATTGGAGGCAGCACCAGGAGGCTTGTTGGTCTGAATCAGTATTGTGGTCCTTATGTTCTCAGAATCCCTTTTTTCTTGTTAGATTTAATTGTATATGGGAGATGTAGCACAAACTCTATTGTCACGTGGTTTCTTCAAGACATACTTAGGCTTACAGTGTTGTAGCAATTTTGTAGATATAATTGAGATTCAAAAAGTAGAACAGATATGTTTCCCAGGCTGTCACCAATATTATTTGCCTGTGTTCTTTGCTTTTAAAGTGCTTCCTTCCATCATTCTTTCTTCTTCCTTGTGCTCGAGTCTCCTTTGTTGATCTTGTCCAGCACCTAGTTAAGATCTCTGGGTAAGTAGATGGACCTCATGTTTCCTTACCAGAAATACTAGTTTTCAGTTAAATTAAAAACATTAAGGAATGCTTTATTTTTAGGTTTAAATTGACTTTTTTTTTTTTTTAATCTTTATTTTAAAGTTTAAAGTGATCACATAGCAAAAAAAATATCCAGATATTTAGTTTATATTACTGACTTCAAAATAATGAGATTACTTTGTTTCTGACTTTGGTGAGTGTAGGTGCCATGGGTTTTACATATGTCTGTTGAAGACACTGGAGTCCTTGTTCTGTATTTATATAAAGGAAAGCTTACCAATAAACCAACAAACTTAAAGTTTCTCAGCCCTCTCTCCCTCATGTTTATTCCAGCCACCAGTTCTGAGACTCCATGCATTTCTGCTCAGTCCTATTGAAAAAAAAATGGTCTGTTGAGATGGATATGGATGTTTATGGGGATGCAGAAGTGTTGACCGGTTGTGCAGAGTGATTACCTGAAGGCTGTGTATGCGCAGCAGGGTCTGGGGCTGGCACAGAGTCTGTGTTTAGGTCAGTGTCAGCACTGCAGTTGGTCTGGGACATCTTCCAGCAGATGTGCATGTTAGGTCCTGCACATCTGGGCACCTAGCTGTTTTCTGGAGTCCCTGAGGCTTGCTCGAAGGCAGGATGCTGTACAGCTTTTGCAGGCATTCCAGGCTGAATCAGAGGTGGTCTTCAGTTGCAGTGCTGGAGTTAATTGCTTATAAAGCTGCTGAAAAGTCCCTTCTAAATTTAATTAAAAAAAAAAAATAAAAATCCCACAACCCTCTTCCGTTTTATTTCCTTCCTCTTTTTTTTCTTTTTCTTTTTTTTTCCTTACTTTCCCCATTTTGGTTTTTAGCTGTTACACTTGGCAAGTTTCTTTCCTAGCATTTGGAAATAATTGTTTTCTAAATGCTATCCAGGTTATCTGCCAAATTTAACACCTTAAGAAGGAGCAGGGGTGGGGGAACAAGAGGCCTACCTGGGAATGGAGCAAATGTAGGGAGCTTTTAGCAAGTGCTAAAAAGCAAACTTCCCAAATATAGCACCTAAAACTAAAACCATTGAGTTCCCTAACTTCAACTGTAAAATGCCACATGCTATAATCTACATGGTAAAAAGAGACTCTTTCGCAGAGGGTCTCTTTCTTTCTTTCTCCACCAAATGATAAAGAACGTGTGGATTTTATATTATTTTTTTTTCTTCTAATGAACGTGCATGGTTTGGGGAGATACAGTTTTGTCAAGGTGTTATTAGAAAATCCTGCCAGTTCCTGAGAAAGTGTGATCAGTCTGACAAACTTAAAAAAAAAAAAAAAAAAGGAAAAAAAGAAAGAAGAAAGAAAGAAAAAGAAAATAAGAGCAAAGCCATATCCCTTGTCTTGGAGATTTTGCAATGGCATCGTCTGCCGTGAGGTTCTAAGACAAAAACAGTTTTGCTGGTGGCACAGGAACAGGAAAAAAGTTTAATCCTTTCTTCTTGGTGATGGAAAGCATAAAGTAGTGGAAGATATTGTTGTGTTCCTGCTGTTTCTGATCACAGTGAGCTTTGGCAGGGGCTCACTGCAACTGAGTGTGCACTGCAGCAGCCCTGGGTTGGCTCAAAGAAGTGGGTGTTAGTGATAGAGTAGAGCTTGCATGGGAAATGTGAAGTTTTTATGGATAACAGCTTGGCAAGTGAAAGAAATCTGGTTCCTTGTCCTTAAGCATAGGGTGTAGGTGGAGGGAGCCAGCTATGGCTGGTTACTTGGTCACCCTTGGGTTCAGTACTGTATGAAAGAGACCACCATTCGCTGTTACCCTCCAGCCCTGATAGATTATTTCACAATGTCTCTGACTGCATTTAACATCCACTTCCCATTTAGTCAGCCACTCACTTTTGTCAGGTTTTGAGGTGAGCACTCAGATGGGGACAGCCCTTACAGAAAAGGAGCTTATTGAAGTCCTAGCCACCTCCACAGAGCAGCCAGGGAGTGGCTGGCAACCGCCTTGCACCTGGCTGCAAAGGCTCATGTTCAGATCCATGTGTGCAAGGAAAATTGTATGGTGTTGGATAATGTTTCAGAGAGAAGGGAATAAAATCCCCTGTAAACCACTTTCTGGACTTCTTTGGTCTTTGTGTTTCATTATTTTATTATTATTATTTTAATTCTCTTTAAAATGGTAATAGCTGTTTAGAAAAGAGACTGCAGGTTATCATGCCTGACACAGCAGCACTTCTTTAGCTGGTGGGACTCTAAGCGCTACCATCATGTATTTAATAATAATAATATTTAACCAAGCAAATGACTTCCAAAGTAGTAGAGGAAAATAAAAGGGGATATGTACTTTCATGACTTCCCTTCAATTTAGATCTTGTCTTTTTCAATCATTTGAGGTTTTTTTCCCTCATATTCAATGGCATATTTTGTATGTAACAACTTCTCTGTAATACTCTACATAATGTAGATGTAATTTTTGATATATTAACAACTCAAGGGAGTTCAATTAGTTTTTGTAAAGCTTTACTAAAAGTTAAAAATAACCTAAGATGACAATTATAATAAGGATAACTAAGTTGCTCTTGTTTAAAAATTGAATTTTTCAAAATTAAAATTACTTAACTACATTGTAAATCAGCTGTTCTGTATTAGCATCTAAGCCCTCATGTTAATGCTAGCTTGATTCTGCTGCCCGAGGTCTCTGATGTCTGCTGAGGAAGACAAGTCTCTGCCCCTAACAGTGTGTGTGGGTATATATAGGGCCCTTCTTAAATCTTTTTTGCAGTAACTTGGAGGGTGGATTATGTCAGAGCATAATATGCAATAGAGGGCTCTTTTGATGCTGGTGTGTTATAGGAATCTCTCCCAGAGAGAGAAAATGTTCGCTACAGCAGCTTTTGCAAGATAGGATGCCTAATTACGGTTGAACTATGTTATACGCTAAAATATATATGCTTTTTCCTTAGGGGCTTTAGTAGAAAATGCTTTTTAAATGTAGACAATTACCAGTCTTGGTAAAGTTTTCTTTCCATTAGTAACGAGAGCACTGCTGATCTGAAAAGCTGTCAGGTCATTCACATACCAGCATTACATCAATTGACTTTTGAATATTTTTCCATTAGAAAAGGCTCCATTTTATTCCCTTGCTGAAGTGGCAGACTTTCAGCTTGTGCGGTTTTTCCATTTATTGAATTTTGCAATAAAAGAGTTTTTGAAACAGATGTCAGTCATTGCTTAGGAGTGGGGCATTGTTAGAGAACTGTTTTCTTCTGCTTTTTGCTATTATTATTTTACTTTTAGAGTTAGGAGAAATTCTTGTCCTTCCCCTCCCTAACTTTAATTGTCACTTTTTAAAGCCTTAAATAATTTTCAAACATATAATCTGGTGTAAGCACAAATATGAGCACCAAACCCAGAGATTTCATAGAAACAGTTCAGATTGGCCATTGTTCTCAGCAGGAGTGGGACTGGATTTGATCTCTCAATTGTAAACCAGAAAGAAGGGAGTGGATGCATTACAGAAGCATGGTTCATATTAGCATCTTCCTCAGGGTGTGGAGTGGACCTGTTAACACTTTCTTAATGGTTAGATTTTATAGAAGTAGCTGAATGTGTGCAATGAGTAGTGTCCAGTATGGATTTGTTGTGCACAGAGCAACGAGGCTTGAAGGGATTTTAATTTTTTTATTTCTTGCAACAATCCCATTCAGGTAGAAAGATATAGAATAAGATTTCAGGATCTCGATCCTAAAATATATGTGTTTCATATACACAGTGGTTTTAGAACAAATTATCTTCAGGCCATTAGATCTCCGCTTGTCATAGATAAGCAAAATGCTGTTCACATTTTTAAGGGAGATGTGTGTACATGTACACACTCTCCCCCCTAAAATCAGGTTTACATTTTTAGTATTCTTTAGCAGCCTTACAGCTTTTCTAATGAGAATTTCAGTTGGGCTTGTTTGACTTATTTGAATGATTAATTCTGAACTTTAAGAACATCACAACCTTTTATTCTAAAGAAAGTTGGCTATGTGAGGAAACCATATTTTGAACTGATGTCTGTTTGGGGGTAAGCCTTTGTTAATTCATCTCGGGGCTTCACTGTTATTTTTAACATCAAAGAACACCATTTTGGAAGGTGAGAGAACACAAAGCATCCCATATTTATAATTTATAGGAACTAGGACTGTGACCTAATGTAAACTTGAAGAGATTTAATATAAAAATATCTTTAGCTTGAGGGCAACGTTTCGAAAACTTTGTGGATTTTCTTTTTTATCCTGGCTCAATCTACAGTCAAATTTCTTTGTTGTTATTTCCTCTTCGCATTAAAGCACAATTGACGTTGATAGATATCAGGGAGAGGCTGAACTTGGCCCCCCCTGCCAAAAAAAAAAAAAAAAAGGAAAAAAAAAAGTAAAGATGTGTTGTTGGCACAGAAAGCAGTGGTAGAAGAGTTCCTGGCTGCCTTTTATTCGTCTGCTGACAGCAAGCACAACGAGGCTCTCGCTGCCTCCTTTTGGCTTGTGTGGATTTGCAATAAACAGCTCAACTATATATTTATTTTCAAGATTGATTCAATTCAGTGAAGATAACTGCTCCCGACTTGTGTATACTTGTTAGTTAATGGAAAGTCACAGATGTAAAGATCAGCTCTTCATTTCGTGCCAACAAATTAATACGGTGATGTGGTACTGTCTTTTCCACAGGTGTGTGTGTGTGCTAGGACTGTCTGAACCTCCCTGTAAGTAGTACCCCATATATAATTTGGAAGAAGAAATCTTCAATGGAAGACCCCCAGGGAATAAATCAGAAGTCTGTAAGTAAACAACGTGTCAGTCCTGAGGAAAAAAAGTCATGGTTTTTAAAGTGGTAATGATTTTTGTCGAGACCAAGCGGCTGGAAAATCTTAGACAGCTACATGTGCTTTTAGTGATTTGAAGCAGTGAATGATGAAATTCATTGAGAGGTGGAGGTACTAAAGCTGCAGAAAATACGTATAGATTTAAAAATACTTGTCTTCATCAATTCGTATTGCGAAAAGCTGGGTGTTACTTTCTCCAAGATACATTTGGCTTGCTGCATTTGTACTGTTAACATTTTGATCTGTTAGAAAGTTTTCGTCTCATTATTTGAAGTTATTTCTCTTTGCCTGTGTGAATATATGCAAATATTGCTTCTAGGAGAAGGGGGTACAACTCCTAGCTGCCAGGTCTCATGAACAGTGGCTAAATTTGTGTTCCTTAAAAAAAAGATATGTTTCCAGCATTGTTGTTTCTTGTAAATGCCTGTTTATAAAGCCAAAATAGTAAGAAATTTTGAAAACTATCACACATGGTTAATAATGTTTTAAAATAATACTTCATGCTTGGTCAAATGATTAGTGTGTGTGCTATGGATTTTTTAGTTTTGTTTGTGGTATCATTTTTGGCACTTGGTGAACGTCAAAATGCTACATATATGTTTTTATTCTGGATTGTTTCAACAGAAACAGTGCACAATGAAATTGCCTTCTTTTCTACCAGTTATAAAATAACTCCAAAAACTACTATTCAGTAAATTTGGTTAGATATATTTCCTGCGTTTTTTTTTCTTTCTTGTTTATTTTCTACATCTGACAGTATTCTGCATCAGCTTTCAGTCTTCCCCTTGTATATCCAGTTTCCCCAATGCTTGTGTTAGTTTTTCACATAGGAACAGAGTAGAAAGAACCAAGCCACCTAATAAGCCTGTTGTGTTGCATGTTTTTGTTACACTTTTGGTCCAGTGTCTTTTTTAACTGTGTGAAGCAATATGGCTTTGATTATTTTCCAATGTTCATTTGTTCCACACTCTGTCTCTATGTGTACATTTGGGTATTTATCCATTGCTGCTACAGCACTTTGTGGAAAGGACCGATTCACTCCTAGAGAAAGGGGTGGCCATGGTTACTGACTGGTGCTAAACAGGGATGGTCCTGTTTGCAGTTGCAGTCCCAGAGCTTTCAGCACCACCCAAGCTCAGTCCTTGTTCTATTCAGGATCAGGCTTTCCTCTGCATGAAACGCCTTTCCACAAAGCTGTTGGGATTTTCTGTGGCTTCCACTGCCATACTGCCTCTCTGTACACTCAGCATAGCCTGGGCTTCATGTGCTGCAGTGGGTTTGGGTCTGGTAATTGTGTGCTGGAGCTGTATGTAATGACAAATATAACTGTCACTTAACATAACGGGAGTATTAAGGGAAATATTTGTTCATGGTTTGGCACCACCAGCACTCCTGTTGGGGTTATTCATTCCATTCCTTCTTTTCACCACTTAGTCCAGAGAGCCTGTAAAACACTTCATCTGCTCAGAATTTCCCTTCACATTACCCAAGTGGGTGGTAGTTGTGGATTCTATCAGGATTGTAAAAATTTAAATCAGTAACTGCTGCATTGACAAGCACTCAGGCTTCAATTCAGGCAAGGACTGAACAGCCGAAAGGTATATGACACAGGGCAGAAGTACTGCTGTGGGATATGTCTGTTTTGATTGCTGTGTCATTGGATAGGTTTAAAATTGAGCTATTAAACTTGTGAATCAAATCCTGCAATTAAGCATCATTCATAACTGGACCAGTTGCTGTGTTTGCAACAGTGAATTTACCAACATGGGGATTTCTTAAAAGCAGTAGTCAGAAGGCAAAATAGTCTCAGTGAAAATAAAGAAGATGGCATGAACACTGTTTTTGTTTGTTCTGCTCCCTGTGTGCATACAAGAAAGAAAGAAAGAGAGGGTGAGTGATAGATTAACACTCTTCAATTACAACACAAAACCCAAAACCTGTTTGGGATTTAGCAACTCCTAAAACCCGGAGGTTAGGACAAGAGAAAAACTTTAAGTGCCAGCTACAAGGTACTTTTATTTTGGAAATGGACAATGCAAACTATGCTGTGAAAGCAGTTTCAAGTACATGTGAGTAAGGGAGGAGCTTTATTCAGCAGCTGAGAGTTGAAGGTGTATAATGTTTTAGGAAAACAGAGCTAGATGGACAACAGAGCAAGTACCAAGAGAAGGAGGAAGGGAAATAAAAAAGTTTATCAGATAACACTATGAGAGAGTAGATGAGTATGTACATTGCCATGGTCTTTGGCCAAGACTTCTCTGTTGAGAAGGAGGATGATGTTTCACATGGGAATGCCTGTTAGTGTTTAGTATGGATTTATTGTGCACTGACAGCCCATCAGAGTTAACACGTACAAAGGATACCATAATAAGCCCAGCAGGTAAATGTCTGTGCTCTGTTACATTCATACAGCTGAGAGGGGATTTTAGCATCCAAGAAACAGTTTCATCACCTGGAGAAATGGTCCTAATGGTGCTGTCATGTGTTTGGTTCACATTCTTTATGAACTGACTTGTAAACTTCTGCTTGAACACTACATCTGCCCTCACCTTGCATAACACAAATCTGAGGCTGGCTAGACAGAGGATATCAGTGTATTATCCTGCCTGAAAAAGTCACCGATGTTAAGTTGCTTTCTTTCCAAGTCCAAAAAAAAAAGCTTTTAAGCTTGTTTTCTAATAATATGTGCACCTATTAAAGATGGTCCACTTGTGTTTTGTCAAGCTAAACCAAGTGGTGGGTTATTTTGAACTTGTATTTCTCTATTAATAAATTGGTTGTTGATTTCAACCCAATTTGTCAGTGAAACAGGGATCTCAATGATAACAAAGAAGTTATAAATTCCTACAACTGGACTGTCTCAGTGCCTGAGCTGTCCCATCTGAAAGACTATCAAAATGCCGTGCTGTTCGCCTCACTGACCGTTCTCTGGAGGTACTTCTTCATTTGACTTCTGAGCAAAAAACCAATGAAATAGTATGATTTGGCTTGCTGCTGAAATCTGCATGTCTGATACATAGCCAGCATGTTTTCACTTTGAAATGCTATGCATAGGGTTGCATAGCTCAGGTTAGGTTTGATCTCTGAGTTTGTAAACTCTGTTCTTCACCATCCCGAGGAGACTTCTCTTCCTTATTCACTCATTTGCAATGAGTCCCACCTGTCACACATACCTGAAAAGAAAAAAACACATCTTTTAAAAAATATTTTTGAGATGAAACTGCCAGTTTGGATGTTACAGAAATGCTGATTATAAGGAAAGTGAGAATGGGTAGCACTACATCTTATATCAAATTGGTTTTAAAAACTTGGCGAAATTATTGTGGTTTACGTTTGTGGTAGGCTTAATCTGTACCAGCCCCAAATTTGGCATTGGCATGACTGCATTGTCCTAGAAACCCTCTAGAAGGTTTCTGCATCTACAAACATGAGAAACACTGATAATCAGAATATTCTGGTGTGATATGCTTGATGTAGATAATACATCTGGGTTAGGGGTACCCTGATGACAACTTTTTACAAACCTCCAAAAGGACATTTTAGAGGTAAGCATGTATTTTATTTAGTTTGATTTGCCTGTTGATTTCTAAAAAAAATGCATGGATTTTTATTTATTTGCAAGATTCAGCACAAGGAATTTTTCATAAGTAAATACTAGGATGCTTTCAGCAATTGCTACACCTTCTGGGAATATTTTGGAGAGTATTCCTTCTCCATTAGTCTCTGTTTTGGTAGTGATGTTGGGTTATTATATAGCATAAAATATGTTTCATTCCTACCCTGTCCAGGCTTCTAGTTGAAAATTCTCATTGCAGAATTGTACACCAAGAAGTATTTTTCATCACCGAGTATTTCTGATGATGGACTTTGCCCATCTGGAAAAACAGAGCAAAGACTTTGAGGCCCTCAGCAGTCAAGTTAGATCCAAACAGCGTGTACCCAATGAGCCAAGAAACAATGTGCTCCTAGTCTGCTCCAGCAGTTAATCTTCTCCGATTCCCCCTGCAGCCCCCAAACCTCAGCCTTCGGTCGCCTCTCTGGGCAGCCTGGCTGCATGCTTCCAACTTCTAGCTCCTCCCAGCTTCCCATGGGTCACAGCTCTCCTGCTTGCCCCATGCCATGTATTGGAGAGCAGCGCTTGCACTGAAAAGTCACCTCATATCTAATGGAAAGATGCAGAGTGAGTAGCTGGTTTCAGCAAGAAAAGCAGGGGGGAGGTGGGGAGGAGAGGGGGGGAACCAAACCAGAAAACATCCAGCACCTGGCTGCAGCAAAATAATGAATTTTGCAGCAAACATCCGAGATTGTGTGGAATCTTGGAAAAACGCCAGACTCCACGACCACAGAAATGCTGAGTCCATGGGGCCCAGAGAGAGATGGCTGGGGCAGTTCACATCTCTCCGTCTTTGTTTCGAGCTCCTTGCAGTCTTACTGAGGCATCAGGTTACACTCTCTTTGCATTTTCAAGGTTATCTTCACTACCAGAAACGGTAGAAAGTCCATTCTGTTTTGAGATGAGCTGGGATTCAGTGATGTGGCTCTCCAGCCCAGGAGCGGTTTTAGAGGCCATCATGGCTATGCCCATGGGCATGGCTGGTGACAACCAGGCATGACCTCCTGCTTTGAACAATGACATCAATGGCATGTTTGTCACGCTGTCACATTACCTGTTTCACATTAGGGGACTGAGTCTATGAGGGAAATGGGTGAAAAAGCAAGTATTTTACCTTTGGCTGAAAACTCATAGCATCATCACCTGTGAAAATCATCTATATTGGTGCTACCTCAGTTTCTCTCAAAGGCTGGCACAGCAGTGTACTCCCTCCTGCGTCCCCTTGCTATTCTAAAGAAATGTATAATGTGCTTCCTTTTTAGAAAGCTCTGCAAGACAATAACCAACAAGCACCATGCAACTGCAATCTGTAACTGAGCCTGTAAAATGGATTTGCCGCACCCTTCCCACTCCCCTTCCCCTCTCTATCTGCAATTGGTAGTATGTTGGAAACATAAGCCACAAAACCTTCTTACAACACTTGGTGTCAATAAGAGTGAACTACCTGGTATATTTAAAATCCTCACATTGAAATGAGCTGTTGCTAGGCAGTCTATAACTGCTTAATCAGTAACTATTACTAGCTTTTTTTCTTTAAAGACATTTTAGTGAAAATACTCTGGAAAATTGTAAGCTGTTTGTGGACAGTTTGTTATTACTACAAGCTATTCATTCAGCTGGGCTTGCAATAATGCTACAGAGGAATTCTTGATACTTGGAGTGTGCTTTTCCTAATGGGTGGCAGAAACTGCAGTGCTGTAGGCAATGATGCTTGCAGCACTGACAGAAGTATATCTATCCACAGCATATAGTGTTAGGCACATTCATCTTTGCAGAACCAGAGCCTTTAGGCACCATAGCTCTAATTTTTAATGAGTGTTTGTAATTATCTGCCAATGATTCTAACAACTAATCCTGCCACCAGCATAACTGTTAGTGCATTTTCTGCACACACACATCTGCACTGGCCTTATGGTCCTGGCTTTAGGTTTAGGGCAGAGACCTTGCAGGGATTTTGTTGGGGTCCAACAGATACCACCAATAACCTTATAGCTACAAATTCCCTTTGAGGTGAACCTTTGTCTTTATTATGGTGTGAGACATTTTTAGATCACCTTGTAAAATTAGGTGTATAAAAAAATACACAATCCATCTGACTCTTTCCAGCCGCTATATACACTTCTGCATGAAGTCTCATCTTGAAAGCCCTGATGAAGTTGTAGCTTAGCCCTTAAACAGTAAAAAGCAAACTGCCAGTGAAGTTTATTTTCTTTTTTCTAGGTTTTCTAGACCATTGTTCCGCTCAAGGAGCCATGTTTGTTAGTTTTGGCTCTCTGACTTTTCTTCCTTGAGGATAAACTCTCCTTAGGCAGTTGTACAACTATGCACTAAAAGGCTGCATAGCAGTTTATTCACAGCCCAAGCTCCAGCAGAATTCAACTGTGTGACTTCCTGGCTTAAGAGGGGGTGCATCTGTAATGTAAATGCCTACTTGATTTTGTGGAAAACCAGGAGTTTTTTTGTTTGTTCTTGTAAAAGATTCCTGCTGGAAGCTTAACTTTAAAGTTGGCATCCAGCCTTCTCTGCTGTGACTCGGATACTGATCTGATTTTGTGCTTTCATTGCCATTTTTATATTTTAAAATTTTTAATTCAACATTAGCTTTGCTTACAAGCTACAGAGCAGAATAAAATCGCATTACAAACATTGTAGTATTAGATTTTATCACCATTTATTTCTTCTTGTCTGCCCAGGGATTTCTACATGTTCGGTAGAACTAATTTGCAGTCAGACACTGAGGTCTTCTAGAAGGCCAGCAGGCTCCACAAACTAATTTATCCAAATAACCAATCCCTCATAGGCCAACCATAGAAGGACACCAAAATGGCCTAAGCAGGCAAAGCCTGCTTTTGAAGTCTGGAATGTTTTGACTGACTTGAAACAGGCGGCAGGAATGAAGGGATAATTTTCAGTGACCCATGGGACTTTTTTGGCATTTTCAAATATTAGGTAAAACAAAGAGAAATTGCTTGTTCTAATTTAGAAAGACTTAGCAATCCGGAAGGTAACCAGACTCAGAATTGAGTACTAAGGTATAAAGCTGAAGTTTACTCAATACATTGAGGGTTTGCATCTGGGTATATAGTATTTACACACCCACACATACACACACTGCTTTACTTATACATGCACATACCTAAACTGTTTTTTGAATTTCACTTTGATAACGAAGCTTGAGTACAGTGTATATCCATGCAATATTAAGTGAACTACCTGAAACACTGTTCTTAAGTTCATACTGTTTTTCTTGAAACAATCACTTTTAATTAGTAGGATGTGCTTCTGTTGCTGCTTCAAAAGCTGGGATACTCACTCAGGTGCCAAGACTTACATGCCATACCAGTTTTCTTACACCCCCTGTCCAGGTGCCATTTGAGTAAATGTAGAAATTAATATAATTCTTGAGTTTTCCAGTCTAAAGTGGTCTTGCAGACACAAAGGGTATGTATTTTGATGCATACAGAAACCCACAATTTTCTATGAACACTTATAAGGAGAGAGAGAATATAAATAATTAGGAACAAAATTAAAACATTACAGATCGGGTTCTTCATATTCAGCTGCAGCTGCTTGATATGTGTCTTAAAGACAGTATGGAGCAATCATCTCATGTATTTCAGCAACTCCCTTAGAGACATGCTTTTGTATATTTTGTCTCAAAATTACCAAGCAGATTTATGTGATGGGTCCAATCCAGTTTAGCAACACCACTGACACAGACCACCTTCATCTCTTTGCTTTTTCCCCATGATGTTGACTCACAGATAAGTTGGAGCTTTCTAGCAGAAAGAGTGTTGTCTGTAAGGAGGAATCAGTAAGCCAGTAGTGAAGCTTCCCTACCCATGCTTAATAGAAGTATGTTTCCTTAATGCAGTATTTTGACAAGGATTTTGGTCACCAGCTCACCCTTTTCCATTTGACATCCTTGGTGATTCTTGGGAGCTGTAAAGACATAAAGCTCGCAGTTAAGGGGGAGAGTAAATGCCATCTCGTGTGCACTTACAGTGTGGTTACATGTTTAGGGGTCTAGAGATCTGTGGGGATTATGTGTGTGTCTTGTCAACTTTATGGATAGAAATTTTAAGCTGGCAGTTTAAAGTTGGCGCTTAAAGCTCTGTGGTATTTAGTTAGGCTATAGCTGCTGATGGTACTGCTCCTACAGACACAGTAAACTCCTGGATTTAGTTTGTCATTTTACGTGGGATACTGAAATATAAGTTTCTCCCAATTTCAGGTTTGTCTGAAGTATTTGTGCTTAGTATTGTCCTATGGCAATAGACAAATATGATAGGATGACAGAGAAATCCTGTTCAGTGCAGTTTTCAATCTTATATATGCTGACCTCAGATTAGTGGATTTCAGAAACACGATGTTTAAATTAATGTTATTTTGGTGTGAGTGTATATATGTGTCTCTGTGTGTGTCTGTGTGCATGGAATGTATTAGATTAAATTAAGTTATGTTCCAGCTTTTACTTGAGGAATATAATTTTGTTAGTAGTTAATAATGTTAATGCCACGATTTTCTCATGTTTACATATATGGCTACAATAATATCAAATTATATTTGCTGGGGGTAAGATTAGTCAGTCAAGGACCTAGTTACAAAGGAGAAATTAAAATTCAGAGTTTGTAGGAAAGAGATGCTTCTCTATTTCTGTCTGCCTCGCTTTAGCTGCGTTGTCTAGACTGTCCTAGAAGTCATAGACTCGCTGGTTCTGCAATCTATGTGCGTGGCACAGCATCAGAGTCTGGCAGTGAGTGAGGAGGCTTCGTAGGCATTTCTCATCAATCATATAGAATTTGTCATTCTGACATTTTTGGCATTCAAAGCCTTATATTCTGCCACCAGCATTCACATAGGGTGAACTTTCTGTTATACCAACAATGCACCTAGACAACTGTGCAGTGCAGCAGATGGGAGAAAATTTCTTCCCAGCTCCTATGGTGATCAGCTCATACCCTGAAGCACATGATCTGATTATCCTGATTATAATTTACAGAGCTATAAATGTTGTTAATGGTCATAAGTCAATGAATGAAATTGCTTGAAGATAAAAAATAGGTAATTTTTTTCTCAATCTGTTTTAAAATGAGGAAGTAGGAGAATAAGCAATTTCAGGGACACTTGCACACTCCTTACGCAGTGGAGTAATTTAATAATGTAAGTGTTATATTTGATCAGAATGAACGGGGATTAAAAGAGAGAGAGCTTTTAGAGTAGACAACCACTTTTAGGATGCTTGTAGATTCAGGTATTGCTCTTGCTGAATGTGTGTTTTGTCCTGTAGATATTTTTAGGAAAGTAAGCATGATCTATTTTTTATTTTATTTTTATTCTTAATAATTGGACATATTTTTCATGTTTGACCACCCTTTTAGGCCTGTAAATAATTTAAAAGATCTAAAAGTATCTCTGTATTCAGAATCAACGAGTTAAATGCTTGTATGCCTTGCTTTCACCTTCATTTATTTGTACATGAAAAAATAATCTAAATTTAGGGATGACCTGTTTCATTTCTATTTTTCTACCCTTGAAGTGTTTTTTGAGAACAAGGTATATTTAGTGGTAGACTGATGGGTACATCAGATGTGTCATTTGTACCAATATTTCTGAAAAGGAAAAGGTGTAAGATCTATGTTTTATTTTTCTCTGGTTTTAGTAAGTCACTGTAAAAGCTAAGTGGCACATCAAGCAGGTTTATATAGTGCAGACACTGCATAAATCCTCTGCTCAGTCCCTGGAAGGGCTGTACGCTGCCATTATGCTTTCTATAAACAGAAGACAAGCACACTGCCAAATCCTTGCAGCACTGGACACCAGCTCTTTCTGTTCTTAGCTTGTCTTGTTTATTGTTGCTCAAAGGCTCTCGTTTGCCAGTATTGCATCTGCTTTTGGTCGTCAGGAGCAAAGAGTATCTTGCACTTCTTGGTACGTGGACTCTCTATCTTCTCAATTTCTTCTCCATCTGTACTTTTAAATAAAGTAATTAGACAGTATTTTGGTCTGACTTTGGAGAGTTAAGGACAATAGCTACTCAGAAGCAAACAATTCTGTGGTTCTGGGGCTGGACAAGGAGACAGGAGCCTTCTATAAAAGCGTGGAGAACACTCAGATTTGGACTGACAAAGAAGAGCAAGAGGTATGTGAATGTGCGTAAATTGAGTTAGACAGCATAGCTTGCTGTTCTGCATCTAACAGGGACCAGGAGCAGACATTTAAAGAGAGTAGGGAAATAAAGCAAATCCTGCTTTTGATTAGATGGAAAATATAGACAAACCATTTTGTTTAGTGCTGTCCTTCATGGACTTGCTTTTATTTGGACATATTTATCCTTTGAACCTTGGTGTTGATGAGTTCCACAAGCTAATTATGTGTTTTTTAAGGAAGTCTTTTTGTTGTTGTTTTACACTTGCTGCCTGCAGTGAAAACATGGGTTTGTTAAGTTTACCTGACATGAGAAATAATGAATTGTCAATCTCTGTTTGCTTCCTGCAGTCTCTTTCCTGATTCTGTAGACTTCTGTTGTTCTCATGACACCAAGGTGTCTCTTCCAAGCTGAAGAGTCTTTTTTTTTTTTCCTGAGGCTGCTGGTGAGCTTTGTGTGAGAGATTCAAGATGTGAACAGTCTGGCTTTAGGGTGTTTTCTGTTTTACTCTGTCTTTCCTTCCTAAAAATGCTTAACACTATATGCACCCTTCCGACTGTCATTGGCCACTAAGCTGTTGTTTTTAGATAATTACTGGCAACAATTCTGAGATCTTCTTCCTTGGGAACAGCATTTAATTTAGCACTTATCTGTGCACATCCTCAATTGGAGTTGTCTTTTACTTTGCATTTATTAACAGAGAATTTCTTGTAATTTTCTTGCACTTCTAATGTGTAGTCACCATAATATCAGTTCTCTGTAGGCAGGTTTACTTTGAGCTCACCCAAGTAGCTTAGGAAATTTATAAGCTTGCTGTTTGCCATCTTTTCCAGAGCATTTATGTTTAATAGAGCAGGTCATTTCGGAATTCCACTGGTAACACTGTGAAAACTGCCCACTTACTCTGTTCCATCCTTTAAATAGTAATTCATGACAGACCTTTTATTTTACCTAGTGACAAATTGTTTAAGAGCTTTTGGCTTGTGAGAGCTTTTCAGAAATCTAAATATACTACATTAACCAAATCATCCTTGTCCAAATAATCATTAACTCTTTAGAGAAACACTAGTAATCTTGAAGTTATGACTCCTCTTTACAAAGCCATGCTTTCTCTTCTCCATTACATCATATTCATAGAATCATAAAATAGTTAGGATTGGAAAGGACCTTAAGATCATCAAGTTCCAACCCCCCTGCCATGGGCAGGGACACCTTGCTCTAAACCATATCACCCAATCCCTGGGCAACCTATTCCAGTGCCTAACCACCCTCACAGGAAAGAATTTCCTCCTTATATCCAATCTAAACTTCACCTGTTTAAGTTTTAACCCACTACCCCTTGTCCTCTCACTACAGTCCCTAATGAACAGTCCCTCCCCAGCATCCCTATAGGCCCCCTTCAGATACTGGAAGGCTGCTATGAGGTCTCCACGCAGCCTTCTCTTCTCCAGGCTGAACAGCCCCAACTTTCTCAGCCTATCTCCGTATGGGAGGTGCTCCAGTCCCCTGATCATTCTCGTGGCCCTCCTCTGGACTTGTTCCAACAGTTCCATGTCCTTTTTATGTTGAGGACACCAGAACTGCACACAATACTCCAAGTGAGGTCTCACGAGAACAGAGTAGAGGGGCAGGATCACCTCCTTCAACCTGCTGGTCACGCTCCTTTTGATGCAGCCCAGGATATGGTTGGCTTTCTGGGCTGCAAGCGCACACTGCCAGCTCATGTTCATTTTCTCATTGACCAACACCCCCAAGTCCTTCTCCACAGGGCTGCTTTGAATCTCTTCTCTGCCCAACCTGTAGCTGTGTCTGGGATTGCTCCGACCCAGGTGTAGGACCATGCACTTGGCATGGTTAAGCTTCATGAGGTTGGCATCAGCCCACCTCACAAGCCTGTCAAGGTCCCTCTGGATGGCATTCCTTCCCTCTAGCATATATTCCTGTGTGCCTACCAATTCTCTTGTTTATTATAGCAGCTGATTTGATCATGCTTCCGTTGTTTTAGAGCTCTCGAGTGGACTCTTTGGTCTGAATGTTTTGTGCCTCTTCATTTTGTTAATCTTCCCCAAAGCTTCCCGTGTTAATACTTTCATTTAAAGTTGTCAAGGTCTTCTCTTCTTGCATAGTAAGTATCGTGCAAATAATTAATTCATTCTTCAATGGTCCTGTCTTTACTGAGCATTCCTTTACTGCCACAGACAAATGTTGGCTTTTTGCATGTTTTCCATGAAGTTTTTACATTAATCTGAGCTAACAGCAAATGGTTCTTCAGGGTTTTTTGTTTTTTTGGTTGGTTGGTCAGTTGGTTTTTTTGGTTGGCTTGATTGTAGTTTCTTTTTTGTTCTGTTTTGTTTTTGTCCCATCCTGCATTCTCGTAGGTTAGCATTTGAATTTACAGAACATAAGCCTTTTCCAGTTTCAGGTATTTAGCTGTAATGTATGGTACTTGGCCTGTATAATGTCTTTGGACCCTCAGCATATGCTCCAGCAAAGCCTGAGTCTTCTGCAGCTCTGCACAGGTCAACTAGTCCTGTGCAGGTGTCTAGACATCTAAAATAGCACTGGAGGCTTTGTCTGAGCACCAGAATTGTTTCCAGTATCTTTTTATTTTATTAGTCTTGTAAAATAATATTTAGTAAGTTTGTCCTTTTGTAGTCTTGTTGTCTTTGCAGAGTACAGAATGAATTCAAGCTCTTACAAGTGTTCTTTGCTATTTTGTATCTATGTGACTTTGTGTATCCATGTGTGTAGACAGACTTTTTGAGGTTATTTCCTTACAGCATAAATAACTACAGAAGTGAAGCTGCAAAACAAGCAGAGTACACTTTTTGTTACGATTTGAAGCTACAAGTTCTCTTTATGAATCTCCCTTACCTGTTTCCCAGTTTGTTGGGGTCTTTTTCTTTGTTGTTGCTGGTTTGGTTTGATTTTGTTTTCTCAGAAGTGTTCCACATGGGGCCAGAGCATCCTGTGGTGATGTGAAAAGCTTTTGTATGATGTACGAGTGAGAACCTGTATGACATTTTGTGAGAACAGAATTTACTACCCTGTGGTAATTTTTTCAGTGGGAGATTTTATAACCTGTGCAGACGTGACAGTACCACACTAGGTGAGATCTGAGTAAAGCTTTTTGTTGTTGTTAGGGTTGTTTGAACAGTTAACCCAAACAGACTGTCACCAAAAAGAGCTCCCTTCTCCAGGTGAGAGCTGAGGTGACAAAAGTTCGCTTTTCACACAGTGTGCAACACATTTGATGCATGAGCTGAGTAGCAGAGCTCGTTACAGTGAGTAGTGGAAGTGTTGATATAGCTGTGGTGAACTAAAAGAGGTTAATGAGGTAAGATTTGCAGTAACCTTTATAAGATAAAAATGATGAATAAGAAGTTGGAAAATCAAAATCAATTTTAGGTGAAAAAACAGTCAGAACTTTTCTCACTGAATGTATTCACTAAAAAGAAATCGCTTTGAAACTGAAACTCTGTGAATTTGTGTTGAATTTGGGTCAATAGTTTTGACCAAAAAAACCCAGAAACTGGGAGTGCTGTCATCAGTTGCTGCTTGGGAAGATGTGATTCCATCCCCTCTTCACTCCGTTCTCTGGTAACAGTGCTTTGGGATGTGGTAATGACTTAGAGTATGTGTTGGAGCAGAGAGGAGAACGAACACCTTACCCTTGCAAGTGAGTGTCCTACCCACTTGACTGCAGGTATTCCAAGGAAGAGGTTTGAGAGCAACTTGTTCCAGCAAAACAAGAGGGAAGATGCTTTCGTGGAGGAGTTCTAGCTCTAATCAGGCAGAAGTGGGGTTTGAGTCTTATTTTGCCTTTCACTTTATGCTTTAAAGACTAAGGTTTTAAGCTGAAAGAAGGTAGATTTAGATTAGGTATTAGGAAAAAATGCTTCACTGTTGGGTGGTGAGGCACTGACACAGGTTGCCCAGAGAAGCTGTGGCTGCCCTATCCCCAGAAGTGTTTAAGGCCATGTTGAATGGGGCTTTGAACAGCCTGGTCTTGTGGAGGCATCCCCTGCCCATGGCAGGGGTTTGGGACTAGACGGGTTTTTAAAGTCCACTCCAACCCAAGCCATTCTATTATTCTATGATCCTCTGGGTCATAGGATAGTCAAGGATGTAAGAAACATGTGCTCTAGCTACCTGTTCACCCTTCTTTTATGATCTAATCTTTTTGTTAAAAGCTCTTTCTTCAAAATTTTATTCTCCCCTGGCTACTGAAAAATTCTGGAAAGTTCTGATTTTTGGAATGACTCAGAAGGGTTTGACAGATAGGTTTTGGGAGAGTAAGGACATAGCCTTCCAGTAAAACCCTATTCTGAGTCTGAGCTGTTCATTTCACATTCTTCTTGGAACCTATATCTCACTGGGAAATAAAAGTCGATGTTTGGAGACATACCATTATTTATGTAATATTATTTTAAAGTCAGTAATTTTGAGATTTAAATGAAAATATTTATTATTATCCTTTATATATAGGGAATGGTCAAAGACCCATTCTAAGGGGCACAGAGAGAAAGAGAAAAGCATGTTGCCACGTAAAGAACTTGCAAGTTTAATTTATAGCAAGATATGCTGGAAGAGTGAATATTAGACTTGTAAGTCCATCTGTTCTAAAAGCAGCTTCTGAGAGCTGAATGACAATTTTTTTTTTTATTTTATTAATTTTTTATGAAAAATAAATATAATTAATACCCTTTAATAAGTAAACGAGTGACTATTTCTTTCTTTTCTTTTAGTTGAACAGATGCGCTAACTGAAGATTTGCTCTAATACAGGGCTTTATTCATTTAAAGATCATTAACCAGTAAGACCTCAGGTAGTTCAGCCACCCTGGCTTCAGTGCGCTCTTGGAGCCAGTGCCTGCTGCAACGTTGCTGGATAAATCCTAGGGCCTGGGACAAAAAACAGAGTCTGCATCACCATTCCTACCCTCTGTGGCTAAGTCCCAAGAAAATCACTTAGAGTGCAAGATATGGGGTTCTACTCTTACCTTGTCCACTTTATTCCTTGTCTTTCCCATCTCTGTTGACTTCTGTTAAAAAAAACCTGTGTCCTAAATAACAAGCATGATTCCTTTAGCAAGTCATATATGAACCCTCAACTGGCAAAGCTGCTAAAAACTAAGTCTTTGGTAGCATAGTTTGGTAGATCTGACAGTGGCAGATTGTAAAATCAGCTTGGTCAGCAAATTACAATTAAAAGTGTGCAGCAGACACAGAAGATGTTTTTATTTTAACTGTGGTTCCTTCTCCTTTTGTATTTTCTTAATTTTAGCTTGAAGAATGGGAGACTAGACACCAGCAACACAGCAGCTCCAAATCCTTTTTCTGCCCCTTCCTAGGCTTCTTACAGAGAAGAGTTAATCCCATGACAGTCGGATTATAATGACACCACAAAAAGATTTTTTGTACCTACCCCTCTTGACCTCCCTGATGAAATGTTTTGGCATATAAGTGGGAAGAGAGTAAGAAGTGTTAGCAAAACGAAAGCAGTATGTATTATCTTAATATTTGTAAGTGTTAACTTCTCTTAAAGGTTTAGACAGTCTGTGTGGGGATTGATGTTGGGGCGGGGGTGTGTGACGGCTTCTCTGTGCTTGCAATGCCAAGATGTATTGACTGCTTGTCACTGTGTAGTGAGAAGGGTCACACTAACACCTTTGACTCCCTGGGTCTACTGCGTTTTACAGCTGTTATCTGCATGTTATGACATTTGAAGTGTTGTGCAGGATGAGGGTATGGTGAGCAAGTTAAGGGGGAGGAGGAAGGTGGGAACTGCACTGTGTGGTGCAGTGCTTGAGTGGGTAGTAAAATGCTGTGGAAGATGACTCCAAACTGTCAGAGAGGCAAGTAAGTTTGGAAGAAAGTAGGACAAGTCATTTGCTCCCGCCTTTTACCTCTAGATGAAAGTGCTTCTCTACACACCTGCCTTTCCTAGCCTTTGTCATCTACATTTTCACATTTACTAGCACAGAACAGTCTTTTTTTTTTTTCAGTTGAGGTCAACATATGACCAAGGAATACACCAGCCAGTGCCTGGAAAGTTATTTATGCCTCTGAGCTCCCAACTCTTACACAAATCACCATAAAATTAAAAATGCATGTTAAGCATTTTCCCAGAATGACTTTGAGAGATATCAGTTATATACCCACCTCCTGCTGATGAGTCTTATATCTACTTGCTTTCTTCACACTAATGCCAAATTTACACTGACGCTTTTTAGGTCATCCTAAATCCTTTCCTTAAGCACTGGTACACCTTTGGCTTTCTTCCCATTCACTGTCAGCTTGTGCTAATAATAATCTGTGGATCTCAGCTGTTTTTGTCAAAAGACCAGTGCTCTTTTGCTTTTTTTTTTTTTTCTTTCTGCACTCATTTTATTCAACTGCTGATGTTTTGTGCCACTCTTGTCCCTCATTGTCAGTGGCTAAGTATGAAAATGTTATTCCCTCCAAAGTGTGCGCATGGTGTTCAGCATTAGGGACAGCTGCTAGAAATAGAAGTTGTGTCCTTCTTGGTTTTGCTGAGCAGTTGTAGATAGTTCTATGTCAAACAAATGTGGTGGGAGATTTTATGTAGTTGTTACTGCTGTTACCCAGAGAGGATTGCAAACTTTTGCTATGTTTTTTATTACAGATGACATTTACTGTCAGAGTGTTCTTGTCTTAGTATTTTTTCTTTTTATGGGGTTTTACTTGGCAAATGTTTCACTCTTAAGTATCTTTAATCCCAGATCCTTGCATGATATTAATTTAGAGGTGTTAATATTCTGCCTGCAGTTCTTGCACCAGGCTGAGTAACTGTGACAGTTAAATTTATAAATCAAAAGGAACTGTCAGATACAAGGGGTGCTGACAAATCCAATGTATTTTGTACTTTAACATTTGTTTTCTGCAAGTCATTTGTAGGTATAAAAGCAACATTTGAGTGAATTAAGTGCTAGGACGTCTTACACAGGACCTGTGTTAGTCTGCCAAGAAAAATAAACATGTCTGTGATGAAGTGTATGATGGTGGTGTTAGCAGAGCAGTTGAGGCTCTTGGGGGGACGCTGAACAAGTACTGCTGGGATCACAAACAGGCTGACCATGGGGAGTGCAGGGGCTGGGCTTCTGAACCAGATATTATCTTAATTCAGCGCAGCCTTTAATTTTAATGATTATAAATGAGTTTAAAACATTGTTATTTTAAGAGTCCCGAATCTGTTGAAACTGAAGCACTAATTAACTGGCTGTAACATCCGATGTGTTTAATCCCAAATCTTTGTTATCCCAGTATGCCCAAACTGTCACTCGAGGTTTCATGATCCCTCTGCTGGCACTTCTTAAAGATCTAAGACTTCAGTGAGGAGCAAATTAAAATTCTCCCCCCCTTTTTTTTTTTTACTTGTCGTTGTTTATTTGGATACAATGTTTAGGTGGCAAGGAGAGTTTTGTCAGTAAGACACTGACCTGACATTGGGATGTATGAATTCTCTCAATGGTTGTCCTGCAAGCTGCTTGCATGACTGCAATGATGCCATGTAGTCTGTCTCTGTCTATTCTTTATCTGAAAATCTGAACAGTAATGCTTTCCCTCTCATCATATTTGTCTAATTAATTAGAGCTAGTTGTAGAGAACTTGTGTTAGGTATAGAAGTTGCGCTGAATATTGTCTTGCGGTCCTGAGTATTGGATTTGTGTTTCCTTTTGAAAGTCAGTTGAGAGAGTGCCAGACATGAAAGATGAAGCTTTTGCTTTCAGTAACAAAAATGATGAAGCTAAAAATATTCCTATTGAAATCTCTGTGTAAATGCTTATAGTAACTATATTCCAGTGGACAAACCCAAAACACAAAGGGACTGACCCCTATGCGTTTGTAGTGATAAAGATCTGAAGTCCAGATTTGAACACTATATAATCTGTCCCTTTGAGGGGAGTGGGAGTTATGTGTGCACAGCTAAAGCTGTGAATTTGATCCAGAATTTTCTCCTACACTCTGTAAATGCAGTAAAATCACATTTTTCTGTATGCTTTCTACCTCTGTGAGTACACACCCATTTTATTATAAGAATGTTACATACAGTCTACAAAAAATGTATGCTTTTGAAGTATTTCAATTCTAGAGCAATAATTTTCTACAGCAGACTTCAACATTTTTAAATACTAAGCACTATTTAAATGACACTGTTCAATGCTTTCACATTTCTTTGCTCTCATCTGGTCAGAATATAGTGTGGTAATATTTTGTGATAACCCAAACTGTAGAATATGTTTAGTGATTTTTAGTCTGTTGAGTAGTTCAATTAATTAATGTGATGTGGTACTGAGAGGCAAATGAAGGAAATGCCAGGATAAATAAAGCAAATTTTGAACTTGTTCTTTAACTCTTTCTAACATAGAACAAAGTTAGGAGACTTAATTTTAGAAATCTGCTCTTGCTGCTGTGCACAGATGATACTGTATGAACAGAGAGTTATGTGATACAATTTTAATAGTAGCAAGAATCTTTTATCGTGTAACTTGATGTTTTTTTAAACAATGCAAATTTTAGATCAAACATTTTAAAGTGGTAAATAGAAAGGTAGTTGCCACATGTATTTCTTATATTTATTTTATATTTAGCTGGGGTTCCTCTATTAATCTTTGTTTCAAACATTAAATGCCTTTCTCATGACAGCTGTCCATTCACCCGTACCATGACTACTGGCATGTTAAGTTCAAAGTGGAATGTCATGGAGAATGTGGATAATATATTTAGTTCCTGTCACCAGACAGCACAAGGCACCAGTGCGTCTCGCTCTCAGAGGGGGAAGCCAGCTACTTTCACTGCAATATTCCCCTTCAGTTAATATAATTTGGGGTTTTCTTAGAGGAAGCAACAAGTCTGTCAGTGTTGTTTTTGCTGTAATCTTGTGTTATGAGCACCTGAAAGAAATGTTTAAAAATAAATAATTTAAAAGCAGTGCCAGAAAGAATATGTAGAAGAATGTATTTTTGTTTTTCAATGCTTTTGATATGTGCATGCCAAAAAATAAGCTGTATCTGGAGCGGATGCAGAACTCTGGGTCTGAATGATTAGAAGCAAGCCATTTGAAAACAAATTATAGAAGCTTATGGAAGAGAAGACCTTCCCAAGAGCATAGTGAAAGGCTTAATCCATATTTCTATAAAATTGCAGCTGTCAGGGTTTCTTTTATTACCCTAGCAAAATGCTGTGTCAGGTGTTACGAAGAAGTTTGGCCATGCATTCAGAAAATTAATAGCTTCCTTACATCAGATGTGTTAAATAGAAACATGTCTGGTTGTGTAGCCAGTTGTCACATTTTGATGTTCCTATTGAAAGTTATTTCTTTTACTGTATAATTTATGTTCAGTAATTAAGCTGTGAGGAAAGAGACATTTTGTTGGAACAGTGATCTTCATGCACATAAAAAACGTTTATAGGATGAGACCAATGTTTGCTATGCCAGTCTTGCTGTATATCATGTCAGGTGCCTCTGAGAGCAGTTGCCATTCAGTCACACAGAATTCCAATGTGGAACAATAACAGATTGCAAATTTGCCACAAAGAAAAAAAAATTAGTATTGAGAAATTCATTTGTATCCCTGATAGATTGTCTTCATTTTGTCAGAAGAATAAAGTGGTGGTCAGTAAAAATATCTTACACTTATACTCTGAATTTCAGTAAGTTCTTCCATGTCCTAACATGCTTTCAAGCTTTTCAGAGCTTTCATCTAACCATAAATTACAATTTATATTAACAGCTTAAACCTCTGGTTTTATGAGGTTGGTTTCTTCATTCTCTGTTGTGATTAGCATACTGAAAACTGGTGCTGCACTACTCTCATGGGGAAATATTTTTTCTCTTGTGTGTAATTTTCTATGCTGAACTTGGTGTTTGCTGTCTCTTATTCTGTCACTGCACACCTCCAAGGTGAATCAGGCTTCATCTTATCTTCCCACTAGGAAGATGAAAAGAGCAACGATTTCCTTTTAGCCTTCTCCAGACTGATGAAACCCAGTTCTACCAGCCTCTCCTCATACAGCATGTACCTCTAATTGTCTTGATAGCCTTCCTGTTGAGCTTATTCCAGTATAGCAATGTCTCTTTTATACTGGGACGTCCAAAACTAGGCACAGTACTTAAGATGCATTCTCCCAAATGCCAAATTGAGGGGAAAAATAACTTTCTCTGCTCAGCTGCTTGCACTTTTGCTGATACAGCCCGATATGCTTTGGTCTTCTTTACTTTTGCTGGTTTGTGTTCAAATGCTCCACCCACTGCCCCCATCTTTTTATGCAAATCTGCTGTTCTCCCAGTCAGCCCCCAAGCTGTGCTGTCACATGGAGTTACTCTGTCCAGCCATGGGACTTGGCTTTTCCTTTTGTTCACAAGGTTCCCGTAGGCCCATATCTCCAGCCTGTCAGGGTCCCTCTGATGAATAGCAGCCCTGTCCTACCAATTTGAGGGGGTTGCAAACCTGTGAACTTTGCAATCTATAAACTTGCCTATGGTGCAATACCATCCATCTCCCTGCTTAGTAAAGTTAATGAACAGTATTGGCTGTATTATCAATCCCTGACAGATGACATTGGCAACTAGCTGCCAGCTGGCCTTTATATGGTTGATCACAAACTTTAAGCCCAAAGGTTCAGCCAATTTTCCACCTGCTTTATCTTCTACTTATTTGTCTGAAAGGATATAGTGGGAGACTTGTGGACTCTTGTCCACAGAGCCAGTCATTTCATCATGAAGGCAGTCATGCCAGTTAAGCACAAATTGCCCTTGCTAAAACAGTGCTGACTGTTCCTAATTATCTTCTTGTCCATTGTGTGCCTGGAAATGGCTTCTGAGATTTGTTCCATAATCTTTCTGGAGACTGAGGTTAGGCTGACTGGCCTGTATTTTCCAACAGTCCCCTTGTTCTTGAAGACGGTGTGACATTTGCCCTTTTCCAGTCTTCAGGAATCTCTTCTGATCACTATGACTTCTCAAAAATGGTCCGTGGTGCTGCTTTTCTAACTCTTCTGCCAACTTAGGCCATGCTTGCATTACTCCTCGTGAGTAGCCTGTCACTGCCTTCACCCTCTATGTGCTTCATTTCTGTGGTTAAGCTTAATGAGGAGTGTCTTTTTCATCCACGCTGTCCTTCTGCCCTTCCTGCTCAGCTTTCTACATGTTGGAAAGGACAGTGCTCTGGGGATGTTGCCACTGAGGGTCAACCAGCTTTTTTGGACCCTTCTACCCTGTTGAATCATGCCGAGCAGGTTCCATCTACTGTTCTGAATTATAAGATTTGTATAGATGACAGAGCAGGGCTCAGTCATAGTCTGTAGGATGAAAGTGTTCATGGTAACTTCATGTTGGCTTCTTTGTGTGGGATAGGTCAGAAGAGAAGGGAGAAGATTGTAGATCTGGTCTCCAACCTGGCAGTAACTGTGAGGGAATGTGGAGAGGAAGAAATGGAGGTACACGATTTTCATTGAGGATGACTACTGATGATAACAGCTGATGATGATATTAGCTAACAGTGTTAGCAAAATGAATTTTAGAGCTGAGATTTGGACAATCAAACACAGAGAAGAGGGTTGCTACGAAGAGCATATGGGATTTGTAATGTTTTTGAAAAGTCCTTTAGCACTGGAATCCACAGGCTCATAGATCAAATCTGAAAAAGGTAATGATGAAAGATCTGCTAAAATGCCCCCTCCTCTTGTCTCTTTTCTTCAGAATAATTTATTTTTTAATACACCACAAAGACAAGAATGTATTGGGTTGTTATTAAATTCTATATAACTAAGAGGTAATTGCATTTTATAAAGCAGTAGCCTATGTTACCGCTGTTAATTTCCTTACACAATGATGGCATACTAGACCCCAACATCAATTAATATTTCTATTCTATCAATTCTTCATTCACATTACAACACCTCTTAAAAACAATCAAAAAACAACAGAAGAGTGTGTAGATACTCTGATGCTTATTCTATCAGTGGTTTTGGAACAATATGTATATGGTTTTTCCTCACTTTAATGTGATGCTGAATCCAAATGCATGTTTTCCTGTTTTCCATAGAGCAACATAGGGTGGAAAGCTCTGGGTCTTCCAACGAAACGGGACCTCACATTATTTTTAATTTAGTGCTTAAATCAGGAGACACTCTAAGCTTTAGGAAGTAATGGATTTGTTTCTCTGTTTATTCGAGTGAAAACTGGCTACGAAAACATTGCATTAGAGTCTAGAAGACAATAACAGAAGAAACTGGAGTTTGTGTTTTAGTTACTGCTGTTGAATTATTATGTCAGGAAGAAAAGCAAAGAAGCATTTACAAGCACTATTTATGTTTTGGCTATAATAGTATGCATTGTGAAAAATCTTCATATTCAGTTTTTACACACTCCCTAATTTCCTGTTTTACCACATGCGTAAAGCTTGATTCTGGCAGCTGTTCTGAATGTTCAGCTATTTAAGCAGCTCTTCGGTTAGTAGCCTGAAGCTATTGTATCACAAGCTGAGGAAGAAAAAGGCTGTATACGAGGAATATTTATAATAAGCAATCAAACTTTCTCAGTGTTAGGATAAATCCAGATTTATTGGAATCCAAAAGATCTTGTTAGAAAATGCAGTAATTGGGAACTGTTTGAGGTGCCAAAACAGATGGGAGCTACTCCAGAGAGCAGGCTACTCTACAGGTACAGAAGTACAACTGGGAAGAGCACTACGAACTGGAGGGGTCAGGTGTCTGTGAGAAGTTGGAACCAGAGCAGTGAGGTGTAGCTCACCTGAATAGCCATGGTAGCTGTGATGTGGCTTTGCCATATTTTTGATCTTGTCCATAACTGTATGATACCTGTATCTGTCAAGAGACTCTATCAAGGCTGCACTGCATTCAAATCAGAGGGACACTCCCTACGCTGCTAACAAGTTGGAAGACATACTCCTTTCTCTCAAGATGAGAACATATTTTCAAGGCCATTTTTATCTGTAAGCTTCCAAGGAGATAGGTTTAAATAAGTGGGCATTTGCCTAGAAATTGACAATATTTAAAGCTGTGCGAGTGCCCATTTACATAGAAAAGAAATCAAATAATAAAACATGAGTGTGGATTGCGTATGTAAACCGTGGCTGGTTAGGTTGAAAGAGGAAATTGATTTACATGTGCTTTTTTAAATTTCTCTTACAGAAGAATGCGAAGTAATTATTATATTTTGAATGACTATTGTTTCCGTGTAATGCTGAAGGCATAAACACAGCCCTTGACTTCTGAGAGCCTGATAGAATTTTATCAGTTCCCATGGGAAGTTCTCGCTTTTGAATGACCAGCAATTTTATGTCAGTTTATCTAATTGATAATGTTTATGCCTGTAGAGTGTACAAAACAGAAAACCGCTTTTGTGGCAACTTTTAAAAGCTGAAGCTAGGCTACAAAATTTGATAACCACAAAAACTATTTAATGCAGCTAAATGCCGGGGCCCAAATATTTTCCCATTATGTAACGTACAAAACAAATTCAATACCCACAACATTACAACAACGCTTTTCCCTACTTCCTGGGAGGCTTACAGTTCTCTGCCTTTTATTTTGAAGATTTTTTTTTTTTTAAAGTATCCCATTTGTTGCCCTTGTCTGCAGAGAAGGAAAATAATCACTAAATGAGTAAATTTACTGGCAAGTTGACAAAAAGCAGTTACTCTTCAGTAACTGTCAGTGGACTTACACATTGTGAGATGAGTTATAATGAGCAACATTGAGTTTATGATTGAAACTTGAAAAGATTGAGTGTCAAAGAGCTTGGGTTATATAGATACAGAAGTTAAAATGTTAGCAGTTCCTCTCCCTTTTCCACCTTATACAGTTTATGCTACTGAATGCTGAAGGCAACACAGTTAATTCTGAAATTGCTAGAGACTTCAAGAACAATTACCAGCAACTACTTCAAATTCTGTAGTCCCTTCTGACTTGCAGTCAGGTTTCCGGCAAGTAAACTGCTGCCCTGCTGACCTTAAGCCTGGGGATATCCTTAACAAAGAATGCTATTTGTACTAAGATATGAAATCTTAGTTTTATAATGTAGCTTGTGTTGTCTCAAGACTAAATGGAGACCATCATAGATACATCCCTTAAGGTCCCAAATTTGTTCAACCTAGATGTTAAGTATCAAAATAGCTTTTCCTTATTTTCTAAAATGTGCAGATAATAATAACAACAACAATAATAATAAAGATAATAGGCCTGATGTTTTTATGTATATAATGATGTGGTATAAATACATGTAAGTATGTTATATGTGTTAACTGAACTAGGAAGATGTATAGAAAGCTTTTCTGGAGTATTGTAAGTATAACTATCACCAGTTGTGAATGGATTTCAGGTTTACATACATGATAAATGATCCATTAAAGTACATTTTGTTCTAAATGCTAATTGGATTTTTTAAATATTTATATTTAATTCCTTCTGTATTTTCTTTTAATCTCTACAGAAGCAAAATACTACAATCAGAAAAAATCTAAAAGTCTTGACTTAATAGATCACTTCTCCCAGAAGGGGACCTGAAGAAGGATTTTTATGCGTAACTTTTCTAGGTATCTGATTGAAAGAAAATTATTGAGAAAACTCTGCTAGTACCAAGGCTCATTTTTAAGGTAACTGACATTGCTGAACCCTGGCCAAGGTGATGATTAGGTGGGTCATTTGTCATGCTGTTTGGTTTTCCATTGTTGGTTGATTTTTGATTGTGAGCTTTCCAGTTCACAAGGAAGATCTTCAGTATGAACCAAGTGTAAGTAAGTGGAACATTTTGGTGCTACTATAATTAGTCCTACCAACAAAGAATGCTTTTACAGACCTTCTGTTTCTATATTTATGAACTATTATTAGCTTGTCATAATACACACAAAACACAAATAGTTCAGTATAGTGTCTAGGAGCCTAATCACAGACTATGTATTCCTAGGTGAATGATGAAATACATAATTATTTTTAATGATTGGACATAATGCAAAAATCATGAGAGAACCTATTACCATGTTGAAGTCAGCAAGAGGATTACCAGTGTTTTCAGGGGGACTAGCCTCCCGTGCTTTTTGCAAGTGTAATTTTTTCTTACTTGAGAAAATTCCATGGACCAAATTCCTCCCTTTGTATAATGCCAGTTTCTACCAGTTGATAATTAGTCTGTAGTGGATTAGCCTATTAGTCTTTGGTGCATTTTAAAGACTATTATTTTGAATTATATCAGATTAAAAGTAGACCTTTGGTGAAATTTATGAAGCTCAGTTTTCAGTAGCTGTCTCCTGTGTGGATTTTGTATTATCTAAAATCTGGCTGAGGTTATGAGGCAGTCTTTCCCTTCATTGGGAAAAGCTAATCAGGATCTCTCTTCTATTTAGGCTTCTCTGTCTCTTAGCACTGTAGGAGCTGCCCACTGTCTGCTGGGTTCAAATACTATCCAGAAGAGAGTGAGAGACACATGGCCTGCACAACAGTAAATACTTAGCATTTTTTATTTTGATGTGAAAATGGATTTTTATTTGCTGTGGGGGAAAAAAAAACAAACCAAAATTTAAAAAAAAGGAATTTTAAAGCATATCTTCACCTTTTGCTTATCTAAATATAAAATATAAATATTAGTTATGTCATTGTGCAAGGTAAACTCTTCAACATCATTCTGTGTTAAAAATGCTCCCTAGTAAATTAAATTAGATGCCAAGTAGCATTCTGCAGGAACTTTTTAAAGTCAGCTCACATGTTAAAGTTTCAAATCTTTTGCACAGTCTTGTTATAAAACTGATAACTTAGATAGCACATCTTGGGAAAGCAATTGTAAGTTATTTCAGATCCTGAAAGAAGTGAGATGGGCACTGCGGAGAAGAAAAGTGTAGCTTCTGCTTTTGACTCCTATGTCCTACATGTTTTAGTACAAACTCATGTAGTTCACTTATGGGCGCCACATCATCCGCTGGAAGTGAATTACCTATGTAATAGCTAGATACTAGATGAAATTTCATGTTACTGGCTGAAAAATGACTAAGAGCAGGATTACTGTTAATTAAAAAAATAAAAAATAAAAAATAAAAAATAAAAAATAAAAAGAATAGGTCCTGGCCAACACAGAAATTGTACAGAACCATAAAACTTTTTATATGCCTTTTAATATTTACTTCCCTTTTTTGTTATACTAAAGAGTGCTAATAGACCAACACAGTTTTAAAATTCATCTGCAAGTATCTATAACTCTCAGATAATTAAAACTGATCACACCTTATCCAGATATTTGTGGGCCATATTCTCACCTGTGAAGTGCTGTGTTTCATCACATACATTCCTGAAAGGGAGTATACAATAGGATTGATCTGTTTTATAATAGTTTATGTTCCTTTATAAACACTCTCTTTGTATGTAAATGACAATGCAAAGTCAGAGGGACTTCGATGAATGAACCAGAGGGGACAGGCTGACTGTCTTTGAGGACTAGAAAAAGTTTCTGTCTAGTCAAGACAGAAATTTAGAAGGATCAGTGACCTAATTAAAGAACACGAATTCTTCTAGTGTTGAGGCCTAAAGTTCAGGTGTTCTTTTTATACAGGAAACTCGCCTGCCTGGCTGCTACACAAATATTAAAACAACTCTGTGTGAGACAAGATTTTTCAGCATTTGGTCTGCAGCACCATGAGACAGTAGCTAAATTTTTGCTATGCAAGACCTCCTTGTCAATCTTAAGCCTAAAAATAGTAGCCAGTGTAATACAATGTTTATTAGGGGAAACAAATCATTAGCGACTTGTGATAAGCTCCTAACAGAGCCCATATTCCTCCTGCAAGTTACTGTAAAATGACTACGATGTTTTCTTCTTAACTATATTCCTTTCAGGAAGAGACTGCATGTCTGCTAAAGTCATTTGTAGCCTTGTCCTCCATATAAATGAATGTCAAGGTTGAATAAGATAACTAATGAGTTGGACAACTTCATAATTGAGCACCAGAAGAGAGGTAGCTCCAAGTTTCCTTCCTTTAATCCTTGGTGGGTCACTCTTATTCTCATAATTTTTTCTCCCGACAAACTTCTTACTCTGTGTTTCTGGAAAAAAAAAATACTGTATCTAGGGATTATCCAAATCACATCTGCTTCGTTACCATATTCACCTTGGGACGAAAGCCCTTAATGTGGGACAGGGGTAAAATATGAAAACAGCAGTCTCCAACTGTTCTAAATCTTTACATTTTTATAACTAAATATTTTAGTGTCAAGAATGTAACTAATAAATTGAAAGCTTTCAAAATCACAACCAGGAGGTACACTGTACCCTACAGCACATGTTTGAAAAAGGAAATGACTGAATAAATTAAAACATGGGAAGACAATCTGAGTTACATAATAGCTATATGTATTAAATCATTCAGGAGAAGTTGCAGCTGAACTAACACTCTGTAAAAATGAACTCTCTGTGGTGGACTCTTCACTCACTGAACTTATTTAAAATGTAACAGAGAGGAGTGAATGGTCCTACAAAATGGAAAATTGCTGCCATGGAAGAGAGATGTTCAGATCTGTTCCTTCCAGAGGAGAAGATGATGATTCAGTTACATACAAGGGAGAAGCTATTAACTATATCTTTCAGTTTAAATCTGATGCTTATTTGAAATGATGTTTAACCCCAAACCAATTCTGGCCCTCTTATCTAAATGCTCATCTATAAAAGGAAGAAGACCTAATCTATTCATAGAGAAGACATCATGGATGTAATTAGAAATTGTTTACAGTCTGCATAAACACCAGGCCTAAATGCTTTTCCCATAAATGCTCATATAAGCACTCCATTGACCATTTTTTTCTCAAGATGTTTAATCATGTTTTCACTTGAAGTACATGACATAACTATAGCCTGGCTAAAATTAAAGTCTTAATAGCCTAATATACAGTCCCTTACAGGGGGCCCCTTACAGACCAACCAGCCTTATGAATTCAGATCTTACCATTTTATCTAAATTAGGAGCCAATGAGCTGGAACACATAATTTAATTTTATGATGCACTGAAAATATTTCAGTAAGTAGTCATACCAGACTGCTATAAAACACAATCTCAGCAGGGTATTTTACAGGTTGTCTCTATAATAGATTTTAGAGAACAAAAATTATCTTTTCAGTAAATATAGGAACATTTCTGATCTGTCAGAAGGGTGCCTTTATTGGCTTTTAAAGAACTAAGTTTAAAGAATACTTTGCTATGTATCAGACCAAAATCCTGCAGTTAGTATATGGAGAATGAGCTCTTTTCCCTTCTTCCATTGCTTTTTCAAAAAGGCTACTTGCCAGAGCTGCCTTCTAGTGATCTTCCTTTTGTAGCTGCTATGAAATCATCAGGTTTTACTTTGTCAGAGAAAGAAGCATATACTTATAGCTAACCCCCTATACTCATATCCTAAAAGCATTAGTATTTCGTTTTTGCACCTAGAACTTAACAGTTTAGGGATTGTCCACTCCTTCATCCTGGAAAAAGAGTGAATTCCCTCTTGAAGAAGCAACAACTGGTAACTTTCTAATGTATAAAACTTTTGCTACAAAAAATATTTTAGCTAAATTTATTTATTTAAGAGAAATTCACAGAAAGCAGTAATATTATTTGAAAGGATGCCACTGTATTTCCTGGCATATTTTCTAATCAGTGCTTTAAATAAAATCAGAGCGATTGTGCTGAAATTTCAGGGAAGAATTTTACTATGTGAGAATGCTTTAGTCTTTTCTCAGCTGTATGCCACAGAAGCTTGGGCAATTTCAGTGAAAGAAGACAGCACAAGTTCAGTGTGCTTCCTGTTGTCTTTGAAGAAGCAACTGATTTGAATCCCTTCTACTTAGGCTGGTGAAGACTTGGAAGGGTCAACTGTGAATACATAAGTTCATTTCGTTCAAGAGGTCTGCAAATTTTAAACCATTGGTGGACATACCTCTTCACTGTAGGAGCCCCATCCTAAAATCCCTATGGATAAGAAGCTACATGGGGTCCATTGCATGCTTAGGAAAATCAAGGATAGAAGAGTTTGATTTCCCAATAAAAAGTGACAGAAGAGTCCCTCTTCTACATAGGGTGACCTGCCTTGCTTCTGAGTCCCAAAGCATCTGAGGGATGTCATCTTTAGCAATCTGAACCTTCCTGGCTGTATGGATTCCCTGGCAGGCTGACTAAAACCTTGCTGCTGGCCTTTCTATTTAGCATCACTGTAAGGAAATCCCTTTGAACATCCACTTCTGCCTAGCACCACATTTTGGCCAGCCTTATCTGATTGCTTTAAGAATCTGAATCAGTTTAAGTATTAACCTCAAGAGTAACTGGTCTCATTATAATCAGTGCAGCTACCAAGTTAAACTTATGGTTCATGATTTAGGACCCTCCATTAGTAGATGAATAGAGTGGATTCTAGTGGTTCCATATGTCCACTCATTTTTCATTTATTAAAGATACTGCACCAGCCACAACTCAGACCAAGCTGTTTTACAGCACATTATTATAATCTGAGAAAGGAGTATACAGCATGTAGTGAGGTTAGACACAAGCCTTGTTGATTTGAAAATATACAGTCCGTCTAGCAGTGAAGTGAAAATATGTTAATTTCATTTGAAATTCCTGTACAGTCCATTCAGGGACCCCAGCTTATTTCTTCTGCTAAATTTCTGGGAGTTTATTCTATGAAAACCAGTGCTTGAAGCTGGGAGTTACTATTTCTAGAGTTCTAGAAGAATGTTTTTCAGAGACACTTATTGGGAATGGGACTACTTTGTTTTGTAGAAATCCAAGGAGGATAAAGTCCATAACGATACATTTGTCTAAGTGGTAATACTAAAAATGATACAAGAAACTTCTACTCTTGTTATGAATAGTTGCTTTACCATTTATGTATAAAGAGCATCTCTTTTACATATATGTATTTGAGGCCCCTTTGAGACTAATTTTCATTGATCTATGAATAAGAATAAAATCAGCTGTTTTAAACTTTTAAGGGATTTTTTCTTTCCTGCTGGCATCTTTACTCATTGCATATCACCATAATATTTTACATATATTGACTGTAAATTGAACAATGTAGTCGAAGCATAAAGGAGAGAGAACCTACTTCATCAGATTGTTTCATCTGTCACCATCTCTGAAGCAGGATCAAACACCTTAATTACTACTGTACCAGTGAATGCTTATTTAACATAATGGTGGAGTTTGCTTCATTCCAGTTTTACAGAGGGTAATTCCCTGCCCTGTTTGTGAGCGACTTCTAGGAATCGATAATGACTTATCATACCTCTTCTCAACTTTCTCCTTTCTAGATCCACCAACAAAAGATCCACTAAGCTCAGTTCTTATGTTTCCTTAATTTGAACATCTCTGTTGCTCCTTGAGGTTCAACATTTTCACTGTGGTGTTACCTAAAAAGCTGAGTCTGTATTGGAGTAGAGACATGTGGGAGGATTACTTTGCATGTCTTGCCTTTGACATTGCAGTTGATCTGTTACAATAGGACGAACAGTTTTGGGTTGGTTTGGTTTGGTTTTTTACATAGTTTGCTTAGACTCATTTTGTGATCTGCTTCAAAGCCATTTCTCCAGAACTGCTATTTATCCAATAGGTTTTTTCTCCTATCTGTTCAGCTGCCTGTTTAGATGCTGCAGTTGTTTTACATATTGAGTATCATTTTAGTTCGTTATAATTAAAAGAAACTAAAAATATAGGCTTGTATTTTCTTGTCTATCTGACAGGGAAGACAAATCTAGATACTTTCAGTGAGCATTTTTAATTCCAACTTTTGATTTTATTTCACTGATTTTTATATTTTAGCCTCACTGATCTTGAAGTTAATCTTCAGTACATATTAAATTAGAACTATACCACAGGTAGAGTGAAAACTCAGTCTGTATTTCAGATGGTTAAAACTCATAGTTTTTTTAATTGCCAGGGTCTTTTAGCTATAATATTATCAGTTCTGTTTTTCTTGAATTTTTAGTGCAAGTCTTGGAAGGTCATTTGTCTTTATTGGTAACTTCTGAAAAGTAACTTTATTTTTTTGTCAAGTGCTCAGACATAAACCGCTGGCTTTGATCATGTCCCATAGTGCTGCTTTCGTAGACCATGTCCTTGCAGAAGTGCATTTGCATTTAACTAATGTGGCTTAAGTTGAGGGAACTGCTTGCAGGGAATGTACTTACACATGTGTTTACATCTTTTGAGTACTGAGTCTTTACTTTGAGGTCTTCAGGGAAGCAACTTAGTCTGCTTTCCTTCCTGGAGAGTGTCTCATGAATTATAATAACAGCAAATAATATGAGAATAGGTGTATTTTCTTATTCCAGCATACTCCTATACACAAAGAAAACTAGGTTCTTCTAATTTTTCAAATGCCTGCAGATTTCTTTAGCAAATACTTTTGTTGCCTGATGACCTTTCCGTCATTAGTATGAATTTCCCTTCAAGGCAGGCATTTTTCAATCAACAGTAATTTGCATATAATTTATCAAGAGAAAAGAAAAGCAAAATAATTTTATTTAAAGATTTCCCTTTGTTTTAAGTGTCATTAGCAGTTCTGACTAATCAGATTTTTACAATCTCATCAGGCGCTTTTAGAAAATCTCTATGAACTCATCTAGAGGATGCATTTATTCCTAAGTGTCCTGTATTGCATTACAGCACAGTAACGAGTCACTGACTGCTACAGATGTTTATGTGAAATGCAATTAACACTCTGCCAATTTAGTTTTTATAGGGACACAATCAATTTTTATTCAGTTTAAAGCTAGAATGCTTTCTTTTATTGTGTGCTGCCTCTCTGCTGATTATATAGCTAAACAAATTATTCTTCTGTTTGTAGTAAATGGGAGTGTTTAAGCAGATAGTACCATGGCATATTGCATGGATCACATATAAGACAGGAATTAAATATTTGGATTATGTAGAACTTGGAAGAACTGAATGATAGTTTAAAAAGATAGCTAAGTTTGGTTTATTTAAAAAAATCACATAAAAATGTGTTTGATGGTATTTACAGATGTTTGTTTAATCACAAGCTTGGTCCTGTGATGTGCTTAGTGTCCACAGCTACTGCGGCTTGCTTTATTAGGGGAACGGAAAACTTCACTTGTTTGGGATCTACTTTAATAATGTCATTTTCTTGGGTATTTGACTTAGTTAATCACAGTGAATAATCCTAAATTTCCATATTCTAATCTTTGCTGCATAAAGAGACCCTAAGTGATATGTTAAAAAACCAGAGGGATGCAATTGTAAGGGCTATTATTGTAATGGCTGACAAAGACTTGAGAGGAACGGAGATTTCTGGATGGTCCCTGTTGAGTAATGTTTTTTTGATATTAAGGATGATATTAATTTGAGTAAAAAGTAAGAAGGCAAAAAGAAGACTGGAGGTGGCATGAACGTGAACTATTAGGAAAAAATTTGCTTAGAAGGAACCACCTTCTGTATGTAGCAGAATTATTGGTAAAATTGTCTTGTTTTTATACAGAAACCCTTTCTTTTTTTCTCTAGGAAGTGGTGCCATTTTAAATAATTACCTATTATTCGGACTTGAATGACATGCAGAATCTTTAAATAGGGCTTCTGATCATTATTCTTTCTTCCTTTAGAAGCATGCTTATATGATTTCCTATCCCTTCCTTATGCATTTGTTTGTTCCATTTTCTGTCTTTTTTGATTGTTGGGCTATGTTTATCTGCTTTAATCAAAGCTTATCAGAGTTGCTCCCTGCCTGTCCTTAGTGTATATAGCTGTATCATCAGGCTGGCGAGGGAAGCACTTGTACGTGACTGCATATAGGCCATCTGCTGGCATCTTCTCTTTGTGGTTAACCCCCATCCTGTTCTCCTGGAGTATTTTTTCTCCTGGAGTATGTTTCATACTCCAGCAACAAGTCTCAGCACTGTCTGTCTGCCTGCCAATACTGATGTGGTGGGTACTTCTGGTCACTTTTCTTTCTCATGGGCGATTCTAGTGATTGTTCCTGTGGTGTTCTCACTTCTTTCCATCCTCCAAACCCTCCCCTGGTCCTGCATTGCTCCTTACATCCCTCCATCCCTTACATCCTGTCTCACCAGTCCTAGCTTTCTTCTTCCTCCCTTTGCTCCCCTCTCTGCCTATTCTACATGTTTTTCTCAGCCCCAGAGCTTCTTTTCTCTCATCTGCTCCTTCCCTGCATTTGAATCAACTTCTTTTTTTTCCTGTGGATACAATACAGCAAATAAAGAGAAGGAAAATATCATTAAAAAAAGGGAAATAAAAAATACTTTCACTCAGAACTCCCCAAAGCATGCTAACTGTGGACAGATTGGTCCATAGCATTCACCTGCTAAAATATCTCATGGTCTCTTGCCATGAGCTGCAGTTTTCCAAAGTCAGTTATTTTTAAATGCAGGTGGAATTGGTTTCTTCTTTATCATTCTCAGAAACATCTGAACAATTTTGATGAACATTTTGTATCAATCAGCTTGATATCAGGGCAGTCTTGTCTGTACACTTGCCTGTCAAGTGTCATGAGTTCTTATAGTTTTGTTATCCTCACTGATGTTATTTTACTTAGGATGCAATTACAGTACACTGCTGAATTTTCTTGACCTCAAGCATTGAGACAGAAGCTTAACTTAAAGCCCATAAGTAGCTTCCTTAAATTGTGACTATAAATAACTCACACACTTTTGTGTAATGAAATAATTAATAATTCCCCCAAATCTAGTTATGAACTACTAAAGTTAAGTTCAGAGTTCTATGAGATGCTTCTAATAACTTTATAGAGCACCACAGTACAAATCTAAAGAAAATATCTACAGATTATAACAAACCCTTCCATTTTAAATCGATCATGTAAGGATTATCATGTATTCAGAGAAAATGTACAAAGTTTTTTTCTTTTTCAGATGTTTTTTACCTGACCTGGGTTTCCGCGTCAAGTAACAAAGTATTAGCGCCAAAGGTGCTAATACTAATAACTCATGACCTAGTGCAGAGACCTCCCTGCAGACAGTATGAGGGCTTCTTGTTTCACTTCTTAAAATTTATTAGTATTCAAGTTCAGTGAAGCCTAGATGAATAATTGCAGAAAATAAACACCCCTAGGAAGTATGAATAAGGTGAGCTGTAGAAGCTGCTCTTACACTGAATTCAGATGAGATCCACATTTGGTTCTCTTTCATGTTTCTCTTGAGATTTTTCAAAGGAAATGGTACAATGACAATGACCATTTTTAGTAACACGCCATAATTGCCACAGTGTTAGGACACAAAATATTGTGAAGCTGGGGAAAAAAGGCTGGAAATGACCAGCAAGGACACTTTAATGAACACTTGAATGTACCTCAAATGAAAACCAGATGTTCTTTGTTAACTTTAGCAGTAAGCCTTCTGTTCTGATTGAGGAAACTGTACCTTCATCAAGGACAGAGAACAAGGACAGAGAGCTCTTTCCAGCATATTTTTTGTGTGTTTAATAGATAATACTGCAGAGGTATATTTCTTTACCTTTGTAAACCTTTATAGCATTTTTGACATCACTGATACAAATAACAACCCATGGCGCCATAACTTTAGGATTTGAACAGTACAGTTCTTTCTTTAAGAAGCTCTATAACACAATTTGCTTAGCAAATGGAAAATATTTCTACAAAGTAACTACTGAAAACTATAAGTAAGAACTATTTTGTTACCATTTCACTGCACCAGAAGGAATACTGCAAATAAAGTGATGCCGTAAATAGATTTTCAGCACAGTTTTAATTTAATAGATCATAAATACCATATTTTAGCTATCCATTCTCTGAGTTCTAGTGGGACTGCCTAGGTCTGGCAAATCAACCGCTGACAGGAAACTAAAAATTCCTGGGAGAATTAGTCACAGAATTTATGTGCATGTGTGTATTTATATCGATACATACCTAGACATTCCAAAGATATATAGCATTGTATATAAACTCTAGACCCTAAAAACATGTTGGCTTGTAGAACACCTACAGGAGCTAATGTACTGTGCTCCATTTTCCCCTGTAGACCTGGCAGTTCTACTGCGAGTACAATTTCATGGTCACTGCTGGTGTGTAACAATGGTACTTTGTCTATTCAGAATTTAAGGAAAGGGATTAATCAGAGATGTTCAGGACTAATTCTGGAAACCTATAACTTTTTATAGGTTTAGCACTGATTTCTCCAGGTCATCAGGTTGTTCTGCAGCCCATGGTTTATAGCCAGCTGAATCCTTAGTATTTAGGTATCCTTAGGTATCGGTCAGCAGGTGGTGAGTACATTGTTTCTTCATCTTGCTTCATCTTTCTTGCCTCTTTTTTGCTTTTCCTCTTGTGCACAGGGCAACCAATATTGGTATGAGTTGGTCCTCTGGTTTAGCTGCAGTGATTATCACTGTGATTTGAGTAGCAGCTGTACTTGTCGCTGGGGGTGGTGTAGCTGCTGTGCTTGGAGCTGGAGTAGCTGCGAAGACTGTTGCTTTGCCCTCAGATCTAGGGACATTTTTTTCCTTTTGAAGGTGTTGGAAAGCGTTGAACAAGGCTCTGTAAGCATAGGCCAAGTCCCAGCACGTTGCCATGATTTGTCCCTCTCTGGTATGGCCAGAATGACCACAGACCTCATTTAAGTGTTTTACTAATTCTTCTGGATTTTGCAGTTGTTCAGTGGTGAAGTTCCAAAGCACTGAAGGTCCCACTGGCCTAGATACTTGCCCATACTATCCCACACACCCTGCCACCCATGGCTGTCCAGCCTCGGGGGAAATCTCTTGGTCCTCCTATACCATTGTCTAACCACAGACAAGGCCCAAACCCAACTCTGCTTAATTCTCCAGACCAGATGAAATGGTCGTGGGCAAAACACACTCTGTATGCGTGCCAACCTGATGATCCCCCTCACAATCAGCAAACAGGTCTCAAGGGTATTTAAAGACCATTCAGAACCTTCAAAACTCTCAAGTGATGCTGTGAACGGTCGGGGGGGGGAGGGGGGGGGCTGGGAGGGTAAGAGAATGTCTCCTTCACAGGTTGACCACCTGAGAAGGAGAAAAAGGATGTGTAATTGCTAAGCACTTCTATTATATACCTCCCAGGGTATAAAGGTGGTGACCACACTGGGAACATAAGCCAGATCAGTTTCATGATCAGTGATTCTATTGTATTACAAGTCATTACCATAAAGTACAACGAGACAAGAACCTTAGCCCAAGCCACCCACCTGATAAACACTAACACAGCAAATACCGGCTTGTAAGTAAGGTACGACATACTGAAAGTGTGAGATCAGGAGCAACAACTTTGAGAGCCAATAAATCAGCACTGTGACAAGCAGCTATTAATCCAAAACAATGAATGCTTATCACAAATACAATTAGACACACTCCAGTCAGTTCTGTCACGATCTCAACCCTCTGTGCCCCATGCTGGGTGCCAAAAAGAACTGTCATGTTTTAAGCCCAGGCCGTAAGTCAGCCATGCAGCCCTCTCAGTCATTCCCTCTCTTTCTTCCCCCTCCCCCCCTTCCCTCCCCTTACAGGGACGGGGAGGAGATGATAAAGAATGTAACTCTCACGGGTTGAGATATGAATAGCCCAGTAACTAAGGTATAGCACAAATCACTGCTGCTGCCACCAGTAATAATAATGATAAGGGAAATAACAGAGGAAGAGAATACAATACCACCAGTCAATACCCAGCCCAACCGAGCAGTGAACCAGCCCTTCTGGGTAACTCTCAGTTACATCCTGGGCATGACCTCTTTGGTTAGTTTGGGTCAGGTGTCCTGTCTCTGCTTCCTCCTGGCTTCCCCTCCTCCCTGGCAGAGCATGAGACTCAGAAAGTCCTTGGTCAGACTAAACATTTGAGCAACAACTAAAAACATTGGTGTTACCAGTGCTGTTCCCACGCTGGAAGTCAAAAACACAGCACTGCACCAGCTACTAAGAAGGAGAAAAAAAATGACTGCTACTGCTGAACCCAGGACAACTGTGAATTCTGTCTCTGCCCTGGAAAGAATACAGGTAATTTGCCATCTGTCCCCTTTCCTGCTGGGAGAAATGGAACTGGAGGCAGACAGGTCATGGTGTAGCTAGCTGCTCTGTGCTTCATCACTTATTAGACTGTTAATAGAAGTACAGGTGGGTTCCTGTTTTTTTTTTTTTTGCTGGAGGTAATGAATGAACAGGAATAGCCACCTTCCTGTAGCTGTCCCTCTCCACTATGTCTGAACATAGTTTTAGGATTATGTATATAGTATTATTTCATGAATTACTAATGTAACATGAATCATTACAATTGGCCAAGTCAGGGTCTACTGAATGGAAATGTAATGTATCATGCCAAGATCTACTTGGAGACAATTTAATTTATGGCTTATTGACTAAAATTTGTGACCATTTTTTATCGAGCTTTTAATATATGTTGCATAATGGTATATCAAGGCACTTGCTCTATAATAAGTGATGGAGGAGATCTGAAAGAGTAGCATACACTGGCTAAATGCTAAGCAATACACTAGGGCTACGAGTTCTTTATGCATTAACTCTTTTGTAATTAATATTTAAATATTCAGCCATTTATCTCTTTAGATAGTAAATAAATTAGGATTATAGGAAAATTCATTTTGGAAGCAACCCAAGAGGTCCCTCATCTAACCTCCTGCTCAAAACAGGATCACCTAAAAGGTCAGACCAGGTTGCTCAGAGAATTGCCTTGTCCAGTCTTGAAAACCTTGCAAGTTTTTCACTTCAGGGTGAAAAAGGTTTTCCTGTTGTGCACTGTGAAACTCTTGTGCTTCAACTTATGCCCATTGTCCCTCATTCCCCCACCATGCACCACTGTAAAGAGCCTGGCTCTTGTCTCAATGACCTCTTTGCAGGTACTGGAAGGCTGCTATTAGGTTCCCCTTAAACCTACTAAACTTGGTAGTTTGCCTGATTTAATCCACTGGCCGAGCCACATATTACTTTGAGGAAAAAAGGCTGGTTTTAACCTTTAAACAACTCCCAACAGCTCACTGTTGGCACATCTTTAGGTCCTTCAGACTTTTTGCCCTCGCCTTTATTTATTATCTGCTCTGTATGATTGTTGGTCTGACATCAGTGAGCAGCTGTGAATGTTGTGCCCAGAGTTTCAGTGTGGGGAGAAGTAAGATGTTGGGGGGAATGTTTAGTGCATGGATGCTCAGTATTCTTTTTTGGCTGCAGACAAGTTTTGGTTTCATGCCTCTTCGCATAATAGGAGTAATGTGCTATTTACATTAGCCTCTCAAGGTTCCTCCAAAAGTCAGTGGATCTCTCCCCTCTTGTGTTGTTTCTACTTAATCTATTCAGAAGGACATACCCTCTTTGCATTCTTCTTGCTTTCTGCCCTTCTGCAGAGATTTTAAACTAAATGAAAGTCAGGTCCACAAAGCTACTGGGAACAGCAGCTCATCTTCAGAGAACTTCTGTTTAGCTCACCTAGACCAAATTATACGATCATTTTACTACTCAGTATTTCATAAAACTCTTAGGACATCCACTCCTTTTCCTCTATTATCTGCTTTGCTCTGCAGTTTTTTAGCACATTTAATTTTCAACACAGGGTGTTTGGAAATGTTCATACTATGAAAAGTTGTTAGTATGTTTTTATAAACAGCTTTTCTTTTACAAATGAATGAATCTCAGCTTCTGAGAATGTGTTTCAAAGTTGCCATTAGCTGTCTTCATTACTTTGCATTCAAAATTGTTTTGTTCCTGTGGATGGATTGAGACTGGATGGGAGGGAGTAGGTGGGGACGTTCCCATATGTCCTCAAAGGGAATTCAAGGGTGTGTCTTACATTTGTTTCAAAGAAAAATGCCAAAATTGACCAAAAGTAAGCACTGTCTATATCAATCCTATTTTTCACATTTTCCATGTGAAAGAAGAAATCCTGCATATGCCTAGAGATAAAAGTGAAAGTCTGTTACTGGCCAGCAGTTTAAGAGTACAGAACTGACTTGTACAGCTGTATTAACAAGTTTGCATACATCAGTTACAGCATACCAGAAATTACTGCATGTAAGATGCTGGAAAGACCAGATTCATAGATATTTTAGGAGCCTTGCTCATCTGTCACAACCTTCTGCTTGGCTCCAAAGTTTCCTTCCAGGATGGCTTCAGACTTGTAGCTGGGTTGCGTGAATCTGAAGTTTTCATAAAGCCTTAGTGAAGTATATCCACCAGGTTCTGAGCACAAACTGTTGCAGGAAATATGAGAAATTCCTTGAGATTCTCTGATAGGGGTTTTTTGTAGATTTTTTTTTCCTCAATATGTTGTATTTCTAATGTAAAGTCTTAGTTTACTGTGGCTAGATGTAGAGGTAGAAAGCTTTTCTTTTTGATTTCTGCTTTCATGGAAATGATTGGCAGGTTAGTGCTTTGTACTCATATTCGGAAGACTTATAGGAGATTTAGTGCCACATGAGACTGGAGATATGTATGAGATGGATGGATAGAAAAGCATGAGAAAGGAGGGGAGCAGGTCACCAATATTCTGAATATCCGAAATTGTGATAATTTAGATTTGGTGATAGCTACTGATGAACAGTATCTATATATAGATAGATGCACAGTTTGCTCTTTGAGCAGACTTTTTGACTTCTCTTTGATAGCATCCCCTGCAGTGCCTTAGGAAGGCTTTACTTAGCAACATGTACCCAGTCCAAGCTCTACAGATTTTGACCGATTCTATCAGAGCATCCTTCCTATGCTGCAAGCAGGAAAAAATCTTAGTGTTTTTATTTATTTCTATTTTAAGTAGACTTTTTCTTCAGTGTAACTGAAGTTTTGTTGTTCATTATGCCAACTAGGATGTCTCATGGAGAACTGAGGTCATGGAAATCATCGGGGGAAGGACTTCACAGCAGCAGGAAGGAGTCCAGAAATGGCAGTAAAACTGTGGTTTTTAATTTGGTTATTGAGGCCTATTAAATTTATGTTTAAGTGAGCAAACTTCTGAGATATGAATTGGTACCCTGCAGAGAAAAATTTGGGGTCCTTCCTGTATTTTGATCTTTAGCAACTGGAAGTATAAATTCAGGTGCTGTTGCTTGTTGTTTTGTGTAAAAGCCAGGCTTGGATGCCGGTTCATGTGATTTGCGAAAATGCTAAAATATATACTTATTTGTGAAGTAATTTTCAGGTTTAATTTGTATATTGTGCATAGGTCTTGCCAAGTTTATCCTGATATCATCATAAAATAGATTCACTCCTGCTTTAAGTGATAGTAGTACAACAAGGCTTTGTTTACAGAAGAAGATTTCAAAAGAAATACCAGAGAAACCAAATAATGGGCAAATGCACAATAATTTAGGTACAAATTCGTTTTAAAAATGAGTTTCAGGATGCATTTAATGGGAAAAATATTACATGTATTTCTTCTCCTTCCTTCTGGTTCCTGTGCATTGAGAGTCAGTAATGCATGCAAAAAGCAGAGCTTTATGAAAGCATTAACTGGTATACTCAGTGCCAGATACTGACTTTTTGCTAGATGTTGACATGTTAAAAGCATGTTTTCTACATTTTACTAGTTAGGAAAAAATGGATTTTCAAGCTCAAGTTACAATATTTCCATACTATACTGTGATGATTTTAGTATTTTAGTATACATGGAGACACTATTCAGCCACATGGCAATGTTAAATTTTGCATAGCACGGCTATTGCATGAAAACTCTTGACTGCCAAAGTTCGGAATTTCAGGTGGTTGATGGGAATTTTCATGAAGAAGAGAAACTGTGAAAGAGGGAATTCTACTTGCTAGATATACTTTTGATTCCCACCAAAATATCTCCATGTTATTTTCTCATTTGAGACTTTTTTCCTTTCTTATGACTTATTGGAATTTTCTCTTATAGTCTGGGAAGGCCTTATAAGAGGGAATAGAAATCACAGATTATAATTTAAATCTATGGTATGGTCTCTATTGCAGTGTTGGATATAGCTATGTGCTGAGGTTTTGGTATAATAATACTAGTTCCTGGGGGACAGGGGAAATATAGATTTAGTAACTTAACAGGAAAAATAAATAGAAGGCCCCACTCTTGAGCAAACAAAATCCTTCTGCCCCTAACCTCTTAAAGCTTGGACACCATTCAATGTAATTCAGAATTAAAGCTTTACTCCTACAAGCCATAGTGGAAATGCAACATGAAAAAGGTAGAAATAAGAGTCTTATATATTTGTCCTGTATTTTACATGAAGCAGGGAAGGTTTTTGTTTTATAATGCCTCATGTATATTTAGTTTCATTTAGCGGAGGTCTCCTTAGAGAAGCAGAGATGTGGATGGAGAACTTCATTAGTTCCTGAAGAACAGAAAAGATTATTGAATAATCAGGAGAGATCTTACTTCCCAGCTGTTTGAATTAAATAAGCTGTAATAAAATGTACACAAATCCTCAAAGAGATTTAAGTAGATGACTGTGCCTGAGGAAGTTGAATTATAGAAAAGAATATCTTAATTTCAGGCCACTGTCCCTGAATCTCATTTCATAGGCACTGAGAGTATTTAACTCTCATAGAAATCAGGCTATTGAATTCTGGGCACCCAAGTCAGAAAATACAGCTCCTTGTATTTTCTCAAGACTTGTAGGAAGAGGTTCTCTCATAAATATAAAAAAACCCAACCCTTTGTAATAATTTTTCTTAGGATCCTTATGGTAATCCCCACTAGAATAAAAAACCATCCAATTATTCCTTTTGTTAAAACCAAAGCATTAATCAGTCAGCCTATTAAACTGTAAGAAGCTAAATATGATAGTGGAGAAGGGAAGAAGCACTACATTGCTGTAGTGACAAGACAAGGGGTAATGAGTTAAAACTTAAACAGGGGAAGTTTAGATTGGATATAAGGAGGAAATTCTTTCCTGTTAGGGTGGTGAGGCACTGGAGTGGGTTGCCCAGGGAGGTTGTGAATGCTCCATCCCTGGTAGTGCTCAAGGCCAGGTTGGACAAAGCCTTGGGTGAGATGGTTTAGTGTGGGGTGTCCCTGCCCATGGCAGGGGGGGGTTGGAACTAGATGATCTTAAGGTCTTTTCCAATCCTAACTATTCTACGATTCTATTCTATCTCTGCAATGACTCATGAAGGATTAATTTATGTTAGCGTAAAATTAAAAACTTACTTTTCATACAAGGTTGAGGCACTGTTTGTGTTTACAGTGCTGAGGAGGTGCTAAACCAAATAACAGAACAGCATCAAGAAAGCCAAATGGCATTGTATTTGTTCAGCTTAAAAAAGGTTTGGTTAAAAAAATGCGTAGCAATACTGGAAAGCGTTGAGACGTATTTTTGCATGAGGTAACTGGTGAGTGTGGAGGTGTAAGTCCCGTGGAGAACATGTATGAGACACAATGAGGCTTCCATGTTCTTCATGTGGGTCACTGAGACAGTGAAAAAGAGCAGACAGATACGATTTATTTGGGTTGTCAAAAAAAATTTTGATTCTCACAAGAAGCAATTCAGGGAAGACATTACTGCAAAATTTCTGTGTGGATTGAAAAGTAGCTGGTATAATAAAGAGCATATAGAAATAAGGGGTTGATATTCATCATGCAAAAACTTCAGCAGCTATACTTACAAGTATTTTTATAAATACACCTAAAAATAGGATCGGTTGAGAGGTAGCAGATTTAAGACAAGATAATTTAAGTGAAGAAGACTGAAAAAGGCTGAAGAACTCCTGTGGGACCTGATATAACTGGCAAATATGTTGCAATCTGTTTGGAAAGACTGTGTGAGCTGCTGTAGCCAATCCCCTAGAAAGATTCAAGCATCCTTTTGTGTAGCTCATTGCCACTTCTGCTCAGAGCATGACATCAATCAAAAATTAAAATGGATTCATTCATACTAGAAAATCTTTTCTTTGTGCAAGTAGTAAGCCTGTGCTGTCCCTAGAAGAACAATTACTTTTTAAGTTCAGAAAGATTTAAAAGAATATTAATACAGATAACAAGAGCAATGATAAAAAGATTAATATTTTTAATGCTACATAATCCGTATGCTTCAGAAGGCAAAACCATGGGCAACTGTATCCCTTTGTTGTTCTAGAAGAGCAATCAACATCTCTGATGAAAATGTCTGGTACCATCAGATGGGTGAGACCCTCTGGAAGGGACACACCACAAGGCTGCAGCAGTACAGCAGTCATTGTCTTCAGAGTTCACCAGTAAAGAGAAAAGTTTCTAAATGAGAAAATGCGTGTGCGTGTACAGGTCATTAGAAAGCAGTTCAGACTACAAACCCACTCCATTTAGCTTTTGGTTCTTGCACATTTACTGTGTGCAAGATGACGCTTTTGTCTTATCTGAAAAGATGAAACCTTTACTATTCATATTAATTCATGACTGATCACCTGCAAATGAGCTAACTACTTAGACTTGTATGGTTTTAGTATCCGAGCCTAGCTAAGTGCTTCTGGAGACTTAAAGCTCAAAACTCAGCCCACTCAAAAAGCTTGTTAATAGGTCCCACATGACACAGCTATCAATTTTTTAGTATCAGATATACATGCTGTATCCATTATAACTTTCACTTAGGGGGAGGCTTGCCTTAACTGTACGGGAGCTTGTAAGGCTTTGCTCTTATTTTTTGGTCTGAAAGGAGAAAAAAAATTAATAACATTAGATGAGAGTGAAACAGTGTAGTGCAAAATAGAATCCTCACTATGTGTCTGGCAGAGGGAGGCCTGATGCATTGCAAAGGGTTGCAAGATTCTCTCTCTGTTTTTAACATTTCCCAGGTTGTTTAAATGTGCATTGTAAGCAATGATAAAATGACAAGTTATCATTGATCTGTCCTTTCCTCCATCTCACAGGGATTCATTAAATAATGCATGCACCCATGTGAATTACCCTTCTTCACTATACTATCCCCAGACCATTAGCCAAATATAGCAACAGCAGCATCTTTCAACCCCTAGAAACCCTTTGGCTTTCATTTAATTAAATTATCCCATTATGAAAACTCTTATAATGAGATTAAATTTAATTATTTATTAGACACTTATTTGCACTAGGGAACCTATCAATTATGCATGGTTGTGCTAAACATTTTTCAATCCATCACCTTTTCTTTTCATGGAAGGTGCAATTTATTAAGTGCAACTGAAGTACTGTAACAGAAGAGCTCCAGCAGAAATGGGCATGCCGTCCTAGTTCAATTAATTGCAAATGTAATAGGAAAACAGAAATATGAAAATTTATTCTCTCTCCTTTTGAAATGCAGCACACTGACAGAATTGCACATTTTGCAATTATTTGGTGTGTCTCCCTTTTACATCCTACCTAGTAAAGCTCATGACCAGCCACTTTAATTCATAGGTTTTGGGTGTATTTTGTGTGTTAATGGTTCCTAATTAGAACAATTCAAAGAAATATTTGTAACACACTTTTAGCTATGTACATACAAGAATTTAATATAATTTATAGAATAGACTAATATTCTGTTAATATAAATTAGTGGATCAGAAAGATTAATTTAGGTAAATTGTTAATGCATATAACCATAAAATGCCAGTCATACATCTTCTTGATAAGAGTTTTGTTTTGAAGACAAAAACATATAAACTACCAATAATTGTTTAAGCAGAATTGCATTTTCTGATGAATGTTAAGAAGAAGATATAAATGTCAATACAGCTCTGAGCTATTCTTTTATAAGACCTTGTCAATATGTAATTAATTATTCAACTGGAGATCTGTGTGGCTCAGGGCAGCATTTCAAAGATCTTTCTTTTATAAATTGCAAAGTCATCATAAGATCGCTTTTACTTTTTTCCTTTCCTTTTTTTCAAATTTAGAAATACTATGTGAAGAAAAGCTCATAGACACCTGCAAGGGGGCATATGCAGTGCAGAGATAAAGTGAGGAGCAGTAGGCTTTTTAGAAGCAGTAGGCTTTAGCAGATGCTTTTAATACATTACAAAAATTCTCCCTTGCTTTAAATGTGATCATGTTTCATGTTCAGATGTGAATGGGGGTCAAACTGGAAGATTTATGTCCCTTTATTCCTCACTTATGCATGTAAGAGGATGTTTGCTTCATTAACTTTGAAATTCACTGGCCAAATAGACTGCATATTTTAGAGGATTTAAGTAAATGTGCCCTGAAGTTCACACAAATTACTATAGATTATTTCAATCCTCAACTTGAAGGAATGAGACATGATGCATCTGTTAATACAAACAAAGGAGTACTGCTTGTTCTTGGCAAATCAGTCATATATTGTACTTATGGCTTTATCGATGTCACTTGATGTTTTATTTGGTACTTTCTTTTTGAAAGTTAGACTCTTAATTAAATCTCAGTGTACCCTAGTGGGCTTGGTAGGATGGTTTTATTCCTATAAGGGAGATTACATGCACTCGGACAGCTCTCCAGACTATATTCAGAATGGAAGTTTACTTTTTGGTATGCTGCTTCTGCCAGCCAAGAATCTAGCTCTCATTTTCCAGAATACCCACTGATCTTTCATTTGGGTAGATATATGTAATCCCCATATGTAAGATTTATACATGGTCACACACAAGTATGTTTCTTCTGTTGGAAGTTCCATGATCAGATACGAAGTGAGTGGTGGTATTCTAACTAGTAATTTTGGTCTCTGACACTTCCTCTGCAGAATCAAACCTCTGAGTGAAGCTAAAGAATAGTATCTAGACCAAAACCTTTGCAACATCATACTGCAATGAGATTACCATCTGCAAACTCTTGAATGGTGAAAGGGTGAGTTACATTCGACATCTTCTCAGCCTAAACCCAGCAATTTAATGTATTTTTCAGTAAGCTACAGCAAAAACTTCATTTTAATTTTGGCAAAGATGTGATGATGCTGTATTTTTCATTCTGTAACCTCAGTGCTGCAGTTAGCTGTGGAACAGTCCATCTTAATTTGGTAAATTGGCAAGGGTTATTCTAATTTTTCCCATTGTATAACTAGTTGGGAGCTTTGACCTCTACTTTGAAATCTCCTTTAAGGATCATATAGGGGAGCATATAGGGATGCTGGGGATGGACTCTTCATTAGGGACTGTAGTGGTAGGACAAGGGGTAATGGGTTAAAACTTAAACATGGGAAGTTTAGATTGGATATAAGGAGGAAATTCTTTCCTGTTAGGGTGGTGAGGCACTGGAATGGGTTGCCCAGGGAGGTTGTGAATGCTCCATCCCTGGCAGTGTTCAGGGCCAGGCTGGACGAGACCTTGGGTGATACGGTTTAGAGTGAGGTGTCCCTGCCCATGGCAGGGGGTTGGAACTTGATGGTCTTAAGGTCCTTTCCAACCCTAACTGTTCTATGATTCTATAATATGTTAGCAAATAATTTAAATGCATACTTGAGACATGAAAAGGAGATTAAAATAAAAATGAACATGAAAAAGTATGCTTGAGACATGACACCTGTCAGCCACCTGCTTACGTGATAGCTATCCAGTCAGGCTAGATGCGCTGGTAGGTGTACAAAATTTTTGCACCTACATTACATGAAGGTTTCAGTGTTTGCAAATTGGCTGTGGTAGCAAATCTCCATAACCTCCTCTCTTCTTTTTGCTTGTGATAATATCTTTTTTTCAAAGTGGTACAAGAAAGGTGAGCCTTCTAAGAGCTTCAGATGCAGAAACATTGAAGAAACTCTATTGCCAGCTTATATTCTAGGTTAGACAAGGGGTTTTTGATACAGCTTTTCAATACTTTGGATAGAAATTTTGACAGTTTCATCTGGGCAAATACATGATCTATGAGGAAAACCAGAATGGCAGTGGTGATCTCATCACTGGTGTCAAAACTTGAGGGCAGGCTTTTCATTTACAGCTTGTTAACTTTCATTAGCATCCTTTTGCTTTCTAATTTAATAAAAACAACAATTAATAGGATACTGCATAGGTATTGGTATGTTAAAAAGCTACTAATTTCAGCTGTGTATCTTTTGAGCTTTATTTTTAATACTGATGGTGAAAACACGTGATCCAGTCTAACTTGCTATAATCTTTGGTCTCGCACCTTCATTAACAAAGAACACCATGAACTTTGTATGGTTCTGAGTTAATAGGATTTAAGAATGTTTTCAAAGAAAAATATTGAGTTTAGTAATAATATCATAGAGAGGCGTAGGGTTTCCACCTTTTTGCATGTTTATTGCTTTCCCCTTCCAAAACTGCTTAACTAGAATCAGGTTTCTATGGAAGAATAAAAATAGGAGTGAAAATAATGTTGTATCAGGGAAATAATGTTAAACAGGAAAAAATTGTTAAAAACAGAGGGAAGTGTGGGTTTCCAGAAAATTGCAGGATGCAGTAAAATTTTGAGGACATTTTAAATGCAAAGGGTGTTTTGTTTTTTTTTATTCTTACAGTTTTAAAAATATTTTCAGGCAAGTGAGACTTCATTTAGTTTCGGTGAAAAGGCCTCTGATTTGAGATTGGCTTGTTTCAGGAAAAGATTCCTTTTCAACAGAACATTGATAATTTTCTAAAAACAGATAACTAAGGCTGGAAATCATCAAGCTATCAGGTCATTAAGCCAGAGAGAAAGACTTATTTCCCTATCCCTAATGCAAAGCTTTTTTCCCATCATGTGAGGCCCTCAGCTTGCCCACATGTTTCCTTTTTCCCTCAAAACAAGCTGACATCCTAAGGCTTTCCAGCATGCTGTTGTAACAAAGCCCTTTCAAGACCTACTTGATGTAAAATCAGGCTCACCATGAGCTCATACATGGTGTCCATTCTTGTGGGTTTTACTTCTAGTGGTCTCATCCCTCACTACACTGCTATGCTGCTTTTGATTTTATTTCCTGGTACTCATCAAAGCAGACCAAACAAATGTATGGCAAAGGAAGATCTTTTTCACTGATATCACTCTTACTCATGGCCTGCTGCTGCATGGTGAAGAAGACAAAGTCAAGCTGGCCTATGTATGAAGAGGGGAAGTTCAGCTGTGTGGAGCATCAGGTCTGAGATAAAAAAAAAGTTCAGGTGATCCATAATATGGAAGAAGTGACTTCTTGATCGCAGCTGTAGCTGGGCTTTGATAGCAGGCAATGCACAACCGAACTAGGGAAGGATTTTGTGCCTGTAGTATTTTCTTTCCTTCAGCAGCTCTATAAGGTAAACTTGATTTCTTGAGGTACAGCTTTGCTTGTATAGATAGGGACTGAAAGGATTTCCTGTGACAACTGACAGATCTCACCCTCTGGGGAACTGTGTTTCTATGTAAAATGAAGTTGCTTTGTCAGCAAAATAAAAAAGTTCATTAAAATAACTGAACAGAACTGTAAATGGAGTTTGAGCAGTTTCTTGTTATAACCTGGTTTCCTAAACAAAAAATATTTTTGCAACCACATTCTTTGTACATGTCTGTCTAGCTGTATGCCTCCTAATAATAACTTTTCAATTTGCTGGGAAATCTCAATCAAGTCAAAAATATCACACTCCTTCATGTTTTATGAAAACAGGCAAGTGGACTGTGGGGAATGTGTGTAGATGTCCTTGGCTGATGAAAGGCTACAGACAAATCTATCTTTCAATAGGCAAATCTGTAAGGTAGGACTGCCAGGTACTGATGATGCCAAGGTTGGAGGGGTGTGGGTCTTCAGTACAGGCTAGCTGCCTTTTGGCCCTAGGGGGGCTGTTGGTGGGCACAGCTCGTTGTGTCCTTCTGCCCACGGTGGGGTTTTGGTAAGAGGTGCATGCTTGGTCTGTGCCATCCCTAAGCCATACACTCATCCTCAGTGCTCCCAAACCCAGAGACTGCATATTTAAGCAACTTGCACCCCAAAAGCCAGACCTGTTCCTCTTAGGAGCTACAGCAATCTCATCAGCAAACCTCCCCTTCTTCCCTGTCTCCTGATTCCTTTCACTTAAGCCACACCTTGATCTTCTTTTCATGTTTTCCAGCATGGAGCCCTCCAACCCATTGTATCTGCTTCACCACTGGATTTCAGGCTGTTTTAAGGTGCTGCTTTGAGCCATTTGTGCTCCTACTGGCTACCCATGTTCATTGCCCCCACTTCCATGGCTGCTGAATCTTTTGAGGTTATCTGTGTAGGGAAAAAAAGACTTCCCCCACTCTTGGCTTCCAGGAGATATAAAAAAAGCTGGTTAGCAGCAGCAACTGTGAAAAGTGAAGCATATGAGCTATAAAACAGAGGGAATCTCTGGCAAGACAGTGTAAGTAACTCTAAACCTGTAATTCTCTCTACTCGCAGCCTTGCTTGAAAATACCCTGGCCGACCTTCTTGGCACACTGTGGGGAAAGTTCAAATCTAGCCAAATGACAAAAATCTCTCATTTATAACTTGCTGCCATTAGCTTCTGAGGGAGGAGTGTCAAAGCGCAGTTTCTGGGACTATTTGATGGGTTACCAGGTTGATTATGTCTTATTCTGGTTTTAGTGGTTCTTTTGATCCTATGTTTTTTGGTAATCGTGCTTTTAATTATGTCAGAGGTTCCCAGGATATTAATTTTCTGTGTATCTAAATAGGCATTAAAGGAATTAATGGAAGCATCTTTAGAGATGAGGATTGGGAGCAGCAAGAGGAGTTTAGTAACTCTGATTAGGCTGGAGACTTTTTCCTTTGGGTATAACATGCCACCAAAGCATCCTGAAGTATCTATGTGAAAAGACTGCATGTCCCTTGTGTATTTATAGATTGTAGAGTGGGAGATGCAGACGGTGCATACTTGGAATTAGTTATGTCAGATGGTGGAAAGCAGGAGGGAAATTTTCAAATTAGTGTGAGAATGTAACCATGTGACTCTTATTAAAATTAATAGCAACTGCATATCATGGTCTCTATGTCCCACTTTGAAAATTTCCCTGGGTGTTTCTCTATGAATATTTATGCAATCAGAAATAATATGCAGGCAATGAAGCAAAAGCCAGTATAAATACAAAGTGATCACATTAATTTACATGGTTTTAATTACTGACATAAACTCTAAATTTGTCCAGTAATAAAAAATGCATAGGAATGAAGAAAGTAGTTAAACACCAAAGAAAACAGTTTCAGCAATTATTTAGAAAGAAAATACTTCTCTGATTTAGTTTCTAAAGAAGTCACTAAACCTGTTTTCACTTTTAACAGAGAAGTTTAAAAAAAGATGATTGCATCACTCAAGAGGAGATGTTTATGTCAATCAGATCACCAGGTATCAACCAACCTTCTAGTAGTGTACCAAGTCTTAATTTGATCTCACCATTGGGTTAAACTACTTCTTTTTATTCTGAAGACTGTACCTGCACTGAAAAATATGGGAAAGGTGTAGGAGGTAAAAGGAAGGGGGTATGCATTTGCTTAAGAACCCACCTATGTACAGTGCCCTCTGATCAATTACTATTGGCTTACTAAAAGACACATGGTGCTTATCTTTAATTAACTCATGAAGAGTGTAAATTTTACCATCCACTGATCTTTTAGTTACCAGCATAAATCCAAAGCAAGGTTCATGGTTCCTGATCACCAGTTCAGGCAAAGAATGAAAGCAAAGCAGTTAGGTCTGAAAAAAAAATATTGTATGATGCCTGCATCCCATCCAAAACTCAAGACCCTCAGAACCAATTTCAGCTCTTAATGTTATTGTACTACTGTTGCTTCTCCAAGACAGATGAAACAGATAAAAGAATAGCAACACCTGAAAGATAAGAATAATTCTGAATCAATAGAACCTTTAAAAAACCTGTCAGGAAAAGTAGATATTCTACAGCTTTCTCTGTGCTTCACTGTCTGCCAAGTGGTTTCTACATTTTGAAGTCTTGTCAAGCCAAGCAGCAATCTTCTGCCAAATCATTCCATCACCAATTAGTCTGTCATAGGTTTTTTCAGTTTATCTTAATTTCTCTGCCCTATGGAATGAATACTGGATAGCAAACAAAGATCAAGAGAAAAGAAATGTTATAATTTCTGTCTGTATAACACTGCCTTAATCCAAGCATCCTCCTCCCCTGGAGTTGTGAAGCAGCGAAATTCCAACCCAGGACCCCAGTCTGAAAAAGGAAACAGTCTCATCTCTGGTAGGACTGAGCTGCTCCCAGTGAGACATAGTGTACGAAGAGTTAAAGGGTAGAAATATATAATAAAATTACCTGTATCAGTGATCCCTTATGTGTCACAAAAAAAATATAAGCACCCTCTCTATCTTATGGAACATCTACGAGATAGATTCCCATGGTAAATACATGTGGTTCTTCCAGAAGAGGAGAGTTCAACTGGCTTGTGTAAAGAAAGACAAATTGTGTAAACCAAAGGGTAAATTAAGGAGGGCTGGAAAATCATTCTAAGTGAATGTGGGCATCCTCAGCTGTTGACAGCAGCTCAAGAACAGCTGGATAGCAGAACCTGCTATGAAAAAATGCCAGCCAAATGTTACCACAGGACTGTCCCTGCTGCCAATCTGGTTCAGAATATCTGTGATTCCTATTTCAGTGGTTCAGATCAAGAGAGCTTATAGGGTGAACACAGAGATACAGTAAATACATGCACTCCTTTCTCTCATCTTCAAAGTCAAGAAAAGGGAAATAAGCTTCTGACACACGGTAAGGCAGTCATCCTTGTGTGGGAGAATGGACTCCTCAGAAAGTATTTATAATGTGGTTAGGGGTGAGACTGGCATGTTGGGCAACACATTGGCTTCTCTGACAAACATTTTCTGAAAAGTAATTTCCAGAGCTAACAAGGAATTATGTAAATGGAAAAATAATCAGGTAAGGTGATCAAGACTGAAGAAATGAAGCACTCTCTCAGGGTGCAGTTATGAAAAGATGATTGCGTTGCATTTAGGAGATTTCAGCTAATGAAGTCATAGTTGCAATTGCAGGCAGGGGAGGAAGCCGATTTGTAAATGGTAGATCACTATTTATGTTTTCTAGACTTGCAGGAAGTTGGAGTTTCATTTGTTTCAGCTCAAATGTTTGAAAAAAAATTGGGAAATTTTGAAAATGCTCTTTTTAGGAATAGCTATTTTTTTTTCTGGGGGGAGAGGGTTCCCTAAAAAAAAAAAAGTTTTATTTTCACCATCAAGCCAAGCTGTTCTGCTGTGCTGCAAGAGATGAGGTGTCTGGCCCTGACAGATCTCATTTGCGTGAGGGTGTGGGTGTTGTGATGTCTTCTGAATCTTGGCAGGCTTTAGGCAGCAGAGAATGGTAACCTTGGTGCAGTGCTCAGCTCTTCAAGGGGAGAAATGACACTCAGTAGGACAATTTAAGCACCAGTTCTTATCTGACATCATTAATCACTTCATTTGTCTTAGATGATGTCCAGCACAGTATTTGGGTAGTGTTGCAAGCTAGGTTGCAAGCTAAGGCCAGTTCATGGAGGTGGAAGGAGTCTGGGAATATTGGTGTTTTTTTTTTTCTAGTAAACTTTTTCTAGTAAACTAGAAAAAAATATTCCTTTCACTTTGTTGATACGGGTCATAATTACCCAGGATATTTACTTATAATATTAATACCTTGTCATAAATTTTATTTTTCATTGTAACAATCAACAGTCGTTAATAACCTTTACTTGATATTCCAGCTGTGACTGGAACAGCAGAGTTTAGGTATTATAAACCAGTTTTAAAGGCTAAACATCAGTTTGAACATTTCAAAGCATACTTGTTTCTGTCAAGCTTTCATAAAAGGATTTTCAAAAGTCATTATTTTTTTAATTCTATTTTGGGAGTTCATTTGTACATTTCAGAAAGTAGGCAGAATAAGGAGTAAATTTGGGGGATTTTCAAATCATGGAGCTAATCCAAGATCCATTCAAGTGAACAAAATTTACTGGATTTACTTCTTATTTCAGTAGAATTCACCCTACAGAGATGTTAGTTTGGACATCATTGCATTTGATGTTAAGCAGAGAAGGATGCTGTGGCTTATTAGTTCTTCTAGGGTGGGATGAAAGAAACACATTTTCATATGCTAAAGGAGATGTTAAATGAGTTAGTCATTCTCTTGAGCAAATGACGCCTATGTTCTTGTGGCATGTTGATATGTGGAAATCTTATAAAGTCTGGATGTCAATATTTTTATTATTTATTAGGTTGTCACATTGCTACTGATGTCTGCACATGTACTTTCATGTCTGTTGACTGTTAAATGACAACACTGCTTTCTGATTGCCAATAGTTCTCACCACCGTTAGTTCTCAGCTGTTTGAAGGAAGATTTATTGGTATTATTCACGGTTCCTTCCAGCAAGAGAAAAGCCATATCTTTGTTTAAACGGTGCTAACATTGGAAATTTGGCAAGTATCTTTAAGCTCTGCTGTGCAGTTTTAATAAAACAAAGACACTTATGTCTTGCAAAGTTATAAACAAACTTAAAGGAGTGTGAAGATTTATCAAATCACTGTCTCAAACCAATCTCTTAAATCACTGTGATTTATTTTTTTTTTATTCATAGTCATGAATTTCTAAATCAAATGTAAACAGCAATCTTCAAATCTCTTATTCAGGGTCTCTAAAGTCCACTTTTATCACTAGATTAGTAGGAAACATTTTTACTGCATATTAACTTTCAGCTATTTTTCATTGCCATTCACTTCAAGTCATTTATGGTACTCATTCAAGTTTTGAGACTCTGGTTTCATGGCAGACTTCAGTGCATCCAAACATGAATATAACTGGATCTGGATCCTGCAACCTGGGCTGGGAGGACTGGGAAGACTCCAACATTGGTACACAGTCCTTTCCAGGTCAGAAGGACTATTAGTGTGTACCACAGTCCTCCTTTGGACCAGACTGCAGGACGGTGGTCTGGGCTGAAGCACACCCCAGCACTGCCTGACAGGAACCTCATAACATAGGACCTGATGAAACGTATTTCATCCTGCATGTTCATCATATGGCAAAAAGAATTGTATGCTGCCCTGTGTTAGTTTGATGTAAAAAATAGTTGACCTACCAGTTGTTACTTTAAGATGCATACTGCATAACTATTTACTATTATTTACTTACTGACCAGAAAAACAAGAGCCAAATTTATCAACTAATAGAGAAAGATTTGTCTAAAGCTCCTGCTGTGCTTGGTATACCACATATGTCTGAGGCCAGTTCCATAAAAACAAACTTAACATGAAGTTAATCCTATTTAATTCAAGCTTTAGAGATGTAGACACAATATTTTATAGTATTTTGGAGCTTAAAATATTAGTAATATTTTCTTATCTAAAAAAAGGCTTAGAACTAAAAATAATGGGGATTTTATGAGAGGGTAGACAGAAGGAAAGGGAAGAGAAATGCACTACAGGGATATTATTGTGGCAGTTTTCTGAGGACTTACAAAGGAATGAAAGCTTTATAGTGCCCAAACTGTACCCAACTGAGGGGCAGCCAATCTCCATCCCTTGGGTTTCCCCCTTTTCAACTGTAGGCACCATGCAGTTCCTAAGACTCTTTCTGAATCCAAATCCCTTTCTAGACATGAATTAAGGTTCAGGAGGGGAAGCTTTTATTCTGGATGCTTGTTTTCCTTTGCAATGAGTGGAGAAGAAATTAATCAGTAGCTGTAGGAGCTGGGGATGCTTTCCTGTATGGCCACAGCTTGCTGCGGCTTGGTAGATCAGGCAGCAGCACCACTGGTGTCCTCAGCCAGGGCAATGGAGCCCTTGTTTGTGTCTCAAACACCATAAGGCATCACCTGAAACACTCAGTCTCCAGCAGTATGATTTTGACTTTATTTCAATAAGTAGTCATCTGTGATGGAGTACATTGGTGGAGAATGTTTCAAGCAAAAGCTACGAAGTTTTCCTAGGTGCCTCTGATTGCTGCTTTCCAGAAGACCTATTAAAAATCAGCCTAGATACACAAAGGCACCCTGCTTATGAATATAAGGGAAGCGGCACCATATGCACCCAAGATAAATAAGCATTTCTTTACACATTCCTTATACTGATAGCTGCCAAATCACAATTTTAAAGAAAATCAAATCATGAACGTTAAAAACTCTTAATGAGTCTCTGCTCACCCACCTCTGTTTTGAGATCTTCATACTGTTGTCTTCTGTTGTCTGCATTTTTCTGTCCTCCTTATGTTACTGCATTCTCCCAGTATCACTATGTGAAAAGCATTCTGCCTCTGCTCACTGTGCATTACCTGTGCTGTGTCTTTCAGCACATAATTTGGCAACCAGTGCAAGGTGTGTTTTCATTTGTCTGTGTCTAGTTTAGCAGCATTATTTAATGGAGGTTGCTGTGTATAGGGATTCCTGGATTATAAAAGGCAAGGCATCTTTAAAGACACATTTTCAGAACTTCATTGGGTGAATCACTCAGGTGGATATGAATGCTCCAGTCTTTAGGTGCATGCAAATGTGGTACAAGACAGAAGGGTAAAGTATATGCTTTGGGTTTTTAGATACTGAAATAAAACTTCTGCTTGTTCCTAATTCTTGTGAGACCCTCTTGAAATCCTTATTTTAACCTATTTCCCCCTAAATTAATGACAGGTTTGACTGCCCTCTGTGATTTTTTTCACCTTGATCCTAGGTTTTAAAGGAATCTGTCATCTTATGTATGTGGGTTGAAAAGGTAGGTGTAATTATGAATAATTGGTTTAGGAATTAAACATTTCTTTGGGAAGGTAGATTGTTAAGCCGGAAATAGATGTAGAAAATCTGTATAATGCACTTAATTAAAAAACCCTCTGTATTAGTAGCCTGGAAGTATCCAAGCAGCAAAAGGAGTTTAAGCTTTGTTTACATTTTGGCTGCAAGAGGTGCCTCTCTTTAAGTATTTAGATAAACAAACCAAAGCTGCTGCTTTCATTAGCATGTAACACAGAGCCCAGTCCCCTTGGAGAACATTAACCTAAAATTCAGTGGCAGAAAGCAATTTGATCTCTTGCAAATATGAGTCCTGATAAACCTTACAGTATCGGGAAAAAAAAGCCAAACAACCTTCAAATTTTGTACTTATTGACATTGCCTAATAAAAACATCTAGAGTGCTGGTGCTTCTGGGTGTGTTTCCAATAGCAATGTGATTGCAAGGCTCTGTGGATAAAGTTACCAATCCTTTGAATTCTGACCTTCAGTCTAAAACAGCTTTAGAGGTTACTCTTTTTCCGATTTGTGAGATTGCAGAGAAAAAGTTAATGCTGCTGGAAGGAAGCGGGGGAGGGAGCCAGGCTTGGAGATGAGAACTGGGACTTTGAAGCCATCTGAGAAGTCTTCCTCTGGCCTTGATTTGTAACAACAAATATCGGCAGTCTGACTCTCTGAGTAATTATGCGAAGTTTCACAATAGAGCATGTGGCAGTTGAAATTTCTGTTAATACAATTGCTATCGAGTCCTAATTGATTTTAAGGGGAATTATATTGTTGGGTTCAGCAAAGTTTGGATTTCTGGGGAAGCTATAGCCATCAAAAGCTGGGAGCTATCTTGAGCCCCCCTCGAGACACATTGACTGGAGGTTTCTCTCCCTCAACTGAAGATGAGGGTTGGGATGATCATTTTAAGCTAAATGCTTAATTTTGAATGGTTACAGTTAGGTGAGAATCTAACCTCTGCTGAACAAATGAGAGCCATGGTATAATTAGTGTAAGGTTCAAAAGAATTTATTGTAGTAAATTAAGAAAAAATGGTTTACAGGAAAAGCAATTGATGTGAATATAAAATAAATTGCCCTTGTAATGATCATTTTAACTTAGACTTCCACTTTTTCCTTTTCATTACAAGGCCCAAAATGTGGAATGTTTATGAAGTTCACTTTTAGAAGATACTTCACCCTTCCTGATCATCGTAAGAAAAATAAGTGTGACAATGTTTGAAGGTTAAGGACGTACATATTTACTGTATTCAACTAACGCAAGGTTTGTGATCTGAATGTGTATTTATGAATCACATATATTAGTCATAATTGCAGGCTTGCGTTATTTGTCAAAATAATTCATAATTCTAAATGCTTTAACTAACAGTTATATATATATTTTTTTTTTATTTGCCTGTGCAGTCCTACAAGTCAGCAGCTGAAAAATTATGCTATAATTGACACAAATAACTAAAATACAGTAATGTTCCACTGCTCCATCTACTGTTGAACAGTAACATGAATAATGCTCCAGGAAAAAAACACGGAACACATTTAGGAAATAATAACAAAATGGAGTTTGCAATAAATAAACCTATTGTTTCTGTGGTTAGCAAACAAACATATTTTTCTTGCGGAATTAAGAATTCTGAGTACAACTTTAATTCAGAACTGAAAAGCAAAGAGGAACTCCCTTTTCACCTTATTGGAGGTGCTGACAAAACTGGTTTTGTTTGTGTTAATGGAAAATACTTGGAGAAAAGACAGTCTAGCATTACTGAGCTGACTCATGTTATACAGTGTGCTGTGTTTATATCACTGGCAAAATGTAGGTTATTGCTGTGAAAAAAATTTGCAATGGTTTGTAAATTCTAACTTTTTTCTAGTAGCACTAAATGAAAGATGAGGAAAGCTTAAGTAGTCATGAGAGGACAAATTACAGAAAGATGGCATGTGTGTGAATTGCTGTGTTTTATAGTCTTTAAAAAACAACAGGACTTGATTGTTTTGTCAGCTCCCTGGTAATTTCTCATTTGTACTGTGTTCTTTGTGCAACTTCATCTTCTAAGGAACTACCAAGTATAGCTTTTATTGCCTGCTAAGAGTGCTAGCAAGCTGCTCATCATCATCCCTTGTGCCTTTGATTTGACTTTTTCATTTTCTGTAGGCAAATTATTATACACACATCACAGTGAAGGATGATTATTTTCAGTTTTTAGGCAGTTACGTTTCCATGCTGAGCTGGAGTAAAAGCTTGAATGTAAATTAGAAAAATTAGCTCTTTCTCAAAGATGCTCACAGGTTGCAATTTAGTCCTTTCATTTCCCCCCCTATATTGCAAACAGCTAATTCTCCAAATAACTTTGTTCGAAGATAATTACATTGCCTTCAGCAGGACTACTTTTATGAACAGTTACTAACATGTTTATGAATCTTCTGAACTGAGGTTTTTATGGAAAAAAAAAGGGGCATTCTTGCTGGTTCTTAGGTACCATAGCTGGTATTAAAAAAAACCCTTGTAAAACAGTTGAACCTTCTTAGAAAATGGAAAGTAATTTAAAGTCATTTTAATTTTAATAGTTAAGGCATTGCTTCAATGAAAGCTACTGTAGTTAGAAAAGCTACGACACTACCTTACATCAAGAGATCTTACAGCTCTGTCCTCAGAGTGTCACAGACCTGGTGGCTCAGTCTTTAGGGAAGAGGAATGTCATCACTTTTGGGTAGAGCATCTACTCCAGAAGGTCTGGACTCCAAAATATATCAGTATTCTTGTGTGGTGATCACAAGCATAATTAACTTAATGAGATTTTTAGAAGAGAAAAGTGATGTAGGAGGTTTTCAGTTGGGTGTTACAAAGTGCCAAAAGAGAGGTGACAGTATTAGATGCATTTAAAACTTATCTTCATGTTGGAAATCTTCCCTTTACCTTCACCTCACCCAGTTTGGCTCCATAAGTGCCAAACTACATATTTATTTTGCAGTTTGAGTATTGAACGTATTTATATTTCACACTGTGTCTATAAACATATGTATATATGAAATATAATTTCCCCTGTTACATAATGCGCTTAAGATGCAATGAATGTACTGAAAACAACATGATTTGGTGAAAAACTGAGAAACTCTAAGGTATTTGCTAACAAACTAGACTTTGATCACTATATATATACATTCATTTATATCATAGTTGTCAAGGGCTATTTCAGAACATACGAAGTTATGTGTTCTTTCAAAAAGCTAAAGCAGTTATCTACTGATGATTAATAAAGACTACTATTTTGAATTATACAAAATGATCCTGTAGTTCATACTGAAGTTGCTGATTAAAAACAAGTGCAATTGCATATAAACTGGCAAGGAAGTCATTGAGGCCAGCAGTTTATACACATTTTGACTAAGGATGATGGTTAACAGCATGCACCTTTTCTTATAACATATTACACATAGACCTTAATTCATTTTATCCAGTGTATCTTGAAAGAACAGAATGAAATTTGCCTTCTCAATCACGCTAATAGTTTTTAAACAAAACAGTTAAAATGGTGGATTTCTGTCACTTTTTTTGTTTATATTCACCAAGGTTTTTCTACTTTTGCTCACGTGAGCAGCATGAGACAATAAGGGCTCCTGTCAAATGCTGCAAACTTCTGCTCCAGCCAGGGACGTCTCTAGGCAACAGCTGCTATGTGTAAGATAAAACTTGTGTGGAGACATAGGAGGGATATTGCCGGCTTCAGAGAGTTCTGGCGTTGCATTGCAGTTGTTACAGGAAGAGCCAGGGGGTAGCTTTCAGGAGCTATGGGGTGCATCTTCTGCTTTAGTGAAGTGTGGTCTTCAGGACCTATTTCTAACGTTGAATATTTCAGTAGCATTTACTGTTTGGAGACAAATGTGCAAAGAGCCCACTGTTCCATATCCATCTTGTATCTATTTTTTCTTAATTGTTAGCACAACTGATAATAGTTGCATCTAAGCAGCCAGTAAATACTGTGTTCAAGATAGACACACTTGTCTTGTTCTACGGCACGTGTATGACACTGCACATAGAGTTAAAAAACATGTTGCATGAGTAATAGTTGTAAAAATATACCCCATAGCTGCTTGTGCATTTGGTATTACATATTAGTCCTGTCCTTTTCTTCTTATGACTCTTGAGATGCCAGCAGCATCAGCAGGAATGCAGAATCAGGACAGATTCAGGCATGACACTAACATATACAAATCCCACTGAAATCTCTGTTCCAAACCCAGTGTTAGGGCAGTTGTGGTTTAAAATTGATGTTGGGTGCCAGTGATCAACAATGAAGCCTTCACTGATTTGGTATGCAGTTTGTTGGAAGAACAAAACCAACAAGCTAAGTAAACAAAGCTCTTTCAAACAGGTTTCAAATAGGTGCAGTGTTCAGCTGGCATTATTAGATTAGCTATTGAAATAAAAAAAAAAAACTGTATTCACTTAAACCAAATGAGGATCTGGTCCATGGTATCAGCTGTAGGATAAGTTCATAGGTTAGACTTTACCATGGGGTAATGATATACACTAATCTGAAGTCCAATCTTCAGACATCAGATAAAGAACTTTAAGACACTGTTTGATGGCTGTATAAACACAGAGGACCCCACTTTATCTTATATCCCCTATCTGGATCATTTATATGGCTTCAGTTCCCATACTGCCTACATGCCATATTACAGAAGAAATTAAAAATTCAAAGCTGATTCTTTTCTTGCAATGCATCGTCAACACCCTTTTCCTGATCATCTTAGCCTCTGTGTAATTTATCCTGTGTTTATCATCACATCATCAAGCTCTGTATGTGTGTGTGGGGATCTGTTTTAGTTTAATTAAATACAGACTGGGCACACTCCTGAAGTTATTACTCAGACAAAACTGCCATTAGGGACTAAAACATCTGACCAACAGTAAACCTGTTTCAGTAAGCTTTACATTTAAAACAAGAAAATTTATTCATCTTTTTGTGCTATTTTTGGGTTGTTTTAGTTTGGGTTTATGGAATTAAAAAGGTTCCTGCAGGAATGCACATGCATCACTGGAAGTTGCAGTCATATTTAAAAAAAAATCATTCTTTGATTTCCATAGCATCATTTACATGTCACTCTTTTTGAGAAAGTGTTTGGAGTTACATGTACAACAATATACTTTTCTATTTTATTTCTTTTATGAAAAAAAATAGAACTTCTGCTTCCTGAAAGTATGTGCCTGATCTTTTCCGTGTAATAGATGGGGCTCCTAAAGACAGTGAAGCAAGATACGTGTCTTTAACTCTATCTAGGATTCAGTAGGGGTTTTAAAATGATCTTATTAACACAGGTAAAGACTTCAGTGGTAAGCATTTTCCAGAGGATCACGGCTGCTCCAAAAAGCACATAGTTCAGAATGATTGCATCACCTTTTATTTCAGGATTTCAGTGAATTTTACTTGACAAAACTGCATGTCTCTGTAATGAGTAATTTACATTTTGTTCACAGTTTAATGTAGAACATCATAAATAGTTTTCTTGGCACAAGACACAATCTGTGACTACAGAGAAGCGAAGGGATTGTGTTTGTGCCGGCGACAAGGACGGGCCCAATGGAAAGCTGCTTATTTTGACCTGGTCTCCCATATATGGTGTGTGGCTGTCCCGAGATCCCTTTTCTCTACTAAACAAAATGAAATCCTAGGTGTCTTTTTAGCTCGAGGTTCATTTGTAGATTTGCAAACCGATCTGCTTTCCTGAAGTATTCCCCATGTACTTGCTACAAAATAATGTCTCGCTTACTGGGATGTAGTAGCCAGAAGACATTTCTCCTCTAGAAGTATTGCTTTCATTCACAGATTAGTTAATTGAAGGTAAGGATATACTAGTAGTGAATAACCACAGGTTTTTGCAAAGAATAAAAGTACTGTTTCGATCTATTTATACAGGGTTGTTTTTTTTTTTCATTTAGTGCTGTAGACCTGGCATAGTATTAAGACTTCTTTTTTTTGGTACTGCAAACCATGATGCTGTTTTCCTCATCATATTTGGATTACGTGTACTGAAAAAGTGTAGAAAAATCAGTGTTACATGAATTGAAAGATACTGCCTAGAGAGTGGAACTGCTCCAGAGAACCCTGGTCAAATTTAGTTATTGTGTATGTTAGGATGTTTTGTAGCATAATGTATGTATCTTTAAAAGAGGTTTTTTGAATTATGAGCAACTGAAAGTGCTGTAATAGAAATGTATCATAAACCCATTTCAGTTTAATGGTTTACTAATTAAATTACTTAATTACTTATTGATTGTTAAAAGCTAAGCTTTGAAGAGTTACTGCTAGTTAATGCAACTGCTGCTCTCTTCTTTGGGAGTGTTTGTAAGGTCTGTGAAAAGGGCCTTTCCACACTTATAAATTTTAAAACTTCAGTGGGTGAGTAGTAATAATTCAAAATACAAATTTTACTATCTTTACAGTTGGTTTTAGGGGCACAGATACTTAACATATCTGCATAGTTTAAACCGTTTAAAAAGTTCCAGATACTTTATTTAATAAATACATTTAAATCGGAGAAGGCTGGCTTAAATAGTTTTAGCAGACCCTTTCTTTACAAAGTTGCAAGAATCTCAGATATTTGAGAACAAAACTGTTACATATCCAATCAAAACTGCATGTCCGGACGTGCATGCTGATTGTATGCTTAAAAGCCTCTGTGAGTATCCTTATTTAGCTTCTCTCATTGACAGAATGTTGGTTTAATTCCAGTTATTCTATTAGTACGGCTTTTGTGTAAACCCAGTTTACTAGAGGGGACGCATCTACGCACAATTAAGCTTTTTAAATGAGGGAGGACCCGAGGGATTCATTAATTGTTCTGGGGTGAGGCTGAAGAAGACGCAGAAAAACAGGGGGTTTGCCGTGCGGGCTGGGGGCAACCGGCGGCCAGAGGCGCTCAGCTCCCGCGCTGGTTCCGAGCCGCCGGCGGAGCGCGGCAGCGTTTAGCGCAAGCAGGAAGGTTGACTTCAGACCGCGCAAGCCTCATTGCAGTTGTTGCTTTTAAGCCAATAAGGTTGGGACAAGAGAATAGCTGCGGTTTGCATTACAAAAACAAAAACAAAACCCAGAGAAGGGGGGGGGGCGAAGGAAAGGAGGAAAAAAAAAACCCAAGCGAAGAAGGGGAGTGAGGAGCAGAGGCGCGGAGCGGCTGTGTGCCCCCAGGCGCTCCTGGTCAGACCCACGAGGCTGAGCGAACAGGCGGCAGGGTTGGGGCAGCCTCCTCCGCCGCGGCTTTGTCTGCTCGCCCGCCCCGCTCCTCTCCGGCTCCGGCCCCGGCCCCGGCCCTCGCCCCGGGGCGCGCCTGCCCCGCCGCGCCATGGGAGGCGCCGCCGCCGCCGCCCAGTGAGCCCGCGAGCGCGGAGACTGCGCGGCGCGGAGACGGCGCGCCCCGGCACCGTGAGTACAGGCGGGCGGCGCGGGGCAGAGGCGGACAGGGGGAGAAAACGAGAAGGAAAAGCCCGGTGGCAGAACAGCCCCGAGCGGGTTCCGCAGCCGCAGGAACTTTCTGCCGTCCCAGTATAAATCAGTGGGTGCAGGAGTTAATTTTGGCTGTGTTTCAGGCTGGGGTTTGCAGGCTTCCCACCAAGCAGGTATTAGGCGTTTCTGCTTACTGTGATCAGCCAGGTTTGGGGATTCCTCCGGTTTGATTTCCTAGAGTGCTAATGGTTCGGCAGATAGGAACGACGTGACGGTGAGATGTTAAATGGGGAACCGGGGGGGGGGGGGGGAATAGGCACCTAGAATCGGAAACCTTTCTGAAAGGGACAGGAGAGCGTGAGAAAAAGAAAGAAAAAATTGGGAGGAAGAATGCCCGACAGAGATTTTGACAGCGCTTTCTGAATCAGGAAATCCTTTCGCTTAATGTGTTTAAATTTCCCAAACACCAAGGAAAACACACAGATCCCCACAGGAGAACTCTTCAAGATGACAGAATAAACATCTATACGACTGAAATATTTGACGTTTATTGACATTTTAGGTGGCTGAGATAGAACGACGGTCTTAGAACGAGGAAGTTAAAGACCTTTTGAAGTCTCATTACATTTACCTCTTGCGTTTGAGCAACCAAACCCCACAAAACATCCCTACGTGTGTATTTCTCTCGGTGTTTCTGACAAACACCAGCAAGAGGGAGAACTGTGCCTTGCACCGAAAGGTTTGTTCTGGAGAAGTAAAGGTGTTAGCGCATTTAAAAGTGTTTCTTAGAAGGTGGTTAGGATTGTTAGTTTGTTTTTAATAAACACAATAACAAGGCAAGCACAAGAAATAAAAGTTTTTTGGGGGAAAAGGAAAAAAAAAGATAGCGTATTTAATGTAGTTTGTTTCAATTTATAAATGACCACAGAAAGAAATTTGGGATAAGAAATGCTGTGCAGTGTACTGCTGGAAGACTTTAACATTAGATACCACGTATAAGGAATCTTTTCCATCCTGTACTGATGGTTTGCAAAGCATCTGCCGGAACATTGACTGCTGGGTTGGAGTGTAGAAGAGATTCATAATGCATAGATATATCTGTAAATATGTATATGTGTGCTTATAGGCATTATATGCTTTTGTGTATATAAACAGACATGCACACAGCATTTTACATGTTGCTCACGAACCCAAAGCATGCAGTCTTTAGCCAAGTACCTCGCTGCCGTCGTGAGTTTTCCCAAGGCCTGGTAGGGTCTGGAAATGAGCAGCCATACTCTCTCAGCAATTCCGTGCAGTGACAGGCAGCTGGAGTCATGCTTTGCCTTTGGAGAGCAGAGAGAAAAAAGAATGAGTAATCATTTTGTTCGAATTGCAGTAAGTATTAAATATTTCTTGGGAGCCAAAAGAGTCTTGGAAAGGGAGAAAGACATTCTTAAATGGCTGGTCATAATAGGAGCATTGTCACATTGTAGTACTTCTTAAAGGGAAGAAAGTGTTGGGGTTTCGGAATGTTTCATTCATAAGTGTATGAAATGAGCATGCAGGATAGCACTTTTAAAAGAATTTAAACTAGTAATTAAAAATGAAATAACTGTAATTACCTGCTTCTGCTTTAATAAGTGCAATTTGTCTTTGATGTATTTAGTGAAAAAGCCCTACCTCTTCACTTAGAGCCCAGCAGCAGGGTTATTGGAAGAGTGAAAGTATTACCAAGTTTTATGTGTTGCCAGCAAGGTGCCTTTTTGTAGCCAATTTGCATTTTAGTTTTGTAACATTTTGGCTGTTGAAGCCATTATGTCTGTACATACTGATGGTGTAGGGCTTTTAAGGAGGGAAAGAGTGCTGCTCTAGGAGAAATTCCTCTTCTCTCATTCCCTTCACCCCTTGCTAAAAATGACATATATATATATATATATATATCTTATTCTAAGGAGAAACACTGATTTGAAAACTGCTATTGTCTTTGAAATGTGCTCCTTTAAAGTAGAACCATACTTTAAGAAGAAGCGTGTGTGCTGGCTGTAGTTTTCTGGGTTAACTTCTTATTTTCACTTAGAAAATTTCAGCTGGAAAAATGTTTTAAATTATAGCCATTAAAAAAAAAATTAATATTGCTCGTAGCAAGCAAAAATGCTGTGGAAAACCTGTAATTTAGGCAAGTACCTACATCTTATTTGCCTTGTGCTGCTGAAATTTAGAATCCTTTCCCATTTACAGTTTACTTTTCACAGAACATTATTAACTTTTTGGCTTCATACATGATCTTCTGTCAGATGCTTTTGATTTGTAATTTAGCAAAGTATAATAAACAGTGCAAAAGTCATGAATTTTCCTCCGCATCCTGAGCTCTGTGGTAGGGAAAATGTGATAAAATGTGTACCTTAAGTCTTGTTTGATGATCTCTCAAAGCAAGTTTGCCTTCTGGAAATAATTTCTGGGGTTGAAGAGCATGGTATTAACAGATTTAATGTGGCTATTCAATGGATTGGTGGAGTACTATGTGAGGTTTAACAAAATGAGAGAGACAAATTGAACATCAACAAAACCTACATCTGTGAAGAATTATAAATTTAATTAGGAAAAAGGCAAACTTAAAAGACCTCATTAACTAATCAGAATTTGATGTTACTGATTTACGATTCTTAACTGGATGAATTTTAAGTAGCTGTGCTATCATTGTCCTTTTTTTCTCGCCATGTACTATGTAGTGCCCAGATTTGCAATATGTATTAAGAGAATGATGGGAATGTTACTTACAACAATCAAATTATGCACAGTAATGTTTTTGAGGTATCAAGGAGAATGTGTGTGTCATTTAGCGTATAAAGCATTTCTTACTTTAAGCAGAGTGCAGAGTATGAAGGGTGAGTGACAGCTCCTTTTTTCTCCTCTTGATTATATTTATTTATTTATTTAATGTGCCCCTTTGGCTGGCTGGGTAAGGCCATTTAATTTTATCTTTTTCTTTCACTTTTTTTTTGATATGTGAGTTATGTTGCAGTTATCCGAAAATCTGTTGGCAAAGTGGGAGAATATATGAGAGCATGCACACGTCACCCAGAAATGTTTTTATTCTATGAACTGCTCGTCATAAGTGTGGTTCCTTACTACGCTGTAATTTTGCACTACACATAAAAAACTGAAAGCATGTGAAGTGTAGCATTTTGTAAACTGTAACTAATTTCACTCACATCTGTGTCTAATTGTTGTCTGCATTCGCATTCTTGAGAGTAGATTTATTTTTCCTGGACCACTCTGTGGATTCAGCTGACCAGCCTAAGTGAGGATTAGTTGTTTTAAAGTTATTTTGATTAAAGAGTCATTTTTAAATATGGTAACGTGCAACACATGGTTTAAATAATCCTTGAGACACAAAGGAATATATCTGAAGTATGTCTAATGAAAATGAAGATTGTGGATATGAACTTTCACAAATCATGGAGTGTTAGAGGACATATAAGGTATATATTTAATTCACTCTGAATGAGCTGTATTATTTTTTTGCCCTTCCCCCTGAATCTGTAAATGAAATCTCTCTCATTATACACACACATGCACATGTGTGTTTATATATTTGTAAGAGTACAGAAGTTATTGTTGGTTTTAATTTGGGTAAATAAAAAAGTGAGGATTAAATGTATTTTAGGGGTTAGTGAAGAATAAATAAAACTATAGGGTACTTTGGAAAAAATATCAGTGAATTAAAGCTTCTGTTTGAAAAAGGAAGATTTTTTACTATTATAAAAGATATGTTTTTAAGGCTCCTGTGCAAAAGGGAGTGAAGATAGCTCTGTAAGCAAACTTAGTTCTCACCTATAATTTTTTCCAGGTGTTTAGAAGTAGCAGCAGAAATATATCCTAAGGCACTGTGCTGCAGTTTCTGGGGTAAAGAACTGGGGGGGAAAAAAAGTCTTTAGAACAAAATGCACAGTTTTGAATGTATCTGTTCATCTAGTTTGATTTGGCGTGCAAGGATGTATTGAAAAGCATGTTATGCAGTACTTTAAGTACCCAGTTATAAAAAGATTGATGTTTTTCAGTGTGCATTATTGTATGCTTCTTGACATCATTTGTAATGTTCTGCATTGCCTGGCTGCCCCTAGGAGTTGTTTACTCTTGCTAGTAGTAATTCTGTCTGTGATTAAAAATAACACAAAAAAAAAAAAAAACCCACCAAAAAAACCCCACAGACACATAAGTAGGATTTGCTTGGATGATTTTTATGGCACTTAAAATGCCTCATCTCTCTTGTCTTTGCTCTGTGATCATTTAAGAGATGTCAGTTCAGGTCGAATGCAAACGCACATGAAGGATTCTCAGTGCAGACATTAAGAGGATATATACCTTGCTTGGAGAAACTTTTGTGTGCTTTTAAGTTAACAGCGTTTAGCAGTGGACCTTTACCTGAATTTTATCATCTGCTGACAATCATTACTGGGTACAGACAAGAGTCTGTTAGCAAAGCAATGGTGTTTTTCTAATAAGATATGAAAATCTATTACTCACCTGATTTATAAAAGGAGTCATTTTATTAAACTGGAAAATTATTGCTGGGCTTCCCAATGGAACCAGATTCCTCTCCTTGATGAGTGACCTCAGAGGTAAATGCTACAGCTTCCTCCTATTTATTTAGCCAGAAATGTTCTTTCAAGTCATTTTATCAGAAATCTCATTAGCGACTGGAATTTTTACAAGTACAACTTTGTGCAATACTGTGTGGGGTTTTTATTTTAATTCACCCCAGCTGGAGATGGGCTCATTTTGGAGATAATTGTGTAATACTGTTTGTCACAGATTGACGATCTTTACCATAGGTAGATCTGCCCCTTGTTGTCCCCCCCAAAAAATTAATGTCAGCTGCTCTGGCTTTCTTCACCCCTCACCTTTGGGGTGAACTGACTTGTGGGTTCCCCATTGCCCAGGTGCAGAGGAAGGATGGCAAAGAGCGTAGGAAGAGGAAAGCCAATGTTATGAGGGCAAGAAGCCGTCAAGAGTTAAGGGGATGGGAGGAAAAGATAACTCAGCTAGCAATAGCAAAAGGCAAGAGGGGTGGAGGATGGTGGGGGGCTCAGGGCTGGAGTGGCATGGTGGGGTTACCTTTGTGGGTGTGCGTGGCAGAGCCGTGCCGTGCCGTGCCGTTCTGTGCCATGGGAGGAGTGAGCGCCTCTGCAGCTGTCACGGGCCCCTGATGAATCACTATCCCGTCACTTGGCCGCCGTCCCCCGGCACGGGGAGGAGGGAGAGAGACCTGCCGGGGAAACAACAGTTGAGCCTTCAATTTAAAGACAATATGCCTTTCACGGGCACTGCGCCCTCCTCCTCTCCTTTTGGCTTTAAAGGACAGAGTTGTCATCCACAGTAATATCCTTTCTTTAAATTAAGGCCTCATAGTAAAGTGGAGTAATAGAGGCTTCTGTTTCCTTCCCTGGTTTACAGGTGCAGAAGTCCCAAACCAGTTCAGATGTTGCTGTTTCGTCAAGCTGCAGGTAAGCATTTGATTGAAATTTGCTATTTTTCTGCAAGCCTTTTATTCCCCCTTTTAGCTTCAGGTGACAAGTAAATATTTATCCATGTTTTTCATGTTAAGCAGATGAGTAAGTGCTTGAGCATTGCTTTTAGGTGCATGAAACCAAGTCTGTAAACCAGGAGCACGTCCACTTCTTTACTAAATTGTTTGATTTTTATGTTAGGTACTGGCTTTTCAAAGTCATTGTGAGATCATCCTTCTTTATATTTAGGTTGGTTTAGGCAATTAAATGTAAAATGAAGGGTATGTGTTTAGACCTTGTGATAAAATCTCACTTAAAATGTGAAAGCTGAAATAGCACTTACGCTTAAGAATATTTATACATTACGGTGGAAGGAATTTTTTTATATAATTTTATAGTCTTTAAAAGAGCCTAAGCATTTATTTTAAAATGAAAAATTACCGATTCAAATGCCTTGGAGGCAGAATAACCTGTGAAACTTCTACAGGGAGCAATTACTTAGACTGAGTACATCAAATAACATTAGCAAAAGTTTTAGGTATAAAGAAATGAAAGGTTTGGGCACTTCAGTCATAAGCTTCCCCAACATATGTCATGGTGGCCACGGCTCTGGGCTTTTTTATATAAGGCTGTTGAAAACACAAAAAGGAAATATTCAGCTGCTTGTGTGCTTTATAAATGTGTAATTTTCACTTTGAATTGGAATTGCTCTCTTCTTACTTTGACTAAGCGACAGCTGTAGAGATACAGCAGAGTGCTAAGGCATACTAACGCCTATATGGATCCACTGTATGTTGGTCATATCCCTTTTCAATTGGGCACGCTTTATGTAATCCACAAAGCAAACAAGTGAGCAGACATAATAATGTTTTAATGCTGCATTTGTTTCAACGGAAACAGAGGAACAATTAAGTAGTTTGCCAGAGTAAACACATACATCAGGAATATCTCATTCCCTGTCAGTAGATGATAGGTTTCCACAATTGCTTCAAGTGTTTTATTTGGTTTGGAGGCCCATTATATAGCCACTGAGCGGTTAATCTTGAAAAAGCAGTGTTAATTTGTTTTTAAGAGAATGTATGTCATCATATATTGGTGATTCTGTCTTTTTACGTATCTTAAAAATACAAGGTGACACAACTGTTTAAAGTACAGTACTTCATGCGTAAGATTTATTCTGTTTGAAGCTGCAAAAATAATTATGGTAACTGGTCAGTCACATTTTGGAGGGCTACAAATGAGTTTTGCACTAGAAATGACCAAGTTAAGAGAAACTGTTCATTTTTTGCTCTTTTCAGGATGTTGATTAATAGCAAGCTGCATCTCATATAGGTAATTCATATTGAATATGTCACTAAAACTAGCTGCATATTATTTTCAGGTCTATGGAAATGCAGGATCTAGCCAGCCCACATAGACGACTAAGTGGTAGTAGTGAATCCCCCAGTGGTCCAAAACTTGATAACTCCCATATAAATAATAATTCCATGACACCCAATGGCACAGAAGGTGAGCCACCATTATTTTTAGTCTTTCATAATTTATTTTTTCTTCTTGTTGCATTGATGTTCTTGCAGTAAGTAAGCTACATAGAGAAAATGTTTTACTATTTTAGGTGTTCTGTGCTTGTGTAATATTATGTGGAAAGCTGATGATCAATGTTTATCAGGAGTTACTCTTATCGAGTTTCAGCAATAGCTTTCATTCCGGGTTTATGATACTTTCATGGAGTTTGAATGGACTGAGCAGGTAGTATGTGCGGAGCTTGAAAAAAACCTCCAAAAAAACCTGACAGGGTAGTTTAGTCATGAGGAAAAAGAGCGTTTACAGTTGTACTACAAAACTCAGTCTTTCAGTGTTTTTCACTATGCGGGTATTTCTTGATGTTCTCCCTTTTTTCAAGCTCCTAAGGCTATGAAGTTTTCTCAAGTAGGCTAATAAAACTAAGTGTTGAAATTTCCTCGGGCTAGCTTACTGGCTCTGATGGAGTGGCCAAAATTCAAACAGGTGTAGTAATTCAATGGGGTAAACTGATACCTATTCTTCAAGAAGCAGTCAGGCAGTTTATAAGTTATGTTTGTTCTCAATAGAATACAACAGCAGAACAACCTAACAGCTTGGCCAGTAATACAAGAGATATATAATACATACAATAATACTTATAATGAAACACAGAAGGGTTTATATAATAAGCAGCAAAAAATACTCTTTCCCATAACATTTCTATGGTTGTAGTAGCAAAGATTGTACATGACATTTAGATAGCTATGTCAATAGAGATTTTAATGCATTATGAGAAAAGTCACACAGCTTCGATATTACTGTTCAGTATAAATGTATAGTTAAACAACTGCTGTAGCAAAGATAGGACTTTTTTCCTAAGAACTGGATCATATTAGTGCTGTCAGACTGTTTAGGATTATGGACATGCGTTGCATTCTTCCAGGAAAGGCACATGTCAATCAAACAGATGTCATCCCCCCTCAATTCCCCAAACATCTCTGTTATTCATTCTAATTGGAGTCCTCTGTAGTGGGGAGGGTTTATGGGTTATCAGATTAACAGGCATTTGTGCCAGAGTTGTGTATAATTTACTTTTTGTTATTGCTGTAAAAGTATTGCTGCAAGCAAATTTTAAGTCATTTTGAAAAAAAAAAAAAAAACAACCACCCAACAAAACAGCAACCCCCAGAACTTGCTTTTTAAGGAATAAAGGAAGTGTTTAATGTGTTAAGTAGTTCAAGCAAAACAATATTTCATGTCCTTAGATGAGTCTTCTTCCTTTTAAATACCCAGGTATATTATCATATTTTAATATTAAATTATAGGTGTATACTACTTTTGGTATAGGATAAAATTGCTTGATAGTGTGAGGTGTCCCTGCCCATGGCGGGGGGCTGGAACTTGATGTTCTTAAGGGTTTCCAACCCTAACTATTCTATGATTCTATGAAATTAAAATTCCTCTAGGTCACAAAAGCCTTTGCTGTAAACTTGACCATCTTTCGTACCTTCTGTGTTACTTGAAGGTTCTTTATTAGCATAGAAATAAGGAATGTTCCTTGAAACACTGATATACACTCATCAGCTGGCTTGACTTTTTGTTCTAAGTAGTTGTTGTGTGTAAGCATACACGCTGAAAAATGGGTGCTTAATAAGTTTGTCAGGAAGCAAGCTGTACGTTGTATCTATTCACTGACCTCAGGTAGCAAATAATTTTGGAAGTAATATCCCAACTTCTAGGTGGGTATCAGAGCCTATTGAAGAAAGTAAATCAAGCCATGGTAACTAATTTATCTGATACGAGAATCTTAAAGTTCATGTTTATTAATTTGGGGTGAATTCTACCCAGAAAACTGTAACTTGCAATCTGTGTTTACCTTCTGAGTGGAAGCCAAATGGTTTTCTTTTGTTTGCAATTTTCCCTCAGGTGACATGACCCTCCTGAGCACTGCAGACTGGTTGCTAAGCCCTAACACACAGAGCCCTGCAGGTTTGGGGGGCTGTGGTGGGCTCAGGAGACGTGGGCATTCAGCATGCGGTTTCAGATGTTGTCCAGATAGCGTCCTGAGAAATAGCTTGTGCTTGGCGATTCTGGTCTAAACTTTCTAAATTGGAAATTCCTGTCTCTGATTGCTCTTAAGTGACAAATAAGGAAAAATCTGTGAAAGAAACAGAATAATTTATTTCTGAATTAGATGTGTGCCAAGAGACAAAATTTGTGAGTGAAGCAGATGCCTAAGAATCTGAAGATGGAACTTTTTACTGTTAATCTGTTTTGAGAAAATGCTTGGTTTGGGTTCTTTGAGCTGCCAAACAGGCTTAAGAAAAAATGGAGTGAATGAAGTGAGGGTTTCATATATTTTTTTTAATGAAGGGTGAAGTAAAATTATTTTTTCTGAGATACTTGAAGCAGAATCCTGCTGAGGCACAAGTGGCAGGTTGTAAGGATGCGGTTGTAAGGACTTGCCAAGCACCTTTCTTAAAATGCTGCAGTGTGGTTTGCTTGCTTTTTGCATGTGGAATGGAGATGTGGGTTGCTGAACATTCACATGTTAAATATAGTATGTGAAACTGGCTTCTAGTCTAGTACACACTCATGCTCCCTAACTTGAAAGAGCCCTCCTTTTCTGGCATAAGAGACCTTCATGTGAACAAGAAATAGGGCCTCTAAGTATTTGCATGTTATAAATATCTTGTAAAGATATGTTAAATTTGATTTGACTATGGGTGTGATTTCGGCAGGTTTCCATACCCTGAAGTGCAGGATATGTTCACTAGATGAGGGGGAGGAAAAAAAAAACAAGGAAGAAAAAAACCAAAACCCTGTCCCAAAGTGAAATGGCCCTGTTTCAAACAAATGTTCATTAATTCCTCTAAGGCACATTTTCAGACTTGTCTCTTATTGATGTTCTGTGAGAGGATGTGGTTGGAAGATAGCTCACTGTTATTAGCTAATATTTTTAGCTTCACACTTAGTGGTAAATTTTCAAAGCACTGAATAGGGATTTAGTTGTGTGATTGAGTCTGAGTTTAATCTCTGCATGCAGCTTTTATATAATAACTCTTTGTGTGCTTAATTTCACTTTGGTAAGCAACATTCCTCTTCTCCGGGCCAGGCAGCATGGTCTTCAAACCAGTGATGGGGAAGTAACAAGGAAATTATAGACCTTGACCAGTCGGAAGTTTCCCAGGATCAAATGCAGAGGAGTAACACTAAAATGTCTGGCTAAAGGCACTCAGAAAAATCAGTCCTGGCATGCCAAGGTGGTGCTGATGATACAGATACTGCAGTATTTGAGTTTTCTATGTCCTTTTTAAGTGTTTTTCCACAAAATCCCCTCCTTTGTAGGGAGCAGCAGACACTGGACACTTTTAAAATATTGGTCCTGTACGACTTGCCTGAGAAAATATGTTAAAGTGAAAAAAAAAAAATATATATATATAATTGAAGTAGGGACCAAAATATTCATAGTCGTACCTTATCTCTAATCTTCCTTTGTCAGAGAATTGCTGTGGTGGCTTGATAATGAAGGAGTTAAAGAAACAATAACAACAGAAGCTAATAAAATTGTCATTCATTAAGTTTTGTGAGACAGCTAGTGGCTATTCCAATAACAATGCCCACTTTCCTAGATACACTTCAGAGGTGAAAGGCTGAGAGTAATTAATAAATTTGAAAGGAGTAGCAAAGGTGTTTTCCATAGTGGACAACTGCATCCAGTTTCTGCCTACAGTGATCTTGCCTTTTATCTAAATAATGTAAATCAGTTCTGATGGATAACACAGAGTGAGAAACAGATGCCTGTGGCCCATCATGGTGATGTTTTATGCATCTGGAATGGAAAAGAATAGATGAAGATGGGGAGAGAAGGAGCTGTGGTTTTCCAAGCAACTACTCTTCATTCATGTTAGGAGTATGGAGCTACTTCTGCCCTCATTTTTGAGTGTGTTCAGAAGGAAGAAGAGAAGGCATTTTCTTACCAAGCAGTAAGGAAAAATGGATAACAAATTGAAGATCAGATTTTCAAAGATACGTAGGAAGGGAGGCTTCAAAGGGAGTTGGACATCAAAATTCCTTTGGAAAAAAAAGTTCTTGCTCTTTAAGTACATGCTGCAACATGAGAATGAGATCCCACACAAAGGCAGTCATAACTCCCCACTACGTGACTATCTGATGGGTGGCCATTAGAAAGGCTGTTTAAAGTCTAGTCAACATAAATCCATCTTCAGGGTTTCAAAAGGCAGTGCTGTGTAGTGTGTTTGCTGTCAAGTTGCAATATTATAGAATGAAGAAAAAGTTGGTTTCAGTATTTTCTGAAATAATGATGGAGTAAGATGTTGAAACCCATAGAGAAGGTATGAGCTATTCATTGTTATGGCACATTATTTAGGTTTCTGTAAGTAAATGATATGTGAAGAACTCATTGTAATTCTAACAATTCTTCGTAGCACTCTTTCAGTATTGCAATCAAGCCTGCACATGGGCAATGGATGATTTTTAATTTTGTATAAGTTATTTGTAGTTTTTAATAGTTACTCATAATTTTGTGTACTTTGGCATAAGAAGTTGCAGTAGGTGATGGCAATCAGAATGATTCTCCTTTGGGAGATGTTAGGGTTCTGCTACCATTAATTGCTCATTTCTGGAGTTTCTGCCAATTATGTGTGCTGAAGTTTCTACACTTGTGTTTGTGATGAAAAGCTTGATGGCATGAATGTAACTGAGGCAGGGATGACTCCATATTTAGACATCCTGAAAAGATAGTGCAGTAAAGTTGAATCTAGTATTTGCATTTCAGAAGGGTGTATCAATAACTATTGATGCTAACTTCTTTACTCAGCCCCAGAAGAGCACAAAAGGACAGTTGTGTGGCCAGAGGCAAAGACTGCATTGGTCCCAGGCCCCAGACTGGTAAAAGTAACCTGGGGCTCTGTAGGTCCTAGTAATAATCTTCAACCTGCTGCCACTTCTGGAGGATAAAAATCAGATACAAATCACTGCCCATTTACGTGAAGGCAAGGGGCTGACTTGGACTATTTTTTCTTCTCTGCTCCTTACCTTTTTCTTCTTGCTGTATTACATTGGCTTCCTTCCAGACTCTTTGTCTTATCTGTGCTTTTATTCTCCTGCTTCCCCAAGAGTCCTTCTGTCTGTTCTGAGCACATGTAGCATAATGCTCTATTATTCCTCTTTCATAGGTTTCTGGCCACTGAAATAACTACTTGTCTACTCCTCTGTTGGCTCAGTTCAGCAACTCATGTTGCAAGGTCTTGAGGAGGAGACTGGCTAATAAACATTTCTGTATTTATTGTCTTTTCTGTGTGTTTGTGCATCTGTTTGTGAAAGCTTCACCATTTTGTTTTCTCCCATAACATTTTCCTGAAAGGACGGGCCTCATTAAAGGAAAAAGTTAATAGCAATACTAGTTCCCACAAACATTCAAGGGAAACAAAATACCATAAATGATGAATGACTTAAAAAAAAAGGAACATCTTGGAAGCACCATTTATTTTAATATCACTTATTTTTGCAGCTTCTCATAACCCTTTTCACAGCACATGCTGTTCCAGACCCTGGATGTAGAGCGTGTTGTTGTGGAAGTACTCTCTGAGTGTGTCTGAGGGTCCCAGAGCCCTGCTGGCACAGTGGCTTTGCACAGGCAGCGGGATGTCAAGGACCTGTAAAGATATACACTACTTTACTGAAAACTGTAACTGCAACACTTCATGCTAGGTGCAGTGTCTCTTCAGTGGGACCAACCTGTTACGCATGATCTGCATGTATGTGGTCGTGTGACTGCACTGCATAAGATAAAAATATCATGCACCTAGCCAGTAATACAAATGAAAAGGAAATCCAGCCCCTGCTGTCCATGTACACCAGCAGAAACTCCAGGGAATGGGAGCAGAACATCTTAATCTAAGATCACACATAAATAAACATTGGGGTGGTATTTGAAGAGCCTTTGCATCTTCAGAGACTTGCAAGTTGATGTTTTAGCACTTGCATTTGCATCTTGTAATCTTCAGAGGGGTTTCGCTTATCACAGGTAGATAAAAAAACATAAAACTTGGTTACACTTCAGGGTTAGCAGTGTCTCCCTGGTCACTGAAGGAAGTACCTGTGCCACCTGGTTTGGTGAGACAAGACGAGGAGTTTGCTGCTGCTGGGTGGAGGGGAGCACAAGCTGCTGCTTATCCCACTTTGTCCAGGTGAATTTGACTTTAAGTCTGATGGTCCTGGAGTTCAGACCCTGGCCAAAAGTAAAGGATATTATTTCCCACTTGTGGAAGGTCCCACCCACTTTATCATTCTGCTTCTGTCTTCATATCTTAGTCTTGTGTCTTGTACACCTTACTGACTGAGTGGGCTTGAGTGGAAGGTCCCATCCACTTTATCATTCTGCTTCTGTCTTCATATCTTAGTCTTGTGTCTTGTACACCTTACTGACTGAGTGGGCTTGACTTCTCCATGATGCTGTCTGTTCACTTGAAGCCCTCCAGGTTCCCAGAAATTAGCTGAAGGCAACCTTTTTTGCGTTGGTATCTGGGGCTGTGACACTATGTGGTCATCCTGTCTGGCTTTAAAGAGTACAGGTATTTCACACGGATGCCTTGCAAACTATTATACATGTACTGCGGAGTTACCATGGTCAGATTCCCAATCAAGGATTTAAGAAGAAAAAAAAACATTAAATAAGAAAAAATAAAGGAAATAGGCCATAACATCTTAAAAAGGAGTGTTTCTGGATTTATGCTGCCTCTTTTGTGATAGAAGAGATACAATCATCAGGTGTAAATTGACAAGTGAGTGTGAAAGGGTAACAACATTAGTTTGACGCAGATATTCTCAGCTTCAACTTCAATGAATGAAACTATTTTAACCCATGACTGTACTTTTCATATGAATATCCAGGTTAAATCTTGATTACCAGCTACAGATACAATCAAAGCTTGACTCCACCCAACTGGTTTTGAATTTTCTTCCTGATTTTGCTCTGATTTTTGAACTGCCATTTCTTTGTAAATTTAAGTTTTTTACTGGTGGATGAGCAGGTTCAAGAACGTTAAAAGCTTTTTCAGTTGTAATGCTTAACAGAAGAGGAGGATGAGGGTCGTGGGGTAACCGTGCATGCAGTGAAAGTTAGGTGTTAGTCACAGCCCCAGTACTCAGAAGTTTTGAAGCCTCCTCAAATCAGTGGAGGGGACAGCAGGAAACAGTCTGGGCTTGAACTAGAATGTGCTGCTTTGAGCAGGGACTTTCTTTCAAAACAAAACATAAATTTAGGCTGGAAATTACCTTGTAGTAATTACCATTTGGTAATTTCCAGACAATGAGATTCAGAAAGTGTCCTCTGCTTTGAGAAGCAGGAGCAAGTAATTTTGTCAGACTTCATGCTCAGGAGCTAATGATTTGATAGCCTGATAAAAAAAGAGAATGTTCTGAATAGAAATTAGTGTAATTGAGTAACCTGTTTTGTAAGTAGCTTGCAACCTTTATTACCTGCTTATATTTGCAAGATTCTTCAGTACAGAGGAGATACGGAAAACACCATCCGCTTAGAGATTCAAGGTAGAATTTTTGTCCTATTGTTAATGACAATTGTCTTTGAACTTTCAGGGTGAGCTCTGTGTTTCTAGTGGGCAGAGAAAGAGCAACAGTGTATGAATAGTAATAGGTACGTAATCAAGATATCTACCTGGTGTTTAGCTCCTAACATTATTTTAAGACATCACCTTGAGACAAACCAAAATAGGGCTAGAGATTGTATTTATGTATGTCTATAACCTAACAGCCTTGCTTACTTTGTTCACTCTTTGTGCCCCATGGACACTGAGAGCTGCCAGCCACGAATGGTTTCATTTTGCCCACTTAGTCATATAATACAAAGAATATAATATTACAGTGTTATTCAGTCTTAAAACCGCAAAATTAAAAAATATGTTGTAAGTCATCCATGCTTACAATATTTTTATTCTGATTTAATGTCTCTGGCGTAGCTGTTAACAAAGACTGTTCAGTAGATCAAGTCTTATATCTATTGTAGATAATCAAAGTAATTTTAAAAATGTATTTTAAAAACTCTTTTGCATGCTTGCAATTGCAGTCTCTAAGAGGTTTTCATATGACTTCTATGTTAACAATGGCCAAATATTAGGTCTCTAAATCCATATTTAAGATAACCAGCATCTCATTCCTCATAGCACCCTTTACTGCTGTATACACCAGAGACTGCATGACAAGCTGTGAACTCAGGAAGTTGTTACTTGGCCAATGAACCACATGAGCTTGTAGGTTCTGGTCTGAAGTTCTTTCTCTCGGTGGAGTTCAAAAACTGCCATTTAAGCCATTTTTAACCATCTTTTGTTATATGGCTGACAAAACAAGGCACATTGCACTTGCAATCTCTGGGTGTCTTAAGAAGACATCTTGACAACTGGTGTAAGATTAGATCAGCAATTATGCTATCTCAGAATTTTGTGCCTTTTTTTTCTCAGTGCTATCATGTGTGTTATCTGATAATTATTTTTTTTCTATTATTCTGTTGTGGGTTTTTTTTGCACAGTTTCTTTTTAAATCTTGTTTTTAGAATCTCATAAATGACTAGATAAGAAAAAGAGGGAGGAAAAATGTCTCTCTGTTGACATAGCTTCTTAAGCTCCTAGGTATATAAACCAAATCTATATCAGTAATTCTAAATGTTGAATTTTTGCAGCATGTTAGGAATATGTTAGATTTCTTCTTGAACTTCTTACTGGTAATCTGTTTTATTGCATGAGTGATTTTGCTGGCACTAAAACTTAGCAGCATATTACTGAATCAGTCAGTCTCTATAATGTAAGTCTGATAATTCTGCACCTCAGTAAAAGTCTGTTTTGATAAAGGAACAGCAGAAATGGGAACTCTCCTGTTTCACTTTCTTCAGTCTCTGCCACGACTGGGCATGCTGTTGGTAGTTACAGACAAGCTTGCAACGTGTAGATGTGCCAATATTCCCACTCATTGCCCAGTGTCATCCTGTGAAAGCTTAGGACATGTTGCAGAAATGTTAATTGTCATGGAAAATGTGGAGAGCTGAAATCCTGAGTATGCTGAAGGAGCACATGGCAGGGTCAGATCCGTGACTGTCCAAAGCCTTGCTTCCTTGGACAGCTCCATATGCCTCTCATCATAGACATGGATTGCTGATGTGCTACTGTGATAGACTGGCAGACTTTTAACCTCAAGCAATCCCTTCACAGCTCTCTTTCCTGTGATTCTGAGGTGAAATATGCTCCACCGCGGGTCAGTTTTTGCCTTGGGAAAATTAAAGACATTCCTTTGTGGTGAGAATACACGTGGTAAATATTTTCAGTGGGTAAAACCATGGCTGTTCTCAGTTTATTTCTTTGTATAGCAAGCTTTCATCCTCTTAAAATATGTTTAGGCTCAGATACAAGAAAATATGCTGTCATTTTCTGCATTTTAATTCAAATGCGTGGGTAATGGATGGCTTTTCAGTTCCTGTCCATCTTTAGTACATTCCCAACTAGCTGTGGTGTCAAGGTCCATTAAAATCTTTCCCTGTAGCAAATCATGCTGTAGGTCTTTATATTGTGTGAGGTGGCTCAGCATTGTCCTTGGACTGCTACTTTGCTATGACCCAAATAATGATATTTTCTTTTTTTTTAAGTATTATAGATAAATTGTTTCTCTGGAAAAGTGGGTAAATATTTGCAGAAAGCACCCTGTACCCCAAGTTAGTTTGGTCTGTCTCATCTTCCTCTCTTTCCCTCCCCAACAGCTGTCAGCTATAGAAAAAAGCATGTTTTCTTGGTCTTTCCAAAAGTATAATTGCATTATGGAAATTAGGTTCAGAAGACTTGCATATTTTGGGGGAAGCTGGAGTAATCTACGAGGGAAATATTAGTCTGAGTGTAAAATGTAGCTGTGATAAACATCTAAGAAAAAGGAGAAGATAACATAGATGCTATAATTATTTGTATCTAGATTAACAAACTAGAATTTGATGTAAAAATCTAGTCATTTCTGGAATTACTTGAGATAGACAGTGCAGCAACTATTTTGTTGTATCTGTGTGTTAGACATTCAGTATTTAGTTATAAAATGGATGTTGGATATATTATATGCTGTGATTTTAAGAAATACATTTGTATTAGAATTGAAGTTCAGATCATGAGTGCACTTTTGAAGGGAACTTCCTGGCCACCCTTTCTTACCACACATAAATTCACCTTGAATAAATTCACCTTGGAGTGGTTCCTCCACGATGGAGTCTCTCGGACTTCACTTCTTTCAGAAAAGGTGCTCTGCAAAAGTGCAGCTAATGTTCCCCAGCTGCTGATGGGTGCTCACTCCTCGGGCAAGTCTGAATGTAGCATGTGTAACCCCTCAGAAAATGCCTAAACTGTGGACAGTGGACCCTCTGCACCAACCATTTCATTTCATGAAACTTCGTACTGTGCTGCACTATTTGCTAATACAGATGTAGCAGAGTTTTGTTTGGAGCTAGCATGGATCTTTGTAAGTGTGTGCAGACAGAATATCCTGCACGAGAATCAAAAGAAAATAGTGGGTGATTAGGAAAATCTTGAGAGATTGCATATAAATCCTATGGATGATGTTGTGTGAAGGAAATACTTAGGCATGCAGAAATAAGAATTTGGATTGACAAGGAAAGGAAAAGTCCTTTCTCTCCCTTGCCCTTTCCAAGCCTGGTACCAGAAGCGTTTCTGCTAGTGATGCTTGCAGTTCCTGAACACACAAGTATAGTCGAACATGCATACATTTATGTACACCTATGTCAAGATGACACTAAGGCTTTACATGTCAAATGAGGTATGGTTTACCTCAGTTATCTCCGACTCATGTTCTGCAGTGTTGCTGAATTGCCTTGCTGAAAGGTCAGGTATGCACTAGTGCTGGTGCATGGGCTGTGTATGTCAACAGAAGTGAAGTAAGATCAGCTCCACTGTTTTCTGAAACATCATCCTCCATTGCTTTTGGTGTGCTGTGACTCCAAAAGCTAGGGGTGTAAAAACGGATTTGAGAAATTGCTGTGCTGATCTGATAACTCCCTGGGAGTAGGTATTGTGCTTGTTTGCGTCCATACCAGGTCAGTCCCATCCTTATGCCGTGGATTGGAATACTGATGTTACTGACATTGTGCTGGAGTAAGAAAGGGAAATCTGTTTATTTACTTCAGGCTTTATTAAAAGTCATTAATTAATAATCGATTATGAAGCAGTATGAGCCAAGAGAGAATCTCTCATTCTTTTTCACTCTCTGACAGCCTTGTTGGGTTGCAGAGGAAATAAAATGTAAAAACCTTCTCTGATGGATCTGGTTCGGGCTGTTTCCCCTTTGTTTATTCAGGGTTGCTGAGTATGAAGTTGGTTTCCATTTTGAGAGGAGAAATTCACCACAAGGAAGGTGTTTTACTTCATCACAAATTCTCATTTTTCCTCTGAAAAATTATTTGGATAATAAAAAAAATATCTAACAGCACTCAGAGAAACCCATTTGAAAATTTCCTTTTTTGTCTTACTCAAATTGCTGTCTTTCAAGCCTTTAAATGTCTGCATGACCTAATCTAAATGTGGACCCTTATTGTTGGGTCTGCAGGATTAAGAGGAATCAGGACAGGTGCAGCAAGTTGCATGGGGACTTCTGGTTTGTTACAGTGGCTCTTATTCCCTGGGGACAGAAATAACCCTCCCCATCATTTCATATGTATGTGTAAATCATAGCTGCCAGTACTTTGCATTGTTTGTATACAAAAATACATAAATGCAAAATGTTGATAGCCATGATTTAAAACATTTTTGGAAGACTTTTGTTTTATTGACTTTGTGGCTGTAGTGAGTGTGTGCATGTGTGTGCCAGAATATTAGGTGCATATAGACTATATTTTGTTTATATTTCTGTAGTTAAGACAGAACCAATGAACAGCAGTGAGATTGCTACTACTACTACCACAGACGGGTCTTTAGACAATTTCTCAGGATCAGGTAAGGAAAAAACAATGATTTAAAGCTCAGCATTTTTTCATTTGCTATTTTCTTATCCCACGTGGTCTAAACCTGTGCACAGCTGTAAAAAAGCCTTGTGCACTTCGCAGTTTATGCCTCTTTCTGTTCATCTGATGCAGACAGTGTAAGTCAATAGGCATTTTCCCCAAGTAGGGAGAATTACAGCATCAGGCTTATTAATGGCCATTGATGTCTTCAGTGGGAGTCTCACTGGGGAGTATTCGGGCCCAGAGTAATTACTGTTTTGTTTTCTGTGAGTAAACATACCTGCCTCTGTGATTAGTGTTGCAATTGAGGGGTAGGTCTTCCTCATTTATTATAATTTATTATTATCAAGGTATGCATTCTTTTGTCAGCTTTCTTTTTTTTTTTCTTTCTGGAAGCCAAACACAGCTTTTAACATACAGGAGACAAACACTGAAAAAAATCCTAGTATGTCTGCACAGTTTTGCATACCTATGGGTTAACTGTGGTATTTCCAGCACATGGTTTTTATGGCGCAAATCAAATAAAAAAGGATCTATGCCATGTCGTGGGATTATATTTTCAGAGTAGCAAAATTCGACATCTCGCAACCAGTCAGGCTCCAAGTAGGTGACCCTTTTCTGGTCTTGTCACATCCTCCGTTTTCTGCACATGCTGTTGGGTATGAAAGTATCAAACTTGAAAGCCAAAGAGTTTCTAGAATATTTTAGATCTCTGAAAGAAGAAAAGGTAGTGTGTTTAATAGGAGCTTCGTATGTCTGTTGTGGTCTAACTAAAAGTCAGACTGTAGTATTTGATATATCTGCAGCCTCACGGGCCACAGGAAAGAAAAATTTATCAGGTGTGGAAGGCATGGAAAGAGATTCCCGGCTTTCTTCCACGCTTCACAAGTGCTCCTGGAGTGTAAAGATGATGGATTTTCCCTGTAGTTGGCCAGGAAAAGGGTAGCTGGCGAAGGGTAATTATCCGTGCCTTGTTTATTTCCAAGTACTTAGCAATAGGGCCTGTTGTTTCTCTGGCTGTCTGATTTTACAGTAGTCTCATAACCTGCTGCTGACCCCTTCCTGGCAGAGGCTTCAAAACCCACCTTGGGACGTAGAGAAGAAGTGGCACCCAAACGGTAACCAGAGAGGGAAGAGCTCCCGAACATAACCCCTAGAGCAGAGCATGCCAGCACATCTGCCACGCTCTCAGCAGCACCCAAAAATACTGAAAGAAATTGGTATGGATTGGCTTAAAGCTCTGTGTTAACAGTGGCTGGGCTGCAGGGGAGAAGCTCACTATTTAGCCTCCTAGGCTTCGTTGTTTCACTAAGAACGTTTGCACGTTGGACATCTTTATGCAATACTGACTGTTTTGATGGTCTGAAAGCATTTTAGAAAGCAGATAAGGTGGGGCAAAAGAGAAGGAAGTGTAATATGGTAATACATCATCTGTATTATGGATTATTAAAAAAAAGGGAGCATGTGCTCTGAAGCTGGCCATATGTTTTCAATTGAGGCATGCATGAAGCTCCTTCATAAAATGTAGGTCTTAAAAATTCTAAAAGTTAATAAAATGTTGCATTTGAGATATCAACAATCCTTTGAAAATATGAAGGGAAATGTTTCCATTCGGAAATAGGTTGTTTGCATTGAAAATGTTGTCTGTGTTTGAGCAAAGAATAAACTATTGCTCAGGAGCTGTACAAAGGGGCAATTTAGTATTGAGATTTGTAATCAAGATTTTAACGTTAAGCATTCTTGCATAGTTCCTGATAAAATATTATTTTCTATCTAAGGTATCAATGATATTTAAATTTAATTAAAATCTTGTTAATACTCTGGAATTCTATTAGGAAAAATAATATTTATCTTTGGTGTGTGTATTTACACTTCTGTGTGCTTTCTTTTCTCCTTGGTGCAGCAATTGGAAGCAGTGGTTTCAGCCCAAGACAAACACACCAGTTCTCCCCACCACAGATTTACCCTTCCAAGTATGATATCTTTTAAAAATAATACTAGTAGTAATAATAATAATAACAGAAATAAGCGGATTTTAACCTCATTTAAAACAATAATTGGGTCCATCTGTTAAGTCATAATTTAAACTGCAGCAGCTTCTGGGGAAAAAATATTTTTTCTTTAACGCTAAGAATGTATTTGAAAAATATTTGGAAAGTTCTTATTTTACTTATTCTTTTATTATTGATTTCTTGTTGGTTTGTCTTTGAGAGGTTCTGTTGTTTAGCACAGGCTATAATTAAGTGTTAATGAAGTAGCGGGATTATAATAAGGCTAAAAATAAGTAAACAAATGTCTGTCTAATGCAGTGTCTGTCTTATTTTCTGTCACTTGTAATCAATAGCAGACCATACCCACATATTCTTCCTACCCCTTCTTCACAAACGATGGCTGCGTATGGGCAGACACAGTTTACAACAGGGATGCAACAAGCTACGGCTTATGCCACTTACCCCCAGCCAGGCCAACCCTATGGAATCCCTTCATATGGTAAGAAATCACATCCGTGTTATTTTATTCCTGAGTTAAATGTTTTTTAGATTAAGATTATGTGATCGTTGCATTACTGCTTAGTGGGACAGCTGTGCTCTCTAGTGTTTCTTGTGGAAGACTGGTAATTTCCCCATTAGAGAGAGTAATGCTTATTTCATGTATTAAAGAGCTAAGAAGCTACTCAGGAGGATGACTCTGTTTTGGGATCAAGGGGAGAGATTCATTAGGATTTTAATGATGATGTTTAAAAAACATAATGGGAAAAGAGGTCTAGGGACTTCCTTTACACAGGCACAGCTCCTGGTGACTTGCTGAGGAGCTCTGCTCTCCAGCAACGCAGTAGGGTACATTGATACATAAAGCACTGAATGTCAGCTGATCCAGATTACTGAAACCCAAATGAACCAGTGAAGCTGTGCTGATTTTCAGCAGGTGAAAAACTGATTCAAAAAGACCCCCTCACAAGAGAAAATAAATCTGACTTCCAGTGTTTTGAAACTCCCTGGAGGTGAAAATTGAGGTAAATCGCCACTAAAGCCCAGTCTGCCTGATGAAGGAGATAGCACTAAGTAGAAAGATTTAAAAAAAAATTTAATTTAAAACCAAGTGGCTGTGGGTGAGACCATTTTGCTGCCAGACTGTCTGCTGGCAGACCACAGAGCAGTTCGGCAGCAAGGATGCATTATTAGAAAATAGGTCTTATATTCCTCTAGTGGAACATATTAAAAATATACAATCCACATGCTTTTAGCAGTATATTTTGTAAAGCTACATTCAGGTAATGTAAGTTTTATACCAAAAGAACAGAACTTACGGTACAAGCTATACCCCTAAAAATCATTAAGACTTTCCAAGTGCAAAACTGGTGAATCTTTCATCATGAAATCTGCAGTTGAAACCAATGGGTCTCAAGTATATCCTACAGCAGGCTATTGTGAGCAGTAGGTACAAGAAATAGGTTATTATTACCCCTTACTTTAAAAAAAGTGTTTCATTAGTATATCATCAATAATTACAATCCAAGGAAACATTCTTTCTGTGGCTACAGCCTTGATTGTTTACTGCCAAAACTATGCTTATAAACATGAATTGCATGTTTCAGTTTCACTTCAAATCCACATATTTTAGACGTAGAAAATACTTTAAGGATATTCAAACTACATTTTCAATGCTACAAAATGGAGATTCTTGCCCACACCCTCCCCCACAAGCTCATGCTGCTGATGAGAGCTTCTCTGCTCTTTCCTGCTGGATCAGTTGGTGTGATAACAGACAACTCCTTTCCCCACCACGGTTTTCTTGACCTATTTCTCCTGTGGACACCTCATGCTCATACTTGGCTGGCTGTGGTGGCTTGGGCAGCCCAAACAGTGACTTTTTGTTTTTTGCTTGGTTCCTCTGGATGAAATCCTGACCTCAGTGAAGTCAACTATAAAATTCCCACTGACTTCAGCAAGGCCTTGATTTCAAGATTTCAGTACTTGAGTTCAGCTGTCTCACTGTCTGAGCTATAATTGAGAGTTGTTTTACTTGGCAACTGCTCACTGGGGGTTAACATGCCTGCCTCCTCTTTTGTTTTGTTTTGTTTTCTTGCCCAGTCCATCCCTGTGCCTAGGACCTCAGGTAATTTTTGCCTAACTTTTTACTGATTTTGAGCTGATTTTGACCACTGAAACCCCTAGCTCCTAAGCTAAGTGGATTTTAACAAGTTTTGTTCTTTTCAGGCAGTGCTTGATGACTGGGGCTAGGGTGCTCCTTGCTGATGTACTTTATAGGAGTCATATTTAAAAGTAAATAGCTATTAAAAAGTTTTGGGACCTAACACCATATATATTTTTATATAGTTAAGGTACATAATACAATCTGTGCTCCCATAATAAATTACATGGGGAACACTGGGATGCTCATTTGCCACAGTCAAGCCTGTTTAGAGCCAAAATTCTCATCTCTAGTCTGAATCTTAGACCCCATGTTCCATCTGCCTCTCCTTTCTCTCATCTAGGCAGAAAGCTTCCAGCAGGTATAATGAGAGGAGGCTTGTGACATATGTGAAAGGAAAAAATGAGGTGGAGTAGGGAACTTCTTTCTTTTTGTTTCTTTACTCTGGAGCTCACTGGAAGAGAAAATATTCATGAATTCCTGTATCAACCTTCCTCAAGTTTTCTCTCTAGGGCAGAGTTTGGAAGGATGCTGTCTCGAATGCTCCTCTAGCCTTTTCGTTTTTCCACTTCCCCAGCTCCACTGTGGTGCAGCCGTGCAGGCAGGAAGGGGGGTGGAAGGGAATGCCACTGACAGCTGCCTCCCAGGGGCTCCTGGCTCTGGTTCATCTGCAAAGCCCCTGAGGAGGCTGGAGAATTTCCTGAAGCTCTTTCTTCCTGCCTGCTCCGGTACCAGCATCTAGCAAAAACTTCGCTTACCAACTTTTTAGTTCCCAGATTTTGGCAGTCCCCTTATGTTTTCTCACTGTCCCTTTCCACATCCTTGCATAAATTAGACTTGGGAGAAGAAGAAGGGAGCATCAGGGTATGATGAGTGAAGGGCTTCTGGATGAGAGCAGGTGGGAGGAGTAAGTCCCAGGAGATAAAAGGCTCTTCATAGCATGGAGGTTTGCAAACGGGCATGTTGGTGCCAAGTTGTCTTCACGCAAGTGGCATCCTCCTGCTGCTGCCTTTGATTGCCTCTTCCCACTTTGTCTGAGATGGAGAGTTGAATCAGGCTGTTAAAACTGGACTAGAAATTTAATGCTTGATTTAGTTAAACGTTCTCTAAGCAATATTTAATCAGCATTTCAGAAGTCCTTAAACAGGACAAACAGAACATTGATACCAAAACATCCATACCAGGAGTTTCCCCTTGGAAACGAGGTGTCAGATTCGTCACTGGGATTGTTTAATTGTAACATGAAACAGAAGAAGCAAGCAAGCAGGGTCAGTCTGGCAGTTAGCAGGTCTGGCAGAAGGAATTAAGGGTAATTAATGACAGCGGTTGAAAAATAATGATTTAAATGGCAGAAGAAAACATGCTGCCAATTGTATATAGGGAGATATTGAAGCTCTGCAAACACAGCGACTTCTCAGACCTCTCCTACCTTCAAGGATTGAATATTGTTTAAAAAAAAAAAAAAAACAGCCAGGAAACGGACTTAGGTTAACAGTAATTTTCAAAGGAATGTTACTAATTCACACTTAGTTAATTCAGTTCAAATAGCAGTGGTTTCTGAACAATGAGATATCACTGAACGCCACAGTGAAACCTAAGAGTATTGTATTACTTTTCCATTGCTTTGGCTGTAATTATTTTTAAACGGTGGTTCATGTTGGGACAACCTTATAATTAAAACTAAGAGACAGAGGCTGAATTGTATGCGTTTCCTCAGTGTTTCGCTTGCTGATGTTTACTTGCTTGTTGCCTTACAAACTGGGGGAAGAATCACCGAAGTTGGGAGGCAAGTCATTCATTTAGTCGGACTTTGGATTCTTTTATTACAAAATTTGGAAATGAGAGGGTAATGTGATGTGTAATGGATTTCCCTGTCAGTGCAGATTAATGACTCTCTGCTATGTTTTTCCCAGTTCAGGAGATCGCTTCAGGAATAGTTCCTCTCTATTAGGTGTTTATTTGTTAAAAGACTGAATGTCTCCTATAGTGTTCAATTAGCTTTGAAAATCATTGTTGTACTTAAGACTGCTAGTTCTCTTTATCCACTTCCAATTCCTTAGAAAGCTTTTGCGCTCACAGCCATGTAATTTTCATGTAGGAATATTACACAATGCAAATCTCAGTTATATCAGTAATGGGTAGATGGCAGGAGGGCTTGGCTATGCTATGCTTCATTAAAATCTTATAAAGTTGCTGATCTGCCTCTGTGAAATGTCATGAATATATGGAAAAGTTAGCCTCTGGCAGGAAAGGAAAAAAGGAATAATGCAACTTCCTGTTCATGTATAAATTTCTTTTGCAGTTATTGGAAACACAGTTTTGAATTTAACCTCTCCCTGGTGAACTTCAGTTTTATGTGTGCTTTTAGACTGCCCTTACGCTGTTCTTTTGTATATGTTCTCAATATTTGTTCTCTCATGCATGCAATAATACTTACATGTTAAAAATGCTGTTAAGTGATTTTATTTTCCATCCCTGTTTGAATATGAACAAATAGATTTGCTGTCACTAACTGATTTAGGTGCATTGTGGGCAGGCATCAAGACAGAAGGTGGATTGGCACAATCACAGTCACCTGGACAGACAGGATTTCTAAGCTATGGTGCCAGCTTTAGCACACCTCAACCTGGACAGGCTCCCTATAGCTACCAGATGCAAGGTCTGTATAAAAAGATATTACCATTAATTAGATGTAGTTAATGTGATGTTTGGGTTTTTTTCCCTTATTTCTTTACATTCCTAGGATAAAAGTGAACGTTTGCTTGAGCTCTTACCTTGGATGTTATTGCAGGTGGAGTTGCAATGATTATTACCTTTACTGAGAGCAGCAACGGGCCAGCTCTCAGTAATTTCAAAGATCACTCACTTCATTAGTTTTTAAATAGTGAAGTGTTGTAGTGTTATTACAGTAAAAATGTATCTCCGAATAATAATAGTTCAACAAATGAATGTGACAAAGCAAGTCCTGGAAAACGTGTCAGGATTATGAATTGAGGAAGTGCCAAATATAATTTGACACCTGAGTGTGTTTGGGGAGGGAGAGGAAGATAAAAATACTTACTGCAGCTGTGGAGGTAGCTAAGTAATGATTGAAGTCTGTCTCTTTGAAGTCTATTTAAAAGCTGTAAGCCTCTGTATGTGCGGGCTATTATTATCAATTATATTTTGTAGCCTTACTTGCCTGTTTAGTTCACTTAATATCTTTTCACCTTGTTCTCCCAATTCCTTTTTCCCCTTCTGTATCGGGAAGTCACTGGGTGTACCTGGTTCTGGCTTTCCACCACTTTAAGGGATATTTTAAAAAAATCTTTGTTTACTACAAATAGCTAATTTTGGGTGTCTGCTGCAGGACTTTCACCCCTGAATTTGGCAGTTGAAATCGGGTGTATTTCAGATTTTAGGACTATTGAAATACATGATCACTCACAGAATCAGACCACATTTTTTTAAAAGTTTGGTGCTTCTCTTTATTATTACCATGTTCCATTTAAACTGTGCACCGTCATGTAAATGCTCCATGGTATGTCTTGAGGCAGAAGTGCTTTCAGAGACCAAATGAATGAGGTTTTGCTTTTGTTACGTGGCTTTAGAGGTAATATTGATCCAGTTCTTTGCTCAGATATTTTTGCTTGGGTTTGTTTGGGGATTGTTTTAATCCCTTTTTGAACTATGTGTTGAGTAGTTCCGCAGGGCAGAAGCTACCGTCTGACACCTGAAGTATTGCTTACTTGTAGTGTGTTCTGACAAGTGAGAGGAAGATAGAATTAGTAGTATGCAAACTTTCATCTACATGCTGAGTAGCGGTGATCTACTCATCAGAGTAAATATATCCATAATCAGGTTATTGGTTTTGCTTTCTGCAGATAGCCACACTAAGAAAAACTAAACACACATATCCCCCTGTAAAACACTACCTGTCTGTAGGACAGAGCTCAGAATGCTTGCCAGGAGCAGCAGCTATGAGTAGCTCCTGAATCAACATTCCAGCTTTTCAGGAACAGATAATTCATGGTTGCTAGGAAATAGGGTTATTAAAAAAATCGTATCTATGTTGCCTATAATTTCTACTGCAGTAGTGCCTTCATGCCACAGTCATGTATCAGGATCTTGTTGTGCCAATTTATACAGCCAAATGAAAATACAGTTCCCACAGAAGTTGGAGGCTAAAATAAAACACATGGGCTAAGAAAGCCTAATGTAACAATAAAGCTGACACTGTAGGCATAATAAACAGTCGTCACCCCATACTGGTTATCTAGCAGCTCCAAAGGTGGGGGTTTTGTAAGATATGGAGCAGAGAGATATCAATAAAAAGTGATTTTAGGGAGGACAATGAAGTAGTTTTGCATTTGTCTATGGGAAACTCATTTAATGGAAGGAGGAAAGGGCAGGCAGCATGGGGTAATGTGAAAGAGTGCTTGTTAGAAAATTTAAGTGAATTCTGGTATTAGTAGAGCAAAACTAGGGCTTGGTCAATGGACTACACAGAGGTCTGTCATAAAGGTTGTTGCTTTTTTTCTGCAATATGCAAAATGTGTATAAGACTGGAATTGTCAAGGTCATGAAAGGGTGGCAGTTGTCAAGAAATGGAACAGTAAGATCTTGGAAAGCATCTCAGCTGCACACTGAAAGGCAAAGATCTAAAAATATTCTGCGAAAGAAATGTGTTAAAGATGACCCAGTTGTGAAGCTCTAATGAGAGAAGGGTCAGAGGCATTGATTTCACAACAGTATTGTCTACAGGGTTGAGAGAGGGGGGGTTCTGAGCCTGCGTTCTGCTCCAGCTGTGCTGTGCTTAGGCAGAAGCCCTCCCATGGAAGGCAGCAGAAGAGCTGTGCTTGGGCAGAAGAGGCATAGAGTTTGGGAGTCTCTGTGGTGGCTATGTCATTTTTGTTGTGCTCAGAAACAGTATGTCGTGTGGATGAGGGAAGGATTGGTCTCCTACAGAAACCTTAGAGGCCATAAGTATGGAAATAAGGAGAATATTTCAAATTCAAAACTTGGCAAAGTTGTTAGAAGCTAAGTAGAAAATAATCACATTGCTGAACTTCTTGCAGTCGAATGTTAACAGTATATATCTATACTGTACATGAGAATATATATGTTTTTAATGTGTTCATTGGGCTAAATTTTGAATTTGAAACAACTTTAAATTAACTTAATTCTTCCATTGGATTGAACAGCTGTTAAAAGTAAACAGGAACATTTGTTTCCCTTTCCTCATTCAGTTTTGGAAGGAGAACCTATTAATAGTTTCAACTATTATTTAAGGATGAAATTGATTCTCTTGACAGAAGACGGAGGTAGTGCTGCTGCTGTTCGCTGTTCAGTTGTTTGTGCAGAAACCTCCAGAGGGAAATGAGTTTACTCTCCCTTTCCCCTCTAGCACTAGATGGGCAGGCTGCAGCCTCAGCCTTGTCACAGCCTGCAATAGCCGTTCTTCATCTCCCACGTGCGGCTGCTGAGCTGCTAAATGGGGATAATGGATCCCACAACCTCCTTCACAACCAAGTGTTACATGACAGTGTGCTTGGGGCCCTGCTGGTGTTCCTGCCTGCAGTAAAGGGGATTTCCTAGCAGCCTTGCAGTTGCCATGGCTGTACTTCCTGAGTGGGGTTACCTTGTGCTCCAAAGCCTAGTTCTTCAGGTTCCTCTCCCTGGGGTGAATGTCTCTCTGCAATGTAAAGGCGCTGCCTTGCAGTGCGTGTGCAGCCAATTAAACCCAGTGCTTTTTCTGACCCTGCTAAAATTACAGTGTGATTAGTCACGAAACAATAGCGGAGGAAGAAACTGCCAACTTCTGAAACTGATGAGGAAAATTGCTGCCTGTGACTCCTTGCTAAGGTTATTCTGGTAATTGGATTTTTGTTTGTTACAAATTTATAATTCCTATAACAGGGGGTGTTGAGGGGAGAGGGTGGGAAGAGGACCTAGGTGGTTCTGCCACCCCATCTTCATACTCCCTCCCCCCTTACTGTAATATGTTCCTTAAGCTGTTTTTCATATAAGTTGCCTCATAGATGTTGAAAGACCACTTACATGACTAACGGCTGTGGGAATGGGCCGTTGTTCCTATATTGGCAGAGATGTAAGGATTGCTCAGGGAGGATAAATGAAGTGGAGAAGGGCTTGGGGAAATGCCAATAGATGATCTCCGTTTGCAACTCTCTTCTTGGGTATCCTTTGATTGTGATGGAAGTGTGGCTTTTACCCTGCACCCACCACTGGAAAGGTGCTAGACCTGTGATGAGCACCAGCATTGTTTTGGTTACCACGACTCTGATGTTTGAGAATATACTAACCAATTCGTTTGGGAATTCTACCATTAAAAAGTAAATGTTAAGGTATTTGGTTATTATTATACAGTATAAAAACATTGTGCTGGATGGCTAAGCAGTTACTAGGACAACAAGGGGGAGTTTGCCAAGGATTTTTAAACACTGTAAGTAAACGGAAGAAACCTTGAGCTTAAATAGCCCATCTGGCCATCTTAGGCTTTCCCAGGAGAGCTGCACTAAACTTCTGCCACATACATTGTACCCTGATGATAGACATAGCCCATGGCAAGGAGTCTGAGCTAGAAAAGCAAATGGACTCTTGTGGCAAATACTCAGGGGAGGACCGCATCCCGCTCCTTGCAGCAGCAAGGGGGCAAGCCCTGCGCCCTGGTCCCAGCAGGGTCCGGCCATCTTCCGACACTGACTGGGATTCCCAGCTTTAATGTGAGTCTGCACTCTTTGCAAAATAGACCTTTGACCTGCAATTTACAGCTTTTATCACATTTTAAAGCTACGTAGCTGGCCAACTTGGGGCAATAAATCTCGTGCATTTTGTAGAGGTTCTTATTTTTGTGTTCACTCAGCTAAGGCAGAACAGCAGCCCTATGCTGTGCTGCGGATGAGTATTTAAAAAACAAATGGCAAAATAGGAGTATTTTAAAAACAGCTTTAGGCCAGTAGTTCTGGGTGGCCCACAGAGCTGTTCCTGAGAAACGTGCTTCATGTTTGTTACGGTCTAGGAGACCCCTACCCCTCCTCCATAGGAGCCAGTGCTGACCATGAGATGAAAGAGAGAGATCTGCATGTTAGTATGTGTGTGTCTTTGTCTGAGAGGGAGAGATGCTGGCTGGCATGTAATTACTTTTCTCATTTGCTCTTGCAAATTGTTTGCCAAACTTTCTGTGGAAAGATAATGTATTCCTCAAAAAAAAAAAGTTGGGTTTTTTTTGTTAGTTTTTTATTTCTTCTTACAAGAGGCCTTTTATATCTCTTTAGAATGGCTCAAACCGTGCACCTATAAAACCTGTGTTTGAATGCATTAGTGCATCAGTCAGAAATAACTATAGAAATAGACACAGCGACTTGCATTCTTCCAGCCAAAGCACTATTAGAAATAAAATAGTATTTCAAAGTTTTGCAATTTAAAATATTTTTCAGCTGTATTTTGGCTCTGGGGTTTCTTATAATAAAAAATAACATCTGTTTTCCAATTTTAAATTAAACTTAAAACAACATGCTTTTCTCATTAGTACTGTTTATCTGTACTATCTGCTAAACTTGGATGTCAACTCTTCTGCTGAAGTAATCTTATTTTAGTTCGCAGGATTAGTGGCATCTATCAACAATCACAGTGCTTTTGCACTAATAGCAAATACAAGGGAAATGTTTACAGTCATTATCACACGTTAAGTTTAAGCTTCATCTTTTTGCTCCCACTGCTGTTGGACTTTACATCTCCTACTTTTAGGCTTAACTTCTATGTGGTTTTAGTATCTTTTGCAATCAAAGCATTTAAATATTTTTCCTTCTGACTTCTTATGGCTAGGATAACTTGGTTTGGGGTTTTTTGTTTAAAGATGTAAATAGCTCACAAATGCCCTTGAGGGGTTGTACTAAGCATGCAGCCCTGCCTGCATTCCTCACTGTTTGGAGCTGCAAGAAAAGTCACTTTTTACAAAGAGTAGCCACTGCATAGGATTTGGTTGTTAATTGGGTCATGTTGGGGATATCAGAGGATCAGTGCATCTGCACCGAGCTCCCTGTTGATTTCCATCCCTTCTTGCCTCCTCTGCTCACCTGCAAGCTTCTGCTCCCAAGGTCTGGGTCTGTCTTTGCACCGACGCAGGTTTCAGTGATGAGGGAGGCTGTAAACAACCTGCGCGCTGGTGCTCTCCCGCTGGATGAGTTCAATAGGTTGCCTCATTACAGACTTTCTGGTGGCTTATGTAGCTTCACCCTGGTGCATCCATATGTCTCAGCTGGTGGCTGTGTCACTCCTGGGTTATAAGCAGCAAGGGAAAAACAGCTGAAAGGGGGTTGCTGCCCTTTTAGTGGAACAGCTTCTCAGGTTAGGTATTAAACAAGAGCCCCATCTATCTATTTTTGGTGGCTCATGAAGGGAGGAGGGAGGGAGGTGAAGGTGGTAATTCAGTCCCTGGGCTAAATTCAATCTATCTTGGGTCTCCCTTCTCAGAGAGGTACTTTTTTCCCTTGTGTCATGACTGGTAGACTCTATCAAAAAAGAAAAAGGTTTGCAGCTCAAGGCTGTCTATGATCGATTAGTGAATCCTAATAGCTTGGCAGTCTTGCCGAGCTTCGGAGCAGGGAGCTGTGGCTTTTGCTGTTCCTGTGAGGAGCAGGCTCGGGGAGAGGAGAGGACCCAATTCTCAAAGGTGGTAGGAGAAATGGATCCAGTGGGCTTCAGTGAGGGGAGATGGCATTCTCAAGACAAAGCTCACAGTTACTGTTCAACAGAAGCAGAAAGTAAAGAAACACTCATTAATTCCAGTGATGGGTATTATTTTGAGGGTTGGGATAGCCTAATAATCAGATCTGAGTTGGCTCCAAATTCCTGTCTAAATTTCAAGTTTCTCTTTTTATTGCAATAATGAAGCACAGGGTATAGCAGCGATGAATTACCACTTTCTGTATATTAACATGTTACAGAGATGTTGACAACCAAATCGGTCAACATATGGGAAAAATTACAAATATGCCATATCCTTATGATATAATCACATGATGGAAGTTATTTTCTGATACTGTGTTTTAGCAATTCACATAATTTTTCATTTCATTTCAGGCAGCAGTTTTACAACATCATCAGGAATATATGCAGGAAATAATTCACTCACAAATTCTACTGGATTTAATAGTTCACAGCAGGTAAATTTGTAAATATGAGTTGAGGAAACTTAAAATTCTCAAACACTGAAAAAAATTAAGCCCTTAAATAGCTTTTTGAAAAGTTTAACTAATGTTTATAAATGTTTTTCTTCAATTTGTCATCTTCCAGTAGAAGAACTAATTGTCTGGGGTTGATGTTCTTATTTATGTACCTTCCGCAATGTATCTAATAAACTATTTGCATGAGAAGATTACATGTAATTTAGATTTCATTTTTGTGCCTCACAGTTTTAGGGCCTACAGCATCTAGTCCAGGAAGCATACGTGCTGAAAGTCTGACATGTGTTTGTAGTTATATTTTGGAATTTGTACTAAAAAGTAGCAAATCTTTGATGGACTATTCAGTTGGTTTTTTTGCCTTTTTTTTTTTTCATTCTTGCAGGAATATCCCTCTTATCCCAGTTTTGGCCAGGGCCAATATGCACAGTATTATAATAGCTCACCATATCCTTCACATTACATGACAAACAGCAACACCAGCCCAACGACACCCTCCACAAATGCAACATACCAGCTTCAAGAACCACCATCTGGCATCACCAGTCAAGCGGTTACAGATCCTGCAGCAGGTAATTACATAGATTTTATGGTCCCTGTGAGGCACGTTTTTGTAAGTTAAAAGGGGATTGAATTGGATTTTTCTTTTTTTTTGGTGTAGTCATTGATTATTTTTTTTTTAATTATTATTTCTTAATCCTGAGCCTGTGGCACATCTTGCACAGATTCTAACAGAAAATAGACTAAAGAAAAACCAGGATCAGTCCCAGTTTTAAAGCTTGTGTGAAATACATATTGTTTGTATTTTGTTGTAAAATGCTTGGGTTAAAAATTGCAAGATATGGGAAAGTCTTTACACTAAACTGAAAACCTGGTGCTTTTAAGCTCTGTCATTATTAAGATAAACTTCCGAAGTAAGGCTAAAATCAGGCAGCCTTCAGACCAGAGCGCAACTGTCCACTTGAAAGAGAACTTCGGTGCTTTTCACTTTCAGGGGACATAATAATGCTTGTAATAGGGAGCTGAAATGGCACAAGTGTTTCCATTTTGAGGAAAGATTTTCAGTGGCTTGTCCTTTTTCCCGTTTTTTTTTTTTTTACCCTTAATTTTACCTTTAATTTTACCTTTCTTGCTGGAATTTGGCAGTCCTTTACAAGTTGAGATATTTTTTGAACATTTATGCCAAACTGCTCCAGCTGGTTTTGGAAATGAGGGATGAAAAATACTTTTCCTATTATTAAAAAAAAAACAAAACATTTTTTAACAGTTCAAGCATGTCAGTAGTTAGTAGATGGCAGAAGTTTGAAATCTGTCAGACAGAAAATCCAATGTTGCAGATATGTTTTTCAGTAATGCAGTAAAAAACAGCTATGGCTTGGCAATGTTATCAGGAGGTTTTGTTTCGAAGTTTTGTTGGGGAAGGTCGTTTTCAGTTTTCTTAATGTACTTGATGGGACCAGTCTTGCATGTGCAATGTGAGTTTAAATGTGCTAGGATTCTTGTTTTTCTGCATGTTTATACCTAAAGAAAATGTTATCTCTTTTGATACATTCGCTGAAAGTAAGTAGGGAAAAAAATACAGTTGGTGTGTGTGTTTATATGCAGAAGATCACATGTGTGTGCAATGTATTTGAGAAATGAATCTTTCTAAATATGTAAATGAATATTGGTGTGCAGCTTTTAGAATATATGGATGCATATTGGAGTCTACATAATCACTCTGCTTTTCACTTTGTTGTTAATTCTTCTTTTGTTTGTTTTCTTGTGGGCTTGTTTGCTTTTCTTTTTAAGTTGGAAACACTAAGTTCCTCTTACCCCCAAAACTAAATGTGATCAAGTGTTAGCTTTTATGAAGATATGGAAGTTGAATTGTTGTATCATCTGGGTCTTGATCTTTTGCAAAATCTCTGTGTGTATTTTTTAAAAGTAGTTGGTACTTTCTAACAGCAATAGTAAACACACATACAAAGAAGAGAAGGTATATTTTTCCCAAGCTCAAACTGAACGGCTTAAAGACTGCTTTCCTATTTAGTTTTCTGTGCTCTATAAGCCTGGACAAAACGTTTCTATCAGTTCCTTTTAAAGAACTCTTTTTTTTTTTTTTTTCCTTCAAATCTTCCACACTCTTATTTACAAAGTTTTGTCTAAACATTTGAAAGAGTTAAGTAGGCACCTAAGAATTTGTCCTGCACTAAGCCCTCTTCTAGTTTATGCTTTTATGTATTGAAAGCTATACATACATGGTTCTCTTTCTTAGCCATTCCTTTGACATGTCCTCCTCTGGCATTGCTGGGATAGTTGGCTCTTTCCATTAGATTTTTATGTTACTGATTTAACAGTTTTGAAAAAGTTAATTCAAATGGTTTGCGAATAAGAATTCAGTGTGGCTGTGGGGTTATCTTAGGCTGGCTGCTTGTACTGCAGGCAGGGACACTTTTGGGAAAGTACCTACTGTGGGCCACTCTTTATTAGAAGGAAGCCATCTTTCTGTTCCCTTTCACCAGCAAGGTTGCAGTTGGCAGAAGGTATAGGGCTAGACCTAGATTTCTCCATTTATCTTTATGCATTTGTCTTTATGCATTGAAGTTAGGATCAAGCCCATTTAGACTCCCCCTATATTGAGTGGAGAAGGATGAGTACCTCTATTTAGTGTTCAGTTTAACTACAGCCTTAATCCTGCTTGCCATTTCCCCTTGGACAGTGTAAATTTTTTTTTACTTTCTTCTTGCTGAGGGTTATTGCAGAGCCTCAGTTGAGCTCATACACAGTATGCTTGGAAGACAAAGCAAGGTTGGGGTCAAAGCAAAGAGGGATCAGCATGGAAGAAGGGAATTCTGGTGGAGTGTGGACAAATGAAAGGCATATTAGAGAGAAGGAAATTCATAGCTGTGTCAAAAACATGGAACAAAGGTGCAAATTAACCAAATTTTAATTGCGAGTAGTCAAATTTCTGTAGGTGTTTTGCCACATCTGGGCAAATTAGGCTGCTGATTCTCTACCACAAGAGGAACTTTGCATATGAGGGATGGTCAGGAGCAGTGCAGAGCCATCGTATTAGGCTACTGTACCCCTTTAGCAGGATGGGCTCCAGCTGCTGAATTGCAGCTGTTCTTACTTGGATGTTCATATCCCTGCATATCTTCTATATTTAAAAACCTCTTGTAATCCATGTGGTTCTGAACTATGCCAGGACAAGCACAGAAGAACATTCAGACTTTACAGAGGCACCAGAATAATTTGAAAGCTATAGGTGGTTCCTAAGAATTTGGACCAGTAAGTGAAGCAGAAGAGTCTGGTAAGAAACGTGTGAAAAAAAAGTGCTCTTGTAACATTTTTAGTAGAGTTTTGCAGACTTAAAAAGCTCAAATAATTCCACTTTAAAAATGTTTAATTCTTGTCTAAATATAACATAACCCTCTTATGGTTTCCCGCAGTTCCTAGTTACATAGGCAAGTTTTTGTCATGCAATCCAGGACATCCAGGGATTCTTGCAGAAGAAGCTAAGAATTTCCATGCTCAGTGTTTCTTCTTTCTCTTCCTTTCATGGATCTGAAAAATTTCTTGTAACAGTCTGACAAAACCTTTTGATTGGACAGAGGTTGATAGTCCCAGTTTCCATAAAACAGACCTACAAATCAATGTTATTTTCTCATTAATAGAAGGCTGTACTTTTCCTAGTGACATAATGAGAAAATTATTAAACAAAAAAAGTCAGTATGATATTTTAATTTTTAATGTGCTTTGCTTCAGATTTCATTGGAAATTTTGTTTCAATTCAAAAGTAAGAATTTTTGAAGTTTGGTTTTGTTTGTTTTTTTTCCCCACTTGTAGGATTCTAACATTTACTTTACAGAAGACAATGTTTTTCATCAAAATAACAGTAGAATATTAGGTTCCTTCTGAGATGAGTTTTCAGCCCATACATGAGTAGGTATTCCGGGTATGAACAGCTAGTAGCTGATTTTTGTGAGCTGTATTGTGTAAGAGAAGAAATAATAATTAAAATTATAAAAAATAAAAAAGTTGACTAGTGAGCAAAAACTTATTCTAACCTCCAATATTCCAATTCATTGAAGCAGGTTCAGAGTGAACAAAAGGAAATACTTCATGTTGCCTCTAGGTAAGCCGTGCAGCTCCTTGCTTCAGGATGTTGTGGATGCGAAAAGTTTATGCCAGTTCACGCACTGCCTAGACAATCTCAAAGAGTGGATTTACACAGACACCAATGTCAGCTCAAGAAATTCTTGACATTAAAAAAATCACTGGAGACAGTGGATGACTTAGCACTGTGCGTAGGTGTCCTTTTTACACTCTCTCAGCTAGTCACCTGCTGTTGGCCAGTACTGAAATTTATCCTGGACAGAAGGAGTTTTGCCCCAGTTCATTAGGCCTACTCTGTTGTTCTAAAATAATTAAAGGAACAGTCATAATGTATTTCTTGGAGTTAATGTAGAAAAGGACTGCTTTTTCTAAAACTTTATTAATTTTCTCTTGCAATATACCAATTCCATCATCACAGCTGAAAATAAAGTCTTGATTTGTGCAGACTTTTGTTTAGAAATTCAGTCAGCAGAGTTGAATTTATCCTTCTATTTCATAAGATGCTGTATTTATAATTTATTAAGCAGTGTTTCTCACAAGAGAGACTTGCATTGTTCTTGAGATTTGATCTCTTTCAGTTTTCTTGGTTTCTGCAATAAGTATGTTTAAAATATTACTGGAAGAGATTTTTTTATATTACTCATATACTTCACAATGCAGATTAAAAACCCCACAAGGACCATGCTAGCCAAAAAAAAATTGTTCTCAGCCATGGGTCACCATTTGGTCTTAAAGACTAAACTTCTTTTTCCTTGAACACTGTATCACATGTAGTATTGCAAAAGGCAAAGCCACTTTCACAGTTACTCCTTATCATATTTCATAACAATAAATCAGACCACATTGAAAGCTGGAGAAAAAAAAATCAACCACTGCAGGGCTTATTAATATAGTTGTTGCCATACATAGTTAATGTATACTGTTATATGTAAGATATACTGTTAGTATGACATTTTGTCATTATTTTGAGTATACAGTCCTGAATCAAAAAGTCACCTAAGCCTTGAAATAAATAGGTATTTTTGCCAATATTTTTAACAGACTGTTGAGGGTTTCTGCTTATAATAATATGGTTGTGGTCCTGTATAGACAAACACTGGCTTCATTTTTCCTGTGAAGATTTTGACATTTTGTCAAAACAGCACTAAAGACATCCATCTATGATCCTGTCAGCTGGCATTGTTGTACTTCTTGAAATATTTATTTAGCACTTTTACTTACTACTAATGGTGTAGTCATACTATTTTTATGGGAACGTAAAGAAAAAAATAAATCTTCAAATACCTAAGTTATTCTACTGCATTGTTTAATCATGGGCCAGTTTTATGTAAGCACTAAAGGGATGTTTGCATATTGCTCATGGAATTTTGTGTTTAGCTTTATTTATGCAAAAGTAAACTTTATGCAAAAGTAAGAAAATTATAGCATGAGACTGACATATTCAAACTACTTGTATCTTATATTTTTATTTTAGTATACACGAGTTGAAATAACACTGGCCTGAGGATTTAAGGTCTTTATTCAAACTTAAGTATAAGATTTGAGGGGAAACCATTGCTCTTGGCACAAGCTAAATGGAAAATATTTCTACATACCTACTTGAACAGACATTTGACTACACTGTTCATCCTCAGCCCATCTCATCCATGTGATTTACATTGTGACATGAGATATGATTACTTTGCTCATATGTGTTTACTCTTTTTTGCATACTCCTTCAGCGTAGTATGGAAAAAGTCTGTTGAAATTTGCAATGCCTTTGTCAACAGCAAGAGGTTTACCCTCCACTTACCAGTTGGATTTACCTGGAAACAGACGTGATCTGGGGATTTCTGGAGTAGCTAGTTTTCCCCAGATTTGTCATTTGATACTGCTGCTGTATAGTACATTGAAATCTATAGTAAGAAAATTCAGTAACTACTTAGGGAGGAATTCCATAACAAACCAAAAATAATTACAGAATATAGTGTTGCAAATGATATATCTGTAGCTTTGTTGTCTATTCATAAGTAATCAAAGTATTTTTTTTTATGAGATGATTAAAAATTGTCCACTGTGACAAAAGCATGGGAACTGCCCACAATAATGTAAGAGGGAAGCATATGCTCACAAAATTGTGTCAAGTTCCAGTAATACAGTGCCTTGAAGCACAGGGGGAAGGTCTGCTACAGTATGGTTCATGTATTTTAGGTAAACCAGAATGTAAACATATTTTATTCCTCGCAGTTTTGTGTAATTTTTGTCTGTCTTGGTGTTACCATACACTACAGGGATACTACCAGGGGTCAGGAGCAGGAGGTACCAGTCACACCTGATGAAGGAGGCATAAAATTATAGAATCTGGATTCAAAATGTTTTTCTGATGATTGAGTCTCTTATGCTTGGTCAAGGTTTGAAGAAGTTGCTCAGAGTGTGTGAAGCAGAAGCAAGCAGTGCCATTTATTGTTTGCCTGGGGCAGAGTGCAGAAAGGTGTCATAGCAGAGAGATCAAAAATTCTGTTTTTTAACGAATGTCAAAAAATAACTGTTGCTACATTAATTTAATTTTATGAAGGCATATGCAGTTGATGGATCAACTGGCCTTGTATCCTGCCTCCACAGTGGCTATCAGCAGACACCTCAGGAGCAGGCTAAGTTTGGATAAGACTTGCCCTAAGCACTTTTCCAGTTTTCAGATATTTTCATCTCAGGTGATTTCCAAAGCTGATGTTGTTTGTATGTTTGTATGTTGCATTAACATTTTAATTTGGAGCAGGAGTCTTCAGGAAGCTTTGGCTCAGCAGAGTGGTCCAAGAGCACCTGGCTGGAATCCTTCCAGTCAAAACTGTCCTCCAGGATAGCTCCTAGTTGTTCCAGCCCCCATTAGGGAAGATCAAGAGACTAGATCAGGCTGGACCTGCACTGAAATGACCTCCCAGAAACAGGCAGAGAAGTCTGGGGTCGTTGCTACCACTTGTTCATTCCCACAGAACCAACTTGCCAACGTGGCAGGGCTGTAGCACTCCTGATGCTTCTCTTCCAGCAATGTCTTCAGGATCTTCTTGAACCTTTGTAATCCTTTGAAAGCCTGGCATTTTCTGGCAAAATGTGCCACAATTCTTCTAGGTTTTATCTAACTCTTCCTTCGTATGTTTACTCTGGCTACTGCCAGATTTCCTTTGGTGATCTTGCTGTAATACTGGGACAAGCAGTGGGGAGCTTATCCTCACCCCCTTTTCCACTTACAGTTTTGTGGAGGGCTGGGGTTTCTCCTGTGCTTTCCTGTGTTTGTGATGCTCAAGAACAGGATGAAAATAAATTCAGTGATTTAGAAACAATAATTTCCCTTGCCTAATACTACAATATATCTGGTACTATGAAGCCAGCTGAGGTTGAACAAATTGACCTCCTCCTATCAATGAATGTAGAATAATGGGTAGAGCAATAGTATGTTTTGTGGATATATAGCTTGACTTCGGCAAGGCTTTTGCTGCCCTGAAAGTGAAACCTTTTCACTTAACAACTGATAAACAAACTAGGCTAAAGCAGCCTAGCAGAAACTACAGCAGAATGATATAAAAGTGTTTAGGAAACCATGCCCAGAGAGAAGTTAGTGAGAGCTCACTGTTAAAATAGAAGGATGGCTACAGAAACATTCCTCAGTGTCTGTCTTGGGCCTAGCACCAGACTGCATTTTCATTAATCATTTAGATGACGGAACAGAATGTGTTTGCCTATTAAATATGTAGATGACACCATGCTAAGAGGGGCTGTGAGTTCTTTGGAGACAGGATGAGAACTCAAAAAATGGAGATGTGATCTGAATAGGAGCAGGTGTGAGGTATAGATTTAGGCAGGAATGATGAACTGCACAAATGTGGGATGGGGAATGTTGGCAGCTCCTTCCAGGCTTTACCTTTCCCTGCAAACTGCTCTGAGTACTACAGATATTAGTGGCACACTGAGTACCCTCAGCCGCTGTTGTTTATCTTGCTTCAGAATTTGTCAGGGCTTGGGCTTGTCGAGGCGCAGGGCTCAGCTGGATACTGGATTCTTTAGTTAGGTTTCCTTATGAGGACCTGAGAGCGACCATTGGGCAGGGAGCTGGTAGCCCAGCTGTGCACACAGAGCCTTAATCCAAAGAGTACATGCTATGGTTTCCCTTTACATACATGGAGTGAGTTTCTTGCACACGATGTCATGTTTTTCCCCATTGGTTGTTGCCATCTGTCACACTGTTCATAACTGACTGCTCTCCTGAGGAGACTCTGAAGCTCCAGGTAGGCTCAGAAGCTCCAGGTGTTAGCAATGTTGTATATCCATGTGCAATATTTGTCCAGGTCTTTGAGAAATTACCACTTAGGTGTTGTTTCCTCCTCAGAAGATGGCCTAGGGATTCTGAAACTAACATTTACTGAAAGGATTGTGAAAATGGAGATTGTCTTCTGCCAAGTGGTAGCCAGGGGAGAGTAGGCTGTGGGGCGTGGGAATTAAAGCTTTGCTCAACTTTGCTTTGTATTACTGTGTACAGTTCAGAGAGACTACAGAGCGTAGTTAACCATAACCTAGAAAGCAAGATTAACAGGGAGGGTTAACCTAGCAACAAAGAGTATCTAAGAACAGTCTTCTAATGCATGCAGATACAATGAAGGGAATATTTTTGTCCTTCACTTTCACAGATTTAAGTTATATTGCTGTAATGAATGCTGAAGTTGTATGTTCTGTTTCTAATGTCATGGCTGTTAAAACAGCAGAGTAGATTTCCTGAAAAGCACTACAGACAAATCTGGGAATGATGCAGGTGCAGTGGTCCCAAAAAGGGTGGGCTAAGGTGTTGCCCAGCCAACCTTGGGGTCCCAAAGTGGGGTTGGGAGTCTTTCTGTCAGGTGAGGGTCTGGCCTATCCAAGTAGATGGTTTGCACACTTGAAGGAGAGACGGAAATTAGCCTCCACTCAAACTTGCAGCCCTGTGTTTGAAATTTCAAATGCAGGATGCTTAATGAAGGTGCTTCCAAAAATGGAAAGCTGGATGGCTCTTACAAACAGACTTTCTTCCCTGCTCTCACCATGATCTGCCCTGTGTGCTCACTCTTTTACGTTTACCTGGTTTTATTCATCATTAAGTTTTCTTTATACTTTTTCCATGCTCTCTGTTCCCTATTTCACTCAGCATTATTATTACTGTCTCAAGTTTAATACTTAAACTTTTTAGGCATATCATTTCTGTGGGAAGAATTTTAAAAACTGGTATCTGAAACTAAACTTGTAAAATCTTGTCAGGCATCAAGAATAACCCTAATTTAAACTAGTTGATAGGAAATGCAATTTTTCATTACATCTGAATTTTAGAGCACATACTTGAAACATCATTGGGCAGTATACCAGTTGAAGAAATTCTGGTCTGTTTATTTTCCGAGTTATAATTTATTTCAACGCTTTTGTGTGTTTTGCTTTCTTTTCATGTTCCTTTTTTGTTGTTTTTTTTTTCTTTGTTTGGTTAGTTGGGGGTTTTTTAATGGCTTTAATAATTAAATAATGTATAGCAGATAAACTCATTTAAAAGATTAGGAAATTAGTACTAGTTGAGTTATGATTTCTTATCTATGTTTAAGTACAGTAGGTGAAAGAGCAATATGCATTCAAAGTTTAAATAGTTTAGATACATATTCTGAAGAATACATTTTCATAGGAAAAATACATATTATTGGAATGTACATGATCATCAACATTTAAAATTCTCTCTTTAGCTATGTAGATTGATGTGGCTGAGTGGTTTTTGTTGTTTGGCACATACACAGAATCACTCTTTTGTGTATCAGTTGAGTCTCTTTTGAAGATTCTTTATTTTACCTTTATTTTACTTGTTATTCTGCTTTGCTTAATGTAGCCTGAGACACTTAGGTAAAAATATAATGTGAAATATATAATAAATACTGATTTCCATGAAGTGTAGATTTAGATGCTGAACATGAGAATTTTACGGCATTTTTCTTTCATTCAGCACAAACAACCTTATTATTTTGAGTAATTGTGCATATATGGTGTTACACAGATGTCCAGAGTCTCCTTCTTAATCTAACCTTTGACCTCTACAGGATGTTATTTTTAGGAGAAAGAATCACTTGTGTGAGAACTATACCTGTCTGTTGAAACTGGAATGCCACAGTCTAGGCTGATTAAAAAGAAAATTAATATTGATAACAAATATCCACATCTACTGAACTCTAAACAGCAGTTAATTTTGATGGAAGCAAGGACAGGCGGCCTGGGAAGAATACAGGGATGTTGTCCGTGAAGCTAGGGACCAGGTTAGGAAAGCTAAGGCCCAGTTAGAATTCTATGATTCTAATGTTAACTGAGAAGCGAAATTGATAAATACATTGTATCCTGAAAATTTTGGTGGCCTTCACAAAAATAAGGGTTGGTTGGGTTTTTTTAAAGAAAAAAATCAACAGTAGCCATCAAAATAAAAGTCTTTTCTCTGTGAACTTCAGATTGTGAAAGGAAATCTTGAAAAGAGATTATAAAATGTGTTGCATTTCTGAGGAGTATGGTACTTCTAGTTAAATGAGTTAGGGAGGATATTCTCTGCTCAGTGTCTGCTTTGTTAATGTTCACGCACTTAACTGTTAACTAGGCCTATGAATGTTAAGAATAGCAAAACATCTTCCAACTATCATGTTTTTGGGAAAACTTTGTTGTTCCTGCATACATAAATCATTGTTCTTTTTTACCTATTCAACTGTAAATATCTTTGTAAATAAATTTTACTGAAGCCTAATAATTAGCCTGCAGTGTTTTTTATGAAGAATCGTATCTTGTCTGGAAGTTGTACATTGGAAGAATTCAGTGTTGAGTAGGTCTTTGAAGGATACTATATATTTATTCTTCATAGTTAATGCATATTTAAAACTTATTAATTGAACTTACCCTGGGAAAATAAGGACTCTATTTTATGCCATATTTAGAACTTCTGTTAATCTGGCTTAAATGTAGAGATCTAGGGAAACTGCCTGAAACGAGGCAATTTAGAAAAGTTTACAGTTTCTGTGTGTTTGGGGTTTTTTTCACACTTGGATGTTTTTTTCTTACCAGCCACCACAGTGGTTATCTTAAATCATGCTCAAAAACTTAGAATTAGACCAATGTTCTTTAAAAAAGAGCTGGTATACCTTAAAATTATTCATTTAGAGTTTGTTTCTCTATGAAGTGATACACTGTATGATATGAAGGAATACATGTAGAGTGATACACTATGATTTGAAAGAATGAAAGGTTTTTTTTTACTTCTTTTTATTTGTTTACTGAAATAGTTTATATCTCTGTTTTTGCATATATCTTGATTGAATTAATTTCTGTATCAGTATTTCAAGTTATCATGTAGATTTAATTATTTTAGTTAGGACTCTTTAGTGAACATCCTGGGTTTAGTGTCACATTTCACATAAAAAGCAAGTAAGTTGAACATTTGTAAGTGTAAGCTGGAAGTTAAAGATGTCGTTTCTTTACCACAGCAGAATACAGTACAATCCACAGTCCATCAACACCCATTAAGGATTCAGATTCAGATAGACTGCGTCGTAGTTCAGACGGGAAATCACGTGGCCGTGGCAGAAGAAACAACAATCCTTCACCACCACCTGACTCTGATCTAGAGGTATATTATATTAGATGTCTTTGACCTGTTACAGACTGTATTTTTTTTTTTTTGCACAGAGAAATAATATTTACACATAAAAAATAAAGTAGCATTGGAACTCTGTTTTATTTTCTAACAGCATTTTTGTAGAAGATAGAGTTTTTCTTCTAAAGAATCTTCTTCATGAAGAGCACATACTTTGTCTGAAAAATACTGGGAGGTTCTTTCCCTTTTTTAGTCAAAAAAGGTATGAAAAGGCAAGCTTTTCCCATGTCAAAGGACAGTTTGCGTTTGAACAGGAGACACTTCTAGCACAATAGTGGGTTTTGTTCTCTCAAGCTATGTTCACATTCCTCCCAGTGGCCTATGCTTTATGTTGAGAGCGCATCTTCAGTGACACAGCACACCCATGAGTGTCCACACTTCATTACTTTTCCTTTCCAGTGTCTTAGCCCATTTGTCATCATGGGAAATATAATCTCACCAGAAATTAAAATACTTCTATTTGAACACTTTGTTTTTCAGTAAAATATCATTTTGTGTGTGGTCAGAGGACAAATATAAAACACATATTTTTCACTGGTTGTAAGTGAAAGAATTATTTACTGATGCCATAAATTCTTACACATGCAGCATCTAAGTTTGTAATTTTCATTCTTCAGGTGCCTAAAAATCCATTAAAAATGAACATAGATAGATTAAGGGGATTTAAGTGCTTAGCAGCAATTTGGTTTATTTTGGTTTTAGAGGTAATTTCCAAGAGCAGTTATATAAACTATGTTTTATAAGACTTGCAGAAATATAGAATTCAAACTCCAAAGATTTAATTTTCAGAGGCCTCTCTTTTATTTCTGTTTCTATCTCACATCTGGCATTAAAATAATGCATTGTACAATCTCATTTTCTGTGTGTATTTAAAATAGCTATAATTCTATTCTAAAAAAATAATTTGATATAATAGCAGCTGTAGTACAAGCCTAACAGATTGTATTACCTTATTCTGGAAAAAACTTGTTAGTTCTAAAAAAAAAAAATAACGAGGAAACAAAGGTTTTAATACATAACCATTTCAATACAATTTTCTCATTTGTGCACTTACCGATTCAAATTTTAACTTTCCATTCAAGTATTGGCTTCACAGAAGAACACATTGATTTGATTCTCTTTTTACAGAGAGTATTCATTTGGGATTTGGATGAGACAATCATCATTTTCCATTCCTTGCTTACAGGGTCCTATGCTAACAGATATGGAAGGGTAAGTGTCAAGAAAATGATGGAATTTCTCAATAATATTTGCTGGTTTTCAGTTGATGCACAAAGAAACAGAACATTAGTTGATTTTGTAGAGGCAAACTGGTACTGGTGTTTCAAGACAAAAAGTCAAGGAGTAAAGCTGTTTCACGTGTCCATTCTTTGCGCTTACTCAGCTCCTATATTCAGTAAATAATTAAATTAAATACGTTGACCACTTGAGGTTTGGTTTGTAGGTACAGAGTGTCTGAAACCTGTTGATATCATCAAACTCTGCAAAGGTTTACGTCCCCTCAGAGAGTGAAGAACTTCCAGGAGTGATTGCTAAAATAACATTTTAGTTCTGAGCGATCAGCAATGAGCTGTGCTCTGTATTGAGAAGGCAAGAGGAAGCATACTTTTTGGACACAGACAGATTAGTCTAAATTCTTTTATCTTAACTTTTTTTAAATCTACATATTGACTGAAGTTTTTGAAAGTCTGTCTGTGAGTCAAATATTATGCACAGTCTGTAAATCATAACTGAACTAATGAATGTATCTACAGGCTGTGGGTTTCCTCAGTAACTCTCAGAAGAAAAACACAGACTTAGGTGAATAAGAATAGTTTATGAATGGAATGCCCTTGTGAGATCAAACTTTGTTTTTCCAGGATTGTATTTGAAAGCTAATGTCTCGGCTTGTGCTAAAATCTGTCATGCCGTTTCATGTTCACCTCATGTGAGGCATAACTAGAATGTGAGGTTTTGGTAACCTTAAAAAAAGTCTACATATAAAGATTAACCAGGTAGTTTTGTCTGGCTTTATGTAATCACTCTGTTTTCTTGTAAAGCTTATATTTATCACTAAAAGCTTTTATCCCATGCCCAGTTAAGTGAAGAGCAAAGCTGCTACTGATTCAGTCCATGCCTGAGTCAGGTTCTGAATTCCTCGTAACAGCTTTATGCATTGTGAAAGTCTAAAGCAGTACTGCTTGCAATATTTCATGCTTGTTTAGGTGCAGTTTGTTTTCAGAAGTGTTTGCTGTAATAGCAGGTTACCTGTTTGAGGACTATAATTAGCTTTTCTTCATTATGTGATAGAAAAGCAAGTTAATTCAGCAACCTTGGTTTCCTTGGTGTTATTAGTTTATATATACCATGTAAAAAGATATTAGAACTTTAAATGCTCCAACAATTATTCTATGGATAATATAGATGACAGCTTTATAGAGTATTAAACATTCACTGAAAGTTATTTCCCATTTTTTGGGCCAAAACCTGCTTTTGCATGGCACCCCAAAATGACCAAATCTATGATGGTTCAGTTCAGAATGAGAACAAATCCCAGTGCTGACAAAAAGAACTCAGTGTTGACAAATCTCACCACTTGCTTTTGGGCAGCAGAACCCCGCTGGAAAAACCTAATTAGTCATTGCTGTAGAAGTACTTGTGTGAGCATATTTTTTTCCATTTGTTACTAGTTCCCTAAAATGGTTTCATTAATTGAGGCCTGAATATAAACACCTTTCTTGCTGGATGCTTGAGGCAAGTGGCTACTACTGAGCTGCACGGAGATATAAATATGTATGCTGCCAGGAGGTGGGTGACTCCTGATGGCAGCTCCATCACTGCAGACACTGTTTACTTGAGATGTATCTTTCACCCAGCTGGCTTTCCTTGCATGGCATGTGGCAGGATACTTCTTCATTGCTAAATGACAATCAGCCGTTGCTCTTAAGAGGAATGACGGCATTACTGCTTATTCTCTGGATAAATATTAGATCTTTTTGGTGAGGGGTAGCAATGCGCATGTCTTTGGCTCTGAAAGTCATGGTAATGTGCCATTTTTGCTTTATTTTCTTAAAAATTCATTCATATCACAATTTCTCTTGGTTTATTGGTAGCCTCAGACAACAGTTAGCAATTTTCAGAGACATTAGAGAAAGATAGTGTCAAATGTTCAAAGCAAACATGCTAAAACCTGCATCTGACATATGATAATTTTAGGGTTTATTTGCAGCAATGGGAGGTGACATTTTTCAAAGGAATGTTTTTTAATGATTTCTTGCCTTTAAAATCAGAAATCTAGATCATAAGCTAATCTGTAAAAAAAATAAAAAATAGTTGTGGGGAATTTCTGTTCATTTCACCTGTATTCTGCTTTCTGAGCAATCTGACACCACCTTCTCATACGTTTCTGCACTGTGATGAGGGCTAGAAATGCCCTTTTAAAAAATTACATCTAAGTTCCTCACATAATTATTAAAATACAAAAGTTGAATCTTCAAACAAGCAAAAATATCCTCATTAAATAATAGAGGATTTGGCAACTTGGTATTCATCTCTTTTCATAATGCTTGAGTGAGTTTCATGGTGAATGACTATGAATGATGAGCAGTCCTCCTGCTGAAGAGATTTTCTTTTCCTTATTCTCTGTCTTTCTCCTCATAATTTCTTGCTTGTGTCACCCTTTTCTGTATATTCTTACTTTCTCATCTGTTTTTATCACCTGCTCTCCTTTTGCTGTTATTGTGCTCTGCTTTCTCCCTGCTTTTGTCACTCAGCATTGTTGGAACAAAATCGTGCCTCTGCTTTTCCTTTTGCACAGTCATGGTATAAACCGCTACATTTTTATTTAAGGGTGATTTCATTTTTGTGAATAGGAAATGTATGCAACTAGTATAGGAATATGATATGTCTTTCCAGAAGAGAAAAAAACAAGAAACAAAACTAAATATTTCCATTTGCATTTGGATTTTTTTATTATTTACATACAGTGAGAGATCAATTGATCAAATATAAAGTTATCTGTTACTTTAATTGGCATTAAGGCTTCTAAGACCTCAAAAATTATGTTTTGAGACAGATAACAAATGATTAAGCTTTGGAATTTGGAAAAAGTTGGAGCCCTTCTTTAGTCTCTTAGAGCAGGTGGAAATATGTCTCAATATTGGCACTAGAATACTGTGGTCCTTATGTACATTTCCATTCTCCACGAAAGCATTTATATTCAGAGGCTTTAAAGGAATTTTCCTTTAAATTATAAGCTATTTTAATGTGGTTTAATATATTTTAGAGATTGAGAAAAACAAAGCCTGGTTTCACTTAACCCTTCATTTGTGACCTGTAGGCTTAAGTGGAAAATAAGCCTTGTACCCAAAGTGAACTTTCCTGTTTTTCAGCTTCTTGTTTCTCCACAAAACAAAGAAATCAAGTGGCTAGAATTTGGAAATGACATACAGACAATGTTTTGGCTCCAGTACCAGTATTCAAAACAAAGGCCCGCTTAAGCAGTTTGACATTGGTATTTCTTTTCTTTAGCTAAACTGTACCTCCCTCAGAGATTTGTACCTAATTTTGACCATACCTGAAAAGACACTCCAACTGAACCTGCAAATCCCATTCAACAAGGAGAGATTGTTAGCTTTCCGCCTCATTGTGTGACACCTCACAATAATTAGTTAGCAATTAGTGGCTTAAAATTGCAAAAGAAGGTTCACGATGGGATTATTTTAAAAAAAAACCTTATTCTAGCCTTGTCTTTTTTTTAAAGTTTTCAACCCCCTTGTAATGTCTGACATCAGGGTTTCATCTGCTGCAGTGCCTTAAACCCAAGCTCTTGTGCTTTTTACTAAGGCAGTTGCAAGTTTGTGACTATGCAGCTATTTATAACAGTAATGCAGATAAGACTTTTGCCTCTGTTAAACATGTGGGTATCCAGAACTGTGGCTTAACATGGTTTCTGTGCTATGTGGAACTTTCTATAGAAAAAGGTTGGTTTAAGTCAAGTCAGTTAAGTCAAGGAATTAAAAAGCTACCTGTTTTGTTTCTTCTCTTAGCTCCTGTGGCATTTAATCTGACATTTGCAGTAGGTGCCAATGATTTTCTTATTTGTTTTTCTCCCAATTAAATTAAGCTAATAAATGGCATTATTTTAGCATTACTTCAGAGAAATACCCATTCAGTTTTGTCTGCCATTTAAAAAAATACCTTGGAGTGAGATGGTTCACAGCAAGCTCTACAAAAAAAAACAAAACATTTTTTCAGACTCAGAAATGTGATTAAAAGTTTAATAAAGATATTTAAGTTGTGTGTACTTTGAAACTTAAAATATATATTCACAGCCATCTCTTTAAAAGTAACCATTTGAGTCATAACCAATATCATGCTCCATCTGTCCATTTATTCTGCTTTTGAAAATGATGTTCCTATTTATGGGTGGAAACTCAGAATGGGATTAGTTCTGCTGTTACATTAGCAGTTGATAGTCAAGATGTAGCTAGTGATCTTCATTTACATCTTAGACCCTTAGTCTGTCTAACTCCTTTTAATAACTAAAGCAGAGACTTTTGTGGGGTGACTCCTGTTAGGGCTCAGGCACAAGAGAAACCATTGTCTGGTTTAAAACAAAAAGACCAATGAGCTATGAAGGATGGTGGGGTGGAAACTGGGAACAAAGATCAACAGGAATGTCAGAGGGAAAAGTAGCCTCAGGTCTAGCTGGAGAGAAAATCACCTGCTTTCCACCTCACATGCCTGCTAAAGTAAAAGAAGGGAAGACATAAGTCTACAAATAGACTAATATTAAAACGGACAGAATACTTCTGTTCATATTTTGAAGTCTTTCCATTTGAATTAGGAAGCCAACTATTCTTTTTTTGGCAATGCCAGTTTAAATAGAAAGCTTATTTTTGAGGGCAAAGTTTATCAAAATAGTATGATGCAATTTTTTTTTCCCATTTATTAAGGCTTTTTTTTTTTCTCTTTTATATACTTCATTACTTATTTGCTTTTAAATGTATGTGAGTGCAAGAAAAGATGTTTTGTCCGTTCTATGTAGCTTTGTTTCTAAATGCTTCTTTCCAAAATACTTTTTCTGGTTAGTTTTACTTGGTTTTTTGCATTTCCAGAAAGCAAACAGGCTGCCAAATCACCATTCTTTTTGAGCTCTTTGCTACTGACACATTTTGGTTTTTAGCTAGTAGTTACAGAAAAAAAATGTTTCAGAGTTCAGAGATCATGTTGAAACACCTATTAATTTGATTGAGAGGTGGAAAAAGAAACTAGGGACTAAATCTCTTGTTTTTAAACTTTGAGTTGTCATCAGGTTTAGAATATTAACTTATTTTAGGTAAAATATGAATTGTCACTTCTGCAGTTCTATTTAAAATATAATTCCTAACAAGTTAACATTGTTAATAGAGGGTGTCATGAGATGATGTAACATGTTCTTTCAAACTGATGTTTCTGTGCACTTGCATATACTTGGCATTATAAAGGAGAAACTCTATATCAAGTGTATATATCAGGCTTTCATTTCAATTTTTCAGATTGAAAATATATAAAACACAAAAAACTCACAACAAGGCAAACATCTGCAATGCATTTCATAACCACAATGCCGAACATGCTTTTTGAGTTTATTAGCTCAGTAAGGAATAAGTTGTTATAGTAATTTCTGTAGAGAAGTTAAAGTGTGTTATGTATTAATAACAAACAATAGATTTGTTCACTCTGCATGGGTGGGCCAAGCTGAAAGCATAATTAAAACATCTTTTTGTGGAGAATCAAGGAGTGGTTTTTAATATAATTGCCATTTGCAAAGAAAACATTAACGGTGATTTGCTTTCAAGTCACTAGGTATTCCCAGGACTGAATCCTTTCACTTGTGACAAGGGAGAGTTTGAGTAACAATAGCATTATCATGCCCTTGGTTGATCGTAAAATTTGTAAACAGTGTAAAATCTGCAGAAATTTTAAGTGAAATTGATTTGACCTTTCTGCACAGAGGGCAGAGAGCCCATGCCAGGGGTGCACAAGTGTGACCACAGAGGTCCTACTGCAGAATCATGGTATCACTCAAGTTAAATTCGTAGTTTTGAGTGTTACTGGTAAGTGTTATAGTACAGGATTAGAGAGTTACTGATGTTAAACTGAAGAGGTGGATGTTGCATTTAATACGTCATGTAATCTACCTTGAAAAATAGTTCCTTCAGTTTATATTCTGGTATGTATGTTAGGCATGGTATTGATGGTGTACTCACTTAATTTCTTTTTTAAGGACCCACCCACTTCTGTGTCTCTTGGACTCCGAATGGAAGAGATGATTTTCAATTTGGCAGACACTCATCTATTCTTTAATGATTTAGAAGTAAGTGTTCATTCTTTTGAAACATATAAAGGTGATTTAATGTTTGTCTCTTTTTATGTGTTGTTAGATGGCTTGGCAGTTATTTTTGGTTTCACAGTTTTAATACGAAAACATTTAGAAAAATATCTGTGTTGTTTTGTCATTAGGATATATAATAATATTTACAATAAATGGCCGCACTGGCATTCAAAGGTTACAGTAGTTTAAATGGTGGAGTTTTGTCCTCACAGGTCTTAGTTTTCATGACCACAGTACACAAGTTTGAGAAGTGGATGCACCAAATGCATCTGTAAACTTTAGAATTCAATAGTCTGCACAGGCCATTAAATATTAATCCTCAGCTTCTATAAACAGTTAATGTCTGGGTACAGATTTCTCACCCACATCACGCTGTGGGCAAGTATTACCTTAACCCTGAGGGAAATCATTAGTATCGTATATGCTGTCTGTCTCCATGGGCTATTTACTGGGGGTCCTCTGCCTTTCTTGGGGGCACGTACTATTTGTTATGTGCTAGGGTTTCTCTGCTGTGCGTGCCTCAACCCTGCGGCATGTGGCAAGGAGCTGGTGTCGTCATGCCAAAGATTTTTTCAGCCTATGCAGGCTCTAGTTTGGTAATGCTTGTGAGATAGTTCCAAAACTATCCAAACTGCTGAAAGAGACTGTCACCATAATGCCTGGCTGTTTCATCTTAAAAGGGAAAAAAGCATTTTCTGATCATATTTTAACAGCGCAAAAACATGAAAACAGTCAGATTTCTTTCCCATCATAGTGAAGACAGCTGTTTATTTAAAATCCAGCTGTTAAGCAAGCTTGTGGTGGGGCTGCCAACACACATTAATCATCAAGTTGTTGTTTTGCTGGATTTTAGAATAGTGTGTTATTCCAGACAGGCAAAAGAATCTAAAAGATTCAAATACAACTTTTGCTGATCAAAGTTAATTGGCAGCAATTGGCCTTTAAATATTTCCTGATGTTTCCCTTTTCAAAATCAAGCAAAATACACCTTATTTAATAGATGAGCCAAAATCATTTGAAAAATGCCAGTGTGTGATAGACCTCAAATGTGGTTTGTCCAACATCTGTCCTATATTTTGATTTCTTTTCATCTAAAAAGAAACCACTCACAGATGATTTGGCATCTTAGAATGTAATGAAATTATTTAATGTGCTTTATTTTTTTCTTCCATTCCTTAGTGGAGTATTTATTTTTTATGCTTAAAATCAAACAGAATATTTCTTTACATTTTAAAGCAGCAGTTTCTTTTATTAAGGTAGCTATATGTAAAGATATCATTGTTTGGGATGTAAGAAGCACCATTAGTGAGTTTCATGTATATAACTGATTTTTCAGATTTTAGAAAAGTACAGCAATGCTAGTTATTTTCCAAATCTGTTTCTGATTTCTGGTTTTATTTCATTTTCTCCCAAGCAGAAAGAGAAAGTACTACTGTATCTTACCAGCATATTCAACAGAGTGCTTCATTTGCTGTGTGTAGCCAGTAGACTTGTTGCTACTTCTTTGTACGTTTGTAAGCGTCACTGACTTTAATGGAAGTTAAACAATTGACCGCATTTTAGGGGTAGTAGATTATCTTCTGCTAATTGTCATGTTACAGCCTTAACAATACAGCATAGCAGTTTATTCACTGAAGAACTTTGATGCTGTGTATGAAAGAAATACTGATTCACATGGTTTATGAATCACAGTAGCTCACTGGATTAGCCTGGTTCTTTGCATTCCCCCATAACAAGCCGGTTTGTCTTGTGTCTTCAAACTCAAGTGTCATGGTATGTGTCTGTACCCTAGTTGTAGTCTTCATACACAGGCATTTAGAAGTGAGCAGTTGTGTTCATGTTTTGCATGAGCTTTGAGTCCTTATTTCTGAGGAACCCAAGCTCAAATCTGAAAGATCTTGCCCTGTCCAAGGGAGTGAAGAGCATGTTCAGTGTGCCAAGGAGTAGGTTTGTGCTTGTGGATTGCCAGTGAAATCTTCAGAGAAGTACACAGGAAAGGGGCATAAGAGAGCCTGTACCTGTGGGAAGAAGCATGCAGGGACTTGACTTGGCCACAGGCTGATCTTTCAGTTCACCAGAAATGTCAGGGGTTTTGAAACATGTCACAGACACATACTGTTTTTGAAAGAATATGCCATCCTGGACATGCAGTTTTTCTTGTGAGCATCACCATTATTAGCAGGGCCTGCCTGGTTCCCAAGGCTGCAACCTCAGGGCAGACTCCTTGCATCCATCTCAGAAACCTAAAGTTCTTGCTTGGTGGTTTGGAAGATCAGGCTGCCCTGCAGCTTGACAGACTTCCATGAAAACTGTGGGCAATTTGGCTTGGCTATAACTGAGGCTTAAAGCATCTGTTCTTGCCGAAGAAGGACTGAGTCTGGAAGATCTAGTGGTGACCCTGCTCACTCATCTTTCCAGTTCATGTGCACAAACATCTGAGCTGTAAGGAATCATAAAGTTTGTGTGCAACATTTCCAGTGAGCCACAGAGCTTGGGCATTCTTGCCCAGAAATAGCATGAAGACGGGCAAAGCTGGACTTGGAGCTCTATACCTGCAGTATAGACATGTCTTTGGGTCTAGGCACAATTTAAAGCGGGAAACTGAAAGCTGATGCTCTCTGGCTCACCCCGGCTCAGGGGGAACCCTTCCTGGCATAGAAAGAGGCTGGATTTATGGGCAGGCAGTCGTCTGATGTAACTTTGGCTTATGATGCACATTTTTCGAGATACCTCAAGTTAATGATTTTTAAGAAAAATCTTTTCATCAGATGTGTTCCAGAAAGCTCTAATCAGAACAGCGCTCGTGCTACCCAAGTTAGGGAGAAAGTATTTTGTCCTCTTTTAAACTGCTGAAGACTGGTTTAACATTTTGAATGCAAAGGGCAGAGCTGCAACAGTGATCACTGAAGCACTGCTTGAGCTCAACCTAGAGTTGAATGCTATTAGGTTAAATTCTAAATTTCAGCAGTCATTTTTTAGTCTGTAGAAAGTGAATCGATGCCAATGCATATCAGTTGCAAACTAGTTTAACCGTGCTAATTTAGTTGGGGACACAGCCAGGTAAATGAATCATCTAATTTTCTATTTGTTGCTCTTTATGTATTAATACTACTATTACTATTAATAATAGTAGTGCTATTTGTAATAGACATTGTTCAAATTCAATGAAAAAAAATCAGTCAGGTCTTACTGTCTAGCTCTGAATGTGTGAACTCCACTTATATTTACAATTAGTTACTGCACCCTCAGTTTGTACTAATTTTTAGTTTATTGTTTTGAGAAAAACTAGAAGAGATGCCTCATTTCCTTCACTTTACACAGATTTATTTGAAGTAATTAATTCCAAACTAATGTAATAGCAAATATCAGATCTTGAAGGAGCACTTCTTAAACATCATGTTAAAGTTTGGCAGGTTTTTTAAAATCCTGAAAAGAAAATATTAATGTTTACTAACGTATAATTTTATCTAAGTGCCATCATAAAGAATATTTTGTGTTAGTAATTTCATAATGAAATTATAGAAGTACACTAAGACAAACAATAGAAAATAGTGCAGTGATCTCAAAATTTAGATTCCAAAATCTAACTTCAAATTAGGAAGTATAGGTTTTCAGTATTGAAAATCTTCCTTTAAATATCTCATACTGTGTTCTATGGTAGAAATTTAATTGCATGCAGGAGGGAATAACTACGCTGATGTAACGCTCTCAAGAGAGACAGAGTTATCTCATCAGAAAAGAATGTGTGATTTTGCATGCTGATTATGTTGTGATAGGGATAATAAGGTATAATATTTTAATGGTATATATGGAGCAATTACATGTATTAGGTATTTTAGGATGTATGCCCCAGTGTTTTAGGAAAATTAGCAACTTGATGATGTGACTGAAACATGACATTTACCTATCTCATCACTTGCCAAGGCAATCAGCTCCAGTGCAGGTGCATTCCAGAGCACAGCGGCGGATTGCAGTGTATGCGGGTCATTCGTGAACCAGGGAAACCCCAGGGGAGCACTGGGACCCACCAGGAGCCAGCAGTTCTCATGAGAGGATGAGCAAGGCCATGAGTAACGGTAGCCACAAAGGCAGCCCTAGGGACTCGCGACTAGGAGCATTGTGACCAGGATGGACAAACGTGGCATGGCACAGCAGTCAGCGCAGGAGGGCACCTCTTCAAAGGGGGGGGTTCCACCAGGCAAGTGGAGAGACTGGAAGTCCAGTAACCTAGCAACTGGGCACCATTCTGTAACCATCTCCATAGGTCAAGGGCACTCGTCCTACCTGACCCTAAGTCTGAATGTTGGACACTCGTCTGAGAGCAAAGGCTGCAGCTCCAGCTGGGGAGTCTGCACCATCTACCCCAGCAGTGGCTAATGCTTCTGCTCAGACAGAGGTGCTGAACGGAGAGGCTGCAGTCCAGACCTCAAGCAGCCACGGTGGTGAAGAGAGCTTTAAACTAAAGTTGCAGGGGGAAGGGAACCTCAATCCATCCAGCTCCTACCAGTTTTATGCCAGTACCAGCAAGAGTTGCCCAGAGCCTGGAGAGGGATTGCAGGTCAGGAGGAGAGCATCTGAGGAGCAGCACAAATTAATTCCAGGCTTCATCAGGGGCCCAACTTAAATGCCTCTATGGAAACAAACATAGCATGGGGATAAACAAGAGGAGTTAGTTTGTACATGTCTGCAGGGCTATGATCCAACTGACATCAGGGAGACTGGTGGAACGCCTCCTATGAGCGGAGCTTTGGAATGGAAGGATACAGGCTCTTTAGGAGAGGCAGGAGAGTTGAGGAGGAGGTGTTGCCCTCTGTGTCAGTGACCATCTGGAGTGCATGGAGCTCTGCCTGGGGGTGGATGGAGTGGCTAAGCCACCATCCATCATATTTGAGAAGTCATGACAGTCCATTAAAGTTCCCATTAACTGCAAAAAGGGAAACATAATACCCATTTTTAAAAAGGAAAAAAAGGAAGACCTGAGGAACTACAGGCCAGTCAGTCTCACCTCTCTGCCTGGCAAGATCATGGAGCAGATCTTCCTGGAAACTGTGCTGAGGCACGTGAGGAAAAAGGAAGTTATTGGTGACAGCCAGTATGACTTCACTAAGAGCAATTCATGCCTGACAAACTTGGTGTCCTTCTATGATGGAGTTACAGCATTGGTGGAAAGGGAAGAGCGACTGACATCATCTACCTGGACTTGTCATGTAGGACAGTGTTAAATGCTTTGCACATCTTTGTCTCTAATTTGGAGGAGTATAGATTTGACACAGACCACCTGGTGGATAAAGAATTGACTGGGTGGTCACACTTCAAGAACTGCAGCCAACAGCTCAATGTCCAAGAGGAGACCAGTGACGAGTGGTGTTCCTCAGGGGCTGGTATTGGGATCAGGCCTCCCATGCTGAGGAGCAGCACAAGAGCAGCTGTCTGTGTTGCTCAAATTCTCCTGCCTCTTTACTCCGTTAAGTTAGAATAGAAAACATTTTACAAATCCCACACTTTACACATATAGGAGCATACCTGGCTCTCATGAGGCATGAAGATACTGACTTACCTGTATGCATCTGTTCACAGTTTAAACCAAAGAATAAACAGCCTTTACATCCTTGCACTCTCACACTCCATGTTTGCCCTGTAAACCTCCTTCCTTCACCCATACGGCAATAAATCTTTCCAGGATTCCTACAAGTCTGTAACTTCTGTAACTGCTTGCTTGGATATACTCAGATCTAGAAGTTGATAGGGAGGAATTAACTGCCGGGTATTTTTTATGAAAACTGAGTTTTGTGGGTTGTTTCCTGCATCATTTACTATGTGGGTGTGCCTGCTCTCCTGGTTTGTATCTCCCAGTCACTGGACCATCAGTATTTATCAACACTATGTCTCCCTCGTATTCCCTTGCAAGCTCAGGGCTGTGTTGAGGGCAGCTTTTCTTCTTGAAATGTGACCAGGATGTCTGACATCCAGCAGTGTGCAGAACCTTTCTGCTCTCTGAGGAAATATAAAGGACCTCTAAGATCCACATTGCAGTGCAGCCTCATGGCACTAAGGCATTTACTTATACCTTCTGTACTAACACCAGGCACTAAAGGGAATGCTCCAAGAAGAGGTGCTCCTTCATAGTGAAAGCTCAGGCCTAAGAAAAGGAGCAACTAAAGTCCAGCACAGCAACTGTGAAGCCTGATCGCAGAGCAACACTTCCTTAACATTAGTCCCTTTTTGGCCTTTGCCTTCAGTTCTTACAGGTGAAACTAGGCTGCCTCCCTGCTGCTGGAAGCAAATGCACCATATAAATCACTTCTAGGCCTCAAGGAGTGCTTTTCTTCATGACAGGGACACATATATTCTTCTTTTCATCAGCCTGAAAATTTTCTTCTTTGTAGGTATCAGTAACACCACAGGAGACTAAGTGACTTTCCTCCCAGGTCCTTCAGTGACCGTGCACACAGCTATGGCCCCAGCGAACCATGCAGTGCCCTTTAGGAATGCCTTTGAAGCAATACAGCCATATGTTCTGTTTCTTTAATCTGAAGGAGAAAGGGAAACTATTTCCCTTCAGACCTTAGTACTTTAATATGCCACAGACTCAGGCTTGTAACTTTTAGCACAGTAGCACTCTGAAGCATGATTTGGGATCATGGGCATTATGATAATACACATTATTGAATAATAACATTCAGCAGACTTATTGTGTGCAGGTTACTGCACATCTCAAAGAACCATGACCACTGTAGGGTAAAATGCTTCTCTTTCTGAAAGCACTACAGCACATCTGGTCCTAGAGTCAAGTAATCTAACAAATGAAGTGTTTGGATGCAAGCCAGCCCTTAAGTGCAGGCTTCAAGCAAGCTCCAGAGCAAGCTGGGAGAGCAGGTTGCCCACTCTTAGCAATGTGGAAGTCCACCATTTATTCTCATACCTTGTGGAAATGTCGTGGAGCCAGCTTTAGGCAGGTGTGACAGGTATGATGTTGCCTAGATTTAAACTTAGTTAAGTTGCATGAAGGTCCAGTCAGTGATGGATGTTGGGGGAGCTGCAGAGGCACAGCCAGGCAGACCAAGGAGGCAGAGGAGGAAAACTGTGAAAATAAAATCACCAGAGAGAAAAGCTTGCTCAACTTCTCTGCATACTAAAAATCGGATTATTTTGTGTCTGAACCCTGCTTCAAACTTTGAACATTTACAGGGTAAGCCTTTGCTGGCATTATGTATGAATCACTTTTCTAATGCATGTATTTTACATACATATTTATGTTGACAAAATGATGTAATGGCCCATTTTTGTGATTGATGCTACTTTGTAATTCCTGATCACTTGCCTTAGTCCCCTTATCTACAGATAAGGATGGTATCTACAGATACAAGGCTGATAATTCTATCATAAAGTACTCAAGAGGGAAAAGAGACAGCCAAGTCCTGTGACTGTAGTAGTTGTTATTGTGTACAGCTGTAGTTGGCTTTTTAACAATGCTTCAGCTTGGTCTCTTGAATGTCCTAGTGCTCAGGAACACCCTGGCATGAATGTTCTCCCTGATGATACAATTAGAAAATGTGTGTATTCAGACAACTTTAAAAAAAAAAATAGGACATGAAAACCATTGCAAACAGTCATCCAAGAATACTTTCCAGTTTTCCATTGTATTTGTTACTTTGTTTTCTATTGGTTTTTGTTTTCTATTATTTTTGTAAGTAAGTTGTAATTATTCCAGTTTGAGTTACTCATACATTTCAAGTCAAGTCAATTTTTTAAAACCACAGGGTAAAAAAACAACCTAGCATTTAGAGCACAAGGACATTATCAGTCGTCACAAATCATGGCAGTGTCTGTGCTTGTGAACTAATAACCAGCATGAACTCCACACACTATTTTGCTGTTTGGTACCAGGGCTTCTGTTTGGGATGTCTGTATTTTGCTTTAGTACAGGTGGGCTAAAGAGTAGGCTGGAATGATTTATGAAGAAATACATTGACAGGGGTGTTGGAACTTGATGATCTTAAGGTCCTTTCCAACCCTAACTATTCTATGGTTCTATGATTCTATGACACACAAGCTGCCCAGTGTAGTAAAGAGCACTTCATAGAATCATAGAGTGGTTTGGCTTGGAAGGGACCTAAAACATCATCCAGTTCCACCCCCCCTGCCATGGGCAGGGAATCCTTCCACCAGACCAGGTTGCTCAAAGCTTCATCCAACCTGGCCTTGAACATTGCCAGGGATGGAGCATCCACAGGTTTCCTGGGCAACCTGTTTAGTGTCTCACCAACCTCACAATAAAGAATTTCTTCCTCTTATCTAATGTAAATCTTTTAGTTCAGAACCATTACCAGTTGTCCTACCTATACAGGCCTTAGTAAAAAGTCTGTCCCCATCTTTCTTCTAAACCCTCTTTATATATTGAAAAGTCACAATAAGGTCTTCCCAGAGTCTTCTCTTCTTCAGGCTGAGCAACCTCAACTCTCTCAGCCTTTCCTCACAGGAATTTTCCAACTCTCTGAGAATTTCTGTGGCCCTCTGGAGCTGCTCTGGCAGATACAAACCTTTCTTGTTCCGGTGACCCCAATGCTAGATGCAGAACTCGAGGTCGGGTCTCAAGGGAGCAGAGTAGAGGGGTGGGATCACTTCCTTCAACCTGCTGGTCACGCTTCTTTTGACGCAGCCCAGGATGCGGTTGGCATTTTGGGCTGGAAGAGTGCATTGCTGGCTCATGTCCAATTATTTATCCACCAGTACCCCCAAGTCCTTCTTGGCAGGGCTGCTTGCAATCAATTCACCACCCAGCCTGTACTGATAAGGGTGATTGTCCAAACCCAGGTGCAGAACCTTGCACTTGGCTTTATTGAACTTTATGAGGTTCCCACTGGCTACTCCTCAAGCCTGTCAAGGTCCCTCTGGATGGTATCCCATTTGTCAGGGGCATGCATGCTAGCCAAAAAAGGTTTGTCATAGAAAGCAAGCTGTTAGTGGTATTAAACCCATCTCAAAGATGGTGCCCTAAAAGTAATTTCTATCAGTTACAAACATATTTTGTCTACATACTCTCTCAAATTGCACATTCAAAGGTATTCCTTCCAGTGACAGAATTAAAGTTCTTGTCTCCTTCCCAGGAGATAAAATGCCAAATGCTTACATACTTTTCACTGTAACAATTGTACCTGCCCGTTACCCCTAGGTTCTGCAGATCCTGAAAAAACAGATTTAAGGATTGGCCAGTACAGAAGATAGTGTATTGAAGGGCAGCTTGTACCTGGAAGCCAATGTAATATCTGCACTAAAGCAGTGTATAGACAGGGTCTGTTACTGGAATCACAGATCTACCCCAGGTATGGCAGCTTTAATTGCAACAGAAGCCTCAGTGTTGTGATGCAATGGCAGCCTCTGAAGGGTACCATAAAGACTGTTATACAATGAATGACATGAGACAGCACTTTGAAAATTCTTTTATAAACAATAATGAACCAATACAGTTCTAAAAATATTGTCTAAGGCTTGATGGAAATTAAGAGTTGCAAAACTGTAAGAAATAGACTGAAAAGTTTGCAGTCTATTTTCATGCTTTTCCTGTCAATCCATTAACAGATTTTAAAATCCTGACTTGCATTATATTGCTGATAAACACCTGCCCTTAATGAATTTTTACTTATGAGGGTTTGCAAAGTTCATATATGTACTACAGAGCTCTTTCACCCATGCGGGTCATGTCCTAAGCACAGGTGCGATACACTGCTTGATAGTTTAGTGTGTAAGGTCCAAAACTAGGTAATGATGTGATTCATCTTGAAGGCCTCTTAGTGCCAGAATTGTCATTTCAGATATGAATAGGCCTTTTTTATTATTTAAATCATCCAAGAAGTCTTAAATAATAGAACAGTGATGCCAAATAATTGAATAAATAGTAATGGTAAAAGCCATTAATATTGCTGTTAATTAATATACTGCTTTCCATTTATTCTTGCATATAGAGGCTTCTCTTTGACTTTTGATATTTCACAGAACTGATGTGAAGAAATATTTTTTTATATTTTCTTTAAATATTATGATTGCCACTGAACAAAAGCCTATTTACTGCTACAGATGTCAATAGTGTAGTTATGACTTGTTCCTAACACGTTCATAAGCTTCCTAAGCAGCCCATTATTAGTTTATAACCTAAAAATCTGAAAAGTTTCACAAATTCAAACAGCATTCCCGAGCTGTAGCTTTTGAGTTTTAGTCTCTGGTTAAGCTGAGAGATGTCTAAATTCTCATACAGCCAGTCAAGTCTGTGGTGCAGCTCCAAGTGGGGAAGAGTGTAAGTTATTCCAGCTAAGATCAACATTAATTTACACTCAAATATCTTTCCCAACCCATCCTTTCTGTTCACACAATGCAGTTATTTTGTGCTAATTCCACTGCTTCGAGTAAAACAATATTTTTTCTCAGTGGACTCTTACGATGAAAACTGAAGAGAACATAATAGTCACTTTTAAACAGTACTCTCCTTGTTGGTTTGGGTACCACCTTAAACTCAGATTTGCATTATTCAGGTTGGTGTTTTAAGTGGATTAGTGTCTGAAAATAATATACTTCTATTTTAGAAAAGCAAGTGAAACTAAGTGTCATCCTTACATGCCATTTTGTAGGATGGGAGCACATTAGCTAGTCCTTGGGCAAGTACGAAGATTTTAAACCACAGTATCTTAGCAATATGCATGGTAGGTAATTTCTGTCAGCCACTTCAACCTAGGTTACATTTTAGCATGAATTTACAATGTTAGTATTTACAAGTTGTCTGCTATCTTCAGAGCCACCATGCAGCTTGTGCTGTTGTGGTTGAGTGCTATGATTGTAGCTTAAATTTTAAGAAAATATGCATATGCATGTATTTTAAACAAATATGTTTAAGCTGGGTTGTTTAGTTGGTTTGGTTTGGGTTTTTTTTTTTATTTTTGTAGGAATTATATTAAAATGTTGCTACAGGGAGAAAAATTAAGAAGTGTCTTTCATTCATTTTCTTTTAAAAGCACGGAAGGAGTGCTTGAAGTTGGTTCCCAAAATGTTTGAGTTTCACGGTCTCGGGAGATTTCTACTGTTTCAGTCTGGTTACAATAAGGCCTCTATCTGAATTTCATCCAGTTCAATGGTCTAATGAAACTGTAAAGAAAGGGGGAGGGGATAATGCCTTTTATTCATTGCCGCATCACTTTTATTTTTGTGTGGTTTAAAGTAAAATTTGACTGCTGTTAGTTGTATTTTTTAAATTTTACTTTAGATACAGTCAAGAATCTGCGTGTTTCTATAGAGGACTAAAGTGATCTTAATGTGTGCTGTTAAAACATGAGGTTTTAATGAGGTTTTTTTTTAAAGTAAATTAAAAATGTAACAAAAAAAAAAAAAAAGGAAATGTTGAAGGAATGGAGTATTTGTTTTAATTTATTTATTTTCCCTCCCTCCCCAGTATTCTTGTTCTGTCAGAATACAGCAGTACAGGCACTTCCTGAATGTTACCTGCAGTACTGTATAGTCAAAAGATGATAGTTCCTACACGTTCAGTGACAGCAAAGTATAGGCTGCTGACATGAGTGCTGAGCTCAGCTGAAATATTGTCACAGGAAAGATGAGCAATAACTGAGCAAGTGATCTTTTCTGAACTGTAGAAAATAATTTCAATCAGTTGAAAGAGCTCCTCTTTTTCTTCTGCATATTTGTATAACTCACATTGCAAATGTGAAGCATGGATACCCAGGGGAATAACGCCTTCCCTAACATTAGTAGGCAGAGGGAGAACCAATTGTAGCAGCAGTTATGACTCAAGTAAGAGGCTAAGAATTTTCTTTGACAGAAAAGTTTAAAAATACAAGTCAAATACAACTAATTTATTTTCTTAAAAGGTGTGTTTACAAGTCCAAAACTTCCATTATGGCCTTGGTCAAATGAATAAGGCATAAATCAAGCCATAATTGCCCACAAGTAAAAGTTGATGAGCAGAACAAAAATGGCAGAGAAAACGTACCCTGACTTTTTTGTTTCATCACTTTAATAAATTCAGACAGAAATTTGAATTCAAGCAACCTCTGACTCCCTAACTGTCAAGAGGCCTGACTAACAAAACTAATGTCTCTTTCCTGAATCTAATCTCCACTAGTTTGGTCTTTAACAAAGCAAATATAATGACTAACAGAAGTATCTTCCACAAAGCATCATAAAGCAAAAAGGATTTTTCTAATTGTTCTTTTACATTATAAATTTATACACCTTTCTTTATCTTAGGAAGGTAGGAAAAATAGAGAGGAAAAATCTTTCATATGACTTTTAATTTTTAGTTTATAATGAAAGCCACACTCAACCATCTGTACTAATGTATTATTGTATATATTGGAAAGAGTCTGTAATTTTAAATAGAGCATTCTAAATTATAAGGAAAAAAATTGTAGGAAAAAAAACCCAAACAACCACATATTGCTTGATTGATTCCAATTCAGTCTTTTTTCTTTTCTTTTTAGTTTAAAGAAGTACTGTGAAGAAATAAATCTAAAAACTTACCAATAACAAAAATGCTTTTGCTAAAGCATTAAATCATCTGTGTGGTAATGCAAGTTTTATGTATAAACTTCATATGGTCATGCAAAGGGTTAAGCTACATGATTTCAGGATAAAAGGTTTCCTGAGTTGACTATTATTCCTATAGTCTGCCAACAACTTTGCAATAAATGGAATGATTTTTATGGGAATGTGGTTATTCACAGCAAGACTACAGTTGGTGTCAGTATGAAAAATTCTTCTTTAGTAGATTCTCTCAGCAGGGATAACAGATCTGAAAGAAAGGGAAAAAGTAGTTACAGGGAACTCTGGCTGGTGTTGGTGACAAATTATGTTTACAAAATGATGGGATAACCCATTGAAAAAGAAGAAATCAGGCAACAGTAAATCAGAGTCTTGCTCCTCCAAGTACTGATGTTCCAAAACAAGTTACTTGTGATTGTGTGTATCATTTAATAGCTTCCATTTCTCTTGTCCATAAAGCAAGTGATACTTCTAGGCTTTCAGTTGCAGGGGTGTGAAATAATGCTTCAGAAATCAGTATAATTGCTGCAAAGGTATGCCATTGTCCTTGAGAGAACATAAAACACTGATAGGTATGAATGAAAATAATTCAGGAGAAAAAATTTGTCCTTTTATTAGATTTAAATATTATTTAAATAACATATATACTAGTTGTAATTGCAATCTTTATAAAATTTTTATTTCTTAGTATCACTTGTCTATTTTTTACTTTATGTTTTTTGAAGTAATATTTTTAGAAGGAAAATGTGGAGGAGAAAGCATTAAGATATCAATGAAATTAGTTGTTATTAACAGTTATTCCATTTAGGTTTGGTTTGTGATAAGCTGTCAGAATGCTTTAAAGATTAAACTATTGATTAAATCTGTAGCACTGCCATTAGAGATGGTATTATCTTCCACTCAAGATGAGGAGAAAAATTGCATAGAATTTAATGATTATCCCCAAACCATACAGCAGCTTTAAGGTGTTTAACTGTTTGATCTTTCATAAAGAAAGTTGTTGGAGGAGGAAGAGGTTTCTTAGGATTTTGGTTGGGATTTCTTTTTTAAGCAATACCTAGTGGCTATTTAAGCGGTAAACACAGAAGGTTTGAGTGCTTCCTGCTCTTTGTTTTCCTCATGCACAATTAACCCAGCTCTATTTAAAACACTGCATTTGCAAACTTGTCTCATAGCACTGCAAAGACCTCGGTGTAGCCTTGTGGCATCAATTTCCTTTGTTGTGGTGGGATCACCACTGATGTACCAGCAAGGAAGAAAATCAACCTAGCTGTGTCAATGTCAGGAAAAAAACGCTGTTTGTCCAGATCATAGCAACAGTGTTGTTGATAGGTGATTAAGCTCTCTTGAGGTAAAGTGGTAGCTTTACTGACCCCAAAATAAATATTGACTAAGATGATGCCAAAGAAAACAAAATTCTTAAGAACACTACATTTTATATTCTCTCAAACCAGAAACATACCATGTGCATTCTTTGATATTCTAAATGATATTTCTTTGCTAGAAATATTTAAAGAACAATATATTAAATAAATGGGGTTTGTTTGAAAATAATTTTCAGAAGAGCGTGATACTTAAAGGTGCAACTAAAGCAGAATCAATTCTCAGTAACTGTTGAATGTAATCATTCATTTTAGCCATGTGAATGTTTATTGCTGGTAGTATAAAAAATTAGAATATATAAAATATAAGAGTATAAGATTTGGCTGTGTTTGGAGGATGGATCCTGGAAGGTCTTAGTGAACCTTTGGCCCTCTGCATCCTATTTGGTTAGCTCGACATCAAATGAGAAATAACTGTAGTCAGTTACTGCAAAAACACGTAGAAAGGGCTGTCGAACATGCTGAAAGTAGATTTATGGGCAGTCAAACTGAAAAACAAAACAAAACAACCCAAAAAAACAATTACGTGAAACACTGCTGAATAAGCTTGTTGAATAAGTATCTCCAACCCACTTCCAAATATCGTAAGTATGGCAGCTCAGCTAATCCCCGGTCACCCAGACTAGAGTCGTCCGCGGCCCAACATCTATTAAAAAATGCCTTTTCTCATTTGGCTAAAATAAGAGGTCCCCTGCTATTGATGTTTGTAATGTCTGTAATGAGAACCTCCTGACCAGACTGTGGCTAAGTGTGCTTTAGGAAGAGCCTGTGGTTCAACTTCTGATAGTTCACCTTCAGCAACAGAGAGTTCTTGGAAAGCTGAACATGATTATTCCAAAAGCATCAGTAGAGCCTTTTTTCTACAGCACTCATTTATTTGTAGATGTATACCTAACTTTTAAGGTACTTTAAATCCTATGAAGAGTTCAGTTTATAATGACCCATCAACAAATGTGGACTCCCACCAGGCATTGCAGCAATCATCTTAGCACATTCAGACTGAGACACAAAGCCCATCTATTTACATTTCATTTTCCACAGTAGCAATCCAGGAACAGCTCAGTTCACTGCAGGAAGAAAGGAAAGAAAGGAAAGGAAATACAAATCATGGTAAGGAATTTTCCCCTATATGTACATGATGGAATGACTGGAAATAGTTTCTCATCTACATGATACTACAACCATGGGTGACTTGCAGAAAGCCCATGCAGTTCCACTTCATGAATGTGAGACTAAATTGCGGTACATATAAGTTGTAGGTATATGAACAGAAATGCAAAACAAAGTCTTCATTCATAGGCAGAACCGTGGCTTTGCTGGTCTGCACAAAACCCAGCTAAAAGCTTTGACCCATCCAAAATGCATGATGCCTGACTGTTGCGGAATGTGCTACTGTGGTTCCATAAGTCTTAGAGATACAAAAAATAACAAATACCTCCTTAGTTTATTTGAGATCATGCTGGGGAGGGACTCTTCATTAGGGACTGTAGTGATAGGATAAGGGGTAATGGGTTAAAACTTAAACAGGGGAAGTTTAGATTGGATATAAGGAGGAAATTCTTTCCTGTTAGGGTGGTGAGGCACTGGAATGGGTTGCCCAGGGAGGTTGTGGATGCTCCATCCCTGGCAGTGTTCAAGGCCAGGTTGGACGAGGCCTTGGGTGATATGGTTTAGAGCAAGGTGTCCCTACCCATGGCAGGGGGGTTGGAACTTGATGATCTTAAAGTCCTTTCCAACCCTAGCTATTCTATGATTCTATGATTCTATAATTCTATAGGCTTATGCAACTTATTAGCCATTGAACTTCTTTCACGTTGTCAGTCATGAGTACCTTCAAACTAGGTGCTTCTGAAAATAGATCCTGTGTGATTTCCTTTCTCAACAAAATCAGATGGAGTAGTTCTTTGTACACGTGCAGCTCAGATGAAGCACATGGGAGCCTACCAAGCTCACACTTTATTTACCTTCCTGTTGCTCCTCTCTTTCTCTAAATGTCAGGCTGTAAGGCACAAAAACTCTTGCCTATCCAGCTGGCACTCTGTCCTGGTTTCAGTTCCCAGAGCTCCGGCAAAGCAGGCAGTCATTCTCTGCTCCATCTGCGCAGGGCAGTGGTGCCTCAGCTCACTCCCTACTTCTGCTACTGTGAAGTGGAAAAGGGGTCAACAACCACCCCACAACACTGAGGGGGGAAAGGAAAGGAAGGAGAAAAATGCAGAGTTGTGCAAAGGTCTTCAGGCTACCCATAGAAGCAAACATTTTAGATGCCTGCATTGCTGAGGTTAGCAGAGAGAATTTTAATCCTTGTCTGCACCCCATTAGCAAATAATTACAAGGATGGGAGACTTGCTAGCCCAAAGCATTGTAGTTTTCATTTAAACACATACATTTAGGAAATCATCAACAGCACCAAGACAAAGCAAGTTTTAATTAATTGGTTGCACAGGACTGAAATACAGAGTTCACATCTTCTTGTGAAAATTTCCATGTGAACTTCTCATTTCCTGAGATGTGAGATGTTGTTTTCAGGCTTTTATGGAAAAATCATTCTTTTTATAAGTTTAATTTTGAAATTGTTTAATATTTAAATGTATTTGAACAACCTTTGGTATATAGTTTTAATAAAATGTGTATGTTCTAAAAGTATACTTTCAAGTTAATACATTTGGGAATAATTAATTACATGCTGACCAGGTTCATGGCTTTTGTTACTTCTTTAAACACATTCATATTTTATTTTCACTGGCTTTCATTACTCATAGAATTTTTTTCTTTTTACAAAAGTATATATCCACAGGTAACATGAATCATGTTGTAAAGAAGGTATTTACAATGTGAAGTGCTGAACTTTTAAACTAAAGTGAATTTGACATTTTGAACTTAACACTGTCCTTTCCAGGAGTGACACAGACTCTTTAAACAGATAAATTTGAGTCTTATTTAGCCATTTCTACCTATGGGCAAAATTCTTTCTCTGACACCCTCCTCTTCCATTCTCTTTTTCTGGAAACTATACAGAAATAGAGCAACAAATTATTCTGTCAGAGTTATAGCAAGAATTGTTTGTTAGAGGGGCACTCTCTAACACTTCCCTGAGTAAGCTTATACCTTACTGAAATAGAATAGTTCCATTTTTTATCTTTTCTGAACAACTGGAATGTAATGAGTGTATTCAGAACCACAGTGAGTATCTCTGAACTGGAACCTGAATAACTAATTTACATCCTAAATCAAGCAAGAAGGCTCTGAGGTTTGGAGCACTGCACTTAACTGTGATTATCCTGAGCTTTTCTGACACTTTTCTAGCGGCAGAGTTTTACATTTTCCTCTTCCTTTTCAATAGAAAGATTTGGATGTGTCGAGTAAAATATACGGAGACACTATCGGTCCTTGAAATATCTGCTTCATGACCCGACGAAAAGTAGCAAAAGAGAGTTTTCTTTTGCTGTGGGAATGTAACTGGCATGTTACATTTGCTATATAGGTACTTTTTTAAGTCATGTTTTAAATTGGATTCTTACAAGGTGCAACTGAAATGAAAATGTAAACCTTGATTTTGGTGCAGCTACTTCAATAAACAGAAGTTGCAGAATAAGAGCTGTGTTTATTTTGGAACAAACACTGTTTACTTTAGTAGTATCATGTTTAATCCAAATGCACTTGTTCGTGTGACCAAGCAAAATAGGATTTTAATCACTTTTTCTATGAGAAAAGAGTGGCATCCACTGAGCATTCTAAGAGTTATGTGTTCAGTGCAAGAGAGCACTCCAGAGTCATTTGCTATGAAAATGAGTTTGTTAAATAAATTCAGTTCTTAGTTCTCAGTGTTTATAATAGCTAATAGTATATATAGCTAATAGCTTTAAATTGCTTTTTTAGTTTTGATGTGCTATTTTAACAGTAAAAGGTGGGGTTTGATTTTGGGGGTGGTTTTTTCTTGTTTTGTGGGGGGTGGAATTTTTTTTAGACTATAAGCTTCGCTTTATAGTCTTAAGTTTAAAAAGGGAGTGTTTTGAAAGCCTTCACAGCCCGATTTAATTCCTTGACTGTTCATCCACAAATTGTCAGACAGAATGAAGTGGATTTCAAGAACTCTTTGTTCTTCATATCCTGTGCCTGACCCACAGGTAATCTGCACCTTTTTTCTTCAGTGCTGAATAATTGTGGTGGGAAAGAAGAGAAAATGTTAGGGTCACAAAGTGCAGGCTAGACAGAGATGACAGGTCCTGCCAATTGAGTGCCAGTGCTGAGAACCTGCGAACCGTGGTCTCTGCTCTTTCACATGGATTTGTGTTGTATGTTAACAGGCACTGTGTGATGATGGGCTAGGAAGTTCATCACTTCAGCCTTTGTTTTCTTGGCTTGAAAGGAAGTGCAGTGGGTTTTGTATTTTTAGCAAGTACAGAAGTACAGTAGAAGAGCATTTGGCACAGGCCATACATGTATGTCTATATACATACACAGGATATAGATGGGCTGTTGTTCTGTGTAGTTCAATTTTCTAACCTGTACACATACCACAGATTTTGATATCCTTCTAGTCAAGTGAAAAACAGAGATTTATTTGTCAAGCTTAATGACTACTGTTAAATAATGTTGGGATCCTTGTATGTTATTTTTCTGCAATTAGAATAGTGAATAGCTGGAGCAGTCTGCTTTTTATTTTGCAGGAAGATAATCCCAACTGTAAGTAAAAATATGTAGAAACCAACAGATTTATAATCAAAAACAGTCATTCATAAATGGTCATTCCAGCTTTGGAATATACAATTTTTGCTTGGAAAACCAATCTCTGACAATCTGTAAGCACATGCCTTCTGAAAAAGCACTCTGCGGTGGCTTATAGAAGTGATGAGTATTTGTGGAGTATTTATCTTAAAGGGTGTATATCTTATTTCTGGAAAAGACATAAACAGAGGTACTGCTGTCATAAAACTGCATTAAAAGCACAGCAGTGTACACTTCAGGATATTTATATATTTTTTTAGTTATGTTTTTTTTTTTCAGATACATCACATTTATAAAGGACTGCAGCTTTGACTTGTTATGCCAGATCTGTTCTCACATGTACATGACCAAATTTCTCTACTGTTCAGTAGGGAAAATGAAGCAGTGGATATAATTGCATAATGACAGATATGAGAGGAACAGAGAATCCCAGCAACCATTTCCTGTGAGTTGGCCAGCTTCCAGGCTGTCTCAATGGGCATGCTGATGTAAAGGCAAAATGAAATTAACTTCTTCTAAAGGGTGGTTGTTGGTTGGGGGTGGGTTTCACTCCCATTTGGCTTTGCAGACTAAGGTATTGAAACAATTAGTTGACAGTGTAGTGTTAGTTTTCTCACGGTAAATTAGGATGATTAACCAAATGTGGAAATGTATTTTAGCTGTAGTCAGCAGATTTGGGACTGTATTCCTTTGGCATCCTCTGAGGTTATGATCATAATATTATTCACGTTATTCCTTTTCATAATGTGCAAACTTGTCCAGAGTTATCTTACAGTCAGTGATTATTCAAAGACGGCAGAATTATTAGATTTATTTTTGTTGGGTTTGTAACATGAAATGTAGAGGATCAGCACGCTAGCCATTGCGTCACTCCACTTGGCACGTAGTATTGGCACAGATAAGAGGAACTCTTGTAGCAGCCTTAATATCTTTTTTTATTATTATTAATTTTCCTACAGTAAATTGAGTAGTGAGGCATATTTTACATAATTATGGCAGAAGTGCACAACTTGACGGGTGGTAGTGAAGGAGCAAAGTAATATAAATATTTGTAGAACTTTTCTTCCATAACTTAATGCTTTGCATATGAGTCTTTATAGAGATCTTAAGTTAGTTTAAAAGAATTATTCCAGAAGACTACATAGGTCCAGCCATTTTAGGAGCTGTGGATGATGACTGTGTAGCATCTCTGGGAGTTTTTGGCTCATTACACAAAAACAGAAATGAGAAGGAGGAAAAGTTAGCAGGAAGGAGCTAGCAGATGCTTTGGGAATGGAGAAGGGAGAAGACACAAGCTTTCCGTCTACAAGTCTTAAGCTAGACTCATCTAGTCATTCATTTTTGATTGCTGTTTTTCTTTGGCTTACTGCATTTCACTGGAGACATATTTTTGCTTAATTTTTAAGTTTTAAGGAGCTCCTGCAAGCATGTATCTTGTGCTTCCTCAAGGCCCCAGAGCAGAGCTGATGGGAGGGAACAGAGCAACAAGTCTCAGTTAATCCATGCAATGTCTGTTGGTTTAATTGAGCTGCTGCAGGAGATTTGTTTCAAGCTAAGCTACCAATTGTGGCACTGGAAGGTCTGAGGGACACAAACACATGGATCCATGAAAGCCAGATGTGACAGATCTGCAAAGAACAGCATGGACAGTAACTTCTTAAACTATTGTAGGTAGGCTTGCTGAGTTGTACGTGCCGACGCTCTCATTTTCCCTGAGGCAAATTGGTAACTCCACAGACAACCCTCCAATATCACCATTAATAATGTTGCTCTAAGTATGCTTTGGGCATATTACTAGTAATTTATATCACCTATGTAGTGTCCTGCCTCATCCAAACTTGTCATTTAAAATTATATAGGAAATGTCACCTTTCTCTCCCTTGACAGTAGTTTTTGCTGGGGTCTCCCAGCTTTTAAATCCTCCTGCATTTCACAGATTGCTCTTTTCCATGCTGCTGTTCCAAGACTCGCTCTCTCCCTTTGCAGAACATGAATTTTCTCTCTGCCTCGAATTCTTTCTTAAAATGTAAATCCTCATGAAAACTTTTGAACGAACCTCCCCAGCTTCCAGACACCACTTATTTGACATAGCTTTAGGGGTGTTGCCTTGGGCAGCTGCCAGGCTACTGCCAGGAGAACCAGTCCCACTCCCACTTCCCAGCTGCATTCTCCTGCCATTTTCCATAGCACCCATCAAGCTAGTGTGCTGATTGTAGGAAAACCCAATTGATTCAGGTTTCTGACCAACGTGCCCCATGGTATCTGACCATGGATGCAAGAGATCTGCAGCAGAGATCTGAAACAGAGCAGCGCCACTTCCCCACACTAAATTGCCCTTTGTGAATACTTGCCCTATCCTATGTGTGGCCCCATATACAGAACGTGCACATGACACCATGGGTAAGGCCTTTTAAAACTTCTGTATGTTTTAGTAGCCTAACTCTCATTTTCAAATTAAAATTAATCACTCTGGCAATGGTTTCGTTAAAATCAGTGCAAATTAGGTAGACCTGTATGAGAACAGAATTTAGACATCTAAGATGCTTTGCCCTTCTGAAAGTACTGTTTCTGAGCTATCAAGTGCATTTTGCTTTCCAGGGATTGATCCCAAAGTGCAGAGCTGCATCTTAGCCTGTCTGACTGAAATCCAAACCTTCAGTAGAAACATGTCATCACTTGTAGCCCCTCATGAAGATTTCAAACTGGATATACCAAAGCTGCAAAGTCAACACCTTTAAGAGCAAAACACAGCTAGCTGCATAATCTTTATACATAAACTACAGGATATTTTGCTTCTTACTTGCCAGTTCAGCCTATTTTAAAAAAGAATCCAGCAATTCTAATGTTCTTTGGAGCTGAGTGTTGAACAATTCTATCATAACAAAATACACAAGCATAAATAACATTTATTTATAGTGCTTCTACATGGATTTTCAGTATTAATTTCAGGAATTGCTTTATCAAAGAAATTAGGGGGAAGATACCAGTACTGCATTTCCTATGAAAATTTTACAAAAATGTCAAATATATCTGGTAAACCTGCTGTTTAGCTCTAAATTGGCTCTTGTCACAGCTTTTTAGGGAAGTACTTGAAGACTTTATGAGTCTTTATATTTTATTAAAATACATCTTTTCAAAAATGTACTTGTTGGAATTGCATACTTTATTTGTTGGTCAGATTTCATTTTAGAATATCCCTCATTATGGTGCATATTGAGTTAACTGCAATTTTGAAATGTTGAACACATTGGGTGCTTGCTTATAGCTAATCAGGGGGCTGAACAGTGTCTCAGGTAGTCTGCTCATGAACAAAACGCTACACAAAAAGCAAGCAGGTAAAAACAAATATAAGGTGTTCTGAAGGAACATTGGACCACATCAATTAGTGGTGGACAGGTAACTGGCTTCTTTGAAGAGTTATTTCTTAATGACTTTACTGCTAAAAGAGCAATTGCTAAATGAGTGGTTTTCTTTCCTGTGTTCAGGATTGAAAAATGCACCCGTCACTCATTAGCCCAAAGTCTGAGTCAGCTAGACAGTGTGAAAAATACCTGGCGCTCAAAGCTCATATTTAGCCTGAAAGCTGTGTCCTGCCACTCAAGAAGCACAAAACAGTCCTGCACTGTTTGTGACCTTCCTTTAGTTGTAACATAGTGTCAATCACATTGGTCTTTAATCCTTTCCGAATTATAACATGTATCTCTTATACTTTAATTTTACTTCATTCCCCTCTTCACTTGATTTTTAGTTCTTTTATTCCTGACAAAAGGGGATACTATCTCTTTCCATTATATTCAGTATTTCACCTGAGATTTGTGATGTTCGTGACCTTTTCTTCACTTTGCTTGCTTCCTTTACTCTGTTTCTATACCTTTACCCACCAGTATTTAGTCTCTGATTTCTGGGTTTTTGTCTCCAAAATCCCTCTTTCTTTCACTACCATGATTTCTATTTCTAGTGTATCATTTCAGTTCTGGCTTTCTACCCACCAAGCAGATGGTTAGACAGACGGGGAGGACGTCTGTGATGTCCCAGGGCTTGTGACAGTCCTAAGACCTTACACTGTAAATTAAAGTTCTAAGCCCTCAGGTTGTCTTGAACTGTGGGATCTAAAATGTAGTGGTCTCATCCTCCCTGCCTCTGTCTTTTGCCTGAAAGAGTTAAATTTGGAAGTTTGTTCAGAAGGTGAGCTTCTGCTCTTTGGGAAGATCAGCTTCTATTTCTTCCTCTAGTTTTGTGGTTACAAAACAAATCGTTTCTTTTTCCCAGATTTCTATTTTGAATCCTCTTCTGAAACATTTTTTCCAGTTGTCATTCCTAGTTTCCAAGCTGGGGAGAAGTCTATTGACTTGATAATTTTCACTGCTATATTGACAACTCTAGCTTAAGTTTTCTATCCATGAAGAATTTCAGAAGTCACTGAGCAGTGGAAAAAATAACTAAAGTGGGAAACTCATGGGTTCAGGAGGGTGTACCTTCATTAGCTTACACTCAGTTCATATTTGAATTGTTAATTTTGTAGGCATTTAGGTGGACAGTTGCTTTCAGTTTTAAACAAAAAGAAAAAGTTTCTGTGAATTTGATAACTTACTGAAGAAGCTTCTGTCTTTTTTTCTTTTTTTTTAATTCCTTCTTTCTTTTTTTTTAGGTAAGTTGATTTTCAAAGCCTGGCAACATGTGTTCACACTTGTAGTTTCAGCTGTGTCTGTACATCTAATACATTTTGTCTGCCTGTGGAGGAAATTCACTATATGGTAGTTAAATATGAGCAAATGTAGTATTGTCTTTCCTGTGCTGGTTGTCACTGTTACATCTCTTTCCAGCATAAGCTTCCTATGCATAAAACAGAAAAGAGTACATATTACAGTAAGAAGAACTATATGTGCAAAAGACCATACATAATTACTTAAAGTACTAGAAAAGTTTCTGAGGTGGTTTTTATAGACCTATGCTTTTAAAAAGCTAGAATCCACAGCCATCATGTGAGGCCAAAGAGACTTCTTCAGCTTTTTTCTTATCTGAGGTTGTTGACCTCAGGAGAGGAGGAGAAGGTTACAGGGTCAAAGTCTTTTCCTCCTTGGAGCTTGCTGCTTGCTGGGAGAGGGTTGGCTGGAAAATAGATGTTTTAGAAAAAGGGTTGAGGGTCATGATTTTAATTCTGTTTGGGAACAGCTGGTTTGAGTTTCTTTCCACTTCTGTCTTCCCTCCCTTCCTCACAAATCCATGGAGAGAGAAAAATTTGTTCAGAGGAAAGCAGTAACACAAAAATAAAGGATTGCAGTATTTTCATGTTTAAAATACATCATGTTTGTTATAGGACTTCACGTTAAAAGAGAGAAGAGGAAATTATTAAAATAATTGAAATCCATTATTGTTTCAAGGACTGAATTGAGATTGATCTGGAGTGCCAGAGGTTTATTTGTTTTCCTGCCAAAAGTTAAATTGTTAATAGTAATGTTCTAATGGGATTTTTCTTTTTTCGTGGATAAACTGTGCATTACAATTTTTAATTTAATGACGGACAAAGCTAATTATGAGTGTGCTGTGTTAGACTGCATATAGTCACTGAAGGAAGAGGGTTTGATTTGGCTATTTCTGTTCAGATTTTCTTCATCTTGGCATGCTGCTTTCATGCACTAAGACCAAAGAGAGAGAAGGAAACTCACAACTCTCAAATGAATGGCAAACTAGGAACAGATTTTTCATCTGTGCTCCTCTGAAACACTGGCCTCAGGCTGTGTTGGTGTGTGGCTCAACAGCAATCAGAGGTCATAATTTCATTGGCGGTTAGCATCAGGTTTAATTTTTCTAATATGTTACATTTACCAAAATGTCTGGTTTCAGTTACACTTATGCACTGACTGAATCAGCTTTGAGCAGCGTGATGTTTTAAGGTACCTGAAAGGCTACAAGAACGTTTATGGAACACATATGCTAATTGTTTTTAACCACTTTCCTTTCTAAACACAAAAATGTGTTTTTGGAAAGGCATTTAACAGTAGTAGCTAATGATGGTGTGCATTTATTCCAAGAAGTGAGCACAAGGAACAGGTAAAATAGTTGTTTTAGCAAGACTGCCATCTACTGATTTCCACAATTAAAAATATTCCTGATGAGTAGATTGTTCACAGTGTTTTATAGCTTTACTTTTGTGATTTGCAAGATCAAGAAAATTATAAAGTCTTTCTTTTGCCTTAGGAATGTGACCAGGTTCACATTGATGACGTGTCTTCAGATGACAACGGTCAAGATTTAAGGTACAAGAGAACTGAACAAGATAAAACATTGCTTTGCAAGCTCTTTCCTGGGAAAGTGATGAACTGCTGTAACACAGTAGCCCTCTCTCCTTTTAGCTGTCCTAGCCTTTGCAACCCAGCAAAGTGGTGGTTGCATGTAGCCTGTTGCCTTTTGTTAATCTGGGGGTTTTCTTATCTCTGACTAGCACCTACAACTTTGGAACAGATGGCTTTCCCGCAGCTGCCACAAGTGCAAATTTGTGCCTTGCAACAGGGGTGCGCGGAGGAGTGGACTGGATGCGAAAACTGGCTTTCCGCTACAGACGAGTAAAAGAAATATATAATACCTACAAAAATAATGTTGGAGGCAAGTGACTCTGGAGTATCTAACAAATATAGAAGTAGTAAAAGGGAAGAACTTCTGCTTCCTGTTCCTTTTTTAACATGGTAGTATTCAGCAAGCTGTTTAGTTTGCAGTGTATGGAAAACTGTGTATGAGCTAATGAAAGCAAAGGAAAATGACAGAATGTTACTTAATTTCAGCGCAGACATGCCCTTATCTACTCTACAGGTCTTCTTGGTCCAGCAAAAAGAGAGGCTTGGTTACAACTAAGAGCAGAAATTGAAGCTTTGACGGATTCTTGGTTAACACTTGCATTGAAAGCACTCACTCTTATTCATTCTAGGTGAGTACAAAGTGTACGGGGTAGTTAGGAAACTGTAGGATGTCTGCTGATGAACTAGCAAAAGTGCCTGGCCAGGTGGACAAAATGCTGAACCTGAAGGACCTCCTAACTCCTTGTTCTAGTGTGATCATGCTGCTACCTTGCTTTCCTGTAAGATAGAAAAAGAAAAATAACCTTCTTTGAAAATGGAAGTAATAATAGTGAGGATTTCTGATGGGAGGCATAAGGTTTTCCTTTTTCTGTTTTTGGTTTGGCTTGGTTTGGGTTTTTTTCTGTGTTGCTTTGTTAAAAAAGGATGTTCGCATTTTCTCTTCCATAGGACAAACTGTGTGAACATTCTTGTGACAACTACTCAGCTAATTCCAGCTCTGGCAAAAGTCTTGTTATATGGACTAGGGGTTGTATTTCCCATAGAGAATATTTACAGTGCAACTAAAATAGGTGAGCTATTTTTATAATGTGATACACTTGAAGCTATAATTCTAAATAAAAATATATTGTAGTGTATGTTTATTTATTACGTTCATTCATTAAGAGTTACTGACATTAGTAATACCTGATCTTAAGAAACACTTTTCATGCTGAAGCATCCTAAAAGTGCTTTTCAAATGTCTGTCATGATCCAGCACAGAAAGCTTCTGTAGCTCTATTAACACCGATGCAACATGTGTTAAGAGGAAGTATAATTGATTTGTGTCATCATCTCTCAAAACTGGGAGGCTATGTAGCAGTTGAGAAGGCTTTTTAGTAGGCTGTAAGTACAGAACACTAAAGTCTGCCTGTATTAGCAGAAGAAATTCTATAAAGGTAAGCCCTTACTCCATTTGTTGTCATGGGCTCTGGTACAAATTTTAGTAAACAATTTACCAGAAGCAAGAATGTTTTGCTGCAGAATGTGATTAAGTTCATTCATACTGGCTCTAACAGGCTTCAGCCAGGCAAATGTTTATTTCTGTTTTCTGGTTCAATATAAAAGATGTTATTCTGAGTATGTACAAGTACATAGGACCAGATGGCAATGGTGCTTGTAGTTTTTAACGTGATTATGACAAATCTGCTCTCAGATTCCCTCAAAATTGTGGGCTGCATGAAAACATTTTTCATGTGTTCTTAAGTGTCCACATACAGGAAGCTTAAATGGCTGAGAAAAAATGGTTGGTTATTTTGTTTGGTTTTGTTTGAAAAAAATGCCAACAAAACTTGGTTGAGAGTTTTATGTAGAAATTTGAAAGCAATAGTATAAAAGATTTAAAACTGTACCCTGGATAGAAATATTATGGTACTGTCTGTCAAAACTTTAAAGTAAATTAAAACTTTGAATTATAACACTCTAAATACACATTTTAATTAAAATGTATTTTAATAAATATTCACTTGTGACAGGATGGCAGGTTTGTTTAAAAAAAAAAAAAAAATGCATTCAATCACTAACCTTCCAGGAAATCATGAGAATTTTGTAACATGACATGATTCATAATTGTCAAGCACCTTTTCAACCTACTTAGTGTTTGAGGTTTCTTATGGCTGGCACTGTTATTAAAGGTTGTCATTTAGTAGTTTGGCTTCTCTGCTGGATCAAAACCTTTAATTTCCAGCCTATTTGCCCTTACACTGGTGTTGTTCTGTAGCTGAAATAACTATTTTGAAAAATGCAGTTTTTCCCATCGGTTGCTGTAGGCACACAGGTAAGCCTGTACCGTGACTACACTGAAGTGATCTTTCAGAATGAGGACATTAGAGAAAATTCAACTGTAAGCACTTACTTTCCTTCTGGCTTACCAATACCTGAAGCTTACCAGTATCAGTACCTGTGTGTAGAACTGGAGGACTGGGATCATTTCACTAGGTCTGTGCAGTGAAGCAACAAACCGCATTAATGGATCCCAGTGCAGTGCCCACGTATTGGATTACAGGCATTTAAATCTAAATTTTTGGGGTGACATTCTAAGTCAGGATACTACTGTTTCAGGAGCTGTGATTAATCTTGTCACAGGCTGTGGAGAAAAAGCTAGAATTTCAACTCAGATTCAATCAAATTGCTCAGTTTGGGATACTGGCCGTAAACAGCCAGTACAGAATTCTCCGGGTATGGAAATTCCAGAAACCTGTCTCAGATTAGGGAAGGAGACAAGAAAGGTGATACTGTAGACCTCTAGTATGCTATGTCTACCATGGCGTGTGTACTAAAGGGCCTCACGGAGAAGTTTTTAAGGATGCTTATCAGTTGCTGTGGCAGCAGGAAAGCTTCAATCAGCCTTGATACACCATCCCATGGGAGAGGCTCTTCTCTCCCAGTAGCTCTGCTTGTATATTCAAAGTGCTGGGGAGATCATACTAAAAAGTGATTTATTTGATGTCCTCCCATCACCACCTACCCTAAATAACCTGATCTTTTTCTTTCAGGAAAGGAAAGTTGTTTTGAGCGAATAATTCAAAGATTTGGAAGAAAAGTAGTGTATGTTGTTATAGGGGATGGTGTCGAAGAAGAACAAGGCGCAAAAAAGGTAACAGCCCTTTTTCAGTGTGGGTTGATATGAAGAGTCTGAAAGCAAAATTGTCTTTTGTTTGATATGGGACAGTATTCATTGATTTGGGTTTTGTATCTTTGCTTTATGAAATATGTTTTGACTGGTAGAAAGCAGCATAAAACTGTAGATGATGATGTGCCCTGCTGTTCTCTGAAAGACACATTAAGCTAGCTATATATGTTTGATACGTTTCGAAAAGGAGCCAGAAAATGGACCCCAGCTTTTGTGCCAAGAACTAGTAATTCTGTTTTCATTGGCATCCCAAGTACCATATAGGATGAGTATAAGCAAAAAATTGCAGTTCTTACTGGTCAAAGGCAGTGTGCAAATTGACTATTATGAAATACTTATATGTCACACCTTGAAAAGATATGTAGGCCTGGAGTAGGTATACCTAAATTTCAGTTTTCTTAGAATGAAAGAGTAGTTAGGGTTGGAAAAGACCTTTGGATCATCTAGTTCCAGCCCCCAAGTGGGTCAATAATTTGGATTCTGCATTGAGGTAACTACTTGTGGTTTGTCCTGTTCATAACCTCATTTAACTGAGCAGAGGATACTCTTTGACTATGTCTTCTTTATTTTTTGCTTTCCTCCTGTAAGAAGGAAAAAGTTCACTTTTTTCTCCCAGTATGGTGTAAGCTTCATAAAAAGCTCCAGTAAACTCCAGTACTTTCCACTTACAAATAGGCAGTATTCCTGGTCTTGCTTTTCTACCCAAGTACAGCAGATACAGACTCTGCTTGGAAGAATGAGGCATAATACTGGCTATGTGAACAGTAAGAGAAAGAAAATGGGCATTTCTGTTCTTGCTTCCTTTTACAGGTATTGCTTTCACACAGCTGCTTTTTTTACAATGAAACTCTCTGCGGTGCTTCTATATCTGTTTCCACTATAACTTCCTAAATTGGAGAAGTGAAACTAATTAGTCTGCGTGGTGTTTTAACAACCATTGACTGGTTTTGCTTCATGAAATCTGGGGTTTGTGCCTCCGAAGCATTGTGATTAGGTTCCCGGCTCGTCCCAGCACTCCGTAGAGTCTCAGTTTCATATGTCCCTTTGGCAGATTGAGGGGAACAGTTTGCTTCTTTCCCCTTCAGAAATGCCTTTCATCTTTGCGGAGAAATGTTTTCCCGCTGTAAATGATTGCATTTTAAAAGCTGCATTTAAGATCAGGGAGGGGGGAAAATTTTTCTCTTTGTTCCTTTTCTGGTGGTCGGTGAAATAGTGTTGTATATGATAACGGCAGGAGTAGTCCTTTCAGTAACATTATCTAATTCAGTGCTCTTTTTCAACAGGAAACGTGATTCAGAAAAGCCTTTCCAGTTGCTAAGACAAGTAGCAGTATAGAAAGTTCCTTTGTGCCATTAGTTCTGTGTATTCTTACTTAGTGGAAGGAATTTTCAGATTCAAAGCATGTTAGATGCTCTGGATTAAATTATCTGCCGCAGCAATGCCAGAGAAGTCAATAAGTAGACCAGCAGCCCTGCCTTCCTGCAGAAACTATTAATTTGATTAAGGAAAATGCTTATTTGATTCTTGTCCTGCTCATTACTCCACTGAAAAAGAAGCCACCCTATCACACTGCGAAAGTAGTATTTGCATCTTAAATTTGGGCAAGAGCAAGAGCCACACGGTGCCCTGCATTGCTAGGAACTGCTCCCAACTCAGATGATGCCTTTTTGGTTGTCACCCCCTCAGGTTATTTTTAGAGTTATTAGGAGGAGTCAGCATGGGAATGCTCCTTAGTGTAGGCTGTGCTTCAGTTTAAAGATGTATGCCCTGTTTTAGGAATAAATTGTATCGGTGTATTAGAAAACAGTAAAAACCTAGACCTTCTGTGGAGAGTGTGCAAACAAAACAGGAAATTTCCCTCCCAAAAAACACGCAAACCCCAGCCATCCAAAGTGGCATGATGTACATATCCATTGCATTGCTTATCTCCTGATAAGCACTTTGCTGAAAGGATTTGGCCTGAGGTAAAGCTCTAAGTATATGTACGTTTCTTTGTACTACTTAGTAAACAATACACCCTTCTTTAAATAGCATTTCATTGATAACATGTAAACTATAATGACTATTTTTAATTGAGCATGTAAATTCAAGTGTATTTAATTTGAGATATTTTTTAATTCTGTGTTTGTGTAATAAAATGAGCTGAACTTCCAGTTTAGGAGGTAAGAAAGTTAAGGTTTGATATTTACCAATTATTTATCAATTGCTTCATCATAAAAAGATTTTCATTTATGTCCTTCATTCAGAGAAAGTCCTGATCAATGCAACAGTAGGAAAAATAAAGAACACGTTTAAAATCTCCTTTTTTATTGGCATTATTGTAAAAATCAATAGTAGAAACTTTTTAATAGCGTTTAATATCTCATTGATGTTTTGAGAAACATTTTCATGATAGACTGGGGTTTTGTCACAGAATGCCCCTTTTGATTGACAAAAACAAGTACAATCCACTGAGGAAACCACATGCTCTTACATTTCACATACCATGGGACAGGCCATGGTATCAACACCTTTGTTTTAGCTGTTCACCTCCAGCAAAATATTTTATAAGACAATTAAAATTGTCAGGACGTTTGCGCTGCAGACTGAGGAACAATCTGGATCCGTTCAGCAACCAGCCAGCTTGGCTGTAATGCCAGGGTTCACACGGAGGTTGCTACCTTTCAATGAGCTTCCCTGGGAAAAGAGGGAGAGGAGGGGAGAGAAACTGGTGTGGGAGCCAAGGGGTGCTTGGGATGGCTGCCGACATCCCTGTGGGTGCTGTGTGGGTCAGAGCCACTACGTCTGAGTGCCACTGTGGTGACACACAGCTATTAGCAGAATAAGTTTCTGGGGTTTTCTGTCAGAGACTCCATTGTCTTGGCATTTTGTTTTGCCTTGCTTTGGTTTGTGTTTTGTGATTTTTTTGTTTTGTTTAGTTGTGTTTTGTTTTGTTTAGTTGTGTTTTGTTTTGTTTTATTTTGCTTTGCTTTGTTTGAGCTCATCTTTTGCCTTTGCCTTCGGAGACACAGTAGGGAAATACTCATAAGGCAGAAAAAAGAACCTCAACTCCTGAGTTTTTCTACTTAAGAGAATACTCCAAAGGATTTCTAATTTGCAAGAGGAGACAAAGAAGGAGGCTCTTTGCACTGAGAAGCTGGATTTTACATCAGGTGATTCAGGACAGCCTGGGCAAATCGGCTTCTCCCTTTGTCTCCAAAATGGTCCCGCTGCCTCGGAGGGAAATTGGAAGGAAAAATCATAAATCTTTGTGGAGCAATAAATAGAATATAAATGGGTATCCAATATGCCACTGCTTTTAAGCTCACAGTCATACTGTGCTGGTCAGGTTTAGGGTAGGAAGTAAAGACGACCGCTCAGCAAATCTGGCAGGAAAACAACAAAAATACTGTGAAAGATGACAGAAAATGATGAGTTTTCTATTCAAATCCATCCCAAATCTCAGGAGTAGAATTTTTGTACAAATATGTATTCATTTAAGGGAAGGAGTATGGTCTGCACTTTCTGAAGTTGCTGTCAAAAAATGGCATTATTTTGCATGTGTAATTATAGGAACACTTTATTTTGTTGAGGAAAATAGTTGAAGTTTGGTTCTTTTAGTAAATACACACTGAAAAATAATATTGCTTCTATGTCAGAAATAAAATAGCTTATTTTCTGAGTTACTTAATAATATTGCAATTATTAGATTTACAAAATTAACAATTTCAGTCTTCATGTCTTTTACACCAAACCCAAATTCAGTCTTTTGCCACTATATTTCATTTCAAAATGCCATCACAATTAAATCATTAAAAATTTCATAAATATATTTATTACCAAGTATCATCTACAAAGCAATTAATCTTTTTTTAAAGACAAAAGCTTCATATTTACTTGGAAGATATTGAAATAGTGCACAATACCAGTCTAGATACATATTCCAATATGCAATAAAAAAAGCTTTCTTACAGTTTCATTAGATAGCATAGCATCCAGTTACACCACCTATTTATTAGTGGTTAGCATTTGTCATCCATTCTCCCACAGCAGCAACTGAGATGATATTAGCATTTTTCAGTGTGCTCAGAAGACACACGTTGTACATGACATGCGTGCTAAGTGCTGGCAGGCATGGCTTTCTAAAGGCAATATTAAATATATATACAAAGGAACTCTTGCCCAGTCACTCTGTAAGAAAAAATGTACTTCTGTCCTTCTGTCTCATGGGTGTATTGCCACTTTTGAGAGGGCTGAATACTTGTGGATACATGGAGTGTGTTAATACAAGAGTAATGTGTAAGGTTTAGTATGATAGCTTTGTTACTTTAAATGTTTTAGTTTTGTACAATCATTTAGATAAGGTGAAAATTACCTTATATGCCCTGTGAACATATATGCATGTATGTGGACATATGGGTGTGTGAGACTGCACACACATACACAAACATATACATAAAGATATATATATAGATCTGTACAAGGTTTTTAGCTCTGAAGTTCCTTTCAGATATGAAGACTGTGCTATAGGGTCAGACTGATAGAGATCTGAATTGGCTGTGTTCAGCCATGCACAGAGCACCAGTGCAGATTCCAGCCCTGTGCAGCCGCCGCGTTCCTGCCGTGCTTTATTTCTCGGGAGTGAGCTGCTTGTCTTTTGACCTATATGCAGGAGAACTGAAAATAATTACGATCCTGAGTTTTACACAACCTCTTTGTTTTCATGGAACTCTCCAGAATCATTCCATACCTCACCCCTGTAACTATATGGAGTAAATGGAAGTATGCTCCTTTCACAGATGGGCATAAGTAAAGCAGAGGTCACTTAAGTGAATTTGGGATAGAAAGATACAGCCAAAATAATGATCACTTAAAGTTTTGGTTTAAAATCTGACCATAAACAGCTGAAGGTAATCCAAAACTCGATATTGCATATGGGCATCTAGCAAGAGTCACTGTAGTTTGATTTAGCAGAAGCTAAACCTTCTGTTAAATCAATCAGGGTCTTTAACTGTCGTAGCTGCCTGGTGTGTGTATGCTCTGTGATGCTGAGGTTGTTACTAGGGAAGCAGTATAATAATGCTGGAGCTGCATGAAGTGGGAACCGGAAGCCAAGAATTTATTACTACAATTCTCCCTATTCATTAGTTTGCCGTTTGACCTTGGAGGGCATCCATGTCATTGGCTCCTGGCTTCTGCAGACACATTATGCAATGGCAGGTGTCCACCAACCTCTTGACCACACCATGTCTTAGGCTGAATACACCTCTCTAACCCAGTGGTTGTGGCAGAGCTGGTGCCAAGCTGACTAGGAGAAGCAGGGAGCTATGGTTGGCTGGCAAGGAAGAACAGCTAGGTCCTACCTGGCTGGGTGCTTGTGAGAGAAGGAAACTGCAGTGTGCAAGGAAGGGAGGCAGCAGTGCCAAGCACTGCTGGCCAAGTGCAGTTGGCTGACAAACACTGCACGGGCCTGCTGCAAGCACAAACCTGTGCCTGTTTGTCCTTGATGTAATACCCCTATCAGGTGCTATAAATTATGCCAGAGAGCTCTCACAGCCTAAATAAGAGATAGGTGCGTAAAAGCTTTTGGAAAGTCCAGAGAACGTGAGGTATTTTTATTTTGTTTTGCTCTTGCTGTTTCATTTCCTGATCATGGTGAGAGAAATTAATCTTAAGAAAGATTTGAGTTGGAAAGCAGCAGTTCCTGACCTGACAGAGCACAGAGGATAGACTATCTATAATGTAGCAGGGAAGAGACACTGGGACATAGAGTTGTGAATGAGGTAATTGCATCTAGTTTCTTTTGCTGGTGAAGTATAGAGACAGTACAATGGAAGTCTGTAGAAATTGTTGGTGTCATAGTCAGTGTTGTAACACTTCCTTCTTAAGGAAAAGATTAATCTGTAAAAGTGTTTTGGAAATGTAAACGTTTTTTTCCAACAACATCTGAATTGCCTCCGAATTCGTTTTGTTCTCTCCATAAGCAGCTATTGCTCATACATTTATCGTCAAGCTGAGATTTAGTCATCTGTTTCTTAAGGCTTTGTAACAATCCAGAGTCAAGTGAAGCAGCACAGAAACTCTTCCAGAGATGCTTCCTTGTGGTCATTTTATTTTATTCCTAAAGAAATTTCTTTGGTCTGAAAGCTTGGCGTACTCTGAATGTGGGCATCTGTTGATGCATCAGTGTTGCATTGTAATTTAGATCAGGAGTGTCATATCAAAGTGGACCTTCTAGTCATTCCCCCTCATTATCCTTTGATTAACATCCTGAACTGGTTTTAGGGGAAAAACAAACGAAAACACAGATTTCTTTTGGATAGAACTAAAGAACAGCATACTGTCCAGGTGCTCATCAGATGCTCTCCAGCTGCTAATGCAAACTTTTTTCTATGTTGGCAGACTAGAGATATACTGAAGTGAAAGCCACTTCCTTCACTCTGCCATCCTTCTAATTGTGCAACTCTACTTGCTAACACTTGTCCTTCACTGGGTGCACATTTTCCAGATTCCTTACAGTGCTCATTTGCTGATCATGTGTGACTCTTTTGTCTTGCTTATTAATAATCAATTCAGTAATATCTGCTCTGACTCTCACAAGAGCAATGGTTGATTGTTGCACAGTTGCCATTTGACTTCAGAGAGACGTGGCAATTACTAAATGGTTGCATTTCTTTTAAAAATCTCTTCTTTATTCTATAAATTAAATCAAATTCATCATTACACCATTATTGGATGGAAGCAGCATTCTTCTAAAATAATAGTTCTTTATAAACTGACAGACAGTTGTTTACCTGAGCTTCTAAAGACAAATTTATGATAGGCTCTGTGCTAAGGTGTCTGCCTTCTGTAGTAAATATAAGGTCATATTACAGGGCTTACAGTAAATAATGCAGCTGGAAAGAGGGAGTTTCACATTGTTTTCAGATTTGTTCTCTAACTCAAAATTTGAGAAGACATGAATGAAAAAAGGAGGTCAATGTTGAAGTGATAATTGGAAGAGATGGAGTTTTGCCACCAGTTTTAATAGAATTAGGAATTTACCCAGGAGGTACTGAAGCAGGATGAAGAAAGCCTCACTGAGAAGTTGTAGATAAAATGTCTGGGGAACTCAGAAGCTACTGTGGTAATACTGCTTGTGGTTTGCCTCCTGAAGATGCCAGGACACAAGCTGACCCAATGAAAAGATTAACATGATAGTGCTATCCTTCAGAACATTGTTGAATTGAAACTGTTTTCCCATGGGATTTATAGAATATTTTACTGATGGAAGTTGATGGTTATCTTTTTTATTATTATTATTTATGCAGAAGTTCTTGCTGACACTATAATTCCTGGTTTAGAATATAAAAAAGGTTCTTAATCAGACTTTTACCCTTCATGGATGAGGTGATTTGTGCTCTTTCCCAGTATTTGTGTTTTTGGTTTATTCAGGTTCTTTACAAACATCTTTGTACTCCAGATATATTTTATTACAGCTATTAGGGTAAAAAATGCATTTATTTTAAAATTGTCCCATATGGAAAATATATTTTAAGATCAGTGCTAACAATGAGCAATGTTATACAAACCATTTGGGTAAAATTCCTTTCAAAGTGATGTGAGCAACACATGAGCTATTCTGAATCACCGTGGCTATGTTCCTGACTCACCTGCCAGGGATAGTTCCACAAGGAACAAACACATTTTGATAGTAAATAAAACTTTCACTTCCTCTGTTTTTTTTTATCAGGTTTTGTTCCCTTCCTCAAACTACCCACATGCTTCATGTATAGGTTGTTTTTCTTTTTTTTTTTTTTTCTAGAAACAGTATTTTCTTCTGCAATATGCTAAAATCTGTTTTTCCTATAAAGAGATGAGAACCCCCTCCCTTCCTTATGATTTCTTCATGTTTGCCATTGTTCCTGTTGGTAAATAGATTTGCTGTTACTGAGAATTTATGCTGAGGGGGTGGGTCAGAGTAATCAGAGATAAATGTTAAGGGCTTGAGGGTTTTAAGAGCTCTTTTTCTCTCCTTGCAGCATTCCCTTATACTTGTGAAAGACAATGGGTGGGTCTAAATACCAGAATGCTTGGGGTTATTTTTACATGTTGTCTGTGCTGTTCGCAGCATGCTATGCCATTTTGGAGGATCTCGAGCCACTCTGACCTTATGGCCCTTCACCATGCCTTGGAACTGGAGTACTTGTAGCAGCTCAGCAGCACTTTCAAACCTCAGAGCCTCCTTCTGCCCATGGATGGGATGCCTGTGTCTTGTGTCAGCATTGGACTGCAGAACTTTGTGATTTCAACATGTTGACGTACAGCTGCAATTGGTCTTAACCCTTGCCCTTTCAGTAAATGGAGGAGCATGTCTTGTTCTTCAGACCAGCTGTTGACTCTGGTACTGTGAGTCCAACGAAAATAAGCCATGCGAGTGTTTGAACAACTCATCTTTATCGTATTTGCTACCAAAAAGAAATAGAGAAGGAAAGAAAAAAAAAAAAAGAAAAAAAAGAAAGGAAATAAAAGGTTCATACCTGTGAAGAAAAAAAAAAAAAAAGATCTGCAAATACCTTCTAACTTTTAGATTCTCCAATGTGACACACACCGATTCTTCAACACAGCAAACTTGATTGCACAATGAAGACTGAGATTTCTCAGAAATACCAGTGGAGTAGTTTTCTTGTAAAGAAGGTTTACTTTATGGTTTCTCATACCCAGGGTACTCTGTACATCTTTACTTATTTATGAACAGACTATATTTTGACATCATATAACTGAGGATATGTATAATAGGATTGAAGGCTATTATAAGCCTTTGCCTTATGGTACAACAACTACTTTTGATTTTAGCACATTACAGAGTAGTTTAAAATATGTCTAATTTAAACTAATAGGTACATCACTGAGACAATCATGTACAGGAAGAATTTTTTGTGTAAATTTGTAATAATGAATGATTCTTTTACATGTTGTTAAGGTAAATGCTATTGAAAGATAGTAATGCCTTGTTGGTGAAGAATGAGGCCACATGTGCGCAAACTGTTGTGCGGTGCCTTATCAATGTGTTGGATATAAATATGTAGATAATGGATTTTTTTAGATAAATTTGTCAAGACCAAAAGCATGGATGTCAAGTGTCAATCGGAATTGGGTTTTGTTCTTTCAGCTGTTTCTCTACCTTTTTCTCACCTACTCTGATTATTAAAAGATTGATTTCTCCCCCCTTAACCTTACCCCCCCCGCAGCACAAAGGAAAGACAGATAAAACACAGCTGAAGAGAAGTCCCTTGCTGTCTTCTGTTTCCTCTTTTAAAGTTAACATATTAACCCTTTTTTAGAGTATTGAAAAGTGAATTAGAATATTCAGTCCATAAAGAAAAAGAGAAAGAGCACAGATATATTTTAAAATGTGACTTAAACTGGAATCTTGGTACTGATTAGTTTTTGTCTCATCAAAAATGAAGAGAACTATCATCATCATTATTTTTAGAAATTAAAAGTGAACATGTTTTGAAGAAATTGAACAAAAATACTTACATAAATTTAAGTTTTTTAATCCTCTTCCACCAGGAGTCAGATTTTCCTAAGATATAACATCCATTGCCGGCAATGGAAATACTGAAATACTTATCTCCAAGGAGTTAAAATTTGCTTTTGTTTATACCTATTTACAGGACAAACCTAGACTCTGTCTGTCTGTGTCTTGTGACTTTTCTAGTCTTCAAGGCCATGAGCTACTTGGTCAGATAAACTGTTAGTCTGACTTTTTTGTTTGAATTGTACCAATTCCCTTTGCCTGATTTAAATCTCTTCCTTATAAAGAAGCCTCAGCTTTGTTGAATCATTCTCCAGCTTTTCTTCTTGCTTTCTTTTGCTAAGAACACCAGCCTTGAAACAGCTACCTGCAAAGCTACAAAGCACCAATGTAGCTACAAAACAACACCCCTCTCTATTGGAGGAATGATATTGCTGCTAGAATTCAATGTTTGTGGATTTGCTTTATTACCAACAGAGAGGTTTCTGCCCTACCAAGACTTGCACATGTGCTTTACTTTACCCTGTATGAGTGCTGGAGTTCACGCAGTACTCACATACGTGCATAAAGCACATTGTGGGTAGTTTTTAGAAGTGAGAGTAAGATTAGCCTTTGTTTCCTCAAATGAAGTAGACAGTGATGGGGGGTTGGTTGTCTTTTTTTTTTTTTTGTCTTTTTTTTTTTTTTGGCTCTTTTCAATTTTTAGTCACTTGCGGACTGAAAAATAAAACAGTTTATCTGGGCCTTATTGTACAAAAGTGTGTTGTGTCCACAGTTGTGTACAGAATTCTTCAGTAATTTTGTTTTAAATTAATAAAACTGATTTGTGAACATATTAAATCTTGTCTTGTATGCAAGTCTGTGATATTTCTGCTCTCTAGGTCAGGAACAAGGAGACATCTCTCATCTCTGTGCTGTTCCGAGGCAGTTGTTCACCTGCTTGTGCTCAGCTGAGACATTCAATAGGATAAAAAGTATATCTAGTTTGTGTCTAGATTACAGAAGGCCCAGTTCGATGGGCAGCAGTTGTTTTGCTTATCAGCAGGAGCTGGGTGAGATCAGTGCAGAATAAGGACTGGGTGCATAGTGTCCTACAAACGTGTGCCTAAGTGACTCAGAAGTAAATGCCTGAAAGTTAGGTCCCTCTGAATGTCGTGCAAGCCAATCCATGTGCTGAATGGATGAGTCCATCATTCTCTGGGCTATATGAATTCTCTCATCCTCTGAGGACCAACAGGCTTGCACACCTCTGGGTACTGATGCACTGACTGCAGTGCTGAGGTATGTTCCTGGGCTGCCCATAAAGAAACACTGATTCTTCTATTGAAATAATTTTGGAGGTTTTGGTGGATGATGACCAGGATTTAGAGACATCCTCTTTCATCATTGCTTCTGATCTCAGAGCAGTCTCAAACCAAGAACAAGAAAGTGCAAGCTTTTCTTAGCTCCAAACATTTGCTTCCAGAACACTGGCAGGCCTGTAGCTAAACATTATCTTATGCTTATATTAGGCATGTAGCCTAAATATGCTGCACTGTAAATCAGCTACTTTGATACGTGAACCTGTTTTAAAAAAAGTTGCCTCCAGTCCCTCGTTTATTTTAAACTTTTGCATCTTAAAATGATTATATGTACAGTACTGTGGATGTTTTTGAGGTAAAAGAAGCCAGATGCTCTATATTATTCTGCTGTAATCCATTAGAGCATTGAGTTTACAGTGGCAAATCACAATTACAGCTTTACAAACTTTTGCTTATACTGTGAAGATGAAATTGAGCTTTCTGTTTGTATTTCCATCCCTTTCTTTTAAAGCTGACCACCTAACAAATGGATGCAAACAAGACCAAGAAACTGGTTTTATGTATGTAACACCACCATTGAAGTTGGATGCTCAGAGTTAAAATTATGTCTATAAGTTTTTAGTACAGCACCAATGATGCTGGGAATTAATCCAGTGAAGTAGTCACTTAAATCCCTTCTGAAACCTCTCAAGGCTCAGAAAACTAGTTATTTTTTAAGGAACTTCATATGAAGACCCTACTTAAATTGAAATCTTTTAAGAAAACAGGGATCCCTGCAGAATGAAGGGCATCATGTTATGATGTATATACCTCATAAGCTTGGGGTCTGCTTTTTGGAACGTATCAGTACTCCTTGAAGTCTCCATTTCTTAGATGCTCACTTATAGTAATGTTCAGCTGTAATAGCTTTAGTTCTAAGAATATAATGCATCAAAATCATTAGACCTATGTAACTTTGAGGTAGTGACAAGAAAGTGAAATTAATAATTATTATTCATGTCTTTCATGACTGGAAAACACTCTCAGTGAGTGGTATTTTGCCTCAAAAATGCTTGCAATGCAAGCCAATAAAATATTGTTAGAAATTGTCCTTTGCCTTTTCCTTCAAATTTTTGCTTTTCTCAGTGTTGTGATTCTTGAATTCTTCCCTGCAACATGAATAGAGGATGGGTGCCAAGAGGCATGTTGCTTTGTGTCATATGTCAAGGGAGAGGCACAGTCCTGCACCAGTCTTCCTCTGTTCTTTGACAATGGCAAGGATGCACAGCTGTCACTTTTGTTGTTCTCCTCTTAGCCAGGGACTGGCTCTAACAAAACCATCCAGTTCTTCTCTGTAGAAAAAGGGCCAGAAGAAAAAGGGAAAATGAAGAGGAAAACAGTAAGGTCCCAGGCTGAAAAAAAAAGGGGAGAAGTGTGAGGGTTGCAACTCTCCAAAGAGGATCTGTAGGTAATGAGGGAGAGGCACGGCAGATCATCCAGCACTCCCAGATGACCTCCCAGCATCTACCTAGTGCTCTGCCCAGGCATGTGATGGGGCAAGGGACTGGTGAGAGACCCCCCAGTCTCTTGGCTACTCCATCCCACCATCTCCATAGTGTGGATGGCCAGCACGGCCACAGCAAGGAGGACAACAGTGTGCTGTAACAGTGTGGGCCTCAGGTGAGGATGGTATAAATCAAGAAGGGGCTGGTCACAATCCCTTTCCTGACTCCCTCTGAAAATCTTGGGCTGTCCCCATTACCTCTGCACAGTTGGGGTGCAGCTTCTCTGTGTGCCAGGAACACCACAGTAGAAAATGGAAATCTGTGGGGTACTTCTCCTGGAGTCCCTCCACAGCCTGTTAACTGTGTGAACCTCCCTGTAATACATATCTATACACACACACATATATATACGTTGCCAAGCTTGGTTATGACACCAGAATTTAAATGGTGTGTTACTGAGCCTGTTGCCTGACTAAAGCAAATGGTTTGCAATAGAAAATGCCCCTTACTCTCATTCTCCAGCAGAGCAGGGATACATAAAACTTTGACATTTGACTACTCAAATCATCCGTCTCTATAACTGTTTGGCAGCATTTTTTTTGTGTGTCAGTGCAAATAAACTTTCACGTTCTGGTATATTAGAGAAAACCATATTTTCAATATTTTACTAATATTTTACATTGCCATTTCTGGATTTTAAGTGGCTATTAGTTCCTACTAATGGTGTTAGAATAACAGCAGAAGGAAAACAAAAGATTTGGATTTATCCAAAGGAAAATACAGCTCTGCCAGCTCCTGTGGAAGCCACACGATACTGCCAGCTAACACCTTGTGGAAGTCAGCCCAAGGCACAAGTATGTATGTTATTAGTGATCTGCCCTTTCCATTGCTTCACCGCCACTGGCAGGTTTTTTGCTGGGAAGAAGCGTTTGTGGCTTTGTTTCTCACCCACTCCTTGAAATATTTTGCATGGACTGCTGTCTACTGCTCCCTGAAGGGCTGGCCTTTGACACTGTGCTATTTCCAGTCTCATGTGTAGATGCAGCATTATTTTCCAGAGTGGGAATTGAACCATTTGCAAAGGAAGCCCCAGCCTGCTTCATTTTCTTCATTGCCAGCACATGTCAGAATTGACATGGAAGTGAGGTGAGATTTAAAGATTGCATTAAACTGAGTAGCTGGGAGTGCAGAGACAGGAAAGATAATGCAGAGGAGGTAGAGAGTGGTTAGAAAGAGAAAGAAAAAATATAATTTGGTTTGAAAAATATGGGATAAAAAAATCTGGGGTAAAATAATACAAAGTGAGGAGTAAGGAAGAATGATGAGTTGTCCGGCATAGAGGGAATTGGCTTTATGTTTAGGAAACCAAATTTCACTTCTTGGCTCTGCCACAGAATGACCCAGGTACATTGCTAGGGCCACATCCAGCAAAAGGCTTGGGCTCAGCAAAGCTGTGTCCCAGTGGCTGGCCACCATCCAGAGATTCAGCTGCTCATGTGTGCTCTCAATGAAGAGAGCTGGGAGCCTAAGAGAGTAGCTGCTGAGCCAGCTGCCAACACCAGAGCTGTGCATGATATCCTGCCCTCACCAAGAGCCTGGGTACCACCTCTCACCCTTTGGCTGACAACTGTGAGTGCTTTCACATGCGGGAGCAGAGGCTGCCTGTGCTAAGACACATGGCGGGAGGTGCCCCATGTCCTGCTCGGCCCCCGCTGCTCACTCACTCTGATTAGTGACCACTCGCACAGGATACAGGTGACATTAAGCCAAGTTGGTTTTCAACCTTATCCAGATGTATACGTTCCACTCTTGGGAATCTGCCTGTTAATACTCTCAGAGGGTCAGAGAAATTTTGTGGGAGCAGAAGATGGTAGAGAGGGATTGTGTTTGCAGAGCAAGAATATTTTGCCTCTGTATAGCTGCTAAATGCAAAATAGAGAAGGTTCTGGGAGCTGGCACTGAAATCTGGGCTCCTGACCCTGAGGCATCACTCACACTGCTGAATTACAGTGGTACACTTTACTTAGCTCAGCAAAATCTGCTGAGTGGACTGAAACAGATTCAGCAGGAGAGAGAAACGATACCTATTTTCCCTCCTGTTGTGGTTTAGCGCCAGCTGGCAACTATGCATCACACAGCCACTTCCTTACTTCCCCTGTGTCAGGACAAGGAGAGAACTGGAAAGGTAAAAGTGAGAAAACTCAAGGGTTGAGATAAAGACAGTTAAACTGATAAAGCAAAAGCCCCACATGCAAGCAAAGAAAATTAATTCATCCACCACTTCCCACCACCGCAGGTATAGAATACAGTGGTCAGTTTGGTCAGCTGTCCCAGCTGTGTTCCCTCCCAACTCCTTGTACACCTCCAGCCTACTTGCTATTGAGGTGGTTTGGGGGGCAGAAAAAGCTTTGACTCTGTGTAAGCACTGCTCAGCAGTACCGAACACCTCCCTGTGTTATCAATACTGTTTTCAGCACACATCCAAAACCTAGCCCCACACCAGCTACTATGAATAAAATGAACTCTACCCCAGCCAAAACCTGCACACCACCTCTCCAGAGTAAACAAATGCAGTTCTCATTACAAAGATGAGCAACTGAATAGAAACAAAATCATGACATTCCCTTTTACCTCAGTAAATGCTGTCATTCCAGAAGGGATTATTAATTTTGCATTAAATTTATGTTCCAGCTCCTAAGTCTATCTATGCAGTCATTATTTATATGTGACTCACTAAACATTCAGTAGAGCATCTGTCAAAAATATGAGAGGTCTACTTACATGTCACTTGGTGCCTGTCATTAATTTGGGGTCACAGGAGGTTAGTCCAGTAATATCTCAGCTACACAGCACTCCACTACGCTACACCGAGACACACTCTAGGACTGCTCCTGATGTTTTCTTATAAAATGAGAGTTTGAAGTTCAATTAAACAGGCACAGATTTATCCTCTGTAACAGCCTTCCTGAAGCATTTTTGTTTTAAGACAGAAAGTATTTGAATAGGAGTTGAAAATAAAACCTAAACTGTACAGTTAGTTCTCCAAAAGACAAGGAAAATAAAAGGAAACCAGAAGTAACCAAGAGTGCAATATCCCTTTTAAATGGCAAATGCATAGAAAAAAATAATTATGTGGTTGTTAGCAATTCTTTTTTGTGTTCCTACAGTCCAGTTGAAATCCACCTTTCTGTAAACTTCTGGTCCATCATTCTCAAACACTTGCTCTTGTGCCACTTGAATTCTCTCCCTATTGCTTCAGTTGCTGTGTGAACCAGAGGATTTTGCTGAGTGTCTTTGGGCATTTCCCTGCAGAAGACCAAAACCAGGAGATGCATGCACAGCAGGTAATAGAGTCAATGGTAATGTCTTCTTGGGAGGGAAGGTGATCTTATTACCATTGGCCGTTCTTGCTTACCATAGGCAACAAGCTAATATATTTGCACATTAGATACCATCTGAGTAGTTCAGCTTCCGAACAGTTTTTTGTGATTTGTTTCTTACAGATAAGCAGAATTGGAATTCATATATAATGCCTATAAATTTACTTCCATTGAAGTCAAAGACTGAATTTCCATCAAAACCTGAACATAACTGACTATTACAAATCCCAGACATTGGGTCACCCATTGGTTTCTATAAAAGTTATGGGCATCTGTACAGATCTGTAACTGCAGCAGACCCTGGAAGCTTATTGGTATTTTTGCTTAATATTTGCTCTTTTTTCCACTAGGAATAGAAACGAGACAAACCTGATGATTGCTGTGGCAACCCCGAGCCAGAGATTTTTCTGAAGACTTTTATTTGGTTCTTGAACCTTGTTTTCCTTGGGAATGTGGTTTGATGTTATTTCCTCCTTCCTGCTGAGCAGTCCAAATCCTGAGCTGGGCTGCTGGGTGATGAGAGAAGCCGCTGACCTCATGCTCCTTTTTATTTATTTATTTTTGTTATGAGCCATCTTTTCTCCCACATTTGTCTGTAAAGAACTGATCTTCTATGATCCTGTTCTTGCCATTTTAACTTCTTCTTACTGGGTGCAATATCCTCCTCCATATAGTATGATAACCCAATGTTTTAAACATTGACATCTGAGACAGAAGCTATTTAATGCTTCCATAATCGTATGTAATACATTTCCTTCTGTTCCGAGATGGAGGATACCATACCTGAAATGTGCAGAAAAGTTACAGTTCAGATGCTAATATTTTCCACAGGCTTCTAATTACTCTTTCATCTGTATCAAATATAGACTGATGCTCAAACCTTGTGTAGAGCTCTGGCAGGACTTTGAACGCTTATGTTGTCTCTGGTCAGGTTTCTAAAACCATTCTAGTAATTCTGAAAACATGCTGGCAAAAGGAGTCTGTTCCACAAGACACTGGTTTAATTCTTAGACAGTGGCTTTCTGCTGAATATTTGTGGCATCATTCTAAAGTGTGGAAGTACATGGGATTTCTAAACCCTCAGTTTCCTGGTGGGAATAGTTCTGGACAGATGGTTTTACTATCCAGATGACAAACTAATTGACAGTAATTTTGTAGAAATAAAAATCGTATTTAAAATTATGACCTAATTGTTATTGAAAAGAATAGACCATTGTAAATGCTTCATTGTGTAACATAAATCTAAAGATGAGTTATGAATGCTGCTTTCAAATCAATCTGTTAATTGCACTTTATTAAACTTGTAGGTGAGATTCAGGGGATGCTGTTCATTCAAAGGCATAAAATATAGCGAGATTTTGGCTCTCATATATGGAAAAAAAATAATTTAATCCACTCCTGTCTAACTGGAAATGGAAAGTAGATCCCCTTCAATCATACTTTGAATCAAAAATGAGGGACAACTGCAGTCTGAGGTTAAATCAAATTATTCCTGCAATTCAGTAGAGATTGAGATTTGGATTTCATCCCTTTGATTTACAATTCACCTCAATAGCCAAATGACATTGCTTTTAATTTATAACAAGGTAAGTGAGAAAAGCTAACTAAGATGCAGTATGACTGTGGCTGAACTGGTTCATGAACATGCTTAAACACATGCAACGAGTATGCCCTAGATCTCTAATCCATGTGTTTCCATTCCCAGTCACTTAGATTTCACGTCCAGCATCAATTACAGAGTTAGTGTGGGTATGCAGAGTTCCCAAGTGGATCCAGGGCCACCATGTGTCCTTCCCATGCATCTTCAGAAAGACTGCTGTTAATCTGCATTTACGCAGAAACCAGTATTTTAGCCACCAAACACCTTCTTCTACCATTTGTGTGACACCACGAATCAGAAAGCAGAGGCAGCAGCTTATGGGTCTATGCCCATCTTACACTTTAACAGCCTTGATACTGGATATGCAAGGACTGGTCTGCCATGGCTAGGTTCAAGCTATTCCATATACAACCCCATTTCATGTATCTACAGTATACATTCTTTAGCTGCTTTGGCCTTGGTCTTTTAGTATTACATAGTAGTAATTTCCTGTGTTCCCATTTAGTATGGTAATGCTGCAAGAATGTGAGTTGTGAAATGGGAGAGCTGTGACTTGTTGTCATGGAATATTGGCTCTTCTGTACAGGTTGGATTCCTGTTTATTATATTCAAGTCAAGTCACTGAGTCACATGTCAGGTCCTCGTGTCTCACTCATACCTTCACTTGAAAGAGAATTTTCTGTTTCATCTTTAAGTTTAGGGTTTTCCAAAGAAGGCCTGTTTAAAATAAACAAAATACCAGGTGTTTATCTCTGTAGCTAGAAGAAAGGCTTTGTTTCAAACTCATCACAACACTCCTTAACATCCGTGAGCAAAATGTAAGCCTATCTAAAAAATGCCAGGAGGAAACTACTGCATTAATTGCATAAATAAAATTGATCACTGGTTTTCCAAAACATAGATTACACATGCTGTGATATAGCCCATGAAAAAATAAACTATGGAGCCGTAGTGGTCAGACTATAGCCAAGTCTGTCATCCTTACATATTCTTGTAAACCTACAGTGGTTTATAGTTTTCTTTGCTGCAAAGAGGAAGACAAACAAATATAAACCAAAAAGCACTGCTATGATTTGAAATTACTCAGTCAAAAGTTGAGCCTATGCAACTGTATCATTTTATTTATCCATCAGCACTTATGTTGTGTTGTGCCAGAACTCCCAAAATCCTCACTTGTAAATCCTAAAGAACCATGTTTTAGTAGCACTAATTGGCACAGCTGCTGAAAAGACCAAAGACCAAAAAAAACCAAATAGGATAATGGTAAAAGCCTCTGCCCACAAACCTAGCTTGTGGTCTCTGCAACTTTTCCACAGCATTTCAGCTTACCAGATGCTGACTGCATCAGTCTGCAAATTATCTGCTATTCCTGCAAATACTGTACTATTCCTTCATTTAAGAGCTGATGAGGAAGCTTGATAGATAACAACCATTCTGGATCTTTAAAAATAAAAGGTTAGAATAGGATTAAAACCGAAAAATAAATAAATAGTTTTGATTGAATAACACAACTGATGGAAAACCAGTAATTATTTCTCTCCCAGAAACTAAAAGACAGGCAGCAATTTGGGAGAAATGATAAGCCAGGCTAGGAGAAATTATTTGGCTTGGAGAGCATGCTGCATGACATGCCAGCACCTGTGGTTAATTTTAGAGTTCATGTTAGCTGAAATATCTTTTAATAGTTTGGCTGGGGCTTAACCCACCTCTTTCCAGAGTGGGAAGGAGAGCAGGAAGTGCTCCACAGTGGGAGCAGCTGAGCCACATATGACCCTCTCCTGATCACAGATCTTCACTTGTGCCTTTGTCGCACTTGTAGGGACAGCTGAGCCCCTTCAGAGCTACAGCTATGATACTGAGCACTGTGAAGGGTTCTACAGCATGTGCATCCTCCAGACACTGCCTTACATCCCATAGGAAAGCAAAGCATGAATATGCCCAGCAGCAAAAAGGCCCTATCCTTGTCAACTGTTGTCTTCCAACCAATGCACATAATGGAACTACATTTTCCAGGTTGACATCTTTCATGAGCCAACAGGAGTTTATTGGAAGGAGAACAAGGACTGATGCAGATCCAGTATCCAGGATGGCTGGGTTATATCCTCTGATTCCCCATGTCATACTAAGTGACTTACTAACACTAACATTTCTTACCTCTTAGTAAAGAAAATACCATACACAAAATAATTGCGGGAACGCTGGCACAATTGTGAAGCCTTGTGTCCTTCTCTGACATACAAAAAAAGCCAAATGTTTTTAGTGATGTCAGTATTTTATTGTATGTACATTTCCATTTTAATGGTAGTGTTTTTTTCTATTTCGATTGTTTTGTTTTCTTTACTACCCACAGATCCCACTGGATCAATCAGATGTCTTAAAGTTTATGAGACAGTCCACTTCCTTCTCTTCCTCCTCCTGCTGAATTTTTGAGTTCCTTGAGCATGTGCCATTGTGGCCTGGATCTGTCTTGCCGTGTTGTGTTTAGGGTGCAGTAATAGGTAGTGAAAATGGTCACCCTTGGTGACCACACAGGAAAAATACAACATGGACATGAGATTTCCTGCTCACCCACCTGTCTAAATTCAAGGGTAGTGGCTCTGCAGGGAGGAACTTCATCTCTCGTTGAATTTGGTAAGATAATCACAGGAAAAATCCTCCTACAGACAAAGCTCGTAATTCCACCTCTGCCCCTGGCTGTGGTTCCCATGTTGGCTAGTCAAGGTGTGTGTGCCAGATAATTACAGCCCAGTGGCTTTTCACATTTTATGAAATTTGAAGTGGAATTGAATCCTAGAGTTACTGTGCCAGCTAAATGTAAGGGTGTTGTGAAAGGTTTGCTTTTGTCTGAAGAAAATGACCTGAGTGTGAGGGACAAATTAAAAAATAGTTATACAGAAAGCTGCTTCAATTCCACTATCATTAGACCAGTCCTGATGCCACTTTTCTCTCTCCCTTACTAAATATATTCCTTAACTCTACATAAATGTCTTTTTCTTCCTCATATTTTTCATGCCTGATTGGCTACCCAGTAATTAGGATTGCTGGACAAGGAGTGGTGGAGCTGATTCACACACACACACACACACACACACACACACACACAGTATTTGCTATTTTACAAACCATGAGGTTAAGTGGGAAGGAAGCCTTGACAATATGAGCATTTGATGAAACAATTGTTAGAAATAATATGTAAACAGTTTTCCGTAATATTTGCTCTAAAATATAGTATCTAACAAGTCATCTACTTCCAAAGCTGTGAGTCTTAGTGATGTATATCAGCAAAAGCTAGTGTTTTGGAGGTTCTTCTGAATGATGCAAAATTGCTTAAAAGGGATTTATTCATTAAATAAATGTAAACCTTTAAAGACTGGTCAGGAGCCAGCAGAGATTACAAACACCATGAGCAAAAGGGAAGACGTTATCCCTTCCACCAGCTGACCTCCATGTGTTGAAGGATAAGCTGCCAGAGCAGCAGTGTCTAATGAAAAGATTTAGTTTAGAAATCCTTCTCTCTCTTGGTTTCATCGTCAGCATATTTGTGTGTGCACCACAACCTGGGTCTTTCAAGGAGGCTGGGATGACAATACCTCTCTCACTAAGGATGATGTCATTTCTGCCCTGATTCATGACCAGACAAAAAAGCTCACCTGTTATAAATTGCCAAGAAGAATATGCTCAGGATGTGCGCCAAAAAAAAAATAAAAAAATCAAAAAACACAAAAGCAAACAATGATTTTTACTGGGGATTTCTTTCCCTGCTGATGTATAAATGGGAAGCAGAACTGGAACATGGAAGAACCACTCTAATTTTTCTGGAATATCTATGTTTATCCAATTGTCTAATGCCTATTCTGCCTATGTAATTTCTAATAATTTCAATTTAAATCACACATTTAATTAGATTTTGTTAAATGTAATATTGCTATGCTATTCCTACACTATTTTGCTTCTTACACTTCAGGAGTCCAAGTTCTTCTGCTTGCTGTAGAACTTAATTCTACTGGTATCTACACTTTTCAGCTGGGGAAAAAGAAACACCTCCTATACTTGGTGAAATTTTGCACTCCCATCTACTCACCTGCTCTAGATGCCTGCAGTCACTGCCCATCATACCTGTACTAGTCCCACTTTTCTCTAGGCAAGCTCTTGCCCACCCCAGGTGCTGCTTTGGTGCATCCCTCCTTCTTTCAGAGCATTCCCAAGCAGCAGCAAGGGGAGAAGCTCTTGGTCTGTTGTTTGCACCTATGGTAGGGTACTAGGAATGCATTCCTGGTTTTGGAAAGCATCTAGTCAAGCTAAATCATGTCAGCTATTTTAATTTATACTCAGAAATTGATGATTTTTAGAAGGAAAACACATAAATCAGGTGGAAGTTGCTAGAAATGTTTTATTCTTATCAGCATGAAGTAAGAAAATTTGTGGCCTGATGTTGACAGAACATGGCTTTCCTGGGTTAAAATACACATTTACCTCTGCTACTGGTTTAGAAATGCTTTAGGAATACACAAAGGATTTTTAAAAATAAAAGCATGGTACCTCAGGGAGTACCGCTAGTTTAAATAACACATGAAAAATATTTATGAGCCTTTTTTTATGAGGTGGTCAAAGCAAAGACCATCCAGCATGTAACATAAGACTGGCTAAAGAAGAAAGGTTTTTCAAAACCACATTGGAGAGTTGAGCATGAATGGAATTTTATTTCAGTCTCTACTGCTTATTTAAATTAATGATGTTTTCAGGTGGAGTCTAAATGATAATACAGATCAAAGTGAGTTTTGCCAGGGAGCTGGACACTAGTCTATTATTCAAAGAATGTTACTGACTAATGTTGAAATAATCCTTAACAGATAATAGGTTTAGTGAAAGGAAACTTTTAAATAGTTTCAAACATTTTCAAATGTACTGGAATCATGTCAACTCATTCTTTAGCAATGGAGATTAATACTCCTGAATACATACCTGAACAGCAGATCTCCCAGTATTTATCCAGCTTGTCCAACCACAGCAAAATGCAAAACAAAGGTCATTCTGTCTTCTTTGGTCAGGCAGCACGACCTCAGTAGTTCCTGCTGTGCTGTTAAAAGGTTAATAAGGTCTTCCCTACTACAGGAAGAAGCTCCAGTGCATCCCCATGTCAAAGATCACCTCCAGGTTTAATTCCTGAGATGTACCAAACCCTGGCCCATTTCATGGAGCTCACAAAGGGTTTTAAAGTGCTACCAACCCAGAGTGGTCTCTCACACACTTTCCTTCCACTTTGTACACACACTCTGGTTCCAACTTTTGTCTTCCTGTCCCTAACTTTCTTACCTCCATACGGATCTCTGAGCTAGAACACCAGTTACAGAAACTTGCCATCCCAGGTGTTTTCTGAGGTGTTAAAAGTCTAAGGTACCTACTGACCAAACGTGCCAATCTTAGGTGAGCTTTATACTTCTTGAACTATACTTTACTAACCAGGGAGACTGTGCCACCTTCACATTATTCTTTGATTCTGCATTGAGGTTCGCTGCAACTGTGCAAGTACTTAAAAGGATTTCAAGAATGGGTTGATGAGGAAAACTGGTGAATGGACACCTTTTGTTTTTGCCTTAACTATGCATGTACATATTTAGCTAATTAGGACATTCATTTGCGATTCTTTTTTGCAACAGCTATGCTTGTAAGTAGGGCAGAATTCAGGAAGATTGATTACAATGGAACTAGCCTTAACTGCTGGACATAATGCGTCAGCGTATCCAGAACAAACCTTATCTGAAAAAAACGAGACTTTCTAACATGTTACTTGTGTGATTTCATTGTGGATAAGATTGGTTTACCCATTTGAGTGCAAAATAAGATACAAAAAAAATATTTTTTGCCATTTTGTGTATTCTTTCGTTTAGCTGGGGAAAATTCTATAAAGCTGGCATCACTGTTGACCATTTTGCAACTTCAAACCACAGCCTCCTACAGGAAATGTAAATAAATCCTGCCAAGGGTGGCATGGAACTTCAATAACCTTAAACCATTTTACACCTAAATGAGAGCATCTGTGGAAGGGATTAGCATGCTGTAATTTATGTGCAGTGACTTCCCAGCTTGCTTTAACTTTCCCCTGTGTTCTTAGCCAGATAAGCAGACATGGAAAGAGCCTGGGCTGTGCTGGTTCAGTCACTTCATGGAATGATTGCATGGATCTGTGTGTTTGAAAGCAATCCTGCATGGAGACTCCTTGATTTTGGTGGAGTAGCTTCACTGGACAGACTCGCAAGGCTCATGGCAACATTGCAGCTGAATAGGTTTTTCAGCAATTTATCCTTGGTGATGAGGACAGTATGTCTGTCTTGGTAACTATTGTTGCTCAAGAGCATGCTGTTGGCTATGGTAATGGAGATTAAAAGCATCTTAAAATGAAACAGCTGCAGTCTCTCAGTTGTTATTCATTAACATTTCATTGTTCAATCTGTTTTATTGATTTTCATAGTGCATAAAATACACAAAATGTGCAGAAAATCCGATATGAAATGAAAGAGCTATGCATAGAGGGAATCATGCAGCCTAAGGAATGGATACAGTGAAACGGGCAGTCTGAAACAGGCTGAGCATGAATTCACTGAAGGAAGTGGACTAAGCTGCCACCCTTCATTTAAAAAGGCTGAAAAAACTATTAAGTTCCTCTGTGGAAGAATGTAGCTGAAACGATAACAGCCTCCTAAACCGCAACACAAGCCTGTGCCTTCAGTCAAAGAGATGTAAAGTCCTGCTCAAAAAGTGTAAACCGTTTGGACAGAAAGACTTTGGCCCAGCATTAAGCGGGGTGTCATTGGACACACACATGGACTTGTGTGTGTGTGCTCCTTGTAAAAAGGGCTGTGCCTAGGCAGTAAGGTCAAAAGCCAAAAGGAAGAATGGCGTGATCCAGTAGAGTTATCAAGAGGAAAAAGAGCTTCTGTGGAGAAGCTGCCCTAAAAATTTTGCTGCTTAAACCAGATTTGCCCATTGCTTAATATTACCTGAGTTCAAGAACACAGGTCTTGTAGCCAGAGAGAACTATATACAAGACTCCCCCATAAATGTCTCTTCTTAAGGAGAATAACCTTCAAGTCTCCAGGTTTTTTTTGGCATAGCTAATCAAGTTGAAAAGGGTAACAATATAATCTGCATGAACAATACAAACTGTGCCTGGTGGTCAGGGAGCCAAACTGGCATCATTCAAATCCTAGGGAGGTCAATGGGATGAGTCTGATTTCACCCAAAATGTGCTTTGGGTCGAGTCCAGCAGTAGTATATGTATTGCCTAAGTGTATATTGCTTCCCTTGCAGGGTAACCATTATTTAAAGTTTACGTGGTTACGAAACAGCAGCACTCTGATAACAAAAATGTTACCCTGTCACTATGCTGCTGGTTAGAGAAGATGCTTTATATCAGTGAAGCGCTTTATCCTGTCAAGGACCACTCCTGCTTTGCAAAGCAGGGGCTGTATCCAGGTCAGGGGCATGAACGTACACAGACAGCATGTGCCTCAACAGGGATGGGAGCATCTAAGGCCTCCGGGCAAACCTCATGAAGTTCCATGATGTGATTCCCAGACCATTTTGGACACTCTTTTCCCTTGGACTTCATGCACAACAAAGCCATAATGGGATTCTCAGTGTGCCTGGGCTCAGTGCCATATGAACAGCGCCTGTATCCTGGCAAAGGAGTAGTATAGCCCTGGGCATTGCTTTTCTGTACTTTGGGAGTATTTCAGGTCTGGCACCTTCATGAAATTGGTCAGAGAATAAGATTTGGCTAGGTCACCCTTACTGAACACATTAATTAACATTCTTGTTAAAGTGCCTGACTTTTTCAGTAGCCATGCAGTGTTAGTTGCAATAAAGACTATCAGCTTTTCTGTATGGGAGCTAAACTCTGACCTTCTTCTATTTCATTCTGCTAGATCCCTTCTTGCTGTGATTTTCGTTTATGTTGCTAAATAGTCCAAGCATACACAGACAACTATCTGTCTCTCTTTAGAATACAACAGACACTTATCTGGCACTATAAATGTAACAATGATATTAACAGAGCTTTCTCTAAGTGTTTATTTGAACACACCTGGTAAACCCAAAGGAAAGGCTGAATGCAGCAACTTACTTCATTAAAACAACTGATGTTTTATTTAACTCAATAATTAAAAGTTTTACAAAGATCACCTCTGGATGTTTTTTTAATAGCTAGGTTTCAATTGAATGCCCAAATCAACAGGTATATAATTGTCCAAGAGAATAATTTTAATATAAGCAATAAAGTTTCTCAGAGATTCAGATGCTTCCCTTAAGACATGAGAAGTGTTTCTATAGAGATTACGATTACAGTATAAATTAGTCCATCATTCTTCTGAGCACAAACTAAGGCTCCCAAATCATTTGAATGGACAGTTTACTGCAGCAGGTCAGTAATGACATGGAGCTGTAAAACAATGGTACTCATCTGGTTTAGCTCCCATTCAGAGAGGATTTTTGCCTCTTGGAAGGGCAATATGTTGCTTAAAGTAGAACACGGAAAGAAAAGAGATGCCAGCTGCACAGCTGTCTGATTGCTTTTCTTGTTTTTTTCTTTTTAAATAGGCTAATTTTTACAAACTGAGGATATTTGGAGGGACACCAGAAAAGAAGTTAGCTTAGGGCAATGCCTTGGGACCAGTTAGTTAGTGAGAACATAACACGAAAGGGGGATTGAACTCTCTCTTTTTCTTGATGGAATAGATGCTAGCTCCTGCATGGTCTATTCCCAGCCTACTGCAGAAGCTTGACAGCTCTTCTCATGCTGCCCCTCCAATTTCTGGCATTAACTTTACCTTTTTAATGTCCTCCCAATCTTAGCTTTCTTTCGCCTCCATGCTGCTATTTTCTAGATTAAATAGTTCTTATGCCTTTTGTGTCAAAATCACTTCTCCTTTCTGTATCCCTAAGGGAAGAACTACTTGTTATGGTGGGGTCCATTTCTCTTATGTACGACGCATTTACCTTGCAAACCTTGTGGTGCCAGAAGATGTTATTCACCATGACAGATGTTTTCCATGCCAACACAGCCTTAGCAGTAATCATGGCACATGTTTTCTGGTCTATTTCAACACAGGGTTAGTGGATTAGCTCAAACTATACTAATGAGTTTTGAAGTTTATCTGGCCACATGTGCCCTGAGCAACCTGGATAACATGGAGATGAAGGCTAGGAGAAAGCCCAGTGATCTGGCAATGGAGAAATGAGGATGGTTAGGTCTTTGGGTGCTCTGGTTTGATCTGGCAGAAGACACTGTTCCATGCCCCAAACTTAACTTTACAAGCAAACCTTGATCCCTTAGTATTTTATGCCTCATCTTGTATATATTTAAGTGTGGCCTAAAATAACTGCAAGGCAGGGATCTCATGTAAGTACATGAGCTCCACGTGGCATCAGTTACACCAGTATTAACCAAGTAAGAGCTTGGCCTTTTGTAATTTAGACGTGTGTGATGCTATACATATGTTACTGACTACATGTGAACACTGCAGTGTAAAGGGGAGCAATCATAACCTTAGTAAAATATGAACATGGATTGTTATAGAATTACCATAATAGTGTTTATAGTAGTAGGTATAAATGGTACCATGAGGCTGATTAAAGCTAAAGAGCTACTTTTCCTGCTTGCTGATTACAATTAGCTCTTCGCTGACTTGCTTGCCAAAGGACTCCATTAAACTACAGTCAATTGACCTTACAGGCTGTATTTTTAGTATGCTTTGAATGTACAGCTGAATTTTTCACATGGAGAACTACACATACTCTGACCACAAGTATAGTGACATGAGTGGAATAATCTACCTACAACAGCAGAAATAGTTGAGGTTTTGTACATACTGTTATATTACACATTTATGAGCATGCATGTGCTTTTAAAAGTCCAAATCTATCAACTATTTAGCTTGTGGATAAGTCCCTGTCACTCTGCTTTCTCATTTAGGTATGTCATAGGATTACATTTCAGGAGTTTGAGGGGAGGGAATAATTTCTGTATCCCTAAGGGACACCAATTGAAAATGTGATCTGGGTGTTCAGGTTCTGAAAGCTCATACGCTACTCATGGTAATTTTTAAGACACTGTACTTGTACTTGATCAGTCCTTATTTTCAATATAAGAGCAGAGCCTTTCACCTCACAAGTCTCACTTTCTCTGTTTCTCTCCTCCAAACAAAACCTCCTCCCCCCATTCCAGTAGCAAACCCCAATACTGAAGCTGATCGATAGCCAGCTCTGCATTTAGCTGGTATCTGCTTTTGCTTTTGTAACTCAGCAGGGTCTACTGGATCCTCTTAGCTCAACCTAAACTTAACATGAATTTTCACACCTCTTCTTTGTTTTAGTATTTGATACTCCTCAAAATGGTCTTCCCTGCTGATTTTCTTAAAGAACCATGAAGGCTGATTTTGATCTTGCTGTGGATCTGACCAAATAAGATTAGCATTTAATAAAAAACTCTTTTAGAAACTAAACCCTCAAGACTAAATGCAATCATGCTCATTCTGAGAGCTGCAGTCATTTGTCCTTGGCTTGTTTTTCCCAGAAATGGCTGGCACAGTCACATTTTTTCATAAGGGTAGTTGGCTCTGCTCTCACTTGGCTGGTCCTGGGAGATGATTTCAGTTACAGTTTCATCTGCCAAGTCCCATATTCCCTTGTGACCTAGTTTGGATTTTAGTTTTCCAGCTAGGCCACCTGCCTCGTGTTAATTAGTTATGGTTTCCTTTTTACATGCAAAATTGTTTTAACTTCATGAGCTGGCACAGATTTGCATGGGTTTCCCTCCTAGTCCTACTGTACAAGCAGCACTGCCTGCTTAGTCCTGTCATCTGCACTATAAAATCAGCCAGGCTCAATCAGATATGAAAAATTGTTCAAGGGGAAGGGGTAGGAGAAGAGAAGCAGCAATTAACTTTTTGTGTTTCCCACTTTGAGGCTGTTGTGCTCTCTGGTCTTAGAAAATCCTCATCTGACTGAGTTGCTGGTCTTTCTTCTAAAAAGTTGCCAGTTTTAATCCAGGACTGCAGGAGAGGTAAAATATCTTTAACATGCGCTAGAAGTCCACATTCCCAGCTATTTATAATCAAGCTATACAGCACTGGCAGGGTTGTTCTTTCACACCCAGACTCTTTGCCGTCTATTTGTTACTATATCAGGCTGGACTGATTATCCTGTTTCTCTGATAGGTAGTCCCAGCAATCTGTGCATCCTACCCAATCTGTCCCTGTTGTAACTGGTGTTATGGGAACTGTTACAGGCACACACCATGGAAGAACCCACCCAGACAAGCTGCATGTTACTGAGTCTAGCCACCAGCCTGGTCCTCACAAGGATGCCACACAGGATGCTGGGTTTACTCTGATCTGAATAAATAGCCAGACTCTCATTTTCTCAGTGTCTTTTTCTTGGCATTGGTTTACTGTCTGTTCTCCCTTCCTAGCAGCCTTTTGCCTCTGGATCTGACCAACAGATTTCCCTAGAGGTTATACAGAACTTATTTCCCTGGATTTTGTTTCTCCACTTTTAGGACTCAAGATTTACGGTTCACTTGTTGGAGGTTTGTCATTGTTGATAAATGGTGGCAAAGGTGGTAAGAAAGTGTTTATCTTTTCTTAATGTCCTGTCAGCTTTCTCAAATGCCTTCTAATCCATCCTAGCAGAAAATGCCTCTTTCTTGGTCAGAGCTGTATTACATAGTTATTTCAGTTAGTGCTTGTTTACCCCAAGTCTGCTAGAATTGTCACCACATCCAGAGTTTCATGTCAATAACTAATCATCAAAGCTCTGTTATATACCTGGAAATCCCTTTGTGTTATGGCAAAGTTTCTGCTAACACTTGTTGCAAGCAGTGACAAAGGGAACCAAGACCCACACTGAAAACAATATTGTTGTTTAAGATGTTTGGCACAAATGCTGTTTAATACCAAATGATACCATGTCATATACTGATGCTGAATATGTAACTTTGGATTCTGGTAGAAACAAACATGCAAATATGTGTGTATAGTATGCCTGCTTACGTGTCTTTCTTGTTTCATTCAGTTCATGTCATCTCTGCAAAATTTCATTGACCAGTAGCTTAGAAATCCAGAGGTACTGTTAAGTTCCACTACTATGAACCACACAGTTTCACTGAATATCTCCAGACTCATTATATCTAAGTGAAACAGCAACTGTTTTCAGAAAGATATTCAAACCCTCACATAAGGATTTAAAGTAGAATTCACTTCTATCTATGTAAAAGTCAGATCCGTATTGTACAACAACCTCAAGGTATACTCAGTAGCTTTTCATTTTAAGACCACTTTTTGAGTTATTAAGGCTTCCCTTAAGTGTACTTTGTTTCTCAAATGAAACCTAAGCTAGGTTAGATTAGAGATCAATTTTTCAGATGGTTAAAATGAAGTGAAACAAATTTTCTCTCTTTTTATCAGTGCAAATGTACTAACTCTTCTGGTTTACCATTTAAGAGGGAAATAACAACTGTCAGTTTCGAGTCAGCCATGTTAGTCTTCATCTATATGGGCCCTGTCCCTAAACTGTGCAGTTTTGAAGATGCTAATTTGGATGACATCATGGGTGCTCTCATCAGTCTGCTGGGACAGGTGATAGCAAGGCACCTCCTGATGCCTTCTTTTGCATCCACACTGTGCAAGTTAGATCTAGAGTAACAGTACAAGTGGCCAGAAACCAAATTTTTCACTATAGAGAGAGCAGTTGTACTACAAAAGGCCTCATTTCTGAATTTGGGTTAAATTTATCTTGGTTTTCCTCAGATACTTTTCACGATGTAACAAGAGACCATCCTGTGAAGAACCAAAGTCAGTAAGGCCAGACAGTTCAAAGCTTACACACTTTAGGCTCCAACCCAGAGATGTGACAAAGATGGAGCTGACCTCAAGCGTATGAGTTACACTGCTGACTGTCACAGAACTACTTACTTGATTAAGTGTCCTGATACATCAAAGTGTCTGTAGGTCCATTAACAGTTCCCTTGAAATGAGAGGGGTATTTTATAGGTCCTTCAAATATCAAAGACATAGAGGTCCCCCAATACCACTCAAATTGTGTCTGAACTAATAAACTAAACATGCTTGGAACCACTCTCTGGCAGTGAACACAACTGGCACATGGGTTCACATTGTCACACTTTTGGCCTCCTAAGCAGGGTCCGTGCATTCAGCTTGACCACTGGGAAGACTTTCTGTCCCCTGCTCACACTCAGACCATGCCTGTCTATTGTTCAGGAGACTGTTATCTGACATGAGCCAAAATCATCCCTGGGATCCTCTTAAAAATTTAGGAGTACAGGCAATTGAAGCCCTGTGCCTGGGAACATTCCTTGCCACTTTTTTAATTTACTAGAATAGTTGTAGCCTCAGAGGCTGAACACTCTTCTCAGGTTACTTACACAAGCATGCACAGAGGCAGAAGAAAATTGAGAGGCAGATAGTTAGGAAAACAATTGTGCTTTCTACAAAAGCCACATATACTTAACTGTGATAATTTGGACAAAAGAAAATAGACTTTTGCCAGGCTGTTGAAATATTGAAAGATTTCAGACCATGGAACTATCTGTGTGCCAAATTTAAATCTTTGCCCCCAAAGTACTTAGAAGCTACAGATACTGCAGCAAAAAAAAAAACCAAACAAAAAAAAGGGTTAACATTTCTTATAAAATAAAAAATTGTGCACTTAAAAATTAATAAAGGATGTTTGGTAAAATAACAGAAAAAGGATAAATTAATGGCTGGGGAAAAAAAAACAAAAAAAAACAAAAAAAACAAAAAAACCAAAGCAAAGCAGCCCTTCAGGAGTCTAATCCAGCTTGGAAGGTGAAAAGAAAAAGGAGAAAATTCCTAGGCAGCTGTGAGGGCCTGTTAAATCAGGCTAGCATTACTGTTCTTATCATATAGCATTGACAAGACACCCACTTCGTAGGGTTACAACTGTGAAATCATGAAGAAAGCCCATCTGCAATGAAGACCCTCCATTCTAAACAGATCAAGTGAATCATCTTTCTTCAAAGGTAGCAAATCCGTGCAAACAACTTACTGTAGGATACACAACGAGCCAAACTGCGTGCTCTGAAACCTGTACAACTTCCTCTTTGCAGAGCACCTCAGGGAGCAGAATATGACCAGTTTCAGCATATGGCCTCATTTTCAAATTTTCACAGAAACAGTGTCCTTGTTCTAAAATTATGGCTTCCCTTCTCCATCAATTCTCTCATTACACTTTCAGGCAGTATAAATAATTTGCCGATGTGAAAGCTACAAATGCAGCCCTGCTACCTGCTGGCCCTGAGGCCGTTGCCTGAGTCTTTGCTCTTTTCAATCAATTTATGTATACTTTTGTGAAACTCGATACATTCATCTGTGCATGCTCTAAGAGTACCAGTTCTTTTGAAAACTGCTCAGAAAAGACACCGGAGCTGATGTACCTTACAGTATATGACTCTATTGAGAATAAATGAAGGGGGAGTAAAGAAGGGAAGGAGGATAGCTGGGAGTCCCAGCAACAGCAGAAAGCTGCAGGAAGTGGCTAATGAAACCTAATCCAACAGCAGCTGTGCTGCGTTGCATACGGTGTCTAGCAGAGATTTCACTGGACTGTCCAGAACATAATAGGATGTACACCCTGGCATGCACATTACAGTTTGTCATTAAAAAGCAGTTACAGAACTTTTCTTAAAGGGACTACTCCACTGAAAACAAAAATAGAAAAAAAAAAAAACAACAAACAAACCCAAAGCAACAAACAAACAAACCAAAAAAAACAAGGTGACAAGGTTTGTTTGAAAAAAGTAAGCATCTACTTGCAATCTGTGCAAGTTTTGGTAGGGCATTTTCAATAAAGATCTTTTCAGAAGGGTTTCCCCTCTCAGTATTCATGCTGACACAGATGATGTTCAGCTGGTATGGTTGAATTATGAGAAATGTAGTTACATTATTTTACCAGCTAAGACCAAATAAGTTATCTTTGGAATTCCAGAAGTGGTGAAAACAATCTGAGGTATACTTCAGGAACTAAAAGTGGGGAACAGTGTGACTTTCAAAACTGACCAGTTCTTGAGAGTTACCAAACTATCACGTGAACAGGATAGACTTTGAAATGGTTTCCAGGTCTGTGGGTTGAAAAGGAGGAATTTTTCACAAAGAAAAGTAAAATGAAACCTGTAGTGTAAAGAGCAACCATTCCACTTTCTAATTCATCATACATAAAAGCCAAGCGCTGGCCACAAATTGAGCTGGGATTACTGAGGGTCTTTTAATAAACTACAGCCTTTCTAGGGCAAAGTCTTTGTCAAAGGCTATCTGGAGTCTCATTTGGGGCTGACAGGGAGAAAGATCATGCACATTTCATTACTACATAGGTAACTTGTGTGTTACAGCCTTAGGTTTTGAGCAGCTACTGGATACTGCTGTGGGTGCAGCCCTATTTGAATGGAGTGCTGGCTTGAGAATTTGTTACTTTTTCTTTACTAAGACAGGTTTTTCAGCTTCAGCTGAGCTCCCTTCTGCTGTAGCTACTTGCTGATGTTCTCTCACTAGTTTAAAGACAATGTGGCCATGTTTATGCCACATTTCCTTTTTAAAAGCCAGTGTAGCCATTTTTGTACTAGATTTTCCTTAAAAACCCGATTACTTTCCTTAGATTTTAACCATCTGATGTCAGATCGTTTAATCTAGCCATCTGGGGTAGGGCAGCTTGACTCTAAACAGAGGCTTAATGGCAAATATGGCAGGGATCATGGTGGGCAGAAAGTCTCCTGTCCTGCTGCAAGTTTGAAATTAATAAGGGGGTCTAAGATTCATACCAAGGAGGAAGACATATCCCATGTGAATCCCTTGCAGGGTATTCACTAGTGTTACCAGATTCTGGGCAAGATAAAAGCTTTCTCGGATCCCTGGATATCCCAGACCAACCCCTATAGCCTGGTTGCCCTAATCTGTGTTTTCACCATCATCCAGAGAGACAGATTCAGATGAGCAGCTCTGAAAGTACCTAAGAGAACTTCTTTCTCGAGGTGCTTGTTGCTTTTCTATACACCAAAGGGACCTTAGCTCATGAGCTAGGAAAACCTCATAACATTTAGCTGGGTAGATGTATGTGAACTCATTCCAGCGTAATTAAACACCTCCAGTTCATTGTTGCAACAAGCTAAAGCCAGTTGTGGTAGGCAAATTAAGTCAACTACTACTGATGCCCAGCTGCTTGCTCTTACCCTCCTCCCTGATGCTATTGCCTCCCCAGTTCTACTGTTACTAGCTGTCAGTGAACCTAGGGTTCGTGAAAGAACCAGGGGTAAAACTGGCTGAACAGAGTGACCTGGAGCGCAAACCACACAATGCGAATCAGCAGCAGCTGGGCTACATCATCTGTCCGTTACTGAAGCTTTAATTCTGTGGGCTTGAGCCTCAGCCCTGCATGGCCAAGTAGTATTTTGTATATTGTGGGGGTCTTCTTTTCTAAGGAAAGGGGGAGGACATTTCTCTCCTGCATGCTAGTGCACAAGAGAAGTAGAGAAAACTGGTGATAGCTTCTCAGGCTGGCAGCAGGAAACAATGACCCCACAAGGGTTCTTCAATGGCAAATCTGAGAAATCAGTTGTGTGGCCATACTGATGACTCTGCACAACACGGTAACAAAAGGGTGGGCTAAACAATTTTAAATTCCAGCTAGTTGTGTGGTGACAGATTTCCAGAAATATCTTCCTGTCATCTGTAGAGAAAATGCTCAGTGGTAGGTCATGAAAGAAAAGCAGTATGTGTGCATATTCATCTTCAGCTGACCAGCTGTTATTTTCTTACTAGGTCCTTCCATACACAAGATGCTACAAGTAATATTCAGATGATATTATGTTGCTCCTGGTCCCCGGAATCCCTAGTGGATTAAAAGCTGTAATCTCTGTGCAATCACATCCCCTGGAAGAACTATAGTAATATGCAAATGGCACATGTCATCACTAATTCCAGGGAATGACAGAGAAAATATACAAAAAGTTTAATGAACGGAAGAAGAAAGAGAAGTGGTAACTGACATTTCTAGCTAGGGAATATGACAATCAACAGCAGGGCTACCAGCCAAATCCTCTTACAGGCCCGAAAATGCTAAAAGCTTTAGCTGAGTGTAAACAAATGCCATGTTCAGCGAAAAGCAGTCTTGAGGGACAGATCTGTTAACTATCAGTGGGCATGTTTCATCTCACCGCTCTTTTCGAGCCAGTTAAAGGGAGCTTTGTGTACCTGCCTACAAAGAGGAGCTGCGGCTCTGTAATGCAGGAAACCATTGCCTTCCCCTTAGGCCTAAAAGTGGAGACTGTAGCTGCTGCCTACATATATAAAATATAATATAGACCATTTATAAACACAGAATTCTTCAAACACCTTCCCTTAGGCTACCACTTTGCAATTTATACACAAAGAGAGCAAGGGAAATGTCAAATTCAGATGAAAACTGAGGACAGATTTATCTTTTATTTTGTGTATATAGTGAACCTGTCTTGTTATATTAGCCTGCAATAGCATGAAGTATTGCTTAGTATATAAAAAGTTGAACCATATCTCTGCCTTAAAAATCTGCCTTAAAATCATGCCTTAAAAATCTATGCACAAAATCCAGGAAAGCATTTAACTGTTGGTTTCACCCTCAGCTCGGGAGCAGTACCTCTGAAGTCAATGGCTCTCCTCAGGTAGTTGATATCCTGCCCATGCTTTGATGCACCTTTGCCTCAGGCCTCAATGACCTTCCTTCATGAGAGAAGCCAGTCTTCCCCCTTTTGAGTAAATATGTTCTTCATGCCTGCACAAGCCAAAAGTTAAGTCATTCACATCATCCCAAGTTCCCAGAATGTTTACTCAATTGTCACTTGTTTACAGTCAGTGAGCTGTTTAGCTGGTGAATCAAAGCATCTCAAAGCAGATATTTACAGAAAGGGACAGTGAAGTCTGACTTGCAGGGGAGGCTGGACTTTTGCTCCCTACAGCTACCTGAAAGGAGATTGTCGTGAGGTGGATGTCAGTCTCCTCTCCTAAGTAACAAGCAATAAGGCAAGAGGAAACAGCCTCAAGTTACAGCAGGGGAGAGTCAGATTGGACATTAGGAAAAACTTCTTCACCAAAAGAGTTGTCAAGCATTGGAATAGGGAAGTGGTTGAGCCACCATCTCTGGAGGCATGTAGATGTGTAGATGTGGTGCTTAGGCACATGGTTTAATGGTGGACTTGGCAGTGCTAGGTTAACAGTTGAACTAAATGATTTTACAGGTCTTTTCCAACCTAAAAGATCCTATGATTCTATAACTTGGCAATCTCCAGAGAGGACCCTTCCAACCTCAGCTATTTTTGAACCTTTAAAAAAAAAAATCTGAAAGAAGCTGAAGCAATGCTAAGAATCTCTCACAAGGAATTGCTCAGAATGTGCTTGCTCTTGTAGGAAGTCTCCTTCCTGAAGAAGAAACTCACTGGGATTGACCCACTGCCATGGAGCCCTACTACATCAGTAGGGACCCACATAGGCACAGAGGTCAAGCAACAGGAGATGGTTTGTTGTGGCATTACTCCACTGTAGTGAAGGGAGCATCCTGGATGCAAACCAGTTCCAGGGATAGCAGAATCCACTGGAAGCTGATGCTCTTGATTTACTTGCTTATCACAGTAATAAATCTGTCATTAACCTAGTGGTGTTAAATGTTAAAAAATTTGCAATTTGATGAATAAACTCTTGAAAAACTGTTTTCAGCAAAAAAGATATGATTGAAAAATAACACAGTGATACAGTCAGGTCAAACTGATTTAATTTTCTGAGGCTGTCTGGCAACGCTAAAGAGGTACAGGAGTCACACAGACTCATTCTTTAATTTTTACACTGTAATTTGAGTGAAGGTCTCCATAGCTGTGCTTTTATTCAACCAAAAGGTGAGTTTGGGGATATCTCACCTGCAGACTAGGAATGTTTACAGGTATTTGCCAATTTATTTTTCTCTTGATAATTTCCCAGCACTAAAAACCTAACCTTGCTAATTTTTCTCTACAGTGGAAAGTTTTCATGCAATACCTAAAGGTAGTACATTAATTATTACTGACATAATCTGTGCCCTGAAACACAACCTCTGCTGATATTCACTGCCTGAAGAAGTCATTTTATACTTTTTAATCTCAGCCAGTTGTGTCATAAGGATATATCTGTGGGTTACCCACAAGGCACAGCTACTTACCTAAGAAGTTGCCCCGATGGATGAATTTAAATCAAACCGTCAGTGGTGGTCTGTGTCTGCAGGATCTCTGACCTTGCTGCCGCGTAGTCAGCAGTCCCTGGGTGGGATACCCAGGTTGTTGCATCCTGGTCCTAAGCACATGCTGCTTCCCACCTTTCCACAGCGCAACCTTACCTTTTTACCAAATCTTACGCCTTCTGGGGCAGGAGATGTGTGAGCCACCACCGCTTCTTTCCAGAAAAACAAAAACGCAGTGCTTTCCAGGCTCAGCCTAGCTGGGATAGACGCACATTTCCTTCTGAGCATCCTTCAGGAGAATTACGCTGGACCTCTGTTACAAAAATAAAAATGAAAACCCAGCCCCACCTGCCTCACCTCCACCCAAACCCCGACTAGTACTACTACAGGCATTTACTTACATGAAAGCCATGAGTTTGTCTTCCCTTTCTGTTTAACAGGACTCTGGAATCTGGTCAAATGGATTTATTTTCAGAGTCATATCCACATGCAGAAGAAGTGATTCAGGTTTAAGGTGTTATCACCTATAAATCTGAGAAATTTCAAACAAACTTTTTGATGTACAAGAATGATTGAGTAGCCAAAAGAGGCATCTCTCCTTTCCCCTTCAGAGCTGAGCTTTCTGGTGTAGAGACATAGGCATAAGCCCTCTGCTCCCACTGAACATCTGGCATAACACTGTGCATGGGATGTCACACAACTGTTGCGCAGTTTCTGGAATGGCTGGGGTGGTAACAAACTATTATACATACACAGTCCAGTGACTGTAGATATACCAGTGACATTCAAGAAAAGTTCTGAGGTATATCAGCAGTGAGAATAATGTAATTTTTCTTTCCTATATAAAAGCTCAGGAACTCTAGAGCCTTAATATAAATTGTATTGCGTTACAGTAATAGCTAGGGGATGTAGGACAGTATTGACACAAATATTCAGTGAATCGAAAAGTGGCAAGGCAGGGTATGAGACCTAAGTAGGCTGGGAAACTGTCATGAGCTCTGATACTTGACTGGACTCAAGTTCTGACAGTAGGTGCAGAATTTGAATAAGACATAACCAATATCTGTAGTCCAAGCGATTACATTCCAAATTATGAAGTGATCCTAAAAAGAAATATTTATTTCAGGAGAGCTCTGTTTTAAGCTGCAAAAGCAAGGAATGGGTCAAAGAAAATACAATATATGTTGGCAAATTGTCATGAAATGTGTACAAGTATGCACTGGCTTTGCTCTGCGTATTTTCCAAGTACCTGATGCTTTCAGGAATCATTCTTGGAATGTATTTTTAAATTATAACCATGTATCTAACAAACAGAATAAGTATTTGAAGATGTCTGTCAAATGTAAAGAAATATTTAAGAGTCCATAACTAAAAGGAAAGCACTTGCCTATTGTTCAGTAAAAGGGTGTATGGGATTTAAAATGTATCATTAAGGTAACAAAATACCATACAGCATATGACTTGCAAAACCATAAACTGCTACTGGTCTAGTCAGAATCATAGAATCATAGAATAGTTAGGGTTGGAAAGGACCTTCAGATCGTCCAGTTCCAACTTCCCTGACATAGGCAGGGACACCTCACACTAAACCATGACACCCAAGGCTCTGTCCAGCCTGCCCTTGAACACTGCCAGGAATGAACCATTCAGAACTTCCCTGGACAACCTATTCCAGTGCCTCACCACCCTTCAAGTAAAGAACTTCCTCCTTGTGTCCAATCTAAACTTATCCTGTTTAAGTTCTAACATTACCTCTTGTCCTATCACTACAGTCTCTAGCGAAGAGTCCCTCCCCAGCATCCTTGTAGGCCCCCTTCAGATACTGGAAGGCTGCTATGAGGTCTCCACACAGACTTCTCTTCTCCAGGATGAACAGTCCCAACTTTCTCAGCCTGTCTTCATATGGGAGGTGCTCCAGTCCCCTGCTCATCCTTGTGGCCCTCCTCTGGACTTCTTCCAACAGTTCCATGTCCTTTTCATGTTGAGGACACCAGAACTGCACACAATACTCCAAGTGAAGTCTCACGAGAGCAGAATAAAGGGGCAGGATCACCTCCTTCGACCTGCTGGTCACACTCCTTTTGATGCAGCCCAGGATACGGTTGTTTTCTGAGCTGCGAATGCACACTGGAGCTGGCTCATGTTCATTTTCTCATCAACCAACACCCCGAATCCTTCCCTGCAGGGCTGCTTTGAATCTCTTCTCTGCCCAACCTGTAGCTGAGCCTGGGATTGCTCCAACTCAGGTGTAGGACCCTGCACTTGGCATGGTTAAACTTCATGAGGTTGGCATCAGCCCACCTCACAAGCGTGTCAAGGTCCCTCTGGATGGCATTCCTTCCCTCCAGCGTATCAACCGAACCACACAGCTTGGTGTCATTGGCAAACTTGCTGAGGGCACACTCAATCCCACTGTCCATGTCAGTGACAAAGATGTTGAACAAGACCGGTCCCAACACTGATCCCTAAGGGACACCACTCATTACTGGTCTCCAGCTGGACATTGAGCCATTGACCACAACTCTTTGCGTGTGGCCATCCAGCCAGGTCTTTATCCACCGAGTGCTCCATCCATCAAATTGATGTCTCTCCAATTTAAACAAGGATCTCATGCGGGACAGTGTCAAATGCTTTACACAAGTCCAGGTAGATGACATCAACTGCTCTACCCCTGTCCATCAGTTCTGTAGCCCCATCATAAAAGGCCACCAAATTGGTCAGGCAGGATTTCCCCTTAGTGAAGCCACGCTGGCTGTCACCAAGCACCTTGTTGTTTTTCATGTGCCTTAGCATGCCTTGCAAGAGAATCTGCTCCAAGATTTTGCCAGACACAGAAGTGAGACTGACTGGTCTATAATTTCCCGGGTCATCCATTTTCCCCTTCTTGAAAATGGGGGTTATATTTTCCTTTTTCCAGTCATCGGGAACTTCACTTGACTGCCATGTTTCTTCAAATATGATGGCTAGTGCCTTAGCAACTTCATTTGCCAGCTCCTTCAGGACCCACGGATGGATTTCATCAGGTCTCATGGACTTGTGGACATTCGGGTTCTTAAGATGGTCTCAAACCAGTTCCTCTCCTACAGTGGTCCTAAGGTTTTCATTCTCACAGTCCCTGTGTCTGCCTTCCAAGACTTATCTCTAGTTTCCTGGCCACCCAGAAACAACAGTTCTGCTGTACTTTTTGTTCTTTCCCATCCCAGTGAGATGAGGGAACAGAAACTGCAAATCTAAAATTATTGTTGAATTTAGGATTTCTGAAGGCAATGTTGAAGACTTAAGTTTTATTAGCAATTGACACATGTGCAAATTATTCTCATTGTGTTATAGTAATTAAGTGCCTTGCCAGACAGAGTAATAATGGATACCAAACCTCAGTAATTTTCTGTGGTGATCCTGTGAACTGATGACTCCTGAGGCACTGTCAAGTAGGAGAACTTAATCAGATTACCTTAAAGGATGCCTGAAGGCATGATAAATGAAGGTAATTCGTCACTGTCCTTGCAGGTCTCCCTGATTTGCGAAGTATGGGACAGTCTGCTGCTCCTGCAAATGGGAAATAACAGGGAATCCCAGCCTCCTGCAAATGGGGCTTTTAAAGCATCACCTACAAAATTAAACATTATCAGGGCAACACTGAGAATGGATGAGGGAGAAATAAGGGGAAACATTATAATGCCTTGATATTTTTCCTCATTCAGAAAAACACATTTTCTTTCAACACAGGCAATTTAGTTTATTTTTTTCTAAACAACACCTACCTATGCCCTTGATTTTTCCATACAGCATGCACAGAGGCAGACAAAGATGGAAATAGGCCTGACCTATTGGCTTAGACTGATGACTGGATCCAGGCTCTTTCAGAGTTTGGGGGTGCTCAGACTGATCCCATTGGTAATAGCTTTAGTATTACAAAGGTACTTACAAAGCCACAGCTGGTATAAGACATGTATACCCACAGTTATAAGCTTATACATAAAGGAACATTTCCCATACATCAGGTTACAATTGCAAATTGTACATGCTTTTCTATATATTTAAATTCCTGCTAACTAGGAGGTGAGAGTAAGCAGTAACCACTCTGCTGAGCCAGCTGTCCCTTTATGGTTACCAAGCCATAAAGTTCTCACATGAGAAAAGGTGTCAGTATACCTAAAGACAGCAAATCACGTGGAGGTGTTGAAGAAGGTGAAGATTTACTGCAGGTATATGCAGCTGGGCACTAACTTGGCTGGAATTCATTGATGCCATTGAAGGAGAAAGGATTTCCTTGTACCACAGGCTGTGGTATTTTACACATTTTCCAACATATATTTTCATAGCAGAAAACCATATGTAAATCTTCTTAAAAACCACAGTAAACATAACTCTGGCTATTCATTCTAGCCTAAAAAGGGGTAGTTGGAGGCTATCCCTTCACCTGTGATTTTATTTTGGATCAAGATGTTAGAGCAAATAGTGAGCTCTGGTGCTTTCTTTTCCCTTCTGTCCCTGGGAGAGAAGCTACTCTGAAAGAGAGGACATGTGTTTGCCCAGGGAAGGCAAAAGTTTGTGAATGAGCTGGCAGTTCTCTACCTCTGTGAAGTTGTGCCAGTTTCAGTGACACCATCACCAGCTCCTTTATGAGGTCCCCAGCACTGTGCAAGGGAGGTACAGGGAGGAAAAGAAGTGGTCCCTTGTCTGCAGTTAATAATTTAACACTGAAAATGGCTGAGAAATGAACAAATCAGGACAACAAAGTGCCTTGTGACCCCCGCTAAAATGCCTTCCCATTGCCCTGCACATGTCTTAGAGGTGCAGGAGAGCTCTAATGATCACGATGTCAGCTGCTTGCACAATAACCCCAGTGGTGTGGTGTTGGAGAGGAGGTGGGTGACGATTCTGTCCAAGGACAGAGATGGTTACACAAAGAGACTGTACAGCAGAACAGATACAGGTTTTCAGGCCCTTTGCAGATGAACTGTGGCTGCAAAACCGCAGCAATGCTCCTCCCATTCTCTGAAGGGTTCAGGTGTAAGCAAAACCCAAAGGGGTTCTGAACCTGTGGCAGCAGAGATCTCCCTGTGTCGTAAGTGAGGTGGTTTAGACATGTTACATGATCTGATAAATTAATACGTGGGGAGGCTGGAAGAGTTCAGATTTGAGATTTATAACTTATGTATGGGGATATGCAAAGAAGCTCAGGCAAGTGTTTCTCTTTCTTAGTAATAGTGTAAATCTGTATGAACTCCCTGGAAGTCAGTGAATCTTGTTCCAGACTTGTGCAGGCTTGTCCCACTATGCTTCTTAATGTATTTAATCAAATATTGTTCTAGTTTGAGTAACATACCATGCTGGAAAATTAATGAAAGCTAGCCACAGTTATAGAAATGCAGTTACTAGGCACAGAATAAGCCCAAATTGGCATCTCATTTTGTGGTAAATGTGCTAAATGCAAAGTTTTCAGCCAATACATTTGCTCCACAGAATACAGTGCTTTGCTGAAATGAAAAATACTAGGAAAATGAAATTTACTAGGAAATATTGAAACCCATAATGTTTAAATTGTGTTTTTACAGAGCAAATTCAAGACAATATGTTCTGTTTGCAACTAAAGGTTTGAATTACAATATTTTAAACTGATGCTAACCAAAATGTGGTCTTAATATAAATTTGAGATGTGACATTTGTATATCACAGAAAATTGACCGGCTTGTGTTGGAAGGGACCTTAAAGATCATCTAGTTCAGACCCTCTGCCATGGGCAGGGACACCTTCTACTAGACCAAGCTCCTTAAAGCCTCGTCCAACCTGGTCTTGAACACTTCCAGCGGTGGGGCATCCACAGCTTCTCTGAGCAGCCTGTGCCAGTGCCTCACCACCATCACAGTGAAGAACTTCCTAATATCTAATATAAATGTCCCCTCTGTCAGCTTAAAGGCATTCCCCCTTGTCTTACTCCTTCATGTCCTCGGAAAATGTCTCTCTACAGATTTCTTGTAGGTAGACAAAACAGTCAGGAGACCATATTGTCCAGCACTTTTCATACCATTAAACACTTCAGGTACTTATTGTCCAGCAACAAATAATGAGATATCACTAATTAAGCTGTTGTAACAAACAGGTAAAAATCACCTGTCAACACTCTGGTCGTGGCATGCTCAGAATCCAAGCAAGCTGCATGTGTACTATAGGAAAAGTAGAGCATTAGAGCACGGTTTATGTTACTTATTTCTACAAGTAACTGAGCATTTATCACTGTAGTTTTGGATTTCCTCTCATAAAAGATGGTACAGAGTATATTTAATTCCAAAAAAATCCATGGTGCCTATTGCTTTTTCCTCTCAATATTTTTAGCTGAAAATAACATTCCTGATATATTTTTTTTTGCATCTCACTAATGCCACCTATTTTAATAAGTCCTTTATGTAAAAACACATCAGTGGTACTGAGGGAAAGTAATACCCCCACCAATTTAGATATAGTCAAATCAAAACCATTTTAACAAATGACTAGCAGAATTTTGCATTTGGTTTACATGATTGGATATATTTGTTTTTGCTACTCAGTTGTTTATAATGAGTAAATTTGTTTAGACTATGGGAACTTAAAATAATTATAAATATTTTCTGGCTGGATATTTAAAGAACTCGAATACTTTTCTGCATTGATATACAAAAATAATAGCAGTCTTTATTTTTTCTTTTCTACAGGCTCCAATATATATGAATATCATACGCTTTTTGTAAACCAAACCTCCAGGGCTTTTCTGTAGAAGCCCCAGTTGAAGACAAAAGATATAGCTGGAAAATCTGTGAGCAACTCTGATCCACCATTCCAGCTTCCAGCTCAGTCTGGACACAGGCACACAGGGGTTATTTCAACATATTCCGGAGAGTAAGTTATATAAGGAATTTCCAGCAGTTGTGAGGATGAAGTTGTCTTGGCCTGGTCCTCTTTTCCCATCTTGTAATGAATGCAGCTTCATAGGACCGAATCTAATTTATTTGCCACAACAACATTATCACACACACAAAATCTGTCAGACCGGTTTTCAAACCTTTACTCAGATGTAATTAGACAAAATCCCAGCTCTAATTAGAAAAAATATCACATACTCCCAATTCACCTACAATACTTCACAAAGAACAAAATTATGTTCTGCAGTGGAAACAAATTTTAGTCTTCTACTGCAAATAAGAAAACCCACCATGTGAAAGGTGATCTGTTGAAATGAATATCTCTTCAAACTGTTTGAGTTCTAAACTAACACAAATATTCTCAGTATTAGATTTTATGTAAGAAGTAAAATTTCTAAACTGTTTAACTAAGAGCATATGCCTGAGAATTCTTGTGGTTATACACCATATTTCTGATGCTTGTCCTATACACCAGGTTTCCCATTAATTTCATTGGAACCAGGATTTCCCCGGTAGCACCATTTGTGGTACTTAGCCAGTTTCACTAAGTTCACTTCCCAGTTTTGCAGCATGTCACATACATTCATAACAAATCTAATAAAAACTCAAGTCTCAATTTTTGCTAATATTTGTCCATTATGCCTATAAAAATTATCTCATTGAAATTAATTGAACTGCTCATATGAGTAAAAATTTGGCCTCCAGATTTGTGTCAGATGTGCAGAAGATGACCTCAACTTTTCTTCACTCTTGTCATTTAATAAAATTTTCTATATGCTGAAAAGAAAAGGCTGAAGACAAGAGATTCCTCTGCCAGACGGCTGAAAGCTTAGAGCAAGTGTATGGATTTAGACTGAAGAAACACACAGGCACTTGTGCCATGCTTCAGTTCATCTGGTATGTGCAAGGAACCATAATTACAAACACAGGAATGTCTGACATGTACTTGCCCACATAGCACTCTTGTATCTCTGCCTGAAGAGGCAGTAAATATATCACTGTAGAGTTACAGTGGGGATAATATGAAAACAATTATCATGGGTAATTTCAGGCACTTCTGCAGGGCAGTCATGTTTGCTGGCCTGTATCAACTCATTTTCCCCAAATTCAAACCAATTCAAACATGATGGGTTTGAAAATTTAGCTTAAACACAAATATCCCATTTTTCTGTTGCTGAGGAATGATTAAAAGAGAGGGATGGAAAAAAAAGGGAATAGTACAGATTGTTAATCAGAAATTTGCTATAACTGTAAGTCTGTAAGTCAGCTTCAGTTGATTCAGTTCATGGGTCCTGATGAAATCCATCCGCGGGTCCTGAAGGAGCTGGCAAATGAAGTTGCTAAGCCGCTGGCTGTCATACCTGAAAAATCATGGCAGTCAGGTGAAGCTCCCGATGACTGGAAAAAGGGAAATATAACCCCCATTTTCAAGAAGGGGAAAATGGATGACCCGGGAAATTATAGACCAGTCAGTCTCACCTCTGTGCCTGGCAAAATCTTGGAGCAGATTCTCTTGCAAGGCATGCTAAGGCACATGAAAAACAACAAGGTGCTTGGTGACAGCCAGCATGGCTTCACTAAGGGGAAATCCTGCCTGACCAATTTGGTGGCCTTCTATGATGGGGCTACAGAACTGATGGACAGGGGTAGAGCAGTTGATGTCATCTACCTGGACTTGTGTAAAGCATTCGACACTGTCCCACAAGACATCCTTGTCTCTAAATTGGAGGGACATCAATTTGATGGATGGAGCACTCGATGGATAAAGAACTGGCTGGATGGCCACACACAAAGAGCTCTGGTCAATGGCTCAATGTCCAGCTGGAGACCAGTAACGAGGGGTGTCCCTTAGGGATCAGTGTTGGGACCGGTCTTGTTCAACATCTTTGTCACTGACATGGACAGTGGGATTGAGTGCACCCTCAGAAGTTTGCTGATGACACCAAGCTGTGTGGTTCGGTTGATACACTGGAGGGAAGGAGTGCCATCCAGAGGGATACTGACACGCTTGTGAGGTGGGCTGATGCCAACCTCATGAAGTTTAACCATGCCAAGTGCAAGGTCCTACACCTGAGTTGGAGCAATCCCAGGCACAGCTACAGGCTGGGCAGAGAAGAGATTCAGAGAAGCCCTGTGGAGAAGGGCTTGGGGGTGCTGGTCGATGAGAAAATGAACTTGAGCTGGCAGTGTGCGCTTGCAGCCCAGAAAGCCAACTGTATCCTGGGCTGCATCAAAAGGAGCATGATCAGCAGGTCAAAGGAGGTGATCCTGCCCCTTTACCCTGCTCTTGTGAGACCTCACTTGGAGTATTGTGTGCAGCTCTGGTGTCCTCAACATAAAAAGGACATGGAACTGTAAGAACAGGTCCAGAGGAGGGCCATGAGAATGATCAGGGGACAGGAGCACTTCCCATATGAAGACAGGCTGAGAAAGTTGGGACTGTTCAGCCTGGAGAAGAGAAGGCTGCATGGAGACCTCATAGCAGCCTTCCAGTATCTGAAGGGGGCCTATAGGGATGCTGGGGAGGGGCTCTTCATTAGGGACTGTAGTGATAGGACAAGGGGTAATGGGTTAAAACTTAAACAGGGTAAGTTTAGATTGGATATAAGGAGGAAGTTCTTTACTGCAAGGGTGGTGAGGCGCTGGAATGGGCTGCCCAGGGAAGTTGTGAATGCTCCATCCCTGGACGTGTTCAAGGCCAGTTTGGACGAGGCCTTGGGTGATATGGTTTAGTGTGAGGTGTCCCTGCCCATGGCAGGGGGGTTGGAACTTGGTGATCTGAAGGTCCTTTCCAACCCTAACTATTCTATGATTCTATGATTGAAAACTTTTTCAATGGAGCTAGGTTATACCACAAGAAAAATGAGCTGGAGAGCCACTGCGTTATTAAACAACCACTACAGACATAAAGCTCACCAATTTGTGTGAGCTCACCCCTGTTTTTCTGAAAACTGGAAGACTGTTATTCTATCACAAAACTGTGACATAGGCTTCCTCTGAGTTCGAAATCCATCTTCTTCACTGGAAGTGAATTACGATGAGTAATGAATAGTACAAGATGCTGTCAAATCTGGGGTATAGTGGGAGGATGGAAGGTTTGTAAAACTTTCTAGCTTATTGAAGTTATAAAGAAACACTTAAAAGTTCTCAAATATAAAACTCCAAGTCCCTTGACTTATCTTAGTACTCACCCTTCACATGCACGTAAAAGTTAATATTCAGAATATTCACCAGTGCAAATCTAAATGAGAAAGCTACTGAATAATTGAGGCTCTCTCTCCAAATATACAAGTATATACATAGACAGAATTTTATGTTACCACTACCACAGCAGTAACTAGCTAGAAAATACCCCCCAAAACTTGGGGAGGGAGAGAAGTCTTCCTCTTTTCACAAGATTAAGAAGTACATATGATTTACAGTAACTGAGTATCAGTACTCAGTATTCAATCCTCAATCCTGGCTACTCTAGATTCATAGAATGATTGAAAAATACGCATATCTGTAATTTATACATGTGTTCTGGATAGTAAACTGCCTCGTATAAGAAACTGTGTTGGAATATTTATGGCTACAGTCAAATTACGCTGTCAGTATCCTGGCCCACTTTTCAGCACGTGATTGCAAGACCTGAGTTATTTGATGCAGAAGTGTGAACCTTTGTGTGCCTTGTACTGAAAAGTAACACAGTGAGTGCAGTTCTGAAATCACCCTGTAGTCAAATCTTTTCCAACTTTATTGAACAGAGATTTAAGGTTTGTGGCACTAGTCAGTTTGGTGTCCATTTCTCGCATCCTCTGCATAGTTACTGAACAGACTGAGTTTTATATATATATATACATATATATATATATGTATAAATTATTTAAATACATCGGGTTTTGAGGCATTACAGGTAAACCGCCAGAGATAAGCAGACCTGAAAAGATGAGTAGAGTGCTACTGTAGGTTTTTCCATGAAGCTGCCGCTGCCATGCAACAGTCACTTGCAGCAGCAGGGTGGGGTGCAGCAGAAGATCTCCAGTTATGCAGCATCACTTGCCCTGGGACAGCGGGTGGCACGCAGCCCCCATGGGGCTCTTCTGGCTCCCAGCAGCTGCAGCAGAGTGTGGTGGGGTGAGGGGAGTCACCTCTCCCAAGAGGGAGACACTGGCCATGCTAGCCGCCTGCTCGGCTGGTGCTACTGAAGAGCTGAAACATGACCTGAAATTAGTCTTCTTTCCAATACTGTTAATTTTCTGTTCAAAGCATATTGCTGAGCAGATGCAAGAACACACACTGATCCATATTTTCAGCTGTTTCAGGATCTGCTGCTGGATGCGAAAACTCATGTTCAGACACACAGGTTTTTACAAAAGCTCAAAAAAGCCTATAGCCCTGCCATACCATGTTTGCAGTTGGGCTGCCACATGAACTCAGTATATAACACACCCTCTTCCTTGGGGATCCAGAATGGAAACTACTTTATTGAATATTGTCTCCCTGTGGATAGCAGGATAGGAGAAGGAGGAAGGCATACTGCAGCCAAGAATTGACCATGAAGAAATATGTGTGCATAGGCTGTTAAGTACTTCGTGAAGGAGCATACTGCTTTAAATAAGCATCATACACATAATATGTGCACATGTGCAATAGGTCTAATGTGACATAGAAGTATTAGATTTACTGTGCACATGCTGTAAAGCTCATCTATGTGCATGGAGTGGAAATGTTTGGCATTTGGGCAGCAGAATTTGGAGAAACAACCGAGACCGGGAAAGCAAGTCAAGAAGAAAAGCAAGGGCAAAACTGGGAACACACAGCCCTTGTGTCAAACCTTTCCATGACTCAAGTAGCAAAAAATACCCACTGAAAATCTAAATACTCTGCTTGCTCCTAACTACCAGATGGATCCCACCAGGGCAGTCATTCCATAAAAAGAGGTTGTTAGAAGCTTTTAGAAGGAAATACAACACCTTAATAGCACCTCCCATACTGAAGGATATATCACTACCGCAGTGATTAAACACTCCCAGGGTTGACAGTGACAGTTGACAACTCTGTTGAAACTAACCCCAATTGTCTTTCTGGCATAGACATGTCTTTTCACACTGGAAATGGCTTTTCCGTTTCCTTCTCCTCTATTTGGCAAAAACCATTTTTTTTTTTTTTTAGCATACTTTTCAAGTTTGGGATAATTAGAGCATTGATCCTGAAATCTGAGACATTGTGGGATGGATACAGGGCTGTAGTTTGTGCAGAACCCTGTTGAGTTTCAGGCTTCATACCCCCATATGTAATTAGAGATTTGGGACCTTTTATTGCAAGTTCGTACAAGAATAATCTTTTGGGGAAAATCATAAGAAATGCTAGCAAATACTTTCACATTTTATAAGGAAGAGAAGATTCCTATTTTTATCAGCTGCAGTCCAGATTATAAAACTCTGCCTGATGTACACACCAGCAAAAAAAATGGAAATCTGGCTTCCAGGGGAATTGTTGTACCTTCTGTAGCTGCCTTTTGAACTGGGAATCTCTTGCAGTTCCCTCCAAGATATTGTAATTGAAGAGAGGAAGAGAATCCAGGAAAGCACACACAGAAATCATATTACACGTAATGTTTGCTTCCCAAATTTATTTTCCTTCACAAATTCATATAACTGTGCAAAACTGGTACGTGACCTATGATATGTGAAAAGCAATGCACCACATCTTCACTTATGGTTTCTTTTTTTTCAGAGGATGGTCTTTCTATAAGTTGCTGTTTTACCCATAAGCAAATGATTTTTACAAAAGGAACTGTTTCAATTCATCAGTCATAAATACCGTGTATGATTTTTGGTCCACTGCATTTAAAAACCTGACACCTTTGTCAAAATAGTTTGACACATTCCTCTACGTTAAGGATGAGTGGATTCCTACAGCTCTCATGAATAATCTGGATTAAGCAAGAGGAAGAAGACTGATGCAAAATGGACTGTGTAGGGCACAGGGTGTGAGCTATAAAGGCCAAGCGAGTCTGAGTGCATGTATTTTGGGGTTTGGTTCTGCAGACTGGTAAAGTGAATTTGGAGGTGAAGGCCAAGGTCATGAAACATCCTGCCCAGTTTGTGCTTTTGGGTGGTGAGTTTGCAGCAAGAGATACAATTCTGTTCATGTAAGTTAGACCATACTTAGGAATTCAGACCAAAATGTGACTGTAAACTCACAAAATGTTTACCCCTAAATATATGTGATTTGGCTTTCAATTGCTAAACCTCAGAGGGGAAAAGAAAAGCACAAACTGAAACATAAGAGTAAATTTTGCCTTCATGACAGTTGCTTTTCAGCTGAAAATTTAACAAAAGGGCTACGTAAAACAAAAGCTTCTACAAGTCATCTTGCTCAGAGCTATTAATTTTCTGCCTGGGGCATCCCCATCAAAGGCAGATTTTACGGCTGTTGGAGACAACTCTTCTTTATAAGATTTCATTTATACAATCTATATTCATCTGACATCCTACCTGTGACCTATTTACAGAAAACTCTGTTAAGTACTATGGAAGTACCTAGGAGAATGGAACTGGGAAATCTAGGATAGATTTTGGGGCTGGTTTGAACATGCAAAATCACTGCAGTCATATGGGGGAGTCTCTCTGGGTGCTTATTTAGTGGATCAGGCTCTGCATAGATAAAGTAACTTTGAATGCCCTAAAATTTATAGAAAAGGTACTTTTTTAATTGAAAACTCTTTCTTATAGCGTAGGCATGTTTTTCAAAACAGTGTTCATTTTTGCATGGGAAAATTTTGGTAAAAACTTCAGTCAATTAGCAAGGCCGTAACAAGAGTGATTCTGGTCTTGCAAAATCTCATCAGCTGAATTGCTTCAAAACCAGAAGCTGAGCCAGCTTGTCACAAGACACCACATCTCTGCATCTTACTGCTCAGATTGCAAACAGGCTGTAAAACATTTGGGGTTTGGTGAGGCTCCAGCTAGCATTTCCAATGCAAAGCTTGCCCAACTGTGCAATTTTGATGCACCTGGAGTCCCCTAATTTATTTCACTAAGTAGAAGCTATGCTGAGATGTAACAGCAAGTCCTAAGAGGCCTGAAACATGGAGCACTCCCCAAATCCAGCTCTATGGGTTTATCTGGGCTGTGGTGAGCAGAGAAAGATTAGGCTGCAGTGGATCAGGTTTGCTGGCAGTGCTGGTGCCCTCCAGAGAAAAGCTGGAGCTATTTTGTCTGCCCAGCACCCTCTGCCACTGCAAAGGCTTCAAATCATCCCTGAGCTCTTCCTTAAAAACCAGAGCTGCCCCAAAGCCACCGGTTTGCCATACCTGGAGTGTAATTGACCCTCTGGCACCAGAAGCTGCAGCTGGAGTTTAAAGAACTTGTATAAGGCCTAATCCCTTCCTTATAGTCATGCAGCACACCTGCAGAGTGTTCCTGCTCAAAGTCCCAGTTCCCACAGGTGCAGCTCTTTGAATACATCCGGTTTTTAGGATGAGGGACGTAGAGTCTCGGGACAGGACAGTGCAGCCATTTTATTTCACACTTCCCCACCTCTGTGGCTGTCTTCGTACCACTGAAATCCCTCTGAAAATGTCTCCTTTTTTTACTGTTTAAGCACTCTTCTTCCAGCATACCCTCTGCTAGGTCTGCTCATTGTTAATTTGGTTCTTACACACAGTTATTTCCAGGTTTCTGTGCCCTCTGCCCACCAAAATGTAGTGAAGGTATTCAAGACATTCCTATTACCCTTGACACCCAATTTCCTTCAAAACTCAACTCATATTCTTTCCTTTTGTTCTCAAACCTAATTCAGAATCGCTGACCAAAAAGGTCAAAAGTAAAGAAAACAACTGGCCCACAAAATCCAACAGCTGAAATGAACTTTCCACCTTTCCACAATAAAGCATTCATAAGCATGGTAGCTAGATACTCCTATTATTAATGATTCACCACCAGTGTATTCATTAGTAATAAGCACTAGTGCCATGTCAATAGTGCATCTAAATTGAGCTAATTACATTACCTGATGCCTCATATTTTATGCGTATAATTTCTTCCCCATGGGATAAAACCTTGGCTTTTCTCCAAAGTCAGCCAAACAGGCCTGGTAGTTTACTCGCCATTGGAACAATAACAGAGAAAAACCCTTTATATTCCATCTTGGTTGGCACCCTCAGGTCTGTCCCATGGCCCAGTTTGCTGGAGCTGTGACATTTCCCAGCTTTAATGTGCACAAGGCTGTGAATGATGCTTTTTTCCTCATGTTTGCTCTGCGCCCTCACTCCGTAGCTTGAACTTCTATGGCAGCTGCAAGCCATGGCATCTCACCCTCAGTGGGAGAGGGGCCACCGCACACATGCCATTTGCCACAAACACCTCTGGGAGGGAGGTAGTATTGCTCTTGCTCAGTATTTCTGGGTTGCTTTAATATTACCCTAACTCTCTGCAAGCTGGTGTACCCTTTGAAGGGTTTCCAGGCATTCAAAAACATATGAAACTTTCTGAGGTGTCATCCTGCCTTGGGTTAACCCCAAGCCTTTTCATGTCCTCAGTAAATTGAAGTTTCCAGAAGCAACTCACAATTTCCAGAAGCAATGTACTTCTCTTGGGAGTATGAAGAAATTGCTCCCAGTAGGGAAAATCTTCAAAATGTTTTCAAAAGATTTTTGATTAAAAATAGGGGCATGCCCCTTTGTAAATATTTTGTCTTAATTTCTTCACTCTTTGACCAGATATGGTTGTTTGTGTCTTTTCATCCCCATCTGCTAGTTACCCACCTTTAGTAGTGAAATTAAGATAAGAAACAGGGGATATAGAGACTGTCATACTGTCTCTAAGTTCAGGAGCCTAACTTTAGTGAATAATTAATCCCAGACAGTTACCCTGGACTTTTTCTGTTGTCAGTGGAAAAAGATACTTCCAGGCGTATATTCAAATCACTTAAATCAGGTTCCTAAGGTGACACATCAGATGCAACCTTCTTATTTGCATTTAAAGCGGTGGTTTGCTTTCAAAGGAAAATTGAGACAGCTCATGTACACAAACATCCTTGTGTGTAGTTTGACGTCTCTTTTTTTACAGTGCCTTGACAAATATAAGTCTTAACACAATACCTTTTGCTTAATCTATTAAAAATGGTTCATTTACAATAAAACTATGGACTTGCATTTCTGGAAACATGCAACATCACATCCCTCAAATAGAAATACATACTCCAGAGAGCATAATATGACATAACTGTGAGGATTTCAGAGCTAGCCATGTAGCTAAGGAGATCACTTAGAGTTCATACATCTCCTGCCGGCACAGCTTTTGAAAAGAGCTCCTGTGAAGCAGTATGTCCACCTAGACAGAAGACTACATTTACCTAAAGGCTCCTTTCTCCCCACCTATTTCTGCAGATCTCTTAACTACATGACAAAGCTGTTCTGATTTACCACACATGTATTGAACTTTCATTGGTCAGGTTCTCCTGAGGCTCTGAGTGGTACTTTATGCTCTCCTGAATTTGCAGAAACTCTGTGAGGGAAAAATTGCTAATCAAGGCAGGGTGATGATTAGACACTTGGAAATTCAGCCATGCTAAGAGGAATGAATCCTGGGAGCTGATACGTACTGTGTGCCTTGGAGACCTGGATATTTTGCAAGTGTTCAAGAAACATCCTCCTCATGCTTTGTGATACAAACATCAACTTCAGTAGTGGAAAGAACATCAAAGGGCAAATTTCCACAGTTGCTGCCAGCTGCCTGCTGCACATTGCAGAGGTTTATACTCCTGAGCCCTGAAAACTAAGGGGGTTTTGGTGTTGTCTACAGTGAGTGTCCTCTCCTCTTGGGTTATGCTTCTCCAAGTGCTGGAAACAAAAGTACAAAGTGCTTAGAGTAAGTGACTCAACACACAGGAGAGGTTCAATCAGCAGCCAGACTATGGAAAAAATCTGAAGGAAACCTTGACATAAACCAAATCCAATACCTATCTCTACCAGGGTCTCATATTACAGTCGTACTGACTGACATACTATAGCTGGCAAAGACTAATGCTACTGTAAAAAATCCATGATGTTAGTTTTACAGCAGAAATGCTCATAAAAAAGATTTTGAAAACCTTTCTGTTCAAATTTGACTACAAACACAATATAATTAAATTAATACTTATTTTTATTTTAAAACACTATCACCATTCTAGAAATGAATAAATTACTTTTCCACTTTAATTGAAATAATAAAAAAATTCCTAAACTGGGGAATAAAAGTATATTGTTGTAGAAAACCAGTTTTAAGTATAGTTTTATTGTGTCTGGTTTGCTGTCAACTTAGCAACTTTTGAGACCTCAGAATAAAAATATTGTATGTGATTTATTCATTCTACTTGAGACTACGAATCTTGAGTTAATACTGCAAGGTCAAGGAAGTTTAGGAATCCAATGGTCTCAAATGAATGTCAGCTAGCTAAGAGGTGCACAAGGAGAGTCTATTAATAATGAAAGCTCCAGGCAAATGTATAATGCAAGCCCTTCAGATCACAATACAGAGTTCACATTCTCTTGAGAGTCATCTGCAGAAGAAATATTTTGTTATAATGAACAATATAATATACAGTAACAGAAAGAAAAATCTATATTGTGCATTCTATGTGTGTGATTTTATGTGACAGTATAGCTATTGCTACATAAATAATAGCAAGAGGGACCCATAACAACAAAGATAGTGAAGAGTTTGAAAAAAATCACCATTTTCTAAGCTGCGTATTTTAATATTTTAAAATAGTAAAATGTAGAAAAAAGAAATAGACATTGTTGTAGGTTTGGTCAATATCTAAATACAGACAATACAGTTTCATTACAGCCTAATCCTTCGTCTGAGTTGTATCAAAACTGGCTTCCAAAAGAGGCATAAGTGTAAGTGCTTAATCACCAGTATAATAAGCTCAAAGCAATTTATAAACATTTAAAAATAGTCCTTGTGGTTTTACTAGTTAGGAAAATAAAAAAAAAAAAAGTATTTTCTGTGTTTTATGAATGCAGTGTATCAGAGTCACATCACAAATTACTAGGATAGTAGGATTAAAGTACATGGTTTGTCTGGTTCCTAAGACAACACTCAGACTAGTGTCAAATTATTATATTCGTTTAGGATGAATATCAAGGAATGCAGAAGGGCTTAAGTTATGCTCGTGTTTTTCATTTAAGGACATGCAACTCTGCACTTTCTCAAGACCCCTGTTTTCCAAGACCATGGATGGGTTCTCTAACTGCTTGACTAGACTGAGACAACTATGGCCACAAGTACAGAACAAATTCAATTAGGGCTGTATACAGAGGCAGCTCCCACATTCCAAGGATGTGGCGGACTGTACTCTTTCCCTTCCCCTCCTGGGAAGATGCTTCTGTTTTACATGCAGGGTGAACGGCACAGGTGTGCAGTGTGGTCAGCACCTAAAGGCTTGCCCATGATACCAGACTGAGCTCAGGAGTAATCACTGCTGATAGAAGCAGGCTTAGGCTGCCATGGTTGAGGTCGATTTACTGAGGGATTTACATAGTGTGGATTAATGGGGATGGGACCTTGGCAGACATGTCAGTTCTCACATTTTATGCATCCAGCTCACACATCTGGCCCTTATTTCCACCAGCTGCATCTGGTGTACGGGCTTCAGGAGCAGGAGGATGGCTGCAGTGCTCAAGTGTAGCACAGGACCATGCACAACTTTTTGGTTGTGGCCCAGCACCTGAGCTGACATGGGCCAGCATACCCGTTTCTTGTGGCCCATTGTGCAGGGATAAATACATCTGTGTTGTGTAAGAAAACTGCAGATGACCTGATGTTCAGAGCAGTCATCCCTCCTCTGCCTTCTCCCATGATCTCTACAGGTCCCTTTGCTCTGTGGGTCATGTCTGTTACATCATCTTTGCCTATGACAAACTGATTTTTTTTCCTGGGGCCCTGCTGAAAGTTTGGTTGGTTTTGCAGTATGAAGGAGGGGTGTAACGATCACTTTTGAGAAAAACTGTTAAGTTCAGTCATTCGTGTCCCAAGATGAGAATGAATTTTTCATTCTTTGTGCCAACTTTCAAGAAGGCTGAGAGGTACTTTAGGTGAAGATATGAATACGCTCAGACAAATCAGGCCAATCCATTTGGGTATTTTTCAGAAAAATTGTATTGCATGTAAACACTTATCATTTCATTCTCCAAATACAACAAATAGTAAAAACATTTTTTAAGTACTAAGCAACAAATATTTGCTATTATTTTTTCCTATTACTCTTTTTAATAAAAATCCACAAGAAGAAAGAGTGCTAGTTACTAAGGATGCTGTTCGCCAAAGCAAGTTATCTTAAGTCAGTCAGAATTACTTAAGTCTCGCTTCAGTTCTTGCCCTGGACTTCTAAAACCACACAGCATTTTCTTGGGCAGCAGCTAAAACTTTCTATTTAGAAAGTTATACCCATCTCCTATCTTATCAGCTTAGTACGTTAAGCAGAGAAAGTCATGGATATATCTTTTAAGACAATCCTAAGAGCTTTTAGCCCTGTACAGGAAAGGATGCTGAGAGATTGTATTTGCCAAAGCACAGGAGGGGTCACCTTCTCAAACCCCATGTGATTTGCCTGCTGGCTGGCCTTTAAAGAAAGGCTGCTATCCTGGTTTTAGGAAAAGGAAAGTGTTTCTCTCCTGGGATCTAGTAAGAGGCTCATGATACATTTATGTCATAGGGATCAGAACAAAGCAAAGAACAAATGTTTTTAGCCTGGATCAAATGCTTGGGGAACATCCAGACCAGCAAGATATCTAAGAAAGACTGCTTAGAAAGCTGTATCTTTTCCTTTACCAGCTTGTGGAAGAAGGCCAAACATTTGTCATCTAGCTTTGTATGATATTTTAAGATTTTTAAGCTGTTAGTTATTAGAGCTGGTCCTAACATGAACTTGTGAGATCAGACTTCATCTAGGCATGGCAGCTGGGGAACGTACCTGTCAGCTTACATCTGCTGTTACAGAAACCATGGTTTCTATAAAAGCAAAAATACAATATAACCATAATTCTAGTCAAGTGCCTATGTAAGTGCACAAAATCTAGCATAGACAGACTACGTAGACAAGAGGTCCATGTAAATCTGCAGGATTATGAGATTTTCATAGCACATGGTAATATATTTACTTCATTAACAGTAGTGACGGTGTCAGCCAGACCCCTGCACCTGATTTGTCCTGACAATCAAATGGATTACAGCTGTCAAAATGCTGATAGTACTGATACACAACTGATTTGGATGTTGCAATGTTCTAAGGAAACTGATTAAATTGGCATCTCACAGCATTTGGGATTATAATCTACTCCTTCCCTACCTCGTTTCAAAATTCTTGAGGCTTTCATCTACTAATCCCTTGTGTACACTTTGAATCTGATGGCATGTGCACTAGAGAGAAGTACTAAAGATTTAGTCATTTGCTAGTAAGGCTGTGGAAAGGCAGTTCTTTGTTTGAAATGCAACATGGTTTCTGCAAGTGTTTAATGTTCCTACTTGCAGCCGTTAAAAGTTTTAAATGTCATACTCCAATTATGACTGCTCTGGGGGACCCCAGGAGCACCTCCATGATCTGAATGCTTTGGGCTGCATGTGGCAAATCCATTTCAAAAGATCTGAGCAGATATAAACCTTCTTCCCATGTCCTGATTTTCACAGGTGCTGAGCCCAGAAGGGACCTCCATCAATTTCCTACATTCTCTGCAGCCTTCACTGGAGCCCATTAAGAAACCTGCCACAGAGTGCCTCTTCCTCATAGACCAGATCAGCCTTTAAAATATTCTAAAACACAAGATTTTAAAGACAACTCTGATTTTTTTTCCCCTGACGCTGCACGCTGACAGGATGTTTACAAAGAAAAGTGTATAGAGGGAAGACAATATTTCACATACCACCATGGACATGTCATTTAAATTGTATAAGGAAGTTCTTCATCACTTTTAATGGGGAAAAAAAAAGGCAATTTGCCTGCTTTTTTTCCCACTTGTATCTTGACCCCTAGCTCGGAGAGAGAGATTGGATCTAGGAATCAAAACTGCATGTTTACAAATAAGCACTATAAAACCCACATTACCTTTGGTATCAGAGATGGTTTTGCTGTCCATATTCCTCTATCTGTTCTAAAAATATAACATCATTAATAATTCAATAATTAACATTAAACTAAAGAAAATTCCAAATGTAAAAGGTTCCCTAAAGATGCTTACTGAAGCTCTGTTGCTGCAATTGCCTTTGGCTATATTACAGGCATTGCTTGTTTTGCAGAGCTTGAATGTCTCTAGTCTGAAAAATGGTGCTGACAAATGTAGCAAATGTCATTTTAAATAAAAGGCTAACTCTGTAATGGCCATTGTCTTGTTTCCACTGTGACTTGAAATGAGAAATGAGAAGGAGGTTTAGGTTGGGGTTTAGTGAGAGACTCTTCACTTAAAAACTTAATTAGGATATTGAAAAGTCTAACAAAAGATGAAGATTCAAACAGCATGGAGTTGAGCAGCAGTGAGTGGAGAGCACTCTGGGGCATGGCTAATAAATAGCAGTCCAAAGAAAAAGAATGGATTAGGAAGACAGATAGTTCTCTTCATACTAATTTCCCAAATTTCTGTATACTTTTTGAAATAGAAATCATAATTAATTAGGCTCATGCAGCTCCTTTTGAATCCTTATGTCATTGTATTAGAAATGTAGCATTATTAAGACTGCTTTTTAGGCCATGCTGCACATGTGCACCATTGCTGAAGCCCTTAAGAATTGTTAAAAATGCAAACTAATTGGACATTCAATTTAACCTTTCCCCTAAATCATTAGAACTCCTTTGTTTCTGCTTAAATTCCTCTCATCCTGGGGGAAGGAGAGAGAAAGACAAGTAGCTGACACTGTGGACCAAATGCTCTCAAACTGAAGTTGTAAGGGTAAAAGCACAGTGGAGATTTAGGGGTAGTAAGACACACTCTACAGAAGAATGGTGCCATGAGTCAGTAGGTCTCAACCTGTATTAGTGTGCTAGTAACTTGTAGTGTCAGCCTACACTGCAGTGCCTCTGGTCTCCCAGGTCTTCACTTCTCCTTCCTCTATTCTCAAACAAAACAAACAAACAAAAAAAAAAACCACAGTAAAGGAACGTAAGTTAAATCTGTATGGAAAAGAGCCAAACTCCCAAATGTATCTGAAGTCTGGTCACCTTTCTCTGCACTCTGATTTCAATCAGCTTTCTTATACCTTTGCTCCCATACCATGACCAGGTTTTAATGGGTCTAGCACCCTGGGACACTGTGGTAGCCTTGCTCTAGAATATTGTCTATGTTGGCAGTAACCTGATTCAGACAGTCATAGGGGTTTCTTCAAACAATATTCTTAACTGAAGATAAAGCCTCATTTTAACCTCGAATACCAGCACTGGAATTTCTAAAACCCAATGGAAGTATTTCCAAAATCCTTTATTACATAAGCATAAAGGGGAAAAAAAAATCAGGCTAGAATGTAAATCACTGAAAATGGACAACTGCTCTTCTTTCCTTCTATAACCCGCTCTAAGAGTGGAATAAAAGACTTCTCTGGACTGGAATGCAGAACTTTAAAATATATTGGCATGAAGCATTTATTTCTAGACAAGATTAGTGGTTCACTTACAGCAGCATGTAGCCACCATAAATGTTTAAATTTTGAAGTTAAAAACATTTTATAAGTGAATGTCTAAATGCAACACCTAACACTTGAGCTGCAGATATTCAAATCAATGAATAACTACTTCTATTTCAATGCCAAAACTGGAGGAGTAGGAGCCAAAATTAATTCGCTCAGGTTTTATTATCTGTAATTCAGACTCCAATCCCTAGCTAAGCTTTATATAGGAAAGAAAAAAAAAAAAAAAGAAAAAAAGCTGAAACCTGAGCCAAATCTGATTCATTTGGAATTTTCTTGCACCTAGTGTTATTAACAGATGGATAATAATTGGAATGAGAAACCGAAGTGGAGATTGAGAAAATGACTCGGAGCAGAGCGTGAGAAATTAAGTATGAAGAAGAGAGTGAAAGGATGAAGACAAAGGAAACAAGATCAAATGGGATAAGGTCGGGGAGAAAAATCCTTTCTGGCCAGACCTGTGGAAACTGAAGGCACAGTGATTATAATTTTGTTTGTAGATTGTCTCTGAACCATTGCCAACATCAGATAATTTAACCATGGTTGGAGTTTAGGAATGACTTACCTTTTTCCTCTGTGGAAGGAAAACCACTTTGCGATACATTTTGTAGAGCCTTTCATTCGACTCAAGCTTGTAGCTGAAGTTGACACTTGATAATAGCAGAAATTATTTCTTGGGCTCTGGCCACAACACAAAGAAATCAAAAGAATTAGCAGAAAGACATGGATTCAGAAAGTCTAATTTTCAACACACACTCACGTAAATATAAAGATGCCACTCATATCATCAAGATTCAGAAAAAAAAATAAAGGGGATGCGTGAATGTACAGGTAGTTTTTGGAATATTCCAGGAAGACTTGAACAAACAGAAGCAACCATAAGAAGTAAAACAAGAAAACGAAAAGCTCCATTATGCAAACTAAATAGTAGTGAAGGACTATTTTGACAGCCTTCTTTGGAAAGAAATGGTGTACTGTATACTGAACAGTAAAACATGAGTTGTTAAAGTAGGCACTTAGTGTAGGGTTTGTTAAGTTTGTTGTGTTAGCAGTCATTGTCTTCCATCACAAACAGAAAATCTGACTCTGACTGAGAGTGGGAAAAGCATCATGCCTCAGGGTACTGATGAGAGCTGATTGGGACAACTTCATTTCAGTTAGTTTATGACAACTTGATGATGCATGCAGGTGAAAGGAATCACAAGGGTCACAAGCTCAGCCATAAAGAGTCACACTGCTGGAAAAGCTCTCTTGGGTCATGTGAAGTTTGGGAGAGTGATCTTGGAGAACATAGGTAGAAGCATACTCAGTGAGATGAGAGCTAAACCCATGTTCAGCCTCTATATTCTACAGCACTTTATTTCTGCAGCTGTAGGGAAGCTGCTGTCCCTCACTGTGAGAGGCAACTCTTTCTTTAGACATCAAGCCCCAGAGGTCTTTGTCTCACAGCTCTGTAGATGATTTCCTTCTAAAATAATATTGAATTTTAAATGACAGGTGACCTTTTTACAATGCTGATGCAATTTATTCCAATTTGGCTCATGCTATAGTACTTCTCCCTGTGCCCTGTATCTTATGCCCAAACTGAGCACAGTGTTTCAGCACTGAAGTAGACAGTGCAAGTAAAGAAAATGAGAAACTATTATTGTTTCAAACACATCACTAAAACCACCTTGGAAAACAGCCCAGGCTGTTCCAACTCTGCTTCTTCAGTCAGTGGAAATGGAGGCCAACAAAGAACAAGAAAGAAAAAGGGTCTGTGCTTCTGGGATCTGTATGATCACCATCACCTTGTGCCCTCTTCACTCACACTTAACGCCAGACGGAGGGCTCTCTGAGACCATCACCTGCTTTGACCCTTGCCTTCAGTTCCCTCTGAACACAATATTACAGCAGCCTAGCACAGAGTGCTTTGTATAGATGCAGCAGTTTCACAAATGTATAGAGTACCTTGATTTTCTAAAAATAACCAAGGGCAGGAAATGCTGAGCTTAACTTCTTCCCTGTGTATAGCATAACATCCAGTGGCATAAATGAAAATGAGAATCTTAAAGCAATATCTTTGATACAGATGCTCAGGGGAGTGGTTTAGTAATATATACCATATTTTTTATTCGGTAAGATGTCCAGATTTCTTAATGTCCTGCTACATATCTGAAGCATTATGTGCACATGCCTGAACAATTTGTTTAAGTCTATACATCATGCTGTTTCATCACTTACTTAAATTCAGTGAATTATTTCCCTGCCAGATTTTACTTTCAGATGCACCCAGCCATCTGTGTGAGGGGCAAAGCAGAAGAAACTTGTCTCTTCCCCTTCCTCAATTTAAACATGGAAAAAAGTAATTTCATAACTGAAACCAAAATATCTTTCTTCTTGGTGCTTTTGTCATGTGATATATTCCCACGCAGTTGTTTAAACTAAAACCAAATTTGAGATCTCATGGTGATTCCTATTGCCCAAATGTGTGACCCAGAAAACTGAGAAAAGTGAAAATCTACTATAGTCAACTAAAGTAATATCTTTTGGCTTGCTAAAACTAATCAGGAAGGAGTGCTAGACTGGGTCTGCAGAGTTAGTTTTTACAGGAAGACATTTTACAACATTTGTGGACCATATCAGTGTACCTGGCACTCAGTAACAGCCAGCTAAGCTAACAAATGGCAGCAGAGGGAAATCTTGCTGCGCATTACAGACACTTTGCACTACTTCAGCACTCCCAAGGCTAGTGTTGCCAGCTAACATGTTCTTTTTTTGTGTATTACTACATCTAGATAAGGACTTTTCCAATGTGTTTGAATCCCCGTGTAGGTCATAGGAACACTGCTGGAAAACAGGTATGTTCCCTGCCTTCTGTAACACGTTTCTGAAATATTTACCGCTTGGTTATTGTTTCCAGCAAAAGAAGGGTAAAAGGATGTGATGCAGTCTTTCCAAAGCACATGGATAGAGATATGAGTAAGAAGACAAAAAAGCCAAAACAATCAGAAAAATCCATGCAGAAGTGCAGAGATTTGAGAACAGGTTTGAATGCTGTTCTAACAAAGTAGTAATTGCAGTTCTGGGAGGACCAGAGGTGCTAATGGGAGCTCTTTTAAATTGCACATATGAGCCAATGGTAGAGAATAGCACATATGTAGGAGGGCTAACTTGAATCAGGAGGTAACTTGTTATATCTGTATTTTCATATCAGCTGCAAAAGTTACATCAACAGATGATACAAATAATAACAATAGCAGTTTTCTCCTCTGCATATAACACTGATCACCCTTTCATGCCTTCACATTTTACAGCTACTGTGTTTCCAGTTTACCTTCTTGGCAATCAAAACAGAAAGGGCGCTTTATAACATCTGCATGCAATTTTTATAGACACTAGTGATTCATAAACTTTGATTTCAAAGACATTTCCTACAAGTCTTCTTGCTCCACAGGACCACATGAGTTTCCCCACAAAAATCTTTGACTTGTTTCCAGAGTTTATCTCACAATTTCTGTTTTCTTGGGGATGAAGTGGTTTCATTATAGCTCAGTCATTGAGAGCTATTAACTCAGCAGGCTCAAACAAATTCCTTAGCCAGGAAAAGGTCTTTTAACTATTTCTGTTCAGACCTTTTGTTGCTTTTGCTAAATACTTCTAGATTGCAAAAATAGAGTAAAAATCTAATAATACTTTTAATAATGTAGTTTGAACCATACCCATGTTGCTTCCATGATAGAAACAGATACAGAAAAGATATACTAAGATAAGGTGGTAACAAGTGATAAAAGAAAGTTATAATGGGTTGTAATAAATTGGAAAAAAGGTTTTCCTACCTATAACTGGAATAGGTAAATATGCAAATAATGAAATGTTGATCTTGACAAAACCGTACATTAAAACGCAGTCAGGGTTGAGGGCACGTATTGGTAATTTAAAGCTTAAATGTGTTATGGAACTCTCTTAAACATCACACAAGCAATTTTGTAATGTCTGATGACAAAAACATTCTGGGAACCCCTAAACCAGGTGGCTTATTTGGATCAACCATTTTGCTGAATTTGAATTGCAGATGGGAGCTTGTCTCATTTATGTTGAATTCAGTCATCCTTACTACAACATCAGAGTTATGGTTTGGAAGTAAAAAAATGTGGAGAGAATTTCTAGCAGCTAGTATTGCTATGGGCTCATAGCAGGATCTAGTTTGTGCTCTGGACTAAATATTTCTTAAAAACCAGCAACAGATAAAGTATGGGTCCATGGTGGCAAGATGTGTAATTCCAGTAATTGTTGGCTTCAGGAAAATGTTACAGGATAAGGAGATATTGCGGACTCTGAGTTTTTATTGGAGCAGTTTCAGGCATTGCTGTATATTTAAATGGAGTGCAATAAAAATATTTGAAAGCATGAGGAAAAGGAAACTGCTCTCCAAATGCAACAGAGATGTGGGATTTATTTGGTGGGGTAATGCAAGATCAGGTACAGTCCTATAGACATCTTTGTGGTTACCGTTTTGAAGACTTTTATGGTATTAAAAAAGCATAGCTACATTTTCAACCAGTTGTGGGGTCTCACCCACAGTTCAAGTTATTCAAAGACCCAAATTCAATACCAGGACTGTTTGGCTTGAAGTAAGCTGATGCATCTTAAAGATCCTGCCTTTTGTCACCTAGGCAAGTTAGATTGAGAGCTAATAGTTTCACCTAAATTTTTTCAGCCCTGTTCTTTAAGAGCACAAGTAGAAGCAGACAGAAAATATGGGAACAGGAGTGTTATCAGGGTAAGAGTTCTGGATTTAGCTTGTGTGATTCATCTAGGACCTCTGCAACATTACTAGAGAAGTTATTTCCCGATGTGCCTCCAGCTTGAATATGAGGCTGGCAGAGAAACTGGTGCACACTTACCATTTCCAGAATGAACTGATGAACTCACAGATAGTTGTGATAAGATTAAACATGCCAGTTGGAAACAAGATCCAAAGAAACGTGAGGTTTTTCAGAAAGAGGTCACCTACCTCAGGTGCATGCTCAACACAAGGAATTTCTACCACCAAGAGAAAATGTCAGCAGTATAAATCTGTTTAAATCCCTGTTCATATTTGGACTTGAAACTTTACCAGGCTAAATTAGTAGTACAGAAGGTGGCTTTACATTTTCCAAAACTTATTACATGGTTTGGGATGGAAAACTCCCTTTGTAGGGAAAATGGAGGAATAAAAATAGCTTGAAAAACACCTAAAAAACTTGAGCTACATTTTGAAACTCAGTTCATATTTGATGCAGAAATGAAAGTATGCTGGAAATAAGAATACTGAAGACTGGGATGAGTCAGTCTTTGACACAAACAAATATTGAAATGTCTGAAACAATACTCCTGTGGACTTATTTTTAATTTAACTGTATCAGACAAAATTGTACTCAAAATGAAACATACATTTTAAAAAATCCCTGCTTGTGGCAGGTCTACACCTTCACAGGCAGACATATAGGCTCAGGGAAGCACATGTGGTCTGTACAGGTGGCCTTGTAGGAACAACATCTGCAAACACTGCCTTTTCCTAGAACAGGGTACTGCTTGCTCAGAGGGATTTGTTCCCCAGGGTTTTTGCATGTTCGCAGTTCTTATTTCTTCTGCTAGGACAATGGAGAAGAGTGTTGCTGGAATGTAGCCCAGAGCAAAACGATTGCTCAAACAAAGGATCTCGATGTTAAAATTGAGTGTTACTGGAATTTTGGTTGGTAGTTGCCGACATCTTGGAACAGTTCAACCTTTGATATACTATTGAAATTGTTTTCAGTGGGGACATCTGGAATACGAAGATTTTATATTGTTAAAGAGAAATCCCATGGAACAATGGAAGAAGGTATCACCTTCTTCTAGTGTGACCGGGTGGTCTCCTTAAGGAATGCTATGGTGGGGATGGGGGTGAATGAATGAAATATGCATAATATGGAAGATTATTATTCCTTGTTATGCCTTATCCTTTTTTTAGTATTGTGCCCACATGTGGTTGTTAGCTAAACACTATATAGTCTGTATAAGGAAAAGCCAAATGAGCTGTGTGGGTTACCCTTAAAAACAAAGGGCAATTGCTTAAATATCCTCAGAAGCCTACCTGAGGAAGCTGCAACCATTACCGAGTTTCTGTTTTGTGGAGGGACCCACTGAGAAAAGGGACTGATACTTCAAAACAGAGAAATGTGTATGTTGGTAGGATGTTTTTTTATTTCTTCCTTGGTATAAGGGTAACTTAGAAATACTATGGTAGAACAGACATTTTAATAAGCCAGAACTGTTTCTCCACTCGGCCTGATGACATACCACATATGTTTGGAACATATAGTAATGATATTATTTTAGGTGTTGGACATCTCAGGGTTGTGACCTAGGGAAAAACTTTGGATACACAGAAATGGTACAGGAAATATAGTGTCTTATTTTCAGGGAGCTTGGCTTCTTTGACTATAATTTACGCTAAGGGGAGTTGTCTAATTGTTATTTTAAACTGTGTAATTAGTTCAATTAAGCTGCAGGCTATCTGGAGTACAGGACTGTTACACCCATGGCTATCTGAAGGCATTTGATGAAGTATCTGAAAAACACAAGCTCAATGTGGTCAAAAGTTACTGGTTTGAGCAGAGGTTTTCCCTTGGTAATATGGAATCTCTACCTGGGGACAGGTAAGAGACAGGTGAAAGGTGTGTAGAGATCAGAAAGCATTATTTGGAAGGTCAGAGGAAAAGGAAATGTCTTCCCCAAAAAAAATATGACAGTGCCTTAGCTAGAATTTCTGCTAGTAAGACTATGCTGTTTATGGTGAGCTGTGCCACCCCTTTCAAAATACAATGGGTCTATGTCCATTTTGCAAATCAAAACACGATCCTAGAAAATGACTTACTTTCTCTGCTATATATGCTGCAAATTGGTGCATTCTCCTCCACTGGATAATGGCAAACAATATGGAACAGCCACACATGGGCAGGAAAACAAAATGGTCCATTTCAGGTTTTTTCCCATTGTAGTTTAGGTGACAAAATGCTAGATTATGTCAACCCCAGCAGGTTCCTGGAAGGAAGAGTAGGTTAGTTGTACAGTGTTTCCATTTCTGTGCAAGGTTTTATAATCATTACCTTGAAGCAGACTGGCTTTCAAGTTCCTAAGAAGAGCTCAGGGGAGAGTGTGATATTTAAGCCCAGACATCTTTTCTCATCTGGGTTTCCTGTCACAATGCCAGTGCCTGTGTGCGCAAAGTTCTGGCAGCCTGAAATACTTTGATATATTCTTTTCCCAGGCTTCAAAAGAAAAGGTAAACAATGGGCTTGTGACTCCAGGGCGAGCATCAGTAGCCGAGAGTTTATGAGGTAGCTCATCGTCTTTATGTTTCTGGCATGACTTTAATATTTTGCTGTGTATAAGGGATGTGTGAAAGAAAAAGAAATTCATTTAGTGTTTTTTGAGGCTGCAGGTTTGATGCCTAGAGGTGATTTCTGGTCCACACAGGTTTTTTGCTTTTGCTACAAGTAAAGCAGAGGGCAACTCTGCATCAAAGACTTAAAATGTCTATTTAAAACCAAAAGTAATGTCTGATTTTTAGAAGATCCTTGAAAGATATTTAGATCTCTTCGACAATGCAAATAACATCTAAGTAAAAAAATATATGGCTGAGAACGTGTTCAGCTTAATAGTGCTTTGGGTATTTGTTTTAAATGTTTTAGTCTCACTAACGGGGCAGACAGGAGTTCAATGTGCATGTACGCTCTTTGCTTATTTTGTGTTATAACACTGTTATATATTCTACTAAACATAATCCTGGAGCTGGTGAGACCAACACATGAGAACAAATATTTTAAAATTGATTTTGTGTTGTTTAGCCTGGACACCTTGTCTGAGTTACATCATGAATTTCATGTATCCTTTTGCCCCAGGTTCTTAGAAGTTTAAATAGTTTTAAAAGACAAACTTGATCTCGCTACTTACAGTTATTGCAGAGATTTAAATTTTGTTGCATTTTGCAATATTTTTAAGTTCCATTTACATCATTTTTAAGGCGGAAAATGTTGCCCAGAAAAATCAGCTGTGGCATCAAGCATCTAAAGCCTCACTGTCTGGAGTAAGCCATTCTTCGCTCCAGGCTACTAACTTCTTCAGTTCCCTTGACTTATATAGCCAGAGAACTCTTGTATTTCACTTGAGATGACTGCATAATACATTCCATTACAATCATATTTCCATGCTCACTTTATTTAGTGCCAAGCAATGAAAAATGCTGGCATTCAGCTCACTGGTGTTTTCATTTGTTTTCTTGAGTATTTATGTAGAACTTCCACCTCAGAACAGACATTCAGGCAAAGAGAACTGAGGCTAATGCCAAAGTCTCCGGTCTTACCATTAAGTCTGTATTTGCAAATATGTTTGCATACACAAAAATAAAGTCTCAATGCAGTCAAAATGTGTAAGACTGCATCAGCTTTGAAAGTCTGTGAAGAATTTGACAGGGAGTAAAATAAAATTATACAGTTCCCAGAAAGCTGCTGCTGCATCTGATTTGTTACACAAGGTTTGGGGATGTAGTAGTTAAGAGCTTTCCTAAATTAATCCGCTAGTGGAGACACTAGGATGTGCGCAGTGTATGCAGCCCACTGAAGAGAACAGATCACTTTTGCTCAAAGTCTCATGCTCACAAAATTTCACGTGTCAGTTTTAAGTGCAAAATGAGTCTCCTGAGATTCTGAGTTTTGAATATTTGTGTAAATGTATATGCACTTTCACACAGCTTTATCTCAGCACTATAAAATTCCCAGGGTTTCTCCTGAATGCTCTGTGACTGTTTAAAACCCTGAAACAGTTGAGAAGGATACAGATCAGCCTGCTGTTGTAATGGGGGCAGTTCAGACTGCATCTGTTCTCAAAAAATAAATAAATAAATATACAAATGTAGTGGATCTGTTAGCCATTTTCCTCAGCTAAATATAGCATAGTGAGCCTGTCAGTCATTAGCCTGAGGTTTCTTCAGCTTTTGGGGGGGACTCTCTTTTCTTCAAAGGATTTTTTAGTCCTTTTTAGTACCACTTAAGTAACCATCTCTCAGGCTATTTTTTTGCTGTCTGGTCACACTATTACTGAAAAAGAGTTTAATCAGCAGCTGAAGCACCTTCTGCTTCTCCCTCCTTGAGATTTATGCATCAAAGAGCACTGTGCTCCAGGGGTAAAGGTCACTTTCACAGATATATTTCCCCATATATCTCCAACTGTTTCTACACTTCCAGAGAGCAGTGGGTACCCTCATACTGGCTCCACTTTCATGACCATGTTTAAAAAAAAAAAAAAGTAAATAATAATATTTCAGAAAAGGCACTCAGTCCATTTGGCTCTTTCAAAAGTTTTTATAGTCAGTATTGATTTTTCTTTAGCTTTTGCTACTTATTTGGCATGTATTGTGTGCTATTCTAAAGGCTTCTGCCATGTTCAGGATCCCAGTGTTGTAGACACTGAATGAACCTTGATACTGTCTTTGCAGTTGAAGCTTTACCTTCTCTGGAATCCAAGCCAAGGAGGAGATAGAAAAGACTGAGGTGCTCCAGGAGCATCTGGCTAACCTCTATCATCAGTGTGAGTAGAAGCACTGGGAGAGAAAATGGAAAAGTTCTTGTAGAAACTAGGGTAGTAACTAAACAACAGAATAAAGCAGGTCAAGGGGGCAGAGAAGTATCAAGTAGAGCTGAGACTTACAGGAGACAGATGAAAAGTCTGAGAAGAAATTACTACTTCTGCTGCCAAACTTAAAATTATCAAGTGTTAAAGCAATTCAAACTGAAACGTTAATTATTTGTACTCAAAACTGCTGCTATGCCTATTTTCATAGTCAAGTCTTATGGACACAAATAATTGGAGAAATCAAGTTCTAAGTCCTGCCTGTGGCAAAGTTTGCATAGATCAAATCTGCTGATTCTTCAAGTGTATAGAGATCCCTGATGCTTCGCCTGGAATAATTCAAATCAGTGTGACTAAATCTGACCTATCTTTACATACCCATGCAACTGGTCTGTGAAAATGAGATAATAAGATACACTTTTACACTTTCACTATTCATCCTGACATTTACCTACATTTCTAAGAGGTATGTCCTTGGAATGGTCCACTGGGTAGAGCAGAAGGGTTTTTAACTTGCTAGAAGCCACTAGCCGTACAAAATCCTGGGTCCTAAACCACCTTTTCCACTGGACACTCCAGAAGATCCTGACAAGAATTCCATTTACTTAATTATTTAAAAATTGGTGCAACATTTTCTTAGTAAGACAGTTTATTACTCTCTGATAAGTCACAGAAAAATCAGTCAACAAAAGCAAACAGCAATTTGCCAGCCATTCAATAACCGGCAAGAGTCAACTTCTATCCAAAATGTTATTCGCTGTGAATTGTACATTTATCTTCACTCAAATGTTATTTTTTTTTTTCAACCAAAATTTTTTCAGACATGTCTAGTTACTCATTAAATGAGCAAAAAGCACAAGCCAAAATAATTCTGGTATGACTTTGTCCTCCCCATTTCAATGACCTCTGAGGGTTTTCTGTCTTCCATTTTCCATGTGTATATTAGCTTGATAGCCTGCAGATATACATATACAATTGAAGATATACGTATATGATATATTCCCCCTCTATTTTAAAGACATGGTTTCATTTTTTTCTCCTTTTATTGATAGACTTGCCATTGATTTTGATGTTCATAAGAGCAATGATGGCAGATAGATGTCTGAAACTGAAGAACTCATGGTGGAGTTCACTTGTTCTCGTAGGTGTTTCTTTTTTGCTTTTTTCCACTTACTTTGTTTCCCTTTCTCCACTGTATGCAAGGATTTATGATTATATTCACAGACCAGAAATGATGATTATGATTATATTCACAGACCAGATGTCAAAAATACAAAATTTTAATGGGCAACAGAATTTGCCATTAGCTTTTACTTCTCTCCTCCATAAATTCATACTTGTGTGACTTTGCTGAAATTAAAAAGTTCTAACTGATCTCATATTTTCTTTATTTAATATTCTTCTGTTTTGTAAGGGATGATATAACTTCTTAAGAGCTCATAACCATCTCTGTCATCAGCCCATGTAGAATGCTAGCTGTTCCACATTAACCAGTTCTCTATTTTAGCTGACGCTCATCATGACGTTTAAAAACTCTTACTTCCAGTTCTCAAACTGAGCTCTATGAAACACAGAATTGCAAAAGCCACCAGTGAGGGTAAGCTGGTTGTGGGAAGAGGAACAGCAACCACTGTGTTAAAGGGGGGAGGCTCTTGGTGACAAAGCTAGAGTTTTCCAAAACAAAATGCAAGTTGGCAGTTTGTGAGGCAGTTTGTAGAAGAACTGAGGTTTGAAGCAGAACTTGGAAAGAAGTTCAGGTGCTTTTCCAAGTATTTGAGTCAAATATGTCTTCTGGAGTGATTTCACCTGTCAGCACAGACAGTTCAGGGAAATGCTGAGCCCTCTTTCTGTCCGTTTTTTCAATGTAGAGTACACCCAATTTAACACATAAAACTTGCTGTTCCCTCCAGCCACCACCCCTTTCCTTTCCCCCTGTTTTATATGTCTAGCAGTTGCCAGCAGGGATCAGACAGTAGGAACAGTGCAGTCAGCACCTTTTTCTGGGACACAAACATCGGACCAGAATTTATTGGATTCATTCGCTGCAGGGAAGATCACTACATCCAAGAAAGAGCTTCTCCTGCAGGGTAGCCATGATTTGCCACCAGCCCAGTCAGCCGGCTCCAACTGCAGTTTTAAGTTTTGTTTCATGCCCCTCAGGCTGAGAAAAGCCTTCCTCTTCTGGAATGCTAACCATCCTTTCAGAGCCGGATGCCTCCATTTCATCGGACAATAAATTAGAGAGCTCACATTGGACTGGAAGTGACCGTTTCACCTAGCTTGAGATGGGGATAAAAAGACATGGTTGAGCTCCAATTTAAAAGAACGGCCAAGAGTCATATTTATCAAGCAGATCTCTATCCATCTTCTGGGTGGAAAACGGTAGCTGAAGTACTTCCCCTGTTGATGTACACTTTATAAAGCCGGGGGGGGGGGGGGGAAGGGGGCTGGTGAGAACGGGAGGTGCGGGGGCTGCTTTTGTGAAACAGCCTGCAGTGACACGGCAACCCAGACATATGGTGTCATTATTCAGCCGACACAAATTTGACACTCAGTGAATTTATTATATTTTGGTTTGCTCCTGGTGCCTGAAAGGCTTTGCAACTGTCTCTTCACAGGGCATGTCACAGATGTTGATGTATTTTCCTCCTCCACAGCCAGGTTTTACCGTGGAAACTGATACAACTTCACGATAGAATTTCTGGATGAATTATTCACGCATTGCATGGTTTCTGCACACAGGGGGTTGGAAGAAATCCATCCTATTCAATAAACGGTCTCTTTAATCCCCTTTAACAGAGCATTTTCCCTGAGTTTAAAACATTTTTATTATCACCTTTGTGATCCTAATGTTTTGGATAACATATTTGCAGTTAATAGCTTTGTTAAATTTTTCACTATATTTCACCTTAACATGCAATTAAATTGTCCAGACACAGTGATGAAACTGATACATTGAAGAGACAATAAACCATATGTCCCAGATTCTAACCATCTTAACTTCTAGAAGCCCTTTTTTTTTTTAATTCTACAGATCATACCATGTCCAGTGATTTATAGGGTAATTCCTGAAATATCTCAATATTTGTTGTTGTAGACAGAATGGGCTGATGATAATCCCAGTACCATCTGTGGAGATGATTTTTTAATTGAAAAGAACTTTCAGTCTTGAGAGTAGAGACTCATCACTGAACTCATCACTGCCCCCTGAGAGAAGATTAATGAAATGAAAACATTTCGTACCCCTTTAATACCTGGAGAAGTAATAAGGATGCATCAAGTGACAATAAAGAGCATGGTGCGTGGGGGTAAATTGCTTTAACATAACATGAAAAGCCTATCCAAGAATTAAGAATTGCATTTGCAGTTGAAAAACTACTGAAGCATTAGTTCTTTGTATTAAAACTCCTGTTTCCATTTTCTGCCTGAATTCTAAATCCAGAAGCAGAGTTCAAATTCAGATTCTCTTGCTCCTGACATCACATGCAATAATTGTACTCCCAAAATAATCCCATTTAATTTAATACTAAATAGTTATACGCTTATAGGAAAGTTTTGAAATCAAACAGATATTAATCCTATGCTAAACTTTTGAAAAACACAAGTAAAATTAAGCCAATTGATATTCACTATCTAAAATACAAGAGTGTTACTTTTGTTTTAGTAGAAAGCCTACAGTTCCTCGACAAGAATGTAAAGCCTAATACATTTTTCCCAAATTACTGTTGCATATTACTAATACAGCCTGTATTGCTCAGTTACCAGTTGTTAAAATGGGATCTGTATACATATTTTGGAAAATTGACTTTCTCCATAAAGTTCTGTGCATTAAGAGTTCATTCTTCTACCTTCATGGTAGTATTCAGTATGAAGGATATTGAAACTACTTGGCCTCCACCCTAGTGTTGCGTAGAAAGATTATTAATGTGCATTTAATATATTATTAATAAGCATTTACCAAAGTGTCTCAATTCCCACAATAAAATTGAATGGGTTTTGTAAAAAAAATTACGAGTTTTCTTTCTTAGATTTTTTCCCCAAAACAATTGTATATTATTCATAAAATCATTGCATTTAAAAAAAGGTACTTTAATTGACAGAATTCTGTCATTCCTATGTGGTGTTTCTGCAAAAAGAGAAACTTGATATCTTTTGATGATTTGGAAAAACAAAACCAAAACCAAACCACTTTTTTCCAACAGCTGATAACCTTCTCACTCTAAGTACAGCAGGAGATACTTTTTTCTAAAAATAGATCAACCTGAACTGGACAGACACCATCATCATTTCATCATCCAAACCCCAAGCTCCAGCTTCTCCTAGTCAGGACAAGAGGTCTAATCAAATTAGCAAATGAAAACAGCAGAGAGCATTCCAGAAAATAAGTACTGGTGAGATCATAAATGTCTCATCAATGAACCAAAAACTGGATCAAATACAGAATTCAGGTATTTATTTATCTTTGGGTTTTTTGATATTAATACATACAGAAAAATCCAGTGAACTGCCAGTTATTTGGGTGTAATTTTTTGAAACTAATTTCTGGAGCAAAAAAATAAAAGTGTGTCCTGGGTTCAGCAGTAGCAGTCATTTTTCTCCTTCCTGGTAGCTGGTGCAGTGCTGTGTTTTGACTTTCGGGCTGGGAACAGAGCTGATAACAATGATGTTTTGGTTTGGCCAAGGACTTTGTGAGCCTCATGCTCTGCCAGGGAGGAGGGGAAACCAGGAGGAAGCAGAGACAGGACACCTGACCCAAACTGACCAAAGACGTATTCCACAGCACGTCATGCCGGGGGGGGGTAACTGAGAGTTACCCGGAGGGACACGGGGTCTTTTGGGTCAGACTCGTTTTTCAGCGGGTGGTATCGTATTCTCTTCCCTTGTTATTTTCTCTTATCATTGTTGGTGGTGGTGGTAGCTGTGGTGATTTGTGTTGTACATCGGTTGCTGGACTGTTCTTATCTCAACCCCTGCAAGTTGCATTCTTTTGATTCTCCTCTCCATCCCTCTGGGATTGGGGAAGGGGGGAGCCCCTGGGGGCGGGGGGGACACGCAGGCCTCGACTGCTTCCAGCCCGGCACCACTCACTGGGAGTGAGTACACAAACTGTCTGGCTGGGTTTAAACCATGACAAAGTGTAAGATACTGAACTCACCCTCTCTGAAACATGTAGTGTTCTTACCACATCGCTTCTGTTGTGGGACAGTTATGCTTTCTGAGTGAGGTTTCTCTGCTCTTCTAGTCTCTGAATGTGTTCACAAGCTTCACTAAGTGTTGAGAGAAGAAAGGAGATGGGGTTATTTAAAAGAAACCATCTAAAACAATGGTGGCAGAGACAGCAGTAGATTTGGTTCCTTCATTCAGACTGGTTACAGCTATGCTGCTGGATGACACAGCTATATCTTTAACAAAAAGCTGTGTTTATACATTTCTATTTCAGTGCTGTGAAGAATTGCATAGGTCCACCTCTCCTTTACCTCCTTTGGTTGGCATACCCTACTCTTAGCATGCTACTTGTCATGCAAGCACTTTTCTAATAGGAAAAAAAAAAAAAAAACCAAACCAAAAAGGAAAAAAGTAATAGTAACCGGTCAGTTGCTCCATTATAAGCAACGATTGCTCTTGGCCCAAACGAGTAACGATTACTCAGCCAACAAAAGTTATATAAGATTGAGGGTGTTTGGTTGTTTGGGTGTTTTTTTTTCCCTGAAGACACTGGCCCAGTTGGGATAGCAATGGAAAAGCTCAGATGTGCAGCTGAATTTTCAATGTTTGTAGTGATTGGGAGTCCCAAAATTAGTCTTTTCTAGAGTGAATAATTGTCCCTTTTCACCTGATGCCATTTATTTTGCCTTTATGCACTTGCTGCTCATATTCAGGAAATGCCATTGAGGTGCAGAGGCTGTGAGTAATTTCAATACAGCACTGGTGGAACAGTAGCCAGGAGATGCTGTTAAAAAGACAGCCACAGTGATTTGCTGACATACATCTTTGCTTCATCTGACAAAAAAGCTCTCCATCTCCGGTTTCCAGGCTGTACGCGTATGTGCCGCAGGTACGAAGAGCACTGAACCAGAGGACCAGTGCCAGACCTTATGCCTGGGAAGTCTCTTCAAGCCTGTAACCTTTCCCCTCCTTCAAGTCCCTCCTGAAAACTCATCTCTCACTAACACGTGTATTAAATTACAGGCCGATAATAGCCCGGCAGGTTGAGAGCTGTCTAGGAACGGCATGCATCGGGGCTGCTCAGCTAGAAGATCACAGTGGCAGCACTCTGCACCAGTTCCCTCTTCAGTGCATACCCTGAATATGTGTGATGTCTTTTATGGCTCTAAGTTGAGTCTCTGCCTTATAGTTGTGCTTGCTGATAAAAGCATGACCAGCCCTCAGGAGCTAGAAAGCCCTGTGCTATGGTATAAGAGCCCATTCCATCCCATGTTTTCCCTCCCCTGGTTTGCCCTGCCATCCTGCTATTCACTGCTTCCCAGGCTGAAATCTTGCCAGGCTGAACCAAAGAACAGTTCCCTGTAGCTTCTAGCACAGCAGTGCCAAACATCTCAGAAAGCATTGCATCCGTACAGAATAACAATCAGGTGAGCATATATTAAAGGAGAGCTAATTACAAGATCCCGAAGAGGAATTTTTTTGTTTTTCTCCCTCTTCCCAGTTGCATGATTCCCAGCACTTAATCTCTTCCAAAGCTTTTGGTGAGCTACCTGCAGTTCACAGCCACTGGAAGTAGCTCAGCTACCAGTGCCACTACTATTCAAACAAGGGTGAAAGGAATAGTACGAACAATCCATAGGAATAATCCTTTTGTCTACCATAAATATTGAACAATAGCTTAAATGACCAAGCAAAAATACTTTAGTAGACATGAAGTTTTGCTGGTCATAAATATTCAGCCTTCAGCCTTCTATGCAGACCACCTTTAAAAGCCTATAGGTTTAATGTTTTGCAATCTGTTTTTACCATGATTTTGGGGGCTTCAAATGGCAACTAGTGCAACTATTGCAGTAAATATACTTCTGTGAGGCTAAATAAAGAAATGCAGGTGACAGGTCTTTAAAACCTGATATTCATTGCTAACCATTCTACTGGAAAACATGGCTCTAAATTTATTTAATTTCCCAGTTATCTAGAGGAGAACAGCAAGGGGAAAGGAAGAGGGAAGGAACTGAAAACATTACCAGGGAATTACTCAATTTTACTGGGTCATTGTTCTGTGTTTTACTTAACAAGCCAACTCCAAACTTATAGGTGGCCTAGAAATGGATGATGTGATACAATGGGAAATTGTTCAAATTCAACACAGCTGAAGGATACTCTGTTACTTGGCAGGTATTCTGGCACTTATAAATGCTTTACCCCTGACTTTTTCTTATGCAATATTTAATCTCCTTGTAACTTTATTCCCACTTCATTCTGCTTGTCATTGCCACCTTGCCAGTTGTGTTTTTGGAGACTGCAGGTTTTTATATTTGGAATTTTGGAAGTAAATAATTTTTTTTTAATGTGGATGAGGGTAAGTAGACTTTAAAATCTTCCACTCACCTTAGAGAATTTACTTTATGTCTGGTTTATATGCGCAAGAGCAGATGGACAGAATAACAAATACATCAGGTGATAAATACTGCCAGGTTTGCTATTCAGAATAGTGGATTATATAAATCTCTTGGCTTTTTTTCATATATGATAATTTTCATATATAATAATAACAAATTTGAAAGGCAGACTCTTAAAGTGCTTTCATTTTAAGGAGAAAAGGAAGAAAGGATGAATCTCGCAGGAAGGGCACTCACTGACATTTCCACATAAGCAAGAGCAGTCTCACATTATATTTTGTGAAAATAAACTAACCTGGCTTTGTCAGCATTCGGTGTACACTTTATGTCCCCCATTTACCCAAAGACAGATGTGTGCTTTAATAAACTTTAGCTATATAAACAGAAAATTTAAACCTTCAATCTAGCCAGGAACTTACCTCACACTTTTGTTATTCCAGTAGCTTCTTTTAGTGTTTTGGGGAAAAGAGAAAGAAAAAAAAAAAGTGAACTCTTTCACAATCCCTACTTTGAAATTCATGCCTCTGTCATCCTCAGCCAATTTTCTACATTAGTCTCTAGTCATCCCAGTATTCTGGTCTTCTGGTTGTGTTTGGTTTCACAGTATCACAGTATCAGAGTCTGCTAGAGATTGGAAGGGACCTCAAAAGATTATCTAGTCCAATCCCCCTGCCGGAGCAGGAACACCTAGATAAAGTTACACAGGAATGCATTCAGGCGGGTTTTGAATGTCTCCAGAGAAGGAGACTCCACAACCTCCCTGGGAAGCCTGTTCCAGTGTTCTGTCACCCTCACTGAGAAGAAGTTTCTTCTCAAGTTTAAGTGGAACCTCTTGTGTTCCAGTTTGTACCCACTACCCCTTGTCCTATCATTGTTTGCCACTGAGAAGAGCCTGGCTCCATCCTCGTGACACTCCCCATTTATATATTTATATACACTAATAAGGTCACCCCTCAGTCTCCTCTTCTCCAAACTATAGAGACCCAGCTCCCTCAGTCTTTCCTCATAAGGGAGATGCTCCACTCCCTTAATCATCTTAGTTGCCCTGCGCTGGACTCTCTCCAGCAGGTCCCTGTCCTTCTTGAACTGAGGGGCCCAGAACTGGACACAATATTCCAGATGAGGTCTCACCAGGGCAGAGTAGAGGGGAAGGAGGACCTCTCTCGACCTACTAACCACCCCCCTTCTAATACACCCCAGGATGCCATTGGCCTTCTTGGCCACAAGGGCACGGTGTCGGCTCATGGTCACCCTGTCGTCCGCTAGGACCCCCAGGTCTCTCTCCCCTACACTGCTCTCTAACAGGTTGTTCCCCAGCCTATACTGGAACCTGGGGTTGTTCCTGCCCAGATGCAGGACTCTACACTTTCCCTTGTTATATTTCATCAAGTTATTCCCCGCCCAACTCTCCAGCCTGCCCAGGTCCCTCTGGATGGCAGCACAGCCTTCTGGCGTGTCGGCCACCCCTCCCAGCTTAGTGTCATCAGCAAAGTTGCTGATAGTACACTCAATTCCCTCATCTAAATCATTGATGAATATATTAAATAATACTTGTCCCAGTACTGACCCTTGAGGCACTCTACTAGATACAGGCCTCCAACTAGACTCCACCCCATAGACTACAACTCTCTGGCTTCTCTCCTTCAGCCAGTTCACAGTCCACCTCACTACCCGATCATCCAGACCACGCTTCCTCAATTTAGCTGTGAGGATGCTGCGGGAGACTGTGTCAAATGCTTTGCTGACTGAAAACAGATTGAAGTTGACCAGATTAAAAGACATTTTGGGAACCTTTAAACCTTTGAAGGCTATCTAAGTCAGCTCTTTGGATCTTCTACTAACTTCTGACCTCAAAGGAAATAAGGTGAAACAAACAGTATCTGAAGGGGGCCTATAAGGATGATAGGGAGGGACTCTTCATTAGGGACTGAAGTAACAGGACAAGGGGTACTGGGTTAAAACTTAAAAAGGGGAAGTTTAGATTGGATATAAGGAAGAAGTTCTTTACTGTAAGGGTGGTGAGGCACTGGAATGGGTTGCCTAGGGAAGTAAGTTGTGAATGCTCCATCCCTGGCGGTGTTCAAGGGCTGGTTGGACAGAGCCTTGGGTGGCATAGTTTAGTGTGAGGTGTCCCTGCCCATGGCAGAGTGTTTGGAACTAGATGATCTTAAGGTCCTTTCCATAACTATTCTGTGATTCTATGATTAATGTAGTTTTGATGTTTTTTTCTGAAGCTTCTGCTACCAACTTTGCTAAAGACCTCTGTGTTGGTCCACAGGCAATACAGCTTTGTAGGATGGGGAGAGCAGCATCTGTGGGGAGAAGAAAGAGGAATGGCTATTGAATTTTACTGGCTATGTTTTTTGGGGTTGTCTAGTGAATTTTAGCTAGCCAAATCACAGCATTTTAAATGGCTTAACTCAAGAGTTTTCTAATGTTTACAGCTATATGAAAATCAAACTCATTTTTTAAATGTTTAGATACCAGCACACAGAGTTGATGACTACTGAAGTAATCTCTTATTTCTGATACTCAATACTGTGGTCAGCAGTGAATAAGCAGAAAAGTGATGCTTTTTACAAATCTGCTAGAAAGGCAAATAATACCCTGTGTGTTAGCAGAGTCTGAGGTGATTCAGGAAGCAGCTAGAGGTCACCGAAAAGCTAGGGAAGAGGTTTTAATGAATTTTCTTGGGAAATCAGCAGTCTCTATGAAGGCCAGGTCTGTTGAAAAATAACAACTATTTACCTTAACGGTTCTCAAAACATAAGCCAAGTTTTTTGGTCTCTGACTTTAAGCATGCATATGTACAGCAATATTTTCCTTTTAAATGGAAAAATCTGCAAACGCAGAGCAAAGTATATCTATTTTTGATTGCATGATGCACTTCAAAGTGATCTGGGATGCACTTTAGAAAGCGGAAGACATTCTGTAGCATCCATAGTGGCCAGTGAGATGCTTCCAGTAGTATTGGAGAGATCACAGTGGATATGACAAAACATCAAGCAAGGAAGGGGGAACTCATTTTATGTAGGAAATCATAATTTTTGCCTCTCATGTATAAGAATTCTTTCTCTAAATAAAGTCATTTAAACTGTTACATACCTTTAGTGATTCTTCTCCTCTTATTCACCCACAATCTTTTACAACTCCCAGATTAAAAAAAAAATAATAATCTGTGGAAATGGATAAAATACTGTAAAGAAGCTTTGGGGGGAAAAAAATGGAAAAAAAAAAGGCTTTTGAGGATAAATGACACTCTATACCCTAGAAGTCTGCATCAGAATATTCACAGATTTAGAAAGCTTGGATCTCAGTAGAGATTTTTCTTGTACTTTGAATATGTTTACAAAGTATTACCAGAACAAAAATTATTTGTTCCCAACAAAAGTTAATCAAAGAAGATTCTATGCAAACCAAGTAAACATGGTGTGAAGCTGGAAAGAAATTAAAAATAACCTTTTGAATTCTGAAGAGCTGTCTTTGTCTCAACACCGGTAACATCCGGGCAGATCAAACTTACTGTAAATTCACTTTGTGCTACATTTACAAACTGTGCAAATGAATGTTTAGCACAAGCTAAAGGGAAACTGTTTGACATCCTATGAACATCGGGATGAGACATATTCTGGAACATCAAGCAGAGATCACATTCCTGCTTTGTGGTAAGAAGCTGTTGTTAACCATAGAGTCGTGATGTAAATCAGCTGCAGTGCTGTACGGGGATCTTTCCATATTGCAAGTACAGAGTAAGAGCCCCATTTGCCAAATGCTGATTTAGTACATCATAACAATGCATCTTTTTAAGATGCTTCTGCCCTTCGGTCTCCAGACTAAGGGGAGCTGGAGAGGAAGCTTGTAACAGGTCAATTAGTTAATGTTTTCCACCTAAAACCCTATTTGGAGCATTTTAAAACATTAAAAAAGCAGTGTAGTTCTGGCTGCACCACAAACAAGATAAATGATCAAGGAGGTGCAAGGTGAAAAAGGAGATGGAGGACTACAGAAATGCAATAAGCAGCCAGGTGGTATCACATTGTTCCCTTGAACAGTGTTTTATTATTTAGTTGAGGTACAAAAACTCATCACCAATATATAACTTCTTTTTGCAGCTTACGTGGACCTGTATTTGAAAGTACCTATTTCTCAGAAAATTAAAAATGGATGATACAAGCTTTTAGCATAAGTTTCAGTGTATAACAAAAGAGAAAAGAGCTCCCTAATATTAGAAAAATTAGAAAACAGGCTCTGTGTACTAGAAGAAGCATTTAGTCACAGTTTCCAGCCAAATGAATAGCAGTTATTATCTAAACTACCGTTACTTAAAGTAAGGATACTCTGAGTGCATAAATAATCAATTACTGAGTGAAAACTGATAATCAGATTAATCAACTTCTTCCCCATTCAAAAGCAATTAAACTAATGTTTTAATTTGCTGTGCAGATACAAATTTTGTGGGGTGCTGTATTGTTATGTGGGTTTTTCTTCTTGACAGCCTGAAACCTTTTTTAGTGTCCTGCTCCTAGGTCAGATGACTATTTGAGACTTTCAACCTTCATTTAAAAGAAACAGTGACTTTTAAATGTTTCTGGTGTTGAAGACTGTTTCAGAGACGTACTCCAAGCATATCTCTAAGAAATCAGGAACAAAGAGATGAAAGAATCTTCAGTTATTTATTTATGAATCTCTTCAGATTTTGTATTATAAGTTTGAACTTTTGCTATGAAATCCGTTTGACTCTGAAGGAAGTACGGATTTTCCAACACTTTGGAGTTGATAACTTCCTTAAAAATACTTCAAATCCAGAAATAACCAGTGTAAAACACCAGCCATCAATGTTGTAATGATAACATTATGCAGTGGATCTTGAAGAAACTTGTGTTGGCTTCATAGGGCTTCATTACCTAAGAAATATATTGACCATAGATCTTATATGCTGGTGATAGAAGTTGGGTTTTGATTTAAATATAATGATTGAGAGAGTCAGGCCAGGACGCTGTTTTCTGGATTTGGTATAATAGATATATAGCTTGAGGGGAGCTCTCTTTCTAACCAGCGTTTCTGTGTTGTTAACATATTACCAGTGCTGATGGAAGCCTGTCCAATTCTCTTCAAAACACGTAGGAAGCAAATGAGAAGAATGTGCTGTGAGAGATTGAGTCTTTGAGGATATGGCAGACCTGCTCCTGTAAGTGGTGAAGGAGCAGTTGCTGAGAAGAGCAGGGCTGGAGATATCAGTTGAACTGGTGCCCAACATTGGTTTTCGGCAGCTGACACAAGGTCTGACCCCATGCTGTGTGTTTGCTTATGGCTGCTCCAGTTGTTGGATGCAAGAGTAATTGCAGAGTAGGCAACAATAAAAGTCAACGTCCAAGTCAGCATCTGCTGCTGAAAAACACACTTTAAGAGGGCTTGAGCAACACATTTTGTAGTCTCTCTAGTCAAGATTACCATGTGCCAGCCCTTTCCCCCAGCAGAGACAGATCTGCTGGAATTTCCACAGCACATTAATAGCACATAGGGGATTAGCGCTGCGGAGGAAAAGCCCTGTACAGATTCTAGCCATCTGTTCTGTTGGCTCTGGACAGCTAGACAATCCTCTGTAGTGGGACAGATGGGTTCCATGTGATGCCAGAAGAGTAAGAGCTTACTGTAGGCAAGCACTACCAACCACTAGAAGCAAGAATCTCCTGCTGGCATCACAGATCCCTGTGATTAGGATTCACATCACTTCCACAGCCTTTACTAACTCTGCCACTTCAAATGACACAAGCTAGTCTTTTATTTCATCTTTCCCTCTCTCTTTCAGATGTTTCTTCAATATGTCTGCAACTTCAATAATTATTTTTCTGTTAGAATCTTAGACTAGTTAGGGTTAGAAAGGACCTTCAGATCATCAAGTTCCAAACACTCTGCCATGTGCAGGGACACCTCACACTAAACCATGCCACCCAAGGCTCTGTCCAACCAGCCCTTGAACACCACCAGGGATGGGGCATTCACAACTTCCCTGGGCAACCCATTCCAGTGCCTCACCACCCTTGCAGTAAAGAACTTCTTCCTTATATCCAATTTAAACTTACCCTGTTTAAGTTTGAACCCATTACCCCTTGTCCTGTCACTACAGTCCCTAATGAAGAGTCCATCCTCAGCATCCCTATAGCCCCCCTTCAGATACTGGAAGGCTGCTATGAGGTCTCCATGCAGCCTTCTCTTCTCCAGGCTGAGCAGCTCCAACTTTCTCAGCCTGTCTTCATATGGGAGGTGCTCCAGTCCCCTGATCATTCTCGTGGCCCTCCTCTGGACTTCTTCCAACAGTTCCATGACCTTTTTATGTTGAGGACACCAGAGCTGCACACAATACCCAAAGTGAGGTCTCACGAGAGCAGAGCAGAGGGGCAGGATAACCTCCTTCGACCTGCTGATCATGCTCCTTTTGATGCAGCCCAGGATATGATTGGCTTTCTGGGCTGCAAGCACACACTGAAGCCGGCTCATGTTCATTTCCTCATTGACCAGCACCCCCGAGTCATTCTCTACAGGGCTGCTCTGAATCTCTTCTCTGCCCAACCTGTAGCTGTGCCTGGGATTGCTCCAACCCAGGTGTAGGACCTTGCACTTGGCATGGTTAAACTTCATGAGGTTGGCATCAGCCCTCCTCACAAGTGTGTCAAGGTCCCTCTGGATGGCATTCCTTCCCTCCAGTGTATCAACCGAACCACACAGCTTGGTGTCATTAGCAAACTTGCTGAGGATGCACTCAATCGCATTGTCCATGTCAACGACACAGATGTTGAACAAGAGCGGTCCCAACACTGATCCCTGAGGGACACCACTCGTTACTGGTCTTCAGGCAGACACTGAGCCATTGACCACAACTCTTTGTGTGTGGCCATCCAGCCAGTTCTTTATCCACGGAGTGGTCCATCCATCAAATTGATGTCTCTCTAATTTAGAGACAAGGATGTCGTGTGGGACAGTGTCGAACGCTTTGCACAAGTCCAGGTAGATGACATCAACTGCACTACCCCTGTCCATCATTTCCTTAGCCCCATCATAGAGGGCCACCAAATTGGTCAGGCAGGATTTCCCCTTAGTGAAGCCATGCTGGCTGTCACCAAGCACCTGGTTGTTCTTCATGTGCCTTAGCATGCCTTCCAGGAGAATCTGCTCCAAAATTTTGCCAGGCACAGAGGTGAGACTAACTATTCTGTAGTTCCCTGGGTCATCCATTTTCCCTTTCTTGAAAATGGGGGTTATATTTCCCTTTTTCCAGTTGTTGGGAACTTCACCTGACTGCCATGATTTTTCAAATATGATGGACAGTGGCTTAGCAACTTCATTTGCCAGCTCCTTCAGGACCTGTGGATGGATTTCATCAGGTCCCATGCATTTGTGTACGTTCAGGTTTTTAAGATGGTCTTGAACCAGTTCCTCTCCTACAGTGGGCCCAAGGTCTTCATTGTCACAGTCCCTGCATCTACCTTCCAGGACTTGGGTGGTGCAGTCATAACCTTTGCAAGTGAAGACTGAGGCAAAGAAGTCATTCAGAACCTCAGCCTTCTCCAAGTCCAGGGTAGCCAGTTCTCCCAACAGCTTCTGGAGGGGGCCTACGTTGTCCCTAGTCTGTCTTTTATTCACTACATACCTATAGAATCCATTCGTGTTGTCTTTGATATCCCTAGCCAAGTTTAATTCTAACTGGGCCTTAGCTTTCCTAACCTGGTCCCTAGCTTCCTGGGCAGCATCCCTGTATTCTTCCCTGGCTGCCTGTCCTTGCTTCCACCTTTTATAAGCCTTTTTTTTCCTTTGATTTTTCCTCAGCAGCTCCTTATCCATCCAAGGAGGTCTCCCGGTCCTCCTGCTGCACTTCCTTCTATTTGGGATGCAACACTCCTGAGCTTTTAGCAGGTGATCCTTGAATATCAACCAAGAGTCTTGGGCTCCCTTGCCCTCTAGGGCTATATCCCATGGAATCTTACTAAGCAGGCTCCTGAAGAGGCCAAAGTCTGCTCTCCAGATGTCCAGAGCAGTGAGCTTGCTGCATGCTCTTCTCACTGTCCTGAGGATCTCAAATTCGACCATCTCATAATTGCTTCAACCAAGGCTGCCCTGGAGTACCACGTTTACAACCAGCCTTCCCTGTTGGTGAGCACAAGGTCAAGCATTGCACCTCTCCTCATTGGCTCCTCTTACTTGCAGAAGGAAGTTGTCTTCCACACAATCAAGGAACCTCCTGGATTGCTTGTGCCAGGCCGTACTGTCCCTCCAACAAATATCAGGTTGGTTGAAGTCCCCCATGAGGACAAGGACCTGCAAGCATGAAGCTGTTCCTATTTGTCTACAGAGCGCTTCATCCACAGAGTCCTCTTGATCAGTTTATGATTTTCTATCTTCTATCCAGAAACAGTGTATTATTTCTCTCCTCTCTTCTTTTCTCTCCTGTCCTTTCCTTTCCTCTTCTGTCCTCTTCTCTTTTTCCAGAATTCCGGTCTTTTTCTTCTTGGTACAGATATCACAGATGTATCACATCAAAATTCCACAAGAAATCTTATCAATGGTACTTGCACTTGCAGTGCAATTACATTATTTAATATCTATTGTTGCTAAAGGAAACAGTCTCAGATAATTTCAATCTTTAATCATTCAAATACACTACTTGCAGAACGTATCTTTAAAGAATGCTATTCAAGAAGTCCCATGTTTATGAGTAACTGGATTTGGTTGCAGTTTACAAATTTCTAACATCAGACCTCCATTGAAAAACCATTTGTTTAGGGAAGCGTTGAAGTCCATGACAGAGTAAGCTAGATGGTCCAATAGCTGACTTCCAATGTGGCTTTGGTACATCAGTTGGTCAGTCTCATAAGGAAGGACTTTCCACAGCACTGGCATGAACACCTTCAGGAGACTTCACAAAGATTTATATATGTATATTTGAAATAATTGCAAGCGATGGAGCTACTGCTAAATTTCTCAAATTGGTAGGGTCTACTAGCAGAGTAAAAGCATTAGAGCTGGCATGAAAATCTCTTGTCCTCTCTGACTCCTGACTGCCGCAGGAGGGAAGCAAGTATAACTGTATTGCTTGTCTCTGAGCAGCACCCAGAGAGAAAGAGTTTGTAATCTTCCCAAATGCCATGCTATTTCTACACTGCATCTTGTGCACATTTTTGCAGTAAAAGGGTTTGCTGTATATGTAAGCTCCTCCATCTGCCCTGTTAAAGGAAAAAATCTTCTAGTAAAAACACAGAGATCTGTATATTTAATATAGTAAACAGATGGTAGTTTCTCATGGCAAAGTATTTTTGTTCAGTAGTTGTCAAATATGACTTTTACAGAAAGTTCCTGTCTACAAAGGTTTGGGTTTAGTGGTTGCCTTTCTGTAGATTAAATGGTTACTCAAAAAGCTTTACAAGCCATAGGATCCCATTAGAAACTTACTCCTTTGAAATAGGATGTTGCTGTTTTAATGTAACAATGGAGTATGTGTCAATATCTTCTTTTATTTTAAATTCTCCTGAACAATAAAAACAGCAAACTTGGGCTTTGGAGGACTATTTTTCTTTCTTTTTTAAAATGCATTTTAAAATGCATTTGCAAATTCCTGGGCTATGTAAGGGGTTGGGGTTTTTTTCCAACCTTCCAATCTTTCTTTTGCATAAACAAGTTTCTACTTCCTTCTTCTCTTTTACCCATACTAGAAAACAGTACTTATGATAATATGTGACTGTCTAAAATACCTCATGAAACTGACAGCACCATTTTTTGACCCAGCACAGGGAGGAATTGTTTTCTATTCCTGTAGTTTGGTTGCTATTCTATGTGTCTTGGGTTCTGTAGGCAATTCAGATGTGACAAAGTCAAAAGATTAAAAACAGTAATGAAGGCCTACTGTCTTTGACTCAGTATGCTGCAGTGCTACATAGGTTGCAACACTTCTCCACTACTCAGCCTTTTTCATGAAATATCTAGGCAACAGATTTTGGTTTTCATGTATTAAATATGCGATTAGGCAGGCTAAGAGAGCTAGTCCAGTGGCATCTATGCTTAGGGTCAACAGCCATGTAGCTCTGTACTTCAAGAACCTGCCAGAATACAAGACCTGCTCCTGTAAAATGAGCAATTCTATTTGGAAAAAGGAGGATGAGAAATTTCACACATAATCTGAAATTAATACCATGACTCATTCTCATGAATAGGCCTCAAATTAGGATGCAGATTGCATCATTTTCTGGGTCTGTGGAAGGAACTGATAAATCCTGCCATGAGGCTTGGAGGGAAAAGGCTGCTAACACATTCCTTGCTGGAAATCCGGGGGGGGGGGGGGGGGCGGGGAATGGGGAGAGACTTGAAAAATAATAGATCAGCATTTGTGAGTAACAGCTGCTGGCTTCTCTGCCAGCCTTCTGTCTCCGTCTTCCATTGTGGTGTTCAAAATGCCCTGTACCAAAGGCAGGTCTACTAAAGGGCTGCTCATGTGGATAAATGAACAATATAAAACTTCTAGAAGCTATGCCTAGAGGAAGTAAAAGCCATTTGTTAAAACTTCTTCTTCAGACCATTTTGCCAGCAGCTGAGAATTCCTCCTTCAGTTTTGCTCTCCAGCCTTGGAGGACGCAGGCAATTATCAAAATTGCCTGACAAATAAAAAGAATGAAAAATAAGTTTAGAGGTGGTTTTCAAAAGTAGTAAGGGCAGCTGACTAACCAAGTCTAATTTAAAACCCGAAAAGAATGAGTTCTTAATTTCTCTTTGTTTTAATAAAGAAAAAAATTCATTTTATAAGTTCAAGTGACCAACCTCAAAATCAGTACCACTGCAGTTCTATTTGTGTAACTTGGGAACATTTTATACTTTCATTCCCTTTTTTTTTAAATATTAGTTGTGGTGCACAGTCACTGTTTTAATCAAGAACTGTGCATTTTAAATATTTGTGCTCATTGTAGCCAAGAAGTCTGCGGAGTCAGTGTTTTGGCCAATTAAGCTTTAATCAGGACAGAATGTTTCAATGTTAAAATATACAAATTGCATCTGATTCACTGGCATATGCTACCTATCTTGTTATGGCACTCAGTCTTTCTTCTTAATCTAAATGGTTCAGCTACAGCCTTTCATTTCTAAGTAACAACATGAGCCTCCAATTGCCAGCAGAGCTGTTACAACACCAGAGTGAATGCTGTCTTTATAGCACATCAGCTGTGTAACAGAACAGCTAGCGGGTAGTCTCATGAGTCTTTGTTGTCATGGTTTAAGCCCATCCAGTAACTCAGAACCATGCAGCCATTCACTCACACTCCACTTTCCACCCCAGCTGCAGGCAGGATGAGGAGGAAAATCAAAAGAATGTAAAGCCCATGGGTTAAGATAAGAACAGTCCAATAACTAAAGTATAATAATATAATAATAATAATAATGGAAATAACAAAAGGAGAGACTATAAAACTAAAAAAGGAAAGGAAAAACAGAAACAATAAGCACAAGTGATGCACAATACGATTGCTCACCACCCACCAATACCCAGCCCACCCCCAGGAGTGATCTGGGCCTTCCAGGTAACTCCCCCCAGTATATATACTGGGCATGACATGCTGTGGTATGGAATACCTCTTTGGCTAGTTTGGATCAGATGCCCTGTTCTGTGCTCCCTACTGGTTTTTTGTGCCTCTCCTCACTGGCAGAGCATGAGACTGAAAAGTCCTTGATCAGGGTAAGTGCTACTGAGCAACAACTAAAACATCATTGTGTTATCAGCGTTGTTCCCAGATTAAGGCAAAACCACAGCACTGCACCAGCTACTAGGAAGCAGAAAAATAACTGTTACAGCTGAAATCAAGTCATTTATGATTTTGATTGCCATCTCTCTTCTTTACCCTGTATTTAAAATTTTCTGTTGTTTATGTTCTGTAACGGAAAATGCATGGGCACTGTTTTGGTACCCTGGGAACAGGATGAGTTGTCATAGCTCGAGGCACATTGACAGGATACAGGAATTACTGGATGTTCTATTTGTTTCAGGCTGAAAGTCTTAATTCTCCAAAACTATGCATGCAACTACATCCTCTGAGAGTTAAATTCACTGTACCTCTCCTGCCCCTTTGCCTATGAAAAGGAGTTTCAGTAAAGGTCAGAGCTAATTGATTAAGGCCAACATACAACCTCAATGAAGGCTGATAATCTCAGATGCCATTAATTTCTCAAAACTGAATCCTTGCTAATTTTCTCATTTGTGCAAATTTCTAAACATGGATTGAACATAACCAGTGGCATGGCCTAGTGTTCACTTGTGCTGGCTTCAAGAGATGTAAAGCCACCTCTTCTCCCTTCTGTTTCTTGACATTTCTGTTACCCAGGTTTCTGCTGTTAATTGTGTATTTCAGATTACATTCTTCTTGGCTTTCATAGCATGCATATTCTCAAGTCAGATCTTATTTTATCCTTTTGGGTCAGGTTGCTAATTTCTCTTGACTTAGAGAAATTCTGCTTATCTTGCCCGCATTTTTAAATCTTCTAAGTTTGGTAGTGTCTTGGAATTTCCTTTACAGTGAGTCTTGCTTTTATTTCTTCAACCTTATGGCACTGTACTTTCCTCAGAAATCACCATTAAAGAATTTCGTTTTATTTGATATTTTGACATTCAGGATGAACTTAATTTACAGTGTTCTGTAAACAGTCTTCAGTCCATTTGACAATTTTCCTTTCACATTTCCTTTTCTAACCAATTTGGGTTAATTTTGAACTGTATTATGCAACTCACAAAATAGTCCTTTGCAACTAGCAGAACTCTTCACATGAGCAAACATTTATCACAGTAAAATTTCCATCATCTATCCCTCAGAGGCTTCTCTTTTTTTTTTGGCATCTCATTCATTGACAATATATATCCTTGCCAAAAAATCTGACTAACCTACTTCTTAGATTTTAATGAAAGGAATAGAGATTATAATTTTTCCTACTAGTTTTCCTTGCCTTTCTGGCAGCTATCCACAACTACAAAGAAAGTGCCAAAATAGCTCAAGGATGACTGTTACCTGACCCTTAAGTTTTGAAATGGTTTGAATAAGCCTCACCAAAATTTTTCTTAGGATTCACCCATCATTTGTGTTTAGGCAGGTTAGAAGTGTCTGTTTTCCTGTATTATCCCTGAGAACCCATTTCTGAGTAGACAACACAGTCATCTGTTGTTACTTTTAAGGAGGCAGACACATAATTTATTGGTTTCACTGAAAAATTGATATGCAGTTTATAACACTCTAGCCTAACAACGAATGTAGGGAACAACTTCCTATAAATCATATTTTGTGCATTTAAAGTTGTTGTGGTGAGGTGGGACAGAGAGAAACACGGGACAAAGCTTTGATCACTTTGATCAAGCACAGACCACCTATCAGGCTCCTGGGTGCCACTGTGTGTCATGCACATTTTCAAATTTTTGCCATAATAGCTACCAGTCATTGTAGCTAAGATAAAAAAGGGGGCGGTGATTACACATGTGATTGAATCCAGACATTTTAATCATACCCCTTCTATCTATTTTTGCGAAACATGCTGCTTGTTTTCCCAGCAGTCCACATGAATAGCCCAGGGATGACAATTTGCATGCTAACTGAATTCATGTACCACACTGATTGTATGGAACATCTGTTGCTGATTGTTTTGGTTCTCTGCTTTTCAAACTAATATATGAAAATGAAGAAGGTAAAAGGCAAATTATCATGCCAAGGGTAGAGAGCAGATTGTTCCTTTTCTTTTTGCTGGAACTCTATGTTGTAGCTATTGATAAATGTCACTACACTCCTGCTGTCCCCTTGGACTTACACTAAAATAGAGTGCTTTAAATTGCTGCAATTTTCCAGATTTTTTTTTCTTCTAGATTTTATTTTGGCAAAGCTTGCTTAGATGTGGTCAGAAAAAAGCCTTTCCCCTATCATCTTTCCCACCCCACATACCCACCACTGAACATCTAGAACTGACATTTCTGTTCTGCTCTAGGTAGATGTAAAGGAAGAAGGCTACCCAGCAGCTCTTCTTGTCCCTGAAGTCCCCCTTTGCTCAAAAAGGAGACTATTAATCATCTCAGGACTAACATTTTCCACCTTAATAGTGGAAAATTGAGACAATTCCTAATACTGGTTAAGGAAGTTGCTCCAGCATGAAGAAGTTTGTTGTCAGGATAGCCCTAAAATAACAGTGATTCTCAGTCGAGAGAAATCAAGCCGTATTCTAGACCCATGCATTCAAAATAGTAAGCTGAATAGCAATTGAGTGACAAAATTATTGAGGAACTATATTCCTTCGAAAGGAAATTTAATTTCACCCTACATGCACTTACATTACTATTTAGCAAGTAGTTTTGCCTAATATATAGGACATAGGGTGCTTTTTCACCGGAGGAAGGGAGTCTGTGTGTGAAGAAGTTCAGTATATGGGCTACCTGAGTGTTTTAATTTTAAGTCTGCACAAAAGAAGAGAAATGTCTTGAAACAACCACTGAGAATATATTCCATTAATTCATCACTGGCTGCTGATTCACAGCGCAACTGGCTATAAAGATTTGTTGCATATTCAAGATTGCCATAGGGACAGCTCTAGATTACATCACCCCAACTCTTTTAAAGTCTGGCTGCACTGGAGCTCACCTTTTCTACTCTGCATGTGAATGCTGAATTTACCTTTTTCAAGTTTCCAGTATCTAGGTTGATTCTACCAAATATGCGTGTGTGTAAATTCCCTAGTGATTCAGTCTCTTCATTATTATACGGCTTCTTGCTTTTAATTTTTCTTTTTGTGTTTATTTGTCCTTCAGCAGGGTTCATTGTGAAAGAGAAATTGTTATTGTAGCATATATGAATGAGCATGGTCTTTGTGGGAAAGCAGGGTCAGACCTCTGTAGGATCTTTCACGCCGAGTCTTCAGCCATCAGCCCACACAATGAAGAGAAAAAAACAAACAGGAAAAAGATCTATTGAAAAAGTGCAGCTGGGCTGAAGGCAATTCAAGCAACAATGACCTATACAATTTTAGTCATGCCTTCCATTGCCAAAATCAGTTGACAGGCATCTTTACACTAATGAGAAGTTTGGGCAAAAATTGCGCTGCTCCAGAGATTGTTGTACTTGATCTACTTCACTAAATTTGGCATGGACTGAAAATTAATTTTCCATAGACTTTAGTGTGAACTAGAGTACTTACAAGACTGCGTATGACATGAGAGTAGAAAAAGACATCCAAGTGGTGTGAATCACAACTCATTTCTAATTCACTGAAATGCGCTTATTGCTATTCTGACAAATCTTTAAATCTTTTTAGTACTGAACTGAAGGAGTAAGGATGTTTTCAAAAAAAGTGTTTTTTCTGGCAAGTGTTGGGGCTTTGTGTGTGTATGATTCAAATTATTAATTAAATGATCAGAATTTTGATTGTGTCACATTAATAAAAATTCGCTATACTTTCAGTCAATTCCAATTGTCCAGGTCTGTTTGAAGATGACAAAATAACAGGCTTCTTGAAGGCTTTCAGGAAAAATAGGACTGGATTTAAACTACTGATGTAAAAAATAATGGAGGAAAAAGTATTTCTGACAAAATCTTCAGGCTACCTTTGCATATCACAGTGAAGGCAAACAGAAATAAATCTCTATTGATCTATACAACATATCTCATCTCAGACATTTATTATAGCTTTAATACTCATTTTTATTTTAAAACTGATAAAATCACTGCATATAAATGGGAAGGAAGGGGGGATGACAAAACTTATGCTCAGGAAGGAACAAAAATATTCATTAGAATACAAATAACAGATACGTTCTCCTGGTGCAGAACCCAATTTAAAATCTAAAATACAGCACGGTAGAAGTCAAGATGGGATTGCCAAGCAAGCTGTTTCCTCACATTCTCTTTTGTAGGGCTTTTTCTTTTGAAATATATGACAGATGAGAAGAGCCAGACTTCAGGGTTGGAGGGCTGTAATCTTCTCAGTTTCTCATTCTTCTCCTGAATTAACTCTCAAATAATATGCACAGTGGTAGATGCCACAATCTTCAGCTTTTGTCAGGATTGTCCCACAAATCATGGTCTCTGCTTTCCAGACAGCACCACAAGATGTAGGATTCCTGCAACTTAAACGTCTGCTCCCTATAATAAGAAGTGACTAGTGGTTGTTTGCAGTGGTTTGCACCAAGTTGTTCATACTGTAGAGGCAAGGCCACAGCAAGTTCTGGAATCCCTGTTACTTTTCCATTAAGTTAGTTTGACAAGTCAAATTCTTTGATACCATAAATAACATTAAACCATAAATATGCAAACAAAAGAATTTGATTCATGTGCTCTTGTGGTTGTTGCATAATTTAGTAAGAATGGCAACCTCCAAAAATAAGTATTCCTTTATAGCCACAAACTGCTCTTCCATAGCCAAAACTTTTTTGTCTCAAGTCTGGATCAAAAGAATGCCCCCCAGCAACATCCCATCCTCTAATTCTGATGGTGTAATTATGAATTTAGTGGTGGAATGTCAGTGTCAGACATCCCAGCAATGTTGAGCATGTTTGTTAACCGGTGGTGCTTCCGAGCTCTGAACAGGATATTGCAACCAGAAAAGCTAACTTGGCATGACAGGTGAACTAACATTTTGCTCTCTGCAAAAACTATACAAAGGTCAGAAACTCCCATTTTGACCCAGATATATAAGACTCCCATTTATTAAACCATCTCTGTTCAGAATTACCACTCACGATACTCAAGATGATTGCGTTCAGTGCTTGAGAATAATATATACCCATATTTCTGCTTTATTTGCTCTTAATAAAAACCAAACAAAAAATAACAATTTAAAAAGTGCCAGATATTACTGGGAAGCTTAAGCTATGCAACATTAAGCATCTGAAGTATGAGATTGCCCATAGAGTGAATGGAGGGTAGACACTGGAAATCCTTCCCCAATGGTTATATAGCAAGGATTAGGCAAACAGGATCCCAATTTAGATTTACCAGTTAAGCACTGCAATTTAGACAGAGGTAGGATACTTCTGGACATACATGAGTATTGTTGCTCTGTCTGTACAGACTACTTCTGAACTCCCTTTTCTTGTGCTGGACTTGCCTATCAGTGTGTAAGATGTTACCTCTGGAGAACCCAATCAAGCCTTGTGAAGACCCTGCAGTGAAAGAGTGTTCAGAAGGGATGCCTTCTGCTGAGTTTCTAGCATTTCTAGAATGCTAGAAATGGGCCGTTCTTGTAAAATTTTCTGAAGTTACATAGATGACAGCAGCTACAGGGTTTTAGCCACATCTGGTCCAATATCCTTGGCCCTCCTCTGGACTTGTTCCAACAGTTCCATGTCCTTTTTAAGTTGAGGACACCAGAGCTGCACACAATACTCCAAGTGAGTTCTAACGAGAGCAGAGTAGAAGGGCAGGATCACCTCCTTCAACCTGCTGGTCACACTCCTTTTGATGTAGCCCAGGATACAGTTGGCTTTCTGGGCCGCAAGCGCACACTGAAGCTGGCTCATGTTCATTTTCTCATTGACCAGCATCCCCAGGTCCTTCTCCACAGGGCTTCTCTGAATTTCTTCTCTGCCCAACCTGTAGCTGCGCCTGGGATTGCTCCAACCCAGGTGCAGGACCTTGCACTTGGCATGGTTAAACTTCATGAGGTTGGCATCAGCCCACCTCACAAGCGTGTCAAGGTCCCTCTAGATGGCATTCCTTCCCTCCAGCGTATCAACCGAACCACACAGCTTGGTGTCATTGGCAAACTTGCTGAGGATGCACTCAATCCCACTGTCCATGTCAATGACACAGATGTTGAACAAGACCGGTCCCAACACCGATCCCTGAGGGACACCACTCGTTACTGGTCTCCAGCTGGACATTGAGCCACTGACCACAGCTCTTTGTGTGCGGCCATCCAGCCAGTTCTTTATCCATCCAGTGCTCTATCCAACAAATTGATGTCTCTCCAATTTAGAGACAAGGATGTGTGTGACAGTGTCATATGCTTTGCACAAGTCCAGGTAGATTTCCCTTAGTGAAGCCATGCTGGCTGTCACCAAGCACCTTGTTGTTTTTCATGTGCCTTAGCATGCCTTCCAGGAGAATCTGCTCCAAGATTTTGCCAGGCACAGAGGTGAGACTGACTGGTCTGTAATTCCCTGGGTCATCCATTTTCCTCTTCTTGAAAATGGGGGTTATATTTCCCTTTTTTCAGTCATCAGGAACTTCACCTGACTGCCATGATTTTTCAAATATGATGGACAGTGGCTTACCAACTTCGTTCACCAGCTCCTTCAGGACCCGCGGATGGATTTCATCAGGTCTCATGGACTTGTGTACATTCAGGTTTTTAAGATGGTCTCGAACCAGGTCCTCTCCTACAGTGGGCCTAGGGTCTTCATTCTCACAGTCCCTGTGTCTGCCTTCCAAGACTTATCTCTAGTTTCCTGGCCACCTGGAAACAACAGTTCTGCTGTACTTTCTGTTCTCTCCCATCCCAGTGAGATGAGGGAACAGGAACTGCAAATCTAAAATTATTGAATTTAGGATTTCTGAAGGCAATGCTGAAGACTTAAGCTTTATGGTGTGCTGAAGCCAATACAGTGATGTGGATTGATTCTGGTGGGCAGCTCAGCCCCACCTAGCCACTCCTCTTTGCTCCCCTGGTTGGGTGGGGGAGAGAATTAAAAGGGTAAAAGTGCAAAAGCTCATGGGTTGAGATAAAGACAGTTCAATAGGTAAAGCAAAAGCTGCACATGCAAGCAAAGCAAAATTGGGGATTAATTCACTGATTCCCATCAGCAACGAAGCATTTAGTCATTTCCAAGAAAGCAGGGTTCCACCACCTGTAACAGTTACTTGGGAATACCATAACTCTGCACTTTTTCCCTCATCATTGTGTGTGGGATATCCCTTTGGTCAGTTGGGGTCAGCTGTCCCACATGTGTCCCCTGACAAATCTTTGTGCATGCCCAGCCACCTTACTGGTGTGATGAGGAGCAGAAAAGGCCTTGATGCTGTGTAATATCTGCTCAGGAAGAACTAAAACATCTCTATGTGATTAACACTGTTTTGAGCACAAATTAAAACATAGCACCATACAACCTACTATGAAAAAAAAATAACTCTTTCCTAGCCAAAAGCAGTACATGGGGCAATGATCAGCACAGACCAGGGGCAGTATCTCGGAGTGTCTGGTAGCCACCTATAGAAAATTTCTACTTGAGACTTGTCCTTCCAACAAGACACCCTCCACCACAGATTCTCCTGAATTCCTGCAAACTCTGAGCTCTTATGTTAAATCTGAAACATTAAATCTGAAAGCATTAAATCTGAAACGTAATTAACATTAAACTTCACTCTGGTTATCCTTCCTAAGGAGGACAAACATACTCTGTCTTTTTTTGGTGGATCAAAAACCGAAGCTGATACAGAGTAAGTCCTTAAAATACACTGAAAGTAGATATGACCCAATGCTCATTCAAGTTACATGACTATTGGACTCTCCTAATATTTCTCACATCTTCATATAGCTTTTTAGATTGAGTTGGGCATCATGATAGCTTGGCCCTGTAGGCTTAGTCATGTGCACAGTAAATTTATTTTTATCCACTATATTGTGTTTTGTGGATATTTGCTTCCCACCTACCCTCCCTGTGCAAGGGAGCCTGGAATACTCCAAGACAAGATCTATCTCTCTGGAAACCATGCAGTGTTTCCAGTGGTCAGAATCAATTCCAGATGTCAATAAGAAGGAGCATTTTAAGGCTGGATGCTGTGAAAACAGAACTGCTAATGTCAAATCTGTCAGATATCATCATTGCAGCTGAAACAAGAAAAAGCCAACGAAACCATGCCCTAACTGATGATCTCAACCTGCACTCTCAACCAATCATCATTCCCTTGTATGAACTGTCTGAGCGATTTCCCTTTCAGGTGGGCTGTAACTGCATTTTTAATCTGTCTCTTTTTTATCCACAATTCCTCTTATTTTTTTCTCTTATTTGCAAGTAAGTAATGGACTAGTCTAGTGTGATAATTAATGACTGAACACTTGAACTGAAATGGCTTGCAACCTCTGTGCAGGGTCAGAACTCTTTGACCATGTCAAACTTCACTCTTCTCTCTGTATTTATATAGCAATAAATAACGGTGTACAAAATTTAAAATGAGCAAAGATAAAGCTAAATAAATATCAGGAAAAAAGATAATATTATTTTGCCAAAGGAAATTATCATTGTTACCAAAAAGGACTCTCCCGTAATCTCCTACTCTGACACACACTTCCAGTTCTTCTGAAACAAGAAAAAAAATATTAATGAAAATTTCTTTCCATTTCAGTGATGTGGAGTAGGTAAATTTTTAACTGTTTTCTAAAAGTCCCACTGTAGGAAGAGAGTCATAATGAATAACAAAGGCCAGGCAACATTGCTTCTTTGACTTAAAATACTTGGTATTTATTGGCTTCCAAGGAAGTGTGTGGTTTTATACAAACCAGTAAAACAAGCCTTGCTTAGAAACAGTAGACCACATCTTGGACCAGGACTTGAGTTTTGATGGGATGGTGCTGTGGGGATAATCACACAACAGTTTGGCTTGTATGACAAGCAGAAGGGAGACACATTAATTACTGAACATTTTGTAAGGGACATGAATACAACCAACTCCAGTGTAGTTCATCGTCTGGTCCCAAGGCTTAGAGCTTAGTATATCTGTGCTTTGCTTTCTCTTTTATGTTCTTTTCCACAGAAGCAGCACATAACACTCCATGTGAACAAAGCAATGCCCGCTGATTAACATCTGTTGGTTTGATTAAAGTCATATAGATGGCAAAATTTCTGCACCTGTAACAAAGATAGACACTGTGTAACAAGCTGCCTTTGCTGTAGCTGCTCATATGCTTTAGATTCACATTTCACACCTGAAAAAGGAGACCCAGGCTGCCTGAACTGGTTATGTAAATTCCTTTTTATGTTCAACCACTAAAAAGGTATTAGTAAGCATGCCAGCTACTGTCCTTACTACACAATAATGTGGTAGGAATTTTAGACTTCAGTTTGTATTGGGTGAGTGAGATTTAGGCAATGCGTATGTTGGGATTTCCTTACTGGTATTCAGCTGCTCCTAATATGGATGTAATTGTGTTGGTAACTGCATCACAAATGGCTGCAGTCACCTTAGAGCAAATTTTGTATCAAAAGAGGTGTTAGAGCAGAGATGCCAAAGAGGGCAGATGTATATATAGGTATCCTCTGCACATTTTAAACAGGTTCTCATGTCTTTATGGACTAGTCTACAAGTTTATCCTGAGAAACAATCAGCAAGCCTGTGCCTCTGGTAGCTGTTTCCTCTGGTATGAGTTAGGTACCAATTAGGTTAGCTTTGTCACTGGTTAACTTTTACCACCACCATTCAGGTTTTGAAGGCTATTAGAACAAACAGGACTTCAAACAAGGCCAACTGTTTTACCTGTACAGCATCTGTATGTCCAAAAGCATGACACATGAGTGAGAGGACCACAGCTTATTCCATTAACCATTTTTGACATATGAGGAAACTTTTCCTGGAAGGATATTGATAATCTCTGAGTAAAAAATTAAATTGGCTGATGTCTCTTTCCTGAGCATGTCAGCCTTCAGTATGGTGTAGGAACATACACTATATCAGCTTCAGCGTAGCTCAAGTGCTACAGCCAGACTCTCAAATATCTGTGTATACTCTGCCCCTCCTATGTGCTACATGGAAATTAAAATAAATGGCACCATCAAAACACTTAATGCCCCGGTGGGTCCACAGGTCTTAGGCCAATTGGCCCATGGAAAAGAGTGTCTTCTAGTTGAAATATGGAGAAGAAGGGCTCATTGGTGAGTAAGAATTTCAAGACCTACTGCTTTCTACCCAAGTGAGAAAGAAATTATAAGGCTAAAATGAATAGACTACATCACTGATGCAGTAGCAAAGTTAGAGATTTTTACTGGTCCTTCTGTTTACATCAGAAGAAAAGCCAAGCTAGACACAGATACCTCTGGCTGAGCAAAGCCCAGTATTAGTAGCTTGTGATACAGACTGATTGGTCTTTCAATAACAACAAAAACTATTCATAGCATAATGCATTTTCCTTCAAAACAGTGCAGTGGGAAACTGGGCTGGCACCAGATCACTGTGTGATGAGATGCAATTTCCCTTGTGAAGATACAGGTTTATCTTCACTCATTTTCACCAACTGCTGAAAATATCTTTGCTCAAGTTTGTTCCATGCACTACTGCAGGATGTCATGGAGCCTGTGGCTATGTTAGGCGATCAGGTACTGTAGTCCAAAAAAAAAATGTGGCTCCAGCTAAACTTTCTGATGCATCCTAAAGACACTCTGATCAGTCTTGTGCGTTGCCTTTGATAACTTTCAGGATAGCTAAGGTGAAATTGTCTCTGCAGGTCCATTTTGCTGAAATCACTGGGTGATGGTGGCAAGAGATAACATCAGCTGATAAATGCATTTCTCAGATATTTGAAATCTTTCTTAAAACCCACCACTCTTCCTGAAGCACATTATCATCACCAGGCTAATTATACCCAAAGCTGATATCCTGAAGGAGTTCAGGGATTTCCTTTTATATAAGAAAGTGAGATGATTAAATGCCTTTCAGTGTCTGTTTCTTTCAACAAGTGGAGTTTTGCAGAACTGTTACAGTCTGAAACGTCCCAGATGGTGCTTTCCAGTTGCACTGGAGCATGTATTTTCTGGTAATTGCACAGCTTACCTAATTCCCTTGATCCTGAAGTCTATTCTTTTGTAACAACCTTTTTTTAAAGGGAAGCATCTGTTTTATGCAAAACCACACTTACCATGTTGAAGGGTTTGGGATGTGGAGGATATAAGAAGCATGATTTTGAAGGCTTGAAGTGACTGTAGGGACCCATCTGGAAATTATAAGTAAAAGGTAAAACTTGTAAAAAAATTCTAAGTAAATGATAAAACTTGAAAGACACTGAAAGCCAAGATTAGACTAGGGTATAGAAAGATGATTTGTAAATCAGGTCTTTGTACTCTGTGCCATCTTACCTTGTCTTCCTCAAATTACTCATTATTTTGTTCACAAATCTATATTACCTTTTTTTTTAATCACAGCAAAGTGTCACGTGCTGTAAGAATCTATTTAACACTTCATTAAGGATTTTGTGAGCAATTACTGCATATGGCTAAACGCTTAATCATGTATGTGGAGTGAAAAAAGACTTAAAGATACAACTGTGTTAGTGCTATGTTGATAAAATTAACCACTAGTAGCAGAGGCACTACTCTGTACCTGAACACAAAATCTTTGAGAAAGTTAAGCCCTGTGACTAAATTGTAAATACTTTTTGCCCAAATAATATTGGCAGAGACTACTGAGGCTTATGTAGGGGAAAGGGAGTTTGTATTTTCCTGGGAACAGAGGCAGCTCTAAGGAATTATCCTAGGAAATTATCTTCACAGATAACTTCACTTAACATATTCCTTTCCAGTAAGAATAGCCTCATGCACTGATAAAACTCTCAGTTGCTCCTGGTCTCTTTTGAGAAAGAGCATAGTCATTTTAAAGCTTTTGAAGCTTTAGGATTTTTCCTGTACTAGAGTCTTTGCATTTGCTGTTGAGCATGGAGGGACTGAGTGTGGGAGAGGAGGAGGTTGTGCCAAAAACGTGTAGACAGCAGGGTGAGTGTCAGCCAGATATACCTGCACTGAACAGCCATTTCCGGCTGCTCAGGACAAGGACACCTGGACTTCAGCATAAAAAAGAAAATAAAGGAATAGAGTTGAATGGATGGAAACCCTTTTCCAAAGATATTGACAAAGACCTGATCTATCCTATTTGTACTCTTCAGTGACACATGAATACATGATCACACTGATAGCTGGCATTAGGCTATCCCAGAACAAGCTATAAGTTAATGAAGTGACATTGTGAATTTTTTTAATCAAAAGTTGAGTGACAAATTGCCAGCAGAATCAACTTTTTTTCTCCATACATTTTATTACTTTACACTCTGAATAATGTAAAAGGGAGGCATAATGTTTTCCTTGAAAATGAATGTGCATTATCTGGCAATTGACAATTCAATTAATACTTTGATCTGAACACTGATATAACAAGTACTGATGATCATTTTCCCCATTAATGAAAGAACTGACTTCACTGAAAAAAGACACTGGCACCATTAAAATAAAATGCCACATGCTTATCTTTTTGTTGTTGCTCTTGTTTTTTTTAATTAAAAAGAAAAGGTATCAAACTAACTAAAATTAGAAATCAAAGCCTAGTTTTCCTGCAGCCACACAGATGCTATATTGTCTATTTTCCTTATCAGAACCAAACTGGACAAAGCTGCTTTTGTCCACCCATCAAGATATGCAGTGACAACAGACACAGAGATCAGTTTAAGAATCAGGTCACAGTTCTGTGTTTCTTTTGTGTTATTTGCCCTGTGTTCTCCACCATCACAAATGAGGCATTAAGGAGTTACATGGTCTTCATCACACAATCCATAATTCAGAAAAGCTTCTGCCAAGACTGCCCTGAGGACTCCAAGCCAAATGTCAGACCCAGTACCCAACAAATACCTTCCTTCATCCTTGAAAAAAAATCAGGTTCATTGTAATGGAGGTCCATATGCGTGCGCATAGAGAAACAGCAAGCCAGCAATGCTGGAAATGCTGTGATGTGCATGCTTCTGTGATTCCTAGCAACTCAACTCACAGACACTTCTGTGCTAACTAACACCGTGGGTTACACAACTTGTCCACCCATCCCATAGCCCACACCACAGTGTCTTGCACATCTGAACAGCAGAAACTGGAAGCAGGCATCTCAGACCATTCATCTGTAACTTCACATGAGTAGAGTCTTGCAACTTGACCTACTGCTAGGCTCTCTGTACATCAGGCTGTTGGCTGAGAATGGTGTTCTCATGCCCTGAAAGTGTGCCAAAACTTACAGCAATGTGGCCAAGGTAACACATTCAGCATCTAACAGACAGGTATTGGCTAAATAGTAGCCCTAGCTCATGGTATTGGCTTGCTAGGGAAGATCTGGCTGCTTTTACAGTACACAGACATGCATCCAAATTCCCTTCACACTGCTGAAGACCTTCTGATTTCATCTGGTTTTGAATACCTCAGGTGCAAAAATATTGCTCCTTGTGTAAATATCCATTAACTCTAATGCATGTCTGGGCCTGCCCCAGCTTCCTGAATCACCATCTCAGAAAGCATGAAGAAGGAAAACATGATAAATGCTGCTTTAAATTGAACTAACTCCACCTCCACAACTGCGTAAGACAGAAACTGAGGCACCTCAAAGTATCATTGAGGCCAACTTTTGCTCTAGATTCAACTTCATATCTAGGTCATGCTGGCAGGTGACACTTGGGCTTCCATAGATGCAAATTACCTTTCCATAAGGTGATCGTGCCCCTTTATTCTGCTCTCGTGAGAACTCACTTGGAGTATTGTGTGCAGTTCTGGTGTCCTCAACATAAAAAGGACATGGAACTGTTGGAAGAAGTCCAGAGGAGGGCCATAAGGATGATCAGGGGACTGGAGCACCTCCCATATAAAGACAGGCTGAGAAAGTTGGGGCTGTTCAGCCTGGAGAAGAGAAGGCTGCGTGGAGACCTCATAGCAGCCTTCCAGTATCTGAAGGGGGGCCTATAGGGATGCTGGAAACGGACTGTTCATTAGGGACTGTAGTGACAGGACAAGGGGTAACGGGTTAAAACTTAAACAGGGTAAGTTTAGATTGGATATAAGGAAGTTCTTTACTGTAAGGGTGGTGAGGCACTGGAATTAGTTGCCCAGAGAAGTTGTGAATGCTCCATCCCTGGCGGTGTTCAAGGGCAGGTTGGACAGAGCCTTGGGTGGCATGATTTAGTGTGAGATGTCTCTGCCCATGGCAAGGGCTTAGAATTAGATGATCTTAAGGTTTTTTCTAACCCTAACTATTCTATGATTCTATGATTCTATATCTTTACTAATTGATGACTCTATGATTCTATAACTTAATGTGTCCCGTGGTTAATGTTTCATAAAGCTCTTTTGCTCTTGCAGTTTTGGACTGTCTAATTAATCTGCACCTTTTTTGAAAGGAGGTGTGACAATATGGAAACATTGGTCCAGAGAAAGCCTAGGAAAAGCCAAACAAAATACTTTTTCTTCAATTCTAGCTAGAATGTTTTTGACACTATAAACCAGAACCGTATTTCCCTTTGGTTCTTGTTTTGTGTATTTATTACCATCTCAACCAACTATTCTGCACACTGAAGAGGTCCTATTTTTAATTTCCTTTGCACTTTTTGCCATGTCATTCAATTAATCCAATTAATTAATTTCTGACTTTCTCAACTTTTCAAAGGCATTTTAAATCACTTTAATCTGCTAATAAACCTTCACAGATTTTTGTTATTTGTATAGTTTGTAAACATGTTCTCTAATCTACCAGCCAAGTCAATACTGAAAGTGTTAAATTATACTGGCTGAAGACAACCTTCAAGAATCTTACTAATATACGTAACAAAAAATCAGAAGTAACTATGGCTTAGGTACAGGTTTTCAAGCAATTCTGCATCTACTGATCCTGACCTGCCTTTGACCTAAGAAAATAAAAATATTATTTTCCCATTCTTTATGGATATGGCACATGAAGATTGTATTTTTAAAATCTTTCCTAGAGGCAAAATATGTCACTATTATTGTTTCTTGCCTATCCATCACACTGCTTATTCAGCGAGGAAGAATATTAGATTTGGAGCTTGCTCTGACTCAATCTGCTTTTGGCAGTCAGTTCTGACTGCTTCTCATAATAGTATTATTTATTATTTTTTCATTAATGTTTCTCATTACTTTATTGCTTACAATTTTGTTTTGTGTAAGAGAGTGTTTCTGTGTCTTCCTAGGGCCGTGAGGTTAAGCTTGACTGATTCATAATTCTCCAGAATGTCACACATAAAGGGTCCATTTAGTCCAGTGAAACCTTTCTGGCTGAACGACAGTGATAGGCATGACCTGTGATTTATGTTATGTTAGTGAGTTATGTTAAAAACAGTCCAATATATGATGGTAATCCATGCTAATGCTTCAAACAGGTATACTTTTCAGGACACAGAAGAAAATGAGGATTTCTAGCCCAAGATTTATAACCTCTTTCATATTGAGACTACTCAATTCCATATTCTAGCTATAACAGGTTTTCTGAAGCCCCTATCAAAGATAAACTTGCTCAGATATGCAAAATATCCTTTTACATTCTTGGCTGCAGTCTTTGAAACGTCTGTTCTAATTCTACACAGACAGAGCTATGGCTCGCTTCTGCAGTTCATTTGCCAAGATCCAACTTTATACAAAGCTTGTACAAACTATTAAAAAAACTTAAACAGAAGAGTATCATCCAAAACTATAATCACACCTCTTGCAATATCCTAGCATTTAACCTTACTTATCCTCTCTTTATGCCTATCCAAGTAAATCTGTGGAAAAAGATGACCTTGAAGAAACTGTATAACAGTGCCTTGAATATGAGAAACTCAATGGAAAAAATGTCTTTCAGATTACTTTTTTCCTTTTTGTTTAGGCTTCTCAAGGCAATCCTTTTCAGGAAGGATTTTATGACAGATCAGAAAGCACAGTTATCCACCACCCTTATGACCAGAAAAGCTGTGTATATTCGAGCACATCATGAGTTAAAGGAGACATGACCAAAAGAGCAGCTCAACCTTCAGGATACTTTAGGATAAAGAAAAGACAAAAGGCAAAGCAATGGTTGCATGAGAGCCCCAAGCTGATAAAACATACGTAAGCAGCATTTACATTTTTCCAAGAAGACATACAGGACATTGGAAATCTACTTGTTTCAGTGAACAATACACTTGAAGTGGACTGCAGACTTCCTGCTCAAACTTTTCCACAGTACTTGTATGGATAGGAACAAAATTCTGATTTTTTTTTTTTTTGGAAGTGTAAATAGCTTCTCCTATGACAGTTCATCTGAAATAATTAGAAACTGTGGCAGAAGGCGTGAATATCGCTCATATATACACCATGTAGCATCCATATCATACCTTTAAGCTGATGAGGGTCCTGAGAGGTGAGAGAGAAACTAAAAATCATTAAAATTATGTCTAGATATGTGAGTTCATATTTACAGCAATAGGAAAGAGATACTTTTTTCTCTTTGAAACTGTTGAATCTGTTAATAGAAAAGCATTCATATGAACTACAAATCTGCTTAGAGTGAGGAAATTGCTGAAGGGGATGTAAGACATGGCCAGGGGAAATCCCAGGGACCAGGGCACACTAAAAAGGCAAACTGTGAGAGTGACTAGGAGGCTGTGGAAGGAAATGTGGGGCTCGACCAAATGGAAATCAGGTTCCAGAGACTGGGATCATGGTAAAGGAGGATGTGAACAAAGGAGAGGAAGATAAAGGCAAATTAGTAAGTTATGGGAGCAGAGTATCTCATCCTAGAGTCTGCAACAACCAGCTGAATGGGTTCAGACTGAGACAAACAAAATCCAGCACAAGACTACATAGGAAAGTTCAAAACCAGAAAAATATCTGAATATTTTTTAATCTTTTTCATATAACTGTTTTGGGTGTAACATACTTGCTTAAAAAACAAAACAAAACAAAACAAAAAACTAGTGACATTATAAACTGTAGCGCATTATAAACCAGAAATACCTTGTGCTGTAAAGTGTTTTTAATGACCTGTCCCAGGAAGAGGTTAGGTTGAAAATGTAAACTTATAATCAGGAAATCAATCTGTAGGGATGTGGGGAATTACCTGTGTCCCTTTCTTGATTACTACATTCTGGCAAAGGCCCTTCAGTAGAAAAATATGAATGAACAGGGCAAGAAGCTCAATTACGATGTATGACTTCCAGACACATTATTATTTAATCTTTGCACTTTTCAGTTGGCTTTCATTATCAGTTAACAAAAAATTTTTTGTCATCATCTGTTTGCTATTTACAAATCTAACTCAGTTATCATCTCAGAATCCAGAAATCCAGGTCTCCTTGTACTCCTTCCTTTCCTGCCAACAATCTACAAAACAGGAAAAAATGGAAAGCTTTGGCCAGTGAACAAGACATAGCTGTAATATCTTCTGTTTCCACACACAGTAGATAAAACCACTACGCCTACTGAGATCTCTTTGATGATATAATCAGGGGCAATAACTGTGCTTATGCTTTATTTCAGTGTGATATTCATTGTACTGAGACTCTAGAATCACTGAGACATTGTATCTACAAGAAAACTACTGAAGATGGATTAGAAAAATGTATTATCAAATTTACCATTTTACCATTTACCTTATAAAAAAAAAAAAATTGTCTTTGTGCCTAGAATGGATTCACAGTCTTCCTCTGGACAGAGACTGCATGACACAGTAATACCTATTTTATTGTTTCAGGCAGCACAAAAGAAGAGCAAGGCAGCCATCAGTCTTCCCTTTTCCTCTCTTCTTTGTACAAAGTTTTTTAGAAATGTTACTTTGATGCCATTTCAGTGGCTGCGATCAGAAAGACCACAGAGAGTAGGAAAACTGTGTAAAGCACAAGCAGGAGCTCAGGGCAATGGCCTTCATCAAAATAGGTGAAATTCCTTGAAGCAGTAGATGCATAGACCTTTTGATTTCTTTGTGTACCACAAACACTGAAGTTCATGAGTGTAGAACAAGGCAGTGTTGATCTATAAGGTTAATTTAGTCAGTAATCTCTTTGTTAGAATGTAGTCCGTATGTTTCTATTCTGGGTTTTCTAATGTGCATACCTTAAGCTTACATTAATAGGTACGGACTGTGTTGATTTCTATATAGCAGATTTTTGTCTTTAACCATTGGAAAAAAATTATTACAGCGATGTGGCACAACACTGTTATCTGTACAATAACATTGCAGTTAATAACAGTGTTCTAAGGTACATTTCCAAAGACATTTCCTTCAGTGACTTCATATCTCTATTTGGACTAATTTTTAATTACCTGTATAAAGCAGAAAACAAATAAATTTCCATTCATATTTTTCTATACAAAAGACAAACGTTGAGAAAATGTAATTGTTATTCACCCATGAACTGAAAATCAGTGGTAACCACAGTAGCAGCTTAATCATCTCATCTTAACATGGTTCTTTTTTGATGAACAGGACAGTGAATAGGAGACTTTACTTACACTTCTGTCACTGAAAAGCTTTCCAGAATATTGTTAGTGTTTAACTCCTATTCCTACTCCTACTGCTCTCATATCATACATATTCAGCACCTTACAGGATACACTTACTATGTCAGGAAACTAGATTCAAAATACTAAAAATGGAACTACTTAAAATGAAATTAAGTTGACTACAAAACACTTCGTTTTGAGAAATATAAGGAGAAAAGCATAAGAGAGGAAATGGTGGGATTTTTTCCTTCTCAGTTTGAACACTTCTAACACATGATTGGAAACCCCAGGGAGCATTTGAAGGTCACCACATGCAGATTTCTGTGCATATATTCAGCTAGAATACATGTTTCTATGAAGTGACTGGGATTTTTTTTCCTAGGTTGTCCTGTTCTTCCATGTGTGGAATGCTCCCCACATGCGTGTATGGTTTGGAAATGCATTCTGCTACCAGTAGTAAATAAAACATCCTCTGTGATTTTCTTACAAGTTGAAGCTGGGGGGGGAAGAGCAACCAGAAACAGTGAAACACAAAGTTCAATGAAACTAAACAGTGAAGAAAAAAAATTAGCCTAACGAATGGCTTTATCCAAGAGTAAGGCAAAAAAAGAGAGTTTTGTGAGCTCACTGTTGAAAAGTCTGTCAGGAGCAGATGAAGCTGAATAGGTCAAGTACAGGTCAGAAACAGTTCATCTTGCACTGCTTTTAAGTTTTATAGAAGGCAGCCTTCATCTGTCAGAAAGTCAATGTGACAAAAATATCCTATGGAAGTAGTTTAGGGTCAGGCAGTCTTCTTCTAGTATACAGACAGTCTCACAAACAAAAACAAACACAAAATTCTATATTACTGTGAAAAACGCAACTAAAACACAGGCACAGAATTAAAACTTCCTGCTATGTGATCTGCAAAATCAGTTATTTTTGTCTTGTACCTAATGCTTCCCCGCAATCAAAAGTTCCTGGATTCAGTTAGAAACCACAGGTGCAAATGAGCCAATTTCTTCAAGGCAGCTCAGCCAAGACATCCAAGAAATGCACCACTCTCCTCACTGAAACACAGCCTGCCTTGCCTCTGACCCAGAGGAATTCCAGTTTCTCTAAAAGCTCTCCTGCCTGAGCTTGTAGTGTAAGCTGGAGAAGTTAACTAACGCTTAAACATCAGTACACTTTGAACAAGGGTTTAAAACAAGTCTTAAAATTAATTTTTGCAGCTCAGTTGAGCCCTATGACAAAAATTTCTGTAAATCCCTTGGAGGGAAGGAAGCCTTGATATGGGAGCCAGTGAGAAGTGAAACCCAAAGGGAAAGTGTGAGCAAAACTAATAACATGTAAAACTTCAGACAAAACAAGTTCAGTCATTTTGTGTACACACCAGATGCAACCAGCATCCAAGATTCAGAGATTCAGAAAGTTTTTACACCAATAGCATACACAGACATAGACTTAATTATTATTCTAAGGCAACATGCTTCTTTCATATGGGCCAAACTAGATTTAAAGATGGGCATGTGTCATTGTCAACAATGGAGGGACTGCCCAGAAGGATCCTGAGGTTGTGAATGTGATGGCTGGGATCTGTAGAAACTGAGTTGAGGGCCTGTGGTAGAAATCTTTCTGAACTGTTTTTCTAACACATGTGCCTTCCACCTGAGTGATTTTAGACTTTTAACCCAATTCATTGGTACCGTTGTCCTGTCTTTCCCCACCTTGTCTTCCTGCCCATTTTCATTTAGGGTGTATGTGCTTACTGATTTCTGTGCTCTCACACAAGAAAGTCAGAAAATATGCCCAGGTTCCCAGGGCCACGTTTGGGGTGAGATGCTACACTTTCTACAGGCAAAATAAATATTATCCAGAAAGGCACCAAGGAATAGATGTATCAACTTGATCTACAGAACTGAGACACCAAAATACAACTTACGTAGGAGAAACCATGCTACGCCAGAAAAGGCTGGCAAGCCTGATGTCTGGTGTGGCAATAGCAGAGCAGACATGTCAATCAGAATCCATGGAACTACAAGCGCATTGTTCATTTTAATGAGATTACTCTCAGAATGAAAGTTAAACATGAAGGGCTTTGTCGACCTTTGGTAAGAGCACTGCTTAAGTTGGTAGATTTACAGCATGCAAACAAAGTCTAACTATGGGTGTTGCCGAGTTAGACATACAGACTTTAATACCTCCAAGTATTTACAGAGCACTTTATAAACTCAGTGTTCTTACAGGCACTTGAGGCTGTGAAGTGTCAACAAATATTTATATTGCTGTGGAAAGCACTCCTTCACACAAGTGTGTGGGGAAGCTTTGGAGTGCAAAGTAAATTACAAACCCACCGTGTGTGTGTTGTGTTGCTTCTGTGCTCTACGTTCTCTTTGTTTTGGCTGATATCCAGGCTGAAACCCCAACACTCTCCAAGAGGGTGGGAAAAAGCTGTCTATGGAACTCAGTCTTTTCTCTCCTAGACTAGAGCTGAATAGAAAACAGGAAAGATTCACCATTTTTAAATGGCAAACTGTTCTGCAAACAAAATCATGTTAATAAAAACTCTGACTGCCCTTTGGAGAAAAGTATTATAAAAACTGGCTCTTTGTCACCCAGGTGGAAATCCCATTAGCTGCAACAACTCACCAGATATGGTGAAAATGGTAATTTCACACACTGCATGTTACTGATCCATAATTATCTGCTAAAATACAAGACAAAGGAGAGTTGCAGTCAGCGTGGAAAACAAAGTGGTAAGGAAGGAAAGCATGATCCAAGAAAGCTCAAACAACACTGAGTAGTTGTAGCTACCAGGGAATCTGCTAAAATAAAAACAAGAAGAAATCAAACCAGCACACCCACCTGAAGAAAATTAAAATAAAAAGCAAGGAAAGTGGGGGCTGGTGGTTCCGAAAACACTGTCACGGTGCTCTATACACTGGACCGCATGTGTAAAGCAAGAACACAACATGCTGTCTAGACAGACTCTTTGAATCTGCATTGTGATCTCCATGAGACGGTGAACCATAACAGTGTCATATCATGATTCACTGGGGAAGTGCATTTTTTCCTGCAGTGCACAGCCCACTAAAACAAATAAAACAACAGAAATATAATCCCCATGAATCTCTGAGGCAATATAAGCAAATAAATAAGTCCTGGTTTTCAGAAATTTCATTTTTCAACCCCAAGAAACAAAAATTTCCACAGAAAACAGATGGTGTTTTTAATGAAAAATCATGCTTCACCCACAACCCAGCTTTTCATCAGTGATGTAGTTTATATGAAAAATCTGACTGGCTGATGAATTTCAGGAACATTTTCTCAAGAGGTCAGATGCACTCATGGTGTAAATCATCATGGTCCTATTGAGCTCATCACAGAGTTTACACCAGCTCTGGCCCTACACCCAATTATAATTGAGTACACACAAACATTAGTTTTAATTGTCTGTGGTACAAGAGAGATCCCTGATGCTGAAGCATAGCTATTTAGCAATAGTTCATTTTACAGTAGTTTAAAAAGATGCAGGCTTGGCTTTTCTCTATGCCAACAGGCACAAAAGATAGTAACTATCTCCCGACAGGAGTTAAAAAAAGAATGAAAGGACTAAAACTCCAAGCTGAAATCAAGTACTTCTTCTCACACAGAAGCAAACTTCTGACATCTTAAAGCATTTCTTCTTCAGGTGCTTTCAAGGAGAAGAAAAAGAGCAAATGAAAGGGAAAGAATAAAACAATATCAGAGAGTGCAGCCTGAGGCTCTAATCCCACTTTCAAGAGAAGACATTAAAAAGAAACCTCAGAAAAACCTTCAAATATCAGGTGAAAGAGCATAAAAGTCATTCATGTTGGTTTTGATGTGGTGCCCTGATGTGGATCTTGGAATCAGTTTTATCAGCTGTAATTGAACTGAGATGAAGGAGACCATTCACACACCCTCCCCATCTCAGTCTTGAAAGCGTCAACACAAGGCAGCACGCAGTCAATAGCTGATGCACTATCGACAGGGGAGGAGCATGATTAAGAGCCCCTGGCTTGTGCAGTTTTGCCTCTCTCATAGAGTGCCCATAAACATATGTATCTTTGGAAAACTATCATGTGTTTTCAACTTCCTGAAGAATTCTTGTAAAATATAACTGAACCACATTAGCCTTTGTCCTGTGCTTTTATTCCACTAATGGACAAATTGGGAGGAGGCTGAGAACAAATGTGTTATTAATTACCCAGATGGCTTTTTAATAGAACCTTGGATGATTGCGCAGCCACTAAACATTGTCCAGAAATTTCTTAATAATGCTGGTGAACGAAGCATTCCTTGGGAGAGAATAAAGATACCATTGACCGGGAGGCTAAGTTATGTCAGGTTAGTTTAAGAGATAGCAGACAAAGGGTGTGTATTGTATGGAAGGAATGACAGGCCATATCCTAGCTGTCCGGCTCCTCCAGCAATGACAGATTTTCTAATTCATTGCAGATTCTCATAAAAGTGGGTGGTCAGTTCTGGGGAACCAAACAGTGGACCTATTGATAGTGGGTGGGAGAGACGAAAGTCAGAATTAACCTAGGTTGATTTCATATAGCGGAGAGTCTTAGTATCAGCATAAAATTAGGATTAATACATTAAATGTTAGGTCAGAATGTTAAATCTCATTGTTGAAAGACTTACATGCAGTCAGTCAGGGCTCAATATGAGTATTTCACTCAATCAGGGCTACTGGCCAGTGTGCCACACTTCCAAGAAGATGCATGTAGGAATTAGAAACTGAAGACACTCTCATGCTGTCTCCACAAAGAGTAACTTTAAACATTCACATTTTAAATGTATTTACATTCATGCTAATCTTCCTTTCACCTGACATCAAAATGAATAAAACAACAACTGGCTAGGGTTTGTCCCATCTTTCCTGGAATGATCTCACATAAAGAAGAGCAGTTCCTCATCTTTGCTCTGTATACAGTTCCTTTCTGCATTCACTTTCACAGGTTTTTGATACAACAAAAGCTGTATGGAAAATTATCCTATCCAGGATCTGTATAGCTCTTCAGGCAATAACATTTGAACAGAGGAGGAAGAGAATTGATTTGGCTAAGTAACATATATTTAAGAAAAAAAAAAACCAGCAACAACAAAAAAACCAACCAAACCAAACCATAACTAAGCAGTTGTGAAATTATGATAACCGCAATGAAAAACAGGTAGCAGTAAACAAACCAGATTTGATACTGCCAAATAACATACAGTAAACAAGTTATCTGGAGTTCAGAATAAAGCAGAAGGCAATAAGGTCACATAAAAAGGAGAGAACAGATTGCTGTGAGTTTTCTTAGTCCATGCAGTGAGCCCATCCAATGAGGCCTTCACAGGTCAGGAGAAAGTTCTTGATGAAGTATAAGTATCCTCTTGTGACCATAGCTGAGTAGTTATCACTTCTTTTGTATTTAAGAAGCTTATGTATCCCCATGTGCCTGCTGTATTTTTAAAGATATGTACCCTTCAGTCCCACATTTTAGCAGTGCAAATGCAGGGCAATTGGCTGAAACAAAATAACTCATCCATTGAAACAACAGATAGTTTTACTACCAAGGTTACTTGTTCCTCTAGAATACAATAAGCGCAGATTATGTTTTTACTTAAGGAACTCTAGTTGAATAAAAATGAATAATGCACTTGTACTGTGTTTGCTCATTTTCGTTTGTTAATGCTGATAATACAAAACTGCTCATAACACCCCTTTACTCTCTCGTAACAGCCTTTTTGCATCTGGTCCACTTACTGCTAAAGCTGCTTTGATGTCAAAATAGACTGTATATACTGGTCATACATAAACAGTATATTCTCATACATTTACAGTAGGCTATATTACACCCATCTGCAGGCATGAAATAGCACTTTCTTCAAAGGAAAGACTTTATAGAACAGTTCACTGAAGAATCTCAGACTTAACGAAACATGGGTCCCCAAGGAGTGTGTTTATCCGGGTTCCCAGCTGAGCTCTTAGAATAAGGATTTACCGGGAAAAAGATGAAACTCAGAAATTTTACACAGATTAGCCAGCTATGCAGCCATCTATGTACTGGCTTCAATAACCCTGAAATCATGGAGTTCAAGAACCTTAGGGCAGCACAGAGGGTGCACAAGAAGCTTGCTAACGTGGACTTCAGGAGAGTGGACTTTGACCTCTTCAGGGATCTGCTTAGTAGAGTACCATGGGATAAAACCTTGGAGCGAAGAGGAGCCCAAGAAAGCTGGTTAATATTCAGCGATCACCCCCTCCAAGCTCAGGAGCAATGAATTTCAATAAAGAGAGAGTCAAGCAGGAATGCCAGGAGGCCTGCATGGAAGAAGAAGGAGATCATGGAAAAATGCAAATCCAGCATTCCTCAGGGTAAGTATTGGTTCTGGTGCTGTTCAACATCTCTGTTGGCGACATGGACAGTGGGACTGAGTGCGCCCTCAGCAAGTTTGCTCGTGAAACCAAGCTGTGTGGTTTGGTTGATACACTGGAGGGAAGGAATGCCATCCAGAGGGACCTTGACATGCTTGTGAGGTGGGCTGATGTCAACCTCATGAAGTTCAGCAAGACAAGTGCAAGGGCAATCCCGGACACAAATACAGGCTAGACATAGAATGGATTGAGAGCAGCCCTGCGGAGAAGACCTTAGGGGTGTTGGTCAATGAGAAACTGGACATGGGCTGGCAGTGTGCACTCACAGCCCAGAAAGCCAACTGTATCCTGGGCTGCATCAAAAGGAGAGTGACCAGCAGGTTGAAGGAGGTGATCCTGCCCCTCTACTCTGCTCTCATGAGACCTCACTTGGAGTATTGTGTGCAGTTCTGGTGTCCTCAACATAAAAGGGACATGGAACTGTTGGAACAAGTCCAGAGAGAGGAGGGGCATGAGGGTTATCAGAGGCATCTCTCCTATAGAGACAGGGTGAGAGAGCTGGGTTTGCTCAGCCTGGAAAGAGAAGGCTCCAGTGAAATCCTAGAGCAGCTTCCAGTACCTAAGGGGGCTACAAGAAATCTGGAAAGGGACTTTTTACAAGGGCATGTTGAGACAGGACAAGGGGTAATGGCTTTAAAGTGAAAGAAAGTGGATTTAGATCAGATAAAAGGAAGAAATTCTTCATTATGAGGGTGGTGAGACACTGGCACAGGTTGCCCAGGAAAGCTGTGGACACCCCATCCCTGGCAGTGTTCAAAGTCAGGTTGCACGGGCTTTGAGTAACCTGGTCTAGTGGAAGGGTGTCCCTGTCCCTGGCATGGGGGATGAGCTGTATTGTTCCTTCCAACCCAAACCATTTTATGATATGATTCTGCCATCTATATAAAAATAACAATAATGCTGAGGATCTGGTCAGGGCAACCAAGTGCATCAAACCCCATATTTTTAGGCAGGTTGTAGGATTGCCCTTTATCTTCTGGAAGTAGGTCCAGCGTAATTGCAAGTTGACCCTCTAGTGGGGAGTCTCTACAGTCCAACAGTTCCACCAAAGCAAGACATGAAGGCAGTGCATGCCAAATAAATTACCTGATTGCCATCAGTCCACGCTGCACTGTCAGTGCTCTTTTTAGAGACACAGGAGGCTGTTTGGTTTCCAAGCTCTCTCAAAGGCTGCAACAGACTTCACTATTCAGCCACATGGTGAATTGTCACTTCAGTATTTACAGTATTAGAGTACAGACTATTTAAGATTTAGGCAATCTTAAAGGTTCTTGCCTTAATTCTCTTTGTGAGACAAAAGCAAACTTTATAAAAATCTTGCACAAGAAGAAAAGGAAAAAAAAAAAAAAAAATCCCACAGGAAAGAAGGAAAATATAGGAAAGAAAACAATAATCTGGTATGATCTGAAAAACACAAAACAGCTTCTGGAAATATATATATATATTGTTCTCAGTCTCTAAGTGCTAGTTTTGAGCAGAGAGCTACCTCTCAGAAACGGATACAATCACAGAAATGGGAACTTAAGTACAATGAAGCATCAAGGAAAATACCTGTAGAGTGTCAGTTTTTCTTGCAAAGACAACATTGCTACTAATGTACAAACCAAAATATGATACATGGGGTCAAGACAGAATTTGCTTCAGCTCTAAATATGCTGGCAGTGTAACAAGCTAAGCTTGCTGTCTGCCAAGAAATACCTGGCCAATACAGTCTAATATCCTTTCTTGTTTTCTTTTGGACATATTTTTGTAATTGCGTGTCCTCAGGTACAAAGATGCTTACAGGAAGTCATTAATCTTTCATGAGACTATTCTACCATTTCTTAATTCAGAACAATAAAAGCTTGGAAAGGCATGCATTCTCATGTCACTCTCTACTTCAAGGGAAAGGAAGTTTTAATGGAAGATAAATCTGATCAAATGATAGCAAGAGATAATGAAATAACTGTTAAAGAGAGTAGTGTAACAGCAAAAGAAAAAGCCCTTGAACTTCACTCTTTTTTAGTCTGGTACAAGACCAGATGGGCTCTACAAAGTTCACAAATATTACAGCTGAAAGAGGTGGGATTGGTGTAGGATTTTTCATCCTCCTCTTCCTCCCCCCACCCCATCTCATCTCATCTCACATAGGCCCCCTTTTCCTCCAGATACAGAAGAAAAAAACACTTCTTGTTTGCTATCTCAAGTAGGTGTGGTTAAACTAAATGTAGAGAAGATGTCCAGCTGGAGCGACCCATCAGCCAGCTGCCCAGTGCAGGCTGCTTAGATAAATACCACCTGTTTCTAAGCAGCAGGGAGGGGGGAGGAAGGAACAAAACAAGCTGAACGTCACAGAGCTGAAACCCACTGATCCTCTGCTTGTTGTGTGGATGTAGCTGGTTAGTCCCCAAACTCAACATGAGTTTCACAAAATGAGCTTATGCAGTATGCTTAATTTGATCCTGGACTATGATGAGATGTTTTCAGGGAAAATAATTCAACTGAGACTCATAACGCACATGTGCAGAATGATAAACATCATCCAGGGAGAAGGGGGGTGGAGGATCCACAAAAGGCACAAACAGCTTTACAGGTGCTTTCTAAATCAAAGACCATGTTGAAGAAAGGCTTAGCTAATAAGATTACAATCAAGTGAGCACTGAGATGGTTTATATTTCTCTTGTGCTTAAAATGTAGATTCTGCCTTGCTGTGCATTGGTAATATAACACAAAGTTGCTGTCTCTATAAGTAACAGCCTGCTTTTCTAAACCAGTCTGTACAAAATGTCCTGTACTTTTATTTTGAGCATCTTACAGATGTGGTAATCCCTTGAACATTATTTGATCTGAAAGCAATTATTAAGCAGTGATTACAACACATCTGTACTTCTTATGGCCGTATATGAGTGATTCATTTGACTAAGACAGACCATTTCCTAACACTGTGAGACATTTTTCTTTCTGCTCAAATAGCCCCGAGGCAAACAACTCTTTTTTTTCCTCAGAAGCAATGAAGCACTGTCAGTGTTCACAGTCATGAGATTGTGCCTACAGAGCTAGTTTGAATAGGACTGGAGAGAAATAATCACCCTTTTGAAATGGCTTTGTCCCCTTTGTTACTAATATTGTAGATTAAATTAGCCCTAACCTGGAGGAAGCCCATGGCCCTTTGCTTAGCGTTAACCTGAGCCTGAAAACGTGAACACTGTCCCACGTCTGCTGCTCTGCATGGCCTGTGTGATCTTCAGTATTTCGTTTGCTCTTTTTCTGCCTCAGTTCCCCATGTATGAAATAGGTATCCAGCTACAGGAACTTCACTGCTGTTGTCTGGATTTCATTTTAGAAATCTTACAGAAAGTGGAAACAAAGTCCAAGGGTTTGGGATTCAAAAGGAAAATACAGATTGTGCAGGACCAAGGTTTCAGCTACATTTCCACAAGTAGTTGTAACGTTTTGTAGACCTGTTTGGTTTGGGGTTTTTTTCATATATTCTTTACATAGTATGCATATATAAACAAATGTTTGTGAGCGTTACAACTGCTATATATCTGAAGTGTAATTTATATAAACTAGATGCCTTTGTACAGTAAATTTGGCAACTGCTATTTTGAGCAAATTTCTCTTTTACATTTCTTTCAAGCATAACCCTCTGTGGAGAGCTAAAACCCATTCCAACTTCTGCCTGCTTAGGATATATATATCCTGCATCTGTACCAGGATACTTCTGGGCACGTTCTGAGAGGGGTCACCTGCTGCTCTCTGTGCTCAGTCAGTGTCAGAAAATCCTGGCATGACAAGTACCAGAGAAACGCAAGCACAGTTTTGTAAAGAGGAGTCATGGCTCAGAAAACTATTACAATAATTAGAATGGGTGCCCAAACATTCGCATAAGCAAGAGTGACTAACAGAAGAAGTTAGGACTAACACTTTCACAGCACAGAAGTCCACCAGGGGAGTGTCACTTAGTGTACCCCCTAGACAAGAGGCAGCAAGGTCTGCTCATCATCATGCAGCTGCACAGTCTGCCCACGTCTTCAGTGCTGTGCAACTCGGATCCCCCTTCTCACAAAGGTTACAGTAGAACGCAAAAAGATTCAGAGAAAAGCAACAGGGATGATCAAAGTGACAGGAAAGCGTTCAGGCAGGAAACAGTGAGGATTTTTCAGCCTGGAAAAGCCATCTGAGGGCAGCTGTGATAGAGTTCTGCAAAATGAAGAGTGGCATCACAGATACAGATCAACTGCTTTTTGTCTCTTCCTAACCACAGGCAAAGAGGCATCAAATGAAATTAGTAGGTGGCAGGTTTAAAGCAGACAAAAGGTGTATAGATGTATGTGCACAACAAAGAGCTAAACTTTGGAACTCCCTCCTACTGCATGCAATGAAAGGTAAGAGCTTACCCAGGATTGAAGAGAAGCCCTTGAACCCCAGGGTCTCTTACACAGGTCTCACAAAATATCTGTAACAGTTTCTTGGTTTTCTTTTTCCTTTCTGCTGTGTCTTATGTAATTATGTTAGATTATACTTTACCTGTGAGATGCAGAGTTTCCTAGCACAGTGTGGTGCCTTCTGCTTCACCTCAGAAGTTAAAATTAATGGAGTTGATTTTGATTTTGCTGATTATTAGTACTAATGATAGTGAATGACATGTAACTTCTGAATATAAAGGACCAATAAATGCTTTACACATTGCAAATACTTTAACCTGCTAAACTGTTGACATCAGCTCTTAAAAAAAAAAAAATTGGGTTTTGTCAGATCTGCATTATTCCCTTCCCTTATCACTGTAAGAATATATTCTGTATAACACCACATCTGTAAGGGAGACTATGACATTTTTTCTTTCTCTGGTGCTTTACAATTGAGAAAGGTCATCCATTTTCTATTATCTTACTTAATCATTTTAATATAGATTATGCAATTTAAAATATATGTATATCTATCTTTTAGTCTTGAACCTCTTTAAAGCCATTGACTTAACTACTAATTTTGCCTTTATGAAAGCTAGTGGACCAGATTCTAGTCTAATACTTAACATATAAATAAATACTTCAGCTAGAATAGTGATTTTTCTTTGTTTTACCTGTGGCATGGCATAAAGGGAATTCTTTATACACTAATAGAGGGCTCATCTTTCTAAATTGAAAAAAAAAAAATTCCTAGAACTATGGCCCAGCAGTCTGAAGCCTTCTTAGATATCACTTTATCTGTGTAATCTGACCACATTCTTCAGTTAATGTCTGTCCCATTTCTGTGACCCACTTACTTTACTAATGTTTGTAAAATAATGACTTTAGGTAACAATCAGCAGCAGTTGCATACAAATGACCTTTTTTTATAAAAAGAAACTCTATAGAAGTTTCCTATTGGCTTATTTTATTCCTAAGGGCCAAAGGCTAGATGTTGTGATACCATATATGCTAAAGCAATTTGTTTTGGATTCGAGAGATCTTTGAATTACATCCTTTGTAAGGTCCTTTAAATATAGGCTTTGTTTTAATACACTCATAAACAAGTAGATCACAAAAAATACACCAAAAATTTATTTGATCAGAAAATACAGAAATGCAAGAAAGCCATTATACTATTATGCTGCTTTATATTTACTGTTATTCTGATGTTTCGATTGAGGAGAACATTTTTCACTTTTCTATGTGGCATCCTTGGTTCCTCTAAACCATATGTACCTGAACCAAACAGCCCAACTCTGAACACGTGGTTGACTTTCTTGGTCATCTTCACTGCAGTCCAGTTGTTATCTGTCTTTCAGACAACCCTGGCTCTGGACAGCATCTTATATTTTAAACAGAAATAAAAACCGTAACAAAATAATGGGAAATGATGAATGTTTAATGCTTATGAATATTTAAAATATATCCAAATTACTTGAATTCTTTAAAGGGAAAATAAAGTAAGTTGGTCTGTTTCATGATTTTTACACATGCCAGAAAACCTTGTAGACTACCTCTTGCTCACTCCAACATAGTAGCTGATTTTGCAAGGTGGCATGTGCAGACTTCTACACTTGAAGTACAGACATACAACATGAGAATTAAGCCTTTCTAGTCCAGAGACAGCTTACAACACAAGTAAATAGGTGATGTTTGTTCCTTAAAGTACCTCTTTCTAATTCATAGTAATTTCAAATCTAAAAAAGCCACTTATTACAGAGGGTTACCTTAGAGACACTCATGTCTGAGGAACAAGTTTTGGGAAAGCACTGTGACAAGAGTGTCTGAACTGGGAGTTACATAGACTAAGCAAACTGACAATTCTTTAATTTTTGCACATTTCTTTAAACTTTCCTTATATAGGGCAGAAAAGAAATCTCAAGTTCATTTTGAAAAAGTTCAATAAATAGTAAAACATAAAAATCAACCAATAACCAGATGGTTTCATTCAGAAGGACCCTGACAGGCTGGACAATTGGTCTGAGAGGAATCTCATGCAGTTCAACAAGAAGTGCAAAGTTCTGCAACTGGGGAGGGACAACCCTGTGCACCAGTACATGCTTGGGGCCAACTGACTGGAAAGCAGCTCTGCAGAAAAGGACCTGAGAATCCTAAAGGACACCAAATTCAACACAAAAGCAGCCTAACAAGAGATGAAGCTTAGTCTAAAAAACACTGGTCTGCTTTCAGAGCTGATATTGTGTTCCCTATGCATTTAGGGAATGCCTGTGCTGGTATTTATACACTAGAAAGTCACAAGACTGCAACTGAAGATTAGTTTGTTTCTCATTTGAATGTCCTGTCATTTGGATGTCCCATCCCTCTCCCATGGGATCTACAATTTTCCATCAACCAGGATCAAGTTCTGACTGCAAGTGCTTCTTCAGAAAATGTCAGAGCCAGTGTTGGATTTTAAACATGAGCTCTTGGAAGTATTTGTTTATTTACTTCTTTCAGCTTCTTTACAAAATTAAAACAATGAAACAAGCCCAACAGGCTGAAATATGCTACCCATACATAAGAGATTATTACTGAGCACTTGTATATTGTTTATAGTTTTTGCATGTTTATAATTTTACTTTTTTATAACTTGTATAACTTTTTATATACTTTTTATATGATTTAATTTTTTATACATTTACTAATAGTGTGGTATCTATAATCATATGTAAAACATGCCCAAATGATCTAAAATATACTGTCTCTTCCCACTGGGGAAAATACCTATGTTACCCTATAATTTCTTACTGAAAATCTGCATTAGTTTACATGGAAAATAAATACAAAACGTTGCAAAGTAAAGAAATGGAATGTGTTTTAATCACAGTAAGATAAACCCATTGGCAAAACAAAACCTAAAATGCCCAACGGTTGAAATTTAATTTTATTTTATTTCATTCAAGTAAATCACACCTCCTAAAATGAAGGAATAACATCATACACATGTAAAAGTCTGTGACAGGTGGCAACATCATGTAGCAGAATAATGTAGATTGATAGAAATTCCATTAAATTACTTGCTTTGGTACTACAGAATAAAATAATGTGATAGTTATGATTCATTCATTGTAAGATATTTTGGTCTTCATTGCTCACTTCTTGCAGAAGCTTTATTACTGACTGGCAGATCATCCCTTACATTTGGTACATGACACACAGCTGGATTATTTGTTCTGAATGTTCTTTATAAATTCAGCCTGTTTTCATAGAAAACCATTTCTGAATTGACACTGCCTTTCTCTGAAGATATCTTCTTGTTTTCTGAATGGTTTTAACAATAATTTAGACCACTGGACCCAACCTTCTCAACAGCCTTCTACCAGCAATGCACTTTTGATAAGAACTTCTGGACACATCAGCCATAATTCCTGTCTGATAATTCCATGATATAATTCCTGACAAAAATCTGTACACATGTCCAGCTGCCTGATCCTAGCAGTTTGCCCACAGACTGATATGAAAGCTACGCCTATATCACAACAAGGGGCAGATGGTAGCACGGCCAGACACACCTGTGGCAGCTTAGATTTAACTAGTCTGGGTAACCAACTCCAGGGGAATTGTGCTGCTGTGTGTTTTATTTCTGGGGCTCTTGGCTTCCCTGGAGGAGATGTGGAATGCTGGATCTTTATTTCTATCACAAACTAACTACAGTTAGTTTGATCAAAAATGGTTGACCAGAAGCTCCTCTGTGCTATACGTCTCACCACAAAGTATTCAGAGTTCCTTTACAAATACTATGGTAAGAAGATGAAGAAATAATTTTAACATATGGGAGACCAAGCCCAGGTCTGTTTCTGGATTTAAGCAGTCAGGATGATGTCTGGCTGTATATCTTTCAGTCAGTACCTCAATTATGCAGAGGAGCTGCAATAAGTTCTTGTTTTAAGCCAATAAGTTCTTGTTAAATCACTGTAGCAATTGAAATCTTTCACCAAAGAGAAAACAGGCAGCAAATTGTCTCATTCTCTTTCTTGGTCCTTATGGCAAAGTGAGTTGCATGATCTTCAGCAGAGACGTTCCTGGAGTACATCATAGTGTGGAAAGGTGAAATGTGTCCAGCACAAGGCAGGGTAATCCATTCCAGACTCATGTGTAATGCAGGGAAAACAGGTGCAAACAATTGAGCTTGCTGTCAGTAAGCTACGGTGATCGCTTTTGATATCTTAATCGTTAGTTGATCCATGTGCAACATTGGCAACATCACTGTCATAGCTGACTGCCTTCTGCACATCTGTAAACCTTTTCTGGGTGCTTCTTGATGTGTGTGTGAGTCCACCAAGTCCTGACATCATGAGAAACTAAATTGGGCATGATTGCTGCCATTTCCGTTTTCCTGCTAGAAGACCAGGGAGTTGATAAATGTCAATAACTGCTAATAGCTCACTACTGTTTGTCAGATGCCACACAGGGCAGGCGTGAAGAGAAAGAAGTGTGTTCCTCTGAGCACCACTCAGCAACCAATTCATTCACTGCTACCTAACTGTTTTTGCAGGTAAAGAAGTTGCTGTTGCTTCACTTCATGACACCCTGGTAACAACAGCTCAGCATTAAACATGTTCTCACTGTGTCTACTGACCTCCAGCAAACCCTACTGCAGATTTCCTTACAGGTAATAACAATAGTTTGAAAACAATTTTTAGGCTACAGCACAGCTTTATTCATGATGCTGTCAGCTAATAAATTAGCCACCTTTTCTCTTTTTCTGAAGAAAACATTATCACAATTATCTACACCTAATTTATGTCCTCTCCGCAAAACATAACACTGAAATGGATGACAGAGGCTGCTGTGGTGGGTGTTTCTAGCTCCAGGTGGGTGTTTCTAGCTCCAGGTTCAATCAGATTTGTGTATTCTGCTCATTTTAAATGCCAATTAAATTTTGCAACAATAAAATGGGGGTTTTGTTTCTAAAGCCAGTTTGTGTTCACAGCAGGATTTTCAGGTGAAAATTGTGTCTTCTCAGAGGAAGGCTTGCTCATACAAATATATAGCCAATGCTCTGCATGTTTCATTTATTTCCTTAATAATTGTTTTGGATTCCTATCTATTTTACATTATGGTAGTGAATATTTTGACTGGCTATGTGATACATTTCAGTTACCATTGAGTCAATCTGGGCTCCACTTATTAAAAAATAATAAAACAAACATTAACTCTAATTACGTTGAAGGTGAGAAAGAGCCAACATGTGTTGATGCCTCACCTTCTCCATTACTATAATACCATAATAAAGTACTACAGAAATTCCTACAGTTATATGTAACCTATTCATTGACTTCTCTGTATTATCAGTTTTGGAAGGTGCAGCCAGACTTTATGGAAGACTATCCAACAGAGTATTGCTGTTCTTCTCATGGAGTTAGAAATCAGAGCTGGAAATTGCTATGAGATGTTATTTAGTCTGCTCCTGTCCTCCCACTCACAGAAGGATCATCCAAACAAGCTCTGGGACATGTTTCCTAAAGCCTTCCCATAAGGAAGATGTCTTCCATTTTTTTCCTTCTAGAGTCTGTTTAAAAGGAGATTTACCTCATGCATGTCAGGACACAGATTCAAACAGAAGATTTAACTCTAGTCCTTCTGTTTAAAACCAGAGGGAATATCCTTGATTTTCAAAAATAGATAAACCTTAGAATGTAGGGTTGGGGGCAGTGGGTATGTAAGTTATTATATATTTTATAAGACAGTTATTTTTATGCACACTATATGCAGATATAATACATATATTCATTTAACACATGTACATTGACAGATATGTATAATCAAACTTACTGAGACATAATCATAAGTAGCCTCCAATGTCTTTCTAATGTCACTGTCACTGTAAGCATCTAGTTAGTACTCATCCCAGTGCTCCCGAGATAAAAAAGCGCAGTACCTTTTTGCATTCAGATTTCACATCAACTAAATTTAGGGGTGTTACAGGAAAGAGCACCTGCACCCACATTGACACAGACAGTGATCAAATGATCTCACTAATGAATTACATTTTACTACTGTAATTAAAAAATATGTTCTTCCCCTTCTCTTTTTCTTATTTTGTTTTCAGGAAGTTTTCAGAGATCCTCTGTCTTGACTAGGAATCTGCAGAGTGATCCCTGTGGTCCCAGGAAGCTCCCAGCTTACAGTTTAGAAGAAAAGCACTAACTGTTTCTGTTTGGCATATTTTCAAAGGCACAAAGTTCTGCCTATTCTCTCTTTCTGCAAGTTACATGTTTTTATGTTCTGCTCTTTTTCCCCATTGGAAAGATTTAGCTTCTTGTGGTAAGCCTTCAGAGCACCTGGCTCAGGAGAGGAAAAGACAGGAAAGCTTGATTTATACAGGATGCCAGTGACTTTCTTCTGGCTGTGAAACTTAGCTCTGTCCATCTGATGCCTTTTAAAGCACAACCATGTGTGAAAAAATAATGAATCTTTACAGCTTCCTTTACCTTTTAAAACAAAAAGGTAATGTATTTATTTTAAAAGCTGATTGCTTTTTTTAGTCTTATATTTCATTTCAAAATATATTGCTTTATACAATATAGATCATTTAGGATGGATGCTGATAGGTAATACAGTAGTATGCCCTTCAGGATTATATAATATCATAATTAAATATTAAAGCATTAGAAATCTATCTGGACAACATGATTGACTTTTGAAAGAAAAGCCTCGTAAGACCAGAAAGAATTCATGTAATTTTATGGAAAATTATGACCATGTAGCAAGTCAAGCCCAGCTGTACTCAGTGACATAACGCCACGTGTGTATTCCCCATCCGGTCACATCCATCCTCTATGAAGCGTGCTGCAGTTTGCACCTAACCACATCTGCACTTTGGATCACCCGTGGCCCCCCAGCCTGTGTCTGCCAGCAGCCCATTGGCTCTCAGCAGCATGGAAATGATTCAGGAGGTGCCACAAGGGAGCCCAGCTGGCCGAGCCATACCCTGCTGCTGAGCATGGGGTTTCTCTGTAGCAAGGAGTCACAGAGCGTGGCTAGAGCCCATGCCCTCTGCCAGCACAGTGGCTGCCTGGCAAGGAAGGAGAGGGGTCAGTAATGCCTAAACGAATATGCAAACTGCAGACTGGCGGGTGCACTATTATGTTTGGCTCCCATTTTGGCTGAAAATGTGTGACAGAGTAAGTGAAGACAGGTAAATGAGCGAACAGAAAAGTGCCAGGACAATGTGTGCGACCGTTAAAGGCCTGGTGCAGAGAGAACCAGGCCAGGCTACACTGCAGTACTGTGCTGCTGCAGAGAGGCTGGGAGTGTTGCAGGCTTGGGGATCAACAGGGAGAGCCAGAAATCTGACAAGTTTTTGGTTTGGCAGCCAGCTTTATCAAATAGTCCCAATGCCTCAAACTTACAGGGAGTAACACGTTTTGGCCCATTCAGCTACATGCAGCAGTAATGAGACATAATGTCTATATTAGAATTTGAGATGAAAAGATCCTTATAACTGGACAGATATATTCAGCATAGACTAAAATGCTTAGTCTGAAGAAGAGGCAATCAAGGCAGTAGAGATGGCAATCAGTAAAATCTTGTGTGGTATGAAGTTGAACAGGGAGCTCGAGCACAGTATACTAAAAGTCCGTGGGATCAATTAAAATTAATTGGAATTACGTTCAAAGTGAGTAGAAGAATCATAGAATCATAGAATAGTTAGGGTTGGAAAGGACGTTCAGATCATCAAGTTCTAACCGCCCTGCCATGGGCAGGAACACATCACATTAAACCATGCCACACAAAGGCTCTGTCCAACCTGCCCTTGAACACTGCCAGGGATGGAGCATTCACAGCTTCCCTAGGAAACCCATTCCACTGCCTCACCACCCTAACAGGAAAGAATTTCTTCCTTATATCCAATCTAAACTTACGCTGTTTAAGTTTTAACCCATTACCCCTTGTCCTATCACTACAGTCCCTAATGAACAGCCCGTCCCCAGCATCCTTGTAGGCCCCTTCAGATACTGGAAGGCTGCTATGAGATCTCCATTCACACTTCTCTTCTCCAGGCTGAACAGCCCCAACTTTCTCAGCGTATCTTCATATGGGAGGTGCTCCAGTTCCCTGATCATCCTTGCGGCCCTCCTCTGGACTTGTTCCAACAGTTCCATGTCCTTTTTATGTTGAGGACACCAGAACTGCACACAATACTCCAAGTGAGGTCTCACGAGAGCAGAATAAAGGGGCAGGATCACCTCCTTCAACCTGCTGGTCACACTCCTTTTGATGCAGCCCAGGATATGGTTGGCTTTCTGGGCTGCAAGCACACACTGACAGCTCATGTTCATTTTCTCATCAACCAACATACACAAGTCCTTCTCTGCAGGGCTGCTCTGAATCTCTTCTCTGCCCAGCCTGTAGCTGTGCCTGGGATTGCTCTCACCCAGGTGTAGGACCTTGCACTTGGCATGGTTAAACTTCGTGAGGCTGGCATCAGCCCACCTCACAAGCATGTCAAGGTCCCTCTGGATGGCATTCCTTCCCTCCAGCGTATCAACCGAACCACACAGCTTGGTGTCATTGGCAAACTTGCTGAGGGCACACTCAATCCCACTGTCCATGTCAGTGACACAGATGTTGAACAAGAGCGGTCCCAAAACTGATCCCTGAGGGGCACCACTCATTACTGGTCTCCAGCTGGACATTGAGCCATTGACCACAACTCTTTGTGTGCGCCCATCCAGCCAGTTCTTTATCCACCAAGTGCTCCATCCATCAAATTGATGTCTCTCCAATTTAGAGACAAGGATGTCGTGTGGGACAGTGTCATATGCTTTGCACAAGTCCAGGTAGATGACATCAACTGCTCTACCCCTGTCCATCAGTTCTGTAGCCCCATCACAGAAGTCCACCAAATTGGTCAGGCAGAATTTCCCCTTAGTGAAGCCATGCTGGCTGTCACCAAGCACCTTGTTGTTTATCATGTGCCTTAGCATGCCTTCCAGGAGAATCTGCTCCAAGATTTTGCCAGACACAGAGGTGAGACTGACTGGTCTGTAATTCCCCGGGTCATCCATTTCCCCCTTCTTGAAAATGGGGGTTATATTTCCCTTTTTCCAGTCATTGGGAACTTCACCTGACTGCCACGATTTTTCAAATATGATGGACAGCTTAACCCTATCCCTAGTAAATGCCTAGAACATAATGGATGCTGGGAGGTTACATGGATTTAAACATTGATTGTACAAACTCAAGGAAAAAAAACTCCACTGAGGCCATCAGAAACCCAGATTGTTTGTCTAGGTGAAGAAGACTCTAAGCTGCAAACAGATCTTATCACTATTTGCTCTATTCTTTCACATTTCTGTAAACATTTGTCATTGCACACTACCGAAAACAGAATACTGCACTAGATTATCCTCTAATCTCCTGCTGTACAGCTTGATATCTATATAGTCTTAATTGCACTGCAGTAAAAATGGGGGGACCAACTACTTTAGTGGTTAGCTGGCATTTCCGCTTTTCTGGAATGAGTCCTGGCATCTACTCAGAACAACAAAAGATTCTCCAACACAGCCAAATGTGGAGAAAGTAATTTCCAATTCTCCTCCCGTCAAATCCAATCCTTTGGCCAACTTCTTGATCACAGCATTAGCATTTGCCCTTTTTTAAGTGAAGAACTTCTATTCTTATCAGTTTGCTCAACTGGGATCAGCACAAGTCTTCGGAAACTCCTGTGTAGACAGAAAATGCCCCCGAATTCAACATTAAGGGGTTTCCACTGTTGAATCAATAGAAAGAACAAAGGACACTCTTGAAATTCATCTACAGGCGAGATTATCATAGTCAGCTAGGCTTGTGCCAGCATATAAGGAATCAGAAATGATCCAAAACCTGCAAAAAGGTTGTCCTTGACAGCTATAGCTGGGCTAGACTTTACATCTGTAACTCACATCTAGGAGACTCTGGAAAAAATTAATTGTTCCGGAAGAAGCCAGATAAATCATGTTTTAAATTGTTTTTGTGGGAAGGGAGCCCTTTAGTCTATTAACAAATGGCTTGCAAACTGACCCTGTATTCTATTTATGTATTAGCTGAATAGTTTAATGCATTTCAGCTTTTTCTGTGTTGTTCCAAAACAGTCTGTCAATGGTTGCATGAGTCATAGGTCATTGTTTCTGAGAGATGATTGGATGACTGCAGTTTTTAATACAGAGACAAAATGTGAAAAATAGCACCCAGAGAATAAAACACTTAAAAAAGTCTGTGCCAGAAGATTAATCAATTATGGTGAAATGCTTTCATTGGGAGAGTTACAGTCTTTTATGCTGTCTGAGCACTCAAAACACATGGGTGACATGACCTGCAGATAACAGTTAGATGGATTCACCACTTTAGCTTGGACTGCTTCATACGCTACAGACATATCTATTTTACGGTACTTGGGTCAAGACATAGAGCATGTTTCTTTCTAAACAAATTTTTCATTGACTCCGAGCTGTTAACGGCAGACAGTAAATGCATGGCCTTGACTGCTATTATCTGTGCTGTTTCTCCTTGTTTCTCATACACTGAGGAGAGGATGCGCAAGTAGCTTAAGAAACACAGAAGTCCTGTTACAGAGCTACACTCCTCTAACTACTGGTGCACAAGTGTTCATGGTGTGTCACTCCTGCCCCAGGCAGTGTCTGCTGCTGTGCACTGAACTACCCTCTGATGAGCCTCAGAGGTACTCACACACCACACAACAGGTGACTCAGGGCAGGAATCTCCCTCCTGGGGCCTGCTTTCTGAAACCAACACAAACCAAGCTATTCCTTTTTGTTCTAGCAGGTACAAAATAGCTTTTTAAGAGCCTCCGTTCCTCTGTGTTAATACATCCATCTTGGAGTTGCTTGTCCTTTCCCTGTCCTTGCCAGCTTTGGTTCTTCCTGCCCTTGTCTTAAGGGATACAGCTTTTCATTGTTTCAAGAGTTCCCCGGAGCTGTTTTCCTATCAGTGCAAGCAGTGAGTCTCCAAGATCATCTGCAAGCCCTGCCACAGCTGCTCTCTGGATCGTGGTCACATCAAACGCACCCACTTAGCATCCGCTATGGCCACAGTTTACCCCCAGGATGCTCCCATGAGCCACGTGATGTCTTTGGAGGTTTGTAGCCAAGTGGCCCAAGCCATTCTTCCTGACAGCCCTGTTGACCCTATTCCCTGAGCATCCTACCTTACCTGCTTTCTGCCCTTGTGCCAGGCCTTCAGCTTTCAGGTACTTGTCTGTGTTATGAACTCTTTCCTCTTGTACACCATGAGGACACTTTCCCAGCAGCTCTTTCCACCAGTGATTAGGCTGCAGTCACTCAGTAAGTATTCAGGTTGACTGCTACAGTGGGGGCATCTGTGTTAGACAGACATCTATCTAATTACTACAATCAGTGAGATTAAGCCCTTCCCAGTCTACAAACCACGTTTCCAGGAGGCCAAAGCAAGCACAGAGGGTATAGAGCCTGAGAGCCCAGGGCTTTCTTCAGCGTCACCGAAGCAATAATTCATAAATCACTATTTTAAAACTAGCAGTGGGTTTTAAATCCTTGTTCAAGTGCTAAATATTCAGTTCTTTGGCTTCTAAGCCATTAAAAAGCCTCTCTCTTAATGTTTCCATCACAATTTTTGAGGACCTATAAACTTGTTGGGGTTTAGTTTGAATTTAAAGTAACTGGATTCTCATGAAACTCTCCCTGGGACTTTTAAGAAAAGCACCAAAAATTGCAACAGCAATCAGTCTTGAGAAGCAGTTACTCTTCCTTTCAGTGGCATTTAACTCGCACATAAATCACATCATTTAAACTGATTCCTCGACTCACTGTTAGTGATTCCAGAACAAAAAACAGAAAAGTAGTTTAAATTTAGGCCAAATCTACCACAGACTGAAAGAAAAGGTTGCGAGATCACTTGCACCGCAGCAAGGATCCCTGGGGGAGGTGGTCGGAAGGGTGCTTGTAAGTGTAGTTAGAAACAAAGTCAGTTATACTGACTGTCAAATTTATCACTTTATTTACAACCTTTCCTAGACTATATATGCTTTTTTTTTCAAGTGGCTAGTTGATTTTTAGTACCTGTATCAGTGGGAGCTGAATTTGAAACATGGGGAAAGAAAAGTGATTGGCACTTCCTGAAATAAGGCTGGTTTCTCTGAAAAAGCAGGAGGAAATACCTTCATTATCCATTCAGATCATTCACTTCGCACAGATCCTGAGGTCTTGCCTGATCCCTGCCAGTTGTACATCATACCTTTGGAACAAACCTTCCCTTTTGATGTGAAAAAAAACAATCCACTAAGAAAGACTCTTCTACAATCCCTTCCCATGCCCTTTCACGCTGAAAGACTCCATATTGTTTTGCATTATCTGGGATGTGTGTGAGAGAGAAAATGCTGTGTGATATTTTTGTGCTCATTGCTTTCAGAATACTCTGCAGGTCTATGAAATGCATGCAGCAAGATTATTTTACTTTTTGAAAAGGACTTTTATTTAGGACCATTAAGTCACCTTGTATTTGAATTAATGAGCAGGCCACCCAGTCCCTCAAACAGCTGGTATCTAATTAGACAGCAGTTGTCCACATGCAATAGACTTGGGGAGAATTTGAGTCTCCATTTGCCCTGAAAGCGTCTTTTAGGTGCAAGAGCTGAGAGCAGGGGTTGACCTGACTTGCTGCTCTTCAGATCATAAGCATCTATAAGGCAAAAAAATTCCAGAGAAATTTATTTATCTGTAGCTGTTATTTATCTGTAGCTGCTCCCTTAGAGCAGTTTGCCAGCTGTTTGGCATTGCCATAGGAAGATATAGGAGCTGCAGCTAACACCAGGGCAGATGCAGTACCCTGGTGAGCATTGACAGTTGTTCATCTATGGTTTGTTTCTGGCAATGGATGGTGACAGGACAAAGTGGAGGATAAGCCAGCTAAATGTAGTGTGTATGGTCAAACACTGCCTCTAGCAAATATCTGGGTCATGAAAATTAAGACAACCTTCCAAACCACTTCTTTCAACATGGACTTGCATCTATTCCTCTTTGAATGTATCAGCAGATGGACTTAATGAGCTAATACACGGGTTTTTTTACTATGTCATATCACCGCAGTCAAATCTTCTGGTACTAGCTGGTGTGTCTAAAGAGAGGAAAGTTATACTACTTGGAGGATTCCTAGATTAAATATGATACAGATCAGTGCTCCTTGGGACTGATGGGGCATAGACAAAAAGAGCTGATGATCCTCACACTGGAAGATCTTCCCCCAGAAGTCCCCCAAGGCTATGCTTGGGCTTTGGGACACCAGAATAGCTTTACAAGGACTCAGGGTCACATTGCTGTCTGCTTCACCTTTTGCTCTACATTTAAGTAGAAGAAACGTGTGGTTTAGTTTAACCGCCCTTGCAGGAATGCTTGGGAATTTCCATGTTTTCTCTTTAACTCTATTTCCCTACTGTACCTTTGTACTCATTTTTATTCAGATCTTTGTTTTATTTTTGAGTCAAGAGATCGTATCCCTAGAGGTAGATTGCATAATTGTGAAATCATAGAGACCAGAGAAACAATCCCATAAGTACTCCCCAGGGCATAACCAACATGGAAACTGACAAAAAATGCTCTCCAAGGCTGGTGCCTCACAGACAGTTACAACCTTCAATGTTCTGTCAGCTTCTGTCTTGTACATAAACCATAAGACACATGGCCTCTTTGCATCAGTATTTTGCAGCTGCTTTTATTGCTCCATCATTGACACTAGAACTTGAAATGTAGGCTGGAAGTAAAAACTTTCACAGTTGCTGAGAACAGTGATGGTTGACCTGCCCTTCTCAGGTTCATAGGTTTTCCTTTATTCTATAACTGGCCTTCAACCTGTTCAAAATTAGCAAAAAGTAAAACCTTAACTGCCATGACACAGGGAGAGCAGGGACAGCTTGAACAGAGCCAGGGAGTTGGGTAATCTTTTGTTTTCAGAGGGAATTCATCTTCTCTATAGTGGTCCAGTTTAACACATGTAGAAAAGAGGGGAGAGAAGCATCTCTTTAACCTGCCTAGAAAGATGATTTCACCCCACCCAATCACCTTCCTCCCCATAAAGGAATGTTATTTAATCTGACATTTATATGTCACAGAAAGCAGCTGGGTGACTCTGGCCACACTTCTTTGTCCTCCATCTGCTGGTGCTGAGCACTCAGGGGGAAGTGAGCAGGCTCAGGTGGTGCAAGTCAGGCGAGCCTATAGAAATCATTCTAGAGGTAAGAAGAGCTTCTCCTTGCCTCAGACCCTGCAGGATCAGCACAGGCCACTTTAACTGCAGTGTCCTTCTGCCATGCCCTGTGCTGTGTGCTGAGGAGAGACCCAAGAGCTGGCCAAGGCAATGGGTGGCAGCCACCGCAGCAGGAGGTGCATGGTGAGAATTACTCTGGCTGCTCTGCAGAAATCCCTGAGACGTAAACACCTCTCTCCCTGCAGCAAAACCCCTTTTCCAGGAAAAAAAAATATATTTTTTTTTTAATAAAAGCTGTTTGCATAATTTTGGCAGGCTAATTTTTTTTTTATAATTCTACACAGAATGATTTATTTCCTTTACTCCAGCTTCAGATAGGAATTACCAATTTTAATTCATGTTTCTCTATGTTTCTAGTGGCCTTTGGCCATGTACTCCACAGTCAAGTTTTAAGGATGGCCATAAATACTTTTACTACCAGAGAATAATTTGGCTTCCCATGCCAGAAGCCAGAGCCTGCCCCTGAGATACCTTTGCTAAGGTAAAAAGCCCTTCCCATCCCGGGCTGATCAATTTCAAAACCTTCCCAAACATGTAGAGGAGGACCTCTTTGATACATCCCATCTATCTCCCACAGTGATCCATCTTGTGACAAAGTAAACACAAGAAGATGTCAAGGTGCCTTGCTTTCTCTGGTTAGCATTATTCACAGTAGATACAGTGGTTTTGTGAGGGGGTTGAAAAGGCTTTAAAACAAAAGGTAAAGTCTAATTGAGTAAGGTTGGAAGGTTATTTAGATATATATCAGTTTAAAGCTTTTGATACAACACTGTGATGTCAGCTTGGGTTAAACCTTTAAGATTGAGACTGAATATAATAGGGATAGTCCATCATGGGGAATGGGGTTTCCAGAGATCTGTAAGGTTAATCTAAATTATCCTGGAGATTAGCCCTGAGACAGTGAATGGTTCCACAAACATCATCACTGCTGTACCAAGCAGCCATGTGATACCTTCAGACGTTGGTTAGCATTTGCAAGGAGACTAATCCAGAGCTCGCCAGTGAGGAGAGGACATAATTTTATAGGTGAGGCTGTCACTCCCTCTCAGGGTGAGTTATGGGGCTGGGCTGGCAGTGGAACAGGAGCATACAAGTTACAGGTCAAGCTCTTCAAAGACTGTCAGCTCAAGCAAATCCACTTGGCAAATTTAAAGCTCTTCACCCTGAAGCGTCAAGCAATTTATTCTGCTTTAGAAGAGAAATAAGTTGTGACCCTGTTTCTTATATTTCTAGCTACTATCTTTGACTTATTGTAGTCATCATTCAACCACTTTGTGAGAGGTATGTAGCATTGCTAACATGGAAAAGTTCCCAGAAAACTTGTCAGTACTTACTCTGCAAGATAAAAAGAAAGATGCTAACTAAAATAGCTGCTCATGGACACCATAAAGTGCAGTTTGCTCTCTGCAGATCTTTGCTACACTGATTTAATCCAGGGGAGGTTTTAATAATTAACTTCATATACCCCTATTGAACATATGTACCTGAAAATGACTGAGAACCATAAGTAGCAGCTGTGATGCCATTGCCCCACACACATGCACCCATGGTCCTGTACACTCACCTGATAAATACAGTTTCCTCACTACAATAAAACGTCAAGTTTTCACTTTCTGTCCCTAACTTGTTTTATAAATTACATAAGGAAAACCTTCACATATTTGCTTGGGCGCAATTTTAAGGGAGCACAGTGAATGTGCATTGCCAGAATGCAATTTGTGCAGACACAAAAACACTTGTAACAAATCAGGACAACTCAAAGTATGTAGGGGTGAAATGCCAAAGACAACACGAAATACTCAGTGAAAACAGCTAGATCTTAATTAAACACTCAAATAATACCAGATCACCAGTTACTTTCAAAATCATATTTTGTTCATTATAAGCACTATCCTAGCAGAAAATTAATGCAGGGTAAGAATTCGAATAAAAATAATGTGTGGTTATGGAAGGATTCTGAAGCCAAGACCAGTGCAGATGCTCTGGTTATTTTTACATAATTGCATTTTTCAAGTGGTGAAAGAGGAATAAACAATGCATTATAATTCAGGTATGTTAAACATAAGATTAAAAACCTCTCTGAAACCAGTGTATTTTCATTTCAAATGCCTAGAACTACAGAGAACTAGAGGTACACACAATAAAAGCAGATTTCTGTTTCATGAGTCTCATCGTGTACAGGTGGACTTGTACAAAATCCTGTACTCATCTTGTACAAAATGGAAAATATGTATGAATCAAGGAGCAGGAAAGCCTATTTCTTACAGAAGCACCTATGGAGATGTTCTCTCCTGACATTGGCCCTTTTAAAATCATTTTTCATATGAGAACATTTCACATTATTGATAGAAGGGAGGAGATACCTATGGCCATTCAGGCCCCCTCACAACTCTTTGTTACCCAACACTAACTGTCAGCTTAAATGCTAGAAGCTTTGAAACATGCAGGTTTCATTTCTAGCCTCTGTTGAGGACTGAAATTGTCAAATACCACAAATAAAATAAGAAAGGCAGTTGGTCACATTTTCATCTCAGTTTTCTGAATTCAAAAAATGTGGGCAGGTTGGACAAGCTTCAAGTGAACACCCAAACGCTTCAGAGCAGAGGTAGATCCAAACCAAACCAAAAGCCTGGATTTGAAACTTCCCACATTTCATAGACACTTGGATTCAGATCCAAAAATCTCTATGGGGCACATGTGTAAAAAGGGGTGAATCAAAAACATGTCCAAATCACCTTTCTTTACTTCTTGAGTCTGAAGATGTTTGAATCTGAAACCAAGTCTGAACATTACATCTTACATCGTTCTCCAGACCCTAAGATCTAAGCACAGATCCTAGGTTTGGCCAGCACAATAAAAAGGTTTGAACCAATACAGTTGAGTTGTCTATGACCCTGAGACTGCATAATTGTGTCTGCTTCCAAGGCCAAAATATTTCAGATGGCAGTATGAGCTACTTTATCAGTGAATAAATACAGTGGCACCAAAGTTTCAGCACCGGTAGGCTTAGTTTTTCAAAAGCAACCGTAATTTGGAGTTGTCAGTTTGAGACACACCATACACTTAGTTTTTGTAAAATGCTGAATATCTTCATTGTGAAAATTGGAGTACCTCAGAATTACTGTCTTTTTTTTTTTTTTTCCTAAGTTTTAAAATGTCAGATAAAACAATTTAGGGAAATATGAAAATGTTGCCACGATAGACGTTATTTCTGTAAAATATCAGCACATGGTCTGCTGATGTTTTTTCACTTCTATGTAGCGAGCACAAATACAAACAACACTCATTTGTTGCACCAGTTTTGTTAGAGGCAGGCTATGAATTAGCTGCTAAAGCATAAAGTACGTGTTTTACAAAGAGCAGCCCGGCGGGCAGCCCCGGCCTGACGAGCGCTGCCCATGGGAACTGCTCATGAGAACTGCCCCAAGGGACGGCGGAAGCGAGCGCCCGGCCTTCGCCGGGGTCCCTCCCGCGGGGGGGCAGCGCCACCTGCCGGCGAGCGCCGCTCAGCGCCCTGGGCGGTGATTGGGACAACCCCGACCCCAAAGACAGCCCTTCATAACGAGAGCAAGCTGTGTGCACAGGGTACCACGGGCCTCTCCACAGCCCTGCATGTTGCTGCAGCTCCGCATCAGGTCGCGAAGCTGAATAGCGAACTGACTCGCAAAAATCCCACGGATTGAGGCGTTTCGGAGTGAGGAGATTCCCATAGCGAATGTGATACACGTCTCAGAACTTGGGGCTTTAGGATGGCTGTGTGGCTTAGTATTGGCTGTGTGTTGGCTCAGAATATAAATAAATGGTATACACGGGGTAAACTGAGGGTGGTATCTGCCCTACGAGAAGGAAATAGGTGTGACCAAATCAGCTGAATCAGTAGGGAAATTAAGATAGTGCTGGTTTATAAACTGAGGCTCCCATTGACTAACATGATGAATTTACAAAGTGGAATCAGCAAATAAATACACAGTTTCACATGCTTCTGTCATTTATAATCTCTGTGTAAAGTACTGAAGAGACATCTTTAACTTCAGTTTTGATCCATTTAGTTTTCATACTTTTATCCCCCCTTGTTAAAGTGTCTTTGCAGTACTCTAAGCAGTTATACAGTCCTTGCAGAAATACAGTGACAACAAAAGTGATTGCTATTCCAAAAATAAAGACCAAAAAGATAAAAACTTCCCATATTTCGTCCATCAGTACCCTCCTGTGCTTGAACTGATGTTCAACTAACTTGGATTTCAGCAAATAAGAAATCAGATTGCATTTAGGATAGATAATGCTTAGTGATATTTAGAGCTAATGATCACTGTTGCTTAATCAGAAAACAATGCTGTGGCTCAACCACATATTTATCCACAATGGAGTCCTGTTGCTGCATTAGCGGGTTGGCTCCTTTGGCAGCCATGGAATATAACTTTCCTCAGAAGGTATTCATTTCAAGTGTGGGAACAGATGGAGTGCAGGGACTGACTCAGTCTTTGATGTTACATGTAAGCATATTGTAGATCTCATCAGATGTAAACAACCAACAAAGAATAAGGCATTTTTTTAACAGTAAACTATTGCAGCCTTCTCTGAGAATGCCTGTCTGGAAGTAAAGCTCTTCAGAAGACAAAGTTAGTATTTTTACCTTCACTTTTTTACTTTTTCTGCATGCATATTCTCAGCCATAATTATTCATGCTGGTCATAAATACATACAACCGTCTATCCACAGATGAAGTGGCAATACTTCTGCAGGTTCCTTGCAGCACCAGAAACCTCCAGTATCGTAACTGAAATACGTTGTGAGTAGAAATCTTAGTGAAAAAAAAAAAAATCAGTTGAGGCTTTGAAAATAATCTGAATTCGGCATGAAAACTAAAACCGTTGTGTCTGTGCTGTCTCCAGTTATTTCAGTTATGTAGTTGGTCACAGGGACTGAGACCATGGGGCCTGCTCTGCTACCAGAGAGATGAGTACAATGGCTATAAACTCACATGTATATTTTACTTGAGGGGTTGTAATATGGCATTTATTTTGGGGCACTTCAGGTGTTGCTGATATGGGACTGACAGTCTATATTAAATAATTGAGGCACAGTTTCAAGAGAAATCAATATTTTCACTGCAGATTGGTTGATAGAATTGGCAAATGTTAGCCCTTCAGATACGAACAAGAATTTGTGGACCTCATTTTTCTTCTTCTTGATAACATAAAAAGATACATCAATATATTGTCTCTCTACATACCTGGTCTCACTTACATCCTCATGCTACAGACTAGGCATACTCCAGTGCCACCACCTGCTCAGTGCCTGGAGTGTGTACTGTAGCACTGGTGGGTGACCAGACTTTCCTTTCGTTCCTTTGTTGGACAGTAGCTTTGGCATACTGATCAAAGAGAAGTTTAGTAGAAAAATTATATTTGTCCATCATATTTGAAAAATCATGGCAGTCAGATGAAGTTCCCGATGACTGGAAAAAGGGAAATATAACCCCCATTTTCAAGAAGGGGAACATGGATGACCCGGGGAATTACAGACCAGTCAGTCTCACCTCTGTGCCTGGCAAAATCTTGGAACAGATTCCCCTGGAAGGCATGCTAAGGCACACGAAAAACAACAAGGTGCTTGGTGACAGCCAGCATGGCTTCACTAAGGGGAAATCCTGCCTGACCAATTTGGTGGCCTTTTATGATGGGGCTACAGAACTGATGGACAGGGGTAAAGCAGTTGATGTCATCTACCTGGACTTGTGCAAAGCATATGACACTGTCACACACGACATCCTTGTCTCTAAATTGGAGAGACATCAATTTGATGGATGGAGCACTTGGTGGATAAAGAACTGGCTGGATGGCCGCACAAGAGTTGTGGTCAATGGATCAATGTCCAGCTGGAGACCAGTAATGAGTGGTGCCCCTCAGGGATCAGTTTTGGGACCGCTCCTGTTCAACATCTGTGTCACTGACATGGACAGTGGGATTGAGTGTGCCCTCAGCAAGTTTGCCAATGACACCAAGCTGTGTGGTTCGGTTGATACGCTGGAGGGAAGGAATGCCATTCAGAGGGACCTTGACATGCTTGTGAGGTGGGCTGATGCCAACCTCACGAAGTTTAACCATGCCAAGTGCAAGGTCCTACACCTGGGTCAGAGCAATCCCAGGCACAGCTACAGGCTGGGCAGAGAAGAGATTCAGAGCAGCCCTGTGGAGAAGGACTTGGGGGTGTTGGTCAATGAGAAAATGAACATGAGCTGGCAGTGTGCGCTTGCAGCCCAGAAAGCCAACTGTATCCTGGGCTGCATCAAAAGGAGTGTGACCAGCAGGTTGAAGGAGGTTATTCTGCCCCTCTGCTCTGCTCTCGTGAGACCTCACTTGGAGTATTGTGTGCAGTTCTGGTGTCCTCAACATAAAAAGGACATGAAACTGCTGGAACAAGTCCAGAGGAGGGCCACGAGGATGATCAGGGGACTGGAGCACCTCCTGTATGAAGACAGGCTGAGAAAGTTGGAGCTGCTCAGCCTGGAGAAGAGAAGGCTGCGTGGAGACCTCATAGCAGCCTTCCAGTATCTGAAGGGGGCCTATAAGGATGCTGGGGAGGGACTGTTCATTAGGGACTGTAGTGATAGGACAAGGAGTATGTGTTAAAACTTAAACAGGGGAAGTTTAGATTGGATATAAGGAAGAAGTTCTTTACTGTAAGGGTGGTGTGGCACTGGAATGGGTTGCCCAGGGAAGTTGTGAAGGCTTCAGCCCTGGTGGTGTTCAAGACCAGGTTGGACAGAGCCTTGGGTGGCATGGTTTAGTGTGAGGTGTCCCTGCCCATGGCAGGGGAGTTGGAACTTGATGATCTTAAGGTCCTTTCCAACCCTAAGGATTCTATGATTCTGTGATGGAGGAACAGAGCAGTAAAGTGTTACTTGGTACATGGGACAAGAGAGAGAGATTTTCCAGAATTCCTTTGTCCTGACGTTCCTTACAGCACTGCTTCTCTTCCCCAGTAAGATTCCCTGCTCCCTTGGGCTCTTTCTAGGCACTTCCAGCCACCACCATTATGACAGCTCTTTTCTGGGTGGCAGCACTAGCAGTGACAGCAGATGAAGCGTCTGGGATATACTTATTCCTATCTGGCATCTTCCTCTTACCTCCCCTTTGCTGACCCTACTAGATAACGTCAGATGCCGGTGTAAGACAGCAACCAGAATCATCCTCAATCTATTTACTCCTGATATCTCTCCCCTGCCCAGCTCATCTTGCTGTGGAACAGCAACACTGTGGCAGTGGTCACAACCACCCCCTCCTCTGCTCTGAAGCCGGAGTCATGCCAGAGGGAATGCTATTTGCTTCATATACTGTAAGGTTAGGAAGATTCATAATGTTTTGTAAGGCAGAAACCTAGGAAGGAATTTAAAAGAAAAGAATTTGGGCAAGGGATCAGGAATTGCTATCTGAGATATATCACGGCTTGAAAACAAAGAAGCCTAAATGATAACCAGTGACATGTTTAGCGCAGTTTTTTAATGACCAGGATGTTGTGAGTTCCCACTACTAATACCATCCTTTCACCTCTGTTCCCCCCCCACACACATATGCGCATGTATATATACCTGTGTATAAAATCTCATCTGATTTACAACTGTGGCCTCTGCTGAGAAGAATCGTCTAAAAAAAGATCAAGATCTGGTGCTCTGTAGTTTTGAAAAAGTATAAGCTCCAAAACACTATGTAACAAGAGCAAGTCCCTTTGCCCTGAAACAATGTTAGGAACTTGATACGCCATCCAGAAATGAGACCACAGTGAAATAAGGTGATATGTTGTTTATGTGAAAGATTATTTGTATTAGATACCTGATTTTTTTCTTTTTAATTTTATAATCAGTCCTAATAGATCATTATCAAACTAAAGTAAACCTCTTAAATGCTCAATCTGTGCATGTGTAAATGAAGCTATGCAGAAAGGCCTTGGTATAGAATGAAGTTTATGAGATGTAAGTGAGCTCTATTTATAAAACTGTTTGAAAATGAAACAAAGAGTTGTTCATGGCTCACTCTACACACACCATCCTCACTAACAAGCAGCCTGGGACACTGTGCATTTGGGATTTCCTAGTTCAGAAGGATGAAAATATACAATTCCTGGGTTTCAATGCAAACAGAGCTTTTTTATAGCAAATAGTCTGTTTTTGAAAAATACTGGAATAGAATATGCTGGAAGTGTAAGAGAATAGTGGATCAAGTTCAGCTTGTGTCAGGAAACAAAATGATGGTTAGAAAATCCATATTGTTTTTTAACAGGCCTGATCTGTGCCCCATTTTTAGGACACAATGTTTCATGGATATCAGATATTACTGGAACTATTTTGCCTTCTCCTTCACATTTCCAGACTTGACTCCACTTTAGTTACCACGCACTAAAATACTCTACATTTATTACTGTATGTCCTTGTACATATGTATAATTGTTTAAGAGAGAATTTGTGTCATAAATTAACTATCTGAAGATCAGAGATTTGTTTTAGAATCTCAGTAGGTATGTGCTATAGTCACTGTTTCATTTGTATTTTTATAGAGCCAAGCATACGATATTTAAAAGAAAGTAATTGTACTAGTTTTTTCCTGCAGTCTTGAGGAGCAGTGTGCAAACTCTTCCAGGTACTAATCTATCTTTTTATGACCCATTCTTTCAGCCCTAGGAAATGACTTTGTACCTCACTTCATGTTCATAAGCTGAGCATCACTACAGTGCTTCTATTACAGTAGGATCTGATGAGGAAAATTATCAAGATAAACCATTCTGATGACAGTTATTTTTGTCTTTAGAGTTTGCACCTGTGGAACAGCTGGAAAAAAATCAGTTCAGAATAAAACTAGAAAAAAATGGTTACCACAAATGCAGGTTGTTAGGGTTGGGAGCAGGGGTTTGAAATAAAGACAGCTGGTATTTACTGTTTAGAAAGTTTGCCACAGCTTAGATAAAATGTCCTTTAGCCTCCTATTTACTTTTCACAGATCGGTCTTTTTAGGCATGCTCTTTGAGAAGATCTTTAAAATATATGTATGTATCTTTACATGCTCAAATACATATAGAATCATAGAATAGTTAGGGTTGGAAAGGACCTTAAGATCATCCAGTTCCTACCCCCCTGCCATGGGCAGAGACACCTCGCACTAAAGCATGTCACCCAAGGCTCTGTCCAACCTGTCCTTGAACACCGCTAGGGATGGAGCATTCACAACTTCCTTGGACAACCCATTCCAGTGTCTCACCACCCTTACAGTAAAGAACTTCTTCCTTATATCCAATCTAAACTTATCCTGTTTAAGTTTTAACCCATTACCCCTTGTCCTATCACTACAGTCCCTAATGAAGAGTCCATCCCCAGCATCCCTGTAGGCTCCCTTCAGATACTGGAAGGCTGCTATGAGGTCTCCATGCAGCCTTCTCTTCTCCAAGATGAACAGCCCCAACTTTCTCAGCCTGTCTTCATACAGGAGGTGCTCCAGTTCCCTGATCATCTTCATGGCCCTCCTCTGGACTTGTTCCAACACTTCCATGTCCTCGTACAATATGTACAAATACACCATTGGATGAGGCTTTGAGCAACCTGGTCTAGTGGAAGGAGTCCCTGCTCATGTCAAGGAGGTTGGAAATAGATGATCTTTAAGGTCCCTTCCAACACAAACCATTCTGTGATTCTACGATTCTATGAAACAGGAAGAGCGTGAATCATACCTTAAAGTGGTTGAAAATGTCTATTTTTCTTTCTCTTCAATGCGTAAAGCACAGCCTATGGAGGGAAAATTTTAAATCATCCATGTTTATTATAATTGAATGAAAACAAATGTTTCAACCCCTTTTAAATTGTAATTTCAGGAATTTTAATGAAAGAAATGTATATTTAACAGTGAGTATTCATCAAAGCTCATTGCAGAGAGCAATGAGTTGCCTCAGCCAGAAGTTAAAGCCTCATTTGTGCACACTGGCAGCACTCAGGGCTTCCCCCACTCCCCTTCCCGACATGTCAGGACTTTGCACCAGAGATTTCTCTCACACATGCTCAATAGCTGTCCGGAGCCAGGAGCAAATTGGTTTATGGCAAGATCTTGCAGGTATGGACAAAATCTGAAGCTGACTTCCCAAAGAGAGAGAGCAGCAACACAGCTGTGGGCTATGGGATGTGTGGCTACCCCTGACCAGAGCCTCTTGGTCACCCACTGCTTGTGGGTGCCCCAGGGTGCCCCACTGGCACAGGTTCCTTGGCATCACCATGGCTCGTCTGTGGCTCCATGTAAGGAATGGGACACATCCTCACTTCTTGATGGGAATTATTGCATTGCAGTGGCTCAGAAAATTCCCTAGACACCAAAAGATTCATGCCCAGGACTGTGGGACAGAGGGAGGTCTGGGCTACAGTCCCCTGCAACAATGAATGATCTGGCACAGAGGAAAAAGCAGGAGTAATGTTCTGACAGCCTCTCCTGCATACAGTCTAAAATGTTTCTTTCTGTATAAAAATGCAGACAAACTGAACATGAAGTAAGAGACTTGTTGCAGGACAAATGCGGCTTTCCATATTTCCCCCAAATTTATTTTTTTCTTTTCAGTTTGGCAAACAAAATGAAAGCCCTTCATTAGAAGCTGAATTAATTTTCTTTTAAAAAATTAAGACATTTTCAGCTGGGATGATAAATTGCATCTCCTGTCCGAAAAATGCACTTTCTGGCTTAGGAAAGCCTTTTTTCTCTCTTGCTAGCTGGCATGTTTCACCATGCAAACAATTTGATCTAGTATTTAGTTAGGTAAATAGAACATTCGTGTTAGAGCAAGAGGGGCTGGTCAAGCATTCCTGACTCAAGACAACCTCTTAGACACTGACCAGAAAGGAAATACCGCTACATGTGGGCGAATGAAAAATGAGACGTTTTATATGCAATATTATTTATTGTTCTATTTGAAGTTTGGATAACAATTGTAAACCATGCGCCTGCATACATATGCGTGCACTTAAAATAAATAGTTAATGAAATCTGGATATGAATGCCACTGCTGATCGCTTTCTATATATATAGTGGACACTGCCAAAACACAGTCCTCAGGTTTTGCAGACCTGGATCGAGATCCAAATGTCATGGCTCATGCCCATCCCTACTTCTTTTCAAGGAACTCATTCATCAGTGGTGTGGACATTTCCCTGGACTTTATTTTAACTGCCAGAGATTTTTTGGCATTTTATAATAAGACTAATTGCAGTGCATGTGGGCCCCAAGGAATGAAGACGCTTCTCTGCTTTAAAATTAGTAGCTGTGACTGCCAAAGTGACATGCAGAAATATCCTGGAAGGCAGATAGAACGCTCAATGAGAGTTTCCAAGGCCACACAACAGAGTGCTGACTTTTTCAACTTAGCAAATACGGTTTTCCAAAATACTTGTCTTCCTTTTATTCCTACGGGGCACTGCAGCTAAAAGAAGTAGAGAGAGCAATTCTTGGACTTAACCACTTGATTTCCTCTCTGATGAGTTTTCATCTTTTTCTTACTGCACAGCACAACTCTTTTCTTGACTGTTTTGAATATTGGCTCCTTGGCTAATAAAATTTTACAAGTGATTTTGAAAACAAACAATACTGTATTATCCCTTTTTTTTAACCCATGAAATAAATATTCCATCAAAGAGACTTTTATGTTCCACAGTGGCAGTTCTCAAATGGCCAGCACGGTATCATGTTCAAAACAGGGCACGGTCCATTTTTACAGTAGATTTACTCAATCACAGTTACTAATCGGATTAGTACTGCTTTTATGTCTGACAAATTTTTAAAAGTTGAGGGTCATTAAAGCACTTGCACACTGAGAGCCTGTGGTGCTGAGCTGTGCTTTTCCAGTTAACCATTTCTGCTTGGAAACAAATCAGACAACTTCTTTCTAATGCGTGCAGAAGCTAAGTTGCTCTTTTCGGTTGCAACGCTGCCAAGCATTGAGATCCATTGCTCAATTTAGCACAGCACATGGAGTTAAGAAAGAACATCAGTTTAAAAGGTAGGAGAGGCTAAGTACTAGGGAGGGACCCAGGCATGCTACTATCCAAAAGAAAAACATTTCCTAATGCCTTGCTCTTTCCCCTCAACCACATGCAATAACTAACCTTTGCCATCTGAAGCTTTTGATATTACTCCTTCACAAGTGTTGTCCAAAATGCTAATTAAGAATATTAGGGTTAGAATTAGCTGTCATGAGCTTGCAAGTGATTTCTCTGAGAAGTTAAGAAGTAACTGCCTGTACCTCCAGAGGGAGAATCTGGCCACCAAAAGGCTAAGTTTTGCTCAGATGCTGGACTCCAGTGAAGTCAGGGGTTTATTATAGATCTTGTTGAATTATAATACAGGCCTTGTTTTGATGCTAGGGGTGCATCTCCTACTTTGGCTGGGCTCATGAACGGCACAAGAAAACAACTAGAATCCTTTTACTCATAAAGCTATAGTAAGGTCTAATATTCACTATCAGACAGTTGGCTAAAAGCTCAAGCAGAATTAGTCCTGTGCCAAAAAGTAAGCAGGCAAAACAGACAAAAAGGGTAGAAAATTAAGCCTATTTCTATTAGAAATACCCTCCTGGAGGTAGAGGAGGGAGCAGAGGGCATGCAATAACCATTCCAATAACTAGTGCAGCATCAAAGCAGTAGTAGTGATTCTGACCCATGAAGAAATAGGATTTTAACTTGGTGAAAAAGCGACAAAACAGTCCAGATGTCATACAGCACCAAAAGCAACAATGTCTGCCTTTTCATGAAAGTCAAGTCTGTTTTAGTTTTAAAAGACTGTTAGCAAAAGGTTATCTTGCTAAAAGCACCACAGATGCTGATATCTGCAAATGGCTCCACTGCTGCCTCCTTAGAATGTATGCCACGAAGCAGCTTTCATACAACCATTGAATTGCCTTTATTTCGCTCCAGCTTAGTAAGTGTGGAAATTATAAGCAAAGATTAGATTTCTTAATGGATAAAGAAAAATAAGATATTTAATTTTTTTAAACATAAATCAATTATCGCAAAAGGATTTCAGTAGAAACAGATGCACTCAAACTCAAACAAAAATTGCATGAAATATAGTCTATGTTTGTACATGCTGTCTATAAACACTAACTTTATGAGAAAGTGAATGGGTTAGCATCAGCCAAGCACAAGTCAGGAAATGATCAAATTAAATTTACACACCGAAGCTTAGACTCTGTCCCCTGGGTACATACATTGCTGTAAGATCTTTGATATTAATATCATGTGTCATTTTCCAAACAATAAAGTGCAGTAGCATGCATTCAAAAAGAAAAAAGAAACAAGGAAAAGAAAAAAAAAACGGAATTTGCATATATAAATCCATATACAATGCAATGGAGCCTTGCTGCCTGGGTGTCAACTTGCTTCTTTGGAAGGGAAAAATGAAATAAAGATAAAACCTGTTTAGGTTTTTAGATCTCCTCTGCCAGACTGCAAAGCTCTGTTGATCTTTAGAGTAAGAACAGTAAATAAATACAGCTTGCTACTTAACAGAGCTATTAGCTGGTCTAAGGAGATGATCATTAATGCAACTCTTGTCTCCTTTTCATGGTCAGGGAGCAGTTTTATGTCTTCTCAATGAAAAGCAGGAGAGGAATCTTTCCTTTTTTTTTACCCAAACTCATTAACTCCTCAAGAGCGTCAGAACTGAACACCATTTCATATCTGGAGACTGTGCAACTTCTACTCACTACTCAGTACTTCACAGATTAGCACAGATAAACTATGCAGAGCAACACAACTGACAGTTTTCCACAACTCTTAAGGAGTAATAATGTCTATTAACCTAAGGCTGCTCCTTTGAAGACACTGAAAAATACTGTACAAGATATGAATATTAGATATTATTATAATATCATATTCATTTTCAATGGTAATAGAAAGGTTTTCAAGCAAAATTAAGGCTCAGTGAGGTTTTGGCATTTATAAGCAAAGGTAGTGACAGAGTTAACAGATAATCCCAGCTAGAAAAAATACTTTCTTCTGTGACACACCAGGCTACTATTGAGCAAGTTGCCAAATACACAAACAAAACCTCCTGGATCTGTAAATATGTTTTAAAGGAAAACTCACAAGTTATGAAATATATCTCCTGTGTTTTGTCAGTGCAAAACACATCTTAAATCCCTTTTAAGGACCCATGTAAGAACACCACACTACTAAACACTGTGATTAGAGGAGCAAACTGACCCAAGTAAGTAGTCCTTAAACTGGGGCAGGTTGACAAATACTGTGATCCTGAAAATTCAGGAGTTTTTATGTAGGGGCATAAGGAGTAGGCTTCAGACAGAAAGTCACCAGAATTTAAGTGTCTGCTATAAGCCAAGGTCATCTTAAAATTCCAGAGTAATCATGGGAGATTGAGTCAATACAGTCAACAAAGCCAAGAGAAAAATTCACCTTATCCTAAGATAAATAAAGAAGAGAGGCTTTTGATCTCCTAAAGAGAGATGTCTAGTGCTGTTTGAGATGCTCTAGGATACCTGAGACAAACCAGGGAAGGTTAGGTACAAGACCGACAAAAAATCTTTGCCCTTCAAGAGCTGCAAATGGTCACCAGGTGAAATATCCTGGGACATCAAAAAGGTCACTAGATATACATGATTAGGCAACTGAATAGTCAGCTGCAAAACTCCCTAAGGAGTTCTAAGTTTATGGACTAGACAGCTAGTGCACATATGCATTCACTGCTAAATTTAGGTAGATATCTAAGTCCGACACGTTGTGCAGTTCCATAGTTCCTAGCTGCAAGATGGATGTCCACATACTTCTGACTGCCTGAGTACACACGATACTGAGAGCAGAGCAGAGGGTAACCTTAGGAGCAGTTGCTTGGTGCACACTGAACAATGGTGACCCTCAGAAATATGCATTTCATGTGTTTAAACTCTTGGCATGTTTCTACTCACACTGTCCTAGTTTATTTATTCTTCTCAAGATAAAATAAACAACCACAAATCCCCAGGACTATGATAAGAAGACACTAACAGTATTCATCCATTTCCAGAAACAGATGAAGTTATTAGCAGTAAAAGTTTCTGGTAAAGATGGCCAAACAACTTCGGGATAAAGAATTTCCATGGGAAGGACCCCACTCCTGGTTCATTTGTTAGGCTGTCTTTAACTCAGACCAGCTTACAGTAGCACAACATTTTTCTATCAGCAGGTCCAGAGAAAAGGCATATTTCATGCTCATGACACTGACCCAGACCTCTGGCCAAAAGGGAGTGATACTGATGTGCTCTGGAGCAGGTTTATCTGACTCTTAATCAGAAAGCCATTAGCCTGACACAAGGGTCAAAGAAGGGAGTACAAAATGCACTGATACAGGAGGGATCCCTGTGATTTCCAGAAAAAGTTTGGAAAAAGAGTCTGTGGCACTTCCTCTAATTATTTTTATTACTATGTTGGACTTCAAAACAGCAGCTTAGGAAAAGAAACAGTGAGGTAAAGCCCTGACCCCACTGAAATAAATGGGAATTTTATTACTGACCTCAGTAGGAAAAAGTTTGACTTCTTGATAAGTTTAAAAGAGTCCCTGCTTCTTTCAAGTGTGCAAATACTGCAGGATAGGCAGTGATTTCAGTGAGACTCGGAAATTTCCTCCTGGTTTCTTGTGTGAACCGGAGGCTGTCAAATCAAAAACATTGGCTTTGCTTATTCCTACTGGGTACGTTTCCCTGGTGCCTGTCAGGAGGCTGCACAAATTTGCTTTAATTGCCTTGACCGGCCTCACTTGGGACTCCAACCTCACATTCTGTCCATGGGCTCATGAGCCCCATTTGAGTTTGGCTCTGGGTTGCTGACTGGTTTTCCTGGGCACACTGTGGCTGTGTGGTTGGGAGCTTTCTTTCTAGTCCTGTTTCCAGCTGCACTTCCCAGATGGGCATCAGACCTGGCCAGTGGCTTTGTTTTTGTTTTGTCTCCTGACTGGTGTCCTTGGCTGGAGTTTGGACTTAAATCCTTACTTTGGCTTGACAGAGACTCCGAGCTGAAGCTAGCAGCAGGGCCCTGTTCAGGTACTGTGGGACTGTGGCTTGGTTATACATGTAACAAATTACAACAGTGACCTACTTTCTAGGGAGATACAGTAGTCATCATTTCTCCCCTGTTGCTCTGTTTAATTTCTGTCTCCCTAGTATGACACCAAGCAAGTTAGATTCAGCAATGGGAACTGAAGTGTTCAAACCACTGTTTTTCCCATTTGGTTTTTGTTTTGTCATTTTTACGCTGATAGTGTGATAAGTGGTTACTTGTTTGTCCATAATATAGCTAGGGTGCTGCTAGCAATCCATTCTTATTGAAAGCTTAAAGTAATCATTAACAAATTTGACTCGGATGCTTATTAAGATGTGGATCTCTGCATATGCAGTTTCCTGTCACACTGGAATACTAACAGCATATCAAGGATTGTGGATTACAAATTCCAATAGCTGCATTATATGAAAACCCCACTACCAGTGACAGTACTCTACCTCTAGGTACTGTTCTTCTACCCCTTTTGCTTGTACTGGACTGAGGTAAGCATCTTTTAGCCTAATGGTGTGGAAATAAGACAATCTTGTGATAAAATTGTTCCTATATTTAATAGCCCTCAAATAGTTTTTTTCTTGTGGCTTTTCATTTGTTTGTTCCCCTCTCCTCCCAGTGGCTGAATGAACTTGCACAATCTCTGAACATCACTACATCTATCGCAAGAGCTTTCATAACAGCACATTTGTTTTATTAATGTCCCCCTCTTTATGTCTTGAAAACAGCACATTTGTTTTATTAATGTCCCCTCTTTATATCAGTACAGATAACTACAGAATTATTTCCTTTTCTGCATCAATTCCAGTTTTGTAGACCTGTAGTGTATTACCTTTCAATTCACTCTAGTCTGAAGAGCTTTGATATAATTTGTTTTTTTTGCGTGGAAGTTGTGAAATAGCTTTGATTGTGCTTGTCTCCCTATAGGTATCTTTTGCAGTCGTACTATATTCCTGTTATTAGATTGGGAAGTAAGAACTGTGCAGAGTATTTGAGGTCAGCACATTGTGGAGTTGCAGAAGGGTGTAATATTGCTGTAAGAACAAACCCTTCATGAAAGTGCTGAGAAACAGAATGTTATCTCAGTTTGGAGTTCAACTGAAGCTCCTCTTGACTAAAGAGAGGCCAGGCCTATAGTTCATCTACAAAGGAAAGTGATTTACTCAGTAACACAAGCAATTTTAAACAATTTAAACTGCCGTCACTTAAATTATTATCCTATTCAACCAAACAACTGATCTGCCTTTGATCTGTGGGACCAAGTCTTGAGTAATAAGGGATTGAAATAGTCTTCTCTAATAATCAGAGATTACTACATAATACTAGGATAGTTATAATTCTTCAGGTAAATCCAAACCCACAGACTGTATCTACATACCTAACCTTCACAGCTTAGCTACGTGCTGATGCCCACGAGTGGAGTACCTCACTAGAACTTCTCTGGCTACTTTTTAGCTTCATTGAAGTTCTCATCTGGGGTAATTGGGGGCTATTTAACCACAGTATCAAACCAAAATAAGCTAACAATTCCTTATCCCACTCTCTAACTGAGGTAAGTAACACTGATGCCACTTTCTCCACATGACAACTTCCCTAAAAATGTTTATGCTCAAGTTCTTGCTACATGTCCTGTTTTGGGCTGATGCAGGTTAAATAAAGAGCCTCACTTAATAGCACAGGGTGAGTTGAAAATATGCCATTAACTGTGTTGTATGTTTTTGAAGATAAAAAGAGCAATTCTACTGCTGGCATTGTCAACCTCCCAAGCCAAGGGGAAAAAGAAAATCTTGACAGTTAGAGAGGGAGTAGGGAGTAGAATGGAGTGATACAAAATGCTGCTAAAACATGTAGTCTGTGAAATTATTTTTATCCCTGTATTACATTTCTTTAAAAATCACTTTGGCAATTGGATCTCAAAAATGGAGAATGCTTTCTCCACAAACTGTCCTTGTGACATTATTACCATGCAAGGAAATCACCATACCATGCCCTGATGCCTATTGAAAATTCAAGTCTTTTTAGTAATTCTGCTAAGAATACCTTCCTAATGGAAACCGTTTTCCAACTGAAAATAGTGCCTAGATAAAGACAGTCAACTGCATGATGAATGATAGTGCTGCTGATTAATAGTTTATGCATAAAGTAGATTAGTTGGTAGGCAACAGACCAAGGATGTCAAAAAAAGGATTAGGAAAGTGAAAAGCAGCCCCCATACTTATGGTTACTTATACAGTAAACAATACTGCCCCTCCTAGCACAGCAACAACCACCTGTTTTAATTATATATGTATATATATATATGAATATTTTGTGGTGCTTCTTGCTATTTCTGTTAGTATCATGTTTGCTGTTTGTTACACCAGAAGACATCATTGGCAGAGATGCTCCTTTTGCAGTCAGCTATACTGACTAGGTTAAGAGGAGTAAAAAACTTAAGATGAAACAAATGCAGATTATACAGACACTTAAGCACCAGTTCAGTTAAAAGGAAGGATGTGAGACTCCAGAGTCATGGGGTTAGTGACATGAGCCAGTCCATCCTTGTGGATCAGTGAAGCACTGTGGGGATATTTTGGCTGAAGCCCATGGCCCTTACTCTTACACAGCACCATATCCACACTAACAAACTCTCTGGGCCTGAAGTGTTCACTAAGCAGCTCCCTGCATTACATTTCTTAATGCCTCCCTTTAGAAGGAGCTTAGAGCTGATCTCTGTGCCCCTGCCTTTGCCTCATGGTCAGTCTGAGGCTCATGTGGACACCTACAAACAATGAAGATGTGACTACTCGGCTTCACTCTATAGAAGTCAAGAGAATAGCAATCTTACAGTATGTAGGATGACATTTTTCACAAAACATAAATGAGGAAGGCTACATCAGGATATTCTATTGATATTTAAGTGTGGAAAGCCTTGTAAAAGCTACAGCTCTTTCTGGCAATTTGGTCCATGTTATGTTTCCCAGTTTTACCTAGAGACACTAATTGCATTTCTTTTGTCATTTTCACTTATTCAATGTATATGACAGGAATATTTTTTTTCCCCTAAAGACTTTCAGTTGTTGCTTTTTGGTAGTTACAGAAATTCCTCAAATACAGTCCTGTTACAGCTGCAACATACAGCAATGTTCCTGGCCTGAAAGCTGCATTGCTGTCTGAAAGCATTTCTTCTTCACTTACTGCCAGTACACTTTCAAGATTATCACTGTCAAAATTAGGGGGTTTAAATGTTACTATTTTTGTCTTGCTTGCAGACCTGCAGATGACTTTACACCACTTTTGTCTGTCCAGATGTAATATACTAACTCTTGAATGTCACAGCTGACTGCTCCCTGGAGTTCAGATGACAGAGGACAACCCCTTTTACCTGGGGGAAATTTGGGTGAGTAAGAAAGAAGATGGAAGGGCAGATGAAGACCTTTTCATCTATTCAGATAAGCCACTAATTCAACCACATCTGAAATTGATTATAAATCAAAGAATCTAAGATTAAAAATCTAAAAAGGTGTGGAAAAGTAGTCCATGTGTGTACAATAATCAGGCCTGCAGAAGCAAGGGAACCATGAAATACGTATGACCTTTAGATAAGTCAGGCTCTGCCCCTTTTTTTCTGCACAGGAGCTGAGCTCCCGCTCTCTCCACAGGCATGAGTGGGGGACTAATGGAGATTGTGCTGAAAAAGCGGCTCTATGGTGGAACAGGGCAGGGACTAACCTGCCTCTTCTTCCTCTCTTCCCCCCTCACTTGGTTGTATGCAAAATCCTGTTGCCATTTGGCTTTCCTATACATAGGGTGCCTGGGTGTTATGTAAAGAAGCTTATCAGAGAACAGCAGCAGCAGATCTAACTCCTGAAGAAGCATCGTAGGCACTAACAGAATATGGAGTGGGAGATGCAAGGTATGGGCAAGTATCTTCTGAAAACATTTTCTAATTGCTTGTGATGTTGTATGTGCTGTCTTCTCAAGCAGTACTCTGACTCCCAAATGATAAGAGCAGTGAAGAACTGCACTTGCTGAGAACCTGCTTCTAGAGCTCAGAAGGAGAATCCACTCTTCTAAAATATATGAAACAGGCTTTTTTTATTTTTCAGCTTGGTACCACATTGAGCGATTCATTCCACTGAGCAACACCCATCAACTTAATGAGATGAGCTACAGTAAACTGCAGCAGGAAACACAGATTCTCTCTAATCTGCCGCTGAAAAAAAACTGTTTATAAAACAGAAATTTGGGTGGAGCTCTTAAATCATGTACAATTCTTGGCTCGGTGTATGGCTGTCTGACACATAAGATACTGACACAATATTGTGGGGACTTCTGTAAGCAGCAAATCATTGCTTTGACAGTCATCTTTTTGCATATTTTATTGCTATATGGAAGACAGTATTTTTGTGGGATTCTGTTGTTTTTTCCTAAGTGCTTGTGCTGAAAACTCATTCCATCCTTTCTCAAAACATCCAAGCATAAGTAGCCACTAACCAGCAAACAAGTGGCACCTGACTTACATGTGGAGTTTGGTAACTGCTGAGCCTCAAAAGTTCAGCCCACTCTGGTGGGGTGAAAACAATTGTTGCCATGACAAGGCCTGCAAGTTACTCATTACTATTCTCCCATGCACGATCCTTCATTAGCAAAAAACCCACCAAAGTCTTGTGGTTTTGCATTTTGCTTTTCTTTTTTTGACTGAGGAAGGCTATACCTGTCTGCTTTAATTGTGCATCTAAATACACGCATGTAAATATGATTTCTTTGGCTGGGAGAACGTAAGCGAGAGAAGGCTTTGCAGTTTTCATTTCCATTTTTTTCTTTTTAAGAAAGGCATAAATTAGTTACTGATAGCTACAATTATTGTTTAACTCTGATTATAATTATAGACATTAAATCATTATTTGATATTCATCTTTTCACTACAGTCATTTTTGTTTGAAAATGGCACACATTTCTTTTTATAAAATTCCCTAGACTGTTTAACAGAACACAGTACAAACGGACATGCAACTCGAGAAATAACTGCTTATATTCTGTTTTCTATCGTGGGTTCTTTTTAAAAACTGTTGATTACTGTAACTGCTGAAGCTCAAGCTCATTAGCCTATGCAAATTTTGATAGCGTAATTTAAGAAGTTGTTTATAAGGATGTTTTGTTTCCTAGCCTGTTTTGCCTTGTGTTTATGCAACTGTGCCATTCAGCTTTGTGCATTACAAGGTCACACTCAGTTACTAAGATCATGCAGTCATAGAATCATACAATGGATTGGGTTGGAAACAACCTTCAGATCATCTAGTTCCAACCCCCCTGCCATGGGCAAGGATGCCCTGCACTTAGACCATGTTGCACAAGGCCCTGCCTAACCTGGCCCTGAACACTGCCAGGGATGGAGCATTCACAACTTCCTTGGACAACCCATTCCACTGCCTCACCACCCTTACAGTAAAGAACTTCTTCCTTATATCCAATCTAAACTTACCCTGTTTAAGTTTTAACCCATTACCCCTTGTCCTATCACTACAGTCCCTAATGAACAGTCCCTCCCCAGCATCATTAAAGGGCCCCCCTTCTGATATCTCCATGCAGGTCTTCATGGTCTCCATGCAGCCTTCTCTTCTCCAGGCTGAACAGCCCCAACTTTCTCAGCCTGTCTTCATATGGGAGGTGCTCCAGTCCCCTGATCATCCTCGTGGCCCTCCTCTGGACTTGTTCCAGCAGTTTCATGTACTTTTTATGTTGAGGACACCAGAACTGCACACAATACTCCAAGTGAGGTCTCATGAGAGCAGAGCAGAGGGGCAGAATCACCTCCTTCGACCTGCTGGTCACACTCCTTTTGATGCAGCCCAGGATACAGTTGGCTTTCTGGGCTGCGAGTGCACACTGCCAGCTCATGTTCATTTTCTCATTGACCAACACCCCCAGGTCCTTCTCTGCAGGGCTGCTCTGAATCTCTTCTCTGCCCAGCCTGTAGCTGTGTCTGGGATTGCCCTGACCCAGGTGTAGGACCTTGCACTTGGCATGGTTAAACTTCGTGAGGCTGGCATCAGCCCACCTCACAAGCATGTCAAGGTCCCTCTGGATGGCATTCCTTTCCTCCAGCGTATCAACCGAACCACACAGCTTGGTGTCATCGGCAAACTTGCTGAGGGTGCACTCAATCCCACTGTCCATGTCAGTGACAAAGATGTTTAACAAGACCGGTCCCAACACCAAGCCCTGAGGGACACCCCTCATTATCTATTTCAATTGGACATTGAGCCATTGGGTCAGTTATATCCTAGAAGTAAGGGTACCAATACTGCTTGGATAATGCTGCCACACACTAGTGTCTGTGGCACAGCAGCACAGGGCTATACGAAGTACTGCTTCGCTGCTTTGCAGTGCTGACTAAAGCACTCAGCAGGTGACTTAAGATTTCTAAATCTTAGTTTAGGAATGTAATCTAAGTTTAGGAAAGACTATAGTTCAGGAAAACACAGCCCAAAACACCTTGGAAAAGACCTGTTGTATGTAATCTTTCTGTGTTATTTTACTTATTGTATGACACTATTTTCCAGAGCCTAGATTATAAAAATACTTTCACTCTGCCTTTTTATCCAGTTCAAACAACAGATGGTTTACAAAACTGTCAACAGCAGGTGGCAGTTGCACGTATCCCCAAGCAGTGCAACTTTAACTAGTCAAATGCATTTCTTCTCTCAGCTGAATAAGGTAAAGATTCACAATGTTGTGTAGGATATACTTTCAGAAAACCCCAAATTGAGACATAACAGAATTATAAAAAGTCAATGATGTTTTTCCTGAAGTCTCACAAACTTTTATGAGAATATCTAGCCAAAATCTGGTGATTAAACATTTGTCAATGAAGAGAAGCTGTTCTCCACAGTATGGGCTGAATAGTCTCAGAAATAAATCTCTGAAGGAAGCCAGGCCCTAAAGAAGGCAGGAGCTGAACTTCAACTTACAGGAAAAAACAAGCACCTGAAGGAGGAACAAGAGATAAGACAATGCTTCTGCACAAAATTATTTGTGCTACAGTGCATTGAGCATGAGTCCCTGAGAGACATGGTGTCAAAAAAAAAACAAAACAAAACAAAACAAAACTGTAATTATTATATAGAAATAGGATTATAGCCTGTGGACACAAGTAATCCATCTGAGAGACTCAGCAGTAGCTGGAGTACTGCGTAAAGATATTGGTCCTGCACTTCAAGGAGGACATGGGCAACAGCATGTCTATAAGACAAGATATAAAAGATTAAGGTTTCATGCATTTGGCATTCTGAGAACATGATAATGATCTTCAAATATGTAAAATACTGCTTCACAGAAGAAGGAAACCATCTGCTCTGCTAGGCAGGGAGGACAACAAGGGGCTGAGACTGCAGTAAAGACCTGGACATAGCAGGTTTCTGACTGACAAGACTAGATTTGGGGGAAGATTACCTGGGACATTGTGTTTTTCAGAACCAGTAAGAATACTTCTGCCAGAAACGGCACAAGCACAGAGGTCCTGCCATAAGGCAACCTACAAAATGATGTCTGAGGTACTTTTCTGCTCTACTACAGTTTAACACACTTCAAGTTTGACCAAATGTATGGAGTATGCTGTATGGAAAATGGCTGAAAAACACCAGCTCCCACTGTCTCCAGGAACATTTAGCCCTTGGTTTTTAGCAGCTGACCTACTCCCCACATAACAAAATCAGTAACCGTCTCATTTTCCAATGTTTGTAGGCTCCCATTAAAAGTTACCTGTGCTTAATTAGAGAGATTTAAGATTACTTCTCAGTGTTGAGCAGGCAAGGCATGACATAACTTTACTGCTAACTTCTTGTTGCATTGTATTTGCAACAGATATATAGTCTTCTAAGTAGTGTCAGCCTGAACACTTCGACAAAGTGCCAGTAGTAGTAACAACAATGGTAATGATGATGAAGATTTTGTATGGAGATTAGCAAAATCACACTAGTTTCTGATTCACTAATGCGCATTTGAAACCATTCTTATCCTTTGTCATTCTGCTCTGCTGTTCATTGTCAGAACACCAAAACTAGAAACATATATGGAAACCAACCTACAGTCATAGAAAGGCCAGTGCAGTTTGTAGCTTCAGCAAGTGTTAGCAGGCTAAGGTAAGCTTGAAGAATTACTCTCCTTTCTACCAAGGTCTACATTTTACTAAGCTGTAATGTAAGACTTGCATAGTGAGAATCCTCAGGATAATTTGTATTTGTTATCTGTCAGATAATTGGAGTAAAAGAAGAAAAAATGTTTATGAAAGTGGATTCAAAAGGGTTATCTGCATTCCATTCAAACATTGATTGTACAGTCCACCTACTTTGCTATTCTTCTATTAAAAATCTGTAAAACTAAACAAGTGCTAGCAAGTAGAGAAGAGCACGAAGAGGTAGAACAGGAAAATTCTGAAGATGAAACGAATGACAAGTACATGTATTGCCTCAGGTTCAGACAAGATAAATTGTTTAATCTCTCAAAACTTGTATTTTTTCAGAAGAATCTGCACATGGTGAACACAGTGGGCAGAATATAAGTAGCTAAAAACAGCTACCTTTGCGATGTGCTTATGCTTCTATACTGCATAAAAGATGTCAGTTTTGAAACCATCTTTGAGATGCAAGACTTTTTGGCAGAAAAAAGGAAGTGGCACTTTAATATCTAAATACACAAAGGTTAATGTTTGGACTTAGGGCTTTTAGAAAGAAATATGTATAGTACCAACAACAAGCAAGAGGTGGAACTCGGCACTCTAAAGAGTTAAAGTGAACTTTAGTCTTCCACCATTCACCCTCTGGTACTGTGTCTTCATAAATTTCCCCTGTTTATGGAGTGTTTTTGATGGCAAGCAATTCTTTGTTGAAAGTTAAGTGCTCTTTTATATGAATAAATAAAGAAGGCTTTGGTTTGAATGAATACATTATTTTGACAAATGTTTATTGGAAACCCAATTATGGCTTCATAAATCAGTGCTATCTGTGGCACATCAGGTGACCTCACCCATGCCATCAAATGGCACGTTGAATATTAGTGGGATAATTAAAACAATTCTGTTGAATGTTGTCCCTCTTACCCAGGTCTGACAGTAGTCAAAACAGGAAGAAAATGTTTATTATTTTTATTTAATTTATTAAAATACTTCTTGTAAGATGTAATGGACATACTTAACAAAGAAGAAAAAAACACATTTGTTTTCAATTTGCAGCTAGATGAAAATGACAAGGTCAGGCACAATTCATGAACTGAATGACAGCTGAATTTTAAGGGTCAGCAGGGAAGAGAAAAGATACGTATGAAGTCTATTGTTTGCACTTTACACCTAGGTGAAGCAGGGCTTTGTTTTGTCTGAAGTGGTCACTGATGATATGAAATATGTCTAGAGTCAATTCATGTGCTTCCTTGTCCTCCCTGGTACTGTGATTCTGAGTTAGAATGACCAAATTACTGAGAAGCTATTTTCATAACTATGAAAATGAAGGGAATCAAAGTGAAAATCTTGAACTCAAGGTCAAGAAGAAAGGAAGGAGGTTAAAGCTGACAACAAATAAGTCTACAGGGGACAAGCTAACAGGAATTCCCATCTCTTGAGGCCCTCTGGCTGATGACAGCAAAATTGAGATGTTCACAGTATCTATGGCAGGACACCAAAGATCTGTTTAAGCTTTAAGAAAAGAATCTGCATGATATTTTGTGTGTACATGAATTAGTGTGATATAAATAGCCACCCAGATGCCTGTTTTACCAACTCAACTTCAGTATAACATTCTTCTCAATGGCACAGAAGAGGGAATGAGGAAATATAAAGAGAAAACCAGAAAGCAGCACAACATTCAGCTTTTCGCCCATGGAAGAAAATGAGTGTTAGATGTTAGCTAGAGAGCTAGGAATTTATCAGTTCACTGAAAGAAAAAAAAAAATCACCAAGACAAATTTTTTTGTTTCACCTGAAGTAACCTTCCTCCAGAGCAAATCAGGCTCCAAATTTCTGGCATCTGGTAGCACGCAGGCAACCTGGAGGCCCCAGGGTTGAAGCTCCCTGGAACTTAGTGGAACTTCCCATTTAGTACTTCTCAGAAGCTCATATTTCCCCAGAGATCTGCTTCTCAGATAATGTGCAAAGTTGAAGTCTTCTTCCAAGTAATAGACAAATTTTTGTCATTTTCTGCAAGATAGACATAATATTCTCCCTATTCCATTGTACCTTGCCCTCATTCTTTCTCAGGAATTCAGATAGACAAAACAGTAAGTGCGGGAAACAATGTAGACCTATCTAGTATCCTATTTTTTCATAGCAAAATAAGAGTTCATTCAGCCTAAAAGCAGGCATGCACTTTGCTACCAAGGGCACCATCACCAGCAATAAATACTCTGTAGATGAAGGGGACAATTTAGGGCAATCACGGTGCATGAAGCAGGATGGAGCCATGGGCTTTTTCTCTTACTTAAGCAGCCATTTTGGGGCAAACCAACCTAGAAATCTCTTTCCCAGAGTAGAGGAGTGAAAGTACTGGTTTATATATTCATTTTAGCAGAAAAATTTCATGGATTGTGCTTTTTTATCTCTTAACTTCTGGACCCATGTTCTACTTCCCCTTAAGTAGAAATGAAGGATTTTAGAAGTAAACTCTTTCTACTACACTTCTTTTTCATCCATATCCTCAAAAAGGCAGACCATTCAGCCCAAGAATGAATTTGCTTCAGTAGGATTAGGGAAATGTAAGTGGTTGGCCTGATAAAGAGAACTATGGAAATGGAACAGGAAAGAAGACACTTTTAGAAACTTCCCCAAGCTGTGCTAATGCTGGAAAGGTAACAAAAAAAAGGCAGTCTGCAGTCCATCGCCTTGACAAAAAGACTCAAGACACAGCTCTTCAACACCTTAGTTATCAACCAAAGCATCAGCCCTTCCTCAAAGTTTCATGGAAGTTTGTTGTCAATCAATAATGCTAACAGATTTGGTTTGTGGCAAAGTTTATCAGGTTTTCTTATCTCTAGTCTCTTTTCTCAAGCCCTGTTTCCTCCCTTTGCCTGTGGCTACTCTAAATGCACATGTGAATTACTGGAAGGGATTAGGGGGGAGAGAAAGAGCCCCAGTTTTCATAGTTCAAATTTAAAATGCAGCAGCTCTGAAACACTTAGGTTTAGATCTTATTTCTGAAGAAGCTTGGCTATCTACCTTATTCCCATTGTTATGGATTTAGCATTTGAACACAGGACTGAAATTTTGCCCAATTTCACTCTGCCATCTGCCAAAAAATCTTGAGGGACAAGCTGATTATTCTATCATTCCCAAACCCTGTAAGTGCAATGCATCAGGACAGTTGCTTCTCTTTTCTACAGTGACAAAAGAAACTGCACCACTGCATACCTTGCATAGCCTCCTTTTTCAACAGAAACCAGCATTTAAAGTATTAAATCTTAGAGCTCAAAAGAGAGGAAAGCTTCAAGGAAGATAGTTCTTTTATATGCAAGACTCATGTTGCCATCCATAAATCACTCAGGCTGCTATTATAATCCAGAGGAACAAGCTGGCATCACCCCTAAACACAGAAGGTTGTGAGAGATTATCAGAACAAAACCAATAAAGGGGTCATTAAAACACCTAGAAGTTAAAATACTTGAAAATAGCTCTCCAAATTTTCTTGTGGCAAGACAGTGATTGAGCCATAAATCAAAGCTATTCTTCTTCAGGGGATATTTAGAAAGAAGGTCACACAATTTGTAACTCTCCTCATCTAAAGAACTGCAGCTTTTACGCTAATGGGGAGAAGCAGATAACTGATCACCACCCTCTATTATTTCAAATACACTCCTTTCCTTCCAGCAAGAACAGAAAAGCAAGCTTTGTTTTCAATAGAGTCAACATAAATTAATAGAATATTGTTTTAATGCTAGCTTTGATTTGATTAACTTTTAGCATTCCCTATGTTTTATTCGCATTGCTAAAAATGGAAACAGTGGATTGTGTTGGCTGGATTAAATTACTTTTTTTCAAAAGTTACTTTGACCAGAACATAAAGAAATATTCATGTTAGAAAGGCTTTGTAGAGCATCACTGAAAACAATAGTTATTCAGAGCAAGTAACTCTGATCCATTATGCACTACTCAACCACAATACATGAGAAAAAATGACAGAGGAACAGGCTGTCCAGCAGCATTTGCTTTGAAGTCCACACAATAAAAAAAAAAACCTACATTGTTCACTGCATTATGAAATTTTGAAATCTACAGATTTTCACTCTATCTTTGTGTCCAGCTTCTCCATCAACTTCATCTGAACATGCCTGTGGTCTGCAGTAAGCAGTGGGATGAAAACGCCTATAATAAACAACAAGAAAAATAATACCTAACACCAGACTAAGAATACTTAGGATGCTCACAATTGTAAAACTTATTTCCTTAATAATGGAAGGTTTCCAGAACAGGTATACAAACAGAATACCTAGAGTTACAACAGTGTGAGTAGCATAATAAATAGAAATGCAAACTTTTGTTTTTCTCCCCTTTATGTTAAAAAAGGTAAAAATTAGAATGATTCCAACAACAGTTCTGTACAGATATTCCATCTTCTTTGATTTGCAAAATGTTGTATGTTGTTTCACAGTCCAGGTGAAGCCACAGATCCAAAGAAGTATCAGCAGAATTACAGAACTTCTAACACTTAGTAGCGTGATCAGTGTAATACTGAGTATCCAAGAAGTGATGGTAAGCAGTTTGTAGAAGAGATACACTACCTTGGAAAGCACAGGAAATTCATCTTTATCAGGCAGAGATTTTCGTAATGAAATCTGATAATCAACCGCTGAAAAGGAGATACCACAAAAGGACATAATAATGGCAACATCTATACAAAACAAAAGAAAAAATGTTAGACCAAACAAAAAGATGTTTATTTTATGTTATAATTTCTGAATGAACTTTTGGGCAAGTTCATGTTTTCTTAACACTTTCTTTATATCAATTAATTTCATATTTCCTCCATGCTCCTGAACAAGTCACCTTCATTTTAAGGCTCAGTTTAGTTACCTAAATCTAGGCATCTAATACTGCTTGGTATGCTTCTGGACATTAATTAATTACCTAAGTTGTGTGTTGTATTTGCCATCTCCATTCACAGGTGACTTAGAAATTCACAAAGTATAGCAAATATCCCATAAAAACTTAATTTTCTGCAGCTGATACTGGCTCTGGGGTGTCTATAATGACAAAACCTATAAGCAAGACTTGACCCTTCACATGATTATATTTAAAGTAAGTCAATGTCTTGCCAATAATTCTGCTAGTTTTAGGGCTGAAAATGGTATAGTTGCTGTCTTGCTTCTGAGAGCTGAACCATATCATCATATGGTTCTCTTCATCATACTGCACTCTGCAATGCTGACATAGTCTTTTCTGACTCTGTTCCTCATCTGTAACATGAATGATGGTAGTGACAAAACACAGGGCCGCTCTAAATACATTACTGATTCCCAGATGCTCATTTAGCAGTTTTAAAAGAAACTGTAAATAAAAGCACATAAAACAAATGGTTCTGCAAATTATATACTAATTGTATTACTTTGAAGTGATGTATCATGTTTCTATTAGATACTATGACTTGTTATAGTGAAATCTTTCTTCTCATGGATTGAGCAGAATGGACCATCTATTAGTCAGAATTTCTAACTAAATGCAGAGTAATCATATGGCACAGTGTATCTTTTCCAAGGCATGTTTAAAACGTTATCCAATCACAAGTTATCTTTTTAGGTAAGATACTCAACTTGCAAATTAAGGAGAAAGACTCACATTGAGAGAAATTACTTTTGCCATATTCCATGAGGATATAAATCTGGACACAAAGTTGTGGTGTGGTCTCAAGAAAAGTCTTGAATACCCTGAGCATGTTAATATCAGTTACTACATCAACAGCTTGTTTTTCAAGGAGGTTGGGAGAGTCAGTTTCTGATGCATCTCCACTGCTTTTTTGTTTAAATGCAGCTTGGTAGCCATATTTCAAAGCAAACCAATACCTATTAAAAAGAAGACTTGATTAGACAGTGGCTTTTAGAAGTACAACTCAATAAAATGATATAGCCTGACAAAGTTTTTCCAATGTCATTCTCCATTCATATTTTATCTTTGAACATAATACAGCATACTGACTCACTGAACTACTGCTTTGGAAGCCAAGGGAGGTAGGCAATGCCATTTACTGGGATAGATTAATTGGGAAAATTTCCCATAAACAGGATTTTGATCGTAACAGCCTTCAGAAATCACTTTTAAGCCTGATGTCATGGTTTAAGCCTAGCTGATAACTCAGAAGGACTTGGGGGTGTTGGTTGACGAGAAACTTAACATAAGTCAAGAGTGTGTGCTCGCAGCCCAGAAAGCCAATCGTATCCTGGGCTGCATCAAAAGGAGTGTGACCAGCAGGTCAAAGGAGGTGATCCTGCCCCTCTACTCTGCTCTTGTGAGACCTCACTTGGAGTATTGTGTGCAGTTCTGGTGTCCTCAACATAAAAAGGACATGGAACTGTTGGAACAAGTCCAGAGGAGGGCCACGAGGATGATCAGGGGACTGGAGCATATGAAGACAAGCTGAGAAAGTTGGAGCTGTTCAGCTTGGGGAAGAGAAGGCTGCGTGGAGACCTCATAGCAGCCTTCCAGTACCTGAAGGGAGCCTACAAGGATGCTGGAGAGGGACTCCTGACTAGGGACTGTAGTGATAGGACAAGGGGTAATGGGTTAAAACTTAAACAGGCTAAGTTTAGATTGGATGTAAGGAAAAAGTTCTTTACTGTAAGGTGGTGAGACACTGGAATGGGTTGCCCAGGGAAGTTGTGAAGGCTCCATCCCTGGTGGTGTTCAAGACCAGGTTGGACAGAGCCTTGGGTGACATGTTTTAGTGTGAGGTGTCTCACCCCATGGCAGGGGGGTTGGAACTGGATGATCTTAAGGTCCTTTCCAACCCTAATTATTCTATGATTCTATGATTCTAAGCCTGCTAACGTGCAGGCTGGCAAAGACACGGTCCTGTGCCTTAGCTTGGCTCCTACTTCCACTCCTGAATGCTGCACCTAAGATGGTTTCAAGATCCATGCTGAAGTGCCACAGGTTGCCAATTCCCTGATTGTCCATAGGATCATATGCACTACAGAACCCATGAAACACATGCAGTTGCATTTCGCTTACACAGAAAACTGGGAACAACAGATCATTAGAAACCTGGATCTCACAGAATCATTCAGTACCAGTATGATATTGGAGCATAATCCCCTTCTGCTTACAAAGAGGGCTAGGAAGAATTCCTGGCTCCTCCAGATGTTAAAAGTTTAACACCTTCACCACCTTTAAAGACCAAATCCTATAACCACAGAGGAGAGAGTGTCAGTGGTTCTTCCATAGCTACAAGCAAGACAGCCAGGATTTGCAGGTCGTGGGTTAAGTGCACACTAAAGAAATCATGACTTATTCCTTGGTATGTTAAAGCATGTTGACCATACAAGTGAGAATTGCTGCCTGGAAGCATCAGTAACAGGTGTGGGGCAGCTACGTTACTACTGAGAAGCTTTACAGGAAGATCCTTTGACCTTCTCCTTGCAGAGACTTACAGACTGCAGCCCTGCCATTCAGGCCATACTGTGAGCTGGATTTAGATCTATCACTCCCAAAGGACACTGTTTTCTACTTTTATGTTTTTGTCTATTTATACTGTTCTCTGAATAATTGTTCATAAGCAAAGAACCAAACTGGTTCGCAAGGCACCTATAGCTTTTTCAGTTTATACAAAAACTAGTATTCTAAAACATCTGGCTCTTGTATCCAAGATGTAAACATGCAAAGAGTTTGCAGTGTTTTCAAGAAAAAAACAATTGGGTGGACCAATCTATTACTTGTCCATGGACTCATTCACCAGAACCTGTGTTTGTCCAAGCTGCAAGAATTGGAAACCAGCTGCACAAATTTCAAGCTGCAGAGCTCATAGCTAACAAGGCAGATAGTATGCAAGTCAAGAACCAGAGGTGTTGTAAAAGCAGTATTTCATCTGGATGCACACCCGTGCATCACTCATCAGTTTTCAGAAGCATATTCCTTCTCAGTATGGTATACTAGGCTTATGTTATTATAAGATGGTATGCTACAGCATTTTTCACTATTTCAGTCCATACTAAAGGGTAGGTCAGGCTTAAATTTTCCACCTGCTTTCAATGTCCTTGAATGATACTGCAAACTGCTACATATTAGTGGACTCCAGAATTGATACTGAGCTCCAGGAAAATGTCCCCTTTTTCCATATACACTGTGTTACTGTATTTATGCTGTTACGTCAGAGTCTGTTTTCAGTGATATCAACATCTGTGTGGCCCATTTAAATGTATCAGTCTGAAAATCATTTCAATCAACATAGCTAATATATGCTTCACCAACTTTATCTTGTCTCCTTGCAGGAAATAATATTGCATATGGCCATAAAGGTCTACATTCCTAGAATCATAGTATAGTTAGGGTTGGAAAGGACCTTAAGATCATCAAGTTTCAACTCTCCTGCCATGGGCAGGGACACCTCACACTAAACCATGTCACCCAAGGCTTCGTCCAACCTGGTCTTGAACAATGCCAGGGATGGAGCATTCACAATCTCCCTGGGCATTCTTTTCATTAAAAGAAACTAAAGCCTTATCAGAGAGGAAATAATTTTAATTCAATTTTTTCTCTGTTGTTAATACATAAATGTACATAAGTGTATACACACATATGATTTCTTTATTTATGATTTAGCACTGGTGGTGTGACAACACAACCAGACTGATTCCCATTGTGCTGTGCACTGTACAAATATAGTGAAGCTCCCTGATTCAAAATGGAGCAAGAGGTGTAAAAGGTATACAAGAGAGGGAAGAAGGAAAGAAAGAAAGACAGAAATGAAGATAATTTGGTAAGATGCATTCACATCTCATGATTTCAGGAATCCTAAGTTCACTGGACAAATCATAATTACTGGCTAGGCCCCTATTTTCCTCTGTAGTGAATGGAGAATAAAGGCTCCCGTCCCAGATAACCTTCTGGAGAAGCTCACCTTAACAAACATGACCTGACTCCTAACTAAATCTATTTTTAGTCATTGGCTGTAGAGATAAACCTGAGAGACTCATTGTTTAAATTAACTGGATAAATAAATCAGATGATGAAGAGGGAGAACAGGAGGGGGTTGTACATGGATACGCCTAAGAAAACACATATAACAGAAAGTATGTAATAGTTGATCACAAAGGTACAAGAACAGTTGGCAGCCTGCTACTATCAATTTATACTTTACAACATGCACTATCACACTGTTGAATTTTGAGGAGTGGCTGAAAGAACTTTGTAATTTATACGTATCAACTTGAACATTTTCCAAGCATAAGTGACAGCATAGGAGAAAATACTTGTGCAATAAAGAACAAGTGAACAACACTGTTCGGTGCAAAGGTCAAAATTATGTGTACTAGATAATAATCCACTCGGAGAAGATGGGGCTAATTCTGGGACGGAAACTTCAAAAAGCGTAGAAATTCATGGTAAGAGGTAATAATTTGAAAGGGTATGAGTTCAGGTAAATCCAACAGTTTATTACTTTAGTGTACTACTTTAGTGTTAAGCTAAATCATTAAGATTTTCCCATAAAGGCATCATTTTTAATAGATACAAGCACCGAGTCAAGATTACGGTGTCTAGAGTTATAGATGATCAGAGCTTGGATCTGAATTCTGAAAGTCTTTGTTGGAATGTGAAATAGAAAAGTGTCTTGGAGATTGGCACTTAACAGCAGGAAACTTTAGGGCCAACCTGGAAGGGTAAAACGAAGCCAAAGGTGAAACTAGAATTACCATCCTGAACAGATTACAGAGGATGAGGTCATGGAAGAGAAAGGGGAAGGGGAGTTTTGGCCAGACACTGAAAGAGCAGATTCTGCTGTTCTACACCATGTGTACTGGTTTAACATTTATCATCAGTTATCAGAAAAAGCAGTCATGGCTGTAATTTCTTTTGGAAGAAACAAACTCAGAGAGTCACAAGTACAAGAATGGCACACCCAGCCATAACTGACGTTGAAAAGCTTTGGGGACTGACAAAAAGGAGTGTACCACAGCAGACCCCAAGACATCCCCTCTGACAGGTGGAACCTGGCAGTGTCCCTGTGTCCAGGTCTTTGTTTATCTCACAGAAACCAACCCATGTCCATGGATCTGGTTAGTGAATAAGAAACCATTCAGAGAAACTGAAGAAGGATCTTCTTTTTCTTCAAAATGTAGTCTTCCTAAATTTTTCTAATACCTGGCAGCAAAAAAAATCAACGCTGTCTCAGCAAAACCTCCTCTGTGAAATCTAAAACTTCATGATTGTAAGAGGAGGAGGAGCAGGAAAGTAAAACTGACAGGTAAAAGGAAAAAGAATATCAAAAGGTAAAAGTTAATTGTGACACATAAAAGCTCTATCATTTTCCTTAATCCATCATAACACCAAGTGCATAAAACTTGTGTGAGGGAAATTTTTACACTGGCATAAACACATCTTTTATCACTACCCATAGAATTGTATAGCAAGTTAAAGGAGGTAAGTATTAAATATTTCAGTATGTGCCTCTGATAAGTCTAGATTCACTCATGTTTCTTGCATGATGCATACCCAAAATAATTAAAATTCAGGACTTTTCACCAACATCTTTCACCTGTTTTAAAAGTTTCTCTATAATGATAATTTTATAGCAAAGCCACCACAGAATGTTAAGCATATGGTATCTTAAACTATTCCTGGACATGTGTCTTTCAGCAAACAAAGGTTCCTGTAATAATCAACACAGTCCCTGTGGAAAATACTGCTGTATTTTCTTACTAACTATTCAACTATTAATTTCTTTCCTGAATATTGGTGGGGTTTCTACATACGGTTAGACTCTCAGGTTCAAAAATTATCTCTTACCTCAGCTATCTCATCTGCTTAGTGTAATCAAATGAATCCCCTTCTTAACATAACTTTTAAAACTATATCAGTTACAAGTGTTACTCTGTAAAGTAGGCATTTTTATTAAATATACTGTATCAAACGGCTGATGAATCAAAAAAGAGTTAGGCTGTGAACTATAAAAATTACTAAGTAAAGGTGAAATGAAAGAAGATCAATATTTCCCTCAAAACCTGACATAATTTACCCCTGGCATAGCAGACAAAAATCCATTTTCTTACATGGAGCAATGATTGTTATGTCCCTAAAGCCATATCAAGCATTTCTTAATAAACTGTCTAAAAGCAACATGATTACTCACTTTAAAATAGATTTTTAAATCTGCTTACCTTATAAAAATTCCACACTGGAAGAGATGAACTAGGAAAATCCATTTCATCTTCCCAGTATCAATACATTCCCAGTCATTTTTAAACCACTCATAACTGAATATCTGAGTTATTAATAATGAAAGACCTCTAAAACACAGTATCAATATACTCCAAGAATACTGTCCTTGACAGAAATATTTACTAGCTACCCAGAAGTCCACTCCAATATCAACTACATAAATTATAATTCCACCAAGTAAAAAAATAAAATTCTGCTTAGTAAATTTCATCATACATTAGTCTGTCACTTTGTCATCCTCTCATCACTTCATGTAAAGGAAAGTCAGAATTAATCTAAATGCTTTCCTACAACAGAGTCTTTTTCCTGATACCACCTGCTCATAGTGCTTTCTACACAGGCAAATTGGGTTATGCATTTTATTATGCCAAAGGGACTTGCATTTTTTCTGTATTCTTGATTTCAATACTAAATTAACTTCACTGATACAGGTCTATTCTGGAAAAGCTACATGTAAATTATCTTTAGTTGACGTGGTCATTCTTCATTACTGGTTCCTAAAAAAGAAGAAATAGAAAGGAAGATCAGCAGTAATAATATTTTCTTTTAATGCATCATAGAGCAATTCTCACATACATTTAAATAAAGTACAAAATGCAGAATGTACCGAGATATTAGTGAACAAGAGAAGCTGCGCCTCTGAACTTGCTGAGGTCACCCACTCTCCCAACCACAGTGACTCTCCACTTACCAAGCAGCTGTTGAGATAATTCCCAACAGTTGCAAAACACTAAGAAACAAGCTTACTTCTACTAGTTTTTAAAGCCAGTTTACAGCAAAAAAAAAAAAAGATTGATTCCTTTCCAGAACTTTCTTAACTTCTGAGATCTTCTCCCTTAGTGTGCACAGCACAAAACACTGAGAAAACTGATGTCTTGAGTATACACAACTGTATCAACGTACACTTCACTATGTAATTTCCAACCCTGTTACTGCATTTGTGTGCATCCGTCTAGTGGTTTCATCCTTTCTGCTTTTTTATTTCCATACACAGCACAAAAGTTCTGAATAGGATTGCAGCTCTCCTGTTAAAGAGACTTGTAAGGAGCCAGACCTGCATCAGTCTACACTTCATTGGGAAATGTCTCCCAACCTGAGTAGTAGCTAGACAGAAATGACCTAACCACATAGTCTACTACAAATAGAATAAATTCACAGCTAGAACTACCTTTATATTGGCCAACATTGCAAGGGTTCTTGGACCTCTTTAAGTAGTCCTTACACATCTTTCCTCTGTAGAACCATGGTGTTTGGCAGGTGAAACAGAAAGCTGTAACAAAGTCCCTCCTTTGTTTCATTCATCTCCACCTTTGCAAAGCTATAAGCATTAAAATGAGAAAGTCCCTTATTTCATTTGCAAAGCTTAGGAAAAAGATGCTGGCAACAATCCCAAAGGATGGGATCCAGGACATGCCAAAGCACAGGGTTTGGGCTTGTACCAGTGCCAAACAGAAGCAGACAATACATGGGAACAGCTGCATCAGGGAACTCAGGGCAGGGGAAGGGTGTGTGGAGACAGACTTTAGACTTCTGTGAATTTAGGCACACTGCCACGGAGGAATGAAATGAGACAACTGGTTAATATCCCATGAAAAAAGATAATGATTATTCATTGCTTGTGTTGACTGGGCTAGTCTGTGCTGTGACTCAGGTACTAAAAAAGAGAACTTAAGCTTTTAATTTCCAAATGAAAACAAGTAGGAACATAACAACCTTAAAAGGTGCTCAGTGTCTGAACATTATATTTATTTTTTTTAATCTAGGCCCTAGATAATTCTAGCCTCTTGTTCTGTCTCCTCCTTAGGTTTCATATCCTGGCCCAGAAAAGGTCAGAAAGATCAGGCGATCTAATAGCTGGGATAGCTGGAATACTTTTACTGTTCTTGCCTAGCTTCAGCAATAAAATGCTATTAATATCTTTCAAATAATTTCATCAATTTAGATCCAATTCACAATCAAGACTGGGGACGTAAGTTTGACGCGAAGTCCAACATAAACTGAATTTTGTGTTTACAAGTATTTCATAATCTGAAAACTTGTGTAAGAATCAATTTAAGAGTTTATTACTAGGTTGCATTCAAGAAAATTCTAAAGGAAACTGTATTTACTCTGTGTAAGAATATCATGTTATTCTGCAGCTTGATGTACCACTTTTGTATCCTTTTTTTGTGGCAAGAACATTATGCATGTTTTTTAGGGCAGATTAAAAAAAGTAACAGGTTCATTACTTGACTGTTGCAGGAAAAACAGCTGTAAAAGTTAATTGGATCCAAACAGAATGTTCTTCGGTTAGGAAATCTATGAAATAGGGAGTATACCAAGGTTCACATGTAATGAGTAATGATGTATGCATTTGAGTGGCAAAGAGTAGGCTCTAATTTTGTACCTGAAATTAATAAACAGTGTAACTGGATTTCTCCCTTTTTACAACCTCTGTATCCTTTTGTATCTGATCACTTCACAAAGAGGAATTATCCCATTATCATATTATCCCTAATAAGAAAGGAAGTTTTACAGGCTATGCACAGACTCCTCTGAATCAGCAGCATAAGGAGTAGCTGTGAGACAGGTGATTTCTACTTCTGACACACATACTGCCCAAACTTCTGCTATGCCAGCAACCTGCAAACCTGTCTGGATGTCTTGGTCATATATGAAGCCATCAGGTAAACTGAGATAAATAAGGAGCCATACATTATCAAGCACGCCAGCTTGCTCACAGTCTCATAATTATCTTGAAAGAGCCTTGGAATGGCTGGTAAAACATAGGGTTTACATTTTGCTTATGGTAACCTAAAAAAAAAAAAAAAAAGTCTATCAGAGACTCACAAATCTGAATTCCCAAACATTCAGTATCTTAATACCAAGCCCAAGAACAAATGCCTGCTCACAGGTGCACATGAAATCTCTGTTGAAGATCTCAGCCCTTAATATCCCCTATATTTTATGCATGATAGCACTCCAAAGAGCACCATGGCCTCATGTACCAGGTGGGGGACTATTACGTGCCACAGGAGAGAGCGTCTTGTATCAGTCACAGTTATTGTCCCCGGTCTTACTAAACATATAAGATCTAACATGACAGGAGCAAGAAAAGTAAAGTGTTTGCCAGCCAACATAAATACAAAGCTGTTCTAAAAAATAACATACTTCTACAGAATCATTTTGTGAAAAAAACAGAAACAATAAAATGTGATTAACAAGGCCTTCGGTTCTCACAATATGTTTAAAATGCTACACAAAACGCAGACTTACCTTAATATTGGCCACAGATAGAGATTTTTCACTATTTAAAAGTATAGATTTGCATATTTGCAGGTTTCACATTCATACCTTTACAAGACTTGTATTCCAAGAAAAGATAAAGGGCTTACTGACATATCACAAACGGAAACTAAAATTATATGAAAACCACATGACACAGTTAATGATTTGCTACCTGTCAAGAACTGTCATTCTTCTATGTTATAAAAATTCTATTCTAAAAATTTAGTTTAGGAGTCCCTGTCTATACTTAGTACTAAGTTTAATATAACATTTCCTACAACAAATTAATTTCACACTTTATTCATAAAACTAAAAAAACAAGCAAATAGTATCATTTTCCCTCTGTATGTTAATACACATGTAGATGTTCCAATTTAGACTTTTAGTTTGTTAGATGTATTGATATTTATAGGAATATATACAGGCAGATGTGTGTGTTTCTATCCATGTTTGTTTATACATATATACATTTATTTATTTGCACACACATTTATGTATTTCAAAGATTTACAAAAAAAAATCTCTTTGACTATAATTAAAAACTGTAGCACAATGCACTTTAAAATATGTACAAAAAGCTTTTCAGTGCAATGATACATGAAGAGAATGCACATGTCCAGGGACAAGTGATTAAAATAGTTCTCCTCTGGTAAAAACACAGGAGTTTGCAAGAGTCTGCTCCAGCTGAGCTATGGGCACTCAACATATGTACAACTTTTATGCATGTTTAAAGAGCTGCAGGTGTTGTGATTCAGCCTCTATGACTGTGCTGCACAGGATAATACCCTCAGCCAGAGACACTTACAGCTTTTCTAGCTCCCAGGGACAGGAGATACAATCCTACCTGTGTCTTTACAGGAAATAGTATCAGTGCTTTTTGCCTTCCTGTTTCCCCCTTATAGCTTAGTAACATCCTAAACCTAAGCAGTTTTTGCAGTGCTTGAAATACCATTATTTTCATGTCATCACTTGAAGAACAGGATCAACAGATCAAATTACTTTTCCAGAACTTAAAAAAACAGTGTCTGAATCTAAAGGAGTACTGCATAATTCCTGGTTCAATTGCACATGGCTCATTCCTGCAAGACAACACACTGGGAATCCATAACAGCCTTCTGAGTAAGTGCAGCAGAGGCCTTTCTGTTGGTGCAGAATCATCTCACTGATGATTAAAAACTAACAGGCCTACTGCGTGCATGCCCAACAAGCTCTTCATAATGGCTGTCAGCATCATGACTGCACTAATTCAAAATGTATTTGTATATTGCTCCACAATAAGCTAATTTCAGAGAATAAGCAGCTCAGCAATTACACCACTTGTTCTGTCCTATACATGATCAAATGAATGCAAGCACTCTGTTAGAATATGGGTCTTGTGGACAATATTTCTTTCAATGTTGGACTAAGCTACTGTGTGTTTTTGCATCAAATTGAAGGTCTGATACCAGCACAAACCTAAGTAATTTTCTCTGCTTCAATTAGTGTTAACAGGACATTGTATATTTTATCTTTGGAACAGTTGACTTATTCCAGACAAAGGTACTCACTAGGACTAGCATAGAAATAAACAGGATGAAACACTCAGCTAAAAAACTTTGGGATTTCTGAAGATTCCTTGTGTGTTTTACTTTTTCTACTTAAGCTTTGCAGTCAGTGAATGTTTCTGCCATCAGTATTTATGGAAGTTACAGAAGAAAATGCATGGTTTGAAATAATGTGTTGACTGATGGCTTCGGCTCAGTGTAACAGATTCATCTGCTTTTTCATTAATTACTCCAATGCCAGTATTCAAAGGTGCTAAAAAATGCAAACAGTGACCTTGTGGGATTTTCAGAAATGCCAAACTGCATTTTGTGTCTCTCACAGTTGTAGAAATTCAGTTCTTCACCAACTATCACATTGTCTATCACTAGAAGCCTCACTTTAGGTTTTTTGGTTGATTTGGTTTTGTCTGGGTTTTTTAACATTCCCTGCCTCAGAATATCTATGATTCTATGATTTTTCCCCTCAAAATTTTGTCTTAACAACATAAACCAGTCAGTGAACCAAAAGAACTTGAGGGTATACACACATATTTTCTTGTACTACATTACAGAGTATAATAGCAAGACATTCACTACGTGCCTGTTAACACTCGTATTATAAGAGAACAGGTTTTTAGAACCATGAGCTTGCGCAAGATACGATGATCGTAGAACCTGTACTTCGCTATTCAAAAGCACCCACTGCTGCCACCTACGGACGAAACAGATTCATAACTCCCACCTAACGCTGGAAAGTTTTATTTTAGTGGAGGACAGTGATAGTTGCAGAAAGCACTCCCTGGGAAACGAGTCTACAATTCCCTAAACAGTTTTTAATGTAGGGGAAAAAATCTTGTGATGTTATATATATAACTGGCATCTTGCTGCTTCTGAGTTATCAATGACCTGACAACTTCATGTAAATCAGTTCAGAAATCTCTAAACTCAAAATTTTCTTGGGATTTCTTCGAAATGGGAAACCACTTTTCTTAGAATAGGAAACCTTTGCTTAGGTAATACCTTCTTCTAGTGACACAGCAACTAAACTTTACCTATGGGTTGAATGTACCACCAAATTGGTGTACACATGCTACAAAATCAGCATAATATTGCACCTCATGATTAGGTAGGTTCAGGTCTAGCCACAGTTTCTTATGAAACAGTATACAGGAAAATTATACGGGAAGAGATTGAAATATTGTGTATTGGGGTGTTACTTCAGCAGCATACCTGCACACAAAAAGGCTTCTTTCCTTTGACCTGAAACATCGTTTCTGTTATCTGTAGTTCATGCTTTGATGAGTTTGTAAATAAAAAAAATAAATGTAATGGGTTTATAACTCAAGTAAAATTTTGGCCTATCAGATATATCAAAGAAATGGGCTTGGAGGCCTAAATATAGGCATGGACTTTACCTGTACTGTGGCAGAGTTTCTGTTCATGGCTTTTGTGATGCCTGGCAACTAACAACTGCAACCGAAGTCCATGCCCAGGAGTAGATTTGTTTAATTGCTGCACTATAGGCCTGCAACCCATACTGCCAGCAGGCCTCTTGTGCATTACTCTTTGGCTGAATGGGTGTCTGCAATGTAATGAACACTGTTTATGTAGCTGAAGAATTAGCTAGCACTGTAAGTGTACTAACTATAGCTAAATTAGAACTGATGAAATAGCCTAGGGGCAAGCCCCAACTCAAGCTGGCCCTTGGACAGTGAAAATGCAGTGCTGCTGTCTGTGAGCAGGCAACTAAAAGGCACCATTTGTTCTCTGACCTTGCAGGCCACCTGAAAACCAGGAGTTCAGAGTCAACACTAGCAAGCACAGCATGGCTAGGCAGGTAGCCGCCTCTCTGCCTCGTGCCAACCCCTGCGTTGAGCTCCCCAGGAAGCCAAACACATCAGGTAGATCTGTGGCAGACTGAGAACGAGTCCCTTCATCACTTTAATGTCCTTTCACTGGAACACCCTCCAGCAGCTCCCCATTTTAATTTAAAATGCTGAAACCTAGCTAGCTCTTATATGACACACAGGAGCATATATAACTCCTATATATGCTGTCAAGCAGGCATGTTCTCAGAATACACAGAAAATGCAGCTGTCACTACAACAAATTCCTGCGGCTCTAGATGCCTCCCACAGGGCAGCAGCGAGGCACCGACCAGCCAAAGAAGAATATCGCCTTTATTCCACCCAATTACCACAATGTTTGAGGTGTTTCTGGCAGCCGCTTTCAAACCGAAAACAGCCGCCGTCCTGACCCGGCAGCGACTGGGAAACACCACCTCACAACCGGGCGGAAGGCCCCGCAGCCGGCGCCGAGAGGCGGAGCAGGAGGAGTAGTGGCTTCCGTTTTCCCGCCCTCAGTGTCGGTGTAAGTGGAGCAGGGAGTGGGACAGCGAGGAAGGAGTAAGGTTTATTTGTTGAGTGCCCCTGCAGAGATGGTTTCGCTGCTGCCGCGCATCGAGCGGCTCTCGTCGCGGGTGGTGCGGGTGCTGGGCTGCAACCCGGGACCCATGACTCTGCAGGGCACCAACACCTACCTGGTGGGCACCGGCTCCAGGTAATGACCCTGCTAGGGGCCGGGGGGGGAAAGGGGAAGCGGACCGGGAGACCGCCGGATCCCCTTGCTCCCCGCCCCGCTTGAGGCTTGTGCGCTGCCTCCGGCTGTTCCGGAATCTCTTAATTAGGGTAAAAAAGAGAAGAAAGCAAATGTTACAGCGTTAAGTCTCTGTGACCGGTTCTAGGAGGTGGTTTGCGCGGGTGGGCTGTGGACCCGTGGCCGAGTGAGGGAGTGCCGTGAGGGAAGCGGATGCCTCCCAGGCCATGCTAAACGGGGGCTCCTGCGGCTCGTCCTGGAGCTGGAAATGTGTGATCTAAGTTTATTTATTATTTATTTTTCCCCTTTGTAAATTGCTGTGTCACTGGTGCGGGGGAGTGTCAGGGAGGGTGTGTGCAATACGGAGGCATCCTTGACTACCACATTGCTATGTAATGTAACATTAACTGTCACATGAGCACAAGAAGCTGTCTCACTGTTTGGGTTTTTTTCTCTTGCTTTTGTCCGTGTGTAGAAGAGTCCTTATTGACACTGGGCAGCCGAATACTCCTGAATATATTGGCTGTTTGAAGCAGGCACTGTCAGAGTTCAACATCTCAATTCAAGAAATTTTAGTGACACACTGGCATTATGATCACGTTGGTGGAATATCTGATATCTGCGAAAACATCCCTAATGGTAGGCCAGAGATTTCAAGTATTGTTGAAAATGGTAGATATGTGGTAAAGAAGAAAACTTTTACTGAGTGCTTCTGTGCAAATCAGTTTATTCTTCTAGAATCTCCGTATAAGCGATATGTAATTTCATGATCCTGCTGCAGTGTATAGAATAAGAGCAGTAGATCATCTGAATACTGTAGTGGCAGTTTTTCTTCAATTTTTATGCATACTTTTATAGTGAATTTTTCTTACATGTAAATAATGAGACCTTAATTTAACATCAGCAGTTTGCATGGTGTTAAGAGATAAAAGCTGGATACTCATTCCTTTCTATATTGACAGTAATGACAAATAGACCATTGTTTTTGCTGTGTGAAAAAAAAAAATACTCTCTGAAAAAGAACTGTGCATAACTTTGAGATTCATTACAGCAGACCATTAGTAATTGCTGACAAATTCATAGGCCTCAGATCAAGAGAGGAAAGCATGTAGGGCACTCTGCAGGTAAATTCTGATCTAAAATTATCTACTTAGTGTTGATAAACAGAGAGGTTTCTGCTTTAGTATCTGGCAGGAGAATAAGCAGAATGGATAATGTGGCAGTTCTTAGTGTCTTGGACTTTGTCACAAGCTTTGTCACAAGCTTCATCAGAGTTTGTGAAGTTGCCAAGTGTTTGTCTACAAAGAAGCATAGGCATTAGTTAAAACAGCATTGATGCCTTTGTGAGGTTTTTGATCTTGTCAGCCCATGAGCATGGCTGTAAAGGCTAGCAAAGGATATAAATAACTTTCTGGGTTGCTATATGTAGCTGTTCCAAACACGGCATTCATAGTTCATGTACAGGTGAGGATGGCAGACACTGAGGGAAGTTGCAAATCAAAGCCTCCATCCAGTGTTAGGCAAATGTTGAATAGTGCTTCTGTGAATCATAATGCAGAATGTGAGCACAGAAATGCATTGTCATAGAAACTTGTGGGTTTTGGCTCTTGATGGGTCAATATTTGTAAACTATAGTAATTATTGATAGTTCCTTATTATTTGTGGTTTTTCATCTTCAGACTTGCTGCTTGTCCAAAGTACAGTGTTCACATTCCGTGGCTTTCAATATTCAGTGTTTGTGGCTCTGGAATAAATTCATTTTGTAAAGAAAGTTACTGTACCAAATTTCTTGTTTTAAGTTTTGTATTCATACTGAATAATAATTAAGCTTTGTTAGCGACAGATAATTTTCTTTGCCTTTTTTTAAATAGACTCAGAATATCGCATCAGTAAGCTTCCTCGTATCCCTCACCGTGAAGAAAATATAAGAGGAGGACATAAATATTTTTATCTTAAAGAAGGAGATGTGGTGCAGACAGAAGGAGCCACACTCAGGTAAACACCAATTTCTGCAAGTTTTCTGGATCACCGTTTTTCTTCAGAATTCTAACATATATATGTATCCTAACTTCTAATGATTGTCAAGCCATACATCTAGTCTTTTCTACATTTAGGCATGTAGACTTCATATCATGAATTAGCAGGGTATGTTTATACGAAGAAATTGTTTTTATGAATGAGGATTATAAGGAATTAGCCTTTAGTTTTTCTTTAGCAGACAAATTAAGAATATTTCCCTTAAAAATATTTTCTCCAGGAAAATTAAATAGGATTTTACTTACTTTCTCATCACTCTTAGATGAGTAATTATTATTAAAATTGATACATTTGGGAAGTTTATCGTAGTCTGGATGGATTATTTTGCATGCCTTTCTTTTTAGTTTTAAAATATTTCCCAAAATGATACTAAAACATATGTAAAATGTTACATCTTAAACCTTTAACCTGTCAGGTTCTTGTAGGGTGCCAGTTCTGGAGGGCTTCTTCCCAGAAAGCATGTTGTCTGTCTTGTTAGCTTGAATGAATGTGAAGTAGAAAGCCACTCTGCCTCACACAAGCACACATACTGAAAAGATTGGAGCATTCTGTTACCAGACTTCTTTCATTAACAAGGCATTACTCTTCTAAGGACAAATCTTGCTTGTTTTCCTCAATTTATATGTGAATTATATTCCACTTGTAGAATATACCAGTTGGCTGATTGGAAGAAAAAATATACAAAGGATGTATGTGACCAAAAGAATTTTACTTTGTTAGTGTGAGAATAAAGTAAACAAACCAAACAAACAAGCACCTAAGCAACAACATAGAGAGTATTATATTGAATATTGCAGATCTGTCGCTAGCCTTAGTGGCATGTTGGGACAAAATCGATTTAGAGATCAAAACCAACTTCTTAAATTTGAATCCAAGTAAGACAGACGTGGCACATCTTGAGGTTTGGGGTAGTGCGACCGACCAAACTTTATGCTTGGTTAAAAGCAGGTATGTCCACCTTGTTAATTCAGTAAGCATTTTAAGGATATGATTAGATGCACCACTGGCTCCAAAATAACCAATAACTCCATTGTAAGTTTTGGTTAACCACCTTCAAGTTTTCAAGGTGTGTCAGGCGGTATTGGGTTCTTTTTCCTTTGTTTTTTTTCCATATTAGTGGTTAAGTTTCATCAGGAACTGGAGGATACCACTTCCTACCAAGACATGATAAAGCAACCAGTGAACTTGATTTTTATGTTGCCTCTGTAGGGTGTTGGCTCACCTGCTTTCTGGTGGACTCAGTAGTCAGTAAAAGCTGGAAGTCATTGCATCAGGTGGTGCTGTGCTTCTGGCCTCCCAGCCCTCTACTAATGTGGTTGGGTATTTTTTTAGCATGTACACTGTTGGCCTGTACCATGTGCTTGACACCAAATCTGTAAGTTCCTGATCATTGCTTTGATGCATCTGCCATTAACAAGATGATTCTGATGAATTTCAGCAGTGATGTAGGTCTGAGTTGTGTTCCTTTCACTTTGAATCAACTTCAACATGAAGCCTTCTGCCTTTCAAAAGTTACAGTGAAGGGACACTACAGTACAGCTCCTTAGAAGCTCATATCAGCTGCCTATTCACCTTTTTATTGATTCTAATGCAGTACTTATTCAAGCTGTGAGGTCCTAAATCATTACCACTGATGTTTAATGACCTGCACATAGAACAGCTAGAAGACCATGATTACTTGTTGTATTTGACAGCTCCACTCTGTCATGGGGCTTTCAGGGAAAAACAAATTTTGGGAGACAGAACTTTATCTGCATTGGATCCAGCAGCTCATAGTTAATTTCTAAAAGGATTGGCACCATGATCCTTTCCCTGTTTTGCTAAATGCAAGGTGTTTGTCAAGAGTTTCACACATTTCAATCTGCAAATGACATGCCAATTTTTCTTTTTTAAAGCTTCAGAATAACACAAATTCTACATGGCTAGCCAGCTCCCTTAATTCACTTCTGTTATGTGTCACATAAATAAAAGTAGGTTTGAGATGTATTCTCTACATGGTGTAGGGAATAGACTGGATTAGACAAAGCTGTTTACATTGACATTTCAGCCTTTTTTGATCTATTTTTTTCCGTTTGTGGGCTACTTTCTAAGTGTACGATTTTATTATTTGTTTCTAGCTTCTGAAAATGAAGCATATATGCTGTATGAAAAGCTAACACTTTTTGTTGTTGTTTTCTAAATAGAGTTTTATATACGCCTGGACACACTGATGATCATATGGCTTTACATCTAGAAGAAGAAAATGCTATATTTTCTGGTGACTGCATTTTAGGGGAAGGAACAACAGTAATTGAAGACCTGCATGACTACATGAAAACTTTGGAGAGGTTGTTACAAATGAAAGTAGATTTAATATATCCTGGTAAGCAGTCCTATTTATAACTGCTCTGGTTTACTATATATTTTTTAAATACAGCGTCTAAGAATCTGAGAACTCTTACTGTAAGCAAACACCATTACTAATGTAACAATTCAAGTTCACTACTTAATATGTGTCCAGTGCCCAGAAGACTTTGTGGCATGGTGGTTTGCAAGACTTGAGAATTTTTCGGTGATATGTATCTTTCCTTCCCAAGATTTCTCCATTTGAGGGTGAATCTTGTGCTTCTGTGCCCAGAGCACACAGAGGTGAGAATCACTGTTGTAGTCGTACAGCAAATCTGGGTTTTTAGTACTACTCTATCCGTACGCTTTAATATACCCTGGCAGAAAAAATAATAGTTGTTGTTTTGGTCATTTGCATCCCCACACACACTGCCAATGCGAGTTACTTAGGAATGTTTTTTGGGGAGAGATGCCTGTTGTTTGCAACACGGCTTAATTACAAATTTATCTTGGAAAGCTGCAGAACTGTCAAATGGTTGTCTTATTATAATAACTTAGCTTAAATTTGAAAAAGAGCCAAGAGGCCAAACACCACGTTCTAAAAATGTCACCAATTCATTTGTTATGTGACTTTGCTTTCGTTTTTTTCCTCTATCTCCCCCAAACCTTGCGAATGCATTTACTTTTCATATAAACCACATGTCTCTTTGGCAAGACTGGATTTTAAGAAATCATTATGTAACTAAAGTTTAAGCTCCTCATTTGGTTTTTCAGGCTACATCTCAGGATTTCTTCTGACTTTTTCTGTTCCATCTGCTTCCACTTGTCATTCTGAGTGACTGCGTCTACATTCTTAGTTCTGTCTTCTTCCATTAACCATCTGTGTTTAGCCTATGTAAGCAAATCTCTTTTGTGTTCATTCTTAAAATATGCTTCTTGAAGTAGGTGTTCTTTAAGTGCTTTAGGATCTAAGCATAAAAATGTTATTTAAGAAAAATATCATTATAGATGTTTTATGGATGTGGAAGCTGACATAGAAATAGCGACTTGCTCACAGTAATTTACTTTACTACTAGTAAAATTAATAAGAACTCCATACATGCCAAACTAAATTTTATCTGTTGTATTTCACTCTCTTCTTAGTCATTATTTATTTAGATTATACATTGACCAAGGTTAAATATTTGTGCATTTATTTGTAGCTTTTTGCTACACTGCTGTAAGTATGTTCATGCTGTACTTGCAATAAGAAAGCCAGTGGGATATTACACATTTTCAGTGGTGTACTGAGATCGTTTGGAACTAACTTTCTTTTATATCCATACAGCACAAAATGTATGTGCATTTGTGTAAAAGATAGCTATTGCCCCATCAGAAAAGTTGTTTAAATTACCGGTATGAAGGACAGTAATATGGTAACTAGAAGGTAGTTTGCTTTACCAGTACATTCTGGATAAGTTCAGTACTTTGACTTTATTGCAGTTTTAGGTCTTCATAATTCTTGAACTGTTTCTGTATGTGATTTAGCATTCACATTGCAGCCTCAGAGTTAAATGTAGGAGAGCATGAATTTCTATAACAAGCTGACTGCTGGCTACCTGTGAGTAGCTGAATTTTGCCTTCCCCTTCCACGTTTTTTTGATTTAATGTGGAAATGAATTCAGGCATAATGCTCGTGACAATCTATTTACAGCCAATAGTTGATGAGAATTCTTTGGACCAGAAAAGGGCTTTTTAGTCAGTAGAGGGCTCCCCATCCTGTAATAATAAATGATGTTGCTTGAAAATACCGGTACAAAACATACTGGAGTTAGGAAATCTGGGTGAAATTTCATGACCCGATTCTTTTCTTCAAATTCATCCTTTGTGCTTTAATTTACAGTAAAGTAAGAGAGCCTGTATTACTTCATAGGGTGTTATGAGAATAAAAACTTACTGTTTCTGATCATATGGGCTCTCCAGAATTCTGAAATAAGAAGCTGCTGTAACAAAGTCTGAATTACTGGGAAGATGGTCGATTTTGACGTCTCTTTCACGTGCCCAGGAACATTTTCTGTTTATGCAGATATTTATTGGTGAAGTTAACTGTGTAGCTGTTAATTCTGAGTGGAAAAGATCCACATCTGGATTTAGTTGTAAGCTTTCTGATATCATTTTAATGTATGTATATGCATACACATTTGCTGTAATGGATATGAAATTCTTTTAACTTTGGAAAATGTGGGTTCCATTCCAGGTACTGACATGCACTTAGAAGAGCAGGGACTGGTTTTAAGACTGCCTTGTGATTCCATGTTTGGGCCTTAATTTTGAATACTTTAATGTAACTTCTGTCATTAGAGGATGCAAAAGAATGGACAGTTACCTTTATAGTCTCTGCTCTGTATATCTTGATGTGTTTTTTCTAAATTTAAAATTTTGTTTTTATAAGTGGTAACATATTGACTAGAGATACTGTAATTACATATTTGTAATTTACGTTGTAAGTAACAATAGCTTCAAATTAAATACCTTTGAAATCATTAAATGTATGTGCATATGAGATTACAGTTTTATATTCAAATGTTGTATATTTGCTATTTATAATACTACCTTTACACAAGTTAAGCTTCAGTGTATATTTTGTCATTTCAAAACTGCTGAAGTGAGTGTATAAGTGAATATATGCATAAATATTTTTACTTGTGAAGAAGAGATTCCTTTGACACTTCATTTCATGGATATTCAAACCATGAAAAATTAGTTGCTCTTTTTCTATACACTGCCTGTCTTCAGGAAAAATAAGCTCTAATTTTAAAACCTTAAAATTAAAACCCCGTGTAGTCAGTTAAACCAAAAATACAAGTAAAGGATATGGGTTTTTTTTAAATTGTCAGCATCAGAAGAAACTGATTTGGATGATAGCAAGTCACTTCTAAAAGAAAGGTATGTTTTTTTACAATAGTTTCTGTTCTATCAATTTCTATCAACTCTTCATTAGGGACTGTAGTGATAGGACAAGGGGTTACGGCTTAAAACTTAAACAGGGGAAGTTTAGATTGGATATAAGGAGGAAATTATTTCCTGTTAGGGTGGTGAGGCACTGGAATAGGTTGCCCTCTATAGGGAGGTTGTGAATGCTCCATCCCTGGCAGTGTTCAAGACCAGGTTGGACAAAGCCTTGGGTGATATGGTTTAGAGCGAGGTGTCCCTGCATATGGCAGGGGGGTTGGAACTTGATGACCTTAAGGTCCTTTCCAACCCTAACTATTCTATGATTCTATGATTCTAATTTTATAAATTACTTGGAGTTATATTGGCAAAGCTGGAATTTGGTGCTGCTACTTCAGGTGAGGTATACAAGCAAAGAAATAGAAAATCTTGCTAAATGTGACAAATATTCATGCAAGTAAATTTCTTCATAGGTAAAACATAAATTTAATTTCTGTGCATGTAACTTTCAATGTCTGAAAAATATTTAATCTATTGTTTTAGCGTATCATGAGGCAGTATTTGATTTTTCCACAACGATTAGTTCTTTACCGATTAAGCCTTTTTCTAATTTGAATGAAAGACCTTTCAATAAGTTGAACATTTCTGATCTGCCACAGTAAAAACATGTTTTATTAACCAGCCAGACGTAAAATGATCCACATATAACCTTCCTTGTTCATTGCTTATTCCTGCCCTGACGCATTCCAGCTGGCTCACTGAGTTGTGTTCTACTAGTTTTTTTGATCAGACTTACGAAAGTACATTTTTAAGGGAATAAAGTACAGTGTGTGAGTCAGTTTTGAAGATCCGTCCTGGAAAATTTATCTGTTGTAATTAAAATGTTACTTCTCTAGCCCTTGTGTTCGCTAGATAGCCCCCAGCATTACAGTAGTACATGAGTCCTTTGCCTCACCACTACTGTTCAAAGACCAGGATCAGTTAAAATCCTCAGTATCAACATCCTTTAGGGAGACTGGTACAGGCAGAGGTAACACAAAATCTCTTCAGCAGTGAACTCCTTCCCTGAACTCCCTTCCATTATTTTTTTTAAATAGTCTAATCTTCCCTTGCTTTCCGTAGACCATTTGAAGTGTTCCCTTTCCACGTTCATGTTTTTTCAGATCCTAATTTTTCCTTTCCATATTAATACATTTCCACTGTAGACTGTGATGCAGACATCCAAGCTTAATTTTTGCGTATTTATATGCCAAAAAAAAAAGGGGGTACTCTGACAGGGTGGTACGTAGAGGTGCTGCTCCCTTCTTATGATTTTTAAGTTTACCAGAGTTTACATAAGAATGATTCAGTTATTCAATAACATACTTAATTGCAAATATAAGTAATAGTGTTCTGTTATGTGTCGTTTGATTTAGGTCACGGCCCAGTAGTACGTGATGCAAATACTAGAATCCAGGGCTACATTTCTCACCGAATTGCACGTGAACAGCAAATTCTGAATGTTTTCCAGAAGAATGTTGGAAAATCATATACATCCTCGGAACTTGTAAAGATAGTATATAAGGTAATTGTTGATTAGAAGTATCTTAGATTAAACTAAAAAAAATAAATCAAAGTTATGCTCATAAAATGGTATGTAACAGTTTAAGTATTTGAATGAAGACCATGGTGGCTTTTTAAAAGATATAAAAGAAAATATTTCTGCTTGTTTGGAATTCATATATGACTGTGCATTTAAATTATATTGCTTAACCACTTTATTGGCGTGGGGCCCGGATGATTCTTATGAACTCTTATTTCATTATCAAGATGATCCTAAGCAGAGTTTCATAGGACCAAGCAAAAATAAAGTTTTAGTGCTTGGTTCTAAGTGAAAAGTAAGAGATGACTGTTGTTATTTGTCAAGGTGTTTTTGGAGTTTTCTGAAAGATTGGTTAAAACTTCTAGTTCCTGGTCTTACCAGTTTGCAGGAGGGTGCAGATGAACTGCAGTTGCATAGAAATGGAAATCTTTCAAAGTTTTTTTTTAAGATTCAAAAATTACTGAGTTAGTTTTGTAGCAAATTTTCCTGCCAGACTCATTATTTGGAGAACCTTTTAATTTTCAGAAAGGAGGCTTTACTTTTAAGATGATAGAGCTGAAGATGATGATGTTGAGAAATGTTTTTGGGTTCTACCTAATGAGCATTGGAAATGTTAAGAGACATTCTGTTCTTCTGAAGCTGTATATTTAAACCCATGCAAATATTATCATGGAATAGAAGTGAAAGTATCAGTGGACAAATGCATCTTTAAAAATACACAGCTACACGGACAACGTGGTGCAGACCAAGTTTAGAAGAGCAAAGGTTTCTTAGCACTGGCCAACCTTTGCATAATATAGGTGGATAATGCGAAGCATGAGCAAAGCAAACAGAAGTGTGTTATTAGGCTACCAGTTTAACTGATCTATTTATTTTGGTTTGTTGTCATTATATAACTGAGTGCTCAACAGAGCATTTCAGAAGAGAAAAATCTATATTAGTAAACTACAAGTTCCATATATTGAAAAAATAATTGGGAGATATTTAAACAGAGAATGCCTATTTGTATTCCCATTAGGAGATCCCTGAAAATTTACTTCGAGCAGCAGAAAGTAACCTCCTAGTGCACTTGAAGAAGTTGGAGAAAGAAGAAAAAGTGTGTAAGTTGTGGATGGAGGGTGGAAGGAGCATAGTTTTCATTTTGATTTTCTGTGTGCTGTTTCTCATTATATTTTAGTGCATTATTTCTTGGTGTGTAAAAAAAAACCATAATAATAATACCTGCAGTTAGTTGCAGTAGCTGTCCTTCAGGCAATTTGAAGTAGAATTATATACAAAATATATGTGCAATTATATAATGCAATGCATATACATTTTTTATGTAAGACATACCATGGAATACATTCCTCTGACACTAGTGTTTATACCTTTGTGTATCTGCTGAAATTCCTAACTCTGCATGCATGTAGCATTTGATGGGATTACATTTTACAATTCTGCCTTTCCTAAATACGTATTGTTGTATGTTTGTGTTCTAGAGACAGTTAAAATCACGTAGTGTGAATTTTTACAGTCTCTGGTTAGTACAGTACTGAAGTAGAGCAACTATATTTAGTTTGCTGTTTCTAGATTGTGCCTTTACAAGGTGAAGTATTCTATTTCTGTAACGGCATATGCATGTAGAAACATCATTCAGCCAGAAGCTAAAGAAAATATTTCTTTTTGTACATTATATAACTGCACTCAGGACTGACTACTTAGAAGTAAGAATTACACAATATTTACAACTGTTTCAAATTTTCAGCATTTAGGAGCCTGAATAACAACGTGAAATGAGTGTATTTCTTCCAACTTAGACCTTCTGTTTATTTTAATAATAAATCAGCTACTAGGTGCTGTTTGAACAGTTGAGACTTAGTATTTGCAATATAATGACCTTGTTATTAAAAAAAAAATAGACTAGAGTCACACAAAGTCATTACTGAAGTTCAGAAAATCATGTCCTTATGCCATGAAACCTTAATGCATGATACTTGGTGCACCAGCTCTTGGATGTGATCTCAGTTCTTGGATTTTAACATACATTATTGACCTACACATTTCTCCAGTTTGGTTCCACAAGATTCCATATGGGCCATCAGAGGCTGTTGACTATCCTTTCCTTTCACTAGCAAAGTAGCTCAAGCAACAGCATTTTCTGTTTAGATGAAGTAGTGGATAAATTACCATCCTCTTTAAGGTAGACTTGCAGTCCTTCCTGCAAAAGATTGTGTGTGCGCATCTTAAATGTCCGAGAATTAATTTGTTTGAATGAGCGAGTGATTTTCATTCCTTAAGCCAGGGTGGGATTTTTTGGTTGGGTTTGGGTTTTTGTTGTTTGTTTTCAAAAAAAGCACCCTTTTCATGCTTACTAGAAAAAAAAAAAAAAAATGCCAAAACTCAATTTTCCTTAGAAATCACCTTTGAATTTTGAAGAGTCAGCAGATACGGAGCTTCAGATAGATATGTTCTCCAAGTTGCAACTGTCTGCAGTTACTAGAAAGCTTAAATAACTGAAGGAAGAATTGTTGTGACTGTTGTACTCAGCTGCACGCTCCTGCTTTCCAGAAAGTTTAGTTGCCTTTAACATTTTTTGGTTTGGTTTGTTTTTTAATCTTCAGTTTGTGCTCACAGAGAAGCTAGAAAGCAGTCTTATCAGAACACTGAGGGGTTTTCTGTGCTGATCTCTGCAGTGTGGAAATGGTTGCTAAATTTTTTAATACAAGCTTAGACCCAGATCGATGATAAGCATGTAACTTTATGTGACCTTAGTTTTTCAGTTCAAATTAAGGACATCTGTTAAGGAAGACTGATTCTGTTGTTTCTGAGTATGTAGCATACAAATGCTTGTGTACTCGTGGTACTTACTAATTTGGCTTTGATATGGTGTCCTTTCCACATAGTCTGAGTTGCAGTATTTCAAGTTTTGTTCTCATTGTGGAAGACTTGAGTTGCAGTCATAACACTGTCTGCTTAATTTTCACAAAGCATTTTTCCAAAGACAGATGTTGTCAGGATTGATAATGAATATGACAGGGACGTTACAACATTACAAGAGAGTTACTCGATGCAAATTACGGACATATGCTGTCTGCTGCAGTCATTAATTCACCTCTTCATTGCAGGGATTGCAGTTTATGTTAACATGACTTTTATACCTTCACTTAGGAGTGATCCTTCCTTTACAGATTTGCTTTCTCACTTAAAACAGAAAAATAATGCTTTGTGTGGACAAGGATAGTACAATAGGTGCATGTAAGCTTTCTCCAATGTGTTTTGATATAAAAATCTTGGTCATTGCTGCGCATTTTTAGAACACAGCTGATGAAGAGATAAAAATAATTTGGCTGTTCCTAATTTAGCAGCACAAGGTTTCTGTTCATAAACTTCAGAAAAGGAACCAAGTGCTCTGTTACCTCAGATTTCTTAATATCTAGAATCGTAATGTTCTGAACTGTAAATAACTATAGGCTTATTAAACCCTATTTTATTAATCATTCTTTATATTGCTAGGTTACATTGTGAAACCATGAATGTTTATCACCTTCCATTAAAACTCAACACTGGCCTGAGGGAAAGTATTCCAATACTTTTAATGAAAATGACATGTATAGACATACACGCGTATGTACAGGTGAAGTTTGAGATAGTCTAATGTTTACATATAGTGTCTAAACATTAGTTTGCAACTAATGTGGTCTTGTTTTTTAACAGTACGTGAGGACTCTCCCAACCTCAGATGGAAAAACAATTTATAAGTCACACAAGATTGCTCAAGAAAATTTTAAATCTGCACAGTTGCTGCATGAAAAAGATAAAATGATGAGCTGGAACAACAAGCAAAATCACAACTAATTCTTCTGTTAGTTTTTTTAAAAAAGTGATACCAATTCTAAAGCATCTAACAGTCAGTTAACTGGGGGTTTTGGTATTATTATTTTGGGAAATTTAAAAATAACCTATTGAGTTAATAAAATCGAACGAGTGCAAACAGCTGATTGTTACCTGGGTTATAAAATAAGCAGCATTATTATCATCAGTGGCAGAAGACAAATAGCAAGGTCTTGTAAACCGAATATTACAATATTACAAATGTAATAAATCAGATTTATTAAAAAACTCTAGTAAAAAGATGTTATTCTAAATCTGTTTTCATTTGCTTGTGCTTTCCAAAAACTGATTTTCTAGTAAATTATCTGTACATTCTAAAAAACAAGTTATTTTTGTTAACAGATGTAAATACGGGGGTTTATATTCCTTTTCTAATTTAGCTGCCTGTGCACATCTTTGCTAGTTGCTCACTGCAGTAAGTTTTAAAAAACACTGAAAGTAATTCCAGACTTCTGTTTTCTGATGGAAATGCTTTTTCTGTGGAATTCATTCAAAGGAATCATTAATTTTAACTGATCATTGTCAAAAAATGCAGAGAGTCGGAGCAGACTCTTAACTTCTTTATAAGAATCTGCAAGAATGTTATTAAAAAGCTGTATAAATTGAGATGTATACACATCATATAATGTTAACTTTGCCTACCATTCTGTAACTAGCAGCTTCAAGTTTTGGTGTTAAATCCATTTAAACTACAAATATTTTAACAAAAGTTTGTATTTGTAAAATACTGGGTAGTGTATTAAAATACAATGAAGATTAATTTAAACGGCATATTCAGTTCTCTGTGTAGAATCATAGAAATATAGAATAGTTAGGGTTGGAAAAAACCTTAAGATCATTTAGTTCCAACCCCCCTGCCATGGGCAGGGACACCACACACTAAACCATATTACCCAAGGCTCTGTCCAACCTGGCCTTGAACACCACCAGGGATGGAGCCTTCACAACTTCTCTGGCCAGCCCATTCCAGTGCCTCACCAACCTTACAGTAAAGAACTTCTTCCTTATATCCAATCTAAACTTCCCATTTAAGTTTGAACCCATTACCCCTTGTCCTATCACTACAGTCCCTAGTCAAGAGTCCCTCTCCAGCATCCTTGTAGGCTCCCTTCAGATACTGGAAGGCTGCTACGAGGTCTCCACACAGCCTTCTGTTCTCCAGGCTGAACAGCCCCAACTTTCTCAGCCTGTCTTCATATAGGAGGTGCTCCAGTCCCCTGATCATCCTCATGGCCCTCCTCTTGAGTTGTTCCAACAGTTCCAACGGGGCCATCCTTGTGGCCCTCCTCTGGACTTGTTCCAACTTGTTCCAATGTTCCTCAACATTCCTCTTTCTGTTGAGGACACCGGAACCTTTCAGAGGTGTATATATATTTGGATTACTTTGTATTCAAAAGTGTGTGAGGTTTTTATGATATATGTACACATCTTCCAATGCTGGCTCAACCTTAGGAAAAACAAAACAAAAAAATAAACAAGAAAAAAAACCCTACAAAAAATATAGATATGATGTGTTTGAAAGCACCAGTGACAATTTGTATGTCCTTGAAAATCCTTGAAAACCTTTCACCGTTCAGTCCTGTACCCTCGTCTGTCAAACATGCCTATATTTAAGGCATGTCTTAATAGCTATCATTATTTTATGAAGTTGATGGCATTTGTTCTGATCAGCTGAGCCATATCCAAAATACAAATATCACCAGGAATAGTAATCCACAGCTGAAATCATAATCTGAAGTAGTAACCACACTGAGGTTATCAGTCCTCCCCTGAGAAGGGGAAATAACTTTCTGCTCTTAAAATGATCTTTTTGCAAACTTTATTGATGTTTTTTGACCAGATCAATGACTCTTGCTCCCTTTTAACTTCCTGTGCAATGCCATTTTGTGGTCTTTTTCAGGTCTCCTGGTTTTAACTCCTTTGTGTTTTCTGTTTACCTGCATTTCCCATCTTGTCCACTTTTTTGCCCCTTCTCCCACAAACTTTATATTTTTTCAGTTCTTTTTGGATTATTTCTCTCTTCATAATTACTCAGAAACTTTCACATGGACTTCCTGCCATTACTAATTGCTGGTTTCCTGTAGCTGTTTCACAAATTTATAGTTATCTCTCTGATCATGAGGAATAAACATGGAATTATCAGTTGACAAACTGAAGTCACATGCTCTGAATGATCTCATTTTGCTTCAGGAAAACAATCAATGAAATGGCAGTTTTCTGTCATGAGGTCTAAAAGCCTAAGCTAGCAGGAAACTGGTGTGAAGTGGTGGTGTCTCATGAACTTTCTGAGCTAATAAAGAAATCTGCTGGTAGGCACAGTATCTTCTGTTTTTACTGTGCTTCAACTTTAAATACACAGAAATGGCTTCAGACTCCAGTTAAAGTACTGTTGGAAGTTGCAGGCAGTAAAGAAAGCAAGAGGACATAGATCAGAGAATTCCATGTTCCACTCTGTGCTGTAGCAAATCCATGAGACTCTCAAAAAATAGTGACATTGCAGTTTAATCAGTCTTGGCATTAATGATTTGTGTATGGTGTCTCTGGATTGTTAAAAGCAGAAATTGCGCTAAGATTCATATACAATAAAAGATATTTACATTAGCCATGACATGTTGTGAAAGTCTTGGGACTCCTTGTTGATTATGAGATTATGAATCAGAAGGAGGGTTTGCTTATTTAAAAATAGATTGATAATGTAAGCTAAATGTCACATATGTATAAAAATGTGGGTTAGCCTTTTTACATCCCTGACATGAATTCATTCATCTGTGAGGTATGCATTAAAAATTAAGAATCAAAACTGGAGAAGGCACATTTTCTCTCTCATCAAGCTGGAAGGGCAAATGTTTGATGCATTAAGTTTCTAAACTGCCAGGAACAGAAGCTGGAAGAAGCGCAAACTGTGTTTCCAGTCTTCTGCCAGCTAATTTGAAGATCCTGTCCTGACAGAAGCATCACTGATCATCGTAGTCATAAAATTGGAATCTCCCCTGGAGTGACTTGTGCCCATTACCCCTGGTGTTTTCTATGTGACTGACTCATTGTAAAAAGGGAGTCTCTTGCTTACTTGTAGCTACCCTTTAAATATTGGAATATGGTGATAATGTCGTCCCCCCCCCGAGCCTTCTCTTCTCCAGGCTGAACAAGCCTAGCTCCCTCAGTCTTTCCCCATGCAGCTTCCCAGTCCTCTGATCATCCAGCCTGCCCGTATCTTTCTTGTAGAGTGGGGACCAAACCATCACAGGCTACTAGGTGTAGCCTTACAAGCGCTAAGTAGAGTGCAATAATGACACCTTTATCTCTGCTGGGGATGCCCTTGTTGATGTAACCCAGCATCCTGCTGGCTTTCTTTGCCACAGCTGCACACTGTTCACTTCTAATGAGCTTGTGACCACCAGGACCCCCAGGTTTGATGGTAGTTACAACCTTTTCAGATTTTCTACTGTTTCTTGCTAACTTGCTTATTTACACTTCGTTTAAAATGTCATTTGTGATTATGTCTCTTAAGCATGTTTGATGATTACTAGATTCAGGAAAGGTTCCCATATAGGAAGGGAACTCTGTGTCTGTTACTGTGGGGGCAGTAATATGCCTCCTAACAAATCCTCTACACTCTTGTCCCCTGAAATGGTGTATTGGGGTTAAACACCAAGGTTTTGGTAGCAGGGAGGCCTAGGTGGCTTTTGTGAGATGTCAAAAGCTTTCCCCATTCAAACAATCATTTGGAGGCCTACTGTTTCAAAATACAGGTGTCTGGAAAGAAACCTAGTAAACACAGACCAGCAACCCACTGATGGCTGATGGTCCCTGGTGTTTTAGATCATCTTGCTTTGCCTAAGGAGCCAGAAGAAACATTGTGTGGCTGAAGAGGGAACTCCAGTAAAGAGGTTTGGAAACTGTTCAGATGAGGCAACAGGTTGCCTTTTTTCCATTTCAGTATAGAAGCTTATAGTGTACCATCAGGACAAACACAAAACCAGGTTGAAAACAACACTGTGCTTGTATGAGAGGAGTCCTAGCCAGGCACTTACATGAAGTACTTGCTGATTATAGCTTGGGGAAAGGGTATCTTGTCCCAGTTCAGTCCTATTTGTTGTATTCTGTGGAGATGAGGTGACCTGATTTCTTTTAAGGCTGAGGTGGGACACAGATGCAAGACTACACTACAAAAGAGATTCCAATTTTTATCCCATCCCAATATACTTTACAGGTGAGATATGTTACATCCATGATTACATGGTATGCAATAGGGATGTGCTTTTACAGTGTTATTGCTGAAATGTTTTTTTTTATTGTAAGGTTACAAAATAACTGCTGTGGCCATGTGTCATAGTTTAACCCCAGGCAGCCACTAAGCTGGCATGCAGCTACTCACTCCCCGTGTTGGGATGGAGAGAAGAGTAAAAGTGAGAAAACTTGTGGGTTGAGATAAAGACAATTCAATAGGTAAAGCAAAAGCCGTGAACACAAGCAAAGAAAACAAGGAATTCATTCACTACTTCCCATCAGAGGCAGGCATTCAGCATCTCCAGGAAATCAAGGCTCCATCACACATAATGGTTACTTGGGAGTACACACACCATACCTCCAAACATTCCCCTTTCCTTCTGTCTTCCCCCAGCTTTATGTGCTGAGCATGACACCGTATGGTGTCATATGGTATGGGACATCCCTTGGCTCAGTCAGCTGTCCCAGCTGTGTCCCCTCACAACTTGTGCATCCCCAGCCTACTCACTGGTGGGGTGGTGTGAGGCACAGAAAAGGCCTTTGCTCTACATAAGCACTGCTCAGCAGTAACTGTGTTATCAACAGTTTTCAGCACAAATCCAAAACCTAGCCCCACACCAGCTACTGTTAAGAAAATTACCCCAGCCAAAACCAGCACACCAGGTGATGATCTAGGACACAAAGCATCTTTGGTCTTAAATATGAATGCTAGTCCTGCTTAAACCTTTATTTTATATTGAAAAAAAATCTCCAGCTGTGATGGGGAAAATTTCTGTGGCCTTCTCTGTATTTTTAAATACCCCAGAACATCTCTAGATACCAAGTTTCCCTGTCTCCTGATTTAATAAATTCATACAAAACCTCTCAGTACCTTCACTGCTAATAAAGGTGTCTCATAGTTGGAAAAACCTGGTCATACACCAGCCAGTCTGCTCCATGAGTCCTCACTGCTCCATACAGTATGAAGAAACCAACCTATTAAGAACAGCTCATATGATATGTTTGGCACATGCTCTCAGTTCCGGCAAGGCAATGCCAATAGCTGCATCTTAATCTCTTACCCTATATTTATTAGCTACTGGCAGCAAAAGCTGTCCTGACAATGCTAAATTTCAGCCATAAATTACTCCTGTTCTTGAGCTTTCTTATATATATATGCACTGTATCTGCCAGCCAGAACACTGAATAAATAAAAGTGGCATTTATTTTGGGGAACTTAGTTCAGTTCAGTGCAGCACACCATCTCAATTTCTCAAACCTCTTCATTCGTGTTTTAACCTGGCAACAGCCTTCTCTGCCATTGGGCTGGTTTTTTTTTTTAACTCGCATCTAACCTCGCTTTTGGTCTCTTCCTGCTCTACCTCCCGGCTAGCATTTCTTCCCTTCTGGTTTTCCTGTCATTGCAGTCTTCGTTTCTGTTACTTAGATAACACAGGTTACTCCTGGCTATACGTCTAACGAGAGCAGGCGCCAGCGCAGGGAAGCTGTGGGTGTCTTGCGGCTGCGCCTCGGCCCTCACCACAGCGAGCGCGGCCTCCCCATGCCGGCATCCGGGGACCCGGCCCCAGCTGCGGCCGCTCGGGAAGCAACAAAGCTTAGCCAGAGCCGGGGGGGGGGCGGCAGTTGATCCAAGGTGAACCCGCACGGCGCGGGGTGCCGGAGAAGCGGAGCCCGGCCCTGCTCTGACCGGCCGTTGACTGGGAGGGTGAAGGCCCAGGTTGCTCCGAGACGCAGCTACCTCCTCCGCCACCGCGGCGCGACTCAAGGCCATTTTCTGTCACCACTGCTTCGGTGGGAGAAGGAAGCCCTAACAGTGCCCTACGCACGCTCCAAGCTAGCGAACAGCCACTTACAGCACCACCCTCAGCACTACTGCCCGAGGCCCCCGGGGTGGGGAGGCGCCAAGCGGTCGCCGTCGGTGGGTTTGGAACTGCCGGGCACTGCCCCTCACCGTCGCGGGGTCGGGCCGGCAGGCTGGTGGGAGGCCCACCTCCGGCCGACAGGGGCGCTGCTGGCGGAGGGGCGGGGTGGAGCGAGGCGAAACGGCGCGGCGGTTGCTGCCGTTCCCCGCTGCCATTCCTCGGCTGCGCGGCCGCCTCCTCCCCCTCCGCCTCTTCCTGGCCGCGGCGAGGAGCTGTGCTGGCAGCGGGGAGGCGGCGGCGGCGCCCAGCTCCCTGCCCGCCATGGCGATCCGCAAAAAGAGCAACAAGAACCCGCCGGTGCTGAGCCACGAGTTCATCGTGCAGAATCATGCGGACATCGTGTCCTTCGTGGCCGTGATCTTCCTGCTCGGGCTCATGTTCGAGGTGAGGCGGCACCGGCGACCCCGCCCCGGGGACTTCGTCCCGCTTATGCCCCTCCGCTGGAGGCTCTCGGTGCTGGGCGGGGAGGGCGGGTGGCAGGTCGCTGCGGCTGTCCTCCATCGGCGCGGGTGTCTCCCGGCGTACCTGCTCGCCAGCCCGTCCCGGCCCCCGCTGTGTACGGGGAGAGCAGCCGACCTCAGCCCCGCCGCATGGCCAAAGGAACGAGCACGGGCACCATCTCCGCCGGTTACCCTCGCTTCGCCGGGCCCGGCCCCCCAGGGAACGCCCCTCTTCCCCGGAGAGGCGCAGCTCATGGCTGCCGTCAGGACCTGGCTTTCGGATCCACTCGCCGCCGGTGAGGGGAGGCCATGTCCCTCAATCCCCCACCCCGCAGGGCGGCACCGCTGTAAGGGACGGGGCGCGGGGCGGCGTGCTTCCTCCCGCGGCGGCGGCGGGGGGAGTTCCTGCTGGCGGCGGGGTTACGTGGCAGTCGGAGCGCAGCGGCCGAGGGAGGAGTGTGCGGGAGGGGGGGGGGTCTAGGCCCAGTGCGACGGACGATCCCCGCGCTTTGTGTGTGCGGCCCCGCCAGCACTACGGCTCCCGTCAGGCCTTGTGGCGGGAACGGGCGCTGACGTGTGCGTTAGCCGCCGCGCAGGGGGAATGGGGGGGTCTTCCACCACGCTCGTACCCTCCCTGCCCGCGTCCGTTCACGGGGCTAAGCGCAGTGTCAGGAGCCATTAGCCCACAGGGGGGCACGGAACTGAGCCTCTTCCCTCACTCCGTCGGAGGGGTCGGCCTGAGGCCAGGTGTGACAGCGGTGGAAGGGAGCTCTCCTCTCGGGCCTGACCGCCCCGGTGCTGGGCGCGGTTGCAGGCCAGGCGCTCTCCTTGTGCCCCCATGCAGTGACCTAAAACATATTTTGGCTGTTCTCATTTCTCCTCCGAGAGAACTGGAAAGCCAGTTTAACTGTGTGATATCCAAATTGTTATCACTGGTGTCCCGTCAGACACTCCCATTTTTGTTGGCTAAGTGTTTCTGATTTTGGGGTATTTTAGCCGTTTAGAGTTGTGGGCCTTTTTATTATATGATTGGTTTTCAGAATAATTTTTTCCAGCTGCTCAGCACTAGAGGCCAGTGGAGTTAAGAAATACGTACATGGAAAGGAAGGACAGAGTGGACCATTTGGGTTTACTATTAAAAACCACCAAGGTGGTTTTCTGGGGATTGAGGTGAAAGAGATGGGCCTAAACTGTTGCCTTTTATGTTTGCTTCTACTTTACTGTATTACAGTATTACTGGTGAGGTTGGAAGTTTTGGGGATGAATGGATGTGCTGAAGTCTTCTGTTTCCAGGGTTTTTTAATCCCAGCACTGAATGGCCATGTGCCTTTGTTGATACAGATATGGTATGGCCAAGAAGATTGTTACTAGTTTTAAATGTATTGACATAAGTCTTGGAAATCACCTGCTGTGGTTCATGTTCGTATGGTAAGGTGTTCATACTCCCTGGTTCTGAATTGGGACTGTGAGTAGTTGGCAGAGCCTTCAAAGGCCAGTTCTGAGTTGCCTACGGTTTTGAATTGTCCTCTGAAAGCTCTCTTGATGAATAGGAAACCCTAGGCAACTTCACTAAATTAGGCAAACTAGTTGGATTCCCTGAAGTTACATGGAGTGAACCGTCCACTGTGTATTCAGAGATTCCTAGAAAATCCAGGGCTTTTGTACAAAGAACTAGTTTTAAGAACAAATCTTATTTCTTGTGAATGTAGTGTTAGTAACTTAATCATCACTGTAGATACTCTAAGTATCTATCTAAGATTCATAAAGAAGTTTTTGTAAGTCCTGTAAATGCAACAAGGAGGCTAGGTTTTTACAGAAATGAGAAACAATAATAGTAAATATTGCAAAGCCTGGCAATTTTTTCCCTCTCTGTTAAGACATGTAGATTCATGTTAGGATTCAACAAAGATGTGTTAAAGTTGAAAATCAGTTCATATAAAGAACTTGTGCTCCTGGCTATTTATTGGTGTTTTTATAGTATCAACACCCCACCTCTTCCCCCCCCCCCCAAAAAAAAAAGCCTGTAAAACATACTGTCCTCTCCCCACTTTTATCCATTCTGCGTTTTCTTACTGTTCATAATAAACGGGTAATACCACTGCTAAATCTCATTTATTCTGTTCTACACTTCTTGCCAAAGGATGCCCAGGGTCAAACGAATGCTAGTTGTATTGAGCCAGTATGCTGCTGACCTGAAATGGTTCTCCATTCTTTATGCCTTTTCTCCTCTCCTGCCCACATTTTCCAAGTCACCCACAGATTTATGAATGTGATATTGACCTTAAATTTTGTCAAGTTAGAAAGCAGTTTTGAATGAGGTTTATTCTCAGCTGTTGCTGCATGCATCATGGTCTAAGGATTACATGGTATTGTACATTCTGTTATGTAATGATACAGTATGGACTGGAGAAAAATTTGCAGCATGTGGTTTTGCTTTAACATTGTACAAAATACTTGTAAGTAACATTTTTTATGGTATTTCATTCAAGAGATACATGTTTGCTTATGGAATACCCAGAAATCATGCAATGTGTTCTGCCTTTGGATAGCGGGGTGAAGTGGTGCGAGTTGATCAGTTTAGTGGGAGGGGACAAACATGCTGGGGAAGGGTGCTAAAACTATGGGCAAGTGTTTTCACTGAAGTAAACTACATGAAACTGAAACTTTATAGCACTTCTGTTTTTGTTGTTTTTGTTTGTTTGTTTGTTCTTTTTCTCTTTCAGTTTACAGCAAAAGCAGCTGTCATTTTTGTTACACTTCAGTATAATGTTACCATTCCTGCCACAGGTATGTATCTTGCAGGAGGTTAGTATGCCGTACTTTCTAGACTGAGGGTAAGTGAATCTTTCAATTTGAATAGATAATAAGAAATTTTCAAGGACTTTATTTTTAGTAAAACTTAATTTTAATTAATCAGGTTAGGGACGATGTTTCTGTTCTGCTGGATCCATCATTAGTGCTAAAACACCATCTGACTCTTGCTCTGATTTTTGTGAGTAACAGTCTTTGCTAGTCAAAGCAGCATGATAGTTTAACATAATTTTATTGTCCTCTTCTAGTGCATTTGGGTAAGCTTCCTAAGTGCACTTAAGTTTTAATTTTTATAGTATATCTTTCAGAATCAAATTTAGTTTGTGATGTGATGAAGATGACTGTAAACAATCTACCCACCTAGCTCATGATGGTAGATTGACTTATATTTGTTCAGCTGATTTCAAACTCTGTCTGAAAGGCTTCACTTCGAGAAAAAGCTTATTAGCTGTTAAACTGTATTGGTGTCTAACAGTTAATTCTGTTTGTCTTTTAGAAGAACAATCTGCAGAAACAATCTCTCTCTATCATTATGGCATCAAAGACTTGGCTACGATTTTCTTTTACATGCTTGTAGCAATAATCATACATGCTATAATTCAGGAGTACGTTCTGGATGTAAGTACAAAATATTAATTCCTTTCATGAAGATAATTGTCAGGTTTTAATTAGACTTTAAGACTATTAACTTAAAAGTAAACTTTTACATTAAAGCTTTTTAACTGTTATAACATGCATTGAAACTTTTAGGTATTCTAGTGCAGTTGACACATGTTTAGTACTACAGCACATAAATAACAATGGGCTTTCATTTCAGAAAATTAACAGGAAAATGCACTTTTCAAAAACGAAGCATAGCAAGTTCAATGAGTCTGGGCAACTTAGTGCATTCTACCTATTCTCCTGTGTTTGGGGAACAAGTATTCTTGTTTCCGTAAGTATGTTTTCTCTTCTGATGTATTACAAGATTTCAGGAACTGCACTTAATGGTGATAAATAACTTTTTGGCTTATTTTGCTGGTTTAGCTGGATTTAATATTAAAGCAGGAACAAGTTTAGAGATTCTGTAGGTTGTAGTCATAACTGAGTCCAGTAATGTTATTGTTGCTCTGTCTGAATTGATTTACTGTTGACTGAATAAGCTAAAACTTTTTAAACCTCATTATGATACCTCATACTGTGTGTATTTTTTTCTGTGTTGGCTTATTAGTGTAAAATAAATGTAAGAAAAGCCATCATGCGTAGCATTTTGGCAACCTAGGGAATGAATGTGTGAACAGACTGCTGTTGGCTCAGGTGAGTGTGCTTTCAGATGATGGGCTCTTTGCTGGTGGCTGCATGCATATGAGCTTAGCTTCAAAAAAGTGTTTATTTTTTTTCCTTAACATAATGACCCATTAAAACTTTCCTTCTCTTAGTTAAGCTATAAGCTGGTCAGCAGTTTACAAGGGAAGAATTATGGCTATAGTGATGCTGAAATAACCACCTCATTCATTATTCCTGACTAGGAAGTAGCATCTTTGAGGGTTTATTGGTTTTATTGTTTGTTTTCTTTTAGGAGAATTATGTATCCGATCCAACCTCTCTGTGGAGGGACTATCCACACACTCTGATTCCGTAAGGCGTCTTCCTTAGAGGATTGTTGGGAAGAGGAGGGAGTATTTTAAACTTAGGGTGTATCATGTACAATTCATATGCAATAAGTAGTCTGTAAAACTGTATTAGTTGTTAATGTATTTTTGCTCATAGTTATGGAGGAAATTGATTCTCTATCACTTTGTAGCTGCAGAGTTTCTGTTAAATGTTTCTGTTTAAAAAAAAAATAAATCTTTTTAGTTGGTTGGCATTTTTCTTTCTGTAGAGGCAGTGATTAAATGTATTCACTAGCAAGTTTCTGAAATGTTTTAAGTTCATTAATAAAAAGTAATATTCTTTAATTCTTCCTGTATTGTACAGGTTTCAAATGAAGTTTTTCTACATCTTACAGTTGGCATACTGGTTTCATGCTTTTCCAGAACTGTATTTCCAGAAAACTAAAAAAGTAAGTTTAAAATGGAAATGGAAAGAACTCCAAAGCAAACAACTTAAAATAGTAGAATAGTGAATTTCTTTTGCACTTCTAGAGTAAGGTGTTACCCTAGATTTCTTACCTTCTTCTTGCTTGTGCTGCCCACTTTTCCTGATGGAATTCTGGATGCTGAAATGTCTCTGTGAGAAAGTAATTATTTCTAAGTTAAACCCTGTATTTACAATAGCAGTAAAATTGCTATGTATCTGTTGTGCAGATATTTCTCATCTACTAAAAGAAGTTTCCCTGAAAAAGCAATGTGAGATTTTCTTTCCAAACTCTTTGTTTTTTGTAATTAGTAGTCTGAATAGTCTCATTGAAATCGCAGTTGCTTAATGAATCATAATACAGGTGTAGAATATAAGTAGTGAATAATTTCTGAATTGCAAGGAATATTAAACTCCAGGATTTGATTTAAATATCACTGTCTGCAGCAGAAGTTCTGGTTAGTTATGTATAGAAACTTTTTTAAAAAGTTTTTAAAAGCATCCTTTTCCCCCTAAGGGTTTTCTCTGTTAGGGTTTTCAGAACACTGAGTTTGCTGGAGGTTTTGTTGCAGCACACTTTTTGCGTTCCTGGATCTATTTAAGTAGTTTCTTTGCATGCTTTTATTCAGGCTCATTTTACATATGCAGTTTCCTTTTTAAACATGTTACGTTAAAACTTTTAACATGGCTTCCCCAAAGGCAATCTTGACTAATTTAGTGGCCTTCTATGATTGAGTGACTGCATTAGTGGATGAGGTAACAGCTGCTAATGCCCTAAACCTGGACTTCTGTTAAGGCTTTTGATACAGTTTCCCACAGCATTTGTACCTTTAAATTGAAGAGATGAATTTTGTGGGTGGGCTATTAGATGGGTAAGGAATTGGCTGGATGGCTGCTTCCAAAGAGTTACAGTCAGTGGCTCAATGTCCAAGTGGAAGCCAGTACTGAGTGATGTTCTTCAAGGGTCTGTGTTGGGACCAGTACTGGTTTTGTTTATCTGCGTCAGTGAAGTAGACAGTGGGATTTGCATGCACTCTCAGCAAGTTTGCAGATGGACACCAAGCTGAATGGTGCAGTTGATTTGCTTGAGGAAAGGGATGTGATCCCAAGGGATCTTGACAGGCGTGAGGATTGGGTCCGTGTGAACCTCGTGAAGTTCTGTGAGGCCACGTGCAAGGTCCTGCATGTAGGTCATGGGAATCCCCAGCATCCATACAGGTTGGGGATGAATGGAAAGCATGGCCAGCAGGTTCAAAGAGGTGATTTGCCCCCTGTACTCCACCCTGGTGGGAACTCACCTGGAGTACTGTGTCCAGCTCTGGAGTCCCCACCACAGGAAACGTATGAATCTGTTTAAGCGGGTCCAGAGGAGGGCACGAAGATGATCTGAGGGCTGGGGCACCTTTCCTCTGAAGAAAGGCTGAGAGAGTTGGGGTTCAGCCTGGAAGAGAGTTGTCTCCAGGGAGGCCTCTTTGTGGCCTTTCAGTATCTGAAATTGGCTTATAAAAAAGATGGAGAAAATCTATTTATCAGGGCCTGTAGTGACAGGACAAGGAACAATGATTTTAATCTGAAAGAGGATAGATTCAGATTAGATACTGGGAAGAAATTCTTTATGAGGGTGGTGAGGCACTGACACAGGTTGCCCTGAGGAGCTGAGATGCCCCATTCCAGAAGTGTTCAAGGCCAGTTGGGGCTTTCAGCAACCTGGTATAGTGGAAGGTGTCCCTGCTGCATGGCAGGAGGGGTTGGAACTAGGTGGTCTTTAAAAGTTCCTTCCAACCAAAACCATTCTGTAACTGTTGTTGCTGTGACTAGGCTGCGTCTCTGTTGCCAGAGTTCTGCTTTACTGAAGAAAATGAAATAGACATGTTATGTAACCATAGGTCTTTGTTCAAGAGCATAGAAGAGGCTTGGGAAGATAGCAATGAGGTGTTTTGTTTTCATGCTGATCAGACACACTAGAAACACTGATGTTTTGCAGATACACTGCAGATGATGTTCCATATTGTGCTAGTGATATCCTTGAAATTTAAATTAATACCCAAGTGTGGAGGGGTTTTTTTTAACATAAATTCAAGACAGCTGTTGCAAGTAGTAGAGTGTTCTACTGAATAGTAGTGTTTTGTCGGATCACTGTTTGGAATTTTGGCCTCTTAACTTCAGCATTATTTATTTTAGCAAGTTCATCCTTGATATTTCTTTCACCACAATTTAACCTCTGCCATCTTGGCTTCTATGACTTATTCCTTCTCTTGAAGGAGCTCATTTCTTTTACTTGGGTCTAATTTTCAGTACTGCTGATGTGGATAAGAAAAAAAGTTCTTAATTTGGCTTTCTGTATAGCAGTGTATACCTCCACCTGCATTGTTCCAGGAGGCCTTCAGTCTGACAGCTTAAGTGTGCAGAATGTGTTCTTTAAATTTACCTCATTTCTGAGAATAAAGTGCAAAAGGCTCATCCTGGTAGTACTTGGAGAAGCTGAGCATTTGTACTGGCTATTCTCTGGTTTGTCTAAAAGAACTCTCTTTGTTTTCTTTCAGATGATTTAGAGTTAGGTCTTTATCTGTTTTCTTGCTCTTTGTGTGTGTGTTGTGTGCTGCTGTGATGTTTAATTCTGTGCTTTTGTTGGCTTCGAGATGGAATGTTGCATAACATAGCACAGATCTTACAAGAGTAAATTTTTTGGCATTTAAAAAAAAAAGAAAATAATTACATGCATACAAGATAAAGCTGAAGCCCCTCGCTTGAAGTTTAGGGAATCTTTCTAAAAAGCAGGAGTTTCTTAAGCACAACTGAATGTACTCTGCATAGTACTTCAAGACAGATTTGTCCCGTGGTCTAGCTTATTTTAGTGATTCTTCCGTTCGCAGATGGCACCTTCTGCTTTCAGTGTGCTGTGTGTCTGCACTTGAATTCATGTCCCTTATTTCATCTGTGTGTTCAGTATAATGAGGCTGGATAAAACCTAGCTTGAGATGTGACCATGTGGCTTATCATGACTGGTTAATAACATTATTTTCTGTATTTGCCAGCAGCAGTCTGTCAGAATCTTGAAAGATCTTGGATTTTTAAAATGGATGTCAGCGCTTGGAAACCTGTTCATTTTGGGTTCATAGACTGTTACTTTGTTTCTGTAGCAACTTGACCAATCCAATGGGCCACAAACATGCAGAACTGTAGGAAGTTATGCAATAATACATACCACATAAGTACTGTAATAGCCAGTACAAATTCACAGTAGTCATATCAAATAAAACCAGGCCCTTTTAAAAAGCATCTTTTACATGTTTGTTGTCTTTGCTCACAATAGCACAACATACCAAATATTACTGGTAAATAAGCAATAAGTTATATACGTGGAATTAATTATTTAGGCTGAGTAATTCAGTGCCAAACAAAACAGGTTAAGGTAGCTGACAAACCAGGAAGAATTTCCAAGTTCATGGTATTATATAGCATTGTACTATAATGTGTAACATTGTGTATAGTGCGTAATTACTTTCTTTTTTCCTAATAGGAAGATATCTTTCGTCAGATTGTCTACATTGGACTTTATCTCTTTCATATTGCTGGAGCCTATCTCCTGAAGTACGTAAATTGTAAATTGTGTTGACTTCTTTTTCTGTCTTAAACGTCTAACAAAACGTCTGAATGCTTGTTTTATTTGTTTTGATAGTCTGACCCATCTTGGACTTGTTCTTCTGGTATTGCATTACTTCGTTGAATTTCTTTTCCACATATCCCGTCTTTTTTACTTCAGTGATGAAAAATACCAGAAAGGGTAAGTAGACTTTATCTTCTAAATTAGTATAATTTCTGTCTCAAAGCCCTTGCATTTAGCTAACCGAAAACCAAAATTACAATAAAGTTCAAACAGCGTTTGCTTAGAGGCGACAATTCTACATACTATTTAAGTAAATGTTAGTAGTGGTGTGAAATGAAATGAAACCTTACACTATGTACTAATACTTAAAAAAAGAAAAAAATTGGTAGAGAAAGGAACAGCATAAGTTGCTAATATAGCCATGCTAATAACATGCTTATGTTCCAATAGTTTCGGAAAGTATTTAGATAAGTTCTTAAATCTCAAACAGATTTGTGTAGTGAAGCGTAAATATTTGCATTGTTAGTCTTGTGAATGGAAAATTCATTTAGTGTTTGTGGTGTTTTTCTTTGTAGATTTTCACTGTGGGCAGTTCTTTTTGTTTTGGGAAGGCTTCTCACCTTGATTCTCTCGGTCCTCACTTTTGGCTTTGGACTTGCAAGAGCAGAAGATCAGCAGCTGAATTTCAGTACTGGAAACTTTAATATCCTGGCTGTTAGGTAAAATAAACTTGGAATGGTTCTTAAGCATGAGCTGTAAGCCTGTGTTAAATACACAATGTGAGTGATATGGTATTAATGATAGTAATTCTGAATTAGGTGTTGGGTGTTTTCATGCAACTGATGAGATTGGTAGGAATAGCTTACGTAACAACTTGTAAAGCACAGTAAAAAGATTGAAGAATTCACTTTCTACAGCTGAGAGATCTGTAACTGGTTGCTTGGTTTGTTTGCTGTTTTTTCTTGTCAGAAAATCACCCAGAATTTAAAAGAATATCCAATTACAGAAATTACTGTCAAATATATTAGAGAATAGCAGTGAGTTTATTTTTAGAGGTCAAGGCATTATGCTCAGAGCATCTTTGGTCCTGCTTGAAGTTTCCTAGCTCTTTCACTGCCTTTATTACAGCTCCTGTTCCTGCTATGTGCTGTAGAATGTTCATCCAACCACCTGGCCTTTTTATAAATTATAGCCAGAAAAGGAAGTTATTAAAATGTTGACAATGTCAGCATTACCCTGCAGAATTGCTACGCAGAACTGCAAAACTCTCTTAAACCATTTTCAGCTGTTACTGTCTGAAACTTGAGAGGGATACTGAGAAAAGAGAAAGCATGAAAGAAATCTAGTACTTCCTGGTTATGATGGAGAGCAGATACTTTGACTGTGTATCTGCCGTTGTTCAGCTGTGCTAAGCCGTCACCCTACATGAGCCTAACTCTTGAATGGCTTAAAAAATGGGTGCTGCTGGTGGGGAGACAGAAAGGCACAAAAGAAAATCCAAGCAAAACTGAACTTTTACAAATCCCTTTTTTTAGACAGAATGACTCTAATGTGTTTGAGGAGCCTGAGTAAAAAGGCAGTTCATGACATACAAGAAACTATCTGAGTTGGTGTTCTACTTTCTTATTGTATTTGAATGAGAGAAAATTACTGATAAACTTTTACCTGCGTTTAATGTCTAGAATTAGTGTGCTGGCCTCCATCTGCATGACTCAAGCGTTTATGATGTGGAAGTTCATTAATTTCCAGCTTCGGAGGTGGAGAGAGCATTCTTCTTCTCAGCCTCAGTCAGTGAAAAAGAAGTTTGTAACAGCTAAAGGAAAGAACTCCAGAAAAGAAAGAGGTGCGTGTTTTCAGTGTTTCTGTTGCCATGACTTCTCAAAACTTAAGTAATGGAGAGCTTTCTTTAATGCAATTGCTAGAGAAACATTTTAAGTTTAACTTGCAATTGAGATGACTCAGGTACAGAGACAGTATCAGCAGATATTGGGGGGGGGGGGGGAATGAGGGTGTTAGTAAAAAAAGACCTATATATTAACTGTTTGGATTTTCTAATTGGCTGAATGAATGAGTTAGTATGTAGTTAATGCAACATGAGATTATTGTTAGGTATAATTTTATCACTTGAGCAAAATGTGTCATGCTTATTGCCTTATAAAAGGGGAACAGGCATGGGTTTAGATCTGTTCTCGTAATCAATTACTGCTGAATTTTTCTTGCAGTGAATTCCAAGCTAGCTTCTCATTGCCACTAAATTCTGAGGTTTTAGGGCAAGGAGGTGGTTTGATCCATTCAATAAATAAGCTTAGACTGGACTATTTTTACTAAAAATAGAATTTTCTCACTAATTTTAAGGGAAGGTAATATCTACTTACTACTCTAAATCTGTACAGAAGCTTTTGGGAATGAATTAATAACTCAAGGTTTGACTTGGTCATGTCATGCTCTTTATGGAAAGGCCATGAATGCTTTTTCCTTCAAGGAAAATTATCTGCTCCCTTTAAAAAGAAACTCCCCACATTTCAGTATTTCTGTTGTACCAACAGTTAAACTTCTGTGTATTTAACTGCTAGCTTGAATAACTTGTACATTTTTATGAAACTGCTTAAATCATCTCAAAGACTTACTTCAGCATAATCCTTTGCTACCAATCATGTATTGCCAACCTATTGCTTCTTGATACATTGAATGTAACATGTAAAGACCACTTGCGCTGAGAATTGAAATTTATGGTCAGAGAGCAATTCAGTATTGTTTTGGGGGGTTTCAGAGTTTCTTTTCTATTCCAATAATGTTTTTTAGAGCATTTCTGTGTTCCCTTTTGATGATTTGTAATTGCCACAACTTGGCTTTTGTGTGGGGTTAGGGTTTTATGTTTTTGTCAGAAAATCGGGTTGGAAGGTAGTGAAGGTAGTTTCCTATGTAGGCATCCTATTTAATCAGAGCTTCATGTTCATTGCATCTGTCTTTTTGTGGAATTAATGTAAGTTTTCTATGGCAAATATTTTTAAAGCATAAACTTAAATGGGTTTTACACAGTCAAAAATGTAGCAGCTTTTTAAAATTTCTTAAACTATTCATGCAATTTGGTGAAGTTGTTGATTTTCACCCAGTTTCAGTGGAGACTTGAAAGTGGTAAACAAATTGAGAAAAAGTCATTTAATGGGCATGGTGGTTTAATTCACAAAATAATTTAGTTATTAAGGACTGGAGAATTTTACAGCTTATTTTAGAAGGAAAGAAAAGAACTTTAAAATCCAAAAGGCTAGTGTTGTTTCACATTCCTCTGTTTTGAAGATTCCTATAGTTTTTCAGTTCAGAACACTTGCACAAGATGCAGTGAGGCAGTGTTTTTGAAAGAGTAATATACGCAATTAAACTGCTCAAAACAGTCTTTTTTTTGGCTCTTTTTTGTGGTTGGATGGGTTTTTGGAACCAGGGCACAATATGTTACTTTTAGACTGTGCCAAAAGCAAGAAATGACAGTAGAAAAATCCTACTGATGATGTAGGTGGAGTACCCAGGCACATGCTGATTCTTGTTCTTTGTTTTACTTTCACTTGTTTTGACTTAACTGTTTAAGAAAATACAATTTCAGTTAGCTGACTTGGGTCCAGCTCATTGTTTGTAAGCTTGATTTATGAATAACATGAACTTTCTGAAAAGAATCCAAAGTCCGCATTATGCAGGCTTAAAGTGGTGGTGTCATTTACAACCAAATATCCAAACGTGTTGGATAGACTTTGACTTTTCCTGTGTGATTAATTGGACCTATATCTGGTCTCATTCTTATGTTTCTGATTTTGGGTTTGGATTTGGAGCTGTTTTTTTGGAGTTGCTTGTTTGCGTAAGTGGGAGCATTTGGGTGGAGTGGGAGAGAGAGGGAGATCAACAGTTGTTTTTTGTGGGTTGGCCACATTCTGTGGTGATCTGCAATACATCTGCAGATGGAAAACATTAACTAGTTAAAAAAGCCCACAGCAGCTGCTTGAAGTCAGAATGTTACTATAAATTGGAGCAGAGATGTTAAGCGGCAAGCATTATAGCTGGCTATGCACTCTGCTCTTCAGATGTGTTTTTTGAATTTATTTACTGTCAGGCAACATATCTCCTTCCTTTGGTTGTGATAACCCTGAATAAAAGGGATACTTTCAATTCACAGTGGTATCATGTTGCTCCATTTTACTGAAAGTTGTGTGCATTATAAATACGCAGATTGTGGGTCATTGTTCTAGGACAGACATTTCCTATAAAACCTTCTGTGTTACTTGAACAGATTAAAACTCTTGAGATCTTCCAGTTGGCCCAGAAATGGGATAGAAGTTGCAGCTGGTAACATGTTTGCTTTGTATTCTTAGGTGCCTGGTCTTGTGCTTGAAGTCTTTAGGTATACACATCTCAAATCTAACTAGTGTTTTACTTCTGTCCATCTTTTCTGTGTAAATATCTTCATCAGAATATAAATGAATTCTGTATGTTACAGTATATACTTTTAAGAATGTGTGTGTGCATATATATATATAAAAGTTTCATATATATGTGAAAAGCTTGTAAAGGTGAGTGAAAGGGTGCAATTTCAGGAAGAAATAAAATATTAAATGGGTGGGATAAACAATAAAGACTTATACCAGGGAAGGTATTATGTATTTGTACACTATGCCTCCAGAATTTCAAAGGACAGTTTCATATACAGATTGAGTGGTTTACATTTTAAGATAGTATCTTCTAAAATATGATAGCTGGTCTTCATTTTCAGAGTATATATATATATATATATATAATGCACATACTTAAGTGTGTGGCCATGTCAGGAAACCAGACTTTATCATAGTAAAGTTTAAATTTTGAATTTTGTAAAAATTTCACTATAGAGTTGAATTATGAATTATAATAATGAGGTTTTTAACAATGCCGAGGGCTTTTTTTTAACAAAGAAGAAAAAGTTAAAAGAAGTTACTCCTATTTGTACGGGACCTAAAAAAAAAAAAGTTAATAAAATATGAAGTTTTCTCATTGTATTTAAAAAGTGTTTTGTTCTTTTTTTCTAGAAAATGGAATAAATGGAACAGTGACTTCAAATGGAGCAGACTCGCCTCGTAGCAGGAAGGATAAATCCTCGTAAAACTGGGTTTTATTAAGTTAATTGACTAATGTCCCCAAAGAATCTGCTTTTTACATGGATGGCCCTTCAGCACTAGAGATGTTACGGATTAAAGAAAATACAATTCATGTTTTTTGATTATTGCTGTTGTTTTGAGAAACTTTTTTTAAAAGCCATTTTGACTAATGAATAAGGTTTATCTTCAAATACTTGGGTGGGAGGGGAATACAACACTTTTTAAATAACATTGATGCTTTTTTAAACATTTATTGTGATGAAATAATTTCACTTAGTGAGGATCACTGTTGCAATGTATTATTTCCTTCCAGTTTTTGTAATCTTGGTGATATATACTGTTCTACCAACTTCACTTTTTCCAAGTTCCTCAAGAAGTATTGCAAGATTGAGGTAAAAACTTAGTATGCATTTTCAGATGCTCTGGCTTTTCAGATAATTACCTGGAGTCAAATTTACAGTTCAAATTGGGATTCCAAGACCACACCAATAAACCTCTTTATTGTGTCATTATTAGCTACACAATGTCTGCTCTAAGAATTGCCCCATGTCATTAAAACAAAACTGAACTAATTGGAAATGTTGCAGAGTCTTATTGTTTGTTGGTTGGAAATCTTGTACAAGGAGCAAAAAATCTTTTTGAGATATAGCTTTAGCACTTGAACGTTAGAAGGGAGCGTGTATGGTCATAAGAAAAGTTGATTTGAGTAGCACTGTTAACTCCTGTCCGTGCTTTAAAGTGTACGTATCTTGGAAAATTAGTGTGCATTGGACCTTTTTTGAAAACTTGTCTGTCTCATTTTAGAGGGTGGAGGTTCTTCCAGTGTGGTGTTTGTGTTTGTTCTAGGAGGCATCTTAATGCTCTGTGAAGAGGGGAATTTTGTAGATAAATGGATCGAGTTACAAGAAACATTCCTTTATTCTGACTGCTTTGCTTTACTTCACCTCTGTTAGGAAATGGTTTGATTTCTCCTAGATATATTTTTATGAAAAAGTATTTAAAAGCTACAACTTCTTAAAACTGATTTGTTGTGCCCTTTGCTACAACTGGAAAAATCTTAATTTAAGACTTTTTCCATTATCTGTCTTTAGTAATTGTATTCAGTGTGAAGCTTTGTCCAGTTAATTTTCCAGTTTAATAAGCAGTTAATGTTTCTTGTGTACTCTTCTGTAACGGGTATAATTCAACCAGTTTCACTCGAGAATGAGTTGGAGGTTTAATTCAGTCTTAAGAAGTTGCTAAATCAGTCTTTCAAGTTAACCCAAGTTATTATTGCTTATTGATTGAGAGGAGTAATCATGAGCAGTGAAGCTGATAAATAAAATAGTTTTAATTAAAAAACTGTTACTATAGTTGAGTTTATACCCAACAAAATTATAAATCTGCTTTCTGTATCTTTTTAGAGTTCAGTTGCTTTACTATACAGAATAAACATTTCTAGTACAAAATCTTCTCTGCAAATAACTATCCATTCTTCAATTGTTTAGTGCTATTGAGAGTTATTGCAGTATAATTTATTCAGTGTTTTGAGTCATTTCAGTCACAGTTCCCATGTATTTGCTTCACAGCTCCTGAAGTGGATTTGGTCTTGCTTAGTTTCAGAACTCTGGGGCAGCATGCGCTGCAGTATGCCCAGTTGGCTTCTCTGGAAGTAGCTATAGTGTGTCTTTAGCTGAGGAAATAAAACTCAGTTGATGAAACTGAATCTGTCTGATCTGACCATGAAACTAGAAAATTTGAACTCAGAAATTTTGAGGGATTGCATATGTTAAATATTCACTACATAAAACCATGCTTCATGTCTCATGTTTCTATACACACCTTCACAGATCTCATTATTCCATGTGCCTTGCTCTCAAGTTGTACCTTAAGCCAAAAGGGGCAACTTTTTAAAGTTTCTAGTCTGGTACTTTGACTCTAAGTCAGTTTGCTTGTGATACGTACTTCTTCTGGGGCTGTCAAAATCATAAAGGGTGGAGGAACAAATTCTGAAATGAGCTTTTAAGGTACTTCTTGAGATCTTTTAAGACTTACCGGAGTCTGAGGGTTGTAGTCGTTTTTTCCCTGAGGCAAACTATTTCTTGTAAACCTCATGCTTTGGCCCAGTAATCTTGAAATGTGAAATTTGGGTTCATTTTCAAAAACTTCAAAATCATATATTGCCTGTTGATACTACTTTTTGTCTGATTTTGGCCTTATGGGTATTCTTGGCCTTTAGACTTCTTGAAAAAGCACTTCTATTTCCACAATGGCTTCATCTTCATCCTTGCCTTATAGGAGTTTTTGCTTTTTTCCAAGTAAGATAGTCATTTCAGTTGTTCTAGAATTTGGATAGGGTGTCAGAAACCAGTATCTTCTGTCTCCTTGTGGCATTACTAAAACTACGTATTTATCATTTTGGATGAGGGCAAAAGCAGTTTTTAATTTTCTACCTTGGGGTGGAAGCACCTGTGAATTTAGATTTTGAGGCTTCAGTTTCTTCTGGTTGTTATGACTTCTTTTGGCCTAAGATTGTTGTTCGCCTGGGTAACTTCTTTTATATTGCTTAAAATTGATTTTCAAATGTTACTGCGTTTTGGCTCTTTGTCTGTAATCTGGGACTCAATAAGCTGGAAGAAGATTAGTTGTCTAATCATGTTTTCTTAATTATGGAATCAGGCAAATTGGAAATAGGACTGTAATAATGAGCTCTTCAGTCATTTCCATGCCTAATAAAACCATTTTTGCTTAGGCTGTAGTAATTTATCCTGGTCAATTACCAGGTCCCACAAAGAAAAGGCTTTGTCTGTGTAGATGAATTTGAATTGAGTAATTGATACAGACTATGGATAGGGTGTTTGTTTCTTTTTACTCAAACTCCCTCTTTCCTGCCCCGTCTTGTCAGAACCTTTCAAGACTTACAACAGATTATTTCAAGACATTGTTTCCCCTCCCCAAAGCCCATTTGGTTTATGTGTCAGAATCTAGTATTTTACTTGTACTGAGTAATTATGTGTAACTTCAAAGTACAAACAAGGACCACAGAATAGCTGAAACTAATTCTCAGAGTTTTTATCTGGACGCTTTCTTCTCTTGACTACTTGCAAAAATTGAATTCTCCTGTGTGAATTATTCATGAATGTGGCTCTTAGGAAATACTGCTTTTCAGGTGATCCCATGCCCAAACTTAGGAATGATCAATGGATTTACCATGCAGAGAAAATGCATAGGCTATTTTTGCTGATGGTAGAATATGCTGAAGGTAAATTAAGTATGTTGGGATAATGCAATTAGATAATACAGTAGTTACTGATAAGCATTTGATGTTTTTTCTGAGTACTTGTTTCTTTGAAAATTTTAGTTGTGTTTTTGGAGATATGCAACCCAGAATTGTGATAAGCACTGTGGTGCTTTTGTGTAAGTGGACTTCTGTAGAAGGGGTTAAATACATATCTGCAGCCTTGCTCTTTGCAGATTTCTGGCTTGCTGCACCTCAGGTGATTTTGTTGAAGGCAAAACTGGATATTAAAGGGAAGGAATCATTTTCATGCTTGTGCTAAGTTGGATGTAGGTTGCTGCCAGAATTGGGGTTCTGTCCCTTGCTTTGTCTAGCACAAGCCTCTCTGTTTGCATGGTGAGCTAGATCAAGGAGCTAGAGTGGCTGAAAATTAGCTTGTTTGCTTAGTTGTTTTTCCACTGGATTAGTTGCCCAATACTAATCCTGGAGGTATACAAGTATTTATGTGTAAGCAAGAAAACATGCAGGGAAAAGGTGGATCAAGCTCTATGGCTGCTACCCCTTTCGGCTGCATGTTTGGGTGAAAATTACTCTAGATTACAATATGAGTTGGGAGATCTCATCAAAGGGCTTCCAGTCATCTATACCAGAAGGAAACTGGTCTCTCTGGTAGCTCCTAGAGGCCAAACTTTGTAAGAGTTAGTGGATTTTTGTCAGATACGGTGTGGAAAGGGGAAACTCAATGTGCTTTACTGACCTGAGATACCCTTTTTGGGGGTTCCAGGAAGTGCAAGATGATACGGGTGGTGTAGAAATAGCAACTCTGAAAATGTAGTTTCTCTTGGATTAGAAAAAACAAGATTACTTTTCTTACCAGCTGGGAAACTGCGTCTTTTTTGCTTTTTGGGAGAGTGATATTTTTTGTTTTGTTGGTTTGGGTTTTTTTCTCCTCCACATGAAACTTTCATGTATTGGAGTAGGTCTTCCAGACAGCTTCTGCAGTTCTGCAGAATCCTGCAAGAATTGCACTGTCTGCCTATCTAGGTGTATTGAGGGGGTGGTTGGTTGGTTTCCCTGTTTTCCAGAAGTTCACCAGCTGATTCTTAGGTCATACTTGGGTTTAGTTCCACTTGTGACCCAGCCCTTTGGGCCTGTGCTGTAGAAGACGGAGACAGGCAGCTTAAGTAGGCTCCCTATACAGTGTTGGTTATTGCAGTCCTAATTGTTCTCTGTGGAAAATGGCAGTATTGAAAGGGCTTGAACACCAAGAAGAGACAGTTGTGATACTTGTAGTGTTTACACACTGGTGAAAGCATACATACAGAGATACTATGTTCCAGGGGCCTGTGGTTTAATGCTTGGAGGCTGTAGTACATCTTGTTACACAAATACTTGGGTTACCTCTTGTACAGGGTATAAGAATGTCCTACAAAATGAAGGTTTTGGGAAAGTGTAGATCCCTTAAAAAGAATAAGACTCTTCAAAGGACTGATGTCAGTTATCATCTGTTCATCAGATTTTGATTTCTCATGTTGTTAGTTGTGGATTATCTTTAGAGCACAGGGTTAGCCCATGCTTCTTGTTTTGGGTTGTTTTTTTTTTTATACATGGTAGGTTGATGTGATGGATGTGTGGTGGGTATCCCCTCCTTTCACTGCTCCCTGAACTAGTCGGTTTAGGATTTACTGGGCCCAGTTCTGTACACATACAGAATTTGGCGTGCTTTTCATAACTAAAATAAAAGTGGTGCTGGAGTGTTTCTGAGTCAGATGTAAAAAAAATAAGTACATCAGTATGTTGAGTGTCATCAGAACACATTTATTGGGAACTGAAACTCTTTAGGATGAATACATTATGATACAGCTTGTATTGAATTGTAGCATTTGGATGTAGTTCACATCCAGCTAGCAAGTGCCTTTATGGGTGAAACAACTGCTGTTGGCATCTACAGCTGTCAGTTCCCCTTCTGTGAACAGTGGGTGAGGAGTGCTGGGCTGCAGCTGCAGTAGGCTGCTTTCTGCCTTTTAGAGAAGTTCTTTTGATGTTGACAAGACAAAAGGCGACAACTCTTATTTGAGGTTTAAAAAGGAAAATACAACCTATGTTTGAATTCAGTGCGCTTGCTCTTGATCCCTCTGTATGTGTCCTGTCACTTTTATTTTAGGTTTCTGCAAACAGTTGATTTTTATCCAGTTCAGGCATGGCAGATCTGTGATGTGAGTGCCAAAAATGCCAGCTCCTTTTTCTTCTTTTTGTTTGAAACTTTGCAGAATCAGAGCAGCAAGTGTAGTTTTGTGATTTGACAGCTTCTCAGTATTCGTTTCTTGCCCTTGTTTATTGTGGTTAGCATTAAGGGTCAGGCATTGTCATGCAGCACAACACAGTTATTACTTCTTCATTCCATGCACAAGAATATTTAGCAATTCGATATACCGAAATGACAAAAATTTTAGTAAGTTTCCACTGGTTTAGCAGTAATGGGTATTCCTGGATGGTTTTGTTTTCATCCTTATTGCAGTTTACTATTACTTAAGCTCTCTGACTCTCTAGTCTGTAGTTTTGCTGTATCCCACTTGAAAACTTATGGTCTAGAACTGGAGCTTTTTGTTCTCCTTATATGGGTTATAAATGTTGAAGAATGTATCTTGTGTTGTAATGAACAGATGAAAATTCACTCATGGTGGTGAGAATACTGTAACAGGGTCAGAATTTCAACTCTTGAACTCCAGAATAGAAGCCAAGCCAAAACTCTCTTGTGTTCTCATGCAGGTGATTCCTCCTCTTTGTTTCTTGATTAATCATTATCTGTGTTTTGTTTATTTAGATTGTAAGTTCTTTGTGGCAAGGGTTGTCTCTTGTGTGTGCGTGTGTGTGAGCGCGCGCATGTGTATGTGTGTACCCAGGACAGTAAGGTCTGGAGTCCAGTCTGTGGAAGCTGTAATAAACAATCACCTTGTTATTGTTTTCCTGGATATTGTAATAAAGAGTATCAAATAAAAACTGTGCTTGAATAGTCTGTTACAAAAATGGAGGCATGTAAATTGCATCTGGCTTTGTTTACAGTCCAGCAGCATCAGTGGCAGAGATACTGGTCAAAGACAAATACAGTGTTGTGTTTGGGTTTATGCACTTGAACCAGTGAACACAGAGCCAGGACATCGTTGGCTGAATCGTTTGGAACTCAGGCTGAAGCTCGAGCTTGCACAAAATCACCAGGAATTCAAGGCTGAGTTTCTCATCTCCTGTCAAGTTGGGAAACTGCATTGGTCCTCCCACTTGGGAAAGTGGGCTTGTTTACACAACCATTACAGCAATGTTTTGTACCCTTTGAATAGCACTTTCAAACTTGAGAGGGTAACCACAGCCTTAGAGAATACTAGAAACTGCCCTGGGCAATGTATGATGTGGCCTGGGAGCTTACTGTGCAAATTGAAGCATCTCCAAGCTCTTCAGCTAAACAGCTTTTAAAACCTTTGTAGTCTTGAGCTTCACTGATATGGAAAAGTACAATTTCATCCAGTCTGAAATTAAACCCCTACACTGATACACTGATCTAGGCGAGATGCTGGGGAACTGAGGACTTGCTCGAGTTAGGGAAAGTTAGACTGGGTTTAGGAAACCATTGCGGTGAGTGTGACCCTCCTGCGGGTTTCATTTGGTACATGGTTGGGGGGTTGACTAGGTCCCAGGATCACCTCAGGATACATCAGTTCACCTCAGGATACATCAGATCATTGCTTTTGAAGAACTACTGAACTGCTTACGCATTCTTAAAACCTGCATTCATAACTTGTCACTCGTCAAATTAATCAAAAGAAAATATTAATTTTCCTGATTCTTGGCTTTGCCGATAAACTGTAGTTTAAAAATAGTGTTAGAAAATCAGAGGAAAACTTGCAAGACCCAGAAGCACCTTGCCAATAGGTATTATCTGCCAAGCGAGCACAGGCATATAGGATGATTATAACGAGTCCTGCGTTATGTTTCTCCTGCTGCACCTCTGAAAATCATCTTGCACTGCTGCCACTCTCAGAATGACACAGCAGATACTGATGGGAGGTGGAGTAGATGGAGGCTTGAGAGCCACAGCGTGTGATGAGTGTGGGATGTGGGAAAAAACAGCCACTAGAGGCCACCACAGGCTGCCTGAGCTGGGCTTGACGTACAGTGTCTGGTGGTAGCAGGCAAAAATACATGCAGAGGGCCGTGGTTTTGCTGCACTTTAAGCAAAAATCACTTATTTCCTTTTGAAAAGCATCTCTGTTGTAAGGCAGCAAACAGAGCATTGAATTAAATTAGATACAACTTCTTGTAGTTCTGGATAATAAAGCCCATGTTATTTTCTGCAGGGCTTGTAGGGTGTCCTTACTTGGCCTGAAGCTACTCCCTCGCTTCTGGTTGAGAAAATGGCACGTAGACCTCCAGTATTAAAGCTTTATCTTAACCCAGAAGTGCAACATCTTAGATTAAAAACAGCGCTGAGAATGCAAAACCTCAGATTACATCTACAGGCTGTGTTCAGTTCTGTAAGCAACTACATGGTGCTGTGCCAGATGCTGACTTCTTTGCTTAATCCTTGGGGAAGGGGAAAGTACCCAAAACCTGATCTGTTTCCACCAATTTTTGATGCTTTCAAAACAAAGTTACTGTTAGAGGAGCTTATAAAATTGCTTCCTGAATTGAAATGTCAGCTCTTATCTGCCAGTAAGAGACCCTTATTTTGTGGGAGTGTTTCTTATGGGCATCTCCCTTTAGCTGCTGCAGAGTGAAAACTTGCCCTGCAGTTGTTAAAACAGCTTCTCAGAAGATATAAGTTGAATTTTCCAGCTTATATATTTTGCCTTTAATCATGAGGAAATACCATGTTCCGTTAGGATATGCCCCTTTTTATATAGAAGGAAGTTTTTGGGTGGCACTGGGAAACACTATGGGATACACTAATCTTTGTGGTTGTCCTTGGGGTAATTTTACCCTAATCTGCCCAGAAAATAAAACATTGTGCACTGGCTTTAGCTGTTCCGGGCCCCGATAGGCTTGTTTTTGCTTGTCGGAAAGCGTTGCAGTGCAGGGTGATCTAGCTCTGGAAGAATAATAAGAAATATGGCTCTCCTTCAGGAATGTCCTGGGACTTCGGTGGAGTCTGGGCAAAATTTTCCTGAACATCTGGATTTGGGTAGTCCTGGTAAGAGATGGCGAACTGGCTGAATCATGTTATGAGCTGTGTGTGCCTTGATTCGTAATGCATTAAATTGCCAGTGACAGGTTTGAGTGTCTGGCTGTCCTGAGCACCAGCTCAGTATTGCTGCACTTACCTCTGAGACACGGGGTGTACAAAAAGTCCATTTGTGTGGCTCTACATCTGTGGAAGTGCATTTGAGAACAGGTCTCAAGACTTGGAGTGCTGACACACAGAAGGTACAATGTCGAGCACTCTTGGTCTGGCTATTGCTTTGGAGACAAGACGGCTGCACTCAGACCTGTAGGGATGCCACAGGAGCCAGGAGCTGCGGTTGTGCTGGAAGCAGTTGATTCCCTCAGGACTTGAATATGTACTCCCATTTCCCCACCACCAAAGCCTGCCCTGCTTCAAGAACTGAGGAGATTTGAAATGGAAACCTTTTAATTTATAGCGATAAATGCAGCTCAGCAGCATGGGGGATATTAGGAGCCTCGAACTAAATAAGAGTATGCCCCACCCTGGAGAGAATGATGTAAATCGTTCTAATTCTTGGCAGTGGTATTTAAGTTTTGTTCATAGTGTGCCATAAAAAAAACCCTTTCAGACATTGTAAACTGTCTGTGCTGTCAAGAAAACTCTCAGAAGCTTTCTAGAGGAAAATTTTTAGAAGGTGAAGGAAATGTTGGTGTAGTTTCTAGATGCAGCATGAATGGTGCCATAGTTCTCTTGACCCTCTCCGTTCCTCCTCTCTTTCTCTCTCCCCTCTTCCTGTTCTCTGCCCCACAAGTCAGCAAAGTCATGAGAACGAGCCCAGTGGAGGCTGAGAGAAACCATAGTTAACCCTGGGGGTTCCTCTTACAGAGGAGCCTGTCAGACTTCTCGTCTCCACAGCTCCTCTGCAAGAGCTGCCACCCTGGGCAAACCCAGAAGACCACGAGCTCCAGTGTCCTACCTTCATGGCACTGTACGGAAAGGACGCGCAACGGAGGGAAGTGTCATCCTGTGTCATCCACCCAGTTTCTGGCAGTCATCAGCTAAGGGACTTCTGAAGCATCTGCTTGCATCAAAACTTTTATTGCTTTTTTTATAGCCACCAATAGAAGTATTCTACATGCATTTGTGTAATCCCTCTTGAACCCATTTAAATACTTGGCATCCACAACACTCAATAAGTTACACAATTTAACTATGCCTTGTTTGGGAAAAGTATTTCCTTTGGCTTGTATTTTAAACCTGATGACTTCCTTGTGTGAGTCTCAAGTAGTGAATAATCATTCCCTCTTCATCTCTTTCATACTACACATGATTTTATAGGTTTCTTTGTTTCAAGCCTGGGGGTTCCCAGTCTATTTAGTATTTTCTTGTGCAGAAATTGTGCTGTACATCTGATTAACTGTGCTATCTTTTGTGTGCCTTTTCTACTTCACCTAAATGCTTAGGCTTACATGTTATCTTTAGTTTATTGAGAAGTAGCTCCCATCAGTTCACTGACTTCTAGACCTGACTTTTTTATCTTAAACCACATTTTTCTGATACACATTTTGCATCGTCTTAGCTGATCTTGCTGCATGCTTTTGTGTGTTGATTGAGTTGCATAGCTATATTCCTAGAACAGTGAAATGTCGACATGCTCTTTTTAGGACATTGATTGGTGATGCAGTATTTCTGCATAAGGAAAATAAACAGTAACTTGCCAACAGGGGAGCAAAAGGCTTTATCTAGAACACAGCCTGGTCTTCCTTGGCCATGCTCACTCTCCAGTGGCCTGTTGGGTTGGTTCATAGCGTAGTACCCATGCAGTGGTTCCCTTTTGTTGTTCTTGCTGATGCTATTAAAACATCTTTTAAATGATTCAGGAAAATGCTTTTCAATGGTAGTGTCTGTATGCAGATGCCTAAATGAGCCATAATGCATCAGTTCTGCAATATTTCAATAGCAGACACTGGCTGTTTCAAAGGTCTGGGATCATGAGGTCCTAAAAAAAGGCAGCGTAACAAATTAACCCCTTTTGGCAGGAATGTTGCTGGTCTGCCCTCATTGCTGGGAATAGCTTGGATTTCCTTCACTGGAGATCAGCTAGTTCTTAAAGGGTCATAACTGATCACAAGACATAACTTTTAGGAACAAATATCTCCAAGGTATAGCTATTCCATGAGTTGTTATGCCGTTTTTTTGGGGGTTTTTTTGACCTTTCCCATTTTATTAGTTACTTATCCTTGCTCATGGTAATTTCACAACATATGAAGTTGATCTCTTCCAGTGAGGAACCGTCTTTTGCAGTTCAAAGCAATATGGCTTGATCACCCGACATCAGCCTTCTAATACTTCCAAAGGCAGACTTATATGTGATAGCAAATTCAGTTGCTGCATAGTATGGTTAAGACATTAGCTTGAAAACCACCAGTTAAATTCTGTTTCTGAATCTATATTAGTCTTTTTGTGAACCTTGGACTGATCATTTTAAGCTTTCTACATGTTCCTCTCTAAATAGTGGATCATATTTAGCTCACATTGATACTAGGACACTGACTTAAAAATCCATGACCTAGAAATGTGTTTTATCTGCTGTGCCTTGCAGTTGCTGCTTTGAAGAAAAATGGTAACTCCTTGGGTTCTGTGTGGCCAGGAGGTTCAACTTCATGGGAAAGGTTGTCAGAAATCACCAGTAACTTCAAAAGCAGATTTTCCTGTGCTGAAAACAAGATGCTGTGCTGTAGTACTTTGGATTTTCCATACTTTCAACTCAAGAGTCCTTTGACCTGGATATCTGACTGACACAGAGTTAAAATAGCATGTCTGCTCTAGGATAGCTAACAGCACCAGGACTTGCATTTAAATGTGAGAAAACATGATCCATGTATCAGACAAGGAGAACTGGAGAAGCATTATGTCCTCACCTTACAGCAGAAGTTGATGAGCTGGAACTGAGAGGAACTGGAGCTGATGGTTCAAAAGCTTCTATGGTACTCTGGGGTTGAATTACAGTTCAGCCACTGGATGTGTGCACTGGAAATGTTGCTTTAGATGTGTTTTTAAAATTCACTTGAAGCCAGAAAATATGATGATATTTAAAACCAAAAAAAAGAAACTTAAAAAAAAAAAAAAGGAATGAAGAAGGGTTTGAGAGCTCTACAGACTGTGGAGAGCCAGCATTTAGATAAGCTTGCAAGTGCCTACAACAAAAAGAAGAACTTTGTTTGGGAGTCACATGCCTATGAGGTTGCTGCTGACTTCAACACTGGGGTCTGAGGTACAGTGCAGCCATTTATACTGTGTCCCCAGAGGTTTGAAAACTTCTCAGGGTTTTCCCCCCCCACACTCTGGCACTCAGTCTCTTTTCCATGCCTGCAGCTATGAGCAGCGTTCATATCTGGGCCTGTAATTTGGTGCGGTTTGGGACTTCCAAGTTCTACAGTGCCCCTATGGTTTTTGGCAGCAGCGGAGTCGCTAAGCGGCTGAACCTTCTGATCTGTGTTCAGTCTGCAGATGAACATTTCATCTAACACCTCCGTACCTGTGTTCCTCAGAACAATCAGACTCTTGATTGCCTCCTCCCTCCTTCCTCCCTGCCTCCCTCCCTCCCAACCTGGAGTACAGCGGGGTAGCTCCACAATGGATGACTGTAATTCCAGCAGCTTCTGGAGGACTATAAATAGCCTTAAATAAATGTGCTAAGGATCCAGCATATTGTCTGAATGATCTAAAATTAGATTCCTCTAATGTTTGTGCATCAGTCTTCCTTTGCTGCAGGAAAATGAATTTCTCTCCGAGGTATTTAAGCTTGAATTATGGTTCCTTAATGATGGGGGAGTGTGGGGAGGCTGTTTGAGGGGAAACTCCTGTATGGTTGGGTCTAGCTTTCTTAAAAGACCGAGATCAGCTGCAGCCACTACTGAGGAGAAAAAGCAGCTGCAAGTTCCTGGAAAGCATGGGCATACATAGCTCAGTTTGCTTCTAAAGCACCACCTTCATGCTTTCTTTATTTTTCTCTTTCAAGGACATTTGCACCATGAATGCAACAAACGTTCTGAAAGACATTTGCAGAAGGTGGGGTGGAAAAACCCCAGAAAGCACATTTGCCTTTTTGTATGGGATTAAATGACATTGTGTACCTTCTGTTCAAGGTGTTTTAGTGCTTGGTCTCCAACCATTCTTTGCAACAAATAACAGTAGCTATGTATTTTAGATAAATTTGAATGTTGCCTGATATCAGCTGGAATTACCCGAGTTAGCTGTTACTCTTGTGAATAAGCATATTACTCACACTCTATAATGAAATAATGCTTTCTTGTTCAAATAACTTGCTATTGAGATGAAAGAGAACGCAACTTTCAGTAATTCCATAGTCTTCAGTTCCTATCTTCACACTGCAGTGGTTCTGGGGAGGAATTTATTGTATAATAATATTTCATATAAAAATTCTAATGTACTCAGCTTTTTAAACAAATTGTGATTTGTTAGCAATGAAAGCATAGAAAATAATTCATTGCTCTGTTGATTAAATATCAAAGTGACTAGAAGTGGTAGTATTTTATTTTTGGGGGGACCTGTTTCTTCCAGTTTATTATGGAAGTCTGCTCAAAGAAGGTTCCACTGCATTGAGAGGAACCCTCTGTTTTGCTGTCAAGTTGGGAACCAGGGCAAGGGAAAGAGCTTCAAGCCATTAGAGTGCGTTGGTACAGCTCTATTAAACAGCATTTAATAACCCATATCGTATATTCTTACACATGGTAAGGGACTGTGTCGTTACACTGCATGTTGGACCTAGAATGGCCATTCAGGTGAATTAAAAACTGAGTTGTTGAGGTCTCTGAACCCACTGAAGTCTTGAAATGCTCACAGAAAATCTTGTCGAGGAGTCTGCACACCCTGAGAACAGATTTAAGGGGGTGTTTTAATCCTGTGAAGGAATGGATCGAGTAGTTTCACGTCTTTAATTTCCAAGCTAGTCTGTGAGTGTAACTCTTCATTATCTAGGGGGCAACAGTTCAGGCAGTGTTTGTGTATGAAAACCTTGACCGCTTACAGCCTCTTTTGCATGGAGTTGTAGATTTCTGCTCATCAGATCCCTGGTAAATTTTGTTTGGGGTTCTTTTTTTCTTTTTTTCTTTTTTTTTTCTCTGGTTTTATCATCCTTTTGCTGGAGATAAATTCTTTTTGGTAGCCTTTTAACACATAGATAGTAGGCAAAACTGCGTACCCAATATGAACTCTGTGCATGGTGTATTATTATACTCATACTTTTGCATGTGTGAACATGTATGTGCTTGTGCACAGAGATGCAAATTTAGGAGAATAATCCTTCAACGAATTTTCAAGGAAAAATTCGAGCAATAGTTAGTTTTAGCCACAAGAGGGAGCAATTTTTACCTTCACTGGAAGCACTCGTCACTAGAAAGGCTCAGCACTTATTTCCAAGGTTAAAAGTCTTTATTTTCCATTCTTACCACTGCTCTGTCTTCGTTTTTCAATGTCTCTTGGCAAAGTGCTTGCTAAAGAGAACATTAAGTAGAAAGAGAATGATAAGTAAAAAGGATAAAACACGATATATTTGGTTATGAACATCCAACCGCATCAACTTTCCCCTGTATATTGAAAAGTGGCTTTCAGCAGTGTGTGTCCCCTGTACCCTGGTTAATTAGTGTCAAACTACAGCCTGGATGAGATTTTGCTTATGTCAGAGGATTTCTCTAGCAGGGTTGAAGACTGTAGCTGCATCTCCTCATTCTCCAGAGCTGTGTTTTTCTCTCCAATTCTCTTCTGCTCCCTTGGAGGCAGCAATTGGAAATATAATTCTATTTCATCATTTACTCGGCAGCAAATGAGTTCAGAAAGCAAATGACTGTCTAGTGCTGCTGCAAGCTGCTGGTACATTTTTTCCATGGTTTCTTTTTTACCCCTAAAATATTCTAGTTAACCTATTGAAAAGTTTAAGTCCTGGACACTGGATACAAACACCTGTAGGTGGGAAGCCAACAGGGCAAAGAAAGGGGTCTGGTTATCTCCACCAACCTCAGACTAATGAACATAGACCCAGTTGTGCAATAGCAGTCATAAAGCAAAATGGGAGCAGCAGGTAGAAAGCAGCTGGTTGTTGTGGGGACATTTTTGGTGTTACAAAGCTTGAAAGAGAAAAAGCAGAGCAGTGTGGAAAGGAGGGGTGAGGAGCAAGGAGGGTCCAGCAGCTGGTCAGGGAGCTGCTAGTATGGGAAGAAGTCTGCTGCTGCTCAGCTCAAGGTCCCATAGTGAGAACCTGGCAGGGAGGGCTGGTGTCCTCACCTGCTGCAGAGAAGGAAGTGGCTCTCTGGAAGAGAAGAGGTGTAAGGGCTGATCGTCCTGAGCCTGGGAAGTGGCCTCTAGTGGGTCCTGAAAACCCTCAGATCTTGTAGGTAAGACCAAATGGCTGCTGCATGTATCCACGTGGTGGATAAGGTGTGGGTTAGGTGACCTACTGCCTCCTTATCTAGCCCCTTAATAGAAAAAATCTCAGTCATATGGCAGCAGATAGTGACACACTTTAGCAGAATACTCTCACTGTTATTATGTGCTTACCTCATCTCCACCAATAGGGTTTATGTGTGCTTCCTTGCTTTACTGAATGAATAAAGCTTAAACAAACTTTAAAGGTGGTGTTACAAATGAAAGATACCGTCATTCTTGTGTTTCATTTTCTTTGCATGCCATTTTGCATTTTGCTTTCATGTGATGGCTCTTGCATGTTTTGTTTTGGGCATTTTTACATATCTTCCTGTTGATTGCAGGCTAGAGAGCTGGTCTATAATACTTAGACATTGCTCTCTTAATAGCAGCCTTGTCACTGTCCGTGGGTTGTCCTCTGGCAAAAATGAGAAATGACATGTATTTGCAGCAGCATAGCTGCAGCAGCCCCTGCTAGCCTGGTGCAGCCACTAGGCACCCAGTAGCATCCTCTTCCTCCAGAGGAGTTTGTGTCTTCTTTGGGTGGATAAGGGAAGGGCCACAGGCACCTTGGTCTGGGGGTTGTTTTCTGGGTTCTTACAAATGCACTCAGTAGTGCTCCATGTTCTTGACAAGATTTCACAGGTGCTGTCTGACAAAACCGTGACGGTCTGTTTGTTTAAAACTGAGTATCCAGACAATAAAATAGCATATCTGAATTTGTTGCTTGTGAGCTTGTGTTGTTAAGGCAGTTCTTTTTGTTAAGGCAGTTATTTTCCTGCTATAAGATGAACACAATAACTGAGTTTTACACTTTGGCCATGCCTAGAATATTAAATGATGAGGAACAAATGCACCGTTGGCAATGTTCTTGGGGTAAACAAGGCTGTAGAGGGCCGATTAGGTTAGGGGATTCAGTAGAAATATAAGTATCTGCATATGATAGAACTGGCGGCTGTTGGAGTGTTTTATTGCAGGGTTTCATCTAAGCTATAATAAGAACCTGAGCCTGGAAACAGAAAATGGTCCGTCTGATGAACAAAGCTCTATGTGCGTACTTGACAGCCAACATGACCAAAAATGTTGGAACTTCCCAATGGGTGTATCCTGAAGAAGCTTTTTTTGTAATACAACCAGAAATATGGTTTACATCAGAAGGACTGGGAAGTTTTCATCTGCTTTTCTTGATGTAGTAGAGAAATGGCCTCAGTCAGAAAATCCTTTGTATGAAAGCTATTTTTTGTATCTCTTTTCAGCTGGTTTGCTGATTAAGTACTTTTCCCTCTCTCATTTATCATAGAAGCTTGGTTGCTGAAGAGATCTGTGTTTGTTTCAGTAATAATACATGGTCAGTTCAGTTGCCATTCTCTCTTTTACAAACCATTTGTAGGAAGCTAAATTGTCATGGTAGTTTGTATGCCTCAGAGTTTCTTCTGAAAACACAGATCCCCTCCAGCACCACTGGATCAGGGGAGCTGTGTCCTCAGTCACTTTAGTATTGTTGAAGGCATCATAGGGTGGTTTTCATTCTCATAGCAAAAGCAGTGGTGAGAAGGAGAAAAAGAGAATAGGAGCACATCTGTTACAGTCATGTTTCTTGTATGAATATGCTAGCTTCTAAAAAGATAGAGGCAAGCTAGACCTTTACTGTTTTTCTCTATAAAATACTAGCTTTGATCCACAAACACACCACTAGAAAGTTCATGACAGCATTATGTGAGAATCTGGAAAGGAGCAATGCTGGTTTAGGATTGTTTTTAGTGGTTTAGGAAATGTTATGGAGGGCAAACGCTTTCTAGCAGATTAGTCAAAAGAGACAGGAGAAACCAGTTCTGAGGTACACGTACTAGTGACCAGAAGCTTGAATTTTCTTTGGAAAATAAAACATTATAGGTGCAAGATTTGGTCCCTCTCGAAAACAAACAAATTTCTTACAATTAAAACAAACCAGTGGGTGACAAATGAGAGAATGAGTTTCAGTACTCAAAGGAAATCCTGGTTCACTTGTAGGGATGCTGAAGAAACATTAGCATGATCAGAGCAGTGCTTCCGTGGGGGGAGGAGGGATCTTTCAAGTTCAGCTTTGCCAGTCCCATGACTTCAAGTGCTTCTGTTGTGCTCGCACATCCTCTTTTGTCTCGTTCTAGTGAGGTGACATGATGAAGGAATAAAACCATATTTCATAATATTGCTCAAGCAGTGAAGTGCACAACCTTTTTCCTGTTTGTAGTGAAAGACTTCCAGTAGTGTGTGGTCAGTTGTCACTAATGAGACATCACAAGCATAAAGATAGTAACAAACATTCTCCAAAAGCTTAGCAAAACAAATTCTTTGTGTTTATAATTGCTCAGGGAGTTCTAGTATCAGGAGGGTTATTTCACCAATGACTGAATCACAGCCACTTCTGCTTGAAAGAGCAGTATCAGTCTGACAACTCAGAGCTTTATTGCTCAACAGCTTTGAGCAGGAAGAGGAGCCAATAGTCCTCTCCAAGGAGGCTGAAGACAGCTTCCAAAGCTGGAACCTGGCCAGGAGTCTGAGCTAGGCTGTCTTGCTGAGATGCCTGTGCCAAAGCTTCACCCAAAGTCATCCAGCACTTCACATTTTGGTCTTGTTTTGTAAATCCAGACTGTTTGTTAAGAAGCACTCTTCTTGAAAACCTTCTTAAAGTACCAGTGATCTAAAAATATGACTTGCAATGCAAAAGCGGGGAATTTTTTCTTTCCTCCAGCCACAGTACTTCTGGATATACTTGTTTTAGATATGTTGCTCAAGTGCCAGCTGGATGCGCTGCCCACTTCATTATTTATCTGCTTTAATACTGTGACTGTCCCAGCTGATCTCCAGTTGCTCTTCAGAAGCACACTGAACAGAGGTGACCTCTGCTCTAGTCCTAGGTGAGCAAAAACTTCTAGAAATTGTATGAATGTTAGATAGTTTTGTCTGTTCTTTTCTTGTTCCAATTTTCCATGTTTCCAAATATATAACTTTGGGCATTTACACTAATGGAACAAACAGCTGCTGTTAAGCTTCATAATGTTCTCATCACACCTCTTCCAAACAGAAAGTACCTCAAAATGCAACTTGTCCAGCGAAGATCTGGGAATGTAACAAAAGACCTTTGTTTTATCGCTACATCAAACTTCCTTCTTTCCCTTGTTTTTCCTTTTACCTTTCTTTGCTTCCCTCTTGGGTCCCAATTTGGGTCCTCATAAAAGATTTTAGGTTTGGTGGGATGTATTACATAGGATTCTGAGTGAATCAGCATAGCTATACTGCTTCAAATGGTTTGAGGTTTGGTTTGGGGTTGGGGTGTATTTTCTCTTTGTTTGGGTTTTGGTTTGTTTTGGGGTTTGGTTTTATTAGTATTCCAGTTTTCTAAGGTTTCCCAGGTCTTCTAGTGCTCTAACTGCTGAACAGATGATTCCATACAGGGTAAAAAAAATAGTAGCTAAAAGCCCTTAATGTGAAGCTAGAAGAATGTTTCTAAATTCCTATATGTGTTATGTTGCTCTATGCTTTCCAAGAACCAGATATGACTCTTTAACTCTCCACTGCTTTGCTGCAGCCTTGATCTCTGCAGAGACACCCTACTTAGGTAACTTTCCACTTACAGTGAAACAGCCGATTCCTGTGCAGTGCATCAGCCACACTCAAGAGGTGATGTTAATAAAACATTTTTATAATGGTAAAGCACTATTCTCCATCTCTATTTTATTTCAGAGCTCTTTTAAATTGCGTATCAATTTATGTTGTAGATTATTTTAAGAATATTCATTAAAGTAGACTGATACGACCTTTCAAACTGTAGTAAAACAGAAAAAAATCCCAAGAGTTCAGTTTTGTCACACAAGGAAATTCTGTGCTAAGGGGTGTTTTCACTTTTGGTAGCAGGAGAAAGAGTGCTTTGCATCTGTTGAGGGCCTAGACATAAGCATCAGCTGCACTGCAACTGACTTAAAGAATGACCTAGAGATAAAATCATTTAGCTTCGTGTTCATACACCTGGCAAAGCAGTGGCTGTTATCAGTGATGCCTATTGCTCCCAACTGCAGTTGTATATCTCTGATGCAGAATGATAACATGCCATGTCTTAAAGATGCAGGAAACAGGACTCACAGGCCACAGAGTTCTGGAACTCACTGAGGACTTTCGAATGCTTTCATTTTTTGTCTCTCTTCTTGACACCTTTGGGATGCCTGTCTGTTGCACTAACTGCCAGGCCAACCTCTTAAATGCTCCTTTTAGGATTTCAGCTTTGGTTCATAGAAAAATACACTCAAAACCAGTAATGATTTTTTAAAATGTCTGAATCTTTGGAAAGCATTTGGAGCTCATTAGCAGAAAAGCATTAGAAGCAACTGTGAAAGTATTAGGAAACAATATCTCATAATACAAAGCATTTGGCTAGCACAGAAGCTCTAGCTGTGCCATTCACTTGGTATATGCTGTCAGTCACTTTTCTTTGTTGCCTGATGTACAAAACAGATTTGCCCACCTTCAAGGTGTAAGAATTGTAGTTTATTTCATATTTAAAACCAGTAACAGGATCACCCAAAGGACTTTAGACAACTTGGTTGGACCTCCACATTCTTGACCACAGTCCAGGGGCATCTAAGGCCCCATGTGTTTAAATGGTACATAAACCATGCATGAGTGGATTAGGTTGTCTTTATCATGACAAAGATGAAGATTCACACTGTTCACAGGGAGTATGGTGTCACATTTGTTGCAACTGGACAGATCCATTTAATAACACAGTGCTATTGCAGATCATGGGGGCTTTCCAAATTGGTGCTGAGGCTCTAGAGTCCACCAAGCCCTCTCATTAAGACAGCACCACTTAGCTAAAAAAACTCAATAGCCATGTGAGGGCTATTTCAAAATAGGAATTTTCTATGACCCTTACCTTAGGTTACAGAGAAGAGCCATAGTTCTTCTACAGTCTTTTGTTCTGCTCCATTTGTAAAATGTAAAAGATTTTAGGTTTGGCTTATATATAGAAATATTTAAAAAAAAAGTGCCACATAACAAATGTAAAGCAAAAAAAAAAAACAAAAACAAAAACAAAAACATGACAAAATCATAGAATGATAGAATGGTTTGGGTTGGAAGGGACCTTAGAGATCACTTAGTTCCAATCCCCTTACCTGCTCTCAGGCTGCTCAAAGCCCCATCCAGCCTAGCCTTGAACACTGCCAGGGATGGGGCAGCTGCAGCTTCTCTGGGCAACCTGTGCCAGTGCTTCACCATCCTCCCAGTGAATAATTTCTTTCTTATATCTAATCTAAATCTATCCTCTTTCTGTTTAAATCCCTTTCCCCCATCGTACCCCTATATGTCCTTGCAAAAAGCTCCTCTCCAGATTTCCTATAGTCCCTCTTTAAGTACTGGAAGGCTGATATAAGGTCTCTTCAGAGCATTCTCTTCTTCAAGCTGAACAAGCCCAACCCTCTCAGCCTGTCTCTGTAGAAGAGGTGCTCCAGCTCTCCAATCATCTTCGTGGCCCTCCTCTGAGCTTGCTTGAGCAGGTCCATGTCCCTCTTTCACTGGGGGCCCCAGAGCTGGATGCAGCACTGCAGGTGGTGTCTCACAAGAGTAGAGGGGCAGGATCACCTCCTTCGACCCACTGGTCACTCTTATTTTGATGCAGCCCAGGATACAGTTGGCTTTCCGGGCTGCGAGCGCACACAAACAGGCTCGTGTCCAGTTTCTCATCAGCCAACACCCCCAAGTCTTTCTCTGCAGGGCTGTTCTCAATCCATTCCCCACCCAGCCTGCATTTGTGCTTGGAGAAAACGTAGGACAAAAGCCCATCAAAAGACTCTCTGTGTGTATATATGTGTAGGTATATATGTATATACACATACGCATAACGGCTTTCTGTGCTTAGATGGTTTGTTTCTTTATGGTGCTTTTGCATTGTATATGAATAATGCTGTTTAAAATAGATAGCTGCTATGAATCAGGAAAGAATTTTCTCAGAATACACTGAGAATTTCTTGGAAATCTGTCTCAATTTTGTATGAAGCACTTACTTAGGTTTGGTTTCTTTTTGAAAATCTCCTGTCAGCACAAAAGCAGCAATTTTATGTCAATAATTGTTTATATCAGAGTTTGTGTACTGTAGGCTTACTGTCTTTCTCTTAATAGAAATTTTCTCATAAGCACCAACTATATATATAGATGTTTAGGTACAGATTTAGGTAAAAAAAATATTTCCATTTTGTTTTTCTTTTAACAAAACAGTACCATATTTCATGAGGTTAGGGATCACTGTTGCCAAGGGACTGGTTTTTGACACTTGTAAAAGTTATTACCCTGTTGGCTTTAGTCAAGATGGCCAAGCGCAACACGCAGAACTGCTGTTTTGTGGAAATGTGTTTATTTTTCCAAGAGGTGATTGTGGCTCCCAAAATAGCTGCTGTATGACTGTGTAGTAAATTTTAGATTTGCCAGTCTTGGCACTGTCCATTCAAACAATTTATTTGCTTCTCCGTATTACTTCAATGGTATCTTTAATGAGTATATGTCTCAAGCGGTCACAAAAGCAATTTGAGCCCATCTTGTTTCCTGGTAAACATCCAGTCTTCAGTGAAATAGGCTCTTCTGCATTTTAAGTTGTGTGCAAACTTTCACTTGTATTATTAGCACTTCCTTGGATTGGTCAATGGGTATTACAGCAGCAAGTGAAAAAAATGACACTTATTTTCTCCAGTTCTTGGGGGAGAAAGGTAGCAGGAAATAAAAGCATAACATGTATTTTTACTTCTCTTTTAGTATTAATATTGCTAAAGCAAGTAGTGCAAATCAAGCTTGATTGCTTTTATTCTAATAAGACCATTGAATGTTTGTTGTGGTTTAACCCCAGGCAGCCACTAAGCCCCACACAGCTGCTCACTAACTTCCCCCATGTTCAGATGACAGAGAGAACTGAAGAGTAAAAGTGAGAAAAGTCATGGGTTGAAATAGAGGCAGTTTAATAAGTAAAGCAAAAGCTGCATGCACAAGCAAAGTAGAATAAGGACGTAATTTACCACTTCCCATCACATTCAGCATCCCCAGGAAAGCAGGGCTCCATGATGCATAATAGTTACTTGGGAAGACAAGCGACATCACTCTGAACATCCCTCACTTCCACCTTCTTCCCCCAGTTGTATATGCTGAGCACAACATCATCTGGTATGGAATATCCCTGTGATTAGTTGGGGTCAGCTGTCCCAGCTGTGTCCCTTCCAAATTCTTTGTGTACCCCCTACCCTGCTTTCTGGTAGGATGGTGTGAGGAGCAGAAAAGGCTTTGGCTCTATGTAAGCACTGCTCAGTAAGAGTTGAAATATTCCTGAATTATTAGCAGTTTTCAGCACAAACACAGCCCCACACCAGCTACTATGAAGAAAATTAACTCTACCTCTGCCAAAACCAGCAGAGAGTTTTCATCCAAAAAAACACTGACTGGTATAGAAAATTGGTAGTTTTGTCTAAAAATGAGGGAGAAATCTCAAAGCACCCATCAGTAACTGGGAGAAAAATAATTGTATGACAGGGATGTTGCATGTGAACATTGTGCATCAGAAATGCAGAGGAGGCAGAAGACAGGCTAATGAAACACAGGAAGTTCTACCTGAGGCACACCAGCAATTAGAGGGCTGCTCCTCCTTTCAGTTTGATTAAGATTGTGAATCCTGACTAAGTCACACTTTTTATTAAAGACACATTGTAAAGTATTTTCCCTTCCTGTGGAGAAGTCTCATTAAGCACTTCCCTCTATGGGACTCTTGTGTGAGCTTTCTCATGTCAAGATGCTAATCTTCCACAAGTTACCGCATCCTTTGTGCCTCACAGGACAGAAGCCAAGGTGCCCTCTGAAGAGGATGTATCCCTTGTCCTGCCAGGGGATGGAAAAGGACAGTGGAAAATAGATTAAAACCAGCAGTGACTGCCTTTGGAAGGGCGGCTTGTGGCCTGGGACCTGCTGAGAGCAATGGGAGGTGTCAGCAATCTGGAGAGGGGACATTCCTCAGTGGGGTCCAATCCAGAGCTTTCTTTATCAGGGCTTTGCCAAGGGCAAGTGTTTGGGGCTGAAGGGCAAAGGGCTGCAGAGCAGGAGGAACTTTGTGCACCCAGCACATGTCACCTCTGTATGGAAGATCTGATCTGCTCGCATATAATCGCTCGGGATGGGGCAAGTGTGATTTCAAGCAGCGTCTTCTGCGAGGTCTTGCTTTAGAAACAAACTATCTCACACTCTGTTCCCCTCAGAAATAAAGTAACAGGTTACTTGAGTTAAAATTTTGTTTACTTTTTTCGTTTGATTCTGTTACTAACAGAATAACTGCTATTATTTTCCAAAAATTGCTTCTGGTCCCAAAGGATTGTTTTCTTCATTTTGGGAAAGAGATTTATAGTGAAATACCACAAAAACTGAGTCGCTGCTTTACAGAGAAGTTGCTGTTTACATTTATTTGTGGACTGCCTTCATAACACCACTTAAAGACAGATAGCGAAGTCTTCTAGTCTACATAAACCCAAATGCTTTCCACCTTTCTGTCTTTCTTTTCAGCTTTAGTGCCAGATTTACGGTAATGAGTAAGAGAAATCCTTTCTGAAAAATACTGAAAGCCTGACTTATTTTTATATCAATAAAGCTTCTGTAATGTCTTGGCTGTCTTGTAGCTTCAGAGAAAATCAGAGCAGCAGCAGCAGAGTAAGTGTAGTGTGGGAGGGGTTCAGCTGAAGCATAAATTAGCTGTATTTCATTTCCCCTTAATAAAGAATTTCAGTTTTTCTACAGCTAACTGTATAATCAATTTGCTCCCCTGCTGGCTTGCTAACTTGCTGTTGGCTTTGCTTCAATAATATCAAGCCTGTAATGAGGGAAATGGGAGGCTCTAATCACACAGAGGAGAAATCAGCAGCTGCAATTGAACGTGTAGTTTAGCTGTGCAGAATTTTGCTACAGCTTTTATCTCTGAAGAGCTCAAATACATTTCCCCTCTTGCCCGCCTTGCTTTGGAGACCAAAAAGCAGTGTACTCTTCCAGACTCATTAATCATATTTCACTGATTGGGTGACACTAAATACTTAAATCCCATTCGGTTTTCAGCAGCATTGAGCTTACTCTTTCTCTGTAAAGTTTTAACTGGTGCTCGCATAGCCAGGGTGCATCACAGCTCTGCTTCTCTGTATTAGTAAGGTGACATCATTCCCTTTCATTCTGCTGTGAAATTGTTAGTCAAAGTATACTTTAATTGTAACATTATTGCACCACAGTCTGGGAGAGATTATAAAGAGAAAAAAAACAGCAGTATAGTAACTGCCAAGTTTGTTTTTCCTGCCTTCGCCATGCCTAGAAATTATACCCTGTGTTATGGGTTTGTTCAGTTACTCACTTGTAATTCCACATTTTTTTCCAACACTTTGGATATACAAGACACAAGTTAAACATACAAGATAAACAAAGATTATCTTTAGTCACAGTATCGCCAGACAAAAGGCTCTTCTGAGCTAGCAGTCCCCGCCCCTACATTTCTATTTCTGCTCTTCATTCTAAATGCTCTACTTCTAGTTGCAGATAATCTGCCTGGCAGGACTCTGCAAAAAGAAAAGCCTTTGTGTTGAATTAAACGTACTTTTTGCATGGTTGGTTTTTGTTTGGCTTCAGCGTTGGTGGGGGAATGACTTCTGCTTCATATTTAGTTTTTTTTCTTTTTTTTTTTTTTTTTTTTATACCAGTGCAAGGGGGGGAATAACTGGGGGGGGCGGAGGAGGTGGGGGTAGAGTTCAATTTTAGTTTTCTATATCATTTGGTCTCATTTTGACTTGTGACCGTAGGATCAGGCAGCATTCAGTGCAAGAAGAGGAAGAGTGGGGGGAAGCTGAGCCAGTGTCAGAAAAGCTTAGAAGTAAAGGTCATTAATTTAAAAACTGATTTCATTTACTTTTCTGCCTTTTTTTCTGATTATGAATATGTAATTATAGTTCATAAATAATTTCTTGTTTCTTTCTGTGGTGCTTTGGAATTTCCTATGTTCAGAGTGCTGATGAGAAAAAGCTTTTTCTTAATTGGGCAGCAGCAACAAAACTCAATATTGCTGCAAAGATACATGCCCATTTTCTATGGCATCAGGGAGTCCTTGATGTCATTCCAGAATATGTGCCCTGTTTGTGATTAAAACTTAAAAAACAAAGTAATGTAAATGCAATTAGAAAAAACAATCTTGTTTTGATTTATAAGCACGAAGAAGCTTACCATTGATTCTATCAATGTAGTACATAAAACAGTGCACAGAATGGTCCTCTTTTGAGAGACAAGTGGTCAGAACCCATAACAGCCATCAGTCACTTTTTTTTGTGGCTTTGAAGGCCTACCATACTGTGTGTGCACACATGCAGGTGTGTGACAGTGCAGATGCATGCTCAGGTATCAGAAGTCAGTGAGGGTGGTGAGGCACCAGAATGGGTTGCCCAGGGACGTTGTGAATGCTCCATCCCTGGCAGTGTTCAAGGCTGGGCTGGATGGAGTCTTGGGTGATATGGTTTAGTGTGAGGTGTCCCTGCCCATGGCAGGGGGGTTGGAACTTGATGATCATAAGGTCCTTTCCAACCGAAACCATTCTGTGATTCTGAGATTCTAAGTCAACTGAAGGTGGGATGGCTCACTGCTTTTGTGATCTTTCAGACTCAGAGGACCATGCTGTTACCCATGATGCCAGAGATCTGTTTTTCCTCCTGTACCCATTAGATACAGTCCAAAAACAGAGCACAGAAGAAATCCTGTGGGCTACAACCTGGCAAGATGGAGTCTTGGAGCTGCTACTCAGCAGTGAGCAGTAGCTGGAGGTGCCATGCAGGAGGCAGCCTGGTTTGCAAAGAAGGGATGAGCCAAGTACCTGTACTTATTTCAAATATCACAGGCAACAGCCAGAGGAAGAGGCTTTAAGGAGTGGGGGATCCTGGATATGTGATGATGAACCTTCTGTGGTACTTTTTGTGTGCTGACTCGGTTGAGCATGCCAAATCACACTTTTACTTTGTTTTCTAGTTAAATCCTAAGATTTATGGAGCTTACCAGGTTTTCTGTCTTGGCTCAAGACAGAATTGAATCACTTTTTAATTCTTGTTCTTCATCATTTTCAAATCTGAATGCATAAAATTAAGGATGAGAAGCATGTTATTTTGGTTGCAGCACTTCAGAAAGGAAAAAAAGTCAGTTATTAATGAAGTTTTATATCTCTCCCTCTGTGTAAAACAAGAGTGGTTCATATTGCAATTTGACTCCAAATTTCAGGGAATATCAGCAGCAGTGAGGAAAAAGTGCACACAGACCCCACTGGGGCTACAGTAGTTGCTGTTGTATTTATTAGAAATGAGGCCAGAAATTGTCACAGAGTTGTTGTTAGGAACCATTACTGTAAACACTGGTGGAGAGAAAAGAGCTGGAAAGCCTTGAAATATGGACAGAGACAACACATTGAAAGGGGGCTCTGGTGGGATGAGGAAGTACTGAAGTCTAATGGTACTGGTGCTCTCTGCTAAACAGTGAAGGCTGTGGTTTTCCCCTTCAGATGATTTAGTATGATTTCAGTGTCAGCTTTCAGACTGACACATTTGTAAGACATTGGTCAGAATTCTTGTGAGAAATGCAGATAATAAGCCCCAGGTCCTCACAATGATTATTGAAAGCACGTACTTCTGAAAGGAAGCTGCCTGGCTTCTCCTTTTAGACATTGACTCTTTTGTTGTGACTGATGGAGATACCATTTGGCAAGAGGCCTTGGCAAAATGAAGCCCTTCTCCTCAGACTAGTGGAGCGAACCACAACTCATTTCTAATTTGCTACTACTATTCTGCAAGAGACTTTGAATGGTTTCTGGCTGGAATGAATTGACTTAATCAAAAAATATACCCATTTCCAGCCCCCTCCTTCATTTTCTTCCATCATGTTTTATTTAATGTTTCCAAACTTTCCATAACATTTGTGAAGGGAAAAAAATCAAAACCTCTTAATAGTCTAATGTTTTCCTTGCAACCTCTAAGACCTTTTCTCTCTTTCCACCCTTCGTTTCAGTTCATTCCAATCTATGCCAGCGTGCTGCCTATCTCCTGGGAATGAAAGCTGAACCAGATTTAGCTAGCGAGGGTGGCTTTCTCTGCTCTATTAGAAGAGAAACGCCAACGTAGCAGCCTGAATGTGTTGCTTTTTGTGCTACTACATCATGTGAAATCTCCTCCAAATTGCTGTCTAGTGTCACCTGCAGGGCTGCTCTGGCATGCCTGCTTTCAGCATCTCAGCCTTCCTTCCCTTCATAGACTTTGCCTGTGCTATCCCTGTAATAATTTTCAAAGCTTATTATTGTATTTTCTTACAGTGTTTTCATCTGGCTTTTTTCTTTTTGTATTATCTCTATTCTCACTAATGCCATCAGACCCTCTTATTTTAGCATTTTGTGATGTGATTAGCATGTTGTTTGCAATATGCTCTGCCATTTTATTAATGAAGATGCTAAATGAGATGAAACCAATTTATAACCTCCTTAAACTCATAGAGAGCTAAATAAACTCAGATACTCACTGTTTACCTCTCTGGATTTAAAGATGGCTTTAAATGGCTTTCAAGCCATATAAGCCTTCTTGAACCCAGTCTTTATGGAAGATTAACAAGACACATCACTAACCTTCATTCAAACAGGTGAAACAGGCCCTGATAGTTCATTAGGACAACCTAGTTGGGGACTACAGGTGTTACTTCCATTTTTAAAGCACTTTAAGACTGTATCATCGGTTTTGTTTAAGCAATTGACATCTTTTTCAGATATATTAGGCTCCTTGCTGTACTTTACGTGGAACAAGTGTTTTCTCTTCTGATCTGTTGCCTTGCAATAAAAATCAAAACACTCAAGCATTTCTTTTCTGAGGTTATTTGTGACGAGTATTGAAAAGATACACTGAGGGATGAATGTTCTCCAGAATACACTTCAGTAATTACTGACTTCTAATTTAGAAAGTAGGCATCCATGTGATGACAGGTCCAGACTGCAGGCTGCAGAGTCTGCTTCATACAAGGATGAGGGGAAAAAGGAAGGTTTTAACTACACCCAGATATAGGGCTCTATATATTTTTTTGTCTGATCTTAACTTTCTCCAGTACATGCTCAAATACCTTTGAACAATTGCATCTAACTTTGTCTGGACAACAGTCTTGAAATGCATTAGTATTTTTTGTTGTATCAGCATCCTTAAAATTTCTTATTGCGGATATCCAAACACTCAGCTGTGTTAAAACCTTCTTAAAGGCTTACCTACATTTTTCTGTCTCAAAAATTAAAGAACATTGTAAGAGGAGTCATAAAAATATCATATGTAGCACTTGATAGTTTTATAGTGTTCTGCAGAAGTTAAAGCATCACTGCACCCTGTGCTATTACTATTAATTGCACCACCTTATTGTGGTAATGTGGTAATAGAGAACTTCCTCAGCATCACACAGTGGTGAGGTTAGGTCAGACTGAGAGGTATTGGGCATTCCTGGCTTTTAGTCTGGTACTTTCCCAAAACATTTAATACATCTGATACTGCTTTGCTTGTTAGTGGTTATTCTGTCAGCTGATGCACTGGGGAGGTTCTTTCTTCTCCTTCTCACTGGATTTTTTAGCTTCATAACTTTGCCAGATAGGATGATGCATTTTAGTTTCTCTTCTGAGGATGTGTGACTTCTGTGTTGATACTCACTGTTGAACATTCCACTGTATTCTGGTTTTGCCCAGAATATTTACAGGAGTCAGTGAGAATGTTCATCAGACTTTGCTAGGTTATCTGTCTCCTGAAGGTACTTTCAGGCCACAGTGCTAACAAATTGCTAGTTATTCTGTGTGCCCCAGTTTTTGTGGAAACATCAGAGGGGACCTGATTTTCAGGAAGCATTGAGGACAGGAGAACAGGCCATGTTAAAGTTTCAAGTACCCTGAAATTATCAACTGTTAAAATCTTGACCATTACGGCACTCATTTCCCCAGACTGTACTCTGTACGTTGCATATCATCTAGCAGAAAAGCAAGAAGTATTTTGTCTCACTATATATTTGCTGCAAAAAGCATCTAACTTAAGGAATTTCAATGGATGCATAGTTCCTGTGCCTACTGGATTTCTAATCCCAATTCCAACTGTGCTAAAAATGTGTAAATGCCAATTTTAAATCCCTCCTTCCACTGATTTTATCCTGCTTATTTATGACATAATTGAGTATTTGAGTATTTTTAACTTTTTTTTTTTTTTTTATAGTTTGCTTGGTATTCCCATGGAGAAACTGAAGTTATGACGTTCCCACTATGTTTCCCCTTACATTTACTTGTTCATATTAACTTTGTTTTTCTTAGGAAATCAAAGTAATTTCACAAAAGATACCTTGCTGTCCTGTACTGTGCTTGGCTTTCAGCACAGTGACTCTTTGGGGTTTGGTTTTGTTTGTGGGTGTTTTTTTTCTTTTGAAATTTAATGCAGGTATAATTCTTTCTTTGACTTTTATCCTCATCCTCTAATGAAATTAAACATGCATGTCACAAAACTTGTGCTTAGTAAAAAGCAAACATCTGGTTTGTGTCACAAGTTATATTGTTGTATTTCAGTGAAGGGCTTAGAGAACTGTTCTTCATTTCTTAAGGGAGCTGTAAGCAAACCCATGTTACATAGGGTTTTTTTTGCTGTCCATTATTTTGTTCATTTTGAAAGATGATATCTCAGTTTTCCATGTGAGGTTTCTATGTTCGTTCTCCAGCTAACCTAAGAAAAATATGTTGTTTACTTTAAAAGATTTCAAAGTCTGGGCAAGCTAAGATAGGGAGACACAAACCCCTTTGCACGACAATATTATACTACAGGCCTGTATATTCTTTTCTTCGTCAGAAATGGGATTATGGTGCAAGCATACAGGATTTCTTATCCATATAATTTGATGGCAGGAAATATTAAAATAAACTATAAACTCAATTTGCAGCTTGTCTTAGGGAGGAAATTGGGATATTACTGGGTAAAACACAAATTGTAGACTAGCAGCTAAAAAAATGTGGATTTGCAGAAATAGACCGATTACATAAGGTTATCTGTCATTTTCTTTCAGTAACATTGAATATAATTACCTTACCATTTATCTTAGTAAATGTTAGGTTCCAAAGCAAAGTTACACAAACACAAAGTTTTGTATCCCTTAAAAAAAAAAAAGAAGACTTCAACTAACTATATTTTTGGTGAACCTTCTAGGCCTTAATTCATACAATCAAATTAACTAAGGAATTGAAGCCCAGAGGAAAAGGTTACAACTTTATGAGAAATTCACTTCTACAAACAGAATAAACATTTTCTCTTTCTTCTTTTTTTTTTTTTTTTCCCTCAGAACAACGAGGGCCTAAGATTTAAAGGTGCTGAACCTCTTCTAATTAGTTTGTGTGTGAATTAATTGCTTATGGAAGGTATTCTGTGGAGATATAAGGAAATTACAAAATGGGCTTTGCTGCTACGAGCCCCAGACCTGTGCCTCAGGCCTATCAGCATCAAACTTATTTTCCTTATACTCATTTTGGGCCTATTCTCTTTCTCTATGGAAGATCAAAGCAGGGACATGGTGGTACTGACTCTTGGGGCTGCTCTTCCTAGGCACGCTGCCTGGTACCCGAAGCTGTGTGGCTTCTGATGAGATGCACTGCATATTAGAAGCAAGAGGAGGGTGTTGTTCTTTTGTTACGCTCATGTAGGGGGGTTATTTTATTTTGTATTATTTAATTTTATTTTATGTTATTAATTTTTATTTTCCCCACATCTCTCTGATGCCCAAGTTTCAAGAAAAGAAGTTTCACAGAAAGGAAACATCTCAGGTTTGTTTTTTTTTAAAAAGCAGGAAACAAATAAACCTCAGAATTTTTATTATTTTTGTATTGTTTCTTAACCCAAATATTGCTTCAAACTGCCAGTAGTGCAATGATTTGGGCTTTTTTTCTGGTGCCTGTGAGGGTCTGTTGAGGTCAAGCACTCTCTTTGGACTATGGCTGGGGACCATGTTGCATTTGCCAGCACCCAGCAAGGCACAAGCCCCCAGTCCCAGCCACCTCTGGCAGCACAGCCTTCCCCTCCAAAAGCTCTCATTATTCTCCTGAGAAGTCCAAAGTAGTTGATTTACTTCTAAAGGTCAAATGCTTACATTGCTTTTTTCACAATTAAATCCATGCTGGGATTGCTACTTTATGTAAATTTTGTTGGTTTCCACAGTGGTTTTATTCAGAAGTTTTCCAAGTGCATTCTTCTGCACCTAAAGATTTGCTTGAGCATCTCCCGCATCTGGAACCCCCAAACACACAGGGGTATGTATGTGAGGGTAGGGTTTAATTTCAGATGCATAAAACACATTATGCAATCAATTGTGAAATAGTACAGATATACCATGCTTTTTAATAGAGTTTAAAAAATACTATGTTTAGGAAACTTTAGCCTTCAGTTTGGAGCATATACACAGTGAACTATTTGGTTTCTATTGCCCTCCTTGTAGGAGTGTTTTTGTCTAGAGTATTATTTACACTTAAACCAGGCAATAAGGAGCAGTATCGATAGGAAGAGCTTGCAATGTGGAAAGAGGATTGCTACTACCTGGAGAAAAGCACAAGGTATAGCTAGAGAAAGGTTGCCTGTGCTCTGGTTTTAATGCTGTACAACTAATTTAGCTTTCTGGAAGTGATGTCAGTGCTGCAGTTCCATCTCAATGCATGAGGCAAGGTAAGGGTAACGAGCAGCATTCATATAAAAAAGAGCTGACGCAGGGGTTTGATGCAGATTTCTACCTACCTGTGTGTGAACCAGTTACACGAGAACTACAAAGTGCTCTTTTTTTTTTAACTGGCAGTTGCAGGCACTATGACTTAGGTAGGGCGAGGTTCCTTTCTGCTTGTATTTAGAATAAAATGTGCATTTACAGAACACAGAACAGGGTTGAATCTGCACATTGTCTCTCTTGGCAGCCGTTTTTCAACAAAATCATGCTACATTTCACTGTAGCTCCTATCCTTATTGCAATCTGTACAGTATTTTCTCATGATTTTCCTATCTGGATTATAGGTGGGTAAAGGAACATACGACGTTTGGGATTGCTGCAGGTACAAATGCAGAGATATTTCCATAGCTTGACTATTCAGCAACTTAATTTATTTTTTTTCAATCAACCTTTTCACTTGCTCTGAAGTAGCAAATTCAGTCATGATTTGGTTATGGATTATGGGATATCTAATATGTATGTACATTTCCTTGTTTAAGAAACAACTTGGTTTTCAGTTTCACCCTAATTTGCATTTAATATCCAGAATTTCTTACTCCAGTTACTAAACAGGCATTTTGCATGTAAAGAGGAGAAATTATCTCTTGAAAGTATTCTTGTTTATTGGAACTTTACCTGCCCAGAAATAAGCATAGTTTTACCTTTTCCTCTTTTAGCTTCTATTACTTTGTCTCTTTGCTTTGAATAATTACAGCTGGTGATATTAAAGATGCCATTTTATGTCTATAATGTGTATATAGGCATATTTTGAAATGCAATGCATTATATTACAAATTATAAATAAGCATTTTAAAAGCAACATGTTCCAAATGGTGGTGTTAAGATGAAATTCCAAATGTTTAAATACTCTGCTTCAACAGAACAAATAGCATTAATTAGGAATTACTCTTGCATTACTTCTTCATTCCATTGTTTTGGGTTTGCCAGCTCACTTGATTTTCTTGTTTGAGTCATGTGAATTAGGAAGGCTTACTTGATGTAAGCAAGTCTACAGCTTACTCCTTAATCATGCTCTACCTGGTACCAGTGGTTATAATTTACTGTTTCTAGTTTCTGGCAGAATAGTGGGAAAGTACTTGGGAAATAAGCTCATGCAGTGAGTAAATTGCAATTCATTACTACATAGTTGCATAGGTCATCTGATGGTTAAATAGGAATACAATACATGACTTCTTGAAACAGTATATTTTCTTATTCTACCAAAATTTACAAGTACTCACAAACAATGTGTTAGTGAAGAGGATGCTAAGAAACAGTCACTGAGGAATTTAACACACCTTAAAGTAATGAATCTAGTAGAATTCTTGAATAATATCATTAGCAGTTCCTCCAGAGAAAAGGAATATAATTCACTTAATAGTAACATGTAACATTTATTTGGTTCTTATGGATAGATTAGAAACTGAAATGAATTTTGTCATAAAATTGCATGTCAGTATGGAAAACTGAACCATGTGTTTTGTTATACAGCAAAACAAAATATATGGTATTAATGAATATTGACAAATTCAAAATTATACACAAGTTTTACATGATTATACAATGCTTTTCTCGGATAACACTCATTTTACATGTCACAATCCAGGGTTCCTTCTTTATCATTGTCATTAAAAGAAAATGAAAGATTTTATCAAAGCAGTAGGGGATGAAATTTAAGTAATTGCTAAAAAAGCTTTTTTTTTTTTTTTGCTTTCAAACATGCTTTGCCTCAAAACTATGTTTGATGAATACTGAAGTGTCAGATTGATTTGTTTCTTTCATTGATTTAATTTTAATGGGAAAAAGGAACACATGGGTCTATAATAATGAGTATGAAAAAATACCTTTAAGAGAATGCATATGAAGCAAATAAACTCAACTAAAGGCATGTTTCGAAAGTATGTTCTATTGTGCATGATTCCGTCTTGCAAGAACTAGCTAAAACCAGGCCAGCTTCACACAAACAAACACATTTCAATTTCTGACTTCAAATAGCTTAAATAGCCTCCTGATTAGCAAGGTACTCAGGCATGTAAGTAGTCTCAGTGAGTATCCCCAGCAAAGCTAAATATATTTGCCAAATCACTTACCTAAGGGTGTCTCCCGAATTTTTTGAATTGTTGCATTGTTTACCCTGCTCTAGTTTCTACCAAGTGACTCAACAACAGCTAAGCAACCTCTCGAGTAGGACACCTCTCTATCATACCAAGTCCTGCACTTGGCCAGTTTTTTGTTGCTCCTTTTGACTCCAGTCTCTAGTTGCAGGGTGGGGATGGGGGTTGTAGGTTGGGGTTTGGTTTGCTGGGGTTTGTTTCAATCTGCCCAATCCTTATCTGGTGTTTAGCTTGTAAAGTTTGGCCAGGGAAAACCTTTCTGCAATAAACTTGTACAGTCTTTAGCAAACCAGGATCCTGTTTAACAACTAATCACTGCAACAGCAGAAGTGTAGTCCCCTGTTTGAACCTTTACTTGTGTGAACTATTTCAAAAAATACATAGGTATCATTGGAATACCTGAGCAAATGTGACCATCATAGTTTCATAGGCATAAATAGTAACTTTCTCCACCACTGGAGTTTTTTCTTGCAAATCAGACAGTTTGGCTTAGGAGTATAATGAGATATTGTTACCTTTTCTGTAGTTAAAATGGTGCTTCTCTTATAGTCCTGATCCTGATTTGTAGCAATACAATGAAGTACGGAAAACAACATATGTCACATTATCTTTTAAAAGATCAGGCAGATCTACACACAGTTAGTAGCAGCATTCTTTGTTTATTATGCTTTGATTTAGAGTTTTCATTCTGAAAAAAATACATACAAACATGAATGTTCTAAACACTTCTTGGGTTTCTTTCATTAATATACTTTTTTAAACAATGCCTTCAGTTGAAGTTGTCTAAGTCTTTGCATCAATATAACGTCTGTAATAACATATTAAACTGCATTTCTCAGTTTGAGAGTTAGCAGGGTAGATCTGATCTCTGACCAGTAGTAATCAATGCCGTGTTGTTAGGGGTGTGGGGAAGGAGTAAAGTGGTTATTGAGATATGGAAAAGAAACACAGTTTGTGTGGCAAATGAAGTAATGCTTCCAGCATCACTAAGATCCCAAACTAAGCAGTATGCTCAGTATCAAAAATATATCCTTTTCTCTGCACCGCCTGGAGAAAGTCCATAACAGCCTGAATGAGCAGGGACTGGCATAATGTGCCCTAAAACAAGAGCTGAAAGGAACTGTGGTTGCTCAAGTTAGAAAAAGACTAAGAAGAAACCCTGTAGCAGCTCTGCTTAAGGGTGAGAACTGACAAAAAAGGGGAGGATGGGAGGAATCTCCTTTTCTAAAGTAGATTTAGGAAGATAAAGGCCTAAAATACAGCAAAAGAAACCATGTTTGAGCATTAGAAAAACTAATGGTGAAAACTGTAGAGCAATTGAGTAGCCTGGGAGGCTTCATCACAGGTCATTAAGAACAGGTTAGACCAATGCTTTAGGAGTGAGATAGGTGTTGATCATCCCGCATTAAAGGAGGGGTGGACGCAGATGGCCTCCTGACCTCTTTCAGCCTCATGATCTTGTTTCTTTTTTTCTGAATTCAGGGTACATATTTAGCCAACCCAGCTGTATTTAAACTAAGAGGGAATGTGATAGTTTTCTATATACGAATTAAATTCCTCCTTGTATTTTGGCACTCTTTGAAGTAAAAAATGGACACCTTTGTCTCAGCTCAGTTTACCCTTCATAGGACCTTTTGGGTTTTTTTGTTTGGTAACTGTAAAGCTGAGACTGGATAAAGGAGTATCCAAAGGACAATTGGGTTTGGAAGGCTAGCAGAGTATCTGCAACTACCTCATCACTGAATTGTAAAATGCAGGATCTTTCTTAATTGCGAGAGTCAAAATGGGAGGGGGAAGCTTGGGCTGCAACTTGTCTTCTGAGAGGGACAGCACGTAAAGGACTGCAGAGGTTTTGGGGGAGGGATAGCTTTATACCGCTTGCCTCCAAACGTTAGGACTACAGTGTCTCTTGCAAAACACTTGTTGATTTAAACTGTGCAAGCAGAACTATTGACATAGCCCATTCCCTTAGCTGTCAGGCTGGACTGGTCACACAATGGTAAGGTTGAGTTGGTTAAGTTATGTTTAACTACACACATGGTTACAAATTGTGCTTTTCCAAACCATTCAGTGCATTTGCATCATCTTCCAAGCGCCAATTCAAGTATGTGTTATCTTACTGCAAATATAAGCCCTAAACTCTTAGCCACTTCCTCTTTATAATTTTTTGTTTTTATGAAACAGCTTTCCAGGTTATTTTTCTTTTCAAACATTATGATAATTATTAGGAATGTATTTGAAAACTTAAAAGTGGAATGGCTGGAACAGGATGGCATCAGAAAAAAATACCACCATTTAATACAATTGTAGTCTCTTTCTCTTTCAGTCCTGGCTTTGCTATTTCCTGATGAGCCATTTTTAATGGCTGTGTAACAGGCACATGTAGAAAAATCAAAAGCAAAATCTCTGTCTACAAAAACCAGAGATGTGAGAGTATACTATGGTGGGATCACAACTTCAGAAATGTGAACTACCTTTTGCTGATACAGAGCTGTCTCCGTGCGTATGCAAGGACACTGAAGAGTCATTTTGGTGAGGTGCTAATTCTGATGCCCACTGACTCTTTAAAAGCCAACACCATTACCTTTCCTACCTGATACAAGATAAGAGAAAGAAAACCACAAAGTTTCTTGCTGTATTGTGAGCAATGTGTCATCTTGATCCTTCATATAGTTCATATAGTAATAGTAGCTCCTCCTAAAGTCTAAAAGGGGGTGAAGCTAGTTCATGGAGACTACCTGCAAATCCAAGAAGCGATATGGGGAAGGAAAAGACAAACGTCCGAAACTGATCAGGGGAAGTTCTTCCATTCTCCTCGTTGCTCTGCATTCTCTAGCTCAGTCCTCAAGAATGATGGTTCCCATTCCTGTTCCCTTTGTCTGGTGAGTCAGATGAAGATGACGTTAAGGAGCTTTCAGAAGGCATGCCACTAGGGTGAAATAGGTTTGCCATCTCATACATCCAGAAATGGAAAACTTCTGCCTTGCTGCATAGTCCAAAAAGATCAGGGACAATAAATTTTTCTATAACTTGTTAGATTAAAATAATTCCATACAAATATTTGGTTATTCTAGAGCTTAGGGTTAGAAGTCAAACCAGAAACATGAGCTTAAGAAACTTCATTTTCTTAATGAAAATGCAATTGGTTTAATAGCAAAGCTAAATTAAATTAAAAATATAATTGAAAAATACATATAAAAAGTCAGCAAGCAGCTGAATGTCAGAATTTCCAGAACTTGAACTGAAAACTCTCAATTTTATCCTAAAGTGAAGCCATACTCCTTGTATTTCCTTTTCATATTTCCTGAACTTTATTTACTTCAATCAAGCTTGTGTGTTATTTGTAAATCAAAAAGCTATCTGTGACTTCAAGTTTGGAAAGCCATTTAACTGGTTCTGTGACTAAATCACTGTCATACTTCCATCTTGTTTTCATGTCTTTCATAATGGCATTAAGAACTGCAGCAGAGAGGCAGATCTTAAGTCTGCGGCATGAAATGTTCTACTTGTACAGACATGCTGAGTTTTTGACGGTTAAAAACAATGCTTCACCACCACTCTGATTTTTTATATCTTCTGTGCTCTAATTACATGAGCTAGAAGTACATAACTCTAGATTTGCATAGTAAGTGGCCAATGGAGAACATAGATTGGTCATCCTCAAGGTGTGATTAGCTTAACAGTGAATTTGGGAAGTACATTCAACAATGAAGGGTCACATAGACTGAGGGTTGCACAATTATGATTTAGGAGGACAGCATTCTAATGTGGTCAGTGATAAGAAGTAATTATTAAATATGAATTAATAAAGCTGCCTTATAATAATTTTTCAGAGGACATCCCCAAAAGAGCAGCACAAAGATGTGTCTAGAGGGCCTGTAAAAGTGTACATCTCTGTTTGCTAGTGTTGGGCTGGCTTTCAATTCTGCCCTTCCTCAGCAATGCTTTTTATTATCAAAGTCTTATGAAGGTACAAAGATTTGTGTATTCAAGTGCAGGAAATCAAGGGAAGAAGACAGCGTTACACAATTTTAAACAATGGGTAAGTTAACATATTCAACAGTGTAATTACAAAGGGAAGACAACATTACCCTTTAAACAGCAAAACCATAATGAAACACTTCCAGCTCTATTTCTCATATGTAGCTCATTTATACACCTTAATGCTTGAGAGCTGTTTACATTTTTGGTTAAAGTTGGAGTATAGGGGTGAGCTGGGATTTTTTCATCCTCAGTAGGAGGAATGGCAATTCTTTTAAATAGACTGCATGAATACACAGAATATGTCCTAGGACAGCTATTGTTGACTATGTGCTGCAGGATGAGAGTAAGGAAGAGACTGAGAATAAAAGGTTAGCAAAAAAAAAAAAAAAGAAAAAAAAAGAAAAAAAAGAAGGAAAATAAGGACAAAAGGAAAAAAATAGTTAAAGAGAACTATTGGAGACATTGGAAGAGCAGTGTGAAATAAAGCAGAGCAGCAGAAATCTGTTTTACACAAAAAGTATCACAGAGACACAGAATTTCTGAGGCTGGAAGGGACCTCTGGAGGTAATCTTGTCCAGGCCCCTGCTTGAGCAGGATCATGTCCAGCAGGCTGCCCAGGACTGCCCAGCAGGCACTGCTCCTTTCCTCTTGCTTGGAATTTGGTGCCCCCTGCTCAGCAGGCCCATCACAGTGTGTGAGAAGAACTTTAGGGGCAGATATAGGTATAGATAACTGAAGGAAAGTGGCAGAAGCAAGTGGGCTGGGTAAATGAAGGTGCAGGTCCAGCAAGGTGAAAATGCAAAGGCTTTGGTATGATACTACAATGTAAGAAAAATCTATACCCTTTTGGAACTTGTATAGCAGCTGTGCTTTAGTTCTACAGGTATATTTACCTCACCTGAACATTATTTTACCTTAGCATGAACTGCTACCAAAGTAGCATGAGTAAACCAGATCATTTATTCTAGCAGAAAAATATTTGCACAAATATCGATTAAAATTCTAATTCTTACTCTACACATTTATAACTTTCTTCAAAACATTTTGTAAGGTGAAGTTGACTGTGATCGTGTTCCTGTATTTAAAAAGTGTGGAGCACAGAGGTTATCTGATTCAAAGAAAAATGAATGTGAATCAATTTGCTAAATTAATAAAACATCAACATGCCATGAGATGTTTGATTAGCCAGTTTTTAATTTATCAGTTTGTTATTTGAGGTGTAAAAAGCCCATTTTTTGTGTGTTTAAAGTTTGCCCAGGACAAAAAAAGAAAATAAATCTTTAGTTTTAGTGCATAAGCACAGTACTCCTAGGATATTCTCTTCACTGCAAAATCTTAATGAGGCCAGTGTATCACTGTATCAAATAGCAGTAAATCCAAAGCACCAAAGAAGAAGCTGAGCCAGATATTAGAAGATTTAAAAGAACATAGTGCTACCTAAGTCAATCTGTTATTTTGGGTGAGCAGAATATGGTAAAGGCCTAACGGAAGGAGGATAACCAGCAATAGTTTGGAGATATAATGTGAGGTCAGAGGGGCACAGTAAGTGTAATGATAGGATATGTGCACCATGACAGGTGTGTGTGTGTTGTGGGATGGTGGTGGTGGCTGGAAAAAGATAAACGTTCTGTCCATCTTCAAGAAGGGAGATACAGGGAACTCTAGGCCGGCCAGCCTGACCTCAGTCTGTGGGAGGATTGAGTAGCAAATCCTCCTGGATGCCATGTCTAAGTGTTTGAAAGACAAGAAGGTGACTGGAGACAGGCAATAAAGGTTTACAAAGGGACTGCATGACTGCTTTTCATAAGATAACTGAGTCTGTGGAAAAGGGGAGAGCACTGGATGTACTTTGCCTTGACTTCAACAAAGCTTTTGACAAAATCACCCAGGGACCTCCTTTAACCACACCGGAGAGCTATGAGCTGGGTTAAGTAGAAGGTAAGTTAGGTGGGAAATTGGCTGGACCATTGCACTGAAGGGCTGCAGCCAGCAGTAGCAGGTCTGGCTGGTAGCCAGTGTGCTCCAATGGTGGATACTGGGGCTAATACTGTGTAACACCTTTGTCAGTGACTTCAGTGGTGCGATGAAGGGCAGATGACCCCAGACTGGGAAGGAGTGATCAGTGCATTGCAATGGAGGAACATCAGCAGGCTGGAGAAACAGGCTGGCAGGAATCTCATATGAAGTTCCATAAGTGGTGGTGCAGCACCTCACATCTGGAACAGATCAGCCATCCACTTCGTGGCCTGAGGGATAGGAAAGAGCTTTGCAAAAAAGTATCTGGGAGTCCTGGTGAGCAACAATAAGTCAGCAGTGACCTTGCAACAAAGGTCAATAGCATCCTGGGCCACAATAGCAGAAGAATATCCAGCAGGTAAAGTGGTTACTCCCATCCATGGAATACGTGTGAGATTGCATATGGATTACTGTGTGCAGTTTTGAGCTCCCCAGTACATGAAAGACTTGGACATTAAAAAGCAAATCCAGAGGAAGGTCACCAGAGTGGTGAGGGTGCTGGAGCACACGATGTACAAGAAGATGCTAAGGTCAGGACACTAGTCTTGAGAAGGATGGTGTGAATTTTACTGTTCTTGTTAGCCACCCAATGGGCAGGTATAGAGAAGATGGAGCCTTCTTTGAGGACCAAGTGGTTTTCTCACTGTGAGAGGAAACAGGCACAAGCTAGAACAGACCTGTTAGATATCAGGGGAGAAGGAAAATCCACAAACGTGATCAAACACTGAAATGGGTCATCTACAAAGGCTGTGGACTCCTCATCCTTGGAGGTAGTAAAAAGCTGGATATGACACTAGAAGACCTGGTATAACTTGAAAACTGCCCCTACGTGGAGCTGGGGGTTCAACCAGATGACCTTGACAAGTCCCCCCTATGCCAAAGAGGGTGAAGATGGCACAGTAGATTTAAATAGTTTTAAATTTAATTTTGTTTTCTTTGTGGGTTTGAGTTAGGTGCATACTCTGTCAACAAAAACCTGATTGGTTTCATATTGACCATATTTAAATCCACTTGGAAAGGTTACTGGGTAACTGGGGACTCAATTCTCCATAAAGGTGGTCAGGGTGATTCTACAGGGTAAATGCAACTGCTCATGAAAAAGGCTTTGTGCACCAACAGCTGCATTCCATATAGCCCTGGTGTCAGCAGGTGCACATGAACCCTTCTTCCTTATGCATTAATGCTGCAGATAGAGCTTTATGAGACAGCAACCGTACCTGAGCAGCCCACCGACTTCATAAGCATTCAACAATTTGTTCATAACCTTTCACCTTACGGAAAGATAGCTTTAACTTTTTTGAAAATCAGTTAGAAACACACCTGCAAATGCTAGTTTTACTCACAGTACCCTGTGTAGCATTTTTCAAATGAATATGTTATGTAAGAAAAATTAAGTAAGAAGAAAGAACGTTGACAATATACAGCTATACTGATCACGAAAACATGATTGCATTCATATTTTGATTTTTTTCCTGTTGATTTAGGGGAGAAAAAAAAAGTTATTAGAGGAAATTTAAGCAAACTCCATTGACATTCAAATAATTAAACCCTTCTCTCTTGTGTCAAATTTCATACCAGGAAAGATCTGCAGATCGCAGTGAATAATTAAGTGAATGGATAAAGTGATGCTGTGAGCAAAATAGCTAGCAGGAGTATAAATGAGAGGAGGATGAAAATGAGAGGATGATAGAAAATTTACATTACTCTTGTTTAGAACCAAAGAATCTTCTGTTTAAAACCAAGCCCAGCTCTAGTCAGCATAATGCAGCAATGGTGACACTGGAGAAGGTTCAGAGAAGAGCTGTAATGCTGAATAAAATCTGGCACTGAAGTGTGTTTATCAAATCTATTTCCTATCTGGAAAACGGTGCTTTGCCTTTAAAGAATAGGAGTTAGGAATCACATAATTACTGGTCTTTGCACACAGTGATATTTGTAACCAGGGTTTTGGCCTTAGAGGACAAAATGTGTTGGCTCATGAATCAGAAGTTTGTAACAAATTTCAGTGGATCTGAGTCTAGGTATGTAGCTGAACCCCCTCCCTCACCCGGTCTGAGATGACACTCGGCCACATCAGTCAGGGAGTTTTGTCAGTGCTGAGCCCATGTTACATAGGCTATATTTTATGTTGGTACTGCAGAAGTTAAAAGGTCTTCTTTGCCTTCCCTGGTGTATTTACATGCTAGCTTAATAAAGACTGTTGGTTACTTTAAAGGAATGTGCAGTTGGAAAAAAACCCCAAACTTTCATAAATAAATACTGGAATTAAAATTACCTGTGCAATTCTAAACTGGACTGCTTATGGTAGTAAAATTAAAGACACACACACATATATATATGTAGATCTATCTATCTATCTATCTATCTATCTATCTATCTATCTTTTGCCAGCGGGCCACTGTTTCACTTAGTGTAGGAGAGCAAATGAATCACAGCTGTGAGGTAAATGAGATTATTGCCCATATAACTGTTAGTTTATTTGCTACAGAGTTTTGCACAGATATAACAAGTGAGGCTGGAGGAAAAGCTGTCTCTCCACAACTCTGCCTCAGGTTGTTGTTTGGTTTTTTTTTCTTTACATACAAACTACTCTCATTTGCCATCTGATTTCAAAGTAATTCTCTGTGATTTCTCTGCTTTCCAGACAGAATTAACCTTTAATCTCTTTGCTGCCTTCTGGTGTGCAGGCAGGGTGGAAGAGCTTCATGAAGATTAAGCAATTTCTCTGCTGAGTAGGACTGGTGGGGACAACCTCGGAAAGGTTGTCTTTTCCAGCTGCTGCAGCCCAGTGCTGGAACACGCCCACTTATCTCCTGGAGACGATGCCAAAAGTACTCCCCCTAAACCAGTGGCATTTAATGTAGGTAGGATCTCAGGTTACCTTACCAGCAAAGTACTAATTGAGCATATACAAACTACAATCCCTCCACCCCCATTTCCTAACAGAATTGCATGTAAATAGATTTCTGATGGCCATCCCTCCATACCTGAGATCTTTCTCCAGAAGAGGAAAATATTACAAGTTTTCAGTGACTTGGTTGTAAAGAGTTTCTTTTAATATGGGGGAGGAGAGTGGAAAAGACAGTTTTCCTTTAATTTGTTTGGAGAAACAATTGAACTATTTTTGCCCAGTGAAAGAAAAAAGTTAAAAGAATATTTGAGTCAGACACAAGTATGGAAAATTGTATGCTGCACAGCAGGGCAAAATGCAACCATCTGAGAAACAGCGGTTATGATCAAAAAAGTATTGGACAAGCCTAACTGCGAGCAGTTAGCCATACCACCCATAACAATGTATATAATCTGTGGATAGCTGCAGAAAAACTTGGAGCTGCATAACCCTGTGAGAAAACGTCAAAAATAACTATTGTTAGGGCGTGCGGAGCAGAGCTCGCCATTATCGACACGTGTACAAATGTAAAGCTTTTCCTTTGAGACAGGATTTCTGCAGCGTGGACTGCTTCTTGAACTAAAGGGCAATGTTTAACAATCGCCCTACAGCCCTTAATAATTTTTAACTCACGTATTCACTCCTCTAGCCTAGGAAAAGCCTGCATCTTCATCCCCCCGTTCCTGCGAGGGGCATACGGCTGATGCTGTGTATTTGTGACACGATTTTCATCATGTCTATGTTTATTTATTTATTTATATATATTTTTTTTAGGGGCGAAGAAAGGAAATAAGATTGTGTTTTGTCGTGTCCTGTACCCCCCGCCTCCCTGTTTTTGTGAATACGGGCCACTGGAAACCGTACCAGGGCCGATTGCCCCGGTCCCGCTTCACTAAGAGGTTCCTCCGAGGGCGGACCGCAAAGGGCCACATTTAAAGTCTCGCCCTCCGAGGGCGAAGGACTTTTTTTCCTTTCCCTTCCCTTCTCTCCCCCGTTCGGGCGCCGCGGAGGAGGCACCCGGGGGCGCCGCGCAGGGCTGCGAGCAGCGGGGCGGCTGCCATTGTCCCCGCCGGCGGGGAGGGGAGCGGAGGAAAGGGAAAGGAGCTAAGCACCCCACGCTCCGGCCGCCGGCATCAGCGAGGGACGGCGGAGCCCCGGTCCGCCTGCAGCAGCCCGCCCGGTCCGGCCCGGTCTACCCCAGCCCGGGGCCCGGCCACTGCCGCCGTGCCCGGGGGCAGGGGGGAGTGACTTGTGCCTCCCCCCGCCTCCTCCCCGTCCAGCCCTCCTCTGGGTAGAAGGGGAGGAGGAGGAGGGCGAGTGGTGGGAGGGTCTCCATTGAAATAAACAAGCAGGCAGTTATTAAAACGGGAACATGGCGGCCGCAGCCCCAGCTTCAGCTTCATCTTACAAAGCGAAGGTCAGCGCCGGCGGCAGCCGCGGCAGCAGCGGCGGGAGACGGCACTGACCCCGGTAACGGCTCCCGCACGCCCCCTCGGCCTCGGCGCGGCGGGGGGTGTGCCTGAGCCCCCCGCACCTCCCCGGCCGCCTTGTGTAATGCCGGGGGGACGCCCGGGGCCGCGCCGGTGCGCGGAAGGGCGGCGTTGGCGGGCGGCACCGCGGCCGCAGCAAGGAGGCTTCACTGGGGGGGAGTGGGACAGGGGCTGCGGCCCCTCGGAGGGGAGCCGGGGGCAAGTGACCGCGGGGCCGCCCCTTGCCGGGGCATCGTGCTCGTACCCCCGGGCTTAGAGAAGGGGGTTGGGGGGGTGGGATGTGTGCGCGTTTACTTCCCCGGGACGTCCTCCTTTTCGATGGAGCGGGGTATTGGGGGTGGTGTGGTAGGGCACCCCACCCTGCCTAGCCGAGGGGCCGTTTTCCTGTTCTCAGGCCAGGCGGAGGTCGGGTGCCGCCTCTCCGCGTCCCTGGCTGAGGGCGGCGGGGCGAAAGTGCGTGGAGCCGGGGAGGCGCGGGGAACTGCGGCTGGTCCGAGGGCAGGGGCTGCCCTGCCCGCGCTGGGGGAAAGATGGGGCAGCTGGGGTGCGCGGAGGGCAATTTTCAGTGGATTGTTCAGGACGCTTCCTCCTCATTCCCGAACACACACCAACAGGAAAACTTGAGGGAGGGTCTCCCCCGGTGACTGAAGGGGTTACTTGCGGAGCAGGGCGGTGTTCATCCCCTCCTCTCCCCTGGCTGACAACGACCTGGTGCGCAAGTGTGCGGGCAGCTGCGTTGACCCTCCGCGGGGCCGATCCGGTTGCCCCTTTACCGGCGTCAGGCAGGGGCCGCGGTGCCCGGTGCCCTGTCCCCTTCCTTCCCCCTGCGCCGGTGCGCCCGCAGGAGCCGCGCGGGGAAGGAGGGGGCAAAGCGGGCAACTTCTCTAACTTTCTGCGCGGGGGCTGCGCCTGCGTGTGCGCGCAGCTCCGGGCCGCGCCGTGCTGTGCCGTGGGGAGGGGGCAGGCCGCGGCGGCACAGCTGCGTGCGAGCGCAGCCCGGGGCGCCCGGCTGCCGCCTCCCCACGGCCCGGGGAGGGGTGGGGGCCCGGCCGCCGCAGTGCCGTGTGTCTGCGTGTGTGAGCGGGGCGGGGAGCAGCGGCGGGAGGAGGAGGAGGAGGCGGCGGCGAAGGGGGGATCACAGCCGGCTGCGCGCGGGGTCTTTGGGCGGGTGCCTCTCCGCTCGCTCCCGCTCTCCTGCCGCGGGGCTGCGCGCAAAGGCGGCGGCGGCCGCAATGGGGCAGCTCCGCGGGAGCGGGGGAGGGGTGGGTCTGTGTCCACCGCCTCCTCGAAGGGCGGGTGCTGAGCCCCTCCCGCCTCCGCGGGGGGCGGTGTGTGCTCGCTGCCGTCGCCGCTGCGCTCGTCGGTGGCCCCGGGGCGAGGTGTAACCGGAGCCGCCTCGTCCCCTCTTCCCTCGCTGCCCCTCGCTCCTTCGCCTCCGCTCGGGCCTGAGCTTTTCTTCCCAGGCCGGGAATCACATGCCTCTCCTTCCAGAGAGGGGCATTCAGGCCGCGTAGTTTGGGTGCAGGAAACCTGCCCGAGAACCTGGCAAAAAAGGGCTGGGAAGGAGAGGGGAAAAAAAAGGGGGGTGGTGGTGGAAAGGAATAATAAAATAATAATAAAAATAGAAAAGGCAAGGAGGGTTCTGGTAGTTGCTGGGAAATAACGATATCCGAATCTTAAGTTTGTATTAGCCTGAGTTTGTGTTAGTCTGAAGTGAGCGTATGTGGGTGCCCACTGGCTAAATACACTTGTAATTTTGCCAGGAAAGAGTCTCCTTGTAAAAGGAGAACAGCCTGCTCATGCTGTAATAATCAATTATTTTTGTATTTATCCTCATCTTTTCCTCCACCTCTTTTCTTTCAGCGCAGTAGGAAGCAGGTGAATAGGCTTTAGAACTGAACCAATAATATTTTTATGGCATTTAAGTATAGTTTGAGCTAAGCGTATAGTATCTGGGTATGACAGAGCAGAGCTCTATTGCTGCTGTAAATAAGTAAGTAGTTTAAGACTGTCAGTCTTTTTACTTAAAGTATTTTTTTTTTTTGTTGGTAGTGTTCATAGTTTGCTGCCACTGTGGCTGAATGCAGGCATTTGTTTTTTATCCCTTTGGGTTTTATGTACTGAACTATAAAATCAACTCTAGCCAGTTAATTTCCTGGCTCTTTACAACCAGAGCTGCGTTGGGCCACCTGGTGGGCTCCTCTCTTGCAGGAATCCTTTGGGAGTGACCAAAGGGAAAGAGCTGCTGCTGTTCTTGTTGAACGCTCTTGGAGAAATGACAGTGTTGCACAGTGTTGTTAATGTGACACCGAAACTCTCACTCCCCAAAGTAGGGCTCTTGTTTGCTTACATGAGGCTTAAGGCCGCTGTGAATGGAAACAGGTTGTTTCATCCCATTCAGTGTAGGCACTGTACCTCCTTTGTGTTTTTTAGGACATATCCTTATTCATTTCAGTGGTGGTGGCGGCACACATAGGTTATACCAGGCTTGTGCATATCTGCATATACAGACATGCAGGCATGTATGGACACTGACATTTGTGTCTCTTCCTTTTGCATTTATTATATGGCTACTTGAGGATTGGAACATAGAAGTCAGCTCTGCTGTGCCACATGAGGTAAAGAAAGATGTGAATTTTCCCCAAATGGTTAATCCCTAAATTGATGAGAAGTGCTGTGATAAGCTTGATGTTTGTAGCTAGTCTTCATTATCTACAGTCTTAAAAGAAATACTTTGTTAGGGGCTCAACCTTCAGAAAGATTGAAAGCAGCTTTAAGAACAGCTGATCTTTTTAACATGGTGCAAATATTTGAAGAATCATGCAATTTTCAAGACGTTTGTATCTTGGTCTGGTGAGTGCTGTGGACTAAATGCCTGACAAAGGTGCTCGTAATTTTCTATTTATTTATTTATATATATATATATATATATATATATATATTTTAGCTGTCATGGTCTTTTTATTGCACATGAACCCTGAAGATTTCTCAACTTTTCTTGAGCTTTTGGTCTGAAGGCACTTCTTTACTAAACTCATAAATCTCCTCATGTTCCTTGTTTTGTGTCCTGCTGCTGTCAGTGCTAAATTTGAAACTCGAGGCATTTGGGGAAGGAATCCTTTATTACTATCGAGAATTATACTTTTGGAATAAGTCAGTTGTGTTTACATTTTTAAACTGGAACTGTTATGTGAGAGAGTGAAAATAAAGATTATTTCTGGTGGGAAGATTAGAAAATGCAAGGGATTTACTCACGTGTAGTGTATTGCGCTAAACTGAAGCTCTGAATTAAAATTAATTATTTAAGAATGTTTATGGTTTATAGTCCTTTAGGATGTAATTTGCTCATTCTAAGGCTGAAGGGTTCTGTCAGACCAGCCTGTAGTGTTGACATTCCCAGCTTTTCCCTCTGTCCTCAGAAAAGCCAGTAAGAGCTAGCCCATCTGCAGGGAGCCCAGGTTTTGCAGCAGGAAGAACAAAGTCAGCAAGCAAGCCAGCTGCTGCTCCAATGCCCACTGTCTTCTCCTCCTTGCCTTTGTTGCTGATGTCACTGTCTCACTGGCAAAATCTGGGGTTTTTCACTCAGCTGGAGTTTCTCTAGCACCTGACACCAGGATTGCAGGGGTTTATGATCTCTAAGCCTTGAGGATGCTGTCAGTTCATTGAAAAGAAAAAGCTGAACTAAAGACTGGTACCAAATTCAAGTATAAACATAACTCTCTTTGTCTGCCGTGTGCTAATTTGTGCTGGAGAAAGAACACTGAGCTAAAACTGTTCTTGCCACGTTCATTTTTCTGTGTGTTTGCTTGTCCTGTCTAAACAATACAGCCTGTATGCAAGTAGGTATAAAGTATTTAACAAATTCCACACGTTTCTCATGTATTCTTACAGGCATTAAAATGCTCAGTATTCATTTGTTTCTGTGTTTGGCTTTAGAGGTCAGAGGTTAGGTGTGTTGCTACAGTATACACTGTTGTGTGACACATTTTAAACCAAGAACAGTAACATTGATACTTAGTTTGTAGAAGGCGGTATTACAGTGTCCATTCATCCACCCATTTTCTACTCTTGCTTAACTTAGTTACAGATGGCTACTCTGGCAGGATCCCTTATTTTTATTTTTAAATGAGGTGAAGTTCACTGCACTACTTTATTTTTGTTAGTTGTTAAAACATTCTCGTACTCCTGGCAGCAGATAATGACAAATTCTTCAATGTAATGCTGGGAGCAAGGGAGGCGGAGAGGGAGAAACAGGGAGGAAGAAAAAAAGGGGGGGGGGGGGAGGAATACCCTTCTGAGCATATGGAGACATCCAGAAAAAGATGTGCATCGTCAGCTGTGATTCCATTGTGTGCTTGCAGACAGGATCTGAGCTCTTCTTCTCCTGGGAATTCTAAGCCTTATAGAAGTATTCTTTGGCTTTTACCGATCATGATAATTGAGCTGAGATAATGTATATTTCACATACTTATTATAGATTATATTTTGATAATATTTTAAGGTTTCAGGGAATAAATACAGTTGCCAGGACTCCTGCTCTATGTTGGAATGGCATCTTGCACAGGCATACATACTGGTGAAATGGCAACTTTGAATAGTAAGAATAATTTGTAATATTACATCAGTGGTTACATATCACTGAGGCATCTTACCAGTTCTATGGTTAGTAGTTTGTCAGCAGTATTTACATTATGCAAACACTCCCTATTTTTAATGATTTGATGTCTTAGCCTTTTCAAAACATAACAAGTAGAAATGTCACATGAAAAATGACAGCTTGTATAGTCTAATCAATTTGGATGCAAAATTAAAATAACCCAACCAAACAGACCCCTCCTCCTCCCCCCAGACAGGGATTTTTTAAACCCAGATTTTAAATTAAAGCTATTTTGTCAGTGTTGTGGGTATTCATAAATAGTATTTACATGATGAAAAAACTGAGTGGAAGAAATGAATTTTCTTATATTCATCCTGCATTTACTTATTACCTAGAACAGCATTTCCTCTCCTGAGTGTTTGGAATACTTCTGCTGATTCTCTACAATTACTTTGGGTTGATGAATAGTTTGAAAAATATGTCTTGAATGTGGTGGATTTACTGCACTGCATTTTGTTACTGGTTATGATTTTTCAATCTTGCTCTGTGGAAATTGCAGGTTATTCAAGTTAAATAGTCATGGAAATTTTACTGAAGAGCTTTATGGAAATAAAACAGGCACAATTCCTATGGAAAGTGTACGGTCACTGGGGTGCTTGGTATTTTGAAGTTTGAAATTAGTTCATTAATGTACATGTCTGAAGCCATACAACAACATATAACAATGCACACGTTTTGTTCTTCTGCAGCTGCATCATTCTACCATTATAAGTCTTGCATTTCCTTAAATGGCTTCCATAACAATCTCCCATTAATACAGTTACTGGCACATATTATTCTTGCTTTGCTGTCATTTTAGCAGTTATAACTGATAGTAAATCTCTCTCTTTCTGTGTGCTCCCATTACTTAGATGTTTAGAAGCCTCTTTGTAATGTGCATTTGCTTTTTGCAGCTAAGATGCAAGGCTCTCTGTAAAGCCTAATTACATTTTTTCTGTTTGCCTTTAAGCTTCAAGAAGTTACTTTCTGTTTGGAAAGGGTAACTTGTGTTTTGCTAATATAGTCCACATTGTATGGAAGCCATTAATGTATTAATGAAAGGACAGAAAGTATAGGTGACAAATTAATTAAAATATTGAATGAATGTGTTGACTTAACCGTAAATCTTGGGTAGTATGGATCACGTGAGCTTCTGTGTGTGGGGATACTGGGACATAGTGAGAACATATATCTGATGTACTGATGACTAAGGATTGCTATTTTGATGCTATTCTAGTGAGCTATGTAAGACATATTGTTGCTCTTTTGTAGGATTTATAGTGGGCATATCACAATTGGCTGCTTTATTGGCTGCCTCAGTGGAAAAATCTGGGATTGAAGAATGGGCATGGAAAGTGAAATAACATTTTACTTGTTAGGTCAGAATTATTATGGAATTTCACTCTTACTCTGCCCATGCTGTAATTCATCTGTGTGTGAACAGATTTAGTTTTCCATTGCTGTCAGTATTGATCTTTAATGAGCCTTGCCCCATGGATTTTGAAGAAAATCACTCAAAAACAATGCAGTATGTCATCTATTTGTATCTTGCCGATCATGTAAGAGGTACTAAATTGCATTTAGGAAGAAAACTTTTATGAGAATGAAGGAAAGTCTGTCTATGAATAAATTTAATAGTATATACTGACACTTTCATTCCAGGTATTTTCATGAATTTACAAATTCATCATATGCTTGTGTGATGGAATCAAATTTAAAAAATAAACTAACCCAATACCAAGGTCATAAGTTATAATACTTGGGCAACTTTAGAGTTCAGCTATCATTCAGTCTATAGTGGAGACAACTCTTCTTCGTACTTCCTCCACCATGCTTTGAGTTGACAATGCAGCTCTTGAGTCTTTATTCTTTGCTATTTAAAAGTTAATGTCAGGACCTGCTAACCAACCCCTCATGTTATTCTCAGGAATAAATGTGATTATTGTCAACTAATTTCAGTTGTTACCATAACACAAATTTGTACCTTGGTCTCCAGAGACATGAGCAATGTTGCCCTCCTGTTCTGTCAATTTCCTAAAGTAGATTCTTAGTGGAGGAAGATGAGTGTGTATAGATAAATACATGATTCATTTTGGCAGATTTAAATTATATTCTCAAGGAGAAAAGCTTTTCTTCAAATATGTTTTTTTTTTTCCAAAATAGAAATTTACAACTACAAATACGGTATTTTTTTTTCAATGTGTCCAGAATACTTGCTGATTTATCTTAAAAGTTGACCTGTTGATACCTTACTGGCTATAATATGTAGCTTTAATAACACAGTTTAAAGCTTTTTTTAAAATTTTCTTTTTAAATTGCTTGCCAATTTGTTTTGGCATTTGCAGCGCAAACATACTTCTACTTGGTTAGCTTTTTTTTTTTTTTTTTTTTCCCTTAAGAATCACGGCTTGCTTTGATACAAAGATCCGGAATTTTTAATGAGGCCTCAAACTCCTTTCTTGCTGCAGTTCTGTGTGAAGTTAGTGTTAGCTGCACAACCGTGAGATTATTTGTGGCACCTTTTCTTAGTATAAGGGAACCTGAAGACTTCATATAGATGAAAAAATATGGTCACTAAGCTTGCACACTGTAGATGATAATATCTTCCAAGTATGTCTGAAAGTGGTAGTTGGTCACTCCCTTTTAGGTAAATTGTAGTTTGTAAAGTTGTTACTGTGTTTTGTTCAAAACTCACAGTTTTCGTGGGACAAAGAGATAACACATCTTTGGTACCTGGAATACAGATGTCCCTTTGCACTTGAAAGAAATGACTGTGCATGAATGGAAAATAAAGATGTAAGGTGGTCTGAAGTTAGAAGATGGTTGTTACCCTGAGCTATACAATTTGCTTTTAGTTATTATTTGACATTAAAAAAAAATTCCTTTAGTGTTTATGTGATGAAGCATTGAATGGTGGTGCTGGAAAATAGCAAGTGTGTAGAATGATGGTTTTATGCAAAAGTGGCTTCTTTTTAAGTTTTGAGAGGCATCCCAAGAACCTCCTGATTCTTATGGAAGTGGGTGGGAATTTGCATGGCTACCAGAACTGCCTGCTGCTGTAGAGTTGGCTTTCCTTTATTTCAAGTTTCAGAAAGGGCTTGAGAAGGCAAAGAAATAATAGGTCATTTAATTGTCTGTCACTTCATGTTCATCTCTTTTCTCTGACAGTCTATTTCAGTTGGAGGAATGCATCTGGAATATATCAGGTCGTCCATCTATTTGGGTACATAAGCTTGTAACTAGTTGCTGTATAATCCAAGAGTTTTGTTTGGAAAGAAAGATCTCACTAGTAGTATTCCGAAGGCAGTGCTTCTACTCTGAAAACATATGGTCTTTGTTTTCAGACAGTATTAATATTAAGCCTTATGAATAGAACAAATGAGAATCGGCAAAACTTGTCACTTCAGTCATTGCCCCGTGGCACTCTGTGGGCTGCAGCATAATGGTCAGGAGCCATGTTATTTTGTGTGCAGACCCTTAGAGCCACAGTACTGGAGGCCGTGTAGATCAGGAGCTGGGGCCCCCCAAAACAACAGAAGGAAAATAGTGGTGAGCAGCCACACTAGCTGTCAAGAAACAAAATGGTAGTAGTCATTGTTATTGGCATGCAGCGGGGGAAATGCTTCTTTCTCCACAGGCACTCTTACCACCATTGCTCCTCTTGGAAAAGGTCTCCCTAGTATGGACTGGGGCTTCAGCTCGCATCTGGTCAGGCAGCAGCTTCCCTTTGGTGTGTCTCTGAACTGCAGGTGTCTGACAGACACTGTAAATCTTGCTAAATCATCAGAAGTTCTAGTAGTGGTTTACTTTAAATTTTGTTCTTATATGAGATGATGTTTTCTGTCAAGGAGGACCCTTTTGAAATTCCATGTTTATGATCTGTAGGGCTTGTGTGCTTTTTGGGAATTCCAGAGGAAATAATGTAGTTACGTCTGCTCTGTATTTATGTTATATAGGAGTATTTCTTTGTTAATGGCACCTCTGAGTAGCCTGATACTATACTGGTAACCTGCCTGTGACTGAAAGAACTTAAGTAGAGTTTGTTTGAAGAAGGCTTCTGTGAGATGGCAGAGATGACAGAAAGAATGAAATTGTTTCTAAATTCCACTTCTTTTGAGGCATAATCAATGTACTTTTCTGTTGATGACTTTTGTAGTGTATCTTCCGTTTTCTTTATGATCTGCCTTTTTGCTTGTCAGAATAAGCAAGCAGGAAACTCTTTAGTATATTGTTTGGATACATTTGACATAAAATATTGTTTGACCTGCAAACAAAAATGCAGGTGTAATATTTATGTGGGTAATGGCATGCTCCTCTTTCTGAAGAAATTTGTATTCCTGTGCGAAGTATGTGTTCTGCTCTACTGGACTCTTCAGCTCTATACTAATGAAAAGCTTTCTGTTTATTTGTCCTCTGGTACTTGTCACTTGGGTCAGGAGTGTTGTTAAGTGCAGATTCGGAGAAGAAACATGCTTCTGTATGTACAACTTTTAATAATGGTTGAGAGGCATTTTATAAGAGCACCCATTTCTCCTTTTTAGAGATTTGAAACTGATGTGCTATAAAGTCAACCAGCCAAGCAGTCAGCCAAAAAAAGGAACCAGCTGCTTTCACAGAGAGTTCCCACAGATTCTTTTGTGAAAATACAGGCTGTGTACTGTGTAAGTTAATGTAAACATCTTAGTTGCTATCACTGTGAATTTGCAGCAGGCAGCAGGTAGAGAGGAAGTTGTGTGCCTGGAGTGATTGTGCAACTGGAAGGGGGTTGCAGTTATGTCTGGAAAAGCAGATAATGCTCTGCAGAGTTTGTTTCCCTCCTTGTGTTATGCTTAAAAGTGCCATGTGCTAAGTCTTGTATTTTTATTTTTCTGTGTCTTCCTTAAAAAAATGACTAATATATTTCTTTCAATTTTGTTCCTAGCATGCTTGAGATGTATCTGAGCAGTGAGGCCCCCCACATGCACAGCCCCTAGAATTCATTGCCTGCCTTGCTGAGTCTTGGTGAGTAGTCTGTATCCTATTGCATTTAATTGGTTTGTGTTACAGTTTTGTCTTCTTCACTGGGGAATTTGATGAGAGATGTCTTCAATTGATTGTGTGGGTACAGCAGAACAAGCCTTGGTTTTAAGTAACTATATAGCGAGTCGAAATATCAGCATTTTAGAGATTTTAAAAAATAATGCCCAGACTGGTTATGGAAGCAGGGACCTTGCCTTAGTGCCAAACCCAGGAATGGGACTTTCTGCTGAGAAAGGCTGAAGGGATCAACATGCGATGTTCTTTCACCTTAAGTTTGTTTGCTATTTTATACTGTAACTAAGGAATTGACATTTTTCAAAGGTGCTGATTATGGTCTGTCTTACAGCAAAGGTTGAGCATGAAATAATACAAGCTTTTCCATCCAACTATCTGCGCTAATAAATTACTTAAATTGAGGGTTGAAATCGGTATAATGACACTGATGACTTAAACTGCTTGTTGCTCAAGAATTACTGTCTGATGACTCCATCAGGCAGTGCTGTGCCTGTTTAACTCTGCTCACAAGAAGGGATAATACCACTGAGAATTAGAAAAAGGGACCCCTGCGGATTGTTTAAATGCAGACTAATAATAGTTTGGTAGTGCTGTGAAAGAAAGTAGACTATAAATGCCATGGTCTTATTTTAGGTATGTTTAATATATCATCATACTCACTTGGTATAAAGTTTTTACAAATAGGCATTTGAGGTTTTATGTGAGAACCTTTTCAGGGTTTCATGAATAAATGTTGTCTTTTAACACAGAGTGACTTATTAAGGTCAGAAATATGTATTTTTGAGGCTTGCATGCTAAATATAGAGGTGGGAAATGAGCCTGCTGAAAAGGTTTTTAGTTATTTGGGGTATAACTGTTTACAAAATGCCAACCGCTTATGGGAAAAATGATGTATGTCCACATGAAGTATCATTTCCTATTTTGTTAATTATGTTGAGCAGTTTTTGCAGGCTAACAGCGCTTTTCTTTAAACTTAGTGATTTTTCTAGAATCAGTGAATGAAAACAGATTAGGAAGCTTTCTAGTGCTTTTCTGTTTTTTCTGCCTTTTCCCTTGGCTGTTCTGATAAAACACTTCGTAGTTCATTGCGTTCAATGGAGTTTATAATGCTGGTTAATAGTTTGTTTATGTATTATATTAACTTGAAAATGCTCACCCACATAGACGTTATTACTTATTTACACTTATTACACTTATTACTTATTATTTATTTACACTGCTTATCTGGGCTGCATAATGATCATAATGTACATGTGCAGGTCTTCTCCATAATAAGCTGGTTTTGAGATCACTGAAGCAAATTACTTAAAAAAAAAAAAAAGGAAACAGGAGTAACCTGCTTTTTTCTTTTTTAATTATTCTAGTGAATAGGTCTCAAAATGAGCTAGGTATCTGTAATACAGACAGACGCAAATCTAACTGCCAATATCTTCCAAGGAGAACAGGAAATCTTGTTGACAAGGGGACAGCATGTTTGTTTTCAACTCTCAAGTGTAATTTTTCATTAAAAAAAAGAAATGCATTAGGTAAAGATTGAAAAGGTAAATACTCAAATAAAATGCAATGTGCATATAGTTGCCTTCCCCCCCCCCCCCCAATTAATACATATATCTATGTGGGGGCAAAAAGCTCTTTCTTTTCCTTAGTCTTGCCACATTCTGTACCAAAATTATAAATTTCATTGTAACTGTGCCAAAAAGTAATGTAGTGCGTTTATAGCTACTGTCCAAAAAACACAGTTGCTGGTTTGGTAAGTTCAGAATCTTTAATAAGAACAAATAGGAGATGAATATTTGTATATAAAGTCTTTGGTGATGACAGTAAGGAAGAAACCACTGTAACAAATGGATCCCATGAAAGACAAGGGTGACGTAGAGAGGTAGTTCTCCACTCGAAATACCCTTTTGCTCTGAAGTGGGTAGTTAAACATGTGTTCTTGTGCTAGTTCAGGAAAAGTAGGTTGCATAAGACAAGGAATAGTTTAAAATATTGGATCCTTTGAGTTATTGGAAATTCTTCCATTGGTTTCAGAATGTGCAGTAGAGGATGTCAGTCCTGTTGAGTATAAGGAGATAGTCAGATGTTCATCTCCATCACAAGATCAGATGTGTTATCAGATATTTTGACCAGTTCACCCATCTGAAATGATACTTCTGTCTGAAGGCTATATCAGTTGCGAGTTTTATTTAAGAAATCTGGGTCTTGACTTTTGACTGGAGCTGCTTGTGGAATAATAGATGTTGTGTTTGACTGTGTCTTGTGAGACTGCACCATTACTGTGACTGAAATTGTGCATGTTCAGCCTATTTACAACTGTATGGAGTTCTTTGGAGAGTGAAACCACTCCTAATACTTACTGGATCTATTTTTATATGGTGTAACAGATAAGAGCGTGAATCTTGGACTGTTAAATGTTTTTAGGATATGTGTGTATGAACTGATAAGAAATAATAGAAATGACAGAATTTGTGGCTGCTCCCTTGGAATGTTAGTAGTTGACATGGTGGCAAGTAGCTGCTGTATGCTACCAAAAAGCCATGCAATTAGGATGATGAGAAGTTTAGACTTAAAAAAAAAAACAAAACAAACCCCCAAACAGTTAAAAATACTAATTTTAGTTCCTAGTCTGAAGTTTTCAGTCAGAAAACATTTCCCCACTCCCTTTCTCCTTTTTTCATGAAATGGCTTGCTTTGTAAGGAACACGCTGCAGCAAAAAAAGCAGCATAGATTAGAGAAATCTCAGTTTTCTGTCACTCTCGATCTGGAGAGTCTGTTTCAATCTAACTTTGTAGTGATTTCATTGGCGTTTGTGTTGTAGTTAGTGTCAAGTATGATAGATAGAAAATATTTGTGTGTCTCTTTGTTCTGAGTTATAGTGCTCCTTATTGTTGTTTACAGCAGTAGTAGATAAAGAAAATTCTGACAGATGTCTCTTTTTTGACTGTGTCCTCCTCATACATCTGTGTGTAAAAAGAATGCTGTCAGAAAATAAAGTGCAGTACTGAAAACAGAGTGCCTTACTGAAATGAGTTTTAAGAGCCTTCAGTATTAGCTTAAGGATGCAAGCAAGGGACCTATGATAGGTTCTAAATATCAAACCTGAATAAGAGAGAGCTCACTTCTATCAGCATGCAAAGCCAAACTGGGATGGTGCCTATCTAGATCTCTGGAGAGTCACTTCAGAGCACCTTAATTCCCACAGGAGCTGTGTTTCTGAAATAACTGAAATAAAATGCAGGAATTGATCACAGGTATGGATAATCTTTACTGAATCAGGTCATCTCATTTGCAGAGGCATCTGAGAGAGATATTTAATTTATGTTGAAATGGTTTGTGATAAATAAAGGGAATGCTTTCCCATTCCTAGACCTTGAAACTGGGGAGTTGTTTTGCATGAAATATGATGAGATTTTTCTGTTTTCAGTCACTCCAGTAGCGATGCCAGTTAACAAGAATTGCCTATAAAGATGCCTGTAAAAGTGGATGCTTGATTATAGTGAATTTAATGCAATCAGCGTTAAAATGATACTCTTAATCTGAGAGTGGAGTTTTGTGTGGGTGGTACAATGAGAACAGAAGTATTGAGAAATGAGAAGTATTGAGAAATTAAGATTTATACAATCGCACCCCACAGTTGGTGGTTTGGGGTTTTTTAATTTATTTTTATTTTTTCTTTTTTTCTTTTGTGTGTGTGTGTGTGTGTGTGTCCAAAATTGGAAAAAGGAGCTTATGAAAATCTTTGGTTTATAATTGTGAGAAAAGCTGAAATTTACACAAAGGTAATAAGTTGCACTTACTTTAAAATTGATGAAAATTAAGAATATTGTAAAGGGAAATCTCATCATGCTTGCAGCTAGCAGAACTAGATCTGCTAATAATGAAAACAGTTTTAAAGTACTTTAGTTTTGAGGCCACGATGTTCAATTTCATTATAAATGTGGAGTAAACTGTTCTTAAATATGTAAAGCTCATTAATTACTGTGAATTGATTTAAATTGAGAGCTTTGTCAGTGAACTTTTTTACTAAATTGATAGAACCAAACATCATGTGTATCCAGAACTGGTGAAAACACTGTCATTCAATTGATTGAAGCTTGCCTTTTGTATGTAGCTATATTCTGGAAGATTGTTTTTAACATTTTGGTTTCAGTGAGATAAAAAATATTTAGGAAATGAGATTGCTAACTTGATTTTATTCACTTCTTAAATATTGCTTTTGACTTAGTATGGGCTTTCCTAAGATTTTTTCATTTCTTACCTTGATAGGAACCTTTTTTTATATGATCAAAGGTATAGTATATACACATTTGCAGAGAAATAGCTGTCATTATCATTCACGGAAAATCAATATATATTTTAAATATAGATTGATGACATTGTACCATCAGTATTGGAACCTGGGAATTCTAGAGAGGTCAAGAACAGGACAACTGAGCACTTGCATCATCAAAGAAGATGAGATGCATTTACTTGGGCAGATTTTCCTCTGGGCCTGCCTTTAGCCCCTGAATTGGGAAGAGTGAAATATTTACCCAGCTTGGCTGTTGACAGTAAATAGTATTAATTAAATACAGGGCTTGAAAATGACACTGGTATTTCAAATCAAGGCCAGTAAATTTTGCCTTGGCTTTCTGGAAATCGAATTCCCATAGTCTGTTTATTTGACAGTATTATAGTACAATAATTTGAAGTTCATGGATATTTCTGTACATTAAAGTGAGTGAATTTTTATAATGTCACAATGCTGGGATGTTAGGCTCAGAAGACTTATGTGACAAGAATAGTAAGTGAATTTGCAGCTGATTAGTATAAAGTGTGGCACAGTGTGTTTCCATCTGATTAGTTTACCTTTATATTAACTGGGCTGGGAAGAAACTGCAAGTTTTCTTTTTAAAACAAAATTCGGGTGTTAAAAAATTTGCATGAAAGGTCTTGGATAAGTCATGAAAGTTTTAAAATGATTTAGAAATATTGGTGAGTTTTATAGTATCATTGTGAAGAGCTTTAACTATCCAAAATGTTTTACAAAGTCCTTTCTAGTCATCTCACCACAAGCAAAAAAGGGTTCTGACACTCCTACTACATACACAGTATCTGACAGTGTGTAAGTGTGTTGGTAAAACTATTTACAACTCTGGCCGTGATAAATTAAGAATATGCTCTGTTCTCCTGTTCCAGCATCTCTGGTTTTATGGTCTAGGCTCTTCCCTTTTTTCATTACCAGTACTTTTGTTCCTTCAGCAATCCCAGTTCAATAAACTACAGCATTCTGCATACACAAAACTCTATATTTCAAATGACAACAATAGGCAATCTAGGGATATCTGAAATTATAATTGAGAAAAGAATTAGTCTTATAGTAGGTATTGCAAGTCAGTTTATCCTTGAGGGGAAACACCAGTTGTGTCAGAGGGAGTTAAAATGTTTTTCCATTCATATTTTTTAGCATGTTTTCCTTATATTTGGATATTCTCACCTAAACTTTGAATCATCATCCTTGCAAGTAATGTGGAATTGAAGATCCCTTTTTACGTTAGATTCCTTTGTCCTTCGATCTCTAAGAACCTGTTTTACTGCTATAGAAGTGCGATGTCTCTTACATTTCTTCAGGGTTTAAGCTTGAAATTACTGTGTGATGCCACAGTTCAGTAGTATTTTAGAATGGGATAAAAACATCTACATTTCTCTAAAAGTAGGTGGCCAACACATATGAAATTTCACTTGGGTTAATTTTTATGGCCTTTCAGTTTTCAGTTGTGGTTTTTTGCTTGGCTTCTCTTCACAGTTCCTGGTTAACTGTGTTTTTATTGCTCAGTCCTGCTGAACAGACTCATGTAAAACTTCTTCTGTCTGGAGTTACAGTATGTTAAGTTCCAGAATGTATCCTGCAGTGGAATAAGGTTTATGTACAGCCGATGATACGTGAAGCGTGATGTGTGACTACTGATGTTTAGAATATTTCTTGTCCCTGAGTGATTTTAGTCTTCCCTTCCTTGTGAGCTCACTCCTCTGTCATTGTCCAAGTTCTAAGCTGTTAATCAATGCTGAAATATTTTGGGAAATAATACCTGTGAGTCTGTTGTATAGCACTGTGGTTCCAGACTTAAAACATACTCAAGACAAATGTATAGAAGCAAAAAACCCTCAAATCACCTCAAATTGGGCCATTTTATATGAAATGCTATTCTACCACTATCACACCCTGAACACACTACTACCACTACTGTACAGCACAGGCTTTGTGCCACAACCTAGACAGTGAAATGGATTTGTTCTTTTAATTTTCTGCTTTTGTTGGTTAGTCAAATATATCGTGTGTATAGCACATCTGGTACACAATAGTGTGTATTACTGAATGTTGGCATGGAACCGTGCATATGGTGCTCTGGTCCTGTTTTAGGTACTGTGGGCCCTTCTTCAATGAGAGAGAGGGGGAAAAAACCAAAAAAAGTAACAGGCTGCTGCTGCTGAGCTTGATTCCAGTAACAGTTATCAAAGTTGCCTCCTACTTTGTCTTCCTCTTATTTGCTTCATCACTCAATTTCTGAGCTATTTCCTTCCACCCCCAGCTTCCAGGAGAAGTGTTTTGTGTGTTGTGGTCTTCCGATACAATCTGATAAAGCCTTGGGATAGTCCATTCTCCTCCACCTTTGCCATCAGTCAGCCCCCAGGCAGCATATGTAGGAGGGGGGATGTTCTGGGTCAGGACAGTTTGATCCATGGTTGTGGGACTCTTACGAGTTGGACGTATTTGTGCGTTTTTGTTTTGAGGGGGAATTACATACTGAAAATGTACTTTTGATTAGCTTGAAGCTATAAATGAGTTGAATGGCTTGAATTTCGTAAGGAGCTTTGTTGAGGAAGGGGGGGAAATTCCCTAATTAGAAATGCTGTAATAGCTTGCTTAGGAAATTCTGAAATTAAAAGTTTTGGATTTTGAAGCTAGATTTACAGAAACACTCAACAATCATAGGGAAATGGCCTGGCTATTGGTACTGCTCAGAGAGGGTAGATGCGAGTATGCAAGGTGAGGACTCTCACTGGGCAGTTACTATGGTGTAGAGTGACTCCCAAAGTCTCCTACTTCACCTGGGATGACTACAAGGGCCGGGGAGCCCTTTCCTGTACCTACATGGACACCAGCATATGGAAATGGGTATATGCCCATTGTACAGGAGGGCAGATTGCCACACACTGCTGTGATCGCCCTATCTGTTGTGTGTGCCCTACAGTACGGGACAGTAGTTATTCACTTGCCCATTTTTAAGATATGTTGTGGGGTTTTTTTGTCTGCTACCTATACATAAGTTTGTCTTCTCAGACTGCAAAGAAAGCTAAGGTATACATTCACAGATATATTTAGCAATTAAATCCCCTAGTGGATGCTCTTAATGCTTTGAGATAGCTTACCCTACTTTGACGTGAAGTGAGCTATCTGAAACAAGGGCATTTTTCCTGGTGAATTGAGTATTTGCACAACTTGAAACAGTTTAAAGTGCATATGTTTTTTTTCCTGTTCAGTGGCTGAAATGAAAAATCCATTATAGACACAGCTCTGTTCCTTGTATCAGAGGTATCATTGTCCATAATTAAATGGATACATTTGACTACAGAGATACAATACAGATTAAAGTTTCACATGGTTGCCACTGTATATGCCATCTTTTTTTCCCAAATCCTTTGATAATGTCAGTGTGAAGTATTTTGCCATTTAAAACTGATGAATTCTGAAAACCCTGAGAACATGAAATCGAGGCATATTAGCTCTCAGAGCAAATGAGAAGTAAAAATGTGAACTGTATCTAACGTGGCTGGCAAAGGTAGAAATAAACCTTTAAAAATTTAAACCCACTAGTAGGTATTTTCTGCCAGGGTGGGAAAGGCCGTATGCCATGAATTCTTGCTGTTGACATGATCTGGGGACTGTTCTTACTGTTCTGATTGTGTGGAAATACTGTTGTGTGAGCACAGCAGTAACTTTTTCATAATGAGCTGTGCTCTGTTCTGTTACACTTCTGTAAATCATTTTTACTCAAGTTGTGTTGCAGAAGCTGAGAAAGGAAGACTGTGAGCCTGCCCTTAGTATTTCCTCAGGGGAGGAGGGACTTTTTTAGAGCGACAAGATTCTGAGAAGGGAAATAGGAGGGTTTCTTGATGAAAGGTTGAGCTAACTAGCAATACAAGAAAGATAAAAATGTAAAATTCAATATTGGGTCAATCATTTTTCTGCTAGTTAAAAATATTTCTTGCTGGCATTAGCTGAATGTAAAGGCAACACTGTTTTACTGGTTTTTAACTCATTTTGCTTATCACTAGCAGGGAAGGAAGTCAGTAAAAAGGAACTAGTATTCTTTTACACAGGCAATGTCATGAAGAGCTGAATAAATTAATACAACGTGGTTTTCTGGGGGGGTTGCATACAACATAAATTATGTTGCAACAACATATTTTTTTATTTAATATTTTAGTAGTTTAAAATGTGTAGTTTTTTTTTTTTTCTCTGTGTGTATGTTTATTTTTATGTTGTAGTTTGTACTGGTTGTATTGTCAGTTTTTAGTTCTGTCCCTTTGCTTTGCTAACAGTACTGGGTAATATTAGCCACTCTTATGCCATGCCAGTGATGGGCTCTATGGCACTTATTGTGCCAAGCTTCTGCTGTTCTTAAGTGGAACAGGCAGTTGAAACAATTTATTCAGGCTGGCTGAGGTTCAGCTATGAATATCAAACATATTGGACAACTTTTGTTTAATCAACAGATAATTTAGCTGTGGCAGGAAGCATTTGTAGAATTTGGGGACTGACAGTGTTTGCCCCAGCATGTGATAGGAATTTCCCTATAAAGGCCAGGTTGGATGAGGCCTTAGGTAATATGGTTTAGAGCGAGGTGTCCCTGCCCATGGCAGGGGGGTTGGAACTTGATGATCTTAAGGTCCTTTCCAACCCTAACTATTCTATGATTCTATGATTATACTTGCAGGAATGATTTTACATGGGTAATGACATGGATGGAGCTAGTCCTTCTGCTAGAGCATCAGGATCTTACTCTTCAGTGCCAGGTTTACCAGAGGTGTACTAAATGAGTCATTTGAGCTGTATGTCCCTCACTTTCTTAGCTGTAAAATGGGGTGAACCCACGTTACTTTCTCCATGTGCAGAATTTAGATTCACTGGTGTTTGTGGATTACATAGGGAAAATAAATAATAACATACTTATGTATTTGACTTCATCAAATATAAACAAAATGCCTGCTTTTATCTGAGTTGTGAATTAATACTGAAATTGTAGAAAATGCCAGAGAGAACTCGCCTATTAAACTGTTGGAGAAATGGCCTTTTGCTGTTTGATTAAACAAGAATCAACCTAGATTGTTTTGGGTTAGCGGTATTTTTGTCTGCTTATATTATGGGATAAAACATTGAGTATTGACTTAACTTCACATTTCACAGAGGAAGAATTAAAAATTATCTCCGTGAAGGGTGACTGTGGAGTTACTCTTTGAAATTCTAATTTAACACTTCAGTAATGGGTCAAGCCTGCTCTGAATCCTCTGTGGGATTATTTGATTTGCTGTCTGGTTAACCCCAAGGAAAATGGGATGTCTTTAAATTACTAGAGGTGCTACCTATCACCTTATAATGGAAAATTTGTTGTTTTAAATTAGGATTGTCACCTGATGACTAACAGATTATATGAATGGGTCTTATTTTTAGGATCTGCCTTGAGGTTAAAAGTTGCACGGGTTTTTTTTTTCCATCCTTTTATTTACCATCATCTGTATAATTGGAAATTAATATAATAAAGGGATAAGGGGAAAATGTCTCTTTTACCTGAGGGGGCGGGATGGGGTTAAGGTTTTAGTATCTGTTTTGTCTTCGGTGTTATTTATGCATGGAGAAGTTTCTCTTTTGTGTTTATTTTATTTACATAAATGTTTTGTGCCCCAGCAAGAAGAATCTTTGTTTTTGCCCTGGTTAAACCATGGCAATTTTTTGCATAATAGATTATTGAATGACATTCATGTGACTGTGGAACCAAAGGGAGAAATGCTGCTTTTTGTAAGTAGACAAAACAGCAGCTTGAATATTTTGCAAGTTTATGCACGTCAGGTTTATCCTGCCAGTACCTTTAAAATTAATTTGCCATGTATTGAAGTACAAACACTGAAATGTTTTATGCTGCGTCATACATAAAGAGAGTATTTGGCAGTTACTAATTAACTTGAAGAGGGGGTGGTGGTGTAAAGGCAGGATTTCAGTTAATAATGAATTCACTCCAACATGTTACTTTCACTCTATTTTATGTTGGATATTCTGTGCATATTGCTGTTATGATTTTTTCACCTTTAAAAGCCATATAACATACCCAGGCATATTTTAGCAGATTACATATTTCCCTATCTTACAAATTAAATTGACTTTTTAAATATCTATAGTTTATGATGTCATAGGGTATAAATTAGTGCAATGAAAAGCTTAGTATAATACATCATTTTAATGGCACTTAGTGTCTCTCCAGGAGTACTGAATGAAGACAAGCTGTGCAGTGTGCACTGCATATGCTGAGAAATCTCACAAGACTTTTTGACATCAGTTTTGAAATGAGCCGTGGGCCCAGCTCCAGCACTGCTCTGAGCGTAGCCTGTCCTGCAGAACTTTCCACTGCCAGTGTGTCACGTACCACGTGCATGTATTTCACCCAAGATTTCTGATGTGAATAACTGTGGCTGTACATCGTTTGAATTGCATATTTAACAGAATTGACCTACTGTTGCTTCTGAGAATTTTTTTCATTAAGAACACAAATATGTTGATTCTTTTACAGTTCCATGTGTATCAATTTGTAATCAAATCTTAATTTTTGCATATCACTGCATTGTGTCATGGTTTTGAAACTGGTAATAGCTATGGAAATGCAAGTCTTGACCAGGCCTGAGGGCTTGTGATTTTGGGACAAATACCGGGTAAAACAACATAATCACCAGTTTTGTGCACGTGTGGGGGAGGGAATTTTTTTAGGATATGGAAGTTTTCCTGTGCTTTCTAGGAGCTGACAGAGATGTAAATAACATGGTGCAATAAAGATTATAAAGAGAGAAAATATTCAGATTTATTTTACAAGATTGCCGTCAGAGGTTTGTTTGCAAAGGCAAAAAAGCCCTTCTGCCTACTGCATTAAAGTGCATATAACAAAGTGCTGGTTGCAGCAGAAGGAAGCAGGGCTGGGCTCGCAAACCTCTATCTGAAGAATTGCTAGCATGCATGAGTTAGGCTGCTTTGCCACTTCAAGCTGGATAGCTTTCTGGTGATAGGAGAGGTCCTACAGCTACCCGTTTGCTGGTTACTAAAAATAGTAGTGCTGGAGTAAGGGAGAGTACAGCAACATAGCACCAAACAAACCTCCTCAGTCCTCCAAAGGGTAAGATTTTAACAAGTAAGCACTTAAACTAAACACTAAGATTTTAGCAAGTAAACACTTAAGCACACCGTCTCCCCATGTTGGCAGAGTTGGAGGCCAGCTCATCCCCGAGTCCAACTGGGTAGCTTCTGTAGTGTTCCCTGAAGGTCATTTGTTTGAGCTATTTGGAAAGAGGATGTGGAGGTAAAAAAACTTTCATAGGGAATGCTTGATTGCTTCTCCTCTTTTTTCCTAGAGGGGGAATATAAAAGGAGGTGACTTTTCTGATTCCAGCTGCAGTAGTTGGGGGAGTATGGGGTATGGGAGTTTACACAGACAACTTCCAGAGAGAAACCTTAGAGACATAATGTTACTGTGCAAGAGAAATCTTTATATCATGGCTGCTATCAGGTGTGAAGAAGAGTGATTTTATTATTGGTAGGTGAAGCACATGTTGATTTGTCTTTTCCTTAACCCTGAGGTGACCTTTTGGTAGGTTAAAGGTAGCTCAAACTCTTACTAGCCAGGATCTGGAGATTTCCTGAATATAAACTTACCTGTGTTGCCAAATGAGATGGCCAGAAATCATCAGACTTTTTCTAGAATTTTAACTTGGCCTGCACAAAGCTGGGGTTCAAATAAAATAAGAGTATCACTTAAAAACTTAATTTATGCAGGCTATTTCATGGGGCATATCTTTTTTTTTTTTTTTATAGCTACTGTTTTATATATATATTGTAGTAGATTGTTGGTTTGGGCTGTATTCCAAATATATTTTCTGCATTTATGTCCAAGATATCACTAAGAATAAAGGAAGACATACAGATTCTTTTTGTTTGTTTGTTGTGGGGTGGTTTTTTGCCTTTTTTTTTTGTTTGTTTCTGTTTTTGTTTTTGTGGTGTTTCTTGGTTTTGGTTTTTGTTTTTGGTTTTTGCATGAATAGAGAAGTGATAAATATTTTCAAAGTCCTAATGGAAAACTTCTTCAGTATTGTAGGGAATTTTTTCTGAGTTGTGATTTTGAGGGATCATTTGCCATGAAAGAACTTGGCACTAAGCAAGTCCTTCGTACTTCTTCAGTATTGTAGGGAATTTTTTCTGAGTTGTGATTTTGAGGGATCATTTGCCATGAAAGAACTTGGCACTAAGCAAGTCCTTCGTTAGCAGTTTGGGTAGGTAATTCATAAGACGTCTTTGTGACCATGTCATCTTCCCCAATGGCAGCAACAACTGCTTTCATGGGAAACCAGTAGTAAAAGCATGGATTGCTGTATTTTTAGTTTTCTTTAATTCAGTTAAACATCTGGAAGTAAGCAGAGCCATCATCGTATGAGCAGCCAGCTTTCTACAGAATGTCAGGAAATACTCTTGACCGCTTTTTGCAAATGGCTCCTACAATTATCTGGTGACTATTTTTTGTTCAAGATACTCAATTTAGTGGCCTGTACACATTGTTAGGGTCAGCTTGACATCTGGCCAATATTCCTTCCTGCTTACTATTAAGTACTTATTACTGTGCTTGTTGCTGCGTGTGAAATTAAGATATATTTAGCTTCACAATGGTCTTGAAGCAGAGATTGTACAGGAAGTTTCTTTGCAGAAATTAGGGTAAGAACCTTAGCTGTATGTCTTCTAGATATTAATAAGAAAATCATAGGGTGATTGCTAGCTGCAAAAAAAGTAGTTTCATTTGTAAGCATAGATAATAGCTCAGTCAACTGGGTTTCACTGGTTGAAGCATACTGTATTGCAGACTGAGAAGTTGGTAACCATGCAGTATCTGCAAACAAGCTCTATCCTAGTGAACTTTTTGCCTTCAGACCTGTGCAGTTTGTGTTAGCCGGGTCTTTAAATACAGAATAAATGAACAAGAAAAAATAACTCTTTGGCAACAACTAAGGTGAACACTTCATAAGGTGTTTAAGAAAAACAGTCTTGATTTCCCTCTCTCCCCCCCTACTTCTTTGCCTTCACAGTCTCTGCTTTCTGCTCATGTCCGGCTAAGATAATATAGTAAACGTCTGAGGTCTCACAAGTAAGGCTGTCACATTGATGTTTAACTGACTTTGAAGCAGCGCAGCTGTAAAGGGGAAATGAATTCTGTTCTCTGTCAAAGCCTGTAAAAGAGTGTTTGTTTTAGCAGCTACTGAAGATGGAAGTGTTTATTCCACGACTGAGTTGGTTGTCAAAGCTGGACATATTTTCCTGTATTAATAATATTTGGAATTTTTCATTAGTTATAATTTCCTGTTGGTTTTTGAAAGGAGTATTGAGATGCTGATCACTGTCCCAATCTTTTCAGCTCTTTCTGCATTTGAATGGAAATCTTGGAATTCCATGGGGGAGGGAAGGACATGTGTTATTTTGTATTATATAAAACTTTAAAAGCAGTTGCAAACGTCAGATACTTCTTGATACAAAAAGGCAATAGGTTTTTGTGCAAGAGAGAGAGGCAGATCTTCCAGTTTGTCAGGTGATGGAAGACTGAACCTCATATGCATTAAACAACCGATTAGTCATGTTTTATGTTTTTGTATGACTTCTGCCACAGGCTTTTGCTCCTGATATATGTAATTCTTTCTTGATATGAAAAGACTGACTAGGATCTGGATACTTTCTGTTACTGAAATGTATGTTATTCTGTGTAATTTATTTCAAAAGTAGCTTATCACATGCACTTAACCAAATCTCAGCCATTCAACACAAACAAAATCCTCCTGAAGTGTTTCTCATGCATTGTTGCTATAGTGAAGGGGAAAAAAGGGTGAAGTAATGGGGTTTGGAGTATTTTTGGTTTGTTTGGCTGTTTAAGATAGATCATCTAGAGCTGAAACTTAATTAAGTATAAGGGTTTGAAATTGGAAACAATAACCATGCTAAGTAAGCCTGTCATGATCTTGGCATCATTAGAAGAGAACAAGTGGTGAGGAAAGCTGGCTTTGTGCTGGTGTGCTTACAATGGTATGTAACTTACTAATTACCTTTGCTGTAAAATGGTTGGTAAAAAGCCAAAATATTGCTTCCCTAGTTCCCGAGGATCCTTGTTTTGAGAGGATTATACTTCCTGGTGTTTTTACAAGAATTACATGGGTGCCAAAATGTTTCCTGAGCTTCTTTTTGATGGTTGGTACAGCGAAACAGGGAAGGCTGACCAAAAATTACTGAGAAGAGAGTAGGAGAGATAAAAAGGTGTGAGAATAAATTAATCCTATAGCTGTGTATTTATGCATATTCTCTACCCTCCTTGTTTTCAGTCTGGTTTCCAAAGGAAATGAAACTCGTGATCGTGACAGAGACAAAACATTATGATTCTATGTATATTTGTGGGGTAGTGTGTGTGTTTGCTGTTTCCTTCTACTGCCCCAAAGAAACTGCTCTTCTACAGGTTGCAAGAAAATACATGGTCAAGAAGATGACTTCTTTCACTGTTAGTGAAAGAAGGAACTTACCTGTTGACAACCCTGACTTGGCATTGGAGAATCACTGTGGAAGAGTAAAATTATGGATGACTGAGGGCACAAAGTCGGTCAAGTGCAGAGGTGTTGGCGTGTGTGCCTTACTCTTTCTGCTTGTCAGCTGGAGATTGAAACACTGCTTGATGCAGACAAACTGTGAGGCTTCAGTTTTTTATATTAAGAATCATTAGATACATTGTATCAAGACATATGTTCAAAATGTATTGATAGAAGTAATGTACAATATTAGCATAATCCTGAGATATATGAGTAATTAAAATTTAGAACTCCTTTAAAGTGTGAAAAGCCTTACATAGAGAAATTTAGTTGAATACGCAGATTACAGATTCTTTCATTGTGCTAAAGTTATTACTGATAGTTGTAGTCTTATTTTTTCATATATGGGCTAGCCATAATGCCATATCTTAACATCCATTATTTTTTATAAGTCTCTGTTGATTTTCCAAGGTAGAGGCAGTAAGAAAATCTACAGTGTTCTCTGGCAGTGGGGCACTGCAGGCCTTCATTTATGCTTCCTTATATTTAACATAATGTTTTTGCCTGTCAGTGCTGCAAGTTGTTTGTTTCAGCCTCAGATAATCAATCTGATTAAGTATCTTGGCAGTATTTGATATTATACAGAAAGCATTTGAAATGGCAGTGATTTCACTGAGCTACTGCTCATGTGGAAAGCTCCATTTTAATAGTCTTGGTGATAACAAAAACTCACTGAAAAGAGTGAGGTATATATGTATGTATATATCTTTTGGCACGAGTGATTGTAGACATAAACCACTATGAGAACTCTTTCTTATGTGCTTCAATCCTGTTTGGATGAGTGAAAGCAGTGATATTTATGTAGGTAGTCTATTTTAAGTGTTACTTAATAAAAGGGTTGAAGAAAAAGTTCTCTGAATGGTAACACGGTATAGAGAAATGTCACAAACTCATGTTGTTACTGTCCACCTTTGTGTTCATCAGAGATTTCTGTGAGGTAGAAGGTGCTGTTGAATAGGTCCGATGCCTTTGGTGAGACCAGCTGTACTTCAGGAAAACACAATGTCTTCTTACTTGCCCCAGAAGTTCTTCAGCATGATTGTAAGCCAGCTTTAACCTAGGTTTCTTTAGTTCTAAACTCTGTGAGGGTTGGATGGCTTTGCTTCAGTTTATCTTGCAAAAATGACACCTAACAAATTTTTCATACTGGGGTTTCCCCATAAAAGCCCAGCCAGCTACCACCAGGACTCACCAAGTCCCATGGCTGCTGCAGTGTCTCTGCTAGCCAGGAGTCTTAGTTTCATCCCTGTCATTTCATCCGTCTTCTCCTCTCTTTCTCACTGCAGAGTTAGTATAAGAAAGGCTAAAACTTTTCTTCTTCATAACATCAAGGAAGAAATCAACTTTACAAAGGAAGAAACAAAAGGCAACAAACAAATACCAATTGAATGGGAAATAAACTTTCTTTCCAGTGGAAACTTTCTTCATTCACCTTCCTCAGCTTTAAAAGTAAAATGGCACAGTGTGCTTGGTATGTGAATAAATGGGAGCCTGATTTAGTTTCCTGACTACAGCAGAAAAAAATTCAGGCATGCTTTTTAAGGAATGGTTATTTAGAAGAAATGTGTTTTTGTTGTAGCATGATTATATATTTAACAGGAAACTAGGTTGCAGTCTGTATGACTGTTATTACTACTGCTCCCTTGGTTTCCAGGAGATAATGACTATAATGCTATATAAGATCTTCAGGTACATAGCATCATCTCAGACAATTAGCTTCTTTTTTTTTTTTTGTCCCATGGTATTACTGCTCAGTTATTGCTTGGTAAAGAAATGTATTAAATTCAAAACCTGTATCAATATATTGTTTTAGTTTTCCTTCTAAATCCTTCTTGTTGGTCTGGGTGGATCATAGGAGGCCAATAACAGGACCACATCATGAAGTGCTACGGGTTTTGGTGCTTCATATGTACAAGTCCAAAGTGTATCAGGAACTTGTGTTTTACATAGAGAAAAAACACTGGCTTTTTAAATCAGTAGAACATACCAAAATAATGGACTTACTTTAGATGAAATCAAGCATGAAATTATTGGACAAATTTTTTTTCATCTTATGTATATTTTTAAGACTTTGTTTTATTGACAAGAGTAAGCAAATAATGAATAGCATTTCTTGATGCTATGTAACTTGCTCTATTGGAACAGTATTTAGCTACAATAACTCTATAAAGGGTTGAATGTGCAATTGCTCAGAAATCCAGGTAACTTTTCACTATGTGGGAAAGAAATGATTTGGGACCTGTCCTGCACACAATCCCATTTGAGAGTCAGAAGCATTAAGTGTTACTAGTTTTTCTGAAGACCACCAGCCCTGTTCAGTTACTTTGGTAGCAATGCAGATATTTTCTTATAGCTGCATGTATTTTATGATTGTTCTCTAAAATACCAGAATGTTGCTGTCAGTGTGCCTTTTACCATCATGTATTACCATGATTTGACAGCTGACAAAACAAGCATGCAAAAACTGACATTTGTGCCAGATGTCTTTCATTATATATTTTTATAGGCTTAATTTTTCATGTGTGCATTTTATATTGGCAGCTTTAATATTTTTTGCAGATGAAGCTTAATTGTCTTTCTTTTATGCACATTTATATTTCAGTAGATTAAAATTTTACCACAGAATCTACTTGTCATTTAAATTGCTGTGGAGAAAGTAAAAGCTTACCAAAAAGATAACCTAAAAATGTTCAACCAATCTTTAGGCTTTACAGAAAGGAGATGAAAGCATCTTACTCTAATAGAGAAGCTTTTGACCACCTGAGGAGCTTAATGCTGTATTTTTCTTTCATTGACTTATGATGGCTCTTCAGGAACTCTTGTAATGGTGCTTTAAGGAGCAGACAGAGTCCTGTTATCCATAACAAAGTGTATAATTTAAGTTTTTGCACTGACTCAACTAGTTTCTCATGATATATGTTACTTTATGCCAGTCTCTGAATCCTTGACAAACAAGCTGAAGTACTCCTTGAAGCTTGAGTTGTCTCTTGGGTTTGGCCCTTCAGCCACTTGGTTTCCTAATGCTTCTGGGAAGTGTCTCTGAAGGAGGAACTAAAAAACAGTCCGTTGATGGTCCCGTAGCTCCTGCTGTATACTCACACCAGCTGTCAACCCCTATTCACGGGATTATTTTAGGAAATGGGAGTGAAGGGTAAGAAAGATGGTTTAAGACTTTAACAAGTGTCAGAAGTTAAGCAGGGCTAAGCCAGATTTTTCTTTTCCCTTTCTCACAAATCACAAGACATTTGATATATACTTGTTACATGTGAGGATGAGATTATGGTTTCAGAAGTTTTTCACAGGCTGCTTGGAAGAGATTCTGAAATAACAAATAGCCAGTGTTATGCTTTTTTCCTGTGGTGACAGGGACTCCAGTTGTAAAATTGTCAACTTGTCCAATTCAACTTGGGATTTTAAACATCTGTAGTAAGTACTAGGGAGTGTTCAGTGGGCTGTCTTGGGGTGATACTCTCACCCTCACTCAGATTCATCCTGACTGCTCCTCAACAAGACTCTCTTCAAACTGGAATGTTCTTGCAAAGGAAGTGGTTTTGGTAAGTTAGTGGTTTTTGATGAATGCTGTCTTCTTAGAAAATCAGAGTGCTGCTAGTCTAATATTGAGCAGTCTGCAGCGTCAGCGGTGCCCCCTTCTCACTTCCTTGTGGTAACAAGATGCATGGAAAGGAACAGAAACCAGGTGCCATAGCTTTTGCCCTGTCGAGTTTACAGTCTTCTTCCAAATGAGATTTAATTCTGGAGAAAACAAAATGGTTGGAAAAAGACCTGTGGTTACAGCAATAAAATGATGAGGGAATCCACTAAAGTCTGCTTTAGATGATGAAACAATATGTCATGGGTATTTTTAAAACAATAAATGTAATTGTTAACTCATTTATGTGTTTCCTTTTACATAATGTCCTACACCCCACCCGCACTTGTTTTGTTCCACTATACTTTATAAGACTATGTTTGTAATGTCATTGCTGTAATCCTGTCCTTCCCTCTCCCAATTTCTCCCTTAAGAGCTTTCAAATAATAGCTTGAAATGTTAACACTTCTTTCTCACAAATATTTTTCCTCAGCTTTCAAATGAGCATCACTTTGAATTGTACTTGTGATACTTTTCATTTTTCTGCATTAAAGAAACCAAATGGAGCACTTTCATTCTTTGTTTCCCTTTGGTAACAGAAACCATAAAAATGAATAGGATCTAATTTGTGCCAGCATTACAAAACCAGTAATATTATCTGCATACATTTGAACACCATTCAGAATTTTAGTTTTATGAAAAATTTCTCATCTCCCATTTACCAAATGCAGAACTTATGTGCATTTTAATATAACATAATCATGGGGATAAATGCAAAGAAGCAAGTGGATGGGGAAGGGAAATAAAATGAGATATTTGAACTGCAGAAAGCTTTAAAAACTTAAGATACTTGTTTATTCTACTCAAGTGGCCAGTGTTTTTGGCAAAGAAACTGTTATGGCATGTTAGCTCAGTTGTAAATATATTAATTTGTATATTTGACTACAAATACTATGATGGATATTTTTATAACCATCCTTTAAGAACATGTTTTACGTTAACATATTGCAATCTCAAAGTACGTAAATTTGTGTTGCACTGTTTACATCAGTAATCGCCAGGAAAATCTAAATTAACACATACTCTTTATTTTTCATGTGTGAGTATATCCTGAGGTTTCTGATCCCAAATCTCCTAAGTTGAGAGCAAAAATGGTGATTTCAGTAGTCATGAATGTCTGTGTTTGTTTTAGTATGGACATGTATGGCCTTGTTTCAACATAATTATGTGAATTAAGTGTTTATATACATTCCGTATATCTCAGGATTTAGTCAGTAGAAGAAGTTAAAAGTCCAGCCTCTCGTGGTTCAAATAACCAAGTAAATAAAGTGTCAAACTCTGGCAGAAGTGGAAAGATAGGGCTATTGCATCTAGTGCTCTTCTACAAATTAAATGAGTGTTTATCTGTCTCCCAAGTGTAATACACAAATGGATGTTACTAAAATATGCAGTTATTACCATGCAAAAAATAAGAAAATGAGAAATGAGAAAAACCCTTCAGAGTAACAGTTTTACTTTTTACATAAATGTGTTTAATTCCCCTGCTCTACACATTGTTTTCCTGTCCTTTTTCTATCTTATGGTGTTGCATCACTTGCACACTTGGTTTTTAAAGGCTCTTGTGAAAGTATCACTCTATTACTTCCAGCTGAGTAAGTACTCAGTTGCACCTCATAAGCTTTCCAGGTCACGTCTTGCAACAGTGACAACCCTGTTAGGAAAACAACTGAGTTTTTAAAGCCTCGTTTTTGTTCTCATGTACCATGTGAGCAATGCTTGGGGATGATTGTGGACCTATCGATGAATGATGGTGCAGTAATTTCAGTTATTCCATTCAATGGTGATGTAGATGTTGATCGGTTTTCAGATACTAATCCTGTTCCTTAATATAGCAGTTAAACCACATGTGTGAGCTCGTCCCGTTAAGGAATGGCCTTTGGGTAAAATGAGTCCTGAAACATTTGAGCCTGGCATTTATACATTTTCTAGGAACTGGAAAGTAAAGGAGAAGTGGGTGAACGACTTCAAAAGCAGTGACAGAGTACCACTGGCTTATGCCAATGAAAAGCAAATAAAACACCAGCTTTCTATAAGGCAGAGTACAAGACTTCTTTCCTTGATCACATTTTATGAAATCTGTTTTGTACTTAAACTTCTAAACAAAGTTCTTGGGCCATTCAAGTGCTGTCAGTAGTGAAAAAATGTTGGAAGGGTATGCAGGATGGTTTTTATTCTAGAGCCAGTTCTACTATCCAACCTTAATGTCAACAAGTTTTGTCGCTAGGAATGTAATATAACCAACAGCAGAGTAAAATCTCAGCCCAGCTGTCAGGGATGATTCCTCCACTGTTGTAAATTGGTGGGAATTCTTGTGAAAGTAGCATTCCGCATAGGGAATGCTCTGGAGAGTATCTGCCCAGGCTTCAGCTGCCTTTCATTCACCAACCTTAACTGTATATTATGTCCATCTTTGCTCCTGAAACTTGTGTGTAAATAATTACCCGTCATCCTACAAATAGCTGCGATTGCAAAGCCAGCTTTGAATGGCTGTACACAAAAGGACAAGCAGTTTTTCTGTGCATTTGGTTTCATTCAAAATTACTTTTTGTTGGAATTTTTCATTATGCTGTCGCTCTTCAGCTCTGTAATTTCAGAAGACTGCCATATATAAAGTTCAAATCCTCGTGGTAAACTATTAATATTTGTGAGTCCATTTATTTTCTAACATTTTAACTTTTAAGTTATGGATGTTTGGTTTAGTTATCTTGCTTCAGCCAAACATTTGTGTCTGATACTGCCAATTTCATGATCTGTAGGGAAAATATGTTTAATTTAAAATCCAAGGATGCATGTGAAAGGCTTGTGTGTGTGTGTGTGTGTGTGTGTGTGTGTGTGTGTGTTCAAAGATAGAATTAAGAATAAATCCTCTGGGAATTTTCTTTTGACCTTTTTTAAACTACAAAAATGTGTTTTAATGTGTTCCCTCAGTACCATGGTGTGTGGAAGCTTTGTATGGTTTTTGTTCTACCTTGTTCTTAACCTGCTTTTCATTGCATCTTTCTTTTAGTTTGGCTCATATGGAATATGAGAGTCATATTTCTAATGTACAGCGTGTCGGAACAGGTTTTACTGCATTTCCATTCTTTCCGTTTGTGTGTTTGGGTACATGGAGGTTTGAAAGTTATCTACTTTTGCTTTCTGATTAGAACATTTAATTTGTTTGCAGGGTTGAAAAGAAGACCTACTTCTATAAATCAATACAAATTTACCTGTCTTCAGCTTAAGCTATAGTTGCTACATATATTTTTTTTGTACTTTTGATAGATACGGCCAGCTTATTTTAATTAACTCCTGGGCAGAAGTCAACAGTACTGCGAGGGAAAGACCTCAGCCAAACTGGGTATATATTCCAACTGATGGTGTGGTTAACATTTTGTGCTTACAGTCAGAAGTACTTTGGAACTATTTTAACTTGCTTTCACGTTAAAACTTGGTTTAAGGCTGCAGCCTTGGATAGTTGCTGGTTTATTTTTTTTAACTTCTCCTTTTTATTTAATTACTGTTGGTTTTGTATGTTCCTGTAGAAAACCTTAATGAATGAGTCTTCTAGAGTTGAGAGGTCAGGATGGTACTCAGCTTTGCTGCAGAACTGCCTGTTCTAGCAGTTCAATTCTTTCTAGCAGGGAACTAGATGTGAAGAATATTTTCTTTAATTATAAATTCTGGGTGTGATAGTGTTTGTTTCTGATGCCATTTTGAGCACACCTACTGGTACGAGGTTATACTTGAGGGGCTTTTTTAAAGCATAAGTTAGAATTTTTGTGACACTAAGATATTGTACTATGACTAGAAAACAAAAAAATAAACTTGTCAGGCAATTAAGACTTTTTCAATCCTCTTAAAATTAATGAGGAAATCAGAAGAATTAATGAATTCCAAGGGCACCTCCTGTATATATGCAAGACATTTTTAGGCCAGGTATGAAGTTATCTGTGGGGTGGGTTTTTTTTGTGTTCTGAATGATTGCAAGAAGAAATGTTCTTAAAATTTGTTTGTATAGTTCTTCTCTCATGATGTTTGCACCTGGTGTTTCCTAAAATCTGTCATTAGTTGTTGTAAGATAAGCCAGAAGAAAAGCAATCTGGTAATAGTCTGTAACTTAAATTTTGCTTTGTGGAGTTAGCTTTTTAGGGGACTTCAGTATATGTTTTATATTGTTGCTTTATAGAAGGAAAACAAAATCATGCCATCTTTTAAATATGAATGGTATGTTTGACAGTTGGAGCTGTTGCTCTAGTTGTCCATGTTTCTAATGTCATTTTGTGTGAGCTTTTATTTATTTTGGTGTGTTCATTAATGCATTTTTTTTCTTGGAAGGACGTCCCTTTGGAGATGTGTTCTCTCTGCTGAGCTAATTGAAGCAGTAGAGAAATGCTTTCTTTTTTGAAAGAGATACAGGATCCGATTTTATTTTTTTTTTCTTACTCTGCCAAAATTCCTAAAACTGGAGATAGCAATGGTTTGTTACTTGAGAAACTTCCATGTTTTACTGGGACGTATATATTTCGTCAGAGAACTTTGCAACACTTGTAATTATAACTCTGCATCAGTCCTTTTCATTTAAGAAACCATGATGGTACATGTTTGTTTCTGTACCAGCATTTAACTGAAGAGTTGCTGAATTCCATTTCCATGCTTAGTTTCCTAGGTCATGCTGCTTGTGCAAAGGTATTGATCTTTAGGGTGTTAAGCAATCTTTGCCTGTTTCCCCTGTGTACATTGCAGATTTTGTCAGACATGGGATATGTTGCCCTGGAAGAGGGCTCATTTGTCAGGAGGCTGCTTGTTCTCCCATTTGAGGCTTTTCTGAACGCTATGAAGCATAATTTGAGTTTTGCAGGAACGTTCAGCCGGTACTCTGTCATTTTAAGATATGTTGTATTAACTTTTTAATATAGAAGACAAACCTGAATGTTTCCAGCTATTATTTGAAATCCTACTTAACAAGCCGATTTGTTGCATGTGTGTGCCAAGGAGTAGAAATAAATATGCTACCATATATATTTGTTTACTAATAGGATAAATCAATGGAAGCACAATGTTCATGTAGAATAATACTACTTGGAAGAATATTTTTTGGGGAAAAGATTTTCTTTATAATTTTTTATGAAGACTTTTCAGTACTAAAACTGAGGAACTGTTGACATGCTTCTTCACTGTATCACAGAGCAGAGAAACACTGTTCTCTTTTCCATTAAATTCTGTACAAATCCTGTGATTTCTTGACATCCCAGATTATCTTTTAAACCTTCTTGGCTGCATGGAAGGAATGCATTGACTTAGCACATGCTGTGGTTGTAGGAAACCCAGAAGGTGCTTTGCATGGTAAAGTGGAACCTACTGTGTGTTCTGTTAAGAAAATTTAAAAGCACAGACCTGTGACTCTGCAGTTACAGATGATGTTTGTATGGTGCATGTGTTACCTAGAGAAGTTGTGTTGGCAGTGTCAGAGTACACAGAGCACCATTCCACAGAACTTGTGACTTTGTACCCTGAAAGTGTTTAGCAATCTGTAGAGATGATAACAGCAAACATTTTAACCAACTTTAAAAAAGTTGCCATTAAAGGAAAAAAAATATTTTAACTTTGAATAAATAATTTCTGAAACTTGTTAGGAAAAATACAGCTTTATTCCTATTTTGTGGCTTTGGTTCTGGGTAGACTTATCATGTGTGCAAAGGTTGGTGCTTGGTGATATGCAGCAACTTTTTGTATGTCATAAAACTACATAAAAGCCAATCAATCTATAATCAGCAAAAAATGTTAGGTTACAATATATCTGAGTTAAGAAGTAAAATCAGACTTTTTACAGTACAGTGTAAATCTGACTATTTTATAGAAAATGCAGTCTGGAACATACATACCTCCTTGCTGCCAATCTTATATGTGTGTTTTGGCAAAGTGCGTTGGCTTTTTATCAGGTGGACAGAGTAAAAAGTAAACTTAGTAGGTATCATGAAGATGAGAAGCTCAGTTCTGGAGCAGTATTATTGTTGCCAGGATGTAGTTATTATGAGGCCATAGTAAGTTTAATAACAATAATAATAGTGAAATTCTTAGCAATTTGAAGTCCCTTAATCCCATCTGAAGGTGGGTGAGACTGAACAAACAGCATCCTTTCTTCTCCTTACAGCTCTGTATCTTTGTAACAAGCATGCCTTGAGTTCACTTTAGCTATTGATAGGTTCTGCATGTGAAATACTAGTGGTGCATGTTGTATTTGAGGTATTTTTATTTTGCTGTTTCTGAAGATAGACCCTTTAACATGGGTTTATTTAGCCAGCCATGCATAATATTGTGGTCCAATACACACTGGAGTATATATAGATCCATGCCACTTTCAAAAGAGTGTTACGTCAACCAGAAAGGCTGTTGTGTCAGCTTAGTGCAAAAATACATGTTATGGTACAGATTTTGAGTTGAGGTTTCCACAATTTCTGCAGTGGGCAGAAACTGCTCCTGTGCATGGGCTTAGCTCAAGTGAATGATAACTTCCCACTTAATTCCTGCACTTGTGTGTCATATTTGACTTTAGATAGATGAAAGGTGGTCTGTTTCTCACAAATCTTGGTTTATATGCTCACTTTGGTATAGAGTTTAACTCTACTTAAGGAATAAAATGATGCTTCTGATTTGTTTGCCAAGGATAGTAAATACTGCTGTAAAATTCCAGTAAGTCATTGAAACAATAAATGTAAATATTGAATAGAATGGTATTTCCTTACAGTTATTTAAACAAAACATTGTCTGAGTGATGCTTAAAAAACATCTTTTAATTGGCTTATAAGGCTAATTAATGAGAGGGCCTTCAGGTCTTGAAAAACCTGGAGATTTTATATTTGCTTTTCAGGTGTAAAAAAGGGTTATATAATTGATTAGTGTGAGCAGCCTCTGCATTTCACACTATAAATAAGGAACATGGCTCCAAACACACCAATTTGCCAGAATAACTTGAATATGTTTGAAAACACTATTAAATAATTACTAGTTTTGACTTAAGTACTGTTTCTATAGAACCTCTAATGGGTATTAAATAGGTATGAAAGGAAAGGTTAACTGTTTGACTTAAACATACTTTTTTTTAACCTAAACTGAGCTGGGTTTTTTTTCCAGAATTTTTTAGCAGTGGAAAAGCTTTGCTCTGTCAATATATTCAAGACCACCATGCACTTCTAATAGAGACTTACAGGAAAAATACTCTAAATAAGACCATGTGCCGACCAGGGCCTTTTGGACCACCATTTGGGAAACTGCTGCCTTTTTACATTTCTTTGTAGGCCTATAATGTAATTCTTTTGGCCACAACATGAACATGCATTTTAATAGTGTTAGTAAAAATCTTAACACTGACTGTCGTGATTGTCTTCTTAGATAAATCTTCCACTATTACTGCATTTTTTCCCCAGCTTTTTTCATGTTTGACCTGCTGTATTGAAAAACTTCAGTTTTTACACTTGAGTAAGTGTACGTGTGGAATCATTTGAAAATAACAATAAATAAACTTCCACATACGGGCTTTTTGTGGCCTGATTTTGAGAACAGTGATTAAATATATGCTCTTTTTTTTTTTTTTTTTAAGAAAACATTTACGTAACGTTTAACTGAGTTCCTACGCTTTGTTAAATAGGGCTATCTCCTGAGCTGGAAATTAAGGTTGCTTTTTCTTTTTTTTTTTTTCCCCTTGATTTAGTCTTTAAGGAATCTGAGCAAGCCCAGTTTTTGTAACTGATTATTATGGACATACCAACTGGGATATTATCAAAGTACAGTTGCAGAACTGCAAACAGTAACTGAAAAAAGTTATATGGTTAAATTTATGGAATCATAGAATAGTTTGGGTTGGAATGGACCTTAAAGATTATCTAGTTCTAACCTTTCTGTTGAAAAGGGGTTGAAAGAAGTCAGAGTTGCTTTTATACTGACAGCTCTCAGGTTTTGGTTGATAGTTTCTAACATGTGCTTCATCAAGAAGTCTATAAATAGTCTATAAATACATGAAAACAGCAGCAATGAATTAAAGCTGGGATTTTTCAGTGTAACTGTGGTGCTGTTTCTGTGACATTAGCAGACCTCTTGAATCTAGTGGCTTTTGGCTTTGGTTTTTAAAGGCCGTTTCTTGTTATGTAATTATTTCATTGTGTTCTTGTTGAGTTGAAACCTTGCATGCTGGGTGTGTGCCCGGATTGCCCATGGTAGCTGCACATGCAGAATACCAGATGTGTGCAGCTGCCCAGAGTGTGTGTCCTTTGCCTTTCAACAAAGATAACAGCAGATGAAGCAGCATCAGCTGTCCCTGCCACAGCTGTGCTCTCCTTTTTACCTGAAGGGTGTTAGGAGTTACTTTTGCTAGGGAAGTTCTAGCTAAGCTCTGGTTTTTATCAAGATGTGAGGCATTGGGGTTTGTTTTTGTTTCTTGGTACCATCCGTGTTTGATAGCAATCAGTAGGTGCTTAGCCTGAGAATGCCTATATGTACATTTTGCCCCTTAGACTCCCTGTGTCTAGCAACTGCTGTCTCTTGAGCTTCCCAGGCCGTATGTCTTGCTGTGCAAAGAAGTTGTGTGCTTCTGAGGTGCCTGAGGCTGTGTGTGTGCTGGAGGGTGCTCTCTGACTGCACCTGATTTTTGTATCTCATTATCAGCAGACTGAGCAGGTCCTGTCTTGTTGGTGGCCTTGGGGAAACCCTAACAAAGCAGGGTAGTTGAAAACAAAGCATTTGGTCTTTGAAATGCCTTTTGGTGTATCACAGTCATTCAGGGGGCCTGGTTTCTAGCATTCCACTCCCCCCAACTCCCCTTTTCTAAACTCTCAATGGGGATTTTGTGGGAAGTCTGTGTTACCTATCTAAGATGATTCTTAATGGAGAAGTTCATGAGGAGCTGCTGTGACTTGTAGTTACTGTCTCAGTAGCAGACTCCTGCTTTGAAGTTGGCTCTGTCACAAGTTCTGGTTACAAGAACCAGCTCCAGAAGACAGGAGATCTATTGACTGAAAGAAACTTCATGCCATGAAGAAATGCTCTGACCCACTTCATCCATCTGTCTGGGCTGGTGGTTACTCCTCCCTGAAGCAGGAAAGATCAAAGATTCCCAGGTGTGGCCCAACATTATTTGCTTTCACAGAGCTGGCTAAACAGGGGGATAAGAGATTTCACGAGGGTTTCTCTAAGCAGGCACACCTCTTGTGTTAAAGTTACATCAGTTCTGTGAGGTTAAGGCTGGAGGTTTACGTATCTTGGAGTCAGTACTGAATCCTTCATCTTCAAGTGAGTCAAAGTATGACTGTTCCTGCAGTGTTAGTATTGACATACTGGTACTTCTTGGTGAAGACGTTGTTTTCTTCTACCAGGACTGCTTGATGTCTGATGCAGGGCTTAAATCTTCCACCAAGGTTGTTTTTTCTCCATGTGTCTTAAGTCTCTGTCATAATAGAAAAACACTACTTTTTCATCTTGGTAGATTTCTTCCTTCACTTAGGCATCCCTTGAAGAAATATCCTTGTTTAAGTTACTTTGAGAAGTCCTCCTGGTTTCCTTTTTTATTCTTATAAGAAGTTCTGATGGAGCACAGGACTGAATTGGTCTGCCTTGCAAATAATGTCTTTTTCCTTGTCCTCTTGTCAGTTCCATCTGACGCAAAATCAGTTGTCTTTGAGAGGTCTATGAAGATTCCAGCATCTCGTTTGCTAAGGCTATGTCTCATTACTTTAGCCAGGACTTCCTCAAGCTTTCTGGAAGTTCTTGTTGAGATACCATGGATATCGTGCGGGAAGATCTTCATTTTCTTTGATATTCCACAAATGAGCTACTCAAGTCTTGTTCAGCTATTCTTATTAACGTGCATGCTATGAACCATATCAGGTCTATCTACCTTCTAGAACTGCATAAAAGGACAGATAGCAGTTACCAGTTTTTCTTTTAAAAGTGTAAACACTTTGAATGCTTTAATGAAACCATACAGAGCCACTGAGCTCTAACCTGTAGATAGAGTATATGAATATAAGTAGAGTTGGGAAGAAGTCTTGCTTGAAGAGTCTGGTGACTGTGCTCAGGAAAGACAGTTTCTTTCAAGTGGCTTTGACTAATGTATAATTCTAAAGTTGGATGAATCTTTCGTATTCCAAAGTGCAGCAGGGCAGGAATGCCCAAACATGGTGTTTGAATGGGCTCATCATAAATGAAAAACTACATACAATTTGGTTATTGCCCTGAAAGGATGTGGAGTCTTCATCCCTGGAAATATTCAAGACCCACTTGAACATAGTCTTGTGTAGCCCACTCTAGCTGACCTGCTTTGAGCAGGGGTTAGACATAGATGACCTCCAGAGGTCTTTTCCAACCTCAGTCATTCTGTGATTCTTTGGTAGTATTGCAGTGATTGCAGTGTAAATTTCCTCAGTTTGGGGATAAGGGTTAGACAACAGATATAATTCCATGCAACTGGAAGCAACAGTTGCAGGCTATTTGCCCCTTCGAGATTATCTCTCTGGTTTGGGTAGCAGCTGCAGCTCTGAGATTTCCTGAGGTAGGATCAGTTGAAATCTTCAGCTGTGGATGTGGGCTGTGTCTTTTCTTAATTCAAAGTGTGGTGAAGTAATCTATGTCCTTCCTTTTGAGGCAGAAGAATGTAGTTTGTATCCTGGTGGTACTGTCATTTGTGAGCTCTCTTGTAGCATAAACCTTTGTTCTATGCTTCTCTGTTCTGAAGCAGGAGGCCAGGGGGAAAAGGAATTCAGAGTTCAAGGTTCCCCAGAGCAAAGCTGTTTTTTCTCATTAATACCAAAAAGTGTTTGGCGTCTTGAGGAAAAACAACATATTACCAGGAGAAATCTTCCTATGGTAATGAATTGAAAGTTTTTGAATGAGAGTGTTCTTCATCTGGAAGTTGTTACAATGGGAGTGTCCTGGTCTGCTTGTATTTGCTTGCTGTACTCACTTGCCCTTTTCAGACATTTGTATATTGTTTTTCTACATGGTAAAGATGATAATGAAAGAATGGTATTACATGAGTAAAAAAGCTCAATTGGAATGGGTTTGCATGACACTGTAGAATATCCAAAGCAGCACTGATGATTGTCAAGCTACCATTTCCCATGTTTCAAAGTCTTGACTGTGTAACCTGATAACTTGTGCAGGAACATTCCTGGGCTTAATTTTTGGGAAACAATAAGGTTGTAGTTTTGAAAAGCAGCATTGATGTCTTATTCAACTGAACTACATAATTGTCTGACATCAGTCTTTGGTAGGATGGATGGGCAAGAAAAATTCTGGTCATGACTAGACATTAGGTCCTTTGCCTTGTTCAGGACTTAAGGAAATGTTTCTCTTTGTTACCACCTTGTGGAATATTGGCTGCTGTAGCTATGCACTGTACCTGGGTTTTTAGGATCACTGTGTCATGGTTGGAGGTAAGGGATCTTCTGACCTACATAGTGACTTTTGGAAGGCAAATTGAGAAGATGCAGGAGGAAACAGTTTTCTGCTGACCAGCTAAAATGATTCTGGTAATTCCATTGCTGCTTTGGTGGTGAAGTGAGCCCAGCTTTATAACTGCTGGTTATGACTATGGTGTGCTGCCAAAAAATTTGCAGGAATGCAAGAGAGGAGAGAAATTTAGAGTTTAACAGCTTATACATCATCCAAAAGAGAAAGGAATTTCATAGGACAAAATGAAAACAGTTATATAGCCCACGGGGATTTCCTCTGCTGAATATCAAAGGTATACTGTAAACCACTGAGGTGTAAGCACTTCTGCTTGAAAAGGTTTCAAGATCCTTTATGATGAAAGGAGTTAGGCAGTTGAATATAAGTGTACAAGTCCCATTAGAAAGTACATAGCAGTGTTATATGAAATGTCCCATTGACCTCAATAGGTCTTTGTGTTATGTTGTTTTTTCATTGTTGCTGTTTGACATTGAGACTGTGTTGAAAAGATACTATGATTTGATGTTTTTGGGTATGCCTGTCATTTTCATCTCAATGGCCTGGCTCACACTGGGCCAAATTCAACTTTGGCAAACAAATGTCCTGAAGTTGCTAGAAACTTCAGTCTTTTAAAAGCAAGTCTTGAAATTACAGGGTTCAAATATCACAGTTTCTGAAGCTTTTAGGCATAATGCATTTCTTGGTAGTTAGATGTCTTCGTTCTAGTGTGTGTGTATTATGTACTTAACTGCTGGACAAAGAGTTATGGTGAGGTATACTAGAAGTTTATAGTATTTTCCAAACCTACAGAAATTCTAACCAGATTCTTATTACTCTGCAAACAGCAGTCTTGAGAATAATGGGAAAACCCTTCAGGGTGCCATTAACTTTCCTGGCAAACGCTGCAGGAAAGAGGCTGTCACCTTATGTGTGTGCAGCTCACAGAACAGCAAGGCTTTAATTCTAAACAGGATCTTTGAGAACAATTGAGACATGTATTGAAAGATGGAGTTTTAGGATGTCTGAGTTGCCTGCTCCTGGTTTTCATTTTGCAGGTATCTGGTATGACGTTCTCTCTTTTTCAGCTGTGATGGATATGGGCCAGTTGGGTCAAAATTTGCAACTGGCAGGTATGTTGCAGTGTTGCATGTGTTACTTCCCTGGGTATCCATGTTGAAACCCCAAAAGTTTATTAAAATTGTAAAGGCAAATACATTTGATAACTTTGTAATTAAAGTTAATTTGTTTGGTGTGTGTAGATTTAATCAGAGTATGACTGAAACTGTCTTAATTTCCTCTAGTAGACACCTTCAGTGACAAAGCGTAGTTGCTGTTCAGAGACTGAAGAATCAGTTAAGGGGAAAAAAAAAAGCAAGGTAATGAGAAGAGTGCCACTGGAGGCTGAGGAGCTTTCTAGTTTTCATTTAAAAATGCATAAAAAATAAAAATAATCAGGATTTCTGAAAATAATGTTTAAATTATTTTTCAGGTAATTTTCTTTCTATTTCTGTGAAGTTAAACAAGCAGAGATAAATGTTTGTAATCAATCTTGACTACTTAAACAAACGGTTTTAGAAGGTAATTTCCTGAACGTTGCAGATTTTACTGATGCGGCCATTCATATCAACACTGCTGGTAAACAGAATAGAGAAGGAATTGCAGGTAAAGAAAATCAAGTTCTTTGTCAGCAGTACTACCTTCAGTGCTTTTATTTGGCTGAACTGCACTCAGGGCTTCTCAATCATGCAGTGGAATAGCAAGTGGTTTTACTCCACCAGCCTGGCCAATGTAATCAACGTATATGTGAACAAATTATAGATAACTGCAACAGGATTATCTCTATTATTTAACCTGTGATCTCTAGAAACTCAGTTCACATGTGTTGTAAAGAAATCGATGGCAGTACCACAAGCCAGCCTGGGTACGTATGAGAAGTGTTAGTCGTCTGAGCGGTGTTGGAAGTGGAGGTTATGTTCCAGGCAAGTTAACTGTGGGGTTGCTGAAAGACATTTCTTTAATCCCACCACCTATATTGCATCCAGTCAGGTGAAGCAGGAACAATATTCTTCAGCAGCTGTGTTTTTAATTTTCCTATTTTTCTTTTAATACTGTACAATTTTTGTGTGTTTTACATGAGGAGCTTAAGGGACTTTGTTTATATCAGTGTGTTCCTCATCCATGCATGTTGTTCTAGGTATCTACCTTATGAAAAAGGCGATGTAAGGACAAGCTAAGGTAAAAGTGTAAGCAGAAGTATTGTTTTAATACAACATATTAAGATGGCAGAGGATGGAACAAGAAGAGACATAGTCAGAGGGTCTGTATACAGAGCTCTTGGTTCCCATTGCAGCTAGACTGGCTGTGGCATAGCAGAATTACATACAGGAATGTAAGGAATTAAAGGAGATTAGTAAGAGTTGTAAGACTCAACTGACTCTTAAGTATAGAAGAACATTTTAATGCTTTAGTAAAATCAACAGCTAAACACAACTTGCAGAGCAAGATAAGACATACAGAAGTCAAACCCCAACCCAACAGCACAGATTTGTTTGAGTGGCAGTTTATTAGTAAAATGAATTTTGAATCCATGTCTATGTAAAAATCCAGTGGAAGAGTTGTGTAACAAGGAAAACCTCATTTGAGACTTTAGTTTAGCAGCTAAATCATACAAAATTATACATTACTTGATATATGAATCAAATGAAAATAAAAGGAAGTAGAGAATTAAAATAAGCAGACTAAACTGAAGTCAAGAATCTGAATAAGCAGACTAAACTGAACATTTAATACTCGTATTAACTTGAGTTCAGCAAGGGTTCTGTACATATATGACTGTGCTTACTAGTTGAGCTGTCTTGTTTGAAGCTAATGGTTAATAGCTTAAAAGTTGATTAACTTGTCATACCAGTCTCACCATGCTGTTGTTTTTCTCAAACTAGATGAAAGGTTTCTTTAAGTATGGTTACTGTAGTACTGCATTCCTGATGATGCTGGTAGCTAATGACACTCTTTGTTATAGAAATCAGGAAATGTGGGTTGAGCCTCTGGGATCTGTGTGGCTGAATTATGAAAAGATTATGTCTTAAGTGGCACGGCCTTGCTGGAACAACTTGGTATGTAGCATTGCTAATAATACATGGCTGTAGTTTTTGTTTTTCAGATGAATTTATTTGCTTGCTGTAATGCTAATTCACTCATACCCATGTCAAAATATGATTTCTAAAACTAAACCTATCTTTTTGTAATAAGACCTCTCTGTATTTCCTAGGGTGCTTGGTATGGCTTCTGTCACTAATATGGTCTGATAGCATTTTTATTCAAAATCTGTTGGACACATAGGTTCTGGTTGGGTTAAATGGGCTGACATTTAACATGAATTAATTTCATTACACTAATTAAAACAACCCTTGTGGTATGCAGCCTCGTATTTTGATTTGAATTTTTAATTTGAATACAAAGAAATTATTCATAAATGTTTACACAGTAGAGTGCTTGCCATGAAGTACAGTTGATATATGCCAAACTCAGATGCTCTGACTGTGAGCAAGAAGAGGCTGTGAGGCTTTCTTGCCAATTTGGCTCATTTTCCTAAGTTTTCAGTGATATGTGGGGCAAAATTGGCTTTGGGAAGTCAAGAAAGGTTTCTGGATTTGTGATTAAATGAAATACTGGAGTCCTTGTGTGTCTTAGAAATTTCATCTTGACTGTGTTTACTGAAAAGCAAAGTTATTTACTGCAGTGATGTTGACATATCTTCCTAAATCAAATACCTGTGTAGTATGCTAGATTTTTATGGAAGGCCCTAGGTTTACTCTGTTCTCTGTCCAAAGGAAAAGTCTGTGGAAATACAGGCCTTGTGGAAGGATCTCTTTGGGTTGCTGCTTGGGTTGAGAGCATAATTTAGTCTCCTCCTTAACCTCTGGTCTCTCTACCAAGTATCACATACCTTGGAAACTTTATTATGTACTGACCTGTTTTATCTAGCTTTGTTAAGGACCAGCTCCTCAACCATGATCATAGAGGACAAGATGGATAGTTCAGTTCTGCAGAAATGAATTTCATCTGATCCAAGGACACAATAGTTATTTGTATGATAGACGTTGCAATTTAACTCCTGCCTCCCCATGTTGACTCTTAAGTGGTTGTTGTGCACTTCCATGTTCTAAGCCATGTCCTTTGGTTTAAAAATGTAAACAGAAAGGTCAAAACCTGTAGGGTTTCAAGTGTGCCTGAACAGATTGTTGTTATGGTGTGTGTACAGTCACTTCCATGGGGTGCCTCTTGTGTGTTTTCATTTCTTCACACAAAAAGTTGATCTAGTCATAGCAGGATTAACTTATTGAAAAAGCCTCATGATTTTTAGTTTCTGTGAAGACTGAAATAAAAAGAGAATGTACTAAGGAGGAGCAATAAGCAAGGGCATCCCTTTGTAACATGCCTATCGCCCCTGGCCTTCTTCGACATAGTGAATCATCCTGCAAAGAACTGAGAACAGACCAGAAATGTGTACTTGTCTACTTTAGGCATACATGGCAAAATTTGTTTTCTGCAGGTTTACTAGACAACAGTGAGGTTTGAGGAATTATGTAGTGATATAGCGGTTGTAAAATAACCTTTCAAATAAATGTTTAATATAAGAATGACTTTGGAACTTTCGTATCCCCACCTTCCCTGAATGATGCAAAAATCCTAGGATTCATAGCTCTCCCAGTTACATTTACCTATAGAGGGAGTGATGCCCCCAACATCTGAACTCAGATTTTTTCTTCTATAAACTATGTAACAACACTTTGCATATTAAAGAGTACATTAAATAGTTAAGTAGAGTTATTATTTGGGGACAAGGCTACAAATGTTGAAAGGGTGAATTCCTCACAGATAAAAACTAGAGAAGTGGGTGAGTTAGAATACAACATTTGGATTTTTGGATGTAGATTGGAAAAATTAATATTCCTAATTGTTCTGCAGAATGGCAAAATGCCTATCCTTATAGTCTGTAATTGTTTATTCAGGTTTCAAGTCTTGCAGTTATCTTGGATATGATCTCTAGAAAGTGCTCGCTACCATAATTGTGATTCAGTAGAGTAATGCTTTCTTCATTTTATTGCCTTAAAACAGTTTTTTGGCCTTCTATTGAATGCCATGTTGATTTCCCATCTGCTTGAAACTGTTGACTTGTAAAGGTTGCAAACAAAGTTTGGCCATAAAGATACAGCCAAATTAAAAATACAGTGGAATGCTTTTTTGTTTTCAGTTGACTAAAGCATTTTTTAGCCACAACCACAATTTCTGCATATTGAAGAGGAGGAGAGGCTATAAGGGTTGGATGTTTCAGCTGTAGACAGGGATAGAAAATGGTTACTGGTTTAGGATCTTGTTTTGAGTTTGTTTTTTTTTTTATGTGTGTGTGTGTGTGTGAGAGAGAGAGAAAGAGAGGGTGATGTTTCTGGTTTGTGTTTTACTTTGTAGACCGATATATTAAAAACCAAACCGAAATATCAGATCACCTTGCCACTACCCCAGAATCTGCCAGGCTTCAGATTATAATTTAGAGTTACAAACAGGTAACTCTTGCTAATTGAATGACATATCCATAGTTAGCATATTTTTTTTTCTAAAGTGATATTAAATCTGCAAAGATATAACAAGGTGATGAATACAATACCTTTTAAATGTTATTTTCCACTTTTTATCTGTTTTATTTTGCTTCATGAATAGGAATGGTGAGGTTATAGCCGATGTTAGAAAATCTAGCTATTTTCAAATATTATCAGATCAAATCTAGACATTAATGAGATTGGAGCCAAAGTTTCATGACTTGCCAAGGCAAGAAAGATTCAGTAGGAAGAAAAATTGAGTACATTGTCTTCAGGAAAGCATTCAAATCTCTGATAAGACTGGAATTCTGCTGCTGATTACATCATTTGTGAGGCGTTACATCTGTACAATTGGTATCTTGCCTTAACTCACCTAAGAAATGGACAGTTTGTGGAAATACTCTTAAATTTTTGGCTAGAGCACTGTTATGTCTTTTCTGTTTAATGTGAAGCAGATTAAAAAAAAAATAATTATATATCCAACATTTTAGAGCAATCAGTTTAGAACTATAAGAATGTAATTTTACAGCAGTACATTGAAAAAATCTCCTTCTATAAAACCTATATTTGGACTACTTGTTGGCTAAGGGAAGAAATTAAAAAACTATTAAAGTATGCACTTCTTAAGCTCTGTGAAGAGTGGCTATTGCACTTGGTCCTGGGTTCAGACTCTGAAAGGAGGTAGTACTGGTTGAGAGAAACTGAACTTGGGATTTTGCTTTTATATTTTTAATAGTCTTTATTATTTTGCAAAAGTTAAGGAAAGCTAATTTAATAGTTATTCAGTAATTAGGCTTTCAGCATGATATTTTTCATATATAATCAGCGCTTTGGATTGATTCAAACTCGGAAAAATTTGTCCTTATAAGGGAGATAGATGGAAGATGTGTCTAAAATAGGAGTCTTGGCACATGCTTAACATCTTCAGAGGGCTATGAATGTAAGGACTGTTTCCAGCAAGATAGCTCTAGAAAAACCACAGCATTTTAATTTGTCAGTGTTTTTGCAGCAAGATTTCCCAGTTGTGTGATAACCTCAAAACTGCTCAACTTCTAAAAATTGGAGAACTCCTGGTGCAGAAGGTAATCTGGAGTTCTATATTTTTTAAAAAATAGAAATACTAAATTGATAAATCCCTCTTGTAATAATCTCTGAAGTAGTCTGTGCTCTCAATGCTCTTACAAGGTGCTGTTCTGGGATTTTTTCACCTGAAGCTGTAGTAAAAGGAAAACGCAGGTTTTTGCCTGCATGGTCTGCCCCTCCCCAGAGCTACTCACTCACATGCTACTAAAATGTTCAGGAAGTAATGAGCTGCTCTTTCTTCTCAGTTAGAATCTTTAGAGTCTTGTTTAGTCTGGAGTAAGGGAAATTGTGTTCGTGGAGTGCAAGCAAATTTTCCTCAGGTAAACCTCAGATTTCTGATACTCTTAAGCTGTTAAATGTATTCCCCTTTGCCATTATTTTTGTCAAGTGTACAGAATAGATTATCCCTCAGTAAAAATCTAGCTGATCTTGCAACAAATGCACAGTGCTATGGATGTAATTCCATATACCAGGACTGTGTTTGGAATTATCATTGAGTTCAGAAGCCAAACCCAGTACCAGATAATATACCCTGCTGAAGGTGTCATTTAGAGATATTATAGCTAGAGCTTTATCGTTTATGTAACACTGAAAGATGGTAGCCTATGTCCAATTAAAGGAAAAGTGTATGTTGAGTTTAACTGGTATGTATTCACTTAGCCCAAGGTAAAAGTCATCACTTCTTTTTGTTGCAGTAAACCTTTAATCTGTTTATATTCTTGCACCTTACAGGTGTTGATGCTTACAAGCCTAGTGGGATATTTTTCTAGGCAGTTATGTTAATAAGCATGCTAATAAATCTATCCACTCAATATATATGAGGGTTAGGCCTTGTCTAGTCCAGGCTTTAAAGGTGTGATCCTGACTGATTTACCTAGCTCGATCTAATTAACACCTCTAGTTAATGAGTTAAAGCCTAGGGGAAGCTTAAGCATTAACTTGTGAGGTTTAGCACTTTTGGAAGAACAATTGCTTTGTCTTCACTAGAGTTTTAGGAGTTAATTAGGTCAAAATAGGTAACAGTTCCAACAGTTCACTCTTAATTTCCAGGCAAGGCAGAACCTCAACTGGGTGCTTCCAGAATTTCAGGCTTTCTGTGATTCAGTGCAGTTTCCCTGTTCTCATCAGCTTTTGAGAGTTGCAGGTAGTACAACACAAATGTGATGAAAGTTGCCATGCTTTGCCTATGTACCAAGATACTTTTCTTCTAGGAAGGATCTAATAATGACCATATAAAACTCAAGAGTTCAGTGATTAAAGTTGTTTTTCATTAGAAGGAATGGTTACGATTAGGCTCTCTGCCTGTCTTAGGGCTTCATCACTTGTTAGTTTTGAATTATTAGCCCTTTTAATATATATTGGCAAATATCTCGAAGGGAGGAGGAATAAATGTCTCAAAGACATTTATAAAAACAGAAGGTCAAGTAAAAGGAGAGAGGCTTTATTAGTACTTTAACTGAAAAAGAAAAAGTGTGAGACTCAAAGGAGCTGGCGTAAGAGTGATTTCATAAATGTCTTGAGCATGGGAAGAGCTTTACAAGGTTGGTCAGCCTCATGTCACAGACATGTAGGAAAGTGGGATTTGTTAGTCATAGTGTTTGTTGAATGGCTGTTTAGCAAGCACATACTATTTTACAATTAGATTTACCTTCAGCAATCTGCATTAAATAAGGTGGCTGTTTGAAGTCAGCAATTTGTTGTTTTCATGTTGAATTAACTGATAAATTTAGATATCAAAGTTTCATGACATTGTCACTAGTAAAGTCAAAGCCTAGTCTGAGATGATGGGCTAAAGTTACTTCAGAACAAAAGTTAATTCAGAACAGGCTTGCAAATTCATTTATTTGTTAATGTTACTTTATAGTCTCTTTCCAAGGCGTTCTGTAGGTGTGTCTTATTTGGCTGTAATCCTCCATGTAAATGTTCTTATTTTTTTTGTGCTAATAAGACTTTTCAAGTAGCTTGTGTCCAGGTGTCAGAGCAAAGAGGTTTTCTTTCCATATACAATAGTGGGGAAAGAATATTAGGTGCAATTGCAGGGCAAAGATGCTTCAGCTTTCTGGGAAGCATCGGTCTGCCATCACAGTCAGAGTTGGTATATGAAGCTAGGCTCATCTAAATCTTTCGTATCCCTTTTGTTCTGTAGAGTGACATGATGTCTTGATTTTCTCTATCTGGGAAATTGTGTAAGACTTGAGTCTCGATACTAATTAGATCATTGATTGTGTCTCATCACTCCTCACTGTATATGAAAATCAACATGCATATATGTATATAAGGGTTGCATAACAGCATCAGTAGGCTGGTCACTTTTCCAGTGTATGTAGAAGTGCTTAGCAAAGGACATTTTTTAATGAGGAGTTTGTTTGCTTTTTCCCATAGGACTACTGCTTCGTATTTGTAATGTTATCTGTTTGTTTAGATAATTGGGAAGAAATGGAATTTTCTTTGCCTGCGAATGTGTTGTATTTTCTGTTAACTCAGAAACTTGTTTGTTGCATGAGAGATGAAGCCTCTTTGGCAAATCTTAGAACTGTCTGATATCTGTTTCTAACGTTGTCACTGCCTTGGAAAGATTTTCATTTAAAGCATTCCTTACATCAAATTGCAAATGTGATAATCTGATATTTATTGCTTTTAGTTAAAGTTTTGTTAAATTCTCAAAAAAAATGAAAATGTATAAAATGTCTTACAACTTCTATACATCTAAATATCTTTTTTAAATTAGTCTTTTTCTACTTTGAGAGCATAGCTTCATTGTTTCTCCTGTCTCCTTAATGAAAGGCATCAGCCTGGCTTCTGTTGTTTAGATCCCTGTGGACTGATATTATTCTATTGTCCTGCTTTGCTGTTTTATTCACTTTATTAATAAGGAAAATAAAGTTTAATGGTTTTGTGTGGTTTTTTGTTTTTGTTTTTTACAGATTAGGATGCTAATTTAATAACACCTTTTTTGTTGTTTTCTTTTATGCATGGCAGATCTTTAGTACATGAGTAATAATGGAAACAGGCTGGGGTGGGTAAGATACACTGGAGTTGGTGAGCAGGGCTGCAGGGTGCCAACCATTCCAAGCCAAAGCATTTTTGTTCTTAACTGATGCCATCAGCAAATCAAACCATCCACATTTTTATGGAATTATGACCATGTTCCACAGAAGATGCTGACAACATTTAGGGATTCAATGATTCTTTGAAAACAAAGTAAAATTATTTTGGAGGGCTTTAGCGATGCTTGTCTTCAATTTTGAGCAGTGATGGAGTGAGTCCTCATGCCCTGCGTGTTGGTATGCAGATGGTAATTCTGTAATTGCACTAATTTGAGTGCAGCTGTGATTAACTTGTGCAGCAGAAACCCCCCTGAAGTAGTAGTCCTCAGTTTTGCCATTCTCTGCTTCTCATTTGGAGATGATTTTTTTTCTTTTTCCTTTGTGTTGTGGTTGGAATCTTCCTGTTTCCCTTTGGTTCACTTTCCATTCCAATAAAATGAAGGGTGGTGAAGGAAGTGAACTTTCTTCTCCAAAAGGCAGCTAGATGGAAATGAGCCAAGGATCGAGTTAAGGCGTCTCTTGTGAAATCACTGTGGACTTCTTAGAGTTCTGTTTCCAGTGTGGACATCTGATCCAGGTTATAAATATATAGCAAAGAAGGGAGGGAAAATGAACCAACTATGTATACAATCACGGATTAGGTTTTTTTTCCTGTGCTGAAAAAGTGAACAACTTGTATAACACAAAACAATCCAAAGATCAAAAAACAGTTGATGAGATTTAAAAAAAAAACACTTGATGACTGATAGTATGTCAGGTGGGGAAGCTGTGGGAGTTAGTAAAAAAAAATAACAACCGCCCCCCCCCAAAAAATAATCATCAGAGATTTTTGTCCCATTCTTTTCAGTTCCGTGGTGAAAAGAGACTAAAGATTCATCTCTTGCTGTAAGAGAATTGGAAAGTAATGTGCTAAACAGTACTGCAAATTCAGTGAATATTTGCTGTGAAAAATGTAAGTGAAAGCATAATAATATTTTACCCCAAAATCTACTCTGAGGAACATTTGCTTCCATAAGGTAAGCTTCGAAAAACAGACAAAACAACATAAACCCCCCAGACACCATCACCACCACCACCACCACCAGAAAATCCCTCCACCTCACATGTAGATTTATGATCGGAAACCTGAAACAGACCTAAGTGTATTGAGGACATCTGATGTTGTCAGCAATGGTGTTATTAATTATCTGTGATTTTTTCAGATAACCCTCAGGGAAATGATTTTAAATGTTTATGACAGAGTGTAAGATGAAAGTCACACTACAGACGAGAACGATTGACCATCCAAGAGATGAGCAAGAGGAGAGGAGGATATTGTGGGAGATTTCAAGCTGAGGAGTACATACCACATCTCCCTCTGGTTGCACTGTAACTTTGAGTGTTCTAAACACAGAGATGGCAACTTCCTTACAGGAGACATTTTGCATCCTGCTCTGAATAAAAGGCATTACATCCCACTGTGTGAAATACAGAAAAAGATGAAACGCACAACTGAAAGTGCTGCAAGTTTCAAGGCATGATCAAGTCTAAACCAGTTTGGTACCTTTTATTTTTTTCCTCCTCCCTATCTACACAGATTTATGTTTACCTAGCTTTATATTTATGTATTTTACACTGCAGAAAGTGTGAAATACACAAATGATAAGCCATAAGTTTTGAAAAAGAATGGCTTAAAAAAAGCCCACAACAACAAACCAACACCCCACAGAGGAAAGTGATAGTTTAGAAGTTTTAATATTATGGAAAGAATTAAGCCAGTTTGGAAATGGTGTGTAACAAATCAAAGGTGGGGGGAAAAGACAAATCTATAATTGGAAGCTTGTGTTTGTAAGAAAAGAAACAGCAAAGCAACCCACGGAGAAAGTTAACTTAGCAATTAACAATACAGAAAATGAGGAATGTATTTAGCTGCTTTTTTTTCTTTTTAACCAAACAAAACCCCGAAATACCAACTCACTGTGTTTTGATATCCTGAGCTGAAGCTGAACCACTTGCCTTTCCTGGCTCAGAAGGCCATGAAACAGCAGAGCCATTAGGCATGTGGGGTTAGTTTTCCAACTTCTGTCTAAAACTTCATGGTATTTTCTGCCGACTTCTGTTGATTTTTCTGTTATTCCACCACTACCCCCAAACTTGTCACATGTGGAGAATCCAGATATACTTGGAAGAAGTTTGATATTGTCTTGGGCAGGATGAGCTGCTTATTCTAGACTTAACAGCCTGACTCTAAACTTAGATAAAATCTTGAAAAGGCTGACCAAGGACTTGGTTAACCAGGAATTAAAAACAGTGCAATATAATTAATGCTAGAAAATACAGTTTATTTGACATGATCGTCTCTGATTTTATCTGGAGGAGCAATTAGTAGTTTTCATGTAATATGCTAAGATACAGTATGTTCCAGAACAGAGCTCAGATAAACCTTGGGTGACTAAGTCCAGAGGTTGCTGTCCAGCTCCTCCTCCCCAGAAGTAGATGTGCAAAGACAGAACAATCTTCCCTTATCTTTTTCTAGGGTATTTTTTGGTTTTGTTCTTTTAACCCAGAGCCATGAAAAAAAAAAATCAAACCCAAACAGAAACAGACTTGGGAACAAAGGGTGGTAGGAATTAGGACTTTCTTCTCCTTGAAAGAGCTCTCTAACTGTAGTCTAAATAAAAACACATTTGCTGTCACAATTTGTGCATGTTTCTTCCAGTCATTCTGCACAGTGAAATCCATATGCAGAGAGAGCAAATGATGAGGATTTGAGTACTGTGGTATTGAAGGTGTAATTGGAGCCATGACAGTCATTCATTCTGGAAAAGTTTTTAGATGGTCCCATGGACCAAACAGTTGGGGCTTGTTTCGCACAGAATTTAAAAATACATAACAAGGCAAAGCCGGTGATACATACCTGCTATGTTAACACTGGCTAATTAATGCACTCTAAATGGGGAATTACAGTTTCACATAGAACAGTTACTTATTTGGTCATATGCTCTTTGGTGTTTTGTGATATGAAATTGAACTTTGTATGAAAAAAGTCTGCAAATGATACACAAGTGTTTGAAATTATGAAGAGTGAAGAGAATAAGCAAGTACTACAGAGCCATATGGGTCACTTGACAAGTGGTAGCAAGCTAACAAAACGTGCATTTGAATACAGTCAAATATGAAGCCTTAAATCCAGAAACAAAATTGCAAAGGGTGGCTCTTGAATCCAGGAGTTCCCAAGTACTCCTGGCGAAAAGAACTAATACAAATGTGGTTATATAAACAGGAAGCATAGAGCAGAGGAAAGATGTATTGCAGCAGTCAGGATGTTGTATAATTTCTGTATTAAGCTACAGTAATTATTTAGTTTGGCACCCACAAGTTGGGTTCATAAATTGGAACTACTCCAAGTAGATCTTCTGATTAAAAAAAAAAATCAGAGAATAGCTGAGAAAGCTGGGTGTGCTTCTCTTCAAAAAGACAAGGCCAGAGTTGGAAGACATGACCTTCTTCTGCCTCTGTGCTCCTACACAATGAGCAGTTCTGCAATAGCAGGCCCATAGGTTAAGCAAACAAATCCATAAGCAGATCTGGGGGCGGGAAGGTTAGATAAATTCAATTCAAAACTGAAGGTGCAAATTTCTATAGGAAGTATATCAACAGCAGAGCATTACACTACCAAATACAGGAGTTGATTTCACAGCAAATTTCAATCAAGGTCAGGTGTCTTTCTATGGAGAAAAGCACTACTTCAAAGATTAATTAAAAAAAATCATTTAGTTTTATTGCCTGTAGTAAGATGGTTGAATCACAGTAGATCTGGTTTACTAATCTGTGCTCTGTAATGTGATCAGGTATTTGCTTACTACACATCTTAATAGCATGAAGGGAACCCCAAAAGGGGAGGTGGAAAGCATCATCGTATGAAATCCCCAGTTCATAACATCTGGCTTCTCATTTGAGACCTGAATGAGTGTATTATTTTTAGTTCACAGGCATCTTGAATTGGGGATGTTTAATTACATTCCATTTGTATTGAAGCTTGTGCTAGTAATCCATAAATGAGCAGTTCAGGAAGAAACATGGTGCCAAAGAATCAGAGGTTGCCATTGCAGTATATTTTTAATGTATTTCACATTCAGTTGAGAAGTTTTTCATCAAATGCCCATTTTTCAAAAATGGATGCTTTATTCTTTTCCAAAGCATCCAAAATGGATGCTTCATTTACATAAATTATAAAATATTGTCTTCCCTGTTACCCCTCCCCAAAGTCTGATTTATTAATATTTTAATGAAATTTTGGCAAAAGTCTTTTATATTTTTATATATATAACATAAAAAACTATATATAAGATAGATAAACATGTAGAAACATGTACTTATATATGTATAAAAAAATGAATCTGAACGAATAAAAATTATGTCCTGTAAAGCTGACAACCCACATAAAAGGGGAAAGAATGGGAGAAGGTAATATTTTAAGATGAACTGTTAGGGTAACATTTATAATTTATGCCAGCAGATCTCAATGTGAATATGAAATCTGATTTTCATTCTCTTCCATCTTTACCAGGTTTTTGTGGTAGGTGTCTGGTCCTGCATGCTGTGCTTAAGAGGAGGCAGGGGGGCGTATATTTTCAGAAAATAGTCTTATTTAGGAGTGAAAACAAAGAGACTAATTGTCTTTCAGCCCTTCATAGTATCTGTGAAGTGAACCCATATTAGAAGGTGGCTGTCTTGGTTGGTTTTGCTTGCCTTGTGAGCTCAAGGTGCTGCAGATCTGTTCTGGGCCTGCAAAGTGTTTGCTTGCCCTGTCTTCATCATGCATGCATTCATGATGCCAAGTGATGATTTTTTATTGTTGCTGTTGCTTTTTTCAAATCACAATAAATGACATACCAAAAACTCCTGAAGGAATACTTACAGGTGCAAAAGGTATGGTGCAGAATTTAGAAATGCCAATATTCAGGTTATTTGGGCAAGCGTAGTTTGGTTCCCTGGCTGTGTATGCATCATGCCATGGGCTTCAGCTTTGCCACTGCCTACAGTTTTACTACTGGACCCTTGTTTTAATTAACTCATATGATGGATTCTTCATAGAGGTACTGTTAGATTGCTGTCTTGCTGGTAGGAGAAAATGGGTGGTGAGAATGGAACAGGGCAAGGATCGCAGTCAGAAAATAGTTTCCTGACCAAGGCAGCTATAAAGAGCTGAATTCTGCCCTTGGGCTTTACCACCCACTTCCCATGTGATGCTCGCATGTCACTCAGCTTTTTAGGTGGTCGGCATGAAATATGCGTCTTTCTTTCATGTGCTCAGCTCTGGGCTGATTTACAAAGATGCTGAGCACTCAGTCTTCTCAAGGAGAAGCTGTGCTTTGAGTCAGGAGATTATGTGCTTTGAATATTTAAATAAATTCATTTTCTAAGTACTGTGGAAAATAATGGCCTAAGTTTCCATAATAGCCACCTACATTTATATACTGCCTGTTGCTCATGCTGGAAGTAGGCATAATGCTCATCCTAAATGCAAATGACGCTGTAAGTGAAACAGGTCAACTTACTGATGAGCTTAATAGAAAGTTCTCTTGTGAAAGTAATACTCAATACCGAATACTTCTGACTACAGGAATAAATGGTGTGTGCAGTCACGCACTGGGCAGTGAAAATGAGACAAAACATTGAATAGAGTGAATATTGTGCTGAAGCACAGAGGGTAGCACAGTTGGAAAAAGGTATGTATGTGGTTAAATGCATTATAATTCATTCATGTGAGGACAGTTGATGTGATCAGGCAAGTTAAGCTATGTCCTAACTGAAGAGCTTGGTTTTCTATTCTTGTGTACTTTTTGGGGCTAGTATACTAATATGGAAACAAAGGGAATAATCTGATAATCCTTATTATCACATGAAACCTGTTTTTGATGATGCTAAGGGATTTTGTGAGGGTTTTTTCATGCTTTTTCTTCTTGTGGTTTTATAACTGGACTCTGCTGAAAGGTTTTATAGGGCTGGAAAGGAAGCAGTGTCTCTTTCAAGATACAAAGTTAACAGCAGAAAGCTGTAGCCCTAGGATCGCTGACTTCCACTTGCTGTCTGCAGATGGTTTTAATGGCATTAGTCTCCTGCAGATACTCAGTTACACTCATGGCAAATTAACTATTATCTTGTAACTGGTTATAAATACCAAGGGATAAAAGAACTCTGAAGAAACTCATTTATGGTTGGAACCCCAAGTCCTCAACTGTAAATATGAAATGTTTAATTTCATTCCCCTGTCAGTCTCAGTTCATTGCCGTCAGCCTTTTGTCAGCTCTTTTGGGTGATGGAACCCAAAATACATTTGTTGTCTGAGAAGAAGGGTTCTGGGGCACGATGAGGACCTATCAATAGAACTACGTACAGAACTTGTTGATACTAAAAAATGTGGATATAGAGAGGTTTATTCTATCTCTGTAGCTAAGTGCTCACACACATCTCGTGTGAGTGCTCATGCTGGTTTTTGTTATGTTGGTGGTTGTGAATTTCTACATTTTATTTATTTTATTTTATTTATGTAGTTTGAGAAAAATCTTACAAGCTAAGAAAGAAAATTGCTGCTTTGGAACTTAAATGAACAGTTAAGAATGGCCATAGTAGGAAAGATTTGTGCAACACAGTTTGGTTAGAAGTCTATATACCATGTACCTTTTCCTTCCCCCTCTAATAAACCACCAAAATCTTCATTAGCTGCAGTACTTGTGCACACCCAGAAGGGAGTTATCAGATCATCTCAAGTAGATGGTGTGTATGTAGCAGAAAGGAAACCAGTCTAAGATAGCACACAGTTTTTTTGTTGTGCTCTGCCATGTGAAGGGAAGCTCTGCAGTTCTAGAAATCTAGATGTGCTCATAGTAAATTAAAATGTGTCGAATATCCAAAGATTAAAATTGCTAAGTAAGTAAGTATTAACCAGTATCACTTGGGGTTGGCTCTTTCTGGTGTTTTTCTCCTTGAAAAAAAATTATCAGTTTGTTCTGATGATCTAAAAGTCCAAAGGTAGACAGCCAAGACAAGATGAGGGAGTAAGCAATTACAGTGACCATGAAAGATAATGGGCACACTGGAAGAAGTGCTATGCTTTCAATGGCTAATCCTGTCATATACAGAGACCATATAATGTAATTTTAATATTTAAACTTTGCTGTTCCATTGTAAAATTTTACAGTTCCATTGCCAAAACACTCTATTAAAAAGACAATTTTGTTTAATAAATGAACTAATTTTGCTCAGAACAACTTCAGCAAATGGGTAATTAATCAGCATGATGGAAGAACTGAAAATTTTTGCATGCATTATTGATAGCGACAGCAAAAAAAAACCCCAAGTAAACAGTAAGGGACAGCTGATTTGAGATTAATTGATACACAAATACTTTATATACTGAAAGCATGTTTTCAAGCAGCTGCTTGCTTTGCAATTTTACGTAGTGTTATAGCATTTAATTCTAAATATATTAATTGCTGCAGGAAAAGTACAGTTGTTAGATCAGTATTTCCAAAATGTCCCTTTGGTGTGTTTTCATTCAGAGTCTCAGCCTTGTCTCTTGATAATCCTTGATGCTTGTGACCAGGTGTTCTCCGAGCATCCCACTGCCACTTTTGAGATTATTTACCTATAACTAGATGTGTTTATGTCTATATTTTGAAACAGAAATAGATAGACTTACAAGTGACATTTTGGCATTAGTGCAGATGCTTCTTGCAGCGAAAGCAGTATTGAGACAACTCAAGGTCAAACTCCCTGACCTTATTTGTTAATGTTGCTGCTGTTAACTGAACTCTGTACAGCCACATTCTCTTGTGCGCTTACTACTGTTACCATTCCTACTTGAGCTTTCTCTTCTAGCTCTGGGTGACTTTAACACATCTCTGAATGAGGACTCAAACCCAAATTGCTACTTTTCTACGTGAGAGATTTTGAGCAAATTCTTTTTCTCCCTCTTCTGAACTGTTTTAAAGACTGCTTTAGAAACTCCACACTGCTGCATCTCAGTCAGAATATAACCTTTTCTGGGTCTGGGTCCATTGCCAGCTTTAAAATTAAAATGAAAGTGAACATTTCTAGTCAGTTTAAATGTCTTGTGGGTTTTTTAATGTTATATTTAAACATACATGTAATGACTATTTAGTTTTTCCTCCCCTTTTTTCCTATTCCAAGGGAGCTCATATGGTCAGGTATTTAAAAATAACCCTCTGAGAAAAACTCCTAGAGTCATATTTACTCATGCAAAGACCCAGCTGAGATTAGACTAATGTTAAGCCATGGAAAGCATTGGGCTGCTGCTTCCGCCTCTCCGGGCGAGGCCTGCGATGCTGCATTGATGATGCTCTGTTCTCATGCCTGCCCATCATCCAGCCTCTGGCTCATCACGACACCAGACTGTTCCTGCGACAAGCATGACTGGCTGACTCTTGCCTTGTTTATTACACCACAGCTTTCAAATAACTTGTGTTTCCCAGCTGGGCAATAGCTGTGCAGCAGCCTTTCCTTGAGCCCAATAACCTCTCCTGTAGCTTTCCCTATAGCCTTCCCTGCTGGGACACTGTCTGCTTCTTCCCTAAAGAAATATGAATGTAATCTTCTTAAGACTTTGAACACACATGGACTATGTTTCTGACACATTTATTAATAAGGATACTTGTTACGGCTTTAATGATGATATTAGTATCGTTTGTTTTCTCCAGGGCAGTAGCTACTAAAGTTGCTGCTTGTTGCTCTGGAGCGGGGATGAATGGGAGCCATTTCAGGGACCCTTACAGGACAGTATTCAGAGGTACTCAATCAAGCAGGATTCATTCCTGGGTCTAGTTACGTGGTAGGCTTGTATTTGCATACAGATTTCCTTTGTTTTTCCATGAATCTGTTCTGACTAATCCTTTGGCCTGTATTTCATTAAAAGTGTTGACTGCAGAATGATGGTTTTGGTAACAGATGAAACAAAACTTTTCCTTTTTTCCTTTGCATGTGCATGTACAAAATAAAAAGTACAGGATGACCTTTTTATTTGATAATTGTGTATGTGCTTGACTTTGATAGGAAAGCCATAGCCTAAGAATACGATTCACTGGTCTTTTTGTAAATCAATGCCAGTGTGGTGTATCAGTTCTTACTCCCACTTATCCTCTTATTCTCTCCCCTTCCCATCCCCCACTACTCCCTCCCTATTTTTAGAGGCAACACAAAGCTGTTTTGCTTCAAACAAGTGACAAAGATTAGGAGAGTTTGAATGTTTTGCAGCAAATTTCTGAGAGGCAGATGAGCCAGGTTTGTACGTTGTACTCCTAAAATGGTGCTAAAATATTTCTATGTTGTATTCAGAAATGCTGGCTTTGTTTACTTCTAAAATTTTTAATCCTGGCCCTCAAGCTATCTGCAAATTATGATTGAAGTTTGAATTGTGGCAAATCTGTGTGCGAGGAGTACAGATTTGCTCTCCTCCATACAAGAAACAGTGCTGTGTAATGTTCCCTGTGCTTTTGTGCAAATAAAACTAAGTTCAGAGTCTCTGCGCTCGTGTGATCTGCAGACTGCATGGTGAGGAGAGGAGTATTAAAGAGGACTGTTTATGTGGTGGTGATAAAAATCACACCTACTTTCAGGAGACCTAAAGACCCTGCAGATTTTATTAAACTTTGAAGAAAATCATGTGCATGTTTGCATGTTTATCTGAATTGATAAGTATATGTAACTTGCATGGAAGGATGTTGTTAAGACTGCTGATGTTCATGTGTGCGTCAGATGCATTTTTGCAGCATTGCAAACTTAGTACTGAGTGAGGACACTAGACCTTTAGCTTATGTGAAGTGTACTGAATGTTTCATAAGAATGACTTGTAACTAATTATTTACAGCACTTAGTAATGTGGGAAACATATGTGAGTTAGTTTGCAGTTCTTTTTATCGTAAAGAATGCAATAGCATCCATTGGTAAAAAAATGGGACAATTAAAGCAAGTGCTCTCAGTACAGACAGATACAGGGCCATGAGTTTAGCAGGAGTATTTCAGTTGAACAGAATTATTAATTAGTTCTTCCAATTTTAAAGTCTGAAATTAAGAAGTGTTGTGGGTGCTGTTATTCATAACTTCTGCTCTAGAAGATGTAAGAATGTGATGTTGGGTGTGTTTACTGAAAACTGAAGTTTAGTGTTTTTCCCTGGCTGTAATACAGTGTGCACCTGATTTAATGTGCAAAGTACCTTTTTACCAAGGCAGAACATTTTAATAGTTTCATCAAAGCCATCTAGGAATCCACCTTTGTCGCAGTTAAAAGCAAGTCAATCACTTCACCTTGGTAGTCTTTTTTTCCTTCCTGAAAGCCCTATCCTTCTGGAGGAAAAAAAATCGTTCTTCTATGTCAGGTTGCCATCAGCACCCTTTCAGCTTAAGGCCTTGCTCTGTCTGCCCCACGACAAGCTCTGGCTACCCTGCAGTCACGAGTGAGGTGGTGAAACTGGCACTTTAAGTAGCATGGGTGCACAACAGTGAGGCTTGGAGAAGAGTTATTAAAATTTAAATAGTTATCCAGCTTGTTCATCCACCATTGTAAGAGATCTTGCTTTATATCTTTATGCAAAGCTCATCTGGAGGTGGGAAGGGGGGGGGAAAGATATCTTTGATTTTAAGAAGAATTTAATTTGGCACTGCCACTGCTTGGTTGTTCTTTCCCCTGTATTGAACTGTCAGTTCAGGTTTTTGCTCTCTTTTAAAAAGGGTTGAAGTAACACTTATTGGAAGACACCAAAAGTTCACCTCTTGTGAAGTTGATACTGGTAACAGGTTGTAAAGAATTATGGAATCTACACATGGCTGAATGGATCTGGGCTTTTACAGGGCAGGTTTGACACCCAGCCAGCTTTGTTCTCTGTAGACCTAATAAATGAAAGAGATTTTCCCACTGCCCTGTCACAGAAAACAAAAACGCAGCTTACTGAATTGGATGTTCACTGCCAGTTTAGGGAAAAAATTGTCATTTTCTTGCCCTATATAATAAAAGCAGTACTAATTAGTAGAAAGCTGTAAAGCAATCTCATATGCTTTAAAAGAATTCTTTGTTATTATATATGATTGTGATAAGAACTTCTAAGAACCTTAAAGGTTGTTAAACTTCTGCAATCAAATTGCATATATTCAGGCAGCTTTTAAGCAGACAGGAGTTGTTACCAAAGTCTCTTTCAGAGTTTGCAGACTCATTTCTGACATCTCTTATGAAAGCAAAATAGTCCTTTTCTTCTTTTTAAACTCAAAATAAACCTGTAATTGGTTTATAGGGCCTTGCTCTCAAGTTGATGCCATTTCTGTCCGTCTGGGATGCAGAAGGAAGAATAGGGGAAAGAGGGGAGCCCCTTGCATCTGGTTAGCAGGCCCAGCTCTGTAATAGCTTGGAGATCAAAGAATCATTTGATGGTGGCCGTTAACACCTTCCAGGATAATATCCTCAGCTCCCTCTCTACCATCCTCCTAGAGCAGCTCAAAAAGTTGGCACTCTGAAAGAGCTGCCTCCTGCACAGAAGAAAGATATATTGGAATGAGGATTTGGGGTGCATGGGAAGTGGGATGAAAGAGGATGTAGAAGAAATTTGGTGTGGGAAGCCCTAGTGTTACCAAAGGATGATTTACAAAACTTCTTGCAGACTATTTGTAAGAATGGGAGGTTGATCATCCTGCAAGAGGAGAAAAATAGATAGTTAGGCAGGCCGACTGGCCAGTTATTAAAAAGAAAAACGCGTCTGAAGATTACTGGTTGCATGCTCAGATGCTCTGTGTGTGTGCAGTGGCATCAGCCATGCTAAGGGTACTGCACAGATGTGGTGCAAGGGCTGGAAGCCTGAAGGGCTGTGGCCAGGCATGTGCATCCGCGTTTCCACGCAGCCCTTGGTGGAGTGGCCACTCGGAAAACTGGAAAATTCAGTCATCTCATTTGCAGTTATTAAGGCAGCAGTAAAACTGGCCTGCCTGGTTACAAACCAGTTGGGTAGCAGTCATGTAGAAGGTCTTTAGCTTCCCAAAAAGTGGCTGAAGGGAAGAGGAGTGCTCATGTGACTCAAGGAGCGGATGAGGTGGGTCAAGAGTCTGGGAAATAGAGGAGGATGGAAATGTAGTGTGGGGGTGTTCAGGGTGCTCTGAAGAGGTGCGATGGTTTCTTTGCACCCTACCTTGCATGAGAGCATTACTTTAACTTGGTGAAAGCTGTGGACTGCAGTTGCACTACGCTGTAGATACGACAGCTTTTCCATTTGCTTCCACTTGTGCTTCAGGAGCACTTGAAACAATTAAAATATTCTCTCTCTTGTGAGAGATGCAGTTTATTCCATTTGTGTTCAGCAGAAACAAAAGCAGTTCCCTCATTTCTGGGGGTAGACACAGAAAGATCCTAGCACCAAAGAGGAAAATGAGTCATGAAATGTAGTCATAAAATCAGAGGTGGCTTGATTTTTTGAACAAACCAGTAGCAATTTTGGGGTTTTGTTGTTTTTCTTTTTTCTTTTTTTTTTTTTTTTTAGCCAGAAGTAGAAATTATATATATATATATGTATGTATGCTATCTATTGTATAACAGATGTAAATATATAGCTTATATTTTATAGTTTTATATATACTCATGTGTGCATATCTATATAAATACATATGCATAGTATGGGCTACCTTATATTTTAGTAAATTGAGTAGAATTATTTAATTTTAACCTTGTATTTAGATGCTGTACATTCTTTCTGAGTCAGAAATTCAGGGGATTAATGTATAATAATTCTTTGCTTCTGTGTTGTAACTGCCACTGAAGGTAAGTGCTAAAACCATTTCACGTTTGGAGAGATTATGTGATAAAGAAGCTGTGGCTTCATGAATTACACAGTGAGTTGGTGGTGAGTTGGCGTAAAGGAAGAAAAAAAAGATGCTTGGCAAGAAATCCAAAAATAATAGAAACCAGGTAGCCCAATTTAAACCAAAATACTGAAGTTACTGTTGTTTTTTCCTCTTTGCTGAAAGACTTACAAAAACTTCCATATCTGCTGCACTATCCAGTTTGAAGTGTATTAAGTGGGTGGTGTTCATGGCAACCAGCCTCACTGTCTGAAGATGAGAGCAGTAGCACTGAGGCCATAGATTGAGGATTGCTCTGGCCATCAGCTGTACTGGGGTTTTTCTTCAGTTCATGCACAAGGACACAGGCCAGGCAAGCTTTATCACTAGGTGCATCCATAAGTTTCTGAGGGTGTTCCCTCCCCCCCCCAGTACAAAACTTTCTTGCTGGCTACTGCTATAACCTGGTGAATTTTAGGAATTTACATTTATGGTGTATGATACAGTTCTGCCAGACTAGCTATAGACCACTTACCATGGCTATCAACCATGGATTATGGTTTGGAAACTGCTGTTTGGGGTATTCAGAGATTCTTCACACTCAGTAGGAGGGAAGCAGGAGATGGCAATAGTTATTGGGCAGTAGAGGTATCTGTTTTAGAGGGGCTGTTTAGCTTAGTCAGGTGCACTCACCCCACAGCAAACATGGCTGATTTCTGGTCTTTGAGTTAGCAAGTGTTGATCTATCTATGCAAACTGGAGAAGCGTCAACAGCTGAATGAGGTGGTTTGGTGTTCAGGATAAATGGACTTAATCTGGTAGAGGAAGAAAACTGATTACTTCTGGAAATCAAAGTCTTTTTTTCTTGTTATCTTGTCTGCAGTCTTGGCCAGGTTGTTCCTCCATCTTGCTGGCTGTAAAACTTTTCTCAGCCCTTTATGAACTGGTTTAATTCATTAATCTTAGGAAAAAAGTAAATGGTTTTATGCCAAATTAGTGAACTGAACAGGTTTACTGAAGGATAGGATGGATGCAAGGGAAGGGATTGGAACACAAGAACCTTTTAATAGTTAGCTGTTAGGTTGGCTTAGCACCCTGGCGTAACAGCACACTTCAGATACTTCTGTCCAGAATAACGTGATGGTGTTTGGGGTATTTCCATGAGAGGAAAGATTTGTGGGTTCAAACACAAGATCTCAAAAAGCAGATTATTAAGTTTTACAAATGTAGCCCAGGGAGCTGAGGAGAAATCAGCATATTAGATCAGAGCTGTCAAGCTTTGAAGCACCAAACCCTCATTTGCTCACATAGTATCTGTCAGAAAATATGCTGTACTCCTTCTCATCATGGATTTTGGGCTCAAAACCTACAATTTCTAAAGCTAAGCACACTACTGGAGTAGCAAGATGGTGTAAAAAAAGAGGACATTTTATTCAAAGAGTCTCACAAATGAGGCACGCACTATAATAAAATGTAGTGATCATTGTTATACTAAGGAACCTGTGCATCACACACATTTTGTATGTTTGGGAGCCATAAGATTTGTCAGTTTTAATTTTTATTTTTTTTAATCCTGTGCTCTGTAGAGAACTGTCTTATGTCTTTGGCAAATGTATGAATTTCATCATGTGTTTCTGGGTTTCTGAAAGTTACCTGGATGAAAACTAAAGCATAGTTTAAAACTAGTCATAAAACCCTATAGCAAAAGGGGGGTTAGCTCACAAAAACATATGGACACAGCGTATTCCTGGCCATGATAATAAGAGTGGGATAACTTTAAAAGGTTTGCTTTGGTACAGTACTGCCAAATGTGTGCCAGGAGTCATCTTCGCTCTGACATATGTCCTGAGAGCTAGTTCAGTGGCCAGAAAATACTACAGGTGTATTTGCATTTATTCAAAGGACTTTCTGTTAGCTTTTATGCAATATATCCTTATGTATGCGCTGTTACTCAGTTTTGGTTTTGTAACTCCGTGATTTAATTAAAAGAAACACCAAACAACAAACCCACACATAAGTATATAACTTCAGTTTTTCACAAATCTGAGACTCGAGTGCATTGTTTTGAAAACTTAACAGACTATAACTATATTTATTTTAGTTGATACCATATGGTAACGTACTACTATATAACCTTTACTAGCTTTGTAGCTATTTTTGGCATTGTCATTCATAAACTATGATAAACATTCTCAAAGTTCATGAAGTGGGGTGAGTTTAAATACTGGTCTAAAATGAGTGCTTATGAAATTACCAACTTCAGTTCAGTCAGAACAGTGCTTAAGGTGCTGGAAATTGACCTAAGTAAGTCAGTGGGGCACAAGTACAAGTCAGTACAATCAATGGGGTACAGGTATAAGGTTTTTATTCCATTTCAATCTACTTTTCAGTTGAGGACAAGCTGTGAGCAGCTGTGTTCAGTGTATTGTGGAACAGTAACCTGAGTGTGGGAGTCTGTTTATTTGCATAAGAACCATAATGTTTTATACTGAACTCATTGCATTATATTACCTGAACAGATTGAAATAAAAGAGTAAACTACACTATACATGTTGATCAGTGCCTGAACTAGTTTTTGTGTTGATGCTAATGTAGTAGTAGTTGTACTCTGCAATTCTTTCAGATACTTCTTGAAATCAGAATGAGAAACTAATAGAGGAACCGACAAGGAGAGGTGCCATGCTTGACCTCGTGCTCACCAACAGAGGAGGGCTGGTTGGAAATGTGATGCTCCAGGGCAGCCTTGGTTGCAGAGATCATAAGATGGTTGTGTTTGAGATCCTCAGGACAGTGAGAAGAGTGTGCAGCAAGCTCACTGCTCTGGACTTCAAGAGAGCATAATTTGGCCTCTTCAGGAACCTGCTTAGTAAGGTTCCATGGGATATAGCCCTAGAGGGAAGGGGACCCAAGGCTGTCAGTTGATATTCCAGGATCAACTACTGCAAGCTCAGGAGTGTTGCATCCCAACAAGAAGGAAGTGCAGCAGGAGGGCCAGGAGACCTCCTTGGATGGATAAGGAGCTACTGAGGAAAACTCACGTGAAAAAAGAGTTTTATAGAAAGTGATAGCAAAGATGGGCGGCCTGGGAACAATACAGGGATGTTGCCCAGGAAGCTAGGGACCAGGTTAGGAAAGCTAAGGCCCAGTTAGAATTAAACTTAGCTAGGGATGTTAAGGGTAACAGGAAGGGATTCTGTAGGTACATAATGAATAAAAGACAGACTAGGGACAACGTAGACCCTCTCTGGAAGCTATCACAACTGGCTACCCTGGATTTGAAGAAGGCTGAGGTTCTGAATGACTTCTTTGCCTCGGTCTTCACTGGCAAAGGCTCTGACCGCACCACCAAAGTCATGGAAGGCAGACACAGGGACTGTGACAATGATGACCCTAGGCACACTGTAGGAGAGGATCTGGTTCAAAACCATCTTAAGAACCTGAATGTACACAAGTCCATGGGTCCTGATGGAATCCATCCACGTGTCCTGAAGGAGCTGGCAAATGAAGTTGCTAAGCCACTGTCCCTCATATTTGAAAAATCATGGCAGTCAGGTGAAGTTCCCGATGACTGGAAAAAGGGAAATATAACCCCCATTTTCAAGAAGGCAAAAATGGATGACCCAGGGAATTACAGACCAGTCAGTCTCACCTGTGTGCCTGCCAAAACCTTGGAGCAGATTCTCCTGGAAGGCATGCTAAGGCACATGAAAAACAACAAGGTGCTTGGTGACAGCCAGCATGGCTTCACTAAGGGGAAATCCTGTCTGACCAATTTGGTGGCCTTCTGTGATGGTGCTATGGAATTGATGGACAGGGGCAGAGCAGTTGATGTCATCTACCTGGACTTGTGCAAAGCTTTCGACACTGTCCCACACGACATCCTTGTCTCTAAATTGGAGAGACATCAATTTGATGGATGGAGCACTTGGTGGATAAAGAACTGGCTGGATGGCCACACACAAAGAGCTGTGGTCAATGGCTCAATGTCTGCCTGAAGACCAGTAACGAGTGGTATCCCTCAGGGATTGGTGTTGGGACTGGTCTTGTTCAGCATCTGTGTCAGTGGCATGGACAGTGGGATTGAGTGCGCCCTCAGCAAGTTTGCCGATGACACCAAGCTGTGTGGTTCAGTTGATACGCTGAAGGGAAGGAATGCCATCCAGAGGGACCTTGACATGCTTGTAAGTTGGGCTGATGAAGTTTAATGATGACAGTGATGAAGTTTAACCATGCCAAGTGCAAGGTCGTGCCCCTGGGTGGGAGCAGTCCCAGGCACAGCTACAGGCTGGTCAGAGAAGAGATTCAGAGCAGCCCTGTGGAGAAGGACTTGGGGGTGCTGGTCGATGAGAAGATGAGCATGAGCCGGCTTCAGTGCGCGCTTGCAGGCCAGTAAGCAAACTGTATCCTGGGCTGCATCAAAAGGAGTGTAACTAGCAGGTCGAAGGAGGTGATCCTGCCCCTCTACTCTGCTGTCGTGAGACCTCACTTGGAGTCCTGTGTGCAGTTGTGGTGTCCTCAACATAAAAAGGATATGGGATTGTTGGAACAAGTCCAGAGGAGGGCCCCGAGGATGATCAGGGGACTGGAGCACCTCCCGTATGAAGACAGGCTGAGAAAGTTGGGGCTGTTCAGCCTGGAGAAGAGAAGGCTGCGTGGAGACCTCATAGCAGCCTTCCAGTATCTGAAGGGGGCCTGTAGGGATGCTGGAGAGGGACTCTTCATTACGGACTGTAGTGCTGAGACAAGGGGTAATGGGTTAAAACTTAAACAGGGGAAGTTTAGATTGGATATAAGGAAGAAGTTCTTTACTGTAAGGGTGGTGAGGCACTGGAATGGTTTGCCCAGGGAAGTTGTCAATGCTCCTTCCCTGGCAGTGTTCAAGGCCAGGTTAGCCAGAGCCTTGGGTGTCATGGTTTAGTGAGGTGTGTCTCTGCCTATGGCAGGAGGGTTGGAGCTAAATGATCTTAAGGTCCTTTCCAAGCCTAACTATTCTATGATTTGAAGATTTTTGATGTTTGAAAGTTCTAGTTTTATAGGAAATTATGTTCCTTGTGATGACTTAAAGAACAGCTTCCCTAAGCAAACTTAATAGCAGAATTAATTTTACTATGTAGAGAAGAATCCCTCATCAAATGATGCCAGTACGCTGATTATAGCATATACACTCTTTGGTGTGGCTTTTGTGATAACTGTGTTAGAAATAAAAATCTCCTGAAGGTGTTCAGGGTGTCATTCTTGCTTGAAAAATACAACTTAGGGGAAAAAAAAAAAAAAGGAATCATCTTACAATGAATCAATGAATTAATGGTCTTGGATGAATCTTTGCTGTTGGGTAAGATGTTCAATACATTTCAGCCAGCTGGCTTAATTCCTTGTGAGAATACACTTGTCCCAAGGATGATTAGTCTTTTTGATGATCAGTTCACTGCACTGAGCCTCACCTTTTTCCTGATGTATATAACAGGGTGCTTATATATTCACAAATCTTATATAAATACATGCAGTCCTAGAGCCTTTTCAAGCATTCCCATTATCAGTGTTTTATGATTTGCTTTACATTAAAGCTTTCCTATTTGATGTAGTTTTAGCTCATAAGCATTAATTTTGATGACAAAATAATCAGATTAGGTAATGTGAAACAAACAGCTATAATTTTTGGAGATCTGTTGGATTTCACATGAGTTTTTAGGAACACTATATAGTGGTATTTAGGAACTGAATCTATCACAGTTACTTACAGTCGAAAGACAGCTGCCAGTGTCTGATACTTCTGATCAGTTGGGCAATTCTGGATGAATGAAAATAGTTTCTTTTCCTTTTTCTTCATTGAAAAAAGTCCTTTGCTGACAGCAAATATGTTATACTCTGCCAAGTGAAATAGTGCATGAAATTCTGCTCTCTTTTTTAAGGAAGAAGATTCATGTGGTTTCCATGATTGAACATTAAAGTACTGAAGTTTCATTCAACCTAATTATATTTTTGTCTTTACTGGGACTAGTGATCAGAAAATTGTTCTGACCTTAAAGAAAATAATCTCGCTATTATAGATGCTTGATAGCCAGTCTCTCTACTTAAATTTAATTCAAGGTATGATAAAATTATTTTTTAGTAAATTTCGAAATAGGAAATGTGCTTTTAATGCTTCGTTAGTTTTACACGCTGGATTTGAAGCTTCTCAATTTATTTTTGTAAAAATAAACATGGATGTTCTAGGAGCTAGGATGTGGGTCGCATACATCTTTTGCCGTAGTTAATAACTGCTTTTTGAAAATTAGGTACATCAGATGTCTCTAGACAAAATATGATCTCACAGGAATAGTTAGCCATTCCTTGGAAATAATTATTTCTTTTTGAAAAGTAAACATCATAGTGCATTTAATCCAGTAATAATAATAATTTGAATCCATCCATGAGCATATGATACTGTTTTTCTCTTTTCTTGGTCTCCTCTTCTGGACCATGTCTGTACAGAAGTATTTATAATAGCTGTTGGGAAACTGCTGTTGTTTGCCATTGGATTTTGTTCTAAAAGAATGTGCTTGTTTTGAGAGGTTTTCTTCTGTCTGTATATTACTTGACAGTGTGCTTTTCATGCTGAGGTAAGTAACTAAATGGAGAAAAGGAAAGAAATATTTTCCCAGGGTTTCATACAAGAAGACTTTTTCCTCTCTGGGCTGGGGCAGATGTAACTGATACATGACTGCTCCTCATTTAGTGGAAATGGAAAGTAAAACGGATTTGCTTAAATTAGCTCTGTTAGCTGCGTGTGACCTTCATTGGGAATGAAGCTAACCTATTTTACTTCAGGTTTTCATGACCTAGAAGTGTTTCCTGAGCAGCTGTAGAGTTTCAGGCAAGCATTAGTACCTCTAGGATTAAAATGGTGGCATCTGAAGAAATGCTAGCTGGACTGTGTGCTGTCACCTAATGTTAGAACAAGTCCAGAGGAGGCCGCGAAGATGATCAGAGGGTTTGAGCACCTCTCCTGTGAAGACAGGCTGAGAGAGTTGGGTTTGTTCAGCCTGGAGGAGGCTCCGGGAAACTTTATAACAGTCTTCCAGTACCTAAAGGGGAGCTTTAAGAAATCTGGAGAGAGACTTTTTATAATGGCCTTTCCAGATTAGTGACAAGACAATGGGAAATGGCTTTAAAATGGAGGAGGGTAAGTTAGATATTAGGAAGAAATTCTTTACTGTGAGGGTGGTGAGACACTGGCACAGATTGCCCAGAGAAGCTGTGGATGCCCCATCCCTGGCAGCGTTCAAGGCCAGGTTGGACAGAGCTTTGAGCAAATGGAACAACACAGGGGTTGGAACTAGTTGAACTTTAAGGTTCCTTCCAACCCAAATCATTCTATGATTTTGTGCTGTTGGAACATTGCTTGTCGGCATGCAATAAAACTGGTGGTGAAGACAAAGACAGCTTCCATGGCGTTCACTCTGTCACTGGCCATCTGCAGCCACTGCTCCTCAGTTTGACCACTGGTCTCAGGTGTTAATATTTGCACAGTTCTCATTTCAGTATGCTGAGTGACTTAGGATATTATGGGCTGAAAGACAAGAGCCAGAAATTGCAGTAAGGAAGGATGCCTGATACTTCCCAGTATAGGATGTTGGTTGGAGTTTTTTTAGAACTCTGAAATGCCTCTGGGGTGGGCAGTTGCGTGTAGTTTAATTTGTTTCCCTGCCAAATTATTTAGCTATCTGTAAGAATATGTAGAAAAACTTATTTCTCTTCTTTTAAAGAACCTTTTTTGGAAATGCTCCGTGTCCCTCCCTTTGAAGCAGAGCCTAGGAGTTTGATGGCAGTGTGGGAAGCACTGGAGATAGGCACTGAGGAAGAAGAGTGACTTATGAGTCATGGCTTTGTCTTTGTCAGCGCTGTGAAAATCTCAGATCTAACCAAACTGTAACCTTTTAAAGAAAGCACCGTTGTCACATGCTGTCTTGAGCATGTGAGCGCTGTATGGCCTGGAAGGGGAGGGGAAAGCTGAGCCGAGGGATGAAACTGATGCCTTGTACCCCAGCACCTGAGAGCCAGAAGAAGACTGGTGGGGCACTGGCATGCACAGGTCCCTGGCATGGTCCCAGTCCCAAAATACTGTAGATTGTGAACAGGGGAGATGGACATGGGGTGAGAGTGACACTTAATATGGCGGTGGGTGCACTTGGAAACAAAGGAGAGAAGAAGAAATGAGTCATGGGGAGATGTAGCACTGCCAGCTAAGCCTGCAATTGACAGAACCAGGAGAGATGAAAACCCTTGGGATGGGGGTGAGGAGAGACTTGGCATGGGTGCTGAAGGTAGGAATGAAGAAGTACTAGGGCTTGATTCAGCATGGGCTGGAGGATATGGCTTGAGGAAAATGGGCAGAGGAGTTTCTTCTGGAAGGTCTTTTTCTATAGAGATCTTAGAATATAAATACTCTTTGAGTTCCGTAGAAGATCCTTGAAAACATGTTTTTAACTATCACCTATGGCTAGTCACCATGCAGAAAACTGTTTTGCATTTGCAACTGGTTTACTCCTTTGCCACAAGAGCCGCATGGTATTTCTAAAGATTTCAGTCCCACTGCTGTTACTTGTAGGTGTCTGTGACTGCATCATACAAGGTGTGAGGTGTGAATTTCTTTTTCTAGAAGTGGTGAATGAAAACTATTTGTAGGGTACTAGTGTCCAAGTCACAGAATGTCAACACTGAAATTGTCCTTGCAGAGCAATTTTGTTTGGCCCCTCATGAGGAAGCCTTACAATTTAATGGTATCTACCTCCCACTGACATGCTGGGCTTTTTTTTTTCCCACAGGACCCCTGCCGTGTTCCCTGCACAGGATGGACTTGCTCTGGGAATGAATCTGGTTGATGCAGTGGAGAGAGCTGTTCTCTGTAGCACCCCTGCCTCACTTCCAGCAGAAGTCGGGACACGTGTGGCAGGCGAGGCAGGGGATTGCAGGAGGCAGAAGCCGCTCTGGTGCTCTGTGCAGCTGCATGCTGCCCTGGCAAACAGGACTCTCTTCCTGGCTGTGCTGCAGACTTCCTAGGTGATGCTAGGTAAGTTGCTCAGTCCTGGCTTTTCTCATGTCATTGCTAACTGGATGTGTCTTGCTTTCTTGCGGATGACTTGAGATTTTTGGATCTGATTTGGAAAAGTGCTGAGCACTGATAACTGCGAGTGAGGCAGTGGGGGTTGAGGTTTGAAAGTGCTGTATAAAGCACAGTGCAATGCTAAGTGTTGTTGAAAAAATTAGGTCTGAGTTGCGCTAAACTGGGGACAAAGTTGTCTTCAGAACAGGAGAATCATTTTGACCTTAAAGCTGTCACTGCTTTCCTTAAGAATTCAGGAATAATAGGAATAGTTATTCTAAGGAGTAACACAGTAACAGTAGGACTAACCATTATGTTGATGAAGCACTCAGCTGCACCACTGAATTCACAAAGAAATTACTTGTTCCGTCTTCCAAAGAAAATGTGAGTAGCTTGCAGTAAATAAGGTATTGGACCATATGTCAAATACCAAAAGTAAAACAGATTACTGTTTTGATTAGTGATAATTCTGTATGCTGAATGAAGCAGAGGTGCTGTGGAAATGGTATGACATAACTGCAGGTATACTGTGCCAAAGAAGCAAACAAAGGCAAAGCTTAGGTTTCTCTAAAATGTACTTCTGATATTTCCTCCTGTGAATGCTTGACTCTGCAGATTGATTTTAGTGTAGATGTTTGTACCACATAAGCTGATTTGGGGTGCACGAAGCACAGCGTTTTTTGATGCTGTGAGCTCTGATAATATAGATACATAAAACCAAAATAACATGTGAATTCGTCATTCGTTTCAGGCACATGCCTCTTGTGCCTGGTTACTGTATCAGATACAAAGTAGACAGTGTTTGTAATGCCCACTATCAGAATGGCTTTAGGTCAGAATTTCATCTGCAGTTCTTCAGGCTCAGGATTTGTATTTTCCCAGTGAGATGTCCGTAGCTAGCTACAATGCTGTTGTAATCAGTAGATAACAGAGAATTTTTTGGCCAAGGCACGGTTAAGCTAAATATTGTTTTAACTTAGCTAACCTGAGTGCAAAATATCTCACATTAGATCAGATTTTATGAATTAACCAAGAGCGTGTCTTTGGTGCCTAGAAACATGGTGAGCGTGTTTGCCAAATAAGCTGTTACACTCTATTGCAGGAGAGAGAGACACTAAGAGCTATGAAGCTTTGATAATGGCTAAATATTATGTTAAATACACAGAGTAAGAATGCACGTTCCCCTTCCAGCCTGCTTGTAGGGGATCTACTACATATGGCTCTTTGAAAGGCTGCAGTAATGCTTGAGGAGCCAAGCAGTATTTTTAAGTGCTGCTTTCTAAGAAAACCTGAGTTATTTTTGTTTGACTACTACTGTGCAGTGTGAGTTGTGCTTTAAAACTTTCAACATAAGCAAAAAAGGCAGGAGGGGGCACGGGGGAAACAATCTGCATTTTACAAGCAGAAGTTCAAAATTGAGTTATTTGCTTTACCTAGAGCACTGAAAATTATGCTGCCATTAGACTGATGCAATAGCATGCATTAGGAAAGGATGGCACAATTCGCAGAGCATGCTGGAGAAGAGCACGGGACTGGAACAGCAGGGTGTCGTGGGCCTGCCGGGCAGCGCACTGGCAGAGCTATGCTGAGAATATTATCGGCTAATGTAGAGAGAGGAAAGCCAAGAAAAATACAAACTCTGCCCTTCCTGCGTATCCCATAAAACGGGGGGCCAGGGGGAGGAGGAGGACTTGTTTTATCAATGAGCCTACTTTATTTCGGTAGCACATCTAATGTGGTAAGGAAAATGTTTTCTGTTATGTGAAAGAAGGAAAGAATGGAATTGAAGCTAATTTTGAGCTAATACATTTGGAAAGCTGCTAATAATACTGGAATTTTATTCAGCATGCTCTATTTCTACAATAGAAAAGTAAAATTCCTTTGCATTAACTGAAACATCTGTTGAACAAATTGGTTCAGTTTCATGAGTCTGTTACTAATTCTGGGAAGTAGATGTTGTTTCAAAAAACCAGTAGAGTTGGGGGGTTAGTGCCCATATTTATTTTCTGTTTTTTTACTATTATTAAAGTAGGTCATTTTGAAGTGTTACGTTTTCATGAATACAGTAATACTGTGGTTAATATTTCTGGTATTTCAAGCTTTACTTTCATTTTAATGAGTTTTCTTCACTGCTTTAATCAACATTATTAATATTCTTTAAAGTCGTGGGTTTCCAGCCTTTTACCAAGTTCTTAGTAATGAAGTGACTGAATAATTAAAAAAAAAGCCCCACCTCTTTTGGTGCATTTCTGTGTGTATTTCCATGTTTCTGCATTTTTTTCTGCTCTGTTCTACTTACAAAGTTTCAATGTTAATAGAATTCGAGTTGCCCTTACTGCTCTTTTCTCGTTTGGACTAAATATTCTTTGGCTATAACTTCACAGTTGTAGGAAGAGTATTGTAGGTGACAAATTGGTTTATGGCTTCACATGGTGGAAACTAAGAATGTCATAAGAGTCAACGAGATGATGTCATATGAATTAATAGAAGAAAAAGGGAGAAATTAAAAACAGTTTCTAAGATTCTGTTCCCATGCGTCAGGAATGCCTTAATTTAATCTCATACATATACATGCATCTTAAAGCAGTTCAGGTTTCTCAGGTACATCTCCTATCAATATCATCACTGTAAGGAAATCACAAGTAAGTGTAATGTTAATATGCAAATGAAATTAAGTTCTGTGTGCTTTACTGTTAAACAGGTAAAATCAATGCATGTTCTTCTGTACCGAGCTGTAATACATTTGAAGGGACATTTAAAGGGAAAAGCTGAATGTTTAATTTAGACAGATAATATATATTTTCTTTGTAGTGCATAAATAATGTAGCAAATACAAGACTGGCATTAAAGATGTACATTTAATGTGATTATAAGCTATGGCATTTTCAGCTTTGTGGTCAGTGTGTCTGTTTAGAGTAGCTCAGTGTATGAAAGATGTAAACAGAAGTTGATAATACTTTCTGGTGTTACCTTAACAGATAAATTACTTTTTATTATGGCTCTTTTTGAAGCTTTAAATATATGTTAACTATGTGGTAATTCAGCTGTCTTCTTTTAAGTAGAAGGTAGTGCAAGAGTAAATAAGAGGGACAGCAGTGAGGAATATAGTTGCTTTTGAGGGATTGTTGGGTTGAGGAGAAATGGAGATGTATAGCTGAGTTTTGTGAAGGTGCATATGAATACTGGCAGCACAAGGAGCTTCCCCATTGCTGATAAGATGTTCCAAACTCCCCTTATGTCAGCTTTGTCCTTGGTGTAGCTTGCTGAAGTTTCAGATGACGTTCATGAAATGAAGTGAGGGGGAAGTTTTGTGGCTGAAGTTCTGTGCCAAGTCTTTTTGAAGTCATATGCAGCAGCTGTGCTGTAGCTAAAGAAAGACTTTCTTTGCCTCCATTGTAACATCTGCATGATCTTTAACAGCAGGCTTGTTCCACAATGATGTATCATTTAGCTAATCTGGGTTGCTGTCAAAAAGTCTTTTTTCTGTTTTGTTTTTCCCCCCTTCTTATTAGAAATGCTCACATTCCTTTTAGGAATAACTTTGCAAAGATCTGGACTTGAGTGCTTCTGTGTACAAACAGTAAGACTTCAGTCATAAAAGAAGTCAAAAGATGAGCTGATCTTTACAGCTCAGTGAGGCTCTTGGGGAACTTTAAACTGCATCCCAGGAATTGGATTTTAATGTGTCCTCCCTTGTTTGGAGGGCAGGGGCTGAACATGGGGCCAGTTTTTGTGGGGATGTCACAAATGTGGCATTATTGCAGCTGACTTTGGTCTAATGGCTTGCAGCCTCCCTGGTGAGGTATTGCCCCCTCTCCCTGGTGCCAGTGCCGCTGCAGCCATGACTCTGGGGTGAGTTGGCTCAAGAAGCCAAACCAGTGGTCAGCTAACTGCATTTTTGTTTGGGTTACTTGGCTGGCTTTTTAACTCTTTGAACTTGCTAACTGCAGAATTAGACAAATTTCTGTGCTGAAGATGACCTAGAAAAGGGCCAGCATCTTCTAGTTGCTAATCAGCTTGTCTGCCACTTCAAAACCGTGCCTTGACTTGAGGCAGGAAGAAGGCAACCAAGGGAAGTTTTTTAAGAAGGGCATGACTTAGACTGTATACTGTGTTACTTTGAAAGTTAAGTAAAAGAAATCAAATCACATGTAATTGAATTTGAAGTTTTAGCTTTAGCATTTCTTTTAGTTGGAGGTTTTTGCATAAGGACTTTTAAATTGAATCTATATTTTATGTTCTTCTAATTTGAGACTAAGAGGTTTGTAATTGTTCACTCCCTGATAGCATGGCAAAGCTGGCAAGTTCTTATAGTTAAAGGGTGGGATCTAATGGTCAGAAATAAGAGGTTGTGGTCTTGAAGAGCAAAACAAAGGTAGCAGAAATGCTGTCATTTGTCTGTGGTTTTGGTGATCTTGATTGTAAATATCCTGCATTTATAGGGGGTACTTGACTGGCAAGCAGTGTGTCATGAGCTAAATCTGGAGGAATACATTTTAAATTAAATGTGGTTGGGTTTTTTGCTAAGTAAGAATTATCACATTTTATCATTAGGAATGACTGGATATGCATTTGCTTTTCAGTTGAACAATATGATCAGTCTTCATGCTGTAATCTTTTAGGAAAATGACTGTCAATGGAAAAGCAGAGGGCTGATTTATGTAACTGTACTCATTGCAGAAGTTTGGTGTGCGAGATCCAATTAACATAAGTAGCAAAGTAAGAGAAAAGGCACAGGAAACTTATGCTGCTTATTAGGGTTGTTAAATGGTATTTTCAAAATTATTTCTAGTTAAATAATGTTTTTCTTCGATTTATGCCACGAGGACTGTGTTACTCTCTGTACTCAGTGTCTATAAAATTGAATATATACATGCCACAATGAAGAATTAATACTGTACTGTGCAAAATAACAAACCTGCTATTACAAATTACTTGAAATGCTGCATATTGAGTGGAAAAAGATAGATCTGACGATGTGTGTAATTCCTGCTCGGGGGAATACGATGCGCCTGCCACCCTGTCCAAGTGTGACCGTGACCATGTCACTAGGGACTGAGCATGCCCTGGGTGACAGCTGGGCATTTCAGTCCCACACATGGTAAACATATGTGTTTCCTAACGCCTAAGGAATATGGTTAGGTCCTAGAAATAGAGGTACTTGACAGCAGCAGTCCAATATATGCGGTTTATCTATATGGTTAAAAATAGCAAAATAAGATCTTAAGACTGGTCTTCAAAACTGAGCACATTTAATGCATGCTGGTTCCAGCAATGTTACCACGAAGTAAGGGCAAGCAGCCGAGGACTTGTTTCAAAAACAGGAAGTGCCCACATTTATATAAAATTGCATAGTTTCAGCTGTCATAAATGTGGTTTCAATGCAGTTGCAGGGGTAAAGCCCAAAGTAGTTATAACCAGCTTACTTCCTCTTTCAGTCAAAGTGCAAATAGCCATATAATTAACAATCTGTGGCTCATTTTCTCTAGCTGGGTTAAGTATTCTGTTTCGCATGTTCAGTCGCCGTATAAACAGAGGGAACTTGACTTGCTTTAAGAACATTTTAAAACACACATATTCTGGGTCATAACCAGATCTGCAGATTCACAAAACAGGATCTTTGATTGCCCCTCGAACTTGGCAGCAGCAATGAGACCTGTGAGTGTGGCTGGCGCACTGCCAGGCTTCTTGGAGAAGAGCAAGCCTTGCCAAGTTGGCTTCTTGCCATGGTAAACTGCATGGGGCAGCAAAACCTGCTGCAGAGCTGGTAGACAGTTCTTCTCTTTAGGGACTTCCCTTTTTACATTCCATTGCAAATTGGCTTTTTTCAAAGTCTTTTATCGTTAATTTTTTGAGGACTGATTGTTCAGCTTTTTTGGACAGCTTTTTTTCCAAGTTAATTCACCCATCCTGCCTCTGAATCTCCTCATGCACTTACTATGGCAGAAAAGAATGAGTACAAAGGGTAAGAAGGAGTTCCTCTTCTGCTCCTGTATATTCTCAGGTTGGTTCAAATATGTTTTAGGCTGCTTGGGGCCTTTGAGGAGAGACGTATAAGTTTCATCCACAAAAAGCCTGTCATCACTTCTCTGGCTCTGCTGATAGCAGACACTTGAGCAGCAAATCATAGAATCATAGAATCATAAAGTGGGCTGGGTTGGAAAGCATCTTAACATCATCTTGTTCCAACCACTCCTCCCACTAGACTAGGTTGCTCAAGCCCCTGTCCAGCCTGGCCTTGAATACCTGCTGAATATTCCCCACATACTCTGCTTGCTGCAAAGAGCTGGTGGGGAGCCTTTCCATAAAAAAGGAGATCTCCAGGGGAGTTTCTCCAGGGAAGCTCTGCTTGGTTACTGAAGCTGAAGCACCTGCTGCATATGGTTGTCGATGGTGGGCGTTTTCTTCTTTGTGTCAGATCCTTGGAGAGAGGCCTTTTTTCATGTGCGAGGTAGCACAGCATTTTGCAAAGACCTGTGAGAAACCTTTAGGCAGAGCTCGACAAACATTACTGCATCCTATACATAATATGAAACATTTCCCTTCCCTTTCCTAGCTTTCTGTTTAAACTAACAAATAAATAGTGGAGAATACTTACTTAAGATGTTATGAAATATCATACATTCAGAGTTACTATCTTTTGACTTTATGCAATAAAGTTAATAAACCTTAAAGGAACTGTTTCATCCTGGGTTACCCAAAGTTTTTCTGTCTTCAGGAAAAGCTGGCTAACCTGTTTTGTTGTCACTGGAACAACCAGAACAGCTACACTGATGACCAGAACCTTGACTCATCTTTCTGAGTTTTAAAAGCAAAAGCAGTCTTAACAGCTGCTCTAGAAAACACAAGATACATCTGACAGTGATTATGAAGGGAACAGAAATCAGGACAGAGTTCTGCTTCAAGCTCTGTAGTGCTTTTAGCTGTAATTTAGCAGGGGAGACAAGGGAAGACCAATGAAGTAAGAACTCTGTTGTGTCTTGTAAAAAAAACAGTGGTGCTTCCATATACTGAATAGGTTTACCCTAAATAAAATTTGAAACTTTTGGACACAGCAAGGTTTGTAACGTTTTTAATTGTGTGAAGGATTCTTTCCTATCCATCTTCCAGTGTTTTAAGAGAACATAGAACTTCCACTCTGAAAAGGATGGTTGCACAGCTTCTGCTGCTGCTGCTTCTGCATACTCTGTCTCTGTGTGTGGATAATAATTTATTAAAACATCGATATAACATTGCCATCAGTCATTCAGAAAAGACTTATCTTAGGTTCTTGCCAGAGTTACTCATGTGTTTCTTTGCTTAGCGTGACATGGCCATATTTTCCTTCATGGCTTAGTTCCTAACCCAAGCACAGGTGATGAAATGTGCTCACATTGCAGTGTTTTATCACTGAGTTAAGGGATTGGATGGGGTTGTGTTGTAAAAGAGGACAGTAGGGCCAGTCAGTTCGATGCAATGAATAGGTTGCTCTTATTCATGGAGGAGTATGGTCTAAACGGGGGTCTGTGGGCCAAGACCAGCCTACAGGAAATTTCCATCTGCTCTGCTTTTTATGAAAAGCGGAGAGTAGCTTTTCAGCAGTCAATGCTGCCCAGCAGCTGGACTGTATTGGAGGCTTGCCACAATCCAATTTAGGGGGTTGCCTCCAGTGGAAGAAGGTGGAGTGGAAGGGGCCAGGTAGAAAAGCCTTCCTTGTCTCGTAGTCCAGTCTTACTTCCATGATGACTTTTTGACAGTATTTCTAGAGTAGCTACTTGTGGCATGTGCAGTCTGGTCAGGTTGGAGACTATCCTGAAGACTATGAAGTGAGTCTGTGAGAATTAGCTGGTGGGAGGTTCTGCATCCAACCACACAAATGTAATTGCAAAGCCCTTGTAGTAAGTGACCTCTTTTAACAGAAAACCACATCCTTTAAAATCATTAAAAATGTTCTTACAAATTGCAAGCTACCATGCCATATAAAAAGCATCTTATTTGTATATGAAGTAATACAGATTCAAACTTCTAATTGCCATTTGAGATGTCAAATACTACTTTTTGAGTGGATTTTGATATTATAGTTTTATATTGCCTTTTAGAAGAATTTTGAAATTAGTTTGAGACTGTAACTATTAAACCTAAAAAAAGCATGGAAAGCTGTCTGTGTGTGTGTGTGTGTGTATGTATTTCTCTATCTATATGTAAGTATGTATACCAAAAAAAAGATAACGAAAAAATAAAAATGTGCATGTACTCTTCATTGGCTTGCAGTGATAGTCTATAAGGTTTTTATTATGTGAGTTAATATGCATACTCATTACATGAGAGCACTGAATACCTTTTTATCTATACAGGTCATCCAAAACAAGTGCCTCTAACAATTATCTCCACACTTGTTTATGTATTTTTATCATCATAAAGTTAAATGCTAAATTAAGATGTAAATTTTTGGATGATTTATGAATTTTAGCTTTTGTATTTTTTCAGTTTCACTGTTTTAAGAATTTTCACGCTCAGGAAACTATTAAGCTCTTCTGATAATGAAGACGGTTTGGGTGAAAATGAAATAATAGAAAAATTGTGCATGAAGAGGGTGCTAGCTTTAAGATCTCGATTTGCTGTATTTCTCTTTCAGCTGATGATAGAAAAATCTTATTACTTTTAGGTATGTGCATTTATACAAATAATCTGGATGACTTAATTCAAATACAGTTGAATAGAGGAATATATGCATTGCTGTAAAGAGTTACTGCAATTAGCCTGGCCTCTAGCATGTACAGCAGAATTGTTCTTAAAACTGAATGAAACCAATTTTCTTGCATCACAGTTCCCTCTCTGTGGACCTACATGAGATCAAGGTACTTGCAAATTCCCTTGAGCCTCATTGGATATCCTGTAAGGTTTCTGGCTCTAGCATAAAGGGTCTGTTTGCTAAGGACAGATTGTTTCTCCTTATCAGTAGTGGGGCCCACATGAGTCAGCTGACCAGTTGCAAAGATCAGTGTTGAACTCTCCAAATCACTGCATTAATGTAAAGAATAGTATAAATTCACGATCATTTGTAAACTTTCTAAAATCACTTTTTTTCACTGGGAAAAATGTGAAGAGATCAGAGAATAACAGAGTGGTTTAGGTTGGAAGGGACCTTAAAGACCATCTGGTTCCAACCCCCCTGCTGTTGGCAGGGACACTTTCCACTAGAACAGGTTGCTCAAAGCCCCATCCAACCTGGCTGTCCTGGGTTCAGCAATAGCAGTTATTTTTCTCTTTAGTAGCTGGTGCAGTGCTGTGTTTTCAACTTTAGTCTGGGAACAACGCTGATAACACACCAATGTTTTTAGTTGTTGCTCAGCGGCGCTTAACTCCAATCAAGGACTTTTCTGTCTCCTGCTCTGCCAGTGAGGAGGGGCACAAGAAGCTGGGAGGGAGTAGAGACGGGACACCTGACCCAAACTAGCCAAAGAGGTATTCCATACCACAGCATGTCATGGCCACTATATAAACTGGGGGGAGTTACTCGGAAGGGCAGATCACTGCTCGGGTCAAGCTCAGTATCGGTCGGCGTATGGTGAGCAATTTTATTGTGCATCACTTGTGTTTACTGGTGGCTTTTTTTTTCCCTTTCCATTTAGTTTTATATTCTCTCCCCTTGTTATTTCCATTATTATTAATTATTATTATCATCATTATTATTGGTGGTAGCAGTAGTAGTTTTGTATTGTACCTTAGTTACCAGACTGTTCTTATCTCAACCTGTGGGATTTACATTCTTTTGATTCTCCTCCCCATCTGTCTGGGAGTGGGGGGATGGGGAGGGAAGAACAGGGGGGACTGAGCAAGCGGCTGCATGATTCTGAGTTACCAGCTTAAACCACAACACTGGCCTTGAACACTTCCAGGGATGGGGCTGCCACAACTTCTTGAGGCAACCTCTTCCAGTGTCTTCACCCTCATAGTAAAGAATTTTTCTTTATATCTAATCTAAATCTCCCTTCTTTCAGTTTAAAGCCATTTCTCCTTGTCCTGTTACTACATGCCCTTGTAAGAAGTCCCTTTCCAAATTTCTTTCACAAACTGAGGCAAATTAGCAAATGCCCTTATAACGTTTCCATGCTACTGGATCACCTTGGGGTTTGAGTCAGGTTTCCTGAGTTCTCAGCTTCACTCCTTCAGTCTTACTGTCTCTTGCAGTTGTTTGAGGTCTGCTCCTGATGAAAGTTTTCTGCCAAGGTGAAAAATTTCCCTGTGTTCAGACACGTAGGTACCTTTGTGTACCTTCAGCCTTCCTGTTTGTGTTCTTGAGGGTCAGTTCTGTTGTCTTATTTTCTCTGTTTCTTATTTTACACCAGGCTTTTTCACTGTTCTTCACCCATTTTGTTGCTGATAAGCTGAGTGGAGTGGATAGCAGTTCATAAATGCAATAAACTTTGCTGGTGGATGCCAGAGTATCATACTTGCTTTAGGAGCTGATAAGTAAAATCATATGCTCTTTCTTGTACAAGAGGTGAGATGATATGGACAATTTTGGCCTTTGAATCTATCTTTTGATTTATTTCCTTGGCATAATTTTTATTCCATCTTTTAGTAAATGATTTGACTTTGTAACTGTTTGAATTTTGTATGTGAGCAAATTTTATTACCTATTTATAAAAGCTGTTATTTGATTATTCTCTGGTATATATATTACTTAACTGTTCTCAGTGGCATGAGCTTGCTTTTGTTCTCTGTTACATTTACAGTTTACCATCTAAGAGTCAAACATGAAATGGAGCAACTTTTCATGTGAGTGATGACTTGTGTTTATATTCTTGGAGACAGAACACACTTGTGTAAATGCTAGATTAAAAGAAAATAATATTGCAATTCATTGATTACAGTAAAATATCTGTCTATAGAAAAATATCTCTGTATATCTCCTATTAGAAGATAAATGGGGCCTGTGGGAACTGCAAGCCGTCCTGTTCCCACTATGTGGATAATTGAAGAAGAAGAAAAATAATAACTGTTGATAGTGCACCTGGGTCTTGAGTAAGCCAAGGAGTGTTTGGGTGCAAGGTTGGGCTGGGAAGCAGCCTGGGGAGTGATTGTTTATAGAATGGAATTTACTGTTTTCAGTCACTGGGAATGATGTGTTGCCGTTTGGCTTCATGGCTCGGACCCGTATCTGTATGCTATATATTAAAATGCTCGAGTGAATAAAGTGGCACTAGTTGTGAAAGCAGTGTGTGTGTGCGTCTGTCTGTGTGTGTGTGTTTGTGTGTGTTTAGCCTCTTTCTTTACAGATGCTGCAGGGCCTGTGTGTCTGTTGTCCTTTGAAAACTGTCTAGCAAAATCTATGAGATGGGTTTAAATATTGTGATAATACTTTCAGGTGATCTGTTAGCATAGCCAGCTGGTTACTTTGGTCCATGTAAATTAGCCTTCTGTGATATTATAATAAGGTCAAATAGTCTCCTTTATTGTTAGCCTCATTTCCTATGGAAGTAAGGCTCATGAGGTTGGACCATGCACTTGTGCACACTCACACATGTCCCTTCATCTCCTCTTAGTAGCTTTTGAACATGTTGGTGGTTTTGATCATGTTTTTTGGCACAGTGGAGGTCTCATAATTCAGATCCCACAAGTTTTGTGAAAATAAGTAGCTGAGTACATGAGTTTATGAGTGTATGAGGTGGAAGTACCTAAAGGTGACCTGACAGAGGAAAAGGTTACAGTATAAAATGATCTTACTAGTTGCCTGGGAATCCTAGTGATGGGAAAAGAAATACTTTAAACAAATGTTCCAACTGTGGGAAAAGCTTTGTTCAAAGCTTTCACCTTTCTAAGCACCAAAGTCAACCAACCAGAGGGTATAAATCTGTGGGAGATGAGTCTTAATTAATTCTGTTGTTCATGGGACTACTTGTTCCTTCGATATTTTAATAATCATAATATCAGTAACATAAATGTTTCCATGTTATATATTTTTGCATATTTAATTTTAAAAGTAAATATGTAGGAATATTCTTATGACAATCCTAATTTTCAGAGTCAACTTTTGTTTTCACTATGAACATTAATTTAAATGTTTGCAGAACATCTTCTCTTGCTATCAGGACAAACTGAGCAGTTGCTTCCCCCCTTTTAAAATGACAGGTACAGTGAATGCTTTCCAGACCTGTTTTTGTGGTTCTGGATTGGAACTAGCTAGAAATGCTGGAGCATTTTGTGGCAAGAATTCATGGCACTACAGTTGTGCTCCAAGGGAGTTAACTGGGAAGAACAAGGTCGGTTCAGTATGCTTACTGAATATGGAAATAATAATAATTATAAGCTAACCAACAAGAACAGTATTCTTAATAAAATGTGTGGGTTTTTTTCAATGTAATCATATGACTGTGTAATAGAAAAATTGCTTTGAGAGTGGGTCAAAGATTACATGTAGCAGAGACTTGTGTGATTGCTTATGAACAAGCAAAAATAGGGTAAACTTTTGACCCGACAGCAGCAAATGGAACTGTGTAAAGCACCTACAGATGGCAGGATTTAACATATAGTCGGTCTCTCGCCCTTTCACAGCAATTATGATCATATTACACCAGGCACAGAGGGGAAGGAGCTCCGTAACTGTAATACAGTGTGTCTTTGAAAATTTTGAATATGCAGTTGCCTGTTTCATTTTTGTAGGACCATCAATTAGGTTAGCAAGAAGAATTCCACTTTTGTTGCTCATGTTTGACTTGTTGAGTTCCTGACCAGCGTGCCAAGTCCATTTGGAACAAAAAAAAAAAAAAATTTAAATGGTCTGAATAATTTTCATAATTCCGACTGCAGCGGATTTATTGCTGAGCTTGAAAGATTTGGTGGAAGTTTTATGCTGTTGTGCTGCTGATGTGCAACTGAAGGGATGGGGAGAGTATGGCTTCAGAGAGAGGTCTGGGAAACGATGTTCCCAACAAGCTCCTTACATCCTTGCGTAGATGCACGCATTTTTCTGGTTGAGTTCTGAGTTTGCAAAACTTAGTTTGCAAAATTTAATAGCAAAAATACCAATCAATAAACTATTTATTTGATAATACTGTGGCATTTAGACAATATCAGTTTTGTTTGTACCTGTGAAATACTTGACAAATTAGAAAAAGTGAAAGAGCCTTGTGAATAAAAGATGAATTATTGCTGTTTTCCCGTGAGCTTTGTCAGTTAACAAAATCAGAAGCCCAGTTGCAGTTTTGGCACAGAGTGATAGTTTCAAAGTCATTCAAGCACATTTCATGTAATTCACTGCCTTTTGGGTGTTTGTGTGGCTGTGCATGCATGTGAACTTCTCCCATGTTGAGTTTTATTTATCACACTTTGACATATTGGCATTTGGAGAAAAAAGCCTGAATTATAGAAGGCATGCTTCCTTCTAGTTGTGATCCAGCCACTATCTCCCTTTCCGTCTCTTCGCTTTGCCTTCTGGCCTGTAATCTGATGCGTGGGCCAGATGTGGGGAGGTGGAGCAGAAGCAATCCAAGCTTTTAGACCATTTCATGGAGGAGGTTATTTTATTATATCTGTGGTTCACAAAAATTTTCCTTTGGTTTTCCAGAATGGCTTCTATGGAGAGTAGAAATTGCAAGCATATGGTAATAAGCTAAATAAGATACTGAAAAATGCTTTCTGGAGGCAGAGAGCATTTTCAAATACTGATAAAATAAAGTGTGGTTGGTTGTTTTTTTTTTTTCTCTAAATCATGCTGAAGCTTGCACTGTACATAGTCTGCTGGGTTTAATTCCATTTCTTTTTGGAGACAAATTGTATTCATTTTAGCCATGCCCATACCTGCAGCAAAGAGCTGCTGATGAAAGCTTAAAGGCACTTAAACAGCTCAGTGACTGCTTCCACAGGAGTTTAATCCAGTCACACAAGATTTTGAAACCTTCCTGGATGTTAAAATACAGTGAAATGAAAACTACTCTTCTCAGATGCCAAACAGCACACCCTGTCCTAGAGTAATTTCTTCTACAGTTTTCCAGTCCCCCTCACACAAAATAAGAAAACCTACCAAAAACCCAAACTTCAAGTAATTTTAAAATACAACCCGTGCAGCCCCCTCTTTTTGCTGGTGATCAGCCTGCAGATATCCACGTTTGAGCCACAGTCAAAATTTGCCTGGAACTGTTGAAGCCCCAGCTCTTCAGAGGAGGCTCATGAGTGCTGGTGCTGCTCTGTGCTCCCTGCTGAGGCCGGGCTGCAGGCATTACAGCCAGCTTCTTCCAGAGAGAGTGGGTTGGCAGTTACCTGGCAGATCTTGATAAAACGTAATTGAGTAATCTTAATCTAAAGGTAATAGTGTAGTTCTTTAATGTGAGGTGGTTGTCTGTTGTGTTTATGATTTGTATTGAATTAGGGCTGTTTGCATGACAACTGTTCCACCTGGAAATAGGGGCAGTTATTGCCAGCTTTCTGCTTGATTGTAATCAACTCCATAGAGGTATTCTGGATTTGTTGTAGTTGAGAGATGCAAAAGCAAAAATAACTCTGTAGAGAAAAAATAAAGTTCTTAATAGATGGAGTAGAAAGGAAAAGGAATTAAAGAGATTGGTTTCATACTTTAGAAAGATAGCAGTTTTATCCAGTTATGTTCTTCCAAATTCTTATTGAAGTACAAAAGATATTGAAATGTTATTACTCAAATATTAGTGAAACGTTATTGAAATATTATGGGATTATTCTCATAGTTTCACTGATTAAAATGGAAATCTATTTGTGGGACAAGTACTTTTCACAGCTCTTTTGTAAATAATATACTAACTAGTTTTGTATGCCAGTAACTGAAATGCCTCCAACAATTATAGCTACTCAGTAAATATCCTGTATGCTTCTTTAAAACATAAAGCATTTTAACACATCAACCAAACTGAGAGATATATTAAGACTTTAACCAGTGACACATGCTTTATAGTCCCTGCATATTCTTTTAATTATAATCATTATTTCTTTTCACAGTATAGCAGAGACTGTCATGTTTCCTAATCATTGCTGGAAATAAAATAGTTAAAATGACTGTTCTAGTATCACTCAAAGCTAAGTACGAAGGTTTCCATTATAAGTTGCACAAAAAGTTCTTATCTACCCTCTGGTAAGTAGGTGAAACGCCTGTGTGCAATACGTGTAAGCTTAGTTTCCTTTCAGTGTTATCTAAATACCTAATTAGTTTTCCTATGTATGTGCCCTGAAAGAGTAACTGACAGAAGGTATCATTTCTTAGACTGCATTTCACGTACAGATGTAGGTAAAGCATTGTGTGCTTTTTCTGCTCCCAGAAGACAATTTTCAATGCCTGCTGAAATCTTTCCTTTTTCTATATCAAATCACTGCTCACCTGCGGCAGTACTTATCTGGTCTAATTTGAGTTTGAAATTAGTGTGGCAAGAGTGAACCATCACCTATATACCAGTAATATTCAGCTTGCTACAAGTCAATTATTGTCACAGGAATGTTCTGGATGTTGAGAAGTTCTTCACTTGTCATTAAACCATTGCATAATCATTACAAATAAATTAATACATAGATAAGAGTCACAGTATAACACAGTTATTTGCATGCTGCTCAGCAGGCTGAGTGCTGGCTGTGTAACTGGACAGTAAAGGTAATATTTTTTTCATGCAGATCTAGCTGAAATAATGGTTTTTCCTGATATTTAGGTTGCTACTGGAAGAATAGACAAGGTGCAGATTTACACCACAGAGTACCAAAATTAAGGTTAAATATTTATTACAAGAAAGTGTTGAATCTGGCTTGCTTCATTTGCAAAGGAGTTGGGAACTCTGCGGGAGTTAGGATCTTATGAAGATCACTGTTCCCGAGGTGTGTGATCTTCTGAGAGAGATTTTCTCTTCAAACGTGTACCCAGCTAAGCCATGGAGATCACTGGCTTTGCACAATGTACATGACGTAACAGATACCTTGGGGCAGGTGGGGAGAGGACAGCAACCAGGCACATTCATTTTCTGTAGACACAGGAATTGGATTGATATCTACTTTTAGCTGAAGAGAGGGAGGCAGGAACATGATTTTTGTGCCCCCCGTTGACGCAGGGGAGGTTTTGACCTCCTGACAGTCAATCCCAAAGAGCAGCGGGAGCACTGGTAGGGTGCAGATTAGTGAAAGCTGATTGGCACCAAGCACCAAGCCCTTCCCGTGTTTGTAGACGTGACCACTTACAGCTAATAAGCTTATAATAATTTCTGATTAAGCACAGGTGGTGAAAGTAATAGTAGCAAAAAAACCCAAATAAATAGGTAAGGAGCTTAAATACAGGGAAGGTATGGGGCAAATGGTAGTGAAACATGTGCTGTGTGTTGTAATTTTGATTGTCCAGCTCCTTCTGCAAGGGGGGTTGTGTTCATCCCAGCCCTTGCTGCTGATATTCCTGCTTACACATCAGCTGTAGGGGAATCAGAGACTGAACTCCACCAAGAACCATTACTTATCTCTCCATTACATTAAAATATTTTTGCAGTATGGCATAAAAATCAAGACTTTCGACAGCTTCTTGTAAATCCTGCATGGAATTTTTTGATGACATATGCACATTTCATTTTACTGGCTGAAGGACACCATTTGTGCAGAGGAATAGATTCAATTTGGTCTTCCAAGTGAGTTTTTTATTTTTGAAATCTTAAAAAATTCTCTAAACTAGACTGCTTTACTGTGGTTGACTTGATTGGAAAATAGAACATGCCTCCCTGCCTGCTTTGCGTTTGTTACCTAAATAGTGTAAATTCAGCTTGGAGAGGCTTGGAAGAAGAAAAGGATTTAAAATTATTCCCTTCTAATTAATCCCAGGAAAATTCTGACAAATCTGTCTTCTCAGTGCATTGCTGTTATGTCTTTTAATTCCATTTCCTTCCGATAGCAGAGACAAAAAACTTGTTGTTTGGTGTTGGGTCTTTTGTCCACGGTGATACTTTGGTTTGTCAGTAGCCAGGTTTTGGGTTTATCTCATTTTAGTACATGCACAATAAGGAGTGTGTGTGGTTTCTGAATTTTTTTTTTTTTTTCAACTAAAAGCTTGGCTTTTGTAAAGGAAACATTCCAATGGTGGTGTTAGTTAAATCTAGCTTTGAAGTGCTGACCTTTTATGAACTAGTGTTTTACTACCAATTGTTATAAACCAGTGGTGATAACAGTCGTGATAATTTTTTTCCCTTTTAAAATATAAATCTTTGGTTTGTTCAAGCATCATGTTATTTGAACAGAGTAAGCTCCCTCTGTGGCAGATTATAGTATGCTCTTTCTTTGGAGAAAAGGAAAAAGAAACAAATACGAGCAAAGCAAAGAAGCAACCCAAGGCTTATTCTTTGTTATCTTTCTTGGCTAACACAGAAGGACCTTGGTTCCTACTACTGCTACACTTCACAGGGCAGTTGAACAGATTATTTTATGTGCTGTATGTTTCTAAATTCTCAGCAGTCTGAGACAACATAAAGACTCCATCTGAGAAGTAAAGAACATTCTGATCTTATTCCAAGAAAGCTTTTACATATAATCTTTATAGTTAAGGACATGAATGGAGCCTTGGATTTAACATTAGGTAAGACGGTTCAGAGAACTGCAAGATTAACTCTTTAATCCGAAGCATTATTACTGTGGTGTTGACTAGCAAACTGTCTTCCCACTGTGGTGCATTCTCATAAATACTTTTGCATTTATGTCAGTTTCGGGTTGCAATTAAACAGTTTTCCATACAAAACGTTTTGCACATTTGTGTTTTATTAAAGTATTTTTCAGCCACTTCTTAGCTTGTGGAATTATGAAAGAGTATCTGAGATTGCCTCGAATTTTGATGTGGCTCAGTTCTGGTTCATACTGATTTAGTCTATCTTCTTCTGGTAAAGTTGCTGTAAGTAGAATCACTCTTTCTAAAATAAATAATTTTCTGGTTGAAGTGTCTACAAGGTGCCATAAAATCAATATCAGAAAATAATCTGCTGAAGTACCTCTCTGTGCAATTCATGTAGTAGTATACTACAACTGCTACTACTTTCTTCAGGCTCAGTCTGGTATCTGATATGGTCTCCAGGAAATTCTCAAAGAGGACAGATTTGATCACTGTTTAGCAGATCCTGACAGCTCTGCCCATGGAGCCAGTACCCTTTCCAGGATGTTTGCACAAGTTGATTATGGAGTATTTCTGTACTGTCCTGGTACCACATTCCTAGAGTTAGTGATATTTTTTTTTCTCTTCATGAATATGTTTAGACTTTCTATTTGAAAAAGAGCTAACATCCATTGTGCTTTCTCATATGTCTTGTTGAAGTTCAAGGCAGTATCTGACTGTAAATTGCAACCTGAGTTAAAAAGGTAACATGCCTGGTATTACCCACTTACATACACCTGGCTTACTGAATGACCTTGAATAGGTCATTTTATGTCTCTGTTCATCCTGAGATCTATAAACTGCTGATAATAAAACATATATCCACCTTTGCAAAAGCTCTTTGAAATCCATGAGTAAAAGGTGTCCCATAAGGTCAAAATATGAATTATTTATTGCTACATGACATGCACAGCATGCAGACCGTAGGGTTATAGAAATTCTGTCTGTTCCTTTTCCCCCTGAGAATAGAAGTCATACCTTCAGAGCTCTCCTTAGAGAAGAAGTATTTGTCGTATGAAATCTGATATAACCTTTATGTGTATGAGTGTGTGATAGTATTGAAACTTTGGTATCTCCAAGGAGCTGGTTTCAAGTGTTAATACCTGGCTTCCTCTGACAAGTGCAAATGCAGTTTTCAAAGTAATAAACATTTTTAAAATAAAGAATGAATATGAGAAGGTTAGAAAGAATAATCAGAGGTGGGGGGAATACTGGCTTTTGAATCAGGGAATTAGAATTTCGTAGAATCAAAATTGTTGCAGGGTTACTACAGAGTAACAGATCACTTGACTTCCAGATAATTACTAATGCTCACTATTATCCATTTACTGTTAATTGAAATGCCAGCCATATGCTTTGAAAGAAACTGATTTTTCTTTTACTGTGTTTCCTAGGGTTCATTGTAGGCCCTATTTGTCATCCAAGTATGTAAAGCAAAAAACCCCTATTCTCTGCTTACTATTTCTAGTATTTATTTTACTAATTTAGGTGTGTACCTGCGCATACATATATATATAAACATACATATATGTAGAAACAAAATTATGGAAAACAAGAATAGCCATGATGCAAGACAGTTAGGACTTTATACTTCATTGTGAACATCTTCAACTGTACTTTGAAATCAGTATGCAACCATCACAGATTTTGGAGAGCTGGTATACAAGCTGAGATATGCTACTTCAGTAATTGGGTTTCTCAGTATCAGTTTTGGCCTCTGAAAGAGTTTAAGGGATAGTCTTCAGCAGAGGCATTGAAATCCAAAATCCATGACATTAGCATAAAATTGAAGTGCTTGGCTTTTAATCAAAGCCCAAATATTAGGTTAGAATTATATTCAGCTGAATCAAAAAAGCCTTTAACTATTTGGGATGGGCCCAAACTTTCTAGTACTGACAGTAGAGGCAAGAGGGTTCTTGCACAGATTTTAAAACTCCCTTGGGGGGGTAACAGACTCCTGCATAACTTTGGTTTTCTACTGTACTACTGGATGAAGTGCAGTTTTACAGCTGGTCACGTCTGGTTGGAAAGACTGGGGAGATGTTACTGGAAGGGAAATTGCGGTGGAAAACGGAAGCGGTGCTATGCCCAAGTAAGAGATTTTTGAGAAAATTGATCGAAGAAAAATTACTTCTACATGTCTTAATACAGTTGGAGGATTGTACTTTAAGGTCCTAGTAAATTAGCTGGTTAAAAGGAGCCATCTGCTTGGAAATATTTCCCTTCATGTTGCCTTCCATCTTGGTTCTCTTCCATTATTCTTTAGGCATCATTTTGCTTGTTCTATGTATTTATTTATACTTTCATCTAGCACTTTTCACATCTGTGAAGTCTCAGGACCTTGCTGCTCTGATTTTTCTCATCTGCCCAATGCTCCAATTCTGACAGTGGCTGAGGTACTGCAGACTAAATATTAATAAAGGTAATTCTTCTATATGAATTTATATTATAGCATAGATATTAAGTGAGTGAGACGTATTAAAGACCCTATGTCTTGGAGGGACCCTATGTCATGGAGGCTTCCCAAGTACTTAAAACCGAAATAGGTACTTTATCACTTCCTCTTCTTTCTCCTTATCCTTCTCAGTAATCTCCATTGTAAATACATATATTAGTGTCAGTGTTATGTAGGGGTATAACTGTTTCAGTATTCCCTTTGCTGTTTTTCCCTCTTGTATTATGAAATATTTGAACTCATAAAATAATATTGCCATCACAGAAGTGTTTTTTTTTAAACCCTGGTTTAATAGAGAAGAGCAACACTGCAGCCAGGAGTTGTAATCTCTCTTGTATGGCCTGGTTTTCTAAAGTTGAGGCATTTTAAGTGATCCTGTTACTTAGTCCCCAATGTATCAGTCATTATTTCCACTGGTGGCTCTCCCTTGTTGCTTCTCTCAAAAGGCGTTCTCCCGTATACCCCTTCTCAGTGCCAATTAGTATATGCCTATACATAGTATGGACAGCTAGCATATTCAGAATAGTGTTAAATCCAGAGTCTCCAGGCAGCAGGTAATTTAAGAAATTGCATCTCTCTTTGCTAATAGGGACATAGGTTTGCCATCTTTTATTGGCTTCTTTCCATGCTTTTTTAAATTTCTTTTACTTTAGGTATATCTGCCTACTGATCTGGAAGGGCTTACATTTCTGGATGGTCATCACTGTATGTTGCACCCACTCCCATGTAAGACTAAAGGAATGAAAAACATGGGTTTTTTTTTTTCAAAGGCCTTTCAAGAAAAAAAGCATCCTTCAGCTGCCCCCTAATACCTTAATTTTATTTGAACTAACATCAACAAACACTTGCAGTGGCAAACATGCTTGTAAACTCCAGTTTGAGAACAAAACTCCTTTTAATATTAATGGCTTTTGTTCACTTAAATTTTATTGTATCCTCCCCTGGTAAGATGTTGTCTGGGAAAATAAGTGACTGTCCCTGAACCTTGTCTCTGCTGAGCTAAGTTAAAGGAATTTCCAAAATCTGAGTAGCTATCAGAACGTCTGGGTAGATATTCCAAAACAACAGCATTCCAAACCCACAACTCCCAGCACATGCATTAAAGAGAACATCAGCCTTCAATGTTCAGGGCCATAGACAGCCTTAGCAGTCAGAGTTAACACTGCAGTGTCATATCTAAATCAGCTGATAAAAATGAATATCCTAGAACAAAACCGCAAGATGGTCTTGAAATGTTGCTCAGCAATAAAGGCTGGCTGGATTCCACTTGGACAATGATATTGGCCGTGCACTTGGTCCTGAAGGTGGCCCTGTGGGGCGTCCTGCTTCTCAGAGGGAGGTGCAGTTTGGAGGTACAGAGCCTCCAAACATCAGTTCTCTCCCCGTTGCTTTGGGTGTCTGTTAGCTTGTGGTTGGCTTTCTGATTTTGAAAGCCATGTAAGACTTTATGACCAGATTATTTTACAGATCATCTCTCTCTTCTTTTGCTATACTGCTGTTGAATATTCTCTATGAGGCCTTTTTGTCTTGATGTGTTGCGTGCCCTGCTTATTTTCTCTGTAGTTTTGGGAAAGTAATTGCACAGCAGAAAGGCCAGTTAATTCCAGGACTTGGCTGATCTCTTCTCAGAAGGATACCCTCTTCACTCAAGGTAAATGGCTTATACAATGTTAGTATTATTACGCTATTAACTTGCAGCTTAGAACATGTGGGCTCTTAAGAACCTAGGACAGGCAATTTGCAAAAATCTAAATAACTCATAATTTGCATATTAAGGATGATTTGCTAAGGGTTTTAAGAAATAGTCCTGTGAACTGCAAAGTACTGCAGATCAAGATGAGAGAGTCATGACAACCATGTGTTTGAAAGACGAAGATGGGAGTCTCCTTGCCAAAAGCAAAGCATAGGAATGTGTTCTTCTAAACTTGACTTTTCTCCCCCCATTTAAGTGACCTTGTATTATCTTGTGCTTCAGTACAACACCCTGAAGTCCATATTGTTGATATTTTTGTTAGATTGAGTTAATGTTTTTGAGATTGCTTTTGTGGAAAATTCAAAATGTTTAAATATGGTACAGGCCACTAATTTTATGCTGCGGGAAGATCTTTCAGTTGGTAGCAATTGTAAAGTGTCTGCCATCTATTTACAAAGACTGAGTTGGACTTTAACTTTTCATATTGATGTACAATATAACGTCAATATGTGTGTGTGTAGGAGTTCTCGGGATGGGAGAGGATTTGCTATATGTGCTAAAAATATGGTTTACTGTGAGGTGTCCCTGCCCATGGCAGGGGGGTTGGAACTTGATGATCTTAAGGTCTTTTCCAACCCTAACTATTCTATGAGCTGTATGCTCTTTCTGAGCCTTTCCCTTCAGTTGTACATGTGCACCTACTTTGCAGTTCATTTTAGGGAAAACCTGTAACAAGGAGAAGTTGAAACATAGGTTTCTTTTTTGGAATTTAGTGTGTTGAACTTTTAAGAGTTAGCAGTAGACCCAAGTCCTGATATGTTTCCTCTTTTATCACAGAGTTTAATATTCAGTGCTAACCACGTTGGGGGTTGAGATAGTATAGCATTTCTGCTCAGAATTAGGTTTCTGTTAGAATATTACATATTGTTTCTGCTGCAAATTACCTGTATACCTAAATTTTGCTTTTTCTCTATTTAGATTGAGTATTCATTCTCTTCCATGTTTTAGAACTGTCATTTGTTGGCCCTAGTAGCAAACCTGCACTTCAGTTGGATGAGAACTGGTCAGGTTTATGTTGAGCAAATAACTGTCATTGGTTTAAATATTCCTTAATACCCTATATTTAGTGATTACCATTGTATTAGTACAAGGGTGTTTTTTTTATCTTTTACCCTCACCAAGTGAAATTTTAAGTTCTTTGATTTTCACAGTGCTTCAGTTAAATCTCAGTTTTGTTGCATCAACCTCATTATAAAAAGGAGCACACATCAATTGTCCTGAAGTTGGTTTTTATTTCATATCAGTGTATTTAATTATTTTATTGTAAATCAAATCAATTCCTGCAGTTGCTGCTTCTTCTTTCACTTTTGTTTTACTTGTTCGGCTGCAGTCTCTGCCTCCTCAAATAGTGTTATCTCTTGACAGCTCTTATAGTTTTACGGGAATATTTGTGCTCTGGCTCAGTTAAACAGGGATTTTTTCATGGTTCTGCCTGATACTGACAAAAATTATCACTAGAACACTTTAAAACTCTTAGTAGAAAAACAACTTTCTTTAGTTTCTCTTCTGTACCTCATATTACCCACTGATATTATAGATGTTTAATAATACTAAAATCTGGAGCATGACCCTGCTTTACTGTGTACTAAATTCTGAATGGTTAAAGCAAGAGGTCAGTCCTCTATGTTTACTGTTTATCAGTGTTTACCTTTATCACTGTTTACTGTTCAGAATTTCCACTGACTTACTGCTGTTTGACATGTTAGTGAGATTTGGCTAGAGTGGATGATGCAGCATTAAATTAGCTTATTATTTATTCTCAAATTTGTAAAGAGCAACTGTCCCTGTTTCAGTTTTCACATGTGAAGCTAGTTGCAATGGGTAGCATCTTCCTTCTTCAGTGAGGTCTCTTGGAGGCATGTGAAACCCCAGAATTTCAGGGTCTGCAAGATACAGTCTCTCTTTCCCCATGCGATCTGACTTTCCAAATGCACAGCAATGTCTGCAATCCACAGGCAGTTAAAAGACAGCTACTGAACATAAACGAGACATGAGATTTTTCTGACTTACTGGAAATGTTAACTTTCTCTTCAGAGAGGTCTAGGAGAAGAGACCACATATTTGTCATCGGGTATGGTAATTTGCTGTATCCTAAACTAAAGGTAGAGGTCCTATTTGCATTAAACACAACAGCAACTTTCTGTTTCAAGGAAAACCACAGGCAACTTATCAAATCTTGCTGAGTTCACACAGCATTGCTGTTATGTCTAGATGGAGCGTTACACTGTGCTGCCCTCCCTGGTTACCAGAGACCATGAAATTTCACTAAATGATTTCTTCCTTAGTCCTCTACCTTGATTGAGTCATACGCTGTCATTTAGAAATATATTTGTTTCTAGCTGAGACTACATGAGAGAAAACCTTCCTTATCCTTGAATGAATTAGTATGATTTGGTTTTGCTGTTAATAAACATTTTCTAGTCTGAACTCCTAATTTATATCTCAGCCTTTGAATCTTGCCAGCTGTTGGTCTGCAGATTTTAGGAACCTTTTATTGTCAGAAGCCTTTTCCCATGTAAGTTTTTCTGTGCTGGAATGAGGTGAAATAATGAGTTTGAGCTGATTTAAAAAATATATTCACTGAAAGGCACATTCTGTAGAGCTGAAAGCAATTTCTTATAAAAAAAAAAAACCAAACAAACAAACAAAAAAAACCCCAACAAAACAAAAAGACCAAAACCAAACCAAAACACCAAAACTTGCACTTTTCATAATTTAGCTACATTCTGTTAAAAATGGATGGTAGCACTAGATGTTACTACGTTTATGTATTGTGTTTTGTTAATACAGTGTTTATTTCTATGCTTTAGTATTTCCATTCTGGTTTTCTCTGGTTGCTCAACTTCCTGTGCTGGGTTCCTCTCATGTGCTGTCAGTGCAGATGGAAGCAATGCACTCTCTTGAAGTTATCTTTCTGTGGGCTGAGGCCCATCTCCACCAGAAAGCACCTTTCTGCATATAACCTATAGAGAGCACTACCAAGCACCCCAAGGCAGAGAACTCTGAGCAGCGGATCTGACACTTTTAGTTTGCAAGAGGAAAAATAGTTGAGCTATTTCAATTGAGCTAATGGAGCTGACCGTTTCCAAATTGCACTTTTCTCATATGCCTTTTTCGTTGAAGGTAAGGGAGTGAAGCAGTAGATACTTGAAAAAGAAAGAAAAGAAAGGAATCACAACCAACCATTACTCAAAAATCTCAGTTAACCATAGTCATCAAACCTGTATTAAAAAAAAAAGAAAGAAAAGAGCTCAATTGTCAATGGACATGCCCACACAGAACTTAATTGCTATATATAGCGCAAACCGCAGTATTGAATTCTCCAGTCAGATATTGCAGAAACTTGCACACAGAATACTTCAAGTGGGTGGCTGGGTGCATGCTTATGAAGTTATGAGAGCCTTTTTAAACTGTATTTAAGAAGCGTGGACATTTTCATACTACAAGGAGAAGTCAGCTGTAAAATCTTGAGAGATTGGGAAAGGAGGGGGAACGTTTTCATTGCCCTCAATGGACAGAAATCACAAGGTACTTAGCACTGTAGGTATATGTATTGTTAAGACAGAGACTGATTGTGAGAAATGCCCAGTCCTCCAGATCCCAGTGAAAGTATATTTGATACCGTTCATGTGTCCTTCAAGAGAAGATGCAAAGATCAGAAAACCGAGACTTAACTACTTCTATATACTTACCTATCTATTGTATTTGTTTTTCCTCAGCTGGCGACAGAAAAAGAATAATCTGCTTGGTTTTCAAGTAATGGTCAATTAGGAGTTCCTGAACTGGTGAAAAGTCAACAGGTTTCCAGTTTTGATGTGAAAACCCAAACAGTTTTGTTAGTGTTCAGAGAGAGGAATTTTTTTAAATTGATGTAATATTTGAAAATTGTATGCTTGCTTCTACATTACTGAAATGCAACACATGAAAAATAATTGTGCTGTCTGAGTATTGTCTCAGTGGCAATATCCTTATTGTGCTTCTTGATAGTCAGTACTAGTAGTTTCTGCTTGTTGTTCTCTGTGCCAGTGTGGGGCTTTGCCTTTCCAGTCTTTCTCACAAGCAGTATTTAAGGCTGCCTAGTCAGCTTTCCTAAAAGTCAGTGGCCTCTTGACTTGAATAAAGCCTAGTGAGTCAGCTTTGTAATCTTTCAAATACGTCTTGACGTGTCTTACTTTTCTGCAGTGTAAACAAGGGCCAGCACTATAGCTGGCAATTATGGTACCCCTTTGAATACTCCAAACTGAGAGGACTGAAGGATTATGAAGGTAGAATTTGATCATCATGGATAGGGTATAAAGGGTGAGGGAAGGGGCTAAAAAATCATGCTTTGGTATTAAAATGACTGAAAAGATATGTTGGGATTCCTTTACCAATCCTTGCCACAGGTGCAGGTATGTTAGAAGAGAAATCAACACGATAGAGTGTGTGGTATGTCCTCGCCTCTGCCCAATTCACTCTTTCCTAAGAAAAAATAAAGAAGAATAAAATCCAGGCTCCAGAGAACTGTGAAATGCATGCAGTGAAAGCAGTTTTCTGCTTTATCAATTTCAGTTATTTGATAATGTTAAAATACAGATTGTGAATGTTGTAGTGAAGGTACAGCTTCCCTCTTGCCTACTGCAAAGCCACCTGTGGCTGGGTAAACAATAGGAAGCATCAATAAAATATATTTCTGAGAGAAAACTTGGATGAACCTCTTCTGTTGTGCAAGATGTTTGTAATAGGAAAATATTTGTATTGTCAGATTTAGTTTTAAAGGTCACTTGCTCATCCCCAAATTCTGTGTATAATTCCCATGAAACTCTATTTAGAAGAAAACAACAATTCTGTCATTACCATCGGAAGCCTGTATCCTCTCCCTGGTAAAAGCAAACAGCCTTTCCTCCTTTGCAGTTGCAGATTCCCTTATTCATATTCAGACTAGTGATTTCTACCCGGAATATTTTTTCCACTCATTTCTTCTTTCCATTTTTTTTTTGTGTAGGATCAGTCTGTGCACTGCAGTAGTGTGTTCCCTCTTCTCCATTTGCTTTATCTGTACTCTGTTCTTCACTAAGCAATCAACTTAGCAACATCTGTATACTTTCATTGCTTTCAGTCTTCAGTTCATATTTCAGTTCACATGCAAGGACCCTTTTCTGTTACCTCCTTTTTACTAACACGTAATTCCTTTCTAACACTGTAGTTACTGTATTTGTGCTCACCATACTGTGTTGTCTTTGCATTTCTCATGATTCCTGTAAATATCAGCAGTACAGTTCTAGCTATGGTATCTGACTTGTATGTTCCCATTTTTTATGTTTTCCTTAGATTTGTGCTTCACAAGTGATGTAATTTGTGTGTGTGCGCATGTTCTTGTAAAAGCTCATTTTCCTTCTGGTGTTTGTCTATTAATATATTTTTTGAATATCAAAAATGCTCTCTGTAATCTTCACAGGTTTTCCCACATTTATGTAATTTTCCGATTTAAATACACTTGATGTACCTTCCTTCACCTAAGGAATTAATATGGAAAATGGAATTGACAATGTGTTGTAATAAAAAGATAACAAAGCAGTTCATGTGCTACTGGGCTTAAAGTTATGTGTAGCTCTGAATAACGTTCATTTTGCTCTGTAGCTTTGAAATGGAAGGACATACTCGGGACTGGCAAAAAAAAAGAGTAGTGTTTATGTTTGCATGTTTTATTACTGAATATAGTGTATTACAATGGTGTCTTTATGGAACCATATTACTTCCTCCTGGACTGAGGATCTTTCTCACAGATTCTCTCTAAAGCATGGAAAAGGGAGAAGTGGAAAAGAGGATTCATGATGCTGCAGAAGGAGCCACATTCCTAATCCATTCCAGCTTCCCTGCAGCAGAAAGATTGTGCCTCAGCTTTGACTGTAGCCTTGGAGCAGTGGATCCCCCAAAGCCTTGGACAGGGCCATTTTCCAGAGTAAAGCTGTCCCTAGGGAGAGGAGTAAACAGAGATGGTGATGGGGCAACATTGGCAAAGATGGTGTGTACAGGACAGCCAGTTTCCTCATAATTTCCACTTTATCTTCCTGTAAGTAAATCCACAGTCTCTAACACTAACTTTTTCAGTGTCTGGATAAACTGTGAGTTTATAATCAACATTGTTTTTAAGGAGAATAGCCTGGTGTACTGGGAAAAGATGGAAGTAGAAGAAGAAAAGAAGACAATTATTTTTCTTTCTCAGATTGGAAAAGAGTAGATACAAAGTTGTTTTTGTGGGCTTGAAAATGACTTTAAAATACTTAGTCTGCAGCTTGCTTAAACAGTTTGCAAAGCCCAGGGCTGAAATGTCAGGTAGAAGGCTGCACTGTGTGCCAAGGTAACAGGGAAATGGTGTGCCAGCTCAGAAGGAGAAAGGTTTGTTCTGCTTTCAGTCTGTGGAATACTTCAGTGAAGGAAGGACAGAGCAGAATGTTTGTCTGTATACTTTGCCTTTTAGAAGCAGGGAACCTTCTGAACAGGGCTTGGCAGTCAGGAGGGATAGGAACTCTGAGGCTGAAGCTTAGGTAGGTTTCCCAACTAGGGAGTGTATTTAAAAAATGCTTGAGTTGTTTGTGAGGATACCGAGTTCAAGCAAGATAAATGATGTTATTTCAAAAAGGCAGTCTCACTGGAGGTTGTGGTGCAGGTAATTTGTTATTTGTGTTTTACTGTATTTGCAGGAGAGTTGGGTGCTGGGAGGGGTTGAACTGTAGGATGTTGCTGAGAGGAGTATCTATTGCAGCAGAACTAAAATTACAAGCAAAAATAAAAAAAGAAAGTACTATAGGAGAAAAAGTAATTCTAGCATGCCAGCTATTCTGTATTGAGCATGCTTAATATTCAGTTTAGTCTCATGACATGTTTATGATCAGTGTGTATGCCCAGTGAAGGCACTGCTTAAAAATGTATTCGTTAATTAGTTTTGGTGCAAGAAGTAGTGAGAGCATGTGTATTCCTCTTCTTCACTGGCGGCAGAGTTTGCTTCTCAGCAGAGGAACATACAAAATGATTTCAAGTGTGCCGGATTTGGGTTTCTCCTGGAGTCGTACCCTTAAAATCAGCAGAAGGGAGGGAGGGGAGGTCCTCTGTCTATTATCATCAAGCTCTGCTAATGTAGCCCGGGCACCACGTGACTGCAGAAAAGGCTATTATCTCAATGAAAAGGAAACTGCTTTTTAGAGCAGCAACAGAACAGAAGCAGGAGGAATTTTCGAGTACTCCACCATGCTGGATTGTCAAAGGGGGATCTCTCTGATCAGCAGTTAGGGAAGGATTAACGTGGCCAGTTTGTCAGCTGTCATTAGAAGCAGATGACAGAGATGATAAGCTGCTGGTGCGCACGTCCTCACTCAGCATGTGCTTTGGTTTACATCAAGACATAACACTGGTTTGGGATAATGGAGAGCTGATATTTTTAAGACTGTAAATTTACTGGTAATTATCTCTTTTTTATTTTTTCTTCCTTTTTTAATTTTTTTTTTTAATATTTCCTTCCTCCCCCCCAACACCCCCCCCTCCCTTTAATAAAAAGCCAGTGTGATGGATGGGGAATTTATCTACATCTTGATCTGAAGACACAGAAAAACTAGCGATATCTGCCTTCAACTGCAAAGGCTGGAAGATGACAAGGTGTGTTTCTGAAGTGCCGTGGCTTCATTGTTAGTGCTCTCTTTTTGCGTGTGCTCCTGTGTGTGCATCGTAGGTGTCTGGATGGGGGGGGGGGGGGGGCAGGGAGGGGATGGACAAGGAGGGATTGTTGGTTTGGAGGAGTGGGAGGAAGAGCTGATTTCTTTTGAGCAAGATAGTTTAAAGGTAATCTTTCTAAACAACAAAGAAATAATGTAAATTGAATTATCTGGTTTCTGTAGTTTCCCCCCTTTTTATGGCTACAGGTGTACTTGTGGTTGCCTGTGACAGTTTTATCGGTTTATGAGGCTAAATATATCTGAGCCAGTGCACAGGAAATATTTTTGTAAGCAAGTTTTCTGGCATCCAGAATAACACACAAGCCCATCTATATTTTCCCATTGTCAAGAAGGGGTGGAGCCTGAGAGTGTCTTTCTCGTTGCAGTAATTACTGTTAAATATTCAGTAATTTCTGTGCATACGAAAAAGTACAGAGTAAGTCAACCTGAGACATTTTTGCAATAAAGATTTCTCTTTCTGACCAAGAGTTTAAGTAGGCAAAACACACTGAAACATTTGTAGTCATTATATAACTTTCTCTATCCCCAGTCTTAACAGTTTCCTTTACAGGTATGTGATCCCATAAACAGAATGACATTCAGTTAATCTTCAGACCTTGCATTTATCTCATGGTTATGCATGCAGATGTCATTAAGTATCTTGGCATGTTTACCTTTCTTTTAACCTTGGGAGGGCAGCATTTAATATTGCAGATTAATTAAAAAATAATATCCCCTGGAAAAAGGGTATAGATAGTTACTTTTAGTCAGTGAAGATAGTGTGCTGTCTCCCCTGCTCGGGAAGTTACTGCAGCCTTGTTGGCTTTATTTTCCTGTTGTACACAGCATTAAGCCCAGCATTGCTCTTCACCTCACAGGAATAATTCTAATCCCAGGCCACCAAAATAAAAAGACAAAATGAAGTGTTTGGTTTTGCATAGGAGTGCTCATTGTCACTTTGTTAGAATTTTGCCTCCAAATTTAAGGGCAGGATTGAGAAATGCATAAACCGGATCGTTACTGCAGTGCATTGTCAGTTTGCTTAAAGTATGTTTTCCCGGATTCATATTGAAATAGCAGTGGTGACTATCATGCTTAGAATCCGTTTAATAATTAACTAAATACATACAGGAAATGCCATAGCTTGTTTTATTTAGGACTTTGAAAAACTTGTGCTACTTTGAGATAGGAGGGGGTAAGGAAAATATTATTGTTTTTCAAATTAATGTAGTATGTGTTTGAAGAGACTTTATTTCATACTGTGAGGGCAGAGCCAGAACCGTAAACAAGTTACTGCTATTTATTTGCTTGTTCTCTTTTGTCTAGGTTTGATTATTTTAATTGCAAAATACCTACATTTTGATACAGAGGCCTGGGGCAGGCGGTGCCATTGAGTAGAAGCTTGAGAGCCTGTCACGTTTGCGGCACCAAATGTCGAAGTCACAAGAACAATGAAACTTCCTCTCTGCTTCTTGTGTTTTCTTCCTTTATTTCATTACAGAAGATCTAACAAGATAGTGGAGGCGGAGTAGTGCGTGCTCCAATGCTGGCACCTATGTTTGTAAAAACAGATTTTTGCTGCTTGAAAAGTCATTATGATTTGCCTGATGCCTTTTAGGATGCATAAAGGGGGAAGATTTGAAGTAAATCCCATTTTGTGCAGCCTGTGTTCTTCAGGTGACTCTGTGCTCACAAAACGCAAATTGAGGTGTTTTCTTGCATAAATATTTTCTTACAAAAGTACAGTATATCACAAGTATGTAGTGCTTCAAGCACTATCTTTGACCAGAGTCATATTGTTTGCCCATCTTCAAAATCCTCTATGCTACTGTAGTCAACAGATGACACTGGTAACGTTCAAAAGTTGTGATTTTTTTTTCATATAAATTTTTTGTTATTACTTCAGTAAGGTGACTTTCTCGTGCAAGGAGGGAAGACATGACTGCATTGCAACATACACCATAGTGTAAGAAAAAAAACCCGTCTTGGAAAGTCTGAGCTAGAGAAGTACTTTGAAATATTTCATTTCACTCCAGAGTTCTTAGCATGATATTTAATAACAAATGTCATTAGGAAGTCAACTGGCTGGTTAGATTTTGCATTTCATTTAGTGCCATTTTATTTATTTACTTAGACTAGTAACAGGGAAAAAACTGAGAAAAGGTGTGGAAACAACCTTAATTCTCAGAATCTACTTCATTAATAAATGAAATAAATGCTATAGTATTGCCCCATAATTGTAATAAGAGGGGCTAAGGAGTCGGTGTACAAGCCAAGCTATTTGAGATGACTAAATGAAAAGACTGTAAGTTGATAATCACTGTACTTGAGAGGAAATCCTGGTGGAGCTGTTTTGCCTTCATTCCTCCTTAGCTTAACTTACTTCCTTACGTTCACCTATGGTAGGCCTAGAAGGATGCCTGAATTGGACTAAAAATTCTTTACTTATAATGAGCAGGTAAAACTTTAGTCTCTGAAGGTTTGATTTGAAAACCTGTGTCTTTCAGAAGTAGGCAACTCTCAGTATGCGGGAGTTTGTAGCTATGGGTAATTTCCCTGGTAGCTGGAGTTGAACAGTAATGGATTGGGAACAGCTGGTTGGGATATGAGGATACAGAATGTAAGGAAGATCACAGGAATTTGATGAAGATCCTAAATGAAGAATCAAACCAGAAGTTTATGATAAATGCACTTAATTTGCAGTGTGTGTTGTACCCGAGTCTCCTCTTTGCTTTTTCTTTGTTTCCATTTCCTTTTCTCCCATGCATTTTGTCCCCAAAGAAACTTCATCAGGATACTGTAACACTCTGGTTTTCCATTCCTAATAGCATAGACTGGTGTGATTGAGCAACCATCTAACACAAGATGCTTATGAAGACGCTTCTGTTAGAACTGCATGTTTTTCCAGGTCTTTAGTCCAACTAGTTTAAATGTGTGTTATTTTTTGCATTGGGCAGTGTATTGCAGGTTTCTGGTCAACTTCTATGAATGGAGTGGCTGTTTCATCCCCTCTTTAGCAATTATATTTCAAAATTAAAAATACTTCAAATTTATGCTAATTCCTTCTTAGCACTTTTGAGTCTTCTTTACCATAAATGTTTTTATCATTAACATATTATTTTCAGTTTATTTTTGCAAAGAAAATAAAATGGCTGATAAAGAATATTCAGCTTTAATAGTAGAGTAACTTTGTTTTCATTGGGCTGTAGGATACAAGCATAGGTGTGTCAGGCTCCTGGAATGATTTATGTCCTAGAAAAGAGAGAAGTAACACTTTGACATCTTGTAGTCTAGGAAGAAAAAAAATTGAAGCTTTGCTGAAGTCAGTGACAAAATTGTGATTTATTTCAGTTGAGTCCTGACTTCCCCTTAGAACTCCTCATTTTTTTCCAGAATGTCCTTTCTGCTGTTAAAGGAGCTCTGGTAAAGCTTGTAGTGTGTTGCCTGTAAGCATCGTGGAGGCCAAAGGTATATATGGATTTAAGAAGGAATTAGGCACAACTGAAGATAGGTTCATGGGAAGGAGGAGGGACAGCAACACCACAGCTAAGCTTGAACCACTTATTGTCAGAGATAGAGAAAGGAGATACCAGAGAGAAGGATCATTCTGCATCTGCCTTGTACTTTTTCCTGAGGCATCTGCTATGAGCTTTAATGATAGATTAGTCACTGCCTCTTTCATTTGACTCATATAGCCACTCCTATATATGTTTTATTTGGTAATAGTCTATATTTATATATGTATGTGTGTATATACACATACACTCGTGGATGCAAAGCTTGTGTCCACAAGGTTTTATTCCTTGGCAGTTGTTTTCCTTTAAGATGTGTTAAAAATACAGTTCAACTTCTTACTCCTGATTTCAGCAAATAGAATGAAGACTGACATGAAATCTGAAGTAATTAGTAATAGGTGTTTATGTACACAGATCAGTTTTTAATCTCGTGAATGTATTAAGAATGTATTTGATTAGAGTGTACAGGCTACTATGGACATTTAATATTTATCAAGCTAATGGTACGTCATGAGTGTTTGCAAGACACTTGTGTGGTCTCTGACATAATTTATTCTATTAGTTTTGATTTTTGTGCTTAGTAACAACGTACAGACTTAGTACTCTCAATGGCTTTGTCAAGAGTTTAACATACATCTAACATATACCTGTATTAAATACAAAACTGTAATTCTGCAGGCTGGGACATGATACAATACAGTAGTTTATGCATATAGCGGTGTTCCCTCAAAAAGCATGTTAGACTGATTGTTTTTCAAACTTTAATCAGAAAAAATATATAATTTTTTTTCACTTCCCAACTCTTATGCTGCTGCTCCAGCATAAATGGATGATACTGGCAGGGGTACCAGAATCAGCAGGAAGCACCTGCTGGGGGAAACTAGTTGCTCATGCAAACACAGAATAGGAATAGGAGCCAAACCCTGTCTAGTCTCTCCCACAACAGACGGGACCATGTCCTTCTCACCAGGACACCCTCTAGGAGCAAGGCTGAGGCAAGCCATCTTAGGCTGAGGAGAACATGGAATTTTCTGGGTGAGATGCTCTAAATGCATCTCAGAAGCAGAGTGAATGGGTAAGCCAGGCACTGTGCTGAAGAGGGGGATTTGGCTGTACAGTTTCAAAAGTTGTGCAGGGTTCTGAACCTCATGTAGGCACCAGCCACATCCCTGACTGACAAAGGATGTCAACATGAAGCTGAATTTTTCCTTTACTATGAACGTGACCATTTGTGAAGCTGAGTGCTATCATTTAACTTGTATATAGGTATGTTTGGTCTATTGTTAACTTGCAACCTTTTGCAACAAAGAAGCTCGAATTCTTGATTCTTAAACAGAAACTTTATTGTTAGACACTGTTAAACAAAATGCATGCTTATGAGAGTATCTCAGTATTTTAGAATGAAGTGTGGAGTATGTAAGTGTATCTTGCAGGTATGTGTGGAGTAGGTTTCATTTGCCACAATAACAATGTCAAAATATGTAGAAATGCTTTAGATAATGTTTAGGTACACTTCCTGCAAGTCAGAGTTTTAATTCGATGCTTGGCATTCGAAAGAATGGCCTGAAGTTTCAACATACTTCCTAGTAATAGGTGGTTGGATAGAAGAGAAAAATAAACCCTGTTACTGCTGCAGCTATGTGAAAGTCAGAAACACGGGTTCAGTTTTTAATGAGGCACCAGAGGAGATACACAAAGCCGGGTTTTCTGAACAGCAGCAAAAATTTTGGTAAAATCATGTTTTCAGTAACAGTATCTACTCCAGAACTGAAAGAACTTTATTTCAGTGACCAGGTTAGAGCTATGAAAGGTGGCAGGCAACATAAACATCTCTTGCTGAGGTTCCAGTGGAGGCTTGGTTGCACATCGTATTGCACCTGTGCATGTAGAGATGCTAAGTTGATCTTTGTAACCAGGAAGACAGACACCTCTCAAGGTGTGTGAAATCATTGAAATCAAAATTGATAAGTGATGGAAGGCAATTTAAATACAATAGGTTTGATATCTGCATGCATAGGTTTGATAACTGCGTTACAGAATACAACTGATACAGAAACATGATGCTATTCTTTCTGACTCGCCCTCTGCTTTTTACTTTTTAGCCTTATGGATTGCAGTTTCATGATATTTTTATTAATGGAGTATATTTTAACTAAAGTAACCAGACTGGTATTTGACAGGTAGTTAACTGGTGTTAAACCCTAACGTAGGCATTCCCATGCAACAGAGATGTGTAAATGCCTTTATCTATTGTGACTGGTCATGTTTTTCTCACTGCTAAAATAGACATCTTGAAAATCACACTGAACTAGATGAGATTACTGGTATTCTTGGTAATCTGTGGAATTGTGTCAGTTATGTTTATGAGATTAGAAAATATTCCTGGATTTGAGTTTCTCCATGGTGCCTTACTCTTGCAAGAGCAGTTTTCAGTCTTCCCCTCTCTCTGATCTGGTTTTCCCCATGCTCTTTGGTGGTTTCTAGAGGGGAAAATTGGTGTGGGAATTTTAGTGGACAAATAAGTTTTGAAACTGATATTGGCACAGAGGATTCAGTAGAAATTAAAATACGCTTAACTCACTGTTCCAGAAGTATCATCAACTGGAAATAAAAGCTATTTAAGTACAAATCTTCCTGTAGCATTACCCCTTTCTGTGTTGTTAGATCTGCTTCGTCAGCTATGCTTTTCACAAAGTTTTACTTTAAATCACACTAGATTTGAAATGCTAGGCTTCTAAATCAGTCTCATCAGTAAAGTTGTTAGTAATTGCGAACTGTAGGAAAAATTCTAGATTAAATAAACATGGGGGGGGGGGAGAATTTGGGCTCTTCCTTTTCCAGTGAAAATGTTTGCAGGCTTAATATTTTCGCAGCCATAATCTGATACTTATCAAATGGAGCCTAGAAGGTTAAATGGGTTTAGAATTACTTTTGTTCCTCTGTTTTTATTGTTTTCTAATTTATCTATGCACCACAAACAAAATGACACTATAATGACTGGCATATTTACAGATAATGTTTTGGCATTGTATTTTGGTGTTTTAGTCTGGTGTTTTAAGGGGAGCTTTAGTGGTATTAAGCTGCGATTCTCTAAATAACAAGAGAGAGGTAGAATCCCAAACCTGAAATTATGATACATTCTTGAACAATATTTTTTTGTGGTGGGTACAGCCTGCCTTCTCTTTGACAGTGTTTTGATGAAAACAGACTTTTTCCTCTTTAAGAGTGGGAATTTAGCATACCTGTTATATGTCATGTAAAAAAAAAACAAAGAAAAAACTACATTCTTCCTCTGATATTTTTTCTCTGTTTTCTTCTTAAAGCCTAATCTTGCTATTCCTGGGCATATTAGAAGTGGCTGACGTAGCCTAATCCATAAGTAGCTGAGTGGCTGTGTTAAGAGCCTTTGCCTATGAGAATACAGAAGGTAGGAGCCATCTTACAGTGTTGGATCAGCCTGGAGCGTGTTTTGCAAAGTCTCAAGCAGGACCAGGGGTTTCTCAGACTTGTGGGTTTGAGTAGTTGACAAAAACCTTTTTCTCCTTCAAGATTTAGGTAGATATTAAAGAAAATCCTATTAAATACCACCCTGTAACACTGAACATTAATGTTAGCCATTTATTTGATTGTTACAGCATGTGTTAAAAGAGCTGCTGCTGCCCGTTTGCAGCCTAATGTGCTTATTAGGCGGTCTTCCCGGTGGCATCTTGAAGTGTCTTTCAGGTAAAAAATTCATGAGCATTATTGGCTTTCAGGCTGCAAATGGAATATGTCATCTTCTTACTATCTAATACACCACTCTAAAGCCATTATACAGTAGTAAGGGAAAAAATATTGCTTTGGCTTTGGCTTAAACATTTGTTTATAGTCTGTCATAGCCTTGTAGACTGAGCAAAAATGTGAGTAGTAGATGTTGGAGCCAGTTTTCTTTTATGCATGGGCTCGATGGCATCTGCTGCTAAATTATCTTCTTAGTTCTAGTTTCTGGATTTCAAGAATAAAATAGAATTTAGTAAATATTACCATGAATCTCATTTTAACATTACCTATAATAGCCTCTCAAACAAAATTGTATCTTCTAAGTAACAAGTGTTGTTTTCAGATAGAAAAGGCTACAGGTGCATGTCAGATTTTAGTGTAAGTCCTTTAAAGGGGACTAGTTTTTCAGCTTGCTGCTACTACCTTCCTCATAGAAACTCGGTTTTCTGTTTGCTTTATACTAAATGACTGTTGTAGGGTGGCAGAGATTTGAGGCAGTTTCATCTATAGTGAAAGTGCTTGTGTTGTTTCAGGAAAAAAGCATATCCTTGAAGAAGTTAATTTATATTTGCAATTTGAGGTTACCATCATCAGCCAAGGTATTGAGCATCTTGTTATTTTGGCAGACTGGTAGTTTGTGGTATACTCCAATTCCAGGTGTTCGGTGATGAAGAATGGGTATAGGAAGTCTGTTGTAGAACATGTAGCTTATGTATGCAAAGGATGCAGGAGGATGGTTTACCATATCTTTAACTTTCTTTCCTGACAAACTTTTTAGCAGTGGATTCTTGCTTTGATTTAATTTTACCAGACACTTTTTTTCCTGCTCCTTTCATTTCCCTCACTCTTCACCTCTATTTTATTACTCCTTTCCAAACTTTTATCCATTTTCTCTGGATTTGTTAAAATACCCATGCAAGAGAAAGTTTGCACATGACAAGGCTGAGCTTTTCCAATAACAGTGTGGTGTGTTGGGTGGGTGGGCTCAATTAACTCATTCGGAGTCTGACAGGTCTACAATGAAAAGTGCTGTGAGACCTCCCTCCTGAATTGCTGTGGCTGAACAATGAAAGGTTGGCCCTAGGCTCCAGTGGCTCCAGCCTCTGGTCTAGTATCTTATCTTGCCTCTGACAGCGATTTCCTTCTGAGGCCTGAGAAAGTGGCTAGCAAATATTGCCTTCTTCAAAAGGATTAAAGACTGCAGTGTATATCAATATTAAATATTTTCCAGTTCAGAAGTGGAGCCAGTGAAAAAAAGTGTTCATGAGCAGAAAAAATGTGAAGAATCAGAAGTTGCATGTGACTTCCAACTTTCCTCTGGCTTCAGAGGAAAAATTGTACATCAGTAATTTTGAAACCGAGACTGAAAGCTTCTAGTCATGAGAACTTCACAGGAAAAGACTATGAATTATAATAGCTGCATGTTTAGTGTATAATTAACCAAAGGACTATGAGCTGTTTATATTTTTAAATTGGGTTATTAGAGAAAATTTTTGCCAAATTTTTCATTGACTTACTATATTTTTGGTCAGTAAACAGCTTTTTTACTGTTTGCTACTCCATAAAACAGTGACTTTAATAAATTAGTTCTATATTTATCAGCTGAGGCTACACCAAATGCAGGTATTGGTGTGCTGGAAGGTTGATAGTATAGTATTGCTACCTGATTGCCTGCTATATGGTATTTTACCTTTTGTTTGCTACTTTTCAGGTTGAAATAGCAGCTTTGAAGGTGTAATCCTCATTTATTCTTTAACTGCATTTGTTAGGCTTATAATAAATCTGACAGTTTAACAGGACTTGTTTGGAAGATGGCCTGCCCTGATAAGAGATAAAATGCACATTATCTTCTTCTGCATTGACTCTGGATGATTAGCTGTTTTCACTGGTGCTGAGGATCGGTGCTGGAACGTTTACTCTGCATGCCCGTGTTCCTGTGTGGCATTTGAGGAATGGAGGAGATGTTACAAATTCATGCAATGGATTTGTGCTCGATTTTTTTCTATCTCCTCCTTCATGGGAACTCTGTTTTTCTTTCTTTTCTCCCATGAGTTTTATTTTTGGGTTTGCATTGTTTTATTTTTTTCCCTTTGAAAGACAAATGTTTACTATTGCTTATAATTAGGTTAAGTCTGTGTACTCTAACTCTGAGAGGTTGCTGGTAGAGGATGCAAAGGAGGATGTGCTGTCACAACGAGAGCAGAAACTATTGTTTCATTACTGATAACAAGAAAAAATGAATTTAAGCCTCTTTCAGGCTCGATTGTTTCAGCATCCCAGCATCTGGTAGAAACTGGTTAGGTCTCAATTACTGTAATTGCAATCACATAGCCACGAAGAGTTTATTGATTTAATATTTCAGTGTTTGCGATTTACATTTAATTATTAGAAAAAATAGTGATTTTGTCTACAAGTATTTTGGATAATTAGACCTCTGGTAGCAAAATGGAGAAAGTGGTATAATGCACTTACAGTGTTAAATCTAAATACAAAGAAAGTATTTACTTACCTGAGACTTCCTGTTGGTACAGGTCATCTGTTGGAGCCTAAAATTAGTTCTTTGGGTATTTTTAGTAATAGTAATTCTGCTTCTCTAATTATCTCCTTCCTTATGCGAAAACCCTGTGGTGGGTGTATTTATCTTTCCATTGCTCTATTGCTCCTCATTGATGCCCAGTGGAATTGAAGCTTGAGGGTCATCTGAATCGGCATTAGAAATTTGGCTCTTAGTTATTGTTGTAGGGTTTTTTTTTTGGAGGACAAATGGAACAAAAACTAAATATATATTGAGAAGAAAAATCTGCTACCAGCACTGAAGGCAAAATACTAATCCCACATTGGGATATTACATTTGTATTTTGGAGTGCAGTACAGCTCCCAGACAACTTGCACAGTGAAAAAGGGAGTGCCTGGACTTGCATGAGACTTCATTCTGCAAGACATGCACTCAAATGCAGCTTTGTAAGACATTTTCTTTCAAATAAAAATTGGTTTAGTTCAGCATCTGACATATCATGATGCTATTTTTCACATTAACAAACATATGTCTCTGTTTGTTTCTCCTCAGTGCAGTGATTACTCCTCGTTTTGTTTTTTTTTTACTAATTCCCAATTTGGTTAATCCTTTTCCTATTCTTTACCATACTAATAAGCCTTGCCAGCTTGTTTCAGAAGACATGTGGTAGAGCTGATACTACATTTCCATTTCTTCTAAAACACCAAATGAACCGAACTGTGCAATTTCTTTATCTTTGTTTTTTTTCTGGGAATTCCTGCAGAGATGTATAAAAAGATCAGAGGAGCAGGATGAATGCTGCTTTCTAATCTAAGGTAGTTCCCTATAGGGGACGTTTATTGAAGTAAAACTTTGAGCCTCTGACTTGTCATTCTACTCTTAGTGGCACCAGTTTTGAATTGTCATGTTTCCTGGAAAATTTCACACTTCAGGTTTGGGAGACGTATTTTCTGGTCTGAGAAGCTATCTGTGTGGTTCTGGAACAACTTTAGAAGTCCCTAGATTGTCTTGTTAAATTATTAATTTATTTAATGTTATGGATTTTTTATATTATGAAACTATTAGTAATAATGAATAACCAAGACATTTTGGGGTTGATAAATTAATATCTATGGAAGGACTTAGGGCAGAACCTAAAAGTATGCAGTGTGGCTGCTCCTGACCCACAGATGTTTGTATGTCTACAATTCATCTATCAATTCAATCTAAACTCATGAGGTTTTCCCCTTCTCACTGCAAAGTTTCCTAGGTGCCTGCTCTTAGGTGCTGCACATGCCCAGAGGTACTTTCTTCTGAAAAATGTGGTTTTAATTCCTTGCTTATGCCACATTAAATTTGTGGAGGTACCTAAATCCTCCAGACATCTTCATCTACTGGTATTCATAGATCTTGAATGTGAATTAGCTTATACAAAAAAAAAAAAAAAAAAAAAAAAACAAAACCCAAAAAACCACATTGTTTAAAAAAAAAAAAGGCTGCTTTCTTTTCAAGAGACATGAGGAAGCTGGAGGGTGCTTATCTCTTTGACTCTACTTGTTAGGAGTCAGTGCTGAGAAATGGGAAGTACATGTTTGCTGCCCTTCTCAGCAGAAGCTACCCTTCTCTTAAGACAGCATTTGAAGTACTTACCTGTGAATTTAGTAGTATGGTCTACAAACCTAAAGATTCCTACTGCACTGCAAGAGTTAACCATGCCCTCTTAACTTCATGAACATCCAGGTTTCATAAAAAGATAGCCTACCACCTAGGAGGCTGTCCTTCCTGGTGAAAAATACAGGCTTGAAATCCTTCTGCAAAGAGGGAACTGAATCAATTGCCCAGTTTCTGGCTATGGTATTTGGTACATAGCATTATGGAGGAACAGGGCAGCAGATTATCTATGCCCAGCTTATAAAAGTTGATTTCTCCTCATTTCTTCTAACTCAGGAGAAGATTTTAGTTTCTTAATCCCCAAAGACCAGCAGAACTTAACCTGTCCTAGTCAGCCACATAATCCCTAGGGAGATAGAGTTTGTGGGTACATCCTCTTGATTTTAGTACTGTGTACTAGATACTGCTTAGCGACTTTCATTTCAGCCTCTGAGATTTTTTTTAGATTGTATTAGTATTGTCTGTCTAGCTCCTAACACTGGATTTTATGTCTGCTCTGGAGCACAAGGTCATGGACAGCATAGGAGCTACAGAACCTGTACAGATCTTTGAGGTATAGAATGTAATTTCTAATGAAGACATAGGGGAGAGCAGAAAGCAAACACGGTAGTAGGTGGTAGATTTCCAGAAAAATTTATGATGAGTAAAAAGAAACGGGTAACTCATTCTAAGAAGAAGCTGATAAGGCTGTGGAGAAAAAGACGTAATGGCCTGTAAGTGCAAACAAAATACATAATTTATTTGTCTAGAACCATTTACTATGTTTAATAAAGAGAGAAGGTACTAGTTTCATGATACCACTTTTGTTCCCTTAAATACAAAAGGTTGAAGATGTTTGTGGTGGGAGGATAGTTTTAATATGTCTTCTGAAGGCAGATACTGTAGATCTAGTGGAATTCCTAAGGAATAGCATCAGTGTGAATGAAAAGAATTGATACATGCATTGATGACATATGCTGGAAAGGGACTTCTTACAAGGACATGTAATGATAGGACAAGGGGGAATTGCTTTAAACAGAAGGAGGGTAGGTTTAGATTAGAAAATGTTATTTACTGTGATGGTGGTGAGACACTGGAAAAGGTTGCCTCAAGAAGCTGTGGATGCCCCATCCCTGGAAGTGCTCGAGGCCAGGCTGGATGGGGCTTTGATACATCCTCATCTAGTGGAAAGTGTCCCTGCCTGGGGTAGGGTGGTTGGATGGAACTACATGAGCTTTAAAGTCTCTTCCAACCCAAATCATTCTATGATTCTCTGTTGGAGCTACCCATGAAACTTTGGTTACCTCAAAAAGGCACTTCCCTTTGCAATAACTCTGACAGAGTAGCTGGGAAAGCTGTCAATGACTGTTCCTATTTGCTTTCTTGTGGAGGAATGGGATGTGGAGGGGTTGTTCCCCCTAAATGCTTTTTTCTGTCTTTAATTCTTACTACTCAGGGGAAGAAGATGGAAGTTGAATGTTCGACAGATTTTCATGAATTGTTGTGCTTGCTGTTCTCAAGAAAAATAGTGAATTGGTTTACATTTCTGAGGTATTACTTGGGAAATGTAAGAAATTCAGGGATTCCCCAGCCTTTAGGTCACCTGAACTTTAGGCCACCATCTGAGTGCTTCTCAGAGGTCAGATGATCTCAGGCATGTACAGTTTCTTTATGCTGAATTATTCTCACCCTGGTCAGTAAAAAATTCAGTCATTTAAACAGAGCCCTAAGGACACTTCCAGCTTTCCACTGACAGAGATGTGGAACTGTTGTCTCCTAACAAATTCTCTTAATTACTGACAGTTTTCTTAATAGTATCTTGCTCCTTCTTTGGAGCTCTGCTTGTCATACTTGTGATACTGCATATTTTCATGAAAGTGAAACACATCAGATGGATGTATATTTCTACTTTTGTATTTGAATATACATGTGAATGCCTGCTGGGGCTGGAAATAAGTGAAGATGCTGATTTAAGGAAGAGTCAGTTTCACAGGCAACACTGCAGACTGCAGTAGATGTTTCATGCTCTGCAGTAAGGTCAGCGTTGGTGTGGCACTATGAATGCCCTGACTGCATCACTGGAGAATTGCAGAGTTCTCCAGCAAGTACACAGTGATGGAGTTAGTGATGGCATGTCTTCCCTTTAAAAGCTCAGCTCTGCTTTACTGCAGAATCAGTGTTCCCTTCTTGCAGTGGGTTGTTCTCGAAAGGTTGGCAGTGTGTATATGCATATGGATATACATGGCCAGATTGGATGGGCTTCAAGGAACCTGGTCTAGTGGAAAGTCTCCCTGCCCATGGCAGGGGATTTGGAGCTACAATCTTCAAGTCCCTTTCCAACACAAACCATTCTATGGGTAAACTCAATAGAGAAAAGGTATTTTCAAATAGAATCTGACACCATCCATTCAAAGACCAGCTGGGAGCTGTGTTTCAGGCATGATCCAGTCTTTTGCATGAAATCTGAGCAGTATTTATAAAAAAAAACAACCAAAACCAACAAAACAACAACAGAATTGCCACTTAGTTTAGAAAAAGATTAGCTGGTGTTCAATTCTGAGTCTGAGATGGCTAGGAGTCTTTGTTTGCCTGTTCAAGTTCCAGTAAGTAGCCTTTCTCAGCATCCCTGCAGAACTGCTTGGATCATAGTCTTCAGGCTCTTTCTGCTGATATCTTCATTCAGCCAGTTCATTGGGAAAACTTAGATTTCCAGAATATCCTGTTACCAGCACACCTATTACCTGTGAACATCCACAGCTGCTAGATTTTATAAAGTGTCAAAAAGGAAAAAGCAAAAGAGCACTGCAGTTTTAACCCACAGCAGTTCCCTCATTAAATTCAGTGCATCCTGACTGGGCCAGCAGAGGGAAGAGAACTGGTGGGACAGAAGGGCTTGAAGAAGCTGGTAAACCCCCTTGTTTTGATACCTGATTTCCGTTTTATGCTGATGTGATCGTAGAATTACAGGCTCCAGCTCTCATTTTAGCATGGTATGAATCACTTCCCTATGCCCTTTGTAATAGTGCTTTCTGCCTCCAGAATATTGGCATTTATTGAGGAGTATGTAACCCGGGGCAGGCAAGTTTTGTGTATTCCTATGGTGCACAGGACAACAGACGGCCAGGAGCAGGGCAGGATTTCCATGGGCTGTTTATTGCACAAATTGTAATAAGCTTGTGTTGTTTTAATACATGGTAGCTCGACAAGTTGTTTTCCTTATGAGGTAGATTATACGCACAAAATATTTATCAGTTCCTCAGTGATCTCTAGTGTTGACAGATGTTCTGTTTCTACAGTATTGCACATGTTCTTGTGCAAGTATTATCTTTTGATTTTTAACTAAAGCTGCATGTGCTACCTGTTCATGTAGCTGGGATACACATTTCGTTTAATGTATTTCAATTCCGTTGTGTTTTTCTTGTTGTGTGGCACTATGGCTTTTCTTTCATCTTTCTTCAGTCATCCTTGCAAAATTGCCATGAAAATTCAGCAACCCAGGCACAAAACGTACTTATCTGGTAGCAGTTAGAGATGAGAACACTTTTCTTGCCCACCACAAATTTTCTTCAGGAGTTTTGTGTAGCATTTTGTGGTGTCATAAACACAAAGTTTTTATTGGTAACTTTCAAAAAAACCTCTATTTTAAATGATAGCTTTGCCAAGTAAAAGCTGAGTTGAGCATGGAATGAGAAACTTGAGAACAGAGAGCTCATGATTCTTCCACCATAATCTTTTCTTGCCCTTTCTTCTTTTTAGTTGCTGATATGTGTTCAAGATGAGTGGGATGGGAGAAAATACCTCTGACCCAACCAGAGCAGAGTCAAGAAAGCGCAAGGATCCCGATCAACTTGGACCCAGGTTAGACCATTTATTTCTGAAGACACTGAAAAAGCAACACTTAAATTGTTACACGTGCACACATTTTTCAGGTAGAAAATTACAAACTTACATTCTTGCTAAGAGAAATCAATACCAGACTACTCTGATGCAGTAATTTTGTATTGTTGTGGCTTTGGGGTGGAGGCTTATATCTTTTATTCTTATTTGGTTGGTTGGTTTGAATCCAGTGTAGTGCCAAAATACAAAATTTAAGTGACAATTTAGGAGCTATGTAAAAACCTTTTTTGGGTAATCATTGCAAGGAGTCTTCAGTCCCTCATTCCGGCAGTTCTTGTTCATCATAATCAGGGACTTGAAAAATATTTTCCAGTTTTATGGCAGTTGCATTACCAACACAAATAGATTTTAAAGCATATCCACTCATTTACCATTTCTTTTTGCAACTGTCATAATTTCACAAGGAGGCAGAGAATATGAGTTGTTTGGTTTAACTTCTGAAGCTGTTTTATTTTCTCTTACACTGTCACTATATGATACTCTCTGGATTCTCAACACCATGTGGAGGGATGCTTGTTAAATGTTGAAATCCCATTCCCCCAGTTAATCTTTGGTTTTGAATTTCAAATCTCAAACCTCTTTTAAACAAAAATGTAACTGCTGGGAGTGGAGCAAGGGGCAAGTAGTGTCTTTGAATGCTCCTTTCCTTCTCTGCTTGAGAAACTTGTAAGTTAGACTTTTGAAGTGCGAGGGGACAATTGTCTCTGGTTTTGTTAAACTGCTCTCAAACCATTTGAAATAATCATTGAGCTGGGCAGAAGGCAGGCAAAGTGACATTAAATAAAATCCTTTTCCAGCCCTAAAAGAAGCACTGAGAAACGCAATCGTGAGCAAGAGAATAAATACATAGAAGAACTTGCAGAGCTGATTTTTGCAAATTTTAATGATATTGACAACTTTAACTTTAAACCTGACAAATGTGCAATCTTGAAAGAAACTGTGAAGCAAATTCGTCAGATAAAAGAACAAGGTAAGAAGACTAATTAATTGACTGAATATTTTCTATGTTGATTATTGCTTTATTTTTGGCAAACCTGATGGTCTCTTCAGCTTTTCTTTAGCAAATTCCCAGGTTTTTCATTAATCAGTAATGAAAGGTGCTGTAGTTCATGTGAACAGAGTGTGGTAAGTATCTTACTCACTATTTTAAGAATAAGTCTCACAGAAAATTCAGAACTTGCAGCAAGAGAGAGAAAATCGGTCAGTCCGATGCGTGCATCTAATGGAACTAAAATGACTTGTGCTTTTACAGAAGTTAACTAGCAGATGGCATTGGCAGGAAAGAAAGAATACTTGCATACTCTTACATGGATGATGAATCCATGCAAAATAGGAATGATCCAGGAGAGGGGGGTATGAAAGTGTTCTTCATTCCCCCTTTTGCTTTCTTCGGTTCGTATGAATAGATATTGTGAACTAAATTATCTGTGTCCCTTAAATGATGACATCATATCCTCAACTACAATAGGTTTGAAGCTATTCTAATCTCTAGATAGGGTCTGGTTATAAATGCAAACCAGAGAATGTGACAGTTTTCTTCCTGTTCTTTGTCTAGAAGATTAGTTTTGTATTTCTTTTCTTTACATATATGTCCTATTTAAAGAAAAAAAACGAAATCGTTTAGAAACTTGAAATTTTTGGAAGTGGGTTTTGTGGCACAGGTCTGTCTGTGCAGGCATGAATAGCACTGCAGGTGTTTGGGGCAGATTCAAATTCTTAAACTAGGTGTGTATCATTTTTCTTTTAATGTGAAAGATTTCAATCTCTTTATAGACTGTGTTTAGAGAGATTCCTTTGCTTTTTGGACATGTTAACATTTTTCACTTTTTCAGTATTCTGTGATTTCTATGGAAAATAATACTTCCTTTTCCATACTGTATGTGTGAAATTGCAGAAGTGGAGATTACATGTTGTATAATTTAGATACAGGTTTATTTCTAAACCAAGTAGATCTGCCGTTTCAGGCATCAGCCTATTCAAAGCTAAATGTAAAGTGGACAGTGTCAAATAGTATTAACTGCCTCCAGAGTGGCTCAAATTGATTAATTTTTTGGGAATGTTCATGTTTCTCAGCTTGTTATCTTCTTATTGCTATTCGGTTGCAGTAATTTTTTACATGGATATTCTAGTGAAGTTGTCGTGACCCATATTGGAAGTATACCTCTTAATGCTGCACAGTGCCCATCATCATTTATTGCTGGCTTTTTGAGATTTTATTTTTATTTCCTTATGTTTGGTTCTTCTTCCTTTTTTTTACATTCAGTTTTGCATTTTTGTTTTGCTGTCACCAGGAGACACATTTTCCTTACCATTACCTGAGAAGGAATAAGGGCAAAAAATATATGTTTTCCTGGGAAATGGGTTCACAGAGAAAAGTCTGTTAGTCCATCTGGTAATTCTCTCAGCAGCTCTAGAAAATCCAGTCTGAAAATCTGGCTCTAACTAATGGCAACTTTGGCACATCCAGGGTTTTGTTATTCAGGACCAATATCATAAAAACATTTTTCATATTGTTATAAAATGTTCTCACTCATCAGACCAGGTTACATGTAAATTATTTAAGTCATAATGGGGCCAGAATTGTACCAAAGCTGAATGTGCACTTAATTTTCTAGCCTCAGAAAGTTTTATTGCAAAAACAACCAAAAATGCAATTTTAGACAGACTGAAGTGCTATGAATACTGTTTATTTCAACAAGTAGAAGTAGTTTGCAACCCTTGAGCAATAAAGATGCTAAATCACTGTGATGTTGATTTGTTGCACAAGGTTCTTCAGCTGAGAACAATTAGATTGTCTGACAACTGCTTGGGTCTTTGCATAAAACTCATAGCTGGTACAGACTAGACTTTAAGTCTCTTGAAGGGCTATTGCAAAACACTGAGACCCTCAAGGTGGACATTAATAGCATCTCAGAGAGAAAGATTAGGATACTTGAAATTATTCCTTTAAACTAGTTAAAAGTTTGATACTAATTTCTTCATAGAAGCTATGCCTGTTTTTGTAAGGGCAAATTTAAAAGGTTTTCCTTTTAAAAAAATTCAAATGCAGCATTGGTTTGAAACAAGCATTTCATTAAGAAGTAGTTCTCACATATAGTAAGCATTCAAATTGCACAACCAGTACGGTACACATATACTTCTGTCGAGTGCCACAAAACTCTGACCTAAGCAAGGCAAACAGATTGAAGACCTAGTGTGACCATTGTTGCCTCACGGTTTTTAGGTAGTTATCACCTACACTGGGAATTTTGCACGTATATATTTATATGTGCAGGTTTTTCCAAATCTTTATGATGGCTTTTCCACTGCCAAGTCATGTTAGAAGACCTTTATAATGGTTAAGATAATGGTTGCATTATCTTAACAATATTTTTTCTAAAACAAAATCATTAAAATAATACTATACTTGCATACAGTGCCATGAGACTCAGGTTAAAATTTCATTTTCTTACAGTTGTGTTGTTGATTTTTAGTGTAACACTAGATATCTGTAGAAGAAAACTAAATGAAAGACCTGAAATTCCTGAATGATTCTACATTTACACAGACAAATTAAGATGGCTCAGTTTTTGTGTAGTGGATCTGCTTTGGTTTTCTTCAAAACTGGATTAAATTAGTGAAAGTTGATTTTACAGTTTTGTTATTTATTTTTAGTAAAGAGGCTGGAGTTTTTAAATAAATACTAAAAATTCTTCACAATTTTTCTTTTTCATCTGTAAATAAAATTACACATCAAGGTCTAATTACTTACAGAAGTGCAGTCAGTTATAAATACCTTGTAAAGCCAGTGAAAGCAACAAGTTTTATAGCTGCTACTGAGATTTGACAAGGAGACTTTATTCTAGGTTCTAGGAGTGAAAACAAGGAAGGAAGAAATAGAGATTAATAGTCATTTCCCATGTCAAACTTCCTGGGCTGGTAGCTGGAAAATAGAAAAAGATTTTTTTGTCATATTAATACTATGTAATTTAATATAATGTTCTCCTGATCTATTTCATATGCAAATATATATTTGCAATACTACATCTGTTATCTTTATATCTTTTCTCATTGTATATACTTCAAAGATTCTTTAGTTGTGGTACGTTGGAGATTTGGTTTATTACAATTTGAAAACAAGTTATAACTATATGCATACAACTGAATTAATTAGAAGAATTAAAGATATTTGGAAGATATAAATGTGTAGTTTTAATCTGGGTTTTGAAATGTTTTCAGCACTTGGGAAAAATGAAGACAAGTTTCTTTACAAAAGCTGAATTTTCTATTGAAGACTTTTACCTTATTATCTTACACTGATCAGATAGAGATCTGTGGATGTCCAGAGGAGATGAAAATCCATGATTTTAGCATGAAGATGAAACAGACGTTGTATTCATGTAAATCTTAAGTGGGCATTTCTGCTGGGGATTTGAGACTTGTATTTCGAGCTCTTGGGAAAAAAAATCACTAAATTTTTTTTATAACACAAAAGTGATATGAAATGGTGGTTTTATGGTTGTGTTACATGGTCATGAAAGTGTAAGGTTTCCTATTGTTTGCAGCTATGTGAAATAACTTTGAATGGTTGTTAGTCATACATGTTGCAGATGTGTTCATAATGTACACAGATGTGTACAAGCACAGTAAGTTCTGATTTGCAAGCGTTTAATTAAAAAGAAGCTAGTTTTAGACTAGTGTAAAGACCACTGGGGATAAGTGTTCCTTTATATGCCAGACAGCCAAGAAGCTATAAAGCCATTTGGTTGTATTTAAGAAATGTATTTAGTAAAATAGTGTCCGATTTTAGGATCCTACCTTATTTTTAAGAAAACACTTCAGCACTTAAGACAGATTCATTTCAGTTGTACAAGTACTGATGAAAATGTTTCCTCATCTCTGAAGACGACAAAATTCTGAGAACAAATAAAAGGAGTCTGGAGTCTTTTCTTCCTTTATTTACAGTCAGTTGAACTGTTTCACATCAGTCTCATTTGATTTCATACCTACGGTGGTTATTTGCCTTGAATCTTGTCATATGCCTGACTCCTCATTATGTCAGTGGCTTTGTTTCTTATTACTGGTTTTGGTTGCTGTGTCCCCCTTTAGCTGATATTTTTTATTTCTATGTATTAAGCAGGATATAAAAATTAGACGTTTACCCTTAGTTTAAAGCTCTTTTTATCCATCATGCTAACCTCATGCAGGTAAATAGCTCACATTTTAAAGCAGAGATTATTTATTACATTTCGCTGCTTGACCATCTATTGGTTCAGGCTTCGAAACCTTCTTCATTATTTCATTGTGCTTTTACCCTCTTCTCTGGGTATCAGCAATGTAGTGGATACAGAGGATACTGAAGATCACCTTAAGCTTCTTCAGCATTTTCTCTAGCTAAACAGTCTCCTCTGACCCCTTCAGTATGAATGCTGAAGAATGTGTCCTGACATAAAGTACCAGACTTATTTTTATTTGTCTTTTTTTTTAACCCCTCAAGTCCCCTGAATACCTTTTATTAAACTTCGGGTCTGCATCTCTTTTATTTCTCTCCTCCTACTCTTCATGCCTTTCTGTTTCCTGTAGCCTTTTTTTAGGATGGCATCCACCAGTATTATTTAGATTTACATACTGTGGGATGTAACCTACTGTGCCAAAGAATCCCCAAATAATAGAATATCTCAAGTTGAAAGGGGCCCATAAGAATCACTGGCTTCAACCCCCAGTCCAGGCCACATTCGGTCAAAGTATCCCCAAATAATAGAATATCTCAAGTTGAAAGGGGCCCATAAGAATCACTGGCTTCAACCCCCAGTCCAGGCCACATTCGGTCAATCAAACATGACAATACCATAACTAAACAGGAAGAGAGATACATCTGTCTCTCAAACTCAGCTTCTTTAGGTAGGAGCACTTACTCGTACCATCACTGTTACTTCTTCACAAAAGAAACATTATCAGGGGAGGCAATTGCGTTTTAAAGGACATTTTCCCTTAACTTTAAAAGAGATTTCTGGGGAAGAAGGATAGAAAAACATGATCCACATTCTGCAAATGCCTTGAAATAACTGGATAGTATGCAGTACCTCCTTATGCACTTCTGTCACACGGGAAGCAGGAGGGACTCCTGAAAGCTAAGGACATTCTCTCAACATAAGCTTCAGCTCAGGAGAGTAGAAAAACCATGCTCAGCACTGGTGGAAATTTACCTGAATATCTGCAACCTGCTGAAATCCAGCATCTCCTCTTCATCCACTCTAGGTTCCATTTTCCTGTAGAGTCCAGCTTTCATGTGTCACAAGTTTCTGAAGAAGTTTTGTGTTCTCTAGATCAGTTTTCAGTAGTAGGGGGAAGGGATATCAGGGTGATGATTATCGGTGTAGCTGTTAAGGTACACTTTTGAGTTGTCAGATCTTGTTTTTAGAGCAGCCTTACAAGACAGACTTTGGACAGAACGAATCACCATGTGAAAGCTGAACAGAGGGAGAAGTACTTAGTGAAGAGAGACATGCTGGCTAAAAACCTGCCCCAGGGAGCGTGAGCTACCAGGAGCGCGGTGAACAGAGTGGGCAAACAGAGTGGGTCGAGGCAGTTCATGCGGGCAGGCAAGCGGGATGTTGAGCACTCACCGTATGAGCAGGGCCCGGTCTGGGAGCTCTGCTCTGGCTGCCCCGGCTGTGGCCACCCTAGGCACTCAGACAGAGCCAATGAGAGGGGAGGCTGCAGTGCAGACTTCGGGGTGTAGAGAGTGCCTGCACTGCTCTGGTGAAGGAAAGGTGCACAATGGGCAGAGCTCCACTCATGGAGGATAGAAGGAGGCCGTTAACCCTAGAAGCTGGGAATTGGTGACACAAAAAAAAACAACAACAAAAAAACAACAGAAAAGGAGGAAAAGGACAATTAAAAGCAAGGGACTTCCTCCTAAATCTGTTTTCCCCATGCAGAACTGCTTTGCTGTCCTGCAGGGGGCTCATGAGGAAATGCACTTGTGCCAGAAGCAGCTGGCTGATGCACTGGTAAAGAAGATCTCTACTGGTGCTGCCAGGAAAAAGTGGCGGGTCGTAGTAGTAGGGGATTCTACTTTGAAAGGGACAGAAGCACTCGTCTATCGGCCTGACCCGGTCTCAAGGGAGGTGTGTTGCCTACCAGGGGCACAGATCAGGGATGTGGCAGAGAGGCTGCCTGCTCTAGTAAGCCCCACGGACTATTACCCACTTCTGGTGATACATGTGGGTGCTAGGGATATAGATAGCAGTAGCCTGGGGAACATAAGGAAGGACTACAGAGCCCTGGGAGAGGTGGTTAAGGGCTCTGGAGCTCAGATAGTATTTTTGTCTCTTCTCCAGGATACAGGGGAGGACCTAAAAAAGCTAGGAGGATTAGCAAGGTTAATAAATGGTTAAAAGAGTGGTGTCACAATCAGGGGTTTGGGTGTCTTGAACATGGGACCCAAGTTTGTAGGACAGGTCTAGCGGGGGCTGGTGGAGCTCTGATAAAGATCAGTTTTGGTAGGAGGCTTGACAGACTGGCTAAGGAGGCTTTAAACTAGATGTGTTGGGGGAGGGGGGCATCATTCCATCCCAAGGCTCCCAGTCAGTTGCCAGCACCTATAATAAATGCTTGGACCAATGCAGAGATATTCCGGCTGCTCCAGGCAATGAGCTGGCTTCATTTGGAGCTCGGCTCAGATGCCTCTATACAAATGTGCGTAGCATGGGGAACAAACAAAAGGAATTAGAGATGTGTGCACGTCTACAGGGGTATAATATAGTAGGCATCACAGAAACATGGTGCGATGGCTCCTATGACTGGAGTGTTGGAATGGAAGGTTACAGACTCTTTAGAAAAGAGGCCTGGCAGGTGCAGAGCGGGAGTTGCCCTTTATGTTAGGGATAGGCTGGAGTGTATGGAACTCTGTCTGGGGACAGGTGAGCAGTCGACAGAGAGCTTGTGGGTCAGGGTTAAAGGGAAAACAGCATTGGGAGACATTACTGTGGGGATCTGTTACAGACCGCCTGATCAAAAGGAATCTGTGGATGAAGCACTCTATAGACAGATAGGAAAAGCTTCATGCTCACAGGCCCTCATTCTCATAGGTGATTTCAACCACCCTGACATCTGTTGGAATGATGGTACAGCCCGGCACAAGCAATCTAGGAGGTTCATCAGTTGTGTGGAAGACAACTTCCTTCTGCAAGTTATAGAGGAACCGACAAGGAGAGGCGCCATGCTTGACCTCGTGCTCACCAACAGGGAAGGGCTCGTTGGAAATGTGGCACTGCAGGGCAGCCTTGGATGCAGCTACCATGAGATAGTTGAATTTGAGATCCTTAGGAAAGTGCGAAGAGCGTGCAGTAAGCTCACTGCCCTAGACTTCAAGAGAGCAGACTTTGGCCTCTTCAGGAACCTGCTTAGTAAGGTTCCATGGGATATAGGCCTAGAGGGCAGGGGGGCCCAAGACTCTTGGTTGATATTCAAGGATCACCTGCTACAAGCTCAGCAGTGTTGCATCCCAACCAGAAGGAAGTGCAGCAGGAGGGCTAGGAGACCTCCTTGGATGGACAAGGAGCTACTGAGGAAAACTCAGATGAAAAAGAGTCTTATAGAAAGTGGAAGCAAAGACAGGCAGCCTGGGAAAAATACAGGGATGTTGCCCAGGAAGCTAGGGACCAGGTTAGGAAAACTAAGGCCCAGTTAGAATTAAACTTGGCTAGGGATGTTAAAGATAACAGGAAGGGAATCTACAGGTACATAGCAAATAAAAAACAGACTAGGGAGAGCGTAGGCCCCCTCAGGAAGCTCTCGGGGGAACTAGATACACAGGATTTGGAGAAGGCTGAGGTTCTGAATGACTTCTTTACCTCGGTCTTCAGTGGCAAAGGCTCTGACTGTAGCATGCAAGTCTTGGAAGGCAGATGCAGGGACTGTGACAATGAAGACCTTGGGCCCACTGTAGGAGAGGAACTGGTTCGAGACCATCTTAAAAACCTGAACGTGCACAAGTCCATGGGTCCTGATGAAATCCATCCATGGATCCTGAAAGAGCTGGCAAATGAAGTTGCTAAGCCGCTGTCCATCATATTTGAAAAATTGTGGCAGTCAGGTGAAGTTCCCGATGACTGGAAAAAGGGAAATATAACCCCCATTTTCAAGAAAGGGAAAATGGATGACTCGGGGAATTACAGACCAGTCAGTCTCACCTCTGTGCCTGGCAAAATCTTGGAGCAGATTCTCCTGGAAGGCATGCTAAGGCACATGAAGAACAACAAGGTGCTTGGTGACAGCCAGCATGGCTTCACTAAGGGGAAATCCTGCCTGACCAATTTGGTGGCCTTTTATGATGGTGCTACAGAACTGATGGACAGGGGCAGAGCAGTTGATGTCATCTACCTGGATTTGTGTAAAGCGTTTGACATTGTCCCACACATCATTCTTGTCTCTAAATTGGAGAGACATCAATTCAATGAATGGACCACTTGGTGGATACAGAACTGGCTGGATGGCCGCACACAAAGAGCTGTGGTCAATGGCTCAATGTCCAGCTGGAGACCAGTAACGAGTGGTGTCCCTCACGGACTGGTGTTGGGACTGGTCTTGTTTAACATCTTCGTCGCTGACATGGACAGTGGGATTGAGTGCGCTCTCAGCAAGTTTGCCGATGACACCAAGCTGTGTGGTTCGGTTGATACGCTGGAGGGAAGGAATGCCATCCAGAGGGACCTTGACACGCTTGTGAGGTGGGCTGATGCCAACCTCATGAAGTTTAACCATGCCAAGTGCAAGATCCTACACCTGGGTCGGAGTAATCCCAGGCACAGCTACAGGTTGGGCAGAGAAGAGATTCAGAGCAGCCCTGCAGAGAATGACTTGGGGGTGCTGGTCCATGAGAAAATGAACATGAGCCAGCAGTGTGCACTTGCAGCCCAGAAAGCCAACTGTACCCTGGGCTGCATCAAGAGGAGTGTGACCAGCAAGTCAAAGGAGGTGATCCTGCCCCTTTACCCTGCTCTCGTGAGACTTTACTTGGAGTGTTGTGTGCAGTTCTGGTGACCTCAACATAAAAGGGCATGGAACTGTTGGAACAAGTCCAGAGGAGGGCCACAAGAATGATCAGGGGACTGGAGCACCTCCCGTATGAAGATAGGCTGAGAAAGTTGGGACTGTTCAGCCTGAAGAAGAGAAGGCTGCGTGGAGATCTCATAGCAGCCTTCCAGTATCTGAAGGGGGCCTATAGGGATGCTGGGGATGGATTCTTCATTAGGGACTGTAGTGATAGGACAAGGGGTAACGGGTTAAAACTTAAACAGGGGAAGTTCAGATTGGATATAAGGAGGAAATTCTTTACTGTTAAGGGTGGTGAGGCACTGGAATGGGCTGCCCAGGGAGGTTGTGAATGCTCCATCCCCGGAGGTGTTCAGGGCCAGATTGGACGAGGCCTTGGGTGATATGGTTTAGAGTGAGGTGTCCCTGCCCGTAGCAGGGGGGTTGGAACTTGATGATCTTAAGGTCCTTTCCAACCCTAACTATTCTATGATTCTATGATTTTATGCAAGAGCTATGGAACCTATATGAATTTAAAAAGAAGGCTTGTTGTTAATTATATACATAATCTTTTTCTGGTTTCACATTTCATAGCAAAACCAGTTTTTGCTTCCCTGTAGCAGCACTACTTTGTAATCACATGGTCACTCCAGCAGGTAGTCTGTTGTTGCCTCCAGCACCGGTCTGCAAGTAAAATTGCTTGCTAAAGGAAAACAGCATGGTCTTAAAGCTGTAATGAGGTGTTACTTTGGCTGCTGCTACTTTGAATTTATCAGATCTGAATTTAGATCCATATTTCAGGAAGTATTTAAGCAACTGACTAACTTTCAGCACATGAGTAATCCCTGTTAAATCAGTGGAACAACTTAAAAGTTTAAAGTTATGTGCATACACATCTTAGCAAATCAGGATATTAAGACAGGTGAGCATATGTAGACTTGGGCTTTGTTTGTTGATTTTTGTGTTGCAAATATTCTAGTTGGTCAATTCTACTGTAATTATATTTTTATGATAATCATATTTGAGATGGCAGGAGATTTAAAATTGATGACAATTTTTGAATCTTATTTTTGAAGGAGTTCTGCATGGCCATTATTATTTCTATCTTCTGTACTTTCAGCCTGATAAGATTTTAAGACTGAATTAAGTGTCAGAGGAAATTGTGCTGTGAAGTTGAACAATTTATAGAGAACACTTACCAAAAAAAAAAATCTATTACTGATTTTGCTTTGGTGTCTCCTCTGCCTACAGCTGAATTTGATGCATTTAAAATGGCTTTGATCTTCCTCTGTACATTGTAAAGCATCTTGGCTAAAAATCCAGTTGTGTTGACTTTACTACTTGCATGCCTCCAGAGAACTACTGATTCACTGAACAATTTAAACTGGTTTTAGGTAATGCAGACCATCAGTTTCTTTTTTGGCTCTGATGGAAAAGCGATAATTTGCCAGCAAGACTCATCAAGTGGGGAACTTACCAGGTTTTGCTTATTCTACCAGAGTAGTGTAACATGCAGGGTATGACTTAGGCCTTATCTACATATAAGTTATGGTGTTTTAGCTATACCAATATTTTTTGAAACAATATTATAATCTAATTAATATGATTTATGAGAGGAGTAGCTGAGGATGCCTTTATGACATAAAACTGTGTCCACACTGGTCTCAAACTATTGAGAGAGCCTGGAGAGGAGAAGACTCTGCAGAGACCTTATTTTGCTCTTTCAGGATACAAAAGGGTCTTATATAAGACCAAGAGAGACTTTTTACTGAGGCCTGAGGTGACAGGACAAGGGACAATGGTTTTAAGATGAAAGAGAGTAAATTTTGATTGGACATTAGAAGAAATTTTTTACTGTGAGGGTGGTGAGGCAATCAAACAGGTTTTCCAGAGAAGTTGTGGGTGGCCTCATCATTGGACATTTTCAAGGCCAGGTTGGATGAGGCTTTGAGCAACCTGGTCTAGTGGAAAATATCCCTGCACATGGCAGGGGGAGTGGACTAAACGAATCTTTAAAGGTCCCTTCCAACCCAAGCCATTCTGTGATTCTGTGATTTTCCTGCTTCAAGAAAACAGACAAAAATAATCATCAAACTGGTAATCAAAATTGTGAGACCAGCAGTTAATAGGATTTAATGGATTGTTGTAATTTTTGCTTCCTAATCATGGTTTAAATCCTATCTGCCATTTTAGAATAAATGTAGCCTTGTTTCACAAAGTTAATGAGTCTGTTTACTTACCATCTGATTAAGAGATTTCAGTCAATTTTGTTACTATTTGTTTTGAATAAAAGCAATAAAAGAGTGGTCCTAAAGATCTTGATGTGCAGGCTGCAGACTAACCTGCAGGAAATGAGGCAGCTGTTGAAAATCCCTGATTCAACCATCCCTGCCCTCCTTCTGGACGTGAGTTTCCATTCCCTTCCTTACCCTGACAGGAGCATTTGTGAGTTTGAGTGGTGAGCCCGAGCAGGTTCTTTTATTTGACTGGGAGGAGAAGATCAGTCTCTACAAAGGTCCTTGGGGCCCCTTCCAACATGGGTCCAAGTGTGCCAGCAATGACTGAGCCATGGGCTATTGCCCACAGCTCTCTTGGTATTGTTGAGCATGGCAGAGTTTCAGGCAATGACTGTCACTTAACGTGTCTCTTGTATGTGGACTTCAACTTCGTCAATGAAGATTGACTCTAGTCATGATGGTTGACAGTTCTAATTTGCTTGAAGTTTTAGACCAGAAAGCTAAGCTTTGACTCCAAGTTTTGGTTCAAAGTTGAAAAGAAACTAAGTGTTCACTTCTAACTGTTAAAATAGTGGTCTTTTTCACGCAGAAACAGTAATTATGGGCAGCTGTTAGAGGAAAAGTTGTTTGTTTGTTTTGCATCTTACTTGTATTTTGCTTTTCTTTGATCTTTACTTTGTTTTCTTTCATAACTTCTAAATGATCAAAAGAGAAAATAATGCAAGGGAATGGAGCTTGGTTGTTTATTTTATGTTCTGTTGCTGCAAGGATGGTTGCAATCTAAGATGTCTGTAATACCAATGTTGGGGAAAGCTATAACAGATTGAGCATCTTCTCCTGCATGTAACATAGTTTGGGGGATATATCTCAAGTGTTCCCTCTTTGTTCTTTGCAGAAGTATTTTCATTGAAGTTTTGGTTTTGTTATTTTAAAATTTAGTGATCATAGAATGGTCTGTATACTTGTGTCTGTTATAGGAAAGATGGAGACATCTCTTCTTGCAATTTAGGATTTTGGAGGCTACCTCCTGGCAGATAGCGTTCTGTTCTCAGGTTGCACTTAAAACTGCTATTGCACACTCTAACATTTTTCTCCAGCAGTTTGTCGTGTAATCTCTTATGAACTATAAACATTATAAATGCATTTCGAATTCTAAATTTGGGGAAAAAATAAAATACAGAAATATGGGCTAACATCTAGCCTTCCACAGTACGAACTAAGCTCTCAAGCCTAGTGTTTCTCACCAGCTGCTTTGTCTTCAGAGGTGTCTGGTCAATAACAAACACTGATTTTAGGTGCTAAAGAAGAATTGGGAGCTTCTGATCTGGGTCTTAGTGTTTGTGTTTGTAGTCACTTATTGTTAGAATGTATGCAGTGTAAAAGGTGCTGACTATAGAACACTAGTGCTGCTTGCTGTGCACTTTAGGTTAGTGAATGCGATGTACTAATCTCAACAGTATGTAAAGCAAGTAAATGAGGAAGGAGACTTCATGTTACCTTAACTGTCTCTGTGGAGCTTAATTTATGGAATAGTAGATTAATTTGCTGGGAGTAGTGATGATACTCCAGTCAAAATAACATCATCTATTATAAGAAACCTAGCTTTTGTTACAAAGCTTTTTTCTTTTTAAAGACTGCAGCCTGAAAAGTGATAATATAATATTTACTCATAATAGGGTGCAGTGCTTTTCATACCATGTTTGAATTCTGAAAACCTGTGGATGCACAGCACATTGAAAGAGGTATTGATCAAAGGCTCCTCTGTGTTCAAACTAGAACCAAGATAATTGCATCTGTTCTAAGTCATGCATTTTGTTATTTGTGTCAAAGATTCTGCATATGGACAGTTAGTTAGAAACAGGGGTCCTTGAATGTAAAAAGACTGAGGATATAGAAAAACAATTACTGTTCATGTTTCAGTTTCTTTTATGAAAGCCCACAGTGTACAAATGGGGAAAAAAACATACTGAAGTTTGAAGGGTGATGTGGCAAATGATCAGTTACTTGCTCTGCTTGTACACTGTTGAATGTCCTCAGACAGATGGTTAGAAAGCCAAGACATGTATGCCTTCTGTTCCCTTTCATCATTGGAAGTGTTTGGCACATGTGTATGTATTTTGCAAGACAATGGATACTTCTAGTGTGTGTGCCACACTCTTAAAGACACACATGCTCTCCCTCTTCCCTCTGAAAGCAAGCCATTCTTTAGCTCACGCAAGATCAGAGCAACTGTCAGAAGATAAGTACATAAATTTAAGTTCTGCTAAAGTAGAAAACTTTCAAAGTAGATACTCTGTAACTGGAGGTGCTCCAGGTATTGCCATGTTATTTGAAATAATATCCATGTGCCCCTTTGGAGGAAACAGCAGTGCAGTACCTCTACTCACTGAGGCTCTATTCATCTTGAAGCAGAAAGGCACGTCCCTGCAAACCTTGCTTTGTTTACTGATGCAGAACAAAATGGAGCTACACAGTGTGCCCACCACAGAGGACTCCTTAACACACAAAGGCAGGATGCAGCCTAACAGCTGGAATCTGTGGCCAAAGCCAACTCATATGTAAGGTGTAGATTCTTAGTGGAACGTTAATTGAAATTTGAAGCAACTTAATGAAGATATTGGTAGTTTTTACCAGCCCTCCCAAACAGGTTTGAATGCCCTTCAAAATATATATTGTAACTCAGAGAAGGTTCTTGGCATCATGCAGGAGTCACTTGGTGGAACATTTTGGGCTGCGTTATAGAGATCTGTGTAGACAGTCCTTTGTCATCTTAAGCTTTGTGAGCATGAAAAGCAGTAGCTTTTTACTGGTACTTTTCCTTCTGAGGCATAATTTCCTAGAAAGACTTGGAACAACCTGCAATTCCCATGATCTTTCTGAAGGAGATGTCTTCCAGAGACAAGTTATTCTATGTCAAATTAGGTCTGGGCCTATGATCAACATAGAAGAGGAAGTTTGCTTTAATATAACAATTGATTCACTTGGAAATAAAAAATAAAAAAAAAAAAGAAAGAAGAGGAAGAGATACCAAGGTTGTAAGTTCTAAACATAGATCAGAAAACTCAGAGGATCCTCATTTAGATTTTTTCTTGGTTTGTTTGCTTTGGTTTTTGGTGGAAAAATGTTGAGGTATTTTGTGCCAATAGCATAAAATTCTTCCTGTCTTCCTTCTTTTGTACAAAACCTTTCCCTTCTAGCTAGGAGGAAATAGTTGAATGTTTATTTTTCTATCTTTAGTTATTTCTTAGTATCCCTCTTGACTTTTTTTACTATCTCTAGCTGTCAAAAAAGGTATTTTATGTAGAATGAATTTTCTTTGCTTTCCACTGTTTCTTCCTCTTCTCTTGAAGGTCTTTATTTTCCAGCCGTTCCTGTTTTCTCTCCTTTTTAATAATTGTCCTGCATTTTGTTTTTCAGTTCTTTCTCGGTTATGCTCTTTCATGCCTTCATTGTTCTTTAGCCATAATTTTGGGATCAGCATCACCATACCTGTGACAGTTTATTCAAATTTGCTGTCTTTCTGATATTGTTATTTCTCTTAGTGCTGCAGTAAGAAATCATTAAATAGTTTTAGGGTATGTGACAAAACTTACTAATGAGTTGCTGAGTGTTACACTGATTGATATCAAGGTTTATTGTGATTACTGTTAAGCTTGAAAGTTGAGGCTCCATCTGTGTAGCTGCTAGAGATGCTGATTTTAACTGAACATTATAATACAGCTTGTCAGGCCATTGTACTTAATGTTCAAATTATAATTATGTGTTTGCAATTGGCAATCTAAAATGTAAATATGCTCAGTAAGCTTTTTTGTTTGCTTGCTTTTTTTTGTGGCAGTGATACAGGCAGAGAAGCCAGTCCATAAAACCTTTATTAAATATAACTGAGGGAGGATATTGGTTTTCTCAGGGTCATTGTGAATTATGGTGCAAGAATCCTCTTCCTTTCCCCGAGCTCTGTAATGATCCTGGGAATTGTCATTTGTTCTTAGAAGCTCAGACAAGGGGTATATATCCTTTACGTCAACAGCTCAAACCCTTTCCAAAGGTGGGGGGTAGTTTTTTCTCTTGTGTTTTTTGTTTGCTTGAGGGGTGGAGGGTAGTTGTTCTTGGGTTTGTTTGGGTTTTTTTTTTTGGGGGGGGGGGGGGGGCGTGTTGTTTGGGTTTGTTTGTTTTTTTTTTTTGGGGGGGGGGAAATAAGGACTTTGGCCCAGATTGACAAATGGCATAGAATTTAGATCCTTACCTCAAATCCCTGTATCTTTAAATGTTTAGGCTCAAGTGGACCCATAATCCCATGGAAATAACTGTTATTTAACAGGTCTTATCTGTTAGTGCTTTAATGGATGAAGTGAGAAGCTGGCATCCATGTCCGTTTTTGCAAGCAAATGAGTAAATTGCCGGAGAGGAGAAACTTGAGGAGAAAGTTATGAATTATCACTTTTGATCTGATCTGATGAATGGGCTTGGCTGCAGACCTACATTACCAGCTTTTGTGCCAAGGGGACATGGAGCATCCTTTCCAGTGAGCTGCTTGTCATCCATGGTTAAGGGAACTGTTTTTAGGGCAGGTCAATTTTTCTTCTCAGGAGAACTGAGAAAATAGAGAAAGCAGTACTGTTTGAGTTTAATTATTTTTCTGTTTATGAATTAGACTGACTTGTTTAAGACTAGGTGCTGATCCCAACTTCATGACTCTGAAATAGAGAACAAGAAATGGTAATGCTTAAATAATTATGTTGTAAGTATGGTTCAGTCTATTGAAGGGAGCCTATTTGTACCTATCAGTTCTATTAGTAGGCATTTTAAGATGTGACAGAACAAATTAATGTAATTGAGGTAAGTGACTTTGTCTGGATGTAAATCTTAGCAACAAGATAAGCCAAGCTTTTCTGGGGTAATAAAAAAAGATCTTTTAATTTTAGAGAACATCTTAAATGATAGGTGTTAATAGTCATTACCAGCCTTCCAAGAGCCATGTACCTGAAGTAAGGTAGCCACTGCTGAAATATATGAAATTAATCTGAAACACTGTTTCACAAAGGATTTGGATTAAAACATTCCTTTAAGTAGGAATTATAGAATCATAGAATAGTTAGTGTTGGGAAGTAGTAAACAGGTTCTTTTAGGAAGCTTTTGTTTTTCCTTCGGCTTTCCTTGCAGTAATAGGAACACTTTCAAAATTGACTTAAATATTTGGCTGTAGCCTGTGGTGGTGGGTTAGACAAGCAAGAAGAGGGGCTTCAGCTTCTATTTCTGAACACTGGGTTATTATAGGAAGAAAACTTTACTCAATGATTTAGAGCTTTTTTGTAGAAGATCTGCTATAATCTGGATTATTAGAAGCTGTAGGAGCCCTGTTATACATGTTAACATGGACACATTAAATTAAACTTGTTCTGTTCTTCCTTAGCTGTCTTCAATTATCTGAGCTCCATTTTGGCCTACTCTTTATTATGGAAACTTTCTTTCATAGGCTCATGGGGAGCCCATGATCCATCATATTTCTTGTTGGTATGCCATATTAGGTCTCTTGAAAACTTTTGCAGTCATTGATGGCAACTTATAAAAGCAAAAAGATCTTTGCCTGTTGGTGTGTCAGAAAGATTTATCTTCAGCATCCTAAAATAAATAAGAGATTTTGTAATCACAACGATGTGGCATTCGAAGAAAGGGAGTCATCTGTTTCCTTTTAACAGTTGGTTGAGTATGTAAGAGTAAGGCTTCAAGGAACGGAGTCTGTCTAGATTAATATTCCTTTCCAGCATGTTATTTTGGCCTAAGTTTTGGAAACCTATAAGTTTAATTAGCTTGGCAATTGCATCCGCAGATTCTAGTCTAAAGAGTGTTAACTCTTGTGTCTTTATTTTCAAAATCTTGCCTGTGTTTTTACGCGTCAAAGAACCAACAGGAGAGCTGTTAACTTTCGTGAAAGCAATATATTGTTTCTAAGATAGCGATGGAGCCCTGCTTTGGAAAAACTTATCAGATCCTGCCGTATTTCTTGTCTTTGAACACATTAATAATGTTTTTAGAGATGAATTATCAAAACAAGATGACGTTACTCATTGAGTAAATATCTAACACTTATAAAACTCTAAATGCCAAAAAATACAGCTAAATTTTCTGTCCTAATTCACTACATACCAAAGAAAATAATTACTTTTCTAAACTGAGTGATGCCAAATATTTGTGTCTAATATTTCAGTGCAGATGTCAGTTAGCTTGGCTCTTTTATTAGAAATTCTGCCATACTAATGTACCACATTTTAAGTCAGTGCTGATGGGTGCATGGTGTTTGTTATCAGGTACAGCTGAGTAGTTTACGTGATTGAAGTCATCTAAATACCAACAGAGGTAAAACTGTTTCATGGATATATGTTTGCGTATACAGCTACAGATACATATGTTTGAATCTGCTTATCTGATTTTAGAATAGAATAGTAAGTGACTGATAAAATTGAGGGTATTTTGGGGTAAGGCACCCGTAGGGATGGACAATGTGTTTAATCTGCTATGTGCATTCCTTTGTTGTCTAAGTACTGTATTTTAGGCGTTATAAAATAGTCTAAATTACACTGCAGCCAGTCAGAGATTGGAGATTATATTGGTTACTACACATTCCTAGGAAACATAGGTGCAAAAAAAAAAAAAAAAAAAGAAACTAACAAATCAAACCCCAAACAAACAAAACCAACCCCCCCCCCAGCATTTAATAAAACATTTTAAACCGATAAAAATTACAAATTCTCAGCACCATCCTGGATTTTGGCCTTTTGTTAAGGAAGTCTCCTGGGCAGGTAGCACCTTTGATGATTAATTTATTTATGCTCTTTCTCTAGTCAGTCAGTATAACTGGAAAGATAGTGGTCTTTTTGGAGAGAAGGGAAAGGATATAGCTTAAAAACATCAATATATACACACACATTCAATTTGTCAGCTTGCAGGTTAAGCACATCCTTTCATTTTATATAAGAGTGTATGTTGAATGTACGCAAATATTTTAATAAGTTAAGACCTGTCTATAAATTCTACAGGAGGAAAACTACACCCAGTTACATTCTTTTCCACTTTTTTAAAAAAACTAAGTGGAAAAGGTCAATGTTGCAGCATGTCCAGTGGTTCCTGTTTGTAATGGAAGCTTAATTCTACATTCAAGAGATGAAAAATAACTTTCCACTCACAGTGTGGTAGTTTGACATATCATAGAATCATAGAATAGTTAGGGTTGGAAAGGACCTTAAGATCATCTAGTTCCAACCCACCTGCCATGGGCAGGGACACCTCGCATTAAATCATGCCAACCAAGGCTCTGTCCAACCTGGCCTTGAACACCACCAGGGATGGAGCATTTACAGCTTCCTTGGGCAGCCCATTCCTGTGCCTCACCACCCTCACAGTAAAGAATTTCTTCCTTATATCCAGTCTAAACTTCCCCTGTTTAAGTTTTAACCCATTACTCCTTGTCCTATTACTACAGATCCTAATGAATAGTCCATCCTCAGCATCCCTATAGCCCCCTTTCAGATACTGGAAGGCTGCTATGAGGTCTTCACGCAGCCTTCTCTTCTCCAGGCTGAACAGCCCCAACTTTCTCAGCCTGTCTTCATACGGGATGTGCTCCACTCCCTTGATCATCCTCACAGTTTAAAATGAGGCATGGGGTGAGAAATAGTTTCTGGATTCAGGGCTTCTTTTAGACTCACTTTAGATTCCACTGAAATGGTAGGATGACAGTTGTCCTTTCGTGTCTTTATTTCTAGTATTTTTATTTATCAGTAATCTCAGCAGGAAAATTATTTTACTTGCTGTGTTTTGTGTTCTTAATGTGTGCTGGGGATGGATCACGCCATTGAGGACTTTGGGCCCCAGATAGGACACTTTATTCTTCAGTTAAGTAGCAGCAAGTGTGTTGTAATTCTTCAGTTCCCCAGTCCTTAATTTACCAGAAACTGGTGACCTTCTGAAGTAATTTCAGATGTGAATAATCTTTGCCAGTGTGTTTGACAGACGAATCTGGGAACAGTAAGTACATATTTCTGCAGATAATACTATTTTTGTAAATAATGTTGTCACTTTTAGTTGTCACTGTTAAAATCAAGAGATAGAAATCTCCGGAGAAGATATTTAAGTGCGTTTATGAAGGGTGAGACTCACCCTCAGTGCTCTGAATGGAACTATGTGCCAGGAGTGGGGGACTGAAATCCTCCAGTTCACAGGGCTTAGAGCCAACTGGCTCCTGGGGTGAGGAGAGGAGGGAGGAGGCATTTCCATTGCTGTTGCATGTCCTCTTCCTCACTTCCAAGACACAGACCATTGAGTTCTGTAATAATGAAAGAAAAAAAAAAAAAAAGGATCATACATGTGGTGACAGAAAAGACAGGCAAAATGAGAGCTGGGAAGAGAAGAACCCAAAGAAAAGGTAGTAGCATGCCTATTAAAGTATTTAGCAAAAAGTACATACAGAGATACTAGACTTCTTTCTGTCCAGCAGTTAAATAGTATTCTTGGCGAGTTGAATTTCATTTGTTTTGTCCTTGTTCCAGTTTAGCTGAGCTGGGGGCAATTATTTCTCAGGCAGTACTTCTTATAGAAGTTGCATTGGGTGACAAAAATGCTGACTTGTAGAAAAAGGAATGATGGAGACATGTAAAAATTATTAAGAGAAATGAAACTAGTATTAATTTTATCTATTATTACTTCCGTTTATTGATATTCCTGAATCCATCATGGTTTTCCAGTGCTTGTTTTACTTTCAGCGTCCATGAAGATTTTATACACTGGATACTGTTACTGAAGTTTCTAGGAGCAGATATCTCTCAAAGTTTGAAAAACTCCACTGGAAGTTTGCTGCTTGTATTTGATGGTTTTGAGAGAATGCAATGTGGAGCTCATTTCTTACTGATGCTTCTTTACAGTGGGAAGGTGGGACGAGCAGGTGTGGGACGGGAAAGCAGCTGTGCCAATTAATAGTTGAAAACACCACAAGGAAGGATTCGCAAGGAAGGATTCTCGGTGTTTTAAGTGCTATTACTCCTGAGCGAGTAATTGAGCTTACAGCTTTCCAAGGGCTTTTAGCTTAAGCCCTAGGGTCATTTACCATTTAAGTGTGCTTCCACCAGCAGTAGTAAATGTGAAGCTGAACCATGTGGTTGTGATGAATGGAGGCATGGGTCCCTGCTGGGCTGGGTGGGAGAGCAGGTGGGCGGGCATGGGGTCCTTTCCAGATGAAGGTGATCCAAGTTGTGCTAACAAGAGGGCTGTGTGTTGGGGAGGTGGGCAAAGCCATCCTCTTAGATTGCTCGCATTGAATAAACGTGCTGAGAAAAAGTGCAGCTGTGCTTTTTTAATATGCACTGCAGGAGATTTCAGCAGCCTGATGATATATCGTGCATTAATGTTGAAAAGATAAACACATTTGGAGAGCACAGGAAGGCCTTGTGTTTTTATGTTAGCAGAATGCTTCCTAATGAATAAGAACGTGCTGCTGGCTTCACAGAGCCATATGGCAGCTTTTCTAATTTTAGTTCGGTGCAGATGCATAATTCTCCCTTGTTTTACCTCCTAAAACCTTCCTGAGATGTTGCATAGTTCTTCCTGTAAGACGTGATCTGTAGTTTCTGGGGGAAAAAATGTATTCAGGAGTCTAATAGCTTCTTTGCTCTGGACAGATGCATGCTGTATGATGAAAAAGCAACCTCACTACATAATCACTTCCCTAAAATAGTAGCTAACTTTACTCACAGGGATAGGATAATCTGGTCTTAAAATTGATTGCTGAAATAGTTACTGTTTCTTAGGCACTGGTCTTTTGAAAAATTACTTGTTTTCAGGGAATGAAAACAACTTGCGGTCAAGTCAATGGGAACTAGGTAAGGAACGTGAATGTGGGTATCAAGTTCCATATGAGCCATGGATCATAGTGCTTGGAATTGCGCAGCTCCAAGGCAGAGCTGTTTTCCCTGCCTGTGGTTGACCAGCATCAAAATAGCTTACACGTTCTTCACTGCTTTGCTTCATTATGTGTAGTGATCCAGAGCTACTCATGGGTCCAAACACAAGCTTTTCTTTTTTTGTTTTTTTTGGGGGGGGGGGGAGTTGGAGGGGATTAGGGGTGGTTTTATTCAAGTTCATGCATCTGAAGGTACTTCTTGTATAACCTTACTCATGTTAGAAGCCTCCTGTATGTTACCACAATGGTTTCTATTGGAAGGGACCCTAAACATCATCTAGTTTCAAGCCCTTGCCATGGGCAGGAATACCTTCCACTAGACTAGGTTACTCAAAGCCCTTTCCAACTTGACCTTGAAATATCATGACTTAGCAATATCATTAGTCAATATTATTACTTAGCAATAGTCATACACAAATGTTATTAAATCTAATATATCAAATGCTATTACATCGAACATCTAAAACTGTAATGGCAACTAAAATTTAGCAGTTTGCTAAGTATACTTTCTATTATATATTAACATTAGTTTTTTATACTGTACCCTTATCTTTGGCCAGTTGCATGCTTTTACTGCTTCCTTAGCTGTTTGTTTGGATTTTATTTTTGCATGGCAATTCAGGAGGGATCAAAAGTATCACACAGGGTAAAATTACAAATATGAATGAGGCAAGACAAAATGCATGCAAAGAATCAAGAAGATAAGTTGTTTTCAAGGCAGTTGCAGTGTAAAATTTCATTGCATGTTTAAACATACAGCATTTACAATCACTTTCAAGTGATGTTGCTGTTACTGTTATAAGGATTTTTCTTTATCCATGTGATTTTTCTAGTGTGCAGAGTTGAGTTTTCTGGTATCCCTTATAATAAAACTCATATTTTTACCTATTATTATATAAATGAGGGTATATGATTTGAGAAGGATGTGGCATTTCACTAGCAATTTCAGAAATTTATGAAGAATAAGAATTGTATGTGGCACCTGAGAAAACCTGTTTTAAACAGTATTGGATCATAAATTTCATTCTGCCTGTTACAGTTGGGTTTTTTTGTTCTCTTGACCTCTTTCCTCAGCAATTTTTAGAGCCCTGTCCAGGGTTTTACCAGCATCTCTTTTTTGATCCTCTTTTTCTGTGAAGAACTAAACTAAATGTGTCTTGATGTAAATTTTCTCTTTTAGATTATGCCTCATCTTTCTGCAATCCCAACAGAGGCTACAGTTTTATTCTTTACTTTGAAAATACATTTTGGTTTTACAGAGAGCATAAAGGGGGAAATAGTTCTGTAGCTGGTTCCATTAAGGAAGTTGGAGTAGAGCTTGAATATAAAGAAAGCTTTTGGGGTGGTTCAACTGGTCCTACCTTCCCACCTATAAGAAGGGAGGATTTGAAACACAACCAAGAGAAGGCGATGCCCATCAGTAGCACCTTCTGAGTCTGCTGTCAGAAATCCAGAAAACTGACATAGCTTGAGTTGGGAGGATGGAAAACTGAAAAGGCCTCCTAAGTTAAAACGTAGCAGGAGACTTCAACCTATTGCTTTTGGCTTCTCTTCTCTGACTTACGGATTTCTGTTAAACTAATGTGATTTCACAAAGGTTTGCTTTCAGAATCTGGAATGAGCTGCAAATAGCTTGAGGCTTTCCCACTGATAAATTTGTCAGAAAATATTTTTCCCTTCTTTCTTCTGTATATTAATATAGAAAAGTAAATACAGTTTATGAACACTAGGAAGATGCTCAGTTGAAAATATTAAGAAGTATTTTAGTATATTACTCCTGACACAGTTATAAACATATCCACAGTTTAAATTACATACATCACTAATATGCTACATAATTGGATGTATATATCCTTTGTAGTGTGTCTCTCAGGAGTACTTCTATTCTATTTGAATTTTTTTCTCTCTCTCTGGGCTAAACTCTTAATTGAGCAGAGCTAATAATTATTTCATGTGTGTGAAGTTTGTTCCACTGTAATTTAGATAAAATGCACTTAATCCCTGGTAGCAATATTCATAAGGATGGGACCAGTTTCTAATATAATGCTCCTTCTCCATCAGAGAATTCCCTATGTGGAGGTGAAGCCACGGGAAGCCCCTTTCCACCCTGCTCACTTCCTCTCCTGGCACAAGGCTGTATTTCTTTTTCCATGCTAAACTTCTGCTCTGCTTTAGCCGCTGTGCCTGTAGGATGCCTGGTAACAATTTCCCAGTGCTTTACATTTGAACAGGGGCATCGCTGTTCTAAGAGGCAGCATCACTGAAAGGTGAGATCAGGGAACCAGCTCCCCCTCTCCTGTGAGTGGCTGCATTGGAAAAATCTAGCAGCTGTGGTTAGTCACAGGGTAATACCAGCAATTCCCATGGGGCTGGAAAAAAGGCTTCTGAGAGGCTTTGCAAGATTGGGCCTCTGCAGTTATTTTCCTAACCCCTAGCATTCAAAAATCATTACTCTAGTGTAGAAATAATAAACTCTCTGTGCTTTTGATTTGTTTGTAGGGCCCCCAGTGAACCTAAAAAAGATAGGAGAAGTAAAAAAAGGAAAAGTAAACTTTACGTTTTTGCACCAGTTCTTAACACCAGAAGCTGGAGCTGTTAAGAAAAACAAAAAATACTGACTTGTGAGAAATGTGTGAGTGTTGTCGGCACTAGAAATTCGTGTATCAGTTGTTTCTTTTCCAGTGCTCCTGCAACAAATTTTTGTCCTCAATTAGTCCCACGTGCTGCATTGCTGAAGAAAAGATTTGCATTTCAAGACACTCCTCATGCCTGGCTGTCAGGATGACACTGCTGACAGGGTTTGCACTTACTTTTCCTGTATGTGCTGATAAGAGTCTTCACAAGCAGCTTTCTGGTTCTGTCAAAAATGGATAATTTATTCTGTAGTTGAACATTATCAGTAGGTACAGTTTATAACATCAACAGAAACTACTGATGGTCCTACTCAGAGGTTGTCTGAGGCCATTGGTTTCCTATACAGAGCCACTAAAATAAATGTATAGGGACCTGTGGCCTGAATGTGTAGCCTCTTCTAAGCTCTCCAGACACTTAATTTCTTACACAATTAAGTTACAGATCCCATTATGAAGTCCATCATTTTGAAGCACTAGTGATTTATAAGTATTTCAGAATGCCTAGCCGGACATCATGAGTAGTGTAGTGTACATTGTCACCATCACTGGGAGAGGCGGGTAAAAAACATTTGTGTCTAAATAGTATTTTCATATTTTCTCCATTCATACAACTCTTTTCTTGAGCAAGTACTGTGTTTATTGATCCCAGAAAGGTGTTGGGCCCTCTGTGGAAAGGCACGTCTAAGGGAAAAGAAAATGAAGAGGTTGAATGGTTGTGATAATGGAACAGGAGCCGCTGGGGATCAAAGGGTTGAAACAGAGAAACAGGGAACCATTTCCATGCTGCTGTCAGAGACTGTATGTGAGACTTGAGGCTTGAAAGGTCCTTGGTCTTACTTGCTATTGCAGCTTCTGTGTTGATTGCCATCATAGTAATTGAAAACTTTCTTTTTCTCTCTATAAAACCTCAGATGTGTGCATGAAAGAGAGCAGTTGTTCTGATAGATATGTTATTGGTGGTTTGTATGAACTCCTAATTTTAAGAGTAAAAAAAAATCTTCAGCAAATGTTTTGTGTTAGGTTAAAAATAGTCAGTAAAAGTAGTCTCTGTGAAATGAAGGAACACTGTAATGAATGTGCTTTCACACCATTGCTGGACAATATCTGCTGCCCCTCCATTTCTAGCACATAGAGAATCACGTTCTCTGATACTCAAGATGGTATCAATGGATGAAGCAGTGAGGGGATGAAAGCAGGAAACTGGTATCTGTATCCATTATAATATTTTGCAGTGTGAAACCAGAGATCACTTTCTGCTACCAGGAACAGATGGGAAACAATATCATCACTGATTTTATTAAAAGCTCAACCCTATTTTTGGCATCTTTTAGAATTCTTTCACAATTTTTAGAACATGTTTTCAGAATCGCATCATCATATGGTGCCACTTCTGCTATATTGTAGTATGGGAAGGATTGTTCAGTTTTTCTCTGTTGCACCTAATCTCTGCTTTTTGCCAAAAGAAGAAGAAATAAAAGAGAAAAAAAAATAAAGAAAGAAAAAGAATTAAAAAATTCCCACTGCAGTTGTCAATCAAACCCAGAAATACTGATTTTGTATCCTGGTGAGCTTAAGTGACAGAGGAAAGGTTAATAGTTATTTCTATCAGATTATGCTGATCGAAGTGATTTAAAATCTTTCCATTAGTTGCAGCAGTCCATCTACAGAACAATTTTGTTTTATCATTATTCACAATGGTGTTATAACGTGTATGAACATACCCTAAGAAGACAGGTAAGATTTTAGTGGATCTTTATTTGTGAAAGTGAGAAACGGTAGAAGTCTGGGATGAGACAGCCCAAATGACCAAAGCCTTATTGCCAGCAGGTGAGCACTGATAGAAGAGCACACAGGGGTTCTCAGAAGCAGTTCCTTTATTGTATGTCTAAGCAGAGTATATTCACACTGACCTTATAACCTCTGCCAAGGAAATTGTTCAGAGAAACTTTGGCTGCAGTATTGCAGATCTACAGATAGTGGAAAATACTGTACATTTGGATACATTTCAATTTGTATGACTGATGCTTTTATTTTCACTAAGGGTTATTTTCCAAAGATCCTTTGCTCCATCTGCACATGGTGCTTTTGGTAATTCGTACAGTGAATCTTCTGGTTTATTGTTGTAGAAGGCAGAAATTCCTGTTATCATAATTTCAGTGTGCTTTCATGTTTATTAAAACAATCTAATGCATAATATTAAAAATAAGATATCTGATTATTTCTAATATCCTAGATTGTAATATAACACTAGCTTTTACATAATTGCTTGAAAAAAGACTTTTAAGTATAGAACTAGCAACATTAAGTTACAATGTAGAATATGTATTTTGTGTAGTGATTTGTTATTTTTATTATTTCTCTCTTAAAACCAATATCATACTTGGAATAGAAACATTAATACAGCCCATTACTTTATAGGAACTATAAACTCTTTTGATTTGAAAGTTCCAGTGTGTATGACTATTGGTTACATTTGGAGTGGGGTATGATGTGTTTCTCTGTATATATCATATTGCAGTATGTGGCATTATGTTCCAGAAACCTTAAATCATTATTTTCTTGCCTGTAATTTTCAAATACAGCACTTGAAATTGTATGTAGTTTTAATAACATATTGTAAATAAGGCAGTATGAAAATTATGTGATAGTAAAAATGTGGGTGGAGGCATGGGAATAGAAAGGAGGCTGCTGTTTCTCAGTACTGGAACAGTAGATTGCAGACTTATGTTTTCCCCTCTATATATAGCAGTTGTGGAAAAGTTGTTCAGCTGTGAGCTTTGCATGCTCTTGTAGATCAGCCTTTTAATACACCTTGATCCTGGCTTTTACTCATTACACCTTCATAAGGAGCCCTTGTCTTTGCCCAGCAGTATGTTTTGTAGTTTAGTAAAATCTCTATCATAGAAACAGCAGGAATTATTTGTGTCATAAAACTTCAAAACTAAGAGGCAAATATACTAGTTATGCTTCTGTTGAGTCATTATGGGAGACTATTTAATCTCATTTTCAGAATTGATGCACTGTAACCATTTCATAGCTATTCTCAGTGGTCTGTGGGCTCTTTTGTATCACTTAGCACTTCTCTGTCATTTAACACATAGTTTTCTTTATTGCAGAAAAAGCAGCAGCAGCTAATGAAGATGAAGTGCAAAAAGCAGATGTTTCATCTACGGGTCAGAGTGTCATCGACAAGGATGCACTTGGACCAATGATGCTTGAGGTGAAGAGCACAAAATTCCTATATTTCCACCAGTTCTGCTCCCCCTAGGATGAAGAGCAGTGTAATAAAATGGAAAAGTGCAGTCAGAGGTCGTTGTAAAGAAATGTTGAAGGGAAACAAGCCATCCTGGCTATTTAGGATTATGTCATTTAAGAGCAGGCAGAATATTTCTATTGGATTCAGTGATGCAACTCTCCATAACTTGGGGTAGGGAAAGGCAGAGAAAGAGGTAATTCTGTTTCTGTGTAATGCAGAAGATGTGGGGGGCTTCAGCTGGTTGCAAGTCTTCGGTGTCTGCATGTGCATATTTTATTTGTTCTAAGCCACAGATCTGGAAGACATATTTTACCTAATATACATTACCTACATATACAGTAGTATAGATATGAATGATCCTTCCTCTAAAATTGCATATCATTGCTATACTGTTTTAATGGTTTATCATTTCAGCATTTACAGCATGTCTCTTTTCCTCTAGAGTATGAAAGTAATTTAGGAAATCTTTTCAAGACATGCATTTTAGTTTGTTCAGTTAAGCTTTCTGCCTGATTTTAGCTGTTAGTTTGATATCCCAAAAGGCTGCATGGTTAAAACCTAGCTTCTAAATGTATTGCTGGTAATGTTGGATAGGTATGTTACCTGGGATCCTAATGTCATATGCTACTGTCCTTTGGCACCACTGCTTTATCCGCTTAAGTTCACTTGCAAACTGCTTAGTCCTGTTCTGGCTGGACTTTATCTCTAAGGGAGAACATTACTTTAGACAAAACACAAACTCTGAATTGGGCTGAAGGAACCAACTTTGGCAGAAGCATAATTATTCCATCATTTCTGAATGTTGCAGGAACAAAATGCAGGTTATAGCATTTTTAAGTATTTACATTATTTTTCATGATTTGTTAGATGAAAGCCCTGTTTTCCATACTATGTGCAAAATAAAGGCTCCAAAATTACAGTACTAAGCCGATTAGTAGACAGGTTGAGTGAAAACTTCTTTGAAAAGTAAGGGTAAGAATTTATTTAATATTTATTATACATGCTCACTGAATCAAATGTTGTTGGTTTTGCTATTAAACAAAGTTAAATAGTCATCTCTTACATTGCTATGTTAAAATTTATCTCTAATTTTCTATTAATTTAATTGTAAGGACCTGTTTTAATCAGAGGGAAAATAAGGATAAGGTGGGGTTTTTTCCCTGGCTTATCTTGCATGATTGGCTATTGCAGCAAACATGACATGTAAAATCACCCGTCTGTTCCATTATTCCATTTAATTTAGTTTTCCTTTGCAGTAAAACCATTGCATATTAACAATGAAAGATTGTGGAACTAAATTAATAAACCAGAGTCCTTTTCCACCAAGAAACTTAAAAGGACTGAAAGTTGCTATATGTTTGCTGTGAGAAGAGTACAGATACTTTCTAAAAGATTTAAGTGGCTCAGTGCATTAACTTGCTCAAAAGCCTGTTGCTGCTTACCTACAAGATTATTTTATTAACAGAACAGAAAGAAATGGGAGATTAGCATATAAGGCCCTGTGTTACTCTAGTCTTAGATGACCACTTCTGTGGTCAAACCAAGAAGCATCGTAAGGTAGCAATATAGAGCATCTCCTTGCCAAATATGTTGCCATAGTAGGAAATAGGGAAAACTGAAGGCTATTGTGGGATGCCAGTAACTGTCATAATCTCTTGCTTGCCATCCCTGCCTTTGAAAGTTTTCTCCTTAGGACTGCAATAAACATCTGCTATGGCTTTGGTTTTGCGATCCCTTTGAACCATTGTAAGTGCTGACTGATGCCAAGCAGAGTAGTTCAGCCAAACCCACACCCTTCTGCCAGCTCTAAACACAATGTGGTTTCATGATGGGCCAGGTCAGGGACTGATGTTGACCGCATATTTTTTTTTCATTCCTCTTTTTTTTTCTTGCATTAGTTTTCATCTAACTCAGTTCTCTCTGGTCCAGCTCTTTATATCCTCAGATGGTACAGGGAGCTGTCATGATGTAGAAAGGACTTAACCAAAGAGGTCATGCTTTCATTGGCTTTGAGCAGTGGTGAAATGCAGTCTCAGACACTAATCCATTGCAGAGATGGTGATAGAAAATTGTATTAGAGCCTCAACTAATTAAATCTTCTAAATCATTGCTGTTTAAACTAAATACTAGCCTGCAGGAAAATGTTATGAATATTATGAAGGTATGTGGAAAGGAGGGAGCTCTCCAAAGAAAGTGAATTTAGAGAAGGAACCAAGAATGATCAGAAACAAGAAGGCAATGAAAAAAAAATGAAGTTAGAGATCAGAATTTGTGGCAATTAACAGAGGAAAAAAAGACCTAGTTTATCTGAGAGGCAATCAGGAAAGATATATACTTGCATATTTATTTGTGGGGTTTATTATTCTGTAATTTAAAAATAGAACAAACAAAGCATTTGGCAACCATTGGCTCAGCCACTCTGCTTATTGTGCTTTCACTATCCCTTCCCTTTAGCAAAATCATGAACACAAGCTCCAGGGAAGGGCCTCTGGAGCTTGTATAGTCCTAGCTCCCTCTGAAAGCAGTTCAAACTAGAGCAGGTGGCTCAGGTCCCAGTCCAGCCAAAGTCTGAATATCTATCAAAAATGCTGTATGCCTGTATACACTTGTTATGGCAGCTCCTCCTTGTTAGACTGTTTTGCAGTGAGTTGTGTTCAGGTTTAGTATTGATCCACTCGATTTTAATTAAGCCATAATGGATCATGGGTTTCCTGTTTTTCTGACTTGTTTCTGTCCCTGGAGATGCAATAGCTAACAGTTGTTCTAGGGATTTCTCACCAGTCCGTCAAGAGGTGGATAAATCAAGCAAAGCTGCCAAAGTCTGTATGGGTTAACTGTTAATTGAATGCTTAGACCAAAAGCTTTGGTGCTTCGTGTTTAAATGTATCCTCCTTTATTTGCCTGTATAACATAAAGCTAAGAGGGTTGTATTCTGAAGTAGTTGTGCAATCCACAGTCATGTTTGCATCTTAAGGAAGTTTGCAAGAGAAGTTCTTACTGATACTGAAATTTTTGCTTACCCTCATCAGATAGCAGTACTGTAGTATTTGGCTTAGGCTTCATATGACATACACCAGATATCTTGGCAAGAATGCTGCAGCTGAGTTGTCACTGTCACAAGAGATGGGGGAGGGGGGGTAGGGAACCAGTCAGCAGAACTGATTCATTTAGGCACTTCCTCGCAGAAACTTTAAAGTCCTTTGGAATACCATGGAGCTGAGTTGAAGAGGTAAAAGTCTGGTTCCTGTTCCCTGGATCATGTGTGGACTGAACTAAACTGGTGTCACACAAAAAAATGAAAGCAGTTCTGGGAGTAGACTAAAGTTGCTTCACTGCTCATTGCCTCCTCTCAGCTCCCGTTGCTCTTCTTTTAATCCCTTGTGTTCCTGGCTGCATGGGCATCACTTCTCTGAAGATACACTGCTGGGGTGGGGAAAGAGCCTCTCTCTTTTTTTTCCTCCCAGTTTTTCTTGCCGTGTGCATGTCCATTTTGCAATGTGTTTTCCTGGAATCAGTCTCCTTGTGCTGCATAGAGGAGCAAACAGGCTCTAGGTTTAGCAGAACCAGCTTCTGGACCAGGTCTCTTACTTCATAGGCAGGCAGATAGATAGCAACCTCTTCTTCCATTATTTTTGCTTGCTTGTTTGTTTGGGGTGGGCAATTTGGTTTGTTTTCATGTGCGGGTTTCATGATTTTGCAAGGTGTGCACCTTTCAGTGCTTTTACACTGGTTTGATGTAAGATTAGATGCTCAGTCTGAAATGTGTCTTTCGCTATTACAGACAAGAATATAAGAACTGGGATGGATGCAGAAAGATTCAGCTTGTCATCAGAAGGGAATATTTACTTTCTGTTTATTTTGTTATTAATATGTTATTAACTGTGTTTCTCTCCCTCATTCTCTTTCTCTTCGTGTGTGCCGTCCTATTTTTTCCTTTAGGCCCTAGATGGGTTCTTCTTTGTAGTGAACCCAGAAGGTAACGTTGTGTTTGTATCTGAGAATGTGACACAGTACCTGAGGTACAACCAAGAAGAGCTAATGAACACAAGCATATATAGCATCTTGCATGTAGGGGACCACAATGAATTTGTCAAAATCCTGCTGCCAAAATCTTTAGGTATATATCTTTTCCTCATATCATACCATTATTTATTTAACTTTCTTTTCATAAATCAGTATTTCAGTAACTTAAGTTAATGTCCTTTCACTACTTACAGTTTCATCATATACACTATTTATTTTTAATGTATATATAGGCCGTATAAATGATTAATATTATTCTCAAAAGCATCCTCTGCTCTCTTCAGATTCTTATTTCTTAAAATTACTCTCAGTAACTTATGTTAGCTGATATTTTTAATGGATCTCCAGAGTGAATCACTAAAAGGCGCATTAGCTATGTGAACTCTGATAGTTCTCTGTCTAGGCTGGTTATGCTAAGAATGGACCAAGATAGCGGGAATATAAAAGAAAAATTAGAAAACTCCTTATGCTAGATTTATTAATTTTTTTTTAGTCTAACCAGTATTTGCCTTTGCCTTTCAAAAATGTTTTTGTTAATTGCAACCATTTTTATATTCATATTAGTATTGGTTTTAATGTTACTGGGTTTTGGAAGAGGTAAAAAAAAAAAAAAGAGAAAGTAAATACTGGGTGCCTCAGTTACAGAATTTTAAAAGGTATTATGTATTTCACTTTAGCATTTATGACTTTACTTCTAAACTCTGAAGAATCAAGAATGTAAATGACCAAACCCCATAAATTACTGCCTTTATTGCATTTTATGATTGAAGAGGGCAAGTGAAGAGTATTTTAAATATGACCCTGTATTTCCTTATGTGATGTTACATTAATTCACTCTGATGTCCAGTACCTATATTTGTGCATCTCAGGATTTTGTTTCCTTTTTTACTTGCCTTAAGCACTGTGTCAGGCTTCAGTTCTATCCATCGCTGCACCCAGGTCATTCTGATCCCTTCAGTCTTTCCTGCTGTAGTTGACACTATGTTTTAATATATTCCCGGTTGTATTGCTTCCTGGGTTTGTAAATGCATGTTAGTTTTTCTTTCTATTTCTAATCTGGGCACAGATTTTAAACAATGCTGCCATCTCTTTCGTATTAACCACTTTTAAATTCACTGGGCAGATCCTACGTATCACCTTATTTCTTCCAGGAACACAAACTGTTCATCCAGTAGGCTTTTCACTGTACTGTGTAACATCCACACACACCAATATCTAGACTTTTATCCTGCTTTTCTACTATGTTGTTATAAAGTCACTTGAAAAAAAAAACATGATACATGAACTAATTAACAGTGTTCTTAACATCTGTTAGTTTTATAAATTACCTTGTTATGTGCTGTTCTGGGCTCTAATATTAATAATAGGTTATTGTTGTTGTTAAATGAACTTGTTTCCCAACCAGTCTGCAAAACACCTTGATTAATTTCCTGTGGATAAGCATCAGAAATGCTTGCTACCAGGTTTTATCTCACTATATGATCTCTGCTTTGCTTAGTGAATGGGGGATCTTGGTCTGGTGACACTCCTAGGCGTAATAGCCATACCTTTAATTGTCGGATGCTGGTAAAACCTCTTGCTGATGCTGAAGAAGGCCATGATAACCAGGAAGCACATCAAAAATATGAAACTATGCAGTGCTTTGCTGTTTCTCAACCAAATTCATTCAAGGAGGATGGTGAAGGTAATTCCTGCATTCAATTTGTCTTAGTATTTTCTCTTTCTGTGCCATTGTGGGTCAGCAGTTTTGGTTCAGTTGATAAAGTGAGGTAGAGTTGATAAAGTGGCTTCTAAATCCTGAAAAGTGGAAGAGTTTTCAGGAATTTTCCTTTTTCATTTAACTGTAGAAGTGTACTTTCATCTTGGATTATGAGTGTACACACTTGCATGCACCTATTTGTTAAAAGAATACAACTGAATTTGAGAGAAACTGCATTTACCTTAAAGGAATGTCCTAGTTTTGTACCACTGCAATTGTAAGGAGAATGTAGCTCACTGGGAGGAAAGTTTCAATGGGCAATTTTTTGAATTCTTAGAATTTGAAGACAATTGTGGTTCATCATTTCCTTTACCATTTACTACTTCAGCAGGTAAATTTCCTCAGATTGTATTTAACTATTCAGATAAGTAAAAATGGTTTATTATGAAGCTGATTTCTCAAGGGACAGCAAGCATTTGGGGCATGTTTAAGAAATGTGGCTTAGAAGGTATGAAATGGTGAGTGTTTAAGAAACGTGCTCTCTGTGCATGCAATATATTCTTTTTATTACTTATTTTCTGAGTGCTTGCTGTACAGGTATATGCATAAACATGTGCCAATAATTATGGGCTGTGGTGGAGTTCTTGATAATTTGTCTTCTAAAAAAAAAAACAAATCCACATCTCCTGTGTTGTTTCATTTTGTGTGAAACAACAAAGATGTAAAACCACGGAGTTCTGTCTATCCTTTTATTGGCACAAAATCTATTGTTTTGGTCCAAAAAGATTTTAAGTACCTTTTTTTTTTTAATATTTCTAATTCTTTGTGGAAACAGAATCTTCCTCTTGTGTGCAAATTACTGAAGTGACTTTTTTTTTTTAAGATTTGCAGTCTTGTTTGATATGTGTTGCAAGAAGAGCTCCAATGAAGGAAAGACCACTTCTTCCTTCATCAGAGAGCTTTACTACTCGCCAGGATCTACAAGGTATTGTGAAATAGGAGATCTTCATTGTGGTTTGGGTTTTTTAATCTCAAAGGGGAAATTGCTGTAACTAATGTTTTATCTAATATCAGGCAAAATAACTTCACTGGACACAAGTACCATGCGAGCAGCTATGAAACCTGGCTGGGAGGATTTGGTGAGAAGATGCATTCAGAGGTTCCATTCACAGCATGAGGGAGAGATATCTTTTGCCAAGAGGCATCACCAGGAAGGTTAGGATTCATATTTTTAGCCCTTTCTATATTAGACTGTCATTTGTACCTCTTGGTTGTGTTCTCTTTGTTATGTTTACATGGAACAAATACTTTTTTTCAAGCTAATTTGCCTGACAGGCTGATGGCTCTCTCTAGAGAGGTTTTGTACCTGTCTCCCTGTTTGTTTTAGCCTGCTTCTTATAACTGTGCCATATTGGAGGGTACTTTAAATCTTTAAATTGTTGCAGTAATTTTAGAAAGAAAGACCCTTATATGTTCCTTATCAAAACACTAACTATTCATTATTCTTCACAACCTCAGCGCACACACGGCGGTTCATTGACCTGTATTTCTGTTCTCTACAAAAATGGACTTTTGCTGAACCATTTCCTGTGTGAATCACACTGTTTCTGTGTGTTGCGGTACGCGTACTACGTGATGCAGCACTCATGCTATCTGCAAATGTACATTGTTGTACTGTATGTAGCTGATAAGTATGATAGGATGCACCACAAGCACATCTACCAGTCACAATTATGGAAGGTAAGATGTAGGAGAAAAGTTCCCCATGAGATTTCTGTGGTAGTGACTGTGTGGGATTTTTTCTTCACATAAAAGCCTGATACTGCTAATTCTAGTAACACAGATCAAAATTACTAAAACCAAATAACCCTTTGTAGTCCACAGGAAAGTCCTTTCAAAACCAATTGGGAATAACTGAACATTTCCAATGCAGGAGCATCATACTTTGGGTTCACGTTTGTAGAACAGGGCTTACAGCTCGTCAGGGTCATTAGTCAATGGGTATGCCGGTTTGGAAACTAAATTGTAACTGGAATCTCAAATTATTCCACCAAGTACACGCACATACAAAAAGCTTTAGTCATGCAGCATTAGTTAAATATTCTTTAATATGTTCTGCTTTCATGAAGCCTTCATGTTTCATTTTGGGAATGTGGGGGCACAGAAATTCTGGTAACAGCTTCTGGGTTATGTACAGTGGGAGTGCTGAAAGTTCACAGCCTTATGCTGTGATTTCAGACAGAACTGAAGAAAGTGGAATGAAATTAAAGTTACAGTAGGGGTTTATAGAGCATTTTCAGGTAAGACTTCTCTGTGTCAAAGGTAATTTAGGAGTTTCTCTTATGGCATCCAGCCACTTGTTACTTCAGACCTCTTCAAATGATTCACTGCCAAATTAGCAGCTCCTACATCCAGTGTTGAGGTTTGAGTGGGTCCTCTCTAAGCTATCTGTGAAGTGATAAAAATATACGTGATTTGGAGTTTACACTATATCATTTTGCAGGGGAGGCTTAGGATCATCATGTAAACTGTAGAATTAGTGTAAATGAGGGGGCTCTTCTTGTGGAAGTGAAGAGTGTGAGTGATAAGAGGAGGTGGAAAAACCTCTGGAATTGCTCTGTAGCAAAGGATCCAGCACTAAAGAGGAGTAATGGCTGAAACGTTTCCTTCCCTTGCCCTGCAGCATGGAGAAGAAAAACAAAGCATATCTTGGGTCTTAGCATCTTTGTACTTGACTGAGGAGACCCTTGCATTTTTTAAGTCATTATGTTTGACAATAACAGCAAAGAAAGTAATGGTCTTCTACGTGTAATTCAGAGTTCCAGTATGGAAAAATTACCAAACTGAACCCCAGCATTAGCTTGATAAACAACAAAACCCACAAAGCTTTCAGGTTAACTCTCAGTGTAAAGCACAAAATATATATGGTAAGTTTTTATTGGCCACAGTCAGAAAAACAGCATTTCCTGAAAAGGAATACGGAAACATTCTTGTTTGCTTAAAGAATTAGTTTGGAAAATGATTTGAGATTTCACTTGTATCCTGTTGGCATTGAGTTCTGGAATTTCCTGATGTGGTATATGCTAAAGTTAAGAGCTTCAGACCTTCTAGTGCCCAAAGGTTAAACTGAAACAATGACACACCTAACAGTGAAATTTTGCTTTGTATTGTTTCACAGTTGCAGCTTTTTGTTTTTCTTTACATTTTTACTCTGAGAAACCCCTTCTGGTTGTTTAAATTGTGCTTCCTGTTTTCTCACTGCCTAAATAATACTTTAAAACCTTGCAGAACAATATATAACAGTGGGGGGACACGGAAGGAAAGCAATCCTCACCAGTTCTGCAAGGCTGAAAATCTGGTAGCTCTGTAGAGGAGACTATTTAATAACGCCACACTTGGAAAACCATGTCATTTCATTGCAAGAGGAAATCTTAAAAAACAAGCAATAAAATGCAGATCAGATTATGCTATTAACTGGGAGGGAAGGAAAGAAAACCAAAACCACAGAAAATGTGTATATATGGAAAAACAGGAAATGAAAAAGTATTTGTAGTGCTTCATTCCTATTTTTTTCCCTAAACCATTATATGAAACTTCTGAAGATAAGTATTTCCCTCCTGCCATACCTGCAATCCTAATATGATAGCTTTTGGACTAGGAATTCAAACTGTTCAGACTTGTTTCACTGATGACAAAGACTGAATGGTAGAATAAATGTTCAGAGATTTGCAATTCTGTAACATGATTTTAATTTTTAATTAAAGAAATGTCATAGAGGTCTTCAGAGGTTAGAGAATTGAATTTGTTCAGCTTCAGATTTACACTGAAAACTTAATGGATGCAGAATACATTCAGTGAAGTAAACCCCAAACCTAAAGTGCAGGCATACCAACACTGGGGAAGGATAGCACAGCCCCATTTTTGGTTTAAGTAATTGTATTTATCATTTGCTTGAATTGTATATTGTCGTATTTGTTCTTTAAAAAGTAATGATTTCTTATTCCAGTTCTTCTTATTTCTGATCTTTCCCGTGTAAAAGATTTATGTACTTTTTAAATTAATGAGAGTTACTGTTACAAGAGAATGTCAGCAGGCAGTAAGGAAGGAAAGATACAGGCTAATGGAAACAGATAATGTAGAAACTAAAGGCATTTATATTAATCATTGTGATATAGATGATACAGATGAAAAAAAATGTATGAGGAACAAAAGGAGTTAGACACATGTTTGATTAAAAGTGAAAGGGACATCGAGGACTTCTTGGTCCACTCCTGAATTACTCTGTATTTTGTAGTCTCTGTTGCTGTTGTCACTCCTTATGAGTTGGGTTTTTTTGATCACCCTACGGTATGTGGGATCTTTTATTTTATATGCATTCTATCTATTTATTTATTCTTCTGGGTTGGTTTTGTTTTGCTCTTTAACACGGTGTCTGCGGTACCAGTGCTGATGGATTTAGAACATCAGAGGTTGAGCAGCCAAGCTACCTGTGTAGTTTCTCATTAGTTTAATTCTGTTCTTTCGCTTGCTTGCAGTGCTGAGGCAGGGACTAGCGTTTAGTCCTGTTTACCGGTTTTCCTTGTCTGATGGCACTATCGTTTCTGCCCAAACAAAAAGCAAGCTCATCCGTTCTCAGACGACCAGTGAACCTCAGCTCGTAATCTCCTTGCATATGCTTCACAGGTAATCCTGACCAGCTTATTACATCCACACACTGCAAAGGGACAGGGAAAGTACAAAGCTGCCAAAGGAAATAGATTGTTTAAGGCTGGTAGATGTTCAGTTGTCTTAGAACTGATAGCATAAAAACAAAGTAAGTTTTTGAAATCAATGCTTACAGCAGGAAAAGGCTATAAGGTCATTTCAGGACTTAAAAATGGCATGCTGGATTTTCACATCAAGATCTTCCATTAAACATACAAAATTTCCTTTAATCTCATGTTCTTGAGCATTTTAATTTCCTGTATTTTACATAGTAGACACAAGAAACTTTCCAAGTGGAATTAAATCTAAAAAACTTCGAAGGATTAAATTCCTGTAGTTCACAGTCAGTCATATGTTGGGCCCGGGTCTTCTTTAAAGGATGTTATGATTAGTAAAACTGCAGTTTAGGCAGTTGCATATTTTAACTCCTTGTCTGTCTCCATTCCTTGTCTTTTCTGGTGGCTGGAATACTGGCTTTCATATGTCCAGTCCTGAGAAATGCCACCACTATTAGCCTTTCCTTAAAAGGCACAGACAATAATATGTGTAAAGTCAAGGACAAGTAATCACTGACTTCAGAACTTCAATAAAATTTGAATTAAGTCATTGCATGTCCTGGTATATTTGTAACAGATTTTGTTTCAGGTTTTATTTGCTGATTATACTGAAAATGCTGTTTCCCTGTATCCACAACATCACATTTTTGAAAGGAGCAAAACAGCTGGAAACATAATTAAAACTGAAACCATTTTACAAAGATGGTAGATTTAGAAAATGACTGAGTAAAAGCTGTCTGAAATTTATTTTTGTTGGATTGCGGAATATACTTGATATTTCATGAAGTGCTAGATTTTAATTTTTTTTAAAGCACCACTAAGGTAAAAATGGTATTTGGGTTGTTGTTTTTTCAGCAGAACACTGGTAGTATTGTATTTGTAATAACGTTCTTAAAATCCACCTGTCTCTTTATAGTTAGTGTTGTTCACCTTTGCCTTTACACCTAAGGTAACAAATTTAGAGTAACAAGCTCCACTACCTTGTGTGCTTCAGTTCTTTCACTTTTCATGCCTTACCAAAATGCAGAGGTTTGTCTGAACTTATCCTGTGCGAGTCAGAATGGGTTTTGTCTCATCAAAAGTATATATGAAGAATGTTTATTCTTAGTATTTGTTTTTGGAAGTCCAGAATTTTGATTTTTCTCAAAATCTCATTGTTTTTTCTTCCTAATTTACTTGACCGTCTCTTTTGTAGCTTTTTGCATTTGGGAATATGTCTGACTTTCCTGGTTTAAGTTTTAGCACAGAAGTAAAAAGCATATTTCATCCTCCCATAACCTAATTGAAATCTACCTAGGAAAAGTGACCATCAAGTGTCTTCACAAGCGCTTTTTCTGTGTGTGTCTCCTCTATTTCCTCCGTCTTACAGTCTACATCTCTAAAATACGTGTTTTTTCTCTTTCTTCTCCTCTTTTCCTAAAAGCCTGTGCCGGACTGGATTGCTAACAGACTGTTCCCATTCTGAAGCAATATCCAGTAGTTCTCTTGGCTCACATGCTGTTTTGGAGCAGTATCGAAATACTCTGGCAGTGTAGAAATGCGACTTTTTCAACTTTCTTTTCAGTAAGAACTTGGTGGGCAAATAGCCCACTCCAGCCTTGTGGTGGGGCTAACTCATAGAAATTCAAAACTCCAGCAAACAGCTGTCCACAGCTGTCTTGTAAAACATGGATTTGTTTGGGTCATATGTTTCAGATGAGATTTCTGTCAGTTCTAGAGGTTAGCTCTTGCTGAATTGTAGAGAAGAGATGCACATTAAAGGGAGGGAGTCTGAAATTGTAACCTATCTGCATTTCTAATGACTGTCATTTAAATGAGGTGTAATTTTGTTTTTCCGCTCTTCCACTGATCTGTTAATGAACTACTGAAAAACCATTCTGTTAATGTGCAGCCATGTTGAGCGTTGCATATCACTTTTGTCAAATTGTTGATTTGTTTTTAATTGTAGGCTTGTTGTGCTATTTTAAAGCGAGGTTTGGGGTTTTGCTTCTTTTTCTGTAAGGTAATTGCAAGTTGGCCACTGTCATTTTAGCTAATGGGCTGTTTTTCTTCCCTTTGCCACATAGAGAGCAGAATGTCTGTGGAATGAATCAGGATCTGACTGGACAAGGAATGGGGAAGATATTGAACCCAATTAGCTCCAGCAGCCCTGCCCATCAGGCCATGTGCAGTGGGAACCCAGGTCAGGATATGACCATCAGTAGCAATATAAATTTTGCCATAAATGGCCCAAAGGAACAAATGGGCATGCCAGCAGGCAGGTTTGGTGGTTCAGGGGGAATGAACCATGTGTCGAGCATACAAGCATCCACTCCTCAGGGTAGTAACTATGCACTAAAAATGAATAGCCCCTCACAAAGTAGCCCTGGCATGAACCCAGGGCAGCCAAATTCTATGCTTTCCCCAAGGCATCGTGTGAGCCCTGGAGTGGCAGGAAGTCCTCGCATCCCACCCAGTCAGTTCTCCCCTGCAGGGAGCTTACATTCACCTGTGGGAGTCTGCAGCAGCACAGGAAATAGCCATAACTACACCAACAGTTCCCTGAACGCACTACAGGCCCTCAGCGAGGGCCACGGCGTTTCTCTGGGTTCGTCGTTGGCTTCACCTGACCTAAAAATGGGAAATTTACAAAATTCCCCTGTGAATATGAATCCTCCCCAGCTAAGCAAGATGGGAAGCCTGGACTCTAAAGACTGCTTTGGACTATATGGGGAGCAATCAGAAGGTACAACTGGACAAACAGAGAACAGCTGCCATTCAGCAGAACAGAAAGATAATAACGATAGCAGCATGCCACCAGTTGTCAGTGGCGAGAGACCTGATGGACAGAATAAACTGCACGATGGAAAAAGCCAGACAAAGCTCTTGCAATTGCTGACCACCAAATCAGATCAGATGGAGCCTTCGCCTTTGTCCAGTACCATGGGAGATGTTAGCAAGGACTCCACGGGAGGGTTGCCTGGGTCTAGTTCGGCACATGGAACCTCGCTCAAGGAGAAGCATAAAATTTTGCACAGACTATTGCAGGACAGTAGTTCTCCTGTAGATTTGGCCAAGCTCACAGCAGAGGCCACAGGCAAAGAACTAAGCCAGGAGTCCAGTAGCACAGCTCCTGGTTCAGACCTGACTGTTAAACAGGAGCCAGCGAGTCCTAAGAAGAATAATAATGCACTACTTCGCTACTTGCTAGATAAAGATGATACTAAAGATATTGGTTTACCAGACATACCCCCAAAACTGGAGCGGTTGGACAGTAAGACAGACCCTTCCGGTAGCACAAAGTTAATACCTATGAGAACGGAAAAAGAAGAGATAAGCTTTGAGCCTAACGAACAGGTAAGCAAATCTTTGCATTACGTGTGAGTGAGATGTTCTAAACCTGCATTCCTGCCATCTGACATCCTGTGAGAGTAATTTCTTGACACTCCAGTAGGCTGTTACCTGTCTTTTGAAATCCAGTCTTCACTCAGTTTCCCAGTTGGTGTTACTAAGTTGTGATAATCACTCTGTCTAAAAGAACAGAATCTTCCTGGAAGGAGATGGATTACGCAGGGACTGAACACTGGGGAACCTTTCCCAGATGGCAGTCAGAGAAGGAGAAAATACTTTGATTAATGCTCTCTTACTGACAGCTTTTCCTATAGGCTGTTGTTGAATTGCTGTGGGTTAGATGGGCTCCTGGCCTAGCCTAGCGTAGCAACTACACTTCTCCAGTGGAAGGCAGCTCCATGCTCAAGGACGGGAGTTGTTTCAAAGAATTGATACCAACTTTGTGTTACTGATCTTTGTGCTGTGCTTGATCTGCAAATTAAAATTAAGGCAAATAAACTCCCATGGGTTTTGTGCCAATTAGGGGTTTTGTTGTTATTTTTTTCTTTTTACTTCAAAGCATTTTATGTTCAACCCTAAGTTCCCATGGATGATTAATTGTTAAGCGCAGAGATCATTTCTCCCTGCGCAAGGTTATCTGCATTGAATTTTACGTTCAGAATTTCTTTGTGTTCTGTGTGACTTCTTGTTGCTCTGCTGCCCAGGTTACTAATAAGCTGTATGTTGTCAGGACCTATGCTAAAAAGTGTTCTTTCACTGGCTTTCATGCAGAATTTACTTTCTAAAAGCAGGCTCATGTCCCCCAGAATGCTCCAGTTTTCAGATCTTAGCAAGAAAAAGGGACGCAGCAAAAGCAATTTGCTACTTCAATATTACTGTTTATTTTTTTTATAAAATGGGTAATTACAATATCAATTTTAGTTTAAGACATTTTCTTTTCTAAGGGAGTTTATAACTAGCTGGAGTTAATGATCCTTAGCTTTGTCCTACAGTATCAACACTCCCAGCTGGTCATTAATCCCTAGACAGTGCCTTGTGCATGAAGCCTTAGTTTGTAAATCATAACCAGATCTTACACTGCAAATGTTCATGACTCCCTTAGTCACAGGCATATCCTTCACTTTTAAAATATTGTGTATTTTTAATGTGTGGACTGGGTTTAAACTTGTTTATTTCTGTGAATCTGTTGAATGTCTTTTACTGTGTATGTGTAAATACATCGGGTTTTATATTTTCTATTTTGTATTTTGAGACTGAGGAGGGATGGATAACATTTTCTTAGCCCTAGTCACAGTATTGGATTTTTTTTTTTCCCTTTCAGAAGTCTGTAACCAGCAGACAGTTCTTTCAACAGTGGTTATAACCACAAAACATAGAGGCCAAACATGCCACTACACTGTGGATGCAGCATTGTTAAAATCTCAGTTATCCAGGCATCTCCTAAGGTTACTTCACTACTTCTGTTTCAACAGAATTTGACAGCTATTGCCATTATGTAGGAGCAATTGTGGTTTTCAATTCTTCCCATGCTTTAGGGGAAAACTGAGCCAAATTACACTAATTTCTACAGGGATTTATCCTCAACTGTGGATGTTAGTTTAGTTCTGAATGTAGCTGCTATTTAATAGTGCCTGTAGAGGGAGGACTCATGGTTTGTTAGGCTAGGAAAACACAGCTATCGAGAAATCCACAGCTAAACTGGCAAGAGTAAGCTATTATAAAAATATCTAATAGAGTTCAATTCCTAGTTCAGATCCTACACGCACAGAAAGTCAATACTGGGTTGAAGGCAGGGATCCTTCAGTCTTCAGTTTTGGTAATTTCCGAAACAATTACGTCCATCTAAGTAGACCAAAATTATGGCCTTCAGATGTTTTATTCCGCAAGAATTACATTTCTAAAAGAATTGAAATTTCCTCTGTCATGATCTCTGTGAGGTAGACAGTCACTTAGCTTGTGGACCCATTTACAAAGAGCAGGTTTTGTCCTTCTAGAAGTTAGTTCTCTAGTCCAAGGTAGTCCTAAGAACTCCTTTTATCATTGATGGAAAAATAGAAAAATACTTCAGGGTTGTTGTTTTTTTCTTATCCTCATGTGTGTCTAAAATAGGGAAAGTAAGATGTTCCCATTGACTAGCTGTAGCCTAGGTCCTAGTTTAAACTAGCTGCCCTACTTTTTCATGACTAAAGATAGGCAAGTTGCGTCTCACCCTAGGTGTAAACATGTAACTATAAGACTAATTTTAAAGAAAGAGAATTCAGTGTCTCCAAGCATTGCCAACCTCAAGCATTAAAAAATCAGGCCCCCAGTACTATGAACTTTGTAAAGTGAATAGTCTATTCACTTTTTATTTTTAGGCTTCATGTTTCTGAGGTCAGGGGAGGGATTTGAGTGGGTTGGAGTATGGACTGTGGATGTATTGCCTTTTCTTACAATTTGAAGGCGGAGATTATCTCCCAGGAAAGAGGGAATGAGAGATGCAGGAAGGTCCAGGAGCTGAGGCTGTTCAGAAAACCACAAAGCAGTGTAGGGAGTTATGATGAAGTGGTAAGGGCTGAAGTGCTTAGGCTTCCTCAGCGCTGAGTTAAGGAGAAGACAGCCCCACAGCTGTGATAGAAGGCTTCTGGATAATGACAGAAGCGCTTTTGTTGCTCCTGTCGGTTGTAAATAGTTTTAAAACCTACTTAAAATGCAGTGAAACCTGGAGCTGAGTAAACAGAAGTCCAGCATGGAGTAAGAGAGGAAGTAGTGGGGAATATAAAATAATGTAAGCATTTATCTAGCTGAAGGCCAGGCCTTTAAACAAATAACCACTTTACCTCAATTATAAAATCAGTGAAAATATTTAGCATCAAAAACTCTTCAGCTTTGGAAGATGGTCTCCCACAGGAAGTGCTCATTGCCTAAATTTAGATCAAAGCTGGAACTATTTAGTACGAGACTAGAACACAGATTCTTGTGCTAAATTCTTCCATCCTCCTGCGTCCTTCCCCCCTCCTTCTTCCGTATGTAAAAATTAGCCGTGTGCTTGTTACCTATTTTGCAGGTTTATTTAAAACTTCTTTTCCCTGAGGAATGTTGTATTTTTAAGTAATTAGTCACTGAAGTGTGCAGTTTCTCTGGGAACTGCAGTGGAGTGGCAGTGGGATGGCCTCTGCAAGGGGGACCAGGGTGTTGGGAGGCGGCAGAGCCATTACATTTTGTCCTTTTACTTTTGGTCTGACTTTCTGAGCAGGAAATGCTTTGAAGTGCACCACTGTACTAAAAATAGCCTTCTTCTAGGTAGTGTGTTTAAACATATACTTCTGCAGAGAGCAGCAACTGACAGGAAGCCTTTCTCAAATGGCAGAGAATATTTCCAGTGCCACCGTACCTTTTTCCCTTCCTTGGTGGGACGGTGGTTATCAAGCTTTGTTGGGCTGATTGCTATTCCCATTAAGGCAGCTGTGGGGGAGAGGATGAAAGAGAGACCTGCTCAGGAGGCTCAGCAGAGCTCTTCCTGTAGCACCAACAGGAGTAGGACTGTTGCTGTCAAGCACCACAAGTGCTCATACTATTCTCCACTATTAAAAGGGAGGACAGTGTGAGCACGAGTCCTGATTTGCTGCTGATCTGTTTTGTAAGGTGTTCCCTCAGCAGTAAGCCTTGCCTTCTCCCACTCTCTCTGCCAGCCCACCAGCTACTGCAGGGCTGCGTGGTGGGAATTCATCCTGCACCTTCCTTCCCTGTGCACAGCTGCTTCTGCTGCCCCTCAAAAACCCCCATTGTGCTTCTGGCTGCAGCCACCTTATGGTGATGCTGGTTGGGAGCTGCCCATGTAGTGGTCAGCACATGGCCAAATATGACAAGGACCAGCTAACAGCTCAGGGGAAGGAAAGTGTAGGGGGCTGTCAGAGAAATATCATGCACTGAACAATATCAGATATTACCTTGCTAAAGAAACATTTTGTTTAGTCATTGTTTTGCACTGCAAAACTCTTCTTACGTAAAATTGGGTACGGAATATTATATTCAAATTACAGATGAAGAAACCAAGATGAAGAAATATGAAGTAGATTATTTTCTATGAAAGCACCTGGCATAGTGTGGAATAAAATCCTTCTAAGTGTGCTCTCCTCTTTTTCAACCAGTAGACAGTATAGACAGTCTGTTTGACAGGGGCTTTGCAATGCCAGTCTCCAAGTGCTGCCCCAGAAGTCCTTTTAAGCATGTATCTTTTTGTCCTAAAGGTCAGAAATTGTTTGAGTATTCTTCACACACTTTATCAACTCTGGTGTCCTCTTGCTTTATGTGGAAACCAGTATCTTCCCCATACTAACATACTGTCTTTACACACCACTCATCTTTCAAAAACCTATTTCCTGGTGTTCAAACTCCATTAAATTCATGAAGGCCATTGGCTTCTTCTTGAAATTCTATCAAAACCTTAAAAGGGGGATTCAATTTTCTGAATTTCTTTCCATTAGAATTGTTTCCAATAGTTAATAGTAGATTAGCCTGATAATATTACAGGATTTCTAGCCAATTTCATGTTTATTGCAGTTACCAGGGACAAAAAGACTTTATGAATGTCCCCTCTGATTTGCGTTTTTCTTTTTCGTATAATCCTTTAATTTATTGCCAGTTTGGAGCAGGGATTTGATTATGTTTTATGGTCAAATGCTTGGCCATGCTAGAGAGTAACTAATAAACTTGGGCTTTATATAAGGTATAGGTAGGTATATAAGGCTAGGTATAGTTTCAAGTTGTGCCCCCATCAAAAGACATCCTGTTGTAAGGAATAAGTCCCAGGTGCTGCTGCCACACATGGTTTTAAAGGAAATGTATACACATATGAAGTTTGGAATACAGGGTATTAGTGCAGGCCATGGGCATTCCCTGTGTTGGAAGAGATCTCCAGAGAGTTTAGCATCTTATCCAGTCCTTTACAATCCATGGAAGCTAGACTTTAACATAGCAACTTTTGTAAACCAAACTTCATGTTGAGTAACTGCTTTTCAGTACAGCTGAAAAAACTCTGTAAGCAGTTAACACTTTAATCTGCCTTTCTCTACATGACAAATAAGTACTTTGAAAGTAGGTACTTTTCAAATGCAAAAATATTACTAAGCATAATTTGTCTTACGTTTTCTGGCACTTGGTGTCCAAGTTCAATGGAGATTATTGTAATTGCATTGCTCAGAGATAGTGAAAATATGTGCATGAGAACTTTATTGTGATGACTTGCACTTTATCGGGCATATTTTATTTTTATAATCCATGGCAAATAATTGTTTTACAGGGAAGTTAAGGTGTGCCTTCTGCTTACAAAAAGCTCAATTTAGACCATTAAAAAAATAAATACAGAATATAAAGAAAAGAAATATGCCATTAAAATAACCAAGTAAATATTTTAATGCTAGTTTCTGCATATGGTGCCAGTTTAGGGTGAGTCTGGAAAGACTTAGGCTAACATCATACCTTGGTGTTAATTTTAAATCCGTCTTTGAGCTTTTGCAGCAGTTGAGAACCATCATCAAAAAATAAAGAAGAAATACTTGAGATTGATTATGTTAGGCAAAAAGAAGGAAGGTTATGTACTGTGTTATAATACATCTGTTGTATTTGGCCTTTCTTTGCCACTTCCTGAGGGGAATTAAAAGCATCTTAGGGAGTGCAGTCTTCTGGCACATTTGGATCAATATGTTCTTCTCTGGCTTTATTTTGGGTTTGTGTTTTGGTTGGTTTTGTTTTGTTTTTGTTTTTTTACATGTAATGTTTAAACATAAAATTGCAATAGCCAGAATGTTAAAAAAAAAAAAAAAAGGAAATAAAAGACACAAAGTCCTGCAGAAAACCACACAAAAATAACCCTGCAACATATAATGCTTCTGTCTGCTGTTGTCTCAAATATGTTTAATCATGTCTTAATTCCCCGAAACAGTACAGAATCATCAGTCTGTAATTTTTGGTACTCTACATCAGTCTCTGCTCCTGGCTTCTGCAGTGTTCTTGTACCAGATCTCCCAGTGCTGAAAATGTGGCTCCTATAAAAATTGCTCACTACTGTCTCTCATGAGTGTCTTCTTGAATCTGCTTATCACCTGTCCACACAATGATTTAGGCTTCTTATAATCACATTTGATGGCTCTGCCTTTTCTGTTGGTGTGCTGTGTCCATCCAACTGCATGTAAGTGCCTGAAGGCAGCAAGTCAGCAGGGGGATTTGTCAAGAGCAGGTAATGTTGGACGAACCCATTTTCCTTTTGCAAGAGGGTAGCAGAATTTTTGTAGTAAGAGAGCAGTATATGCTGTGTCTTGTTTTGAATAAGTCTCTTTGGCCCTCTTACACATGGCATTCTTGTAAGCAGGTTAGAAATAAGATGAAACTGTTGTGAGCAGTTAGGAAACTTTGGAAATCCTTATAGTTATTGAAGGATAGTTATTGAAAGATTCACTGTCAGAAAGGAGGTGCTGCAGGACCTTGTGCAGGCTGGATGTAGCTCTGGGCAACCTGATCTAGTTGAAGATATCCCTGCTTATTGCAGGGGGGTTGGACTAGATGGTCTTTGAAGGTCCCTTCCAACCCAAACTATTTGATGATTCTGTGATCTAAAGCTGCTTAGTATTCTAGTTAACCTAAATGACTTGATGGGAGAATAGAACATATGGTCTGTAAAGCTACATATGATACTTGAATGCCTGCAAATGGATAGGGCTTTTTCAGAGCTGTGTCTAGGAATCATAGTGAGCGCAAGGTGAGTGAGAGTAGGTAATGTCATGTAATCAAAAAAAAATCATTATGTACTGTGGTTACGTCATCTGAGTGTACTATGTGTAAATATTCCACTTTACTCAGCAGTTGTAAGGCTTTATTTTAAGTCCTGTTATGGACACAGCACTTCAGCAAAAGTGTGGGTCAACTGAAGACAGTCCACAGGAGCAACAAGAGTAATGAGAGGTTCAGAAAACAGGTTATATGCTGAAGAGATTTCAAGAAGTTTACACTGCTTATTAACTTCAGCTTAAAACCCAAAAAGGCATGTGTTTTAAATACAGAAAAGGTTAGAAAAAGAAAGGGGAACACAATTTGTTCTCCAAATTCAAAATGTAACTCGGAGGAAGGACCTAAACTTCAGTGAGGGAGTTTTTGCATTGACATAAATGAAAAAAAAAACCCACTTGAATAATGGGGATGGCAGAGGGCTGAAACCAATCCCCCAGGGAAGCTGTGGATTTTCTGTGACTGGATGTCTTTAACAAGCAGCTATGTGGCTATATGAACTTCTGTAGGCAATGACATACACTGATTTTTGCCTTGAGGCTTTAAATTTCTTCCAGCCCTCTGATTCTGTGATTTTCTACCATTCTGCCAATAACACCAGCCTCCAGATAGCCCACATGATGCCTTTTAGCATAGTAAACTCCTTCCTCTTTTGCACTGTGCGTTCTGATCTGTAAGACTAGGTGATGTGGAAGGACTAAAGAGTAATACTGTGTTTGTCTGCAGTCAGTCATCCAAGAAAGGGATGTAGAGATGTAACCTTGAGGCATCTTGGCTACCTTTGAATAAAATAGCTGGGCGTCCCCAGGAACAGGTTAGCTGTGGCATCAGTAGTTTAGTACAGACTAATGTGCAGTGCTTCCTAGCAAGGCTGAGAGAGCCTCAGTAGGTAGGTTAAAGCCATCTCAGGTATCTCTATCTTATCCCGTGATCTGCGGTGTAAGCTTGCTCTCAATAAGTAATAAGGACAGAAAAACACAGGAAGAATAGTATTTCAGTTGTGTGCATGTTTGTGGTGTCCTCAGTTTCCCATCCTTTATGGCTGCCTGCTCATTCTCTGCCTCTCTTCCATCATTGCACATTTCTTAATGCAGACATTGATTTTGAGTGTGTTTTTTATTATAAATACTGTCATGAAATGTTTGCTGTGTAACCTGGTGGTAACTAAGACTGGACTCCCTGTTGGTACTTATTACCCAAAAGAGTTTTATCCCATTAAAGATTTAGGATTGGAGAACATATTTGTGGAATTTCCAGATTTCAATCAGAAAAAGATTCTTAGGCTTATAGAAAAACAATCTGACAAAAAAAAAGAAGAGGAGGTGAAAATCAACATTTTTAAGGAAAACATGCAGGTCACTGTTTAGTGTAGGATGAACTTAATTGTTTCCTTATCTTTACTTCACAATAGTTTTCTACTGAATTGAATATAACTAGATTTCTTTCTTTTTTTTTTTTTTTTTTCCTTACCATAGAGAAGTTATTTTCAGTGATTTGGGAAGTCATAAGCAAAATAAATTCCTAAATCTAGTTACTAGTTGACAGGTTGTAATTTATAGAATTTAATTTAAATGTCTATTTCTTGCCAGTTAACTTATATAGAGTTATCCAGTGTTAAGGCTTTAAATACAACAAAGAAAATGTGTATGGAGAATTGTTTTAGCCATGGAGCAACTTTTCCATCATATGCTTTTAATCAAGTCATAAAGAGACTAGAAATACAACGGTGCTGAAAGGAATATTGGCTATACCTACATAAACCCCCATTTCATCACTGTTGGATCTCTGTCCCTACCAAATTAGCCCTGCTGTCTGCACTGATCAGAGAGTGCATAGGATCATCTCCCCTTTGCCCCAAGGATACAGATCATATGGATTTGTATAACAGGATGCTAGGGTGTCAGGAAAGGGGTGCCAGTGCCACACTACACTTCCCTAATGCAAGGCAGATGAGCTCTGGGGAGCCTACACAGTCCCTTTTCAACAGCTTTGTGAGGTGCCTCACCATCAGGCTTCTTGCAGGAAGCCTTCAAAGCCAGTGCAGGTGTAATGGTTGTGGGCTGCCTGGCTCAGCACAAGCAGGATGCCAACAGCAAGCAAGCAACAACATGTACTATGGGTCTGTGTTTTTTTTAATTGCAGCCAGGCAGTGAACTGGATAACTTGGAGGAGATTCTGGATGACCTGCAGAACAGCCAGTTACCACAGCTTTTCCCAGATAGCCGCCCAGGTGCTCCAGCAGGCTCAGTCGACAAGCAAGCCATCATCAATGACCTCATGCAGCTCACCAGTGACAGCAGCCCTAGTGCGGCTGTGGCCACCCAGAAACCAGCAATGAGGATTTCACAGAGGAGTGAGTTCATCTTCCTCGCATGTGTCACCAATCTTGTGAAGCCCCAGAGCAGCGGTCGGAGTGCCCATGGGTTGCCTGGGGAGGAACCGGGCAGCTCCTGGTCCTGGTCTGGTCTTGTGTGATGGCATAGCGCCATCTGCGGTCATCCCATTTCATAACACACGGGGAGGGTATGTGTAATTCACACAGCAGCACCCTGGAAGCCCTCTGGGGAGTTTCAAGGGGTACCCTCAAACTAAATGAAATGTCCCCTGCTGTGGTTATAGGTAGTGCTGCTGTTGCAAGGACATTGGCATGGGGAACATGTGCATTTAGATGCCGGTCTCTCATTTCCAGCAACTCCCAGTAAAAGGGAGAAGAGAGGCTTTTCTAAGTGTGAAGGAGAGTCGTCTTCTAACCCCACAAGATTAATAGAAAGACATATGATTAAGAGGAATGTCCAAGTTTAATTTGAAAATGTGGCTTTTGAGTCACTTCAAACTGACAGTGTTTGTTAACTTTATGAATTAACTTACAAATCAGCATTGAAGTGTTGGTCTACCACCATAGAATAATGGCAAGCAAGCAAAACAGTAGTCTTATTAGCTATGAATGCTGAAGCATAAAAAGCTACTGCTTCATTTTTTTCTCCTGTTGGCTAGGATGGCAGCAGCTATTTACTTTCTTAAATGTACGCTGGTGTTTTTCTAATAAAATATAGGGCATAGATAATATGTTTAGCAATTCTGTTGATATTAAAATAACACCATGCCACTTTCGAATGAACTCAAATTATTACTTAGCAATGTTTAAATAAATATTAGTGTTACTATTAATAACAAATATTAATATTTAAATTCATATTTAAACTACTACAGATATTTAAATTATCGTTTGTTACCAGTGTTTCTGAGAGAGAGATGCTGTGATTTAATGTACTCATTTTTGTGAGTATGAGAGTTCTAACAGCAGCAGCACATAAGTCAAAAGGAAATCTCTGTACATCTGAAATATTTGGCATATTCTTTCTAAAGCAGTATCTGCTGGTTCCTTCCACTGTAGCCTTTTGGCTTTCCAGAGTTAAGCCAGCTTTAAATCTGCTTTCAAAGCTACTGGCAGTACAGTAATAGCATGATCGTAAATGAGAGTTGTCGTGGTATGGTTAGCAGCATCCTGTTTCCCATATAAATTAAAACACTAAAGCTTTTTTTCCCAAAGCTTAGTCTTGCATCTGTGCCTAATTCCCCTTGCGAACTTCTACCTTGTTTTCAGTAGAAGAACATACAGAAAGCAGGTGCACAGAAATCGTGAGTGGCTTTTCACATGCTCACAGAAAAAGAATGTAAAATGTCACATCAGACATAATTCCAAAAGAGGTTTAGGGATTTGTTTTTGTTTTTTTTTCTGAAGAAATAACCAGCTTTCATTTTATAGGTTTTACATAAAAAATGCTTAAAATATTGTCTGTTAATATATAGAAGTATTTTTACATGCCCCATCCTGACCAAGAGAAGACCAACACATCTTATCGACTGTGTTGTTTGTTTTTGTGCTGCATTTCCAGCTTTTCTTTTTGTAGGATCAGTGGGTGCTGGCAAAAGAATACCCATATGGTAATTTACTCATCTATGTGATGTTTTTTGAACTTCTGGGGCAAACTATTCTGAAACTGTCGCTGAAGCTCAGTTTTGGTTCAACCCTTAAACTTTATTATGCCCCTCAGCTTGGGAAAGTAATTTTTTGTCTCTAAGGTGTTTTTTTTTTTTGCTTGTTTCAACAGACATCCAAGACAAAATCTTAATTTCATTGTTAGGTGTATGTAATGTGATATATTTCCTATATATGCATATAAGCAAATTCTCCAGGCAGATAACTTACATTAAAAAAAATAAATAAATAAATACAGTGAGTTCTTGTAGTCTGGTTTTATAAAATAAGAAGAAAAGTCAGAGATGTTTGTAGCAAGATGTTTCTATACTTTTTAACAAGCTTAGTAAACCTCATCGAGGTTACAGATTTTGAAAGTATCAGAACTTTGATCTAAAATAAGAGAATTTCTTTTAACTTCCTTGTAATGTGGTTAATATGAAAAGGATGCTATTACAATCAGACACTCTCCTAGAAGAAGCTATCAGGAAGTATTGCAAATAATCATTTAACAAAAATTCTTAATTTACTTGTAGGTATCTTGTTGGTATGATTTGGAAATTGAATCATAGGTACAAGGTCAGGGTTTGAATCATGTTTGAGAACTAATTGTGCACATGGGGGTGCTTTCATACATTGTAACATTGCCCAAAGACCGCAGAGCGAGATGCTTGCCACTCATGGTCTGAAGCTCACTGTTGTGAGACACTGTGCAGTTTTCTTTGTAGAGGCTGATTTTAAGAGCACAAAACACTTAAAGAGAAGAAAATAGTTACATAAAGGTGACAGTACCAGAATATTATGGTGGCACAGCCCTAATTCCACACCACTTACTTGTGATTGCTGAATCACTAAAGTATTTATTTTTATTTTTAAAAAATGTAAAAACAAAAAAAAAAAAAGAGACGGAGATGTAGAAATAGGGTCACAGGATCCAGTACAGACTCAATCTGTCCTTAAATTTGATAACTTCTTCAGGGGCACAGCTTATGCTGGAAAACTTCAAAATAGAGATATTTCCTAACAATCTGCTGCAGGATGACATCTGCATGCAGTTACAGTCCTACTAGGTATGAGATTAACTGGCACTAGTATGCATATCACATAATGGTATATTTTGCTGTACTGGCTCTTCTGTCAGTTAAATTGCACCCTTTAAAGTTCTAAAAATCTATATTATATCTGTTTTAGTGTCAGGATGTTCCATTTTGAAATTTACATAAAAATGTCAAGGGATGTTTCTCAGACAGATATAGAGTGGGTAAATCATCCAGCATTAAATAGCTCAACCTAAGAGCTTCAAGTATGTTTGGGTTCTTTTTTTCTTTATCAAGTTTCCATTCTTGTAACTTTGCTTTTTTTCTTTGCTCCTCCTGTCTAGCTTTTAATAACCCACAAGCAGGGCAACTGGGCAGGTTATTACCAAACCAGAACTTACCACTTGACATCACACTGCAGAACCCAACAGGTGCAGGAACTTTCCCACCCATAAGAACGAGCAGCCCCTATTCAGTGATACCTCAGCCAGGACTGATGGGCAGGAATGAAGGGATGATAGGGAATCAAGGAACTTTAGGCAACAGCAGCACAGGTAAGATGACTTTCCTTTTTTTTTTTAATATACTTGAGTAACAGAATATAGCATGCTTAACTTAATGTCATATATTGGAGTTACGTAAGGTTATAAATTGGGGTTATTACAAGTGCAGGTTATTCTAAGTACTTTCCAAAAAGTCTGGGGAAAAATCATGGGCTGTTATGTACTGGCATATTATTTTGAATTTCTGTTTCTACATATTTTTGGTTCTGCTCTTTATGCGCTGCTTTCCACCTACCTGAAATCTTCTAGATGAAACAGCATATTGGCAATTATAGTTGGTTCTCATCAATGTTCCAGATTCATCTGAGGCTTACATAACTAAAAATCCAGTCTTTCTGTCTCAGAAAAGCAAATTAAAGAACCACTTGTCTCTAGAGGTAGTTCTTTGAAAACAAAATTATGTGCAATACAGTTGCCCTTATGATGTATATCTCCACAGGCCTTGGTTTTGTCCTGGGTTATCCTTTATTTATAAGCCTTAATTCCTATTTTAAATTAAAGAAATACTAATATTTCCACCATTTTTTGAAACGTAAACTTTTTGGGAACCATCAGATGTTACAGTGGTATTACCACTTGTCATGGAGTACGCCTGATCTGTGGTGCATTGATTTCTTCATGTTACCCTAATATTGTACAAAGGTACCACAGGGAATTTCACAAAAGAAGTCTGGCTGATTGACTTACTTCAACTAGTGCATAGTCTGAGTCTGTCCAAGTGTGCAACAACTGCAAAGAACTGAGTGAATAAATGGGTGTTTTAAGTCCTTTCAGATGTCTGTTCACTGTGAACATTTTATGTTTAGCTTGCATCAGTCTTAAAAAAGATGTGTTGCCAGACACTGAAATACCCTATTTAAGCAGTTTAGAGGTCAACTTGTAGTCTTTCAAGTGCCCTATTACTTTCATGTTTTGTATACATATTGGAGGATGTTATTCATCTATGTATACAAGTTAGAGTATTATCTGTGTTCCTGCCATTTGCTGTAGCACACCACATATTTCATCTGATAGAGTACATACACAAATGGAACAAACCTGAGGATGTAACACTGAAGCAAATTTTGTACAGGAGCTGAAAAAACGACCCTCTTCAGAGAGTTTTTTCTCCTTGATTATTTGTCACCAAATAATTGAACTGATGAGTAATAATTGTTGTGTGGCCTTTAGTATTCATTTAAGGATGTTGCAAAATGCAACTGAGGAGATCAGTAGTCCAATACGAAATCAGTGTTTTATCTGCTGTCTTGACTGTATAAAATTGAAATGTTTAAATGCTATGAATGTAAGTCTTTTTGACTTGCATTCATAGTTTTGGAGGGGGCTGTGTTAGGGTTTGGTTGGGGTTTTTTGGCTACTGTCAGAGTATAGTACTCTATATATTCCAAGTGTAAATAAACTGTATCAGCTGTTTACAGTAGATGTAGGAGGACTTCCCCTAAAATAACGGTAATGAACTTCAGCATCTATCGGAAAGTTCCTGTGAGTAATTTCACTGCACTGTATACTGGTTCGAGATTGTCTGGGTGAGCCTTGAAGCTAAGAAGTCTAGGTCCTGAATGAAAGGACTTACCAAAAGATGTTTGCAGAATGTGAATTTAAATTCAATCCTCCTAATTTGTAAGTGTGTGTAGCGATAACATGTTGTTACTCAATTCTTCATTCTCACTTAGCACTTGGAAACTAAAGCACTGACAGACACATCAGCAAACGTGATTCATTTCCTGAGGAAGGAAGTTAGGCTTATCCACACACCCTCAGCACCTGTTGCAGACTGCATGTGGGAACACTTACTCTGAACAGCGTTTCGGAAACGATAAAAGGATCTTCCTCTTGTAAAATGTATAATAATCTCCAGTCCCTTGACTTAAGCAGCATAAGGCATCATTCTATAGTGTTGCACATCTGGACAGGCAGTGGTGGTACAACTTGCTTTGAGTGAAACTGCTACATTTTTGTTGCTAAAAATGCAGCTCATCAGGCAGTGGTAATGCTACAGTACTATGCTGCAATGTTCTGAACCATGTGCCGGCACCCAAGTTTGTTTGGCTTTTGTGCAGGAATGATCAGTGGCAATGCCCCTCGGCCTGCCATGTCATCTGGAGACTGGGGAAGCCAGGCTTCTGCTGTGAGAGTGACCTGTGCACCCACAGCTGGTGCCATGAACAGGCCAGTGCAAGCAGGCATGATTCGCAACCCCACGGCCAGCATCCCCTTGAGACCCAGCAACCAGCCTGGCCCAAGGCAGATGCTTCCATCTCAGGTCATGAATATGGGTAAGTCAGGGCGCGTGTGGAGTTGGATTTTTTGGCATGCACTGGATTGTCAGAAGCAGAAAATAGAAAAAGGAAAAAAACTAAAATTATTCAGTTATAGATTTGATGAGAACTGTATTCCACAGAGAAAGTTTCCTGTGGAAGTGGGGATGAAGGTATGTAACACTGACTTTTAATACATATATTGGTATGAACAATTTCTGCTACTCTGTAGCTCCACAGTGGTGTGGCCAAAGAAAGAGGAAATCATAAAGCAAGTACACTATGATACTGACTTTATATGCTCTTTTTTTTCATGCTTATCTTACTAATTTTTGCATCTGTGGTGTTGTATCTGCTATTTTACTTCCAGAGCTCTCATGCTATTTTCTCAAATTTTAAGAGTTTTTCACAAAAATTCGTAATACTTTTAATAGTGATGTTACTGATGTCTTGGTGGTTTTGTATGCTTTTACTGTAACATAGATAATTGAATGGAAAGCCTTAACATGAAAGTAGATTCTTGTCACAAAAGTTATGTGGTTATTTTTCCTTGATTAGGGCCATCCGAATTAGAGATGAATATAGGAGGACCTCAGTATAGCCAACAGCAGGCACCTCCAAATCAGACTGCACCATGGCCAGACAGCATCTTGCCTATAGATCAGGCAACTTTTGGTAATCAGAACAGGTGAGTCTTAGTGTCACATCAAAACTTGGAAAGATTTCCCAGGCCTGTAATTTATATACCTTGGGGAAACAAAGTTCTATATACCATTTTAATGCCTGCAGTATTTTATGCTCAGAAAATGTATACATATTCCAGTAATATTTATAAATGCTCTCTTTGCCATGTAATGTGATGGAGGAGTTGGAAGTACTGTATCACACTGAAGTTTGGATATTTTTCAGTAGTAAAGGGGGCGAGCACTGAAAAGAAAATTTAAAGGAAGCAGTTGGAAAAAAGTGAAGAAAGGTTAACTTCTGACTAAATTTGCTTATTTTTCATTATGAAAGGATGTCCAAAACGACTATCTGTAAGTTTGTGTGTCATTTTCTCTGCTACTTTTCATGCTTTTCAAATGTTTCCTGGTGCTAATTCTCCCCTAGTTAGGGTGTCCATATGACAAAAGCCCTTTTTGCATAACTTAATCATCCACTTCAAAAGTGACGCCATAAAATAAAATACAGGGCCACATTTGATCAGCAAATAATAGGCAGAGAATTCTTCTAAATGCATATCTCTGCATTTCTCACTTTGCATTTCTCAGTATTTCCTTGTAGCTGAAGTTGGTGAAAAGAATTCCCATCGTGTTGCATCTGGAAGTAACCATATTTCGATCATTTACACCCAGAGATGACAAATTGCTCAGTGCTGCCATTTCCAGTTTTAGTAATGTCTGGGATTTGTATTTTTGTAATCTGATTATCGTTATGAGTATTAAGTTTGATAAAATTAAATTGTGAGTGAAAATAATTCTTTTAGAGAAATATTAAACATTATAATTGTGGTATATAAAAGAAATAGAGGAAAAAAACCAAAGTAATTGTCATTATGTAACATACAGAAATTTGGCTAATGTTTTAAACTTTTTCTTATTGCATGTACTCGTCCATTTACGATTCAAGGGAGGTTTTTTTGGCTAACCTCATCAATGATTTTTCCAGATCATAGATCCCATCTTATAAGACATCTTTAAAGTTTGACAACAATTTTATTCAAAGGATTTTTTTGTTGTTCTTCCCTTTTACTGATTTACTTTTCTATGATCCTGTGATTTACTGATTTATAAATCCATCTGTGAGATTTATAGAATCTGATAGATACATGAGATTGATTAATAACTTGTGACATTTTAAAGGTGCATCATATATATCCTTATTTTTATCTTTTACAGTCCAGGATGTAATTGAAAAGAATATGTTTTTGTTTTCTTCCCTGCCATCCTTTGCTTTTTTAAGTGTATAGCCTGTCGATGCAGCTTTTTCCTTCTGCTTAGCTTTAGCATAGAGATTAGACTTCCATGGCAACCATATATCTCATTATGGAAACTAAATACACAAACATGTTTCTTTGTTTTTCCAAACAGACTTGTAAAAAGGTTCACATATAGTGCTGTTTCCTCCCTCCATGTATAACAGCTTTTGTTGTCTCTCAGTAATTATCTGGGATGAGATACTTCCATGATATGCATATAGTAGCTGCTCTTGCTTGCAAAATGCTTTGCTCTTTATATTTTCTCTTGTAGTCTTGTGCATGAAGTAGGGCTTGTGTGAACTGCAAAGCAAAAATATGTCATTTGGCTGCAGATTTAGTTTGTTTCAGACTTAGTTTTTTTATCGGTAAGTTTTGTCCTTTAGGTTCAGGATAAACCTCTGTTCTGCCTTTGTAACTGAGAGTGTGCTTTGCATACAAATTCAGGGGTGAGGTAAGCAGGATTTATAGAGCCAACACACTTTGCTTGACAGTATCCAAATTCTTGCTGACACCCTTCTGAGGCACATAACCAAGTGCATAAACTGGTACCCAAGTGTGCAGTTCCATAAGATGGGTTGAGCTGATGCAGTGTTTTGCTGCAAACAAAAAGGGGAATGTCCTTTTCTCCCTGCTCCCTCATGCTTCTGGCTAGCTCTTCCAGATGTTTGGTTTGTGTAAGCTCAGTCCTTGGGACCTTTCTGTGATCTCTTTGCCCTGCTTAGTCTGATAGAAAATCGTTTAAGAAAAGTGTCAGGGGAAATAAATTCTTCTCCTTGTGATATTTAACCTAACATCTGAAATTTAAAGTTACAATTAGTTAAAAATTCTTTAATCTTCTGTGTTCAGTGACTATATACTGACTTTGTTCCTCTGCTGACCCTGCAATATGAAAAAGCCACTTGAGTGTACCTTTGGTGTGCTTGCTTATTTGTTGGCTACACTGTGCTTGTAGGGTCTTGACAGGCATTAACCATGGAATTTAGTTATTTCTTTGGGTAACATAACTTTCATCCAGAACAATTTGCTAAACAAAATTGACAGAGATTAAGACAATTTCTGTCTCCACTTGTTAGTTCAGTTTGAATACTAATCCTCTGGTACTATTTCATGGGTTTCAGCAGCTGTTTACCAATGCTGTGTTCATGTTTTCACAGGCAACCGTTTGGCAGCTCACCAGATGATCTCTTGTGTAATCATCCTTCATCAGAGTCACCAAGTGATGAGGGTGCTCTCCTGGATCAGCTTTACATGGCATTAAGGAATTTTGATGGTTTAGAAGAAATCGACAGGGCTCTAGGAATACCAGAACTAGTCAGCCAGGTATATTGGACATCTCATTGCATGTGTTAGGTTGTTGTGTTTAAACGATACATTGTCAAGACGGAGGTAAAATGCGTGTTGAAGAAGGGGAATAAAAAACTCTTCTTGCAAGCTAGTATAGTTACATATTTTGGTGGGACTCTGTCTAATGGCTTCATGTAACCTGAAAAGCTTCCTTCAGCCCCAGGTTTAGTCTTTGCCCTGCCACCCTCATCTAGCTTTCCTCCTGACTTATACTGAGCCACTAGGCTTCATGCGACTAACCTGACCAAAACCAAAAAACCTAACAGGTTTCTGCTTTTATGGTGGTCAGAGGAACAGCTGTGTGGGGGAAAGGCAAGACTGCAGTCAGCAGCAAGGTATAGGAAAGGTGAAAAACAAGGAATACGAAGACCTAGGAGCAGAGGAGCAAGATCAAGATCTTTGTGCAATGAGGGCAACCAGCTTTTGGATGAGCAAACCTGTAACATGTCATTTCACCCATAGTTTTTTCCCTTAGTTGATTAATATGAGTTAAGGGATGAATTTCACCTGAAGAAGCTTAAGCACTTAAAACTGAATTTCTTTTTAATAACGAACTTGCTTCCTAAACTTCTCAGCATGAAATTGTTCCATTCTTTTTCATCCTTTCTTTTCTCCTCACAGCTATTTTTGTTGGCTTCCAGTCGGTTCTTGTCCATTTCAGTTCTCAATGGTGCAAGAAAAATGTAGTAAAAAAGATTTTAGGGAAAAATTGGTTTTTTTATGTTTCTGGCATCAAAATTTTGTTTCCAAAACCATCTGTATATGTTTCTATAATGATTTAATATTCTCAGAGCCTAGAATACCCATTTCATTTCCTAGCACTCATCAGCACCCTGAGTGTAACTTCTGAACTAGTTCTGCATTTTAGTTATGAAATAGGACCAATGAAGTCCTGCCTTGAATATGAGAGAGCTGTCTCCAAGCCTATTTGGTACAACACAGAACTCAGTGAGGTGTTAAGATGGAGATACAATTCATTGAACTTCAATTGCAGTGTGAAACTTTCATGCAATATTACATAGCTTTTGAAAAATCACCACCAAAAAAAATCTGAGTACTGCTTTATTTCAAACTAAGAGGTAAATATATTTCTATTTATTTAGAATCTCAGTGGAAACAGTTAAAGAATTTTGCAAATAAGAGGACTGTCACATTTTAGAACATGTTTTTTAAAATAGCTATAAAACATTTTGTAGGAGCTTACAGTCTTTCTTTCATAAGAGTGCTGAAATTTAGAGTAACTTGATTTCCAAGGTCAGCATGGAATAAGCTATAAAATTATTCTGTCTAGAACAAATATTAGGGGAGTATCTAGAATGGAGTTTAGAATTGTGTTAGCCTTTTTATGCTAATGGATAATCAGTTTGTGCTAAAGTGCCCTGAAAGAATTAGGCATTCTGTTAACATTTATCTTCTGTAATAGTTTCAGGCATATTTATTTGAATCATTATTTCGTTTAAAGATACTGATAAAAATTTACTTGTTCATTTGTAATGTCTTTGAATTTATCTCGGAATCAGTGACAGAAATATGCTGCTATCATTTCATTTACAGATTTTGATATAGCATTTCTCATTTCAGGTTTTCATTTGTTAGCAGAATGATACAAAGGCTATGTTAAGAACATGACAAAGATTATAGGTCTTTGTTAAAAAACATAAAGGGAAAATAAAAGGAGAGAAGGAATTTGTCCCTATGAATACGTTTTGGTGCTCAAAAATACAGTGCTGTTTATTTGTAAGTTTTATATTTACGTAAAGATAACTTATGTCATTTTCTGCTTCAAAACATTCACATCCTAGAAGGTTGGTTTTGCAGGGTGGCTGTATTAGTCTCGTAAAATCTTATGAAAAGCCTTATCCCACCAACTATTTCTGTTGTTCACGTATTTCTGCAGAGCCAAGCTGTTGACCCCGAGACCTTCTCCAGCCAGGAGTCAAGCATGCTGATGGAGCAGAAGGCTCCGGTGTTCTCCCAGCAGTACGCGGCGCAGGCGCAGATAGCGCAGGGCAGCTATGCGCCCATGCAGGACCCGAGCTTCCACGCCATGGGGCAGCGCCCGGGGTATGCAGCCCTGCGCATGCAGCCCCGGCCCGGCCTGCGGCCCGCCAGCATCGTGCAGAACCAGCCAAACCAGCTGCGGCTCCAGCTGCAGCACAGGCTCCAGGCACAGCAGGTACAGCCTCTTCCATGCCTGGTTCCATGCCAGCACAGGCGCCTCCTCTGAGTGGCACCTACTGTCAGCTTGCCTACAGATAGAGCAGGTCTTAAGTTCTTACCCTGTTTAGTTACAGCCTAATTCCACCTCTGAACACTAGCCATCATGTGTTGTGCTGAGGTGGTACCTTGCACATTCTTTTTTTTTTGCATCTGTTATTTTTTCTATAATACGGTGCAAAAATGTGCCTTAGTAGTTAAGCCTAGTCTCACTAATTCTTTGAGCAAGTCTACAGTGGTGCTTTTTGTTATACAACTCTTTCTGTTTGTTATATCTTGGCTCTTCCAGCAATCTAAATGCTTTTATTGCTGCCCATTACCTACATCCTTTCTTTTTCACTTGGCCTTGATCTACTTTTGAGGATCATTTTAAGTTGTTGTTGTTTCATTTTTATATAAATAGGTTTATAGTGCTGTAAATAAGCTATCAGTGCTTTTCTAGTGGAGGAAGAAAGATCATTTCTACTTTAAAACATCAGGATAAGGTCTAATTCAAAGTAAACCTCAATAGTCCAGTCCAAACTCAAAAAGAACAGGAACTGTAAAAGTAACATGTTTGGTAAACAGCTTAGTGCCCATGTTGTTACTTGTATAGTGTATTGTCTCCTTAAGAAACAGGATTCTATGAATAACAATAGGACTTGAGTAGGAAAACTGCACCCAGCTTAAATATGTAAAACTAAGTACTCAAACCAGCTGATGGAAAAGTAAATGCATATACCTCTGTATATAAAATTTCCCCTTTCTTGTTGTCCTTCTAAAAACTTTTGGGGTTTGGTGTTGGGTTGTTTTCTTCCTTTAGAATCGGCAGCCACTGATAAATCAGATCAGCAGTGTCTCCAATATGAATCTGTCTTTGAGACCTGGAGTGCCAGCACAGGTAAAAGAAATAGCACTTACAAAAAATATTTTGTTTTCTTCTCCCCCCCCCCCCGTTAAATACAGTAATAATGTTATGTACTAAATCCATGACAACCAATTCTAAAGCTTTAATACAAATAATGGAGACTGTATGATAAGAAGTATTTTACTCTTTTATTTCCAAGAATCTTTCCTATATTTGCATGGGGTGGCTAGTTATTTACTAGAGATATAACTGCATTTTTAACCAAACTTCTCATTTCCTAAAGATGTGGGTTTTTTAAATGAGCTATTAAATTTGCAATTACAAATCACTGCAACATTAAACACTGGTATTTTTTCACTTCTTGACTCTTGCACTGTTGGAAGTCTTTCCCAGGAGAAGGATTAATAGGATTATTTTCTCCCATTCTATATTATTGTTACTTGCGTGGTGGGGGTAAAAAGAGCTGGAATCTTCCAGACTGCTCTAGTGGAGATGCCTCCACTGGTCAGCTGGCCTTAGGACGGGTTATTGATGGGTGTTGGTGGTTCTCCCTCCAGGGCCCTATCAACGCACAGATGCTGGCGCAGAGGCAGCGGGAGATCCTGAGCCAGCACTTGCGGCAGCGGCAGATGCAGCAGCAGCAGGTGCAGCAGCAGCGGACGCTGATGATGCGAGGGCAGGGCTTGAGCATGACCCCCAGCATGGTGGCCGCCGGTGGCATACCAGCAACCATGAGCAATCCACGGATCCCGCAAGCAAACACACAGCAGTTTCCTTTTCCTCCAAACTACGGTACTGGTTCCACCCCCCAAGGGCATGTCAGCAGTCCTTGCTCCTCCATGTCCTACCCTGCGCTGGGTCCAAGCTACACTCACACATTCTCTTGCCTGGCTCCCTGAGAATGATGGGAAACATGGAGGGTTGGACTTCTTGGGATGCAGTGTAGTGCCTTTCCACTTTTCCTAGCTCTAGTACCACGTATTCTCCAAGCACCACTTTTTTGAGCAATAGCAGAAGTGTGATGTGTGTGTTTATAGTTATATGCAGATAAAAGTGTGTATGCACACATCAACACACGTGTATGTGTTGGCTTGGAGGACTCTGAATTTAGACTAAATTAAACCAGTTTATATGATAAAAGTGCAAATGAAGATAAAGATACCAATTATTGTTAGCCAGAAGCATAAAGTGACCGGAAGCAAAGCTGTACCTAATCTTTTTAATTTTTATAATGAGATATTGCTTAAATATCAGATTCTTCCCCAAGAAATATAATTCTTCATGTGTACATTATAATGTAAAATTAACAACTATTGAATTTCAATATTAAAAATTCTATTTCAGATAAAGCATTCTTTTTCATGCCCCTATACCTGTGTGTAATACAGTAGTAAATACCATTTTGTTTGTATGTTTTACAAAGCTGCACACCACTTTGTTCTGGGGATGCATGTGGCATTTACCTCCACACAGTTACTGTTATACAGCTTCTTTATTTATAAGTATTGTGTAAGCTATATTACAGTTAAATAATATGTTATGTGCAGGTTCTGCTATTATAGCAAATCATGTCTATCCAGTTCTAAATTTGCTATCTACTCTCACTGTTCTTTTATCCTTTACACCAGTTTCTAAATCATAATAGTGCTTTCCCTCCATGTATTTGTAGTTACTTTATGAAAATGAATTATGTTATCATTTTATGATATAGACAGAGATACAGGGACGTTAACTCACACAGACAGTGAATATAAGGATAGCCTTCATACCACCTGATTCTTACTCCAGCATTGAGTAACTTGTTTCTCTTGAGCATGTTTTTGTGATGAACTTAAAACAGACTAAACTAAAGTTGCCAGTGTTTTTCTTTTGGTCTGTAGAGGGGACAGACCACTTGTGTGATTGATTAGAGCACACAGGTAGACAACATACTTATGCAAAATTATATTTTTAAGGTTATACATACAGTATTAGTTGATTATGTCTTGCTTGTAATCTAGATGCAAGATTAAGACAGGAGGTTGTAGGTTCCAGATGACATAAATAGGACTGTGTAAAGACCTGTCTGCAGTTATGAGCTCTTGGCTTCTTTTACCTTTGAACGTACAGTGGCTAAATTTTTCATTGTATTTTTTCAGGTATTAGTCAGCAGCCTGATCCGGGCTTCACAGGGGCCACCACTCCTCAGAGTCCACTGATGTCCCCAAGACTGGCTCATACTCAAAGCCCCATGATTCAGCAGTCTCAGGCTAATCCTGCCTATCAGTCCTCTACGGAGATGAACGGGTGGGCACAAGGGAATATGGGTGGAAACAGGTAAATCTAGTCCAAATCCTATGTTTTATGCAATTGTTTGCTTGGTTGGTTGGTTGGTTTTAACTGGCTATACTAAAAAAAGATTTCTTTTCAATTTGGCTTGACGAATTGGTTTAAATTCTGTCTTCGTACAAGGCAAAGTGAGTGCATACCTAAAAGACCTCCATCCACACAATGCATTGCTTTGTCTGTGATAACTGGCAAAACACTGTGTCCTTGAGAAGCACCTGTGCTGCACAGTGAACTCCAGTCCCTAACTTTTGTGTGGATACAATTCTTCTGCAAATGAGTTTCATGTTATGCTCCCACACTGCTTTCCACATGGCTGGATCAGCTGAGCCAGAGCCTATACATTCCCTACTGCTCCAGATTTGGGGTAATTAGATTATCACCTCCCACTTTAAGTGCTGGAGTGCAACCAGGTTCAGTCCATTAGTGCTTGCACATACTGGGGGGGTCAGCATATAACTGTCATTCTCTGAGAGCATCATAGCATGACTGACGCATGCAGTCACCTTTTCAGTTGAGGCCCATGCCCCAGTTGGTATAGCTCTAATTATCACACTGTCCACATTAAATGGGTTGGATGTTGAACACTATCAGTAGGCAGCAACAAGGTTACAGATGGCAATGATCTGCACTTTTCAGTGGAAGACAGGAGGAGCTATCAGGTTGGTGTACAGCCTCTATCACTTGACACTGAGGTGCATACAGTTGTCTCTAGCATAGTGCTTTTGTCATCCTGAAGTTCTCAGGCTGCTGTTACTATCCCAGCCTAGCAACAAATATTTTTCCTGCTGGTTGAGAAAGATTTAATAAACCCAAAGTACCAGTGCTTCAGTGATGAGGCTGATCCAAATGAAGTTCCCCTTAAAGCATCTGATTTATCTCTTATCATCATCCTTGTCCATGCCTCTTCCTCATTGTCTTCCTGAAGCACCTGCAGGAGGCATAGCTCCCACTGTCATGGCTTCTGCTGAAGTGGCAGCAGGGGCAGCTTGGTAAGACTAAAGGCTGTCTTGCTGAACTGCAGCTCTACTGTGGAGACATGTCAGATGAGTTTACACAAGCCACTGAGTATTCACAATGATCTATAGTGTACTGTTTCAGCCATCCAGATAACAACTTAAAAATGGGGTTAGGTGGCCTGAAATGACATGGAATTGGAAGGAAGAGAATGGTGGGATTCTCCAATTTTGGTCCTGTGCCCAGAATGCCACTGCACTCCACCAAGTCTCAGTGCACAGCAATAACCTAATGGACTACCCAAGTGCAAGGCTGAGTGTTAACCGTGAAAGATTTCCTGAGCTGTGGAAGAAGTGCTTCACAGGGAAGTAAAAGTCAGACATTGATACAGAGGTGGTTACTGCATGCCATCTGACACACATCCCTTCCACAATATTTCAGTCTAATGCAGATCCTCTAAGCTGATAAATTGTCAGTAATAATTCCTTCACTGACTGTTGAACTATGCTTAAAGAGTAGAAAAAAATGATATATAAACAGTGAAGATTGTTTTAGGAAATGTAACAATCTCTCACGTGGCTTCTGACATAATGAGAAGGAAGATACTATCCAGAAAGCACTTGACTTTGAATAAAACCTGGGATGAGTTCTTCCACAGTTACTCCTCCTTAAGTTGTTCTGAAGTGGCCTTAAAGTAACACAGAAGGTAATTAACTTAGACTTTATGTTGTTTCTTACAGTGTCACATTTTCAAAACTTGATGCTAAGACTTTGTAATTAGATTTCTGCACAATTGCATGTCTCTATTTGTGAGCCCACTTCCCATAATTGTATGTACAAATCTGATATTCGTATGTGCAAACACCTCTTTTGCAAAAAGACAGTTATTAGGCCAAGTCCAATTTCAGCTCAACAGTCCTGTGCTGTGCTGACACTGAGGGGAAAAAAAGGTGGTTCCTTTCTCTCCAAAAATTGCATATTTAGAATATTCCCAAATGTATTTAGAATACATACACAGCCCATTTAGACAGTTAATTGGCTGTTATTGCACATGCATAACAGATTTGTACTCTGCCATAGTTTCACACACAAAGGCATGCATTTTTGTGCACAGACATGGAACCTTAAATTTTGAAAGTCTAGTAGACATTAATGTAGCCAAAGCTGAGTTTTTCCTTTGAAGTTGAAATAAATGACAGTATATATCAATTCTAGCTTAAGATATATTAAAAAGAAAATAATTTCTTAGTGGCTTCAGCATTCTAAGTCTGACACACTGCTTTTTCCATTCCTTGCTGTAGCATGTTTTCACAACAGTCCCCACCACATTTTGGGCAGCAAGCAAGCACCAGCATGTACAACAATAACATGAACATCAGTGTATCCATGGCAACCAACACAAGTGGTATGAACAACATGAACCAGATGACAGGGCAGATCAGCATGACCTCAGCGACCTCTGTGCCTACATCAGGGTTGTCCTCCATGGGTCCTGAGCAGGTGAGAATTTAAGGATGTGAGATGACAGCCAGAGGATTTGCTTTGACTTTGACAGTTTTTCAGGTCTGCTGTGTTGGGCTGTAACTGCTGTAAGCCATTACATTTCTTACACTAGTTTTCTTGAGAAATGATGCTGATAAAAAGGCTTTGGTTTTAGCTCTGCACTCAGATAACCAACATGACCAAGGAGATAGAGAGCACTTTTACATCTAAATCTCCCATTTTGACCTAGCACCACTGTAGATAGCACATGTAGTTGCTCCTGGACTTCCATGGGAAGTGTGTGCTCATCTAGTTCCTGTCCTTAGTAGGTAAGTTTCCATAGCGCAGCTGTAGGTCACCAGTGGCCTTGCTAATTTTCTCAGCAGTAGAGGCTAGGACTGAACGGCAAGCAGCTGTTTCCCAGAGGTAAGAGTGAATGATCCTCCCAGTGTGTGAAAGATGCTTCTATAGCCGCTGTGTGTGTAGTACCAGAAAACAGTCAACTTCAAGAACTATCAAGCTGGCAGGAGGACAAGATCCACACTTATTGTAATGTGGTGCATATAGAATAGGTTGTTGAATCAATAGGTAAGTAACCTGTTCTTTCCTGCTGAGAGGTTTACATACTCTGTTTTGTTTGAGATTGATGCTTAGGGTATCGGAAATAAGGAAGATAGCATTTCAATTTGTTGACCTGCAGTTAAACTCACACAGTGCATTAATGAGCGTATGACAAACAAGTCCTCTTAATCAACAGGTTCATGTTTGTTTCAGAGCTGAATCCCCATTTGTTCAAAACAAGCTTGAAATTATGGGCTTCTCTTAGACATGTTGGTAGGAAAGTACCTCTTGTGTCTTCAGGCAGCCTCTGCTGCTACAGTGGACAATACTGTAAACCTTTTTTCTGAGACCATAACATTCCAGCTTAAAGCTGATTATATTATTAGCTTGTTAATGTGTGTCCTTTTTCTAGCCTAAATTAGATAATAGTATTTACTCTTCCAATACTGTCCTTTAGCTTAAATAGTTCTTTTCTCTTCTTGTATTTTAAAAAGAGCCATTCAATGAAAATGACTTTGTCGTGGTTTGAGATTGTTGGATTGTTTTGTTTTGGGTTTCTTGAAGTTTTTCTTGTAAGTTAAACAAGCCAGTGTTTCAGTCTCTTCCTGTAGGCTTCAAATTCCCTTTCCTTTTCTGCACCTGTTGCAGTCTGAATCAGTATTTCCTAAGTGCAGAGCCATGTGCGTAACACTAGTTCTTCCCCATTTCTCTTGGAATACCCCAGACAGATATAGCCCCAGATCACATTTGTCCTTTACAGCTGCCGCATACTGGTGACCTGAAGTAATTTTGATACTCCCAGATCTGTCACCTTCTCCAATATTCCCAGTTGCTAAGCCCAATTATAGCCGACTTTATTATTATTATTATTATTATTCTCAAGTGCATACTATTGCACACATTTAATGTAGTAAAACAGTAGAAAAAACAAAAAAGAAAAGAGTGGCGATTTGAAGGTAACAACCCAGTCTGACTTCTCAGCATGCTCATACATAATTTTCCCCACGAACCCAAATTGAAAAACATACATTATAGAAAGAGATCTGGTTTTATTTCAAAGTTGTCCATGCAGACTACTGTTTCCACTGGCACAGTTGTCGCACTGCTTTTCCTTCCTGTTAGGTACAAGATCTTGTTTCAAGACAGCATTTATCTAACTTCCAGTAAGTGAGTAGTCTGAGGTTCTTCATCCAACTCAACATGTGTCTTTCAGGCTGTCTGTCCCTTTTGTAGATCTACTTTAAACTCCACTTTGTAACCTCTTCTAGGAGTATGAATAGAGTAACCAGAGACAGTGATTTAACTGTGAGTGCTGTGTACAGTCAAGTTCTGCTTGTAATTTCTATTTCAATATATGGGTTGCCTTGGCTCTGTTGGTGACAAAGTCGCACTGGGGAGCACATACTGAAACCCTTATAATGATCCCTAAATCCTCAGCACATTCGACATAGATGAAACATGCATTCTTTGTTCCCAAATGTATTGCCTTCCTTTTGTCTACATCAAATTGAATTTCTCTAGATTGTGTCTGTTTAACCAAAGCGCTCTGGCTCGTTCTATATCAGTAACCTGTTCTCTTCCTGATTTACCACCACAGCACTGTGTCATCTGCAAACTCTGCAAGCAAATGTTTCATGCTCCCTCTGGGTCAGAGGTGGCCAACTGACAGCTGAGGGGCCATTTCTGGGCCACAAGACAATACTTTTTAGTCCTTAGAATGTTTGCTGTGCTGCTTTACATTCTCCTTTCTGAGAGACCTGAGTAAAAAGAATGTATATTTAAATATTAAATTGATAATATTTTTCTGTTTTCAGGGCACAATTTGGCACATTTACTTAACAATTAACTTAGGCTGTGCCAAACTTTTTCTTGTAAGATGATTTTCAAAATGACTACATTTTCTTTAATTCTGCTGACTGTTGCCATTTCATTCATTCTCTAGGGTTTTTTTTTACACTGTCACCTACACTTTTAGTTACTTATTCAATGCCAATTTTTGTTCCATAATACATAATTTTAACTTCACATGCTTATCTCTTTCTAACCACAGTGAGTAATAGTTGTACACAAAAAATGTGTACTAGCTTTTGAAAACAATTTAGCACTTCACAAGTTATTGGGTGGTTTTGGAAGTCATATGTATTACCTGTTAGTAAAAAGCTTTGCCTAGGTTTATTTACCCAGAAGTAGGTATATTACTTTTAGTACCAAACAGGTTGGTTTGGCTTTGTCTCCTGTCTCTTTGTGGCACTATACTGCATCACACAGACATAACCAAAGTTCAGAAATACTAAGTTTGTTGTTTATCTGCTCATACTTGTGTATCTCCAACATACCTTGTTTACTACATAGGCTCTCAGCATCACCAAGTAAAAAAATTAAGTTTATGCCCAAAATTGACTTGCTATTTATGATGCTAACAGATTCTTTTATGTGCTACAGGGATCAGACCTTGTCTCATTATCATCTTCTTCCCTAACAAAAGTTCTTCAGGCTGCTCTTACTAGTGTGTCTTCTAGGAAGCTGTTACCAGGAACCCTGTCAGGTCTGCAGGTCCCCTCTTTCCAAAACAGCTTCTCCAGGCATTGAGGAAGTTTAAACCTTCCTGGTGTTACACCGTTCACACAACTTACTGTTTCCGTATCCTCATTTTCTTGTTTGCACAAGGGACTGTTGCCATGTTTGTTCCTGTTGTTTATTTTGCATCATGGATCTGTGTTGTTTACTGAACTATCGGAGAAAAAGGTTGAAACCCATGCAAGAGGGGTTCAGTATATGAAATAAACCCCTCTCTAGATGCCCACTCTGAGCAGATGTTTATTACTTTGCACAGAGTAGTACTTCCCAGGCATCTACAAAGAGTCAGTTTGAAACAGTATTTTGATTTTGTTCAGCATGGATGAGAGGAGCCCTGGAGTGGTAGCAAACTTTTCTTCTTAGACACCTTGTATATACTTTTGCTTTATTATGAGGAAAGTGTATTGATGTGTTAATCACACAGGAATTGCAAAACATCTATTGTTTTGTTTTAGTCAGATTTCATATCTGATAACACCACTTGACTTGTCTTCAGAAAATGATAAAACCCCTTCCATTTCTCTGTCTTTTTCCATACTTTTCTAATTGCATTGTTATTGCAGTCAGAACAGTTAATGTGTGAATGTGGGTCTTTTGTTTCAAGGGGTTCTGAGGTAAATGTAATAAAACAGTAATTTTTATTATTTTTTTTTATCTGATACCGTGCCAGTCAGGATTATTGCATTGTTACTGGTAAAGAGATCCTGTGATAGGAACTTCACTGATGCCTTTGTTGCTTTTGTGGCATGCATCCTGGAACCATCTTCTTTACCCATACCTGTCCTAGCTGCCACAATGCAAATCATGCAGTCATCTTTTTGTTCCAAAACTGCTGATGACTCAGTATGCAGTCTTTTTATTTATGCTTTTTATTTTTTATCTTCCTTTGTCTACTGTGCAAATGGAAAAGGTATTTGTGCCTGTGCATTCTGATGAATGCTGAATAATAGCAGAAAACACTTTCCAAACATGGATTCTGTTGCTTTGTCAAATGTGTGTAACAGAGCTGCAAAGCTGTCTGCTTGCTTTCTTTCTGAGCAAATTAGTGTGGTTCTCTTCCTTTCTGATTTGAATTTTCACATTTAGGTTTAAAAATCTGCCCATTTTTAGTAAGAAGCAGAAAGCATCACTCAGAGCCTTGCAGAATTTAATCAATTTTTTCAGAGTTGAAAGTTCCCATGGCAAAAATGTTTGAACTTTTGAACCTTTCCTATTGAACTGCAGTCTTGTCTCTGGCAGTGTTTGAAACCAGCTCTTTAGGTGGTTGCATGTGATTGCATTTCGCCTTATGACGTTTTGCAAAATCTGTGAATATCAACAGAAACAACAGTTAGGAGGACCTGAAAGGAGAAGACTTTGGTGTGGTAAATTCAAGGCTGTCTCCCCACCTTGCTGCAGCAGGTTGTTGTAGCTGAAGCAAGGCAGTGCAGTGGCAGAATCTCCTGTTATTTACAACATAAGTCTCATAAAGGGCAGGTGACACAGAAAACTATCTTTCTTCTTCCAACAAAATCTGGAAGGGCAAATCTTTACTATTAGTATCCATCTAGTCTGAGGGAAGTAACAGAGAGAACCGAGTCAACAAAGACTCCCTAGGAAGAGGTTTCTTTCCCTGTAAAACTGCTAAGGAAAGCCGAATTTTCTAGTATTTCAGAACCTTGCTGAAGGGCTGTGTTTTGTATTTTGTACCAGTTCCTGCATGGTGAGATTAATCCTTTGATTAAGAAAGCAATGCTGTAAATTTGGCAAATCACACTTTCCGCATAACTAAGCATGACAGACCCTTTGGTTGCGCAGAAATACACAGCTTCAATACTTTCCTGTGGCTGCATTCAGAATATTGTTGAGATCATACTTTTAGGAAAGCATGCTGTTGTGTGTTTTCCCATTTAATGCTATCTTTCTCCCATTGCTTACAAGCAGAAAAATAAGTGTCATTAAAACTAAGTCAATAGTTGGTGTAATTCAGCTTGCATGTTATCTCATCAGGGTTTGAAAAGATTGTGTCATGGTTTGCAAGCAGAAAAGCTGTGTGTGTTGAGGTTAGGAAAGTAGTTACGTGTTTCTGCTTTCAGGACTTTCATGTCCTCTTCAGATAATACTGACCTAATTTACGGAGCATGCTTTGTAAAATATGCACAAGGGCCACAGTATCAGGAATGAAATCTTTGTTGTTCTCTGTGAAGCAGAATAATATGAGTCAAACACATGCTGTGTAAGAAGGGTACTCAGCTGTACAGTCACTTCCCTGACTGAACATCATCTCAAAAGTAAATGCTAGTATATGCAAGTAGCAAAGTGGTTTGTAATGCTGCTTTTTCATTCCCAGCCCTCTTCCCAATGTACTTTTTAATTCATTCCCATTTAATATCTTGTTACCAATAGGTTAATGACCCTGCTATGAGGGGAGGCAATCTTTTTCCAAACCAGCTGCCTGGAATGGATATGATAAAGCAGGACGGAGATGCAGCACGGGTAAGAAATTGCACACAGAGGCGTACAGGGACAACAGAACAGCAAATACGCTGGCTGTGATCTGAATGGATACAGTATCTTCTTACTTACAAAGTTACAAGTACCCAAGCTAATAGTAATTAAGTTTGTTGCTATTAATTTTCTTAATTCTGCCTTTGGTGACATCTATATTAAGTTCCTTGTTTAGATCCCACTAGCACTGCTGAAGCGAATAATACAGAATGCATCGCATTACTGAATTAACAGTCACATTCAGCAGACTTATTATAGAACCATAGAATCAACGAGGTTGGAAAAGACCTGTAAGCTCATCAAGTCCAACCATTACCCCAGGAATTCTAAGTCTACCACTAAACCATATCACTGAGGGCCTCTCCTACACGGTTGTTGAACACTTCAGGGAACGTGGTATAGTTTTACTTGCTTTTTACAGAGCAGTTACCGGGAGGGGTGCGTGAGCGGCGCGGTCGAAGCGCCATCTAGCGGCCGCCGCCTCTCTCTCTCCCTCCCGGTCTCATGATGGGAAGGATTCACGCAGCCGGCTTCCTGAGGTCTCTGCGGTAACCAGATCGGGCAGCTGTGCCCCGTTGTGCCTACAGGAGCCCCTATTTTGTAAGCTGCCTGCTGTCCGACCCTTGCACCGCTGTTTCCTGTTAGCTCCTTGTATGCGACGTTGAAGTTGGGAAGATGGAGCTAAACAAATTCTCTTCTTACACGGAATTCCATAGCAAAATTTAAAGTTTTCTACTGTTAGGGAAAAGAAAAATTAATATCAGGGAAAATGAAGAAAATTTTACTGCAAATGTATCAAGATTAATGATACATGTTTCTTGCTTAGTCAAGAAAATGAAGAATGGAGAATTACAGAGGAAAAAGTAACCATACATTTATTTTATTGTACCCCTCTTTTCTTTTGCACACCTGTGTGTATAAAACTTCCTGGAGGCAATTCTTTTTACACTTTCATGGTTCACATTAAAATACAAGTGCTTGTCTCAGTGAGTGGAGAATCTTTTTACAAGGGCAATGTAGTGATAGAAAAAGGGGTAACAGCTTTAAACTGAAAGAAGGCAGGATTAGATATTATGAAGAAATTCTTCACTGTGAGGGTGGTGAGACAGTGGCACAGGTTGCCCAGAAGCTGTGGCTGCCCCATCCCTGGCAGTGTTCAAGGCCAAGCTGGATGAGGCATGGAGCAAGCTGGTCAAGTGGATCACCTGTTCAAGTGGAAGGTGTCCCTGCCCGTGGCAGAGAGGTTGGAACTAAATGGTCTTTTAAGTTTCTTTCCAATCCAAACCATTCTATGATGTGTGTGTCTCTTCTGCAACCCTTACATGGTCACTTTGATGATGAATAAGAAGATGCACTATGTTTGTTCTGCTTTAGCGGAAGCTGTCAAATACCAAGGCTTTATCTTCCTACTTAGTGCATGCCCTAACCAATTAAATTTCATATGCTAAGAGAAGCTGGGCTGTTGGAGAAAAAAATAACAGGTACCACTGAGGAAAGAAAGGACATAAGGCTGTTGAGGGTGAAGGAGACTAGAGAAGAAGAAGGAAGAGGTAGATTTTAAAGAATGGTTGAAGAAAGAAGGAAAAGAGAGTGGATGTGACAGAAGAGGTGTGAGAGAGGGTGGGGAGAAGCTGGGGAACAGGGAGCAGGTGAAAGGCAATTGGACAGGGAATCCGTGAGGTTTGATATTGAAATAGTGGAATCACTGCCATGACAGTGAGACAGACAGTGGCCGTGCATGATAGCCACTGGTGAGTTTTGTCTCACATAAAGTAACTTCTTAAAATCTCTTTGATTATTTTGTAAAAACACACTGCACTGCACTCTGATTTTACTCTTATTCTACTAACATAGCACTGACTCAAGGAAAACGTAGACACTGAGAAGCTCATCTGACATTGCAGCCCAGAAAGCCAATTGTATCCTGGGCTGCATCAAAAGGAGTGTGACCAGCAGGTCAAAGGAGGTGATCCTGCCCCTCTGATCTCATGAGACCTCACTTGGAGTATTGTGTGCAGTTCTGGTGTCCTCAACATAAAAAGGACATGGAACTGTTGGAACAAGTCCAGAGGAGGGCCATGAGGATGATCAGGGGATTGGAGCACCTCCCATATGAAGAGAGGCTGAGAAAGTTGGGGCTGTTCAGCCTGGAGAAGGCTGCGTGGAGACCTCATAGCAGCCTTCCAGTATCTGAAGGGGGCCTATAGGGATTCTGCAGAAGGGACTCTTCATTAGAGACTGTAGTGACAGGACAAGGGGTAATGGGTTCAAACTTAAACATGGGAAGTTTAGATTGGTTATAAGGAGGAAATTCTCTACAGTTAGGGTGGTGAGGCACTGGAATGGGTTACCCAGGGAAGTTGTGAATGCTCCATCCCTGGCAGTATTCAAAGGCAGGTTGGACAGAGCCTTGGGTGACATGGTTTAGTGTGAGGTGTCCCTTTCCATGGCAGGGGGGTTGGAACTTGATGATCTTAAGGTCCTTTCCAACCCTAATGATTCTATGATTCTATGAGAAATTTGAGGGTTTTTTTCAGTGTTTCATAAAGTTGATCTCAACAACTGTATCATTGAAAGGGGTTGGTTCTCTTCAGAGTTGAGTAACCTGGAAATAACATGCTGTTGCTGAAACCAGTACAATTATGGATGTCAGATCTCTACATTTACTGGTTTAGTTTGTTCACTTAGTACTGTTTCACTTTGTTTTAACATGTTAAGGATAAAACTTCTACAGCTTAAGACTTACAAGGATGATATTAATATTTAACAGAGGCTGTTTTAAAAGTAAGCAGAAGACAGAGGATTTTATGTCTCTTTCAAGGCACAGCATGCCCTTCACTTGTAGAGCCAAAAATAATTGCAACTGGAATAGTTTAATATATTATTTTGCCATTGTTTGAACAAATTTATATTAACTAATTTCACATGGCAGAAGACAATTTTGATCCTGCTCCTGTTTTAAAGTAAATATCTGAAGAATACTGTTTGTTAGTTGAGGCTTTTATGCGGCATCCCACTTCATACAGTATAGCAGTAATCTTATAGTCAATGATCTTTGGGCTTTTCAGATTCTTTTTCTGCTCTGAAGGTGCATACATGAGTCATGGAGGTTATTCTGAGCAATTTTTCCTGTGTTTGCTATCAGTCTGAAATAATAATTTGACACACTTCTTTAAAGTCCCATTTACTTTGGTTATATCTGACCAAAAAAGGGTTCAGGTCCTTCATAGAAGCATTTATTTAGCCTCTCCGTAGAGATACTCTTTGCTAATTGTTCACTCTGAAAATAAGGACATCTTTGGACTTTCACTTCTGTTCTACACTTTATGATCAAAAAGCACTAGCAGGGTCCCTGAACTGCTTCTCAGCGTGCTAGGAAGAGGAACCGTATGTCCATATGAGTCAGGGCATGAAGGATGGAAGCATGGTGTCTCTGTGCTGTGATGAAGCAAGAGGGAGTAGGATCAGGATTCACTGGGTTGGCCTCTGGACCATGCTCATGGCTGTCCCCAAAACCTCCACCTGTACCAGCTGGGCTGGGAGCAGCAGATATACAAAATATAAGACCTTGCTTTCCTGAATCATGGCATGGTTCCTGACACTGACTTTATTTGTCAATAGACTTCTGGGCCTTGTGTGGCTGCAGAGGGAAGCGTGATGTAGACAGCTTCCAGAAGGCAGCCAAGTAGCTGGTGGTGTGAAACAGTGAGAAAGCTGCCTACTATTGTGCTGTCCCAGAGCAAATGGGGCCTTCCTCATGCACAGCAGGAGGCTGAGAGCAAAGAGCTGCTCCACTGCTGGAGCCACAGCATACCGGTGAAGAGCAGCCCCAGGGGAGGAGAAAAATGGGGTTTGGCTGAATTGGCTCTCTGACCTGACTGACCACAGCACCCCATGGGAGCAAGACTTTGCAAGGGGAGGAAGGCAAAGAGACACAGATTGCAGTCACTGGAAGGGACAGTCTTAAAACAGCTGTGAAAACCACATCCTGAGGGGTTGTTTTTAAATAAGAAAGTACAAGATAATCAACTTGTCCAAAAATAGTTTGTACTGTCTGTGAAGGCACTGCTAGTACATAGGTAGTAGGGTATGTATACATAGTTAACTATGATGTAAAGAACATCTCTAGGGATCAGGAGCTGCAGCTTTTCTTACTTCTTTATTCCATTTTTTATCATGATTCTTGGAGGTGAAAGTGAACCAAGGTAGTTTTTTCCTGTAAGGGTGACACAGCAGTAACACAGAGCGCTTTTGCATATACTCAAAGATTTAGATTACTCTTAAACCATATTTCTGTGGCTTTAGCTGGAGTCTACAAAGGTAGATGAGCCCAAGGTGTTATCCATGATAATTGGAATGAATTAAGGACCTAAGAATGCAGCAAAATTAACCTCCCACTGATATCCCTGGAGTTCAATTGCAGGTCAGTTGTAACAGTGTACAGAAAGAATAATCTAGCTTTATAAATTTCAATTAAATTTCAGGTTTAAAGTAATACACCAATGTATGGTGGCTGCTGCAATCCAGCATCCAGCTCTTGTTGACCCATCCATCTTCACTACCGCAGAAGGAAAAATTTATTTGTTTTTCTCCAATTTCTCTTTTTTTGCAGAAATATTGCTGACCCTGAGAGTGGTTTGGTTGCTCCTTTCTTCAGCTGACTGGGCTTACGGCCCCAAATCTTTACCGGTTTGAAGAGCTGCGTCTGTTTGTCGTGACCCAACTGAGCTGCCAGCACCAGTGGCAGCTGCCTGCTGCCAACAGGACTCAGCCCTACCTTCCCAAGGGGAGCCAGGGCAGTTGTTGCCGAAGAGCAGCCTCTTTGACAGTCTGAAGCTAGCGTACAGACAGTTGCTCAGTCTGTTCACTGCATTCACCTTAGTGCAACTTAGATCTCTCCTGCGAAGTAAATGTTGACAGGCAATTTTCATAAACCATGTCAGATTGAATGTATTTAAATGTATGTATTTAAGGAAAACCAACCATGCTCTTGTTCTGTTTCTGTTTAGTTCTAGACCTTGGGGTTTTTTTGCTTTGTTTTCCCTGGCTTACTCAGTCTGGTGCAAAGGATTCAGTTCTGTCTGAAAACTGGTGTTTTAGACTAAGGCCTGCATTTTGGGGCGGAGAGGAGGCGTGGAGGAGGGTGTAGAGGCAACGTCTGGTACATACAGAGATCTCCAACGAGCAGGTTCCACTGACAAGTCAGAGAAGATGAACCGATGCAGAAAACTATACAGACCAATTTTGAATGGGGTTAAAGTTGTAAAACAGATGAAAATTACCCTGTGAGAGGGCTGTTTATAAGGGGCGTTTCGGTTGGGTTTTGTGGTAATGTTTATAATGCAAGTCATGAATCCAAAAATACAAGTTGGTTACTTTCTTATTTAATTAAATTCCTAACAGTCAGCAAATCCTGATTTATTTTTATTTTTTTTTTACCTGGCTCTGCTCACCTCTGTCATCTTCCTTTCTTCTTAATAGAGTAAAATAACAGGTTATTCCTTTATTTCCCGAGGTGTGTTTCCAGCAATCTGGACAGCCAGTTACTGGATGCTGAACAGCAAAGTTCAATGGTAATGCATGTACTGATTATGGTAGTGGCAGAATTGGTGCATAATATCAAAGAGCTCAAGATACCTGCTTTAAAGCATGATAATTTCTGGTTCCCATCCCTTAGCTGGGAAAATAACAATTCAGTTCCTCTAATACCTATAGCATATATCACTACAGACTTCACCACTATCGTGTGTTTCTGATTATTTTAAAGCAGTGTGGACTACGAGGATGTTTTGTAAGGTACATAAAATCCAGTTTATATGTAAACAAGCAATAATTTAAGTTGAAAACTTAAGTGTTTTACTTGTATAATTTTTGTGAGATATACATGTTGTGAAGTTGATTCCAAATGAGGTACTTCAGTATTAAATTAGATATCTTCTTAGCCGTGTGTGTCTCCTGGAAGAGTGTTTTGTAAAGGATCACAATGCCTTGATTAGACCTAATTTGTAGGCTTGAGACTTCTCATTTTCTAAACCTTGTGATTCTGCTCATAACGTCATTTAACTAACCTATATTATATGCAGCCACTGTAGGAACCAATTCTTGATTTTTGTATGTTTATATCCTTTCGTAACAAATCTTAGTGAAACTTAACTGTTAACTAAGCAGGCCATTGTTAGGGGGTGGTTTTTTTCTTGCCCACTGTGGCTGGAATAATCTTTTACTAAACCAATATCAGTTTCTGAGGACTTGAAATATTAAGAAATTGATGTTTTTGACATCTGTTTTTTTTCTGCTGACCCCCAATCTACAAACTTTCTAACCTGAATGCAGTTTTTTTGATGTCAGGTAAAATGCAGTGCATTTTATAATATCTCCTCAGCCATGCCTTTGGGGACTGAAAGGTTTGTTCTGTTGCCATTTAACTTGTTGTGGTTTTCAGATGGGAGTTCAAATTAAATAGCAGCTCTCCTCTTATTAAGGCTGAGGAAAACACAATAAAAGTGGTTTGAAATAGGCTGCTTCTGTAGAAGGCTTTTGGTGAAAGCCCAGGAAAAGTACAGTTGGGTTTGTCCCTAAGGAAGGCAGTGCCACCGCTCTGGAGAAACATTTTTCAGCTGCCACCATTCTGCTACCAAACATAGGCAGAATGTTCCATCAGCTGAGCCATCCTCTTACCTGCTGATGGGAACCCAAAATAACTGTCAGTTCTGAGCTCCACAGCCTCATTGCTACAATGACATCTGTGTTCAACTTGCATTATATATCTGACAGAAAAGTACTTATATAAGAAATGTATAATTGACTTTATGCATCACAAAGTGTTAATGAGTTTTAAAATAATTTTGGTTTACTCCATTCTTTTTCAGTTCTTAACTGTAACCTCTGCAGATAGGTTATTCTTTTTCACAGTGGACAAAATAGTTAGAATTTGTCCCATTTCACAACAGACCTGCAAACCCTGATCATCTGTAGTAATTATGATACTTCATCATCCATTGCCATTTTGAAAGAAAGGAGATTGTACCTATCACTTTGGCTCCATTTGGGTTCATCTTGACTTTAGTCGTCTTCTAACTAATGAAAGAGAAAAGTGAGTGAAGGAATCTTCTGATCATATTGATCACTATAGAAACAAAAAAGCCAAATCAATTCCCTTCATTATCAGTATTTTTCATCCTGTATACAGTAAACTTGTCGGAGAAAGTACTTGGATTTTGTTTAACAGAACAATTAATCAGTGTTCTACTTACATTACTAAATGTGAAAGGCGCATAATGTGAAAAATAAGCATATATACACGGTCCTATGACCTGTTTAAGTGTTCATGTAATGTGGTAAGTTTAAAAAGTGAAGTGAGCTGTTTTGCTACAATGAATTCATTTGTACTCAATCTTAAAATATTGTCCCACACCGGTATCCCTTTGGGCCTGTATTAATTAAAAGCAATGTTTTTGCAGTTTATACAATGCATTTTTTAATCTTTGTTTAAAAGCAGAATTCATATGGGCTTAACAGATGAAATGGGTGGCACAGCTCCCACTTGCAGAACCCAAAGATACACAATCAGTTTTGAAATGCAACTTAAGCCATTAATTGTTGGTGTGAATTTAAAAGTTTTCTAGTATTTGTATGGTAGTATGCTGCCTAAGAGCAAAAGCATTCTCTGCACAAAAGAAAATTTACTGTAGTGGCTTTGATTTTAATTAGAATTTTCTCCCTGGTATTTCTTTGTAGACTAAACAAAATCTTTTCAGTTTCTTACTACAGGTAAAAGCTATGTGCAAGAACCTCAAAATGCTAAAATCTAGCATAATGCCTTAGATCTGTTTTTAAGTCTTGTATATTCCTACATAGCTGTCTGATGTATTATATTTGTATAGTGAATTGTGTACAATTTTGGAATAAGTGCATCATCACTTAATCTTTATGTTGTTCAGTAGAGATGATGGACACATTTCTTCAAACATTTACTGTCATTTAATTTTTTTTCCCTTTATGTCATTTGTGGGTTTTATTTGTACAGTTCATCATGAAGTTGCATCTGAGATGTGTGTATATGAAAAGATTATACAAGGGTAAAATTAAGCAATATATAAACTATGGTTCTTCAGGAGAAAGCTTACAGTGTTTCAGGTTGTGATTTATTTTCAAAACGGAGTTGACTCTGAACATCACTTTGTTCACCTGCATTGATGTTTGTATTTCTAGTGTGAGCAGTTTATGCAAAGGTAGATATATTCAGAGAAATTTTAAATACATTTATGCAAGTTAATATTGCTTTGCTGATGCTATTTGCTTATTTGATGTTAAATAATGCTATTGTAAATAAAGAATTCTGTTGTTATTGCATCATTTAATAAATTTTAATGCCTTCGGGTTTTACATGGCTTTAGAGATTTCAACGTGTTTCTGTTGTGTCTTCTTTTATTCCTAGAAGGATCTAACATTTACTATTAAAGCACTAGAGGGTAGATGAATAGGCAGGTTTTAAAAAGCCAGTAGGCTTTCTATAGTGAATGCTTTTATATATTCTAACTATTTGTTACTCTCAAGTCCTTTTACCTTTATAGAGCTATATATATAGTGTTTGTCACATAGGTTAACAGTTTATTAAGATTACTTTTTTTATATTGTAGGATGAAATGGGTGTCTGTCTTGACATTTTCAACAGAGGCAGACCTCAGGTGGTGTGAAGCAGGACTGAGCAGAGTTAAGGGCTGGTTCCCCTTGCTATGACAAATGTTTAATTTAAAATAGTTCAGAATGTTTGATTGGTCAATTTAAAAAAAGAAAACTAAAAGCTGTTACAAGAATGCTTGCTTATTAGAATGATCTTCTGCTCTCTCTCGGAAATGGATGTGGGAGAAAAGCTATTCATATTAAAAATTTTAGAAGATAAGAGTTATTTTGAAGACCTCCAACTCCTGTTAACCTTTCACTATTCACTGTTGCAACCAAAACAAGGCTTAACCATGCCAAGTGCAAGGTCCTACACCTGGGTGGGAGCAATCCCAGACGCAGCTACAGGCTGGGCAGAGAAGAGATTCAGAGCAGCCCTGCAGAGAAGGACTTGGGGGTGCTGATCGATGAGAAAATAAACATGAGCCGGCAGTGTGCGCTTGCAGCCCAGAAAGCCAACTGTATCCTGGGCTGCATCAAGAGGAGTGTGACCAGCAAGTCAAAGGAAGTGATCCTGCCCCTTTACCCTGCTTTCGTAAGACCTTACTTGGAGTATTGTGTGCAGTTCTGGTGTCCTCAACATAAAAGGACATGGAACTGTTGGAACAAGTCCAGAGGAGGGCCATGAGGATGATCAGGGGACTGGAGCACCTCCCGTATGAAGAGAGGCTGAGAAAGTTGGAGCTGTTCAGCCTGGAGAAGAGAAGGCTGCGTGGAGACCTCATAGCAGCCTTCCAGTATCTGAAGGGGGCCTATAGGGATGCTGGGGATGGACTGTGGTGACAGGACAAGGGGTAATGGGTTAAAACTTAAACAGGGTAAGTTTAGGTTGGATATAAGGAGGAAATTCTCTACTGTTAAGGGTGGTGAGGCACTGGAATGGGTTACCCAGGGAAGTTGTGAATGCTCCATCCCTGGTGGTGTTCAAGGCCAGGTTGGACAGAGGCTTGGGTGACATGGTTTAGTGTGAGGTTTCCCATAGGAACTTTACCTTTAGGCACAATTATCCCTTTATAATTTATTCATGTTGAAAATAAATTAAAATTCTTTACAATAGTTTTAGCTAAAAGTCCTGGCATCATTCTAAAGATTATTTAATGATGACCCCCAAGGTAACTGAATGAAAGAAAAGTGCTGCCTTTCCTTTCTGGATCAAGCTTTGTTGACAGAGGCCAGTGCATGTGACACAGACATGTTCTAACCTGACGTCACAACAAAAGAGATAAAAAGTGACAGGTCCTTCTTATGGTAATCCATATGCTCTCCATGAAAAGTCTTGGAGACCAGACTTTTCACAGGGATGTAGCAGGGATGCCTGGAGCCTTTGAATTACTCCCCAGCTTGTTGCTCACTGCTTATCATGGTTCTTCATGTTTTGTGCCCTGTGTGGGAGGAGGGCTGTATGTCACTGCGCTTGGTCTCAGGCTATGTCAAGGGAAGAATGCTGCCAGGGGTATCTGCCCTCTGCCTTGCCTTTTGGGCTGCGAAGTGTAGCTAAGTAGAACCTGAGTAGGCTTCTTGACTGAACTCCCACCCTGTTTCCTGAAACAATAACCACAGTGCAGCCTTCACAAAAAGTAAGGTTTTGCACTGAAGAAAGAAGAACCTAAAGCAGCCCTGAGCATTCCTGTGACCTTGTAGATGTGACAGGTATACAGGTATAGGTGACTTTGCTTCCTTACCTTTTAGAAATTCCTTGCTGGGGCTTCAGCCAAGGGTTTTTTGGCTCCTGCAGTGTGCAGGAGCTGCTAAATCACAGCTTCTGTTACAGATCAGTCCAGAGTCCCACTGAGAATTCCCACTCTAGCCAGCTAAAAGAGGGAAGAATAATCACAGATTGATAAAGTCCCTAGGAGAGTTAAGTCAGGAAAGGTCCAGGTTGGAATTACAGTGCAAATGAATCTGTACGAATGGTGGTCCTTCAGAGCTGGGCATTGAGGTCTGTGCCACTTAAGGACAGACTCTTGGGACATGTCTCAGCTGTGAAAGAAATAACCTCAGCAGTTAAAGACTTGGGTGGTATGGCAGACCCCATTAACCCTTCTCTGTCTTTGGTCCCAGTCTGAGCCTTCTTTGTTACTGCTGCTAATGACCCTGACTTTGGCCAGCATGGTGGGCTCATGCCAGATGTTATGACCAAGAAAGAAAACATGGTTGACTGTATTGAAGGCATTAAGCTTAAGGAATGCCATGGAGTCATCAGTGAGGGTGACGGAACACTGGAACAGGCTGCCCAGGGAGGTTGTGGAGTCTCCTTCTCTGGAGACATTCAAAACCCGCCTGGACACGTTCCTGTGTAACCTTATCTAGGTGTTCCTGCTCCGGCAGGGGGATTGGACTAGATAATCTTTTGAGGTCCCTTCCAATCTCTAACATACTGTGATACTGTGATACTGTGAGTCCAGAGGACCTACGGTGCTCCAATTTTAGTGGGATGCATTTCTTGATTGGTGTGAGGAGGCCATGAAAGAAAAACAGAATCCCAAACCAGAAGTCTGAGAGACTTCCAGGGAGGGGGAACAAATAGATCAAGTAGAGCGTGTGTGAGCCAGAGATTTCTCCTCAAAGTGAATCTGCATTTCTGCTTGCCCCTTTTATCCACAGGCAGGAGAGGTAGGCTGTCCCTGGCCAGGCTGAAAACACATAAGGGCTAGCACCTCTGAGCTGATTTTAATTTTTATAGTGCTGCTCCCCTGTCACACAGAGCAAAACCAACCCCTGGCTTGTTTTGGCAGATGAATTCCCAGTCATTCACAAGAAAAAGCAGGAGCATCCCTGTGGCTGCGGCTGGCCTGTCTGCTGGGGGCAGCTCTGCACAGCTGTCCTTCTGCTCCTCCCACCCCACATCTCTCCCCGAGGATGGGGATTTGTTAGTGCAATAAATGCCTTTAACCTCTTAGGGGATGAAAGCCTCTAAAGATTACTGTAATACAGAGGCAACAGTGCCTGAAGCCCTTCTCTTATCCTGGACTATGTGTTATCAGGCTTCTAAAAAAGAGTGTTTTAATTTTGGGGCATGTCTTCAACTTAACTAATGGGGAGAATTAAAAAAATCTCACCTTGTATTTGTTTGTCTTCATCTCTTCTGAATCTCCAATTAAGACCAAGTCATTAGGCCTTAGTTGACATAACTTTGCTATTTAGCATGAGTATGACTCAGCGTTAAAAACACTACTGCACATGCTTAATAGAAAGCCATCTGCAAGTAAGGCCCTGCCCTCCTGCTAGGGCCTCATATACAATAAATTAGAACTCAGGTACATAGGCAGACTTTCATCTGCTTGCAGCTGCTCATAAGCAGGGACATCCCTAATGGCAAAATATAATAATCTGAAGGAAGAACCAAGCACGTAGCTCACAGGTATTAGCAGTTAATCAATAACACTAAGCTAAAAGGTAAACAGCTGTTAAGAATCCTGATTAATACTAATCTATAGACTATCATTTTAGCCCTAACCAAATGCACAATAGGACAAGGAAACCACAAGTTATGTAACTTACCAAATTGTATGAATGTATGCTTTAGATTATAACAAGATGAAAAGTAGGTATGAAAGAACCCCTAAGATTTACTGGTTTTTGGACACGTGTATGGAGGTTTGAACCCCCATGTGCTCCCAGCACCAATAACGGTCTGTGCTTTACTTTACAGTAGACACTGTGGAGTAATTTCTTTAAATCAAACACGAGCATGTTTCCTTCACAAGCTGCTTTTCCTCATCCTGTGCTGTGACATCTGGACATGGGGTAGCCAAAGGATTCCAGATTACCTGCAAAACTTGATTTCTAAGGGTAATTCAAACTTTGCTGTGCAATCAGAGCTCAAAGGCTTCTTCCTGTAAACCTGATTAATGCTGGTACTACTTTTATGCTAGTGATGCTGCACCACTAAAGCCATACTAAACTGCCTGCCTGAAACTGTTTACTAAAGCAATAGAGCATCAATTCTGCCTTGCAAGTAACAGGTTTGGAACAACACAGAGGAAGTAAAAAATTAAACAGATAACAAAAAAAAAAAAAAAAAATGAAGCCAAGGGACTATCTCAATCAAGTTTCAGAAGGCTGTATTGCTGCCTTCTCCCTGAGCCTTGTGTGTATTGGCTGTCTGTGGTGTAGTCTGTACTTTTGCCTTGGGCTAAGATGGGGAATGAGTTTGTAGGCAGGAGAATTAGACCAGTACATTTCATGCAAAGTACACAAATGTGCAAAGGTTTGGGGACACAGCTGTCCTAGGCTGACTGTAGAAGGGGTCTTTGGAGATAGGAGAGCCTGAATGAATTCTGCGTTCCCCCTCAGTAGTGTTTGTGTGTTTGTGTTGCTGCCTGAGTGTTTATGTCCTGATTAAAAAAAAAGGGGAAGTTCTAAGTCGAAGCTTTTGGTAGGAGGAATTACAATGCTTGAGGTACTGTGCTCTGAACACCCTCATTCCCTGAGGGCAGCCACTGATTCTTAAACTCTGTTTCAGAGCACATCACTCAGGCCAGATAAGAAAGAAGGACTGCGGGAAGGCTTCACCTCTGGTCAAGTGCAGTCTGGAGCCGCAGTCTCTGTCTGAGATTCAAGTGATTCCTAATTCCTGATCAAGTGATTCCTTCAAGTGATTCCCAATACACCCATTCTTTGGGATAAAGGCAACGTCTTACAGAGGATCCTGCGAAGCTATGTGAATAAATTTTTATAGCACACCTGTGCTGCTTTGGCTGAGGTAGAGTTAGGTAACTGGTCTGGGGCTAGGGTTTGCATTTGTGCTGAAAACGCTGTTGATAATTCAGTGCTTGCACAGAGTCGAGGCCTTTTCTGCTCCTTACACCACCCCACCAGTGAGTAGGCTGGGTGTGCGCAAGGAGTTGGGAGGGGACACAGCTGGGGCAGCTGACCCCAACTGGCTACAGGGGTATTCCATACCAGATGATATTGTGCACAGCATGTAAAGCTGAGGGAAGAAGAAAAAGGGGGGGCACGTTTATAAAGCTAGGGGAAGAATAAGAAAGCAGGGAAACATTCAGAGTGATGGGTTTTGTATTCCCAAGTAACCATTACATGTGATAGAGTCCTGCTTTCCTGGAGATTGCTGAACACATGCCTGTGATGGGAAGTGGTGAGTGAATTCCTTGTTTTCTTTGTTTGCACACATTACTTTTGCTTTACCTATTAAGTTGTCTTTATCTCAATCTCACTTTTACTCTTTAATTTTCTCCCTCATCTCAATGCAGGGGCAATGAGTAAGTGGCTGTGTGGGCTCAGCTGCTGCTAAGGTTAAACCATAATCACTCTAACGGCATCTAAACCTCCAGGAGTCGGGTCTGGCTGTGTTCCCCTCTCCAGCTGTGTCTGGTGCAGTTTGTCTTGTGCTGTGCTGTGCCCAAGGAAGTCATACACTGCTTTAGTCCTAGAGGGACCTACGAGTGCAAGTCCCCAAGCTCTCTACAGTGCAGCACAACCCATCCTGGCCCTTTCTCCATGCCTGCATGTTCAGTGTCACCCAGGCAGGGCCTCTGCAGTAACCCACCCTCCATGGGGTTTTGCCCTGGACTCAAGATTTCTCCATCTCCTTGCACCAGCAAGGATGACATCCTCCAATGACAAGGTGCACACCTGGGCCCCTGGAATCCTGCCTTCCCTTCCAGGTCCCCTTGTTATAGCAACTGTAGCATGTAGCCATGTGGGAGGAAGGTGAGATTAGAAGGAGAAACCCCACGAAACCTAGGATGAAACCCTGCAGAAGGGGATCACCCAGCACCTCTGCAGGGGGCAAGGGCCAGATGTCTTCCTCTGGTCCCATTCTGAGCAGGTCCTGGCATAGGCCTGGTCGTGGAGCCAGGGAAACCTCAGCAACAGCCCAGTGTTCTGCCAGGCACCCAACAGGCAGCCAAGGTAAATTAAAATCACCTCAGCAATGCCTGTGAAACCTACAGTGGCTGAGGGTGTGCTGCTGTGTCTTTGGGATTTTGGAGATGAGTTTTGATTCTCTGTATCCAAACCCTATGCCTGGAACCCCCGAGACAGTGCGCGGGAGCCGTGGGTCCGGTTGGGGAGCACGATAGCCCCCGGGCCTGGTGCTCATCCATGGCTGTAGGTGTTTACCCGTAGAGAACATCGTTCCGGCACACGGCCTCCTGCTCTGGGGAGCGGCAGAGCCACCGGCGCTCCGGCCGGGCCCAGCGGTTGGGCTTGGAGAGGCAGGAGGCAGAGCAGGCGGCAGGGGAGGTGGGTCCAGGTCCCCCCTGTCCCTCCGACACCGCCGGCCTCGACGTAGAGAGGAGCGGCCAGGCCGCTCCGGCAAAAGCCGCGACTCCGCCCCTGAGTAAGGGCCTCCGGTCTGGGCAGCCCCCCTCGTCCACTCCAGGGCTGCGCGACCCCGGGGCGGGCCGTCTGCGCCTGCCCCCCCCCCTTATTCTCCCTCCCCTCCCAGGCGCATATAGCCGCGGGGGCCGACCGCTCGCCCCGACGGCGCCGGGCGGCGGGCAGTAACGATCGGCTGCTCCTGCGCCTCTATCCCACCCCGCAGCGGCACCCCCAGACACCCCCGGGTGTCTGCCTCTCCGCTTCCCGACAGCTCGCTCCCTACCTTCTTCCTTTCCCGCCCCACCCCGACATGGCTCTGAACCTGGCCGGCGAGTCTGTCCCCGGAGACTACAGGGACGCGCTCGGGACTGCCTGCTACCCCTCTTTCCACCCTCTCGCCCAGTACTTCGAAAAGGCCCCCGACTTCTTCCAGCCTCTAAAATCCCTGGGCGGGAGGCTCCCCGCCTCCCCGCCTTTGCCCCAGTACAGCTTCACCAGGGCCCCCGCTTTCCTGAGCCAGCGGCTCCCTCTGCCCGCAGAGCCCTTTCCCCGCCTCCCTTTGCCCCACTACGCCAACCCGCAGGACCCCTTCTCTCCCAAGGAAGACTCGCTCGTCGGGGCAGGGGCCCCTCGCTCGCCGCCACCGCTCTACTTGAGCCCCCCGCACAAGGCTGCCCGCAGTCCGGAGGCCGGAGTGCCGGCGGGACAGAGCCACAGGTACCACTTCACCGAGGAGGAGCTCAACGCGGTGCTGTACGGGGCGCTCTGGAGCAGTCAGCTGGCCGGGAGCATCCACGCTATCTCGGGGCCCAGGCTGCCCCCCGCCAGCACGGGTAAGGGGGTCTTCGGCTTGTGCGCAAGGGGCTGCCTGCGCAGGAGTGCCATCGAGGAGCACTAGGGCAGAAGGTCGTTCCTTGCTGCCGGGTGTACGGTGGGGTCTGGGGACAGTCCCCAAAGTGGGGTGCGGGTGGTCCCGCCGGAGCCATGCCCACCGGACATCGCCGAGGGCACGTCGGGCTTCCTTTCCCCGTAGTTTTCTTGCATTACGACCCCACGCCGGGAAAAACCGGGAGTGATTCGGGCTTCGGCCGCCGTCGGGCCCAGCAGGACCCGCTCCCCCTGCCCCGCTGCGCCTGCACTGCCGGCTGAAGAAGGGATCCCTCTTCTGCAGGTGCTGCGGACTCCTTCTCTGCAGGTGCTGCGCAGTTCTCCTACGCCCCGCTGCTCAACAGGGACTCGCTGCAGATGCCGGAAGGTAGGGGCCCGGCGCTGCCTGCGCCCCACTCCGCACCCAGCAGGGGCCAAGCCGAGCTCAGCCAGCCCTGTTCCCCGCAGGGCTCTCAGTGCTGCGGGTGGAGTACGGGGACATGTCTCAGGTCGGAGTCTTCTGCATACACCCCATCCCCAAAGGAGTCCGCTTCGGCCCTTTCCCAGGCAAAGTGGTCAGCGTCAGCGAGATCAAGGTTTACGACGACAACTCGCTGATGTGGGAGGTAGTGGAGGCACCTCTGGGCTCGGCCGCCCCACTCCCTTAGCCTGCGAGAGGGGCTCGGCCCGGTGCGGGGGGTGGATCGGTGCGAGCGGGAGGACATGTGCGGCGGGAAGGAAGGATCGGTCAAACTTGATCGGTTTCTCCTTGCTCTCCAGATCTTTGAATGCGATCGCCTGAGCCACTTCATAGACGGGAGAGGTGCCTTTGGCAACTGGATGTCTCTGGTGAACTGTGCCAGGTACCCGGAGGAGCAGAACTTGGCAGCTATCCAGTGCGACGGGCAAATATTCTACGAGAGCTGCAAGGAAATCTTCCCGAAGCAGGAGCTGCTGGTGTGGTATGGAGATTGCTACGTGCAGTTCCTGGGCATCCCGGTCAGCCTGAAGTACGGGGAGGACAGGAGGAAGCACCCGGAGGACCCCGAAGGTGAGCCTGCCAGCACCTCATGCCCATGGTCCTGCGTTTGGCCGGGGTTAGGTTCGCACGAAGGGAGGTAAAGAAACTCATGCACCACCTTTTTCCATCTATGTTTTACTTCGAATGCTCCCCAGTCCTTGCGGTGAGCCAGTGGCAGGCTGCCCGGCCCTGTCTGCCCCTTCTCTTCCCTGCAACCCCAGTATCCCAGAGCAGCAGCTTCCCCTCGGCACTGGGGACCGCACCGAGGGCTTCTGCCTGCTCGGTGCAAAATTCTCCTCGTTCGCGTTTCCGCGGGGAGCTGAAATTGTTCCCCCGACGGCTGTAAAACATCTGCTGGTGCGGGCCTGGCCTCCCCTCTGTTCTGCATAAGGGAAGGGGGCACGCGTTTTGAGACGAGAGGGACTTTTGAGCGGCATTCCGGTTTTGGTCCTGCTTTTATCTTATGATCGCACATGTCTGCTTTTATTATATTTTTCGTGCAATTAACACTCAGTAAACGTGGCAGACAGAAGTCGTTGAAATCCAATAATGCCGGTATGGCTCGCAGATCAAATGTCAAACACGCTTATTCCCGGAATAACTGTTTATAATGCGCAGAAAATAAATGCCCTTCTTATAAGCAAAGCTTATGTACAGGGAAAACGGGTGTATGCCAGCGCAGGGCAGGCTGGAGCGGGAGAGGTGCCACAGTGAGGGAGAGAACTAGACTGGCACGGGAATTTGGCAATGTTGTCTTCAGGTGCCTGGTTTAGGTAAATCGTTAGTTTGATTTTAAGGCTTAAGCCAAAGTTGCTTTTGTTAACAGCAGAAAAGGATGCGTAAGCGTTTGAAAAATATCCTGTCACTGTTGTTCCAAATTCAGTGGTTGAGAGCAGTGTTAGATACAAAAGAAAACCAAATAAATGTGGTTTTGTCCAACAGCATGTTTAAAACTATCTAGAAAAACCGTGCAAGTTTATTTTTCTTTTGGGGCCAGGACCAAAAATTTACGGACAGTGTTAGTATGAGGTACCTGTCAGTGTTTCTGTGTGGGGAGATACTTTTGCATGCGACTTTGAGGTGTTTTTTCACATTCTCTCCCTGTTTAGGGAGAATCAAGGATAAGCCCGTCCTTGCTGTAGTCGGTAGCTAAACCCAGTGATTTTACCAGGCTATGGGCTGCAGTTTACCCCCCCCTTAGAAAGGTAATAGGCAAGTGAAGCAGTGAGAACCGATGGGTATTTTGTTAATGGTTTTGCCAGAATCCATTTACCTTTAACGTCCTCCCAATAAGTTGGGAATTTTAAGTTGGGACTTATAATTCCCAACTCGATACCAGCTCTGGGAATGCAGCAGGTTTGAAAGGAGCCCCTGGTACTGCGATGTAACGGAGACGTGGCCCTTTCCCTTCTCCTGTACAGAAGCCGGGGAAAGCTTTAAGTGCGACCGCTGCGGCAAGGTTTTTGCCTACGAGTACTACCGGGACAAGCACCTCAAGTACACCCGCTGTGTGGACCAGGGGGACCGCAAATTTCCTTGTAACCTCTGCAACCGATCCTTTGAAAAAAGAGACAGGCTGAGAATCCATGTTCTACATGTTCATGAAAGACACCGACCTCACAAGGTGAGCCTGCCCCAGGGTCACTCCATAGGTACTGGCTCTTCTGGGGGGACTAATTAGGGAGTCTTTTGGCTGAGGGTAGGATGCTGATGGTGTTCTCCCTCCTCCAGTTGCCCTGGCAGCTCTCTGGAAGGACCGCTTTGCCTGTACAGGAGGAGTTTGTCTTGTGCAGCAGAACTTAGTTAAAGAAATGTAATGGATTTACATTGGAAAAATAAACCCCACAGTCTCAGCGAGACCTTGAAAAGAAACTATTTCTCCTTGAAAAGAAACTATTTCTTCTGAGCTCTTTGGATGTTTGCGTCTTGAGTTTTGCTACTTTTCTGACATGGTGTGTTGTTAACTCCTGTTTGAAGGTACTCCACTTGTCCTGGATCTGAGGAGATGATGTCTCTTACCCATATTCTCTCTGTTCAGCCTGAGAACCAACAGACATCTGTGTCTGTTAAACAAAACAGGAGCTAAAAGGTTTACAGTCAATGGAGAGCAGATTTCAATTTATGGAAAAAAATAATTGCTGAGATACTTTCCTCACCAAACACCTCTCTATGGCATCAGTTTTCTCTATGATCACTGGGAGTGGAAAACCAGACTTCCTGAAGGCTTGGGAACATTAAGTTCCAGTGCTTGAAACGGCACAGTTATATTGGGCCTGAAAAAATCCTCAAAATACCTATTTTATAGATGATCTTGCAATAGTGTAAATTTTTCAGGGGAAATCTTTTTCAACTAAATCAACAATATTACAATGTTGGAACATCAGATTAATTTAGTTACAGGTGAAAAATATTCTATTAAATATGAGGCATTGAATACCATCTAATTCTTATTAATTTCATTTCCTAGGGCATTTGTTTTGAAATGCGTATGTAATAAATACTTTAGAATGGCAGTAAGATAAAACTTACTCTGAATATATCACATTCATATGAGAATGATCTACTCAAAAAGCAAAGATGGAAAATGTGTCAGTAAAAAATAAACACCTTCTTTCAAGATCAGTCATAGCTTAGTTTACTTTAAACTTCTGAAAGATAATTTCTTTCCAGTTATTGTAGGGAGAAATTGGTTTGGGGCTCTTATAAATTGCACTGAATCAGTTCAAGTCTCTCAAGTGACTCTTGGGAATTGGTTTTGTCCTGCTGGCTGCCGGGCAGCATCTCGAGGATGCTACTTGTTTCACTCCTGCCAAGAGGCACTTCTGACATGTCAAGCTGTAGGCTTAAGTGTGACCAACTCCCCATTTCTGAAAAATGAATGGTATTGTTTTAAGATTTATTTTTTGTTTTAAGATTTATTATAAGATTACTTTAATATTTTCAGTTTAAAATTAAAATTAACAGCTGGAGCTTGATTTACATTCTGAAGAAAGTGATTTTACAGAAATGTTTGATTTTGTTTACTGAAGGTCAGTATTGCCTGTGTTCTGAAGCACGATTTTAAATGAAACCATTTTAATAACACAAAAAAGCTTTGACATTTTGCATGATTTTTCTTTCTTTTTTTTTTTTAAGTTCTTAGAACCAGATAAAAATTCTGACTGTATTTGAAATTGTTACTGCTTAAATATTACGTGTGTGTGTATATACACAAATACATGGCTATATCTATATAGATAAATATATATAAAAATATATAGGAAAATACATGCGCATACTCTGCATAGCTATTTTTTCTTTTGAACTATGCTGTTTTGTGTTTCCTTTTAACATTATCCATTTTTTCTTTCCCAGTGCTCAGTGTGTGGAAAGAACTTTTCTCAGTCCTCCAGCCTGAGCAAACACCTGAGGGTTCACTCTGGGGAACGCCCCTACAAATGTGTGTACTGCAACAAGGTAAGGCAAAGCCCCGTCTGTGCTCTGCTTCATCCCTCTGTCCTCTGCCATGCTTAGCAACACACTGGACCTGCAGGGAGGTGACTCTTTCCATGGTCAAGTTAATTTTTTACAGGATTTTTCTGCTTATTTTCTGTTTTCTTTCAAGAAAATGTCTTCTATTTAAGTTGATAACCAGATAAGTTGACTATATTCTGGGCACAGTTGTGAGTTCAACTGACAGGGCTGGCTCAGAATGAAGAAACATGTTTTGGTCTCCTTCTGTTGTAGAATTTGTGTTTCATTCTAGCTGAGAGAATTGCTGTGGGAAAGGATCTAGGAAAGCTTGAGAGCATTTCAATTGCCATCCAAGGCATACAGATAGATGCAATATTCCCCTTTTTCATCAGATAGGTAGGTTTTGTTATTACTGGCATTGTTTCTGGAGTGCAGTGAATAGATTTGCCTCATAAGCTGAACCTGTGTAATACAACTCTGTGTATGCTTGAAGTAACAGGGCCATTGATGTGCAACTGTACAGGGAGGTTTCATTAAGAAAGAACATGTGTAAAGTCATACAGCACTGATCAAAAATGTACCTATCTGTGATGCTAACAGTAGGGATGATTCAGATGAGCTGTTCCAGTGAGAGCAGTGACAGCTTTCCCAGCAGACAGAAGGTGGATGAACATACATGCTGCTTCTGGGTGAAAATAGATAGGGCTCCAGGTGCTATGGGAGTGTCTATGCAATGCAGAAGCATTGTTGTCATGTAGCAAGGTCCTCCTGATCTCGGAGAAAGAGAAGTTTTGTTAATGACTGTCTGGACTAACACAGAGCATCCTGGGACATAGCCATCATTTCTGTGACTGGAAAGCAAGGCGCTATTTTAAAGCATCCTCATCTGTGCCTCCTATTGCAGTCATGATTCCTCTTTGCCTCTTTTACCTCTAATGATGGCTGTACTCCAGCACTGCTTTGCTTTCCTGGACTCATTATCTGGGTGACATTGTGATTAAAGCAAAAGTCTGAAGCAAATATCACCATTCTGGCCCTTAAGCACATTTTGGCCCTCTCAATATACACCTTCATGGATTTTTATATAGGAATCACAGATCTGTTTGAGTTCTAAGGTTCTTAGTGAAACGGTATCTGATATGTATTGCTCTACGCTGTGAAAACTTGTGATGGTTCAGCAACATAATGGTACTAAAGAGAATTTATTTTGTGTGGTCTGCAAATAGTGAGGGGCCTGAAAGTGTCTCTCTTTGGGGAAAAAAGGGGGGAAACATTCAAAACTTTGCAGCATTCCTGCTCCAGTCTTCGCGACAGGGTTTTCTCCCCAGATAGAGAATGAGCCTTTACAAGGGGAACAGAGTGTGGTTGTGCACACTTTGCTCCTCAGGTGTGTGTGGGGAGCCAGGCTGGAGTATGACGGAGTGGGGAAAATGAAACCTCAAAAGATGGATGCTGAATTGCTTGAATGAATTCTGGCACCTGAATCCCCAGGTGCCAGAGTATGTAAATACGAATCTGACTTTCAAAATAAAAACTGGAAGGAAAAGCTGCATTATGTTTCCGAAACATAAAGGAGCTGCAGAGCTAATTAGGACAGTATTGACTTCTTACCCCTTGACATGTAGAAGATACTTATTGGTGCGTCTGGTCAGAAATCTTTCTCTGAGATTCATCTAATTCCATGGACTCAGCGACATTTATATAGCAATACCTGTTGGCTTCTGGTTCCTTGTTGCTGTGAGGTTTAGTTTTTTCCCTTAAGTTATCTGAGAATATTATTTGAGGACTTAATTTTAGAGTACAGTGCTTCTGATGGGCCTGTATTAGCTGAGTGTGGGAAATATGTATGTGAAAATGGATTACTTTCAACTCCTTACCTTTTCAGGCTTTCACAGCATCCAGCATCCTGCGCACTCACATCCGCCAGCACTCAGGAGAGAAGCCCTTCAAGTGCAAGTACTGCGGCAAAGTCTTTGCCTCACACGCAGCCCACGACAGCCATGTGAAGCGCATGCACAGGAAGGAGAGCACTTGCTCTGTGTGTGGAGAGCACTTCCTGGAGCAGGAGGATTACAAAGTCCACCTGAAGATGCATGATGCTTATTAATCAAGAACCCTGTGGACATGTCTTGGTCCAGCTTATGTGTGTATCTGTCTATGTGTTTGTTCATAGTTTTGTGCACATCGCAGGAGGTGACATATACCCTCACAGTGACTCTTTGGGTACGTCCAGTCCTCTGGACCCTGGGCATAGTTTCTCACCTGGGTACATTGATGCCACCCTGGACTGGGGTAAAGTCCAAGATGTGCTACCCTACCTTCCCCTTCTCTCCTCCCATACACTAATTTTCTCAACAGGGAAACACAGATAGGAGGAATTTCACCTCTCATGAACCTTTTGTGCACAAATACCACTGTGAAGAGTGTTTCCACGTCTCTAATGTACCGCATCTGTGGACTGCCTGGTGCAGTGCATACCAAAACTTGTGTGAGGGATGATTTTAACAAGTGCATTTCCCAAAGCCAATTTAACCTCTGTTTTGTTAGGATGCATGACCAAGTATGGGGTCTACTTCACCTTAACCTGCAAGTCTTTTAATGTTGCTCTATTTAAATGTGAACTGCTTCAAAGATACTGACTACTGCACCAACATTAGGGGTATTCAATTCCTTCATTCACCTGCCTGGACACTGGGGGCTCCAGGGCACTGAGACCCTCTTCCAGAGGATGCCGATTGGCCATGAGGGAGAAGAGCAGGGTGTGCATAGTAGCTGCCAGTTAGCAGAGACAGTGCAGGTTGGCTTTGCCTTCTCACAGCTGAGAGGACCAAATGTGAAGATAGTCCCAACCACCAATGAGTGCTCAGGTGGGTCATAAGCAGTTGAGTGGCCTCATAGAAGTATTGCATTCTGGGCCCATGTGGGCCTTTGTTAAAAATCTTTAGCAAAATAGCATTCCCTGGCGATGTGAAATATCAGCTTCATGGAGGCTTAGCAAAAACCTGGAAGCATCACTGAGTATAGAGTGCTGTAATTAGTGCAGAAGTCTGAGTGGCCAGCATAATTCATAGGGGGCTGTACATTCAAAAGGGGCTCCCAGTGTCAGTGGGACTTTGTGTGTCATCCAGGAGGGATAATGGAAACCTTTGCTGGAGTTGATTAACACAGGTAGTTTGATGTTACTGAGATGAGATTCCCTTTTAATATCCTAGATCTGCTAGGATTAACAAGGACTTTGCACATAAGAGAGAAAAATTATTTTGTGCCAACCTTAACAACCTCTTTGAATACAGCATAGAACTAGGAAAAAAGTTACCTGCACGTTTAATTGTACTGTGTAGATAATGTATCTATAAACATATTGATTTGCACTCTTATGCAGTTTTTATTGTAACTTTTCTGTCCTCATTGTTTTCATGGTAAAAAAATATTAAGATATTTACAGAACCACTTACTTGTAAGTAAAATATTGAAGACAAGGAATGGCTTCAAGGTACTATGAATTGCAGTGTTAGCTTCCCAAGGAGGTAATTTCCTTGTTTCTTGTGAATGAGGGTTATTTAAGTGGTGTATCTTCTGTAGTGCATTTACTTCTGCTTGAAGAACTCCAAATATCTTGTACTAGAATATTAGTACCCTTCTTCCGTATTTGATGAGTTGCCTGTAAAAAAGAGTGTGTGGTTTCGCTTGTACATGGGATTGAAGGTACTGGTTATCTTGCACATTAAACCTGTATACATAAATTTTGATGCTAAGTAAGATTATTACAATTACCTTTATGCAAAAGTTGAACATACATTATTGGAAGCTATAGCACATGTCGGGGGGGGGGGGGGGGGGGCATAGGTTGTTTCCTGCCAGATGTATTGGAGTTGTGTATTTGAGATAGTAGCAAATGGATGAAGGGTGTTTCATGCAGTCATTTGTAAGTCATTACAGAGTCAAACTGTCTCTTAGCGGGAATTCTAGCCCTTGTCCCGCTGTGTAGCAGCTGACTGCATTAGAAGTCAAAGACACCCAGTGTCTTGATGGATTGGGCCTTAAGTGTTCCAATAGTTCATGGAAGCTGAAGCTTTTCAGCTCTGGATTGAGTTCACTCCCACTTGCAAGCAAGATGATGGATCCGGATTGAGCACTAAAAAAGGCATTCAACTACCCTGTAGCATTTAACTACCCTATTGCACCGTCCTCTCCCTTCTGAATAGGAAGTCCCAGCTGTGCTGAGGGGCCCTGGGGGTGGTACTTGGCCAGCAGCACACTTCACAGCAGGGTGGGGAGAAATTTAGCAGCAGGAAGCAGGAGGGAGGGCAGGCTGAGCTTCCCTGCCAGCCTGCAGCAGATTTTAGTCTCCTGCGAGGAAAACGCAGTGATTGTCAGGGTTTGCTGGGCAGGGTTTAGGAGAGTTCAGATTTAGATTGAGGAATGCTCCTGTGGTGTGCATGAACCCTGAGTGTGCCCATAAACGGAGGTTTTCCTCCGGGGATTTGTACATTTGCTTGCACTTCTATGGCACTGCTGGCAGCAGCCTCATGAATGAGCAGCTCAGCCAGGAGCAGGGTTTCAGTTATTTACTCACAAACAGAAAATAGAGGAGAAGGAGGGGGTGTGTGCATACTGCGTTTTCCCATCAGTCATGTTACCAGGACGACTGCACAGCACAGGAGGCCATGTGCATTAAGGAGCCTGCACTGCAAGTTCCACTAAAGGGAGAGTATTTGTGACCAAGTCAACTGCAAGGGCTCAGTCCTTTCGCTAGGAAAACCCAGCTGTAGGTTCCTCCTGAGCAGACACCATGATACTCAGTAATGGTCCTGCTGGTCATTTCTGAGTGAGGATGCAGAAAGCAGGCTATCCCTGCAGCTTTCTGCAGGCTGTACTAGATCCACCTCTTGCATTTCTTAGTATCATCAACTATGGGCCATTTATTTTCCATGATAGTGACTGTAGTAACACACTAAGTGCAATAGGTACCCATATTACTCAGTTTGGCTTAAACTGGCTGTAGCTTGGCTTCCCTGGCTGAGGGCTCAATTATCACTGCATTTCCCAAGGCAAAGGATTATAGAAACTACCTGGCTGTGCACCCTGGCTCTTCTTTCCCCTGACTAGGATGAAAAATGGTGCTGCCAAGGGGAGCAGCAAGTCAAGTCTGTTGGGACAAACCAGTCCTGTAAGACACTAGCTGACTTTTGAATTCTTTGCATTAACTGTGTCAGGGTTTTTTAAATGTGGAGAGTGGTCTAAACAAAAACCAGAGGGTGAGGGCAGTCGCTGTTTGATTTCGGTGCTGGGGAGAGAGATGACCCTCTGTGAGGCTAACTCCTGAAAAGCCCCTCCTTGGTGAATTACAATGGCAAGACAAAAACAAAAGTGTGGTCCCAGAGCTCAGCCTGGGGAGTTGGAGGGAACAAAAGGCCTGACCACTGACATCTGCTGCCTCCAGCATCTCCGTGCATCTCCTGCATCTCCCAGCTCTTCAAACACCTGGTCCCATCCCACTGCTACCCCAACCCCTGTCCCTGATGCACTCCCGGGGATTCGAGGAAGAGGGAGGTGGTTAACCACTGAGGGGAGGGGAAAGCAAGGAGCTTAGTGAGTCGAAGATAATGCCACAAACACATCTATTGATTAGTGCCCAACTGTCCATTAAACAAGAGAGATCATTCACCAGGGAAGCCCTGACTGGCTGTCCCTTCCTTCAGAAAGCCATTTCTCAGGGTCCCCAGTCTCCTACATGCCTCTGCAGCAAACTCTGTTGTTTGTTTCATCTCTATGGACACATTCACTTTAATTTGCCTTTCTTTCCTCACGCATGCATATCCCATTGTATCTTCTCCCTTCTGGCTTTCCCTAATGCACATAGTGTAAGGGCCTTGGGCATATGAAGGGTATCAGGAGATGTGGGATTTGCTCTCTGCTTTCCTTCTTTTCTTACCTCATGTAAAATACATCACGATCTTCAGTGGGACCAGCAGCTGGCTCTGTTTTTATGGTGTTTAACTCAAGTTTTAAGAAGGCTTAATGTCCACCAGTGAATGCCACTTTTTCTGAAAAGCCAAGTCCCACCAAGGGGCAGGGTGTTGGCAGCTGAAGGTTATGTGGGGCAGAAGAGAGTATCACGGCATCTCTGCCTCTCCTACAGCAGAACCCAAGCAGCTCTGCTCCATCTCCATCCCCAGCGGGTCATTCTGCAGCAACTCTTGCTGTAGGGATTGTTCTGGAAAACACTGCTTAGCTGCATTGCAGCAATGACAAACAAGGCTTCAATTCACAGGACTGACTTCTGGTTAGCCCAGAAATTTAGTAGAGAGCACTGTTGTATGCCTTAGTGTGAGAATGCCAGTAGGAGACGCCTTGGCCATTAATAGAAATGTAGTAGCAGAGACAATGTCCTTTATCTATCAAGGAAGGGGAAAAGGATGAATTCTTGGGTTCTACTGGCAAAAATGCAATTCCCAGGTAATCCCTGAACTGAAATCAATCTGTGGAGCCCCTTCTTCTTAGGGAGAAATGGTCAAGTCCATCCTTTTATTAATCCAGGAGAAGTCGGTGGAATTCCCTCTTGCCCTTGCGTGGTCTGGGGGCACCGACCCAGCAAAGTGGTGGTGGGGATGTGGTGGCAGGCTGCTCTCCAGAGTTTTGCTTTCTCACAGGTGAGCCCATGGCAGTAGCCAGGGTAGCCCCACAGCTGGAGGGTGCTGACAGTCAGCCAAGAGATTACCTGTATCGATTCTCTAATAGCTGTCAAGGTGGAGAGAAACACTACTCTGCCACAAGTGGAGCTCTTAGCTGAGTGGGAGCATAAACACCCCATTAAAGGTTTCATTCAATAGCAATCTTTGCTCAAGTAAATGGACAACAGCTCCCCCACCCCCAGTCCCTAAGAGCCATTGCAGAGCAGGAAGGCAGCACACAGGAATATGTATTTCTGTAGTATCAGTTTCACCATCAGACTGAAATGACTCTTTTAATGAAAAGTGGATTTTTTTTTCTTTCTTTTTTTTACAGGGATGTGAAAACCCCAAGGAAATAACCAAAGAGGAATCCATTCACTTTCTTGAACCAACCCCTACCTGATATGTGTCAGTTTCCCACTGATGTACCCATCAGGAAATGGGAATGCAGGCTGGCAGCATCATGTTCTTGATACTACTGGAGATGGGTAAAACAGGAACAGGGGGTGCTGGAGATAGCAGTGCTGGAGATAGCAGTGCTGAAGGACACTGATGGGCTTGGGGGCTTTCCCCTCCATAAGCCATGTGCAGTGCTGAAAGAGAGACAGTTCTGCCCTGGAAGGCAACAGTGCTTGGATCTTCATTTCCTGGTGTGTGTAGAATTGCCCTCTCTAAGGCTTCCTTTCTTCCCCATGCTGGCAGTAAAAGAAGCCTTCATACATTGGCTGTGAAGGCAGGGGAGCTGAGACAGGCCTCTGCTGGGTGTCTTTCCTTCAGTGTATCAAGGCTGATCCAAACCTTTGCTAGTCAAAATTAGTTTTTCTTCTGACATTGTTGAATCTTTGGTCAAGAGCAGTGTGAAACTTTGTATGGATATTACTACTCTTTCTATCACAATAGGCTTCTATTTAACACATGCCTCTTCTAAGACTTAGTTTCAGAGCTAGAGAGATTCCATATACAGTTATTCTAGTGCACGTAAAACAAAATCCACCATAAACAAGCATGTCAACAAAAGGGAAAATTCCTGAAAAAGAGAGACACCTGGGGGTTTTCCCAAGCATCTGGGTTCTTTACCTGTCCTTTTCCCCCAACTCCTTCCCAAGGGTGCACTCAGCCTAACATTTTGGAGGGTTGAGAAAGGAGGGATGGTGGGGAGGCCTTTCAGATAGTTTACTTCTTGGGTTTCTTTCCGTCCAGGAGAGAGTTCAGGTGCCAGGCCTGCAGACAAGGAGGCAGCCTCAGAGAAAAACACTCTGAGCTTAACTCTGTGTGGGGAAGGTGCCTGGATTTAGGGCTTTTAAACTACTTCTGTGTTTCCATCCCATTATGACACTGTTATCACCATGTTAACATAGCTTGTTTCTATATGTTGGGGTGTTTTTAAATTGTATAATATTCAAATTTTAAAAGTATGTTGATTTTGGTTAGAGTAACTGGCCAGATCCAGTCAGATAGATGGTCTGTCTAACTTCGTTTAGTTTGCTCTTGGTTTTGTAACAGTAAGACATGAGCAGTAGGGCCTTGCATGACAAAAATGTTCTTCTTTTATGGCTTTGATTCTGTCTTGTGGGAGCTGTTTTGGCCAGCATGTTATGATAAAAGGTTCATGGTAGGGCTAAGGGAGAGTTGTTCTTCCAAATTAGAGAATATAATTTAACGGGGGGCAAATTCAGAAGATAAGAAAACCATTTGGTTACCAAGACCATTTAAAACATTCCCCAGAATCCAAAGATCAAAGGTCCATGACACTTTTCTTTGATTCTATTTGTCTGGTAGATAGATCACTTATTTTTTCTAGCAGCAATAAGGAAATCAAAATTATTAGAAAATCCTTTAAATTTTATCTTCACTTTTCTTTCTTTTTTCCCCCAAACTATGTCTTTGGAACTCATCCTCCTTGCAGCAGAATTTCACTAGGTTGGAACAAATGGCAGTTCTATATAATATAGAGTGATGGCTAAAGATGATGTATATTGTGTTTATACAGGTTTGTGCTTTTAATCATTGTCATATGAAAAATCCCCAACTATTTCCATAATGCATATGACACAAGGTATCAAACTTCCTTACTGATACTTAGGTGGGTTAAAATAAAAATTAAGTTTTCTGGATTATAAGATTCCTATTTGCTTCTGGTTTATATAACTATATGGTTGTACTGATAACCCCCTTCTCTACACTGTGTAGGTATTTTCCAAGAGTATTCTCCATTCTTAACAGAATCTCACTGACTCTTTGTTTTGTGTTTGTGTGTATGTATATGCACTTATACATTCTTTGTGTACATGTAGATGCACTCATGCATATTGTGTAACATCTATTAAAAATGTCCTTTTGAAAAACCAAGCAATACTAAATATTCCAGTAAACTGAATATAGAACCAATAACTATTCACTCACTCTCAGTTTCATAATTCATTAATATGGATGGTGTTAATGTTGCAAAAGATAATGAATCTGCTAAAGCTTCTTTTCCAGAAGTCATAACTTTCAAACTAGGTACTCAATGCCACCATTTTATTTCCCAGCCCCATCTGAATGAAGGATGAGCAGAAGACTTTACAGCAATGGCAGATGGCAGCCACTCTTCTTGTCCTACTACTGATGACAGCCATGGTTCCCTTGGGCCCCAGTGGTATAGTGGTTTATGCCATTTCCTGTATTTATGGTGCACTGTTGTGTGGCATCACTTGCATTTATGGGGTTTTTTTTTTTACATTCCCTAGACCCTTCTGTAATATGGAAGAGTTGACAGTGCTCAGCTGAAAGGGTAAGTCCTCTGAAGCAGTTTTGCTGGTAATACATTTTAGCACCTACTTTTGTGGAAGCTGCTCTGCTTTGTAGTGTTACTCTATTGGTATTGATTTGTGCTGTGTAGTCCATAGTTGTCAAGCTCTCAAAGGCATATTATCAAAGATTTCTATATGAGAGAGTAATTAAAGGTCAACCTCATAAACAGTTATAACACCTAAGGCCAAATTTACAATCATTAGAAACTTGTCAGGAGTTTAACCTGTTGGAATCTAATCTGAGGTGCCACAGTTACAGCCTGGTAGAGTCCCACCGTGGCTGGGTGGCCCCATGGTGGGGTCAGCATGGCCACTGATGAGATTAAGCCAATAACTGCCTCTCCTCAACCCTACTGCATGCACAGTCCCACATGATGCAGTTGTCCATTTCTCCTGTTTTTTGGGCTTTCCTCAGCAGCTCCTCAGTGGGATTCAGTGACATTATGTGCTGCTGCATGCATACCAGTCCCTGGAGGCCTGTAAGAAAGAGCTTTTACCCTGCTATTGTAACTATTCTGATGCGAGGCTGGTGGCCAGCAGCCGCCTGCCCACCTTCACACCTGCCAGGGGACAGCATTAAACTTCAATGTCAGCCTCTTCCCTCCTCTCTTTTTGACATCACGTGCAGAGTGTGGAACGAAAGAAAACTAAAGAATTACACAGTTCAGTGGATTAATGTATGGCTGAAAAAAAAGGGCAAAGACTTTTAAAATTCAATCCATCTTTCCCTTCCTAAACATGACATTTAAAGCTGTCAAAGCTTGAAGCAGTGAGCTCAGTTAACTGTCTTCAGAGGGGTAAAGACTTCTTTAATACTATTCATCACGTTAAAGACCATGCTTTTCACACTCAATTTCATGAGTTTGGATTATTTTACTTAATCCTGCATCTAATTAGAGATATTTTTTTTCTAAACAGCTACAAGACTATTGAGAGCATCCACCTGTTTCTATTCACTTGGATAGCAATATATCAAGAAGCTAACTGTTTTTTATACCCAGCCATGATGCAAGTGGGTTCTTTGCTATCACAGGTTTTTAGTATGGGTCTTGAATAAGGATTCAGATAATTTGTAAGTCTTTTAATGTTCTTGTCCTTTGGGATACTTTTGACCACCGAGATGTTCCTTTTGCTATATATTGGCTCAGAGATTCTATCAAGATCAAATATTTCCTTTCTCAAAAAGAATAGGTGGCAGAGGGCAAATTCTATTTATTACTTCTTTTTGTAGTTTATGCAGTTGCTGGAAAAGTATTTAATTAACTTAAAGCTGCAAATGACAACCTGTCTTCTGTGACCATCCATCTAGAGCAGGACAAAAATATTGTGGAATTTGATTCCCAGTGGGGCTTGACTTGTTGAGGTGAGGAATGAACACGGGTTTTCTAACATGCCTTTTATATCAGTAAAGTACACAGACTGTTCTGAACACTGTTTTCAAATCTCTAACGTGCATTTGCAATGGAAGCTTCTCCAGGTAAAGGATTTTTCTATTATTTAGGCATCCTGTTCCTTGGAATCATCATGTGGGGAAGGAGTAACATTCTTTCACAGGACTCCACATGATTCGTAGTTTATTGTGAAGGTGCTGGCTTCCTGAAATGCAGCTTCAGAGCAGGAAGACAGATATCACAGACCCATCCAGGACAAACAACAGAAGGCGGTTGTGCCTTTTGGGCACACAGTTTTCATGCAGGACAGGATTAATGCTCAGCTTCCCTTGTGTTTGTGCCTGGCAGATCAGTGTGTGTGGCAATAAAAACCAGACAAACTCTGGTAAGAGACTTGCCTGACTGACTGATGGGAAAGGGTGTAAAGTCTAATTTACAATTAAATGTCAGAATTAACAAAGCTGATGTAACAGCAGGAATGTTAATTTGTCTATGGACGAGTTTCCTCCTCTCCTTCTGGGGGCCTGCACTAATAGGGTCTTAGGTCTTATCCTGATAGATGACTGAATGTGAGGCAGCAGATTTTAAGATAATAATGACAATGACTCTGATAATGGCCGGCTCTGTAGCCTAAAGCTGGCAATGGGGGGTGTGAAAGTATCTTGGCCCAGGCAAGCACAGCACTTTCCTCCCTTCCTGCTGTGAGATTATCTCCACCCTCAGGAGTTTAACCTGCTATGAGGGTCAACCCTCTTTGACCTGCTCTGTTCTAACACCAGAATTGACATGTAAAGGTATTTTTAAACGTCCCTATTGATTTCAGTACAGTGGCTTCTTTGCAACACAATGACCCCAGTCCTGGAATTTCTGATGAGACTGGGCCAGTCTTGGCAGCACCTCTGGCTCCCAGCTGTGCAGGGCAGGCTCTTGTGTAGGTTGGAGTCTTCCAGACCTCTTCCTTATTGACTTCTGACTGCCACCTACTCCAAGGCCCTGTTACAGCAGCAGGGCAAGGCAAAACCTGCAACAGAGGGAGGTGTTGGTGCTATGTTGGTAATCTGTTGCTCAGTCATTCCTGTGCTGAAAGATGTCCATCTCAAGGCACCAAAAGAAGGAGCAGGACTGATGGACACCATCAGAAACCTGGAAGAGCTACAACAGGTATATTTTAATGTACCAATGTGATAACAATTCACACTTTTTGTCCTTAGAGGCTTTTGTAAAGACAGACGAATATAGCAATACTTATTTTTCGAAAAGGGAAAAAAAAGAGCCATAGATCAGCTCAATTACTTTCCTTGCACTGCAGAGACTGATGCCAAAAGTATAGCTCAAATGAATGTTAATGGACCTAAAAAAAAGTACTGCACAGAAGTGGGATACAAACATGTACTTTCCACAGACAGCTATTTCTCTTCCAACTATGGCACATTCTCCAAGGGAAGGAGTCTCAGCACATGGGTTGGAAGGGAGCTGCAGCACATGTTGTTTCTATAGGCTGCTTGGGGCCCTCTTTTGCTTTATGTGCTCTACAATACATAGCTCCTTGTAGCACATGGCAGGGGGTGGGGTGGGGGAGGAGAGCAATAAAGGAACAAGACAGCTATTCTAAATCTCAGTGTTGTAAGCAGCAGATCAACACATTTGTAACCACTGTTTAGCGTTTCTTCATTGGCTCAGTCCAAAGTAAGGAAAATTTCCATCTTGAGAGTTTTGGTGTGCTAGTGTATATTAAAGGATGCTCAGAGAGTATCACAGTGGATGTGCTGTAAGAATCCAAAGAGATTAAACTAACCAATTCTAATTCCAATGAACCATCAAGGTTTTATCCTTGTTTTATGTATGATAGCTAGGGGGCTCAACGGGAGACAACAACCCTGTCAGTACTCCTCTGCTACCTGAGAGCAGTGGTGTAAGGTACATAGATAGCATTCCTTGAAAGAGGAACACTTCATTATCTCATTGTTTTATTCCTGCATTAAATACCTGTCACACTAGCAGCTAAGCTCTAAAACATTCTTCTTTGCTCCTGACCATTTTGATTCTTAATTCTCTTGTGTGTAAATATGTATGTGTGTATTTAGAAAGGCATGTTGCGGCAGAGACAGTAAAAAAGTATAAACTACAGCAGGAATGTTATATATTTCCAGATTTACAGTTCACCAGAGCTGAAAAAAAATACCTTTTTTTTTTTTTTTTAACCTGTTTTAAAAGCCTGAACTTGCAAAATCAGCATAACAAACCATATGACTGAAGTCTGAAGTGAAACCTGTGGCAAAATGAACATCACGCTTCATATTTTGCAGTACACAGAATTTTATTCATTAAATAGGCACATCAATAGTTTTTAATAAATATTTTGATACATGTTAATTAACTAAAGATAATGTCAACACGTTAATTTTCAGCAATTTTATATTTCTACTGAAGTAGAAAATAAAGGGAGTCTAATAGAACTGCCTTTGCAAGCTGTTGTGACATCATTATAGAGAGCCCCCAAGACTGGAGGGGTGGTGTGTGTGACTGTATACACATACAGTTTCAATCATTTTTTTGGCACTGTTTTGCTAGTGTTGGAGTTCAAAGTCCATTATGCTCTAGCCTGTAGCCAGAGGTCCGGCTGCCATTCTGACCTCTCTTAATCCTCATCATTTTAACTGATCATTTCAGTTTCTGATTTTTTTTCTATCAGTGAGTCAAGAAAACTCTGTGTCCATCACTGATTGGACTGTGTAGGGTTTTTTTGGAGAAAAACAGAACTAGGAAGGGTAAATCCTAGAACTGGCCCTCCAGACTGGACTTAGCTAATGTCTGTGAAGTTTGTCTTGGGAATTTCATGGATCAGCGCTGAAATGAGAGACCATAATCTCCATCTCTGAAAATATTTTACTCTTCTTATGAAAACGTATAGTGCTCCAGGTACAGCACTTGAACTTTGCTTCCTCCACTCATGGCATGTTTTACTTTAAGGAATAGGCTGAATTCTTCTGCATCCCAGGGCATGAGAAACCCCAGGTTTCTTACTGATACAGAAAGTCCCAGCAGAAAATAAGGGGCAACTTTTTGAAGAATTCCCATGGGAGATCCCAGGAGGGCTAAACTCGAGCTTTTTGTGGTCTTTTTTAGAATTCACTTCATGGTTCTGAGGTTGATTTTTATTTTCTTTGGTGGTGGGTTTTCAAGACCACAGATGTCCTTGGCTTTTTCTCATCAATAAACTGTTAGAAAGCTCCTTCTGTACTTCACCACAATGTCTCCAAGTAAAAAAAAAAAAAAAAAAAGAAAGAAATAAAAGGGACCCAAAGAGCTGGAAAGAACATTTGCTCTTCCTTATATGAAAGCTTCTTACCAGAAATTGATTTCTTGATTTTTTTTAATGCGTTTTAACATAGATATGCTCTCATTACACTTCAGGTTTCAAAAAGTGAGAATGTATATGATTGACATCTGTAAGTACATCTGCATGGAACATATGTGCCCTTTTCAGTGATTCTATTGAACATATCTCATCCTGAGAAGTGTGACCTTGATTTGTTTTTGCTTTAGTAAACTCAGCCTGGTTAGGAATCTTCCATTAATGTCCTAGAATGAAAGCTATAGCTCAGGCCCCTGGGATATCAGGAACACTGTCCTTTATACACTGCAATTCACTTGTTAAAATAAATGCTGAGTGAGATGGATCCTAACCTGAAATATGTCACTTGTTTATAGGGTAATAACATCCATGCTCACCGGATCTTTCCTTCTCATAGCAATTCTTTTATTAATTCTCATCCCTTGTATGTACTTTAGAACAACATTTCTACAGGGAGGATAGGAAGGAAGGAATAGAGGGAAAATGAACAGAAAAGGTTTGAGGGTTTTTTTCCTTTCTTTTATATATAGCCAGCTGTTTTCCTACTTTTCTGGATTTTGTTGTGCTGGATTTCCTTCCCTCCCACCCTGACACACCTGAGGAATGAAAAAGATTTTAACGTGTGATGGAGCTACCATACTTGATAAGCAAGTTCACCCTGTTTAAGCTACGAATGCTTTGTCAGGTAACCAACCACCTGGTATGAGAATGTATAATTTGAGAAGGAGCTTTAGTATTAAAGATTCAGGCGGGTTTTAACTAGCCTTTTGTTACAGTCCCAAGAAGCACAAGAAAGGAATTTCAGCAGCTGCTGTTGAAACAGGATAACATGGATTGGAATGGGATACACAGGTTTTGAGAAGAGTACTGAAAAAAACAAATGTAATAGAGTAAAATCAAGTTTTCCTGAATAACTACTAAGTATTATTGGTAATTACCTTGATTATTTTACAGTCTGGGAGTGCTTAAAAGAAGATCTGGGCTGGAAGAGTCAACCCCATGTTGTGGTTCCTGCCATCCTGACTCCTCTGGCTGTCCTTGGAGCCTTCTCTTGAGCTGTTCCATCCTCCATTACACTAGACAGAAATCTTTCACAGGACCTAACATAACAACCTTTCTATGATCATATGATGCTGGCATGTCTGGTCACATTGCAGGGAAATGCATACCAGATCAGGTAATGACATTCATGGTGTAGGGAGCATATTCCCAGTCAGTGATTAGGAAGAGCCTTGCCATATAGTCCTTGAGGGCATGGCTTCCTGAGGACATGGCTCCCACACGAAGCAGTATGCCACAATGTCAGAAGTGGGGACCACCACCTTCGTGGCAGTATCAGGACAAAGAGGGCAGCCCTACAAATTGATGTCTGCATGGAGGGAAGGAGATGATGAAACAGGCTCTCATCAAGTGACCCTGGGAAAGGAATGGCAGTCTCTGTATGCCTGCCCAAACTCCTGTTGTCCTCTCTTCTTGCTATAGTCACTTGTGCTCAGCTCCACAGCTCTTTACAGCATATGTGAGTTCTTGGCAGTGGGAGCTGATTGCTCTTTCCGTGCTGTCTGCTGGCAGGATTGCTGTATGTGTCCTGTGATGGTTATCTGTCTTGCATGTTTTTGAGTGGAGTGAGGGGTACTGGGAAAGGGGAAAGAACAGGTAATGGACAAAAAAAGACAGGTAGAAGGTATCAGTTGCTACCTGAATATCTGTGAAAATGAAGCTGGGTTTTTTAGGCATTTTATCAGAGCAAGGTATAAAAGTCAAGGGAGTAATGGAGGGTGAGGAGGAAACGAAACAACGGCAAGAGGAGAGAAGGAAGGAAGGGACAAGGTGAAGAGCATGTTTCAGAGGCCAGAACTGTGGTTTAATGGATGAAAGGATTATCACAAGCTGCTTAAATGCTTATCTTAATCAGTGAATCACACCTCTCTTTGGCCTGCGCAGGACCTAGGAGAACAACCAGGTCTGACAGTGCTTCCTGGCACACCCTCAGGGTCCTTATGCTGAGCATGAGATTCCCCTACAAAGCTCAGGTGTCAGCAGCAAAACTGGCTTAAAAATCTTCCTGCTTGGGACACTTGTTTGTGAACCTTAGCAGGACAGAGAAAGTGTTCACAGTCTTGATAACTTGGAATTCCACTTGCACCTTAACTCTGCAACAATATAATTTCCTCATATCTTCTCTAGCTATGTGGAACGACCTGCCAGTGAAGTGAGGTTATGCTGCTCACCTCCTTCTTGGAGTTCGTAGTCAGCACAGGTTTATCAGCACATCCTTTCCAGCTTGTAGACGGGAAGCTGAGGCAGAGCGAGGCTGGATGGCCTCTTATATGGATGCTTCCTCCTATCTCCTGGTGTTTAGCCACAAAGATTAATATGTTAAGTTTCTCATAAGTTCCTTCCAGGGCAATGTGACTCAAAATATTAACAAATGAGCAGTCCTGTGTCTCACATCCATTGCTGTCCCTCAGTTACAGCTTCATTTCTCCTAATATTCCAAGGGAGGTTAGGAGCCAAGGATCTGTGGGCTGGAGGGCTGTGTTAATGCAAGAAAAAAGCCCACATTCTGCTTGTTCAGTAAAAGACCATAATTAGCAAAGATTAAATCTTACTTCGCACCTCTAGCATGATGCTGGACTCAAAACTGACAAGGGTGCAAACACATAGGTACAAATAGGAGTTGATCAAAACCAGATCTGCTTGCAGCATAGATACACTTTTAATGGGCTGAAACTTCACCTACAGCTTTGTTTCAAAATAAGCCTTACACAATTACTACCCTGGCCTAACTCTGCCTACTGTATAAATCTCAGCACAGACACATGAAAAAGTGTGATTTCACACCTTTAGAAAGCTCTAGGAGGTAGCTTGAAGCCGTTGATACCCAAGTACCAGTTGCTAATGTAAAACTTCTAGCAAATGCAGAGACACAAAGGAAATTCTGGAATTTTTCTTGAATTCTGTCTTAGGAAATTTACCCTGGGAGTGAGAGGCCAGGTATTTATATTTAAAACTTCAGAGAAATAATAATACATAAGGAAAGAAAATACTTTTGTAGAATTTCTACTGAGTACCAGGAAAAGTGTCTGATTCCTTATCAATCACATGACCAAATGTGATAAAAGCCCACTTCTTCCCATGCTTTGTTTTCCAAATGCTCCACCATCGGATTTGCCTGGAAGCAGCCTCTCTAATGGAAGGTTCCCTAAGAAAGCAGTGTCACTCCCCATCAGTGATACTGTACACAAAGGCAGGCAAGGCAGGCACTGAAAGGCTCAGGAGACACTCCTGCACTATGCAGCTGAACAATTGATCCTCACCATAGCACTATTAAGAGTCTTTGATCCCCACTACCTCCAAGACATTGTATTGTACAGAGAGTTGTGGTTTGTTGTCAGTGGCCTGTGGAAAGCATAATGGAGGTACTTGGTATTATAGATTGTTTAGAAAGGCAGACCTTAATGAGAAGAAAAAAAGCTGTTCATGTGATCAGAAAATGAAAACCCAGTGAAAATGACAATGGCATTTGATTAGAATCCCTGGTGTTCTGCCACTGGCTATCCTACCTGTGCAGCTATCCTCTTGCAGACATTCTGAGCACAATGCATGCTTTTAAGATCTTCTATTCAGATGCGTTTAGTCTGGAAGTTGTGAGTAAATGGTGGATAGTTAGCAGCAAGCACCAGGCTTAGGCACCGACTCTTACCCTAAATTCCAACGGTTTGCATTGCTGAGAGGTATGCTGTAAGCTGTATCTTTTATTATCTTTGCTATTGCCAGGACTAAGTACTACAGGTGGAAAAAAATGGTAAAGAACTCTTTTTCTTCCCCCCTCCTTGTAGCTGAAGAAAGCTAGACTAACTGAAGTGAACTGAATGAAGACAAAAGCATTGCTTTTCGTAACAACAGGCACTGCTACTTTAATATGCAATCTGCTGAATTTTGGAGACCTCTGAATGCCATGTTCACTGTAAACACTGCTGTGGGAAAATTAAAGCAAACAAAACCAACCAGGGTTTAGGTCTAACAAATGCTTTTGATGAAAACATATGAAGTGATGGCGATGGTCAGTCATCGACTGGGAAAGTGGCAGCCTGAGAAACAGTATTGCCCGACACATTTCACAGCTGCTCTGGCTGTGCTGAATTCTCTGACAGCACATTAATGCTGCAAGGAAAAAAAAACCATCTGATTTCCTTTATCCAAGACTTGGGTAGTGTTTAGGCCTCTATCACCAGTGCAGTGACAGAGTTAGCATAATGGAGCTGAGGGACACAGAAGAAGTGCCACCACCTTCCGGCCCCATTTTAGCCACCCACTGTGAAATTTGCAGACTTAGCTGCGTGCTGTTTTGGCTGTGCCGGTAGTTGCCAAAACAACCCTTTGGCATTGAAATATCTCCACTGGCATCATTAAAATGAAGTAAAATACACCATCTGGTTCCCCCTACCTCCAGACATGTTAAGGGAGGGTGTGCAGGGGAGGGCAGGGGTCTGCTATGCCTTCCTGGTGCCATCAGCATTTTGCACAGGAGGCTACAACCCCTACACACTGGGTACCATTCTTTATCAGCAACAGATATATGGAAAAGGCATCTCAGAACAGAGGTGCCACCAATATGCATATGCCACTATAGGTTTTATTCCAGATGTGGTTAATGTGGGACAGGTGTGACAAGATGCATTCCTGTACAGATATATTTTTGCTTATATTCTTGAGTAGTTTTAGTTTTGCAGCTATAAAGAATTACAGGTAAAAGAACAAAGCACATGTAGCTCTGTGTCTTCAGATAAAATTGCTATCCTTAGTTTGCCCTTGCACAGTTCAGCATCAGTGCATTATTGATTGGAATTAGGAAGATAATAAGGTTTGGGCTAATTAATCAGATGGGTAGGGACTGGAACTACACTGCAAGGCTTAATCAAGTCATCAAAACTCTCAAGCTGTGAAGAAAATAATTAAAGGAAAAGGATGCCTGTTATATAGTAACAGGAATCTGGGAGAGGACAAGAGCAAGATAGAGAAGCTCCATTTGCTTCTGTACACTTTTCTGATATAAATCAGACCCAATGACCAAGGTACAGTGCTCAGCTTCCTACCAGCAAATTAAGTTGGATGAATTTGTAAATCATGTCAGAGAGGAATTCAGTTCACCAAGCCTAATTGCCAAGAAATCTATGTTTACTTGTAGAGGTTGGGGTTTTTTGCAACATCAGGGCCTACAGCACATTCTCTTACTGACTTGGGCTGTTATCCCAAGCATATGGAATGAAGCAACATGGTTTACAAACCCAATTTGAAAACCAAATATGTTTGTTAAGGCAAAATTGATTAATGTGAAAGCATTGTTTTGTGGCCTACTGTGTGTCTACTATAAAAGGCCTAATGTCAAACTTTCTTAACTGCTTTGCTGAAAGTAATCTCAGTAACACAAAAAACCTCAGTGGTTTCATTAAGAAGCAGGTTTTATAGGTTTTCTGGTTACATTTTGCAGCTCACTGCTGTCAGATTAACAAATACGCAGGTGAGTTATTTCATCAAAGAGCATACAAGAAATAACCACTAACGGCCTAAAAATAGCACGTAATATGTGTCTTCCACATTTATAGCACTGATGGATCTAACATTTGATGCCAACTATTCACAGTAAACTGAGGTAGAAGCTTACTAACATCCAGCGTCCAACTATGTATTGTTTTATTGGTAAATTGAGGAAAAAAATATCTGCAGTTTATGCTTGATTCAATTCAAAACTAAAATCCTCACACTTTGATCTTTCTATTATAAAAATAAAAAAATCTTTTTGGGGAAAATACAGGTAAGTATTTAAAGAAACTGACACTGAAGAAAGGAGTGCAGTAAAGGAGGAGGTGAAGCATTTGAATTTTCATGAGCTGACATTCTCATGCAACATCTTTACCTTAGGGGATTTTGATTTCCCAAGTGCCTAGCAAAAAACCCCGAACAACCCAAACAATGTAGTAAAACATTTATAATACCAAAAAATAGGAAATATTAGTTAGCTAGAAAATAAGTACAGATTAACCATACATCAATAATATGGTAATCAACTTTAAATATATTTTTGGAATAGTACAGTGTGAGAAATTAAACTCTGTTCATACATATGTGTATGTTTGTATAAATTTATATATTTTTATATATATATATATACACATATAGTGTGCATACACATATATCCATAGAATAACTATAGCCAGGGCCTGAATATGGGATTGAGATAGTTTTCTTGGGGCTGTTTTTCTTTTTTTTTTTTTTTTTTTGCAGTTTGGAGAGAGACATAATCAGACCTTACCTAGTTCTGTAGTAGGGGATTAAATCAATATGTTTAAATAATACTTGTAAAGTGAAAATGAGCCTATTAATTCACAAACACTGAAATTAAGAATAAAATGTTATGGAAATCAAATAGGAAAACGCAATGGTCTTTACTGTCTGTCTATAAAGTTACTGTCTTTAAAGTCTCCCTTTCTGTCCTTCACATGTACACTCATATACATTTAAGATCTTAATTGTCTAGGAAAACCACAGTATGAACCAGAGAGTAGCAGTGTCTTCAAAGAGCTAGATACTGAAAAATAAGACTAAATATAAAGACATCTTTACGCACATTTGCTTATGTGTTAACATTTAGGTATCTCTGCAGGATAACATTTTGGAGAAAGTCCGTAGAAAATAAGTCAGCTCTCTTATTTGGAAAAAAACCCCATAATAAATGCACTAAGTCTACTGGCTAACATTTTGGAGGAAATGTAGGAAATATATCAATATCTCTTTCCTGTGAAATGCTGCATCTTTCATAAATCATCCTTGATACCCTTGAAAGTTACAGGGGGGAAAGGACAGAAAAAAGTCTATATTTTTATAAGATATCAAAGTTCAAGAAAATGCAATGTCCAGAAATAATTCAAGTCTCCTTTACACATAAGCCGAAAGAGGACATAAGACCATTTTTGTCTTTCTTGGGAAGCTATATAATAATATAAGTACTTGTTCAGGTCTGAGGTTAAAGAAATTATTTCTCTGAGTGGTTATTGCTCCGTGTTTTGTGAAAATATGAAAGGAAGACAAGTATAGAAAACGACTATGCCTGATACACTCTTCAAGTTTCCTGCCACCTGCATTTTAGGAATTTCATGAGCTGTGTTTGCATTCCACTCTTTTTGCTGACACAATCCCTGGAGTAACATTTTTGCTATGAGTTTATGAAGTTGTTTTTGGAACAACTTTTACTGCTGTCATCCCTCTAAAAAACCCATGGCAATGAGTGCCATTGTACCTTGCGGGAAGCGCTCTTCTTGTCACTGCTTTTGAAACCTAGCAATTTAATTTTAACAGAAACAGAAGAATCTACTTCAGGTCACATGTGTTACACAGAGGTAATCCCATGGTTTATGTGTCTGGCTTTACCAGGTTGCATATGAGGAAGGGGTAGAAGGTCTCCACAGCAGCAATGAAGCAGCTTCATCAGCTATAAACGAGAGGTTAATTAGCAGCACAGGTTTCCATCAACATGGAAAATGAAAGTTATACCTACAAGTAGAGCAATTTGTGTGCAGTGTGCCAGGGCCCTCCTGGGCTCACTTTGGGAGCTCATGCTTACTGTTCACTCAGCTGGACCCTGATGGGTTTACTGCCATTGCCACTCTCCTTTCCTACTTGGATATCTGGTCCCTAAGGACTTGACATCTACTACCAGCTCATTTTTCATGGCTCTGTCTGTGCCCAGCTGTCACCTGGTGCTACCATTGGTTGTATTCTAGGCAGAAGTAATCCAGAAATGAAAACCTTAACAAAACATTAGTGGTCCCTGATCTATCTAGTTATTTCACCTATTGGTGAGTAACCCCTTTGTACACAATGATCACCCAAATGACCTCTCAAGTGAGGCTTAATTATCCTTGCAGGAGCTGTCATGTCCTCATTGAGGCAAAACTCTAATTGATTTAATGAGAATTTCAATAGTGTAAAAGCTGTATGGAGAATGAGTGAAAGAATCTTGAATTTCAGGCTGCTGTTAGTATATAGAGGAAGTATTGCCCATACATACATTCATTCTTCCTGATAGGTAGGCTATATGGCCTAATGCAAAACCAGTTCTCAAAGGTTTGCAGAAAAATAAAAAAGAGGGAATATAATCTTTAATACCACAAACAATATTTTTGTCAGCCAGGTTTATAATAAAGATGACCAATAGGTGTTTGCCTTTTAGATTGATCTGAAAGGACACAAAGTAAATGTATCAATCATTAACATAATCACTATTGTTGGGAGTGTGCAGGTCTATAGGCAGGTGATACATGAACATAAGGGCTGACACCATCGTATATCATTAACACTGAGTTTATCACGGTAATCACCAGTGATTAACAGTCTTCTATCTCAGGCAGACAGGGCGCAGTGGTGTGAGCTGGGAAAACGGGAAACCTGTAACAACAGTGAAAAGCAGAGCTGTTTGTTTGACATCAAGCAGGCTTTTAACGGACCATGTCAATCATTCACTGCCGTTCACTCTCTGAGAGGCTTTCAAAATTATAACCAGTTACTACTATCTCTGTTGCTTTGGAAATATCCAGTGCTCATATCATGGGGTTCATGTTTTTTCTCTATTCATGCTTAGTTTAGTGATATCTGCTTCTTCCTTCCAGTTCCCAGCACAAACTGTCATTTAAGTGATATTTGAGAGATTGTACCAAATTTTAAAAGGGCAGTTGCAAATGCTGTCATTATTTATTGCCTTGTGAGGACTTTTCCATTTAAATATAAAAGAAAATAGATCTATTATTTCCTGTATTAATTTGTATTTTAGAATCACTGGGCCTCTAACAGTCTCTGAGTGTTGTGTAAATGTTTGTGAAATGAGGCTATAATCCATTTAATCACCCAGCTGAGATATGTTGGTTACCTGAGCTGATACCACCTGGTATTTCACTGAAGGTGCCAGTATATATCAGCATTGTGCCAGGTCCTTAACAAGACTATTTCCACTCAGAAAGAGGTGTATTACCTCATCCACTACCTTTTTCATTGCTTCAGCAACAGAAACTACAACTGCAGTAACAGTGGCTGGTAGAATGACCTCTCGGATAGCAGTAGTTGCTGTTGTTGTTATTAGTATTACCATTAGTGTTATTATACTCCGGGGCTGATATAGAGAGTGCAGTTTCATGAAGTAATTATTTTTAATAAGAAAAATGCTTGCCTCTTAAACTCTTGATAGCTGGAGGATATCATTCTGTTAAAGAGCCTGATCACAGGTATTTATCACTCCTAGCACTGCTTTTCCTTAAGAGAACAATAATATAGTCTCTTATTTATTCTTTTTATTCTAAATGTTTTAGGCGAAGATACCTTTATGGCTAGAGACCAACTCTCTTCCTGGCTACCTGATAGGCAGAAGAATATCCATGCTACTTAAGCAGTGTTATGTTCCATAATTAAAAAAAGATGGTTAAGCTGCTAAATTCCCATATGTGATATGTTGTCCCTTATGAGCCATTCTTCCCAACTCTAATGCTTCATGTAAAAAAATTGGCTTGATACCTGCTAGACCCAGAGAGTAAGTTTGAAGGATAATTCTACTGAGTTTCAATAAACCATGGTTATGGCAGGACCATGGAATTAGCATTTTTGGAGTCAGCATGATGAAAACCTGCACTTGAAGTGTTCTAAAGCACTGCTGTAGGCATAAAGTCAGTCTTGACTAATTGTGTGACTTACATCTTAATTTCTGAAAGCCTCTTCTGACATTTTGTTGTCATTGTCTTATAATCACGTATTAAAGTTCTGTTTCTAAGCAGCCATAATTTGTCATAATTTTGATCTCATGTAATACTTTATCTTTTCTCTAAGACTTGCATCCTTTAACAAAGGTAGAATAACAGCAAGTCGCTTAGAGCTGAGGAACTTAAAACAGTATGAAATGGTGTGATTTGTCACAGCATTTCATTTTGTAAAAGATGGGATTAAGAGACAGATAAGGTAGTATGCTCAGCAGGAGCCAGACGTATCAGGGGGATGTTTTGTCATTCAGTACAATTTGATCAAATAAACAGTAAGAATAGAAGAGGGGAAGGGAAAAAAGGAAAGCAAAAACATCTAAATTAACTCGCCATTTTTGCTTTGGAAATGTTTGTTTTTCTTACAGGTTGCTCCAGCTGCCTCGAGAAGACCTACCAGTTTAGCTGGAACAGAATTTAGTATACTTCTTATTAATTAGCAAATTTTAAATTGCCACAGAAGGGTTTCACCTCTCAGTTGAGAATGGGATGACAGTGGTACACAGCACAAAGCTAGTTATGCCTGAAAGATCCCTTCTTGAAGATTCAGGTTGTGTGACAGGAGGACAGGCAAATGCTCTGCTATATTTTTTCCCATAGGTTCATGTCTATAATGCTGTTGCTGAGGCAGTACAAAGGAAAAAGCAAGGGAGAAAATGTTTGCAGATGTGCCTTGTAGTTGCTCATAGTAGTCTCTGGGTGTACTGGAACAGTATACAGTGAAGAAGGTAAACAAACACTGCGGCATGACTTTATGAAAGGTTATGCTAGTCATCTGACTTTTACTTATGCTTTTCTTATGTAGAACCTTTTTGCTGTTTTGTAATCAACTGTAATACCAAGTGAGTTTATCCACTAAGCCTGTAGTATGGCATTTATCATGTGGTGGTTACTTCTACAGATTAATTCCTTACCCTTTGAAATTGATGCTTATTAACTTGCCCTACTTGTGGTCTTCAGCTGTCACTCATTTATTATTTATCTTCAGACCCTTTAACCTGCTTCTCTATCCATTTTAAGAAAACAAGGCCACCCTGGAGGATTTGGCTTGTCTAAAATACATGCAGCTTTCCAAGTTGCAGATTGCTGTGAGTGTTAATATCCAGTAACATCACCTATTTTAAGGAGAGGCTGGCTCACTGTATTAACTAGAAGCTTTGCTGAGCCTTTTGAAAATAAGCAAGCTCAGAGTTTGTTACACTGACTGCGTAAAACACCTTTGTCTTGCTTTTTATAGTGTTCCTGTTGCTGATGTAAGTCATGGTGCTGGTTTATGGCTGCTTTTTGATTATTTTTTAAAGCATTTTTATTTTGTTAGAGTAAATTTTCCAGTGTGTTGCAGAGGATGTGCCCACGAGCAGCTGCATTAGATCATCTAAGGGAGCAGCATACAGTTGAGAAAGAATCAGAATGAATGGACAGAGAGGGGATATCATACTGGCCTGGCATATCACCTACCTTTCAGTGATGTGGAGTCATGAAGGCTTGTGCTGATCATTGCTGGGTCACAGTTTGCCACTGTTATTGGGGATTTACTTTATCAGCTGTATAAACTAAGCTGGATTTCAAATCTGGCACAGAGCATGTTTCATTCGCATTGCCAGTGTTAAACTATAGTCATGGAAATGGCAAAAAGACATTTGGAAATGTGCTCCTAAAAGGTTTGCGCTTAAGATACTTCAGTAATCTTATAATCACATTGCTCAGCTCTTAGTAACATGGAAAGATGTACAATTAAAACATATTTATTGAAAACCTGTGTTTATATCTCTTGCTATAGTTTTGCAGATGAGACAAACTTTGTTGGAACACAGTGCAAAGTGTTATAATTTATGATGCTTCTCCTATTTAATTTATTCAGAAGGATTTTGCGCATAGTTTAAAAAAATATTTTTACACTCACATTTCACTGCTTATTTTTAGTATAATGGTGTATTTTGAAACTGAGCATTTCAGTTCTTCATATCCAAAGTGCTGAACTGCTTCAACATCATATTTACCATTTTCTGTTAAAGAGCTAGGAAATGCTGACTCGTACGTGAACTTGTAATTAAAAAATACCATATAAACTTTTTTTCTTTTCAATTCAACCAGTTCTGCTTCCCAACTTTCCTTTGAAAATGAGCTAAAATAAAACTAAAAAGCACTTTACAGACAATTTAAGGGGTAGGAAAAACTGCATTTCTGTTTCATTTCAAAAAGCTGAGAGTCCCTCCTTGAGACTGCATGCCCTGGTTGCAGAGCTGGCTAGTGCAGCACATGGTAAGAGTCAAAGGTGAGTCAACATGTATACAACAGAGATGGTTGGGCCTGATGTGCGGAATGAGGCAAATCCCTGAAAAATTACCCACATCTGACAGAAATGCACAGTGGAAGCAATTGCTTTTGTCTACTTTCTCTAAAACTGTGGTGTTTTTAGACTTTGCTGGAGTGCCTGCTCTTTGCAGGCTAGAAAATATGTCTGAACACCAAACCAATGGGATCTTCGCAAGGATTTGCCACTTTCATTTCCAGCTCAGGGCTGTTTGTAATAAAAGCTGGATAAAATCCCCCAAAATCTCTTGTCTGGAAAATTGCTACATGATGTTTCTTCCCAGCCTTCTATTCCTCAATGAGCTGGAACCAAGTCTTTTTAAAAGAATAAAGAAATCATAATCCAATTCCATCCCCTCAAAAAAGAGGCTAACAAGGGTGGGAGAGATGTGAAGCTGTGACTTGATCCCTTAGTGCACGTGAACTATTGGCTACCTGCAACCAAACACAGCAGTTTTGCTCCTTCATTCCTGATTGTACTTTGCTTCCTTTGTGCTAATACTGATGCTTCCTGGATCCTCCACAAAGAAGCAACTGATGGAGCAGAAATGTTTCCTTCTTTTTTGTAGACTTATTATTCTTCCTGTCTCACCCATAAACATAAGATAGAAAAATGTCACTGATGTTGCAGACAAGAGAATTTGTGGAAAATCTGCCTAGGAGCTATAGGAATAGCAATCAGATGTTTGATAAATTTGTCTGTCTTACAAAACAACACAGCTTTGTCACCCAGAAAGCAATGGTGTGTTTATCTCTGGTGAAAGCTCTTGGAGGAGATTGAGGAAAATTCTCTTCCTCCAGAAGTAGCTCAGGGCTAGTGCAAAGCTGGGACAGAGGAAGAATAGGTCTTCAACATCCCAGCCAAGTGTCCTAATCCTAATTCCTTAGTTTGGGGTGGAGATGCCTTTCCAAATTCCTGTGCTAGAGAGGCCTTTCCTGGTAAGAATTTCCTGGAGGGGTGTACATTCTCAGGTAATGTTTCCATCTCTACAAATTAGCTTGAGGTTAAAAAAAAACAAACCTCAAAACCAAAAAGAAAAATCCAAAATATTTGTTCCAAAATTCCTCAGTGGTTCCCAGTTGAGACCAGTGCATTTCCCAGCTGCTGAAAGGTTGCAGTAATGTCACTGACTATACGGAAGCCAGTAAAAAGGAGGGTGATATGCTGGTAGATGCTGTGTAAAAACAACCTAGTCTTGAAGCACATTGACTCTCCTATCTTGCAAATACACAAATAAATGGCACAGTAGCAAAACCATGACTGGCAGAGAGAACCTTGCACCAATCAATTAATCCTTGACCCATTTGCTTTTCAAGGTGGCTCTTTGGGGACTGACAAATAATGGATCCAGTATTTGGATGCAATCAACACTGACATTATGAGAGTTAATAAAACTCATTATCCTGTGGCTGTTTGATCCCTGTGGCAAGGAAAGGATGTTAATTTAACGCTTTTTTAATTAAGTAACATTCTAAGTAGCTATAAACCTCTGCTTCTAGTTAATGCTATAAAGATGCAAACGAAACTTAGAGTGAAGTTGCTTATTTAGCAAGCATAATCTCATCTACACAAGGGTGGGAATCGCCTCTGTTCCAACAGATAAACTTCTGGTCTGACCCACTCAACTGGACTCCCTCTACATGTTACACAGCATGTAGATTTTATCCAGAGAAAGCCTCTTGACTGTGGGTTCCAACTGGCAGAGGATTGTTGTTCCTTTTGGTCATTATCTTGAACCTGTAGATATAGATTAACTACCTTGTGTAAATGCTGCTGTCAAAGGAGTGTATCCAGATGTGCATTTCAGCATTGCCCCCTCCCCCTAGAGCCCAAGAAGCACCGGCTGGGGTGACTGTCATGGTGGACTGGTTGTTCCCTTCCTACATCTCTTTACAACCGCTCCAACACCCATAGTTAAGGGATATACTGCTACAGTGGTGGTAACATACTAATACAGATCTTTTGAGAACAGACTAAGTCAGACCAACACAAGACATCTTTATACCAACACAAAAACATTGTGTAACTATAAAGAATATAAACCTAAACCTAAATATTAATATATAAAAATAAAAAAACCTCAAAAAATAAAAAATATGAACAGGCTGAAATAAGAATATAAAAAATGCATACAAAATCTGGGTAGTATTGGAGATTCAAAAGTCACCAGGACAGCATGATTTAATGATTTATTGCCTCCTAAATGCAGGGTTTAACTTTTAAACCACCCAAGTTCTGCACTACAATGACTTCGGAGCACACAACTACTCTAGCCTTGCATCTGAGAGTGTTGCAATTTTGACCTGGACCACCATAATTTAAACCGTTCCATGTAGATGGCTTGTCTTTCTGGCCATAACCTGTCTCTACCTGGATAAGCACAACTTCATAATTTCAAAATGCTCTTTTACCCAGGACAGACTACTGCTCAGCATTTTGTAATGTCAGTGGTTATCGTGCCTCAGCTAATTTGGGCCCAAAAGACACTCTCAAAGAAATGTACCCTGCCGAGGATCCTGAAGTGTGTGTAACCGCCCTGGTGACTCATTACATTAGCTGGTTCCACTTAGAGCTATGAACTTAATCCTTGGGAAAGGAAAAAGCATCCGTATTTCAGTGACTTCAGTACGCCTGCATTGATTTAAATCAGAGTATTGCATCCACTGTAGGTTAAATATCTCTCTGTGTGTTATTTATAGGCACAAATTCAGAGTTGTTCGAAAATAGGCCTGCACAAACTTTGTTTTTGCATTAAAAACACACTCTGCAGTCCATTCTACTATTGGATCATCTGTCACTGTCTCCCTGCCTTCCCCGCGGCACTCTTGATCCACTGATAAACACCTCATGGACAACATGGAAGAGAGATTTTTCCCTTGGCAAGTACGAACTCTGTCTACTGATAGGGCTGTGTACCACATGAAGCATTTTAATATTTCTATAACAGACTAAGTCTCAGTAACGATGCTTTACAGAAACAACAGCAATAAAAATACTCTTATGTGCATTAAACCAGTTGATATGCATTAGGCTGAAATAAGCAACGACACTGAAATCCAATCGAGGTCAGTTCTTTTTATATGTTGTTTCTGTTTAAGGGCTTTAAGACACTGCCAATCGCCTCTAATTGCTCTAAACAGTCTGCATTAAGTGTGATTACCTTGTTGAATTCCCACTGTTGTTAGGGTCTTTAGTTTAGCAAAAAGTCTAAGCACTTATCAGATCTTCCTAACAAAACACTTTAGCTGCAGCCCAATACCTTAACCATGCTGTGCTATTGTCTGGTTTCAGCTACATCCTGGGTCTAACTATGCCATCTTTGATGGATCTATGTAAATATGGACTGAAAAACCCCAGTGAAACCTTTTGTTAAGTAAATATGGAAATCAGATAAGGACACAACACAAGTGATTTCATCATAAAGCTGGTGTATGGCCTAGCTTTACACAATATACTTATTTACATGCCTTAAAAAATCTTTATTATGAAAGCTATATAAATATCAGTGAGAAAAATTTTTGGTTACACAGGCTCACGCAAGTCTAGCTTTTAGGAATTAGAAGATATGGTCTAACAATAATACAGAAATGCAATTAAAAATAACATGTATTTTATATATAAAGGGGGTGAGTATATACAGAGGTCTTGTTTATTTAACATTTTTCTGATGAGCCAAAAGATGCAAAATCCTAGTATAGAATTCTGCCTCTGTACTAATACATTTTACAATATCTCCATTGATTTCTCCTAATACACTGATGTTTCTGTTAACATTCACAGATTGGAGAAAATAAGACAGGCAAGCTTGAGCTTGCTAGTTTGGTTAAGATAAGCACAAATAAGACTGTAGAAGTTCATCTACAGCAGTGGTCTAATTTTGGGATCAAGATTTCATACCCTGGCTCCCACAGTAACAGAAAAGCTGATCTATTTTAAATCCCATTTATAGGAATGCAACAATTCTGGTAGGAGAAATTATGATACAGTATAGGTACTCTGCTTTCTCTGCTGGCAAAGCCAGTTTGTGAAGTTCCTTCTTCGTGTGATTTTGGAATTCCTACTCATGGTGATTTTGTTTGCAGCACTGCCCCACATAGTTGCATGAGCACAGCATAGTGGGCTCTAACCTCATCACGGGAAGCAAATTGCAGGAAGGCAAGGGGGGAGGGGGGGGGAAATGAGAATTAGGAACTTCTCAAGACCTTTTTGCCCCAGAGAAAATGGTAGTATAACTGCATTCAGTTTCATATGAATTATGCAATGCTCTCCCCATCCATTCCTTCTCCATTGCTGTCTTTTGCCTTCGGGGGCAGAAGTTGCAGTATGGAATAACCTGAAAAACCTCTAATGATGATCTTCTAATCATCAAGGTTTGTTAAATCTCCTGGCTATAGATAACTGAGTTAACTTAGACCTCTGGTGTAACAAATGAATGGAGAACTCAGTGTTGTGTTCACCTTAGACCACTGGTGTAATGAATGAGTGTTGTTCACTCAGTGCTGTTCTGGGTATTTGGTGGCTCCTGCTGGACTCCATGGATATCAACATCTCTATTGGCTAGTTTAAAGGTAAAGCTCTATATGCATGCTGTAGTCACAATTCTGACTGCAGCATAGATTTATCCTTAGAAAAGAAGGTGTATTTGAGCCCCTAAGTTTTTACTTCACAGTCTTAATGGGATGTGTTTGCTTCTTCAATCACTAATCTCAGATTGTGTCTCTCTCATCTGTTTTATCTGCTGTTCATGTCTATTTTAATTTACTTACTAACAGTAGGTCTACCCAGACCAGGAGCTCACAGCTTTTCAGTTGCAGGCCTTTACCCCACTACCAACGAATCATCAATCTGTTTAATGTTTGAGAAAGGACACACGGACACATTACTAACATGCCTGAGGAAAACAGAGAGGAGTTTCATTTCACAACAGAAAGAATATTTTCCTGCAAGGGCTTCAGTTCTCTGTGCCCACTGTAAAAAAGGATTTGGATTCTAGCAAGACATGCACATAAGAAATTATCAGAAAGAGCCTGTTTTATTCTGGCATTTAGAAGATACTTTGCAAGTATTCTTATAAATGTCACAAAAAGTTGATATATTGTGTTATTTTGGTCTCAAACTCAGCAGTGAGTGTCTATAATCTATTTTAAAAGTGCTATTGGTCAAGATACTCTGTGGCTTCTTACAGTGAGTGGATTAGGGCCTTATAAATCAGTTCAGGAACCAGAGTTGGCCTAGAGGTGCTAAGAAAACACAGTATTTGAGTGTCCCTTGTCCCAGAGACCTTTCAATGCAAATGGATGAGATAAGTGCAGAAAGAGGAAAAGGAAGTCATGAGACAGCGCAGTTAGCTGTGATATGGCAGCAAACATTGTTAGTTACAGTAGCTTGGGGGAGTAAAAGAAAGAGGATTAGAATAAAGAGCCAATGAGCAGAAAGAGGTGAAAATACACACACAGCTGTAAAGATGTGTTTAGATATTCAGTGACTTCTACTTTGGCTGCTTTTGTGATTCCTCCTACTGCCTGAATCTTAGTTTTACCCCAATTCATGCAATGTAAAGGAAAATACATCACATTTTCTACTGCTTGTATAATGGGTGCAGGAGTCTGTGAGTGCTCATTTTTTACCCTCCACCTCCCACTGTAATAGTCCTTTCTTTGACTTTTTATGTTCCCCCCTGGGAAGTATATATCTGCCTGCCATTTGACCACAGCCTGTGTTCCGAAAGCCATGCCTTTTCACTCAGGCAGCACTTTGTGTAGTCTCTGTGATAGCATTGTTACTTCTTCTTATATTATATTAAGTTATATTATACCTGAAGTCTTTGTTATTTATTGCCCAGCGGTTGTTAAGGTGCTCAGGCAATTCTTAGAAAATTGCACCATTTGATAGTCTTACAAAAAAACTAAGACATATTCAGTCTTTCAGTTCTCTCAATGATTACATTGCTGAAATCACACCTCTAAAAGGAATATCGTAGGCACTAACTTACTTTGTGTCAGATGATGACTTTCTTTATCACCTGGGTATTAAATCATACATTAAATCAGGTGGCTATTGAGCATTTTTTTTATCAAGAATCTGTCCCATGTCATGCTAAGGCAGCTGTTTGCTACAATAACCTGAATTGACCTTCTAAAACTTTTTACTTAAGTTATTTCATGCTTGGTGTGTCAATCAAGGGAAAGACAGTTCTTTTTGTTGGCTCATGGTTCAAGAATGGACTGCACAGCTTCCCAATTCAGCATGCAGTCATATAACTAATATTTCAAAAATATGAGACTTTCCTGTCTCTTGGGAGGTAAGTACATGCACAAGTCCATGGGACCTGACGAAATCCATCCACAGGTCCTGAAGGAGCTGGCGAATGAAGCTGCTAAGCCACTGTCCATCATATTTGAAAAATCATGGCAGTCAGGTGAAGCTCCCGATGACTGGAAAAAGGGAAATATAACCCCCATTTTCAAGAAGGGGAAAATGGATGACTCGGGGAATTACAGACCAGTCAGTCTCACCTCTGTGCCTGGCAAAATCTTGGAGCACATTCTCCTGGAAGGCATGCTAAGGCACATGATAAACAACAAGGTGCTTGGTGACAGCCAGCATGGCTTCACTAAGGGGAAATCCTGCCTGACCAATTTGGTGGCCTTCTATGATGGGGCTACGAAACTGATGGACAGGGGCAGAGCAGTTGATGTCATCTACCTGGACTTGTGCAAAGCATTCAACACTGTCCCACACGACATCCTTGTCTCTAAATTGGAGAGACATCAATTTGATGGAAGGACCACTCCGTGGATAAAGAACTGGCTGGATGGCCGCACACAAAGAGCTGTGGTCAATGGCTCAGTGTCCAGCTGGAGACCAGTAATGAGTGGTGTCCCTCAGGGATCGGTGTTGGGACCGGTCTTATTCAATATATGTGTTGGTGACATGGACAGTGGGATTGAGTGTGCCCCCAGCAAATTTGCCAATGACACCAAGCTGTGTGGTTCGGTTGATACACTGGAGGGAAGGAATGCCATTCAGAGGGACCTTGACACGCTTGTGAGGTGGGCTGATGCCAACCTCATGAAGTTTAATCATGTCAAGTGCAAGGTCCTACACCTGGGTCGGAGCAATCCCAGGCACAGCTACAGGTTGGGCAGAGAAGAGATTCAGAGCAGCCCTGCGGAGAAGGACATGGGGGTGCTGGTCAATGAGAAAATGAACATGAGCTGGCTTCAGTGTGCGCTTGCAGCCCAGAAAGCCAACTGTATCCTGGGCTGCATCAAAAGGAGCATGACCAGCAGGTTCCTGCCCCTTTACTCTGCTCTTGTGAGACCTCACCTGGAGTATTGTGTGCAGTTCTGGTGACCTCAACATAAAAAGGACATGGAACTGTTGGAACAAGTCCAGAGGAGGGCCACGAGGATGATCAGGGGACTGGAGCAGCTCCCATATGAAGATCGGCTGAGAAAGTTGGGGCTGTTCAGCCTGGAGAAGAGAAGGCTGCATAGAGACCTCATAGCAGCTTTTCCGTATCTAAAGTGGGCCTATAGGGATGCTGGGGAGGGACTTTTCACGAGGGACTGTAGTGATAGGACAAGGGGTAACATGGTCAAACTTAAACAGGGGAAGTTTAGATTGGATATAAGGAAGAAGTTCTTTACTGTAAGGGTGGTGAGGCACTGGAATGGGTTGCCAAGGGAAGTTGTGAATGATCCATCCCTGGCAGTTTTCAAGGCCAGGTTGGACAGAGCCTTGGGTGACATTGTTTAGTGTGAGGTGTCCCTTCCCATGGCAGGGGGGTTGGAACTAAATGATCTTAAGATAATTTCCAACTGTAGCTATTCTATGATTCTGTAAGTAGTATTTTCAGAGTAGAAAGTACTACACAACGCCCTAATTCACATGTAGTCTCCTTGGTATTTTGTACCATTTCAAAGCCTTTTTATTATACTAAAGATTTCTGACCATGTGGGGTAAATGCTCATTTGCGATTCTCCTTCCGTGTGGGTGCTTTCAAAGACAAATGTGCAGGGAATACTCTTTTTTAACTCCTTTCTGGGTCTGCAGTAGTTTGAAGATGATCAGAGATAGCTTTAAAAGTTAATTAGTACTTTTGATTTCCCTCATTTTCTTTATAAGATCGTAAGTCTACAGAATTTTCTTTTGGCAGATCAGACACCTTTTGTCTCAGTAAATTACTATTCTCATTGCACAGAGTTTCTAAACATATATTAGCACCTGCAGCCTACGAATAAGAAAATAATGTCACAGGTATTATGATGCTTCTTTTCTGTTTTGCCTTGTTGTTTCTTTGTGATAAAGCAGGAACTGAAATAGAAGTTGCATGCTTTAAGTGATCTGTTTAATAAACATTGGAAATTCAGAAATAGCCACTGGAGCAACTGTACAGTAAGGAGGAGTAACATGTGAGTACACAGTTATGATTTTTTGTAATTGAGTAGTAATAGCAGGGACTAATTCTAGAAATGAAGTATTGTTACTTGCTGTTGACCAAGAGAGCATACAGTCTTTCAAAATACACTCTGAAGTTTTCATGATTCATAGTTATGAAATGGACTATAATTTGCCATACTCTTACACTGTAGTTGTTGAATGTGGTCACTAAGGATTTGAAGTACATGCTGTTAGTTACAGGTGTATGGCCAACACCTTTTGTCACTTCCCAGTGCAACCTCATTAAAAAATATCTTCCACACAAATAGCTACTTAAAAATCAAGAAATCAAAGACCCACTGCGAATTACACCAGCTCAGGCACAGATTGCCCACAGAACTAATACTACAGAATGTAAATAGTCTCATTAGCTTTAGAAAAGCTCATTAGCCAAAGACCTAACGCTAGACCTGCAGAACTTTTTGAACCCCTAAACCTAGTTTTCATTCTATTTCCCTAAAAGGGTCATAAGGATTTTATTATCCCACTCATGTCAGCTCAGAACATTTCCAAGACATTACAGGACCGGGTCCCAGTTTGCAGTGGCTGAAGAATGCCAGGGAGGAGGCACGTTCCTTTTTCTTGGCATGTGGCACAACATAATGTCTCAGTAGACTCAACATAACTTAGGTTGACTGGTTTGAATAGTGCACAAAGTTTAGAATACTACCAATAATTATAAGAAATTTGACTTACCTGTTTGACTTAATATGAGCCTACCTAACATAAGGCATTAAGGCTGTTTGTGCCATCAGACCACTAACGGCAGTAATTCCTTGCAAAGCACTTTCAACTGGATGATTAACAAAAACCTTTAGCAGAGATTAAACTGGCTTACAAAACTGATTTTGAGTTGAACTGTATGTTATAGTTACTTTTTTGCTTAAAACCATATTTTTTACTACTTAACGTATGAAAGCTTTCTTTGAGTTTCATGGGAGCTAGCAGCTAGGATTTGGGGGATTTTATTATGTGTTACTAAAATCAGTAATTCATGTCTTCCTTGTTCTTTCAGAATTTTTATTAGAGATCATGCCATTTTAACAAAAAAACTATTTTTTTCTGCTTAAATTTCAGTGGAAAGGTTTACATGTATTAAGAAGAGTGGATATCAAAGGCTTGCTCGCTTGTTGGTTGTTATAACTGTAAAAATGTTCATCCTACCAGCTGAAAATACTCTGTGTCATGATGAAAATGTTAAGTGACTCTTCAGACTTCACTGAGAAACGTTATCTATTCAGTTAATGGGCCATAAAATGATTTAGATAAAAGAAGAGCCTGAAAAGTCTTTAGAAATTCAAGAGAGGAAAGCTAATACTACCTACTTTCTCAAACTTCAAGGATGTAAAAGGTTTAGGAAATGTAAAACATCACTTGCATAGGATTCTGCGTAACACTTTAGGAAACCAGAAACTACAAACTGAAGGGGAAGGAGAAGTACAATATCCTATATGCGGTAAAACACACATTAACGCATGAACGCACACTGTCATTTTCCAGGGGCAATGCACTTAATACACTTTCCAGCTAGGATGACTGAAGAACAAGAAGGTCAAGTGACCTGACCGCAGACATTGGTCAATGGCTCTTTGTGATTGGAATTAGCACTTTCCTGGCTCCCACAAACCACTACACCACAGCCTTTCATATTTTTTTCAACCTGGGAAATAATTTATTAGCTGTCATGGCTATTATGTCATGATAAACTGTCAGTTTTACATCTTTATTGGTACATACACAGAAAATAGTGAAAACAAGGAAAAAAGCAAGGACTTAAGTTTCACTGATTTTGCCTAATTTGTTTTGTTCATCCTATAATTGCTAAAGTTGCAATATTGTTTAGCTCTGAAGAAAGCTACTTGAATTTTACTTTATTTTTTCTTGCATGTTTTAGTCCTGAATATTTTATAGTATAATAAAATATATAGTAGTTATAGGATAATAAAATATATTATTATAATATTATAATAAAATATAATATGTGACATATTATTGTACATATAAATATTTAATTATACTATTATATTATTAGTATAACTATCTGTTATCAGTGAACCAATTTGCTTTCAGCTACACCCTTGTATGGAGATTCTGACCATAGTGTATCAGGTGCAAAGAAATTTTCCTTTAAGCTTTGTCAGGGCCCTCAAGTGGGCACTACACAGCCTTAAAGAGAAATCATGATGTACTGAAGAGTGAGTCACAGAAGCTCTCTATTGACACACATTTCACGGCAATAAACTGCAGCCGAGGCCCTACTGCAGTCCAGTGAACTGTGGTCAGGATACTGGGGTTTTATGATGTTTGATTTGCCTGACTCAAAATCATTGAGTCATTTGAGGAAAGCTAATGTTATAAAGGCATCAACCAGCCTCAAAATAGCAAGAAAAATGGAGTTGAGATATTCTGGACAAACTTAACTTTCATGATTCTAGTAAATTTAATAGAGGTTTATTGCACTAGGAGATAAAACACAGTAAAGTATATTTCAGGTGCTGGATGTCAGGATAAGGAAAGCAAAATGCAAGAAAACAATGAAAATACATAACTTGCATTAGTCAAAAGCAAAAAGGACAGTGTCTCTAAGGACAGTAAAGTTTTATAAATACCATTAAGCTTGCTTTCAAATGGAGGTAAAGTAGACCTGGGTTTTCCACTTCCACTACTGTCCACCTCTCACATTGCTGCTGCACTGAGTCCATGCTCTGCCTGGTTAGGAGTTGCTGGGTGCTGTTTTTCCTCTGCATAAGCATTGGCTGGGGTGTTTTACTTCTAGCCACACTGCTCTTCCTGTGCAAACTGCAGCAAAACAAAAACTTTGAGTCCTTTACCTCTCTCAGTCTATGAGGACAATTGGCCAAGAAGTTCAGACATCACTAGAAGCGAGAGGACAGACAGATGGAAAGACACTGCAGTTGTATTATGCCTCCTGCTCCTAAGAAAGTAAAAAAATAAATCAGAGAACAATTTACTAGCTCTGCCCAGTGATCATGGTTTTTTTTTCTCACCGACAGACTGAACGTTTTTATATGGCTGTGTAACAACAGCATGAGCCCAGGAAACTGTAACTCTTGGCACATGCAATGTGCATAAGCTGTGTGGGCTTTTCTGACAGAATGACCAACAGACTGTTGGACCTTCAGTAGTTATCTTCAGCACATGACACTGCTGTGTTGCAGATGACAGTTTCCCTCTTGGGCTGCCTGCTCCAAATGTGTTGTCACAAGAATGCTGTCATTCAGAAACCCCAGCGAGAGCTCTCATCCCCCCCTTACATGTAAGTGGTAAGACCAGGCGTTCTCAAGATTACTTTGTGTTTCTGGTAGTGCAGACCTTGCCACGGATATGCCCTGTTTTCTACTAGTAGGGTTCATAACCAGCCCACACTGCCCAAATCCTTCTTTATGCAGGTGCAAATGCATAAATACAGCAATATCACTATTGTCTTTGAAGGAATTCCCATGAGTACTGGAGGGACAACAGGACAACTGATGATGGTGTGACCTGACTTTGCTGACAGTTTAAATTCTGTAGCACTATTCTATGACAAGTACTATGGTAAAGGAAATGTTGGCAGACACTAATTCTCTCTCAGGTTAGGCAGCAGCCTTATTGCCTGTGCAGTGAACTAGTGAGAGCTCATGGATTAGCAGAGATGGTTCTAGTTAGACCCTGTATGTTTGCTGAGATGCTGTGGCAGCTGGTGACACAATAGGCAGCTCTCCTGCATGTAAGACACTATCCCACAATGATTCTTTTGGTCAGGCTGATGGGATGCAAGTAGGTTCTTGGTTTTACAATAGTTAAATATCCAAGGAGCTATTCACAGGAGCATCTAGGTCAAGCTGCATGTATTTGGACTGACTAAATCCCTAATTTGGACTAAATTAAAGTCCCTCTTAATTTTTAAGACATCATAGTATTTTTCTCTTGGACTCTTTGTCTTGAACCAATGTGCAGCTGCTGTGCTCTCCAGAGCTGAATGTCTATGGTGTGTCAGCTGAGCCTTCTTTTTCCTTGGTTATATTAGCCAGCAGAGCTGATGCTCTTTATTATTTATTGTTTGTAAAGCTCTTTCCAGCTCTTTGAAGCACACAAGCTGCTAATTACTCAAGCCATGGTTGTTATGGTGCCCAGTGATACTGCAGGAGTAGGCTACTTGCTTGCTTTTTATTCAGAACAACTAAAAATCCTATGAAAGAGCTTTGAGAAGAATCTAGCCATGGTATTTTGCTTATAGTTAGTCAGCAAGCAATGTTTCTGAAGGAAATGTCAAATTGTGCAAGATTTGACTTTTTGATAAGAAAAAATAAACTGAAACCAGTAAATTGTTTGGAGGATGCTGTTTGTCTGCACTGCCCTGGGGTAATGTTTATAGAGATCATCTGTGGTGGGTGAATATTAGAGAAACCCTGGCAGTCTGCAGAAAACTTGCCCCAGATCTGCAAAAGTTCTTTGAATATGAGGTACTTCCAAAAAACCACTTGGGTACAGGGTTCTGTGCCATTCAGCTGCTCTCCTGATCCCTGGCTCCACCATGTGAACCTCTCCTTGGCCGTCATTACATGTGAAAAGCAGTGACAACAGGAATAGAAATGACTTTTACTCAGTTTCCTAGTTCAGTAAATGGACATTTTTCTGATCTGCCAAAAGTTCTCATAAAATGGTGCATTGATACCACCCAAAGAGTTTGAGAAAGACCTTTAAGAGGGACATCCCCTAACCCCCCTGGATGTCTTATGGTTCAGAGCCTGTTCCTCAGGATTAGTGAGGGAGATATTTCCCCATAAACTTTGAAGCAGAGAGGCAGAAGAAGGGGCAGTGAGAAGCACTTTACTTTCACAGGCTTAAAGTTCACAGGAAAAGTGGCAAAGCACAGAGTGGCACTGCTGAAAGTGATTAAACTGGGTGCAGAGGGGACCAGAGAAGCAGATGCACCCAGAGGGTGCACAGGTCTGTGACAGTAGGGAAGCAGGACACACTGGGTAAAGTGGAGGGAAGAAAGATGAAAAGGCAGAAAGCAGAGGTGGGGAGGATGGAGGCTGTGCTGGCTGCCTGTCCTCCACGTCCACTGCCTCACACACATGCAGGTCTTCAATGCCAGTGCTGCAGTATGAGAATTGACCTCCTCTTCACAGACCACTGTCTTCCCTTCCGTGAACTGTCAAAAACCAAAAATAAATTCATTTGTTTGTTTCTGCCCTTCTTCAAGTGCATTTGCACATACGTTTTAAATTAACCCCTGCTGTTTGAGGATAAATCACTTCAGACCTGCAGTTGGAAGCTTTAGCAGTCAGGAAGACTGAAAGCTCTTCTGGTGAGCAGGGCTCTAACAGGACACGTGCCTGAATAATAACAAGAAGCAAACCAATATGGTTATAAAAGGAGTAGAAATGCCATGTTATATCGGCATAAAACTTTATCTCCTCCACCTTCCCTTCACAGCATGGATTTCTGGCCTGTAAGAAGTTGGCATGACCTTGGGTGGTTTATGTGACGTAATAGTGCCCTCTCCTGGCTACATATGGAAATGACTTTTTGGGTTGAGGTTAAAGAGCACAAAGTGTCAAGCCTTGCTCCTGCGAGAAAACGCGAGATGGCTTAAAGGACAGAACTGAAGGACAGAACGCGTCATGTTCAGTGAGGCTTAAGAAACCTCCGTCACAACTGCGAAGTGCAGCAAGCTCTGCAACCCTGCGTGCAGATGCACTGGCGGGGGTCACCACGTCTCCCTGGGGCTGAAAGTATCAAGCACTGGTGGTTCCACAGCTCAGATACTGATTTTCCTCAACCTCACAAATCTGGGATGTAGATAACTAAAAATGACTGCACTATGCTTTTTGCATGCATAAATGCAAGCATATGTTGCAAATAACCACTAATTAATGTTGCTAGACAAAAGCGGTGGGAAGTCTAAAGTTAAGCTCCACAAAATCAAGACAGTTTTACACAGAGAAGTTTTTTTTTTCTTTGTTTTCTTAAATGAATTTTCTGAGGTATTCTTTCATAAAAAAATTTCTTCCTATCTTTTAGTGGGAAAAGACCTTGTACTTCTATAAGAAAAAAAAAAAAAGCTCACAATGCTGTGTATTTTCTTGTTCTCCAGAGATGTGTCTTTATAACTAAAATCAAGTCTTGAGACTTGCATTAAAATTGGGAAAATTGACAGCACTATCTACTTGAAAAGCTTGAACTATTCATTTACACTTGAGGTCAGTTTGTCCCTGGCCATTCCCTTGTCTGTGCTATGGCTACAGAATACTCAGTGTACTCACCTATGATTACATTTAATATGTGCAACCCATTTGGAGGCTATTTCAAAAATGCAGTGGAGCGCATTAGAGGTCATAACCAAATTCCTCCTCCTTGTTTGTTTGTTTTGTTGTTTGGGTTTTTCTATGAGAAAACATTATATGGAAAATAATTGTCATTGCATATCGTAGAACATGCCGCTTCGGGTGGATGAAGGTGAATTTCTGATTTGTGTCTCACTTTTGGAGTACACAGCATAATTTGAATGTTTGGTAACAAAAAGGACAGTTTTTCTTACAGCAGCAGCAGAGGAAATCTCGGAAACAGAACTCAGGTGCAACAGAGGTGTTTGTTTGCTTTGGACTGCAGCTATTCTGCAAGTAACTGAAGAAGGAAGTCCTCTTGTAGTGAGGGACCAAATTTAGGATTTCTTCTGCTATTGCAGTCAGACAGACAGTGCCACTAAGATGCTGCCAGGAGCTGCTGAGGCTCTTGTCTCTAAGAGAGGGCTGATGCCCTGCTGTTGCCAAGGCCTTTCACAAGCTCCTTAGTTGGGGTGTTAGAGTGGCCAAGACTTTCACCACCCAGCTGAGGTGGGCTGCAGATCATGCATGAATAATGACTTCTGCTGAGTTGCAGCTAAAATTCCACAGGGTTTAAATACAGCCTTTTTCTATTTCCTCAGTGACTGTTTTGCAGCTGTACCTGCTCAGTTATCAGAAACACGGGGTGAGTAGCACCTGACAGGGGGATTGCTTTGTGAAAATTCATATTAATACACATATAGAATCATAGAATCATAGAATAGTTAGGGTTGGAAAGGACCTTAAGATCATCAAGTTCCAACCCCCCTGCCATTGGCAGGGACACCTCACACTAAACCATCTCACCTAAGGCTTCGTCCAACCTGGCCTTGAACGATGCCAGAGATGGAGCATTCACAACTTCCCTGGGCAACCCATTCCAGTGCCTCACCACCTTAACAGGAAAGAATTTACTCCTTATATCCAGTCTGAACTTCCCCTGTTTAAGTTTTAACCTGTTACCCCTTGTCCTATCACTACAGTCCCTAGTGAAAAGTCCCTCCCTAGCATCCCTATAGGCCCACTTTAGATATGGAAAAGCTGCTATGAGGTCTCTATGCAGCCTTCTCTTCTCCAGGCTGAACAGCCTCTACTTTCTCAGCCTATCTTCATATGGGAGCTGCTCCAGTCCCCTGATCATCCTCGTGGCCCTCCTCTGGACTTGTTCCAACAGTTCCATGTCCTTTTTATGTTGCGGACACCAGAACTGCACACAATACTCCAGGTGAGGTCTCACAAGAGCAGAGTAGAGGGGCAGGATCACCTCCTTCGACCTGCTGGTCACACGCCTTTTGATGCAGCCCAGGATACGGTTGGCTTTCTGGGCTGCAAGCGCACACTGCTGGCTCATGTTCATTTTCTCACCGACCAGCATCCCCAAGTCCTTCTCTGCAGGGCTGCTCTGAATCTCTTCTCTGCCCAGCCTGTAGCTGTGTCTGGGATTGCTCCGAGCCAGGTGTAGGACCTTGCACTTGGCATGGTTAAACTTCATGAGGTTGGCATCAGCCCACCTCACAAGCGTGTCAAGGTCCCTCTGGATGGCATTCCTTCCCTCCAGCGTATCAACCGAACCACACAGCTTGGTGTCATCGGCAAACTTGCTGAGGGCGCACTCAATCCCACTGTCCGTGTCACCCATCACAAGTCTTAAAAGCTCATGGCTCTTACAACTCCCCTAGCAACCAGGCTTCCTCTGGCTTTGGTTTCAGAAAGGCTTTCTTGCATTGTTCATTCAGGTTTTAGCTCTTGAAATTGGAGCTGTCCTTTTTTTCAGCTAGGTAAAAATATGTTCACCAAATGATATGCAGTGCCCAGTGCACTGAGCAAACAGGAAGCCAGTGATTTACCTGGTCTCCTGCCACTGCTGTGTCAACCAAATAGCTTATCCCTTTGCATTCTGCTCAGGTCCTTTTACACCCAGTGTAAAACGAAGTACTGGGATAACTGTTCAGGCAAATAATGGTGTTGCATATGTTCACATTTCTTGATCTGTGTCTGCTGTGTGCTACTGAGTAGCACTGGCTTGCCATTTCACCCATCTTCCCAAAATCCTGAAGCAGAAGCCAGACATTCATTGCATCCATTCAGAAGCTGGCCTGTGTTGTGCAGGGTAGGACATATTTTCAGCCAGCTTTGAAATTGTTTGGGACTCTGAATTAGTTGTTCAGAGCCACTCAATGTGTTAAATATAGTGGACCTTTATTTGTTAGCTGTCAGAAGATATAAAGCTCTCACCATTAGGATGAAATATACAATCCAAATGCAGAATTAGTAAGCTGTTTGGTGGTTTAAATCACAATGTTCATATGGAGGTCACTATGGGCACCTCTAAACAGCAGGACCTGAGAGAACATCTATTTTGAGCCCTCCTGTTATGGAGCTAGGACAAGATCTGGCATCTTTCCTCTCAAATTCTGATTTCCATGGGATCAAAACACAGCACAGAGCCAGGACTCATCCAGCCATCTCCACCCAAGCAGAGTCTTGAAGACAAACACTGAGCCTGTATGTAGGTCATTGGTTTGCTCATATTTATTTATATTAATCCTGTCCTTCAAGCATATATTGTGCAGAATTCCCACTAATATTAACCAGGCTTTTTGAGCTGTTGATGTCCTGATGTATCTCAAAGGCCCCTGTCTGGAAAGACCTTTGCACCAAGTCTGGTAGAATTTGTGAGGCTCCATTTGAACACAAGTGTCCCACCACACATTTGTATGTGCAGGTTAAAGAGATGTCTGCTACATGCAGTGACATGGTAACAGAGACAGAGTTCTTTTTTCTGAGGGAAGGAAAATCAGTAACAACAGAGGGTCATGCTGCCATCCAGAAGGACGTTGATATGCTGGAGAAATGGACTGACAGGAATGTCATCAAATTCAGTAAGAAGAACTGCAAAGTGTTGCATAACCCCTGGCACCAGCACAGGCTTGGGACCACCTAGTTTTAAAGCAGCTTTACAGAAAAAGAGCTGGTTGTCACCAACTTGAACATGAGCCAGCCATGTGCCCTTGCAGCAAAGAGGTTAATGGTATCTCTATATAATGGTATATATATATATATAATGTCTGCATCAAAGAAGTGTTGACAGTCATGGAGGGAAGTGATCCTGATCCTTTACTCAGTACTGGTGAGGTCACACCTGCAGTGCTGAGTCCAGGTCTGGGCTCCTCAGCACAAGAGAGATATGGACATACTGGAGAGAGTCCAACAAAGGACAGCTAAGGTGATGAAGGGCATGGAGCATCTCTCCTGTAAGGAAAGGCTGAAGGAAAGGCTGAAACAGCTGGAATTGTTCAGCCTGAAGAATCACAGAATCATAGAATTGTTTAGGTTGGAAAAGACCTTCAATATCATTGACTTCAACTGTTAACACTACCAAGTCTTCCACAAAACCATGTCCCTAAGTGCCATATATATACATCTTTTAAATGCTTCCAGGGATGATGACTCCACTACTTCCCTGCGCAGCCTGTGCCAATGCGTGACAAAACTTTCAGTGAAAAAAAAGTCATAATATCCAGTTTAAACCTCTCCTGGCACAACATGAGGCCATTTTCTTATCCTATCACTTGTTGCTTGGGAGAATACGCAGACAACCACCTCTCTCTATCCTCTTTTCAGGCAGTTATAGGGAGTGATAAATCCTCCCCTGTAACTCCTTTTCTCCAGGCTAAGTAACCCCAGTTCCCTCAGCTGCTGCTCATAAGACTTGTTCTCCAGACCCTTCAACCAGCTTTGTTGCCTTTCTTTGGCTTCAGCACCTCATACTGTCTTCCTTGTGCTGAGGGGCCCAGAACGGAGCACAGTATCTGAGGTGCTGCATCACCAGTGTCGACAACTCCTTCCCTGGTCCTGCTGGCTGTGCTCTTTCTGATACAGCCCAGAATGTCACTGGACTTCTTGGCTGCCTGGGCATACTGGTGGCTCCTATTCAGCTGTCTGTCGACCAACACCCCCAGGTCCTTTTCCACTGGGCTTTCCAGCCACTCTTCCCCAAGCTAGATGCATTGCATGGGGTTGCATGGGAAGAGAAGGCTCAGGAGATCTTGTCAGGGAGGGTGCAAAGAGAATGGAACCTTTTCAGTGGTGCCCAGTGACAGGACCAGAGGCAGTGGGCACAATCTGAAACACAGGAGGTTCCCTCTGAACATCAGGAAACACTGTTTTACTGTGAGGGTGACCAAGCACTGGCACTGGTTGCTCAGAGGGGTTGGGGATTCTCCCTCCTTGGAGGTACTCAAAAGTCACCTGGACAACTCACTCTAGATTGCCCCTGGTCAGACCAGATGACCTTCAGAAGTTCCTTCCCACCTCAGCCATTCTGTGATTCTTTGAACTTTCTCTGATTAAAATCATAAGGCCTACAATATGTAATACCCTGATTCTTCAGAAGTTTTAGCTTATCCTGAAACCCTGGTACACTTTGTTGTAACTCCACTATTTTGAAGATGGCAATGAGCCTGGCAGCACTGTTTGAACTGGTATGTGCAAACTTGTTTTAAAGGTCAATGGGCTTTAAGGCATGAACTTAATGTATGACATTCTTGGAGTGTTCACCTTTAAAAATAATTCAGCCTTCGCTGGCCTTTTTGGTATAAAGTAAAATGCTTCATTTTCAGTATATGTTTTGTTAAAGTCTCAAAAACTGAGTTTCAAAGTGACTAGTCCTGACTGCAGTATTCATTGATCACAGATGGTCTCCTCTCTATGCAGGTGAAATAGGGTCACTGCACACCTCTATATATTCTTCTTTATTTTTTTTTTTTTTTTTTTTTTGGTGGAGATTAGGAGTCTAAAGCTCTCCCCAGAACCAGTTGAAGTTTTTTTTTCCACTCCAGCTGAGTCACTTGGTGTGGCTCCAACGACAACTTCGGTGCATGACTTCAGCTTGGGTTGACTCACTGGTATGAATAGCACACATAGGTAAGGCAGAAGATGTGCAGGAAGATGTTCATATTCTTCAAACAGCAGAACAACAATAGCTGTTATGATTTTAGATTGTTACTGAAAGATCTCCCTTGATGATTTCCAGCATCATTCCTATTTTTTTTTAAGTCAGAGGTATGAACATGGAAGCAATTTCCCCAGTAATCGTTTCTATTTGCTGTTTATGACATCCTCCCTGCAAATACCATCTTCTGAGGGCATTGCTTGCAGGTGAGTTTATCTAACAACACAACAGCTGCAATCTCTTGTGCAAATGGTTTGCTGAGAGCACTGTTACCACTGTGTCACAGGCTGTGAATATAACATTTAGCAGTTCGCACCCACATATTTTAGATTTCTAAGACTAGACTTCTGGACCAGATGCCCAACAGTCTAGATCTAATATATGTCAAAATATAATAATAACTGGAATTTTGTCTGGTACATATTCCTGAATGGTGTTTGTACTAGTGAAAATCTAGTGCACAGCCTTCAAGAACAGTCAGCAATTGCAAACAAATGGCCCTACTAAGAACAGCTGCTGATATTGTCAACATACCTTTTCATCTCTTCATTTTCTTAGTCAGTTGTAAGACAGATGGTTCAAGTATTTAGCTGCAGGTACAATTGTAGCTGGGGTAGGAAGTGTATACATTTTAATGTAGTGCAAGCAACTTCCCGATCTATTTAAAGAATGTTATCATTTCTTACCAGTCAGCAAGAAGAGGAGATGAAAGGACAATAGCACTTTCTGAAATAGAGCAGAAAATTGGGGTGGTTCTCTTCCTCCTGTCCTGCCCTGCTCTACAGTATACACTCAGGGTACACTCAGTGCTCAGTGCACACAGTGCAAAACTGCTCATATTTCTGGAATCCAGCAAGGTATAGATTTAGAGCATGTGAAATAGTGGCACAATAATGTAATGTGTTGATAGGAAAGAGCTGTCAAAGTAATTAAGATGTGGTTACAGATAGAATAATGAAAGTCACCTAGTGGCTAAGCACAGAAAGGAGGAATTTTTATGAGGGAAACCCACATTTTTCAAATCTAGCTATACACTTTTACATAAACAATATGGGCTACAATTTACCCATTCATATGTAATGTATGCATAATGAAAAAATTGACATGGCTTCTGGGCATATCTGTGAGCAGGCAAAAGGTAGCAATTGTGAGGCACATACCTACATTTAGTTCTGAGATGAGATAAAATATATATCCCACCAGTACACTGTAAAGAGATGTGACTGCTTGGGCCATGTTCAGGATCTTTTTTCTGACTTGCTGTCAATGAAGTATACATATGTGGGTGTGTGCTCATTTTGAATTCTGTCATGATTTTGGCCAGGTAGTGATCTCAGAGATTACGAAGACAGGTGCTGCCTAGGGAAGCCTAAACATGACAAAGCTGTGCTGTGTCACATGTGCACAGGGAACCCATAAGTGGAAAGGCCAGCCAAGAAGACAGAAACCATAGGAGAATAACATGGAATAACACTGATGATGCCCAATTTTTGGGAGTGCCTAAAGTAAAATGAAGTGCCTTCCTCAAGTGCCTATTTCTTTCCACTGACTGACAAGGAAGTTCAGTAGCTCAGACTGCAACCCTAACTTACAAATGAATTGAATTAGTCCTATCTGGGCTGACAAAAGCAGGGAGTGACTGTGGTGTGCAGACCTTGCTTGCAGAGATTGCAAAGCCTGCAGAAAGTACTAGCAAAAGTTTGATCAGTTCTTGTGCCAGAACCAGATCCCTGATTACAATCCAGCAGACAGTTAACTGCACTTTAAGTTCCTTCCTCATTAATATTTCAGAAGTAGGAAGTGTTGCTATAATGCTGTTTTTTAATGTTGATATAAATGATTCACAGCATTTACAAAGACTGTTTTGTCATTGCAGTTATTGACCAGTTATGTCTACCACACTACCACTGCCCTTTAAAAGATCACAGAAGGTTTTATTTTTAATGAAAATAAGCTTTAAAAATATCCTTTGAGAACATTTCATTTTCCTTAATGCAGTCAAGTGAAAATACCCAGACTTTCCAAACGTTCATTTCTGATTTCCCTCTCCTCCCCTCGCTGCGTTGGGTTGAGACCTTAGGCCAATACTTGTGTTGTGTAGAGTGGCCAGGGATGTATCCCTCCTGCATGACATGGTGAGAGGCATTGCAGTAAAGAGACGTCAGACGCCAGTTGAGAGGGAGGCGTTTTGCTGGAAACACATTCCACGTGGCTCTTGCACATCTGATGCGCAGTGAAATGCAGGTTACAGGGAGTAAAATGTACAGTGTCCTCAAGTGTATTCTTTTTGTTGTTGTGTTTGGTTTTTTTTTCTCCACGAAGGCTCACACAGAATCACTTTAAAAATGACTTATGAAATTCTTAAATGTATAGGTATATACATTAAATGTAATTGTATGCTCCTGCCCTCTGCTTCCCAGGTAATGATTCAGTCTGGAGGCTATAATTAAGAGCACACACTGCCTCCTTACCTCCTCAGAGACCGCAAGAGAGGCTTACTGTTGTTTTTTCAAATGGTGAAATCTCCTTTCTGCCTGTCAGCTGTGAGGCAGACCAGGAACTGCTTCAAAGTCACCAGCCTGCCATCCAGCTGAACCACAAAAAGAATAGAGTTCCTTTAGCACTGCAGACACAAGGCAAGACCCCATGGGTGCCCCGTCACTACAACTCTGCCAGTTGCAGCAGAGATTAAGGGCAATGTCTGCGGCATCCTTGCAGGGATTGCAGAGGGATTTTCTTTGCCTGTGTGGGTTATTCACCTCACAGCTTGTATGGGGTCTCTTCAGCTGTCACTAGCATGACTCGGTACTCCTGTGAGGCAGATGGTGTCCAGATGGATGAGCTATCTGCCTCATCTCAGCTGGCTAGAACAGCCAGGGAACTTGTGTGAGGGCAGTAACCGGTACTGAGGGAGGTCATTAAGTGATTGCCTTGTAGAAGATGAGCTTTGACATCCAGGACTTGCACATAGGTACTGTCTTTGACCACTCTGTCTGCGTGTGAAATATTCCATTGTCTTACAAACATTGATATAATAGGTACAAAGACTAAATCAGTAAAAAAGTACCAGCTGTTTTAATTAAAGGTTGTAAAATTTTATTTTATTCTTTTTTTAGATACAAACTTCATTTCCCATTTGTCTTTCACTATTCATCTTGGATCAGGTTAGGACTAGTCCTAACTAGGTTAGGACTAGAATTAATCAAGTAGGAATTGATATTCTTACCTGAGAAACAATGAATTTATTGGCATTTCATATCATAACAGACTTTAACAATCATTAATAAAAATTAATTAACAATTATTTCTTGTATTTGAGATTGTTTTGAAGAAATGACTATGAAACTGTGTTATTGCTGATACTATTTTTCAAAGTAATATCTCCAAGGTTGTGTTGGGAATAGCTTGATTCAGTTTAGATGAACTGACTGCTGAAATCACAGCAGTACCCTGAGCTGCCTGTCGGAATCTGCCCTCACCGTGTCCAGTTGCCTGCATCCAGCCTCTTTCCAGAAGCGTTTTCCTCCTATTTCACATGCAAAAGCCCCTGACGCTGTGAACATACAAGCCTGGGAAGAAGCGGTTGTTAGCAGGTGTCTGCCCTGGCCTGGCCCTGCTCTGCCCCAGGAGGCCAGGGACATCGACAGGGCAGGTCACCCCTGCACAATGGGTTATGGCTGTTTACTGCAGCAGAGAGTGAGGCAGCCCCTCACCTACCTGACTAACAGCAACAAGAGTATCCAGCAAAGTCCCGTGCTGTGCTGAAGTATTGACTTATTGGAGGCAGACTCCTGTAGTCCTGAAATACCTCTTTTGCTAATGTCCTCCCTTAATTCCCCAGGAGCAGTCAGGGTTATGGATACCCAAACTGATAGATGTCTGATACACGCTTTTTTTAACATCTGAATTATAAAATATTCAGTACCCCCAGGACTGCAGTGCCCAGTCTCCAGCCATGGCCTAGCATAATTGTCTGAGCAGCTGCCTCTCAGGGCCTGAGGGCTTAATTTAGAGTCCAGTGAGGTGATCAGGAGCTTACTTTTGGCACTGGCGATGCTGGATCTGGGCCCAGATCCTTTATTGTCTTATTGGTACAGGTGATCCTCAAGGAGCCTGTGTTAGGAGCATTAACTGTGTTACTGCTGTTCTGCCGCCCCAAACATGAACAAATATTTCCCAAATATCTTTCCTCTTCACAGATTTCTTCTGAAGAAATTTTAGGTCTTATTTTTGCTCTGAGGACTAAGGTAGATAAGCAAAGGTAGAACATCCTGCTTTGGATCATAAATGACATTTGATGTTGGATCTGGTTTGAGCATCCCTAGACAGAATCACATCACGCAGAGCAGACCTATGAATTTTGGGGTTGTACCAGATCTATTAACAGGCCACACTTCAGCCTGCTTTATCCATTACACTTAGACAACCCTGTGTTACATGGCTGATGAAACATGACAGAGCACCACAGAGGGCTGCTACATAACCTTGAATAAACACTGGGACTAGCTCTGCTCAGAGGTCTGAGGAATAACTTTCACTGGTATAAAAGTGATATATTCAATGAGTTAAAATTGCAGAACACTTGCTTTCTCATAGTGGAAGCTCATATTATCTGATGCCAGAGAAAAGGGAATAAAGTTGGGCAAACTGCAGAAAAAGTTCCCATGTCCCCCACAAATGTACCTGTGATCCCCTGGGTCCAGGGTTTATTAGAGATAAGGCACTCTGGCTGAGTGACTGCAAATGCAACATTGGACTCTGCATATGGAAAAGCTAAAAGAGCAGCTGGCAGAGAAAGGACAAGAAATAGTAAGGGAGGAAGAAAGATACAGGCCTTGCAGGGCATGAGATCTCATTTCGTAGGGTTTAATCACATACAGAAAAGTGGGGACAGTTAGTCAATCAAACCTGATCAGACAAACCTGTCTCAGGGCTGCAGACCGTTCAACTCTATCTTGTGTAGCTTATGGCCTGGGGACTTTGGATCTAGCATCAAGACATGCAGTTGCAAAGAAAATTCCCAATTTGAAACTTGCAGTTAGCCCTGTTTGTGCTATTTTCAGCTGTGAATTCTTCTTTACTTGGTTCCTCTGTGTGTTTAGAGCAGGTTCATGGTAATGTAGTCACTGACTTATTTGTGTCCTTTATTATCACAGCTCAGGTGAATGCTTTCTGGAGGGCATCATCCCTGAGGATACTACCACCAAATCAGTCTTGCATGCTCTTGTAACATACCTGCAGCCAAGCACAAAAAGGATTCACAGCTACTAAAGCTTTTCTGGCCACTGGAGGAACAGCTTATCTCAAATGCTGTTCTTGGAAATGAGAGCTGCTTATAGCATCTGCCTTGTTGCTTTCACTGCAGCATTGCCGAAATGCACTGCCCATTAAACAATGTATGACTAATACCCTTAATGGCTACATTACAGGGAGCCTCTTTTAACTGTTTTCTCGTGATTCTTGTAGGTGAAGCTGTGGTATTAAATAGGGCAACAAAAGCCAAGGGTATTGGGTCAACCTTCAAAACAGTGTATGGCAGAACTACAAAGCAGAGCATGTTAGAGAGGTTACAGAGAAGAGAAAACTGGCTGCAGCTGGATTCATTAAGGTCTTTCTCTGCATTTCTGAATGTTTATCACTGTGTTAATACAGTTTCTGTGTTTACTCAATATTTGGGCTGTTGAGAGTTGAACGGCCAGATTTATAGCTTAATTGATTGACACAGCTCCTATAAACGCAGCCAAGTTTGTACCACCTGACAGTCAGACACTGAGGAATATTTTTGAAGTGTAATCTTGATCATTGCTTGCAATGAATACAAATGCTATTTTTAATCATCAGACCTAATGGGGAGATTGTCACTGCTGCAAGCACAGAATAAATTATTCTTTTTGAGGCAACAATGAGCATATATTGTTCTATATCTGACTCCAGATCTAATGTTCTCCTTTTTGTTCAAGAGGTCTGACAATTAACATAGATTCCACCGTCCTGATTACCATTTCTCTGAGACTCAAAGTGGAGTGCCACTGCAATGGGAAAGCCCAGTGGGGGAAGCGCAGACAAAGCTTGTGTTTTCTGATGTTCTACAGCAAAATAAAAATCTTTGGTTAATTAATTAGTGTAAGAAGCACAATGAAGTATCAAGAATCCTTCCTTAGCACTTGTATTAAAGACTAAGCATTACTCAGGCTGCCTGATTTAGGAGGGAAAGTTTATTTCCATTCCTATTAACACACACTACAAGCTCCCTGAGCAGAAGAGCGGGGAAGGAGGAAGACACAAATAAAGCTAGACTGCTGCCCCATCCCCAAAGGACCAGGAGGATTTTGAGATTTAGTGCCATGCTTTTTTTGTCCTCATTGTGTTCCTAAGTTAAGAGGAATACAAACCAAAAGACCAAAATCAAGGAACTTGCTGATCAAGCATCTGTCCGCTAGAGTTATTGTGGCTTGCGAAGGGACAGGGATGAAGCCAGTACACTATCTAGAAACTTGTGTGTTTGACCTCTTTATATCTCAACATCCAGTTTTGCAGCCCAGCCCTTAGATTAGAATAAAGTTTAATTAAGTCTGTTTCTAGAAAAATATCTAGAAATACAGATGTTCTCAATGCAATGTAACAAACATTTTAGGAGCAGCAAATCCACATCCAAGCTGGCCTTTCTTAAACTTCCTACCATCTAGCCTGGGACAGAGAGAGGGACACAGAGAAAACACTCTTTATCAGGCTGCTAGGCTGGCTTGGGGACCAGTAGGGTCACACACACACTGATGGGAGCAAATCTGTCCTTGGCTGGCATCAGGCACTGGCTTTTCAGTGACCAGCAAGAAGCTGGAAAGCAGATAGCTCTGAGAGCATCCATTATTGCGACAACCTCCTTCAGAGCAATTGTTCAAAAGTCCTGGGTGAAGATAGCAGAGAGAGAAGCATCCAGACTATGTTTTTAAATCCTGATAACCATAAAACCACAGAATAAATGTAGTGTATGGTTTTCAATTTTTGTTGCTCCTGCTTCTGGTTTGCCATCAGCTGTGTGCTCTGCATGAGGCACATAGATGCCATGTCACCTTACAGGGACACTCTTTGTCGGTGATTAAATGAGGCTGAATTTCAGGTGGAAAGTTTCTATTCCCTTGTGATCCGACTAGCAGGATATCCTCTAGGAAGAAAACACAAGTTGTAAGAATTAATCAGCTTTGATTTGTGATGAGCAGTGAGTGGTGGTGCTGGACAAGCAAAAAGCCATCTATTATTCCTCCCTTTTTCTTCAGCTGTCCAGATTTGTTTGGTGGTATGGAGACTAGGAAAACTAGTCAAAATCACAGTTCTTTTTGGATGCCAAACTGTGACACAGGTGTCCTCTGTCACTTTGAACAGCTTGGGCACATGAGAATGGGTGACCAATGCCCATCACACAGGTTTTATTTCATTTGATTATGATATTTGTAGTTTCAGCACTTTCGCTAGAGGATTTCATCATCTTTATATTTAAAGGGTATTTTTTCTAAAGGAGCATCTATTACTTCAGAGGTCTAGTCATAGCTAAGAAGGCGAAGCATTAACAAGAAGGGCAGAGACAGTAATTTGTTTTAAATACTGACTCCCTTTTGCTGCTGTCTTTGACAGCAACCTACTAAAAAGTCATTGCATGGAGTTAGGGTGTAGCAATATGTTAGGCAGGACTCCTGAGGTCTTTCAGCCTGTTTTCCATGATTTTACACACAGATCAGTTTCTTTTAGGCAGTTTTCAAACACGCAAGATGTCCTGTTCTGGGCTGTGTGTGTGAAGGGAAACACAGCTGTCAGGGGCCAGGGGTTGTCTTTTAATTTAATCTTTCTTGCTCTAATTCACTGAAGTATGTTGTTTATGTTTGCATGCATGGGGGAATAGCCTTATTTGTGTTCTGACAGTCGTGCTGTTTTTCTGGAGGGGCTGATTGCCCCTTAGAGAGGCACCAGGGTCAGCAAATAGCTACATTTAAATATATAGTTATTTTACATTTAAAATAGTCAACATACATGTAGACAAAGCACGCACAACAGAGGCAGGCAGCCGGCCTTAACTCTACCCTGTCATAACACTATACAGTAACCACAAAATAATGATGATTGCATGGCTGGATTTTTTACAATCAGTTCCTTGACTCTCAGCTTCCCAGTTTATATTGCTTGAGCTTTGGATAATTACAGTAGCCCCTTAGTGTATTTTACCTTTGAATTATCGACAAGTGCTTTCAACCTTAAATTTACCTACCTATAGAATAGATTTCTGAAGTGATCATTATAGTGTCTTATGGGTCTCTCTTATTACCCTTCAGAGACCATATAATATTTGCATACCTAAATTTGTGCGAGTGTCTGAAGAAAACCTTGACTATGGGCACATAACAAAGTATCTAAAATGGGATTGTTACCTTGGTTCCTCCTACATTTTTTACATGTCATTTATTACATCACATCTGGACTAGTCTTGCTTTTTAATTCCTTTTTTAATTGGTGTTTCTCCTAAGAAGGAATTTTACATATATTTAATATGGCATGCAATAGTAGTGGGTACAAAAATAAACCTGATTCTTTTTATTTAGAGAGAGAGTTGATAATAATACAATCATCATATTTTTTCTGGCTGACAAGGGCAAGATGGTTCCTCTTACAGTCTCAGGATGGGTTATTTGGTTGATTCTAGTAAGAATTTTGGTCATCAATTTTTCTTAATCTTGTATTAATTTTAATGTCGTTTTGATTGGATTTCAAGATATTGGAAATTGTTCTAACTACCAATGCTCAGGGTCTGAGTCACCTCTTGGAGAATCATTCTCCTGCTTTGGACTATCAGGAATTTCAAGAGATTTTACTGCTAGATATTTATAGGTGAAAAACGAGACTAACCCCAGTATTTCTGCTGAAATAATGTGTACTGTCCTGTCACTATAAGAAATCACCAAATAAGCACAGTGTGATTGTTCCAGGCACAGCTATTGCCTGATTCCCAGTACTGCCTGATTTCCTGGGGTCCCAGGAAAGGATATTTCCCTCTTCTCCTCCACAAGCCTGGAAGATGCACCCTGGGCAACTAGCAGAGCCTTCAAGGTCTACAGCCAGGAGTGCTGCTGAGGCTGATGTAACAGTGCCTAAAATACAGTTTAGAGCTGTAAATGTTCTTGAGTTGCCTTCTTCCAGAGTAGGGAATCAGAGCCAGATGTGAGAGTGAGCAGAGTCCCCATCAGTCCAGATGAGCTCCATGGATGCTCTGCCTGCTCAGCCATGGTTCTCCAATTATTGAGGTCTCCACGTGCAGAAAGGTCTCATTCACACATCTGGAATCCATACATCTCATCCAGTCATGTCTCGTGTACACAGCTCAGGGAATACCCTACACACATCTTGCTGATTCTAGTCTTATGGGTGAATATAATTCCCAACGGACTATTTTTAAACCTAGTCCTGTGTATTTGATGTTTCAGCATCAGCTTTTATAGAAGTGCAAAAAAATAAAATAAAATAATGGTCTTGATGGAAATAAGCTGTATTATGTATTTTCAAGCTTAGAAGAACCTGGATTTAGACCCAGGATCACTGAATGGGTGAAACTCTTCATGCTAAGAAACATATGAGTACACTTAGAAACTAGTTAATCTCTGTGTCAGCTGAGTTGCTTGCTGGGAATCCTTTGACAAAGGCCTGAGGGCTATTGTGTCTCATGTTTATGCTCCTCTGTAAATTGTTTTCCCCACTGTAAATGTGAAATTACATAAACCCCTGCCAGTGATGACTGATTGCATCTACTTTGGGAATGCTTTTAAGGGTACATCAGGTTTTCCAGTTAACTATAATGAGTGATACTTGGAAAGGAAAAGAATAGCTTCTTACATCAACTACTGCAAGTTATTCTTTTCTCCTTCCCTCCCTCCCAAAAGACTCCCAAATAATTTAAATTGCTGTGCTGGTGACTGATCCATTTTGACGACTACTTCATCTGCTTCATTCTTCTTCCTTCCCAAGCAGTGTCAGTATCAGGATTTAGGTCTGTGATCCTTAAATGGATGAAACTCTGCACACTCAGCAACAGACGAAAATGCATTTATAAATGGGTTAATCTCTTTGCCAGCTGAGTTTATTTTCAGGGAATCTCAGCCCTCTCCCCTCCTGGATTTCAATATATACAAGCCCATGTAAAGCTAGTGATATAAATCAGGTCAGCTCTGAGATTAGACGTGTGGGAGCAAGGCAGAGAGAACAAAATCAGTGCCTGCATGCTGCTATGATGCTAATGACATGGTTACAAGGGGTGATTTTAATCCCAAGTGTCCTATGTGTTCTGCAAAAATGTGCCAAGCCAACCTGCCAGGATTTAAGAAAAATCCACTGAAATGAAGTGAACCATGGCCTTTGCCTTTTTTTCTTTTAAGTGGCAGATGTGAGTTTAAAAAACCACAACCAAACAAAAAACAAACACAAAACCACACAAACCAAAACCTCATTCAATACAGAGATTTAAAAATAGAAGCTAAACCAGTTTTTGGCTGGAGAGCAGATAATCTAGCTATAAAAAATAATAATACTTACCCCCCCCCCCCCAGCAACTATAGCCAGAATATATTTTAGAAAAAAGAAAATGTTCCTTTTTATCAGTGAAGAATGAAAGCTAGAGGAAACCCATCATATTTCTGCAGGATGATCAGCATCACACAGGTTCTGGCCTTCACTCCCTGCAACTATTTTAATTCAGCATATGCAAAGCTGTGAGCTGGCTAGTTGTGCAGTTCCATGCTGTAATTATTACAAGCATGAATAATTAATATCTGGGGAGAGCATTCTTGGTAAAAATGCCTTTTTAAAATTCTTTCCCAAGGTGCTTTTTTTTATGTAAGTGCATGAATCCCAGATTGCTACTTCTAATTAAATCAGAGGTTTCTTCCAAGGTGAGCATGTTAGATAACAGGGATAGAAAGCAGGGTGGCCAAGCACACAAATCTCTGAGCTTATTTTTAACTTCTTCATCACACTTGGTCCATCTTTCCTCAAATAGATCAGCTACTAATAGTAACAGTAGGATATTTTTGTAGGATCAGTTTGGATCAGACTGTTAGCTAGTTTATATGGGGAGGCCAAGTTTTTAACACCGATGGGGGATTTGGCTTGAAAATGACAGCGACAGCTCCAGGACTAGAATATAATCAAATGCAGCAGACAGCACAGCACAAGTAAGAAGCTCCCGCTAGGTATTTCAGCCTTACTGGATACTACCTGCTGCTCAGGTGCTTTTGTTCTTTTGCACTGAAGTTGATAGTGTATTTATGGGGTTTATTAACAGTGTTTTGCTGATTTAAAATAGATATGTAGTGCAAAATTACACTGATGGTTGTTAAAAGCTTAGAGATGTCACAGATTTGGATAATAATAAAATCTAAGAAACAACCTGATATTTCACTGAAACAGGTAAATTAAAAAGAAAATTATTAGTCTTCTAATAGTCCTCTACCAAATGGGTACAAACCAGCCCAGGAGCAATGGGGGACTGCTCTACTGCTGCAAGATGAGAAGTGTGCTTTTGGGTCAAGACTCTGTTGCTTGTGGGGCAGTGGTTATGGTGGTCCCAGGTGGGAGGAAGGCAACAGGGAGTGGGGACAGGAAGTACCTCTGGCATGAGGAGGGATCAGGACCTGCAGGGAGAAGATGAGTTGTGGGTAAGACCCCAGAACCTATGGATTCTAGCATAGCTGGCAGAGCAATGGAACAGACCTTTTTGGAAGGCTGGATGAAGAAGAGGATGGGAACAGACAGGAGGAATGGAGAATGTAAGCCAGGCTGACACTAGTTTTCTTCAACATTGCTGACTAAATAAGAGTAGGAAAATGCACAGATGTACAATTGTGTGTGGGAATTTTACTATATTTATCAGAGATAAAATGGAAATTTTCCTCTATGTGCTTATGTTTTCTGTCTTCTAGAGCTGAAAAAGGAGTAACTAACTAGCAAAAAGAAAAATACCACAGGCTGATGTCCCATGAATGACAACATCTTCAGCTGATGACAGTCTACTGATAGATGTTTCAGGAAAAAAAAGGAAAGGAAGGGAAAGGAGAGGAGAAGAAAGGAAATAAAAAATTTAAATAATGACTTGGCTCAACTCCTGATTATATTCTATATTCTGCTTAAAGTTGGGCTGTAAAGGTGTCCATTTAATGAAACAAGTGGGCTTCTCGCTATGCAGTGACTGCTCCAACTTCTCTAAATCAGCGGAGCTACATCTCTGTAACCTCACTTTAGTGACAAAATATAGTGTTTATGCCAGTGATACTGCAAATATGAGTATACTGAAACCGGCAACTCAAAACAAACAGTACTGAAGGCCTTAATATGGAAATCTTCTGTCTTTCAGTACCCACAGTTTTAATTTTGCATTTTGAGGTTTTAAAATTCATTAGACTATTCTTTGCCTTATTCATTTGAGTCATTCTTCAACCTCCTTCCAGCATTCTGTTTCTGATTAATAGTTATTAAGTAGTAACAGCAATGATGGGAAAACGACTATTTTGTCCTGCAAAATTCAGCAGTCCTAATAACTGTTAGTATTTCCACAGTTGAATTGGAAGATGCAGAATACAATCTGAAGCAAAGCTCACCTTTTAAAATCTCTCTCTAAAGAATATTGTGTTTCTTTTTCATTTTTATTATAACTGTGAACTATGTTTTTTCAATAGTTTATTTTAATAAAGCTGCTATTTCTTTGTTTGTAGTAAACAATAAAGCTGATCTTTCTGGTTCAGAAGCAATCTATGCTGTAGAAATAATTAAAACTATAATTGCACAATATGCCAAAAAGAAGGGTAACTTGGATAATTCAAACATCTGATTTTGTTCACAAATGCAGTGCAGAGATCCATAAACCCTTTTAGGGCAAATACAGCCTGCTTTGTATTTAAATTCAAATGTACAGAAGAGGATGGCTATTTTTTTGTTAGAATGATTGGGTTTCAAGGTTCTTAACAATGAGGCTCAGTACATATTTCAGGTGAAACCATGGAAACAGCAGGAGCCATTTTACTCAAAATAGAAATACCACAAATGACCTTGACATTTATAAGTTGATGCTGTGCTGCATGTTGTCATTTAGACTGTGAACGATGGGCATGTATTATCATGTCTTCTTTTCCAGAAGTGTCTTCCACAGAGTATTTGAAAGCTGGGGACTTCTCTCATCCTCCCTTTTTATGAGTGCAAGGTAGGAAAGTAAGGAATATGCGGGAAGACATGACAAGTTGTAAATGATGGCAGTGGAGCTTGAGAGAGTGCCAGTTGAAGGAATTTTTTTGCACCTGAAAAACGTAGTTTGAATTCTGTCTGAAGACCCATCACACAAAACTTGTCCCCTCAGGTAGCTGAGTGTGAATGGCTCTTTGCTCTCTATTGCTGTCTCTCTGCTGTCTGTGAAGAGAGAGAGAAATTTCCTGCTTTACATACCTGAACACTATTAAACATTCCAAAGTACTGCTAAATTCAAGGATTTCACCTGTTCAAGGATTGCTGGACAACATGATTTCTTAGTCTACAACCCCTGCACAAAAACCTAACTTCTACCATCTTTAAGCAGTATTTTGGCTTTTTGCTGTCATCATTCTGGGAGCCATATTTCTCTTCATGTTTGAATTATATGCTTGTTGCTGAAATATAATTGCTGACCCAAGGCCAGTGGCAGATGGGGATGTTAAACTTCTCAGCACAGGGCCCCTCTTAACAGGGTCCTCTGGAAATCACATCTTCTGAGACGTGCTGTCTGCCACTGCTTGCCCCTGTTGTAGGACATGCTGCCAGGGACAGGCACCTCAAGCGGTGGTCAGCACATATGCTCCATCATCTGCACACTGTGACCTGGCTCTTGCCAGTGGGGAAGAGTGAGGCAATGCTGTGTTTGAGTGGGGTTGATGTTTTGAGACCACTGGGTTAAGTTCTTTGCTGGCACTAACTTCTTCCGAGGAGGATGGGACTGGCCCTTCCAGTTCTCCAGCCTGGTCTCCTTTAAAAAGCCTGGACCATATATTTTTAGCCCAGGTATTCAGGATTCCAGGGATATAGTCAAAGACACTCCTAAAGAGGTTTCAGATGCATGTAGGTTTTTTGTATATCAGAAGACAGTAAGGGGCTGGAAGTAGGCAATAACCTGGAGGGTACCCTCCGACTTTTGACAGCATTTCATCTCTTTGGTGTAGCTAACACTAAAAAAAATCCCCTTGTTGAATTCACCACTTCCCCCATCTGCTAATTCACAGAACACAAACGTGTCAATGGTAATTTCTGCTTACACAATGAGCAGTAAAGGAGCTAGCATTGGGGACCTTATAAGGAGAGAATTGAAATGCCTTCTGCAGCTTGGATTGCTTTCTCCAGTGGTTTTATACAGCTCCATTGAATTCACACCCTTTCTTTCAGTCTTCAGTTCAACACTCTCTTTATTTATTTCTAGTGTGAGTGCAGTCTCCAAGTGTGTGTGCACACATGTGCATGTGTTTTTAATGGTCTTCTCTTTCACTTTGTTGAGTATCATTTCTACTTCTAAATAAGAGTTTTAAGACTTAAAGAAGCCTGCTAATACTGCCTTTGAAGCTTTACTTCATCTTGTCCTCATGCTGAGAGCAACTCTTTAGATGACAGATAGGAAGCCCATTTTCTGACATTTCAGATCCATCAACAATAGCTGCAGTGGCAACAATGACAGACGAAAAACATCTGAATGAAAATCTGCTTTAGAAGCACCATTTTAAGCAGGATTTCCATTTAATTAATCCTTATTTAGGATTAATTTTACATAGCCATTTTATATGTAAAATTATTATATTATATTATATTATATTATATTATATTATATTATATTCACCACAGGTAATATTATATATTGAAAGTGAACACACTGCAGCTTTTCTTATACAAACACAAGCTCTGTCCTTGTGGACCAGAAAGGTTTCTGAGGACTAGTAAATGCAATAAGGAACTCAATGTTTGCTCCTGCTAGCAATGGGAGCCACAGTCCCAGCAATGTCCTATATGACTTCAAGCCCACCTTGAAAGCCTCGAGGTCACAATCTGCAGTGTGTCCTCGAGCACTGTACAACACCCAGGACAGTCCATATAGACATTATCGTCTGGGTGAGAGGAGAACTGTAGTGCCTAGCTTTGCCTGGATGGATTCATTCTCCAGAGCACACTTGGGTTAACAGTCTTCCCACCCTGCTGGGTCCCTAACTTTTTTGCAACTTGTATTATTGTTCACAGATACAACAGACAAAATAGAACTTAGTTAGTACCCAGGCCACAACCATGTTGCCAACCAGGATGAGCAGAGGAAAGGACCAGATAGAGCCTTCTCCCTCCACAGGAGAGTGGAAACTGCATTTGCAGAAGGAGCTTCAGTCCCTGAGCCCTTTTTGCAATTCCATTTCTGGCAATGCCTTGCTCTATTCTAACCAGTATTTCTAATGAAAATTTCTCATCTTCCTGCTATGATTTTACCTGCTAATTAAAGCTAAAATCAGAATAGGTCTTCCTCAGTATGTCATGACACTAAGTATCTTACTAGTATCTGTGATCCTAAGATGAAGAGCTGCACAGGCTGGTGCCTTGGCTTATCTGATAGAGTATATCATAATTTAAAGAAGCACTGCAACAGTCACCTTCCTCTTATTGACAGCAGCAAGGCATTTGAATCACATCTGGAGGCACCAGTAGAGCCTGCAGCAGGAGACTAAGGGAGAAAAAATGGTGCTAGTTTGCTTTTCCCCTTTGAGAAGGTGTCCTCTCAGCCTTCCTCTCCTCTCCACCTGTCTGATGACACTCGGGAAATACTAGAAACACCAACCTGCTGCGTACAGGACCCACCAGGTCAATGGTCACCACATCTCCACTCTGCTGCCATTGCCCAGATAATGGATACTGGATTAGAGCCAATGCACATCTTTGGTGGCAGCTCAATCCTATGGGTAGAACAAACCCAATAGTATTGTCCTGAACATGGGAGAGTCACTTTGTCCTGTAACTCAGATGAGAATCTGGGACACCGAGATTATTGCTTAAGGCAATAGTAGGGTGATCTTAAACATGGAATGGGAGGCTGAAATTTATCACTTGATTTTGTACATAAGCCTCTATGACTGTCATGCCTGAAAGCTTCTTTGGGTCAGAAGCTACAGAGGCTATTGGTTGCTGAAATAAGCTTTTGCAGTGCCCACATTAAAAACACATTTTTAAAGATAAAAGGTGAATAATGTTTTAGCATATGGTTCCTCTTAGAGAATTTCCTTTTGTTCTTTTTTCAGCCTTATAAAAATAAATACATAACTTCAGGATAATTCTGCATGCATTCCTATAAGAGATCTGCAAGCTTTATTTGTATAGGGACCCTAAGGCTGTAAAACATGCCTTGATGAGCAAAATATTTATTCCTAAAACCCAACAAAGCCCTGCTCTCATATCTGGTATAAATCTGTTTTGAACATTGGTGCATATTTACCAGCTGTTGTCCTGGCTACTTTTTTGTATCTGATTTTTACACTGTATTGCTTCAGACCAGACAATTGTGAATAGCTCACTACATTCCTTTCTGGTTTTCATATTCTAAGTAGAGAACTTGGTTTAAGTGCTGGAGATGTGCAGTAGCCCCAGGACTTTGAAATGGCTTTACCACTCCAGATGTAGGGAGTAGAAGTCTTACGGACTTATCTCAGAATATAATTCTCCTCACCTCAGCAGTTTTCTCCCTTTTCAGGCCTACTGAAACAGAAGGAACCTAGCCTCTGTTCTCACAATTGAAGAACATTTTTAATATTTTCAGATTAACTGAACCAATTACACTGTCATATTTTAGATGGTAATGTATTTCATAAGAGTCTATTCTCGTGACTCCTTCTTGTGTTACTCTTATTTTGTGCTTTCTCTATATTATTCTAGGTTCAATTACTTTATTGCCACTTACCAATTACACTTCCTCATGATTTTATTTAAAATCATCAGTTCTGAATTACATGCCCTTTCACTGGACAAATGCTCTTTCCCTTTCTGTGAAGGCACAAGTGCTGATTGCAGGTGGCACATTGCTGACTCCCATCTGAGGTGACTGGCTGAGGTGACTGGCAGAGGTGGCACCTTGGAGAACCAATTCAGAGACACTGGCACAGTCCAGAAAGGTATATTTTAATGTGACTATTTCTGGACACACAGTGGTTTACTTAGAAGCTTGCAATGAGATTGATTTTTTTCTTGTACTCTGTTTAATGGTGTATTATAGATTTTGTGGGTTTTTTGGTGGTTTGTATTAAACCCCCTACATTCTGCAGTTAGTAGTGTTTGTGGTCAGGGCACACTGCAGTACACAGCAGACTAAAAGTCTGTGGAGTCACAGTAACTGCGACTGGGGGATGATGACCCAGGAGTTCCCAGACATTTTTATGCTCCTGTGTACTGACTTTTGGAGAGGATATTTTTACTCAGTGGCATTCTTCCATGTTTCTTCTATTGTGGCACTAATATTTTGTGATTCTGCCAGTGTGTTTCCCCTGAGAGAAACTAATGATCAGGTGGGGGAAAAAAACAATGAGCAAATGTTCTATTTTAATTCATAATTTTGAATTTGTATATGGGCAAGGAATTCATACAGATTCAAACTGTTATTTCAAAGCATTTTGACTTTGTTACTTAACATTTAAAACTAGCACACTTAAAGGCATGTAAGTGTAGAGAGGAGAATGATGTTTAAGGATGGTTAAGGTCATAATGCATATATTAACCAAATATAAATGCGTTAGCTTATACATGAATACAGAATTCTTGCCAAAAGGCCACTGAAAGATGACATTGAAATAAATCAGCAGATGCTGAGAAATGAGATCTCTATGAATGAGAGAGGGAAATCTGGTTTAGTCTTTATTCATGGCTTTGATCCTGGGTTCAAACAGGCTTCACAGTTTTAGTTGAATGCCTGTATAATTTTAAAAGCAGGGTGTGGTAGAGGAACTGGGACTTTTGAGGAAAAAATGTGAACATAAAGAAATAAATGGCATAGAAAGGCACAGTACAACTCCCTTCTTCCTCTCCCACGTAGCTTGGGTGAGTATCTCATGTGTCCTTAAAGCCTGATACTGCTGTGGCAGTAAGGGAAAAAAAACACAAAAAAGACTTAAAACCATAGGCATAGATCTTAGGAAACAATTACAGGCACTAAAAGTGCTTTTGCATTCGAAGCATATAGCATATCTCATTTTACTGCCGCTGGGCTATGACAGCCCTGTATACATTCCTAACAAAATACCCTGGTGTTTAATAATCTGGTATATCTTACTTGTAAATAACTTGGGGGAAAAAAGATACCTTTGATGATTAGCTGGTGGATAATCTGCCTTTAGATATTCCTTGCTTAGGGCAAGAGTGCAGCACTTAGAGCACTGCGCTGCAGGGTGAAAGCTGGCTCAAAGCTGCTCAGAGCCTCAGCACCCTGAGGTGTTTGACTGAGGGGCTCCAGTCGTGCTCCAGAGTGGAGGAAAGGGCCTCCTCCTCTTCTCAGCGCAAGGACAGAGAGAGCCTTCACAGCTCTTCCTTGGAACTGACAGACTACTCATACAGAGGTCCTGTGCTGACTCTGAAAGCTTCCTGCATCCTCCCTCTTCCCTCTGGCCTACTAGACAAATTCCTAGCACAGTCTGACATGTTGCAGGAGTGGGAATTATTTTGCCTCCTAGTTTGTCACTTAGATACGATCTCCAGAGGTTAATGGCATGAGTGAAAGAAAACATGCTTTAGTTTCCCCTTGTTTCTTCTATGCTCTCTCTTCTATTTTTTTTAATTTTATTCCTTATGTGTAGGAACAACTGAGACATTTTACACTTAAATTTATTTTTCAAAGTAAGAGTTTTTCTGTATGTACTTGCATAGGAGACAAACATAAATAATCACAAGTTAGACCCATTTTTCAGATGCTCAACTAGCTTTTTCAGACAAACACAGTTAAACACTGGGGTTTTGCTTACACAGTTATGTCAAGTAGATTCCCTGTAACTTACCTCTTGAGACTTGGCATCTTCTAAAAGATGACAGTAAGCTTCCAAGAAACATCACTATGACTAATACAGGTGGCGTGGCCTTTATCCTGCTGCTCTTTGCTCCCACCACCCTGACCCCACTGTAGATCATGATGCTGTTCCGAGGGTGGGAGGGCATGGCATAGGGCAACCTATAATGCAGAATAATGACTTCAGTGAGAAAAGGTAGCACTTTCATCTCTGATATGTACAGTTTCAATGCTGACAGCTGTCACCCCTGAATGTAACCATTATGTCTGAGGCTGCCTTTTCTTCCTTTCCCCTATTGCTTTGCACCTCCCTGGCATTAAAGGTTTTTTATTTCATTCATGAAACTGTAGCTAGCTCTTCTCTGGAGATCAACAAATGTTAAGGTGAATTTATCTAAATGGTATCTGACTGTGGTTAAGCTCATTTCTCATACTAAATGAACTCTTTAGTTTAGGATCTGCTGTTATGAGTGCTCTCTCTGACAGCCCAAATAAAACTAATGAGCTGCTGCCTCCCAGCAGTGAGCTGCCCTCAGGAGTTCATTAGGACACTGGCTTGGTGAGAGTCTCTGAGGAGTGAACTTGTCCTTTCACTTCATGATTCCCAATGCTCACGCTCCAGGAGGACATAAAGCCCATTAAACTCCTAATGCACATCCTGTTTTGCTTATTGCTTTATTAATATTAGGCTGGGAATGAAGAGCAGATGTTGCCCAAAAATGGCAGCAGTGTTAGGCAAAAGGGGAAGGAAGATAAGTGTGTTGATTTATTGCACCTGGGGCATGACATAGAGTGGAAAATCTGTGGGGAAATGTGAAATACTAAAGGAAAAGCAGAGCCATCAACTCCCACCCCCCTTCAGCTGAGTTCTTCCCTCTCTTTGTGGCCTGGAATGGATCAGGCTGAGACACCTTGTTGGGTGTCAACAGCTCCCTGGATTAGCAAAGACATTTAAAGCATCAACTTCATCACAACTGAAGTGTGACCTTAAAAAGATGGTGTCTTTGTAGATATTTTCTTCTCTTCTGAAACTGACACAGCTCGTGAGACCAAGACAGCCTGCATTAAGGAACCTCTGCTCACGGTTACTATCTCTCTGAGGACAGGTCATGTTCCTCAAAGAAGAGCAGCTGTGCTGTGCAAGTGTTCACCACAGCAGCAGGGGCAGCCCACATAAGTGGGAAGGAGGTTGTCAGCTGGGAACATAGGAACTGTTAAGATGAAGGATCTGTCTTCCAGTAGTCCTGACTTAATAATGTCTTTTGCTAACACATATAAACCAAAAGTAGGATGTCAGCTCATGTCCTTAATCTAGCAAAATGGGAACTATGTTATTTTGCAGTTGTAGCCATAAACAGACCATTCTGCAACAGTAATTGATTGCTTTGTGCTTGAGTGATACCATACATTTTGAATTCACTATGGTGAAATTTTAAAAGCAGAAAGTTTGCATAATAAGTCTTATACATTTGTATTTTATTGTGAAGTTGGGTACCATAATTGCACCTTCCGTAATTAACCTGTCAACTGAAGACAGTAATAATGATTACCCATTCATCACTTGGCACTGGATGCTCATACCCACTGCAGACTACAAATACTCTCTTTGCTGAAGTAACCTGTTATATAAGTATTCAGAACCAAAAGTAAGCAGGGAAGCCATGCATTTTGGCACCTGTACTCAGCTGAAATAAATTCCTGAGACAAACAACTTCACCTAGTCTTAAGCACAATTTTATCTCTTGATAGGTTTGCTACTGTGGAAAGAATTGAAATTGTACCTGTTTTCAGGCTTTAGTGTTTGCAACTGCTATGTTATTCTGCAATAAAGTCTTCCCTGAGTCTCCTTTTCTGCAGGCTAAACAACCCCAACTCCCTCAGATGCTCCTCATAAGACTTGTTCTCTAGAGCCTTCACCAGCTTCACTGACCCTCTTTGGATGCACCTTTATGTCTTTCTCGGAGTGAGGGGCCCAGAAGTGAACACAATATTCAAGGTACAGCCTCACCAGTGCCAAGTACAGCAGGATGTTCACTTTCCTAGTTCTGGTGGGCACACTATTTCTGATACAAGCCAGGATGCTGCTGATCTTCTTGGTTACCTCAGCATACTGATGATTCATATTCAACCTAGGAAAAACAAAGTATTGTTTTTCTTTTTTTTTTTTTCTCTTTTTTTTTTTTTTTTTTTTAAAGGAGGGGAAGCAAATCAAGGGTAAATCCTCAATCCTGCCAGAAAGCACTAGCTCTTCAGAAATGTCTAGGATATTGTACTTCTTTCGTGTATTCCTCCGCATTATTTTATGGTAAAACTTGAAGCAAAAAGAGGAATACCTCATCAGCTCACCCTGCATCAAACCACAACAAATGTCACCATTTGCAGGAATATCTAGATTTAATACTAGATCTGTAAAAATCAGAGTTGGGAAAAAAACCAGTGCAATTCATAACACTACACAAACTGAGAAGGGGAGTAGGAAGAAACTCTGTGAGGAATGAACACCAAACTTTTCCTGCACGAGCACAGGTTTTGTGTATGTTTCCCACTTTCGGAGATAGTCTGCATTGGAGACAGGACCTTGGATAAAATGGATCATCAGGTGTCCCAGCTTTCTATTTTCATAAATCATTAAATAAATAAAATAATCACTGTATCCTTTCTTCTCACTTTGCAGCAGACGCTATAATTGAAGTCTCATCTCCCGAATACTTCATGACCCCGGTGCGTACCGCAGACACCCACAAAGCTGCCTGGGGCTGACCGCGGTGCCTATATCGCTTGGGGTACTCCGCTGACTTTCTCAGCCACCGCCGCGAAACTGCAGCGCTCGGTAGCTCCCAGAGGAGGGAGAGCCCCAGCACCGGGCAGCCGCTCGCAAAGCCAGCGCTGCCCCCGGGCTCACCCTCCAGGAGGTGCTCCACAGGCTCTTGCGGGGGGATGTTACTAGGGCTGCTGCTCTGCCCTGTCGGTGCAGGTCGCGAGTGTCGCGGAGCCTCTTCCTTGTCAGCTACGAGGGAGACTGGAAGAGGGGCGAGTGCCAGGCGGCATCGCCCAGCTTTGCCCGGCCCGGCGGCGGCAGCTGCCGCGCCTGCGCTCCACTGAACCGCCCGGGGAGGCGGAGGCGGCCGAGGGGGACCTGGCTTTGGGTGACGGGCGAGGGGCCCCGCTGGTTACCAGGCTCTGCCGCCTCCAGCTCCGCAGGCACGGTGAGTAGCCCCGTCTTTCCGCCCCGCCGCAGCCGGGAGGAGGGAGCCCGGTGAGCCCCGCCGTCTTCCCCCTCTGCCCACACCGGGGGTCGGGGGAGAGCAGCCTCTGGGGCCCGGCTGCCCGGTCTGCCGCTACTTCCCCTGCCCACCCTTCCATGCGGCCGCACCGAGCAGAAGGCGGCGGGGAGACAAAAGCAGACAAAGGAGGCAAAACGCGTGTTTCGCTGCCGGGTAGGCAGGGCTGCGCATCACTGGCCGCTTGGCGGTCCCTCGTGTCCGCGGGCTCGGGGGTCACCCAGGAAAGCTTGGGCGGCGAGGTCGGCCCCGGGGTGCTGGCTCCTAGGGTGCCCGCCTCCGGTGCCCGGTATCGGCTTTGTTCCCCTCTCCTCCGCCCGCTGCTGCTCTCCGGGCCGCCGAGTTGTAGCGGAGTATTTATTTCAGCGCGTTTATTTTTAGGCTGGAAAATAAAAGGGTTGGCACGGCGACCTCTGGTTGTCGCATCCGGCGCCTAATAAAAGGGTCGCACTCTGGTCGAGGCCCAAGGACGTGTGTGTCAGCCCCTGTTCTTATGTAAATCCGTGTGCTGACCCCAAGGATGCGGTCCCTGGGGCACTCCCGCGACCCTCCTCCCGGTATGGGCAGTGGGCGCTCCCCGGAGCTGAACGCAGCCCGTAGGGTCGGGTCGGCAGAGACCAGGGCTGCGGTGGTGGGGCAAGGGGCGGTGGGGCCAGGGGCGGTGGGGCGGGCGCCGCTGACCTCCCGTGCTTGCTCTCCGCCCCGCAGATCGGCAGCACCCCCCGCAGATCGGAGCTCTGACACCGGTGTTGGCGGCGCGGAGAGAGGAGGATGCGGTCGGCGGAGCGGCAGCAGCGGGCGGCATTTCCCCGCGGCGGGTGGGCTGCTCGCGAGGCCCCGGCGGGCAGCTGCTGAGTGCGGCGCCGCGGGCATGCTGCGGCGGGGGGCAGGAGGCGACGGCAGCGGAGCGAGACTAAGGGAGGATGGAGCCACAAAGGACTTTGGCTGACACGTGCGGCTAGGGCCACCCCTTTCCCTCCCTCCTCCCCTCCCCGCTATGTTGCGCTCCTGCCGGGCCCCTCAGCGCGCTCGACGCACGGCGGCGATGGAGCCTGACAGACTCCTCTGAGCCCACGGCCGGACCCAGCATGGCCTCTGCAGGGACCCCGGCGCAGCGGCGCCCCGGGGCGGAGCGGCCGGCGGTGGCGGCGGGGGGCCGGGCGGAGTCGCCGCGGGGCCGCAGCCTGCCTGCGTCCGGCGGGGCGGCGCCGCTGGGCCGCGGGGCCGCGCTCGGCTCCCCCCTGGCGGCCGGGGGGGGCGGCGGGACTCCGCCGAGCCCCGCCGCGGGACCGGCTCCCCAGGTCGAACGGGCCGGGAGCGCCAGCGGGAGCTTCTCCTGGAGGACGGAGCGCGGCCGGACGGCGGTGCCCGGGCGTGGGGTGTCCCTGGGGCCCCCGCTGCCGCCGCCACCGGTGCTGCTGGCGGGGCCCCCGGGCAGAGCGTGCCTGCGGGCTGTGCTGGCGGACTCGCGCTTCTTCCTGGTGTGCATGTGCTTCCTGACCTTCATCCAGTCCCTCATGGTCTCCGGCTACCTGAGCAGCGTCATCACCACCATCGAGCGGAGATACAGCCTCAAGAGCTCGGAGTCAGGGCTGCTGGTCAGCTGCTTTGACATTGGGAGCCTGGTGGTGGTGGTCTTCATCAGCTACTTTGGGGGGCGTGGACGGAGGCCGCTCTGGCTGGCTGTAGGGGGGTTTTTCATAGCCCTTGGGGCTGCACTCTTCTCCTTACCTCATTTCATCTCTCCGCCATACCAGATACAGGAATTGAACTCCTCTGTCAGTAACGAAGGCTTGTGTGTGACTGGCAATGGCACCGCCAAAGAGCAGTGGGAGTCGCCAGCCTGCGTCAAGGACTCCGGTGGAAACGACCACTCTCTCTATGTAGCTTTATTCATTTGTGCCCAAATCCTCATTGGCATGGGCTCCACACCCATCTATACCTTGGGACCAACCTACTTAGATGACAATGTCAAGAAAGAAAACGCCTCACTTTACCTAGGTAAGGCATCTAAGAACCAGGGTGCTTTGAAGGCAGGTCCCTCTGAGGGACCAGTTGCAGGTACTGCTGCCCTGTGCTTTGTGAACAACATCACTGCTAAGCTTTCCTTCCAAAGTGAACTGTTGAAGTAAAATTGCTGTGCTTTCCTCTTTCTAAAATGTTCTGTGGAGTGGTGAACCATGGTGACAAGTGGAGCTAAGGTGGTGGGTGCAGAGGCTGCTGGCCTCTCACACTCCTGCAAGGGGAACAGGACGCCAGAGAAGGTTGGCTTCCCTGGCACTTTTCAGCACTTGACATTAGCAGGTGATGTGTTCAGAAAGCAATGTTAAAGTTTTCCATGCCCCTTCAAGTTTCTTTTTGCTAATGCAGAAGCTGTATATTCCTATATTTTGGTCAGGGTGCCTCAAGCCTGGAGTCTCTATGATGTTAATGTTTTATGAGCACTTTGAGAGATTTTGGCATGCTTTGTTTTGCTTTCCCAGCATTCGTTTATCTTTAGCTAGCAGTACATTTCGGCTGGCATTGATAAGTAATCTGGCAACTCAAAACGAATTAATAAGCGTTGATAAAACAGCAAGTAAAACATTTAAGAGCTCAGTTATGTGACCTCAAGGGACACAACAAAATGACAGTCCAGTCTGTCACCTGGCTTTTGACAGGTACAAACAGGTCTTACTGATAATTGTGCTTTCATCACAGGAGAAAGGGGTTTCTCAGAGAACTGGGTACTAAACTTTTTTGGAGTTTCAACATTATGATGGGCACCATACATTTTTGATAACTTGTACAATACGTAAGAAGATTGGCTGTTCTATGACTTTGCATTAGTATCCTGCAGGATTCTGTAAGAAATGAACCTCGCATACTCCTTCAAATTCTTTTCAGTTAAAGAGAGGCACTTATAGGGCTGAGAGCTGCAAGGGCTTTTGGATGCTCAGCATTACCATCTGCAGTTCAGCTTACTTTGATTTCATGATAACAGTGGAGATAATCATTCCATGTAAAACAGACATGCATGAAAGGAATACACTCAGGAGTGTGTGTGTGTAATTACTTTATTAAGTGAAAGTAGTGATCCAGATGAGTATTTTTATTCCTTTTGGCCTGTTGTTCAGCAATTTGTCTGTTCCCTGAACTGTTTTAAAGCCATGCATGGTCTATGTGCCATGTCTTGAGAGAGCCTGAGGCACTTTGGGTTTTCAGAAGGAGGGAGAGGTATTAATCTGGGTTTTTTTTTCTGTTGTTTTCACAGTATTGCTAATCTGCCCAGTGAAATACTTGTCAAAGTGTTTTTCCTCTCTTCCCTCTGAGAAAGGTTAAGTGGCATGGAAATATAGATTAACCTAGAATCACCTTTATTGGCAGTATGAAAAAGCAGTGTCTCATTGGTGAGGTTAGTAATTGTAGTTTGGAGCAACAGAGATGAGGCTGAAACTTTTACAAATAGATGATTTCATACCATCCTCAAGCACATGGGAGAAAAGGAAATGGAAAAGCTGTAGGTGAGAAATGAAGGTTAAAAGGGATAAACTGTGGAGAGGAGAAGAAAGTCTTTACCAAAGGGAGCAGCAAGGTCAGTGGTCGGAAATCCTCACTGTGCTGGCTACTGAAGGACTTCTAGAACAGGAAATCGCAATAAAGTGACTCAGGTAACTTTTAATTGCATCAAAGATCAGCCTTAAAGTTAACAAAGGTAAAAGACACCAGCAGCTGTTGGAAGGCTGGATGTGACCCTTTACCCGCCAGGCACTGAAGGCAGCTTTGATATGTACTGAGGGTCCCCTTGTGTTTGTATGTTGTGATTCAGAAGAGTAAAGATGAGGTACCTGGCTACAGTATACATGAAAAATTGATGTCTGATTGTAACCACAGGGAGAGGAATTAAAATAAACACAAAGCATGTTTAAACATTGAGTAAAATGTACCATCACATCCGTTCAGTCTTTAAGCTACTCAGGGTTAGAAGTGATGTTGCTTCCCATTGGAAATCTTTTTTAAATAGTGCAAAATTCTAAGCAAACTTTTAACTTGTTCAGATTTGAATATTTGCCTCACTATAGACTTAGGCAAATGACTCAGGGGCAGGAGTAAAGTCTGAGTTCTGTAGGGGAAAAAAAAAAAAAAGAAAAAAGAAGAGCGTTGTTTGCCATGTTGATGTGAGCAAACATGTTTTTTTGGAGCTTCTCAGTGGTTTGGAATGTTTCCTGTTCTCAAGGAGAGGGATTTGTGGACGGCTGGCAGCCCAGCTGGATACAAGGATAGGATAGAGGCAGCTAGGGCATGGCTGTGCAGGCCAGCTCCATGGTATGATTTTATTACTGGGGCAAGCTATGCACATGATGTCAAAATGTAAAATGTATGCATGCATGTGGGTGTGAGCTAGCAAGAAGTCTTGGAGTGGGCCATGGGACCTGAAGTTTTGAAAAGAGAAGAAAGCCTGTTGAAACAGATCCCAGTCACACTGATACATATGTCTGAGTGAAGACACTGCATTTAAAAAGAATAACCTCTAACACAAAGTGGAAGGTCACTAACATGTTTGTGATCATGCTGGCATTGCTTTCTATGGCTTTCTTATGTCAAAGAAAAATAGCATATATAAACGTGTTCAGATGAGAAACATTTGTTTACAAGCGTGCGCACATGATGAAAGTTCCATTGAGCTGCAGAACTGGAGAGCTCTTCAGTCCTGCAAGTGTGTCCACTAAGCGTAGGTCAGTAAAGCCACCCAGAGTATTACTAATCCTGATTCTACAAAAACTCACCTTATGTGGCTGTGGAAGCTATCTTATTTATTTTCCAAGTTAATCCAGCTCAGGGCTTGAGTGGCAATAGCATATCCTCTTAAGTGTAGGCATGCAAGCTCCATGTGGACAGCTGTTTTAACATTCCTGGCTGGAAGTCCTGCTCTCAAAAAACATATCTGATGCTTATACATAGTCTCTTGGCTGGCTACACTTAAGTCCATCTGTCAGGGTGGCACGGGGCCAGCTTACAAGGTGTTATGTCATTTTTAGTAAGACAGAGGTGCCAGCAGGGATGTGTATTTGGGCTGCCTGCATAGCTATGTGCAAGCTCACTCTTCTGTGGCATGTTTCTTCCTTGTGAAGGCAGTGCCATCTCCAGGTCCTCCTGCCCCTTAAACTCAGCGGTGCTTTGATGCCTCGATGCTAACTTTGAGAAAATGTATGACATCAGGCTTGGAAGCAAGTGGTGATTGTAACAGGTGCCTAGGAAATACAAGAACCAGCTCCCTTAATCACAGATAATCCAAAATGGAAGTTACACACTTTCTATAAAAATTGGGCAATCACTAAATCGTCCTTGTCCTCTCCTAAGGTCTGTTCTGTCTGTGCTCAGTTGTACCATAGCATGTCTGTTGTCGGCTGCCTGATGTGTGCGAGTTTTCCTTTTGATTAATTAAATTAAATTAATTGTAATTTAATTAGGAGTTGAATTGGACTTCACAAATCTTGGTGTTTCTGCTACTTGTCAGATTCTAGCACTTAAAACACAGCATATTTTTCCTACAAACTGGGTTTTTTTTGTTGGTTTTTGTTTTGTTTGGTTTTTGTTTGTTTGTTTTTTTTTTTTTTTTTTTGTAGGGAGCCAGTAGTTTGTCTTGAATGTGAGTTTTCCTTGTGATTGTATCATGACTTTTAAAAGCAGTTCCTTAAAATTAACCGTGGCACTTGGAAAAGGAAGTTTTATTAGCGGCATTACAGTGCCTGAATAATTTTTAGATATTCTGTTTCTTTTGCAAGTGGGTATTGTAAAAAAAGGTATTTACTTTGAAAATGTATGCGTAGAAAGGCAATATTTGGTTTTACAGAAATATTTTAGCATCCAGGAGTGTCTTTCACCAGTACCCCAAGAATGACTAGTGGATAAATTAGTCATTGTGCTAAGGATGTTTTATTTCAGCTTCCAGAACATTGTAGGTTAGGATATGATAGGAGAAAAGTGTCTAAGTCGGTTTAATTTCATGCAAACTCTCCATAGTTTTGGGAACAAACTGTAATTACAAAATGCAAAGATAAAGCTTTTATGAGATCAGAGCTGAGAAATTGCATAAACCTGTGTAAGTGGGTTTGCTACAGATAATGGCTTGAGAGCCGGGGAGGTAAAATGCTTTCCTGACCCGGAAAAAGAATAAATATTTAGACTAGCTCCAAAAATATTTTGGACTCTGGCTCTGTTTTCATGAGGATCATTTGTGGGTTGCTGTTTATAGCATTAGGTAAACTGTTTCACGGTGACTGTATTCTGCTTGGAAATCACCTTCTAACCAGTGTTTTTCAGCTGGGTGTTCTGTGTACCCCTCACATCTTTTACCTTACCCATAGCCTGTATATATGTGTATATGTTGATTGTATTTATTGAATTTCTAGTTAAATCTACCCCTATATCCATGTCCCACCTGGAAGGAGAGGGCAGGAGTAGTTTCACATACTCCTTCAGAAACCCATGATCGCTGCCTGCTGGGTCTCAGGGCAGAGTCCAGCTGTTACAGAGCTGGGCCATAACATGCCATTGTCTGCATATTTGCACAGGAAGCACTGGATATTTGTTTCACTTTGATTCGTTTTGGTCTGGCCACTTCTGGGGTTACAGATGCCACTGGAGGACAGGAGCTGGAACCTGCTGAGGGCATCTCAGTCCTCTGTATGGGTGCTGCAAGATCACTGAGGATTTCCAAGGCAGGATCAACTTTCTGACTGAGCAGAAGGGATTGCCTGGAAGCAGTGAAATGGCAGATCAACATTTCATTTTATTCTCATTATTTAGCCTATGACCACTTGTGGTTTACACTGACTATGCTTCCTGCTACCCGATACATGAAAAGGCTAGTTTCCTACAGGGTTTTCTCAGCATTGATCTCTATAATTGGTAAACCATACAGACATAGTATATTTATTTTTGCAGCATGCCTGTGAGGAGGCAGGGTTTTATGAAACAAAAATTGAAGCAAAAGGACATGTTTTTTCATTTGCTGTATTTCCCTTGTAAAAGAACAGTGTGCTGAGTTTATCCCTCAAATACAGGATCTGAGCTTATTTGGTTGAAAGCCACATCTTGGTGTATGTGTACGCTTACACTAAGACTTGGCCTATCAGCAGTCTTTTTTGTACAAGCACATGCTTTCTTTGTTTGCACACGCTGCTGGGCAGAGGTAGTTGCAGGCTGAGCGCACTGTGCTCGCCTGGGTATAGAGAGCATCATGACATGCAGGTAAAGTGACTGAAGGTCTGTTTGTGCACAGAGGCTGTACTGTTTTCCCACACAAGATGATTTAGAGGGTTCAATATTGTGATTCTCTGGCACTTCTGTAACATCTTTTTGTTAAAACACTGATTAGGGGCCAGACATGGTTCCTAATAATTAAAGTAGCACTATGCAATTTTGTTGCCCTTTCCTATAGATGAGGAAATAGGGTAAATTTTACTTCTCCACTTTAGTCACCTACTCCATAGGTGGACTCACACTTACTTTCTTTTTCATAGTATAATCCTAGATTGATGGGTTTCTATGTCTGTGTAAGTAGTGTGTGCATACAATGAGTTCAGTGAAAGGTTGGGGCAGCCTTTCCTCTGGTTTTCTGTCTGAGGGATTTAGTGTCATGAGTGATATACCTTCCCTTGCCCTGCCAGTGTCACGTCCTTTAGGGATGCTTTCTGCATCTCTTGCATTTTGACCTTACCATGAGCTATGTCATTGTTCACAAAACATTGCTTGAAGTGAATAGCAGTATGTGCTTTGCCCTTCATAGGGGCGAGAAGAGACTTATGCACATACTTTCCTGTTAGTCCCTTTCTTTTATGTTGAAGAAGAAAAACTCAAGGGGTCTGAAACTCACAAGTCCCAGGCTCAGTTGTTTTCTTTGCTTAGCACTTGTCTAAATGCCTCACATATCATTTCTGAGGCCGACAATACCTTGAACTTGGGAATGTTGTTTTCTTGGGAAGCAGCTCCTTTCTTCTTTGGTGAGCTCTGCAGCAGGTCTGGTTTGGGCAGACAAACATCTGAACCTGCCGTGATCCCCAGAGAAGCTTGGAAACTTAGATGTGAGAGTGGCTGTTGAGTAGCAGCTTGTTTGTACCTTCTCCCAGGAACTGAAGGCTTGGGATCTAGTGTCTGATTACCCTAGGGCTGGAAACTTTAGCTGTCTGCTGGATACACTGACTGTTTTGTAAAGGGCCACTGTAACTACTCCTCTTGCAAATGGATTAGAGATGCTTTGTGTTTCATGTATTTTCACTTAACTTTCATTCAGTGACTGCCTCACCTGGGAGAGTTTAATTGCAGTGAAAAGTGCTTATGCAGTCAAAAGAGAGGACACTGGATTTCTCTCTATCTACTGTCATTCAAAGATATATAAGTTTCTGTCTTGGCTGTGCAGGGAACGCAGGCCATTATATAACTGAGGCTTGACCTGCTGTTTTGTCCTGAAAGCCAACAGCTAAAAATTCCAGTTTTAAAAATAGGTAAATGAATTTCATCCATGGACTTTAAAAGAGAAGTAAACAACCGTATTAGACTTGAGTCTTACACTGTCTTTTTAATCCTATTTTAGGTCTTTTTTACCCTGATAACACTTTCAAAACCCCTTGTTACTTGGGAAGCATGAACTCAGATTTCAATTTTTGTTGTTTTTACATGCCTTTCCTATTTCTTTTGAAAAGAGTTGAGAAGCAACTGGGCAGAAGTGGCACAAACTTGTACTGGTCCCCCCTGGCAGTTGTTGCCTGTGGGGGTCAAAGTAAGTGTTAGCACTGCCTGGCACTGCTGATGGATGTGGTAGTGCCAGATGGACTCTGAGGGCAGGGCAAGCCATCGCCTGCCTTCCTGTGAATCCTTGCCAGAGCTGTCAATTTCATCTCCAAGTCCAAGGGTGCCTCTGCAGCGTCCCATAGCAGCTATAGGGGATGCTGGGAGTCATTAGAGCTGTAATCTGAAGGCACTGAAGCGACACAGAAGAGAGAAATGTTTTCCCCAGGAAGCCTCTAGGAGGGAGGGCTCTGCACACGGAGCAAACACCTGAGTCCTGGTGTCCATGCTTTTATTCAAGCGCAGTGGCGCTTTTAACACAGCTCACTTGGACTATCTGGGCACATGGGCTGGAGCTAGTAAAGTTGACAACAGACAGTTCTTCAGTGTGCATGCAAGCTAATTTCACTTGTGTCAGTCAGATCCATACCCCAATTCCTTCCAAGTGCTGAGAATATAATAGGACATTTCCTGTGATGGGAAAGAATATGTCAGCATCCAGCAGCATGGAGAAGTATAGGCTGTGTCCCACTTTGTTGCTGAAGAGTTAGGAATTTGGGCATCTGTTGCGCTGTCAGAAGGCCAGAAATTCATTCACACTGCATGGCATTAACGGGAGAGCTAGGAAACCCCAGTCTGTCCTCTTCCCTTCTCTTCTGCCACAGGGAATTTGTTCTTACCTGAGGAATTGGGAAGTGTGAACCCAGAAACTCGAGTGCTATTTTATGCTGTCATTACACCCAATAGTCTAATCTGAAAGTACTAATTCTCGTGTAGGTAAACAGCTTACTTGGCAACAGACACAAATTACACCAGTGAAAAACATCATACTCTGGTATGAATTGCATTTTATGGTGAGTTTGGAGGAGATGCAGTAGGAAACATGTTTATTTTTACTTGTGATTTGAACAAGATATGAAAATTATTCAAAGAAAATAAACAAATTGTATCACGTGAAGTATTTGCAAAGCAGTACTGCATGTCCACTTATGATATGCTGCTGTGCTGTTTCTATTTCAACACGGGTTCTTTTTCAGCAGCTTGCTTTCTTTTTGTTAGTTTGCTGGGGTACTTTTGGGGTACTTTCTTTTTCTTGCATATATTGATGTTGAAACTTCCTTTACATTGCACCATGCACAGTAGGACCTGAATCTGATGGTTACCCCCTGTGTCTTGTATCACTGATGCTTACAGGATTAGAACGAACTCCTCAAGAATGCCTCAGCATTGATTTTCTTAAAATCTAGTGCTCCCCTGAAGCCAGCTACCAGCTCTTCAGTTCTTTGAATTCAGTAAACTTTTGTAAATTAGCAGCTACTTTCCGTATTTATGTCTGCTTTGAATCAGCTTCTTCTAAGTGATAAAAAGCAGATGCTGGATGGATTCTCCTGTCATTGTATACTTTCTTTCTGGATTAATTAAGATATTCTCTAGAGTCAGAATATTTCAGATAATCCATATATTAGGTAAGTGGATCTTCTGATAACTTCTGATTTCCTGTTTGATACTCAAGCTGTAGTTTACACTGGTGTTTGTCACAGATTTGCTCAAGCAATTGACTTCAGGTGTCATATAGGCACTGCTGAAGTCGAGTGCTCTCAGTCACACCTTGGTTCCCACTTTTCTTCTTTTTTCCATCCCTCATTAGATGAAAGTCTGAATACCTAACCTTCCCAGAAGTCATTTTAAGTAATGTGTTTTTATAGATAAACCAAAGTAGACAGGGAAATAGTTGTGAGTACACTGTGGTGGTTGTTAACCTATAATTACTCAAACAGAATGTGTCAAAAAAGCCTCATTTGTGTCTAAGAATGTCTAAAGGAAATACTGTTTATGCTATGTGTTAAGCTTTCCGTGTACTTAAAGAGATACTGGTGTATGCAGGTGAGATGTTGGCTCAGTAGACTTTGCTATGTGTAAGACAACTGAAAACACGACCTTTTCCATTAAATGTCCCCAAGGAATCAACTTATAGACTCAGAGATCAAAACCACATGAAATTCATGAACAGAATACCCTGAAGATGCTGGTTAGGTGCGGTTTTTCAGCTGAAGAAAACCGAGGAAAGGTGAAGGACAAGGGGAGGTATAGTGCCAGTGGTGTAGGATCAGCAGTGCCTCTGTGGTGCAGTCCAGGGTGGTGGTGGGCAGAGCCAGAAGGGGCTCATGACCATGGGGCCACTTCCAGGTATAATCCTTGGGAAGGACTGAAGCTGCTGTAGGTGTCTGTGAAGTCCAGGAAAGGCCCTGTCAAGGCTGGGGAGTTCTGGGGAGAGCAGAGAAGCTTTGCCTTCTGCCTGTGTTTTTTTTCTCACCTGCCCAGCATTTTCTGCTATTGCCCAACACGCCTCTCCACACTGTTCATCAATCCCTGCCGTTTCAGTAGCTATAGTTTAAAAACAATAACAGAAGAATTTGCCACTTCATGATTTTTGGTATGAATTTACATTTCTGTTTGTAGATTCATCCCAGTGAATGAAAAAGAGGCTTAATAGAGAGTCTAACCTTCTGGAGTGCAAATAGATTCAGTGATAACCCTCCCATTTAAATTAAGTAAAACATTTGTGGAAGACCAATACATAGTATTAGAGTCTGTAATGTCTGTAAACAGGATGAGCAATTTATATTAACTTGATTTAATACAGCTGCCTAGTGACAGAAATAGAGGGTATCCCTAAGGAAATTTTATAGTCATGGGGGAATTTAAATAACACATGAGCTTTTGAGTCTGCATTATTGTAGTGCTGAGGCACACAAATTCAGGCATTTATTTGGTAAGTTACATAATTGGCCTAAAATAGGAATTTCAGAAAACTATGTTTCTTCTGCTAATAGCATGACTGAGGGAAGGAATTGGCGTTTTGGGGTTGTTTGAAAAAAAGTAGGTGATAGTTTGTTACTAAACCTGCATTGTGTTATTGGAGGAATATAAGTTCTGTTACACAAGGAGAATAAAAAGGCTCAGAACTCAGCCCTGTACCACTGTAATGTGATGCCATGCTGTAAATAATTTTTCAAAAACATAGCTTAAGAGTAGTAATTTAAATTATAATTCCTAAGTAGGAATTGCACTTTTTTGATATATGGAAACTCTATATTGATTGACCTGAGTGACTGAATATTTTAATGAGACAGTGACTATAACGGCAAAGATATAAATGGCTGATGAATTCCTTTGGCTGCAGAAGCAAAGTAGGCAATAGTATCTGCATGTTTACTCCCATGGCTTCTCCAGATGCTCTGGGAGAAAGAAGGTGATAATTTCTGAGAGTACCTTCTACATTTAAGACTACCTCTGCAACTGGGCCTATGAAGAAGTATAAAACATTTCCTCATTAGCTTTTGCTCCTTGCCTTACTTGAGATTTGTTAGCAATCGTTTTTTGCTTAAATGTGGACACTTTTGCTTACTGAGTTTACAGCTAATTTCACTGACTTTAGGTACTCAGAAGCAAGTAGGACACTGACAGCAAGTAAGGAGGCATTTTACCTTGAAAGCAAAATAAAAAGAGTGGGTAAGACTACCACATCCATGCATTTGTGATGATTAAAATAATATCAGCCTACTGTAAGAAATGAAGTAAACCTGATTGATTAGTATTTGCCAGACCAGCTAATGGGAAAAGTGTTGAAGAACGCTTTTAAACATGGTGAGTTAGAAGCCTTGGGTGCCTATATGCCTTCTTAGCCTACCATAAAGGTAAGAGGTTCAATTTACTAGAGAAAAATAGAGGAATATGTGAACTAATTTTGAGAGTTCCTACACTGATATTGTTAAAGCAGCCATTACTCCTTTTGGTAAGTAGTCATATTTTAAGTATTTGGAAAAGTAAAAGCAAGCTGTTTATGATCAGAAAGATCTATAATTAACTTTCCTTCAACTTTATTCCCCTCTTCATCCTCCCCTGCATCCACACACTCCAAAATTAAATCCTACAAAAAAGAAGAGCTTCCCATGGGCCTGATGCAGTGCAGTGCTTTCAAGAAAACCCCATGTTTTAATTCTCAGAGTTGTACTGTGTATTTATACCTATTTTGAGTCTTACAGAGACTGAAGAAGGGATTTATCTCATGTCACAGTTTCAGGGTATGTGAAAAATAACATCTCGTTGGTTGCCCAGGCTGGCATACTGAAATCTTATACTAACTGTTGGGTCAAGATTTACCACTTTCCTGTAGGAGGAGAAGATGTAACTGATCCAGACAGTGAGAGGACTGCTGAATGGACATGGTAGAAGAATTTGATAGCCATGAGGTTTGTATTAGTAGATAGGCATTTGGCATTCTATACTATGAGCCAGCTGCTTTTTGTTTGAATTGTGCCTGACAGGAAAAAAATGGTGCAGTGTGTAAGGAATGTAGTGAATTTCCTTTGTCTAGTTTAATAAGATGCTCATAACAGTTATTTTGTGGTCCGAGCATTAGGATTTCTCCAAAGAACAACAGCTGTACTAAGCAACTCTTCGAGTTTAGTGCTGAATTAATCCCAGTTTGCATGGCCTGTCCAGAGATATTAGAAGAATTAGTTGCATAGCATTAGAATAGATTGTAGTGTAACCCTTGTGTCAGAGAGTCCCTGCATGCTCTTAGGGCTGCTGTCTGCTGCTTCTTTACTGAATTGGGATGTGGAGTGTGTGAAGCAGCGTGGTGCTTATTTTTTGTATACAGTTCTGCCCTTAATTTAGGCTGTGTTGCACTCCTGTTATATTGAAAACAAAAAACTTCTTGATATTTTTTGCTTCTCCCACATTTTCTTGAGCTATAAAAGGGTGTGGAGCTCAGGGAGCTGGCAGCTGGTGCCTTTCTGATGTGGGAAATTTGACTTGAAGAATATATGTGTGGGTGATACGAGGCAGCCTCCTGGTACAACCCCTTGGTGATGTGCTGCATAGTCTTGTTGTACATAGTGCCAAACTAGACAGTAATCCTTTTACGTGGGATTCTGAAGCAAGTAATAATAGAGTGTAAGTCAGTGCCACCAGTTCAGAGCTGCTTTTTTGGTAAACATTATCTGTCACATGTATCTCCTTGATTCTTTAGTACTTCTTAAACTGTATATTAACTAAGTCCTTCTCTCCAGCTGCATATGTTAACGCTTCACAATAGTAGTGTCAGCTGCAAATCAAGACCTTTCTATTCATCTTTCTAATTGGTGCACTTGCTTTAAAAAGGCCACAGAGATTTTGTGTTTTATAATTCAACTCATTTCCTCATATGAAAAAGTCAGATGAGGAAATAGTGCAAGATTAGTCTGCATAAAATGTGTCAATTGGCTTATGAGGCACCCTGAAAGCAATCAGAATTACTATCTGCAGGCTGCTGATCCCATTTAGAGAACATGAAGTTGGCTGCTGTGAAGCAGGGCAGACATGACAGGCGTGTGCCGGAGGAGAGAAGCAATTAGCTCTGCAGCAAGCATAGTCAGAGCAGAAAGGAAGGTCTGGAGGCGTTTAATTAATACTAATGCTTTTGTACTGATGAGGGCTAGAGTCATGGTAGGTTACTGCTGCCTTGGTCTTGTCGTTCTCAAGTCTGGCTTCTAATGAACATTACATTTAGAAAAGCTTTCCAGAAAAGTTAATAAATCACGCTAACTATTGCACATTCCCAGGCCCCCTGAAGATAAGGAGGTACACCTAGTATTGAATGAGAGTGGGATCCAATCTGTAAAGCTTTTTCACTTTTAGACAGACAATAAGTTCTTTTGGGATTTTTGTACCAAATTTATTTAAGTAATCTGAAACAATGAAAATGCATGTAGTTTATTAAACATTTTTTAAGTCAACAATCCAATTAAGGAACAATAAAACAAGGTTTCTTTGCTGTTGTGAGAACAGTTTGGGAGCAGGTATCATTTTCATTAATCTGAGTTTGATGTCAGAAGTACTTTTGGTGGAAAAATGTTTATCCATCAGTGTATACTTATTTTCATAATTTGACATTTTGAGATGCATTTCTTCTCTTTAATTCTAATTTTTTACTATTCATTTCATCTTACATTCATTCTCGAGCGGAAAGTACTAATAATATCCCATTTGGTTTCAAGACTGCTCTCTGTGCAACCCCTCTTGCTCCTATTTTCATCTACCACATTGTTCAAGACATATTTAGACTCCGGTAGGCTGGAGAAGATTAATTTTTCCATTTGGTTCCACTGAGGATACCAGCTCTGTGGCTTCAGGCTTACCCAATCTGACATTTTGTAAATGTTTCCCTGATTGCTTTCAGTAATGTGTGTTAATAGAAGGATGATCTCTGTGATGATTTCCTCTTTGTGCAGGGGCACTAATGTAATCCAGTTTGAGTTGTAATCACAGACAATTTGGATGAATCCCAGGGGCCAACCACAAACTTTCCAGTTTTGTTTAGAGATTGCCTGTGTTTAGGTAACCCTGTGTCACCTCTTCTACCAATGGTTATCTGTACAGTTTTATTGTTCCATTTTGTGAGCAAACTTCCATATCACGTTGATGCTATTATATTGTCATATTGTGCTGAGCACCTGTTGCTACATATATTCATATATTGTGGGCTTTGTGTGATTAAAGTATTCTTACTTTACTTACTTACTATATGGTTCAAGAGCTATGTATCAAGGTATTTAGTCTATACTTTCTACAAGGAATAAATCAGAAGTACTGGATTAGATTCACAAAGTTTAATGATTGCTTACATCACAAGAAAAAAAAACGGAATATAGACATTTGGATTTTCCTGGTTTGATGGATTTTTAAGTGTATAACACTTAATTTCCTTAGTCATCTGGGATTCCCCAGCTGAATGTTGTTAGTACAGTGGTAATAGTGTACAGGTCTGGTAAACGAACATAACAAGTTGAATTCTGAATCACAGGCTTCTGAATCCCTTTAATAGCATCGATATGCTGTTAATATAAAGCAAAAAAAAAAAAAAAACAAAACCAAAAACAAACAAACAAAGAAAAAAAAAAACCACAAAACAAAACCAAAACCAAAAGGCTAATGTTAACTTGAATTGAATCTGGATGCCATGTTCTCTGAAGGCTGTCCTTTAGTTTCTGTCAGTCAGTAGATGTGCTTTCACCTCAGCATGGCTCAGCAGGTCTTCTACTGCACCACTCTTTTCCTTCCACTGTGGGTGTGTAACGTTGCTGCTTCCCTGGCACTGGGTTGAAGGATTCTGTCACTCAGTGTGGATCAGACCTGCTGCTCTGACACAGAGCACCACCACGGGCCAGGTTCACCACAGATCTGTTCCCTTGCCTTGCTGGCCCTTATGGGGAGGAGGACAGCTGGAGCAGCTAGAAAGCAGCTCATATAGCTCATATATTTTTAGTATTTGGAAGAGAGGATTTTTCTTTTATATCGTATTTGGAATGATGACTTCCTCATTGCACATCTGTCAGTGCAGTACTTTCTCTGCAGGTTTTTTCCCCTCTATTGTTGAAAACGTTTGAAGTTCACACACTGTAGCTAACAGGACATTAGACATTGATACACTTTTTGCACACTTTTAAATACAAATTTTCAAGGTAATACTGTAAGTAATAGTGATACATTATTCATTAATGTGGTGCTTATGTGTAATAGCAGCCAAATATAAAACTTATTTGGTTTTATGCAACACTGGATAGTGAAAATAAATGATAAAATAAATAAAAGAAAAATGATGGGAATTGATCATTCCTGTGAGAGACACGCTTCGTTTCTTTCCTCTGTAGTAGGATATTTTTTCTCACAGCATCTTGCACAGACAAGCATGTATCTCCCGAGGACTGCTGCCAGGCTCACCTTGTGCTCCCTACCTGAAACATTTCAGTTTCATTTCCAAAAACCAGGAGACATTAGACTCATGCTGAAGTCTGCCTATTGTAATCTGCTTTCAGATGCTGTGATGATGAGTCTAATAAACAAATAAACAAATAAATAGAGTAACTTTTGAGATTAAAGTGCTGCCCTTTCACTGAATGGCACATAGGGAGACTGATATTACAGCCTAATAAGGTGTTTGTTTCAGAATAGATTATTCTTACAATGAAAGGTCAAAGATTTTTAATTTAAAATTAATAAAAGAGGAAGGTAAAGCAAATGCAGTAACATTCTTTTGTTGTTGCCTTAAAAATGGCAGTAAATGGAAGTAAGTGGTTTTCCAGAAGTGTTAGCTGGTAAAGTTGTGTGAAGGCACAAGACAGGACAACAGCATACACCAGTGTGAAAGGGAATCTGCATTGAACCCCACCAGTGAGGAAGGGCTTATTTTCAAGCTTGACTTGTTGTTCCCCAAATCAGTGCTCCCATTTTCCACCCAAAGATCTTCAGGATGCTCCTGAAAATAGGCAATAAGGAGAAAAAAAAGTTTCATAATTTTGTTTCTTCCTGCAACAACCTGCAGATACTGCACTGACTTCTGGGGAATTTTTCCCCCTGTATCACGCCAATGTAATGGAGAATATAGTGTGATCTAAGCTTTTTACTTTTTGGTTTCTTTTTTAGGCCTATGCAGACAGTTTATTTTTACTTCATCTCCTGAGCCAGTTCTTCTACGATTGAAACATTATGTATTTTCTGTAATTATATGAAAACTTAAAAAAAAAAAAAAAAAACAACAAAAAACCAACCACCAAACAACAAAAACCAAACAAACAAAAAAACAAAACAAAAAACCAAACTCTGTTAAATATAAGATGTTCTTTCTGGACACTTGTAAAGGTACAGCTGAAACGAAAGGATGGATTCATAAAAATGGCTAGGGAAGGCAGTGTCCGTCAGCCGTGTGCTGAATATCTCAAAGATGAAACCCTGTGATGGTAACTTTGTGCCTCCTCTGGAAAAAGGAGCTGTGTGCTGTTAATAGTTTTCTACACATTGTTTCATATGTGAGAAACTGAGAAGTAACATTTCAGTTTGGTTACTCTGTTATATTTGCTAAGAACAAGTGTCAGATTCTGCGGTGGTATTTTTGCTGGTTTGTCACTGCAGTGTTTTGATCTTTTAGTTGCTAGTTTATTCCCAACATTTTTAGTATTTGAAAAGCATAATACTCTGTTATTATCATTTGTCTCTTTTGAAGGAAACATTTCCTGTGTGTTTTATTATATGACTTAGCAGATGGTGATTTAACTGCACTTAATCCAGCAAGAATCCTTGTTCTGTAAGCATGTTTCTGGCTCAGAAAATCTCTGCAAAGCACTTACAAAGCAGTGAACAAATTTGGGAGTACGAATGGAATAGCCGTGATGTGTTTGACAAGGGTTCACACGGTTTTGTGGTTTATAATTGGCCACTAGACAAGGATGTGTCACTCCAGTGTAACATTTGGTGACCTCAGTGATGCAGTGAGTGAACTGCTTGATTTAGGAGAGGAGGAAATTGTGTCAAGAGGTATCTCAAACTGAAGTTACTGTGCAGTGTTTGATTCCTGTATTCTGAATATGAGTGTTACCATGATATACCTTATAATAACAGCTGAAGAACTTTACCTGCTACAGTAGATGAAGATCTGTATTTCTTTCTCCAAAGACCCTCTTATAACCTGTTCTGTTTTGTCTGAGCCGCTTGTGGTCTGAGTGTAGAGTCAGCACTGATGGCAGAAGTAGACTTTACCTGTATGACCCATAATTAATGGTCCAGTAGCATGTGAAGACAATCTCTCTTCTATGACTCCCTTACAGTGGAAAGACACCAGATTGATTTTCATTAGACTTGTAACAGTTCTAACAACAGCAGAGACCACTGGTAACACTTGCAATCAGAATATTCCAGGTAACTCCAGTATCATTCTGACAGGACCTCCCTGTCAGTCTCTCTCTTTCTCTGTGAAAAGAATTTAATAACTGAGGTTAGGATTTCCCAAGGAGCCTGAGGAAGTCAGGGGGGTCTGACTTTCAATGAATTTCAGTGGGATTTAGGGCTCAAATTTAATTTTCTTTGCAAACACAAGCCTAGAGTTTCAACAGGTAACTTGCTTGGGTAAACTGGTGGAAAGCTGTGATAGTTCTCAGATTATATACATAAGTATAATCTTCCAACTGAATTTTCCTAATGTAAATAGCAGAAACCATGTTTCCTATGAGAAGGGATGCAAATGGATGAAGAAACTGAAAAAAAAGAGTCACTGAATTGCTTGAGAAAACAAAATCTGTTATGAAATTTATTTTATTTTCATAGGTGCTTAATACTTTTCCTAACCCTGGCTGAGCAGTGTCTGTGTCTTCAGGCATCAGTACCAGCTCCTGTTTTTGGGGATGTTCTTGCTTTTTGGTCAGTCTAACAGAGATGCCTCAGGGTGGCTCAGGCCAGCCTGGAGCTCCCCCACCTGCCACAGTCTGTATCAAGGCCACCTATTCTGGGTCTCTCTCTGCTAAATGGTCAACTGATACACCAGTGAAATATGTAAAGGACAGGGGGCCAGCTCTGGTCCTTCTCTGGGTAAAGACTTTGGAGATGTCTTGAGGCAGTATGGCCAAGAAAGAAAGGTGAAGAGGTTTCTTGTCTCTTAGCATCCTTCTTCACAAAGGATGATGACTTTTTGCAAGATCTACTGTTCGAGATGAAAAAGAATTTATAGGATAATTTCATGCTTTATTGAGCCAGAAAGGGCTGTTAATGTTCATTTACTCTGATAACTGTATTGGATCAGATTTCATGAGAGCATTGTCCCTATGCAAAGCTCTATTTATATAAAACCATTTAGATGAAAATGAACCACTTATAGTTAACAGAAAGTCTGCCACATTCATAAGAATATAATATAGTTAATTATCCTGTTAAAAAGTTACTGCTATGAAAGTGTGCCTTAAGTTGGAGAAAAGTCATTTGTATGTAGCCTCTAGCCACCACATCTGTCTGCTAAATGTGAAAGCATCTTTTACTGTTGGAGGATAACAATATGCCTAATAATCTGCTAAACTAAGTAGCTGAAAAACAAAGCTGTCATGCCTAGTTCTACTCATGGAAGACAGAAAGGCACAGGAATTAACACTAATTATTTTAAAAAAATCACAGACTAAATAGAAGGATATTGGCCAATTTTCCACAAAACATGTCAGCTGAGTAACTAAATTGCCTAATTAGTGTAAGTAACCTGATTTTGAATTTTTCAGGTTTTGTAAATCAACCATGCATTGTGTTTGGAAATGTATTTTTGAACAGCAGGAAGAATCCTTGTAATATAAATACATTTCTCTTGGAAATGCTAACACCGCGAGTTAGCAATGCTTAAATAATTTATTAACGTATTAACATAACTTACTATGACTGGGAATAAGCTGCAAATGGGCCCCTAAATCACAGTGACAATTTACATCTTAAAAAGGAAGACAAATGTAATTATGATATTAACAAGAACTTTTTATAAGAGCAATGAATTTTTCAATGCTGCACTTGGTGTTTAAGCTATGCTAGTTACTAGCACTGGTAAAGATTTTCTGATGGTTTTGCCCTGGCAAGTTATGATTCAGTTAAATATTGATTTTGGGGATATATTGATATAATATTTTTACTTGTGTAGATTTATTTCTTTATTTTTATATTTAACTAACTTTGCATTATTTTGACCTTAATGTAGGAATACAGGTTAATATTTAGAAAAAATCAAGTTGTTTTTACTTGACACAGACAAAACCAAACCAAAAGAAACTTAACAAAACTTCACATCCTTTGATCTAGGGGGTTTAACAGGGCCTTTTCAGGGATCAACAGCAGCAGCTCTGTGCTTCTGTATTCTATATCATTGACTGTGTCTAGAGTGCTAGGGTCATTTGGGAATTGTTTCTTTGTGGGGTAGCCATTAGCTCCTTAACTATGGGGAAGGAGATGCTGGGGCATTTCTTGCAGGCATTTCTCTGTAGTCTGGGATATCTGCACAAGGGTGAAGATAACCCTTTCGTTAACTCAGGGTTATTTCTTCTTTAATTCAAAGTATTAAATCCCAGGAGTCCTCATTCAGTGAATCCAAATCAGGACTTAGAAGCTCACAGTGGTCCTGGTATGTGGTGTTGCCACAGGGTTATACAGAACTTTCTTTTCCTTTGCTGATGCTAAGGACATCTGGTCTGTGGTTAGGCTTGTTGTGTCCTGGGTTTCCTGCAAAATGTATTATTTAGATAGTATCAAACTAGATATCTAACCTTGGCTATTGAAGATCTGGCTAAGCACTGTTTTCTTCTAGGTAGTTTTGTCCTGCCCTAATTCTATTAGAAGTTGTGATTAGGGTCATTAAGAACATTTTGCTGTTGCATCAAACCCAAAAGCTTTTTTGTAGTGGGCAGTGGTGGAGAAGGAAGGGGAAACCTTTCATTTCCATCATCCATCTGTGGGTGATAAGGAGACTGTGCTTGAATGGTGAAGAAATTAATGCTGGTGCTGCAGAAAAATCTTTGTTGTCTCCAAGCAGAACCTGAAGTTGGATAATCTCATGTCCACCTTATGATCCCTCTATGGAGACAGAGAAGGAAAGACCCCTTGCCCAGTACCCAAAGCTCAAGTTTTTTTTCTAGACCTAATTCCAATATCATGAAAATGCCCAAATAATGTTTGTTCCTTTGAGAATAAAGAGAAAATTTTGAAACTTTGGAGGTTTTCATAAAATGGTGATGTTGTCCTATAGCCAAAATAAATAGCCTCTGCTATTTATAACTGTTACACATAGATGGAAATGTTTTTCAGACTCTTTGACCTGTAATAATATTTTCAATATGGTTTCAAATATGGCTATAAGACTCTGCATTTCACTTTGGCAATTTTTGTTTGATTTTTTTTTAATTGAGTCTATTGCAGCATTCAGCCTTTTTGAATGTAGAAGAATAACTTCTTAAGCAACAAAATAAATGTTAATAAAACTAACAGGGTCATCTGCAAATTACTGGAATAATGTGTTTTTGCTTACAGGCAGATTCTCAGTCAGATACGTGTAATGAACTGTAATTCCTGTTCTTTCAGTTGAAAGATGAAAATGTAAGTGCAATTTGCAAAGAAAACAAGAAGAAATGCCATTTGGCTTGCTTTGCTTTGCAATTTATTAGCAAGATGTAGTCAAGGGAAAAACAATCACCTACATTTTCAATAATTAATCTGTGCCTCCTAAGCAGAAACAAATTTTTGGAAGGAAATGAATTCTGAGAAAGTGATTGAAGTAATTTCCGCCCTTACTTCTTTCTTCCGTTGTCTTGCTGGTGGGACAAAGGCAAAGTCAATATATATAGAAACTCTGACTATCACACCTAACCTTCCCTTTCAGTACATATTTGGTCTATCTTCATTTCTTCCTCACAGTTTCTTTCCTAGGCACAAAAAGTCTGGTTTTGGATAATGCAAAAGTATGTAAAATGTGTATCAAACCTGCCTCTAAATATCAGATATTTACCAGTGCCATTATCTGGTTTATGAACAATAACCAGTAAATCCCAGATCCATAGACATTAGGTATTTAATGTACATAGATTTTGCTAAAGAATTGGTACTTATTCCTGGTTCTTCCCATGGGGCACGACGGCATACTCTTAACATCTGGTCCTGTACCTGGTAAATCTCACCAGGCTCTTCTCTGCCTTTCTTCCAGGAGTGTGTGCATTTTCCCAGTTCAGAGAAGACCTAAATTATATATTCCTGTCTGCTTACGCTGTTAGACTCACTGACTGTGATAGAAACCTAGGACAGATAGAAACTCTCTGAAATACTCTTCTGGGTTAGGTTCTGCTGCTCTTGTAGTGGGACCTTGGACCTGGGCTTTCTCACTGCAATTTTAACTTCATAGGATTTAAAAATACTTCAATATCTTTCATTTGCTTATTCATGATCTACGTGGTAAGAGACCTTGTAGACGCTTGCAGGCCAAATTTCAGGTTTCACAGCTTGATATATCTCAGTTATGGTAACCTAAAGAAAAAGGTATCAGATGCAAATGAACAACCCAGCCTCATTTCAGTTTAATTAGAAGTAATGCTAAAGAAATGAATATTGGTTTGAAGAAGTTGAGATCAACAGATTCCATAAGCACGTGCCTGGGGATAGTCCCTAATGAAAATTAAGTATAAATGTGGTCTCAACTGCCAAAGCATTAACAAAAACAAAGCCAAGCAATTAATAGGCAGAGATCGAGGCATTCCCATTTGACATGACTTAACAGAAAGAGTGAGTGTGAGTAAACAGGCTGCTTCAGTACCTCTTAAAGACAACCAACAGCTTCATAGAATCATAGAATGGTTGGGTTGGAAGGGACCTTAAAGCTCATCCAGTTTCAACCCCCTGCCATGGGCAGGGACACCTTCCACTAGATCAGGTTGCTCAAAGCCCCATCTGACCTGCCCTTGAACAGTGCCAGGGATGGGGCTCCACAGCTTCTTGGGGAGTCACCTGTTCCAGTGCCTCACCACCCTCACAGTAAAGAACTTCTTCCTAGTATCTAACCTATTTCTACCTTCTTCTAGTTTAAAGCCATTCCCCCTTGTCCTATCACTACATGCCTTTGTAAAATGTCCCTCTCCAGATTTCTCACAGACTCCCTTTCAGCATTGGAAAATGCTCTGAGCTCTCCTCAGAGCCCTCTCTTCTCCAGGCTGAGCAAACCCAACTCTCTCAGCCTGTCTTCATAGGAAAGGTGCTCCAGCCCTTGCATCATCTTCGTGGCCTCCTGTGGACTCGCATCAATGGGTCCATGTCTTTCTTCTGTTGGGTACCCCAGGACTGGGTGCTGTACCATGGGTGGGGTCTCATGAGAGCAGAGTAGACAGGGAGAATCATTTCCCTCTATCTGCTGGTCAGGCTCCTTTTGATGCAGCCCGTCATATGGTTGGATTTCTGGGCTGCAGGCACACATTGCTGGGTCGTGTTGAGCTTCTTGTCAACAAGCATTCTCAGGTCTTTCTCCTCAGGGCTGCTCTCAATCCATTCTCCGCTCACCTTGTATTTTTGCTTGAGATTGCCCAGAAACCATGTGCAGGACCTTTCACTTGGCCTTGTTGAACTTAATGAAGTTTTCCTGGGCCCAAGAAAAAATTTCTTCACCTGATCTCTGGCTGCTTGGGCAGTTTCTCAGTATTCCTCCCAGTCTACCCATCCTTGCTTCCACCCTGTGATGAATTGCTGTATAGGCGCTGTGACTCTACAGCAAACCAAGTGACTTGGAGCAGCATTGCAGTGACAATGAATGGTAGGTACACTTTGGGACAGGCAGCCTATTTTGGCTTTCTTGTTTGTGTTTATTTTCCTGTGTTTTTTTTTTTTTTGTTTGTTTGTTTAGTTGCTTTTTTTTTTTTTTTTGGTATTAGGATTGGATCCTGTGAAAAGGGTTGTAATGTTTTAGAATATGACCACAAATGGAGAATGCAAAGCATAAAGTAGCTTAGCTGTTTAAGCCAGGGAGTGATCCAAATGATATCTTAGTAATAAATCTGTAAGAGAAAAGTGAAAATGTTCATCTGGCATTGGCAAGTCACTGGACATACTTGGATTTCAGCATTTTTAATGGAGTGGTAAGATGGACCATTCATTTTAGGTATTCATTCATAGTAGGAATGTAAAATTATGCTTTGGTTGTGCACCTCTAAAAATTTGTCTCCTAGATCTGTAAGAATCCGCTTGTGAAAATAGAAAGATGAAGGGAAGCTGCTGAGATAGTTTTGTTGCTCTGTTTATTATTTTGAGTGGAGCACTGGATCTAAGAGACTTTTAAAGTCATGGTAACACTAATACATTTTGAAAGGAAGTGATTTAGAGATTTGAGCTGTACATTATCAGCTGAACTACAATAATGCTCAAAGCATTGTTATTTCCTGAGCAAATAACCACATTAAAGAAGAAAATCCTGAAGCATGTATAGATAGGCTTGGTTGTGTGCTCATGAAGAAAAGCGGGAAGTAAACTGATTTCCTGACATAAAACCTTTTGAGAAGTCTGTCTGACTTCTGCTCACAATTCCTCTCTGGTTTGTGTCCTCAGGCTCAAAAGAATGGTTAAAACTTATGGTTTTTGGGGTAGCTTCTGTGTGAGTGAATTTAGACAGGATGAAGTAAATATGCTGTTATGAATGAGACCAATGTTTCTTTGAAAGCTGCTTTATGTTTGTTCTTTGCTGTCCCAGCACTGTGATGGGACATGAGAGTGACAGGGGAGAGCCGAGACATGTTCCCCATTGAAACCTCTTCCTGTCAGCTTTGTTCTGTGGGGAAATTAAAGCCTGCTTTACACCCTAAGGAAACATCCTGCTGTTTATTCTCCAGTGACAGTATAGCTGAGCTTTCAAGAGAATGTGCTGCTAGTAGGACTAGAGAATATGCTATGGTACCATAGCATGATCATGTTCCTTCTGCTTGCAAAATCCTATGGTAACCTCAGGTAGCTATAAGTGTGGGGCTCTTCCTGTGAATTCATATGAATGTTTTCTTCTTTTGTTGTTTTTATTCTCCCTGGTGCTGTTTCTTTCAGGATGAGTGTAGGACACTGAGTTATGGCTTTGATTAAATAAATTATTCTCCTGGACTTCCCACTCTATAACTATGGGAGATTGATTTTATCTTTTGTATCTCTTGAGTTCCCAATCAGGACCCTCATACTAATGACAGTTAAGTTTTTGGAGGAAAAAATTGAAATCTGCAGATATAGAAGGATTATACTTCTCTGTCACTGCAAAATCTACTAAAATCGCCATCCTATTCTGATAGAAAAAAACATGCATATCTGTCTGTCTGTCTATCTATCTATCTATGAATATAGATATAAACTCCTCCAGAATGCACATTGTAGCTTTTGCAGGATTTTACAAATTCTAAAATTTCCATTGAAAACAGAATAAAGGTAAAATTCTGCTTGCCTTGCACATGTATGAAATGAACAGTTGTACTACAATGGTGCGCTGCCAAGATTTGAACAATGAGACCTTTCAGAAATGTTCCTGCTCATCCAGTGATAAACTCTGTGTGGTGACATGTGTGTGCACACAGAGGAGATGAGAGGGGCTGGGCAATTATTGTCTCTTACTTTTTACACCAAAGTGGACTTCTAAGAACCCAGAGGCTAAAAGGCCTGTTGTATAGCTCACTAATGTTGTGTACTTTCTGTTCATCTAGGCACAATATGATGCTTGTAACTGTTTGTTTCTAGCATTACTAATTTAAAAAGGCACAGTCAGAGGCTTAACATTGTATGCACCTGAGGATGGCATAGGGACGTATGTTACATATTGCCATATGCAAGATATATTGAAGTTGTCATTTGGTGTGATTGGAGGAGGAAGAGGACATTCAAGGTATTTTTATGACCTCTGTCTCAGTGTATTTTGACAGTGCGGGTTGATTAAAAAAAATAATATTTGGCAACAAAGTTATTTTATTCATGTGATGAGAACACAGGAATTTTCAGACTTGCAGAGTATGTGGCCCATCTTATTGTAGTTGTAGAGACTTTGCTGCAATAGTCTCCATGTAAAGCTTTCATCTGTTGAAGAAGGATCTCCTATGAACGGAAGCAATTGACAATATTATAATTTTGCCAAATGTTGTCAGAATGGCAGCATTGCAGATTCAGAATGTCAGAATTGCAGCGTGTCCCAGGATAAATTTTCTGTGGAGAAGAATGGCATTGCTTAATCTTATTTCGCTTTGGTAGGTAAATTCCATGTGTAATTCAATTACTGTTGCTTTGACTCGCTCTCTCTCTCCTATCCAACATCTTTGCTGTGATGGATGTTTATGGCTAAGGCTGGCTACCCATAGGCAGCTGCAGTTTTGAAACTGAACAGCTAGAAGTGGGTAATCTGTAGATATTCTTTCCTAGAGAAGTGTACGTGGTGACTTGCCTGCCTTGAACATGCATGGCTGATGCAGTAACTCTGAGGGCTATAATTTTTCATTTCAATTAAGACTAATCAGAAGAGAATCAGATGCATGTTGTAGCCCATATGTCTATGTTAACAGTAGTTTCTTCATTTAATCTTTTGAAGATGACTTATTCTTTGAAGTAGAGCTATAATGTGTAGCATGTAGAATTTCTATTTTATCATGGGAAAGGGGATATTACTGCTATTTTATAGCATACGTTTTTATGACTTAAGAAATTTGAAGGCACCTTGCAAATCTAAGCACAAGTCAAGGTTATGGCTAAGAGGTTAAAAGACAAATCCTGGATTTCCTTAAGTGCATTTTAAGAAAGCATCTAGATACCGTGTGGCCTGCCTCTGCATCACAGTACTCCAGCTATATGTCCCCTGATAAAAATATCTGTTCTTTTGTTGAAACCTGTCGGCTGTTGAGTCAGTGCAACTCCCTAGATCAAGATCGTAGATTGTGGCCCAAAGAGAGGACCAAAAAGAGCTACCTGAAATGGCAGGTAGGGGGCTGAAATGAAGGTGCTTCTACATCACCTACATGTTTCAGCACCTTTTTCATCCAGAAACTGGAGACCTCCTAGTGACCAGAGTGGAAAATTTATGCAACAGTTTTCCATAGAATTTTTCATTTGTGAAGTGGGTTCAGTTTTGATGATGCCCTGATTGAACCTTTCCGTATAGGTTTTTTTTTTTTTCTTATTTCTGTATCATCCAGTAATCTTGATAGCCTGTTTGGGAATCAGGAACCTCTTTATTCCTAGACACTGGGGTGCATAGATGTGAGGGCTGTGACCAGAATTTCAAGGGTTCAGGAGCCTAGAGCAGCCTGGCAGAGTGACTCTTGGAGAGGGTTCTCCCTTCTTTTCCAGCAAGGTTTGAAGCAGACTTTTCAAGTACATAATTTTGAAATATCTATCTTTAGTCCTATTTAGAAGTCCAAATCAGTTTATTGGCCTCGTTGTCTGGGTTCTGATAGTGGCCAGTACTACGTGCTGAGGAAGATGCTGTAAAATGCCTTAAAATGTCAGCTGTGGAGCTCATCTGCTCACAGGTTTTATCCTGCCCTGGATGAGGCACATGGGGGCTCTCTGTTTTCTGAAAGATCCAGAAAGTTAATTGTTGTCTGTTAGTTGTACTACAAAACCCCTTGAAGCCTGAACAGCATATAGTAATTTTAAAATGCTTTTGAAATTGCCGACAGCATTCCTTTGTCTAATGGGGCACAGTGAACACTGTCAATTTTATATTTACTATACAGTATTCCTACTTATGAGGAAAACCCTCTGAATTTGCCAGTTGTACAAAATACACTGGGTAGTGCTTCTAAGCCTAAGCAGTTGCTGCATTTTGCCTGTTTCAGTGGTGGAATTGAAGCTGAATAAATGCAGCACAAGTATTTTTTCTGAGTACTGAAATGAATGGATTAGGTCACTCTTTTGCTCTCTTTGTGTTTCCTCTGTAAACGTTGGAGATCTGAATTTGCTGTAGTTGTTTGAATCAATTTTCCAAGCAAACATTTGTAAAACAGAATTTATTATAGTGGGTAGAAGTTGTTTGTTTTATTTTTATTTTTATTTTCTTTTTCCCATCCTTATGGATGTAGATTTTGCAAGTAAAGTTATTGTGGGGTTTACTAACCACTTACTGCTAAGGAGCAGTGTTACAATGCCTGATGGAGCGTTTTAGGCATACAGAAATTGTTTACAATCAATCCAGAGGGAAACATGACTGGAACAAATTTAAATAGTGAACATGGTTCTGGAAACCATTATACAAAAAGGACTTCAGCAAAATCTAATTATTTGGAATTACAGTTTCATGAAAACTGAAAGTGTGTTTAAGAAGGACTAACTTAAAAGTGGTAAGTATGTTTAATTGATCTGTAGTCTGGAAGCATTTTTTGCTACAGGCAGTTTACTTTTTGTGGCAGCTTTTGTCATTTTGTTCCTTTGCAATACAGCTCTCAGATAGCAGCCCCTTTTTACTCATGAGAATATGCTTTTTCTTATTTCTCTTACTTCAAAATGTAAGATGAAAATGTGTTAGTTCTTTCCATTTAATCGTGCAAATATAGTGATTTAATTTTGCTTATTTTGCGAGATATAGTTTATTATGACTGGTAATGCAGAAACCCAAGCTCTAACAACTCAGTTATGCTTTCTTGGCTGCTGCAGCCCAGGATGCAGCATGTCTGATTGAGGTTTAGAACAAAAAGGATGGAGGCTATATACTACCATGGAGGATGACTGGTGCACAGAAACCATATGGAAATAAAGAGATTTTGTGGTGAAGACTTTCCCTTCATTGCCCTTTCTGTAGGTTGGAATAACATTGGTTAGCTTCCAGTCATCAGGGATCTCCCCAGACTTCCAAGATCTTTGGTAGATGATCAAGAGGGGTTCTGTCATAACATCTGCTATCTCTTTCAGTACCCTGGGATGAATCCCATCAGGAATGTGAACTTGCGAGCATTCAGCTGATACAACTGGTTCCTTACAATACAACAGTCTTTGCAAGATGGCTGTGGTCATGATTTTGTGGTCAAGATCATATGGATCTTTTAAAAGGCATCTGAATTTAAAGTTGTGATAACTGACCTTGGCTTAGGTAAAAAATTGATTTGGGATTTGCAGATGTAGAAGAGGAAAGGAGTAGAACTGGCAAGGCTTAAGGGCAAGGCTTAAGGGCAAGGCTAATGACAACAGCCTTTAAATTATCTGCCTTACAAAACCTGGAATTTAGGGTAGGATTCCTAATTCTCAGCACTCAGTTCTTGTCAGCAAACAGACCAGCTGTTTTTAGCTGCACCTGCTGGTGTCTCATGACTATGTCTCTACTGGGAGATGCAGAAAGGTTTCCTGTATCCCACGTACAGCTCTGTCCTGCCCCCATACTAAGATGCAGTCTCCCTGCCTCATTTTACTTGTCTTTTAAATTAGGACATCTCTTTTAAAATAGTGGTAAGATTTCAAATCTAAAAGATCAGATGTTCTAAATAAGGCAGGTGTCTTGCAGGAAATACAATATATATGGTCATGTGGTATCAGTTTGTGAAACAGTGACAAGTCTGTGACTACATAAATAAAATCATAATTCTGTCAATCTCTGAAATAAGAATATTTGATTTTATAATTTGGATTGTTCTTTTAAACCCAGTATTAGTCTTATGGTAACTACGCTGGATTGTTGTACTTTGCTCTTTGGTGTCTTACACAGTTTTTATCCTTTGCTTTTCTGTTTGCTTACCATTAATTATGTTTTTTTGTATTTATGTATTAAGTTTTGTTTTGTTTCAAAGGGAATGTTACCAAATATGAAAAATGCTGAAGTCAAGTATGCTTTCCATCCAAAATGCTGAAGTATATACTTCCATCCATAATTTGACTGAAAATACACATTAAAAATTCTAATTAATATGCTATTTATGCAAAAGTTGTTACTTGTGAAGGCTGCAAAAAAGGGCTCTGAAGTTTTTAGCGTACAAAATTTCCTGCTTTAAGCATCTTTTACTTTTGGATTTTATGTGTAAATTACTAATGAATCATTCATTTTACTGATATACGACCTTGATCTTTTATTTCCTCAGCCATCATGTACGTAATGGGAGCACTCGGTCCTGCAGCTGGATACTTGCTAGGAGGACTTCTTATTGGTTTTTATGTTGATCCTAGGACAACCGTTTATATTGACCAGAGTGACCCAAGATTCATTGGAAACTGGTAAGGATCAAGCATTTTTCAAAACTAATCTCTAAATGGCCAGGAGGGAATTGAGACAGGCTGGGAAATCATATCCCTTGAGGGCTTGTTTAAGGCTGTAGAAGGAGGCCAAGGAAGAGGAGGCTTCTGTTAGTTACTACAGACTAGCCTCTGACAGAGAGGAAATGTTTGCCACAGAAGCTCACGGGCACATTGCATGGAAAACCTTCTGCTTCTGGCTGCTTCTGGACTGCCTCTGACCACTGTGAGGGCTGACTGATGGCAGGACAGAATATTGGTATTGCAGGAGGCCATCAGGGATCACAGCTGACCATGGCTGAGCCCTTCCTGCTGGAAGATGGATTAATCCCTTATTTGATATTCCATAGCAGACAGCATCAAACACTGAGCTCTGCTGCTCAGGTGCAAAACAGTAGACTTAATTTACACTGGTACAGAAGAAGGAGATAGGATGGCATCAGAACATGGCCTTTCCAGTCTTGCTTCTCAAGGTGATAGCTTGTGTTTAGGCAGCAGATGATGTAAGCTGTCACGTTATTTTCTAGTAAATAATGTGCTTCAAGCAGCACTGACAGCTATAGTTGTTGACTGACATCTTCAAGCAGCCTTTGAGGTATGGCCTCCTTGTAAATGTTTATTTGAAGAAGCACATCTTCAGGAGGTTTTAACTGTCTTTCTTTTCTCAGATAATTCATAAATCTGCCTTGAAGTGTTCATGCAAGCCCAGGAAACACTTAAGTTCATTATCCCGGAAGGAGACTTTTGGTTTGTAATTTTGGAGTGTAGCATTCATTCTTGTGCACTGGACTAGTGTTTGTCACTGAGCCATTGCAGTCAGATCATATCCATTTCTATTTATCCTGCAGTGATGTCTCCTGACAGTCTGATGTGAAAAATTCTCTCTTTGTAGTGTTCATAAACCTTTGAAGATTTAGTCCTGCTTTATTTGTCTTAGTCCAAGAGCATTACTTTTCAACAGAAACTGTGAACAGACCCATAAATATATTTGCTAATTAAAATCACTCAGTCTAAACAAATGTGGGTATGTGGGTTAAGCTTTGACTTTATCTACAATGAAACCAGTGGTACAACTGCCTTATCATCTGGGCATACCTGTGTGAGTTAACAGCTTAAACAGCTCTGGTGAAGGTAAAGTAACCAAAGCGGCATGGACACGTCAGTTTGACGCTTCTTGGGCCGTTTGCGCCAGACTCTATGGATGGCCAATACTGGTTGTTTAAAGCTAGCTTTGATAAACATCCAATGGTGTCATAGGCCAATGTCTAAGAGAGATTGGTCAAAAAATATGCCTGTCCTTGCTCATGAATTACAAGTTTAACTACTCTTTGTCAAAAGCAGTGAGTGGCATGACCAGTGCCAGGGATGGCTCCCCAGCATCCTGTGGGAATACTGTAACCACTGAGCTCGATGGCAAAAGTGGTGAGAAGTCACCTATTACAACCACTTCTTTGGGCAGGCTTACAAAACGTTTACTCTGCAAGGCCATGCAAGCAAAATAGAGAAAAGAGCCTAGTTTGTGAAATCAGATTTTATGCCAAATTGCTAAATACATTTTATATATCTCCAATGTTTAATGTCACCTGAAGAAATGTGTTGGTGATTTCAACTTTGCATGGGGGTGCCATCCAGTGATGGAAATATGACTGAAGCAAGGGCATGAAATCAGCTGTCATAGCCTTTCAGAAGGCAAATTTTATTCTAACCAGCATAGACAAGTAAAAGTCATTCAAAGTTTTCTTTTTCCATCATGTTGATTATAGAGTCTAGCTATTACTGTCTTAATTTTGCCTATCTCAATCTTTATTCTTAAATTTCTGAAAACTGTCCCCTGCTCAGATCTCTGGCAATTTGTTTCACAGTTTGTGGTGGCCTCGCATAAAAGTTTGGTGGTGTTCATGTCATCTGCACCTCATTCTCTTTTCTGTTTCTGAAGCTTTGTCTACCCATTAAAACGAAGACCATCATGGTGTGAGGACTGATCTTTTGTCCTTAACCACTCACTGCCTGGTTGCAGAGAGCTCTGGAAGTATAGACTTCCCTGTTTTTCAGTGGTAAATAGATTTCCACTAAAATCTATTTTTGGGGACCATGGCATTTTCTGTTTTTATTTATGTAATCTAACAATTTGAATATAAGAGTAGCCTAGCACTTACTTCAGATGACACACTTTTAAAAAGTAGGGTGCAGTTAAGATAAGTTAATGGGCAGTTGTATCTGAGATTTCTCAGCCTTGACTCCCATGGAGTGAATTAGGGTTTTGTTCCCATGTTTTCTTTATTATAGCTGTAAGTTTTTTAATATAACTTATTGCAGGGACCCAGTAAAAAAACCCCACCATATTATTAAAGGAGGTAATGACGCCAGGCAAAATAGTGAGTACAATAACTATGATATATGGTAACAAATATTGCAGTAAAGCCTATTTTTTACTTAAGTTGGTCCTTTGTCACAGGTATATTGTGTGTATTCAGAGTGGTTAACTTGGTTTATCTTTTGTGAAACTTGCTAAACAGTGTAGTTATTTCTCAGGGTTATTTCTGATCTGATTCTTCCTTGATTTTCAGAGAACTTGGGCTTGTGCTCATGGGTTTTACACACCTGGGCTTTCTGTAGGTGCTCTGGGCTTTTAAATTTCAGGCCAGCTGTCTGTGCTAGCCCATCAAATGTTTAAAATTGCTTTTATTCAAATGTGGTAACTGTAGGGATATTGGTTAGAAATCATCCATCACAAGGCCAAGTGCAAGATGTCTTTGAGAATTGTTAATATGCTATATAGGGACCTCATTAGTTGTGAAGTAGCCCTTGGCAGTCTGTCAGCTGCTTTGAATCAAATTTTCTTTTGCTGACACTTGTCTGAGTGTTTGCCTGGTTCTGAATCTGTTTAATACTTCCCATCTAGTCTTTCATCAGCATTCCACACAAAAGTTTAAAGGAATTCCTTCAGCACTATCTAGTCCTTCCTTAACTTTAATTGCTTTTATTTGAGGTTCTAGGGCTTGTGCATATGCCTTTGAGGTATTCTCCTGCATATTCTCTTTGACTTTAGAAGATAGAAAATCAAGGGCTTTTTAATTAATACAGATCCTGTTCTGACCTCTCATTTCTTGTTGTAGATGTCCTTATTACAGAATCATAGAAAAGCTTGGGTCGGAAGGGACCTTCAAAGTTCGTATTATTTTTGATAATGTCTTTTATCTGTTTTCCAATTCTATAATATTACTCCAGGAAGATGTGAAGTGTAGAAAGTGCAGGTAATTTCATCTAGTGCTGCATTTGTGACATCTCCAGCACTTGGTATGCTACCATAACAGTCGCTGTGGTTTTAAATTTCATCTTGTGCTACATCAGCCCTGTCTCCTTTGCTGTTTCCTCCTGAGTGGGTGGTTTCAGATTTCTGTCTATTATTGCCACAGTTTGTTTCTTTGATCAGTGCCATTTCAGCTTCTGACTTTGAGATCCTAAAAGGGATGTTAGCTCATTTTTATATGGTCTAGTGATTTATTCCCTGTCTGATAGTGCTGAATAATCCTCCTAAAAGTCTGCTTTCTAATCCACATATGTTATCAGCTAAAATAAATGGAGGATTTTCTGTTTACATAATATCAAAATTAGTCAAAACTTTCAGTCACTTAGATTTGCCTTGCAAAAGCTTCCCCTGCAATCTTTCTAGCAAAACTGGCAATACACATGGCTGTTTGTTTGGTGTTTCTCCTTGCATTTTTTTTTTTTTCCTGTTTACCACACAAACCATTACACATGTATATGAATTTCATGAAGCAGATTCTCCTGGAAACAATGCTAGAGCACATGAAAAACAATGAGGTGGTTGGTGGCAGACAACATGGCTTCACTAAGGGCATATCATACCTGACCAATTTGGTGGCCTATCATGGGGCTACAGAACTGATGCATAGGGACAAAGCAGTTGATTATGTCTACCTGGATTTTTGCAAAGCATTTGACACTGTCCCACATGACATCCTTGTCTCTAAACTGGAAAGAAATCAATTTGATGGATGAACCATTCGGTGGATAAAGAATTGGCTGAATGGCTACATGCAGAGGGTTGCAGTCAACAGCTCAGTGTCTAACTGGAGACCAGTAATGACTGGTGTCCCCTGGGGGTCGGTGTTGTGACCAGTCTTGTCCAACATCTTTGTGGTGACACGGACAGTGGGACTGAAGCACCTTCAGCAAGTTTGCTGATGACACCAAGCTGTGTGGTTCGGTTGCTATGCTGGAGGGAAGGAATGCCATCCAGAGGGACCTTGACATGCTTGAGAGGTGGCCAGCACCAACCTCATGAAGTTCAAACAAGCCAAGTGCAAGGTCCTGCACCTGGGTTGGGGCAATCCCAGGCACACTTACAGGCTGGGCAGAGAAATGATTCAGAACAGCCCTGTGAAGAAGGACATAGGGGTGTTGGTCGATGAAAAACTTAATAGGAGCCAGCAGTGTGTGCTCACAGCCCAGAAAGCCAAGGGTATCAAAAGCAGCATGCATCGAAAGGAGCATGACCAGCAGGTCTAAGGAGGTGATCCTGCCCCTTTATTCTGCTCTTCAACAGAAGAAGGATGTGGACATGTTGGAGCGAGTCCAGAGGAGGGCCAGGAAGATGATCCAAGGACTGGAGCACCTGTTCTATGGAGACAGGCTGAGAGAGTTGGGCTTGTTCATCCTGGAGAAGAGAGGGCTCTGGAGAGACCTTATAGAAGCCTTCCAGTGCGTAAAGGGATCTAATAGGAAATCTGGAGAGGGACTTTTTGTAAGGGCATGTAATGATAGGACAAGGGAGAATGGTTAAACTGACAGAGGGGAGATTTAGATTAGATTTTAGGAATAAGTTCTTTACTGTGCGGGTGGTGAGACTCTGGAACAGGCTGCCCAGAGAAGCTGTGGCTGCCCCATCCTTGGAAGTGTTCAAGGCCAGGTTGGACGGGGCATTGAGCAACCTTGTCTAGTGGAAGGTGTCCCTGCCCATGGCAGCATGGCTGGAACTAGATGATCTTTAAGGTCCCTTCCAACCCAAATTGTTGTATGATTCTATAACTCTAGAAATCTACATCCTATAGATAATACAGTATCACTTTACTGGAAATTACCCTAGAAAGGGAAAGTAAAAGTGTCTACTTCTCAGCACTTGGTACTGTATAATTACCAAAAGTGAAAAATTAGGGGAACTCAAAGCTGACACTGTTTCATAACATTTGGTAGGTTCTGGATGAATACCTTTACGAGTAGACATGCCAACAGAAACATCTTCTAATTAAGGGTTTTAGTGCAGTGAAGGCTCTCACCCACTCCAATCCTTTACTCTTAATGTCAGTGTTCCATATTTTGCAAGTGTGTCTTTCCAGCCAGTACAACCTATAAGAATCACTTTGTTTTTTTCATTTCTTGTAATGCATTAGCTTTCATTTCTGTTCCTGTCTCCTGGCATTAGGTGGAGTGGATTTCTCCTTTGTGCCATTGCAATGCTCCTTGTGATATTCCCCATGTTTACCTTTCCGAAAAAACTCCCTCCTCGCCACAAAAAAAGGAAAAAGAAAAAGAAGATGAACTCTGATGATGTTTCAAGTGATGATGAAGTGATGAAAGAGAAAACAAATAGTAAAATACAAGCAGACAGTTCAGTTCCTGCCTCTATGGGATTTGGAAAAAATGTTAAAGGTGAAGTTTGTTTTTAATTTTTAAATACTTTGCATTTCGTATACAAGGTTATCTAGAATTTTGTAAGTGTAATTGAAGGCAGAGTTGACATTCTGTATTTAATAGCATGTTTTGCAATTGAGGTTTTAATAGGTGGTCATCATCTAAAATTACAAAATGAAGTGATGAGTGTAAGACATCCATTTACTTAAATTATTGAAGTGTTTAGTGTGCACCTGTAACAAACAAGTAGCCTGTTTCCTACAAATATAGGACCTCTATTACTAGACATATTTGTGCACCTTACAGTTTGTGTCATACTTCCTTTAAGTTGCCCTTCACAGAATAAAGTGAAACAAGTGAAAAGAACTCTAGTATATGAGTTCAATTGTATTCACATATTTGGGTAAGCTAATTAAGAAAGATTATTCGTTTTATACAGCTTTCCTGGCTATTTTGCACTGCAAGCTATTTGCAAAAGGCTATGACAAATGAAACCTGTGTGAATTTTGAAACATGAAGAGGCTAAAAGACTGACAATTAATAGAGATTTTTATTTAACTCAAGATGTAAACCATTAATGTAAAATCTAACAGAAAGTATTAAAAATTAATAAAATACTGCAGGAGGGTGGTAGTGTTGTTAAAAACTAATTACTGTGAGGCATATACATTTGGAGTTGACAATGTAGGCTTAACAGTGTCATAATATTGAACAGCATAGGACAAGAATGAACATGCCTTAATGCTGTTGTGTTGCCAATGCTGTTGTGTCCTCCCTGGATTCCATGATACAAATGCTGGTTGTGCCATTTTGTGGTACCCAGATAAATGCAATGGGACTAAGAAAAACCATGAAATGTCCTGTGTACCACTAGATGTAATTTAAACTCAAAACTTCAAGTGTTTCTTTGTTGAGATGAACACTAGCCTGTCTTTTTCATTGGGTATCAGTCCAGGATATAGTCATTGGTAGATTTTTTAATGATGAATTTATGATCAGTCTTTATGTTGAGTAGGCAAGGCTTAGTAAAACCAGTATGCTGGTTTAAACTAAAACCAGTGTAACTCTGGGTAATGTTCACCCACATGTATGTTCATTTGCTCTACACTGCATTTATAGCTGTACTCTCAAGGTACCTGAAGTTAGTGTTAATTTCTATGGAAGTAAATTAAAAACTGGAGACTAGAATTTTCTTATTTATTAGCTTATAGAACAGCATCTTAATCAAGGCACAGAGCAAACAAGGAAAACCTGCAATATCAGATCTTTCCATGCTCTCCCTTTAGCTACTTCGCAAAGTAGCGAAAAAAGTGGTGGAGGAGGAAGAAGAGGATGTTGTCTACTTCCTTCTTTAAGACTCTTTATTCCCTTACTTTTGACTCCCTGTACATGATGTTTTCTCCTAAATACATATAGGTATTTGTGGGTCTGGTCTTTTTTTAACTTCAAACCTATTGATCTCTGATTAGCAGAAGTAGTTCAGGGCTACTCTGTCAAGGTTTTCTCACTAATCTGGGGAAGTGAGAAGGAGAGTTCAGTCTTTGCTGGGCTCCTTCCTAGTCATTGCAGGTGAAGTCATATCAGAGGAGCTGCTTCATCCTGTAGGTATACCTGGAAAACATACAGGTATTCTGCATCTGAATGAGTTTGCTGGTGCTAGTTCTCTGTTTCTGTACATAATTTCACCTTCCAGGTCATGTTGTTTCACTACAGGCACAATAGGTACACAGAAAACAAGTATTCTCTTAGGAGAACATTTCCCAGTACCTTTTTTTTTTTTTCACAGAAATTAAAACTTCTGTATATCTAATTTTAGATGTTTCTTTGATATGTAACTGCCTAAATGTGTACTGTACCTTCTACAAAATCCTATACTAATATATTAAAGGATCTACCAAATTAGAGCTTTTCATACATGAAACTTCTCATTTTCTCTAGAGGAAACACTTCACCAGTGAAGCAGCCTTGTATTCCACATGTCAGAAAGATATTAAACGAGTCAAGATAATGCAGACAAAAGTATTTTGCTGTAAGCTGATAACAGCTTTCCCATTAGGTGTCATTTACCCTAGGAAAGGGGGCCTGCAGCAGGAATGCACTATCATTTAATTGGCATGAGATCATGCCTCAGGCTTCTCAGTTGAGGTAATTTCATTTATAATGGGAAGGAAAAAAGGATCGCATGTGTCTTAAGTCATTTAGCATTGCTTATTCTGAGATGCAATGTACATTTTATACTTCCCATTGAATTTCAGGGCTTCATCTTTTTATAGCACGAAGGACAGAAATTTCACTTAGGCAGTAGCCGGGAGACTGATGATTTAGTAGGTCATATCTTCTGTTCTGTATTAATAAGTGTCAGTGATGTTGTAGTCTGTCATGACAGAGGTCAGTGCCATCCCTGAAAATCCATGGAGCTTTGGCAAGGGAAGTCTCAGGGAAGAAACTGTTTTGATCTTCTGATATGGTGTCATCTTACCTGGGAAGCCTGGCAGAATGATTCATGGCCTGCTGTCACTTGCCCTAATTTCACATGGGTTAGTTCTCAAGATTAATGAAAAGGAATCAAAAAAGCATGACAGGAGTGCGATGGGGTCCTTTTTCCTGCAATGGATGCCAGTACAGTCTGAAGAAATAAATCAAAATTGGTTCCATTCTGCAAGTAGCCTTCAGCTTGTGACCTGAGCTTTATTTTGGCCCACAGTAGATCTGAGATCAGTTAAAAATACAAATACATTTTTGCTTTTTCTTATGTTTTGAGATGTAGAGTTTGGAATCCAGTCTTTTCTTACCTATGTTGCAAGTAAAAAATGTGAGAAGGAGAATGCTTCTGAGACATATATCAAATGAATTAAATAAAACATCAAATAGGTCACAGGAGGAAGAAAACTTGATGTAGTTTAGTGGGAGAAATAAAGGCAGCTAAAGAAGATTTCTAATGAAGAAGCCATGGTTCAATCCTGTGCATGCAGATAAATCATGAACCTGAGCAGACAAAACCACTGTTTTCATTTATTACTTCAATCTCCTTAGGGTTTTGTACATGGAAACTCTATCTGCAGTCCTTTTTACTTACCACTGTATTGAAACTTACTGCGCAACAAATAAAGGAGCAGTGTAAAGAAAGCACATGTATACGTTACCTAAAATGTACTAATCTAATCTGAAGGGTATTGAGTATTTTGTAGTCTATGGGTTGTTTGTTTGTTTATATATATATATATATTAAGTTTTGTCCTTATATACAGCCCTTACTTAAACATGGAATATGAAGTATGTCTGTCTTTTCACGTCTACCAGCTGTCACATGCGCTTCCCACTGAGTCCATGGCAGGGACAGAGACAGGTTAATAACACTTGTCAGGGCATCAGCAAAGGTAAAAGAAACTCCTGAAGGACTGGTGGCTGTAGAGTAAGCCCACTGCAATGCTTCCCCAGGGATCTGGATTGGAGTTTCTGCAGTATCTGGAGACTAGTTGAGTCAGAAGAGGAGAAGACAGTGGTCTGTGTGGGGGCCTCTTGGTGAGCACTTAAAACATCAGGGAGTTCAGCAGTCTGTGGGCTGGAGATCCTGCTATGACTCTGACCTTGAGCAAGTTGCTCCCTCCCCTACCCTTTCTTAGGCTGTCTTGAAGAGCTCAAAATAGAAAAGGCTGGCATGACTCCATGCAGTGATGAGCAGCATTAGTTGGAGCCTTGAGAAACTGCTCTAAATCAAGTTAACAAAAGTAACAATCAGATCAAACTTGCTCTGAAACTCCCTACTTTTGATGGGATATTAGGGGCTGTTCAGCAATTTGGCCACCATCCAGGTACTTAAGGCATGTCCTGAAAATGCTTGAGGAATCAAGCTGAATGCAGTTGTTTAAATGGTATGTTTGTTGGTAATGAAATTAAATATATGGGAAAATATTATTTTAGAATTCAGTGATTAGCCCCATGAAGGATCTGTTTGAAATAGTTGTGTGTGACTAAAAAATGCTCATTTCCATTCTGATAAACAGATTCTGATAAAGAAATTCTGTTTCAAATCTTGGCTCTGCTTTGTACTCCAAAAGAGTGGAAGCTAGCCCTGAGAACTTGGTGCAGAGGCAGCCTCCTTCAGAGGCTGCAGACATGGATAGTACTGTCCAGGCTTGGAGCATCAACAGAAAGGAGGTCCTTTAGCTAATATCTGTGTTACCCATACAAGGAGCTTCAGTGATGGACAACAAGAGGACAGTGCTGTAGACTGGGATGGTTTAGTCCTTTGGTTGTATTCATTGCATCACCTTGGGCTACATGCACAAGAACAGGGATAAAAGAAAATATATAAAATGATAAAAAAAGGTGAAGTCAGAATTATTTCATTTTTTAATTGGAATTCTGTTTATAGTGCTTCAAAAGTTTTGTTTAGAGCAGTATTTATGAATATTTCTATTGCTTGCCAATTTTTCTTATGCTTTTCTGTTACCATGGATCAAGCAGCAGTCCAGGACATGAATGAAAGAAATGTATTCTGACTAGAGAAAGAATATTGTTAAAGACCCTGAAAGGAAGAAAATTGCTGGTAGACTGGCAAACTAATCCATCAAGGCAGGTTTTAATATACTCTTAGTTACATGGAAAGGAAAGTAAACGAAAGGAAAAAGGAAAGGAAAGGAAAGGAAAGGAAAGGAAAGGAAAGGAAAGGAAAGGAAAGGAAAGGAAAGGAAAGGAAAGGAAAGGAAAGGAAAGGGAAAAAGTAAGAATGTTTTAAGACTGGAATTATTACATAGAAATGTAAACATGTTTACAGACATACTAAATGATCATTTCAGTTTTAGGAATGTAGTCAATAGAGATTTGTTTGTTCAAATGACAGAATGAGGGAAACTGCAAGTTCTCATTGGTTTGTTTCTGGTGCACACTTGCAAAAAAAAGAAGAGGTTTTTTTTTTAAACCTAAAAATCAGAACCTGACAGGTTTAATAGTGGCCTGTAAATCAAAACCTAGCCCTATGTCTAGTCACACAAAGATAGTATGACATTGGAACGTTTTAAATCCATGATTGATTATGTAGTACTTGTTTTTTACTAGAATTAGTGTGGTTGAAGGATATGAGACAACTATAACGCCTTTTTATTACAGGTTTCTGAATTCAAAAGTGTTACACAGATTTTGTCACACAGGATTTGACTGTAATCATAGGAGGAAAGCAGGGAAAACCTGATTCTGAATAATTATTTTTTATCAGAGAATTTCTTACCATATAGCATCTTTTCCATGTATGCCAGACAGTTTCTGTGTATAAATCACTAAGAGCTTCAAGTCTCAACTGCTTCAGGTGGTGTCTGTTAGTGCAGCATGCACGAATAAGCTGTTTCATTTCATACCAAAGACGATAGTAATCAGCAGAGCTGTTCCCTAAAGAATCCTTCACATGGGTGTAAGAGAACTTGTGCTTATTTTAAGACTGAGTTTTATCTATTTATCAGTAGGAATCCAATTTCAAAATTCTAATTAGTTTTGAAATTAATAATGACCTTTAGACTGAGTGCTCAGATAAGATGGAAGTAGGAGTCAATAGAAGGTACAGCTCTGCATCCAAACATCAGAGAAAAATGTTTGTTAACTCTGCAGTTCATTACCTTATTAGTTCTTCAGTATCTTTATATCAAAAATTCTAAACCAGATATTTTCCTGAAGCTCAGTTTTACCAGAAAGAGCTAAACTTGACCAGGTATTACGACATTTGGGCCATGCCCTGTAAAATAATGGATTTAGCAAAGATCTTTAATTTAACCCTTGGCCAAGGACTTCCAGTTCATTTCTACAAAGAGCACTTAGTTCATCATACTAGTGAAATTATAGTTCTCTTTCTAATATCCAGTCTTCTGAAACTTACTATCTTGTTAATTTTCTTCTACATGTTTTCAGCACTGGTGAGCAGCTGCCACCAAATAGCTCAGTTTCAATCCTGGCATTCCCTCTTTCTGCTTCCTGACTCCTTTCTTGCAGCAGCAGCAGCAGTATGGTCATAAGCTCTTGCTTCTGCTACAGGGTGTGAAGCACTCAATCCTGCATCTTGTCCCTGTGGAAATCCTGCTACAGCTGCCCTGCTGCAGCCCTGTGGCAGCTGTTTTAAACTTCATCATGTAGCCCCATGAGAGGCTTTGCAAAAGCTGTGTTAGAGCATCTTGGCTGTTATCCTTTGATTTCTTTTTCCATCTAAGTCCCCATCAGCTAACCCAACCCAACCCAAAATAGACACAAAGCTGAAGCTGGTGAGATTTGAGGGCTGACATCTGATGGTATTTTAAATCTTTTTTTTTTTTTTCTTTCTCTTTCATTTCCTTTTGAACAATGAGATAAATTTTGAGCAGCTGTATTTTAAACATGCATCATATTTACCAACAATTACTGATACTATTTTATCTAAACTTGCCACTGTAATGTAGTTTCTGAAGGTACACAGTTGTGTTACAGTTTCCATATATTCGTGTTGACTATATTGTCTCATTATCCTGTTATCTTGTTTCTTTCTGTTTTTCTACTGCAAGCAGACACATATATTTGTAAAAAAAAGCTGTAGGTGGTAAAAACCATTAAGATTCTAATATATGAATGCTTCTTAATGATTTATTCATTACTTATTTCCAAGTTTTATATTTAACATTTTGTATTTAACATTTAATACATTTCTTCATAGGAAGCAGTAAGGGAGCATTTGACTACATTAAAGTGATAAACCCTGTAGTCATAATGAACTCAATATAAATTTTGACAAGTGGCATAAGCTAAGACTGAATGCAGTAAGACAATTTACGTGCTAATTTGCAGCCTGACAAGTTTTGACATGACAAGAGTCTAAATTCTGTTTGCTTTAATACATATAACCTACTGGAATCAGTGTAGAAAGTAAGACAGATTTTTAACTTGACAACTTTTAACATCATTGAAATTCTCACTCCAGAGCTCTTACATTTCTAATGGGTGCTGTTGTCATTGAATTCAATGGGCTTTGATTTGAGCAGCATTCGGTTTTTGTACAAAGTGAAAAGCAAATAAAAAACCCCAAACCATAGTAGGTTAGATATAATATTTGAAGAGAAGATCTGATCTTGGTATAAGCTCAAGGAAAAAGAAAAAAGTTTAAAAGCACACTGTCTAATCTGAAAAAGTTGTCTTGAATAGAGATATCATCTTGTGATGATAATTTCACATCACTACAAGAGTCACAGAATTATTTAGGAGTTTCTTTTAACTACAGTGCTGAATTTCATGGGGTTTTGATATTCGATTTGAGAATTACTGCAACATCTGTGAATACTTCTTCAATTTAAGTTAATGATGTGTTCTCATTTTTAATTGTTTTGCCCCTTCTGAGAATATTAAATGAGTTGTGTGTAAGCTATGTTGAGATTCAGTGATATCACTGAGATAATTTTTCAGTATGCTTTGTCTGCATTTACAGTAGATACTTTTAAATTGTATAGAATAATATTTAATGAAAAATCTTTTTGTTCTTTTTTTAAAATTTTGGTATTTTTATCTCAGTTTTCAAGCACGGTCCTTGAAGCAGAGTTACAGGGGGGAGTATGTGATGCTTTCCTCCTGTAGAGTGCAAAACTGAGTGCCGTTGGTTCACAAGTGTGACATGTTATCTCATAGAGAATTTCAAACTGAGACATCAGAATACCTCCAAAATTGCTACATTTTATTGCTGCTTTTTTCTTTTTTTTTCTTTTTCTTTTTTCTTTTAGACTGTTGCTATGTAGACCCTGTTTTTTCAGATTATTTTGTTAAAACAGACCTCAGTTGCATGTGTGAGAAGTAGGACTGTAGCCCTGGGGCGATGCAGTGAGATAGGGTAAGAGCAGACAGTGAAAACTGCAATCCCAAATATGCAGTCTCCCTTCCACTTAGCAAATGTAGCCAGATGCTAGCAAGCCATTCTTGCCAGTCCATCTCAGAGAAAATTAAGTTGGTTTCAGTTTACTTTTGTTTCTATCTCATTATTGATAACATTTGTTTGTGATTTTTGTCATTTTATAGAACTTCCAAGAGCAGCTGTCAGGATCTTAAGCAACATGACATTCCTTTTTGTGAGTTTGTCATACACAGCTGAGAGTGCCATTGTCACAGCTTTTATTACCTTCATTCCCAAGTTCATCGAGTCACAGTTTGGCATCCCAGCTTCCAATGCCAGCATCTACACTGGTAAGGCATTGCCACATAGTATAACCTTGCAAGGACTGGTTTTCTTCAACTAATGAAATGAGTCAATGTAGGAATGAAACAAAAATGTGCTTGTTGGAACTGGTGATTGGATACAGCTTTGTGTATTCTATTAGATATTCAGGCAATTCTTTGATGTTTGCTATATGTGTTTAGTAAAATGTGAACCCATTTATATTGTTAAAGGGCTAGGGGCTTTTACATAAGCCTATACAGACATTTTATAATATACTAACGGTCTTCAAGGAGGGGAAAAAACAATAAAACAGACTAGAGACCCAATAGGCGTTACTGCAATTTGTGAGTTTTGAAGATTTTTGAAGGCTGTTCTTATTTTTTGTGAATTTCACTTCCTCTTTGATCTTTAAAATGCCCTAATCTTTTTTTCTTCCCCAGTAACAAGTTAAGACTTATCTGTTGCATACTTCAGTTATCTCTCCCCTACAGACTGGTGGTTTTCTCCTTATTTACTTTTTCACACTGAGTGCGTAACAATCCAGTCTAGCCCAGAGAGCTACCCAGATCCTTTCCCACCTGTGTTTCTAGGTCTGAGACCCCTGTTCTGCAGGTGTGGTTCTTCCCCTGCTGCTGCAGCAGCAATGTACAGCCAAGCACAACTTCTAACAGAGCTATAAAGTACTAAATTTTAAGCTTTGTATTGCTCTGCGGGACAGCAAGGTGTGAACTTCCCTAGGGAAAGGGGCCAAAATATTGTGCAGAACTGGGGCCCATGTCATGCAGACCATCTTCCCTCTCTCCTAGGGGCATCAAAGACACTTATCTTTGTAAGCATCTTTTTAACTTCTCCATAGTACTTCCCATACAGAATAGCTGCTAATTGCAAAGCGTGTTAGTTCTTTGCTCCCCCATGTTTCCAGACACTCTGTGTGAGAAGGGGTGATGGAGTGGAGAATTCTGGGAACAGGGGTGAAGTGTGGGGTGAAGCTGCCCAGGGGCATCAGTCAAGGAAAAGACAAAACGTAGCAGAAGAAAGAGAGAAGACACACAGACCACACGTGGGAATCATGTATCATCTGCAGTGGCTGGAAGAAATATGAGTCTCTCTAGACTGCAGAGGGGAAACATCAGAAAAGCACCATATAGTTACTTCTGTTTGAGAGCTTGTTGAGATGAGATTTCTTCAGGGCATGAAATCCCTGTGTACTGCATATAGGGAGGAAACACTGATTGATGGGAACCTGATTCTATCGGAAGTTTAGGGTAGATACACATGTGCTGTAATGAGTCTTGATGGGTTTGATACTCCATAAGTTGCCTTGTTCTCAGGATAAATCAAAAACTTTATTGCTAGACAAGATATTCAACAGCTAGTACATTAAAAGAGAAAAAAGTGATGTGACCCAGTCCAGAGTGTGAAGTTATGTTGTTTTCCCTATTATAAATTACTTGATAAAGACTATTATAATGAACCAGAAGCAGAAGATGGAATAGCTTAGGCTGGATTTGCAATACAGACAAGTGAGCCCTGCTTCCACAACCCCAACTCCTAAACTTAGCATTAAAATCAACAGTTGTTACTAGTTTTATACTGGCTAATTAGTTAAAGACATGTCCAGTTTACAAACTTCTGGCTAATAAAAGTAGGACTTAACATGTTATTTATATTACTACAGCTACACTTGTATGTGCATTGCCAGCTGAATACATGTGTTTGCTGAATCCCTTCATGTGAGTAATGTGAAGTTATTACTGGTCATTTTCTATCTCAATTCATAAGCAACTTCTTTCATTAAGTCTCAATTTCTTTCTGGTTTTTAAACAAACCTGGCATTAATCATCAGCAAAAATGCCATGTGCCAAACTTTTACATCTTGAACTTGTGCAGCTTATGCTTCAGTCTTGTCTTGCTTGGAGTTTTGTTTATTGTGTGTAGAGAAGGTGGCATTTAACCTCCAGGCTTTAAGTCCAAGAAAAGAACACGAAGAACTCTGACTTTATAGAGTACAGGTAGATCTTAGACAAATCCAGGTTAACATTTCAGGTGCTTTGTTAACAGATTTACATGTGAAAGAGAGAATTACAATTCAAGCAATTTGTAGTTGGAAGAACTGTGCACTGTATGTCATAAAGCACTGTTCTGGTAACATCTGCTAAAATGGTTACAAATGCATTGGATCTACCTTTAACTTTAGAAAAGGTATAATATATATCCCAGACAGAATTAGTTTGAAAATGTCCATTGTATTCCCTTTGGAAGTGTAGCCTGCTTAGCAGATTGCAGTTTTCTGTTGCCAGACTATTAGTGGCTGTTAAGATCATCTCTTGCTGCTGTGGCAAGCCTCAAGTGCTGCAGTATCCTGACAACAGCAAAAAGGACAAAGCTTGAAAATTGCTGACTGAAAGCCGATATTGCCTTGGAGCACTGTATCCAGGAGTGTATTTAGCACACGCACGATTCCTGTAAGCCAAGCTGTCATTATAGAATGAAGGGGAGTGCAGTGCAACAGCTTAGTATCGGATCTTAAGCTTTATTCCTCTAAATGCCTTTGAAAAAGAAGAATGTGTGTCCTGATTAGATGTACATGCTTTGCTTTGCCCTGGAAACTCGCCTCGAAGTGCTGCATTCCTTTGACAGTACATCACTTCTGATTTCACATTCTCTGTGGAAGGAGAGGGGCATAAGGATGAAGAGTTTGTACTTGGGGCAAAAGAACCTCTCAGGCTTCCTGACAGGAAGGGAATGAGTGCCTCTCTCTACGGCCTTCACCACAAACAGCAAAATCTGTTCTTGCCCTTCCAGTATCTCCCAGAGAGAGAGCTCCATTGCCAGCTGTACTTTGCATAGAGAATTGGTCTTTATACATCTTGTGTGTAGGCTTTCATCCAACCTTTCCATCTTCCTGAATGAGAGTGAGCCTTGGCGGGCAATTTGCTTGTGTTCTTCTCGTGTTTAATGTTCTGATCATGGTGTGGCAGAAGATGGATGAAAACAGCAGCACAGGGTAACTCACTAATAGAAGAACCACTAACCTAATGCCTAGCAAAATATTGACATGCTCAGTTTTTACAAGGTACCAGACACAGACACACAGTCTCAGTTCTAGTGAAAGGCTTTTCCAATATTCATGCTTTCAAGAGAATAAGAAAGAAAAGATAAATTCATGTCCAAAAGGAGGTTAAGCACTCAAGCCTGAGCTATAAGGTGGAAGGAAGAATAAAATGCTGAGGTTAATTTATTGTCAATAAGCTCTTACCTTGGGCTAGATCCTTAGTTCATATAACTGATATAGCCATGGGTTAGGTCCATGGAATTTGATTCACCTAACAGAGGTGTTTTAGAAGACATTGCAAGGGATCCTGGTCTGCTTTTGGTATGGATGTCAGCTTCTCTGACACAGATTTCATAGAGCAGGGCATGCCTAGTAGACTCAGATGGCTGAGTTACAATTTTTACCCAGAGAGAACATTCTCAGTGCAAGTAAAAGGATTTGCATTATTTCTCTTCCTTGTTCATATTCAGTCATTGAATGTGAGAGATATAACAGCTCAAGAGAGATAACAGCTTTGAACTTTGTGAAAATCATTTAATTCTCCTAGGAGGACTTAAACATCTAGTTTCTGCTCTATGAGAAAGACTGGTTTTGATTCTGTGGAGGGTTATTATTAAAAATCTTCCTCATGAAATGACATTTTATTTTATAATGCCATTGGTGATGGCAGTATAATTAAAGCAGTAACTATTTTTACCTTTTATTTGTATTTTCACGTTCTCAACATTTTGATAAAAATTATGTCCCCCCTAAACTTTAGGCAAATTGTCAGAGAATGAAAATACTTTGCAATAATATTAAGGATACTTGCAAATTATAGTCCTGCTGGCTTCATTAAAAAGAAGATAAACATCTTTAAGAATTTGGATTATAAAGTATAGCTCCTTCCAAGTAGATGAAGCTGCCAAAAGTTGTTCAAATTCCATATTTATGGGGAATGCATCTTTGTTAGCAAAAACCTAATTTAAAGACCTTTTTACATGTCAGTGAAAAGCAAAAGCCAAGGTAAGTGAAGATGTGCATGACATTCTCAGATTTAATGCCTCCTTAGGCCCTGACAAATGAGGACGGATGGTGATGTGTTGCTGAACTGCTACTTTATAACTACAGCAGCAGAGCAAGTGGAATTTCATAGGCACATCTTTTGTGTCTTAAACTTACCCAAATACTAATTCTGGTATCTTAATTTCTCTAATTGTGTTTGATCAATTTATACTCCATGTGGCTGTGCCAAGATGAAGAGGGTGTTGACGTAGGAAAGCTTAAGTAAAGTATTTAGAAGGCAGAATTAGCAGCCTGGCTCTTATGTGCAGTCCCAGGTGGGCAGACTTCTGGGGTCCTGCCTGAGGTTAGCACTTGTGATTCACTGGCATTAACTGTGAGAGCAGGGAGAAGAAGATTCATGTCCAAATCTGGATTTCTTCAAGTTTTCAGTACTTAAACTGAGGCAATATGTAGCCCTTCTCCCCATTCTAAAATAAATACAAAGCAATGTTTCTGCTTGTCAGTACAATAGTTCTCTTATTGTGCTTTGGCTGCTGGTAATATCATAAGGAGGCTTTTATTAATTCTTTGACAACACTCCAGAGGTTTGAAAAGTCTGACTCAGTTTGCTAACAGAGGATTAGACAATGGAGATCTTAGTGCAGCATTTGCAGTCATCTAATTAGGGAATGAAAACAATATTTATGTTTTATACCATTTCTATAGGTCCTGTTTTAATGTTACTTGAATTTCTTCCTTGCAGGTGTGATTATTGTTCCAAGTGCTGGTGTTGGCATTGTCCTTGGTGGCTACATTATAAAAAAACTGAAACTTGGTGCGAGAGAGTCTGCAAAGTTGGCTATGATCTGCAGTGGTGTATCTCTGCTGTGCTTTTCAACTCTCTTCATTGTTGGATGTGAAAGCATTAATCTAGGGGGAATTAATATACCTTACACTACTGGGTAAGTATCTTGGAATCATCTGTGACAAACACATCATTTTCCAATTAAAAAAATGGTAAAGAAATATAAAAAAATGCTGATGGCTGATATACTGAAGAAGCCACACTGTTCAAATGAGAATTTGGTCATGATATAAACACACGCTGTTATTGTGTGTGGTCCTCTTTTTTTTTACATCTGGTTTATAGTGAAGGTTATGTGATGAAGGTTATGTAGTGACTCACCTTTTTGAGGGGTGGGAAAATGCAGCAGAATGGGTTTCAGTGATTTTTGCTGGAAAGAAGGAATAGTGTCCCATAGAGTGCTCAGACTTTAGCTGGTGTTTCAAAATGTTTTCTGACCATGAAAACCATGAAAATACTAAAGGAATTATAAAGATTATTTCTGAATAGGTTTGTTTATTATCACCATAGTAGCATCTTAGGTCTACACTCCCTGTTTGAGAGGAAACACTTGGGCATGTGCTATCAATGTTAGTGGTGTGAGCTGCTTCTGAACCAGTTACCAGTTGCATGAACACCCTCAGTACTTGCTGGGTCATCATCAAGACAGCAACTGAATCAGAACCCTTAAAGTTATATTGAGAAGGAGGAAAGCTATAATGAAAAAAACAGATGTGGAGGGTGGAAGGTATTTGAAGTGAGGGATTTAAACTGAGCCATTAAGAAATGCATGGAAGGGCATTAAAAAAATAAAATTGGGGATATTTGGAAGGAAGACAGTGTGATAGAAATTGTAAGAAGGTGTTTTGCTGGAAGGTAATTCCTCAGAAGCCTGACCATGATCTTTAATTTTCCTGCTTATTTTGTTCATTACCTTCTCCCCCAGACTGCTGCCTTCATGTAGCTTAAACACTAGGACAGAGTAAGCATTTGAAGAGCGCTAACTTACCTGAAGCAATTTATCCCTTTGCTTTTAGATCTGAGACAACATCTGCCTTTTATTTATGGCCAGGTGCCAGGTATAAGATCCATGTGAATATCTTGCTTTTAAGGGCCAGCTCTGGACTCTTAACATTTTGAGGTTTGGAAGAGAATGTAGAAGTGTGAAGCAGGAAAAGATAAGATCAAATGGGGAAAAGAAGATCTGCAGTGGGGCACTGGGTAAGGCAAGTGAAAAACAAAGAGACAAAATGGGTAGCAAGTGCAGAAGAAAATAGGCATTGTTTACACAGAGAATATTTCGCATTGCGTGTTTCTGGGTGTTATTACATTGCTGTCAAACCTTAATCGTAGGACAAAGAAAAACAGCAACTGAAAGTTGTGAGCTGATGGAAAGCTGGTTTATTCCTTCGTATTCTTAATAACCTAGAGTTAAAGCTTGGTGCTGAGAGGATGATTGTAGAGGGGAGTAACATGGTGATATATTCTTGCCTGGGCATAGTGGGCTGAAGAAGGAGAGAATGAAGACGAGAAGGAGTTGGAATGTATGATTGTCCACCTGCTATGATGTTGGTGGCAGCCTGTGGGTGTAAATGAAGAAATGGAAATCATGAGGAATTAAAACATAGTTTCAGATAGCAGTTAACTGAACTGTGTGGTAAGTCAGAGTGTCCCTGACTGGCTAATGAGAAGGCTGTAGTTTTCTGCTTGTGAAAAAGTGCTATGTAATTTAATCTATTTCTAAATTGAAGACAAGGCAAACTATTGCTATGTAACACATACCCGTCACACTGGAACTGTAAGAGTATCTATTTTTTTTTTTTCTGGTAAGTAATAACATTTACAGTAAACACATAGCATGAATTGAAATAGGCACTTAATTCACAGCTGTTCTGAAATTCTGCAGTAGCATTGCTTTACCACCTTCATCTAATTGTTCTTAGTGAGAAAGAGGTGAGACATGATAATGGCAAAATTCTCAAAGGTGTTGACGTCTATCAATTCTTTCAAATCAGTATGCAGAGTGTGATATCATCAAAAATACCAGGACGTTATATAGCATGGTTCAGGAGTTTCCAGCCCCAGCTGTATAGGATTTTTTTAATGCAGGATCAGATCCAAGTTTATTATCAAAATGATAATAAAGAAGTAGCACTACACATAAATTCAGCCTGAATATCTGATAAGATAAACATTCTCTAAATCTTCATGATCAAAATCATTTGATAGCTTCAAGTCATTTACTCGGTAGGCTCTTTAACTCAGACATCAAAGAATGGTATTGTTCACGTAACAAAAAAGCATGCTTTCATTTTGAGGTTTAATAAAACACATGCTTCATTCTCTAGTTCCAATGAAGTGCAGTGTATGGACATCAGAGACAGTTTAACAGGATAGGAGAAGCAGTATAGCTCTCGCTTCAGAGAAATACCTTGCATTATGCTCTACTTTAACATGGCTTTGCCAGTCGGATCAGAACTACCTCTGCTGACAGCAGCCCAGAGATGTCAGCTACATCGGGCAGTGTAGACAATACCCTGCAGGAGAATTGTCTCTGGACAAACATGTTCAATTCTACTGTTCTTTTCTTTTACATTCAGAAAATAGGGTTTGTTTTTTTCCTTAGATGAGCTGAAACATAAACCAGTACAGAGGAGAAGGATAAGCTGGGGTATAGTTAACATAAAAGTATGTATATGTTGGTACTCAGCAAAGTAGGCAATGATATTTCATAATTCAGTATGTTTCATAACTTGGCATTTTTCTAACTGCAATGAAGTGAATGGGACCTGGAGGCATGCACAGATTAAAATACATTTGCAAGGATTTTCTGCTGGTTTATGTTAGAAACAAGCAGTTTTGCTGTTATTGGTGTGTCATCAGCAGCTCTGCTATCAGGAAGGTCAAGGGCATCTCTGTATTATACATCTCAATACTTTAGAACCTGCTTAGAGGATTGCCTCTGAAGGTGTGTTTGGTATTTGAACACAGTGTCAGGAACCTTACAAACCACAATACAGCATCCCTTTTCTTGCACCATAATCATCTGAATGGGGATTCCTGAATCGGTGAATTGTCTTCTTGTTCAGACAGCTTTTGAGTATCTCTGAGGAGGGTAGCTCCACAGCCTCTCTGGATAACCCGTGCCACTCACTTCTCAGTCACCCTCACAGTGAAAAAGTGTTTCCTATTCAGAGGGAACATCCTGTGTTTCAGGTTGTGCCCATTGCCTCTGGTCCTGTCACTGCCCACCACTGGAAAAAGCTCAACCCAGTCCTCTTTGCACCCTCCCTTCAGGTATTTAAATACATTGGTGAGATCCCTGAAACTTCTCCAGCCGGACAGTCCCAGCTCTCTCCACTTTTCCTGAGAGGATGGATGCTCCAGTTCCTTCAGCACCTTAGTGGCCCTTTGCTGCATTCTCTCCAGTATGTCCATGATTCTCTTTTACTGGGAAGCCCAGAACTGGACCCAGCACTGCAGTTGTGTCCTCACCAGTGCTGAATAAAGAGGAAATAGCAGCGATCAGCTGCTTTGGTTGGTTATGGACCTGTCTCTTCTATGTTTTGTGATATAAGGCAACTAAAACAGGTTTCATTGGGAGCTCACTCACAGTGACAGATTAGTGAATTAGTTCAGTTTGGGTTTCTGTTATTCTTGTATCTTTCAGTCCAAGTCAGCCAGTTGGATCCACTAACTTGAAAGCAGTGACTAATTGGATCAGAACAATAACAATAAAGGAGTCCAGCTAACACAGTGAGAGGGTCCCTTGTTTGACAGCTACACAAAAATTGCATCACTGCTGCAATACCAGCTGCTTGCCAAGAAGGAGACTGCAAATCTCTGTCATCAGAAAGCCCTTCAATACCAATCAAAAAATATTGCTATCAAATTAAGATAATCCTTTTCATCATGTAGCCCAATATTTTTACAAAAATTCTATGGTTAGGGCTTGTCTCCTTTCCTTTTTATTTCCTTGTTCCTGTAGTTTACTACATTGATCTAAAAAAATATGAATAAACCCATGTGCAAACCAATTCTTTGTTTAGCTGTTACCAAAATATAGTCAGTCACTGTGGGGTTTTGTTTTTTTCCTAAACTCCATTTCATTTAAATTGTAGCCTCATGGGAAGAGAGTCTACCTTTTTGTTTTCCAATATGTGTACATTGACTGCCAGCACAATGAGATTTCAGTCCAAGCCTGGGTAGCTGAAATAACAGGTCACAGTTCTAAAAACTCCAGGCAATAAATCTTACCCTATACTTTTCCTTTTCTTATTTTACTCCTATACTACAAGGCTTCCGCAGAGTAGCAGTTGAAAACAGGATTTAGAAACAAGATGTTAGGAATTAAAGTCATTTTTATTGTTAGTCACATCTAATAAAGGTCTCCTCTTTATTAGCTTTACTAGCATCATGTCATGGAGACAAAGAACAGTCTTCCTGAGAAGTGGACAAATGCAATTTGTCAGTTGGGATTCTGGGTTTTGTCCCAGCACACATGTTTAGCAAACTTGCAGTTGAACCTTGTTAATAAAAGAAGCTGTGTCATTGTTTGCAATTGAAAGAATAGTTCAGGAAATGCTGTTGTTCGGGTCTGGTTTCTGTCAGTGTGCTCATGCATGCCGGGTATCCTTGGCTGCTCAGGTGAAGTATTTTTCTCACAAGCAGGACTTGCTAGTTTGGGTGCAATTTCCATAAGATCCTGCTTTTTTTTATCAGTATAGGTAACTCTACAATGCGCAGAATTCAAGTGTCAAAGCTCTGGTTTTCTTTTGGAGAGTAGGTAGCCTCCCAGTGTCAGAAGGCAGGATTAGTAGAGTACTCTGGTTTATCTTACTGCTGGAAAAATTTATGCCCTCCTGGGAGAGGTGTTCATAGAAACGTGTTATAATATGTTCTAAATGGCAGATTAGTGTGATGAGAACGGGGTTACATAGATATGTGTAAGTAAAGATTTCGTGTTCCCAGCGTCTGAATTCCTTCATTAGTTTCTCATCATTGGCAAAGGAGTGAACAAGGAGTGAACGGTGAAGGTAATAAAGATGAAAACATGAACCTATTAAACCGTTACTCTTCTTCACCCAACCTGTAGATATGTTTGCAATTGCTCTGACCCAGGTGCAGCACCTTTCACTTGGCATGGTTAAACCTCCTAAGGTTGGCATCAGCCCACCTCACAAGTGTGTAAAGGTCAAGCTTTTGGAAACAGAGCTAATAGGTAATTTTTGTATCATGTGCTCTTGAAAGGTTGGAAAAAATATCTCTATGCAAGGCATTTGCTGTAAACAACAAAAAAATCCCCCTTACAGTGATGTGCAGGGGTACAAAAAGTGATGAAAGCTGGAGAGACATGGCTTGCAGTAGCTTGTTAGTAATCTGAGCATATTTGCTTTACATATTGTAAACTTAAGGCTTCTTCTGGGACAAACAAAAAAATGCCCCAGAGATTAATTTCTCACAGTGGCCTCATTTTAGTTTCCAGTTTCGTGCTTATCATTTCTTGCATGCCTGATTTCATTCACCTTTATTTTTAAGCTGATTTCCTGAGCTCTGTGTCATGGTAATGTTCAGCACTGCAGCTGAAGAGAGCTAGCCACGGGGTGGTGGTGGAATGAGAGGTCAGAAGAATGTATTTCACAAGGTGGGGGAGGTTGGGGAGGGAAACACAAGCTGTACCTTTCCTGGCAGCCTGGGTTGTCCCTGGACTTGTCTATGTGCAGGGTGGCAGAGCTCTGCTGGCAGCCAGGATGTGGGCACAAGGGTCTCTCAGCCAGACTGGGGATCCCTGTTTAACCCAAGTATTCAGGCATCTGGGACATCCAGCTCATCAGGCTGCTGAGGGGGTGTGTGAAACTCCAGAAATGCTGCCTCTCCTGTTGGTGTGAAAAACTTCTGTCACTGTGCTGCTGAAATCAATATGTTCCCAAAGAATGTTTTGGTGATGCGTTGTTTTCCATTGGAGAGAAGGTTCTGTTACTGGAAGAGTCTTCCTGTCGCTATATGATGTGTTGTTGTGTATTGCTTTCTGGAATCCAATGTGATATAATAAGGCAAGTTTCAGCTGGTAGCTGAGAAGGCAACACAACCAATATCAATCCTGGATGTTTAATTTCCTGGTCAAGCAGCAACTCGTTTCTAAAACTGTGCCTTGTTTGTTTATGGCTCAAGAAAGAAAACACTAGGAAAGGCTTTGGTTAACACTCAACTAGAACATAAAGTGTGAAGTAGCTCCAAGAGCTAAATCTGTGAACCTGATTTGTGTGATTAGTAGACAGTCAATAAATATTTAAGAGCTACTTAGTAGTACTTGATCAGCTGCAAAAGTGCTCAGCTGGAAAGACAAAGCATATTCAGCAAAAGCAAATAGTGGTGTATAAATAAATTAAAAATGAGTCAAATGGAAGTCACTAAGCAGTGGTCATACTTTTTCGTGTCACTAATGACAGGAGGTGGTGTGACGGATGACACAGGTGACAGTCGTAGTATGTAGAATGTCTCCCAAGCCAAGTCTCTGGTCTAGTAGGGCGTAAAAGATGGGAGCAAAAGAATATCCTTTGTGGTACATGGGATAGCTGGGGTGCAGCAAGTCTGATGCTAGCTGCTTACCTTTACAGTGGTCCTGCCCACACATTGCAGATGTGAAGGCAGGCAAACGGCAACCCTCCTGGGGCTCTCCAGCCATGACAGTCTGTGAGCATGTGTACAAGATTTTGATATAGCAGCCACCAACCCAAACCAGATTCCTGTTCAGCTCCTGCATGGCTGAAGATTTGCTACAATTCTCTGGATATCTACTGATGTGCTTAGAGCAGAGATACTTGTGGTAGTTTTAAACAGCAATGGTCACTGAACAATACTGAGAGCAGGATGAAACAAGGCAGCATAGTTAATTCAGTATTACGTGGAGACGTTGTGCATACCAACATAATTCCCAAGACAACATATGATACGGTCATCAACTACTTGCTCATTAATGAGGACCTTCTAGATAATAGAGATTGATATCTTACATCCTCTGATATTAGCTCTATATACACTGGGTCCAGTTATGCCAGTCTGTTTTTAATTTGGTGAACAAATTAGTATCCACTTTAAGTCTCTGTTTCTCTGTAACCAGAATTTGCATATACAGTTACATAGGGGGTTTTAACTATTCTTTTCTTTCATTGAGGTTGCCTTTGTGCCTGTTGCTGCTTTTCCTCCTTTGGTGCTCTAGCCCTTACCCAACCTAGGAATGTTTGAAATCCGGTATCACTGTGCGCTTTCCTTCAGCACAGGGAGTAGCTGGGTGTCTCTTCTATGGTTTGTGCCTGAAGCTAGACATTTTTAAGTGACCTGAGAGTTGCTTTGAGCAGGACTGAAGTGACATGGTATGTAAGACAGAAGTTGGTTAATTTGATGACTGTGACTTAGCATGCATCAAAACCTGTGGTGGTGACAGCCAGCAATCAGTTGTAACCAGAGTTGATTTCTTCCTAGTGGCAGCAAAAAGCACCATTTTGTTGGGGAAGCAAAACTGCTTCCAAATGACTTGCTCTCTGCAGACAGGGCCAAGATGTGCCATGCTTAGCTGGAGGAGAGGGTGAGTCTCAGAGCTGTCCCAGTGCGGTGCTTCATTAGGCCTTTGTTGCATGAGCCACTGAACTCAGATGAGTGCAATGAGCTGCTGCCTTGATGGTGTCCCTTTGCACCTTCATCCTGTATGAAGGTGTGCCCAAGCTAGCATGGCAGTTGCCAGTGAAGAGTTGATACAGTTCTCTGCTGTGGCAGATGAGATATGTTCAACTGCCTGTTTGGAGCAACAGCAATAGGTAGCCAAGGCCACGTTGGATGGGGCTTTGAACCACCTAGACTAGTGGAAGGTGTCCCTGGGGGGTTGGAATGAGATGATTTTTAAGGTCCCTTCTAAGCCAAACAATTCTGTGATTCTGTGATAGGGAAGAGCCTACTTTTTGGGTTGTATATGTCCTTCAGCTTTGAAATTTCCTTTATTTCCTCCTGAGTATGCTGCCAAACCCTTCTGGGGAGGACAAAGGAAGTTGGGCTTTGGCAAGATTTTTGGGAATCGTCTAGGGAAATGGAGTAGTGGTTCTCTTGCAGACATTCAGTAAAAGCCCAGCATTCCTCCAGATCTAGAGAGCTTCCCGTAGGTTTTGTATGAATAATACAAGCATTAAGTTTTTTGAGCAGTTGTTGGTATGTAGGCAGAGATGCCTATTAGTTCACATCATGCTTACATCTTGTCACTGAGCCTTTCACTAGTAATCAACAACAAATTGCTGCAGCTCAGGATAGATATATAAGATAACTCTTAAAGGGAAAAAAATAAAGGAAAAATTCAACTATCACCTAGGCAAATAAGGTATAAGTTTTAAACTTTGGTATTATTTTTGTATTATGTTTTTAGTTAATGGCAAGAATGCCTTTGTTGTTCTATATGGTTTAAATCATGGATACAACTAGAGTTAATGCAGTCTTTCTGTGATAATAAATTCTCAGTTGCAGAGTTAATGAGTAGGATGTTCTCTGCCTCTGAACAGGACGATATCTTTGCTTTCTCTACTAGCATGTTCTTTTTTCCTTTCTTCAGTCCCACTCTTGCCATGGCCCACAGGAATCTGACTGGGAGCTGTAATGTTAACTGTGGATGTAAGATTCATGAGTACGAGCCTGTCTGTGGATCAGATGGAATAACATATTTTAATCCTTGCCTAGCTGGCTGCATCAGTGGTGGAAATCATAGCACAGGGGTAAGTGCTTCACCCTCCCAAACATCTGCAACCTGCAAGTAGCCCCTTGGGTCTGATGTGGATCAAAGACTGCTCTGTTTCTGGCTCAAACGTCCCCCTTCTAAGCTTCAGAGGAGTTGCTGTACAACTGACTAATCCATGAGTATTTCCATGTTCTGAGAGGCTGGTAGTGCTATTACTGCATGCTCTCCCCCCTCTTCATTTTAGTTATGTACAAATGTGAGGCACAAGTTCATTTGTACCAAGAAAATCCTCCAGCCAAGTGAGTGCAAAGTGCTACAGTGTAGGGAAGGTTGGTGTTTCCATTACAGACTCGGATGTCCCTGATGGCTGTGGCCTGTGTGTCTGCTGTTCCTGCAGCAACTCTCCTTTCCTGTTCCTGCAGGAACAGCACTTGGAGAGGCTTGTTTCTGCAGGGGTTGGAGAAGGGACCTAGAGTCAATGTCATATAATTCAGCATTCTGCTAGGCATAGGCAGCCATGACATACTACCTTTCTGCAATCTCATCAGTGTTACTCATAAGACCTGTTCTGGGGTTTTTTGGCTCCCTCTCTGAATAGAAGGAAAAATTTGACTCTTCAGGTAGTTGGAAGTGTAAAAAGCTCCTGTTTAAATTGAGTTATGTGCTGTAAAGTCATCGGTGTTTGTGAAAGCCTTGTCATTTTGCATGTGTAGCTGATGCACCTGCAACAGTGCATTGATAGGTCTTTTTGTTTGTGTAGACTGCCAGTGTATTCTGCTCTGGTAAAATAGTTCGGCCACTCTCATAACCTTTCTTTAAACCTCTCCCAGGCTAAATGAAGTGTCATTGAACTCAAGTAACCAGAACATAAAGGAGTCAATAATCTACTTTCTTTCTGTTACAGCCCAGATTTCTAGTAATGCTGAACTGGAGAAGGGCATCCTGCTGGTAAAATCACACCATGGAAATTTGGCAGTTTCTAGGAATGGGCAAAAGAAAACAGCTGCAATGTAGAATCTGACCTAAATAACAACAGAACATTATATTTGTACAGACCCCAAACTTTTAAATTCTGTTACAAAACCATCCTTTAAAAAAGAATAATTATGACAAAAAGTAATGTAAATATGGATTTTCTCAGGACTTGACTGTGCTTTCCAGAAGGCTTATTTATAATGCTTTATAAATAAGGATTTGCAGTCCTGAGCCAGCCTGTGAAGCAGAAGGTTGCTAGGTACAGTGCTCTGCTTTTAAGTTGACTAAATAATGGTCTGAAATGGCAGTTTCATACACAGATGCCACAGAACAGACTATTTTCCTTTATATTTTTGTTTGTTAAAAGTATCTTGCTGTTTTTTAGCAGGAAATTGCTTTGGCCCAATTGGAAAAGCCTGTGATGTGAGCCTGTGGTTAACTTTCAGTGTCTATATAAATCTTATTTGTACTTTGCTGGATTGGGACATAGGTTTGATCTTTTCTACATTTCACCTGATATCAAACTGGCACTATTAATACATTTACTAGGGAGGCAATTTGGGAGTGCTTTCCACTACAAATTTTGAAACAAGCTGTCTCCCCTTACAACTTAAAAAATGCTTCATGGCCTGAAGTTTTAACTTGGTAGCTAGCAATGAACAGAATAGGGCCAACACTGGTAGGAAAATGCATATCTTCATTAAATAATGCTTTATGTAGAGTACTTTTAGAAAACTAAATATAATCTTGTCCCACCATATAACACACAAACTGTTGCTAACTTATAGCATATGGATTTAAATTTAGAATATACAGTGTTTTCAGAATTAACCATTTAAAAACTAGAAATGGGAGAAAAAGATGCCAGTGTGCAGTTCTTACCTGGGTTTTATATGTATTCCTCTACTGTATTGTTTCCGTTGTGCCATGGATTTTTCATTTAGTGCATGGGCATGGTTTCTCTGGTGTAGTAAAGATGGCTATTTTCTGTGTGATGTATGATGCCTATTTGGCATTTGCATTTGAAAGCAGTAAGATTAAGGTGAGTGACTGTAGGGAGGAAGCACGTACTCACTTGATATTAGAGTGGAGCCTTTGGAAACTGGGTTCTGTCATTGCCTTCATTGCTAAGTGATGTTGGGCAAGTCACTTAAGCAAAACAGTTCCCAGTTGGTGATTATATTGTATTTTTCATATTCCAGAATGAGGTACATGAGCCATAACCAGAAATGTCATTTGTAGAAGCACTGACTGCCTAAATTGCATGTGAAGGCACAAAAATTATGTTTAGAATATAGTAAGTTATATGTAATGGAAAATGTTCTGCAAAAAAGTGATTCCAATTGTTTCAAATTAGTCACCCATATTTATGAAACTTTTGATCTGTTTCAGTACTTAGCTACAAAATAGAGATAACAACATCAGTGCTTCATCTCATAACTGTTTTGAAGATAAGTTACTCCTTTTTGAAAAAGTTAAGCTATAATGGTGAGGAAAAATACATATGAAAAATGAGTCATTCTGTCTTTGTAGAGGAATATGTTTAGTGTGAGGAGAAAAATCTCTGGAGCCACATTTTGAAAGTGGGAGGTAAAAATTGGTAAATTGTTATGCTAACTCCCATGGGGAAAAAATGTGAGGCTATGTCAGAGCACAAACAAATGCAAAGATATACATTAAAGTTGACAAGTAACCATAGTTTGGATATTTCCTTGTGTCCAAGTGCTTAAATTTGAAACCTTAAGGTGGTGTCATAATGCATCTTCTGTGCACAAGTGATCTTAGGTTTTATGATTGAAAACATTGAAAGGAAAATCTCCTTTGTGTAACATCTCACGGCCTGTTTCTTCTCTAGTTCTAGAGTATTCTGATCTGCTGCACACCCCTTTGCCATTAGATTTGTTGAAAACAGTAGTAAAATAAGTGAGACAGGAGGCTATTACTGACCTAGCTCTTTGTCACAGTTTATGCCCACTCTTCCTCACCTTGCTTAAATCATGATCCCCTTTGCCAATGAAGTGCCACTTCTTTATTTAGTCTCTTCATCCTAATTTCAGCCTCTGTTCATTTAAGAGATTTTCCTGTCCTCCGGTCTCCCTGTTTAAATCTCTGCTTTCCCCTGATTCTCTGGTTTTGTTCCTGTGTACATCCCATCCACATCCACTCCTACATCCAGCTGGAAGGTCCTGAGCTCCAAGTGTGAAGTGGAGCATGTTGCTCTTTAGCTGAATTTAGGTGTACTTACACCAAAATGGCAGAAGACACTTCCTGAATATGAAGGTCAACAGCCTGCCAAATTCCAGAAAATGGCATTGCTAGTGTTGTGTAAAGAGTGTTTCCTCACAGTTTTTGTAATACAGTAGAAACGTGTTTTCTCCAGCCTCCTTGTCAGAAGTGATTGAATTGTTTTGGCAGAATTTTCCAAAAATATTCCAGATTTCTTTTCTTTTTTTTTTTTTTTTAAATGAAGCCTAAATGAAACAGTGGAAGTGCAATCTTATTATGGAGAGTCCTGTCTGGCTTTAAAAATACTTGGATGGTAACTTCACTTCTACTTGTGGTAATGATGCTAGGGACAGAAGATTGGGGTGTACCGTGGGACTGTCATACCATGTCTCTGCGCAGTGTCTTTCTTGCAAGGGTTTTTAATGTGGAGATGTTCTTTTCACTCTCCCCAGGTGAGAAATTACACAGAATGTGCCTGTGTCCAGAGTCGCCAGGTGATCACTCCACCAACGGTGGGCCAGCGTAGTCAGCTCCGGCTGGTTATTGTTAAAACCTACCTGAATGAGAATGGCTATGCTGTTTCTGGGAAGTGTGATCGAACCTGCAACACTCTTATCCCGTTCCTAATATTTCTCTTCATTGTTACCCTCATAACAGCATGTGCCCAGCCATCAGCAATCATAGTGACACTCAGGTGAGAATTTAGCTGTGGTTTTTTTGCTGTGCCTGCTATCACCAGTGCTCGTGTCAGAAGAGGCTGGGGCAATGCAGCCAAACTCCTTCAAGCTTATGTATCATTAAGAAGTGGATAGAATAGGGCTGACAAGGATAGGGTGGAACTTGCTTATATTTAGAATATGTAACAGGATAATCCGCTTTAGGAACCATGCAGTGCCCAGCAAATTTCAAGCACTATAAAGGGAAAACAAGTAAAAACATCAAGTAAGAAAATAATTACTCTGAAGTTTTCAACCTTCTTAAAGCAATGGTTTGGATTTTCAAGTACAAATGAAAAAAAGTTAGTACCTAAAATTATCAGGAGTGGGCACATCAGACTTCCAATTGTTTGTGCAGCCTTAGTTCAACTTCCTTGTGCACGGCATTGTCATAATTCAGAGACTTCTGACCTTATTCCTTCTGATTCCAGGTTTTCCACCTATACAATAATTATTATAAAACCATTGTTATTACGCTGAGATTATGCAGAAGTAAACTACAGTCAGTCAACATTAATGTTGCACTGAGTCTAACAATAGAGAGGTGCATGATGAACATATCCATCAGGATTTTGTAATGTTCAGAGGAAAAAACGATGGTCCCCACACATGACAGTGACACCCACTGTCTCAGACCACATATTGTTCACAGTGCTTCGGTCCAAGTGCTGTGACCCAAGTTGGTTCTCTAATTGTGGATTATCATTACTTTGTACCTGGTCTTTTGAAAGGTTGACATTTTCCCTTGGAAACCAATGGAAGAAATCCCATATTACTTGTACTGAAAAGGAACAGTGTTCAAAGAGACTGTTTGGATGTTTCTACCAATATTTTTCCTAAAGCAACCCTGAAGTACTTAATGCTGCACAGAGATCTGTTACATTCAGAAGCTGAGTCCAGCTTTCAGCAAGTTAATTCTCCATTAAGTCTAATTTATCTAAAAAAAATTAAGAAAGTAAAGCAAGGCATTATATGAAATAATAGGAAATTATAATGAGAAGCCATAAACATTTTGGATGGATTCTCTAAATCTCCTTAATGGGTTTGAGTCAAATTTCTCAGGCTTTACACAAGTAAAGAAAGGTTAAAAGGCGTGATTGAGATTTTGATTAAACAGAAACAGGAGGGGTTGGCAGCATTTTTTTCCTAGCAATAAGAGTTAACAATATTGAAAGCTAAATGGAAGAAATTTAAACAAGGATCTTTTTATAGCTCAGAAAAAAACAGGACATCCCACAATGATTATCTGTTACAACTGTTTCTTCAGAGGAGTTTTCGTTTTGCCTGCTAGGTCTGTAGAAGATGGGGAACGGCCCTTTGCACTAGGAATGCAGTTTGTTTTATTGCGAACTCTTGGTAAGTTTTACAATTATTCAGCATTTCAATAAAGGTTCCCTGTATTCAGCTTAAATGTACCAGAAGAATACTAAAATTCGATAAATCTGCAAATAATTGTCTGACTAATTTTATTAGGAACTTAAAATTACTAGCTTCTAAAAATATTGTAGCTACTAATATATTTATTTGTCTTTTTTAATCGATTACTGACTTTCTGGAACATTTTTGTCCCAGAGATATTTTGACAGTTTCAAATTTTATTTAAAAATTGTTGCTAAATTTTATAAGGATTTTTTTTAGACAACAATTCTTATTGGTTTTAGCAAGAACAATAGCTTTTTTGCATTTTTTAAATAAGAAGTAATAATTGCTTAGTGTCTAATTTCAAATGCTTCAAATCAAAAAGAGTACATGTTAAAAGTCTATAAAGAAACACTCTGAAAAGAGCACTCTGGGTTCATCTGCTACAAAGCATATGACTAGAGCAAGCAAGGGCTCTTCTAAGAGAACAAGAGGAAAAGACTGTATAACTGAATCTGGAAGTTTCTTTTGAGGAAAGGCATTTTGGACTTGTCTTAAAGGTGTTGTGTTTGTGGAGCAAGCAGGAGCCTTCAGTGGGCTGGCTGCATTTTTGGCAGTCTTAGAAGAGTCCGTTTCTGTAGAAGAGTGATTTGAAAGAAAAATTATAACAATTAAGACATTTTGTAGTCTTTGGGGCTTTTTCTCCTAACCTAAAGCAGCAACCTCAGCCCTTTCCTAGCTCATGGTCAATGGATGCTCAGCAAGGAATGCTCTGAACACGATGTTGTCTTTTGTTCCTTTTCTTCATTTTCTTCATTTCTGGAGAGCACTATTGGATTTTCTTTTGGGGGACACATAGCTCAAGAAGATGTGTATGTGGACAGCAGGTTGCTTGTAAGGTGCTGCTGCATTGTCTTTGCTTGAATTCTCTCCCAGTTGTAGTTCATTTCATGTGTAAGATATGTAGTGTTGGTCGGAAGATTGGCTGACCAGTTTTCCATATCCTTCACTTCGGGTGAGAACAGTGATATAGGAACCTCAAGAATTATTAACCTACACTGTTCAGCTAAGGCAAATAGCTTCTTTAGAAGCCCTCCACTATATGCTAACACATTATTTCTGTTGCTATTTTCTTTCAGCTTACATTCCCACTCCAATTTATTTTGGGGCTGTTATTGACACCACGTGCATGCTTTGGCAACAGGATTGTGGCGTACAAGGATCTTGTTGGGAATACGATGTCACCTCATTTCGTTTTGTCTACTTTGGGCTGGCAGCTGCTCTCAAGTTTGTGGGATTCTTTTTTATTTTCCTGGCCTGGTATTCCATTAAGTGTAAAGAAGAGCAGCTTCAAAGGCAGAGATGGAGGGCTTCACCGGTGAACACTGTGAGTGAGATGGTTGGCCAAACTGGACCCCAACAAAACTATGCACGGACTAGATCCTGCCCTACCTTCAGCTCCCGAGGGGACATCAGTGTGGCACAACGAATGAATTGCGTAGCACAGACATACCCTGGCCCTTTTTCAGAAGCAATAAACTCCTCGTATGAAAATGCATTGGAAGAAGTCACTGCTGAGATATAGACCCCTGGCTTCTTAATGTAGTCTTTAGTTTTGTTGGTTGACTTACTTATGGCGCCTTGTAAAACACCTGTGCCTTCTATTTTTAACCTAGATGTAACATGTGATAAAACCAACAAAGCTTAATGCAAACAACCGTAGTATGTTCCTGAGGGCTGGATACCTCATACCAACCTAAGCTCTTATTTCTCCCCTCCCAACAACGGAGTTTTAAAAATTGTGTTTGTAATTATTTCAGATGTGTCCATTAAATGTCCATGCTCTGATCTAATATCAGTGTAAGGGTGAGGTACTGTGGACAACAGGAGTCAGTGAAAGAGTGACAAAAACTCATACCATGAATGTCTAGACATCACAAAAATGCTTAAATGTATCGTCAACTTCGTATCCACAAATTGTATTTTTAAGAGATGAGGAATTACTGTGAGTTCTGCTACAAAGCACAACTGAACTTGTTTAAACTATGCAACTTATTTGGACAATTGTATGTTCGGCAGATTAAGTTTAAAGTTTGCTTTTAAAGACATTACTGCAACTGAACTGAAAGGGGCTACTTTCAGACATAAGCATTAAATTTTAAAAGAACATAAGGTTTAAAGTACTGTTACTAACATGTTAAGCCATACAAAAGTTATGCATCAGGTAACATTTGCAAAAGTTGAGTCATAATATTTTTATCCTGTCAAAATATGCATTAATTTTCAATGTAGTCATTCTTCACAAAGTACACAGGCTAGGAAAATATAATGCTTGGAGTAAAAAACTTCAGTATTAATTTATAATAACATTAAGATGTAGGAATCACACACACATACCAGAACAGGTATGTGCATATTTCTGTCATGTTATGTGTGGAGCTGTTGCTAGCATCAGATCCATACTTTTCCTGAATAAGAAAATAACCAGGTACAGCTTGATAAGAACTTGGCTGTGCTTCAGAAACACGTGCCAGTCTACTCCAGCTTCAGTGGACAAATCTTTAGGAGAGCTAAGGGCCTCATTTCATGTTTGACTGGCCACCTGGGATGCAGCAGACCCCTTGCAGCCAGTGATGCCATGGTATTCGGGCTGTCATCGCTTGCTGCCCTTCTGTGGGAGTGCGCAGAGAGCCTTTAAGTGGCTTCGAGCAGCCTGCCTATTGTGGTGCATGGTGGGACAGGCCTGGAGGTCCTAGTTGAATGGTTTGTCCAACAAGTGGACACCTTTCCTTTTCCCGGCTTCATTAAAAGCTTCTGTGAAAGCAAAGGGCGAGTCATGTCTCCTTTGCCCTTCCAAGGGAAGAGCTAACAATAGAAATTGTCTGCAAGTGTGGACCCACAGGGAGTGATGTGGCCTTTGCATATTCCTAATTACTGTAGTGTGCTTTCTGCCCAGGAGGTACTGAGACTTTCTAATCAAATGTACTTGGCATTTCATTTCTTGCCCTGGAGGCTTTGTAGTGGCATGCACATTATGTACTAATGATGTCTCAAAGGGCAGAGAATGATTTCAGGTGGACTGTAGGAAATCAAAGTTGTAATTTGCCCTGCAGGGAAAGTCTCAGAAGTTTAGGAATTTAAAAGCACTCTTTCAAGAAGACTCATTGATAGCCAGGTTTGGATTTTGCCATGTAGAGAGCTTGCGTGAAAATAAATAGAAAAGAGCAGAACTTCTACGTTGGTCAAATGTTACGTGGAACCAAGTCGTTGAAATGAAAGGCAATACTCTCCTTGGTATCCACTGAGTTGTCTTGGGAAAAGCAGACTTCCCTCTCCTCCTTTGCTGACTGCCTTTCCTAATCCCATGGCTCTTTGACTGGCACATGGGACTACCCATGGGCTGTTTTCCTTGCTTGAAACAGCAGCTGCTTATTTCAGAGTATCTCAGTCCATTTGTATAGCTTGGAATAATTTCCACTCACTCTGTCTGCAAACTCAGATGCTTCTACCCCAAACTACAACATAGAGGAATATCATTATAATCACCTCCTCCTATTAAGTACATATTAAGAGCTTGCTTAGATCAAGCCTGAGAATTTTTTTCTCTTGTGCAGCCACCAGATACAATATGTCCTCAGCCAGCGTGTCACCTGAGATGTTACCTTCTATACTTCTCAGCCTGAGAAATAAATTTCCTTAGCTCAAATGCATTTGGTATATTTCTTTTCACCATAGGAGGTCAGAATAGATGATAAAAATTTTCCCTTTTTTTCTAGTCTTAAATGCTTCTTGCACCAGGAATTTCCTGCCATTGCAAAAATTGAGGCAAAGTAGTAGGACAAAATGTAATTACAGCCTGTCACCTATCCCTTTTAATCACTTGCCCATTTTAATCATCATGGGGTGAGATGAAGAACAACAATCTTCTCAAATACCTCAGAAACAACATTTAGGAAATTGTAAAAGGCTGGAGATGAATCATCTATCCTGATCTATTTTATTTCATGTCTTGTATGTGCTTCTTTTCCATGTAAATAACAAAGGAGAGAAGATTAGTCTTGTAGGATTGTCAGGAGCTGACACTGATGGCAAAGAATGAGAGTGATAGAAGTGACACATCTGCAACTGCTGCTGCTTCTGAGCTGGTATCAGGGGAATTCAAAGCTTGTTGGAATGGTGGCCACCTGTTTTTTTAGGAAATACTGACACTTCAGCTTCTAAAAACATTATTTTTTTTTTTTAATGTTTGAGAAATTGAATGTAGAAGGAAAGATGTTCAATTTGGAAATACCAAAAAAAGCCTTGTTTACATACTTTCAATAGCCTTTTAATTTTCCTTTCAAAATCATATTGAAAACAAAAAATAAATTTTTTACTTTTCAAACAAATTTTTTAGTGTTTTTGGAGATAGATGATTTTGACAATATGAATATATTGCTACAAAATCACTTAATTAAATCAGCATCCTCTGAAAGAAAATCCAAACTCTGGCCTGGTTTTGATTGATTCCTGAAAGAGGTTTTATTGTGAGTAAGCTGTAAGAGTCAGTTAAAGCCAGTAAAAGCACACAGGGGAAGCGCATTAACTTCTTAGAGAACTCAATTTCAGCATTGTCAACATTGACTGAAATGTGGGCTTAGACCTGCTGAACGAACACTGTTTTCTGAGGTTCTCATTGCTGAAGGAAGAAGCACAGTTGCTAGAAAAATTGTGTGCATCCCTAGCAGTAGTCATGATTGATGTATGGTGATAAACTGACTCACAAGAAGAAAAAAGGAACTTTGTCATCTATTGAAAGTGCCCATGCTATCTTCCTGCTGTGAAATCCTCTGACAGTAGAATATATATTTCCATGAACTTGTAATTTCTGTCACCTTCCTTCTCTACCACCAAATACTGAAGGCTGCATAGTAGCAAGTACAAGAAAACGTAATGCAGGTGACCTGAACACTCACAGGATGCTATTGGTAGTAGCAAATCCAAGTCATCTGTCTGAAGTTAACCAGCCAGAGATAGTATTGTTGTAATTATCTGCAAGTCCACAAAGGCACAGTGCTCAAGAACAGACTGATTTCCTTTTACACCACTTATTCCTGATTTAGGGTGAGGGACATGAGAGGAGAAGTAGCCCCTTGGACTACTTTTAGAGTGAAGTAGCCCCCTATTGACCTGACTGAAGCTTCCCATTCATCCTTGTTTCCCCAAAAAGGGGAAAACCTCAGAAAGGGCATAGTCATTTCCTTGGGTGCTTATGAGTGTGCAACAGCCTCCGGAGATGGTTCATAGATCTTTTGGAGGTTGGAATACCTGGAGAGTTGGACTCTCCGTATTTCCAGTTCTAGGCAAAAGCCCTGTGGTTTTGTTCTCTGGTCTTCTCCATGAGCATATTGGATAGAATATGGTATAATTTGTAACTGGTGGCATTTTGTATCTTTTCAGTACAGTGTGAGAGCTGCAAGAAACATGTTGAATATTATGGTGCAGTTTAATTGGAAGCATTTTGTTCTTTAAACAAACATTATGTCTTTAAAAGTGCCAGTAGTAACATGAATATCTTCATAACTTGCTGTTCTATAAGTGAAGAAGGGGCACAGATCTCCTCCTAGGTATTAGAATCATAAGCTTGAAAAGCCCCAGATTAGTTACAAACACCTGAGTGTAGTGTTTTGAAAAATATGGAATCTTTTTTCAAAAAATATAGCTTATTAATTCTTATCATTAACTATCCATGCATTATGGCTCTGATCCAGCAGAACACTCAACTATGTGTGTAAATTTATATACTTATTATTTAAGTAGTGCACTTAAAAATAATGCATGTACGTAAATATTGGACTGAATCCCATTTTCATTCAAAAAGGAGATCCTGTACCCAAAGGGTAATTTCCATGCTGAGGTTTTTTTCACCATGGATTCAGTGATCATTATAACCAGACAGCACAAAGTAGCACTTGAGTACTCCCTGGAGGCATTCATGTGTGACTACTTTTGTATCTGGCAGTGGAGGAAAGCCTTCATTTTCAAATAGAATTCAAATTTAAAATGTTTTGTGGACATGCTCAAAGATACATTCTAGCTTTTCCTGTCAGTCTCTTATTTTCTCAGTTTCTGGCTGAAAATGTGTGTTAGGTGGGGAGATAGATTAAATAAGGGCATCTTTCCAACCTTAAAGCTAATGAAATTGCTTCAAGTAACACTTTAGATTGTGCCCTTTCACAGAATTTGGACTAAAGGTTGAGATGGCAAATTTTCAGTGTCCAGCACAGAGCAGAACACTGTCTGCTCAGTGTAGCTCAGAATGGCTGAGAGAGGGGTCAGCAGGTCCTGTACTGTTCTTGCGGGTTTTCCCCCAAATGCCTGGATTATTGCTGCCTTATTACACTTCCTGTGTGTGTAATACCACAACTCTTCATGGTGTTATATTGACATAAAACTGATGATAAATAGTCGAAAGTGTCTTACTTCTATTTTGGAGCCAGATTCTCAGTCTCATCAGTGCGATGATGAGGCTGAAGTATTGGACCAGTAACTTGGGTTGGACATTACCAAGCTGGTGCTTTAGCAAGTGTGTGTGAGCTAAGACATATCAAGTGCTTGTTTAGCATTTATACTCTTTTCACTGGTTGTTACTACTCTGTTACTGGTTGCTAGATCAAAGACAAACTATTTCCTAAATAAGTTTATCTTTTTCTGTTTTCTCAATAATGTGTATTTTATAGCAGCACAAGAGATGCTATGCTGCATGCAGCATTGTCGGGGGTTCCCCTAGCAGAAGCCATCCAGCTGTGGTTTCCTTCCAGGGGCTTAAAACACCTGGTGATAGAGATTTACCTGGACTGCAGTCTGAATCAGTATTGCTTTGGACAGTGTTTATCCCTTGTAGATTAAACCTGTACCAACAAATTTCAGGTTCTTCACATATCAGACTTGATTTTACAGGCATTTTTATCCCTCAGAGTGCTTAGAAGATGGACAGTCAACATGATATTATGGTGGTAGAATTAGGGCTTTCTTTTTATCTTCTAACATTTTGTTTTATGAATAACAATTCAAAAAGATTACATATAAACACTGTTGTCGAGATGTGGAGCCTTCAGCTTGGGCACTAGGCATGGCCAGGGTTCACATGATTTGTCTTCTTTACACTGAATATGACAAATACATGTTATTATGTGGCCAAAAGTTTGAACTTTTTCTTATCCTTTCCACAAAATATATTACATAAATTAAGGAGGACAGCTATACTATCTATAGCTATATCCGTTATGTTCATTATGGTAAATAACTGTACTTTTTAACAATCCCCCCCTCTAGTCCTTTAGCTAAGCTATTTTCATTTGACTTAATACAGCCTTTTAAACACAGATAGCTCTGCAAGTTCAAAGTAGCTACGAACATTTCTTGGTTTCAAGTGTTATGAAACAGGTGGCTATTTATCCAGGTTTCATTCTATACTTCTGACATTACCTTCTACATATTCTTCTACTTACATTATCTGTTGTGTGTACTGTGTTGTCTTAACAAACCAGTTGTCACAATGTTATCCTGTAACAATATTTTGTTCATGATACAGAAGAAGTGAAAAGCTGTGGAATTCATGAAGGGCTACAAAAAGCATCCAAAACATTGTTCACCTCAAGGAAGTATGAGACAGCTTGATAATCTTTGGACAAATGACTAAACAACACTGTGGTGCTACTAGGTAATGAAGTATTTTACGATGTGTTCACTATGACTTAAATGACATATTCAAGGCACGTCAGTGATGCAACTGCATGTGTTTTTGTTCTTAAAGTCTGTACTGCTCCAGCAAAGACAGTGTTTGTAATTCCTGGTGGGCCAATTCCTGCCTAGCTCTTCTGTGGGAAAGTCATTCCAGGAGCCTGTATAGCATCTGGCCTAGTGCTAACAGCTAAGGTAAAAGCTGACCACAGAAACCTCATGTAGGATGTATTCATGCTGCTGTAGCATTTTATTTCATTTAGTGGCTTTGCTTAAGCAGAGGCTGAAAATAACTTCTATAATAATGACAAGAAACATCAGGATAAATTCTGGGACCTGTTAACCAAGCAATGTTAGTAAGCAGTTCTTTTTTGTTAGTAAGCATTGAACTGAGGATTCAGATCTGAAATACTAACATTTTTCCATGGGATGCAAAAAAAAAAAAGAATAAAAGAGGGGAGTAGAATAAGAGCAAATTCTACCTTTAGCAATTGAAAGTGGTCAAACCTGGCCAACTTTAAAGTGAGCTATGGTTTTAAAAGAGTTTCTTTCCCATATTGAACTCTAAAAGGTAATTACTTTATGTTACTGTGCCTAAACTGGTCATACAGAGGAGGTATCTCTATTGTAAATAGCAGAAAGAAGTACATCTCTGACTGACAGGTCAGAAATGTTACCTCTGTAGCAAACCCCATATTTGAAAACACAGACGGTAATTTCAAAACAAAACAGAAAATTCACAAAATCATCTGGAACTGAGTTTTGGTACAAAAAAAAAAAAAAAAGAGTTAATTTGGAATCAGTGAGATCCATGTTTGAGTGAAGGGTTTTCTCCAAGAAGAAACTGCTCTTTTTCCCAGTTGAGCAAATAGTTTTGCCCTTGGCTGCAGTGCATACTTCTACCAAATGATTTAAGCAGAACAGCAAAGGTCTGGGTAGTATGGAAGGGGCACACTGCCTGTAACTGTTTAGTTTTTTAAAAAACTCATTATTAAGCAAATGTGTAGAGTATTAAGGAAATTTGTAGAGTATGTCTGACCGTATGAGTGTGTGGGTGCTGTGCTGTGGTAAAAAGACACTAATTGGTTTATGCAGTTTGTTTTGCATACTTTAGGCTCCTGTATGAGGTTTTTTAATTGGTATTTATTTCTCAGCAGAGTTTAGAATAATTTTAAAGCTGTGTAACACATCATTTAATGAAATCTGTTGTCAACAGCTGTTGTAAACATGTGTTTACAGAACAAACTCTTGAATACTTGATATTTGGAAATAAAAAATAGCATATCATGTGTGTTTTATTTCTGACCAAAAAAAGCAAGAGGCAAAAAAGGTACTTTGGTAGCAGTGCAATCATTCTGGATCAGGTGATGAAGTATTTGGTCTTTTAATGAGTTGTCAGACAAAACCAAATCTTACCACTGAATTCAGTGACCACTGAATCCCAACTAAGTACCGGTCATGCAGAAACGAACTGTAAAATTCCACCATTTCCTCTTTCCTCTAGCACTAAATTTGATTGATACTAGTTATATGCTAAAAAATACAGATTTGTTTCAAATAGATATTGACAGTTAGAAAAATGCATAAGGTACAAGTCCATATGCATCTATGCTACTTAATATAAGGGGAACAGGACATGAATCCAAGGACTGGACTCTGAATGTCCACACTGCTAAGTGCTTAGTTCACTCCTAGGCTCTGATTTGGACCACACCAACAAACTACCTCCGTGTGATTTGTGGGTAAGTGTTATACCTACGTTTCCTACTCTCCGGACTCACTTCAACGTAAAAGTCTAGGTGTATCCATGGACGGAAATTCTGTCCCAAGGCAGCCATGTCTTTCAAGATTAAAAGAACAGCAGGTTGAAGTTGAAAGTGTCTTTCTAGACATGTTTCATTACTGAGCCTTTATACTCAAAGTGTTTTGATCTGCTGTGTTCATCATGGCTGGATGAGCTGTGGCTTGTTTCTATGAAATTTTCTCACTTCTTGGTGTACTGTGAATAATACGAGCCCCTACACCCCTGCAATGACCAAACAAAACTTTGCTGCCACAGGGAAGCTGAATCCACATTGATTCAGGACATGGCTTGCATTGATTCAGGACATGGCTTGCATCTGGTTTTAGAATATAGGCAAAACCTGGGGTGGTACACAGCACCTACTAGAATCAAGCCCTCAGCCAGCAGTGCAGCTTCAGCCAATGTATGAGATGAGGGAGGAGCTACCGTTTTCATGAATGGTAAAGAAGTCCGTGGAGTCCAGATCTTCTCAGACTTCTAAGTTCAAAGTAAGTCTTAACAGTTTTAATTTCCAATACATATAAGGACACAAAAAAGTATCTTGCAAATCCCCTTGAATGTCACTTGTGTCTAAGACTAGAACTGTTAAACCAAGGAATGTGCTGTGGGTGAAATTATCATCAGTATAGTTCTAGCACATCATGGGTATCATTGCTAGTTGAAAACTGAATAAATGACCTACCTTGGCAGGGTCTGGAAGCACAGCAGGGTAGTACAGGGGTCAAGGAGAGGCACCGTTGTGTTGCTCTGCACTGACATCTGCTGCCTGTGCAGGAGTAAAATTACCCAGGGCAGCTCCAAGGGAGCTCAGGCTGTGATTGTGTCCCTTCGGGTGGGACAAGTTTTTGAAGTGACTCTGTGGCTTGTACCCCACTTACTGCACATTGGTTCTCACTGAAAAATGGTGTCAAAGCATACAAACTGTATTGGATTTTTGCTGAAACCAAAAAGGAATATTTTATTACAGCATAACACACTTTGGGCACCAGCCACCCATGGGTGCTCAGACCTCAAGACTATTCCTGAGCAGATCCTCCCTGAACAGAGCTGTTGCAGCTATTGCCTTCTCAGCTGTCACTGTTTTGCACACAGATGCTCTCCTGCGCCGCTTGCATGACTTCCAATTTAGACAGCTGCAGGCATCTAAAGGGATTTTGGTGGGGACAATGGAGGTGGTCTATGCTCAGACCTGCACTCTGAAAAAACCTTTCAATCGACTGCCACATAAACCTAGAGGTGGCTGAACTCCAGACTGATGCCGTGATCCAAATGTGTGAGGTTTTTTGTTTTGGTTTATGTTTGTGTACATTAACACCTCAGGAACAACAGGATTTACCTACCCGTAAGTCCACCAAGTCATGTCTGAAGTTCTGGAAATTAAACATTGCCTATCTTTGAGGACTTTTCTTGAGGGCTTTTAGTTGGTAGTCTCAGAAAATGTCTCACACAGCCCAAGGGTGTAAGGACAGTACTTTCTGCTTTCTTTTAAACCCTAGAAGAAACATTTTACATAACAATGGCATCACCCAAAGATATGCAAGCCTTAAAGTTACTCCATTCCAGCTCCAGGCCCTCTTTAGAATGTAACCACGTACTGCTTTTCAAAATAGACAAAATAGCCTACCACTATTCTTGCTCCCTGCTTTCTGCTTGCTTCCTGTGAGGAGCATTTGCCTATAAAGTCAGATTTAGGCATTTTTATTTTCTTCCTGAGCCTGCAACTGCCTAATGCCTGGAAGAGGCTGACAGTCAGCATGTGCTGCACATGGACTCAAATGCCTTAGCTACAATACAAGTACTGTACAGAAAGAAAACCAAAATGCATTAGGATAGCAACTCACTGCTTAGGCCACTTAAGACAGCTTCTGGCTTCTTTCATTTGTTCTGGTTTTATATTTGGTGCATGTTTCCAGAGAGCAAAGTGCAGAGCTCATTGCTCCCTGTACCACTTAGCTGCAGAATAAGTTTCTCTTATACTTTTCCTCCTCCATATTTCCGTAAGTGAGCACCTGGTATAGAAGATAGATAGACAGATAGATAGATAGATAGATAGATAGATAGATAGATAGATAGATAGATAGAGATAGAGATGATAGACAGGACACTAAGCTTCTGCTAGTTTAGAAGACTGGGCAGTGTCCTGGAAGAAGGAAGGTTGACCATTTTCAAGAAGACGTGATCTCTTCCATTTCCTAAGAGGGTACTTTAAGCTCTCATGTAAGGAGGAAGGACAAGTAGGATGAATGGGGGCACCACACTTGCACAATTCCCTTCTTTATCTCTAACCAAGCATTAAAAGAGAAGAAAGCATCTTGCTTTCAAAGTACGCTTTTAAATAATGGAGGGCACATGGTTGGTGCTGGGTAACTCCCTGCATAGATATGAGAGGTAATTGCATGCTTGCTTCAACTTGCCTTTGTCCTTGAAGTCCTCCCAGACTTGCTGGCTCAGCCTGCTCTACATACTGCTTTGAAATGCATCCTGTGTTTGCCAGTGTGTTTTCCAGAGGTAGACATCTCTCAGGGGTCTATCTGGCATTGCAATAACTGCTTTTTGAACACTTAAGTTGATCCACTTTCCTGATTCCCACAAACATCACCTGTAACTTAATGTCTGCAGGAGCACCAGTGTCCAGGGACTGTGTAGAAGAAAGAAGAGTTCATGAAGCATAGCTTCAGAGGCTGATTTTAGCTATTAAGCTAATCTTATTCATAGGCCATGGAGCAAATACAGAGTGCAAGTAAGAGACAGTTTACCTTGAAACCTAAGCTCCCTTTTGTTATGACTCTTGCACAGGGAGACACTCCTCCTGACTAGAGATCTGTGGTCCACCCTTGTTAAACCCTGTGAGTCTGCTCTGCTGTTCTTTGCTGTCACAGGGAGAGCACTGTAGGGATGAGGGAAAGGTGGCACAGGGTAACTTTACTCCTGGGAACTGCAGTTTGTGCAGCTCAATGCATTGACTTCAAGGAAGAAAGGACTCAGTGAACTGGGGATTAAAAAAAAGATCACAGCATGTCTTACACAAAAAGTATGTATTATTCACATCCTTAGGAATAATTTATAAGTAACAGAATGTAGTGTGTTATTTCATTACCCATTGCTTTAAATGTGGATGGATCCTTCAAACTGAAACTCAACATATTTTTAAAATAAATCTCAATTAGGAGGAAAACTGGATCACCTGGACTGCTCCGAAGCAGGTAAAGTAAAACACTTTTTTATTTCAAGAAATATCGCTTCTAGACTTTCCTGAAGCCAGAATTGTACTATAAAAGTATCACAGAAATATTATACAAGATTTAAAAACACAGTCTGTATCCTAGCAACTTAAAACCTATGTACAAATAGCATCATTCATGACCATAAATATGTTTTCTATCAATCAGCCTTTGACACATACATCAGACAAAGATCTAGTAATTTTAACATATTTACAGAGTCCATCAGAAAGACTGTTTCTTAAAATTATTAAAATCCTACTAAAAGAATCTCCTTTTTAAAAAGTTTCAACTTAAAATACAATACGATGAATTTAAGTTTTATCTGGAGTGCTTGCAACAGCCAAAAAACACTACACTAAATAACATGTAACAGATAGGAAATACACCCATGAATTTGACACTATGGAATTACATCTCTTTGAGGTAATTCTCTTTTGTTGTTGTTGTGCTAATTATTTAGAAACTCATAAAGAAGCAAGGGAAGATAGTAAGTTTTGAGTAATACAGATTTTCAGTCATTTTTGTATTATACTTTATAAAATTTAATGTTTGGTAAAGTTGAAGAAAAATTTAGAATACAACAACAAAAATTATCTAAACTACTATTTTCTTTTCTCATGTGCCTTTTTTACCTAAATTAACGTAAATCTAACATGATTTTATCATTCCCTTTAATACCTGTTGAAAAGAAAAAGAATTTAAGCCTCAAAAATTATAATAATGCTTTCAAGATATTCTTCAAAATAATAAAAATCAAATGTGGTGACAAAAGCATATATGTATTGATGTAAACCTTTTTAGCAGTATCAGAAAAAAAGTCAAAAAAACCTCACAGATTTTTAATACTGACAATATCAACATATAGGGAAACAATCCAATTTAAACAAATCCTTCTACAGTTAAACAATCATTAGCCATACCTTTCTGAGAGTAAATTTAATTAAAGTAACAAAAACATGCAATACTTTTGCTAAAATAATATTAAAAGCATCTTTTTCTTCAATCCATGCTGTTGACCTTCTTCTTGTCAACCTATTTATTGGTTTCCCAATGACACGAAAGAATGAGCAAACTAACACATAAGGTATTAGATTCATAAATGGTATGGCATACAGATTTTAAAAGTGCATTTTAGTTAAAAGCATGACATTAGGAATTTCCAGTGGTTAAAATAACTTATGTAAAAGACATTATGCAGAGAGATTGCGTGGACTGAAACACTCATTCATGGTGGGATCATTTGGAAATAAAGTAGCTTGAACATCCTCTTCATAGAAGTAACTTTTAGCTTTTGGAGAATGTGCTATTGCCTTTGAACGTTAACACTGTTTCTTTTAATAAATACTGGAAATCTTGCTTCCCAATGGGAAGAATTACTGTGAGTATGTGTGTGTTGAATAAAAATAAATGCACACAGACAAATACTGAACTGGGCTCAATTTAGCGGCAAACTGTATCTACAATAAACCTGGAATGTCAGTTGTCATTATTACCTTTATTAGTTTGCTAATAAGAAAAGGGAGAACTTATTTAATGGTTTACAACCTGATCTAATCCAAGGAGAGTGGAGCTGAGGCACTGCCTTCTACATTTAGGATTTGTGAAGTTTCCCCTGCAAGATTCTGTTCTGGTTTTTTTAAGGAAGTTCTCATTTTCTGGGTACTGACAGATGAATCCCTAATGGATACATTTACAGCCTGATGAACGAGGGGTTCATCGGACCTTATGGGGAGGTATATTTGATCTTCAAATATATCTGCCACAGCATCATTGTCCTGATGAGTGTCTTTTTGAGGAATGCTGACAGGTTGTAGAATGAAGCTATGCCGGGACTCCAACTCTATCAAACCATTTCCACTGAAATCCATATCAAAACGGTCTGATTCTTTATCCTCCATCCATTTTTCAGCTTGATGATTACTTCTCCAGTGTGCGTCATTCAAACGACTTTTCTCAGGAATATCATTGTTTAATTCAAGTTTCCTCTCCTGACTTATATCCACCGTGCTCAAAGTGAAGTCTGCAAGGTCTGTTGGCACAATAAGCTGCAATTCTTCTGCAGGCAGGCCGCTCGATTCTTCAGCAGAAGTCATTTCCACCGAGGTAGATGGAGTGGATGATTCATCCCCATCCTCATTGGTTCGAGCAGTGTTAGCCCTGTCTGTTTTATTTTGCTGGTAGTAACTGTTCAGCAGTGCAAACATTCTATCTACATCCTTCAAGTAATTAGTCCAGTCAGCAAGACTAAGTCTATAGTTGTATCTGTGTTCATATACACTTTCATTCACACTGTACAAGTCTTCCAGTCCTTGCCAGTAGATGTCGCCAGTGAAACTGGGCAGGTTAGCCTTCCCATCCGTCCCATAATTGTCCTCTGTTGAAAGAAGGAATAAAGCCTAATGGTGAACACCAGCTTAAAAGTGCAAAGGAAACTTCCACATGTGTTTCTACCCCAATTTGTTCAAAAGTACCACTATTCATACTGTAACTAGCTCAAAATGTACGATGCTCCATGTCTTCTGCCATCAGATTTATGGTTCTGGCCTCAGGTGTGTTTGCAGCTCCTGCTAAACACACAGCAAGAGACTCCCTGTCTTCTGCTGCATCTTTGGACTGAGTAAAAAAGGACAAAACCTGGTCTAATGGACCTTTGTGATGACATTCAGACAGGTGCTCTGATATTTCAAGCCAGGAAAGTTGCTTCAATACGTGAATGACTATTCACCTTTCCTAAACACTCTACCAAAGCTTGCAATAACTGAATTAGGGTTAAGTATGAAAAATGGGACTAATTCTGAAAGCCACTAGTAACCTGAAATTCAACAATGACCACAGGAATCTGGTTTCTGGGTAGCTTGAAACATGTCTACAAAACAACCAGCCACATTTTATTTAATAAATAATAGCTGAAGATAGGCTTTTACTGTTTACTTTGTAAACATTCATTTTAATTTACATTGAGCAATTAGGAGAAATAAAAGCTGTAAAAATGTGGTGTGAATTAATGTTTAGCACTGCACAACTGTGTAAAATAGTGTTAAAATATACATAGAGATAGAATCTTCTAAAGGTTTTGTTTGGTTGGTTGGCTGTTTTTTTTTTAATAAAAAAGCTTTCAAAGAAAATATCTAACAGCTTTATCAAATAATAAGTCTGAATGAAGGGCATAGATACAAGTCTATAAGCATCTGCATTTTATAGTGATCACAGCCAGAAAAATCAGAGACATGAAGGAAATTCTTTTCCAACAGATTTTTGAAGTCACTACAGTGACTACAATGGCTCAGCTTATCAGCTGTAGTGTGAACCCCATTTTATCTTGACAAGTAACACTGAACACCACTATTTCATTTAAATCACTGCGCAGACTGTGTTCAGTCCAAAGATTTTATCAACAAAGGGGACTACAAGGAAAAACTAATCAGGTAATGCAAAAGCCTGTCAGAGGAAGTGGCCAAGTTGTCCTTACAAAAGATGTTGTAGGCAGTACTTATTAATCAGTCCACTGAAATGACTTTCATTCTTTGTGGAAATTGTACAGGCAGGTAGGTTGGTAGCAATTACCTTGGAAGCTGAAGTGCCTATAGTCAAACAAACTGAACTGAGCACAAATATTTATCTGTATTGAGTCCTCCATCCCTACAGGGGCATCTCTATTAATTTGCATTTTAACTTGCTCTTTCTCATTATTAAAGTAAAACAAGATATAATATTTCCTACTGCAGCTTATATTCTTTGCTTCCTTACTTGCTTGGGATTTCACAGTAGAAAGAATTTCTCAACTATTAGTCCATCATACGGAAAGTCAGAAAAATACCATTACAGTCAGAAAAAACCTCAAGATTTTCTCCTACCAAACGGAGATCACTGTTCTTGCTTGGAAACACCTGAATCTCTGCTCTTAGTTGATATTTTTTCACTTAATACAACAGCTCTAAATACTTTAAAACATAAAATTTGAATATATTTTTTTTAAAGCAAGTTCTATAAATATATTTTTTTTTGCAAACACTTGGCAATCTTCCTGTTACAGGAAGCAATGCATGCTTTTTGGATTCAGTAGGACAGCTACAACAGAGCATCTTCCTTCTTTCTTTTCCTGAGGTAGACAAGAGAAACAAAATCATGGCATGGCCACAGGAGAGCCATCTTTTAAGCTGATTTATAGATAATTTGTTTCCTGAAATAAAAAATAATTAAATTGTGAAGAGGTTTCAAGAAAGAAGTTTTACTATTCCAGCACTTAGAGGCATAAAGGGCCCTAGAAAACATCACAGGAAGGGATGCATTTTTCAGCAACTGAGTCACCAAACCCTGTAAGATATTAACCACACTGCAAATGCGACAATGTTCAAATTCTGCTCTGTTATTATTTGTACTGATGGTTTCATATTTTTTTTTCTTTGCCAAAACCAGATCCTGTATAGGAATATGAACTGCTGTAGCAACAGGCAGTGGCCAAAGTGGTTTAGCGTGTGATGGCAGAAACTGAAAGAGGAATGCTGCCATTTGACCAGAAACAGGTTTGGGGATGGACCAGGGCAGTGAGGGGAAAAGCAGGAGTTAGAAAGATGACTTTGGGCCCAGAGGAACCTTTTCTGCCTGTCCCAGGCAGCTGGACAGAGGGTTGAGCTGAGCAAGCTGGGGTGGCAGGGTGGGCAGCGGGGAAGTCTGGGGAGCAGCAAAGGTCAGGGTTTCTCAGCAGCCTCAGCAGAGGTGCAATGGGGCTGTGCTACAGAGAAATAAGATCAGCAAGGAGTTAGTTGAATTGCTACAAAATAGCTCAAAGACTGAGTCAGAGCTGCATGGTCCTTCATGCTGGATCTATTTTTTACTCTCTAATTCCGGCATTGTTTCTGCACCCTCAGGGGTCTTCACAGCTGGGAAGGCACTAGAAATTGTTTCCATGATCTTCATGTCAAGCAGAAGAACTTGTTTAAACACATGGGACAGAGGTAATTTGTATTCATACATGCTAACAAATCGGAAAACAAAATCTTAAGATCCTAGGCCTGACTGTAAGTTGGCTGGGTCAGCAAGTTGCCTCACAGCTTAATTCCACAGCTAAGCAGTAAGCATGAAAAGTTTCCCACTGAAACTGAAGTATACATGGGGGAAGGAGAGAGGAAAGAAAAGGTTTTCCTCTGTAAGAAATCTCATTAAAAATAGATGTGAAACAGGAAAGTGCAGATGAGTGCATGTGAGTAACAGCATGGCAGTGGCTTCCTCGATTAGTATTTTGGAATTCCTTAGTTAGCCCCAAAAGAGAGAAGTTCTTGCTGTCTGTTCAGAGCAAAACTTCCTCAGATTCTTTAAAAATCAAGCAGCAGCTAAGCTTCACTCTCCAATTACCATACCCTGGAGTCTCATGATGCCATCCATGTCTGTGTTGCCTGAAAACTAGTAAGAGATTTGGATATATCTCCACTGAGACTAAAGTCAAGCAGGTACAATGATCTCCTTGGTGGTTTTGAAAAACCTCAGACTAGCAGGAGGGGAGGGAGGAGTGTGCAATTCCCCCATCCTCTTGCCAGCCATGTCTGGAGAGACATCTGTCCATTAAAGGGCATGGATGACACCAGCTCTTCCCTGCTGAAGCCTTCTGCCTATGTGTTAAACCAAAAGCACTATACTGGCTGTTTCCATACAGGCCTCTTGTCGCAGCAGTGTACTTGCAACACATTGTGCTGTATTAATGCAGAGCATTTTGAAGGGGAACAGGTCTGAGTGGAGAAACCACATGATCTGAAGGAAGCCTGAGGGTAGTTCAATGACAGCAGCATACAGCTTTTTCTTTCTTAGTCCACTGGTTTCCCTGCAGGCATCAAGAAAAGAGACCATTTTGATGATTCCTGATAAATTGTGTTTGTTCTTTTAATTTTCTTTTGTTTGTTTTAGAAAAGAAAACTGATTTCCACAAAGATGGTGCTTGAACCAAAATGCTGAACCTAGGAACCTGTATATAGTGAGAAACCAGGTGTATAGCACAGAGCGGTATCACTTCTGTTATACCTGCTAATTACCCCAGTAGCATGGTATTTATTGACTTGGTATCAGAAGTTAAAATGTTTCCACTGCTAAACATTGTAACAACATATAATTTAAGGATTAATCCTGTGTGTTCTACTGTTTAATGCAATTCTACAATTCAAAACCGCCATTTCTGTTACATCTGTAGTTAAAATGAGGAATGCTTACAAAGACATCTTCTAATGAAAGACTTAAAATCATAATTACAGGGATTACTTTCCATCATTGTAGTAACCAGTCCCCACCAGGCTGAAACAAGCAATGCAAACAACTGGGATACATCCAAACAAAACCATCATTTTCCCAGATCCTGAAACTACTCAAGTGAGAAAATACAAAATTGGCTGCAAGGAAAAATTAGCTGCTTAAATTGGAGATCTATAAAACATCGAAATACATTATCTTAATTGTTCACTGGCTGCTGAGAGTTAACGACAAGGTTCTATTCAGTAGGCCCTGTGAAAAAAAGGTTTATGCAGGCTTGTACGCTCCCTGGAGCCAGTTTACTTCTCATGTAAACAGTGTATATCAGGAACTACTCCACCAAAATGAATAGAGATGAAAATGTATAAACTTGATATACTGTGAAAAGGTATCAAGCCTAAATATGACACAACATACTTTAATCTGTTTTTCACCATGAGCACAGGTGTTGCTCAATGAACAGCAAGCGCAATCCTGTTAAAACCTGAGTTTTTTGAGTCTCTTCAGGCTTTTGCTTTATGATTGACTGGTTCCTCGACCAGGAGAAACTGGGCTCTGCATGATAAACATGTAGGTACGATATAGCTCCAAACAGATAAATAAACTTGCGAACAGCAGTCTTTCATGTATTCCTCACGTTCAAGCATTAGGCATAAAAAAAACCCCCTCAAGTGGTGCCCTTCCTCAGTTAAAATACCACAACCTTTAAAAGAAATTTTCTTTCATGCTTGTGTGATCTGGTCTGAAAGTAACACCCCCAGCCGAAAGGTACTTCTTCTTTCTGCTGCACTTATATTGTACAGTCTCCTGCTGGTTTCTAAGCACATGCTGCTCATATTGAGCATCGCTTTTGTTTAAAACAGCATCCTAAAGCCAGTTGGAATATTTTACTTCATTTCCATAGGTTTCATCGGGCTCTTTGGATACATATACCTCAGAAAGTTTTTTAAGCACATTTGGTTTATGTTTAAAAAGCAGCTGTACAGATTTCCTAAATAAAAGGAGAAAAAAAATCCCAACCCAACAGCAGGAAAACAACCCAAAAGAGGTGATACTTTTTGTGTAATTTTCCCCAGGTAAACATCTAAGGAATACAGGCATGAAGTTTGAGCTGTATGAAGTCTTGCTATGACAATGAGCTACGTTAAATGCAGAATGGTACGGCTAAAAAATAAATGGCCAGGTTCAGTGTAAAGTAGTTAGAAAATGCATGCATCAAAAGCTATGCTGTGTGCAATATGGCAGGGTACAGACATTAGTTGAAATGAACTGGAGTCATGCAATTATTTGGAAAGAAGCTGCTGAGGAGAATAAAAAAGTGTGGATACCTGTGTGGATCATAGCTTCCTCCATCTTTATTTCCTGATATAGGAAAATACAAGAGTAACTTTTGTTAGTTTTTAGAACTTGTAAAACCATTCACAATGTAGTTTTCCATGCACAGCACCTAATTCCTAAAAAGAAATGTACTGTGTTAAATAAAGACAGAGCTGTAGTCCAAGAAAGATTTCCTGGAAGTTTTTTATAAAAGAACTGAAAAACCACAGGTTTTCAAAAATAATAAATCCTCCAAACAATTAGATATTGTAAAAAAGAGAAACATTTGTAGCTGAAGAAAGAGATACAAAGATGCAACACCATAAATGATGTAGAAGGGAATATTCCTGTAAAAAAAAAATCACAACATTCAATTAACCAATTCAAGTTCAGTGAATTCCACAGTCATGAAGTATAATACCAGCTATTTTCATACTCAGTCTCTTGTAAAGAAATATTGCTTTCTTAAAAAATGGAGGAGACTACTGCTGTTGAGAAGTTTGCAATGATAAGTCTCAATTGTGATGCAGAGCTTCCTGAAGCTGTTCATATAGGCAGACAGCAATTGGGATAAACACAGGATTTGTAGCTCACCTGCTACTGGGAGGCAAAACCTAACCAAACAAACCCTGCAAGAGAGAAAAGTTATGATTGTGAAGACCTGCATATACTTGTTATCGATAAGCTAAAATAATATCCACTTTCTGCAGCATTTCTGTCAAATGTTGTAGAATAACCTGTGCCAACTTGCAGAGGAGCTTCCTAGTCATGAAGCTGTGCAGGATGTTGTATGTGGATCATCCCAAACTATTTAAAGCAATACTCAGGAGAGTGACAGTTAAGGGATTTCATTGCTATTTAAGCAGACAAAAATAAATATCTGAATAAAATAGAAATAAACACTTTTATTTTTCTTGTACCTGTTTCAAGTCCCTTTGGCCTTGGATTGCACTGCTTATAACCTTGACAACTTCGCAGTTCCATTAGCTGTATGTGTAGTTGATTCAAAATGCCTCTTTCCACTGTGTGTACTGTATTTGTCAGCTGAGAGAGAGACAAATGGAAATAAAAGATACTTGTTAACAGAAAAAAAACCCACCAACCCATAGAGGAGTCTGGTGAAACGATATTTTGTAGCAGGGAAAGGGGTTTACCTGGTATGGATCGGTGTTCATATCAAAATACTCCAAGAAGCCAGTCGCAAACTCACAAAATAGAAAGTTGTGAGTGTCGTTAACTGTTCGCAGACACCAGTAAGTGTTATTATTTGAGCTTGTGCAAGCACAGAAAGAGCCCACTATAAGTTAAAGAAACACATTATTAATTTTCAGTGAAAAATGTTCTGATTGCATGAAGCAGAAACAGGTTACATAGCAGAGGATAACCTATACCACATCTGAACGTGGACATGAGGCTTACAGTTCCAGAATGGTGCTGTTTGCCAGTGGTTGTTGTCGTGGGTAAAACACGTCAGTCCAGGAAGGCTACACTCATCTCCTTTCTTCTGGCGCCTTTTCCCCTTCCTTTCCTTCTTCCTTCTCCGGTTCTCTTTGAACAGCTGCAGTTTGCCATCCACTTCCTGCGCTGCTTCTCTGTTTACAGAGAAAGTTGGGCATGCTGACAGAGAACAGTCTCGATTTGACTAACAACAGCACTAAGAGTTTTTAAATCTTTCCGGCTTTTTTAAAGATGGACTGATGAGAATATGCCCTTCTTCTAGCTCAGCTTCCACCCCAGCTGTTATGACAAGGCATTATCTTCAGTAAGCATGAGAAATAATGCATAAATATTATCCATAAACTTTCACAAGTCTGTCCAAAACTAATGATGTTTTCTTGTGAGTGCTTGCTACATGTAACCTTTTATTTCCCTCCTCTCTTCCCTTCCCCTATCCACAAAAACAAAAACAACCTAACCCTCTCCCAGATGTATTTCTCTGGTCACCAAAAAGCCAGCTGAGAGGGTGAGAGGTTAATAACAAGCTTACTTGAAGGGATGAAGATGGCTCTTGAGTTTCTCTTGGGCCTTTACTCCTTTTTCTTTGTTGTAATAGCTACAGGGAAAATTATTAGAAATTATCAAGTCATGAAGCCATTTTCAACATAAAACCAAACCAGAAACATTCCATCTATAACATTTTCTTCGGGAAATACACAGAATGATTTTCACTTCATTTAAAGAATGTGTGATGGTATGCTAAATTATAGCAAAACTACAGCTGGATTCAAATATGTCAGTAGAATGCAAGCATATTTAATCTGAAAATATTAACATTTCTTTTAATTCACAGTAACTTTTACTCTTCAAAGAATCTAACTAAAATTAGTACCAACAGTGGTTATAAATATCAATAAAACTTGTGTTCTTTCTTTTCCATGTCAAAAAACTTAGAAAATGTGTAAGCGTTACCTATAAGCATAGGTTTCAGTGTTGAAAGCCATCTGTCTTACCTCTGTTTACTACAATCACATTCATCTGGTTTTCTTCTCTTTAGGTGTCCTCTAACTTCCCTCAAATTCTTAATTTTGTCTTGGAGAGCTTCAATCTGAAGAGAATATTTCTGAGTCAGAATTATTCTTTGGACAGGTAGCAGTACAAAGATGTCACTCAGAATTTAAAATACATCTTACCTCCTTATCAATGTAAGCCTTGTGGTCCTTCCAGGCTCTGGCGGATTGGTACAGCTCCCTCTCACAGTGAATAGTGTCATTTGGAAGAATAAAACATCTGTAGCCATGAGTTTAACAAATAGGAAAGAGAAGGTCAGTGATTTCCCAGTTACCTACCCACTTCTTTTTTCTTCCAACATTCCTAACCTATTCTTTGTGATATTATGTTAAGAAATAAAGAAACTCTTCTCCTGTTGACTTAACAATATTAATAATTTCTTCAATCTGTTTTCTCTGCAAATTAATAATTAAAAAAAATCCTCAACCATGACAGGTGCTCTGTGCCCGCTAAGCAAAAATGCAATCTTGGAGATTCTTAATCCAATTAGAAATTAAATTGAAACTGACATAAAAACCTGTTCAGAAGTTAAAGCCTCCTGTTAACCAAATGTGGCATTGCTTATTTAATCACCAGCTTCTGAGAAATATACTTCTCTTGCCACATGAATGTGACTCATCTTCCAGCCATGCAAAATAGTCAAGAAAAAAACGTACAGTCAGTGGACTGAAGATCAATATAATCAATAAAGATTAATAAAAATCAAAGTTAGAGCAAATAGTTCAAACAAATGGCTTAAAAAACACCAACAGAACACTCAAGTTAAAAAGCGTTCAGACACATTAATAGAATTCAGAAACAACAGCTCTACAAAGAGAAAAGCACACACATCCAAGGAGATGGACTGAGTTGACAAATCCAACAGATTGCAGGCTGGGGTTCCAAACTTGTCATGCTGACAAACAGAAATTCCTTAACTGTAGAAATATTCCAATTTTATAGACATGACCTTTCTTGGGTCCTGCTTCATCAGAACCCTTCTTGCAATTTTTGAGAACAGAAAGGAAGATGTAGATGCTTATCTGTCTGCATATTATCCCATTATGTGTTTTTCTTCACTCAAAGAATTCTGAAAGCAATATTGTATTCAGCAAAAGTCAAAACAGTTTATGGAGAAATAGTAACTTCCCCAGAAAACTAAAATCATTGTGGGTCTTTTCAGGGATAAACAGGTCTATTGTTTTTTAGCTACTGTTAGTGGCTGCAAAGAACTAAGCATTAAGAAAGATGATGTAACTGATCTAAGCTTTCCTCATCTAGAGTGGGATTTCAGTCAAATTTAGGCATCTCTGCTAAGCTGGTAGTCTAGGCTTCTTTATAAAGAACAGCAGGACTGTCAGCCTCACAGAGTGATTAATCCATCATAAGATGCATATTTCGATATGGAGGATGAATCTCCCTCTGGAGATGCCTACTCCTCCTCAGAAATTAAACCCAAACTAAATGGCTTCCTTTAAAATACACATGCTAAAGTTAAACAATTCCACCTACTAACAAATACAGCCCAGATTTATCTAAAATCTACAATGATGTTTTTAAGTTCCTAAACATTGTAACTATAAAATCATTAAAAATTGAGAGAAAACAAGTAGGTTTTTTCTTTTTTTTTTTTTTTTTAAGAAAAATAAAACCACAGAAAAGCAATCATACTTGTGCGTCACTCTGACAGAGTTGGGTTGACCTATAGCATCAGCACCATCAGCGATCATTGAGTCACCAGCAGCGCCATCAGTTTCCTCTGCTTCTCCCTCATTTTCAGCATTGTGACGCTTGGTGATACTTTTGGTCTTTAACACCTGTAGTTCTTCCTCTTCCAGATTTATGTCATAGATTTCACCTTCAAATTCCACAGACAAGGATCGGGTTTGGCGAGTGTGAACAAATCGGGGTTTGTATTCTGAAGCAGAAGAAAAAAACATTCCCATATGTTGCATATATATATCTACATGACCTATGCCATGAACACAAAACACATTCCAAACAGCATGAATGTTTTGCAGTAAATGCAGTGGCAGTGAGGTGGGTTTGTGTCTTTACAGAAACTTATTTAACAATTTTTCAACACATCAGAGCCCACGCTTTCATGAGTAGCATGAAATTTTGATTGCTTCGAGGTTTGCGTTTCAAGACTTATGCCACAGTAAGCATCTGTATCTCCAAATACAGTCAGTATCTCAGAAATCAGATATACACATATACACATATACTTTGAAACTCACATTATCCATATTTATGTGCGTAAGTCACAGACCACCAAAAACTTGCTGCACTATAGATCTGCAGTGAGATTTATTAGGTCACTTTTACACAGTGAAAGCCCTGAGCTTAGTAGGGTTACAGCTCTTTTAGTTACTATGCATGTGAGTCAGATTAACTAAAACAACTCTGAGGGTTTTTGAGGTTATATACAATAATACCTGTGTCTGAGATTAGTCTGGAAGACTTTAAACTTTTTACTTCTTTTGCTAAATGTTGCAAATCAAGCTGATAAACTCCACAGTTGATACCACACCAAATCATGCTCTGTCTAGCAAACACACTCAGAGCTCTAGAAACACATAAACGCTTTTAAAAATCAGTTGTAGGGCATCTCCATTGTTACATCTATGCTGTCTACACCACCTTTGACACTTAAGAGTAAGTGTTCATGCAGCAGAATAAAATGGAAACTATAAGAAAGTACTGCCTTTGGCCAGTAGCACCAGTTCTACTGCAGTTTTTATGTTAGTGTCTTTGAGAGACTCACAGGGAGCCTTCCTGCAGGAATCTTTTAGAAGTGCAAATAGCGATCCTCACCCAACTCTTCATTCAAACCACCCTGTCCTAAACTGTTTCAGTGGTTGCCTGCTGTCAGGTGAAAAAAAGGCTTCCCAGTCAAGACATTCATCTTCCGAAAGAGAAAGCCCCTCATTTCGAAGCATCTTTCTCATCTAACATCTTCAATAAAATAATGTAGAAAGAATCATAGGATCAGATGGGACAATTTCTGGCATTTTAACAGCCTCTGATGATGGTACTTACGAATCAAGGGAAAGAGTAGAAAATATAAGCAACTTATGTAAGTACAATCTAAAAACTGAGGCCTGAACTCATTATTCCCTTAACAATGTCTCATCATCATGGGTCTTTCCCTGCTCTACTCAGAGGACTTCTAAGGTAGATTTGGAGAAGGAGGAGGGAAGAGATATAAGAATGCTGTAAAGGAGAAAGTATGACAAATGGACTTTTTCTGATGCCTCTTTCAGTTATTTTCTATCCTTTCTCTACCTTCTCCCCAAGTCACTTGCCCCAGTTGAAGTCCTCATTCACCCCTTGCTGGTGCCCTGGGAACACTTCTTTCCAAGACCTCTTTTCAAGGTACATGACAGGTACTTTGAAAATATCACTTGGGGTAACATTCCACAGGGTGACAATCACCCTGTCAGTCTGTGACATACAAACTCTTCAGCAGAGGTCTGCCTGTACACGCTGTGAGGTTCCTTAGATCATACTGAACAAATGGAAAAAATTACATCAAGGCAGCATTTACTCTGAACAATGGGACAGCTCAAGGCAGACAATATTGTGGTTGAGTGTACAAAGAATACCAGGGATTCCTATTCACATCCAGAGGGGGGGAGGATTTAAATCAGGAAATATTTGGAATTATATTGACATTATTTTCTTATTTCATAGACATCTGTGCAGCATCTTTTAAATTTTTGTTTCTCATACCACTTCACTGTAAAGACCAGCCTTTATTTCGTTCCCCACTCTACATAGAAAGCAGGAGAATACATCCTGCTCTCAAACAGCCTGAAATCCGGGTCTGATTGCATTGCTGTAGCTGCAGAACTTCATTACTGGGCAGACAGAAGAAAACACTTGTTCCATTTAAAATAATGGCTTTTAAAAATAGGCCTATTTTGTAGAAATCGTTAGCAGAAATAAATCCTGTCCTAAAACCTGCTTGTAAATTCCTTTCAGCTCATGCTCCACTAGAGGACACTGCTACCTCACTTGTGTCCCCGACGGAGAGTTGCAGCTGAGCAGTATTTCAGTGCGAAAGCAGCCGCAGCATTGCAGTGTCTCATGTAAAAGATGTCTTTGGAGTATCACCGAGCAGCGTGAGTTCAGTGTTAGCGATGTAAGAAACCCCTTGCACTGGCCATCTTGACATGTAATGGTACCGATTCATCTGCAGGTGCCACCAGGTTGTCATCACCACCATCGCTGCTGCCACCACGGCCATCACTACCACCACCACCACTACTGGCAGCATTAGCACCACCACCAGTGCCACTGGCACCACCATCACTACCACCACCACCACCACCACTACCACCATTATTGTCATCACCACCTCCATCATCATTACTACTAGCACCACCGCAACCATCACCACCACCAGCCTGAACACTATTCCTCACTGTGATCCAAAGGACAAATATTATTCTTATTATTACTACTACCATTATTATTGTTATTACCAAGGCAATTATGTAAAACCTGCTAATTACAGATGTATTCATTAGACACAAAGGTGAAAGCAAGGGTATACCAATAAGCCACTTCCCCCTGCTCTTTGCCTCAAAGTCCAAGAGATCAGATTAACACTTACTTTGTGCATTAGGGTTTTTCAAGAACTGTCTTTGATTTTTTCTTTGGGTCCTGCTGTTCCGGTAATCAGTGTCTCCACAGTTGCAGTCTTTGTCTTTACTGCTGTATCCCCGGGAGTGAATGCTGCGGGTCCTTTTCCTGATGGCAAGTATGTCGCTAGATACCTTACACTTGTGAATTCGAAGTTTGCCGGAAGCATCTTCTGTGCACTGCCACTTCTGTGAGAGAAAGAAACAAAGATGATTTCCCAGCAAACCCCTGCTACTTTCAGGTGGATTATAAAACATGACAGGCAAAGTTCTTTAAAAATTGAGCAGTCTCTTAAATAACAAACTGAGAAGAGAAGCTAAATTTTAAGGACTAAATTCACTCACATTCTTCTCAACATCTCTCTCATGCTGGGCAAACATAAGCTTGAATGAAATCACTGCAAATCTGCATAAGAAAATAAAACTGAGCCAAAAAAGATATATAAATCAAGAGTATCTAGACTAAACACATCCCTGAAAGGAGCAAGTAAAAAGTCTTAATTTACTCAGCCAGGGAGTACAGCTGTCAGGGCTGTTTCCACCAACTCTTTTATTTCTTTGAAAAAACAAACTTTTTCTTTGTTCTGTGACTTGGAATTTCTAACATGGTTGAGGAGAAAATTAAAAATCTCCACAGATGAAGAAAAACTGGCTTAATTGTAGAGTTCCTTGGAAAGAGAAGAACAAATTGTGGGTGTGATTTGTATAAAAATACATAAACCACTAACAGCATGTAATTTATTATCTTTCCAGTGGCCAGAAGTAGGACCTGCACCCTAAGACATGCCCCTGCAAACCATGACACTCACACTTGTAAACATTGCTGGCTC